>NC_064923.1:353448828-355948828 GCF_023897955.1 Schistocerca gregaria
CATCGGTTGTGAAAGCTAGTAATTCTGTGTGTGTATTTGTGTGTTTTGTTAATGTGCCTGTCTGCCGGCGCTTTCCCGCTTGGTAAGTCTTGGAATCTTTGTTTTTAATATATTTTTCCCATGTGGAAGTTTCTTTCTATTTTATTTACATCATCATTAATTTGAACCCAACAATTACGTTTGTTATTGTCTCTGTTGCATTTCGAAATCTTCTCTATCGTCTTACTTTCTCTTTTCGTTTGTACAAGAAGTTTCACTTTGTATTCATCTTCCATTTTTCCGTAATCTACCATACATTTTATCCTGCCTAATTATACTCAATAATACGTAATTTACTTCCAAACCATAACCTAAAATTTTCAACGCTTTCAACATAACCGCTGCTATAAAATCCATTGTTCCAAGTTTACAAATATTTCGTGTAAATTCGTGAATACTATTTCACAGCTTCAGTTCCTTTCACCCATTACACAACCATCTCAGTTTTTTCCAACAACTTTCGTTTTATTTCCATTCCCGTTTTTCCCACATAACCGATCATTTTTAGCAGCTTCCCACAGGTTTACACGTTATTATTTCTTCATCAAACAATTGTTAGCCTCATTCTCATAACCTGCCAGTACATAACCAGTCCTTTGAATACATTTACACACATATTCTTCGAGATTTTATTCGAAAATTTTTTTTCGAATTTTATTTTTTCGGAAATTATTTTTTCGAAATATTTTCGAAAAAAAATTTTTTTTTTGAAATTTTCTTGAATTTCCCCACCCTTTAACGTGATCTGGAGACAACATAACTACCCTATATAAATCTCTATTTACTTTCACTTTAACCTCATATTACCCTTTCCACCTACTAATACCATGTCAACCTCACAACATCCCTACAACGACCCCATTAAATTTTATTTACATTCCCTCCACAAACATGCCTTCACCCTAGCCAGATTACGCTCCCATATTTTATTTACTCAGGCTTGTCTGACATTTGGCATTACTCCCAAAGGCCTCACACTTAAAGTTCCCATCTCTGGCTGCAATCCTTCTTTCCATCAGTCCTTATACCAGTTCCAAACAGCACAATCCATAGCCCTCACCCGCCTAATCCTTCACCTATACATCGACTCGGCCAATGAACACACCCGTCAACTCCTATCCCAAATCAAAGTCCTCAATCTTTCCTCTCCCACATCCACACCGGCTGTACATAGCATCCTCCTACAGGCCAACCGCAAATTAGAACAACATGCCACCCTCAACCTCAAAAAACTATCCAATCTCCTGGTTTCCCACCTCCGGAAAGGAGAGTGTGAGTCACCTAACGTTACCGCTGGATATATTTCGTAAACCACATCAAATACTGACGAACTGATTCCACAGACTGAACGTGAGGAGAGGGGCTAGTGTAAATTTTTAATACAAACCATACCAAAATGCATGGAAGTATGATTTTTAACACAAACCTACGTTTTTTTAAAATGGAACCACATTAGTTTTGTTAGGACATCTGAACATATAAACAAATACGTAATCAGTGCCGTTTGTTGCATTGTAAAATGTTAATTACGTCCAGAGATATTGTAACCTAAATTTGACACTTGAAACCTCCGATGTTCAGTTGCGTGGTGTTACAAACATGGGCCACGGTTGGTGAGCAGCATCTGCAGGGACATGTTTACAATGACGACTGTATTTATGTGTTTGACTGTAGTGCACTGTTGTGGTTTGGTCTAGCTGTCGCAGTGTCCAATGTAGCACTTGTTCTATTGTTATTCTGCATTCGTCTCCGCATGCAGACCAACCGTAGTACACCATGTTACCAGAAGTCTGTGATAGCGTAGTGTTGTAGGAACTGTGACCATGGTGTATTCGAACTCAGGAAAGGCAGAGATGATACACATCTATGGCGAGTGTCAACAAAATGCATCTGAAGCCTGTGGGGTGTATGCAGAATGGTACCCGGACAGAGAGCATCCAACGTGCCGCATATTGCAAAACATGTACCGCCAACTGTATGCAACAGGTATGGTCGCAGCATGCAAACAGGTCCATAACAGGCCCGTCACAGGAGAAGCGGGTGCAGTTGGTGTGTTAGCTGCTGTTGCCATGAACCCATACATGAGTACATGGGACATTGCAAGAGCCGGTGGACTGAGTCAAAGTAGTGTCATGCGCATACTGCATCGTCACCGCTTTCACCCTTTTATGTGTCGCTACATCAGCTATTACATGGTGATGACTTTAATCATCAAGTGCAATTCTGTCAATGGACATTAACAGAGAATGCGTTGCCGTTCTACCTGTTTACCGATGAAGCAGGTTTCACAAACCATGGGGCAGTGAATCTACGGAACATGCATTACTGGTCCATAGACAATCCTTGCTGGCTCAGACAGGTAGTTCGACAGCAACCGTGGACTGCAAATGTATGGTGCGAAATCATTGGCGACCACCTCATTGGTCCTCACTTCATTGCAGGGGCCCAAACAGCTGCAACATACATTGTGTTTCTACAGAATGATCTGCCAACTTTGCTCGAAAATGTCCCACTGGAAACGAATCAACGTATGTGGTATCAGCATGATGTTGCACCTGCACATTCCACAATTAACACTAGGCTGTCTCTTGACAGGATGTTCGACGGGCATTTCATAGGACATGGAGGATGCATAAATTGGCCAGCCCATTCTCCTGATCTTACACCTCTGGACTTCTTTCTGTGGCTACGTTAAAGGAGAATGTGTACCGTGTTGTGCCTACAACCCCAGAGAATATGAAACAATGTATTGTGGCAGCCTATGGCGACATTACACCAGATGTACTGTGGTGTGTACGACATTCATTACGCCAGAGGTTGCAATTGTGTGCAGCAAATGATGGCCACCACATTGAACATATATTGGCCTGACATGTCGGGACACACTCTATTCCACTGTGTAACTGAAAACGGAAACCATGTGTGAACGTGTACCTCACCCCTCATGGTAATGTACATGTGCGTCAGTGTAAAAGCGCAATATAAACGTTTTAGCATGTGGACATAAAATGCTGTTCCAGTCTTTTCTGTACCTAAGGTCCATCACTGTTCCCTTTGGATCCCTACATAATTTGGTGCTCTCCAATACACACGAACGAACAGCGGAGGAGTGGTACTCAAGCGTCAACTTTAGGTTACAATATCTCCGGATGTAGTTAACATTTTAAAATGCAACAAACGGCACTGATTACGTATTTGTTTATACGTTCAGATGTGCTAACAAAACTAATGGGGTTCGATTTAAAAAAACGTAGGTTTGTGTTAAAAAGCATACTTCCGCGCATTTTTTTATGGTTTGTATTAACTAATTACACTAGCCCCTATCCTCATGTTCAGTCTGTGGAATTGATTCGACCGTATTTGATGTGGTTTACAAAATATATCCAGCGGTAATGTTAGGTGACTCTCCCTATATATATATGATGTGACTTACCAAACGAAAGTGCTGGCAGGTTGATAGACACACAAAAATACACACAAAATTCAAGCTTTCGCAACCAACGGTTGCTTTATCAGGAAAGAGGGAAGGAGAGGGAAAGACAAAAGGATGTGGGTTTTAAGGGAGAGGACAGGTATACACTTGCATACACACACATATCCACCCGCAAATACATAGACACAAGCAGAAATTTGTAAAGGCAAAGAATTTGTGCAGAGATGTCAGTCAGAGATGTCAGTCAAGGCGGAAGTACAAAGGCAAAAGTGTTGTTGAATGACAGGTGAGGTATGAGTGGCAGCAACTTGAAATTGGCGGAGGTTGAGGACTGGCGGGTAATGAGAAGAGAGCATATACTGAAGGGCAAGTTCCCATTTCCGGAGTTCTGACAGATTGGTGTTAGTGGAAAGTATCCAGATAACCTGGATGGTGTAACACTGTGCCAAGATGTGCTGGCCGTGCACCAAGGCATGCTTAGCTACAGGGTGATCCTCATTACCAACAAACACTGGCTGCCTGTATCCATTCATGTGAATGGACAGTTGGTTGCTGGTCATTCCCACATAGAAAGTTTCACAGTGTAGGCAGGTCAGTTGGTAAATCACGTGGGTGCCTTCACAAGTGGCTCTGCCTTTGATCGTGTACACCTTCCGGGTTATGGGACTGGATTAGGTGGTGGTGGGAGGGTGCATGGGACAGGTTTTACAATGGAGGCAGGTACAAGAGTAGGAGCCAGAGGGTAGGGAAGGTGGTTTGGGGATTTCATAGGGATGAACTAAGAGGTTAGAAAGGTTAGGTGGACAGTGGAAAGACACTCTTGGTGGAGTGGGGAGGATTTCGTAAAGGATGGATCCCATTTCAGGGCAGGATTTGAGGAAGTCGTATCCCTGCTGGAGAGCCACATTCAGAGTCTGATCCACTCTCGGAAAGTATCCTGTCACAAGTGAAGCACTTTTGGGGTTCTTCTGTGGGAGGTTCTGCTTTTCCTCCAGTTTTTTTGTTTTTAAATGAGGGCTGTTATGCACATCTATCAGAAAAGGTTTTGTTCAACTTTTAGTTTCACAAACCCGTTTGGGGGTATTGAAACGTAACAGCCCATTGAGGCCTACTTAAATGAATAATTCGCAGTCCAATTCAGCAATGAACATGTAAACAAAATATGTAACTCATCCAGAAAAACTTATTACTGAGAAAATAACTGTTTAATCTACTTCAGTTCAAAGTGTAGAAGCTCTGTAAATGAAGGGAATAATTTCCCATGAACGGAGTCTCCAGTAATTAATAAAAAATATAAATGTATTATTGTAATTTCTTATTTGAGAGTATATTCTTGAATGACTTAACAGACATGTACTAATATTGTAGTGTACTTACTGTACTGAGCAGACATACGTTTATATATGTATTTTCAGTTATTTTGTAAAAATTTTAATTTTTAATTAATCAAATGTTCATCTTAAACAATGCCGAGGTTTGCTTGGGATTGTTAAGAAAGTATAAAGGGTAGCTGCCATATTGGCAGAGGGAGTCAGTCTGGTTTTAGTTTTCCAGCAGTGAGCAAGTAGCTGCTCCTTTTGTTTTGTAAGTACTGTTTGCCTTTGTAATAATACTTTAACTCTGTTTTGAAAGTATAATAAATGTATTTAAAATAAGATAATACAAGATGATTTTTAATTTTAATTTTTCTGAAGTTGGAATTTTACAGTAACTGTCTCCAGGAGTTATGCAGCGACAGATTGCCTGATATGATGAATAATACAACCCCTAAGAGTGTTATAATATCCACAGCTTTTCTTATGGACTACAGGGTAATATTGCTGCATACTTATTAAAAATCTGTTCATAATTATATTTTTACTATGCTCTGGATAGCCTTCTATTTAGGTAGCTATGCTACATGATCGTCCTTTACTACAGTTCACTGGAGATGGGATTTGTGGCTTCCTGTCTGACATGGATCAACACCAGATTCAGTATCATTTTCACTTGTTAAGCTTATATCATCATCACTGTGCTCCTCATGCGCAATGTCTGCACAGCCGAGAGTATACTACACTGCACATTCAACTGACTCATCTTGAAGAAATGCTAATATTTCATTGTCACTTCTTTTTCACTCTGCAAAATTCCTTGATTACCTGTATAATGAAATCTGATCTTTGCAAACTGTTGTTCTAGATATACACTGAAGTGCCAAAGAAACTGGTATAGTCATGTTTATTCAAATACAGAGATATGTAAACAGGCAGAATACGACACTGCTGTTGGCAATGCCTATAGAAGACAACAAGTGTCTACCACAGTTGTTAGATTGGTTACTGCTGCTACAGTGGCAGGTTATCAAGATTTAAGTGAGTTTGAGTGCGGTTTATAGTTGGCACACAAGCAGTGGGATACAGAATCTCTGAAGTAGTGATGAAGTGGGGATTTTCCTGTACCATGAATATCAGGAATCCGGTAAAACATCAAACCTCCGACACTCCTGTGGCTGGAAAAGTATCCTGCAAGAATGATACCAACAACAACTGAAGAGAATTGTTTAACATGACAGAAGTACAACCACTCCCAAATTGCTGCCGATTTCAATGCTGGGCCATCAGCAAGTGTCAGCGTGTGAATCATTCAATGAAACATCATCAGTATGGGCTTTTACAGCTGAAGGCCTGGTCATGTACCCTTGATGACTGCACAACAGTAAGCTTTACACATTTCCTGAGCCTGTTGACACTGACGTTGGGCTGTTGCTCACTGGAAACATGTTGCCTGGTAAGACTGGTCTCATTTCACATTGTATCAAGTGGATGGGCATTTACAAGTATGGAGACAACCTCATGAGTCCCTGGACCATGTGTGTCAGCAAGGGACTGTTCCAGCTGGTGGAGGCTCTTAATTATGTGGAGCATGTGTGGTTGGAGTGATAAGGGACCCCTGATATGTTGAGATACGACTCTTGACTGGTAACACGTACGTAAGCATCCTGTCTGATCACTTGTATCCATTCATATGAAAATGGTATCCGTTCTTTTGGACATGTTGGTGACCATGCAGCTCTCTAGAATGAAATGATAATTAAATCAAGACCAGAAGCTGCTGACAGGTGTTGATATGCATCAACGGGGACTACTGAAAATGTATGCCCGACCAGGACTCGAACCCGAGATCTCTTGCTTACATGGCACACGCTCTATCCATCTGAGCCACCAATGGCACAGAGGATAGTGCAATTGCAGCGATTTATCCCTTGCATGCTTCACATGAGACCCACATTCCCAACTTCAATTCCACAAACTACATTCATAATGCTCCTGCCCGTTACACTCACGTGCAGATGCACACCAATATTACAAAACTCCATACTATGCAGTTTAGGTAAGGAAAACTGAGTTGCAGTTACCAGAAGTAGAGATGAATGGGCAGACCATAAATGAAATCACTGCATGGATAAATTAATCAGAAAACTCACTTTGCTAACCTTCAGACATCAATAGTATGAATTTATGGTGAACTCTACAATCAACAAACACATTAATGGAAGTAAAAAGAGTTTTCATATTAGCAACATATTTTTCTCTAGGGCTCAGAATTGAGTTTTGCACTTTGGTGCAAAGTCTATAATGGGTTGCTGATAAATATTGGCAGAAAACTGCAAATTCTCAACATTCAAAAACAAAATGAAAGTATATCTCTGATAATGAGTGAAGGAATAAATAAAGATTGGTTGAAGATATGGATGAATGCATTTTGTGTGATTTGAGGGACTCCTGTAAGATGATGCCAAATTTATGTTCTAGACAATCCAGTGATAGAAGACATGCTCTGGATAATGGACAGTGAATTACATTCACTGAGACACATGTTATTAAAAGAACAAATGTTTTCTGGGACAGAAAAGTAAATGACTGAGATAAAATTTTCTGAGAAGACTCACAATAAAGACAGTTGCCTACAGCTAAGCACTGCTTGAAACTCACTGTTGAAAATGTGAAATGAGTGTGGAAGATGTGTGAAGAAACATATATATATAAAACAGAAAGAAACTTCCACATGGGAAAAATATATTAAAAATAAAGATTCCAAGACTTACCAAGCGGGAAAGCGCCGGCAGACAGGCACATGAACAAAACACACAAACACACACACAGAATTACAAGCTTTCGCAACTGGCAGTTGCTTCGTCAGGAAGGAAGGAAGGAGAGGGAAAAATGAAAGGGTGTGGGTTTTAAGGGAGAGGGTAAGGAGTCATTCCAATCCCGGGAGCGGAAAGACTTCCCTTAGGGGAAAAAAAGGACAGGTATACACTCGCGCACACACACACACACACATATCCATCCGCACATACACAGACACAAGCATGCTTGTGTCTGTGTATGTGCGGATGGATATGTGTGTGTGTGTGTGTGCGCGAGTGTATACCTGTCCTTTTTTTCCCCTAAGGGAAGTCTTTCCGCTCCCGGGATTGGAATGACTCCTTACCCTCTCCCTTAAAACCCACACCCTTTCATTTTTCCCTCTCCTTCCTTCCTTCCTGACGAAGCAACTGCCAGTTGCGAAAGCTTGTAATTCTGTGTGTGTGTTTGTGTGTTTTGTTCATGTGCCTGTCTGCCGGCGCTTTCCCGCTTGGTAAGTCTTGGAATCTTGAAACATATATATATATATATATATATATATATATATATATATATATATATATATATGGTGCTGGAGTGAGCAACTGTGATGTCACAGAAGGGAATGTGGCTACACAAGGATGACACAGCACTTCCACTACAGTCACCAATTGATGATGGTCATGGAACACCCGGCCACAAGCTCATGGAGATTTAACCGATTGACATGGAAGGAGGATAACTATAATCTTATCAGTACATATCATCATGAAATCATGCATTCATACTCAAGCCCAATTGTAGTACATTAAAATGTGAGTATTGGAATAGGCAACCAGCAAAATACTGTCAGAGAAAGGGTGTGTTATTGATGCTGCTGTTGTGTGAGGCGTAACTATACTGACAATCAAGATAGAGAGATGTATAAAGTGAAGGAGGTTGATAAAGTTAGTGTTCTGAGTCAAAATCATTTTTCTGTCAGTTACAATTGTAGATAAGAGGTATTTTGTTAATTGAGAAGGCACCATGACTACTATAACATACAGCAGAAGAATTTAGATTAGGGACTCATTCTTCAGTATAAGTGCTTTCACAAGAAATATACAATTGGCCTAGTACTTTTTAGTCTGAGGTAGTGCTGGTAAAGTGAGAGAAAGTATTACTGTCTGAATTCAGAAACATAACTGGAAGGGTGAGGTGAATATGGTTCTATTTTATGCAAGACATATTAGGATCTTTATAGGCAACAATTTGGTGGTTATGTATGACTCCAAAAGAAGGTGGAGTGTTTGTTGATTAAGAACTATAGTGTGAGGGGTTGTATGCAAAGAAACAGTCTTTGTTATGGTAGTGTATGACAGACAAGTGTAAATTCTGTTATAATTTGAGGGGTAGCATGCACGCCCCCTTTCAAACAACTACAAATACTCACAATACCATCACTATACAAATTTAAAAGCCTTCTTTGTACAAAGAGCGCATATGAAAAAATCTATGTACAAATGAGGACTGCCACAATTATAATACAAGAAGTCATAACAATTTGAATGTCGAAAGACATGTAAAGACAACACAAATCCAAAAGTGTGTAAGTTATTTCAGAATAAAACTTTACAATACTCTGCCAGTGTACATGAGGGAAATAAGAGATGAAGTAAAATTAAACAATGAGCTTAAAAATTTCCTTTTAAGAAAAACTTTCTATGACATAGACAAGTACTTTGATGGTGTGTAAATTTTTAGCCAAAAATTTTAATTTATACATCTAAATTTGCACTTTTAAAAATGCCTTGAAAGTTGTATTCCATTATTAAGTTTGTAGTACTTGTACTTGTATGATAACTTTGTTGTGACAATTCCTACATCATGTAAATGATTTACAGCAAGATAATAAAATGATATGAAACTGCAAATGGTTATAGACAGGTGGAAAAATGTTCAAATGTTTGTGAATTCCTAAGGGACCAAACTGCTTAGGTCATCAGTCCCTAGACTTACACATTACTTAAACTAACTTATGCTAATACCAACACACACACCCATGTCCAAGGGAGGACTTGAACTTCCGATGGGAGACAGGTAAAATCCTGGATATAATCTTTGTATTGGCTCACCAGTATCATGAGTTTAGAGTTGTGATGCTTTGAATCAACAGCACTGTTTTATCACATGAAATGCAGTGAAAAGCATTCACTCTCAGCTTCAGTTAGCTGGTAGGAAATATGTTAATAAAGAAGGGACAACTTTGTTAGACTACCCTACATAGTGTATTATTCTTGTACTAGATGTTCATATATGATATGATGTCATTTGGTGGACAAGGGCTGAAAAGCCTATACATCAAACCTTTCTCTTGACCATGTACCAGTAAACTACTGTGGAAATAATCAGCTTGGCTTTGTATACAGCAAAGTGGATTGGAGTGGTTAAACTGCTACAAGATTTATTACCAGAAGTAAGGATTACTGGTGATATGCTAAGAAACAAGAGGAATTAAAAATCAAGGATTGAAGGAAATTAGAATCCTTTCTCTATCCATAAAAATTACTGGAAGAGTATCAAGTGTTTTCTGTAAAGTAGTGCTGAAAATAAGTTAAGAAAAGAAAACATATTCTCTATAAACATGAATTATTCACGAGTTTGTGAGTGTATATATAATTATAAGAAAATAAATTCTGCAATAAGACAGTGCAAGGATGGGGAAGCTGCAAGATGGTCCAAAAAAATTTCTAGAGCTTGCACTGGGTCTATGAATCACACTGCCTTATGTAAATAATGAGGATCAGTACACTACTTGCACATGATTTATTGTCTTGTAATATTTTGTTGGTAATTGTGTTGTTCTATATGTGAACGTGGGGGAGGAAGGGCATGTCATTTGAAATATCAGCCACATGCAGAATAGTAAATTCAGCACTTGATTCCACAGTTAAGGGGCACTGGCCTCAGAATAAAGAGACAGAAACTTGTCACTTAAATTTATCATTATTTTTATCAAAATTTGTACAACAATATTTCAGGACAATAAAAGCACTGTTCATTTTACAGGAATGGGGTTTTTGTTAGTTGATGTCAGGAGCCCATCTGGAAAAATCTAAAATACAGTAATGAAAGATATTTCAGACATGTAGTTTCAGTGAGTGAACTCAATGGTAACAGGTTAAAATTTGTGCCAGACCAGTAGTTGAAAAGTGATTTCCTACTTTATGTGAGCAGTTGACTTAACCACCTTGGCTATCCAAACACAGCCCCCATCCGATCCAAACCTCCATATGCTACCTGCTACATACTAGTGTCCCCTATCCATTAATCCACTTGCTCGCAGACTAACTATATTCCCACAAGGGTTTGGATATTGTTGTGCATCCATCACATTGAAACACTACAACACAATCTGATGAATGTACATATTATAGGAATGGTGTCTGTTCTGTCAGACATGGGTTCAGAGTTTTGAAATGGTGTAATGTGATTCATTAATAGATGGACTGTTAATGATCAGTTTATTTAAAACTCTGCAGTTACTGAATTACCATATTGCTTTCCACAGCTGGCTTGAACACTACAGTTGAAGGACTATGTGCTCTCTTTATTGCCCTCCAGAAATTATATATTTATATATAACTTATGGAGAGCAATGTACAGAGACAGGAAGAGAGAGATGGGGTGACCCAAAACAAACACCGACAGTGCTTACTATGTTGTGCGGGAAGGTAAAACTCATCTGTTTTCAAGATGGAACCCACATCTGGAAACACATTACTTCGGTGATGGATACTGTTGAAGTCTGAGAACTAACAGTTGTGATAAATTGTTCCAGTTCATTTTACTGAGTGAGGTGCACAGTCGCTAGCACAGTGGACTTGCAGCCAGGAGGACAATGGTTCATTCAGGTTTAGGTTTCCTGTGATTGCCCTCACTCACTTCAGGCAAATGCTGGGATGGTTTCTTCGAAAGGGCACAGCCATTTTCTTTACCTGTCCTTCCCTAATCTGAGCTTGTGCTCCATCTCTAATGATCTCGTTGTCTATGGGGCGTTGAACACTAATCTCATTTCTCCTCCTCCTATTCGTTTTGGTGTCTGAATACAGAAGGTATGCAACCCTTTAGCAATCTTTGTACTCGGGATGGATGACCTGAACCTGTTAACATTCCTGCACATTTGCTACATTCCACCACACAGCCCTTGTACAGACCCTTCTGCATTCCTTGTGTGAGCTGCCAATGCAGTAACACTTTTGACAGCAGTGTGACATGTCCTGTACACCACTGTGGAAGTAATCAACATGGTCTTGTATGCAGCAAAGTAGATTGGAATGGTTGAGCTGCTGCAAGATTTATTACCAGAAGTAAGGACTACTGGTGATAAGCTAAGAAACAAGAAGGATTAAAAACGTTCCAATATATGAAGCTTTGTATTGCAAAATTTTGAGTCATGTTTTGATGGAAATGGTTGAGAGATTTCACAGTTGTGAAAGAAAGCAATTCATTTTTCTTGTCAATGCACAAAATTTGATGAATACCACCGATTTTCCTTCTAATGTACTTGAAAACTAGCTAAATTTATTTGTGCATATATTCTACAGGAGACAATGCTTATAAAACAAACTCTCTTTTTTGTATGCTGATGAAAAGTGAAGAAAGACTTCCATCAAAAGATGTTAGCAATGCTTAATGGGGATAAAGACATTTTATAGGTAATTATAAACAAGTGTCAAACTACAATGCCTGTGGAATGAAGATTTTCTTGCCTGAAGCATATAAAAATTCACCTGAGGTATGCTATTTCAGAATGGACACTTTTTCTGTAGCGAATATTTACATTCATGAAGTACTTCTAGCACATTTACTAAAAACACAGCCATTCTATGAAGACATCACCAACAAGTTTTCAGCCTTACAGGACCATATGACTGATTTGGTATACAAGAAGCAGGTAAGTTCAATTATTAATATAAGCTTGTGTAAATCAAGGTATATTTTTCTTTTCTGCTGGCTTTACTGAACTTATCCATCCACAAGCTTCCACTAATCTGCAGTTTCTTTTCTAACAAGGTTTTCCTTTTCGTCCAAAAAGATCATTTATAAGAAACACTTTAAATAACGGAATGGAATTTCAACCATCTGCAGTGATGGCTAAAATGGTGAATCATTTCATAATGTGGTGAAACTTACACCCAGAAGACTTATATTGAACTACAACAAATCAATCATCCATTATTTAATATTGATTTCACTGTACCATGCAATACTATTCCAGTTTTGTGAGTGCAGAGCATTTTGACAGTTATTCCTATTGGAGCATTATTCAGGATGTCTGCTTCAAAAATCAACTGTATTTTTCACATATTCTGTGATGGAAGTGAAAGATGCCAATTGCAGGACCTACAGATAAGTGTGCAATAATTTCATCGCTTATCTACAGTAGAACCCTGCTAATCTAAACCTCCCAAACAAAATTTTTTGTATAATCCGTACAAAACCTTGGACAGAAGGAAGAATAAATAAAATGCTTATTTTTAGTGTAAAGAAAAGCACTGTAGAACTGAACAACTCGTTGTTGAAGCACTGTCTATTGGGACAAAATGATTATTGCACTGCTAACTACAGTACTGGATCACATGCCTAGGAAGCAGCAGTATAATTTTCACTTACAGCAACTTGCTAAATCAGTGATTTCCTTTTGCGATAAAGAACTAAACTTGTTGATGTGAAGGTGTGCTGGCTTCACATGAAAATCATGTCATATGGTGTGGCAACAGTGTGTTGTTTTACATAGTGTAATGCCAATTCAAGAGTATCTGCAGCATTAGAGTGTGACACAGTATGTTTAGGGGTGTCCTGTCCTTCACTATCTTCATCTTGAAAGTTGCCATCAGGTTCATTCTGGACTTCAGAGGTAATGGCTTTTCTTTGATTTCTCGATAATCATTATCATTGACTGATATCCATTCCTAAAGGCAATTTTTCCCTGCATCATTGCACCCTGGAGTTTCTCAAAAAAGCTGAAGGATATCATTAATGTCAGATGCTGTAATGATTGAGGTTTCTTCAGAAGCAAAAATTTGGCTACAGTTTCTTCTCTTCCATGATGTTTGTGTTAAGTGTTTGTTCACATTGTCTCAAGCTAGCAAGTAGATAACATACTTTAGTATTATGTTTTTAATTTTCAATTAAAAATTGAAATTAAAAATGTTTCCATTGTTCAACTTTTTTCTGTAGTTCAACTGTAGATTTTGAAGAGCCTTCATTCCTTGGTTGCAAGATAGAGGTTACATCTGGTGGGGAAAAATGCTTTGTTGTCTCCATTGACAGTTGCATTTTGGAAGGATGAGATGGAGCATTTTCAATCAAAGGCCTGTGGTGATCGTCCATTTTCTGTGTTGAATCTTCTAACAAAGGAAACAAATTAACAAACAGGGGAAGTGTTTACAGGCATGTCTTTTATAGCTCATGATTTTACAGACTTTCTGATCACCATGAATGGTAATTTGTTTGTACAGTGTTGCTACAGGTTAAAACAGTAAAGCACTGTTTATTTGTTTTAAAGCCTAGTGCAAATGACTCTTCTTTCAGAGCAAGGCTTTTTGTACTGAGTGCTTTCAAATTCAGTCTGGTTTTGTCACCTAGCTGTGGTAAGTAATTTTCTGATGCTATCAAGTCTGGAAACCCATCTAAGAATGTATCTGTTGTGGCAACATCAGCTGATAGTTTTCCTCTTTTTCTTGTTGATTCCCTGTTTCTTCCTCTAATGCTCCAACCAACCTTTACTGGCAGTAACATTAAATTACCATTTATAACTGTGTTCAGCTGTAATGTCTTTTCTTGGATCAATGTACCACTAATGAGAACAAAATCTTGTCTTTCATGAGTAAACCACAAGAAAGCCATTTCATCAATTATATCATATGATGACATGATGGAGTTGGGGCTAAAGTTTTTTCTCTAGTTGAATTGCAGAAGCTCTCAATTTTCCTGCAATATTTTTCAAGTCACTGATAGTGCCTTTCCCGACACCAAACTCAACAGCCAATTTCATAGCTCTTTGCCCACTTTTAAGCCACTTAAGCACATACAGTTTTTCTTTTGCTGTATGGGAGCTGTTTCCATTTGCTTGACATTGTACAGTATGGTATCGCACTTGTTTTATACATATAGTATTAACTTAACTAATGAATCACAAAGATGAACACAGTAACCCAAGTAAGTCAACCCAATTTTTTTTTTTCAGTGTATTGTATGGGCACTGCTCAGTCATGTTAATGTAACATCCTATCAAAAGCCTAAATAACACCTTGTGTAGCCTGGACCACTGATGTGCAAGGAGAGAGGCAGTGAGATCCTGGAAGGTACCTGCAGGATGAGGAGCCATGCTAACTCCAGTTCCATGGCCAGTTGCACTAGGTTTCTCAGTTGAGGATTGATGGCATGAACAAACCAATCAAGGTGTGCCCACAGATTCTTGACAGGGTTTAAATCTGGGCAGTTTATTGGTCAGGACAGTATGGTAAACTCAGCCTGATGGTCTTTGAACCAGCACATAAACTGTGAACTGTGTGACACATCACATTGCCCTGCTGGTAGATGCCATTATGCAAAGACAAACAAACTGTGTGTAGGGGTGGACATGGTCCCCAGTGATAGATGCATACATGTGTTGGTCTAATGTGCATTCCAGAATGATGAGACCACCCAGAGAATGGAGTAAAACTATTTCCCACGCCATAATGCTTCCCCCTCCAGCCTGTACACTCTGAAATTTGCTGCAGTGTGTTTGCTTTCAGACATTTCACACGTCTGATGCATCATAATATGTGATTCATCTGAAAAAGCCACCTGTCACTTCTCAGTGGATGTTCAGTTGCAGTATTGATGTGCAAATTACAGTTAGCATGGGTATGTGAACTACAAGCCTGCTGTAGAGGCCCATAACCAGCAATGTTGACTGAATGGTAATTGATTAGACACTGTTGATAGCTTCGAACGCATTATTGTAGCCAAGATAGATACGAAGCCCACACCTACTACAGTAATACAAGTTTATATGCCAACTAGCTCTGCAGATGATGAAGAAATTGAAGAAATGTACGATGAAATAAAAGAAATTATTCAGATGGTGAAGGGAGACAAAAATTTAATAGTAATGGGAGACTGGAATTCGAGTGTAGGAAAAGGGAGAGAAGGAAACATAATAGGTGAATATGGATTGGGGCTAAGAAATGAAAGAGGAAGCCGCCTAGTAGAATTTTGCCCAGAGCACAACTTAATCATAGCTAACACTTGGTTTAAGAATCATGAAAGAAGGTTGTATACGTGGAAGAATCCTGGAGATACTAAAAGGTATCAGATAGATTATATAATGGTAAGACAGAGATTTAGGAACCAGGTTTTAAGTTGTAAGACATTTCCAGGGCAGATGTGGACTCTGACCACAATCTATTGGTTATGACCTGTAGATTAAAACTGAAGAAACTGCAAAAATGTGGGAAATTAAGGAGATGGGACCTGGATAAACTGAAAGAACCAGAGGTTGTACAGAGTTTCAGGGAGACCATAAGGGAACAATTGACAGGAATAGGGGAAAGAAATACAGTAGAAGAAGAATGGGTAGCTCTGAGGGATGTAGTAGTGAAGGTAGCAGAGGATAAAGTAGGTACAAAGACGAGGGCTGCTAGAAATCCTTGGGTAACAGAAGAAATATTGAATTTAATTGATGAAAGGAGAAAATATAAAAATGCAGTAAATGAAGCAGGCAAAAAGGAATACAAACGTCTCAAAAATGAGATCGACAGGAAGTGCAAAATGGCTAAACAGGGATGGCTAGAGGACAAATGTAAGGATGTAGAAGCTTATCTCACTAGGGGTAAGATATATACTGCCTACAGGAAAATTAAAGAGACCTTTGGAGAGAAGAGAATCACGTGTATGAATATCAAGAGCTCAGATGGCAGCCCAGTTCTAAGCAAAGAAGGGAAGGCAGAAAGGTGGAAGGAGTATATAGAAGGTTTATACAAGGGCGATGTACTTGAGGACAATATTATGGAAATGGAAGAGGATGTAGATGAAGACGAAATGGGAGATACGATACTGCGTGAAGAGTTTGACAGAGCACTGAAAGACCTGAGTCGAAACAAGGCCCCCGGAGTAGACAACATTCCATTAGAACTACTGACGGCCTTGGGACAAGCAGTCCTGACAAAACTCTACCAGCTGGTGAGCAAGATGTATGAGACAGGCGAAATACCCTCAGACTTCAAGAAGAATGTAATAATTCCAATCCCAAAGAAAGCAGGTGCTGACAGATGTGAAAATTACCAAACTATCAGTTTAATAAGCCACGGCTGCAAAATACTAATGCGAATTCTTTACAGACGAATGGAAAAACTGGTAGATGCAGACCTTGGGGAGGATCAGTTTGGATTCCGTCGAAATGTTGGAACACGTGAGGCAATACTGACCTTACGACTTATCTTAGAAGAAAGATTAAGAAAAGGCAAACCTACATTTCTAGCATTTGTAGACTTAGAGAAAGCTTTTGACAATGTTGACTGGAATACTCTTTTTCAAATTCTAAAGGTGGCAGGGGTAAAATACAGGGAGCGAAAGGCTATTTATAATTTGTACAGAAACCAGATGGCAGTCATAAGAGTCGAGGGGCATGAAAGGGAAGCAGTGGTTGGGAAAGGAGTGAGACAGGGTTGTAGCCTCTCCCCGATGTTATTCAATCTGTATATTGAGCAAGCAGTAAAGGAAACAAAAGAAAAATTTGGAGTAGGTATTACAATTCATGGAGATGAAGTAAAAACTTTGAGGTTCGCCGATGACATTGTAATTCTGTCAGAGACGGCAAAGGACTTGGAAGAGCAGTTGAACGGAATGGACAGTGTCTTGAAAGGAGGATATAAGATGAACATTAACAAAAGCAAAACGAGGATAATGGAATGTAGTCAAATTAAATCGGGTGATGCTGAGGAATTAGATTAGGAAATGAGACACTTAAAGTAGTAAAGGAGTTTTGCTATTTAGGAAGTAAAATAACTGATGATGGTCGAAGTAGAGAGGATATAAAATGTAGACTGGCAATGGCAAGGAAAGCGTTTCTGAAGAAGAGAAATTTGTTAACATCGAATATAGATTTATGTATCAGGAAGTCATTTATGAAAGTATTTGTTTGGAGTGTAGCCATGTATGGAAGTGAAACATGGACGATAACTAGTTTGGACAAGAAGTGAATAGAAGCTTTCGAAATGTGGTGTTACAGAAGAATGTTGAAGATTAGGTGGGTAGATCACATAACTAATGAGGAGGTATTGAATAGGATTGGGGAGAAGAGAAGTTTGTGGCTCAACTTGACTAGAAGAAGGGATCGGTTGGTAGGACACGTTTTGAGGCATCAAGGGATCACAAATTTAGCATTGGAGGGCAGCATGGAGGGTAAAAATCGTAGAGGGAGACCGAGAGATGAGTACACTAAGCAGATTCAGAAGGATGTAGGTTGCAGTAGGTACTGGGAGATGAAGCAGCTTGCACAGGATAGAGTAGCATGGAGAGCTGCATCAAACCAGTCTCAGGACTGAAGACAACAACAACAACAACAACTTATGTGAACTGGCCATATGAAAATCCCCATACAAAACATTTACATACAGTGTATTGTATATTTACTTAAAATATCCACAAGTTATACTTTTAACAAAATATGAGGCATCTTCGTCATAAGTGATGTCCTTTTTGGGTAAGCTAAGATTACATTTAAATCTACATATCATTTGATATAAGTCCTATCCTGCAAACAAAGCAAAACCTCGTGGGTTGCAAAAGTTTCACAAGCATTTTCAGACTTTAATTGATCTTTAACACACTTTCTCACCCAGCTGTCCATGCCTGTGGCAGTTAGCAAGGAAATGCACTGCTGTCAGTTCCCTTCAAGCTGGTTCTCCTCCACCACAGTACGTGAATAAATGAGACAAAATACCCAACTTTAGTACACTTACAGTTCTAACTTAAGTGTAAGAAAAAGAGTGTTTAACACTAATGGCAAATGATAGTCATTACATCATAAATAAATATATAGTTCTCATACCCTTACCATAATTAGCACTAATTTTGACTATACTATGAAACGTGGTGCCTAGGAAAAATTGTAAAGTCAAGTGCACATTACACTAACAAAAAATTACTCAAAGTCATACCTGTCTGAAACTGGTTGAACTTGAAAGACTTTTGTTTGTTTCCCACTTGCAAAATACCACCTTAGTGTCCAAAATATGTACATTACCTTTAGTAAAAACTCAAGGTGTGCAGTAGCATACCTTTAATACTCATTACATTTTGAAAAAAAATTAGTCACCATTAAAAAACTCAATTACCACTCAAATCAAAGTTAAGGGGATGGAAGTTGTACCAAATCAGTGCCCTATTTCTTTATTCAACTCTGAGCACTATTCTCATTCAATCAGAAAATTAAATCCTCACAAAATCACTGAATGTTACCAAATAGTTGACATGTCAGAATATTCACATCAGTTTAGCACCACAGTTATCAAGTTCATCAGCAAAATTATTGTCCTTCTTTCCAGTATTACCACTTTAAGCTCATAATTCCTCAGAACACAAACATAAGTTTTAAGATAACTTATAGATCCAATGACTCAGCATTACATGTCTTGAAACTTCCTGGCCGATTAAAGCTGTATGCCGGACTGAGACTTATTAATATTGCTCTTTCTGTTATGCTCTCAGTCTGTTGCCTAGTTCACAATTAGATCAATACAGTTACCCCACATTTGTTTGTACACAATTATCTTTTTCATTACTCAATCTTGTCCGTCAACTCCATTATTTTACTTACATTTCCCACTTAGTTAACAAGTGAATTACATTCACAAGAAATATCCCTACTGCAGAGACAGGTTCCTTAACCTTTAAGACCCTAACATTATTCATTACTTTATTATTTCATTATCTGATGCAAAATTGACTCTACAGAAAAACATTCCACAATAACAACAGATCCTTATGCTAAGGCAAATGTAACTCTCATTACTGATCAGACAAAATTATCACATAGAAAAACTATTGGTTGCCTGACATTCTAGCCTTAAGGGTGATATACATGCCAATCTGGCTAATACATTCCACACACATAATTTTTTTCTTTCTTTCTTTTGCTTTTGCCATTTTTCCCACAGATACACAGCGTCGGCATGGTTAATCAGATGTGGCAATGTTAGTTGAAGGGGTAGCCGGATGTCCTTCCTGCCACCACTCCATACACCCCGGGAAGGAATTAGTGTACCCCAACTGTCTGCAACTAGTGTAATCCATGGACTAGTGCGAAAGTGGTCAGATGTCTGCGAGCGGTGTAATTGAGGTGGGACATGGGGACCAGTGCAGTATTCACCTAGGGGGATGTGGAAAACTGCCTAAAAACCACATCTAGGTAGGCCAGCACACTGGCCCTCATCGTTAATCCGCCGGGCGGATTTGAACCGGGGCGAGCACGCCTACCCAAGTCCAGGAAGCAGCGCGTTAGCATACTCAGCTAATCTGGCAGATATTCCACACACATTACTCTTGGCAACTATGTCTAAAGTAGGAATTCCTTAATGTTAGAAAAGGGCTGTATCATGACACAGATAGCTGTTTACTTGGTGTGCAGTTTGGTACTGTATGTCAGTATCAATAAATGTATGTGTGAAGACAGTCTGTTGGTTGTCTGTGTTTCTTACCATCTCATTATACATATAGACTTTCTCACAGCTGCATGTTCTCCACTACACAGGACTCTATCCCACTCCCCTTGAAGCAGGAGTGTGCACTGATTCATTCCTCAGCTGTTCCCATGGTGTTGCCAGCAACTATTTGGCCACACCAGGAAATGAACTGTTATTCTCAGATTGTGTCAACAACTTTTATTTGGCTGACTGATTTGACGCCTGCACTCACATAGTACTGCTACCCAATGACCAATGTCATCCCTTTTGTGCTGGTTCCATAACATCTGTGGGTACGATATCATGCACCAACTGCAGCCACTGCTTTTTTAAAGCTCCAACAACCTTGGGCAATGTGTCACATCATTACAACTTGACACCCATCTTGCTCAACCAAGATCTCATGGAAAAAGCCTTATCTGCTGTGCTTCAGCCTGTGATTCAAACCTGACTCATGCAGCCTACTATGATGCAGTATGTCTTACCAGGCAAGTTTCCAATATTATCTCGCTTCACAAAGACAATCCCAGAACTTGGTTTGCAATTGTGGACAACCCCTTGGACTTTCATTGGATAATGAATGAAGTCACCAGATTCATCTCTCTGGTGTGCAACCACCATGATTACATAGACCTCATAAGTGACTTACTCCTGGGACCTCTGATACACTGCAAGTGCACCAATGCTACGTCAACTATTATCAAATGGCTGCCACAGTCTCTGAGTGAGGTGACACATCATATAATGAATGAAGAGCAGTGGGTCATGAGATTGCCTTCAGAGCTCCTGCATTATGGGCATTAGTAGTCAGGAGGTTATGCCAGACATCGCTCTGTGGACTCTGTGATTGTTCAAGCTGCCACAGGAGCTTCAAATACCGCTCCTTTCCCACTCCTCAGACATGCTGGCCTTTCAACTCTGTCTTGCTCACCAAACTAAAAAGATAATTCACAACTGCCAATTACTACCTATGTCAAGCACACTGGCAGCTGTGACTTCTATTGTGGCTGGCAGACAATGCACACAGCACTTCATAGTGCCTGTGGAACAAGTGTGTACTACACCCCACAGACAGCAGTGATCATCTCTGTACACCTGTAGCTCAGAAAGTTGGCTCTTTTTGTTTATGCGGATACTGTTGGAAACTGAACACATGCACCATCATTGACAGTTACCCTGTACCCAATATTCAGGACTTTGCACAAATTCTCAGTGATGCACATATGGTTAGTGTCCTGGAGACATCACTAAATAGGCTGTTATTACTCCTTTCAGCCTTTTAAATTTTGATTTATTTCTTATGACCTTAAAAATGCTGCCCAGATTTTGCAACAATTTATTGAGTGTGTATTGTTTACCTTTCCCTTCTGCTGCACATGTCATGATATTCACCTCTTCCGACGAGGTACATGAACATCAAAAGTCCAGGAAGCTCTCAGGAATAATGGTGTCATAGGCAACAATGAAAAGCCTCAACTACATTTCCCAAGTGTTTCATTCCTAGGCCACAATGATACTATTGAAAGAATCTGGCCATCCTCCAACCACATCACTGTCATTCATGACCTTCCTCTTCCTGAGCACTACCATGAGTTATGATGTTGGTTGGCATGGTGGACTTCTACCACAGGCATCTTCTCCATGCTGCTGAGATCCAGGCTCTTCTCACAGATGCCTTGGCTGGAAAGAACACAGCTGGGAGGCCTAAGTTAATGTGGACTATGATGTGATTCAAACATTTAGTCTCCTCAAGACTGCTGTCACTAAGGCTGTTACTCTCACTCAAATGCTCAACACATGTGGGCATTTCCATTACTGCCAATGAGAGTGATACAACCATTGGTGCACTTCTACAGCAACACATAAGTGATAGTTAGCAACCACTTTGCTTCTTTTCCAAGAAACTTAACACTGCCACAATTCAAGTGGTCTGCATTTGACTGATAATTGGTCTTGATGTATGAGGGGGTGAGACTCTTCTATGACAATGACAAGGGCCGTGCATTCTCAATTTTCACTGATCACTAGTCACTTGCAAACACTTTCCACCATTTTGCCCAGGACTTGCACCTTAGGAGATTCCAACACATGGACCAATCACCCAATACACCACAGATGTGCAGTACATCTGGGGGACAGCCAACATGGTGACAAATTACCATGGCTACATGGGGAGGACCCCGAGCTTCTAACCCTACAACAGGGCCCCAGCTCATTGCTTATACAGAGGCACAGAACCTTCCCAGTGCATCCATTCCAGCTTTGTGGGTCACATCTACTGGTAGCCTCTGGCCCCTCATTCCATCTCCCCTCCACCAAAAGATTTTTTTCAACACTCATATTATGGCCATCTTGTGTCTTGTCACAGAGTGCTTTATTTGGCCCACTATCATAAGAGCTGCCACATGTGGTCACAAATCTGCTTTTCTTGTCAATGTAGCATGTTAGGACACCACTGGTCACCTTCGACATACCAAAAGGGAGACTCTGACATTTGCACTTTGGCATCGTAGGGCCACTTCCACTTTATGACTGGTAACACTATATACTTCCAGCTGTTGACCATGCAAAATGGTTCAAATGGCTCTGAGCACTATGGGACTTAACATATGAGGTCATCAGTCCCCTAGAAATTAAAACTACTTAAATCTAACTAACCTAAGACATCACACATATCCATGCCCCAGGCAGGAGTCTAACCTGCGACCGTAGCAGTTGCGCGTTCCCGGACTGAAGTGCCTATAACAGCTTGGCCACCATGGCCAGCATTAACCGTGCAGCAAGATGGGTTGAAGCCATGCCATTGGTGGATATCACAGCTGATTCCATCTTCCACACCTTCATTGCCACTTCATTTGAGTGCTTATCTTCAGTAACAACAGGTCAGTGACAGCAGTTTCAGTCTCCCTCTTTCTCACTTTGTGTTGCATGGCAGTGTAGGTAAGTTCCATACCATTCCTTACCACCTGGAAAGCAACAGGCTCAGGGAGATATGGCACTGCACACTCAAGGTGGTGCTGGTGTGCCACAGCAGCTAGTGCTCCAAGACCTCACCATAGGTTTTACTTGGCATCTGCTCCATGCACAAGGAAGATCTGAAAACTTCTCTTGTGGAGATCCTATATGGCAAGCCATTAGTTTTACCAGCAGAATTCACCAAAGATACCAAACTCCCTTGTCAGGATGAGCTCCTGGTTCTCAAACTTTTATGCCCCTCTTTCATGACCATACATGCTAGCATGTGTGATAACCACAAAGACTTGGTGTCTTGCAGTTGAGTGATGTTATGAGATGAAATGGTCCTGCTGGCCCCTCAGCCTCCCTACTCGAGCCCTCGCAAGATACACTTGTGGAGTGATAACACCATCAACATACTCCTTAATGGTAGATACTTGATATTGCTTCCTTCCCGGCTGCGGACAGAATCTCTATGCACAATGTCTCTCTCCCATGTGATAGTGATGCTCCTGTCTCATCCAGGATGTGCCATGATGTTCCTCAGTAAACATTCATTTAACAGTGGTGGATCAGTCAAGTTTTCACAAATACTCAACATCTGCTCCCTCCACAGAGATCAACAACATTTTGTTCATGGTTGACATTCTGATTTCTATTCTGAAGACTTCTCTCTGCAACTCCATGACAAAACTTTTCTTTTGTTTTCATGCCCCACAGCCCTCACAGGACAACTCACTAATCATCCGTATCACCTTCCTTTGCTCTTTTGAGCTGCCACCCATCAAGGGATAACATTTCAGCACACTGTCAGCCAGTGTCCATATCCGGATCACAGTAGCATGCTTTACTCTGGCACTGAACCAAAGAGCACCCCATGCCACACCTTTCTCTGTGCTTTACACTTTGTAGGACTTAGTTCTTTGACTTGATCAGTTCTGTTCCATTATTTCTTTGGTATGTAGCTTGCGTGTCAGTCTCAATAAAAGTGTGTGCTGACATGCTCTGTTGGATCATCATCACTTTAGGAGCAGAAACCAACATACTTATTGTCTTGTAATAAATATGACTGTGTTGTTCATTTACCTTGTAACTGCTCTGTTATGAAATTATTTATTGTTACTGTAGATTAGATTAGATTAGATTAATACTTGTTCCATAGATCATGAATACGACACTTTGTAATGATGTGGAACGTGTCAGGTTAATGAAAGATGTCTGTACAAGATATTACATTACACAAAATATTGCATGACACTAATGTTTAAGTTAGTTTTTTTCCCCCTCCCTTAATTTATATCTAAAAATTCAGCCAATGAGTAGAAGGAGTTGTCATCTTGAAATTCTTTTAATTTATTTTTAAATGTTGGTTGACTATCTGTCAGGCTTTTGATGCTGTTTGGTAGGTGACCAAAGACTTTTGTGGCAGCTTAATTTATCCCTTTCTGTGCCAAAGTCAGATTTAACCCTGCATAGTGAAGATCATCCTTTCTCCTGGTGTTATAGCTATGCACACTGCTATTACTTTAGAACTGGGTTGGATTATTAACAAATTTCATAAGTGAATATATATACTGTGAGGTTACTGTGAGGATCCCTAGATCCTTAAATAGATGTCTGCAGGAGGACCGTGGGTGGGCTCCAGCAATTATTCTGATTACACGTTTTTGAGCAATAAATACTTTTCTACTCAATGATGAATTACCCCAGAATATGATGCCATACGAAAGCAGTGAATGAAAGTAGGCATAGTAAGCTAATTTACTGGGATTCTTATCACCAAAATTTGCAATAACCCTAATAGCATACGTAGCTGAACTCAGACGTTTCAGCAGAACATCAATGTGTTGCTTCCAGCCTAACCTCTCATCAATGGACACACCTTAAAATTTTGAAAATTCTACCATAGCTACAGACTTCTGTTCAAAGTCTATATTTATTACTGGAGTTGTACCATTTACTGTAGGGAACTGTATATACTGTGTTTTATCAAAATTTAAAGAGAGTCCGTTTGCTGAGAACGACTTATTAATTTTGTAAAAAACATCATTTACAATTACATCACTTAGTTCTTGGTTTTTGGATGTTATTACTATACTTGAATCATCAGCAAAAAGATCTAACTTTGCATCTTCTTCAATATGGAATGGTAAGTCATTAATGTATATTAAGAACAGTAAAGGATCTAAGATCGAACCCTGTGGGACCCCGTACTTGATAGCCCCCCAGTTTGAGGAATCAGCTGTTGTTTTAACATTACATGAACCACTTATTTCAACTTTCTGCATTCTTCCAGTTAAGTATGAATTTGTGCACTGCCCCTCTCAAACCATAATGATTTAGCTTATCTAAAAGAATTCCATGATTTACACAATCAAAGGCCTTTGAGAGATCACAAAAACTACCAATGGGTGATGTCCGGTTATTCAGAGCATTTAATATTTGATCAGTGAAAGCGTATACAGCATTTTCTGTTGAAAAGCGTATCTGAAAACCAAACTGACATTTTGTTAGTTCTTTATTTTTACAAATGTGGGAGGCTACTCTTGAATACTTTACTTTCTCAAAAATTTTTGATAGAGCTGTCAGAAGAGAGACTGGGCAATAGTTGTTGACATCCGACGTATCCCCCTTTTTATGATACAGTTTTACAATGGCATATTTCAGTCTTTCGGGAAATCACCCTGCTCCAAAGAGCTATTACATACGTGGCTGAGAATCCTACTTATCTGTGGGGAACAAGCTTTAAGTATCTTGCTGGAAAACCCATCAATTCCGTAAGAGCTTTTTTTTTCAATGAGTTTATTATTTTACTGATTTCAGAGGGAGAAAGGGAGAGGTTGGTGGCAATACAGTTGTTTCAAACTGCACAGGTATGGCCTCTTCTATTAGAAACTTGCCTCTTCTAGTGAAGATCTAGATCCTATTTTCTCCACAACATTTAAAAAATGATTATTGAAAATATTTCCGATTTATGATTGTTTGTTAGTACACTTGTCATTCAGTTTTATGGCACTAAAGTCGTCCTGTGCTCTTGGTTGCCCTGTTTCCCTTTCAATAATATTCCAAATTGCTTTAATTTTATTATCAGAGTTACTGATCTCAGACATGATACATATGCTTCTGGACTTTTTAATAACTTTTCTTAGTACCGCAAAATAGTTTTTATATTATTGAACAATTTCGGGGTCAGTACTCCCTTTTGCTGTTAGATACAGTTCTCTTTTATGGTTGCAAGATATTCTTATTCCTTTAGTTAGCCAAGGTTTTTTATAGGTTTTCTTGGAATAATGTTTAACTATTTTCTTGGGAAAACAAGTTTGCATTGTGTTCCATATACACTTCATCCCAATCTAGCTGCTTTAGGCTTTCCCTAAAGTTTGCAGTATTTATATTGTTAATTGAACGCAGTGCTTTGAAATTTTGATTTGATATACTGCATGGAGCTATGTCATGTACTGTAACTAGCTGTGCACCATGATCTGAAAGACCATTCTGAACAGGATAAGCATTTATGTCCTTAAACTTATCTTGGTCTATAAAAAAGTTATCTATCAATGTCCTACTGTTCTTTGTTATCCGAGTAGGAAAAATCAATGACGGAACTCAAATTGAAAGAACTGAGTAATACTACAGGGTCATTCTTCCTATTACACTCTTTCAGGGAATCAACATTGAAATCCCCACAAATGATAATTTGCTTCCCCGTCTGACAGATAGCACAACAAAGCATCCAAGTTTTCTAGAAATAGCTGGAAATTCCCTGAGGGGGACCTATACACTGTTACAATTATGAAAGTGCCATCATTTAGATTTAGTTCAGTGGCACATGCTTCCATATGTTGCTCTACACAAAATTTTTTGCGCTCTCTACTTACATGTGGAGATAATTTGTACCCAGTGATGCTAACCTTTCGCATATCAGTGCCAATGTGATGCTCAGACAGGCATAGTACATCTATTACATTCTCAGTTTCTATATTTTCTAAACAAAGAAGAAGCTCATCAATTTTATTCTTTAATCCTCCAATATTCTGATGAAATATACTAACATGATTTTTCATTTTACTTTTGTGAGTATCTAGAACTTTTTTAACATCTTTAGTACTTGCCTGGCTGAGTTTCCCACTGGACACTGATCTTGCACTAAAAAAGAGTTACCACCATGAGATGTAGTTCCTCCCCCCTTTTAACTTCCTGCTATCAGTCCAGCGAGTTTACCCTTCTTGTTGAGGTGTAGGCCATGTCTAGTATTGTCCCACCTACAGAGTGAATCAACAGGAACCACACCAATGTGTGACCCTGCATCAGATCCAAGTAGCCGCTGCAACTCGAACGCTCCTGACAGAAGAGCTCAAATGAGGCTGGGGAACCGACACAAACCCAACACTGTTATGACTCGATGCCGATGCAATATTTGCCAGGTCACACTCTATGCTGTATCTCGGATCTCTGTCAATACTGTTGCCCGGCCCACCCACAATAACCACGGTATCTTCCTTAGTAAAGCTTCTACACAGTGAATCTAAATCCTCTGTAACTTGCCCCAGTCCAGCACTAGGTTTGAAAAAACTTCTGACCCTAATTCATCCTGCAGAAGTTGGCCCACACCCCTAGCATGCGAACTACCTAGCAACAAGACTTTCTTTCTCTTTGCAGACTTCCCTACCTTCTTATTCAATTTGTTGCTGAAAGCTTATTGAGCCCTGTCTAGATCTACTTCTGTGAGAGGCTCATCAGTTTCTGACTGAGGCAACAGGTCAAACCTATTTTGTACATTAATAACAAAGCTGTTAGCAGAATTTCTTGGCATGTTCCTTATGCCTGTTGCCACTCCCCACCCATATTTACCCTTCTTCCCCCTTAACCTGCCCACTTCTCGCCTAGCCTCATGTAACTCAGCCTGAAGGGCAGCAATTTTTACCTCCTGTTCCACAATTTTTCTGTCTCTACTGCATAGCCTACAGAACCACTGATGAGTCTCGCTCATTTTCCCAATTCCCACACCACTACAATCGCCCCAATGAAAAAAATTACTACATGCATCACACCAGACCCCGGAGCTAACGATTCTACGGCACGTCAGGCACTTTACACTCATGGTACAAATCGATTTTAGTGGCAGAAAGACAATTAAGTTACCGCAAAACAATGAAAATACGTGTACGAAAAATTAGGCCTACTCGCGACAATGTAAACAGTGGTTCAGAAGTTTATTACTGGAAATTACTTTAGAGATGACGATTCTCTATAGATATAAAGGGGCAGCAAACGTATTTAGCACACTAAACTATCAGTAAATGCTCTTAAAATTGCGGTATGAAGTTTAATCTGTAAGAAAAGTTCGGCCTGGCCGCGATATTTAAACAAAACGAACTTTGCGTGATTACTGTGAAAATACTCGAGTAAGACAAAAACTTTTAATGGTACGCTTGAAGAGCACTGTAATTAACGTAAAAATTAGTTTAAAGTGTTAGAAACAGTTTATTACTACTAAAATTACTTATCTTTTACGGGAGCTGTGACTCAAACGTCCAAATAGCAGGCGCAGGGCTACCAACCATTTATTTAATTGTGTACTGTACTTAGTGAAGTACTTTTTTATTATTATTTGATTTGATCTCATCTACTGCATGTCAAGATGTTCAAAAGGGTCTAAAGCATTTGTATTTCTATAAATTTGTCCATGACTAATCCCAGACATCTGAAGCATTCCATTTCCTTTAGATTTGTGTTTTCAATGTTAACAATTAATTCTGTATTGGTTAGTCTGCTTGTTTAATTTTCTAAAGTTGTTATTTCCTTTTATGTTTTTCTCTGAAGTACTTTCTTGCTCTGTGAACATCCTTCTAAGCTTTCCTTATTAGGCCTTACTGTGTTTCTGCATCCAGCCATGGCCTTTTCCTTTTTTTTTTTTTTTTTTTTTTTTTTGAGTAAATGAGGCATCTTTCATGAAATGAAGTAAGTATGTAAATTTACTTCCAGTTATTTTTTTCAAAAATATACAAAATTTTGCTTGTAAATAATCTGCCACAAACAAAAACCAAATTTTGGGATTGTCTCTCTGAAGTTTAAGTAAGTTTGGAGACTTGCCTGGTGAGACTTCCTGCATCATAGTAGGCCACATGAGTCAGGTCTGAATCATGTTGTTGTTGTTGTGGTCTTCAGTCCTGAGACTGGTTTGATGCAGCTCTCCATGCTACTCTATCTTTTGCAAGCTTCTTCATCTCCCAGTACCTACTGCAACCTACATCCTTCTGAATCTGCTTAGTGTATTCATCTCTTGGTCTCCCTCTACGATTTTTACCTCAAAACTGCCCTCAAATACTAAATTGGTGATCCCTTGATGCCTCAGAACATGTACTACCAATCGTTCCCTTCTTCTGGTCAAGTTGTGCCACAAACTTCTCTTCTCACCAATCCTATTCAATACTTCCTCATTAGTTATGTGATGTACCCATCTAATCTTCATCATTCTTCTGTAGCACCACATTTCAAATGCTTCTATTCTCTTCTTGTCCAAACTATTTATCGTCCATGTTTCACTTCCACACATGGCTACACTCCATACAAATGCTTTCAGAAATGTCTTCCTGACACTTAAATCTATACTCGATGTTAACAAATTTCTCTTCTTCAGAAACGCTTTAATTGCCATTGCCAGTCTACATTTTATATCCCCTCTGCTTCGACCATCATCAGTTATTTTGCTCCCCAAATAGCAAAATTCATTTACTGCTTTAAGTGTCTCATTTCCTAATCTAATTCCCTCAGCAACACCCAACTTAATTCGACTAATTTCTTGATGTTCATCTTATATGCTCATTTCAAGACACTGTCCATTCCATTCAACTGCTCTTCCAACTTCTTTGCTGTCTCTGACAGAATTATTATGTCATCGGCGAACCTCAAAGTTTTTATTTCTTCTCCATGGATTTTAATACCTACTCTGAATTTTTCTTTTGTTTCCTTTACTGCATGCTCAATATACAGATTGAATAACATTGGGGAGAGGCAACAACACTGTCTCACTCCCTTCCCAACCACTGCTTCCCTTTGATGTCCCTCGACTCTTATAACTGCCATCTGGTTTCTGTACAAATTGAAAATAGCCTTTTGCTCCCTGTATTTTAGCCCTGCCACCTTCAGAATTTGAAAGAGAGTATTCCAATCTACATTGTCAAAATCTTTCTCTAAGTCTACAAATGCTAGAAACGTAGGTTTGCCTTTCCTTAGTCTTTCTTCTAAGGTAAGTCGTAAGGTAAGTATTGCCTCACGTGTTCCAGTATTTCTACGAAATCCAAACTGATCTTCCCCGAGGTCGGCTTCTACTAGTTTTTCCATTCGTCTGTAAAGAATTCATGTTAGTATTTTGCAGCTGTGGCTTATTAAACTGACTGTTTGGTAATTGTCACATTTGTCAACACCTGCTTTCTTTGGGACTGGAATTATTATATTCTTCTTGAAGTTTTGTCAGGACTGCCTCTCCCAAGGCCGTCAGTAGTTCTAATGGAATGTTGTCTACTCCGGGGGCCTTGTTTCGACTCAGGTCTTTCAGTGCTCTGTCAAACTCTTCATGCAGCATTGTATCTCCCATTTCATCTTCATCTACATTCTCTTCCATTTACATAATATTGTCCTCAAGTACACCACCCTTGTATAGACCCTCTATATACTCCTTCCACCTTTCTGCTTTCCCATCTTTGCTTAGAACTGGGTTTCCATCTGAGCTCTTGATATTCATGCAGGTGGTTCTCTTTTCTCCAAAGGTCTCTTTAATTTTCCTGTAATCAGTATCTATCTTACCCCTAGTGAGATAAGCCTCTATATCCTTACATTTGTCCTCTAGCCATCCCTGCTTAGCCATTTTGCACTTCCTGTCAATCTCATTTTTGAGTCGTCTGTATTCCTTTTTGACTGCTTCATTTACTGCATTTTTATATTTTCTCCTTTCATCAATTAAATTCAATATTTTTTCTGTTACCCAAGGATTTCTACTAGCCCTCTCCTTTTTACCTACTTGATTCTCTGCTGCCTTCACTACTTCATCCCTCAAAGCTACCCATTCTTCTTCTACTGTATTTCTTTCCCCCATTCCTGTCAATTGTTCTCTTATGCTCTCCCTGAAACTCTGTACAACCTCTGGTTTAGTCTGTTTATCCAGGTCCCATCTCCTTAAATTCCCACCTTTTTGCAGTTTCTTCAGTTTTAATCTACAGTTCATAACCAATAGATAGTGGTCAGAGTCCACATTTGCCCCTGGAAATGTCTTACAATTTAAAACCTGGTTCCAAAATCTCTGTCTTACCATTATATAATCTATCTTATACCTTTTAGTATCTCCAGGTTTTTTCCATGTATACAACCTTCTTTCATGATTCTTAAACCTAGTGTTATCAATGATTAAGTTATGCTCTGTGCAAAATTCTACCAGGCGGCTTCCTCTTTCATTTCTTAGCCCCAATTCATATTCACCTACTATGTTTCCTTCTCTCCCTTTTCCTACACTCGAATTCCAGACACCCATGACTATTAAATTTTCGTCTCCCTTCACTATCTGAATAGTTTCTTTCATTTCATCATACATTTCTTCAATTTCTATGTTAGCTGCAGAGCTAGATGGCATATAAATTTGTACTACTGTAGTAGGTGTGGGCTTCGTATCTGTCTTGGCCACAATAATGCATTCACGATGCTGTTTGTAGTAGCTTACCCGCATTCCTATTTTCCTATTCATTATTAAACCTAATCCGGCATTACCCCTATTTGATTTTGTGTTTATAACCCTGTAGTCACCTGACCAGATGCCTTGTTCCTCCTGCCACCGAACTTCACTGATTCCCACCATATCTAACTTCAACCTATCCATTTCCCTTTTTAAATTTTCTAACCTACCTGCCCGATTAAGGGATCTGACATTCCATGCTCCAATCCGTAGAACGCCAGTTCTGTTTCTCCTGATAATGAATCATAGACTGAGGTATAACAAGGGCCCTGTCCATGAAATCTTTATTGAGCAAGACAGGTGTTAGGTTGTAATGATGTGTCACATCGCCTAAGGCCGTTGGAGCCTCAACAAAGCAATGGTTGCAGTTGGTGCATGATTTAGTACCCACAGATGCGGTGGAACCAGCACAAAAGGGATGAGGTTGGTCATTGGGTAGCATTACTATGGGAGTGCAGGGACCGAATCAGTCAGCCAAGTGGAAGTTGTTGACATGATTTCCTGGCTTGGCTGTATTGCCACTGGCAGCACAGTGGGTGTGCATCAAAGCACACATCTGCTTCAAAGGGAGTGGCACACAGTCCTGTGTAGCAGAGAATATGCAGCTGTGAGAAAGTCTATATGTATAATCTGATGCTTATAAACACAGACAATAAGCAGCATGTCTTGGGACACACATTTATTAACACTGGCATATAGTATCAAGCTATCAACAGAACAGAACTGGTCCGGACAAAGAACTGAGTTTCACAAAGTAATAAGTTTACTTTCCCCTGGATCAGTAGTCACCACAGTAACTAAACAAGTATGTGACAATTACTTCAAGGCATTAATAAAATAGTTACACAGTGTCACATCTCATCAAATGAAATCTGTTGTTTATTTCCAGTTCATTCTCATAAAAAAGTTAGATTAGTTGCCATTCATTGATGGAACTCTAAACAAGAGAAAGAGCCTTTATTTTCCAATCATTTCACAATATTAATTTTACATTCATTTACTGACATTGTGTTAGGCATTTTCTGGTAATGTGAGGTAGACAAGATCAAGATATTTGTAACTGTTGGGGGTCTTAGCCATCTACCATTTGTCACTTTAAGTGAATGACCTGGATAAAGCATAAAAACAAAGTTCGCTCAGTATTAGCCACAGATATAGTTCTAATTAAGAAATATGTCCTACAGTGCACACAAAATGTTCTGTGGACATATTTTCCTACACGTGTTATATAGAGTGGTAAAAAAGAACACAGCAACCAGGATGTACATTCAAAGAATTTTAGCAGTAGAAAAGAGTCATGTAAGCATAAAGAAAGTAACAAAAAAGAAATATAAGGAATTGAAAATATTAATAGAACTTGCATGGTAAATACATGAAACAAAGCTTATTTCACTAGTTAAGTAAATAGTTCTGTCAAAACAGACTTTCAAGAACCTAGAGAAAAAATTTTATTTACAGTAAAAGGCCTAAAATAACTGTAAGGGATTGAAATGAACCCAGCTTCCACAGAGATTTTAATAAAAAAATTAGATAATGAAAGCATATTCGAGATGAAAAATATATTTTGTATTTCAAATTAATTTAGAGCAGAGTACATTCAGTATATGATTGTGGATACTTAACTTTGGCTTCATTGTCTTGAGGTTTGTTCTTCTGTTAACCTAGTGGTAATAATGGTCCACATTTTTATTGGTTCTGTTGAATAAAATACAAGTTTCCTTACACAGACAATATAGTCCATTCTCACAACAATGCTAGCAAACTCAAACTAATTACGATTAAACTAATTCTATAGAATCTAACAACTGTCCACAACTGAAACTCTGCAAATTCCATCTCACAAACGTCCTAACACCAAACAAAGAACTTCCATGCTCCCGAGTCCAAAGATACACTGGTACTAAAGCTAGGCTTCCAACAAGTTACCGTGGCAGAAGAATATGAACCATTTTGAGAACTAGAAAACAGAGTTTCACATAGTTTTGTTAAATATAACATCTGTTGTGGTTAAAATTATTTTTATCAGCTTTTGTTTTATCTTGAAGATTAAAAAATACCTGAATGACTACTTTTTACAATGCAAATAAGATTGCATAAAACATATACTGAATATACTTGTATCTATCCAGCAGGATGAAGAAATGTAAATGATAAATAAATACAATAAAAAGCAGTACTGATACTAACAGTTATGAAATACCATATTTTGATTTGATGAAAAGTTGTGTTGTGCAATTCAATAACAGTGAGATTGATATCCATACAGTCATTCGAATTTGGAAGAGATAAAATAAATGTGGGGTTGTTGCAGTAACCCCACCCACCTCACACACACACACACACACACACACACACACACACACACACACACACACACACACACACACAATGCGATGCTGTTTTGTGACCTAAAGGGACCTACCACTCCCAAAAATACAAAAATGTAGTCATCTGGTACATGCAGATATCATCTGATACCACAATACAATAATATACATGTTATCTAACTGTTATAGCAAAATTGAACCACATCTTTTTTATATAGATGTTGATTAATTAGCTGTGTCATGAATTGCAAATAAAATGTAAAACACCCTTTTAACAGAAGTTTTGAAGTTTTCAAAAATAAGAGATAAGTTTCATCACACACAAAATTTTCTTCTAATAAATATCTAATATTATAATAACGAAAAGTGCATTCATTTGAAAGTTACAAACTAACAATATTTGTGTTCATTAGTGAAAAAAGTTTTTCAAATATGGTCTTATACACTTTACAAGACACATAACATATTGAAAATAAACACTTATAATATTTGTACTGGTACACAGGTATATGGAAAAATTGCAGATATAAGTTAGTAAAACATATTACCAACTTAACATACTACTTGTCAACAATTGACATTCTGAGCTTGTGGCTGTGTACAGAATGGAAGTTGACTCATACAGAGAAGATAACAGCAAGCAGCTGCTTTTTACAGTGCTGTTTATTTATATAAATAATTTGTTTACATGATTTAAAATCATTTTGAGGAGTAATTAAAGTCAAAAAGACATTGTCTCACGCCTTGGTTTGCTATTAGGGCACCACCACCCCTAGAAAATTTCATCATTTGGGAAAACAATAAGTGTAAGTTAATGTAAAATGTACCTTAACATGAAATAGCTGTCTAAAGATGAACCTGTTGGTTTGAAACCAGTAATAGCACTATTTCAATAAATAAACAGTTTTGTAAAAAGCGGCTGGTTGTTGTTATCTTCTCTGTAAGACTCAACTTATAACTTAAATTACATTTCCGTATTCCAAGTAAATCAACAAATAGTTTTATGATAACAGTAATCAAAATAAAAAATATTATCTTTGGAACACTTTAGGCGCACTCTCGTATAGCAACTTCTTTAATACTGGTTCAAGTTTGGTCTATACAATTAAATAAATGTTATTTGGCAGCTGTGGGTTCCAGTAACATGAAAGGTGCAGTTAGAGAAATTAAACACAGTTTTTATAGTCAGAAAATATGAACAGGGCATAGATAATTCGTCTATTTGAAATGTACATTTAAAAACGTAGGCACAAGAGTGAAATTTCTATAAAAACCAGTAATACACTGTGTTTATGACTCCTATTTTGTTAACTGGACAGAGGTGCTCAATACTCAAATTTTCACTCAGCTGTGCAACAAATGTCATATGTCGTACGTTGCAATGAAATGATAGAATTGTAGAGGAATTTCACTCTACTGGTTACACACAGAAAAATGTTACAATAGGTTCATTATGTACAATTTTTCAAGCAATTTGAGTCAGGGTATTTCAGAAAATATTCAACAATGCAGATTTTATAAATAGTTTCCAAAGGTATTTTTCTTTAGAAATTTAAAAATGACTATAATATAAACAACCTTATACTTCCTGTTTGAACCAACAGTAGAGTTTTCAGTTCATTTAACTGGAAAAAGTCAAATGCGCAAATGGTTAATATGTAACAATCAGGACTAGCAATTCCAGTGATTACTACATTGTTTCTGAAAACAGTAGTAACAAATTTTTAGGAAATTATTTCCCTCATACGATAAAGTACATTCAAATATAATGGCAAGACTATATAGAACACTGTAATAATTATTTCCATAAGCATGACCTTTCTGGTCCCCCCCATTTTTGGCTTTGTTTTTTCCTTAATCTTTTCAAGTACCTCAAATATTTACTATACATAATATTTAATATTCAATTTCTAGTATAACAAATGAAAAAATAATATTACAAATGTATAGTTTAGTAGCAGCATGAAACTGAATATTGACAGAGAACTTCTACAAGTAATGAAAGTACGTGTAGCGTAATCAGATTATTTAATCTTGATCATTTTATGATTACTGAAGATGTATTAAAATTAGCCTATTGGCTTCTGTCCGGGTTCTTCGGCCAACATTCATGTGATGTTTTTCTGACATTTCACCAGAATGAGTGGCTGGCATTGTCCACATTTCACCCTCCATTGCCAGTGGTGAACTGGAGTCAAGTTCAAAGCTGCACACTATACGTACCTGGTGCGCCATCATCTGAGGGCTCCTCTGTGGGCATTTCCGGTGCAGTTCTCCTCTTGCTACCTGTGACAGTTGTTCACCTCAGGATGGGACGCCAGGATCTGTTTTCCCTGAGGCTTTCTTATTTCTTGTTGAAGCTATTCCCCTGTTTTTGTATTTCTGTAGCTTCTCTGAACAAGTGGGTGTGATAGTGCTTCCTTGTAGATTAATTTTAATATGTGGTCGGTCTCACAAAGTGCATGCTCTGCCACAGCCAATTTCTTCATGTGCTCCAACTTACAATGTCACTTATATTCTTTTATCCTGTTGTTGATTGATCATCCAGTCATTCTGGCACAAATCTTTCTGCATATACTTGGATGGGGTATATTCCCAACATTGCAAGTAGGACCCTTTTCTACTTTGATGATCTAAGACACTCTTTGATCTTCTTTGTCAGTTTGAAAATAATCTTTAAACCATGTTTGTGCAATATATGGTTGATTCTGTCTGTAAATCTGGGATTGTATGGCAGAAAGGCCATACCTGACATTTATTTTTCTGATTTGTCACTTCGCCGAGTGTTTGGCTATGTTACACTTCTAATACAACTTGTGGAGTACCCATTGCTCACACTTTCCAGGTGTTACATTTTGCGACTGAGTTGGGGTAGCTCTCAGATTTATCCTTCTCATGTTACAAGCATATTAATGATGTGCCTTTCTGGTTTGGGTGGTGGTTTGATAGTTTGAATGTATGTGTGTTGGTTTTTAATACACCATATGTCCCTGTATTTCACCATCCCTTGCGATCAGCACACCTAGAAATGGTAGTTTTTGTCTTTTCTACGTCAATGGTAAATTTTATGTTGGCACAGAGGCTGTTCAAGTGTCTTTGGAATCACTGAGCTGTTCTTCACCATGGTTCCACACAACAAAAGTATCGTCATCATATCTGCATCAAACCTTAGGTTTACAAGTTTCCAAGTCCAGTGACTGTGCTTCGAAATGTTCCATGAAGAAGTTGGGCACCACTGGACTCAGAAGACTACCCATGACAACACCTTCCAGCTGTTCGTAGAAATTGATATTCCACATGAAATAGGTTGTGGTGGGACATGCAACAAAGAACTTTGAGAAGTCTTGTAGGGAAATGGAACTGATGTGCTCCAGAGAGTCACTGAGTGGCACTTTTGTAAACAAACAAACAACATCGAAGGTGACCAGGATGTCGTTTGGTGCAAATTTTAGTTTCTTCAGATTCTTAGTGTAATGTCCTGGCTCCTTTATGTATGTGTCAGTCTTCTCAATGTGTGGCTGGAACAGAGAAACCAAGTGTTTTGCCAGTTTATACATTTGTGAGCAAGGAGTGCTAACAATTGGTCTTAGCGGAACATTGTCCTTATGGATCTTAGGTAACACATACAGCCAAGGTGGTAGCACTTCTGTTTTGTGCAGGATACTTTGTATGTCTGCTGGCAGAGAAGACACTTTGATTAACTGGCTCACATTCTGTGTGATACATTGTGCTGAATCTGCACTTACTTTTTCGGCACGTCATTGGATCTAATAGGTCCTGGAACTTCTGCTCATAATCTTCGATCTACATTATGATGTCTGTATTTCCCTTATTGGCAGCCTGTAGCAATTTACTCTTGAGAACATTAAGATTTTTAATAGCTTGTACCTTTTCCTTCATTGGATTGCAAACTGGTGGTTTTGTTCAGCACAGTATCCTGGCTGTTTCAGCGCATATTTCCTCTGTTCTTTCATAACGAAGGGTCCAAATAGCCACTTGTGTATTAGCAGTGATATCCTCCAGAGGGATAGTTCTCAGGGTGATAGCAAAATTCCCTCCTTTTTGAAGAACATGTGTGTGACATGTTGGGAATCGCCTTGTCAGTCTGTTTCTGCCATCTTTCAAACTTTTTCTTCTGTTACCCAGTGCAGTGCTCAAGTTTATTCTGCATGCCATTGTCTTAGTTGCTGTTGCCATTTAATTTGATTCTATATATGTCTTTGCAAATTAGTCAGTCGAGTGGGTCACTAGAAACATGTTTCAATTTGCAGATTATGAAGTGCACTAACTATTGTTTTGTATTAACCTATTCAAATTGTTTATGAACTTGTGATAAACAAGAACAGCACTGTTGTTACTACAATAAGGAAAACAATTATATTTGTATGGTTTTGTAGTGTTATCAAGATTTGAGAATGATGTCATAAGGTTTTGGTGCAAGATTAAAGCCCAAAAAAGTAATAGATTTCAGGTCAGTACCATCAGCAGGAACAGGTAGAGATTTTTGCAAGATTCCTGCAAACATTTGGAATAAACAACTTTTTGCTAAATGCTCCCCAAAACACTGTCGTTGACCTGAAAGACAAATTAAAACTGTCAGATATGAGCCACAAATTATATTACCATAACTCTTTCTAGTGACAATAACTCACCAAGACCAAAAGGTAAGAGTGCACCATCCTCTGTAAGTTGTCCAGTTTCAGTAATCAAATGTTCTGGTCGATATACTTCAGGATCTCCCCAGTGTTCTTTATCCATATGCAGTGACCAGTTGCTTACTAGTAGAGTTGTATTCTGCATCACACTGCATCATTTACTTTATGTTAGCAGCTTTTTAAGGCTAGAAAGCAAAATAAATGTTTGTTTATGTACACTTTGCAGATAGCAGTACTACTTTTACTGATCTTACTTTTCAGGTTATAAATAACAGTACCTTTAAAATGTTTAGCATTTAGAAAATTCCATTTATAACATACATTATTAGAAAAGAAATAAAACACAGAGAATTTATCAACACAATAGTTATACTTACACAGAAATTTTTCTTTGGGCTTTGGGCAATCAAACCACAACACCAAGGCAATAGCCATATTAGGTGGCAAAGTTACTATGAGATGTAATAAAATTGGTTGTGTACAATAAGATCTAAAAATAAGAATTGGACTGTTTGCTGACAAACTGGTTGCTCTGCCACATGGAGACATTGATAACTTGATCACTTGTACAGTGTGTTCATTTACACTGAAGACATTGAACTATCTCAAAAACTACACATTCTTTTAAAAAATTATAATCAACTACTTTTTTCATCACTACATCACATAAAACAATTTCATTAGTAAAGAATTCATGGGAATCATTTTATAATATTTTTCTAAAAGTAATATTCAGAAAACAATGCACAAAAGTTTTTTGAATGGTTGAAAATAATGCTGTGGAAGAGCCCCCCAGGTGACACCAGTGGACAGGAGACGAATTTTCTGTTAATAAGTCTAATTTTTGACAACTTACAGCATAAAAAATACTAGCATCAATAAAAGTTTGTAAATAGCTTTATGTAATATTTACAAAATATAGAAATATCAATTGAAACATCCAGCACTTACCTTTGAAGAACAGGTGGAGTCCAAGCATAACCATTTCCACCAATAGGAGCAAATGCTTGAGAGCTATACTGGAAATTCAGACAATTTGAGAAGGCAAAGTCTTGAAACACCATAAATCAGTGCCATGAATAGTATACGGAAACCATCCAGACTGCCTTATCTAATTACTGTTAAACCCCCAAACATCAGTTTAAACAAAACACCAGAATTACAGTCATATAAAACCAGTGCTTACCTAACTTGTTCCTGATTTCTCTTATTTAATGTTACAATCAATTCCAAGGAAACACTTACAGAAATTTTGTAATTGTATAATACAGCATAATCTGTAATTGTACATACTATAAATTAGCAAAAAATTAAAATTATAAGGGGGAAGGAGAATAGGTTTAGAATTAGTATATTTAAAACAATTTATATAAGATTTTCTATTATTCTAATACTATGAAAATGTTTTTCTGTAAATAACAAGAACTGTAAAATGCCACGAAGAAATTAAAAGAGTAAAGAGGAGGGAGCAAGGGTAGGTTGAGGAGGGAGGAATCAGTAAACAGGATTATCTTGATATCTTGAAAAAATATTTTAAACGGCCACAGTAGTGCTGTTGTAGGGAGTTTGGGGCAAGTGACACAGAGAGGCATAGGCTTAGTGGTAACATATAGAATCGTGTAGCATTCATCACAAAAAGAATACTCTGTAGTGGCAAACTTTATTGCATCACCAACTACCGAAATCCTAGGTTGATGGTAGAAATATATGTATAAGTGTTCCATACATGGACTCAAAACCAGTTCTTGGTGGGATCTATTTGTTCGTTTAGTATTTCTGTAAAAAAATTGTTACTCTGAAAAAAAGCCAATTCGTCAAGTGTATTTAACGGTAGCCTTTTAGGTGTGTAGTGCAGAATTTTAAGATTTCTTTGAATTTCACTGAACATGTGGTTGTTTTGTAAAAGATGCTTTTTTATACAGCCTTCATTGCTGTCATATGTTTGCTCTCTAAAATGATTTTTGATGGACTTATTAGCCTGTCTTATACAAAATTGTTTGCAGTCACTACACACAATACTGTAAACACCTGCACCCTAATACTTATCACACTTGGCCTCAATGAAGTGTCATAATTTGTTTCCTAAATTACTATTAGTCTTTAACCCCAAACCAATATTATGCCACCTGAATCTGTTTACTACACGTTCACTGAATGTTTCTTTCCATGCCATACTAATTGTTATTGTTTGTTGCTTGTGCTGTTTATAACTTAATTTTACAGAGACCTAATTTCTTTACCATCATAATCATAAGACATTGCTGTCTGCTCTGTTCTAAGATATTCAATTCTATTTCAGTGTCACATTTGCAGGCAGCGTTTTTAACTATTTAGTAAAGCCAAAAAGTAGGCCCATTTGAGCACTTTTGGGTGGTGTGTATGTGCTGATGCAGTGGCTTATATAAAGATTGGCTTCCTAAAAATCCCAAATGTCCCTTTGTCTGTGGAACTATTCATATTTAAACCAATAAAATTTAAAGCTTGCCAACTTAGGATTCAGCTGTAAATTTTATGTTGGTGACCACACACTTAAATTTCACAGCCATATACTTGATCATTTCATCATTGCCTTTTATTACTATAAAGGTATCAACCATATATCTGTTGTAAGCAACAATGTTACTCCAGATTTCTGGATATTTATTAATAATACTGTTTTCCAAATGATTTATGAAAATTTTGGTTACTCTGCCTGCTAAACTGTTTCCTGTCATAAGCCTGCTGGTTAATGATGATATTTACCATTAAAAAAGAAATAACTGAAAGATAAAGTAAACTATAACATTGTGACTAATTCTGTAATAATAATAATAATAATAATAATAATAATATTTATTCAACATCGAATAATCTAATACAATCCCTAGAAATAATACAGTTTCAGGACATCATATAGATTATTCTTCTGAATACGTCAGTTTATAAATTTAAAAACTAATGGTTTGTTTGTATTAATAAATTTTACATTTGGTAGTATACAATCACAATATTACAAATATTGTTGTTATCAACATCGTATTAGTTGTAAGTTACTTTAAACTATGAGCTTGACATACTTATGAAACACTTTTCATATAGATATAGTACTCGTCTAAGGAATAAAAAGGGTTTTCAATTAGAATTTTTTTTAGCTGATCTTTTAATTTGTTACTAGGAAGGGTTGTGAAACTTTTTGGTAGGGCATTAGCTAGCTTCAGCCCAGCATAAAGTGCATTTTTTTCATATAAAGCTGTTCTGTGGCTATTTACATGGTATCTGAACTTTTGCCTTGTATCGTACTGGTGCAGGTCACAGTTGAAATTTGGATTTATTGTTTTAACGAGCAATATAACTTTCAATATGTATAAACCTATAATGGTAAGCACTCCTAATTTTGGGAACAGATTTCGACATGATTCTCTGGGTTTGGCACCACAAATAATTCTGATAACTTTTTTCTGTAGTATTAATAATGTTTTTAGGTTGGCTTGAGTTGTTGCACCCCATATTTCTACAGCATAGTTTAAATTTGATGAGAATAGTGCATGATAAGCAGTTTTTAGTACACCCATATCCTTACAATATTTCCTCATCATATTTATAGCAAATACATTCTTCGACAGCTTACAGGCTAAGGAATCGATATGCATGTCCCATTTGAGGCTGTCCTGGATTGTAATTCCCAAGAACATTGTCCACTTTTTCTTTTTTCACAATGTCATTTCCTATGGATAATTTCATACCAAATTCTATTTGTTTCCTTGTGTTAAATTCCATCATTGCAGTCTTTGAAGCACTTACATTTAGATGGCTTTCATTAAAATACTTCACTATTTCATTAGTTACACTGTTGCACAGCACCTCCAGACTGTCATAGTCTTCGTGTCTACACACAATTGATGTATCATCTTCATACAATATTTTTTTACAGTTAGGGGAACAATACTGTATGTCATTAACATAAATTAAGAAAAGAAGGGGTCCCAAGACAGAACCTTGAGGCACTCCATATTCGATATCAGTAATTTTAGATTTGAAAGACCCACTTTTGGTTTTCAGCAAGACAAATTGTTTTCTATTGCACATATAGGATTTTATTAGATCATAGCCAGTTCCTCTAATACCCAGGTTCCATAGCTTGTCAAGTAATATGGTGATGTTGACACAATCAAAAGCTTTTTCTAGATCAAGGAACACTCCAGTTACATACTCCTTATTCTCTATGGCAGTTATTATTTTGTCTATTAATTGTGCTGCGGCTACTGAAGTTGACTTGTTTTTCATAAAGCCATTCTGATTTTCAAATATTAAATTGTGTTGACTCAGGAATGTCATTAATCTAGTATAAATAACTTTCTCAACTACCTTAGAAAATGCAGGTAAGATTGAGATGGGACGGTAGTTCTCAATTTTTGATTTATCACCTTTCTTGTAAATCGGGATTACTTGTGCTATCTTTAGACTATCTGGGAAACAACCTGATGCAATTACATCATTTACTGCTGTGGCCATGGCATCAGATATGTTGTCTATGCATCTTTTCAGTGTACTGATAGACAATCCATCATAGCCTGCTGATTATGTATTTTTTAATGACCTTACTATGGTTTGGATTTCCTTGCTATTGGTTGGGGCCAAGTATATGCTTTGTTTGATTGGAATGCCCTTATATCTATACTGAAGATTCTTAAAATGGTCATTGACAGATTTTCCAACAGAAGAAAAGTACTCATTAAAAACATTTGCAATCTGACATTGAAGTTTCATGATACGCCCTTTATGGTTTATAGTAAAATCACTAGTAGATCTGTCCTTACAATCCCTAAAGCTATTTATTACTTTCCAAACAGCTAGTCCAGTGTTAGTAGAGTTCCTTAACATTGTGGCTACATATTTACTTTTAGTTTCTAGCAGCAGATCTTTATAATAATCATGATAGTTCTTAAATTCTACCTTTAGTCTATTATTATTGTTATTATTTACCATATTGGAAAAGTCTAAGTTTCTCTCTTGCTGTTTTTACTTCATGATTTATCCAGTTATTTTTTTGTCTCTTTTTGCAGTCATTTACTGTAAAGGTCATTTCTGGGCATGAAATACTGAAGCAATAATAAAAATCTGATGCAAATTCACTGAAAGTAATGCTGTTTTTTACACCCCATTGTAAGCTTTTCAGCAAACTGTTGAGATCTTTAACATTGTCATCATTGGTGATTCTTTTTGTTACATATTGTTTCTCTTTTCTATTGACATGAGGATTTTCAGCTTCTATCAATACCTGTATTGCGTGGTGGTCAGAAATGGCAAGCTTCAGAACTGATGCACTGCATGTAAAGTGGGACATGTTAGTTACAATGTTGTCAATGCATGATTTGATACTATTGACCTCTCGAGTGGGCTCATTTATCAGAAATGTTAAGTTAAGTTAAACTGTGCTAGTATTAGCATTAGTTTTTTAGAGATAGAGTCATTGGACAACAGGTCAATGTTTATATCTCCAGTTAGTATTATGTTAACCCAGCCATTTTTACTGCAGTGTTTACTGTCAATGTCAACAAGCAGGTCGTTAAGAACATCAAAGAAAATATCTAGGCTACCAGATGGAGGTCTATATAGGCCTATAATAATTAAGTTCTCTTTCCCCCACTTATAATTAATTGCTGCTAGTTCTATTATTCCCTCAATGCTGAAAGCACTTACATCTATTACACTATAATTACTACTGCTGGTAGCAAAGATAGCTACCCCACCACACCCCACCACCACGTTTCTCTTTTCTACTGAAGGCAGAGCAAAAGATCATGGAGAGTGGCTGACATACACTGATTAGGTCATCTGTGTACCAGTGTTCACTTATAACTAAAACATCTGGGTTATCAATTGCTGCAATGGTTTCCAACTCATTGTGCTTATTGCTAAGACTTTGAAAGTTCTGCTGAATTAATTTGAATGTGAGTTTGGATTGTTGCACACTTGATGGGGGTGTCACCCTACCAGGCTGATTGTTTTTAAGACTACAAGGGTTCCGCTGTATGATATTAGGGCTGAGTTTCTCCTGCTGGACCATACAGGGAGATTTAGAGCTACCAGGCTGTCCAGCAGGGCTTACAAGTTTCCCTGGCTTGTCAGCAGTAGCTGTTTGTGTGGTAGGTCCTGTTTGGGTGGATTGTGCCATTCCATAGATATGCACTTATTTACACTGCTTTGTGTACTGTTTCGTCTGATTTCGTTAATAATTAATTTACTCACAAACTTTTTACCTCTCTTATTCATGTGCATACCATGAGTTGTGTGCAGGTTTCTTTCTAGTTTACTGATGTTTACCAAAGACACATTGCGAAATTTATTACATATTCTATTAAGCCTAACATTTGTCTTTTGCACTTCCAAGTTCACAATAGATTGGTCCATTAGATCATGTCTATGTGGAACGTTAACAACAATTACTTTCGTGCCAGTCAACTTACCGAGTGTTATTTTCATGTGCCTGATAGCGTCATTTACTTGGTTTTTAGCCACATCATTTGTACCACCGATGATAACGACATGATCATTTGCTGAGAAAGATTCACTATCTTGCACACACGGCTTCACCACAGCAGAAAGAGGTGCACCAGGTTGAATGTGAGCCACAGTTGTAAAATCGTCTTGGATATTCACGATGTTTTGAGCTATTTCGCGACCATGACTGTCCCCATATATAAGAATTCGGCCCTTCTTGTACTTCTGGTTCTTCTCGCTTCTACTGCCGTTTTGGAATAGTTTCTTGCATACATTTTCATGGATTACACTGTCATTTCTTTCACGGACTTCACTGTCGTTACATTGAACTATTTGTTTATGTTCACTCACTAGGTTAGCATTAATACATGAGTTTGGGACTTGGCGTTTTTTGAAATTATCACTGGCAATTTTTTTACAGTTTGAACGGTTGTTTTTAGTTTGCACGGATTTTAATGCTGCAACTTCCGCCATCGGTATTTCGTCAAGAATCTGATACCTGTTTTGAGTTACAATAGTCGGAAAGCATTCCTTTGTTTTTGATTTAGGCCTACTACCGTTCAACAGGCACTGCCGATCAATTTCGTTCACCTTTTTATTTAGTGATGTAACCTCAGCTTTTAAACACTGAATTTCACGTATTAAATCTTCAACTAATGCTGAGAATTCGCACTTACAGTCACAACTTTTTGCATTTGTAATTTTACCTGAGTTTTTAAGGCAGCACTGAAAGCAGTTCCAGCTTGTCGTAAATTCGTTGTTTTCTGTAATCTCACCTTGTCAATTTTTTTTATGTTTTAATAAATTATTTTTGATGATATCAATGGTATCTCAAACTGGTATCCTAGTGTACAGGTTAACAACATCTAAGGAGGCTAGGTAAGCATTTCCTGGTAGGACTAAACCTTTTGTCTTTTCCACAAAATGGTATGAGAACATGTAAGATTCTCTAAGATTTTTTTTTATGGAGATCCTTATGTAACTGATCTACAGGCACAGCCCAACAGTTCTTTGTCCAGTTTCACCTGTGACTGGATACATTATTGTTACTCTAATCCTATCTCTGTCTGCTGAATATAAAGAAAACAACTCATATTTAATTTCATTTTCAAGGCTACAGTAAATTTTTGCACTAGTTTACATTTAATCATGAAAAACTCCATATTTTTGTAATAATGCTGGCAGCACCATAAATTTTTCACTGCACAATGCACATCATAGCTACTAAGTGAGGGAAATTTAGGGAAATAGAAGGATAATGCGGCAAATTATGTGGAAGGTGTGTTCCAATGATGAAATGAAAAAGTGCGGGGAAACTTTTGCCAATATGAGCTATTTACTAAGTTCATCAGACTACTATATTGTATTTAACAAAAACAATAAGGTAATATGCCACTGTACACAGTTTGGGTATGACTGGCAAAGTGAAATTTCTTAGTTTATCAGGTCCCGCAAAGGAACAAACACACAAGTTTGATGGTTCAACAAAAACACTAAAAGTTTGTCCCTAGCAGAGACCATGCATAATTATGAGTAAAAGTAATAAGGACACTGTTGTGTGGTGCCATCACATGTGAAACAACATACAAAACTGTGTGGTAATTGAACAGGAAGATCTGAATCGGTGCTTGACACTGGGATAAAGCAGCACAAAGTACAGGGTTTTTATGTGTGATGCTGTATTTGGAATTAATGGCCTCCAGAAATCAGAAGCTGGCCGTCCAGAGTTACTTGGGTAATGAAAGGAAAAATGGTTACAAGCCACAAACTGCTGAATTGTGACTGTCCCTGCTTGGGAAGCTATAGCACTCACATGATATCTACCTGATACATTCACAGTACTGAACCACTAGATTTGTCCTGAAATAGTCACTGTATGATGGCCCTCAGGTCCTCATTGAAAGCGTTGGTCCAAAACAAAAGCACTAGTTCACAAACAGAAGCATTGGTTCGCGAACGGTAGCACTGGTACACAAACAAAAGAAGGTGCATTCACACAGATGCTGCATTAACTATTCATCACTCATGCATGTTGAAGAATAAGTGCCTCACAGGCAGACAGAAAATCTGGGCAACTGCAGTAGCAGCAGGGAAAGACATTCCTGTCGATAAGTGTTCACTGTGGTGGAGAGCATCTAGTGGGAACTGCGAGATAGAAATTTTCTGCTAGGAAGACTGTGGGACTTGGAAAATGTTTGAATTTAGGAAGGTGTCACACAGACCCCCCATTCCTCCACCCCCCCCCCCCCCCCCCTTGCCATGAGAGGGGCAACATTGTTGACTGCAGCTCTGGGACATCAGTACTAGTGTGAGTGCTATGGCAATGGTGGTGATGTTGGCAAGTGATAGGTGAGGTGGTGGTATTAACGGAGGACAGGGAGACCTCAACTGTCAGCAGCATATGGGTATTGCTGAGGGCGAGCAAGGAATCTGGCTTTAACCTGTTAGTGGACAAAACTGAAGGGGACTGTGGAAGCAGATGCTAAATACTTCATCATGTCCTTGTAAAATGAGGGAGTATCTGAGTATTGTTGACAGAATGGGGCTGGCAGGTGTTGATTTGTAGCATTACATAAATGCATGATGTGAGGCCACTGTGCATGAAAGTCTTACACTCACCATGACAGGAGTGTTGAATGTGCATTTGCAGGAGCCTTCACTATGATTTAAATTAGTTCCAAAGTTCCATACAAACACTAAAAGTTCACTTCTAGCATAGGGTGCAGGTAATGACAAATGAAAGTGAACTGAACACTGTGGCATGGTGTCACTGCATGTAAAAGAAGCTACAGAACTGTGTGATGATTGAGTGAGGAAATCCCCATGTTTATGTGTGTCTTTGAATGTGGAATTAACATCTTCCAGAAATCAAATGTTGCAGAATTCCAGCTGGTCCTACTCAGGGAACTATGGCTCTTGCAAGCAATGTACCCAAAGCAATGCACAATGCTGAACCACCAGATTTTTCCTCAAACAATCAACATGCAGAGGTCCTTGGGTCCTTGTTGAAAGAGCTGGTCCAAAACAAAAACACTGATTCACAAACAGAAACACTGGTTTACGAATGATAGCACTGTTTCACAAATCAAAAGTATTGGTTCACAAATGGGAGCACTATTTCGCAAATGGTAGCACTGGTTCACAAATGGTAGCACTGATACACAAAAAAAGAAGCACAAGTGCTTTGGAGAACATCTAGGTGTAACTGCAGGGGACAGTAGTCTGCTAAGTCAGACTATGGGACTCACTAAACTTTAGAATTTTAATGTGGCACCACAATCTGGTACATGATCACAATTACTTCTTACGTTATATTATAGAGTTATAGATATTTCTCTGAGAATCAGTTTGAATTTCTGGAAAAAATTCTAATATGTAATATGAGAAAATGGGAACAAGTTATGTAAGGCTGCATTACTGCCAGTGCATTGTTAGCGTTAATATTGCACTATTATTTATATATTTATAATTCTGGATGGAGTTTTGATTAAACTGATGTTTGATGGGTAAGGAGTTTTAATTAAATAAGGCACTCTGGGCGGTAGTCATACGCTGTTGATGACACTAATGTATGATATTTCCTGATTGTGCACTCTCAGATTGTTTGAATTTCCTTTATGGTGCTTAAGCATTTGCTCCCATTGGTTAAATGTGCAATGCATGGGTGTGACCTGTTGTTCAAAAGTACATCCTACATGCCTCAGCTGCTATTTCCATGTTTTGTAATTCTTATATAATATTTATGAACTTTTACTGATGCTATTATTTTACATGCTGTAAGTTGTCAAAAATTACGCTTGTAACAGACTGTTTGCGTCATGTAGCTTAGCACCACCCAGTGACCCCTTCTGCTGTATCATTTTATTTTGTTATATGATGTAATGATGATAAAAGGTAGTTATGAAGAAACAGATACATTGTGTACCATGTGTGCAGCACTGCCTAGCTGTTTAATGCATTTTGTTTCTGATTTATTGCTTAGCTGCTGTTTACACTTGCCTATTGGTCAAGAATGTTGATGAGAGCCAATGTATCTACTGAACAATTTTACTTGACTGACATAACACTGGTCAGCAAAAAAATCATATTTTACACACTATACTACGCATCTGATGAATGATGAAATGTAACACTTTTCATATTTTGATACCAGTTCTGCATTTATTTTATAGCCTTTGAAAATGATGAATTATCTAAATGAATAAGACAATTTTGAAAATAATATGCATGGTCAAGACGTCTGAAATTTATTAAAGTGCATCAAAATTCCCACTTTGTCTCATAGAATTTTTATGCAAATTGCAGCCAAAGCATTAAAGTTCACAGTGACATATCCTGATGATGTTGCTATTCTGTTTCCAGCACAGCTGATCTTGACAAGAACTCTTCAATAAAAATATGGAGACAATCAGGTGTACATGACTTAGCAGGTCTATTAGTAAAATATAACCCAATAGTATTGAGCTACCTGAATCCCTGATATAAGCACAACCATCTTCATGTATTAGGTTGGTGCAGTAGTTCACAGCATTTTTGTTTTACATGTTAGTATTCTAGTTGCTATGGGTTTATTTATCAATTTCATTTTTTGAGTTCACTATTGCTATTTGAGTTTACACATTGTCATTTTGTCCATTTGAGTTAGTGAGTGGTGCTGTGGATGCTATAAAATGGAGTGCCAAGTGGAGAAATTTGAATGTTTCTGACATTTTCTTTTGTTTGTTACAGCACCTGAGCAGCCAGAGACATTTGCACCATGGATGGGGATAATGCCACTGGACAGAGCATGGGAAGAAAATGGTTTTTACATTTCAAGGAACATCATTCTGATATTATTGTATTTCTATGTTCAGGATGACCTTTGCGGTTTGTTGAAAATCATATGAACACATTTTCCACCATGCCCCATGTCAGCGTACTCAAGAATTGACAGATGTGATGAAGTGTGATCAGTCCACCGTGGTGTGACATCTGCATGCAATGGGAAATGTTTAAATATTGGGTGTATGGATGCTGCATGCTCTAAGCCAAAATCACAAAAATCAGCAGATGGCAATATTTGCATTTCTGCTTGCTCATCATCAATTGGCTCATGAACAATATGAATCATTCCTATTCTGTATCACAACTGGTTATGGGAAAGAGTGTCTTTATGCTAACATAAGGAAAAGAAATGAATGGTAGAGCCAAAACAAAACTTCCCATACCAAAACTAATGTTATGCACTTGGTGGAACAGCGATGGTGTGGTTCACTATGAATTACTTCCCTGAGGTGTACCCATCACTGCTGACATTTATTGTCAACAACTGAAGTGTCTTTCAGATGCATGGAAGTGATGTTGCTCAAAGATAACACCTGTGTGTATTCTGGTAGACTAACAAAAGTGTTACAGAGGAGTTGGTTTGGGATGTTATAGCACAATGGGGAAGGTTCACCTGATCTTACATCCTTAAGTTTTCACCTTTTCCACTCCCTGTCAAATAACGCCTCAAAACCGTGTGATTTGTACAGTCATGGAATCAAAAAGTTACCCCAGCATTCGTGGACTGATGTAAATCTTGAAAGAGAATATATTATTAAGGACTCAAAACTCTTTTATGTCTACATGTTATTTTTATCACATGCTGTTAACTTATGCACCATCACAATATACCGTATAACAGTATCCACAACAGTTGTGAAAGATGAGCATTGTAATGCTCCATACTAATGATTTGCATCTTTCAAACAGAAAACTGCAAGTTATACTGCATATTCTTGAAGTTGTCTCACCAATTTCAGTTCAGATTTAAAATTTTGTAAAGGTTTACAGCAGCCAGTTGCCTTTGGTTTTGTTCTTCAGTTTCTATTTGCCATGACTGGTTTTAAATTAACAAGTGATTTATCATCAGATGGTACATATTTTTTGCATATTTGCAGCATTCTTGTGTCTCATTTAGTTATGGCAAGAGCCCGAAGCATGTACACACTGAATGTGGTTAAAAGTACGTACATTTCTCACCTGGCCACAGCTGCACAACTCCAACAAAGCTGCAGACATGAAATAAATATGTACCATCTGATGATAGTGATTCAAAACTGGTTTTGGTAAATAAAGATTGAAAAATAATATGATAGGTGGCTGACAGTAATTTATGAAAAGTTTTACTTTATTTTATTTTATTTTTAGAACCTCTCAGATTATAGTAGTGGGACAGTAATAAAAAAAACATTTGTAGCTGTTGTTGAATGCTTCTGTGAACCTTTGTCAGGCTTAGTGATAAGCAATAATTATGTTTTCTTCTAAATTTTGTTTAAAATAACCTCTTGCTTGTCTATGGTGGCACAGGGTTGTTCATTATATACTTCATTCTACATACTTGGAACGAGCAAGAGCTGCACATGCAATGAAATTAGAGCAAAACATAAATTCAGATTACTTTTTTTATTGTCATTGTCAGCCGCAGTGGGAAGTACAACAGTGGGGATGGTGGATAGGGCAACAGTTGGCTCTCACCTTCCTGTGCATCATACTACAGCTAAGAAAGCTGTGTGGTGTCTAAGAAATCAATCATTATAGTAGGCATGTAGGTGTCAAGGAAGAACAGCTGTTGGCTGACTCTTAGCCACTGCCATAATCACAGAGTTATTATAATCAAGAAGTAGTGTGGTTGTGAAAAAATCAGTTCAAGCTGAAATTTGATGTGCACTAGCCATACAAGACAGAAATATAACTTTTGTGTGAACTTTGCATCCTTAACTAGGATTTAACAAAGTTATGTACCTTGGTATGAAGATATTTGAGAAGCTCCCATCCAACATACAACAAGTAATTAGGTATCTCAACAAATCCAAAGGAAAATTTAAAACATATCTCATTAGTGACTCCTTCCACTGATTATCTTAGTGCAAGGATTTGATTCCTTCTTTAGATGGATGACAGGTACTGTGTTGTAAACTTTCCTATGTAATTACACATTTAGGTCACTGTTTTCTTCGAAAAAATTATTGATTAATGAAGTAAATACTAAGTTTCTTATAAGACATCCTGCAGGTACCTAATATAACTGAAGTAGCAGCAACTTTCTTTCTAATTCACTAGAACACATTTGACTGGCATAAACAGAACTAGCATTAAGCAGTATTGTGATAGCTTCTTGTTAATATAGTGTACAGCATAAGCAATGTTTGCTGTCTTTTTTTAATGTTAACTTTCACTTGCTTCCTGTACGTTCACTTTCTTGGTGGTAGAGTAGAAGAAATTTCTATTCTTGTTCATCTTCTTGGTGGGGTGTTCAGAGTATGATGAATAAGTGGAATAAATTTCTATTCTTTTGAAATTTTAATGGTTTATTTATGTCAAGCCACATTAGTAAATGTGTATAATGTGAAAGTGCTATTAGAATGGTTAATGCTCTGCACACGCATCTACATAATGACTGTCGGTAAATCCTTAGCATCACTATCTTCAGCTGCCCAGTTGCAATGTGAATGCAATATGTGATCAGATTAGCTGATTACATGTTCCATCATTTAACAACTTAATATGGGCTCAAATGTAGGAATTTTTACTACTACGTACTTCATTTGAGATTGATTTACACCTCATTGGCGACAGGTTGGTGTATTCTACATACAAAATTCATGTTACAGATCATTACATACTTAATTCTTTTCTAATTTGACATGTAGTGGTGTTATTCTACTTATATTTATTCTTTCCATTACTGCCAGGTTCTATCAAATAATATTCAATAATTCATTCAATATATCTTTGATTTATTTTCAGAAGCACATTGCAAATCCAGTACCACAACAGAGTGACTAAAGGATTGCACAACCAAATATTTTCTGCCACCACCCTATATTTTCTGGGATGGTTACTAGGGACAGGCAACAGCCACTACCCAAGGTCATTATTTTTATTTTACCATCTGTGCCAAATTAATGTGTGTGGTAATATATTAATGTTATGTTATTGTCTGTAATAGTATCATAGATACACTTTAAGAAAATGAAATGGTTTACATTCCACTGTGGAAACCCACTGATATAAAATGTTTATTGATGTGGATGACACTTGTATCTCTTGTGTTGGAGTTGCTGTTGCAAAGAATGTGATATTTTAGTATGACATGTTGAAAACAACTGCAGTAAAATAAATTTGTTTATTGCAAAAGGAGTTATGTCTCTTACATATGTTGTTTTGTCCCATTTTATGTGTGTGTTGTTCACAATCCCTGCTCCCACTCCCACCTGGAGAAAGTAATTACTGAATCAAGAATCATTGCATAACGTGTGTGTGATTCAAAATTTATTTGCTATAAGACATCAGCTGTATTAGGTATATTAGTGACATGAAAATTTCTGCCAGACTGCAACTTGAGCCTCATCAAAGATTCACTGTGTATATGTCTAGAATAAGGTATAATGAGCCAACTGTAACATATTCAGCCAGTGATACACAGCTTCTGATTTGGCGTGTGTTCAGTTCTTTTTCTTTGATTCTTTCCACACATCACCTCTCCTGTGCTTGTAACTTTGATCAGTCTGTGAGAGTACATATTGGCCTACGAAAATGAACACTTATTATAACAGTTTCTTCTAGGTAAGTTCAGTTTGGTTTGACCTTTGTGTGTGACATGATCTTGAAGAAATAAAACAAGTAGAAGTAGTAACAGTTTTTACCAGTGCTTGGTTTATAAAAAAGAAGAGGTACCTGTACTGTGACTTACCAGAGGTATTGGTATGGCATACCATCACAATTTGAGCAGTTTTTTGGTTTAAAATAGTGATGCCAGTAACTGTACCTGGATTGCTTTGTCTTCTCACAGTAATGAGAAAGGAAGATATATGTTCGACAGTACTATGAAAAGGATAGTTTCTACCCACCATATAATGGAGTCACTGATTTGCAGATAGGCACAACAAAAAGACTGTCAAACACAGCTTTCGCTAAGCAGGTCTTCATTAGATTTAGACTGCACACAACACAACACAACACAACATGTGCAGATGTGGCTACAGTCTGTGGCTCGCAAGACAAGACTTTGAGCATCTTGCACTGCTGCTCACAGTCTGGGATTGGTGGCCAGAGACTGTGGTCAGGTATGTGTGTTTGAGTTGTGTTTACGCACACTACCAGCCAAAGAAACTGATAAGCAAAACTGGTCATATGAATTTGTGTGTTGTTGAAGGAAAAAGGGGGGGGGGGGTGGTTGGTGGGAGAGGGGAAGGTTTGCACTGCTCACATGGAAAAATCTATCTTAGTATGTGTTAATTATGAAGTCCCAACCTAATCATGGATCTACCATTATAGATTTATCATTGAGTCAACATAGCAAAATTAAAAAATAATTTAAAAATGATGAATGAAATCAAAATATTTTGTGATTGGCTCTGCATGGGATCTGAACCCTGTCACATTTGTCTTTTTTTTATTGTAATGTATTTGGTTACAGTGATGCAAAACTTCAGAAAGATTACACAAGATGAAAGCTCTATGAAAATGAGATTGATGGAAAAAAAGTAAGTTAACTGTTTAGTGTTTCAAAATTAATCACCAGAACTGTGAATACATTTATGACCTTGTGAGACAAGATGGTAAATCACTTCATTGAAAAATGTTTGCAGTGTCCTATGAAACCATTGTTGTACCCACATGTGCACATCTTGGTGTGAACCAAACAAATGGCCAAGAATGTTTCTTTAGGGCTCCAAAAATATGGAAATCATATGAGGAGAGATTGGGACTATATGGAGGTTGTGTCAAGGCTTCCAAAACTAAACACTGCAGCATAGTTTAAGCATCCTTCCAATAAAAAGCCTGCTAAGGCTTTATAGAGTACATTGTAGAAGTTTTGCTGGGAAACATGTTCTCCATAAAGTCCCAATCTCTCCCCTTGTGATTTCCATATTTTTAAAGCCCTGAAGAAAGACATTCATGGCTGTCCCCTTGCTTCAGATAAAGAGGTGTGTGCCTGGTAACATTTTTCCACAAAGGTGTTGACCATTGTAAGGCAATTACAGTGGAATAAATGTGTTAACAACTATGGCAAGTACTTCAATATTAATGAATCATTTACTTACTTTTTTCCACCTTTTTTGTATTAGTTTGACTGCCCTTGTAGACCACTCTCTTTAGTTTGCTTTCATAGATCAGTGTAATATGTACACAAGTGTTCCATTATTATTTTACAGCGTTTTATTTTTTTGAATACCGTGTTTCCCGCAGAAACTTGCAGCTGGGTGCTGGATTAAAGATATCCCAAATTTGACATGTTTTCATAATCCTGCTAGATTATCTGCAGTGCTAAAGCAATCAACTGTAGCTTCATAAACACTGATTAACATACACCATTTTGAATTGGAGAACTGTACACTAACTTTTTTAAGATGGGGACAGTAGAATACATACTTGTATTGTACAGATGAGAAACATGAAACTTAGCAAGTTGGAGTAACTCCATTTGCTATAAATCTACTCCTTAGATAACTTTCTTATTTCTTTTTTATATTTTGCTGGTAGTAGATGTACCACATTTACATAAAGCACCAAAATTCCTATTTAGTTGATGTTTCAGTAAAATTCATTACAGTTTAACTGAGTTCTGCTAATGCCAACACTGTTTGTGTTCTTTTAAGAAAAATCTGTAATTTGCTTTGTTCAGAAGCCATATGCTCAGGAACATATTGTGAACTAACAATTGTTTATTTCCAGAATGACATAAATTATTTGAAAGCCCTCATTTCACTTTTATCAGTAAACCTTCTTATTATTTGTGAAAAGCCAGTAACTAAAGTATTATTCATAATTAAAGTTTCCACACCTAGAAAATAATATTATTGTTTGGACCTTTAAGTATGTTTATCAAATTATAGGTGTAGTTATAATTTTCTTGCTGTAATTTTTCTGAACTAGAAAATAGCTTTGGTTATCAGAGAAATTTGACACTTAAGAAATGGAGGCAACTACTATCCTGTTAAATTTACAAGAGGCTTGGTAAATTCCCATGGCAGTGCACATAATATGAAGAAATTAATCCACCCAACTTTTTTTATTTCCCAATAATCTTTCACATAGATAAACCAAATTATTAGCTGATTCCCCATAATGTCATTGCCACTAATTTCAAAATTGTTCTCTTTATATAGCAATAGGAATTTAGGTCCTAGTAATCATTACAGTAACTTCTCCACAGCAGAGTCATCGTAATATCTCAATGTAAAAATTCATAGAGTGCAGATCTTACTGTTACAGTCACTCAGTGTAATTATTTAATGAACTTCTTTGGAAAATCTGTCTGTAGTCATCCACATAACTTCTCTGTGTCAAAGTGTTAGTAAAGCTTCAGTGACTGAATTCTTTCAAATGCTATTTTCTGAAGATTTACTTTTTTTGTAGACTTAGATGATGACTTCGCCATTTAAAGAACCTCCCACTGTTTAGAGTTCAAGTGTAGTAGCTGACTTGGTCTATTTGAACTATAAAAATAGTTATAGCAGAAGTTAATCTTGATCATTGTGTGTTTTGGCAGTAAGAAATGTGAAGTAATCTTAAGTTTAAATCCATGATGTCATGTCCATCACTGAACTAGACTACATCTTCAACCAATTTCAGAGAATGAGACTTCAAAAGTTTAGGATTACGAAAGAATACCAGCAATATAACCAGGTCTGTAATGCTACATAGTGTGGTTAGCTTTTCACTGAGCAACTGTAGAATCCCTAATGATGATGAAAAACTTCCTAATGATGCACTAAAAATAAAATGTGGTTACCCATACAACCAAGTATGAGAGGAGTGCGCATTTTAAAAAAAGCATTTTGTAAGCAACTTCCTTTCCAACTGGAAAAACAGGTTGCCCAAAACTGCAATACTAAATGCTATACTGTACAGTTCACTCATTAACACTTGATGAAGTAAACAAATCATATGAGGTATGAGTCATTTTGTAAGTATTTATATTCTTCATATACAAGATATGCATGTAAGAGTTAGTGTTAAGTCAATTATGAGTTCATCTGGCAAATTTAGGAAAACTAAAATTGCAAATTGGGGTTAGATACCTATACAAAGTGTTAATATGCATATCTTACAACAAAATTATGGAGTAGTCTACATACTAATGCTATGGGTTTGTTGAGGTGATGAATCCATAAGCAATAAACACATTCTAAGTACAGGAAACCTTCGCTAAATACTAAATAGTGGTATACTGCTGAAGGCTAAATAGAATGGTATACTGCTGAAGGCTAAATAGAATAAATAAAAAAAAGTACATGAAACCCTTCACTGCATTTGCGTATCTTTCTGGATTAAAATTAACTTTCACAGATGAATAATATTGAATTCAGTTTGTGTTAAACACCAAAATTTTGTTTAATTCAGGGATAAGCATTATAGAGCTTGGATCAAACATAATGCCTTCCTTTTGACAAAATGGTAGCATGTTCCAATAATAGTATTTCTTTGGGTTAGTACACACTGTAACAGAACAATGCAGTAACACTTGCACCAGATCTACATCATCTACATCCATGAAGGTGCTATCCAGCATAAATATTTCGTAATATGTACCTGAAAAAAAAAGAAAAAAAAGGACTCTGGGTTAAGTAGGTATAATCTTGTGTAGGAAGGACCTCATGTCAGGACATGGTACAAGAAAACATAAAAAAAGGTGTTTACTGTCACATTTACTTTTTATTTTCTGTGCACCATTAAGATTAATCAAATATGTGATAAGGTACCTGATCACAATACCATTACTTCAGACAAACAAAAATTAATGAATAAACACAAGTGGTAGAACAGCCTGCCAAGATATTTTAAGAGCAGTAACTGAAATTTATACAGGTAGTGAATAAGTGACATGGACTGTGAACTTCTCAGTACTGTATGGCATAGACCAATTGAGAGATAGCAGAATCCAAAAACTGGATCTTATAATTCTGCAAGTGGCATCAGTTGCACACCTATTGCAGTAAACTATACATTAAATCATAATCTCAATTTCAGGTAACACTATGAGTGTTATGTGCATTTTTTTTATGCATGTAGAACTTACAAAAATTGTTTGTGTAAACATTTTGAAATCCCACATGTGAAATGTGAACTTCAATATTTTAGAGTCATTGGCGAATCTAGAAAATCGAAAAAGGAAATTAAGCAGGCAAGAGAGAGAGAGAGAGAGAGAGAGAGAGAGAGAGAGAGAGAGAGAGAGAGAGTGGGAGCATTCTGGGAAATAGTAGAGATAGGATAATGAGCTGCTAGTTGCAGCGTCTGCAGGCTATGCTGGGGGTGTGGGGGAAGTTGAGTAAAGTAGAGAAGGAAAAGGATTCTGCCAGTGGGGTAGAAGGTTGTGTAGGGCTGGAGTGGGAGCAGGGAAGGTTGAGATCTAGGTGGTGGTGTGGGCAGAAAGAATACAGTCAGTGAATCAGTCATTGAATTCAAGCGTATCATGTTGGGTGGCATGCTCAGCAAATGGGTGATCCAGCTGTCTCTTGGCCAGTTTGGCACTTGCCATTCATGTGGACACACAACTTGACAGTGGTCATGACCATGTAGTATGAGAGAAAGTGGTTGCAGATAATTTGGTAGATCACATGACTGCTTTCACATTTGCCCCGGCCTTTCATGGGATGGGAGATGCCAGGGACAGGACTGGAGCATGTTGTAGTATGGGTCAGGTTTTGCATCTATTAGAGGATAAGCCACAGGGGACAATTGGTTTGGAGTGGGGGTGGAAAAGGGCCAGACAAGGATATCACCTAAGTTGGGTAGGCAGTGGAATACCTCTGTATGTGGGGGGAGGGGGGATATTTTACAGTTCAGGACATGATAGGAGGTAGTCGAAACTCTGCTGTTCTCTTAAGTATCATTAATGAACCCTGATGATGACAGAACAATTTTATGAACTACCATTAATGCAGTGCAAGTCTTCCAATCTTAGCATTTTAAGAAAACTAAATTGTGTGGTTACCTTAATCTTAAATCAGTATTTATGTCTCCAAGAATATATGTCCTTTCCTTAGATGATTTTGCAAAAAATAAGTTAATTTTCTTGAGGAGTGCTTAAATGCTTCAATATTAGTGTCTGGCATACAGTAAAAAAATATAGTTATGATTTTTAACACGGGATATAACAGTGCAGCTGCATCCATTGCATTTTTTAGGCTTGTATCATCCACACTAAGGACAGTGTATTGCACCAGTATTGTAAGCCCACCAACCCCGATTTATGTAGTCTCTCCTGTGATGCCTCTTCAGTAGCACATCATTCTGAAGTCATGAAGTGGAAAATCTTAATGAGTTCAGGATGGTGTTTGCTCAAATATGTACACACCACCACAATTTAGTTTCACTTTTTCATATATTGTCTTCAAGGTCCCATTGTTGGATGATTACCAATTTCTTAAGGTCATATGAAAAGAAAACACTCAGGATAGACTATAATTACTAACGATAATTTGGTTAGTAAAAAGTGTAGTGACCTAGGACTTTGGAATAGTATATGGAATCATTTTACGCATCTGCATTGGCACGAATCCATTTATGGGTACAAGCGCAGTACTGAACATCATGGGATATTATGCAATTTTCATAACTAATGGCTCAATCAGTTAGTGAAGTAAGCCACCATGTGCATAAAACGGGAATAACAGAAGTACAGCACTCAGAGGTGAAATCCAATAAGCACAGAGTCAAAATTTGCAATGTAAAATGTGTCTACTTATCTTGTCAGTTAATTTTTCCACAAAATTTTAACTATATTAATGAAAAGTAGGAATGCTAGTCTTTACAATGACTGGTATCATCGTTACCAAATCTATTTAATAGCTCAAAATATTTTCATTGCTATTTTTAATCAGACATAACTTTAAATTAACATGGTTTTATACAAAACAAATTGTATTTTTGCTGTTGGATACTGAGTCTACAACTGTACCAATGAAACCTGAACTAAATAACAAATGGGCAGATTTATGCCTACATCACATATTAATATTCCTGAAAACCAGAACGAGAAGACACCCAGAGACAGAAAAGGGAGGAAAAATTATTGTCAGCAGTTGGAGTGTAATTAGAGCAGGTGGTGGATGCCAGCTCAATATGCCACAGTATGCCATGACCATCCCCCATGATATGTACAGTTGTAGCTTATCTTCACTGAGCCAGTGTTATTAACACATAATGTAGTCTTCTTGTTTACACCGAACAGAATACTAAGAATATCAATTTTATTTTTTAATGACCTGACATTTATAAATAAGAGTAATCCTGAGTCATTGCCACAAAGATGTAAAGGTGGATTCTTAAGCAGAAGCACATCATTGTCTTCACTTTGTACACAGTCTTCTGTTATAAGGACATTGCGTACACACAACAGCAGCTACCTCCTTGGTTGCATTAAATACACATGCTCCCAGCAAAGTAATTTGCACAGAACCACACATAAAAAAATCACTGTTCATTTCTTGTTCTGGCAGACTCTCATACAATTACTTCTTTGTTTTCATCCAAATTCTGTGTATTTGTTTTTGCAATGTCCTACAAATTTAACATTTGTAATACTGTCCAATGAAAGAAATGTAATTGTTTCCTTTTTCATGGATTTGTCTATGCATCTGTAGCAGTAACAGTAAATATGAAAACATGACCAAAGAATGTAATATTTAAATTTTTAGTCATTGCATGGAATATAAACTAACAGTGATATACTGAAGTCATGTAATAATACTAGTTAGATCTTCTCAAATATTTATCATGAAATAAACTAGAAATATCTATTATATGTGCTTAAAAGATAGTATGACATTCCCCCACTGCATTTTTTTGTACATTAAATACAATGTATGTCGTGCACTCACGAGATACTTGTTTTTTATCCCGAAAGTGCTTTCTGAATTTACCTAGCAGTTCATTTTTGTAACAAAAAGTTCATTAAATATGGCATGAACATAGACATCACGCTGCTCTACAGATAAGTATGTTACATCTAGCTCCAAATAGCTTGGCAGCCACACAGCCCCAGGTGTGTCTACCTTTTTGCTACAAAGGAGTGACCATCTTAGTATGCAGTAATCTGTTGAGCAGTGTGCTTAGTACACTATAAGCAGTTTCATTAATTGTTAATAGGGTGATTTTCTTATTAGCCACATCAGTCAGTTATATTATTAGTCATACTGGGATGAGCTGTCTGTACGACCTTTTGCAGACTCGCTAAATGTAGCTTAGGAGTTCTGCTTTTAAGTTGGCCTCGTTCATTGAACTGAATCCCCCCTACCATATACTGTTCACACATGATGAAACTCCCACCACTTCCACTGTACCCACCCATACAATACTATTTGCACAGGTATGGAACAATACTTTACTCTTAACACTCTGCTTTCACATTCAGCTTGGCCACAAGTAACCGAACTGTCACCTAGCCATCCTAACCTAATTCTCTGGTTAAACTACAGTTCAGTCATCACAACAAAATGCCTATTCAAACTTGTTATGTCAGTGTTCATTTAGGTTGATAAAGTAGGTGTTTACACAACCTGAAAATCAATTTGCATAAGAATAAAGGATCTGAAATGTAGTGTTACAGAAGAATGGTGAAGATTATATGGGTATACCGGATAAATATAGGTGGTACTGAATAAATCTGGTAAGAAGAGAAATTAATGGCACAACTAAAAAATGGGACTGACTGTTAGGACACATCCTGAGGCATCAAGGAATCATCAAGTCAATTTTGTACTGGAGGGAAGTGGGGGGGATAAAAATTACAGAGGTGCACCTACGTTTGACTACTGTAAGTAAGTTCAAATGGATGGAAGTTGTGCCTCATAACAAAATGTAATGGAAGCTGTGCCTTATAACAAAATGTACCCAAGTTAACTGAATAAATTAATTACAGTTGCAGCCAATGCTTTTAAGTGTGATATCCTTACAGATTTGTGCATTGGTACAAATTGTGAGGATTGCTTTTAAAGGGTATCAAATATAAATTTGTATCATTATTATTTTCAGTTAACTATTCTCAGTTCCAATATTTATTATCAACAAACATTTGATATAACAGTCTGTGGATGCAGACCCACTTATAATATGGTTCCAGCATCTTCAAGAAAGTATTTAAAAAAGAAAGAAAAACACCATCTGAACAGCCCTTAAGGCCCCTACAGTACTGACTGGCTGCTGTGTCATCCTCGGGCCTTAGGCATCACCAGGTGTGGATACAGAGGGGCATGTGGTCAGCACACAACTCTCCCAGCTGTTGTCAGCTTTTGCGACCAGTGTCACTACTTCTCGGTGAAGCAAATTCTCAATAGGCCTCACAAGGGCTGAGTGCACCTCGTTTGCCAACAGCACTTGGCAGACCCAGATGGTGACCCATCCAAGTGCTAACCAAGCCCAACAGCTGTTAACATTGGTGATCTGATGACAATTAGTGTTACCACTGTGGCATAGCCACAGGCGAAAGAAAATATTGGTTTCATTTTGTATTGTGTTCTGACCAAAGGAAACCACATGTTCCTTAGTGTATTACATAACTCACAGACTTGAGCATGTTTACACAAAAAACATTAAATACAAAATAATTTTTAATCATTGTGGGCTCCAAATATTTATGTTTTCTGTGTTGTATTATCCCTCCCAGCAGATTTGTATGTTTGCGATATTTTTTATTTCAGAGTTACGAAATCTCTGATTAAAGAATTGGCTATTTAGAAATTCCTTTCCTATGAATAAAGAGTATTAGACATGTATTTCAACACAGGAAGCAAGCTGTACAGGATACTCTCTCAAGGCAAAATTCCCATCCCTTGGCACTACTTTGTCAGGGGCGTTACTAATGCAATATACCTTATGCCCTTGGTCCTTGCAAACCAACATGGACCTGTAATACTAGACAATAAATGCCAGTGTAATAAAATCTCAATCAATACTGTAATGTTTAATACAATTATAATTCCACATTTTGCTTGTCTTTACTCTCAGTGCATTTCCTTTGCCACAACTGAATAATAAATTTGTAAAAATGTAATTGTAATAATCACATTACAGTGTGTAGATGTGCTATCAATACTGCACAAATTACAGTGAGTACTGTTATTTTCTAGCAAAAATAAACACTACATTAACCATTGTTGATTAGCAAGTTTTTGACTTTGATATAGAATAGAAGCAAAGTCTTCACAAAATGAGGCGTTAAAACAAAGAAAAAGCTTTATACACACATCAAAATAAGACTTCAAAACCACATCAGAATAATGGCCACAAAGGATGAAACTCAATAAATGCACTGAAAACTGTTCTTCACATGATAGGAAAAATAAAACTACCTTAAATGCACACATTGTAAGCTATTCATTTAACAAATCTTATATATTATTTTTACGATCCGATGATTGGAATACAGTCATTTTTGAGCACTGCCGTAACGTTCTCTTTGTGGCGGTTTTTGTGTATCATCAACATCGACAAGTGCAATGAATATGGATGATACGACACTCTATGGTATTCTGTGGTTTGAATTCACTCTATTTCTTTTTTTTGTTTTTGTTTTAGCAGTTGCCTTGATTTGTTTTTGTAAGTGATACTGACAATATTATACACATGTACAATGCATTATTCAAACTACAACTTGTCCTGGATAATTATTTTGTTCAAATTGCACAAGAATTCCACCTGACATAGTGTAATAATGTTGACTGTAAGCTGTGTTCATATCACTAAAATTACATATCGTACATCAGAGCCTTTATAATTTTTGTCTTCGATGGATTTAATTATTCTTAGCAAATTGATCATGAAAGTGAACCACAGAATACCACCTGCACACAACACTGACGTATGCTACCAAAAATATTTTTCTCCGTGATTCGTGTGTAGTTTAATTTTGGCCACATACACCAGCCATGAAATCTTGTTCAACAATAAATACCATCAGCACTGTTCTTAGAAAATGCAGTCTGATTCAATTAATTTTTTTTGTTTTATAAATAGAGTTCAGTACCACCAGTACACATCGGAATATTGAAAATTTGCGTTTCAAGTAATTTAAATTTGCCACTGTAATAAAAGTCAAGATGGCGGCCAACAAAAGATAGAATTTTTTTTTAATTAAGATTTTCCTTTTCCCAATAAATCATTTAAATCATTTAAATTGATGCTACCAATAAGAAAATTAATTAAATTGTTTTTCAAATTAGTTTAACACAAACCCATGTTATTTTCAACTAGAAGTACAGACAAAGTTGCTATATAATCACAACTAACAATGGATGCGCTTCTTGCAGCTATGATAAAACAATTAATACAAAATTATAATTAAAACAGAAAGTGAATTTTCAATATATGATCATAAATAGTTTTAAAGGATTTGGCTCCATTTTTTATCAGCAAATGAACATAAAAGTACAATAATTTTACACTAAATGTTTTTCATGTAACAGATCTCAAATCGATTCATGTCTTGCGATGTACATCAGAAGAAGACGACAAAAGGGTACAAAACAAAAGAAAAGAATGACAAAGATGAACAAAGAATGTGAGACAAATATTGTCTCTGTTTTATAAAATTATCATCTTTTTAAGGAATAATTACATAATTGAATGAATATTATCCACACGTTCATATTCCAGTTGTTGAGAAAGAGAGAGAGTAAAATGTCTGACAAATGTCTGCTTGTGTCTGTGTATGTGCGGATGGATATGTGTGTGTGTGAGTGAATACCTGTCCCTTTCTTCCCCTAAGGCAAGTCTTTCCGCTCCCGGGATTGGAATGACTCCTCACACTCTCCCTTAAAACTCACATCCTTTCGTCTTTCCCTCTCCTTCCCTCTTCCCTATTGAAGCAATCATCAGTTGCGAAAGCTTGAATTTTGTGTGTATGTTTATGTTTGTTTGTGTGTCTATCAACCTGCCAGCACGTTTGTTTGGTAAGTCACATAATCTTCCAGAATGAGATTTTCACTCTGCAGCAGAGTGTGCGCTGATTTGAATCTTCCTGGCAGATCAAAACTGTGTGCCCGACCAAGACTCGAACTCGGGACCTTTGCCTTTCGCGGGCAAGTGCTCTACCATCTGAGCTACCGAAGCACGACTCAATGCCCAGTACACACAGCTTTACTTCTGCCAGTACTGGGGGGGAGGTGGGGGGGGGGGAGTCAAGGTATAATAATGTCCTCACCTTAGATTTTGGAGGGTCTCAGATAGCAGTGGAGCATTTTTGCGTATGCTAATTTCAATAAAAGTAAGATACAGTGTTAAGCTATGTTATTAATAACATGCCATACCCATTTGTGTTACTCAGGGAATACAGTTGGTAGTTATTTATCTGTGTTATTTTTTTTGAGATAACATTACTTTTTTAAAACAGTTAAGAGTAATCAATGGACAACCTGTACCTTGCCACCTTTCTTATACCCCAGGCAAATTAAGAAAAATAGGGGAAATAATTTATAAGTGTTTGAAACTTTAGGAAAATAGTCATACTGGATGTAGTAGTGAGAAACAGAAAAGCTCCCTCCCCTAGTGGGTGAGCGTCTACCTCCACCACCCCTTAATTCAATTTTTGATCTTTATTTTTCTATTTTTATGGAAAACAGTTAATCTTTCAAAGACATCTACTATGACAAAAAATATTTCTAGTGAACTTCTACTCAAAGAAGTTCATATGCATGTTTTAACCAAGATAAACACATTAGGATTACAGGGGACCACTCACTGAAAAACAGAAGTATTGAGCTGTTGATAGGCACAAACAAAAGGAAGAAAACTTGCTAGCTTTAAAAGATTTATCCTTTGATGAGCTAGACTAACAAAAACAAACTCACCCTCTCTCTCTCTCTCTCTCTCTCTCTCCCCATGCTGCCAGCTACACTGACAGCATCAGTGCTATTTTGATTTTGTGGCAGGTGAGTTGATTGTGGTGCAGTAGTGTCAAGCAGGGGGGGTAGAATGGTCAGTTTGCCAGCTAAGAATGTGGGAGGGAGGGGTGGCAGGTATAAGAGCTTACACAATTGTAGCGGCCAGTGGGAAGGGGCACATGCTGAAAGCAATTTATCTTGAAAGGGGTGAAAGGATAGAGGGGACAGAAATTGTTGGGTTGAGGATGTGGGGACAGCTGGTTACTGTAGGTTGAGGCCAGGATAATTTCAGAAACAGACAATATGTTGTAAGGATAATTCTGGTATGTGTGGTTAAGAAGAGCTGGTGGTGGAGGGGAGGAGCTATATAATCTGGGCTGTGAACCTACCACTAAAATAAATCATTTTATGTTCAGCTGCACATTGTGCCTAAAGTATGGTCTACTTTCCTTTTGGCCATAGTTTGGGTGTGGCCATTCATACTGGTGGACAGCTGGTTTATAGTCATACAATACAGAAAGCTGTGCAGTGATTGCACCAGAGCTGGTATATGTTGGCTGCTTTCACAGGTGGCCCAGCCTCTGACGGTGTAGGATAAGCCAGTGACATGACTAGAGTAGTGGGTGCTGGGTGTGTGGATTATGCAGATCTTGTACTTTGGTCTGCTGCATGTATATGATCTCTGTAATAAGCAGATGAGAGTGGGAGTGGCACAGAGGTACACTAGGATGATGTGTAGGTTGGGTGGGCAATGAAACACTACTTTAGTAGGGGTGTGGAGGATCTTGGGTAGGATGATCCTCTTAGAGGGCAGGAAGAGAGATAAAGCCCTGGTGACAATATGGTTCACTTGTTCCAGTCCAGAGTGATATTGGGTGATGAGGGGGCGCTCCTTTTAGCTGATTCTTGGGGATGGTGGAAGGATTGTGTGTGTGTGAGGATATGGCATTGGAAATTTGTTTGTGGACTAGATTGGGGGATTTTTGCTGAGGCAAGAGTGTTCTCCTCAGAACAGGTATATCGTCCACAGGTGGCTAAGCTGTATGTGGGGGAATTTTTTCTGTGTGAAAGAGATGGCCGCTGTCGAAATGTAGGTACTGTTGGTGGCTAGTGAGTTTGATGTTGACTGAGGTGTGGATGAAGCCATCAGAGAGGTGGAGGTCAGTTTCCAGGAAGGTGCTACATTGTGTAGAGGAGGACCAGGTGAAGCAGACAGCAGAAATGGTGTTGAGGTTCTGAAGGAATGTGGATAGGTTGCCTTGGCCCTGAGTTCAAATCATGAAGATATATCATCAGTTCACCTTAACCAGACTGGGAGCTGCGAGATGGATCATTGAATATTTCTGGAATGACTCCCTAACTGTAATGTTCAGCCAATTTGTATTCTAAGCATTTTTATAATAATTGTATCTCAGTCTGGGAATCATTCATTGACTTTCTGCAATACATCCTACACTAAAAATTGGGATTTCTCTGAAGAATCTAGAAAATTGCATACTTCTTGCAAAGTGGCATCAAACTTGGAACCAAGAGTGTGGTCCCCATTTAAAACAGAGGACGGGTTTGAAACTAATTTAGCATAGCCATCTTTATGACAACAGTCTTTTACAGCTACTGAACACAAAACATTGTTGATATGTTCAGCAATTTTTCTTCAAAAATCATAACTACGTTTCTCTGCTTTCTCAGGCAGTGTGTGTTTCAACATTAATTGTATCATTGCCCTCGATATCTTAGTGAAACTCTTGTGAATGGGGTTCAGTGATCCGAAAAAGTGCCTAACACCAGCAGCAGCCAGATGTGTGTCAAAAGATGTTGCTGAGGTCTCCCATCATAGCACTGCATAGCAGGAGAGCTATTAGGCAGACACTGAAACCCTCTGGCTGCATCATATTTACTGCAACAAATAAACTACAGTGGTGCTATCTTTTTGTTCAGTCATCAGTCTGCTCAGTTACAGATAAGAGATGAGAGTGCCCACTCCCCCCCCCCCCCCCCCCCCCCCTCAAGAAAAGAAAGAAAACTTACAAAAGTCAAGACATGGCACTCACCAGCCATACACCACGAAGTGAACTGTCATAACCATCTCTCAACCACATCATTTACATTTACAATAGCTGTGGCTTAAGTTACACAATCAAGTCAGTACCCCCAGATAGGCATTTCCATTTCAATCACAGAAATTTTCTTATTTATATTATCTTGTTAAATAAACAGAAGCAGGGTCTCTATTAAGAAGTTGTTTTTCACAAACATGTTTGCAGAAATATGTAAATTATTGCCCAGTTTATCCTAAAATAATGGATTTATTACATCAGAAGACCTGAATTCCTCACAACTTTTACTCCTGAAGCATAAGCCAGTTAAGTTACATAGCTGTATGATATATTACGTTATTTTAAACTGTATTCATCCAGGACAAAAGAAGTGACTTCATTCTTGTAGGTTTATGTCCAAACCAGTTGATGCCCTCTGATGAGGAATTTACATCATTGTACTATGCACCAGATAAACAAATGAATTCACAGTCTTATGAACAAGCCATTTCATCTTCTCTAACTCTCCACTGTAATGTTACGGGAAACTTATTACCTATAGATGTACTGTCACTGAAGAAAAAAATACAACATAACTGATTTTGCTTTGCATAAATGTGCACAGACACAGTTCATTGTTGTGTGGAGAGCAGTTATTGTACCAAGACTTTAGCTCATGGAAATTGGAATGATCTCTTCAATGACAATATGTTGCTCACTAGAAAGTGATGCATCAACATGGAGATCTGTCTTGACTGATATTCACAGAGTAAGACACTTCACCAATTGTTGATTCTCTGCAGGCCTTCCTGCACTTCACTGCAGTCTTCCAGCTTCTCAGCGTCCATACAGGCAAATTGCCTCACATAACTACTAAAGCTCCAGTTATGCAGTATTTTAATCTTTTGCAGTTACATGGAATTTGTGTATTTTTTTAACTTGTTTGACTTAAGCAGTATATTTTACACCTTCATTTGCATTGTAAAGAAAGGAAAATCCATTATTTGGTCAGAAACAGCTGTGCCACATACGGTAGCTGAAGAAAATCAGGAAAGGAAAGCAGATAAATGGAAATAAATAATAGTCATGAAATCATACTTTCTATACTTCAGTTGCCACTAAAATCTTTTTTATATATAAGCCTACATTTAGTTTGGGAATAATTCTCAAACCTACTGATGAAAAGAAACTGTCTTGAATTTCAATTGAGAAGAAACTTCTACTGCGAAAACACTTTGTGTAGTGTAAGCCAACTTCTGGTCAAAGAATCTGCAAAATTAATTTTAGTTTTACGTTTATGCACTGAACAAATTTGCTCTCTTTACTTTCTTTACTTATCACTAATTCCATTTGATGCAACATTCAGTTGGCTGCTACTCAGCCACAGATCTGATGCGAAAAGCCTTGAGGAAGATTGTGTCCACCTTGATGGAGACCACATAGTAAGAGATACACTCTGTCTGTTGCTAGAAACCTGATAGTCTGTCCTTATTACTAATGTCAATGGTTAATTAAACACTAATATTTGCACAATGGAAAATCCATTACATAATAAAGACAATGTTATGAAAAGGGTTGTTGCTACTCACCACACAGTGGAGATACGGCATATATGTTATCTAATTGTGATGAATGCCTGTTTGGCTGAAAGGTTTGTTTGACAATATTTGTTGTGCCTAACTGTGAAGCAGCATCTCCACAATATAATGAGTAGCACCTATTCTTTTTATAATACTGTCAAACAATCTTCCTTTTTTATTGCTGTGAGATGACAGAGCAATCCAGGTAGAGTCAGTGTGACTATTTTAAACCAGGCAATTGCTTTTGTTGTTATAACCAGAACTTAATTTGTGATGGTATACCATACTGATACCTCTGATACAAAATCATTAAAGTAATGTTTTAAGACATTAATAAAAACAGTCCATGGTAGGTCACAGTACTGGTACTACTACTACTTTAAAAAACAAGCACTGGTCATAACGGTTGCTACTTCTGCTTGTTCCGTTTTTTCACGATCAAATCATATCAAAAATAACAAACCAAACAACATATCTAGAACTTAGTGTTCATTTTCAGGGTCCATCATTTACTCACACAGACTGATCAATCTGAAGTTACAAGCAGAGGAGAGGTGTTTTGTAGAAAGAATCAAAGGAAAAGAACTGAACACATGACAAATAAGAAGCTGTGTATCATTGGCTGAGTGTGTTACAATTGGCTCATTATAACTTATTCTAACCATTTACACAGTGAATCCTTGCTGAGGTTTCTAGGACAGATGAATATTCAGTATTCCTTCATTCCATTCACATCACTCGACATTATGCAGTCAGAAGACTGGTTCGGTAACATCTGACTGCAAACCCAGAACTTCATGGAATATATCCTCACAACAAGAGAGAAATGTAGGTTCGAGTCACAGTCCGGCAGAAATTTTCATGTCACTAATAGGTATTACATTTGTACCTAATACTGCTGATGTCTAACAGTTCACAGTAAGCAAATTAATGTTGAGTAATTGAATATATTACAACAAAACATTCAACAGTCCATGCACAGCCAATCACAAAAATTTTAATTTCACATTTTTCACAGCTTTACTCTTGAAGAAATGTAAGCAAGACACACACACATGATGTAACATTATATACAACATATGTAAAAGACATAACTCCTTTTGCAATAAACAAATTTATTTTAGTGCAATGTTTTTATCATGTCATACTAAAAATTCACATTCATTGCAACAGTAACTCCAACACAAGAGATACAAGTGTCATCCACTTCAATAAACATTATATGACAGTGGGTTTTCACAGTGGAATTCAAACTGTTTCATTTTCTTAAAGTGTATCTATGATACTGCTATTGACAGTGACATAACATTAATAGATTAAGAGATACATCAACTTGACACAGATAGTAAAATATAAAATAATGATCTTCGGTATATGCCATGGCCTATCCTTAGTAACCATCCCAAAAAATTTAGGGTGGTGGCAGAGAAGGTTTGGTTGTAAAATACTGTAGTTCTGGTGTGGTACTGGATTTGTGATGTGTTTCTGAAAATAAATCAAAGGTATGCCGAATGAATTATCAAATACTTTTTGACAGAACCTGGCAGTAATGGAAAGAACAAACAGAAAAGATCAAACACAAGTAGAATATCGTCACTACATGTCAAATTAGAAAAGTATTAAGTACTTACTGATTAGTAACATGGATGTTGCATGTGGAGTACACCACTCTGTCACCAATGAGACACAAATCAACATCCAATGAAGTACCCATGAGCAAAATCTTCTACATCTGAACAAATATTAAGTTGTCAAAAGCTGAAGAACATATCCAGCTAATCTGATCACATATTGCATCACATTATAAGTGAGAAGCTGGAGATAGATGCTAGTGTTTAACAACTGTCATCTTGTGGGTGCATCTTCAAGGCATTAAGCATTCTCACAGTACCTTCAAAGTATATAGGACTACATTTAAAATGTGGTGTGACATAAATAAACAATCAAAATTTCAAAATAATAGTGATTTTTTCCATTCACTTTCAATAATGACATCACTGCAAAACAAGTATTCACCCAAAAATCAAGCACACAAAATACTCAAAACTTAACAAAAGAATTACAAAAATGAAAACTATTGGTGTTGTAAATTTTACGACACCTATACATATCTAATGCAGACCTCGATACCAGTAATCCATGCAGAACTCACAAACTCAACACAATTTTCAGTTGAGCTACATTGCTCCAACAAAGCCCTCGATACCAGGAACCAACCACTCACCCACATAGCTCAAACAAAGCCCTAGATACAGCACTTTCACTTACTCTATCTAAACCAAAGTTCTCAGTATAACAAACCAAACCATGTTCACATGACTAATATCAGAAATGTGTCATAAGCAACGATGGTACATCGGTGCCCATCATAACTAGCAATAACATTCCAATAATTACCAAACACTAACAAGGAAATCCCGAAAATTCATGAAAACTTTCACCATCAGCAAACTCAAGATATGCAAACAACTTCACCATTGCAACAAGCAATGAGCTACTCATAAATATCTGTATCGGCTTCACAACAGAAGAAAAAGGAAAATATTAAATCTGACAATAAGAAACACATGGCACTAATATATTCAAACATAAAAATGAATCCATCGGCTAAAATATGTGAACTCAAAGTAACTCACCAGAAAGCCAGCACAAATTCTTTCAATACCAATATGAAACATTCAGTTCATGTCAAACTACTCACTTACAAACATACAGCACAACAGAGAGCCAAGAAATACTACAACACACACACTACAAACACAAAGACTCAAAATCATCAACGCTCACCATGACATTATAGGTCAAAGCAGATGGGTGCAGCATCTTCACCTAACCTTGTGTGAATAACCTCAAGTTAGCCTCAGATAGGAAATACTGATGAAGCAATGACTGCCAATTGACAAGAAAGCAGGATTAAATTATAAAGAATGAAACTTAATTACCGTTGGAACATTTGCTCAGAGTTTGCATCTTTTTGGTACAACCCAAAAAGGCCAGTACTGCTAGCTTTGCACTTAAGAGATCTTTGTCACTATTCTGGCCCACAAAGAGCATACATATATTCAATCTGTCCTATAGCATTTTCTTTCCAAGCAGTGCAGCTAGACCTGAGAATTGTTCATTCTAACATTGAAATTCTAATACTTACATCCTAAACCATTTACTCCCTAGTGGTACTTATGATTATAATGGAGACTGAATTTTGGCCATAGTTTGGGGGTGGCCATTCATACTGGTGGACAGCTGGTTTATAGTCATACAATACAGAAAGCTGTGCAGTGATTGCACCAGAGCTGGTATATGTTGGCTGCTTTCACAGGTGGCCCAGCCTCTGACGGTGTAGGATAAGCCAGTGACATGACTAGAGTAGTGGGTGCTGGGTGTGTGGATTATGCAGATCTTGTACTTTGGTCTGCTGCATGTATATGATCTCTGTAATAAGCAGATGAGAGTGGGAGTGGCACAGAGGTACACTAGGATGATGTGTAGGTTGGGTGGGCAATGAAACACTACTTTAGTAGGGGTGTGGAGGATCTTGGGTAGGATGATCCTATTAGAGGGCAGGAAGAGAGATAAAGCCCTGGTGACAATATGGTTCACTTGTTCCAGTCCAGAGTGATATTGGGTGATGAGGGGCGCTCCTTTTAGCTGATTCTTGGGGATGGTGGAAGGATTGTGTGTGTGTGAGGATATGGCATTGGAAATTTGTTTGTGGACTAGATTGGGGGATTTTTGCTGAGGCAAGAGTGTTCTCCTCAGAACAGGTATATCGTCCACAGGTGGCTAAGCTGTATGTGGGGGAATTTTTTCTGTGTGAAAGAGATGGCCGCTGTCGAAATGTAGGTACTGTTGGTGGCTAGTGAGTTTGATGTTGACTGAGGTGTGGATGAAGCCATCAGAGAGGTGGAGGTCAGTTTCCAGGAAGGTGCTACATTGTGTAGAGGAGGACCAGGTGAAGCAGACAGCAGAAATGGTGTTGAGGTTCTGAAGGAATGTGGATAGGTTGCCTTGGCCCTGAGTTCAAATCATGAAGATATTTCATCAGTTCACCTTAACCAGACTGGGAGCTGGGAGATGGATCATTGAATATTTCTGGAATGACTCCCTAACTGTAATGTTCAGCCAATTTGTATTCTAAGCATTTTTATAATAATTGTATCTCAGTCTGGGAATCATTCATTGACTTTCTGCAATACATCCTACACTAAAAATTGGGATTTCTCTGAAGAATCTAGAAAATTGCATACTTCTTGCAAAGTGGCATCAAACTTGGAACCAAGAGTGTGGTCCCCATTTAAAACAGAGGACGGGTTTGAAACTAATTTAGCATAGCCATCTTTATGACAACAGTCTTTTACAGCTACTGAACACAAAACATTGTTGATATGTTCAGCAATTTTTCTTCAAAAATCATAACTACGTTTCTCTGCTTTCTCAGGCAGTGTGTGTTTCAACATTAATTGTATCATTGCCCTCGATATCTTAGTGAAACTCTTGTGAATGGGGTTCAGTGATCCGAAAAAGTGCCTAACACCAGCAGCAGCCAGATGTGTGTCAAAAGATGTTGCTGAGGTCTCCCATCATAGCACTGCATAGCAGGAGAGCTATTAGGCAGACACTGAAACCCTCTGGCTGCATCATATTTACTGCAACAAATAAACTACAGTGGTGCTATCTTTTTGTTCAGTCATCAGTCTGCTCAGTTACAGATAAGAGATGAGAGTGCCCACTCCCCCCCCCCCCCCCCCCCCCCTCAAGAAAAGAAAGAAAACTTACAAAAGTCAAGACATGGCACTCACCAGCCATACACCACGAAGTGAACTGTCATAACCATCTCTCAACCACATCATTTACATTTACAATAGCTGTGGCTTAAGTTACACAATCAAGTCAGTACCCCCAGATAGGCATTTCCATTTCAATCACAGAAATTTTCTCATTTATATTATCTTGTTAAATAAACAGAAGCAGGGTCTCTATTAAGAAGTTGTTTTTCACAAACATGTTTGCAGAAATATGTAAATTATTGCCCAGTTTATCCTAAAATAATGGATTTATTACATCAGAAGACCTGAATTCCTCACAACTTTTACTCCTGAAGCATAAGCCAGGTAAGTAACATAGCTGTATGATATATTACGTTATTTTAAACTGTATTCATCCAGGACAAAAGAAGTGACTTCATTCTTGTAGGTTTATGTCCAAACCAGTTGATGCCCTCTGATGAGGAATTTACATCATTGTACTATGCACCAGATAAACAAATGAATTCACAGTCTTATGAACAAGCCATTTCATCTTCTCTAACTCTCCACTGTAATGTTACGGGAAACTTATTACCTATAGATGTACTGTCACTGAAGAAAAAAATACAACATAACTGATTTTGCTTTGCATAAATGTGCACAGACACAGTTCATTGTTGTGTGGAGAGCAGTTATTGTACCAAGACTTTAGCTCATGGAAATTGGAATGATCTCTTCAATGACAATATGTTGCTCACTAGAAAGTGATGCATCAACATGGAGATCTGTCTTGACTGATATTCACAGAGTAAGACACTTCACCAATTGTTGATTCTCTGCAGGCCTTCCTGCACTTCACTGCAGTCTTCCAGCTCCTCAGCGTCCATACAGGCAAATTGCCTCACATAACTACTAAAGCTCCAGTTATGCAGTATTTTATTCTTTTGCAGTTACTTGTAAAATACTGTAGTTCTGGTGTGGTACTGGATTTGTGATGTGTTTCTGAAAATAAATCAAAGGTATGCCGAATGAATTATCAAATACTTTTTGACAGAACCTGGCAGTAATGGAAAGAACAAACAGAAAAGATCAAACACAAGTAGAATATCGTCACTACATGTCAAATTAGAAAAGTATTAAGTACTTACTGATTAGTAACATGGATGTTGCATGTGGAGTACACCACTCTGTCGCCAATGAGACACAAATCAACATCCAATGAAGTACCCATGAGCAAAATCTTCTACATCTGAACAAATATTAAGTTGTCAAAAGCTGAAGAACATATCCAGCTAATCTGATCACATATTGCATCACATTATAAGTGAGAAGCTGGAGATAGATGCTAGTGTTTAACAACTGTCATCTTGTGGGTGCATCTTCAAGGCATTAAGCATTCTCACAGTACCTTCAAAGTATATAGGACTACATTTAAAATGTGGTGTGACATAAATAAACAATCAAAATTTCAAAATAATAGTGATTTTTTCCATTCACTTTCAATAATGACATCACTGCAAAACAAGTATTCACCCAAAAATCAAGCACACAAAATACTCAAAACTTAACAAAAGAATTACAAAAATGAAAACTATTGGTGTTGTAAATTTTACGACACCTATACATATCTAATGCAGACCTCGATACCAGTAATCCATGCAGAACTCACAAACTCAACACAATTTTCAGTTGAGCTACATTGCTCCAACAAAGCCCTCGATACCAGGAACCAACCACTCACCCACATAGCTCAAACAAAGCCCTAGATACAGCACTTTCACTTACTCTATCTAAACCAAAGTTCTCAGTATAACAAACCAAACCATGTTCACATGACTAATATCAGAAATGTGTCATAAGCAACGATGGTACATCGGTGCCCATCATAACTAGCAATAACATTCCAATAATTACCAAACACTAACAAGGAAATCCCGAAAATTCATGAAAACTTTCACCATCAGCAAACTCAAGATATGCAAACAACTTCACCATTGCAACAAGCAATGAGCTACTCATAAATATCTGTATCGGCTTCACAACAGAAGAAAAAGGAAAATATTAAATCTGACAATAAGAAACACATGGCACTAATATATTCAAACATAAAAATGAATCCATCGGCTAAAATATGTGAACTCAAAGTAACTCACCAGAAAGCCAGCACAAATTCTTTCAATACCAATATGAAACATTCAGTTCATGTCAAACTACTCACTAACAAACATACAGCACAACAGAGAGCCAAGAAATACTACAACACACACACTACAAACACAAAGACTCAAAATCATCAACGCTCACCATGACATTATAGGTCAAAGCAGATGGGTGCAGCATCTTCACCTAACCTTGTGTGAATAACCTCAAGTTAGCCTCAGATAGGAAATACTGATGAAGCAATGACTGCCAATTGACAAGAAAGCAGGATTAAATTATAAAGAATGAAACTTAATTACCGTTGGAACATTTGCTCAGAGTTTGCATCTTTTTGGTACAACCCAAAAAGGCCAGTACTGCTAGCTTTGCACTTAAGAGATCTTTGTCACTATTCTGGCCCACAAAGAGCATACATATATTCAATCTGTCCTATAGCATTTTCTTTCCAAGCAGTGCAGCTAGACCTGAGAATTGTTCATTCTAACATTGAAATTCTAATACTTACATCCTAAACCATTTACTCCCTAGTGGTACTTATGATTATAATGGAGACTGAATTTACTAGACACTGATTTGATTTAAGAATTTTCTGAATGTCAGGCGAGACATTCATATGAATCCTTACTTGCTATTTCAGCATCTTGTTTTGCATATGCAAATTTCCCCACAGTATCTCCAGTTTTGCTGTATCTCTCTTCCTCTTTTAAGCGAGCTTCATCGCTATATACTTCAGTGACTAATAATAAAGTTCAACAACTCCATTGCGCTTAACCACGGCCGCCTGTATTATAGGCCGGAGTCGTCAAGCTGACATCCTCGTAGCCTGTGACGTCAGAAGGCCGGCTAGCGTGACCAGTTAGGCCTAGACTGAAGTTTAGATTTCGTCGATTACAGACGACGTGTCAGATATAAATACGGAATCACTTCCTTTTTTGTTGATTTGGTCCCTATAAATAATAAAGTAACCTAGAAAAGCTAATATCTCGCAGTATTACGCCGACTTTGTGTCGGAATTACGCATTTTATTCTCGTTTCCTTGCAACGATGTGCTTCATAGCAGTATATTACGACGTTTCTTACCCAAGATTTGGAGATATAAGGTCAGCAAACAATTTTGTGAGGTGCCTACTAACATTATTTGCAGACTTGCAATTATTTCAGTCTGTTATTTGAAATGTATTATCATGTTCCTTCATATATAAATGACAAACTAATATAAAAGTTTCTGACACCTGCAACATATCTTTCACACCTTTATATGCGAGAGTGGCATAATAACAATAATTTTTAACGAACGTTTTTGCGTATTGTTCATTAGTAGGTTAGATTTTTTTTAAATCACAGGTCATACACAATCTACACATCATTCTGAGTCAGAATGAACTGGGGACCTTGCTGTAGGATTTGCATAAGAACCATGACTGAAATTTATCAGTGCATTAAAGTTTATTTCATAGTGGCCACCTCCTCCTTGCCAGTACTAATCAGGGCATTTAAGGACTGAGGTTATGGGTAAGAAAAAGGTTTAATAATTTTGTGTCAAAAGTTATGTAATGCTTTTAATTTTCTATTAACTCCCTCCTTCTTGGAACATATTAAATGATCGTTTTGGAGTTTGGTATAATTATTTAACAATATGTTACACATAATGGAAACCAGCTTTTTGTAGATATAAGTAAGTGGCCTTCCACAGAGACATGAATCTGTTAGGGAATCTGAACACTGAGATGTAACCCTCTTCATTGCTGAATTTGTAGTTGCTGTTGCAACCAGGAACATATTTTTCTGGCATCTGCACATAGAATGATGCATTAGTTGCTAACATCTTAAATAAAAATAATATTAGGTAAAAATAGCAAATGAGAATTTGGATGAACTGATTTTTTCGACTGCTTGGACATCACGAATCACAAGTCTACAAATAGAATCAAATGTGTAGAAATATTCATAATATTAACACAAAATCACTTAGGAGAAGATTCTGATACCAAACTTATGAATTCAAAACTTTATTTTCAAATTATATCTAGGATATAGTAGAACTTTTGTTGCAATTGTATAGATGAAAGTCGATCACGTAGCACACTTCCACACGTACATGTAAAAACACTATAAACTTCACAGAATTGTATACTTACATTGTGTTATATCTTCGACTGTAGTCACGACTACTTGCTATAATTTTTGCAGAGTCCAGTATAGCATAATTACACTGTAATGTCGGATAAAACAGACACCGCGAAAGTGCTTAAACAACTGCTTCCGTTTGCTACCTTATAACTACAGCCATACGGTAGGCCTTAACATGACGTTGCCACATTTCAGTCCTCCGGCCTCTAAAACAGGCTGCCGTGGCTTAACATCTCAACATGTTTAAACGAGAGGTCCCTTTGAAGAAGCCTTCCAACAGCCACTAAAACAGTACTAACTTGCATACAACACAGCTATGGAGCTAAATTGCCGTTCTACACATGCAGCTTGAGTACATACGTCTCAGTATTAAATAACTCCGATACATTTATATTCCACTGGAAAATACGATAGTCTAACCACAATCATTTTGATCAGCTTGTTTGCCTCCCAGAATTCGAATGTATATTACGTTTCCTGTGTTCTCTCCAACAATTTTGCAGTCTACTTTTCGTCTCTTAGAAATCACAATACCACAGACCCTATTACTGAGTTACTACAAAAGTTCCACGCAGCATCTACCACCTCAACGAAAATGATAACAAACACAGATCTTTCTGCCCGGTTGCCCGCCAAAAATTTTGTCTTCAAAGATAATATTCGCCGCGCCTTCAAATGGTTTTGTAACTTCTGTGAACTACGTCACTTCCCGTGTTTCGCTGTCGCTAGAGTCTAGTCGTAGGTCGTGGCTGAGGAAGGTTTATGGGCGACTTCAATGTCCAATCATTGTTTGATACACCCACTGATTAACAACACAATGATTATGTAGCAAACAGTTTCAAGTACCAACCACTGTTTTTTGTATGGTACAGTCATGATGAGGGCTTATCTGATGAACTATTGCAGGTAAATACACAATGTCGTTCATCTAGCAATAAAACAGTTTTAGCTGTAACTACTGGTATAGTAGGAGGTATTCCAACCTGTACTCTTTTGGGCACAAGAGCAGCTCCGAGTGTTTTGTCGTATAATTTCTATTAGAAAATGACTGAATTTGAACCTATACCAGAGTTTCCTGCTCAAAAGTATAAGACTTTAACTGCTGTAGGTAATAAGTCTAGTAGAGCTACGAAACAAGTTTTTGTGGCCATTAAGAAAGGTAATGGAACAGTACAATGGCCATTGATCATGGTCCATAATCTAGTTAATAATTGTATTATATAGGTTTAGATATGTTATGTGAGAACGACAGTATTATTGACTTCTAGAAATGTAAATGTATCCTTAGACATAAGGATACGATGACTCTCAAACATGACAAGTGTTGTAATGGGTTCAATATTCAATTGTTGCAAGAAAGCGACGAAACAAGGATACAGACACTCGCACTTGATACACAATATGATGGTCTGAAAACACAGATTAGCCATTAGCTAAGTGAAACCACTGCTATTACTGGTGATGAACGCAATGAGCTTTATCAAGTATTATCTACAGGTCCTTACTAAACAACCAGGTGTCATTAAGACATATGTTTATAAAACTGAAATCAAGCCTCATCAAATTTTCTATCATAAAACCTATAATGACCCACTGTCCCAACAATCTGCGGTGTGTCAAGATCTTAAAACAGATGTTACACTGCAAGATATCGAATCTTCCAAATCTCCCTACTGTTGCCCATTACTTGTTGTCTAGAAACCTAACAAAAATATTAGAGTTGTGTTGGACGCACTTGTCATAAATGAAACTATACTCCATGTACGAACTAAACCAGCAAATTTAGATGAAAAGTTACAGAAATTTTTAGATGCTAAGTACTTTTCCATGATCAACTAAACAAATTCGCTTCGGAAAGTGGCAGTCACTCCTGATTCTAGAAAATATATTGCTTTCACATTCAGTAGGAGAACATATCAATTCTGTGTTCTTCCTTTCGAATTAAGCATCAGGCCAGGCACATTTATTACAGCTATGGATACTGAGCTTGGTGATGCAGTAGTTCAGACTGCTACACATTTTGGCAATGTTCTTTTGACAGCCACTAACACTTGGAATGAGCATGTTGACTCTCTTGAAAAGATTCTGGATAAATTTGCACAAGCTGGTGTAACAGATAACCTAAAGAGGTCAAAATATGCTTTTAGTGAGAGGAGATATCTTGGATACATAATTAATGCACAAGGTATATGTCCTGATCCAGGTAAGTTGGACGCTATTAGGAATTATATACTTATATAGATAGGGTGTCTGTTCTTTTGGGCATGTCCTAAAGAACAGGCACCATTGATGACCTGCAGCCATCTACAATGAAATTAGAATTATACAGTCCTGGAAATTGAAATAAGAACACCGTGAATTCATTGTCCCAGGAAGGGGAAACTTTACTGACACATTCCTGGGGTCAGATACATCACATGATCACACTGACAGAACCACAGGCACATAGACACAGGCAACAGAGCATACACAATGTCGGAACTAGTACAGTGTATATCCACCTTTCGCAGCAATGCAGGCTGCTATTCTCCCATGGAGACGATCGTAGAGATACTGGATGTAGTCCTGTGGAACGGCTTGCCATGCCATTTCCACCTGGCGCCTCAGTTGGACAAGTGTTCGTGCTGGACGTGCAGACTGCGTGAGACGACGCTTCATCCAGTCCCAAACATGCTCAATGGGGGACAGATCCGAAGATCTTGATGGCCAGGGTAGTTGACTTACACCTTCTAGAGCACGTTGGGTGGCATGGGATACATGCGGACGTGCATTGTCCTGTTGGAACAGCAAGTTCCCTTGCCGGTCTAGGAATGGTAGAACGATGGGTTCGATGACGGTTTGGATGTACCGTGCACTATTCAGTGTCCCCTCGATGATCACCAGAGGGGTACGGCCAGTGTAGGAGATCGCTCCCAACACCATGATGCCGGGTGTTGGCCCTGTGTGCCTCGGTCGTATGCAGTCCTGATTGTGGCGCTCACCTGCACGGCGCCAAACACGCATACGACCATCATTAGCACCAAGGCAGAAGCGACTCTCATCGTTGAAGACGATACGTCTCCATTCGTCCCTCCATTCATGCCTGTCACGACACCACTGGAGGCGGGCTGCACGATGTTGGGGCGTGAGCGGAAGACAGCCTAACGGTGTGCGGGACCGTAGCCCAGCTTCATGGAGATGGTTGCGAATGGTCCTCGCCAATACCCCAGGAGCAACAGTGTCCCTAATTTGCTGGGAAGTGGCACTGCGTAGGATCCTACGGTCTTGGCGTGCATCCGTGCGTCGCTGCGGTCCGGTCCCAGGTCGACGGGCGCGTGCACCTTATGCCGACCACTGGCGACAACATCGATGTACAGTGGAGACCTCACGCCCCACGTGTTGAGCAATTCGGCGGTACGTCCACCCGGCCTCCCGCATGCCCACTATACACCCTCACTCAAAGTCCGTCAACTGCACATACGGTTCACGTCCACACTGTCGCGGCATGCTACCAGTGTTAAAGACTGCGATGGAGCTGCGTATGCCACGGCAAACTGGCTAACACTGATGGCTGTGGTGCACAAATGCTGCGCAGCTAGCGCCATTCGACGGCCATGTCTCCGCTGTGCCGTGCGTGTGACCATTGCTTGTACAGCCCTCTCGCAGTATCCGGAGCAAGTATGGTGGGTCTGGCACACCGGTGTCAATGTGTTCTTTTTTCCATTTCCAGGAGTGTATATTAATACCTTCAGCTGCTGACGGGCATTTATATATATCAACGAGGACAGGTGAAAATGAGTGCCCCGATCGAGACTTGAACCCAACATCTCTTGCTTCCATGGCAGATGCTCTAGCCATCTGAGCCAACGAAGGCTCAGTGGACAGTGCAACTGCCGAGACTATCTTGCGCACACCTCCTGTGAGACCCACATTCTCAACTTATATGTCCACACACTGCATTCGTAGTGTCCCCATCCAACACACTCATCACTCGTGGAAGATATTCTTACCAAGTTCCGTAAGAGTTCGGGCAATATGTGTGCATCTCCACAGAAGATTGTCAGACCTGTATATTTATATGGATATGGTGTCTGTCCTTTCAGACATGTCTGAAAGAATAGACACCATATCCATATAAGTATATAGTTCTGGCAAAGCCGGCCATGACCTTCTTCTTCTGTGTGCATGCACACATATTACCCAAACTCTTATGGAACTTGGTAAGAATGTCTTCCACGGTAATGAGTGTGTCGGGTAAGGACACCACACATGTATTGTGTGGACATAATAAGATGAGAACGTGGGTCTCGCGGGAGGTGTGCTCAAGATAGTCCCTGCAATTGCACTCTCCTGAGTGCCCTCAATGGCTGAGATGGATAGTGTCTGCCATGTAAGCCGAAGATCCCGGGTTCGAGTCCTGCTCGGAGCACACATTTTCGTAGGTCTCCGTTGATATATATCAACACCCATCAGCAGCTGAAGGTATTAATATACAATTCTAATATCTTTCTAGTAGGAATTTTCCTAGTCCTCACACTAGAAAACAATTGAAGTCATTTCTAGGACTCTGTTCTTATTTTGGACCTTTCCAGTCACAACTACTGAACAGTAAGCATCTTCAAGATTTTCTTAAGAAGACACATGTATGGATCTGGTCTGAGCAGTGCCAGCAAGATTTTGATAACAAATAACTGAATACAAACATTTTAGACCACCCATACTTTAGTTTAGATTTTTGTATGCTGTGTGACGTGTCATGCAGTGGCTTGGGCTGTTGCCTATTTCCAGTAGTTAAGAACGGAAAAGAGGAACAGGTAAATACCAATTGATTTGCAAGCCTCACTGTAAGTGAATGTGAATGTACTTATTCAACCAATGTTCCTGAAACTCTTTCTATTGTCTGGGCTTTCAAAAAGTTTAACTATTATTTATAAGGTGTCAGGCTGGGTTACATGAAGCAAAATCCTGAAATCGACAGTCTTGCTTTTGCAGATGATCTAACAATTTTTTCTGATTCCATGGAGCAGCTGAGAGACAGATTAATGAGTTTAATGTACAGGCACAGAAGACTGGCCTCCAAATTTCATTTGACAAAAACGAGTTTATAATGAACATAAATTCACTACCAAGGGAGCTTGTAGTGGTCAAGGCAAAATTAAGCGAGTTGAAAAGTTTAAATATCTCAGAGAATGGATAACAGCCACCTTATCAGAGAAAGAAGCCTTCATATCATGCACGAACAAATTGAAAATGGCATTTCATTTATTCAAAAACATTTACAACAAAAGATCAGTATCGTTCAATGAAAAGTTAAGGCATTACTGTAGTACTATCTGTCGAAAGGTCTTGTGCACTTCTGAATGCCTAGCAATGAACAAAAAAGGCCTAATCGAAAAGCTGGAGGCCAAGGAAAAGAAGACTTTGAGAAAGATCTTAGGTCCCATCAAAGAGAATGGTGAATATAGAAGACATCATAATCATGAACTATGTTCCCACATACAGAAGATAACTGACACCATCCAGAAAAGGAGGATTATGTTACATGGACATATGACTCGAATGAGCCCTGGAAGAGTCATCAATCGTATGATCACCTACGTTCAGGAGAGAAAAACAAAATGGGCATGGTTCACAGAAGTGGAGAAAGATGTTAAAGAAATGGGAATCATCCGTGATGACATCTTGGAGCATGTCTCACTCAAGGAGAAACTTATAGTGTGGCAGGGTTTCCAAGAAAAGCCAAAGCTGAAAATAGGGAAGGCTTGGACGAGGAGAGGAAGGAGCAACCCTGAGAAAAAAGGTTCTGAGCAAACATCAGAACACGTAATGCAAGACAGTTGAAATGAAATAACATGGTCCAAAGACAGCCTATACGAAATGAATGAGTGAATGAATGAATGGTAAATACAACAATTTATACAGATCACCGATCACCGACATTTTTGTTAACATGTAAGTTAGTTCACCCTAGATTTATCCCTGCAGAATTACTCATTTGAGATTGTGTACATTAAAGGTAAAGACAACATCATTGCTGATGCTTTGTCTTGTATTCCACAAGGCATGAATGACTGTAACCCTGACCTTGAAAATGTGATCGACTACAGAATGGTCCTAATGCAGGATAAACAATATTACCAATATTATATTAATTTGTCTAGAAATATGGCAGCTTTACAAAAATCTGATCCACACTGGAACAAGGTAAGAGAAGTACTAACCACGCTGATGCAGCATGCTAATGCAAGATACAGATACTACTCTAGTACTATTAAGGGAAAAAAGGAATTCAAGGTAGGCATGCAAGTACTACTGCTTACTCGCCACAAGTCTTCTGCATGAAGCAGCAAAACGCAAAGTGGCGTCTGATGTACAATGGTCCGTATGTTGTTGTCAACATACTGCATCCTGGTGCATACTTGTTGCAGACCCAAAAAGAAATAGAATCGCTGGTCTTTATGCTCATCAAGACTTAAGGGTATTTCATTCTAAGCAGTAAACGTATATCTATAAGTAATGAGCAAGTAAACTGAATATTTATAAAACACACTTACCTCTCAGTATTACTGTACATCTGGACAGGCGCTCAAGGATGATGTGTCATGTGAATGAATATTTGTCCATAGTGGGAAGTGAAGCCACAATATCGCAGATCAGGACTGGTTCATCACTGAGCTAACATAGTAAGCAAAAGAATTTAGAGTTGTTATCAGCAACACCATGAAGCTGCAGGACGTGGTCTACTGAGGCAGACCATGTGTCTGGGTGGTCCTTGTGAATGGGCGGTAGTTGAGGACAACAGAAGGAGAAGTCTTGTTGAAATGGTTTGTTGGAAACTATTACTCCCTGTCCATAGTTCTGCAGAGTAACTGGCTTGGGTGCAGTAGCGGTACCAGTTCACGACACTGTCGGTAGCACACGGCACGGAAGGTGCAGCTGGCTCCACTGTGGTCAAGGAATCAACAAATTGGGTGTTTGACAGAGTAACGCCAACAGGCATGGAATGGAACAGCATGGAAGATTTGACAGTAGTTGCCCAATGTGCGGAATATGATGGAGTACAGGTTCTAGGCCCCTCCCCTACATGTGCATTAAAATTGTTAAAATCACATAGTGGTTGTGGTACATACGCTGCAGATGGGGCAGGAATGGCATGTGCCATGAGAAACACTCATAAAATGGATGATGATAATGTGGGGGGTGGGGAGGGGGTGGCTGGTGCAAAATCCGCAGTTCCAGTGTAAACATAACATTTCATGTCTTGAGCATCTGGCTTGATTTGTGTCTCCACTGATCTAGGTGGAAAGTTCACACTGGCACTTGAGAAATTTGTAAACATTGTCACTGGTGTTTGAGTACATTGTGTCGGCTGTTGTTGAGCACTTGGAACACGCCGGAAGTTCACATTCGACGTAAAACGATCACATGAGAAGTTTTGTGATCGAAAAACGTTCTGTTGGTATGGAATACTGGCGAACGACTGCTGATTCATGTACATTAACAAAAAGTTATTGTTCGTACCTGATGCTGGTACACATCACTGTGGGAATGTACAAGCATGATCCTGTTGAGTACAGCTAGTCAGTGTGTTTGGAAACTGCATTGAACTATTCTGAACACAAGATGAATAATTGGAAAACTATGCCAGAGCGTCATTTTGAAAACCTAGTTGTCACGTGTGCATTGTAGCAGGTAACAAGTGATCCATTGTGTACTACTTGATGGAAGAGAGTTCATTGTAGCACTTGCAAATAAATTCAGGGTCACCACTATGGGTTTAGTGTTATAGGATTGTTGGATCCAATGATGTACATTATAGCACATGTAATAAGCACTATTTTACGGGTCCAAAGCACGCACACACACACACACACACACACACACACACACACACACACACGTCTGCTTGTGTCTGTGTGTGTGCGGATGGATATGTGTGTGTGTGCAAGTATATACTTGTCCTTTTTTCCCCCTAAGGTAAGTCTTTCCGCTCCCGGGCTTGGAATGACTCCTTACCCTCTCCCTTGAAACCCACATCCTTTCGTCTTTCCCTCTCCTTTCCTCTTTTCTGACGAAGCAACCATTGGTTGCGAAAGCTTGAATTTTGTGTGTATGTTTGTGTTTGTTTGTGTGTCTATCGACATGCCAGCGCTTTCGTTTGGTAAGTCACATGTTCTTTGTTTTCAGATATATTTTTCCCACGTGGAATGTTTCCCTGTGTTATATATATATATATATATATATATATATATATATATATATATATATATATATATCGTTTGATGCTTATTTTGTGAGACATTTGGCCTCGTCACAATCAATATAAATATAAATATATATATATATATATATATATATATATATATATATATATCCATTGATCGTGACCAGCCCAAATGTCTCACAAAATAAACATCAAACAAAGGGAAACATTCCACGTGGGAAAAATATATCTAAAAACAAAGAAGATGTGACTTACCAAACGAAAGTGCTGGCATGTCGATAGACACACAAACAAACACAAACATACACACTATATATATATATATATATATATATATATATATATATATATATATATATCCATTGATCGTGACCAGGCCAAATGTCTCACAAAATAAGCATCAAACGAAAAGAACAAAACTTGTCTAGCTTGAAGGGGGAGACCAGATGGCGCTATGTTTGGTACGCTACATGGCTGTCATAGGTCAAAGGGATATCAACTGCATTTTTTTAAAAATAGGAACCCCAATCTTTTATTACATATTCTTGTAGTATGTAAAGAAATGTGAATGTTTTAGTTGGACCACTTTTTTCGCTTTGTGATTGATGGTGCTGTAATAGTGACAAACATATGGCTCACAATTTTAGACAAACAGTTCAAAAGCTTCTATTCTCTTCTTGTCCAAACTATTTATCGTTCATGTTTCACTTCTATACATGGCTACGATCCATACAAATACTTTCAGAAACGTCTTCCTGACACTTAAATCTATAATCGATGTTAACAAATTTCTCTTCTTCAGAAACACTTTCGTTGCCATTGCCAGTCTATATTTGATAGGATATCTACTTCGACCATCATCAGTTATTTTGCTCCCCAAATAGCAAAACTCCTTTACTACTTTAAGTGTCTCATTTCCTAATCTAATTCCTTCAGCATCACTCGATTTAATTCGACTACATTCCATTATCCTCGTTTTGCTTATGTTGATGTTCATCTTGCATCCTCCTTTCAAGACAACGTCCATTCCGTTCAACTGCTCTTCCAAGTCCTTTGCTATCTCTGACAGAATTACAATGTCATCGGCGAACCTCAACATTTTTATTTCTTCTCCATGGACTTTAATAGCTACTCCGAATTTTTCTTTTGTTTCCTTTACTGCTTGCTCAATATACAGATTGATTCACATCGGAGAAAGGCTACAACCCTGTCTCACTCCCTTCCCAACTGCTGCTTCCCTTTCATGCCCCTCGACTATTATAACTGCCTTCTGGTTTCTGTACAAATTGTAAATAGCCTTTCGCTCTCTGTATTTTACCCTTGCCACCTTTAGAATTTGAAAGAGAGTGTTCCAGTCAACACTGTGAAATGCTTTATCTACGTCTACAAATGCTAGAAATGTAGATTTGCGTTTCCTTAATCTATTTTCTACGATAAGTCGTAGAGTCAGTATTGCCTCACGTGTCCAACATTTCAGCTGAATCCAAACTGATCTTCCCCGAGGTCGGCTTCTAGTAGTTTTTCCATTCGTGTGTAAAGAATTCATGTTAGTATTTTGCAGCTGTGACTTATTAAGCTGATAGTTCGGTAATTTTCACATCTGCCAACACCTGCTTTCTTTGCGACTGGAATTATTATATTCTTCTTGAAGTTTGACGGTATTTCGCCTGTGTCATACATAGAGTATTGTCAGGACTGGCTCTCCCAAGGCCGTCAGTAGTTCTAATGGAATGTTGTCTACTCCCGGGGCCTTGTTTGGACTCAGGTCTTTCAGTGCTCTGTCAAACTCTTCACGTAGTATCGTATTTCCCATTTCATCTTCATCAACATCCCCTTCCATTTCCATAATATTGTCCTCAAGTACATCGCCATTGTATAGACCCTCTATATAATCCTTCCACCTTTCTGCTTTCCCCTCTTTGCTTAGAACTGGGTTGTCATCTGAGCTCTTGATATTCATACAAGTGCCTCTCTTTTCTCTAAAGGTCTCTTTAATTTTCCTGTAGGCAGTATCTATCTTACCCCTAGTGAGATAAGCCTCTACCTCCTTACATTTGTCCTCTAGCCATCCCTGCTAAGCCATTTTTAACTTCCTGTCGATCTCATTTTTGAGACGTTTGTATTGCTTTTTGCCTGCATCACTTACTGCATTTATGTATTTTCTCCTTTCATCAATTAAATTCAGTATCTTTTCTGTTACCCAAGGATTTCTATTAGCCCTCGTTTTTTTAACTTCTTGATCCTCTGATGCCTTCACCATTTCATTCCTCAAAGCTGCCCTTTCTTCTTTCACTGTATTTATTTCCCCCATTCCTGTCAATTGTTGCCTTATGCTGTCCCTGAAACTCTGCACAACCTCTGGATCAGTCAGTTTATCCAGGTTAAATTCCCACGTTTTTGCAGTTTTTTCAATTTTAATCTGCATTTCATAACCAATAGATTGTGGTCAGAATCCACATCTGCCTCTGGAAAAGTCTTACAATTTAAAACCCGGTTTCTAAATCTCTGTCTTACAATTATATAATCTATCTGATACCTTCTAGTATCTCCAGGATTCTTCCATGTGTACAACCTTCTTTTATGGTTCTTGAACCAAGTGTTAGCTTTGATTAAGTTTTGCTCTGCGCAAAATTCTAGCAGACGACTTCCTCTTTCATTTCTGTCCCCCAACCCATATTCACCCACAATGTTTCCTCCTCTCCCTCTTCCTACCCTCGAATTCCAGTCACCCATGACTATTAAATTTTCGTCTCCCTTCACTACCTGAATAATTTCTTTTATCTCATCATACATTTCATTAATTTCTTCATAATGTGCAGAGCTAGTTGGCATATAAACTTGTACTACTGTAGTAGGCATGGGCTTTGTCTCTATCTTGGCCACAATAATGCATTCACTATGCTGTTGGTAGTAGCTTACCCACACTCCTTTTTTTTTTTGTTCATTATTAAACCTACTCCTGCATTACCGCTATTTGATTTTGTATTTATAACCCTGTATTCACCTGAACAAAAGTCTTGATCCTCTGCCAACGAACTTCACTAATTCCCACTATATCTGACTTCAACCTATCCATTTCCCTTTTTAAATTTTCTAATCTACCTGCCCAGTTAAGGGATCTGATATTCCATGCTCCGATCCGTAGAACGCCAGTTTTCTTTCTCCTGATAACAACGTCCTCTTGAGTAGCCCCGACCGGAGATCTAAATGGAGGAATATTTTACTTCCGGAATATTTTAGCCAAGAGGACACCATCATCATTTAACCACACAGTAAAGCTGCATGCCCTCGGTAAAAATTACGGCTGTAGTTTCCCCTTGCTTTCAGCTGTTTGTAGTACCAGCACAGCAAGGCCGTTTTGGTTAGTATTGCAAGGCCAGATCAGTCAATCATCCAGACTGTTGCCCCTACAACTACTGAAAAGGCTGCTGCCCCTCTTCAGGAACCACACATTTGTCTGGCCTCAACAGTTACCCCTCCGTTGTGGTTGCACCTACGGAACGGCCATCTGTATCGCTGAGGCATGCAAGTCTCCCCACTAACGGCAAGGTCCATGGTTCATGGGGGTATGTAGTAATAGGTTGGTTTTTAAATTAAAATACAGAATGTAGGTACCTTTGAACATTTTATTTCGGTTGTTCCAGTGTGATACAAGTACCTTTGTGAACTGATCATTTCTGAGAACGCATGCTGTTACAGCATGATTGCCTGTAACTACCACATTAATGCAACAAAATGCTCAAAATGATGTCCGTCAACCTCAATGCATTTGGCATTACGCGTAATGACATTCCTCTCAACAGTGAGTAGTTTGCCTTCCATAATGTTCGCACATGCATTGACAATGCGCTAACACATGTTGTCAGGCATTGCTGGTGGATCATAATAGCAAATATACCTCAACTTTCCCCACAGAAATAAATCCGGGGACGTCAGATCCAGTGAATGTGTGGGCCATGGTATGGTGCTTCAACAACCAATCCACCTGTCATGAAATATGCTATTCAATACTGCTTCAACCACATGCAAGCTATGTGCTGGACATCCATCATGTTGGAAGTACATCGCCATTCTGAAACATCTTGTAGTAACATCGGTAGAACATTACACAGGAAATCAGCATACATTGCACCATTTAGATTGCCATCGATAAAATGGGGGCCAATTATCCTTCCTCCCATAATGCCACACCATACATTAACCCGCCAAGGTCGCTGATGTTTCATTTGTCGCAGCTATTCTGGAATTTCCGTTGCTCAATAGTGCATATTATGGCAGTTTACGTTACCACTGTTAGTGAATGATGCTTTGTTGCTAAATAGAATGCATGCAAAAAATCTGTCATAGTTCTGTAATTTCTCTTGTGCCCAGTGGCAGAACTGTACACGAAGTTCAAAGTCGTCGCCATGCAATTCCTGGTGCATAGAAATATGATATGGGTGCAATCGATGTTGAAGTAGCACTCTCAACCCCGACGTTTTTGAGGTTCCCGATTCTCACCCAGTTTGTCTGCTGTTGATGTGTGGATTAGCTGCAACAAGAGCTAAAACACCCACATGGGCATCATCATTTGTTGCAGGTCGTGTTTGACGTTTCACATATGGCTGAACATTTCCTTTTTCCTTAAATAACATAACTATCCAGCGAACAGTCTGGACACTTGGATGATGTCTTGCAGGATACCGAGCAAAATACATAACACACGCCCGTTGAGCATTTTGATCACATTAGCCATACATCAACATGATATTGATTTTTTCCACAATTGGTAAACGGTCCATTTTAACATGGGTAATGTATCACGAAACAAATACCGTTCACACTAGCTGAATGTTACGTGATACCACGTACCTATATGTTTGTGCCTATTACAGCGCCATCTACCACAAAGCAGTCCTACTAAAACATTCATATTTGTTTACATACTACATGAATATGTAATAAAAATGGGAGGTGCTTATTTTAAAAAAAAAACACAGTTGATGTCCGTTTGACCTATGGCACCACCATCTAGCAGGCCAACCATAGCGCCATCTGGTTTTCCCCTTCAAGCTAGATGAGTTTCATTCTTTGTAGATTTTTCGTTTGATGCTTATGTTGTGAGATGTTTGGCCCGGTCCCTGTCAATGTCGAAAACTATACATCGGGCAAAAATAGTGGGTAAGACAAGTTTGTGAGCTCAAAGGGGGACACCAAATGATACTACAGGTGACCTCCAGTCCCCACCCCCATGGGTGGGGTGGGGGGCAACTTTTAAATCTTAAATGGGAACCCCTATTTTTTATTGCAGATTCGGATTCTCCATAGAAAAGTAATCAAGCTTTGTCTGAAACTTGTTTTAAACCATTGACAGATGGCGCTGAAATCGAGAAGAACGTGAACTTGGGGAAGAACTCTGATTTATTTAGAATAACCCAAGAAAGACGCATCAAATCGATAAAAAATGTGAACCAAGTCTTTCGTTATGCCAATTAAACTATTTTTGTACAAAATGTAGTGTATCCTACTTTTAGCGTTACCCAGGAACGATGACATGGATGTAGTAGAATGATGTTCTCATGGTATGCTTCATTAGTGTGAGTCCCCTTGCCTCTCACAATTTGTGGTGCTTAATTAATGAAATTAGCCTTGAAGAAATTGTTCAAAATTATCCCCATTTGCTTCAATCCATAAAATTGTTCAAAATTATCCCCATTTGCTTCAATCCATAAAGTCAATCGTCTGCAAAAGTTGTCCACAGTTTTGAACAGTACATCCCATGGTATGACTGCACACACACTTTGGATGCATTGCTCCATATCGTTTCTGATTGTATGCTGTCTTTCACAAGCAATATTTTTTAAATAACCCCACCAGAAAAAATCAGGCGATGTTAGGTCGGTGAGCGTGGAGGCCACTGAACTGGTCGGCTGTGTCCTATCCACTGACAGGGTACAGTAAATTTAAAACATTATGCACATTGTTAGCATAATAGGGAGCTGCTCCATCCTGCTGGAACCACATTCGTTTCTAAATCAACATCCCCCATTAGCTCCAGAAAATCATCGTGGAGAAGTTGTAAATAAGATTCCCCAGTAAAATTTTGTTCAAAAAATACGGTTCTATCAAGTAACTGTTTAAAATTCCACACCAGACCATTAATGACCATTTGTGTTCATTGTCAATGGGCTTGTGCCAGCGTGGATTGACTGGGGACCAATAATGACAATCATGACGATTTATTTCACCATTGTTTTCTAATGTGGCTTCATCGGTGAACATAACTATCTAAAAAAATCATTGACACCTCTTATCATTTCCAAGGCCCACTGGCAGACATGCATTCATAGTTGCATATCTTTTGGTGTTAATGCCTGTGTCAGTGTGATATGATACAGATGATATTTATGTACCTTCAAAATCCACAAAACAGTTGATTTCGGTAATCCAATTTGTCTCTGAATTGCATGACTACTAATTTCAAGATCCAGTTGAACACAGGCGAGAGCGATAAGGATACAAGGAACATTTTCATTGTGTTCGCAATGACGAGGTGGCCAGGGCATGTATCCATTTCGAGTTCATTGAGTGCAATTTGGGGTAATGTTTTCACTTGGATATCATCTGTTTGGCAAACGATCCGCATACAATTGTGCAGCTGCAGTGTAATTGTTGTGGCATTCACCTAAATTAACATCATATCAACAATCTCTGCAGGAGGATAGTAAGCCTTGTTTCGTTAAAGAATAATTTACTTTCATCAGTTGATGTTTATGGTTCACAGTCTGATAGTTAAATGACATCTGATCGCATTGCAGTAGCCTTTACACTGAGCCATATTTCGCAGTTTGGCCATGGTAGTGCTACAATCGGATGAGTAATGAAGTTGTGAAGAGTTCCCTAACGAGAGTTTAATACCATTCTGCCTCACTCCATCTAAAACTGTGACAGGTATGATACATTTTGCAAAAAAAATAGATTAATTTGTTGCAATGAACGAATTGGTGCACATTTTGTATCGATTTGATGCGTCCTTCTCGGACCATTCTAAATAAGTCAGAGTTCTTCCCCAATTTTACGTTTTCCTCAATTTCAGGGCCATCTGTCAATGGTTAAGGAACTTGATTACTTTTTATGCAGAATCCGAATCTGAAATAAAAAATGGGGATTTCCATTTAAGATTTACAAGTGGCGGGGGCTGGGGGTCACATGTAGTATCATTTCATGTCTCCTTTTGAGTTTACGTACTTGTCTTACCAACTATTTTTACATGATTTGTAGTTTTCAAGATAATTTCATCCAAAACTTGAAATGGACCACCCTATATATCCTGTTGATTCTCCATACACACATGTTTACCAATATGCAGGCGACCACAGAGAGGCACACAAAGATCTGGTAAAATAAAGATGTTATACACGACTTGGTTGAAAGTCATCACATGTTCATTAGTGAAGTAAATTTTTCAAGTATGTTTTATACACTTTACAAGCCATATGACATATTGATAGTAAACTCTGATAATATTAATACCAGTATACAGATGTAAGGCAAAATTGCAAATAGAAGTAAGTATATCATATTACCATCAACTTAAAATACTATTTGTCAACAACTGACATTCTGAGCCTGTGGCTTTGCATGGAATATAGTTTCACTAATACAGAGGAGATAACAGCAACCAACCACTTGTTTCAGTGCCATTTATTTACATAAATAATTTGTTTATGTCGTTTAAAATCATTGTGAGGCACAAATAAAGTTAAAAAGACATTGTCTCACATCTTGGTTAGGTTATAGGGCACTCTCACCCCTACGAAATTTCATCATTTGAGAAAACAAAACGTGTAAGCTAATGTGAAATGTACCTTAATGTGAACTAGTTGTCTAAAGAAGAAACTGTCAGATTGAAACCAGTACCGCCACTATTTAAATAAATAAATAGCTTTGTAAAAAGTGGCTAATTATTGTTATCTTCTCTGTAAGAATCAATCTTAAACTTAAATTATATTTCTGTATTCCAAGTAAATCAACAAATAGTTTTATGATAACAGTAATCAAAATAGAAATATTATCTTATGAACTTTTTAAAGATGTTTTATAAAGGGTGTTCCCTGAGTCTGGCTGCTTGCTGGACCGGGTCGCATATTTATGCCTGCCCGGTGCCTGGTGTTCTGTTTGCCGTTCCCTAGTCGGTCCGCGCCCGCTAGTCGCGCTATCCTGCCGCTATAGGCGGCCAACAGGATCAAGCACCGAGCCAGCATCGCTCTGGTGAGAGAAAGAGTCCGTGACATCCGCCATAAACTTGATGTCACGTCCAGGGAGCTGTTACATCTACATCTGTACATGGCTGCCAAACTAGCGCAAGAGGATTGGGACAGAATTGATGGAGTGTCTTGGTCACTAGCTGCATGCATTAAGAACAATGCTACAGCCCGACAATTGGCAAAATTTGAACGCCTGAACAGCAGAGTGCTACAAAATCATGACACTCGCAAGGTTGTAAATTTGAGTGACAGAACACTGGATGAAGCTACGCTGAAGGTTCTTGGCAGGGGCCTAAATTTCGCTGTCACTCCTAGAGATCTACCGGTAGCCAATTTCATCAGCGCTGTGGAACAAGTCGTCAACACACTACCCTCAAGTACGGCTGAAGAGATTCGGAGAGAGACGTGCAGAGCCCTTACCAGAGCCAGGCCGCCTAAGTCTAACATCTCAAGAGACGAGAGGATGCCCCTCAGGAGATTAAGAGAAGATGACGACATAGTGGTGTTACCAGCAGACAAAGGGAACTCCACAGTCATACTGCAGAAAGGTGACTATGACCTGAAGATTCGGCGACTTCTGGAGGACCCGGCTTAGAAACCACTAGAACAGGATCCAACTGACAGGGTGGACAGAAAGACCAAGTCTCTGCTGAAGGAAACTGGCTGGCCTGAGAAAGTTATCAAACAACTGAAATCCAAGGCACCAGTCCCACCCAAACTCTATGGACTACCTAAAATCCACAAAGAGGGTGTACCACTACGACACATTGTGAGCAATATTGGGGCAGCCACCTACCCAGCTGCTACATATTTCAAGAAAATGTTGGCACCATATGTGTGGTAGTGTGCACACCACATTCGCAACTCACAAGACTTTGTGACACGTCTTAAAAACCTACGTTTCTCAGATGCAGATTTAATGGTCAGTTTTGACGTGGTGTCCCTGTTCACCAGAGTGCCCCTTAAGGACACGCTAGACTTAATCAGTGAGAAGTTTGATGGAGCTGTGCTGGATCTGTTTAAGCATATTCTAACATCGACTTACTTCCTTTGTGGAGGTCAATTCTATGAACAGACTGAAGGGGTGGCGATGGGTAGCCCCTTGTCACCAGTAGTGGCCAACCTGTTTATGGAGAAGATTGAGGACGAGACTCTTACAACTGACACTTACCAGCCAACAAGCTTCCTGAGATATGTTGATGACACATTTGTCATTTGGCCACATGGTCGCGAAAAACTGGAAGACTTCCTGGACCACCTGAACTCAAGGCATCCGAATATTAAATTCACCATGGACCTAGAAAAGGATGGTCAGCTGCCGTTTCTGGATGTCCTGGTGAAGAAGAAGGCGGATGGCACCTTCAGCCACAGTGTGTACCGAAAGCCAACACACACAGATCTATACCTACAGGCCGACAGCTGCCACCACCCAGCACAAAAGACCGGGGTGCTTAGAACACTCGTACAACGAGCCCAGACACTGTCTGACACTGACAGCCTGGCAGGGGGACTTGAACATCTTCAAAAAATATTTGCTAACAACGGATTCTCATCCAGGGACATCCGCAGAGCTCTACATCCCACCAGACGTCAGGATACACGGGGGAACGAGCGAGAAGAAGAAATCAAGAAACTGGCATTTTTACTGTATACCAGGCCTGTCTCTGCCAAGATCAGCAGAATACTAATTAAACATAGCATCAAGAGTGTCTTCTGTCCACCTATCAAAATCAGAGCTTTACTTGGAACAGTCAAAGATGACCTGGGCTTAAGGAAGCCTGGCATTTACAACATTTACAACATTCCTTGTGAATGCGGTATGTCCTGCATTGGCCAAACGACTAGAACGGTGGAAATCAGATGTAAGGAACACCAGCGACATAACAGGCTAAGGCAGGCCACAAAATCAGCAGTAGCAGAACACTGCCTAGAATTGGAACATTCCATGGATTATGAGAACACCAAGGTCATGGTCCAGACCCCCAGGTTATGGGATAGTGTCATCACTGAATCTATAGAGATAAAGATGGCACAAAACTTGATTAACCGGGAAGCAGGATACCAGCTAAGCACTGCATGGAACCCGGCATTTATACTGCTGAAGCAATGCTGGGGAAAATATGTTTCCAACACCAACAACGAACCTCAGACATCCGCACACTGCGGGCATGAACCAAGAAGGGAACACCAGGAAGCCTCAGCCGCAGTCGGAGACGGCCAGAGCGGGAGCGGACGGAATACGGAACGTCCAGAGCGGCATTGGAGCGCCACTCGCGGGTGCGGACCGAGAAGGGAACACCAAGAGGCCACGACCGCAGTTGGAGACGGCCAGAGCGGGCGCGGACGGAATATAGAACACCTAGAGCGGCAGGATAGCGCGACTAGCGGGCGCGGACCGACTAGGGAACGCAAACAGAACACCAGGCACCGGGCAGGCATAGATATGCGACCGGGTCCAGCAAGCAGCCAGTCTCAGGGACACCTGATGAAGACGTCAAGTAATGACGTCGAAATATCGTGTTTGGAAGACGCTGATATCCGGCAGAAAACCCGATTTCCACGAGATGTCATCAAATCGCCGGGAAAGTCTAAGAAATTACATGTTTTATAAAGTTTATTCCTACTCTTTTTAACATAAGATTGATTTTTTCCCATTTTCGTTCCTCCTACCTCCCTCCCCCCCACTTCCCCCCCCCCCCCCCCACCGTCCCCACCACCACCACCACCCACCATCTTAACCCTCCACGTCAATTTCTCTTAGTTACTATTCCATTCATGTAACATATATGGCTTTAGGTCTCATACATTTTCATTGATTTTCAAATCTGTTTGCATCTCAGTCCTTTTCTCAAAGTTGTGTTACACTCTCATGTAGCAGCAACAGTTTTTGCTTCTGTAGTACTGGTTAATAAATATATGACAGCTGTGGGCTTCAGTGACATGAGAGATACTCTTAGAGAAATAAAATATAGTTTTTACAGTCAGAAAATATCAACAGAGCATATATAATTTATCTATTTGAAATGTACATTTAAAAACATAGGCACAAAAGGGAAATTTCCATAAACTCTAGTCATATACTGTGCATATGGCGACGTCCGCAGTGGACGCGTCGCTGCAACCGCCGGTTGCCTCCCTGCGTCACGCGCTGCCGCCGAACGCTTCCCGTGACCATTTGTCCTCCGACATGGAACTCTTGCCCGCTCCGGACCATATGTCGTCTTCGCCCCGATGGAGGTCGACTCTTCGGTCTCTCCTGTCTCTCTACGGTCGCATGTTGGCGTGCACCCTGGAGCAGGTTTTCAGGCGTTTCCTAGCTCCCCGCGGTCCGAATGGCAGGGTGCGGGTGGTACAGCCTTGCCTGTTGTTAGGCTCCCCACCTCGTCGCATACGTCATTATTGGGTCCTCCCCACAGCGGGCGGAAGCCTTATGCCACAACCGTACGCCGATTTGCGGGGGAGGAATGTGGTGTCATCGCCAGACACCACACTTGCTAGGTGGTAGCCTTTAAATCGGTCGCGGTCCGGTAGTATACGTCGGACCCGCGTGTCGCCACTATCAGTGATTGCAGACCGAGCGCCGCCAGACGGCAGGTTTAGAGAGACTTCCTAGCACTCGCCCCAGTTGTACAATTTGCTAGCGATGGTTCACTGCCTACTTACGTTCTCATTTGCCGAGAAGATAGTTTAGCATAGCCTTCAGCTACGTCATTTGCTACGACCTAGCAAGGCGCCATTATCAGTTACTATTGATATTGTAAATCATGTACCGTCAAGACCGACGTTCATCCTTAGTGGATTAAAGTTAAGTATTCCACCAGCTACGTCTGTGTTTCTAAATTCTAATTTCCTTGTCCTGTTCCAGGCCTCCCGCCAGCCTGCGTGAGCTAAATCGCGTGCCTTTCGCCCTCCTCTAGTAACACGGTGTTGGCTCTCCTGCCAACCACAACATAATATAAACAACCTTATACTTCCTGTTTGAACTAACAGTGGTGTTTTCAGTTCATTACATTGGGAAAAAGTCAAATGCTCATACAGTTAACAGGTAACAATCAGGACTAACGATACCACTGATTCCTACATTGTTTCAGAAAATAGTAATAACAAGTTTTTGGGAAATTATTTCCCTCATAAGATAAGGCACATTAAAACATAATGACTAGATTACATAGAACACCATAAAAATTACTTCCATAAGAATGTCCTTTCTGGTTCCCCAATGTTCGGCTTTCTTTATGGCTTCATCTTTTGAAGTACTTGAAATACTTGCTATACATATTTTTTAAGATTCATTTTCTAATATAACAAATGAGAAAATAATATAAGCGTTGGAACTTTATTAGTGGCAACAATTTATTTACAACTCGTACAAAGTAGATATGTGTTTCAAAGTTTTACTGATCTTCAAAGTGGTCACCAGCATTGTGTATAACCCATTGCCAGTGATGTGGAAGTCATGGGATACTTTTAGCAGTGCTAGTTGTATTGACAGTTCGGGCGTAGCGGTCTATTGCCCAACGAATTTGTAGCAATTCTGAAGTGAATGTTGTGAAGCATTTCCTTCAGTTCAGAAATTGAGTTGAACCTACGAGGGCTTAAGTCAGGGGACTGCAGTAGGTGGTATAGCACTTAGGAGCCCCATCAGTCAAGTAAATCAGTAACACCTTGCCCTGTACACGCTTGAGCAATGTCCAGCAAAATGATGGTCAGGTCCTGCAGAAAGTGTCATCACTTTCGGCTCTATGCTGTTCATTATTGGACCACAACCTACGACCAGCTTAGAGACAGAAGTGATGACACTTTCTGCAGGACCTGACCATCATTCTGCAGGACACTGCTTAAGCACATACAGTGCCAGCTGTTACAGATTTGTTTGACTGATGGGGCTCCTAAGTGCTATACCACCTACTGCACTCCCCTGACGTAAACCCTTATAAGTTTGACTTGATTTCTAAACTGAAGTAAACAATTCAAAGTATTCACTTCAGAACTGCGACAAATTCGTTGGGCAATAGACCGCACCACTCAAGCTGTCAACACAACTGACTGTGCTAAGAGTATCTATGACTTCCACATTGCTGGCAATGGATTACACACAATGCTGGTGACTACAGAACTTTGAAACACGTATCTATTTTGTGTTGTTGTTGTTGTTGTTGTGGTCTTTAGTCCTGAGACTGGTTTGATGCAGCTCTCCATGCTACTCTATCCTGTGCAAGCTTCTCCATCTCCCAGTACCTACTACAACCTACATCCTTCTGAATCTGCTTAGTGTATTCATCTCTTGGTCTCTCTCTACGATTTTTACCCTCCACGTTGCCCTCCAATACTAAATTGGTGATCCCTTGATGCCCCAGAACATGTCCTACCAACCGATCCCTTCTTCTGGTCAAGTTGTGCCACAAACTTCTCTTCTCCCAAATCCTATTCGCCACTTAGTCATTAGTTATGTGATCTACCCATATAATCTTCAGCATTCTTCTGTAGCACCACATTTCGAAAGCTTCAATTCTCTTCTTGTCCAAGCTATTTGTCGTCCATGTTTCACTTCCATACATGGCTACACTCCATACAAATACTTTCAGAAATAACTTTCTGACACTGAAATCTATACTCGATGTTAAGAAATTTCTCTTCTTCAGAAACGCTTTCCTTGCCATAGCCAGTCCACATTTTATATCCTCTCTACTTCGACCATCATCAGTTATTTTGCTCCCCAAATAGCAAAACTCCTTTACTACTTTAAGTGTCTCATTTCCTAATCTCATTCCCTCAGCATCACCCGACTTAATTCGACTACATTCCATTATCCTCGTTTTGCTTTTGTTGATGTTCATCTTATATCCTCCTTTCAAGACAATGTCCATTCCATTCAACTGCTCTTCCAAGTCCTTTGCTGTCTCTGACAGAATTACAATGTCATCGGCGAACCTCAAAGTTTTTTTTCTTCTCCGTGGATTTTAATATCTACTCCGAATTTTTCTTTTGTTTCCTTTACTGCTTGCTCAATATACAGATTGAATAACATCGGGGAGAGGCTACAACCCCGTCTTACTCCCTTCCCAACCACTACTTCCCTTTCATGTCCCTCCTTATAGCTGCCATCTGGCTTCTGTACAAATTTTAAATAGCCTTTCGCTCCCTGTATTTTACCCCTGCCACCTTTAGAATTTGAAAGAGAGTATTGCAATCAACATTGTCAAAAGCTTTCTCTAAGTCTACAAATGCTAGAAACGTAGGTTTGTCTTTCCTTAATCTTTCTTCTAAGATAAGTTGTAAGGTCAGTATTGCCTCACGTGTTCCAGTATTTCTACGAAATCCAGACTGATCTTCCCCGAGGTCGGCTTCTAGTAGTTTTTCCATTCGTCTGTAAGGAATTCGTGTTAGTATTTTGCAGCTGTGGCTTATTAAACTGATTTTTCAGTAATTTTCACATCTGTCAACACCTGCTTTCTTTGGGATTGGAATTATTATATTCTTCTTGAATTTTGTACAAGCTGTAAATGAATAGCAACCACTATCAAAGTTCGAACCCTCATTTTACACATGGATAGTTTAGTAGCAGCAGGGAACTGAATACTGACAGAAAATATCTACATGTAATGAATGTACATGTAGCATAATCATATTTTTGAATCTCAATCATTTTGAGATTACTGAAGAAGTATTAAAATAAGCATATTGCCTTCTGTCTCGAGTACTTCGGCCGATGTTTATCTGATGTTTTCTGACATTTCACCAGAATGAGTGGCTGCCATTGTCAGTTTTTCGCCCTCCATTGCTGGTGGTGAACTGGAGCCAATCTCAAAGCTGCATACTATATGTACCAGTCACGCCATCATCCTAGGGCTCCTCCACAGTCATTTCCACTTCGGTTCTCCTCTTGATACCTGCAACAGCTGTTCGTCGCAGCATGGGAAGCAAGGATCTGAAACTTCCTGGGACATTAAAACTGTGTGCCAGACCGAGACTCGAACTCGGGACCTTTGCCTTTCACGGGCAAGTGCTCTACCACCAGAGCTGCGCAAGCATGACTCAAGCTCCATCCTCACAGCTTTAATTCCTACCTTCCAAACTTCACAGAAGCTCTCCTGTGAACCATACAGAACTAGCACTCCTGGAAGAAAGGATACTGCGGAGACGTGTCTTAGCCACAGCCTGGGTGTTGTTTTTAGAATGAAAGTTTCACCCTACAGCTTCTGTGAAGTTTGGAAGGTAGAGGACGAGCGAGCTACTGGCGGAATTAAAGTTGTGGGGATGGAGCGTGAGTCGTGCTTGGGTAGCTCAGTTGGTAGAGCATTGCCCACGAAAGGCAAAGGTCCCGAGTTCAAGTCTTGGTGCTGCACACAGTGTTAATCTGCCAGGAAGTTTCATATCAGCGCTCACTCCGCTGTAAAGTGAAAATTTCATTCAAGCCAGTATCTGTTTACCTTCAGCTTTCTTATTTCTTGTTGAAGCTATTCCCGTGTTTTTGTGTTTCTATAGCTTCTCTGAACAAGCAGGTGTGATAGTGCTTATCTACATCCAGAACTTCTATGTCGGTCTCACACAGTGCATGCTCTGCTACAGCCAATTTCTTCATCTGCCCCAACTGGCAATGTTCTTATGTTATTTGATCCTGGTTTTGATTGACTGTCCAGTCATTCAGGCACATGTAAATGGCTGTGGTACATTCCTGACATTGCAAGTGGAGCCCTTATCTACTTTGCTGATCTAAGACACTCTTTGACCTTATTTCGCATTTTGAAAATAGTCTTTACACCGTGTTTGCACAACATATGGCTGATTCTGTCTGTTACTTTTGGACTGTATATCAGAAAGGCCATACCCGACTTTTCTTTTTATGATTTGTCACTTTGTTGAGTGTTTGGCTCTGTTACACTTCTAGTATAACTTGTGATGTATCCATTGCTTCTCAAAACACTTTCCAGGTGTTTCATTTTGCATCTGAGGTGACGCAGCTCACATATTCATCCTGCTCACATTAGGAGCATATTAATCATGTGTCTTTTCTGGCTCAGATGGAGGTTTCATAGTTTGTGCTGGTATCAGTCCCTGTGTGCTGGTCTTCAATACACCCTGTGTCCCAGGTTTTCACAATCTCTTGTGATTGGCACATCTATAAATAGTAGTTTTTTGTCTTTTCTACTTCCATGGTAAATTTTATATTGGCACAGAGGCTGTCCAAGTGTCTTAGGAAGTCACTGAGCTGTTCTTCACAATGGCTCCACACAACAAAAGTATTACGATGTATCTGTACTACACCTTATGTTTACAAGTTGCCAAGTCCAGTGCCTGTGCATCGAAATGTTCCATGATAAAGGTGGCCACCACTGTACTAAAAGGACTACCCATGGCAACATCTTCTAGCTGGTCTTAGAGATTGACATTAAACATGAAATAGTGCATGGTGGGACATGCATGAAAGAACTTTGTGATGTCTTGCAGGAAAATGGAACTGATGTGCTCCAGATAGTGAGCGGCACTTTTGGAAACAAAGAAGCAACGTTGAAGCTGATGAGGATGTCATTTGGTGCAAGTTTTAGTTTCTTCAGCTCCTCATCTGACATTTCATTGAGAAGCTGACAATTTGTAAAACTAAGATGTGGTGCAGATATGTCTCTGATACTTTTGTTATGGGGAGCCATCGTGAAGAACAGCTCAAGGACTTCCTAAGAAACTTGAACAGCCTCTGTGCCTACCTAAAATTTACCACAGTAGTAGAAAAGACATAAAACTACAATATCTAGACGTACTGGTCACAAGGGATGGTGAGAACCTGGGACACAGCATGTATCCAAAACTGACACATCTGGAGCGATACCTGCACAAATTATCAAACCACCAACCAAACCAGAAAAGTCACATGATTAACATGCTCATAATGTGAGCAGGACGAATATTTGAGCTGCGTCACCTCAGATGCAAAATGAAACTCTTCAAAAGTGTTTTTAGGAGCAACGGGTACCTCAGAAGTAATATTAGAAATGTAACAGAGCCACACTCTCAGCGAAGTGACAAATCAGAAAAGAAATGTCAGGTACAGCCACTCTGCTCTAAAATCACAGAATGACAAGCAGAATTAGCCATATATTGTGAAAAAATGGCGTAAACATTATTTTCAAACCGAAAAAAAGATAATAGAATTTCTTTGATTGGCAAAGTAAAAAAAAAAAAACCCTACCTGCAATGTCAGGAATATACCGCATACCATGGACATGCCGAATAGTTTATATAGGAGTGACTGTATGATCAATCAACATGAGGATCAAAGAACATAGGCGATATTGCAGATTGGGGCAGGTGGAGAAATTGGCCATGGCTGAGCATACACCCAACAAGTGTCCATGAAAGCCTTAACAGTTTTGCATAAAATTACCACAGGCATTTCACTTAACTAGTGAACATGATAAGATTGTTAAGAAATAATGTATTATTTACAGCATTGAGAGGAGTTTCACTCTAGACAGAGACAATAATATAAATCAAAGTTACATATGGCATTTAATTACAGACTAAAAATAGGAATGGTGAAACTAGTATGTACAAATTCCAGAAGAGTTTCACTCTGGGAAGCAACAATAAAGAAACATATGTGACAAAGGTAAACTGAAAAAGAAGAAACAGTTCATTTCATTGGGGAAGCGCTATTTCTCCCATAAACTACTCACCATGGAGATAGTGCACCCGCTATTAACTTCAATTCATTTAGAGTTAAAAGTCAGTAATTTTTTACTTTGTGTTTTGTAAAAGATAAAACAATATAAGTTTGAGGTATAAACATGATACAGATTCATGGTCATATAGACATAGTTTGTCCCTGTCACTGATTCAAAAATCTAAGTCATCTCAGATGTGTATTACTCCTAGCAATTTATATCTTTTGTAAATGCACCAATGGTGGCTGATCAGAGGATATAGTAGTACAAGGATTGACTGAATACTAACGCCTCCATATTTGTAATTCTTCAACAGTTGGCAGCATTGGTATGCAGCAGGTACTGGCTTGTTCTGAAGTCTATTCTCTACAGCTCCAGGTGGCAGAAAGCCTTAGCACTGAACGGTTGTGTTGTTGCAGTGTAAAGTATAGAACCCTGCAGTGAAGGTCGGTGAATGCAATTTAAGCAACGTGCAGTCATTGAATTCTTGACAGCAGAAAGTGTCACCCCAAGGTTATTCGTGAGAGAATGAAAGCAGTTTATGCTGACTGTGTTGATATCAGTACTGTGTGTCTTCATTCTAATAACGCGAGAGGAGTTCCAGGCAAATTTCAAGTCTTTGTGCTTTCATTTCAGGAGTGAACATCCAGGGTATCCATCGTGCACATATCTTATTATAGCCAAGCAAAGCAACAACGTGACCCACATATTCATGTGAAATGCCACTTTTGCTTGCAGTTTCTCTCTGAGTGATATGACAACTGTCCTGAATCAATCTGTCAACATTTTGCTTGAGGAACTAGCTGGTTGCTGTCACAGGATGTCCAATTCTTTGATTGTTACACAGGTCAGAATTTTTTCCCCACCTCAACATCATAAAACTTACTCACCAATCAATGCACAGTATTCACATCAGCAGAGTCACCATAAATTGTTTTCATGCTCTCATGAATCTCCTTTGGGGTGACACCTTCTGCTGTCAAGAATTCAATGACTGCACATTGCTTAAATTGCATTGACCAACTGTCTGTGCATGGTTTTGTACTTTACACTGTTACAACACTAACATTCAATGGTCAGGCTTCCTGCCAACTGGAGTTATAGAGAAGAGTCTACAGAACAAGCCAGTGAAGTGCTGCTACCTGTTGAAGTGTTACGAAGGTGAAGGAATTACTTTACAGTCAACCCTCATAGTAGTATCAATAATTGTTTTTACAGTAAATCTTCAAGCAATTTTGTCAGTGAGAGAGAAAGACATCATTCCTTCTGCACCATGAGCATTAGAAAGCGAGTAAAAGTGCAAAATCTTAGTGATAACCTAAAGTAACCAGAGGTGTGAAGGATATAGTGAGGATGTCAAGTGCATGCCAGGCCACCTGAAAATGCTCCGTTGGCGTATAACATGATGTCACTGTTAGGAACAGAAGAGGTGATGCATGCTGTCGTAGCTCTGTTGCTGTGTTCTTCCATGGCATGGGAGGACAGCAGTATGGCGCTGACTCTCTAGGTTCCCTTACATTACTTGTCCCTTGTGCAGTTAATATCAATGAAGCCTAACCTTCTACCTTCTACAGGCACTGATGTAACGCTTTTGAGTGAGGTCATCATTGTTTCCTTGTAGGAGTTTTTGTTTTCAAGGAGATATGTAACTGAATGATACAAAGCTTTGAAGAAGCTTCTGAAAGACAAGTTCAGAACATATGCACTGCAGAGTTCATGGTAGGAGCAGCATAAGTAGATACATGTTAACTGTACAAAAGGAAAATTATTGTGCTAGCCTTGTTTCCTCTTAAGTACAAGAAAAATTTTATTGTCCATTGCAGGCTTTGACGATCTGAAAATCTGTCTAGAGGTTTAGGATGGAATGCATCTTCTAAATATCCTCTAAGTAGCTTTATTTCATATAAAGAATTATGCAGGCAAGTGTTTAGTATTCAGAGCTGCTTAATGAATGTCACAGACTCATGATAGTTCTAACTGACATCACAAGTTATTTGTGTAAGCAGGAGCTAGCTTTCAGAGGTCCTGATGAGGCAGAAGAGTCCCTGAAACATGGAAATTTCAGAGCTATTTTTTTCATACTAAACAGAAATGAAGATCTGAAAGCAAACTAGAGGAAAATGGGCTATTTCCATGGATTTTAAAAAACTGTACAAAATGAACTGATTGAATGTATATGTGGGGAATTTTTGAAGATATTCGACCTTCATTTCATGCCTGTAATTGTGGATGAAGTAACAGAAATTTCAGACAAGTTGTAGTGCTCTAGTGTTGTGAGACTAGAGGACTCCAAAGGTGACATTCAGCAACATTTTATTTGACATCAGGTGCAGTTCTTTTTGTCACATATTGTTTCTTTTTGCAGTTGACAGGAACTTTTTCACCTTCTTTCAGTTCCTGTAGAGCATGGTGGTAAGAAATGGCAGGCTTCAGCATTGATTCATTGTATGTAAAATATCAGAAACATTAATTTGAATTGAGCTAGTATTAGTATTAGATTTTAGAGCTAGAGTCGTTGAACAACAAATCAATGTTCACATCTACAGTTAGTGTGATGTTAACCCAACCAGTTTAATGGCAATGTTTACTGTCTACGTCAACGAGCAGGTCACTAAGAACATCAAAGGAAATATCTAGGCAACCAGGTGGAGGTCTGTTAAGGCCTATAATAATTAAGTTCTCTTTTCCCCATTTGTTATTATTCTATTACACCCTCAACATTGAAAGTACTTACATCTGTTACATCACAGTTACTACCACTCATGCAAGGAGAGCTACACCACAACCATGTTTCTCGTTTCTACTGAAGGCAAAGCAATAGATTATGGAGAGTGGCTTACATACAATATTTAGCTCATCTGTGTATCAGTGTTCACTTATAAGTAAAACATCAGAGTTATCAATTGCTGCAGAGGTATCCAACTTTATTGTGCTTATTGCTAAGACTTTGAAAGTTCTGCTGAATTAATTGGAATGTGAGTTTGTATTGTTGAACACTGGTTGGAGGTGTTTTTAGGACAACAAAAGTTCCAGTATATGATATTAGGGCTGAGGTCCTCCTGCTCAACCATACAGGGAGATTTAGTGCTACCAGGCTGTCCAGCAGGGTTAGCACTACAATGGAAGTGGCTGGGAGTAAAATTTCAATCTACTGTACAACTTGCCCCTTCCACAGACAAATTTGAGCAGGTGATATCATGGTTGCTATAGCAGCTAAACATGCTTAGTCTGTGGCTCGTTCCATGAGGCAGAACAATGAAAAAGGCAAGATACTTCACTACTCCTAGTCAGAATCATACACTGCTGCTATAAAAGAATGCCATGCAGTGCAGAACATTGAAATAAATTTGGAGTAAGAACTAGCATATATGGTAAGTTAAATACAATTTTTTACAGTTTGATGAGACAAAAATATTGCTCAAGTCCATTTTACCTGCTGCCCTCTGGATAATTGCCCCTGTTACAGAGTACTTAATGTTGCATGTTCCAGAACAACAGCTTTTAGTCATGTATTCTACAGCCATTGTCTTAGTTGCTGTTGCAATTTGATTTGATCAAGTATATGTATTTGCAAATTAGTCAGTCAAGTGGTTCACTAGAAACATGTTTCAATTTGCAACTTACTAAGTGTACTAACTATTGTTTTCTATTAACCTATAAAATTGTTTATTAACTTGTGATAAACAAGAACAGCACAGTGCAGAATAGATCAGGCCATCACTTTGATTACGTCCTAACATATTATTGTATCATTCAGCTGGTAATGAGATATACATAAGCAAACTGCAAAGTATAGTGTTGAAATTAAATTAGAATTTAATTGTTTGTTAATGGTCTGTGTATCAACAACTGTCAATATGAAAACACTCCTCTCCTTGTTCACATATAACAAATTTTTGTAAACTTCACCTTTACTTTTCAACATTTTCTTTCCTCTCACAAATTTAAATAAAGTTTTTGCAAGTAATGCTTTGGCAGCATGGAGATGAGAATTTAATAAAACTGATTTAAAAGTTATTAACTCTGTAATAAGTTCATTAAAATATATTCATCTATTATGTTTCAGTTGTTACAACAATAATGAAAACAAGTACATTTGTATTGTTTTTGCAGTGTTATCGAGATTTGAAAATGATGTCATAAGTTTTTGGTGCAAGATTAAAGCCACCAAGAGCAGTGACCTTCAGGTCAGTACCATCAGCAGGAACAAGTTGAAATTTTTGCAAGACTCCAGCAAAAGTTTGGAATAAAAAACTTTTTGCTAACTGCTCCCCCATACACCGACGTCGACCTGAAAGGCAAATTAGAACAATCAGATATGAACCACAACTTATTTTATCATAACTCTTTCTAGTAGCACTCACTCACCAAGACCAAAAGGCAAGAATGTGTCATCCTCTCTAAGTAGTCCAGTTTCAGTAATGAAACGTTCTGGTCGATAAACTTCAGGATCACCCCAGTGTTCTTTATCCATATGCACTGACCAGTTGTTTATCAGCACAGCTGTATTCTGCATCAGAATGCATCATTTACTTTATGTTAGCAACTGCTTAACGTTAGAAAGCATAAGAAATTTCTCTGTTTATGTACACTTTGAAGATAGTAGCATTGATCTTATTTTTCAGGTTATAAATAACAATGTCATTAAAGTGTTTTGAGTTTAGAAAATTCCATGTATAACATACGTTATCAGAAAAGAAATAAAACACAGAGAATATACCAACACAATAGTCATATGTACACAGAAAATTTTCTTTGTGTCTTGAGCAGTGCAGCCACAACGCCAAGAGAAAAGTATGTCAGTTACCAGAGTTACTATGAGATGTAATAAAATTGTTTGTGTAGAATAATAACAAAAATATAAGAATTAGACTGTTTGCTGACAAAATGGTTGATTTACCACACTAAGCTATTAATAACTCGATCACATGTACAATGTGTTCATTTTAACTAAAGTCATCGAATTATCTGAAAAACTACATTTTGTATCAAGAAAGAAGTTAAAGTTCCAATTTGTTTGTCTTGGAGGGTGACATCCAATATACCACACTCAACCTACCTCCTCACCCCATGAGTGGGTGGCTGGGGCAACTTTTTAATCTTCAATGGGAACCATTGTTTTTTTTATTGCAGATTACAGTTCTGTGTAAAATTGACATACGTTTTGACTGACGTATTTCCTTCATTTTTCCACAGATGACACTGTAATTGGAGAAATAGAAATGAGAACACAATTGAAATTTATGCCTGGCTATTCAACAACTCTTGAATATCCACTGGCACGTGTGACCCCGTCTCCACGCTGTGAAAATAGGACAGACCATTGTTTTAGATCTTATAATTGGAAACCCCATTGCCAACACTGTATTCCTCCAAAATTTTGATGAGAGGTCTACTGAGTGTGTCACTATGTCTATGTACAGAACTGTGACACATCAAAACAGGCAGTACACTGAGACCAGACCTCATACATTGTGCAGACATGGAACAGATACCAGACATTAAATACTTGCACAGTGTTTATTGCCTGCACACCTACACATCATCTGGAGAACTGATGTGCAGGTGGACAATGAGTGTTGCAACATAGAAAAAAATATTGAAATGATCCTAATTTACAAAGAATGTAGGAGGAATGTTGAGGCTGCTCTTGCCCTATATGACAATTGCTTTCCAGTGAAAGCTCACACTCATTCACCTTTTACGAGGTTGTGGACAGACTTACGTCTGACGGCAGCGTGCAGACCAGCTAAAGAAAGTTAAGCAAATGTGTTACAGGAGAAGGTAATGAAATAGCTGTACTAGTGGCAGTGAACTCTCAGATAAGCACCAAGCAATTACATTATAGTTCCTTTATGTTTGTAGGTAGCATTTTCACTATACTGCATCATCAAAAGTATCATCCACACTATGTCACTGTATCAGGAACTTCATGCCACCAGTTTCAATAATTGGGTAGTGTTTTGTGAATGGGCATGTGGACAAAATCCAAACAACACCCACATTCTTAGCCTAGGTGCTATTTTCCAGTGAGTCTACATTCACAAACCGTGCTAGCATTAACGGGCACAACATGCACTACTGAAGTGTAGACAGTTCCCTCTGGTTACGGAACGCTGACCATCAATGTCCCTTGTCAGTTAACATATGTTGTGGCATGATGAGTAACAAATTCATTGGTCTATATTTTGTCAATGGGACATTCATTGGATGGAAATGCCAAATGCTTTTGGAACAGAAACTACTGGTGCTACTGAGTATGTTGCCCTGGATGTTCAACAATGTATGAAGATCACACAATTGAAACACAGCAGTTATTAGACCATGGTTACACTGGGTGGTGGATTGGCAGTGGTAGCCCGACTAACTGACCTCCTAGGTTGCTGGATTTAAAGTTGCTGAATTTGTTTCTCTAGGGGCATCTAAGAGTTAAGGAGAAGCAGCAAGTGCAAAAATACTGTGAAGACATGGTTGACTGCATCAGAAACACCTGTGCTGATATTTTGGCACATACACTTCGGTCCTGTGTATGGTCATTTGAAAAGAAGATCACTAAAGGCATTGAAGTTGGTGGTACTATGTTTGAACACTTACTGTACTCGGAAATGTTAAGAAGCATTCACCTCAAGCCATGGCCACAGTGGCACACAGACTGTATCCTAACCAAGTGACTTTATATCTTTCCGAAGATTATTCCTATATGTAGGATTGATTCCACTGGATTGAAAAAGAGGTATATTTGAAAGATTAATTTCATTAAGGAATAAATTTATTGGGAAGCAATTCTGACATCAGTATTTCCCTAAGCATGCCTCCACAGGATGTTCTTGAGTTTACACCAGAAATTACTTTTATTACACGTTTTTGAATTCAGAAAACGTAACTTGTTTTGATGAGTTACCCCAGACAATAATCCTGTATGACATTATGGAATGAAAGTAAGAACACTCTATCTTTGGGAGGAACAGAAATTGTCTTAAATCAGTGCCCATCCTACTCCCAACATGTAGCTTGCTTGTCAATCAATCAATCAACCAATCAATCTCTTTATTCGTCCATTAACAATATACATTGTATGGATGCAGTCAATTACTATATAGTTTCTTATCTTTAATTTGTTTCAAAAACTTTGATAATAAATACAACCTCCCTGTGTACCAAGGTCCCCCAAGTACATGGTCTGTCAGCTGCTGAATATTTCCTCAATCAGAGCTCACCTGATTCCAAACCTATGACTACCTTCCTGCTTCCCTTAATGATATTTATGCTTATCAACAACTACTTCACCTTTGAGGGGTAGACATACAAACAGATCGGGGTACAATCATAGGAACCAGGATGTCTCCTTCCCATGCCAATCTTATCACCAGTCACTTGGAGGGAGCTTTCCTGGGATCCATAAGTATTCAGATCCTGGTTTGGTTTATGTACATTGATGATATCTTTACCATATGGACTCATGGTGAGGCTGACCAGTTGAAATTCCTTTGGAATCTCTGGATACCTTCTCCCAATTAAATTTCATGTGATCATATTCTGAATCCTGCACCACTTCCTTTGATGCTGATTTCGCGCTCATCGAAGGGCAGCTACACACTACTGTCCACATAAAATCTACTAACGAACAGCATCCTTACATTATGACAGTTGCACATCTGTTCCATGTCAAACATTCCCTCTCATATAGCCTTGGCATTCAAGGCAAACATATTTGTTCAGGTGCAGACTCCTTACAGCAATACACCACCATTCTCACATCAGCCTTCACAGATCATAATTACCCCACCAGCCTAGTTTAAAAGCAGATTTCCAGGGCAATCACATCCAATCCTGGTACTGCTTTTCCCTCCAAAGAACAACTTTAGAGCACATCACTGGTCACTCAGTATAATCCTGGTCTGGAATGTATTAATCAATTAACTTCAACAAGGCCATGACTTCCTAAAATCATGCCCTGAAATCCACTGTATACTGTCAGACCCTAGACTCCTGCACCTATTTCCCTACCTTACAGCTCCTATCCCTGTGACCGTTCCCACTGCAAGAGTTGCCCTACGCACCATCCTGTGACTACCTATACCAGCCGTGTCACTGGCAAAACATATACTATCAAAGGGACAGCAACCTCTGAAATGATGAAATGACACATGTCCTAAAGCAACTGTTATGTAAACACTGTTCAGCCTCTTACATCAGCAGCACTATCCTCAAATTATCATCAGGATGAATGGTGTAGGCATAGGGTGTACACTGGCAACATGCAGTATCCCACAGCACAGCATTCTCTACAGCATGCCAATCATGACCTTGGTGCACATTTCACCACACACACCATCTGGATTCTCCCCCACACACTTCATAGCTCCATATGTGGGAACCAGCATTACAACATGTCCTTAGTTCTCGCCACCCACCTGGCCTTAATTTACATTAATTTTTCCTGCCTCAGCGTTTCTTCACAGTAACTACTCCGTTTATCACTCTGTTTTGGTTTTTTACATCTTTCATTTTCTTACCTGCTATTTTTTGCCAACCCCCTCCCTTTTCTATTGCACTTAGCTTTTCACTCTTACTAACTCAGGCACAATGTTTAAGCAGTAATCTCTGTCTTGCACATTACCCTGTCTAACTCTCAGGTTTTCAAATCTCATCTGGTGCAGCCCCAACAATCAGTCTTTCCTTCTCATCCTGTCCAGTAAGTCTGCTCTGATCCCAGTTCTGGGTGACTTTCTCAAAATCTACCCCTTCTCCTAGATCTCTTCTTATCCTTCACCCTCTTCCATCCCCTTTAACACTACTACTGAAGAAGGTGCCACTGGCTCAAAAGGCTTACCTATTTATACTCTTTTATATGTGTATTCTGCTGCCATTTGGTGAGTGGATTTTCTATCTGTCCAGTTACCTTATTTTGACACAAAATTGTTCAATAGATATGCAATATTTATCAACATTAATAACCAAGATCGAAGTCTAACCTGTTAATAAGAAACGACTCAGAAATTAAGTGGACTTAATCACTTGGTAATGTTAAATATATGGCACACAATGCAGTTGTTTGCTCAAAATTACTCTCTTCATCATTTCATTATATAAAACAATTTCATCAGTAAAGAATTCATGGCAGTCAGTTTTCAATGTTTCACAAAAAGTAGTTTTATTAGAAAACAATGCATAAGAGTTATTTGAATGGCTTAAAATAATGCTGTAGAAGAGCCTGCTGGGTGACACTAGTGACAGGAGGTGAATTTTCTGTTAATAAACCTAAGTTTTGACATCTTACAACATAAAAAATAATAGCATCAATAAAAGTTCATAAATATCATTATATAATATTTACAAAATATAAAAATATCAATCGAAACATCCAGCACTTACTTTTGAAGAACAGGTGGAGCCTATGCATCGCCATTTCCACAAACAGGAGCAAATGCTTGAGGTGGAAACTCAAACAATTTGAGGAGGCACAATCTTAAAACGCCATATATCTGTGCCATTCAGGTCGCCTTATCTAATTAAAACTCTCTAACCCCCAAACATCAGTTTAACCGAAACACTATAGAGAATTACAGTCATATAAAAGACAGGGCCTACATAACTTGTTCCTATTTGGCCAATTACATGTTTCCTAGGAAACACTTACAGAAATTATATAACTAAATAATAAAGCATAATCTGTAATTGTGCAAACTATAAATTAGAGGAAAAAATTAAAATTATAAGGGGGAAGGAGAACAGGTTCAGAATTAGCATATTTAAAACATTGTACACTCCTGGAAATGGAAAAAAGAACACATTGACACCGGTGTGTCAGACCCACCATACTTGCTCCGGACACTGCGAGAGGGCTGTACAAGCAATGATCACACGCATGGCACAGCGGACATACCAGGAACCGAGGTGTTGGCCATTGAATGGCGCTAGCTGCGCAGCATTTGTGCACCGCCGCCGTCAGTGTCAGCCAGTTTGCCGTGGCATACGGAGCTCCATCACAGTCTTTAACACTGGTAGCATGCCGCGACAGCGTGGACGTGAGCCATATGTGCAGTTGACGGACTTTGAGCGAGGGCGTATAGTCGGCATGTGGGAGGGCGGGTGGACGAACCGCCGAATTGCTCAACACGTGGGGCGTGAGGTCTCCACAGTACATCGATGTTGTCGCCAGTGGTCGGCGGAAGGTGCACGTGCCCGTCGACCTGGGACCGGACCGCAGCGATGCACGGATGCACGCCAAGACCGTAGGATCCTACGCAGTGCCGTAGGGGACCGCACCGCCACTTCCCAGCAAATTAGGGACACTGTTGCTCCTGGGGTATCGGCGAGGACCATTCGCAACCGTCTCCATGAAGCTGGGCTACGGTCCCGCACACCGATAGGCCGTCTTCCACTCACGCCCCAACATCGTGCAGCCCGCCTCCAGTGGTGTCGCGACAGGCGTGAATGGAGGGACGAATGGAGACGTGTCGTCTTCAGCGATGAGAGTCGCTTCTGCCTTGGTGCCAATGATGGTCGTATGCGTGTTTGGCGCCGTGCAGGTGAGCGCCACAATCAGGACTGCATACAACCGATGCACACAGGGCCAACACCCGGCATCATGATGTGGGGAGCGATCTCCTACACTGGCCATACACCTCTGGTGATTGTCGAGGGGACACTGAATAGTGCACGGTACATCCAAACCGTCATCGAACCCATCGTTCTACCATTCCTAGACCGGCAAGGGAACTTGCTGTTCCAACAGGACAATGCACGTCCGCATGTATCCCATGCCACCCAACGTGCTCTAGAAAGTGTAAGTCAACTACCCTGGCCAGCAAGATCTCCGGATCTGTCCCCCATTGAACATGTTTGGGACTGGATGAAGTGTCGTCTCACGCGGTCTGCACGTCCTGCACGAACGCTGGTCCAGCTGAGGCGCCAGGTGGAAATGGCATGGCAAGCCGTTCCACAGGACTACATCCAGCATCTCTACGATCGTCTCCATGGGAGAATAGCAGCCTGCATTGCTGCGAAAGGTGGATATACACTGTACTAGTGCCGACATTGTGCATGCTCTGTTGCCTGTGTCTATGTGCCTGTGGTTCTGTCATTGTGATCATGTGATGTATCTGACCCCAGGAATGCGTCAATAAAGTTTCCCCTTCCTCGGACAATGAATTCATGGTGTTCTTATTTCAATTTCCAGGAGTGTATATATGATCTAATATGGTTCTATTACAATGAAATTGTTTTTCTGTAAATAACAAGAACTCTAAAATGCCATGAAGAAATTATAATAGCGAAGGGGAGGGAGAAGGGTGGATTGAGAAGGGAGGGGAGAGCGAGGTGAATTGTGAAACAGGATTATCTTGATAGCTTGAAACATATTTTTAAACATTTTGTAATCCTGTGACTTCAAATGTTCTATAAAATGACTATTTTTAATTAAAATAATGTGAAAACATAATGGCACAGCCACAGTAATGCTGTTGTTGGGAGTTTTCAGTTTGTACTATCTAGTGTCAAGTACTAGGCCATAACTTCTGAATATTTTATAGGCCAATGACCAATATGTGCATATGACGCTGCATGTGTAGTAAACAATTAGGCTTTTACTCATCTAATGTAAAAATAAAACATGGGGGGAAGTGACACAGAGGTGCACAGCCTTGGGGGTAACACATAGAATGGTGTAGCATTCATCACAAAAAGAATTTTCTGTAGTGGCAAACTTTATTGCATTACCAACAACCAAGACCCTAGGTTGATGGTAGAAATGTATCTATAAGTGTTCCATAAATAGACTCACAACCAGTTCTTGGTGAAATATATTTGCTCATTTAGTATTTCTGTTGAAAGTTCCAAGTTCTCAAGTGTATTTAACAATAGCCTTTTAGGTGTGTTGTGCAGAATTTTAAGATAACCTTAAATTTTACTGAACATGTGGCTGATTTGTAAAAGATGATTTTTTATGCAGCCTTTATTGCTGTCATATGGTTGGCCCCTAAAAGGATTTTTGAAGGACCTAGTAGTCTGTCCAATACAAAATGTTTTGCAATTACCACTCATAATACTGTAAACACCTGCACCCTAATACTTGTGACACCTGGCCGCAGTCAACTGTAATAATTTCTTTCCTAATTTACTATTAGTCTTTAACCCCAAAGCATTATTATGCCTCCTGAATCTGTTTACTACGTGCTCAGTGAATGTTTCTTTACGTGCCATGCTAATCCTTATTGTTTGTTGCTTGTGCTATTTATAAGCAAATTTTACAGAGACCTAATTTCTTTACCATTGTAACAATTAGACCTTGCTGTCTTTCCTGTTCTAAACCATTCAATTCTTTTTCAGTGTCATCCTCATTTACTGGCAGCTTTATTAACCTATTTACCAAAGCCCAAAAGTAGGCACATTTGTGCTCTCTTGGGTGGCATGCGTCTGCTGCTACAATAGCTTCTGTAAACATTGGCTTCCTAAAAATCCCTAATGTCACTTTGTCTGCAGAACTATTCATAGTTAAACCAATAAAATCTGAAGCTTAACCAACTTTGTGTTCAGCTGTAAATTTTATGTTGTTAACCACCCTGTTAAATTTTACAGCCACATATTTGATCATTTTGTCATTGCTTTTTATTACTATAAACGTGTCAACCATATATCTGCTATAAGCAACATTATTACTCCAGATTTTGGGGTATCTGGTAGTAATAGTGTTTTCCAAATGATTTAACCCTGCAGCAGGCGCACTTAAGATTGTTGAGTCAGCAGGTGTGTGAAGCACTCAGTGCAGCTTACATTTCAGTACATAAGACAGCAGGTTTTTAAAATTTTTTGGTCGAATTAATTATTTACTGTTTATAACATCATTCTTAACAGCAACTTTAATATGATCTGTATACACATATCCAATGTGCATGGTAAAATTAAAATTGTTACAGAGTATCTGACATACATTTCCAGGATATTTCTTAAGTGCTACTTTAATAATGAATTATAGCCACTGGTATGATTCGATTGTTTACCATTGTTAAAGCAAGTTTTACAAAAAAGTGTAATATGTATAAAAACTTTGTAGCAATAATAAAGAATAAGGCAGTCTGTAAATACATATCAAGAATCACACACTTTCTTCCTCCGGAGAAGCTCTGCAACCATTACATGTGACAACATTGTGGCAATGTTGCTTGCAAATGGATCTTTTGCAGCTATTGCAAGTGACAGTAGTTTTATTATTTTTTTACCACCACAAAGATGGCACCTCCCACGCCTTCTTACAGTCTCATCATGATTGGCGCAAATTGATCGATGAGGTGACAGAAATCCTTGAATATCTCGTGGTAAAGTAGAGAGCTGAGCCCTTTCTTTCAAGTGGTAGTCAATCAGAGTCAAGGCCAGGTTTGTTAAGTAGGTTCTTCTTCTGAATCTTTTTTCTGGCTTGTTTGCAAAAAACAAGACCTGGGAATTTATCCCAGCAATATCCAGATAACGAAAAATGAATGCTAAGGGCCATCTTCTTGTGGTTCTTTGTGTGGAGCAGGATGTACACATATAATCCACAGTATTGACACCACCTTTTGCTGCATTGTAGTCCAAATTTACAATAGATTTGCTTATAGTGGTGTCGATTTCAGCAGTTTCATGCATTGACGACAGGAAAAGCACAGACTTGTTTCTTTTTGTTTGGCACAAAACAAGACAGAAGTCACCTAGAAATCCGAAAAGACAATTTCCAAATTCTCGCTATCTGTTTGGCAAAAATCCCGGAGGAATCTCCTTCTTCTTCTTTTCCAATGTTCCAATGAACGTTACCCCATTTTCTAAAAGATGTTGGTCTGCAGGGTAACTACTGTAGTAGTTGTCCATAGTTACATTCCTGTGAGTTTTCTTGATCGCCTCAACCAATCTCTTCACAATACCTATTGGCTGGTTAGATGCAACATATGGTCCAGGATTCTGTCTGCCACAGTATACTTCAAATTGAAAATATAAGATGTCTTGATAACACACAATGCATACAACTTCAATCCATGCTTAACGGGCTTATTGGGCATGTAGTGAGCAAAACACAATGTCCGCGAAATGGGACAAGCATTTCGTCTGTGGTTGTGAACTCCCCTAGAATGTAGTTATTTCTGCAGTTGTTCAGAAATGCTGAGTTGAGATTGTGGATGGCAGCAAGTTTATCAGTTGCTAGTCGTTCTTTTCTTGTAGAAGTATCGTTAAACCTGAGTGACCAGAGCAAGAACAGAAAGCGCTTGTAGCTAAATGCTGCCCTTTCAATAATCATTCCTGTTCCATTTGATGCCCACAGTTATAATACATTCGTGCATCCCCCGTTTTGTATGGAAATGAGAAACAGTGCTCCTAAAGAGACGTTATTTCAAAAGCAGAAGTAGTTTTGCAATCTCTAGCCCCTGAGTAATTCACAGATGATCTCTTGTTATTTATGTACTTGTTTGTATTTGCAACGACGCAATCAATTCTCTCAGCATCAAACAGTTTGAGAAATGTTTCAATTTCAGTTTTAGCTTCTCCACCATTGCGTTTCGGCCCAGGTAGGACTTTCATTATATTCGTACGTTTTGGTTTCCCTGCTAGTGCTAACGGATTATTTATCCACATAGTTTCTTGGTCTTTACCAATATAAAAATGGCAGTCATCATGTGGCATTCATTTCTCGTCATTTCCTTCAGTGCATGACTGCTCAGATTCGCTGGAATGATCTGCAGTTTCAATTATTACTGGTTCCTCATCGCTGTCACAGAAATCTGTGTAATGTTCTTCGTCAGATGATTGCAGAAGATGACGCTCAATTTCTTCTGGTGTTAGTCCTTTCCATTGTGCACACCTGGGAGACAATAAAATAATTCTAATACCAAAGCAAAGTTAATAACTAAATCATCATTCACCAACAGAGTTGTAAAACAAAGCTTCCAATCATAGAAACATTTGACAGTGGTACGGCTACATGTTCTTACATTACCGGGCGCGTGCGGTACGCTTTGCCGTCTCGGTGCAGTCGTCCACTTCACAGGTAAGTCGCAGCTGTTATGGTGGGTATAATGACGGCGCAGTAATCCAGTTTGGCGCATGACTAAACAATCGAAGCATATCTAGCACCATTGATGTAATTATTGAACGAAAACAAAATTGGCGGCACTGTATGCCGCCACGCGCCCGCCGCAGGCTTAAGAAAATGTTGGCTACTCTGCCTACTAAACCGTTTCCTATCCTAAGCTTGCTGGTTGATTCTGATATTTACCATTAAAAGAGAAATGACTGAAAGATGAAGTGAACTGTAACATAGTGACCAATTCTGTAGCCTGTGACGACTGCGGTTCTACCCTGTCACTAAGTATCGCCAAAATTCCCGGAAAGTACCGTGTTCACTAATGCATTTCAAATCAAGTCGTATCTAAATAGACCTTTCTCCAAATTTTACTTCCCAACACAATATCTGACTGTGCATTTATCCCAGTTGAGCATAGAATAACCATATTAAATAAGATTTAAGGACATTGACAAAAAAATTGTTTCTAACATCAATAAGCAAAAGAATACCAAAGTTGAGTGATGAACCCACAATTTTACAAGACTCTCATCCAAAGTAATTACAACCCGTGTGGTTTGACAGCTACCCACCTTTGAATTACCCACTATAGAATGTTAGCACCAATAGCAAGCGAGCTTCACTGTCACTGGTTGACGTTTAAGAAATTAATGGCGGGCGCCCTTGTTCAAGTAGCAAACCATTACAATACTTCTCGTAAATGCTACGGCACACGAATTTAGACACATACCTTCCAAAAGCTATAAAAACTACACATGCAGCGGCAGCGGATTTTAAATGTAAATAAAAAAAATTGGAAATAATTAAAAGGGAAATGGCTACTGCTAATGAAAGTCAACAATGTGTACATAGAACACACCACTTCGTGGGGAACACTTTTATTCTAAAGGAGACAAAAGTTATGTGTATGTCAACCAAATGGAAATTAAAATTGTTTGCAATAATTTTGAGTCTTTGAGAAGAGAGCCCTGCTTTTAAATCTTATCATGTGTGTTGTGAGGATGGTCGCGATATCGACAGGAGCTGGCTGGTCCTGGTGAAACGCCGAGATCTGTTCCCATGGTCGTGTGATTGCAGCTGATGATTTTTCCTCGTAATCGGGCGGGAGGTGGTATTCATTAAGCTGCAAATCTGATTACAGTGGCGTTTTGCACACAATTTAAGTTTAGTTATGTCACACACAGTTTATAAAACTTGCCGACGGCGAATTTATGCCACACACAGTTTATAAAACTTGCCGACGGAGAATTCTATAGAAAGTCAATTCGTATTATGACTGACACGATCGCGAAAAACCGTCCTAGGCGGGAATGTACTCACACACAATAGACAGTTCGCATAAATTCATAACGACTGTTACTGATTATAGGCGTCTGACAGTTCATGGAAACGGGAACAAATATGTAAGTTCACAGTACTTGAGTGTACGAAAACACAGTCAAAATACAAGTGCAGTTCAATTCACAGACACCAAGCTACAATACCGCTCATTCTCGGTTGCATTGTCATATTTACTTCGTCTCACGGCACAGTCTCAGTATTTACTTTGTCCAGTTTCTACACTCACTATTATCACATCACGTACTGGTATAAAACAGTCATTCAAAATGTACATCGCTTGCCAGTAAACTCAATCTTCAGCAGTTCGTAAAAGTCACAACTCCCACAGTAAAACATGTGTCCACCTCTCTCGCTACCCAACAACACACACTCCCTTTGTTGGATCGGCTATCGATATTGCGCTTTCTCTCTCTCTCTCTCTCTCTCTCTCTCTCTCTCTCTCTCTCTTTCTCAATACAATTATACAATATCACTGAAGACTAATCTCGTTAGTCCATTCCTCACTGTATACATCACTTTTTATCACATATTTTTTAGTCTTTGTAACAAGTCATGTTTCCACACAAAAATTATGGCTCTAAATTATTGAGTGAGTCATAATGTTGTGTATTTTGATGAACTCAAATAATTGATTCTACAACTCAAATTTGATTGCCTGTAATCCTATACTCGTTAAACATGTCCCTCAGTTCATCAAATTCTGTTTCAGATTTGAAAAAGAAAAGGGAGAAGGGGTTCATCACCCAAACCTCATGCCCTGGGTTTATATGCTTTCAAATCTACTATACTCTTCAGACCAAACTTCTTATTTGACTTTGGATACACCAGATAATAAGCATTCAGATGCAGAATACCCACTACCTCAAATGGACCTTTAAACACATCAAAAACGTTTGATATCTCATTGTTAATCTCCTTAGATTTTTCATAAGTGTTCACCAGCACCAAGTCTCCCACCTTAATTTCAACCTTTTTTAATTTTTTTATTATGCCATGTCCTCCTCTCCTCTAACCTATTTTCCCCTAATTCTCGCAGGCTTTTCTTCTTCTTATCCCAAGTTAACTCATCCCTCAGTGGAAACAACAACTTCACCTCTACAAAACTCAAGGACCTTTCTCCCTTCATAATCTCATATGGGGTAAACCCAGTTACATCATGAGGCACTGTGTTCATTACATCCTCAATATTTTCCACAACATCTACCCTGGAACTGTGATTATTACTACAATACGTCCAGCATAACCTTCCTATTTCCCTCATATAGCGCTCTGCCGAGTTCCTGGGTGGGTGGTAAGTTGACGTATATATTACCGCTATTCCCTGGTCAGTAAGACCTTCCTTCCAATGCTAACTAGTAAACTGGGATCCGTTGTCAGAAAGTATTGCTTTTGGCTTACCAAATTTTACAAAATAGTCCTTTTCGAGTTTAGTCAGAATCGCCCTACCAGTGGCTTTACACAAAGGGTAAAACCTAATAAATCTAGAAAATACTTCCAATACCACAAAAATGTAGGCAAAACCTCCTTTTGTCTTTGGCAAAGTGCCATAGAAATTGACTGCTAATAACTCCATCAAATCATTAGGTTTTACATTCTGCATAGGATGCCGGCATGTCTGATTTGTAACCTTGGCTCTCAGACACTTATCACATATCCTATTCCTGTTATTTACTCTTTTTACCATGTTGTCCAAGGCCACACTTTCTCTTACTTTCTGTATACATTTCCTTGCACCTATATGCCCAAAATTCAAATGAATGTAGTCAATTATTTCATCAATGCAGTCACTAGGCCAACACACCTTCGAATACTCTGAACTTTCATTAGTTCACCTGAACAAGATTCCACCATGCACTTCATAGTATTTTGGCAGTTTGTCATTACCATTTGGCATATCTAACTCTCTCTTAATCATTTTCCAGATCTCATCATGGTTTTGATACCTCCTCGTGTATTTACATATATTTTCTATTTTCTTTTCATGTTGAACTCCCTTAATATAGAATAATTTCACATGCTCTTCATCTATATCTTGTCCTATTTCCCCATTTTCCCCTAAAGGTAATCTGGATAATGCATCTGCAACTTTATTGTGAGTACCCTTAACATACTTGATTTCAAATTCAAACTGTTGCATGAACACTACCCGTCTTGTCAACCTAGGATGCATCAACATAAATTTCTTGATAAATATCAAAGCCCTATGATCAGTATATATGATGGTTTTATTTCCCCACAGATAATCCCTAAATTTTCTAAATCCCCAGATTATTGCCAAAGCTTCTTTTTCTGTCACACTATAATTCTTTTCATACTTAGTTAATGACCTGCTCGCAAATGCAATTGTTCTATGATCTTCCTTCCCAACTTCTCCAAAATCCTGAAACAATTCTACTCCAATACCATATCCACTAGAATCAGTCCTCAAACAAAAAGGTCTAATAAGGTCAGGATAATGCAAAATTCTATCCACTTTTAAAGCTCCCTTAAGCTGCATAAAAGCTTCCTGACACTCACTGGTCCAAACAAATGGCACTTTAGGACTCAATAACATCTTTAAACTTGGATTGTTAAACACTTGTCCTGATACAAAATTTCTATAAAAGTTACATAAACCGAGAAAGGACTTCAATTGTTTTCGCTTCTTCGTAGATGGGCATTCTTTAACAGCTTTGATCTTCTCAGGGTCAACTTTGATACCCGTAGTGGACAAGATTCTACGTAAAAACTTTATTTCCTTTCTCACAAACTTACATTTCTTTAGTCGAAGGGTCGTGCCCCCTTTCTCAAAGCCTAAAACACATCATCCAATAAACTACAATGTTCCTCCCATGACTCGGTGGCAATCAACAAATCATCTACGTACACAGTTATTCTAGAACTCAACTCTGGTACCCAAGACTTCGTCTAATGCTCGAATGAATACGGACACACTAATATTCAAACCAAAGGGTACTACAGGATATTGGTAACATTTCCCATTTACCAAAAAGGCCGTAAATTTCCTATACTCCTCCCCAAGTACAACCTGCCAGTACCCGGCCGTGAGATCTAGGCTAGTATTGTAGTTCATATTATAATACTTCTGTAATATCCTGTCCATATTTTCGGGGGCCATCAGTTTCCCTACTCACTATGTTGTTCAAAGCTCTAGCATGAATAACCACTCTTACACTACCATATTTCTTGCCCACCACTATTAGGGGACTATTGTATTCACTCTTGCTTCTTTGTATAACTACACAGTCTACCATTCTCTCAATCTCTTTATGTACAGCTTCCCTCAACGCAAATGGTATAGAAAACGGCTTTCTTGCAAAGGGTTCATGCTGTTTCACATCCAATTTACACTCAAAGTTCTTAGCTTTACAAGGTCTGTCTGAAAAAACCTCTCTATTTATCCATAATACTTCCCTTAACTCTTCTTTCTGTTGTTTACTTAACACTTGTATCATGTCCATCTGGTTCTTCAATTATTCTATTATCTCTCTCTCCTCTCTGTTACCCCTATAATCCAAGTTCAACTCTAAATCTCTCTTATTGACTCCTACTGTCATCACTTTCACTATCAACTGACCAACTAAATCATTGCTACCCACTATCATTCCATCAAATTTCACACTTGTTTCTAATCCTTCATTATAAAAAGTGACAAATCCGTCCCAACGATTTACTCCTCCTTTACACTCTGTCAGCAGTCTCTGCCCAGGATAATTTCCACACTGAGCCCAGGAACAACAAAAAAATTATCTACTAAGCTTATGCCCTCAAGGTCAAATTCTAAGATGATCTGTCACTTGACCACGTTGCTCAACTTGCCTGTAGCACCCATTATTTTTAACCCCAACACAGGTACGTCCATTACCTCATTACCTTCCTTTATACAGTTCTAGAATTCCTCTGATACAGCACTTATTTCGCTACCTGTATCCAAAAGAGCCTTTTGTTCCCTACCATAGGTTTTCATTTTCACAAAAGGTTGTGCAGCACTGGTTCACAAACAGAAGCACTGGTTTGCAAATGGAAGCACTAGTTCACAAATGTTTGCACTGGTTCACAAATAATAGCCCTGGTACACAGAAAAGGAGGCTCAGATGCTTTGGAGAACATGTAGGTGTAAATTCAAAGGTCAGTAATCTGCTTAGGCAGACCGTGGGACTCACAAAACTTTAGAATTTAATGTGGCACCACATTTTGGTACATCATCACAATTACAGCTTATGTTGTATTATATAGTTATAGTTATTTCTCTGAGAATTAGTTTGAATTTCTGGATAATATTGTAATATGTAATATGAGAAAATCGGAGCAAGTTATGGAATGTTGAACTACTGCCAGTGTATTGTCAGCCTTAATATTGCACTAGTATTTATATGTTTGTAATTCTGGATGGCGTTTTGTTTAGACTGATGTTTGATGGTTAAGAAGATTTCATTAGACAAGGCAGCCTGGATGGTTGTCATATGCTAGTGATGACACTGGTGTATGGCGTTTCCAGGATGTGCCTTCTCAGACTGATTGAATTTCCTGTATGGTGCTTATGCATTTGTTCTCATTGGTTGAAAGTTCAATGCATGGGTGCCACCTGTTCTTCAAAAGTACATGCTACATGCCCCAACTGATATTTCCCTATTTTGTAATTATTATATAGAATTTATGAACTTTTATTGGCGTAATTGTTTTATACACTGTAAGTTGTCAAAAATTATGCATGTAACAGACTGTTTGTCTAATGTACCTTAGCACCACCCAGTGGTCTCTTTGACTGTATCATTAAATATTTTAATAAATATATAACCAGCCGACCAGTTGCAATGGATAAAGAAATTCTTTACCTAGGTATCGACAAATATAAATTTGTCTTATTCAGGAGGTAGCCTAAGGACAATGAACATCATAGCTTACATTAGAAAAGTATGAAACTTACGCCAAGAATAAATTTTAACACAAATTAGAGAAATGTTGCATTACAGAAATATATTAAAGACGACTGGTACTTACAATTTTACATTAGTAAGGACTAATGTACCATCGCCGTTTTTACAACTGTTGGCATAGATCCATTTGTCAAAAATGAAAGATAGCTCTAGAATTAGGGTTTGTCACATAATACAAAATAGTTCATGGATCTTGCAGAGCTCACAACTGACAGAGTGTAATCGGCAAGCGTAGTTACTCTGAAACCAGGGCAGGTGGCGCTCGGGCCGAGAAACATGTTCCAATTGGCATACAAAGACAACATGTAAATTATCAGTATTAATAACGTCCTTAGGTAAAGTGACAATAAAAAAAGAAGGAAATTAACACTCCCGTTATAACAGTATGGGAGCATTGGTACAAATAATGTAGTTATACATCAAAAAAGCACATTAAACACAGAAAACACACCAGATTGTTAATGTTTGGAAGAAGAAATTAAAAATAAAAGTATAGATCTAAATTATAAGATTTAAGTTAAACTAGATGAAATTAAAACAACACCAAACAAGCTTAAAGAAAGGGACCTGTGTGCCAGACAGCTTTAACAAGCAACTGGAATATCTCAACAGAGGAAAGTCCACTGGACCTGACGGGATACCAATTCGATTCTACACAGAGTACGCGAAAGAACTTGCCCCCCTTCTAACAGCCGTGTACCGCAAGTATCTAGAGGAATGAAGGGTCCACATGATTGGAAAAGAGCACATGTAGTCCCAGTCTTCAAGGAGACTCGTCGAGCAGATGCGCAAAACTATAGACCTATACCTCTGACATCAACCTCTTGTAGAATCTTAGAACATGTTTTCTGCTCGAGTATCATGTCGTTTTTGGAAACCCAGACTCTACTCTGTAGGAATCAACATTGATTCCGGAAACAGTGATCGTGTGAGACCCAACTCGCTTTATTTGTTCATGAGACCCAGAAAATATTAGATACAGGCTCCCAGGTAGATGCTATTTTCCTCGACTTCCGGAAGGCGTTCGATATAGTTCCGCACTGTAGCCTGATAAACAAAGTAAGAGCCTACCGAATATCAGACCAGATGTGTGGCTGGATTGAATAGTTTTTAGCAAACAGAACACAGCATGTTTTTATCAATGGAGAGACGTCTACAAACGGTAAAGTCACCTCTGGTGTGCCACAGGGGACTGTTATGGGACCACTGCTTTTCACAATATATATAAATGACCTAGTAGATAGTGTTGGAAGTTCCATGCGGCTTTTTGCAGATGATGCTGTAGTATACAGAGAAGTTGCAGTATTAGAAAGTTGTAGCGAAATGCAGGAAGATCTGCAGCAGATAAGCACTTGGTGCAGGGAGTGGCAACTGACCCTTATCATAGACAAATGTAATGTATTGCGAATACATTGAAAGAAGGATCCTTTATTGTATGATTATATGATAGCAGAACAAACACTGGTAGCAGTTACTTCTGTGAAATATCTGGGAGTAAGCGAGCAGAACGATTTGAAGTGGAATGGTCATATAAAATTGTTGGTAAGGCAGGTACCAAGTTGAGATTCATTGGGAGAGTCCTTAGAATATGTAGTCCATCAACAATGGAGGTGGCTTGCTAAACAGTCGTTCAACCTATACTTGAGTATTGCTCATCAGTGTGGGATCCGTACCAGATCGGGTTGACGGAGGAGATAGAGAAGATCCAAAGAAGATTGACGCGTTTCGTCACACGGTTATTTGGTAACCATGATAGCGTTACTGAGATGTTTAGCAAACTCAAGAGGCAGACTCTGCAAGAGAGACGCTCTGCATCACGGTGTAGCTTGCTCGCCAGGTTTCGAGAGGGCGCGTTTCTGGATGAGGTATCGAATATATTGCTTCCCCCTACTTATACCTCCCGAGGAGATCACAAATGTAAAATTAGAGAGATTCGAGCGCGCACGGAGGCTTTCAGACAGTCGTTCTTCCCGCGAACCATGCGCGACTGGAACAGAAAAGGGAGGTAATGACAGTGGCACGTAAAGTGCACTCCGCCACACACCATTGGGTGGCTTGCGGAGTATAAATGTAGATGTGGATGTAGATGTAGCCAGGTCCGTGCAACACAGCGCTGTCAGGCACCATGGTGCCCCTGATAAGTTGTGAAGGTGCCAGGGGTAAAATACAGGGAGCGAAAGGCTGTTTGCAATTTGTACAGAAACCAGATGGCAGTTATAAGAGTCGAGGGACATGAAATGGAAGCATTGGTTGGGAAGGCAGTAAGATATGGTTGTAACCTGTCCCTGATGTTATTCGATATGCATATTGAGCAAGCAGTAAAGGAAGCAAAAGAAAAATTCGGAGTAGGCATTAAAATCCATGGAGAAGAAAAAAAACTTTGAGGTTCGCCGATGACATTGTAATTATGTCGGAGACAGCAATGGGCTTGGATGAGCAGTTGAATGGAATGGACGGTGTCCTGAAAGGAGGATATAAGATGAACATCAACAAAAGTAAAACGAGGATAATGGAATATAGTCGAATTAAGTCGTGTGGTGCTGAGGGAATTAGATTAGAAAATGAGACACTTAAAGTAGTAAAGAAGTTTTGCTATTTGGGGAGCAAAATAACTGATGATGGTCGAAGTACAGAGGATATAAAATGTAGACTGGCAATGGCAAGGAAAGCGTTTCTGAAGAAGAGAAATTTTTTAAAATCGAGTATAGATTAAAGTGTCAGGAAGTCATTTCTGAAAGTATTTGTATGGAGTGTAGCCATGTATGGAAGTGAAACATGGACAATAAATAGTTTGGACAAGAAGAGAATAGAAGCTTTCGAAATGTGGTGCTACAGAAGAATGCTGAAGGTTAGATGGGTAGATCACATAACTAATGAGGAAGTATTGAATAGGATTGGTGAGAAGAGAAGTTTGTGGCACAACTTGACCAGAAGAAGGGATTGGTTGTTAGGACATGTTCTGAGGCATCGAGGGATCACCAATGTAGTATTGGAGGGCAACGTGGAGGGTAAAAATCGTAGAGGGAGACCAAGAGATGAATACACTATGCAGATTCAGAAGGATGTAGGTTGCAGTAAGTACTGGGAAATGAAGCAGCAGCATGGAGAGCGGCATCAAACCAGTCTCAGGACTGAAGACCACAACAACAACAACATATTTTATGTTAGCAGAATACTAATATCATTGTGCATTCTTGTGTATTTCAAATAATATACTTTTTTCCTTCTAAAATCTTCATCTGTGTTTCCTTAGACTTGTCTCCAAAAAATATTCTTTGTTCCATTATTTGCTTCTTTAATATATCACTGACATTAAATATCTTCTTTGTTCCATTATTTTCTACTTTAATATTTCACTGATATCTTTGGTTTGTGCTCATGTACCTGTTCTGTTTTATGGCAATTTGTGTCTTCTGCCAAAATTAAAAAACGGAAGAGTTTCACTTCTGGGATGGCATTTTCTCTTATTAACAGTTTTCAAAAGAGCTTTGATTCGTTATAATGTGTGATTATGCCTCTGATATGAGACTAGTAACATGTATGGGAAAAATTCTTAACTTGTCTTGAAGAGGGAAAATAGGTAGACAGGTCTGCAGGAATAAGACATATGCTGTTCACATCCATGCTGCATTCACAAGTTCCTAACCCACATCTGCCAGTCTTTTATCCAGATCTGTTGATACTGAAATTTTGTAAATGGCTTTAACCTGGTAGGCCAGAGCTCTTATAGTAGGCTTCCGTTTGACTTGAACTTCCATCCAGTGAAGCCATAACTTGCAATTTACATTGCGAGAAACAAGCAGGTAAAGGCCAATCATGATCATCTTTTAATATAATGTAAACCATCACTTTCCTGATATATTCTGTAATTTACAGTTTGTTGTCATAATTAATGGACAGGTCTCTTTTAAATAGTGTCGATCATTTTCCGAAACATTGGGAGTCAGATGGCATCATGTACAAGTTGATATTACATCTTGCATGCAATTGAACGTTAGCAATATTGTTCATTTACAAAATTTCTATTAATTCATCAAAATATAGGCAATTGATATCAATGTGCCACAATTCTCAAAGTAATAAGTGTTGCAATGTGTATTTGTAAAAATATTTGAGAAAAATTGTGATAGATCCACTAATTTTATAGTTCTCTTCAAACTATTTTGAAGTGTAAAGCTAATGGTACTTCTCATTGTACCAGCTATTGGGACATCTTCCCATTCCATTCACACATGGAGTGCAGGAAAAATAATTCATTAAATGCCTTTGTGTGAGTTGTTATTAGTCTAACCTCATTTTCATGGCCCCTAAGGAAGGAACATGTTGAGGGAGGGGGGGGGGTCTAGTACACTCTTAGGTATAGCAATTAAAGTTGATCCTAGAAACTTTGCAGTTAGTTTTCCACAGGACAGTTTGCAACTATCTTCAAGTTCAGTTCTTTCAGCATGTTCAGGACACTTTCCAATAAGTTAAAAAAACCTGTGCCCATTCGTGCTGCTGTTCTTTCTGTTAATTCAATATCCGCATTAGTCAACTTGATATGGGTCCCACAAACTTTGGCAATATTCTAGGATGGTTAACATGATTGTTTGGTGTGCAGTCTCATATGTAGACTGACAGCATTTCCCTAACATACTATCTGTGTACCACAGTCTGCCTCCTGCTTTACCTACAACTGAGCGTATATGATAATTTATCTATTTTTTATTATTTTAGCAGCCTTGGATGTACATACAATCATCAGATCCAATAGAAATTTGCACTACTCTCTACTTGCACTATTACACTTGTCTATGATTTTATTCCATTTTTCTAAAGAATGTTTAAATTCATCTTTCATGATGCTTAACACTGCTTCTGTTGTTTTCTTCTTCACCTTAGCAACATCAGCAACATGCTTTTCTTTCATGTCTCTGTTCATTCTAGGGAACAAAAAAAGTCACATGGGGCAAGGTCAGTTGAGGAAGGGATGTGAGGAACTGGGATCACACTGACAAGGGTGTGTGAACAGGGGCATCGTCAGGACAGAAAAACCAGTCACCCAACTGTCTCAAACCAGACCACTTTTGCTCCACACTGTTGTGCAAGTTTTTCAAAAGTTGCAAGTAGAAAGCGAGGTTAACTGTCTGAACCTGCAGCACGAAGTCTGAATGGACAACTTCTCTACATTTACATCCATACTCCGCAAGCCACCTGATGGTGTGTGGTGGAGGGTACCCTGAGTACCTCTATCGGTTCTCCCTTCTATTCCTGTCTCGTATTGTACGTGGAAAGAAGGATTGTCGGTATGCTTCTATGTGGGCTCTAATCTCTCTGATTTTATCCTCATGGCCTCTTTGCGAGATATACGTAGGAGGGAACAATATGCTGCTTGACTGTTCGGTGAAGGTATGCTCTCGAAACTTTAACAAAAGCCCGTACCGAGCTACTGAGCGTCTCTCCTGCAGAGTCTTCCACTGGAGTTTATCTATCATCTCCGTAACGCTTTCGCAATTACTAAATGATCCTGTAACGAAGCGCGCTGCTCTCCGTTGGATCTTCTCTATCTCTTCTATCAACCCTATCAGGTGCGAATCCCACACTGCTGAGCAGTATTCAAGCAGTGGGCGAACAAGCTACTGTAACCTACTTCCTTTGTTGTCGGATTGCATTTCCTTAGGATTCTTCCAATGAATTTCAGTCTGGCATCTGCTTTACCGACGATCAACTTTATATCATCATTCCATTTTAAATCACTCCTAATGCGTACTCCCAGATAATTTATGGAATTAACTGCTTCCATTTGCTGACCTGCTATTTTGTAGCTAAATGATAAGTGACCTATCTTTCTATGTATTCGCATCACATTACACTTGTTTACATTGAGATTCAATTGCCATTTCGTGCATAATGCGTCAATTCGCTGCAGATCCTCCTGCATTTCAGTACAATTTTCCATTGTTGCAACCTCTCGATACACCACAGCATCATCTGCAAAAAGCCTCAGTGAACTTCCGATGTCATCCACCAGGTCATTTATGTATATTGTGAATAGCAACGGTCCTATGACACTCCCCTGCGGCACACCTGAAATCACTCTTACTTCGGAAGACTTCTATCCATTGAGAATGACATGCTGCGTTCTGTTATCTAGGAACTCCTCAATCCAATCACACAATTAATCTGATAGTCCGTATGCTCTTACTTCGTTCATTAAACGACTGTGGGAAACTGTGTCAAACGCCTTGCGGAAGTCAAGAAACACGGCATCTACCTGTGAACCCGTCTCTAAGGCCCTCTGAGTCTCGTGGACGAATAGCGCGAGCTGGGTTTCACACGACCGTCTTTTTCGAAACCCATGCTGATTCCTACAGAGTAGATTTCTGGTCTCCAGAAAAGACATTATACTCGAACATAATACGTGTTCCAAAATTCTACAACTGATCGACGTTAGAGATATAGGTCTATAGATCTGCACATCTTTTCGACGTCCCTTCCTGAAAACGGGGATGACCTGTGCCCTTTTTCAATCCTTTGGAACGCTTCGCTCTTGTAGAGACCTACGGTACACAACTGCAAGAAGAGGGGGCAAGTTCCTTCGCGTACTCTGTGTAAAATCGAACTGGTATCCCATCAGGACCAGCGGCCTTTCCTCTTTTGAGCGATTTTAATTGTTTCTCTATCCCTCTGTCGTCTATTTCGATATCTACATTTTGTCAACTGTGCGAAATCTAGAGAAGGAAGCACAGTGCAGTCTTCCTCTGTGAAACAGCTTTGGAAGAAGACATTTAGTATTTCGGCCTTTAGTCTGTCATCCTCTGTTTCAGTACCATTTTGGTCACAGAGTGTCTGGACATTTTGTTTTGATCCACCTACCGCTTTGACATAGGACCAAAATTTCTTACGATTTTCTGCCAAGTCAGTATATAGAACTTCACTTTCGAATTCATTGAAAGCCTCTCGCATAGCCCTCCTCACACTGCATTTCGCTTCGCGTAATTTTTGTTTGTCTGCAAGGCTTTGGCTATGTTTATGTTTGCTGTGAAGTTCCCTTTGCTTCCGCAGCAGTTTTCTAACTCGGTTGTTGTACCACGGTGGCTCTTTCCCATCTCTTACGATCTTGCTTGGCACATATTCATCTAACGCATACTGTACGATGGTTTTGAAGTTTTGTCCACTGATCCTCAACACTATCTGTACTTGAGACAAAACTTATGTGTTGAGCCGTCAGGTACTCTGTAATCTGCTTTTTGTCACTTTTGCTAAACAGAAATATCTTCCTACCTTTTTTAATATTTCTATTTACGGCTTAAATCATCGATGCTGTAACCGCTTTATGATCGCTGTTTCCCTGTTCTGCATTAACTGATTCAAATAGTTCGGGTCTGTTTGTCACCAGAAGGTCTAAAATGTTATCGCCACGAGTCGGTTCTCTGTTTAACTGCTCAAGGTAGTTTTCAGATAAAGCACTTAAAAATATTTCACGGGGTTCTTTGTCCCTGCCACCCGTTATGAACGTTTGAGTCCCCCAGTCTATATCCGGCAAATTAAAATCTCCACCCAGAACTATAACATGATGGGGAAATCTACTCGAAATATTTTCCAAATTATTCTTCAGGTGCTGAGCCACAACGGATGCTGAGCCCGGGGGCCTATAGAGACATCCAATTACCATGTCTGAGCCTGCTTTAACCGTGACCTCCACCCAAATCATTTCACAAATCGAATCTCCGTCAATTTCCTTCGATAATATTGCACTTCTTATCGCTATAAACACCCTGAAGTAACAAATCAGCACTGTCTGAATGTTTGATTTCACATGATGAGCTTTCTTGTGAAGAGATGAACTTGAAGTCTCCCACTGGCTTGACTGTTGCTTTGATTCAGGATAATGAGCTTAGCACCCAGTTTCATCACCTGTGATAATTTTTGAAAAAGAGTTCTGATCATTTACTGACTCTTCTTTTAAAGTACAACACGCTTTGACAGGCTTGCCTGACATTTGGCATTACCCCCAAAGGCCTCACACTTAAAGTTCCCATCTCTGGCTGCAATCCTTCTTTCCATCAGTCCTTATACCAGTTCCAAACAACACAATCCATAGCCCTCACCCGCCTAATCCTTCACCTATACGTCGACTCGGCCAATGAACACACCCGTCAATTCCTATCCCAAATCAAAGACCTCAATCTTTCCTCTCCCACATCCACACCGGCTGTTCATAGCATCCTCCTACAGGCCAACCGCAATTTAGAACAGCATGCCACCCTCCATCTCAAAAAACTATCCAATCTCCTGGTTTCCACCTCTGGAAAGACAACTCACTCACCCTCCACAACCTTTCCAACAAACCTAAACCTCCTCTGATTGCACACAAACCCAGTCTCTCCCATCTACTCAATCTCCCACTTCCAGCTCCACTCCCCCCAACACCTCAAAATTCTAGTCAACACAATCTGGAACCACAACACCCCAATTCAGTAGTTAACCTTTCCTCCAAACCTCTCTCCCAATCCGAAACCTCTGTCCTGTCCAAAGGCCTCACCTTCAGCCCCACTCCCAGGTTGAACCAAACTGCCCTTGTCAAAGATTTACTGTCCTACACTCGTAGTCTCTGCTGGAAATATCACTTTGCCACGAAGAAAAATAATCCTGATCCCACTCCTAATGATCCAACTACCCAAGACACTATCCAAATTGTACCCTGTCTGAAACAGTTCCGTCCTCCATCACAGCGGGACCCACTTCCTCTTCCTCAAAATCACCCTCTCCAAACCTTCCAGGAATTTCTCACTTACAGCCTTGCGTCTCAATCTTTCTTGAAAAACCTTAATCCTACTCCCAACATCACCACAGCCGAAGCCCAGGCTATCCGTGATCTGAAAGCTGACCGATCCATCATCATTCTTGCGGCTGACAAGGGTTCCACGACCGTGGTACTTGATCGTCTGGAGTATGTGGCTGAGGGACTGTGTCAGCTTTCAGACAACTCTACATACAAAGTTTGCTAAGGTAATCCCATTCCTGATGTCCAGGTGGACCTTCAAGGAATACTCAGAACCTTAGGCCCCCTACAAAACCTTTCACCTGACTCCATCAAACTCCTGACCCCACCGACACCTTGCACTCCTACCTTCTACCTACTTCCTAAAATTTAGAAACCCAAACATCCTGGCCGCCCCATTGTAGCTGGTTACCAAGTCCCCACAGAACGTATCTCTGCCTACGTAGATCAACACCTTCAACCCATTACATGCAGTCTCCCATCCTTCATCAAAGACACAAACCACTTTCTGGAACGCCTGGAATCCGTACCCAGTCTGTTACCCCCGGAAACCATCCTTGTAACCATTGATGCCACTTCCCTATACACAAATATCCCGCACGTGCAGGGCCTCGCTGCAATAGAGCACTTCTTTCACGCCGATCACCTGCCACCCTACCCAAAACCTCTTTCCTCGTCACCTTAGCCAGCTTCATCCTGACCCACAATTTCTTCACTTTTGAAGGCCAGACATACCAACAATTAAAGGGAACAGCCATGGGTACCAGGATGGCCCCCTCGTATGCCAACCTATTTATGGGTCGCTTAGAGGAAGCCTTCTTGATTACCCAAGCCTGCCAACCCAAGCCACTTCCTCATCCCCTCAAACCCAGAACCTCCCACAGAACCACCACAAAAGTGCCCCACTTGTGACAGGATACTTCCCGGGACTGGATCAGACTCTGAATGTGGCTCTCCAGCAGGGATACTACTTCCTAAAATCCTGCCCCGAAATGAGATCCATTCTTCATGAAATCCTCCCCACTCCAGCAAGAGTGTCTTTCCGCCATCCACCTAACCTTCGTAACCTCTTGGTTCATCCCTATGAAATACCCAAAGCACCTTCCCTACCCTTTGGCTCCTACCCTTGCAACCGCTCCCGGTGTAAAACCTGTCCTATGCACCCTCCCACCACCACCTACTCCAGTCTTGTAACCAGGAAGGTGTACACGATCAAAGGCAGAGACACGTGTGTAAGCACCCACATGATTTACCAACTGACCTGCCTACACTGTGACACTTTCTATGTGGGAATGACCAGCAACAAACTGTCCATTCGCATGAATGGACACAGGCAGACAGTGTTTGTTGGTAATGAGGATCACCCTGTGGCTAAACATGCCTTGGTGCACAGCCAGCACATCTTGGCACAGTGTCACACCGTCCGAGTTATCTGGATACTTCCCACCAACACCAACCTTCCCGAACTCCGGAGATGGGAACTTGCCCTTCAATATATCCTCTCTTCTCGTTATCCACCAGGCCTCAATCTCAGCTAATTTCAAGTTGCCGCCACTCATAACTCACCTGTCATTCAACATCATCTTTGCCTCCACACTTCCGCCTTGACTCTCATCTCTGCCCATACTCTTTGCCTTTAAATATGTCTGCTTGTGTCTGTGTATGTATGGATGGATATGCGTGTGTGTGTGTGTGTGTGTGTGTGTGTGCGCGCGCGCGAGTATATACCTATCCTTTTTTCCCCCTAAGGTAAGGGACTGGAATGACTCCTTACCCTCTCCCTTGAAACCCACATCGTTTCATCTTTCCTTTTCCTTCCCTCTTTCCTGACGAAGCAGCCGCCGGTTGCGAAAGCTCAAATTCTGTGTGTGTGTTTGTGTGTTTTATTCATTGTGCCTATCTACCAGCGCTTTTCCGCTTGGTAAGTCTTGGAATCTTTGTTTTTAATATATTTTTCCCATGTGGAAGTTTCTTTCTATTTTAATTACTATGTACATATCTATACATACTTCAATTCAGTTACACTGTAGTTTTATTGCTTGCATAAATTTCTCTCTCTAGTTACTATTTGAAGTATGAAATGGCAGGGAAACCTGTGGAGGTTTGACCAAGTTTTTAAAAAACATATTGTAAATCTATATGGTTTTGGCTGATTTTTGTCGAATATTAGATACTAATTCATGAAAGTACAGTACCTATCTCATTTATAAAAATGTTCACCGTCTTACAGAAATAACATTAGATAAGTTTTGTCTGATGGTTGATATGGGTCAGAGCCCTTCGACCATAGGAGATTTGACCCATGGTAAAGGAGGTTTAACCGAGTGATGAAGAAATGGGAAAATAGGCTCCATACACATAAAGAAACAAATAATAACTGGTGGACATTATATTAGTCACATCGGGCAAAACTACTGAGTATAAAACATACATGTGCATATTTGTAACATACATCCAGTGCTGAAAAAGTGACAGAAAACGTTATCTTAGCGACACGATATTGTGTTCCCCAGTTACAACTGGGTTGGGGAATTTTCTAAAATCTCTAAATACAACTTCACTAATGTCTTCAATGGTAGGAAAATAAAATGATTTGTGTGCTGGCCTTCTCAATAATTTTACTTTGATTTCATTGCTGTTTATATATTTTAATACTTCTCCAGCATAAAATTACCTGTCAAATCAAATTTCACAAGAACATAGCCCCAAGCTTGATGGACTCTTGTTGAGGCAGAGCTTGATGGACTCTTTTTGAGGCAGATCACTTAAGTTTGGAAAACCTTGGAAATTCCCTATATATTTGGATGTTAGGAGAGTTCATTTCACTGTTTTTGCAATTCTTTTGTTAATCTTTTACTTAGCCATTCACCATGCTGCTCTTCAGTGAATTTTGATGGCTGTATCAGTCAGAATTCTACTTACACATCTTTTCCTACCAACTTAAACAATCTTTCTTTGCTCTCCTTTAGGAAATGACCTGTCTGCCTACAGAGACATGTAGACTACTTTCTATGTAGTACGAGAAGAGATTTCTGCAGCACTCTGGCTATAGTTGCCAGTAGTTTCAACACAAGCCTTAGATGCAAAAGTTACTGTATGATATTCCAAAGATGTTAATAGAAGCGTATTATTATCCATGGAAGTGGATGTTACTGCAATGTCCTCCATAGAAGTTACACTACTGGTTGATCCTGCATAGAAGCGGCAACTGTTGAATGACCATCTGTAGAAGTTGATGTGTTTGCACAAATGTCCTTAGAATTTGATGGCTCTGGCACTTCTTCTATGGAAGGGGAGTCTACATCTAGATATGGTCAATCTGTAACATATGATCCTAGAAAATCATCCTCAGTGAAAGCGTTGATGTTAAATCGCTAAATACTGATCCAGGCAAAACCTTTATCGAACTCACATGTTTGTTATTGTATCTTCCATGTCTGGGTGACAGGTATGTACCATGGGGGCTCCCTTACCCACATATGGGTTACTCTCTTCTTATGATGTGCAGTTGGAATTTTGAAAATAAATTAATGGAATAAACACTGACTTATAACTATAGGATATACAAAATAAAGTGGACACATCTGTGAAAGAAAATACTGAATTTATAACATGCTGGAACTGTAGTCAGTGCTGTGTTAAGAACTGATAACTATCATTAATCAAAAATTTGCGACTGTAGGTGTGAATTATCCGTACTAGTCAGCTATATGATAAGTGAAATCCAGAGCCTAAAGGCTGAAGTTACTCTCTTAAATAAGAAGGTGTATGAATTTGAACAACAGCGCCTGATGAACGACTGTAGGCCTAAACTAAAAACCAAGGAATGCTTTCCTGCCATCATTACGCAAAACAGGTTTCAAATTCTCAACGAAATAGTGGAACAAGAACAAATTCAGTCCATGCAAACTGTAAGTAATCCTTCAAGCAGCAAAAAAACTGTCAGTGATAAGTTCAGAAAACACCAAGTCCCAAACTCATGTGCAAACCGTGAAACTGATTGTACACAAACCGTCCAAGGAAATGGAATCTGTGAAAGTAAATGCAAGAAATCATACCTACAGAAGAAACGACGACAATCAGAAACACAAGCAGGGCCGGATTCTATATATGGGGTTAGTCATGGATGTGAAATAGCGCAAAGCATCGCAAAGATGCAAGACAACTTGCAGCTGTAGTCCACATCCAGCCTGGAGCCCCTCTTACTGCTGTGATGAAGTTGTGCATGCAGGATTGTGACTCCTTCTCATCCAATGACTGTGTTGTTATTATGGGAGGTTAATATGATGTAGCAAGAAATCAAGCAAATGATGCAATTGGACATATGAAAATGGTACTGGGTAAGTTAAATGACACCAATACAATTGTTGTTAACATTCCACAGAGGCACAGTCTATTGTGAACCGGGACGTTCATAAAACAAATGATACGATTAAAGCTCTATGTAGCAAATTTCAGAATGTGTCTCTAGTAGATGACAGCTATCTAGATATGGAGCAGCACACATCTCATGGTTTGCACATGAACAAAAGAGGCAAAAAGATTGTTAGCAGCAAAATTATTGACGAAGTCAGGTGACATTGTTCACAAAGTGACAAAAAGAAGTCCATTGCCAGGGGTGCTACAACCCACCTCAACAAAATCTGCCACAACACCAGCCACCATTGGCAAGCCAGGGAAACTTGTAAAGCCTGCTGGTCTCATTGCTAGTCCAAAATAATCCTCTAAGGTCCAGCAGGAAAAAACTCAGCCTTAAAATCATACACCAGAACCTTGGTAGTCTTAGAAAAAAGCATAATGATCTAGATGTAATTTTACGGATTTACCAAGCTGATATATTAGTTGTTACTGAACAGTGGTACAATGAACCTCTGATTAGCATTAGTCAAGCACTGTGTATGAAATTCTGCAGAGTTTTCAGTAGAAAAGACAAGACTGGTGCAGGTGTAACAATTTTCTCTGTAAATGAAAGTAATTTTAATGTTATTGATGTGAGGGCCTTGGAAGGAGTGTCAGAATTTGTTGCAATAAACCTAAAATGGGGTGTTTACAGGCCACCTGCATGAAATATAGATACCTTTTTTGTAAATCTTTCTGACTTGCTTGCATATATAGACACAACATTTTCTGGGCCAAATTGTCATGTAACTATTATAGTTACAGAGGATATAAATATAGATTTATTAACAGATGATGTCAGCATCAAAAAGTTACATCACCTGTATGATGAATTTAACCTGACCCACTCATTAGGAAACCCACTAGGGAAATTTTCAATAGTAATACATGTCTTGACAACATAATAACGAACATGACCCATCTATCCCATAGTGCATTGGTTTTGAAACTAGCCATTTCAGATCACCATGCAGTACAGCTTAAATTGGTGCTTCATGCAGCCCCCACTGTCACCACAAAGCAACAGTTTGTAACTAAAACAATAATGTATAATGACAACACAAATAGACTAAACTGCATGTTAGCACAAATAAAATGGTTTGAAAATAATAGCGTTTCATATGATAGATTTGCTGCTGACTTCTATTACTTATTTGATACCACATGCCCAGTTGTAATCACAAAAAAATATACAAAAATATTTAGGTAAATACTAATGTCACTGAAGCAAGGGAAAAATTAAAACTGCCCCACAGTGGAATGCTGAATAACAGAGAGATTCCTGAGCTAATGGAAGCCCTCAAAATATATTAAGCCCACTATAAGGACTTACTCACACAGACCAGGAGCAACTATGTTGCAAATAAGCTTCAAAACTCACACAAAGTAACTGCTGGCATCTGGGCAGTCATAAACAGTTTTAGAATCTGCAATGACAAATCCTGTATGGATTTTACTATTAACCACAATGGCATGCCCATAAAAGACCAATTGTAAATTGTAAATATTTTAATGAATATTTTTCTTTCCATAGGAGAAGCCATAAATGACAAACATAAAAACATGGGCTACAGTTTTAAAGGTACTACATATTATATATCTTGCCCCCACAAACTGTGCAGAAACAATGGGCATCATTAGCTCTCTAAAACCCTCTAATTCAGCTGGGCATGATGGCCTAAATATTAATGTTTTAAAAACCTGTAGCCAAAATGTCTCTGTACCTCTGTCTGTAGCAGTCAACAGTATAATAGAATCAGGCACCTTTCCAGACAGACTAAAAATAGCACAGGTAACACCCATTTTAAAAAAAAAGGCGACAACAACAAAATAGAAAGCTACAGACCAGTCCCAATCCTTCCACTCTTTTCCAAAATAGTTGAGAAAGTTATATACAACAGGATTATAAACTTTCTTAATAAACACAACCTGATGTTTGGAAATCAAAATGGATTCCTAAAAGGTAAATCAACTAGCACTGCAGCTGCTCAACTAATTAATTAGGTGTCACAGAATAGTGAAGGCAAGGAACATGTAGAAGGTGTATACTTAGACCTGGAAAAAGCCTTTGATTGTATGGATGTTGACATCCTATTAGACAAGCTATGGAACATGGGCATTAGAGGCCCTGCTTATGACCTAATAAAGTGTTACTTGAGCAATAGAAAACAGTTTTTTCTACTTAAAACAGAAAGTGGTGCCTATAAATCAGAGATCACTTGCACAAAATATGGTGTGCCCCAGGGATCAGTGTTGAAACCATTTCTGTTCTTGATCTATGTAAATAATACTAATGGGTGACTGGAATTCGAGTGTAGGAAAAGGGAGAGAAGGAAACATAGTAGGTGAATATGGATTGGGGCTAAGAAATGAAAGAGGAAGCCGCCTAGTAGAATTTTGCACGGAGCACAACTTAATCATAGCTAACACTTGGTTCAAGAATCATGAAAGAAGGTTGTATACGTGGAAGAACCCTGGAGATACTAAAAGGTATCAGATAGATTATATAATGGTAAGACAGAGATTTAGGAACCAGGTTTTAAGTTGTAAGACATTTCCAGGGGCAGATGTGGACTCTGACCACAATCTATTGGTTATGACCTGTAGATTAAAACTGAAGAAACTGCAAAAATGTGGGAAATTAAGGAGATGGGACCTGGATAAACTGAAAGAACCAGAGGTTGTACAGAGTTTCAGGGAGAGCATAAGGGAACAATTGACAGGAATAGGGGAAAGAAATACAGTAGAAGAAGAATGGGTAGCTGTGAGGGATGTAGTAGTGAAGGCAGCAGAGGATAAAGTGGGTACAAAGACGAGGGCTGCTAGAAATCCTTGGGTAACAGAAGAAATATTGAATTTAATTGATGAAAGGAGAAAATATAAAAATGCAGTAAATGAAGCAGGCAAAAAGGAATACAAACGTCTCAAAAATGAGATCGATAGGAAGTGCAAAATGGCTAAACAAATGTAAGGATGTAGAAGCTTATCTCACTAGGGGTAAGATAGATACTGGCTACAGGAAAATTAAAGAGACCTTTGGAGAGAAGAGAACCACGTATATGAATATCAAGAGCTCAGATGGCAGCCCAGTTCTAAGCAAAGAAGGGAAGGCAGAAAGGTGGAAGGAGTATATAGAGGGTTTATACAAGGGCGATGTACTTGAGGACAATATTATGGAAATGGAAGAGGATGTAGATGAAGACGAAATGAGAGATACGATACTGCGTGAAGAGTTTGACAGAGCACTGAAAGACCTGAGTCGAAACAAGGCCCCCGGAGTAGACAACATTCCATTAGAACTACTGACGGTCTTGGGACAACCAGTCCTGACAAAACTCTACCAGCTGGTGAGCAAGATGTATGAGACCGGCGAAATACCCTCAGACTTCAAGAAGAATATAATAATTCCAATCCCAAAGAAAGCAGGTGCTGACAGATGTGAAAATTACCGAACTATCAGTTTAATAAGCCACGGCTGCAAAATACTAACGCGAATTCTTTACAGACGAATGGAAAAACTGGTAGATGCAGACCTCGGGGAGGATCAGTTTGGATTCCGTCGAAATGTTGGAACACGTGAGGCAATACTGACCTTACGACTTATCTTAGAAGAAAGATTAAGAAAAGGCAAACCTACGTTTCTAGCATTTGTAGACTTAGAGAAAGCTTTTGACAATGTTGACTGGAATACTCTTTTTCAAATTCTAAAGGTGGCAGGGGTAAAATACAGGGAGCGAAAGGCTATTTATAATTTGTACAGAAACCAGATGGCAGTCATAAGAGTCGAGGGGCATGAAAGGGAAGCAGTGGTTGGGAAAGGAGTGAGACAGGGTTGTAGCCTCTCCCCGATGTTATTCAATCTGTATATTGAGCAAGCAGTAAAGGAAACAAAAGAAAAATTTGGAGTAGGTATTAAAATTCATGGAGACGAAGTAAAAACTTTGAGGTTCGCCGATGACATTGTAATTCTGTCAGAGACGGCAAAGGACTTGGAAGAGCAGTTGAACGGAATGGACAGTGTCTTGAAAGGAGGATATAAGATGAACATTAACAAAAGCAAAACGAGGATAATGGAATGTAGTCAAATTAAATCGGGTGATGCTGAGGAATTAGATTAGGAAATGAGACACTTAAAGTAGTAAAGGAGTTTTGCTACTTAGGAAGTAAAATAACTGATGATGGTCGAAGTAGAGAGGATATAAAATGTAGACTGGCAATGGCAAGGAAAGCGTTTCTGAAGAAGAGAAATTTGTTAACATCGAATATAGATTTATGTATCAGGAAGTCGTTTCTGAAAGTATTTGTTTGGAGTGTAGCCATGTATGGAAGTGAAACATGGACGATAACTAGTTTGGACAAGAAGAGAATAGAAGCTTTCGAAATGTGGTGCTACAGAAGAATACTGAAGATAAGGTGGATAGATCACGTAACTAATGAGGAGGTATTGAATAGGATTGGGGAGAAGAGAAGTCTGTGGCACAACTTGACTAGAAGAAGGGATCGGTTGGTAGGACATGTTTTGAGGCATCAAGGGATCACAAATTTAGCATTGGAGGGCAGCGTGGAGGGTAAAAATCGTAGAGGGAGACCGAGAGATGAGTACACTAAGCAGATTCAGAAGGATGTAGGTTGCAGTAGGTACTGGGAGATGAAGCAGCTTGCACAGGATAGAGTAGCATGGAGAGCTGCATCAAACCAGTCTCAGGACTGAAGACAACAACAACAACAACTATAAATTACAAAATTGTTCTCTATGACAATGACAAGTCCATTGTGTGTAAAAAGGAATCATGTAATGAACCAGAGGCCGAGTGTAATAATGTGACGAAAGAAATTGTTCAGTCTCTTAATGAAAGCCACTTAAATGTAAGCACCACTAAAACATGTTTGATGGAGTTTAACAAAACTAGTTTGAATAATTATATATTGGCAACAAATTGGTAAAGAAAGAGTCTATGGTAAAATTCCTTGGCGTAAAAATCCAAAGCAACCTGAAATGGGACACATATATTGATTCACCAGCAACTAAGTTCTCCAAAAATATATTTCCAATCAGTACTATTAGCAAGTTCTGTAGAGACACTGTAGCCCTAAAGACTGCATACCATGCTCTTTTCTCCTCTCACTTTAACTGCAATATTGAAATTTTGGGGGCAACAACCAAAGCTAATCTAGATAAGCTACTCATTCTTCATAAAACGGGCGTGAGAATAATCTGTGGAGCAAAATATAGGGAATCCTGTCATAACTTGTTACCAAAAACAGAGGTGTTAACTGTTATAAATGCATACATTCTAAAAGCCGTAATGCTTTTGAAAAGACTGCACAGAAACACTTATTCAGATTTCCACCAGTACAATACTACAAATAAAGAAAGATTTTACACTGACAGTCACAGAACAGCACTTTACAAAAAGGGGCCTCAATACGCAGGTATAAAATTAGCTAATGCACTGCCTAGCGCAGCATAGCTCTTCCTACAATTAAACTGAAACATTAGCTTAAGAAATTTTTAGTAAAACACCCTTTCTACACATTATAAGAGTACCATACTTATATGAAGAACTTCAAATGATTTGTGAAATTATGTGAATAGAAATCAGTAAACATCTTACTGTAATTTTATTGTACATTAATGACGTATTCAGAAGAATGTATCTTGTGTGTTATACAAATAAATTTAAACATTACTGTTTCTTTGTACATGTGCAGTGCACCATTCAAAGTTGAATAAAGCTATTATTATTATTATTATTGATGTAGAAACAAAATACTTCATTTTTTTCACTTATAACATATTACATTACACTCTCTCACATGGTGTCCAATAAAACATGCTAAACACATTTGTGGTTGTTTTGGACAGTTGTAACCATAAGGCATAGACTTTTTTAAAATTTGTCTTTACTTCTTGTCATTTAGCATTTGCCATTTATTCTGGTAACAGAGGACGAAACAAGATGTTTCAACATCAATCAAGAAAGAATGCACAGTCCTCGCAGACAGAGACTTTGTAGTGGTAATGGGTGGAGCAAACGACGTCAGCAGAAACGAAAGGAAGATTGCTACTTCCACAGTGAAGAAGACTCTCTGAATGTTAACCCACACCAACGTCATTGTTGTTAATGTGCCACATCCACATAATTTGTCCCAGTGGTCATGTGTGAATAAGGAAGTGGGGCAAACAAACAAGGAGGACAAAGCTATCTGTAAGCACTTTAAGAATGTTTCCTTAATTAACACCAGTATTTGCACCAGAGAATGGCATACCAAGCATGGTCAACATTTCAGTTATCTAGGTAAACGTGTTTTAAGTGATACAATTATCGGAATAGTATTGGATAAGCTAGAGAAGGAAAAAAGACCAGTAATGTGTTTGGATTATGTTTCAACTGAGATGACAAAAAACTTGTATGCATAGACCAGGTTGGGTATTCTAGTAACATAAGGACACAACCTGGTCAACTTTCAAGCAGAAACAGTGGGTCATGTCAACTAAGAGAATATGCAAAAAAAGAAATGCCTAAAGTAATATTTTAAAATATGTCACCTCAGTATTCAGGGCATGGCAGATAAAAACTTAATTGTCAACGAATTTTCAAATGAAAACGTGATAGATATTCTATGTTTAAGTCAACATTGGTGTAAAGAGGATGAGCTTGGGTATGTAGTATTGGATTACTATACACTACTTAGTTGCTATTGCAGAAAACAGCACTTATGTGGTGGGGTAGCTATATATGCTAAAACACATCTTGCACCCAACTGCGGCAGGATAGATCTCAATACCCTTTGTGATGAAATGCATTTTTAAATATCCGGTCTAGTAATTGAGAGCCTTAAGCTAATGGTAGTAGTAGTGTACAGGCCACCTAGTGCAGACCCCCATATCTTTCTGGAGAAACCTGAGGAACTCTTAATGTACATATGAATACCGAAATGGAAAAAATACAATGTTGTCATTTGATTGGATATCAACTCAAGTTTTGAAGTCCTGCGAACAGCAAAACTGTGACAGAGCTCAAAAATGTGCTTCGGCAATTTAACCTGTACTATGTTAATTGCAAACCTAACAGAGGCTCATCCTGTCTAGACAATATATTTACAAATATTAAGAGATCTTGTATGTCCACTGATGTAATTAGTATCCCTTACTCAGACCATGATGCAGTATATCTTAGTCTTAATAACGTAACTCCAGACTGCACCAAACCAGAATCTAAAACTGTGATTACTAGACCAGTGAGCAGAGAGAGGATGGATAGGTTTAGACATGCCTTCACTTATTTCAGTTGGGACACGTTTTATTAGGCTTCAACACTGTTCAGCGGATACTGTATTCACAAAGTTTTTCTTTGTCTTTTTAAATGTATTTGAAAAAATGTACAGTGAATATTAGTAGTAATTACAAGAAAAGGAAAACGAAAGAATGGTATACTCCACAGTTATGGCAACTGAAAAATACTGTTATGCTGTATTCTAGTTTCTACAAAACCAGTAAATCAGAACTATATAAAGACCTGTATGCTAAAGCTAAATGTAAGTATAGGAAGGCAATAGATGAAGCAAAGAAACGGCATAACAAAGTAAACATTGAAAAATCTAACAACCAATGCAAGAAGGCCTGGAGTGTAATAAACTCCATTGCACTCACTAAACACAAAGAGGAAATTGCCATTACCACAGAAGAATTTAATAAATATTGCATTCAGTCCATTGAAGAAATTAGTAGTTAATAATCAAACCACCTGAAAATGCACTTAGTATAATGGACAGCTGCTTTGAAAAGCTTCCCCCAAGCACCTTCACTTTCATAGAAGTGAGCCCAAATAATATCATAAAAATAGTGAAAAACTTCAAACCTTCAGTTAGTGTTGATTACCATGATATATCATGTAATTTGTTGAAAGATGTTATTGATTGTGTGATTTATCCTTTTACCTTTTGTGTTAACAAATGCCTGGTTGAGAGTATGTTCCCCGACATACTAAAAATTTCTAGAGTTGTGTCCATATACAAAAAAGGGGGAAAGAACTGTCCGACTAGTTACAGACCTGTATCCATAACCCCAGATTTTTCAAAAATTTTTAGAAACGATCGTGTATGAGCAAGTTAGTGCCTACTTGGGTAAACTAAATATAATTAGTGATAATCAGTTTGGATTTAGGAAAGATAAATCCACAACGGATGCAATGGACTCGCTCATAAAATTAGTCCTAGAAGTGTTCAAGGCTAGGGTCTATGCCCAGGCTACATTTTGTGACCTGAGCAGAGCCTTTGACTGTGTAGAGCATGACACTGTGCTGAATAAGCTAGTTTACTATGGTTTCGATGACAACAGTATAAATATGTTCAGGTCTTTTCTAGAGAACCGTAAACAAGTCGTGTGCATTGGTAGGGAGAAATCAAATTTGGTTAATGTTAGGTATGGACTGCCTCAAGGGTCAGTGCTTGGACCCTTACTGTTTATACTAATGATTAATGACCTGCCCTTATTCATAAATTCTCATACAATACTGTATGCTGATGACACAACTTTTCTACATAAAAGCTCTGATCTAGGTACACTGAGAACACTGACCCAAAATACCCTTGCTCAGTCCTCATTATGGTTCAAAGCTAATGGCTTCTTGCTAAATGAAAACAAAACCCAGACACTTTACTTTAGCCTCAAAGAGATGCCTAACTACCAGGAATTGGAACATGTTAAATTTTTAGGTGCTACTACTGACAATAAATTGACTTGTGAACCACGCATTAAAAATATATTGCCTACGCTTTCAAGAGTTATTTATCTAATTAGAAATTTAAAAAGACATGTTCCCAATGACTACGTGAGTCAGCATATTTTGCCTTCTTCCAAAGCATCATCTCTTATGGAATTTTACTGTGGGGTAGTAGCTGTCATGTAAATGAATTTTTCTTTTACAGAAGAAAGTAATAAGAATAATAACGGATTCTGATAAAGCACACCATTGTGAACCTCTGTTTATTAAATTTCAGTGTCTTACAGCAGTAAACTTATTCATCTACAATGTTTTAATGTACATTAGAAACAATGTGTCTAATTTTGTGTTGAGAAGTGATATTCATAGCCATAATACTAGAAACATAACGTCTGTAGATGTACCATATCATATATTATCAAAATCGCATAACTCTTACCTAGTTCTTGGACTAAGGATGTTTAATAGACGAAGTGCTGACTTTGAAGAATTACCTGTAAATATCTTTAAAGCTAATATATACAAGCTACTAGTGAACAATCCGTTTTACACCATTGATGAATTCTTTGAAGATGAAAATACTGTATTCTAACTTGTACCTATTTTATGTAAACTAATTTACATCGATATAGTAGATTTTGTGGAAATATATGCTCTTGACTTTGTCTATTGCTGTAATCAGCTGAACGACAATAAAATTATTATTATTATTATTATTATTATTATTATTATCATACATATTTCACATAAGTGTTCCCTGCCAATTCTTACAAATTTCTGAATGGTGGGCCACATTCCTTGTTTTATTTCTATTACTAACAGGCATAGCATTTTCTGTGGACAACCATTCAGTAATGAGATGTTTCCAAAATTTTCTTATTTTGGTTTTTGTATTTATATCTGTCTGGTACACAGCGTGAGCATTTGCTATACTTGTTTCTAAAACAGGGTGTATACAACCCGGGACAAACGGGAGATCTGGAAAAAACCAGGGAATTTTTTCATCCAGGAGAAAACCGTGAAAAATTCGGGAATTTTTTAGAATTCCGGGAAGTTTTCATTGTTTTAGTTTTCTGTTAAATTTTTGGAATTTTGATTGGTGGGAACCGATTCTCTAACAGAAGATATTACTGTATCCCGCTACTGCAGAATAACACTTCAACAGTAAAACATAGAGAGAAAAAAACGAAAAGGAAATGCGCCATATACGACGACAAACAGTGCTCATGCATTCGTGTGTCTACAGCAAAACGTGTTAAAAAGCTTTAGGGAGGCTATGCAGTGCCTCATAACAACAAATTATCTCTGATGAGCGTGAAGTCACAACTATTCACATTAGATTCGTTTTAGCGGTTACAAGTGGCCTCATGCGCATGTGCAGTTGAGTCCCGTTTGAGGAGTAGATACTCCCGCTTCTAGCTACAGGAATGAGACTTGAGTGTGCAACCAGTCGCAGCAAGCAGCTAGCAGTTAGATGCTACCGGGAAAAGGGGGCGCCAAATTCATATTCTTGAGGAAAAAAAACTGTTTTCACAAAGCGACTAGCAGCCAGCGCACGTTTGTCTATCGATTATGCATATGATTTTGAAACGCACCCCTGTTGGTTTTTGAACATTTTTGAACACTTTTTAAGTTTAATTCTGAATGAATCTTGAATTGATTTTTGAATGCGTGCATAGTGTATGTGATGTCTCTGTCAGGATAATACTCATTGCATCTAGAAATAAACTTTCCGCAGACAATAGGAGATGGGGCTATACGAGCAGAGCGGAGTAAAGCCGAATGGATAATGCCAATTACTGTCTGATTATGTGGTTGATTGGTTTTGCGAATGATCAGCGTTGTTGTAATTACTTGTGAAATCCATGGATTCAGACTACCAGAATGGAAATAAACGACTAACAGGAATAACAGGTGAGAAAGACTACGTATTATCTTCTCGGTGTATCCAAGAAATTGAAATTTTGACACAAAATTTTTGGTCAGATCGCTACACTCGTAAGGACCAGTTCTACAGTCCCCAGCTAGCAGCCACTTAAGTTATATTCTGGATGTAACGCGGAAAACGTGTTGTAGGAACATGTAACAACTCCTGACTGGAAAACAATCATGGGATAACTAATCTTCAGTTTCTGCCAGGATTCGTGAAGTTAATCGGCGAACAAATTTGGACAATGGCAGGAATAGCTACAGAACTGGTGATGACAAGATTGTTTGTTAGAATGAGGAAGGAGAAGAAACGAGGACATCACAAGTTATGGAAAAATAAGACAATTCAAAATTTATATGAAAATTTCGTAATACTACTTTTCGATCTCATGCTTGAGACACTGGTGCGTATGAATGATATGTGAAACTATTTCCTAACGTGAATCTTTTTGCTTGTAGTAGACCTAATAGGCATTTGATAAAAAACTTTATGAATTATATTCTGTCGTTTTATAAAGATGACCATTTGTGCCGAAACAGTATCGTTTATTTTGTGTCCGTTAAAAAATTGCTGCCATATTAGAAAGGCCTATTTTGTTTTATCCAGCAGACAGTTTCAAAATAGACGTAATCAGATCGAGAAACCACACCTGTCTAGCGTACTACTTGTATTAACAGCTTTTTCAATATTAGATAGCGACATTTAGATTTTTCATGTAGCAAAACGTTTGATGAACTTTGATGAGGTAATAGATTCTTGCGCAGAAAGGATAGCACACCGTGTAAAACTATAGCAAGATTAGAGAGAAAAAAATGCTAGGAGCTAAGAATTAAAGAAATGTGTACTTCCTTGCTTGGCTCTTGTCTGTATTGGTTTTAGGTATCCTATACTTAATTTTATATGACACAAAATAGCAAGTTGTCAGACAATAAGCAATAAAGTGTGCAATTTTTCTGAAGCGTTCTTGATCTCCCAATTACAAATAATCCCATTCTTTATTAATTGCGAGATTATTTTTAAATGGGCAGGCTGTCAAACCAGCTGACTGAGATCAGGAGAGGCATCACAGGACATACCAATTTCCACTGTCTCGAATATAGTTTGATGGCATCCATTACAAAATATACACGTTTCAATACCACAGAGCAATATACAGTGACATACAATAGAAGATTGCTCTCTGAAGAGATGTGGCACTGCACTTGGCACACTTACGACCAAACAACATGTCTTACATTTCCTCGAACACATATGTTTTATGTTTCAGACTTTTCAGGAAGATGTGCGCTTAAAGGTGAACATGTTTTTGAAAATTCGATTTTTTTATGTATTGACCCTGTTAGCAAATATCGTAGATACGGGGCTGATGCGCAGAGCAGTCTGAGTTATAGTGGGTAGACTCCACCTGACCCGTGTTTACATTTAGTGATTTTGCTGTTTCTCCTTTGTTTACTCTCAGGTCAAATGAAAACAAGAAGGTATCTGTGACCGGGAGCTATCAAGTGAATTAAATAATTACGGAAGGCTAAAATATTTTATTAGTTTCAGATTTTATTTAATTTCCACCTTTCTTGACAGTGAAGTTATTTTTGTCTGTTTGTTAAAGAAATTTGACTTTTATTAACCTTTTCTGCAGAGGCAGTCAATGTATTCGAAACGAAATGTTTAGTTCCACAGAAATGGCTAGTTTCAGCTGTTCTCTGCACTTAAAGTGCACGTTTTCATCTTCTAGTCTTGTTTCTTTTACGACATAATGTATTATCTTTCAATGTTTTACACGTAAGTACATATGGGCTTCCTATGTCAAGGTAGCTGCGCAGCGCGGTGTCGGCTGTTATCTACGCTCTCAGACAACTGCTGAAACGAACCTATTTCTAACAAGTCGCAGGAAAATATTGCGAATGGTGGTTTGAAAGGCGTTACTTTCAAAGTAAATATCCTTTCACGTAAGTTGAACTATGTGTGAGAATGTACCATGAATTTCTTAAATCACAGAGCGTTTGACTCTCATTTAAAAATCAACTTTTTGATGACGAGCAATTTAGAAGAATTTCGAACCCTGAAGATCAGACATTTATGTCACTGTTAAAAGTTCTACTGGCACATTTCTGTGATATATCTTAAAATGTAACACACGCAAAAAAGATCAACATTATATGCAAAAGCTTAACTTCTCTTGTAGCTCATTAACCATAGAGACCAATATTGTATGTGAACACTTTGCTTTTCTTGTAGCAACACTATGTATACTAATTTTAACTATTAACTTTCCCTGTTTGTGTGTTTGTGCTACTTAACATTAATGTTAATGTTTGCTGACTACATCAAGGGTCTTATGCTCTGAATACCCACTGTCATCAGATGGCGAGATCACGTGACAGGAGCTATAACTGGCTTACAGAAGCGCACCGTAATCTCGGTTTCAATGATTTGGAAAGTAACATGTGGTGTTTTGTGGAATTTCAATATATACTTTCGAAATACGAAAATAAGCAGCGTACATGTTGTTGCACATCACAGATATTTACGAAGAATGTCTTTTTCTCTGAGTTTCGTTTTCTAAAGCGCCGGAAATTCAACGCCAGTGTATAAAATCATAACCATTCAAAAGATCGATAAGTTTCGCATGGAAAATATAATGTCACTTAATATGGAAAAAGTGTGTTTTCAACCTGGAGAAAGTGTATTTTAACCGGGAAATCCGGGAAAAATCCGGGATTTTTTTTTCTTGTCCATGTATACACCCTCTAAAAGCAAATGTAGTGCTATTTTTTGATGCCACTAGATACCCTCCTGCGTCATTGTGGCATAAGACAGCATCTGGTCACTTCTTCTGATGCCAGTTTTTCCGTTATTTTATGTCAGTATCATCACAGGTTTCTGTTTCAGAGGACATCCATGATGTGTAGAATTTGAACTTGATTTGTAACAGGTGCATGTTTTGTTGGTAATATCTTAACATTGTGAGCATCCCTATATTCTGGCACCAGAGTACCATTGCCACCTTCATGTGTTATCATTTCACCTCTCTTCAGTGGGTACAATAATCAAAACTTAACATAATCTTTTTGTTGTGCCATGCAGTTTTAATGACATGCGTTGGCTAATTCATTTCTCATGGAAAAGTTATCAACATACAACACTTGTACTTCATTTAGCAATTTAGCTGCAAGTTCAATGCAGAGGTTTTTGGCTATTCCAGCTGGATTCCTTCCACTAGTACCTCATCCAGGATACCCTTTGGCAGATCACACACACCCTTCGGTGGAGCACAGTTTAAAAGTTTTAAACCATACTTACATGATTCCTTCCCTGTCCTTCCCTAATCCGATGAGACCGGTGACCTCACTGTCTGATCTCTTCCCCCAAACAACCCAACCCCAATCCTGCCACATACAAATGAAAAGTCGTAAACATCTGTTGAACAGCATCTAACAGTGTCTCTACTAGACCCATCCAAATCATCAGTCTGGTAAAAGTTTATAATTTCCTCACGTGAGGTAGGTTTTTATTTTTTCACTTGAGCATGTTCAATCATTTCATGTTGATGCAATTTTTGCTCTGCATATCTATTAGTGTTTGTGATTAAAAGGCTCATTAGTTTGTCAGCAAATAACAGTGAAAGGACTTCACTTGTGGTAATATCAGATGGAAAACCCATCAAAAGTGCACACCATTTCTGGTGAATGAAATGCCTGTTAGTGGATTCTTTCCACTGTATGTTCTCCAATGAATCTTCAACAGAGTTCAATTTCTGTTCATCATTTGCAGCAAGTTCTAACAACATGTCATGGGGATCTTTGGTTGCACATGACTCCTCTGTATTGCGGTTTGGACTCATTATCATATTTCATCTAAAAGGTCCTTGTTGGTCATCACCACTCTTCTCAATTACAATAATTGTTTTGCGCCAAATTCTCACCAGTTATCCTACCATTGTCATGACAGCAGAAGTCTGATCCTGGATGAGTACCAACTTCCATTAACTCAAGTGCTCTTTTTCTGGAGAACACTAAAAAGACAATGAAATGAAAGTAATATTCCCTTTCTGTCAAAATGACCTTTGAAACATCTTTTTCTCTCCTCTTAATTTTCTTCTCTGGATTCTGGACTGTGCTGTAGCAGTTCACCTACTTTGTTTCTTCACTTGTTGTCCTCAGTGTCAACATACTGATTTAAAAAATAGGAGGTGGACGTACAGTACTGTCTACTGTAAATGATGAAGCCGACAGATGCACATTTGAGTTTCGCTGTCGTTTACTTCCACTTTCCATAATCCACAAATAATACACAGTTATAAATGCAGCCTGTACACTATTGTTCTAACTTCCCATAATCAATAGTTAACAGGCGAAAATACACATACTGTTACAACAATTTACTGTTGAACATCTACGAGCAGTGAAATCCTAACCACAAAGTTCACAGTTTTTGAAGAATAGAAAGGTCATTGTTTAAACACATGGCCTAATTGTGTAACACTTATTGCACTGTTAGGATGATGCGTTGTTGTCATTCTAACCAACACAGGTTCCTCATCTGAAACTCAGCCGTGGGCTGACTGTCTCGTGTCCTCGCAATAATATTTAGTAAAGTTACAAGTTGTTTAAAGTTAAATTTAGAGAAATTGCAATTAACTTCATATGATTACCTCAATGCATTGAAAAAATCGTTGTTTTTAACAGTTTTTTTATGCAAAGGTTAAGCCAAATTATTTGTTTAAATCATGAAATTAACAAGTGTAGTTACATAAATAATACTTTTGACAAAACTGTTAATTACTTTTGAATTAATTAAAGGCTGGCATTGCTAACTTGTTTTCGAATAGAGCAAAATAGATACTTTAAGATTATTGGCATTTCATCTTCCAAATGGTTACAATTATTACTGAATTTATATTTCTTTGTAAGTCAACAACAGAATTTAAGTTACAAAACAAGAACTGCTTTCACCCTATAATGAAAGATACTAACTAGGAATAGCCAAATAAATTAGAAAACCAATTATATACACAAAATTATATCTGGTGTTATATTCTTTAAAACTGTGGGCCAACCTTTGTCTTTATGAAAATGTAGATTATATTTATGAATGTTAATGGTAATTAGTTCCAAATGGAAAAATGAATTTTAAGGAGGTAGATTGCAAAACAGTAGGGGAAGTAAAATTATCCCAGCTTGCTTCATCACAACTCCAGTGTTGTCAACATTATAAATGCTTTCAGGATCAAAGTCATGTTTGTCAAAAACTGTACTTAAATTATGGATGGACTCCTTCACTTTTATTTTATTAAAAGCAGATGCTCTTCCTAGGCTTGTAGCTTATGGAGTTCACAGCAACAGTTTCATATTCTGTAGCATAAAACCATAGAGTTAGTCATAACATGCTGATTTATTATCTCACCTACTGGCTTCCTGGTACATTTTGGTTTGTGGGGCAATTTCCCAGTACATTGTAAATATTTGGTCACATACATTGTTAGCATTTAAGGTAGTTTCCTTACCATATCCTATTTCTTCAACATATCTTTCCAATGTCTTACTGTCCAAACTCAAATTTTTTCTGCCTTTCTGATATTTTTGCCTTATTCAATAACCTATATAACAGGTCTTTTCATTCTTTTGGGGGAAAAGTTCTGCCTGGCATTTCTGCCAGTTTTTCATATAAAATGCATTCTGAGGAAAAGAAACAGAACATCGTTACTAGAGTAAAGTTGAATTATTGGTTGGGTCAAGTCTTCCTTAAAATTCTGGGTCAAACATCCCTGACATTACCTATATGAGTAATAAAATATTTCGAAATTTTTACAAAATTACTATATGAAACTACAGAGAAATAACCAATCAACAGATTTCATTTAATCCCATCCTGATTAATATTAGTTTGGCTTACAGGTACCTGCAGGTTTCCAAGTGAAATGCGCAATATCCAGATTGTTCATAGTAAATGAATAAACATTAGCTGTTGCTGTACTCTTCTACAAAATAGTTTATCTTCAAAGGTAATCTCAATATTTACCACTAGAAAGCACCATATTTCTCTGTTCTGATGATGCTGAAACCAGGGAGGGTCAAACTGGCCATTAGTCAAATGTCCCCACTTTCCCTAAACAGTTGTTAAATTTTACTGCTATATAAACAGTAGTTCTTTCTAGTATAGTTGTGTTGTGTCATGGAACTCTTAACTTATACTGTTTGATGGCCTACAGCTATCTGTTCTCGTTGCATTATCCATTATTCTGATGGTTACTTTTTGCAGTTTGTAAATTTTTTTGCAGCAGTCGATTGACCCCATATTTCTATCCCATAGGTCATGACAGTATTAAAATATAAAAAATACATTATTCACATAACATCATCTGTTGCTAGTGGTTTAATATTTCTGAAAGTAAATGTAACTGAATTTCGTTTACTTGTTAGGGTAGCAGTATGGTCTTTTATTTGTAAAAAGTTATCTACAATTAACCTCAATCACTTTATGTTTTGAACTATATTCATATACAGTTCTTGTTAGTATGGTGATTCCCCTATTCTCCTTCTATTGTTGTTACTAAACAGTACTGTGTTGGTTTTCTCTTTGTTGAGAATTAGCCTATTGGTTCCTAGATACTAAGTGATGGACTCAAGTATCGATTCACTTTTTGTTATGGTATTGTGTAAATTTATACCAATGGTTATGCTGATGGTATTAACTGCAAGAAACATCATTTCAGTTTCAGTGCTCAGAGGTGAAAACAACAGGGGTCGTAATATGATGCCTTGTGGTACACTAACAGTTATTTGTTGAAATTCTAATAAATATTTCTTTCATAGAAATTGTATTTCCAGTGCATGTTTCATATTTTGCACATATGTTTTAATAATACTGAGAGGTGTTCCTCTGATCCTTTAGAGATCAAGTTTCCTTATTAAGATATCATGGGCAGCTAGGCTGAAACCTTTCAATAATTCACCAAATATACCATAGGAATTTTGGCCTTGATCTACGCCCTCTGAGATTATATTTATACTGTCAAAGTCTGCTGGAACTGTAGATTTTCTTTGCTGGGATCCAAATTGTATGTCATTTATGATGTCATGTCTTTCAAAATATGACATAAATCTGATGTATGTTATTCTTTTCAATAACTTTTGATAAAATGGACAGTAGGTTAACTGGCCTGCAATTGCTTGAGAACAGTGGATCTCCAGTTTTCTGTAGTGGTAAAATTCTGGCTATTTTGGATCTATCTGGAAAACTATGTTGCATCACACATGAATTAACAAGGTAGCCAAGTGGTTTAGCACAGGGGTTGCACAAGAGCTGCCCACACGGTTGCCCGCAAGCACACTGCATGGGGGAGGGAGGGGGGGGGAGAGGGGGTAACCCAATTATATGTGGCACAACATGCATGTGTGGGACGTATGTGTAAAATGTGCTTACCCAAAGTGTGTTTATCCTGTGCCATGCAACAGTTGGCCATGTAAGGACGAAACACAGTTTCGAACCATTGCAACACAGTCTACCTTCATGGCCACCAGCATGATGCAGACATAAAGGATTAAGAAACGAAGACATTAGTATTGTAAATGTTACATTATATTTACACAGAGTTCAGAGGAGGTGTACTACATAGAAATAGTACACAGGCACTGATTGACATCATCCTGGATGTTTTTACAATGATTCTTAACTAGTAACTCGATATTTGGTGTGGAATTACTGGTCATTAGGCGCACTGCACCAGTCAGATGACCATCAGTAACACTACTCCTAAGCTTCGATTTTGTCAGTTTCATTATAGAAAAACACTTTTACACAGCTAGGTCTACGTTGTTCCAAAAAACCTATATACACGAGCAGTTCTTTTAAACAACAATGGGAACTGTTCACATGGGAAATATTTGTGCAAGCTTTCCAAGGTTTCTGCAGTGCAAAACTTCTTCAGCACACGAGTGCATGAATGTCAATGAGTTTCAACTGAATTTCAGAAGGGACATTTTCAACATTAACTGCAAAAGAAGTTGTAAAAAGGTAGAGATCGCATTCCTGTCGATTTAAGTCCTGAAATGTAATACCAAAACTGCCTTTGAGAGACTGTAGAAACGTTTCAAACCCATCAAAATGTTATTTCAGCTTCTCCTGGTCCAAATTGTTTTCACTGACAGTTAGTGCAACGCTCGGGAAGTATACACACGACATTTCTGATAGTTGCTTGACCGACAAAAGCAGTTTTCTCTTGAATGCCAAAAACAGTGTCAAAAACGTCGCTAATAACATTACTTCTAACTTGTAAAACTACATTTAAGCTATTCAGATGCTTGGTTACGACAGTTAAAAACGCAAGGTCTAAAATCCACTGTGGGTCGTTCAGTATTTTCGCCAATTCCCCTTTCGCGTCCATGAATAACGCTAAATCTTTAAGTAAATTAAAAAAAATCGTTCTAAAATAACAACTCGACTCAACCAGCGTACTTCACAAAAATATGGAATATCGCCGTATTCCACACTTGAGATCTGTCAGGAACGATATGAACTGTTTGTATAAGCGGTCCACGACGCCACATATTTTGTTAGCAAATTAACACAGTGAAGAACGCAATGTATTGCTGGTAGCTCCTGCTAGACACTGACGGTTTTCAACTTGTTACATTATCAAGGCAACGACACCAGACTTAGACCAATCATTGCAGGAGCCCTATCTGTTGCAACCGATGAAAGTTTTTCCCAACATAGCTGGCATTTCTCAATTACATGTTCTACGCACGAAAATATATCGTCGGCTGTTGTTGTGTAATCTATTGACACTACATCGAGGAGTTCATCGGTCACATTAAACAGAACATCAACTCCCCGAAAAAGACTGCAAGTTGGGCAACATTATGTACATCAGTGCAGTAATGAAAGGAAACCAAATCTTTGAACCTATTTCTCAGCTGAGCTTCCACATCGTGTGCCATTTCTTCAATGCGCCTGCAAACCGCTCTCCGTGAAAGAGGAAAGTTTCAAAAACAGGACGACTTCTTGGGCACAAAATTGCTTCGGAAACAACAAAAGTCTTTCCCAAATTCTCCATCGTGGAAGGCTCGTGTTTTTTTATCTATTTTAAGAGTTACATGATAGCTTACTGTCATTGCTGCATCATTGTGGATGATAAGGTTTTCGTTCTGTAAATAAGTACTGGAGAAGGTAAAGTGACGGAAAATGCAAATAACATATTATTAATAACAGTAATAAAGTGAATCAATGATATAATTATCTAATAGTACACTACGCTCCTTTTTCTGCTTCACTTCGATAAGTTCGGCTTTTCTTTCTTCATTATTGAAACCGACTATATCCTTCTCACGAAACAGTTGATAATGTAGCTTCACATTGTGCTTTTTCCATGAAGACAATGTTGTACTGCAAATCAAACACTGAGATTCGCTTTGCTTCCACCCCCCCCCCCCCACCCCACCACCCTACCAAAAAAAAAGACCTCTTCTCCCCACTGTGGATTAACGAGTATGGGTTCAAAGGACTTTCGTTACAACGATTTTAACTCTTCCTCAGCCATTTTCCACCAACTAGTTCTGTTTTATCACTAACACCGAATGCGATGTCTACACAGACAATAGAAACGACGGAAGTAAATGGACCGGGTGGCTCTGTACGGTGCAGTGACATGTGTGGCTAGGCGAGCAGATGGTGAAGATACTGGTAGCTGCAGAGTGGGCGAGAGCCGCGGGCAGGCCTTGGAGGCATGTGCAAGGGCCCGCACTCGCAAAACAGTATTTGCCCAGTCCTTTTTTAGTAGTAGTAGTAGTAGTAGTAGTAGTAGTAGTAGCATTATTCATCCATCGATCTCTTTTTACAAGGATATAGGACATGTCAAAGTATTTACAAATTCAGCTCAATCTAAAACAAGCTAATTCGTATACACATATATACACTCCTGGTACACAACAATTTTTCTTACAAATAACTTATTAAGTGATGTAATGCCATACTGTTCACTCATATCTCACTATCAGTCACTGCACACACTATACACACATTGTTTCATAACACAACACTACACACACACACACACACACACACACACACACACACACACACACACACATACACACACACTGATGATCTCTGGGTCATTTTCTGTACTGCATCTTCCCATTTGCTATCCTCAAAAAGTGAGTCAGCCTCCCTCCATAATGAGTGAAATGTTGAGCTAAGAAAGAGGAAGAGTTGTTAGTATTGTGCTATGCATAGCTTGAGAGAAAGAATTTCTAGAAAGGGAAAAAGAACGAAAAAACTTAAGGTGAAGTTGTTATGTGGAATGTTGGATATTGTATAATCATTATTATTATTTATTTGTATAAATTTTTTTATCAAACCCCTACTCTCTTTTAGCTAAGTAATCCTTCAATGTATAAAATGTACCGCATAACAGGTACTTCAGAGGTGCCTTTTTAAATAATTGTATTTCTGAAATTTATTTAATCTCGTTTGGGAATTTATTGTGTGGTTTTATTCCTTGGTAGAAAATGCTGTTTGGAGTTATAAGTTTATTTTTTCTTTGGAAATGTAAGTTGAGTTTATCTCTTGTTGCACTGTCATAGACCGAGCTGTTTGTGCAGTAATTAGCAATGTTATTTTTGACTTGTACAACAGACTGGTAAATGTATTCACACAGAGCAGTTAAAATCTCCAGTGTTTTGAACAGATCTTTACAATGAGCTCGACTAGTATTTTTGCTTATTATTCTTATGACTCTTTTCTGGCGATTGAAAATTGTGTACATATTTTGTGCATTTGTTATCCAAAAAAGAAAGCCATAGCTAAGAATTGAGTCTGCATATGAATAATATGTTACTAAAAGACACTGCATGTTACACATTGATGATAGGATTCTAAGGGCATAACATGCCGATGACATTCTGTTTGCAAGTACCTTTGTGTGTTCACACCACTTCAAATGAGAACCAATATTCATTCCTAGAAATTTTGCATTTGTTTCACGGTATATAGAGGTGCCATCTACAGTTAATTTAACATTGTAATTTTTCGCTTCAAACTGAGATTCATGGCATTAGCTTTCTTTAAGTTCAATGTCACTTTATCGCTTATTGACCAATCATAAACTTCCTTGAGAGTTTCATTTGCTTTCTCAGCAAGGAGTTCTCTTGTTTCTTCAGTGACTATAATACTGCTGTGATCAGCAAAGAAAATTTTTTCACCATGAGTAACACAACTGGGAAAGTCATTGATGTATATCAGGAACAGTATTGGTCCTAATATGCTATCCTGTGGAACCCGTATATTAATGTATTATGGTTGTGATAAGTATTTTACTAAATATATAGATCTGTTTGAAGTATGTGTGATCTCTACTCTTTGTACCCTACCTGTTACATATGATCGAAACCAGTTATTTGCTAACCCTCTTATTTCTAATGCTTTTAATCTGTTTAATAGAATCTTGTGGTCGACTGTATAAAACGCCTTAGAAAGATCCAAAAATATACCTGTGTCACAATCATCTTTATCAAGAGCATCAAGTACACCTTTTATGAATTCTACTATGGCTGACTCTGTATTTTCGCCACTTCAGAAACCAAACTGTGGTTCACCGAAAATATTGTATTTATTCAGATAATTCATTAATCTGTCTTTCATAATTGATTCTATTATCTTTGAAAATGGTGACAGCAGGGAATTGGGCTGGTAATTTTCTATGTCTTCAACATTACATTTCTGAAGCAAAGGTGCAACTGTTATCTGTTTTAACTGCTCTGGAAATGTCCCTGGTGTGAAGGATTCATTTATTTTATTTGTTAAGGGGCCTTGTATAATCCCTATGCTTTTGTTTCAGTACACACATTGGTACTTCATCTAAGCCTACTGCCTCTTTATTTTTTAGTTCTTGAACAGTTTTATTTACTTCATTCTCTGTGGTTGGAAGTAACATCATTGTATTTAATGCAACATTATTTAGAGGTGTTATATTATTTGTTCTGGGGAATTATTTCCACTGCATTACTTGACAAATGCTCAATTATATAGTTTGATAAGTGTTGTGGATCATTTATTGCTTTATCCCCCTCCCTTAGCTGTATGTTATTCTGGGTTTGTTTGCCTCTCCCTGTTTCCTTTTTTATAACATCCCAGACTGCTTTGCTTTTATTCTCTTCCTTATATATTATTTTGTCATTAAATGACTTTTTGCAGCAATCAACACCTTCCTATACATCTTTTTGCATCTATGTGAATTTTTTTCATGGAACTGAGGTATTTAAGTGTTTGGGAGGACTTCTTAATACCTGCTGTTATCCATCTGTTTTTGTGCTATGTTGATACAGACACATATACTTTTGGAAATGCCTTTTCAAAGTTCAATTTAAACCATGTGGAGAATTTAGAGAATTTCATATTCACATTGGTTTCCTTATACAGTTCATCCCAGCTTTGCTTTTCTAGTTCTTTTGAAACATCCTTTTTTTAGATTTGTGACAGATTTTGATTGTAGGCGTGTAGTTTAGGAAATTATTCGATGCCTGATTCTACTGTTGTTATTTGACTGAGATGGTCCGATAGTCCAAGATCTTTTATAGCTACATCACATTTTTCCCTGTCCGTATTTGTGGCCATATGATCAATTACTGATGAAGTCGTTGTAGTAACCCTCGTTTCACTCTTGTCAATAGGGAAATGCCAAAACTTTGAAGGATGTTTATGTAGGTGCAGCTGGATTCATTTATGATAGTAGTGTTGATGTTAATGTCCCCACAGAGAATTATGTTGACCTTTCTACTTGAGACTTTATCTAATACTTCTGTTAACTTATTAAAAATGTGTCCACACTACCACTGGGAAATATATACACACACAAAATGATTAATTTCTTGGCGATATCAAGCCCTGTTAATTCAATAGCTGCTGATATTTCAAAGACTTTGTCCTCACTTACTGTACAGAGGTCATGTCTTGGTTTGAACTGACTTCCTTTTCTGATTTAAATGCATGATCCTCCACCACTTGAAGTAGTTCTTCAGTAGGAGTTTGCCTTTTCATACAATGATAATTCTACATGTTGGATTTATGTGTCTCTACATCAGTGCTCAGTAATACAAACTACTGGGCAGTTCAAAGATTGGAAATCAACTTGTAATAGTCGTATTTTATTTTTTATTGATTGCATGTTTTGATGGAGGATTGCTAAATCTGTGAAGTGCCCCATGTTACTCTTTCCAGTGGTTTGTTTTTCTTTGTGACATCTGGTGTATGTGATATTTGAGATGATAAAATCTGTCCTGTGAGTGATAGTTCCAGTATTTTTTAAAGTGCTGGAGATACTCTTCAGGCAGGGGAACCTGTTGTCTGGATTTAACCTAAAAAGGAACTACTTTTCCTACCTATGACAACAGGTATTTGACCATGTGTGGCCCAAGATCTACCCCCTCTACTTTCATGAATCATTTGTACCAATCTTCCCTTCCCAGTCCTGTTTGGATGTAGGCCATGCCTACTGAAATCCCATCTGTTGATGATCTTGATGGACACCAGAGAAACATGAGAAAAGTTGGCTGTCGTCAGAGCCATCCCTAACCCCACATTGATTTGCCTCACAGCTCTGTCAAGGTGTGGTCTATCATGATGTTGGAACAGCTCAGCAAAGTCTACATTGGTGTCATGAGTCAGGGAAGCTATCTTGTCCAAGGCACCAACTATGTCATATGCCCCATCCCTGTCCAAACTGTTTCCTGTCCCACCCACTATCACTACATGGTCCTCTTTTGTAAAGTCCTTTCATAAAGACCCTTGGTCTTCTATCACATGACTTAGCTCAGCATTTGGCTTGAAGATACTGGTGGCCTGGTATACTGACACTAAACTTTCCTGTAACTGAGGGCCTACACATCGCCCATGGCTACTACCTAAAAGTAGCACTTTCTTCTTCCTAAGAGTTTGTACGTTCCTAGGCTTCTTGGCCTTGGTTGAAGTGTGCTGCACATTTCCTGCTTCTCGCTCTACCTGAGGCTCTTCTCCACTTAACTCTGGCAGTGGTAGATACCTGTTTTTAGTGTTGATGATAAAACTGTCAGATCGCGTTCTCTTTCTTCCTATCATCCTACGAACTGCCAGTTCCCAGCCATCCGCTTCCCCCCTATCTCCATTGGTCCTTATCAGTTGCTTCCTTGCTTCCTCCAGCTGTGCCTGAAGGGAACAGATTTTCCTTTCTTGTTCCCCAATCAAAATGTTCCTACTGCATACTGTGCAGTTCCAGGAGAGAGCCTCTTCTGTTCTCCCAACATTCTCGTCACTGCATCCCCCTCATATTTCCTGCAAGACTGGCAACAAATCCCTCTACTCACTACCCTTTAACAGCTCCCATATTTCTCACTCATGGTCAGTTTCGAAAGAATGATTAAGTTTAAACAATGTTTTAAATTTGTCAAGGATGCGATATTGTCTGTGTGAAATAAAAAAAGAAAGACACAAAGTTCATATGTGCGGTGGTTGTTGTTTTTGTACTGATTTAGAGATACAATGACAGAAGAATAAATTAGTAATTAATGTGCCTTTAGAAAATTTGCGTTATCAGGCGTGTTTCGTAAGGTTTTTAAACGTTTATAACTCGGGAGATTTAGGCCTACATCGTGTCTACCTAACTAGCAAACAATACGAAATGTGTTAGTTAAATACGATTTAGAAACGTTTAATTACACTTTTATTGCGACAGTAGATACTGATGAAACTCGTACCTGTAACCGTAGGCTTCTGCGGCCGTTGTCAATGTCAATAAAATTCTTCTGGGTTAGAGACCGCATTGTCATTTATAAAATTCCAACGTTTCGGCGTCTGTTGCAAGACGCCTTCCTCAGGGTGTGTTGCTAACTGCTGAATGAGCGCAAGTGTGGGTACATATATACTATGGAAGAGTGTTGTGATTGGATGTGAGGATGAGGAGGAAGGGTACTAGGAGTTCATTTTATTGGCGTTTGCATTGCGTCTTGTTATTGGCGGAAATAGGCCTGGAACGCAAGATCATTCAGCAGTTTACCTCTTTTCAGCCTCAGTGATTCGAGCTGCCTGATGTTGGCGTAAATCTCCTGCCCATACAGGTGCGTTAAATGTAACCGTAGGCTTCTGCGGCCGTTGTCAATGTCAATAAAATTCTTCCGCCAATAAGAAGACGCAATGCAAACGCCAATAAAATGAACTCCTAGTGCCTTTCCTCCTCATCCTCACATCCAATCACAACACTCTTCCATAGTATATATGTACCCACACTTGCGCTCATTCAGCAGTTAGCAACACACCCTGAGGAAGGCGTCTTGCAACAGACGCCGAAACGTTGGAATTTTATAAATGACAATGCGGTCTCTAACCCAGAAGAATTTTATTGACACAAACTCGTACCTGTCCTTTTTAAAGGAATTTTCCATTATCAAGAAAACTTGCACAGAATTTTTTGTGTTTATGTCAAGCAAAATTTCGGGTTATATTACGATTATTGGGACTTCAGCTAAAGAATAAGTTTTTTCAAGAACAAGCCATTTCCTTATTCATTAACTTTAATATTTTGTTTGAAATCGCTTTTATGCCACTGGAGGTTTTAATTACGATTTAAGATCTGAGTACATTCTAAGATTTTATAACAAATGGATGTTAAGGATACTGTATGGGAGTTTTGTGGCTCACTTCTGTTGCCTTTCCTGTAGATATGTGTGACTTGGACTTTCTTCCAACCACTGCATACTTCTTTTTGTTGCAGGAATCATCAGTGTATTATGGTTAAAAGAGGAGCAGGAGCTAACTCAGACACAAATTTAGTATAAAATCTGTCTGGAAGAACAAACACCACAAAAATATAATTACGACAATGACAAGCAATGATCCCTTTGGTGCAGATGCATACCAAGTTCGAAATCTTACAGGAAATGCAAGATACGATGAGTAATGCGACGAATGAGCAGGAGCACTAGATCAGTAGTGTGTGGTGTAAGTTCAGAATTTGGGGTTGATGGAAGGTGTATTAGAGTAGTTCGTGCATCAAGTGTGACAACTGTGTCCAGATGGCGCACTGGACAGCGCAATTGCCTAGTAAGTCAGTACACTGCCAGTGTCAGCTTGGCATGGACAGCTGTTTATACGCTCCTGGAAATTGAAATAAGAACACCGTGAATTCATTGTCCCAGGAAGGGGAAACTTTATTGACGCATTCCTGGGGTCATATACATCACATGATCACACTGACAGAACCACAGGCACATAGACACAGGCAACAGAGCATGCACAATGTCGGCACTAGTACAGTGTATATCCACCTTTCGCAGCAATGCAGGCTGCTATTCTCCCATGGAGACGATCGTAGAGATGCTGGATGTAGTCCTGTGGAACGGCTTGCCATGCCATTTCCAGCTGGCGCCTCAGTTGGACCAGCGTTCGTGCTGGACGTGCAGACCGCGTGAGACGGCGCTTCATCCAGTCCCAAACATGCTCAATGGGGGACAGATCCGGAGATCTTGCTGGCGAGGGTAGTTGACTTACACCTTCTAGAGCACATTGGGTGGCACGGGATACATGCGGACGTGCATTGTCCTGTTGAAACAGCAAGTTCCCTTGCCGGTCTAGGAATGGTAGAACGATGGGTTCGATAACGTTTGGGATGTACCGTGCACTATTCAGTGTCCCCTCGACGATCACCAGAGGTGTACGGCCAGTGTAGGAGATCGCTCCCCACACCATGATGCCGGGTGTTGGCCCTGTGTGCCTCGGTTGTATGCAGTCCTGATTGTGGCGCTCACCTGCACGGCGCCAAACACGCATACGACCATCATTGGCACCAAGGCAGAAGCGACTCTCATCGCTGAAGACGACACGTCTCCATTCGTCCCTCCATTCACGCCTGTCGCGACACCACTGGAGGCGGGCTGCACGATGTTGGGGCGTGAGCGGAAGACGGCCTAACTGTGTGCGGGACCGTAGCCCAGCTTCATGGAGACGGTTGCGAATGGTCCTCGCCGATACCCCAGGAGCAACAGTGTCCCTAATTTGCTGGGAAGTGGCGGTGCGGTCCCCTACGGCACTGCATAGGATCGTACGGTCTTGGCGTGCATCCGTGCGTCGCTGCGGTCCGGTCCCAGGTCGAGGGGCACGTGCACCTTGCGCCGACCACTGGCGACAACATCGATGTACTGTGGAGACCTCACGCCCCACGTGTTGAGCAATTCGGCGGTACGTCCACCCGGCCTCCCGCATGCCCACTATACGCCCTCGCTCAAAGTCCGTCAACTGCACATACGGTTCACGTCCACGCTGTCGCTGCATGCTACCAGTGTTAAAGAATGCGATGGAGCTCCGTATGCCACGGCAAAGTGGCTGACACTGACGGCGGCGGTACACAAATGCTGCGCAGCTAGCGCCATTCGACGGCGAACACCGCGGTTCCTGGTGTGTCCGCTGTGCCGTGCGTGTGATCATTGCTTGTACAGCCCTCTCACAGTGTCCGGAGCAAGTATGGTGGGTCTGACACACCGGTGTCAATGTGTTCTTTTTTCCATTTCCAGGAGTGTATTTATGCCGCAGATCACTGCACTTGTGAGGTTGTATACCTCTGGTATTTCTCGAGAATAGCTAGACTGTAGGCACAACATGGTTCACTCATACAGAAAGTCAACCATTCAAATCAGCTTCAATACTAGATTCACACAACCCAAAGCTTTCACAATTGAACGATTTGTATGGAAAGAGATCAAAATAGATTCACAGAACCTGACGGGTATCCACCTCTCTATCATGAATAGTGTAGTTTACCTTAAAATGATCAGCGAAATAGAATGTGATAAAACTGTAGGTGACCATAAGAATGGGCTAAAATTCAAACATTCTGATGGCGACGTGGGGACGATGTCGATCATTCACATGGGTCCCAGGTTCTGCATCATTAGAGTTTTTGAACTTCTCTTCGAGGTTCCAGGTGACACTGCAATTAATACTTTACAACCATGTGGACGCATACTCAGCTATGTCACTGAAAAAATGGACCACTTTTAAGACGTACCCTACTATCAGTGGCATGAAGTGAGTTCAGACTGAGATTACACAGCATGTCCCAACCTTATCTCCTTGTTGGTGGTTGTAGAGCCACAATTGTTTATAATGGGCAGGCAAACACCAGCTCCAGTTGTGGTATGTAAGATCACATAGATTTGGAGTCTAATTCAAGTATCAATGAAAAAAGCTGTACCTACACACATGAGAGAATCCATGCCTCCTATGTATACTGCCATCTTCCAGAAGGATTCACCCTTCCACATACTCCAATACCAACTGACAGATGATCCCATGGCACAGTTGACACAGATGGATGACAATGTGTCCAAAATGTCAAACGAAGAACACCCTGATGAGAAGTTGCAACAGAAGTCTGATGTCACAGGAATTGAGACAAAGATGAAAATCAGCTGGCTGGTGGTACCAACAGCTGCTTTTGTCCCCAACTTTCAAGACAATGTGGCTTCCAAACAGCTTTCGCATTTGGATATGGTGCATGACAACACAAACAGAGGTCACCAAAATGACGAAAGAAAGGATGTAGCACACCCTCAGATCATTGCTTTCTTCATACAGGAGAAGATGAACAAGCAGAAAATGACAATGCCACAGTAGAAAGTGCCAGGGTTTGCAACAACGACTGACCAGCGAACGTAATGGCCTTCTCTACACTGGTGAGACCCTTAAGACAGATCCATAGCAAGTTTCATAACTCGGCATAGTGGAGGAAGACATGACTGTAACAGCTGAGGCTGAGGAGGTCTGGCCACAAGATTCATCTTGACAGAACTGGAAAGTTGAGTGAGCAATTCCAGCCACAAGCAGCTGTGGGTATTGTGGTTGAGGCGACATTGCCACATGTTCCAACCCCCCTCTCCCTCTCCCACCCCCTCCCCTACACTGCCAAGGATAATGTTAGCCTAACACACACACATCTCAATATATAGGACGTCAACAAGTGTTCCACATCACATCCATTAATACAAATACCATACTACCACCGATCAAGAGAACCTTATTCAAAGATTCCCTACTGAGATAAATATAGATACTGGTCTTTTACAGGAAGTAGACATCAACGAAATTCCGTCTCTCTGAGGATACGAACATTTTCTGTCACTAGCTTCAGAAACTGGTAGTGGCAAGGACGATAATCCTTAAGTATGGCACCATAGTGGAGAATGTCACCTACTACCAGCACACAGAGGGGCTGTAATAGTACTTGGTGTGAGGCTTATCAACACCTATGCTCCTCCAGGAAAGGATGGATGAAGAGAACGAGCATGCTGCTTTGTGGAGGAAATAACCTCACTCTTTCTAGGATGGCATGCTCATTGCATCCTCAGTGGAGATTTTGTGTGCCGGCACCTAAGGACCAGTTACCACCTTATTAACTGTGCCCAGGATTGAGAACATTGGTACAAGATGTGCAGTCCATGGAATCTGTATAGGAGTTGTAGGGTGTCCTTCAATATTTACTCTGATTTCAAGATTAAATATTGATTATATTGTTTTTGGTTACAGGTCTACTAGGGAATCTATGAAGTTTCAGCACAGCTGTGTCTCTTTCAAAACTTCCACCACAAGAAGCGCTGTATGAACTACATAGTAAAATGTGATTTCTTGAAGTGTATATTTTTTCTGATGAGGTTACATTTCGTTTTTATGGCTTAGTTAACCACCGTAATGTCTGGATCTGTGGATAAGAATGTCCTCATGTCATACGAGAACATTTGGTACAGTCCTAAGTTTAAGGTCTAGTGTGGGTAAATGTGTGATTGAGTGATTGGCCCATTTCTCTTGCTTGAAAGCAATATATGTGGATATGTTTATCTAGACATGTTGGTGAATTAGGCCATTCCCCAGCTACAGAACATTCAAGACACTATCTTTCAGCTCGATGGTGCTCCCCCTCATTGGCTCTAGAAGTCAAAATTTTTCTTAATGAAACCTTGCCCAACAGGTGGACTGGCAGAGATGGCCCAATTCCATGGCTCTCGAGATCATCTGAATTAGCCTAGAGTTCTTTCTGTGGCGCTAGGTGAAAGATATTGTGTACAAAACAGCAGTTCTTGATGTGACATTACAACAATGCACACCACTTATTTACAGAGTGTGTGGCAAGAAATTGAATACTGGCTTGATGTTTTCTGTGTTACTAAGGATGCACATATTGAATGACTTAAATTTTGAATGACATTACCAGTGTTGTGTGTGTAAATAAGATTCAAACCTCAATGAGTAGAGGTATATGAGGTATAATGCATGTTTCATTTACTACATCCAGTGAAGAGTTACATCATTTTGTTATCAAGGTAAACATTTATGTACACCCTGTAGAAATGTAACTAGTCACTTCGCTAGTCACACTGATCACGTCTACATCATATGCTGCCTCCAACCTGTTGTCCATGACGCACAACTGTGGCGAGTGGCTTGCACTGACTACATGGTACATATCTGCTTGATCACACTCCAGAGACAGCAGGTTGGTTGGTTGGTTTGTTGATTTGGGGGAGAGGACCTAACAGCAAGGTCATCAGTCCCATCAGACTAGGGAACGAGGGGGAAGGAAGCCAGCTGTGCCCTATCACAGGAACCATCCCAGCCTTTACCTGAAGCGATGTGGAAACCACAGAAAAGCTAAATCAGGATGGCCAGGCCTGGTCCGAACCATCATCATCCCGAAAGTGAGTCCACTGCGCTAATCACTGCGCCACCTTGCTCAGTATATAGCATGTGTGGTGAAGCTGTGGCCTAAGGAAAATGAATGTAGTCCACTTTAGAGCTCCAAAATGTCACCAAGTTATTGAAGAAGTCTGGCAATTCTGGGAAGAGCATCGACGGATATACCCTACTACATTATACTGGTGGTTGGGATGTATCAAAACGGTGGTAAAGTGCGTACTGATTGCATTGGGGTATGAATATTCACAGTGAAAATAACAGAATTTAAACCTCTGTTTCACGATTTATTGGTATGTACCGATCAGGGCTCCTCTCTTTAATGACAGGTTGTAGTACAATGAGCGAAGGCAAAAATTATTGCTATTATGCATTCTCATATGGGAGGAGCAGTAGCCTGCACAAGGACACTAGACTGAGTTCAGGGTGAACGCTCATTGATGCACTTTATCATTCGTGAACATAATCGGCGCTGAAGAGCGCTAATACATACCATTGACACAAAGGGTGGCATACATCTGACAACACAAAGTGACATAGCAGACACCTTCAATGTTTAGTATATCTGTTTATACAATGAAGAAGAATATGAGAGTATGGCCCTACAAGACAGTGCTCAGATGCTTTTCAGAATGCCCAGTTAAGAGGCAGTGGCTATACTACTGGAGGAAATTAACAAGGACGAAGTGTTAGAAGCTATAGATAAAGAAGCTATAGATAAAGAAGCTATAGATCAAATAATAAGTCGCCAGGGCTACACAAAATTCCCTTGGAGTTTTATTGGACGTTTCAACAATTGATGGCTTCCTGTTGGACTGAAATCGTCCATCTCTTAACGTGTCTCTTCCACATGCCCTCATAGAGGGGCTGATGATCCCAATACATGAACCTTCAGGTGGCTGCCGACTCCAACTCTACCTCCCATTAACACTATGTAATTGTGATCTTAAGATTTTTAGCAGATTGTTGGCAGCATGAGTTACAAGAATACTGCATCGCATAACGCCACTTGACCAGTCATTTCTCACTAGTGATAGCAACATCCAGATAGCACTCAACGAATACTGCAATTCAAATGAAGAATTGGTTTAATGACCCATTGACTTGAGCTCATTAGAAACAGCACAAGCCCAAATTGTGTCAAAGCTGACCTCTTGAATGCGAGTCCACTGTGATAACCACTGCATCACCTCACTAGCTCATGCAGTTTGATCATATTGGTGAAAGGATGTCAACTACACAGAGCTCTGATATCCACAGAATTCTTTCAAGCCTTTGACAGATTCAGCCATTCATCCATTATGGAAGTGTTGACATAAATGAAGTTCCTGCAGTCCTAAATTGCCATGGTTATGTGGTTACCACAAGGAGCCACCTCTAAAGTGATTGTTATAGGCCAGTGGGCTGTGTACCATACTATTATGAGATTAATCTGACAAGAACGTCCCTTATACACGATGATATGTGCACTGGCTCTGAAACCACTTCTTAGCGGCCTTTGCCAACTCTTGACAGGACTTAACGATATGGGGACACATTTCTCAGTGCAAGGAGTATGGAGACGGCCTGTTACTGATGATGTGGACTGGCAACCAAACATTTTCTGCATTGGATGGAATTAATAGATGCAGTATCGCTATGGACATTGGCAAATTGGTCACCTGAATATTGTTGCTGGATTATCTCGCGACGCAGCCTTGGTGATACGAGACAGTGTAATTGTCTGGGGATCGTCTTCATGAATGACATATGACACATGGTGGTGATCAGAATCAACATGTTGCTGCTAGGTGTTCAGTATGGTGTCAGAGCGAATGGCTTGTGTGCCTTAGACAATATTTAGCGGGTTGCCTACAGGAATACCTATTTTATATCACATAACTCCCTATGCACAGATTCTTCTAATGGTGCAGACATCACTCGATGCTTACTGGTAGCCTTAGTGTATTTCATCAGTACAGGATTACTCTTCAAGACTGATTACAGTGCCCTGACCATACCAACTGGAAGAGGAGGCCTCAAACTTTGACACATTCATCATCACAAGGTGGCACTTGATATCAGTCGGATGTTGAAGACATGGGGTACTCAACAGCCGAATCTGTCGGAAATGTTTCCAGACGAAATGGCACCAGCTTCCCTACTTGTCCCATTGATAGTGAAGAACATTTCTAAACTATTTCATCATATCAGAGATTTTTTCCTTGAATGTAGGTATTTGATAGCAGATCTGCTGGCCAAAAGACCGGCGACAGCACATAACATTTACTGCATACTCACAAGCAGGCACTTCGCAAACCCTGTGGGAACATGGATTTTGTTGATCCGCTAGCTGGTGATATGGTGGACAATTCACCACACAACACTTGACATGGACACATGAACAATGTTGTACCTGGCAGTTAATGACAAACAAGTCACCAGATCCCACCTCCACGCCATCAATATGCTGAACTCCTTATTATAGCAGTTAAGTCAGGCTGGATATGAAAACACTCACAGTCTTATGTGTGGCCGACTTACTGAAGTGTGGCATCTAGTGACTAACATGTCTGCCTTTCTTCTCCACACAGGACAATAAGCCTTTGATCCTATGATTGTTGTTTTCTCTGAACAGAACCTACTAGCCATGCACCAAGAAATGCAATGACAAAGCTATGAGCTCAAGCAGTGCATTATCTGCTTTGCGATGGCCTGAAGTATGTGCTGGACTTCTGCAACCACGTGTACTAATTTTTTTTTTAATTTGTGGTAAGGTCTTATGGGGCCTAACTGCTGAGGTCATCAGTCCCTAAGCTTGTGCACTACTTAATCTAACTTAAACAAACTTACACTTTGGACAACACATATACCCATGATCGAGGGAGGACTAGAACCTCAGGTGGAGGGAACTGCATGGATCATGACAAGAAGCCTCAGACCATGTGGCTACTCCACGCAGCTGCACAAATGTCAAATGGCAGTTGTGTGTAACCCGAAATACCAACAATATTTTTTTTCTTAATTCCTGGGAAGTGCACTACAAGGTCCTCCACACAGTTGGAACGTCACAGATGTGAGAAGCTGATGTTGACCATGATGAAGAGGCATATGGTGATCACGATGAAACTATTACCTCCTCCAGTCCAGTTCTATGGGATGATGTGGCAAGAGGTAGATGCACTGGAGAGGACAGCTCTTATACTAAACCACCAGCAGAGATTTTCTTTCCTTCTCTCTTTTCTTTAGTTATTCGAGAGCATGTCTAATTTCCTTAGTGAAGAGCACCTGGTGGATGATTAAAAAAATCACCTGGCGTATCTTCCTTAATCTGAGTTGTTTCATTTTCAAAAGTGTTTTGATTTCTCTTCTACTTTTCAGTTAAAAAATAGTGGATCTGTGAAACAGGGTTCATGGTGTTATTTTCTGTTTGAGAATTTATTTCTTTATTTAAGATTGCAGTTAGCCATTCAAACAATGACTTCATGTAGTGTCATACACTGGAGTGCATGGAAACACCTTGTCAAGGAAAAAAAAATCATTCCTGAATTAAATTTGAGTTATTCTCTTTTCTAAAACTTCTTCTACTTTTGAGCTGAAGAAAAAAATAATAATAAAAAGAAAACAGAGATGTGTAACAGGGTTCATGATACCAAAAATGAAATAAGGTAAACAGGAGACCTTGGATCGAATCCTGGTCTGGCACCAATTTTCAACTTTCCCCACTGAAGCAACCCAATGACCACTGGCTCCTAATGTCTTTAATTCTTTTGTGTCTTAATTGATAGTGGCTGCATAATCAAAATACTTTTTGTTCTTTTGGATGCCTCCACACACATACATATATTGTTTTAAGCTTGAACTATATTTCCTCTGTATACATCTGTCCTGAGCTTAATGTTTCAAGTTCCTCTTAGAGACATGATGCTACTGCCTCTTTATTTAGTTTGTTGAAAATATAAATCTTTCAACTTGTTTAAGTTGGCCTTTGTGCTTTGGTAATCATAGTTGCAATAACTGCTTCGTGATCACTGATACCAATGTCAATGTGGTCTTCTGTAAATGAGTCAGATCTACTTGTTGACATTAAGTCCAATCTACAGGGCGTCCATATTTAGAACGCCTGTTTCAAAACGCTATAGAACGAGAACCACTGCACAGAATGACGTCACTTCTGAACAGCATATTTTTGACACAGGGGTAAACGTCACGCCACAAACAAAATGTGATGAAAATTTGATCAATAAATGGCACTGTAAGCTGTAAGCATCAGAATACACACATCATACCTGTTACTCATTTTACTCCTGAGACTCCTAACATGACTGTCTCCATGAAGGATCGTGTGCTGCTGCTACAGCTCTTTTACAAGAATGAGTGGGGAGAGGGGGGGGTGCGGCAGTAGCCCTGTAGATGTTCCAGACACTAAGTGGCATGAAAGAAGGCTGTGACCGAAATGTCTGTTGAGGGTCTGGCGAAACTGATTACAAAATTCGAAAAGACAGATTCTTTTGAAATGCAGTGTGGCAGAAGGGGGAAAGCATTTGTGCGACGGCTGTCAAAGATGTGGCCACAGGACTGTAGATGGGGTCGACAGGTAGTGTGCAAACATGTAGTGCATGGGGAATTGAACAAACGATGGACGTGAGAGCGAGCACGGTGCATAATATCTTACGAAACATTCTTCATTTTTATCCACACAAAATCACTCATTTTCTGCTGAGCTGTCAGCAGGACAAACACTCACTCTGGAATTTCTAGCTCACTTGGAAAAGAAAAATGAATGGCCATGAAACATTCTGTGGACAAACGAAGTCCACTTCCATCTCTAGCAACATGTCAATGTGCAGAATTTCAGAATATGGCCAACGGAAAATCTGCAATCAGATCATCTAGTACCACTGAATTCTGAAACGGTGACTGTTTGGTTCTGATTAACGGCATCGTTTATCGTAGGGTCGTGTTTTTTCGAGGAACTGAGTCCTTCACGTATTTTTACATGTACTTCTTTCGGTAAATGTCATTAGAGTCTTTTGCAGACCAACATCCTCCCAGCTCTTCAGCGGTGTGGGTGTGTGGATAGGAACATATTTACGCAAGACAGCGCTCCTCTACACATTGCACAACCAGTGAAGCGGCTGCTGTAGACGCATTTCAAAAATTCTAGATTATCAGCCATCATTACCCTGCAGCCTAGATGTGCAGATCACCTGTGTAATATGGAAAGGGTGGCAACACCCCACTCTGCATTCTTGCCAAATTTATTCAAGATAGCTGATCCAAGATGACGGCTATAGATGTGGCAATGTTGCTGTGACATGATGGTGGGAATTTCAAATTCGGGCGAGAAATAGGTCAACTGGGCTATTTCCTCTAACCTCCCCCTCCCTCCCCCATCTGGAACCTGGCAGTAAAAGGACACCGTATGAGCTGGGCTGCTGGATAGGGCGGACATAAGTCTTTAATTTGCGTTCATTGCTCCCATCCCCTTCCGTCCCTAACAGGAAATTGGAAGGAAAAGGTCTCACGCTGTGCTGGGCTGCCGGATAGGTTGGATGTGTATATGCATTGTTTATTTAAACAATTTGAATTGTCATAGACAGTAGCTCAATCCACTGTGTTCACCACGAGGTCTGGAGCCAAAGATTTAGTTCACAGCACCGCCACTGAAGGGTGCTGTTGTCCCTCCCCCTCTCATCTCCCATGATATAAGCCGAGACAGCCCTCTGGGAGAAAAAGGACAGGAAAAGGACTCAGTCTGTGTCTAGCTGCTGGACTGGGAAAATGGACATAATTGTTTACTGTGTTCACCGGACGAGATGTCTGTACTGGTGAAGGAGGAGTGTATTGGCATCTGAAGAATGTGTGAATAACAATAAAATTTGGTGAAGACAAATACGCTTCATGAAATAATGAAGACGAGTCCAAGCTAAGCTTAACAACTCACGCTGATAATTGCATGTGCTGTAACTGTAAATCATTCGTTAAAAGTCGATTCAGTCAGTTTTCTAAAGTGCAAGAGGCAAGACGCCCACCAAAAGTCTTTGCACCCTGCTGGAATAGAGGCAATGCGCTGGCTTACGACACGGCAATGGAACGCACAGGCTTACATCATGGTCACACGGTAGCTGAAGGGCCGCGCGCTAAGCACTCCCTGTCGTTTTAGAAATACCCGTGGCCTTCCTCCTTCCCATCCCCAGTGCACGGATACCCTTTGTCATTGAATACGAACTGCTTCAGGAGTTACTACATCTCGTGTTGCGGAATATTGTCTCATAATAACTTGATGATATGACAAGAACTAAATCTACCACAGCGCAAAGAGAGAGAGAGAGAGAGAGAGAGAGAGAGAGAGAGAGAACTTTGCAGATGACGTGAGAACAAGTAAACAATTAACACGTTTTATTCTCAGGAATACCACCACTGCCACACTTGAACACAGACTCTACAAACTGATCGTGGCACACTTGTGAAACCGTGCCTGAGACACTTTGCGCACTTCTGTGGGAAATTCACTTGTCTTCGAGCACGAGCTGCTTCAGAAGCTACTAAATCCCACTGAATACGTCTCTAAATATACTTTTAAAAGAGATCGCTGCACGATAGTTTGCCTCAATTTTGCGAGGTACACCGTCACACAAGAACACTGACTCTAAAAATGTATTGCTGCACACTTATGAAACTTCCCTGAGACACTTCATACGCTTTTGTGGGAAACAGATTCTGAAACCGATATCATCTGCGATAGCTGATTTGACACGCCAAAACTATGATATTTGAAAGCCGAAATAATTATTTGTGTAGCTCTAAAAACAGGACCCTCACCACTTTTCGAGTTTTAGTTGCTAGTTTGAAGGCGTTGCGAGTAGGGTTGCCAGATTTCAGTGAGGAGAAAATGAGAACTTATTTATCGACACTAACATTTTTTTGAAATAATTATATTTACTGCACATTTTCTTCATAATACACTCAACGCAATAAAAAGGAGTACTTTTCAGTTGGGCATGCAATTCTCAACATTTTTTTTTCATTAGACAGTATTGTCTCATAAAAGTCAGTGCAACTTTCGTCGCAATTGAAATAAGTTACAATACATTATTTATTAGATCAACTGAACACCTGTTTCGCTCACACCTCCATTTAATGTTCATAATGGAGAACACTCTGCGAATGCATTTGAAGGAAGTATCTCAAAACAAATGTAACTAAAACACTTCACAACTTTGATGAACCAATCATTTGTATAATGTAGACCCATCTCTGTGGTATTGTCATAGTAGCTAACTTTGCTTACAAATGCTCATTTTCTCCTTCCCCCCCCCCCCCCCCCCCCCCCCACACACACACAAAAAAAAACACGCACACACACCATAGCGACCTCTGAATACATATTTTCTACACTAAGGAAATCAACTACACAAAGTGATTTGGCTAATTTCAAAATATTTTGAAACAGTTTTTTTCAGGTGATATGCAATCCATTATGGATAACATGTTACTCTCATCAAAGTCAAAACATTTATTTAGAATTTTCAAGCTAGTTATATTTGTTTTTCACCAGGAATCAGGTCCTTCAATATATCTAGCAACTGTTGCATCTTATGACTAAACAAACAGATCACTTATCCTATGTTCTAAATCCATTTTTATTTTCTCCATTATGCGATATACTTCACAAATCGGCAGTTCACTTTTTTCGGTACAGCCTTCGAAAAAATGTCTGTTAAGTGCAAGGAAAATTGCATATATAGACCCACTAAAATAAGTTGTTTTCCTGAAGCAAACCCGCCTGCCAGGTTGTTTTGAACGAAACTGGGGCAATCATCTAGACTAGAGAAGTATGATATAGTTGCAGGAAGATTTTTCAACAGTCTTTCTATGGCAGGTTTTAGGCTTAACCATCTTGTAAGTATTTGTCTCAACAAAGCTTTGTATTCTATATCAAAAAATTGAAAGAAATCTCTCAGCTGAGATACCGTTATCACTGAATTTCAGAAATAGTTCAGTCTTAATTATTAACATTTAAATGTCTCTTCACCTAGCGTTCATACTAAATTTACAGCAATTGTGGACTATATGCGCAGCAGTTTTATTTCACTATATCATGGTTCTTATTTTTTTAGGTGAACGTAAACTGAGTTTTTCTTACCATAGTTTGCATTTGTATTGTCTGCAGTAAAACTTGGAACTTGGGACAAATTCAGCTCTTGTTTTGGAATCCTTTTCAAGATCTTTCTTCTCTTCGTGGGATTTGTCATACTCCCATACATTTTGAACTCACTGCTCCCACAAAGAAATAAGTTCTAAACGTAAAACATACGATGTCTTGCGATAGTGTTGAATCTGCTCCGTAAATGGACATATCGATTTGCCTTGTAGCATGGAGTGGAAGTACAACTTGTTCAGAAAAAGAAAAAAAATTGTGAGGGCGTGTGGTGTTGGGAGAATAAGACGCAAGTCCGTCACGCAGTGCCAGTACTACATTCTCTCATAGAAACCGGCATCATTTTGTACCCAAGCAAGGCTCCAATTGCAGTTGATAGTTACATGTTAAATGACTTTGGTTTTTTGTTCCTAATCCAGCAACATAGAGAATTCGGAATTAGAAAGAGCTAGTAATAAAACTTACATTTTTGGTATAAAAGCAACAAACCAAAACAATGATTTCGCAATGGCTACAATGTCAAGTTCTGTGTTGAATCGCTAAGGTTGGCAGCGACCGAGATAAAACATTATGAGGCCAAAGTCGACCAAGTTCTACCGGGCCATAACTAGGCAAACCTAGTTGATAAACTTGTTAATAGACAGTACACAACGCAGTTCTCCATCTGACGTCACATCCGTCTCACTCTAAGTCTTAGGTGCCATCAGATGTGCGCCCCAGCATGAGAAACATAATCTGCACTGTAAAATTATGTACTGGAAGACTAAAAAATGTAAGTGATTATGCCTCGTGTACAAAATCGGAACATTCGGAACATTTGGAATACAGTTGAAGGTTTCTATACTACATGGAACAAAACAGGAAAATTCCTTATTGTTCCAGCTTAAACAACACGTCTAGCTACCATAGCTGCTAGCACACTGGACTGATATTCCAAAGGACGACGGATCAATCCCGCGTCCGGTCACCATGATTTAGGTTTCCCGTGATTACCCTAAATCACTCCAGGCAAATGCCGGGATGGTTCCTTTGAAAGGGCACGGCCGACTTCCTTCCCCTTCCTTCCCTAATCCGATGAGACCGATGACCTAGCTGTTTCGTCACCTCCCCCAAGCAACCTAACCCAAGCAACCCAACCACACCCTAGCTGCGAGACAGAGAGGAAAATTTCTAAATACTACAGTAGCCTATGGTGTTCATTACTTTCCTGAAACGTTGTGTGGGCATACTTATATTTGCTGCTGCTGGAGTCAGAGACGTTATTTTTTAATCACTTCTCGAAGCGCACACGGGTATCTAAGCACAGATGGGAAAATCAAAACAATAACACAAACAGGATTCGAAGCACTGTTCTACACATGAGAAAAATGCCTGGAATTGTCGGTGTCCTACAGCTGCTGGTCTGCAGATGCTCTTAAGTCACAATGGCGATGGCGGATAACAGACAGCATCCCGCTAAAGGAGATGGGTTCAAATGGTTCAAAAGGCTCTAAGCACTACTGGGCTTAACATCTGAGGTCATCAGTCATCTAGAAAGTAGAACTACTTAAACATAACTAACTTAAGGACATCACACACATCCACGCCCGAGGCACGATTCGAACCTGCGACCGTAGCGGTCGTGCGGCTCCAAACTGAAGCGCCTAGAACCGCTCGGCAAGCGCGGCCGCCAGAGGAGGATGGTTTGCTCGGACGTGTCCCTGAACGCTCTCACAAAGAAGGCATCATGTTACTCTCAGACGTCATGGAACCTTCAGCAGACACCTTACGCCCGTCTTGTTCGAACCAGTCTGTACAGGCTCCTATGCCCTGCGCAAAGAATGTCTTGTGAATGGAATATTCTGATTGGAACTTACTTAATTTACCTGCTAAATTTCTGCTGCTGCCGGTGTGGGAACACTGTCCGCCATTTATTTCTGCAGACAGACAAATAACGAGACTTTCAGCGTCAAAACTATTTAGTACAGACCGAAAAAAACGTACAGCAGCCATATTCCACTGACAATTAAATCCTGCAAAAGTGGTCTACTGATAATGAAATATAGAAATTATCACCAAGGACACTTCCTCAATTAAACTACTGTGCTACTGTATAGGAAGGCTGGGATATTTCAGCGTGAAACCGATCTCCAACCCCATACGATATCGATTTCATAGCAAACAGAAGTCGTATCCTGTACCACACACAATCATCACTTCTACATACTGCAAACAGCTATAGACAACCATACACTCGTACATCCTGACGGAAAAAAGGTATAAATTGAGGGAGAAATACGTCGAAATACGGGAGTACTTGCACATCTTTATCTTGTTGCCACGTATAAGACTTGCCAAGTACCAAGCAGAAGACATTCATGAATTCCCGCATTCGGCGTAATTCTACCTCAGTTTATACATTTTGTCCATCAATTTTTTCATGATTTTATGTCGCCTATGCTGACGCCGTCATGACCTCACTTCGTGCCGCATATTCTAAAACTGCTTGTAAATGTGGTAGGTAGTATAGTCGTGAATGCCGTCCGCTGCGACCGAGCGGTTCTAGGCGCTTCAGTACGGAACCGCGCTGCTGCTACGGTCGCAGGTTCGAATCCAGCCTCGGGCATCGATGTGTGTGGTGTCCTTAGGTTAGTTAGGTTTAAGTGCTTCTAAGTCTAGGAGACTGATGACCTCAGGTGTTAAGTCCCATAGTGCTTAGAGCCATTTGAACTATTTTGAACAGTGGTCAATACCCAGAGCGAATGCATTATTTTTCTGGTCAGACAGTATAGTATAAGACTGTACTCGAACCCAGTTGCAGTACACTTGCTCTGATTTCTGTGTATCGTAGGTGGTTCGGGGGAGGGGGGGGGGGGGGAGGCAGAGTGGCTTCATGTCTGCTGCCTGGTTCACGTGGTCACGAAGACAGAAGGCTGCGGTATTTTTTGAGAGACAGAAAGTATACCTAGGATCAGCACCTTCCCAAGCGCACGCCCTGACCGGTGTCGAAAAACACACTTGTTACAGGTTGGCAGATGGCGCGACGCTATTTGTCCATAGCTAAAGAGCCTTTTAATACGAGCTGCGGTGACTTCAGTATACAGCTACAGAATGGATCGTGTGTTTGACACTGTGCAGGACTGATTAGACGTTTTAAACCGTAACAAAAAGCAAAAAGTATTTACAATTTGGTTCTCTGTAATCTTTGCCAATCACCTTACAAACAATTGCTTAATGGCAAAAGTCTATTGTATTTATATTGAGTGATACACGCGACTTGACTGCTGTCTTTGATGCTTTTCTGGACAAAAGAGAGACATCTGCCTCTAAACTTATTTGCATCTGCGTTGAAGGGTGACAGAAAGGGGATGTTATGGTAGGTCGAGACGTAGTTGGAACGAAATATGGTTTAATGGTAGGCTGATGATGCATTCTAGAGAGAGAGGGAGATGGTGCTGCAGGTCGTTTAATAATTTTGTTTCATTGTTCTGCTGGGATGCTTCATTTGTATGGCATAACCTCGTTCGACTCGTAAACAACTGCGTGTTCTGTGTGTGACTTAGAACACTATCCACTTTTGATCGTTAACAGCAAACTACTCAGTCATTAGAGGACTTCCATCTCATGTGGGCCGGCCGGAGTGGCCGTGCGGTTCTAGGAGCTACAGTCTGGAACCGAGCGACCGCTACGGCCGCAGGTTTGAATCCTGCCTCGAGCATGGATGTGTGTGATGTTCTTAGGTTAGTTAGCTTTAATTAGTTCTAAGTTCTAGGTGACTGAAGACCTCAGAAGTTAAGTCGCATAGTGGTCAGAGCCATTTGAGCCATCTCATGTGTGATGATGATACATGGCCATCGTGTATCGGCATTTTCCTCTAAACGAACGAAAATTTATGTGATGTACGCCATTCCCCTGCCTCATAAAATCGAGTCTTCAGTTTGTGAGGTACTGCAGTCCCCATATATACATCTGCTTGACAGATGTCAAGCCGGCCGCGGTGGCCGTGCGGTTCTGGCGCTGCAGTCCCGAACCGCGGGGCTGCTACGGTCGCAGGTTCGAATCCTGCCTCGGGCATGGGTGTGTGTGATGTCCTTAGGTTAGTTAGGTTTAAGTAGTTCTAAGTTCTAGGGGACTTATGATCTAAGATGTTGAGTCCCATAGTGCTCAGAGCCATTTTTTTTGACAGATGTCATGTTTGTGGGGTTACTGGTGATATGCCTGCTGCTATGCATTTGTCTGTTTCCTTGTAAGAGATATTCTCCATTAATAACGATCATTTATGGGAGTGATGCGACCATAGTATAATTTCTGATCCGTGATCGGATGTGAACATTTCTGGGAAGCTACATTGTACAAGCATCAGAAACGGTTCAAATGGCTCTGAGCACTATGGGACTTAACATCTATGGTCATCAGTCCCCTAGAAATTAGAACTACTTAAACCTAACTAACCTAAGAACATCACACAACACTCAGTCATCACGAGGCAGAGAAAATCCCTGATCCCGCCGCGAATCGAACCCGGGAACCCGGGCGTGGGAAGCAAGAACGCTACCGCACGACCACGAGCTGCGGACGCAAGCATCACAAAGACAATGTTTTTAGGAAGTAGTTTTTTCATTTTACAGTTTGTCGTCATGGTTTATCGTAGTCAAACTTGCGAGGAGAATGTATGTCATGTGCTGGAAATGTGTTTCTTACATTGCAAGTTTAACAGCGTTGCAAGTTTAACAGCGTTGCATTTAGCACAACTGATAGGTCGGCAACCGCAATGATATAACATTACAGCGTGTATTATGTGCAGGACCGTGTAGCCTTAGGAGTGCATGTGTTTATGTTCTCTCTTGCCAATACCTTCTCGGTATGGACCTCAGACACTAGATCAACACTTCAGAATTGATAGCGCAGTTGAATTACGTAAAATGCTTCAAACTCTGTCTGTCAGGAGCTCCATAGTTCATAAAAACCATTTATTCAGTGACAGGATTGCAGAGAGAGTTGGTCAAAGACAATGCTAGGAGGTTTTTCAGACTCTAACTTTACCCGAAGAATGTACTATACTTCAATTGGCATAGAGAAAGAGCATTAATCACACACTATCATCGAAGTGCTAGAAATGTGTAGTACGCTGCCTGGTATACATTCGCAGCCTAGTATATGGTATTTGCAAAGTAGTGGAATGGCGTTTAGCGATGATAAAAAACCGGCAAGCGTGCTGCCACATAATTGGGCAGTGTTGAAATTATGGTAAAGTTGCTAAAATTGATCGTATTACCAACTGTGATGCTCTTTACTACAGTACATCAACGGTGTCTTATCCACCCCATCCGTCCACTGGTACACCATTGATTACGACATAAGGACTGACTGACATCGCTTGTTTAAGATGCAGAAAGAGTCCTGGTGAATGGGCAACACCTTCCGGCCATGGTTAGCACAGAAACAGTAAGCGCATGCCTGACTGCTGTATGAGGAATGAATCAAAATGGAACATCGAGCCATCATCTATTCCGTTACTGTGAAAGATGAGTTTAAATGTAGAGGTCACCAATTACCTTCAGATAGCTGTTTGGAAACGCTCCCCAACGCCGCAAAAGTCTTCCATTTTCTGTATGTTGTGACTTTGTTTTACTTAATATCATCCTTTCAGTCAATTCCAATGGATCGAAACATGTTAATGTCAGTTGAGAACCTGAATAAAACGTCGAGGTCATGGTGGAAAGAACAAAATTTATGGCAGTGTAAAAGCTTGTCATACGCTGCTTGGAAATGTTACAGCAGAAAAAAACAATATATCAGACAACAAAAAAGGAAACCCCTCTTGCCACTGATAGTCTGTGGGACATGGTCCTCCTACAGTACAGGCCATGACACTTTACACCGGTCTGTGGAAACGACTTCGACCACTGAGCAGATCAATACCTGTGTATTTAATGGGGTCGGTACATATGCTGGACACCAGCACACAGACGACCGTATTTGTTATATATATATATATATATATATATATATATATATATATATATATATATATATATATATATATATATATATCAGAAGACCGGGACATGGTCCTCTGTCTGATGAATTTAGCGGAATTTTTATATTTTGCAATTTTTTATTGTCTGTGTGAAGTTGCATGATAGAAAGAATGTTTGGGCGACAGTTTTGAATGGACTCTGAGGAATACAGATATGCTTAGGTCTGCAGTAACTGTATGTAGTTTGGAGACGTTCCGCAATGCAGTAGCAAAGCCCTCGTTCTTCTCTCAGTTCCCATACAGTCTTTTGATACCACAGCCTCGTGTTGCAGGAGAAAGCTCCGTTTGGTGCTGGCCTTAAACATTGTACATGGTTGGTGGAGGTACGACATGTTCCCATTTCCACCGAGTGATCGAAACACGGTCCTGTCATTAACTCAGCTTACCCTGTTTCTACAGGAGTAGCAGAAGGTGACAAATATAGCGCTCTCTGACTTCTGCTCAGTTCAGACTTAGATTGGAACGATCACATGTACAAAGCTAGAGGGATGGCGGGGCAGACACTGACAAAGAGTTACAGGGTGAATATAAACATTCTAAACCCATGTTGCTTTACTGTTGTAAATAGGTTCGAAAATAGTTACTCGTTTCGAGATATGAGAGTGCCAAAAATATGATCCAGTAGTGGCTGTAATCATTAAATGACATCTCCACAGGCTTCAACCCAGGTATGTGGTTCTATAGAAAGACTTGTTTCCAAATCTCAGACAGCTTTTCTACCAGAAAGACTTACATGTACATTTCTTACGAACTCAATCTAGCGTTGAATTTTTTTAAGTGATTTGTTGCATAACGCAGCATCTACTGTATGTGACTGTTCTCAATCATCGCCTAAAAAACCGGTGGATATTTCACAAAACCTCTGACATGGCATCGAGATAGAATGTGTTACAAATACTGCAGAAGTATGTAGGAGCAGAATGAGGGAGTTGCAAATACTGGCTTCATATCACATTCCATAGACAAATCACTTTCTAAATTCAGTGATTTTATAAGTAGCTTGCTCCGCAGGTGACGTGCACCCCCACTTTTGGCCTGTTAATACACACTGCAGCGATCACCATCTATATTCAATGCTGCAGTATTTTTGTAGAAGACCACTTCATTTGGAAGCAATACCACATCTCAATTTATAAGGCCACTACAGTTTTTAACATGAATATTTGCAAGGGCTGGAAGAATCAGAACTGCTTGAGACAGTAACATAGTCGAGGCAATCCCGTTTTTAACATGTGGTGGCTTGTAAGATGATTACATCTTTCTTTTTAAGACAATGATGCCATTCGCAAAGCAAACCTTGTGAGACATGTCCATCCACCCCGGATTTTCGCTCAGTATTATTTGGTATCGCCAGCATTAAGTTGTTGGCGATGTAAGAGGGTTATTCGGAAAGTAAGGAACGATCGGTCACGAAATGGAAAATACAGTGAAAATATGATGAAGCTATGCACAGATTCGTTGAGCACTGTGTCTAGTATGCACGTCGATGGCATCGTGTCGCTCTTTTCAGTTCGGAGCTCACAGTGAAACCGTAAAGATGGCTTAAAATTAGCGTCTCCCGCCAACTATAAGGGCCTGGCGAGAAATTTCGCCTGAAGCAATGCAATCCACATAACATAACTGTCATGCAGTTCGTTCTGCACCAAAATTATAGGCCGCACTCTGCAGGGGCGATGAATATTCTCCTGCAGCGTTTTTGATGAGAAGTGTTTGATCACCCACAATACAGCCCGTAATTGGCTATCCCTGAGGTTCATCTCTGCCCAAATGAACTGCTGGCTATGAAGACAACATTTTGACACAGACAACGAGCTGCAGTCCAGAGTAGGAAATTGTCGAATCGCACTGGCGGCTGTTTTCTATAAAGAGGGAATTGAAAAGTAGGTACAACGCCAGGACAAATGTCTAAGTCTGAGCGGCGACTGTGTAGAGAAATAGCTCGAAGATCTAGCTATCCGTTGCAAATAAAACCGTTTTGGTTTTCACTGTGGTTCCCATTTCGCGTCCTATCGTTCCTTACTTTTCGAATATCCCTCGTATTACACTGAATTGTAAGCGGTCCTTGACAGATTCACTGTGATCAGTGGGCTTATAAAGCATGTGTGTGTTCCAACATGTGCAAAGAAAATGACTGTCCTGCCGTAAGGCAGGTAGGGATTTGACGTGGGAAACTGCGATAGTCGTAAGGGGAGTGAAGAATTTTTTACTTAGAAAATTAAGTTCAGTTATAAGAATGGGACAGATATTTCTATCTCCAGAGCCACAGGCGTCAGGAGGGGGTATTTGCAATTCTTCTCTCATTGTCGAGTGTCGTCAGATTGGGGATGCAGTCGTAATATCCAATTGTAAGTAGAGTTATATAATGTATGTGGCTGGCTCCCTAACACGATCCTGTCTGGGTCATAGCAGTAGCATGTCGCTGGAACGATTGGCGTTTACAGCTTACAGCGTGAGCTGTCCAGACTGGAGCAGCTGGCTGTGGTACAGGAATGTAGCTGACCCGACCGTGTACCCTCTAAACGGCCGAATAGCGAACTAACACTCAGTATGTGTTGGAGAGCCTTCGTGATCGCTTGTATTCTCCATGCAAATTTGAGAAGATTCAATATACACATGTGTTTGCGCTGAACCATTATGCCCTCCCGTGTATATAGTCCAGTTGACCACTTTTAAACATTTCCCCATCATTATTTGGTTGATAAAACATCGGTTGTGGTGCGTCTTCTGTGCTCCTAGATGGTGAAAGACATGTAGAAAACACGTTTGCTCGCTCTCTAGACATGAGGGATATCTTAGTTGACTTTGTAAAGAAGAAGGATGATTTGGAATCTGTTAAATCACTTACATCGGTATCTGTGCGCAGAACTATAATTTTACTTAATTTTTTTGATTTGTCACATAAAGATCTTCGCAGACGAGATACGTTCCTAGTTATCCGGTGGCTTGCAGCACGCTCCACTTCGCTGCACCTCGCTAAAGTTTCGGGTTTGTAGAGAAATAATTTTCACTCTTTATCTTCGGAATTATACTGTGCAAGCGATCGATACCATACAGCTATGTGCTTGATATCAACAACTACCACATAAATGGAATGATATTCTGTAAAAGATGAAAATACGTGTGTTCTTGTAAATCCAAAGTATGGAGATGGTGTAGAAACCAAGCAAGCAAGCAGGTCAGGCCCTGAAACGGTAATGCTTTTGTGCCGAGTGGAACCGATGCAGCCTTTGTGCAACAGTTTGGAGAGTGATCACAGTCCACTGAGGGTGCTCTGATCGCATATCAGGCAAACGTGTCTGGGACAGTTGCCTTGTGGTGGGTGACCACGGTGGATGACCGACTGACCTCCTGGGAAATATATAGCGCTGCGAGGACTATATACAATGCATTTGTTTATGCTGTCTATTTTCGCGGAATACGCACTAGTGTATGGTGGTCGATTGCTATACGCAGGATGTAGAAGTGATTATTTTGTATGGTGCAGGATACAAATTGTGTTTACTAGTGCATCGACATGGTATGTGGTCATACAACCCAGTTGCAGACCGGTTTCAGATTGAAAAATACAAGCTTCCCTCAACAGTAGCAATGTAACTGAGGAAGTGTCTTTGGTGATAATTTCCATATCTCATGATCTATTCCCCACTTTTGCAGGATTTAACTGTCAGTTCAATATGACTGCCGTATGATTTTTTTTGTGTCCGCTCAAAATAGTTTTGCCACTCAAAATCTGGTAATTTGTTTGTCTGCAAAAAAAAAAAAAAAAAATGCAGCCACTGCTCCCACACTGGCAGCAGCAGTAGTTTTTTAGGTAAATTCAGTAAGAGCCAATCAGAATACTCCATTCACAATACAACCAGCTGCTGTAGGACACCGAAAATCCAGCTGTTTTTCTCGTGTGTAGGACAGTGCTTCGAATTCTGTTTGTGTAATTGTTATGATTTTCTGTCTGTGCTTAAAAACCAGTGTGTGCTTCGAGAAGTGAGGGAAAAATAATCTCCCTGAGTCCAGCAGCAGCAGATAGGAAGTACGCCCACTCACTACTTCAGAAAATTGATGAACACCACAGCAGCTGTAGGACACAGAAATTTTTCTCTCTCTCTGGTAGTGCTTTGAAACAAGCACCTAAAACCTGAAATGTGGTCAGCGTCCTGTTTTTAAATTTACACAGATATTTATTTCGGCTTCCAGATACCATCGTTTTGGCGTGTAAAATCAGATATTGCAGCTGATATCGGTTTCAGGATCTGTTTCCCACAAAAGAATTTCAGTGAGGTTTTACCAGTGTGCAACAATCTGCTTTTAGAATTAGTATTTCAGTGTGGCGGTATCCACGCAAAACTGAAGCAAACAACTGTGCAGCTAAGTTTGTCGAAAATATTTACAGATGTATTCAGTTGGATTTAGTAATTCCTGAAGCAGCGTGTGCTCATCGACAAGGGTATTCCCTACAAAAGCGCGCGCGAAATGTCTCAGGGACAGTTACACAAGTATGTCGCGATCTTCTTTTAGAGTCTGTGTTCAATTGTGGCGGTAGGCGGTAGTGGTATTCCTCGGAATAAAACTGGTAATTGTTTAAATGTTCTCATGTCATCTGCAAAGCTCTCTCTCTCTCTCTCTCTCTCTCTCTCTCTCTCTCTCTCTCTCTCTCTCTCTCTCCCTCTCTCTCTGGCAGTGCCTTCAAACAAGCAGACAGAGCTCTAAAAGTGTTGAGCGTCCTGTTTAGAGTTTCAGAGATATCTATTTTGACTTCCAAAAACCATCGTTTTGGCGTGCAAAATCAGATATTGTGGCTGATGTCGGTTTCAGGATCTGTTTCCCACGAAGATGTGTGAAGCGTCTCAGGGTGGTTTCTCAAGTGTGCAGGGATCTTTTCAGAGCTCGTGCTCGAGTGTGGCAATATACATCACAAAATTGAGGCAAACAACTGCGCCGAGATCTTTTTTGAAAGTGTATCTACAGACATATTCAGTTGGATTTAATAAATCCTGAAGCATCTCATGCTCAAAGACAAGGGTATTTTCCACAAAAGCGTCCTAAGTATCTCTGGGGTTGTTTCAAAAGTGTGCTACGATTTTTTAGAGTCTGTGTTCAAGTGTGGCTCTGGTGGTAATCATTGAAATTGTTTAAATATTCTCGTATCGTTTGGATGCTCTCTCTCTCTTTATACAGTGGTACATTTTTTTCTGTAACATCTTCAAGATATGTATGTGGCAATATTCTGCAACACCTGATATAATAACTCCTGAAGCAGATTATGTTCATTGACGAAGGGCATCTGTGTACTGGGGATGAGGAAGGAGGAAAACGGCGGGTATTTTCAAAGCGACAGGAAGTGCTTAGTGCGTGGTCCTGCTGCTACCACAGGGCCGTGCTGTAAACCGGCGCAGAGACAATTGGGGCAAGGAGTCTGGCGCGTTGCTTCTATTCCAGCGGGGTGCAGAGACTCTGGGATGAACATCTTCATCAAATATCTACATCTACATGACTACTCTGCAATTCACATTTAAGTGCTTGGCAGAGGGTTCATCGAACCACAATCATACTATCTCTCTACTATTCCACTCCCGAACAGCGAGCGGGAAAAACGAACACCTAAACCTTTCTGTTCGAGCTCTGATTTCTCTTATTTTATTTTGATGATCATTCCTACCTATGTAGGTTGGGCTCAACAAAATATTTTCGCATTCGGAAGAGAAAGTTGGTGACTGAAATTTCGTAAAAAGTTCTCGCCGCGACGAAAAACGTCTATGCTGTAATGACTTCCATCCCAACTCGTTTATCATATCTGCCACACTCTCTCCCCTATAACGCGATAATACAAAACGAGCTGCCCTTTTTTGCACCCTTTCGATATCCTCCGTCAATCCCACCTGGTAAGGATCCCACACCGCGCAGCAATATTCTAACAGAGGACGAACGAGTGTAGTGTAAGTTGTCTCTTTAGTGGACTTGTTGCATCTTCTAAGTGTCCTGCCAATGAAACGCAACCTTTGGCTCGTCTTCCCGACAATATTATCTATGTGTTCCTTCCAACTGAAGTTGTTCGTAATTTTAACACCCAGCTACTTAGTTGAATTGACAGCCTTGAGAATTGTACTATTTATCGAGTAATCGAATTCCAACGGATTTCTTTTGGAACTCATGTGGATCATCTCACACTTTTCGTTATTTAGCGTCAACTGCCACCTGACACACCATACAGCAATCTTTTCTAAATCGCTTTGCAGCTGATACTGGTCTTCGGATGACCTTACTAGACGGTAAATTACAACATCATCTGCGAACAGTCTAAGAGAACTGCTCAGATTGTCACCCAGGTCATTTATACAGATCAGGAACAGTAGAGGTCCCAGGACGCTTCCCTGGGGAACACCTGATATCACTTCAGTTTTACAAGATGATTTGCCGTCTATTACTACGAACTGCGACCTTCCTGACAGGAAATCACGAATCCAGTCGCACAACTGAGACGATACCCCATAGCTCCGCAGCTTGATTAGAAGTCGCTATCGACACATCCCTCAGATGCATGGTTACAGCTAACATACTCCTCCTTTTTCAGCACATACATCACATCCATTGGACACAGTAAACAATTACATCCGTCCTCCCAGCCCAGCTGCTAGACACAGACTGAGTCTTTTTCAGCCATTTCCCCCCAAACCGCCAACTTGGATTATGTCACGGTAGGACAGAGGAGGGCCGACAGCGCCCTCTGGTGATGATATTGTGAACTAGGTCAGCTGGTCTCCAGACCTCATGGTGAACACTGAGCTACTGTCCATGACAATCAAAATTGTTTGAATAAACAATGCATACTTAAGTCCATCTTATTCAGCAGGCCAACACAGATTGAGCCCTTTTCCCGTCCAGCTGCGTGGTGCAGTCATGTGGTCTGACTCGTCTTGCCATGGTCTGCATAACTCCCAACCATCAGAGGATCGAGTCTTCTCTCCGGCATGGAAGTGTGTTTGTCTTTAGTGTAAGTTAGTTTAAGTTAGAATAAATAGTGCATAAGCTTAGGGACCGATGACCTAAGCAGTTTGGTCCCATACGATCTTACCAAAAATTTCCAAATTTTTGCCCACGAATTTCCAGTTTGGCGAGAGAAGGGGAGGCTTCAATGCATACAAAATAAAGACTTACAGCCACCCTATCCAACAGCACAGCAGAGATGGGTGTCCTTTTCCTGTCAATTTCCAGTTGGAGGAGAGTTAGGGGGGAGGGGGCTGGGAGAGAGGTTAGGTTAGTGGAGGTAGCCCAAATTACCATTTTTCCCACCATAATTTGAGCTTACCACCAAAATTTGAACTTCACACAATGACGACACAGTGAGTTGCTGCCATCTTGGACCCGCCATCTAGAATAAATTTGGCAAAAATGCAGGTTGGTGTGATGCCGATCTTGCCCTACCACTCACCTAATATTAATCCATGTGATTTCTAGCTGCAGGGTCAACTGAAACATCTTGCCTCCAGTGCTCCATGTATGAACAGAACTGAACTGTAGGCAGGCATTGCACATTGCATTCTGAAAGTGACCCCAGACACATTCTGATCTGCTGTGGAACATACTTTTTCCATATGTCATCATATGGCTGAAAATGGTGAAAGAATATCGAAAATGTCTTGTGCCAGTCTGACGACAGTTAGAAACCGTTGTTATCTTCCTTTAAAACCCAACGTTATTTTCCTTTCTATGCAGTTTTTTTGCCTCAGGACAATTAAAAACTGATTTTTCGTATCCGATTTAATACGACCGCAGATAAGCTGACCTGACTACAGTGCCACAACTGCTGGCTGCTGAACTTGTGCAATCGTGCACGTTCAACAATAATGATGGTTTATTTATTGTTATACACGTCAAGTTTCGTAGGACCAAATTCAGGAGCAAATCTCCAAGGTCATGGAACGTGTCAGTACATGAACTTACAACATAAAAGTAATAACAGATAAAAAAAATAAATGTTCATGAACCTGCAAGAAAATCAGTCCATAATTTTAAGCAAACGCTATCAGCTAAACAATGAGAATCAGCTTAATTTTGCAAGGAACTCCTCGACAGAATAGAAGGAGTGACCCATGAGGAAACTCTTGAGTTTGAATTTGAAAGTGCGTGGATTACTGCAAAGATTTTAGAATTCGAGTGGCAGCTTATTGAAAATGGATGCAGCAGTATACTGCACACATTTCTGTACAAGAGTTAAGGAAGTCCGATCCAAATGGAGGTTTGATTTCTGCCGAGTATTAACCGAGTGAAAGCTGCTTATTCTCAGAAGTAAACTAATATTGATAACAAGAAAAGACAATAAGGAATATACATATTGAGAGGCCAATGTCAAAATACCCACACAAGTGAACAGAGATCAACATGAGGTTCGTGAACTCACACCACTTATTGTCCGAACCGCCCGTTTCTGAGCGAACAATATCCTTCTAGAATGGGAAGAGTTACCCCAAAACATAATACCATACGACATAAGTGAATGAAAATAAGCAGAGTAGACTAATTTACGTGTCGAAGTATTACTCACTTTCGATACCGTTCGAATAGTGAAAATGGCAGTATTAAGTCTTTGAACAAGATCCTGAACGTGGGCTTTCCACTACAGCTTACAATCTAGCTGAACACCTAGGAATTTGAAATTTTCAGTTTCACTAATCATATGCCCGTTCTGTGAGATTAAAACGTCAGGTTTTGTTGAATTGCGTGTTAGAAACTGTAAAAACTGTGTCTTACTGTGACTTAACATTAGTTTATTTTCTACAAGCCATGAACTGAGGTCATGTACTGCACTACTTGAAACTGAGTCAATGTCGCACACAACATCCTTTACTACCAAGCTAGTGTCATCAGCAAATGGAAGTATTTTAGAGTTACCCATAATACTGGAGGGCATATCATTTATATAAATAAGGAACAGGAGTGGCCCCAACACTGATCTCTGGGGCACCCCCCACTTGACAGAACCCCACTCAGATCCCGCATCACAGCCGTTATCAACACTGTGAATAGTGACCGTTTGCTGCCTGTTGCTAAAGTAAGAGGTGAACCAATTGTGAGCTACTCCCCTTATTCCGTAATGGTCCAACTTCTGGAGCAAAATTGTGAGATCAACACTGTCAAATGCCCTTGTTAAATCAAAAAATACGCCAAGCGTTCGAAACTTTTTGTTTAGCCCATCCAGAGAAAAGAGAATATAGCATTTTCAGTTGTCAAACGACTTTTAAAGCCGAACTTTACATTTGATAGCAAATCGTGTGATATAAAATGATCAATTAACCTTACATACACAGCCTTTTCGATAACTTTTGCAAACACTGATGGCATAGAAATAGGTCTAAAATTATCTACATTATCCCTTTCTCCCTTTTTATAAAGCGGCTTTACTACTGAGTACTTTAATTTCTCAGGAAACTGACCATTCCTAAAGTAAAAATTACAAATATGGCTAAATACAGGGCTAACATGTGCAGCACAGTACTTTAATATTCTATTAGGCACTCTATCATAACCATGAGAGTCCTTAGTCTTCAGTGATTTAATTATTGACTCAATCTCCCTCTTGTCTGTATCACAGAGGAGTATTTCAGACGTCAATATCTGAAAGGCATTTGCTAAGAAATTTATATGATTTCCTGTAGAAACTAAATTTTTATTTAATTCACCAGCAATGCTTAGAAAATGGTTGTTAAATACTGTACATATATCTGATTTATCAGTAACAGAAATATTATTACTGCGAACTGACTTTATATCATCAACCTTGTGCTGCTGACCAGACACTTCCTTCACAACTGACCATATGGCTTTATTTTATCCTGTGAATTAGCTATTCTATTTGGATACCACATACTTTTTGCCTTGCTAAACATTATTAAGCACCTTACAATACTGTTTGTAATGGACTACTGTAGCTTGATTGTGACAACTTCTAACATTTTGATATAATTCCCGCTTTGATCTACGTGATGTCCTTATCCCACTAGTCAGCCAACCGGGCTGTCCATTACTGCTAGTAGCCCGTTTAGAATGTTCTAATGGAAAGCAACTCTCAAATAGCATGAGAAATGTGTTATGGAAAGCATTGTATTTATCATCTATATTATCGGCACTATAAACATCTTGCCACTCTTGTTCCTTGACATGTTTTGAAAACTCTCTATTGCTGGTGGATTAACTTTCCTATGTAGTTTGTAATTAAATACGAGATTGGTTTGAGTACAAAAACCTTTTAGTGTTAAAATTTGTGCATCATGGTCTCAAAGGCCATTCACCCTTTTACTAACAGAATGCCCATCTAGTAATGAAGAATGAATAAAAATATTGTCTATGACTGTGCTTCTGTTCCCCTGAACCCTAGTTGGAAAAAACACAGTTTGCTTCAGATCATATGAATTTAGGAGATCTACCAACGTCCTTTTTCTTACACAATCATGTACAAAATTAATATTGAAGTCACCACATATAACTACTTATTGGTACTTCCTACAAAGTGAATCAAGAACCCTCACTAAATTCAACTAATACTGCACAACTTTAAAATATCTGTTCAGTGCATCGTCGTGATACGTCTATGGACTCAAATGAAATACTGATTTTTACGTACAGAGCCACTCCCCCACCCCGCAAGGAACTCCTCGAGAAACAGCCAGCTAATCTGTAGCCTGGTAAAGGAAGCCTCTGAATTATCAAATTATTTAAGTGGTGCTCTGATGTACTAATAATTTCAGAGTTAACATCTGTTAGCAGTTCACTAACTTTATCTCTAATAACTCTTATATTTTGATGCAATATGCTAATTCCTTCTCTACTTGGAAGCATTACATTCTCTGGAGGTGAGCCATTAGTTAGAAGCACTTCCTTTAAGCAAGTATACCTATTAGCTGACTTCAGTCTAAAAAAGGTGCAGCTCTAACACCAGCTACTACAGGAATTTTTCCATGAGTGATACCATTGTAATGTGCAACTCCAACCACAGCCATCATATTGCGAGTCATCTGTCTTATGCAATGTTTACAGCTTCACTGGGGAATTTAGGTACTAACGAACTGAGGTTCTCTTTAAAATTCTTGAATGCATCACGAGGGGCGAGTCTGGAGGTCTACAGAAGGATAGAGTTACAAGTGTATGCCCACAGACAAGTCTGAATCTTGCCCAAACATTCTCACATGCAATTTGGATTTCTATCTTCGTGGGTTTGAGTTTCTTGTCTACTGAAACAAACATAACACCTCTTCACACCTCTTTTTCCCAGTAGTCTGTCCCATTGATATACGCTTCCCAATAAATCTCTCTGCTGAGTATTTCAGGTTTCAATCAGTTTTCTGTACCTAGTATAACCTGAGCTTTACTGGTTTTCAGGAACGTTCCAAAACATGGCACAGTGTTGCGAATGATTCAGCAGTTATGCACTAGCATTTTAATACTGTTGCCTGAGAGAAGGGTTTCTTTGGATCTTACACTGATGCTTTTGGGTCTCTTACAGCTCTTACACTGTTGAGCCAAAGAAACTGTTACATGTGCCTACTATCGTATTGGGCCCCCACGAGAACGTGGAAGAGCCGCAACACGGCGTGGTATGGACTCGGCTAATGTGTGAAATAGTGCTGGAGGGAACTGGCACCATGAATCCTGCAGGGCTGTCCATAAATCCATAAGAATACAAAGGGGTGGAGATATCTTCTGAACAGCACATAACAAGGCATCCCACAGACGTTAAATAATGTTCATGTCTGGGGACATGGTCGCCAGTGGAAGTGTTTAAACTCAGAAGAGTGTTCCGTGCGCCACTCTATAGCAATTCTGGATTTGTGTGGTGTCGCATTGTCCCGCTGGAAATGTCCATGTCCATCGGAATGCACAGTGGACATGAGAGGATGCAGGTGATCAGACAGGATACTTACATACACGTCACCTGTCAGTCGTATCTAGATGTATCAGAGGTCCCATATCACACCAACTGCGCGCGCGCCAAACCATTACCGAGCCTCCACCAGAATGAACAGACCCCTGCTGACATGCAGGGTCCATGATTTCATGAGGATGTCCCCATACCCGTACACGCCCATCCACTCTACAAAATTTGAAACGAGATTCGTCCGACCAGGCAACATGTTTCCAGTCATCAACAGTCCAATGTCGGTACTGGCGGGCCCAGGCGAGGCGTCAAGCTTTGTGTCATGTTGTCATCAAAGGTACATGAGCGGTCCTACGGCTCCAAAAGCCCATATCGATGATGTTTCGTTGAATGGTTCATACGATGACACTTGTTGAGGGCCCAGTGTTCAAATCTGCAGCAATTTGCGAAAGGGTTGCAATCCTGTGACGTTGAGCGATTCTCTTTAGTCGTAGTTCGTCCTGTCCTTGCAGAATCTTTTTCAGGCCGCAGCGATGTCGTCGATTTGATGATTTATAGGATTCCCGACATTCGCGGCTCACTCGTGAAATGGTCGTAGGGGAAAATCCCCACTTGTTCGCTGTCTCGGTGATGCTGTGTCCCATTGCTCGTGCACCGACTATAGCACCACGTTTAAACTCACTTAAATCTTGATAACCTGCCATTATAGCGCAGTAACCGATCTAACAACTGGGCCAGACCCTTGTCTCATATAGGCTTTGCAAACCGCAGCGCCGTATTCTGCCTTTTTACATATGTCTGTATATGAATATGCATGCCTACATCTGTTTCCTTGCCGCTTCGGTGTATGATGTGGACTGCATGGAGAGTCACTTTCTATTAAAAAAAAATTAAAAAACCACCTCACGTTCATTCAGCACATATTCAGGTACACTGATTCAGTTACCTGGGTATCAGCCTCTGATGTGTAGAGGATACCCGAGACACTTAAGGGGGGGGGGGGGGCTTACGTTTCGTGACAGTGCAGCGCAAGTCTAGGAAGTAACTGCCTAGCTTGTACGTCACCTTCACAGGCTCTACATTAAACCTTCCTTTAATCCTTCAACGCACCACAGAACGTGGAGGCCGTTATCAGTTCTGGGAAGAATGTTGCATACTACCCTTCTATGCTGGTTTATGGATTGATCTAAGTATGACATCAGAAACCAGACGACAGGCATCGTTTCTCCCAACGAACTCCACTATCTGCAGTTGGTACAACCTGTTCCTTGAATGACTGCCGAAATAACCTCTTCAGCATTTCGAATAAGATCCACAGGTAGACACACTGAGTTTACATGATGTTCTTCCCCATCGCTTGCTGAGAGTTCTCTAAGTGGTAGCATTATGTGTCACATGTTTTTAACTGCCGATAATAATTAGAGCTCAACCCTTTTACGTTTACCTCCCCTTGACTCAGGTTACAGCGTTTTCCCAACAGATGAAGTGAGTCTCACTGGCCTACTTTCTGTTTCAATGGATGACAGCTCCTCGAACTTGTAACTTGTCCTTTAAATCAATTATTACAGCAGATACTCGCTGATATACACATTGATATCAGCATCACTGAGGTATTTTATCGGCAAAGTAATTATTACTATGGATAACCGGATAGGCACCGTCCTGTAAATATAGTAATTTGGTTAGATACAATTTCTTCTCCAGGGCAGTTTTTATTTTTGATCAGTTACCAGAACGCCCCAGGGGAACTTGACAGTGTAGAATGGAAATGTATTGGTTGTCAGTTAGTCATAGATGCAAAAACAGGGTGATCAGGAAGTAACAGTTTTGGAATCGAAATTGGTTCGTATGACAAGGAGTGGGGGGGGGGGGGGGGGCAGATAATCATCAATGGAGACTTTTAAAAAAAATAGAGTTTGATAATCTGTACCCTCGTAAGTTGGCTCACGCTATACTATAGTACTATATACGTAAAAAAATAACAATTCTGGCACAAAAACTACTGATATTTCCTTTCAAGGTTAGTATATCAAATAAAGATTACATCTGGTAAGAACCGATAATGAAACAAAGTAAGTTTCTAATTAGTGGCTGATGTACACTATGTGATCAAAAGTATCCGGACACCTGGCTGAAAATGACTTTCAAGTTCATGAAGCCCTCCATCGGTAATGCTGGATTTCAATATCGTGTTGGCACACTCTCTCAGGTTTACGTTCATCCAGCTGCTGGAAGGTTTCTTGAAGAATGGCAGCCCATTCTTCATGGAGTGCTGCACTGAGGAGAGGTATCGACGTCGTTGGGTGAGGCCTGGCTCAAAGTCGACGTTCCAAAACATCCCAAAAGTCCTCTAAAGTATTCAGGTCAGGACTTCCTGCAGGCCAGTCCATTACAGGGATGTTATTGTCGTGTGAACAGTCCGCCACAGACCGTGTATTATCAACAGGTGCTCGGCCGTGTTGAAAGATGCAGTTGCCATCCACAAATTTCTCTTCAATAGTGGGAAGCAAGAAGGTGCTTACAACATCAGTATAGGCCTGTGCTGTAACAGGATCACTCAACAAGAGGTGCAAGCCCCCTTCACGTAAATCACGACCACACCATAACAACACCACAACCTCCGAATTTTACTGTTGGCGCTACACACTCTGGAAGGTGGCATTCACCGGGCATTCGCCACACCCACACCCTGACGTCGGATCGCCACATTGTGTACCGTGATTCGTCACTTCACACTACGTTTTTCCGCTGTTCAATTGTCCAATGCTTACGCTCCTTAAACCAAGCGAGGCGTCGTTCGGCATTTACCAGTGTGATTGATGTGTGGCTTTTGAGCAGCCGCTCGACCATGAAATCCAAGTTTTCTCACCTCCCTCCTAACTGTCATAGTACTTGCAGTGGATTCTGATGCAGTTGGGAATTCCTGTGTGATGGTCTCGATAGATGTCTGCCTATTACACATTATGACCCTCTTCAACTGTCGGCGGTCTCTGTCTTTCAACAGACGAGGTCGGCCTGCACGCTTTTGTGCTGTACGTGTCCCTTTACGTTTCTACTTCACTATCACATCGCGAACAGTGGACCCAGGGAAGTTTATGAGTGTGGAAATATCGTGCTCAGACACATGATACAAGTGACACTCAAACACCTGATCATGTTCGAAGTCCATGAGTTCTGCAGAGCGTCCCATTCTGCTCTCTCAGGATATGTAACAACTACTGAGGTCGCTGATATGAAGTACCTGGCAGTAGGTGGCAGCATAATGCACCTAATATGGATGACGTATGTTTTTGGGAGTGTCCGGATACTTCTTATCACATAGTGTAGGTTTTTGGTCTTAGTGACACAATAAATGTACAAACCGCTGGGAGTCTATAGCCGTGTAGCGTGGTGTCTTCGAGTAACCGCCGAAATCCACGTATTGGTAACGCGTAACACATTCTCATTGACTCAATTAGGGCAGCCATGGTGTAATCCAACCTACAAATAATAAAAATTTTTGCCATTATTTTACTGACATGAATTCTCATACTTCATTTTTATGGGAGGTGCATCAAACCATGTGATAAAGATCAAGGTCTTAGTTATTTATCAATCAGTAGTATTCAACTAAACTATTGCAAAAGAATGCCTTGGTAGAATAGTACTTTCAAAACAAGGAAATAAAAAATTTCAAATTAAGGATGACTAAATATCGCGTTTCGTTTAACCATTTGAGCGCTACGCCTCGGATGAATAAAGTGTTGTCAAGATGTTTACTGATCATGGCATCAAAATGAAAGATACCAAAACGGAGCCTACAGTATTCAATTAACAGCTCTCGATATTGCTTCACCAAAGAAGATCACAACGCAGTTTGTAGTTTCGATCGTTACATGGACGCGTTAGATTCTATGTAGATCTATCTCAGTGACGATAATCTGTTATAAAGTAAGGGACAAGCAAAAAGATCGCAGACAGCATAACAGTTTACGTTGAAATCAGAAAGAATGTCTATATTAACAATGGTGTCCAAGAATAGAAGCTATACCCTTATAAATTGCCATGCACCTGTTAATTATGATAAAAGAAGAAATCGGCAGAAAGTAAATCAGTTTACGGGTCTTTTGGAATCTGAAATCTCCAACATACCTGAAAACAATGTTAAAATACTTCTCAGCGACTTCAGTGTGCAAGTTGGGAGGGAAAAGAAATTTAAGATAGTTATAGGCTAATATCTAACACACTTAAGAACAAACTGAAATGGTGAGAAACTGATCATCATGTGTAACATGTTCCAGTTAAAACTGATGTCGACTCATTTTTGCAAACTGACGAGAAAGCCAACAGTTGGACACCTCCAGCACCAAACATAAGAGAATTTCAACTGGATCACACAGCCATATCTAAAAGGAATATCAAGGAAATTATGAATATTAAAGTAATCACAACTTGGGAATTTTATTCAGATCATTGTCACTCTAAGATTAAAATCGGATCTCTCTCATCTAAACCAAAAAGTACAACCAAGAACTTAATCAGGTACAACTCCATTACAGCTGAAATTGCAATACAAAATTTAGAGAAGGAACTGAGACAACAAAAAAAAATGTTCGCATGAACTCCATGTACAAATTACTATCAAAGCAGAGAAAACATTAGAACTGGCCAAGAATAAAAGGAAAACATGGTGGAACTAAGGGGGAGTGAAAATTAATCAGACGGAAGGTCAAGGAACGATACTGCAAGCCAGATCCACCTGGAAAATTCTGTTTTTAACAAGAGAAGAGAACTTTACACATCCAGCAGCACAGACGAACGTCTCAGGAAAAACCTCATAAAGACATTTATTTCGAGTGTGCTGCTGCACGGAAGTGAAACAGGGACACAAGAGAAGCAGACAAAATATAAAATAACAGACTTCGAGATGAGGTGCTACTGTAGAATGCTCAAGATTTCCTGCGTAGACAAGACATCAAGCAAAGAAGTTCTCCACAGAGCAAAGGAAGAAAAGCCGTGTCTTCTGAATTTCATCAGACACAGAAGGAACACATGGGTCGGCCATCTGTTGAGACGTGACAGTATCATTAAAAGCATCATTGAAGAGACAGTAGACGGGAAAAATACAAGAAGTAGACCAACGCTAGAATACATCAACCAGATCATGAAGATACCAGCTGCACTACCTATACAGCTCTGAAGGGGGAAGCCGAAGACAGAAACGCATGGAAAACTGCTGCTAACCAACGTGGTGGCTGAAGACATAAGAAGAAGAAAGTATTGGTATTACCTGACAGTGGAGCACACAAATTGCTACATTGCACGAAACACAAAGATAATTTTACCCGATTTTTGACCCCTGCACTGCCATACTGACCGACACGACTGAACACAGGTTTCGTTTACATAAAACAAAAAATTTAAAAAATTAAGATATTTTGGCTCCGTGATAGTGAAAGCGATCTTTCTTTCGACGAGCAGAACCTTTCTGCTTTGGAAGAAACTATTGAATTTTCCCATAGCAAGTTGCGTTTACGGAATACAAAATCTTCACATTCAAGAAGAAGTTTACAGACGTTTTTGCAATTCTCTAGAAAGAAGAATTTCACCAGCCTTGGTGAACAGCAACCATCAACTGCAGAGAAGTCAGGATACATTTGTTCATACGAAACTAATTTTAATTTCAAGTAGAATATCCTCTTTAAGAATAGCAGTTACAACTGCGTTTTAAGAAATGTAGATCATTTAGTTTCACAGAAGGAGATATTTTCATGTTTTACGATGTTACAGAAGAAACAACAAAACAACGAAGAAGCGTAGAAGGCAAAGAAGGTGAGCGAATGGTTCAAATGGCTCTGAGCACTGTGGGACTTAACTGCTGTGGTCATCAGTCCCCTAGAACTTAGAACTACTTAAACCTAACAAACCTAAGGACATCACACATACCCATGCTTGAGGCAGGATTCGAACCTGCGACCGTAGCATCGCGCAGTTCCAGACTATAGCGCCTAGAATTGCTCGGCCACCCCGGTCGGCCAGTGAATGTATGGGCTAGAAGGGGAGATGGGCGGCCCATATGAAAAAGAGAATAAATAGAAAGTTGGCACCGCACTCGCCCGCGAAAGACAAACGTTCCAGGTTCGAGTGCCGATCCATCGCACAGTTTTAATACAGAATTTCATGCTTTACTTCCGTAACTCATATCAGGAAACATTCTTCATGATAGCGATTTTTTTAACTTAGTGTATCTCTTCTGTATTAGTCGTTCTTTTATGACACAAGGCTAAGTTTCTGCGAGAAACCTACCTTCCCCGAAGAAATATTTTAATTAGATATACAACTAGTTGTCAGCTACTTTATTGATCCCCAAGACTGGAAGATGAAGAAACAAGAAGAAAAATAAGAACTCTAGTTATTCGATTTTCAGAAGATGATCAGTATAGAAGTACTTCATTGTAACATACGAGTATGCAAGAAGACGGTGAAGTAAGTAATTACTAGGGACATTTTATAAGTAATGCACACGTTGGAATTACTGGGAACTCTTTGGTGTAACAACAGTGAAAATTAGGTCACATGTAGTCGGGAGTTTGAGGAAGAAGCATGTGGTTTGTTTTTTCGCTGTGTATTCTAACATAAAATTGGCTAGAGTTAGAAATAGACCATGCAGGGGTCTCTGGTACTGTGACTGATGAAAACCAGAGGTCGTACATGAAGACAGAAACTTTATGCGGCAAGAACCCAACAGAAAACGGCGGCGCGTTAAGTGAAGTTTGGTGTGAGTTTACAGGGGACCGTAGTACAGTTTCACGTTGGGTTAATAGCTTTCATGGTGGTCGTAAGAGCATAGATGATAATCTATGATCCGGAAGACCAAAAACGTCAGCAGATGAACGAACTGAGAAACTTATGGGACATGTTCAGGAAAGAGATTGCAGTGCGATTTGTAAGGAACTCTCTGAAGCCACGGAAATTCCCCCAGCATCAGTATTCCGTATGATGAGGAATGATTTGAAGAAGAGAAAAATTTATGCGAGATGTGTCCCACACTGTTTTACTGCTGAAGACAAGCAGAAACGTCTGGACATTGCAACCTTGATCGAGCAACGATTCGTCCGTGAGGGTCAAGGATTCTCCTGCCCAGTTGTATATATTGATGAAACCCAGATTAGAGACTTTGAACCAGAGTTGAAATCGCTGTCCAAAAAAAATTTCGACGCACTCAATCAAAGCTCAAGCAAGTGAAGATTTTTGCTTATGATCACCAAGGACTCATCATGACAGATGGAATCCCTGTGGAACAAGCGTTACAGCAGTGTATTATCATAACTTCATACAAAACCTGTGCAGAAAAATGTAGAAAGTCAAGCTCAGTTGCTCGAACCTCGGCCACCCATTCCCCACGAAAATGCTCGCCCGCATATGGGCAATGATGCAGCTCAGAAACTGCGCGAATAAGGGCGGGAAGTGTTGCTACATCCTCCCTACAACCCTTACATGAGTCCAGCAGACTTCGGCTTGTTACCGAAATTGAAAAAAAAAAAAACTATTAAATCTCACTTGTATAATAGTAAACAAAGAGGTAGATAACAGAAAACTGAAATGACATACGAGTATGAGAATAACATTTTAAAAATAAATAACTGTATAGATAATGCAAAATATACAACAAAGAAATTCTAGAGAACTTAAAAGCGACAGAAATTTGTAAAAATTAATATTGTAAACGGTCAATGCGGTACAGCTAATGGTAAACTTCAAGTCATTTTTCGAAATTAAGATTGGTGGGTTAGATATGTCACAAAATTACGAATGATAGATGTCGAGTCTCATCAATTTTCTCCTTTACGCGTAACGGTATAACGTTTATCTAAATACCTGTCTTTGTCCTCGAATGTAGGAAATCTGTCAGTACCAACTGCTTCTTTTATCTCATTGTGCACTCGTTCCTGGACATCGGGATGCCGTAACATCATAAGAAATGCAAATCGAAGAGCGTGGCTTACTTCTTCCAAGCCAGCAACAAAAATGTCGTATAACACCATGAGAAGCTGATCCTCTGGAAAACAAAGAACAATACAAGAAACTGGTTGCGAAGAGCTTATCTAATTAAAATGCCCAAGAAAAGTCTGCACCGCCGGTGTACCTGTGAAAATATTTGGGATTAGATTCAAGGGGAGCGGGAATGAAAGAACAAGCTATATGAAAATAACACAAATAAAAACAACTTAGTAACAAAGGTAAAGGCAATCCCTTGGAAATTGCACATATGTTCACCACACATTACAACATGGTTTGATCCACTGTGGCTCACTGTCCACGATAGTTGAACTGAAGCCTATTTCAATTCTCGATGGCGGCCTCTCGAGTAAGATTCCCACGACTATGCACTGATAGTTTCAACTTGTTCCAAGCATGCTTTGTCGGATTCATGTGAGCAAATATTGTAGAACAGGTGCGGCCAAGGTATCAGCTTGAAGGCATTTCCTGGGCCCGAGAGCCAAAGCGCTCAGCCTCGCGTCACAGTCCCCCCATTCGCCGCGCCGTGCAGGAGGACGAGAAACAGTGCAAGCAGTAACCGCGTCCCTTTGAAATGGTAGTACACTCGTTCTGCATATGAACTGGTCTTATGATTCACATTTCTCAAAAACACACATCACAAACAAAACGATTTTTCAGAATGAATTAATTATTTTTGGCTCTCTGAGGACATAATTTAATTTTTATTTATTATTATTGTTATTTATTATTATTTTCACAAAAATATGTCGATCGAAATGTTGCAGCATTCTTGCAATCTCATTATGAAGACTCGGAAAATCTACCAGAGAAAAGCAATGTAGACGTCCTGGACCTAGTTTTAACGTAAGATGACTTGTAATTAAGACTAGAATTACCTAGCAGGTCAGTCAGTTACTTCCGAGAAGGACCGAGAAAGCCGAGTGACAAGCTGGGCAGCACACGACCCGCACAATATGCACTCGTGAAGTTTGGAATGCCGCAGACCATCCCATTCAGTTGATTCCTGGTCCTAAAGGAGTGTGGTTATGAGATGGGTGCTGTATAGTGGCGCACTGCTGTAGTGAAAAACGAAACTGTGGGGCTGTCTCGATACAAAACAGCCCCATAATTACCCTCGATTACGAAGAGAAGCGTCCGAAATTTGTACCTGGTTGTTATTGTTAAGGTCTTCGGTTCAAAGACTGGTTTGATGCAGCTTTCCATGCTACTCTATCCTATGCAAGCTTCTTCATCTCCCAGTAACTTCTGCAACCTACGTCCTTCTGAATCTGTTTAATGTATTCATCTCTAGGTCTCCCTTTACGATTTTACCCTCCACGCTGCCCTCCAATACTAAATTGGTGATCCCTTGATGTTCAGAATATGTTCTACCAGCCAATCCCTTTTATAGTCAAGTTGTGCCACAAATTTCTCTTCTCCCCAACACTACTCAATAGGTCTCGGTCTAAAACATAACTGACCCAGCCCCACGCTTAATCCCTGTGACTGCACGCATTGGTACCTTGGAGCCTTCTCACTCTTCTACGAAGACCTTCAGGCGTAAGAAAAACGCTGCAGTGATTGGTGAAGATAACCTGAATCGTTGATCCGCATTCAATTCCGAGTTGGCTTTGCCCAACGTAATCGAGCACATATTGCTGAGGTGTATGTACTACTAATCATAATGGACGTTTAGAGACGAAAATGAATGTGAGGAGACAAAAGCGTACAGTGTGTCTCGATGCCGTTGTCCTCTAACTATTCTCCATTAAGTATTCTCCATGCCTCCATGTCTCCATTTGAAAGAGATTTTCTAAAGAAACTAAAAAAAAAGTACCTGAGCCATGTGAGTCTCTACGTTGATCTATTAAAGCTCGATTATGTTTGCCGATTGATATAGCGAATTTCTCTGGTCTGTCAAAAGGGCGATGGCCTAGTGGTTTCGGAAACGTGGGCTGCCGCAAGAGAGCTTGGACGAGGGTGCTACAGCGGGTTGGGCCTCTTGCCGCGTGCTGTCGTGGTGTGAAAATGAAGCAAGGACCACATGGCACCTCTGTATGTGGAGTGTTAGAGTACCTACTGCAGAGACGGAGGGATCTGTACTTCAGCGAGCATGGATCCTAAGCTAATTTATATTGGCTGACCTTCGTTGCTCACGCGGAATCTGTGGCACAGAGAGCAGACTTAGTGTGAGCAAAAGCTGAATACACGTCCTTGGACGCGAATATTTTTTCGGTTGCCGGAAGGTTCCAACATGTGTTGCGGGGCTCGAGGTGACTATTGCCTTTGAATTACACTGAAGAGCCACAGAAACTGGTACACCTTCCTAATATCATGTAGGGCCCCCGCAACAGCGTAGATGTGCCACAACACGACATTGCAAGGACTCGGTTAATGTCTGAAGCAGTGCAGGAGGGAACTGACACTATGAATCCTGCAGGGCAGTCAATAAATCCATAAGACGACGAGGGAGTGGAGATCTGCCCTGAATGGCACGTTGCAAGGTATCCCAGACATGGTCAATGTTTATGTCTGGGGAGTCTTTTGGCCAGATGAAGTGTTTAAACTCAGAAGAGCGTTGCTGGAGCCACTCGGTAACAGTTCTGGACGTGTGGGGTATCGCATTCTCCTGCTGGAATTGCTCAAGTCCGTCGGAATGAACAAGGGACATGAAGGATGCAGGCGCCCAGACAGAATGCTTACGCACGTGTCACCTGTCATAGTCGTATCTATAAGTATCAAGTGTCCCGTATCACTCCAACTGCACACGCCCCACTCCATTACAGAGTCTCCATTACCTTGAATAGTTACCTACTGACATGCAGCATTCATGTATTCATCAAGTTGTCTCTGTACCCGTACACGTCCATCCGCTCGATACAATATGAAACGAGACTCGTCCGATCAGGCAACATGTTTTGCCAGTCTTTAACAATTCAGTGTCGGTGTTGACGGGCGCAGGCGAGGGGTAAAGCTTTGTGTCGTGCAGTCGTCAAGTACACGAGTGGGTTTTTGGCTCCGAAAGCCCATATCGATGATGTTTCATTAAATGTTTCACACTCTGCGTCAGACACTTGTCTCATATAGGCGTTGCTGACTGCTGCGTCGTTATTCTACCGGTTTACAAACCTCTGTATTTGAATAAGCATGCCTCTACCAGTTTCTTTGGCGCTTCAGTGTATAGAGCTTTGTCGTGACGGACGTTCATAGTCCTTTGTTAATGGACGAGCTACAACATTGCAAAAGAATATAACCGTATTTACACTATCTACGTAACTGGATATTTGCCCGATATCTGATGGTAGATTTATCTGTTGTAGTAGTGGCCTGTGTTAAACCTAACTTAGGATTGCAGTTGTTTTGCGAGGGTATGGTTAAGCCGCCATGAAAGTCTCATAAAATGTTCAAATGTGTGTGAAATCTTATGGGACTTAGCTGCTGAGGTCATCAGTCCCTAAGCTTACACACTACTTAACCTAAATTATGGACAAACACACTCATGCCCGAGGGAGGACTCGAACCTCCGCCGGGACCAGACGCACAGTCCATGACTGCAGCGTCTCAGACCGCTCGGCTAATCCCGCGCGGCGTGGAAGTCTCCCTCGGCCAGATGTAATAAGGGTGTGTCAACCCATGGGGTGCTGTTGGTTGGTATTTATATGCTGGCTCATCTTAATTTTAAGACTAAGTAGATGAAGCATTATCTAGCCAACATTTGGTTGTATGGAACTGTAGGCCATAAGGTCATTTCATGATTGATATTTAACGATGTTTTCGAAAAAGTAATTATTAAAATCTGTTATTGGCATTTTTGTGCCGTGTCACATTGAGTGGTGGAGCACAGCATTATTTAATGTGATAAATTACTCCCGAAATCAGCTGATTCTGCAATTAATGACAACACAATTAAAATTCTTCAAAAATTGTTGTTACTGTGTCTGCTTTGGTAATTTGTCAGTGATAACTCGTTGTAAGTCAGTCCTGAGATTGCCGAAGTACTGTTTAAACTGTCTTAAGGAGAATTTAATTAAAAGTTAATTTGTCATTTTGCTGCTGTGTTGTATTACGCAGTTTGGTTTCACGGTGACTACGTGTTATTATGTGAGCTGGTAAGTCACTGCTGAGGTTGCTGACGCAGTATTTACACTGCTTTAAGGAAAAGTTTATAAGAATTATTTTGTCATTTTCCTGCCATGTTGTATTTCATACTTTAGCTAAACGGTGACTGCTCATTAGTATTTAAGCTGATATGTCACTACTGATGTTGGAGTGCTGTTCAATTTGCACTTAAAGAAATTTTCTTGAAAGCTGTTATTGTAATTTTGGGCCTGTAATCAACAATTGTTTTTATTCTTTTAGATTTTATTAATTTCTTGGGGCTAAAATGGTTCAAATGGCTCTGAGCACTATGGGACTCAACTGCTGAAGTCATCAGTCCCCTAGAGCTTGTAACTATTTAAACCTAACTAACCTAAGGACATCACACACATCCATGCCCGAGGCAGGATTCGAACTTGCGACCGTAGCGTTGCAGACTGTAGCGCCTAGAACCGCTCAGCCACTCCGGCCGGCCGTGGGGCTAAAAAAAAAATGGTTCAAATGGGTCTGAGCACTATGGGACTTAACTGCTGAGGTTATCAGTCCCCTAGAACTTAGAACTACTTATACCTAACTAGCCTAAGGACATCACACATATCCATGCCCGAGGCAGGATTCGAACCTGCGACTGTAGCGGTCTCGCAGTTCCAGACTGTAGCGCCTAGGAGCCACACGGACACTTCGGCCGGCTATTGGGGCTAAAGTCTTAATTTGTAAGCACAAGGCAATTGTCAATAAACGCTGATATTCCTGTTGAATATGATTATTTCTTGCAGCTACCGCTGTCCAGAGAAACCCACCCCCATATCAGCATTACACGGTCCCGTCGCGTTATTGTGACACCACCAAAGCTCGACGTCAGCGTGCAATAACCCCTCATTGACGGCAGGTGGCAGCACTAGAAGCTGAGGGTATGTAAGGCATGTCGGGGAACACGGAAAACAGTGCAGTTTGTGTAATGCGGAAATGGAGCAATTTAGCTGACGTCCAAAAGAGCATGATCATCGGCTTTAGGCCCAAGGGTGGAAGTGTTTACGAAGCGGCTAATTTATAAATGGTTCGTTTGCTGCCGTGGTTAAATGGCTCTGAGCACTATGGGACTCAACTGCTGTGGTCATCAGTCCCCTAGAAATTGAACTACTTAAACCTAACTAACCTAAGGACATCACACACATCCATGCCCGAGGCAGGATTCGAACCTGCGACCGTAGCAGCCGCACGGTTCTGGACTGCGCGCCTAGAACCGCGAGACCACCGCGGCCGGCCGCCGTGGTTAAAGTGCACTGTCCCTGGGAAAATGGCGCTATCCAAAACTAGCGCCGAAGCAACTGTGATGCACACGGGCCATAGGTTACAGGGGTGGACTACAGCTGTAAAGGAGTATACGATCGAACAGACGTGCAGCTGTTGAGCATCTAACCACCCAGATGAACCAAGGGGCTACCAGTAGTGTCTCCTCAAAGAGCGATCAGTGCACACTGCTGTGTATTGGCCTCCACAGTAGGTACCCGGTTTGTGCATCCAAGCTGGCTGCTGTTCATCGACGACGAATACAGGAAATAGCACGTTAATACCGCAACTAGACGTCCACTAAGTGACTTTTCGGATGAATCACCTTTTCTGCTCCATCAGACTGATGGTCTCTTGTGTGTGTGGCGTGAAACTTCTGAAAGCAAACACCCCACAAGAAGGAGGGAGCTTTATCATCTGGTGAATGTTTTCATAGCATTCCCCGGGTTATCTCGACTTTCTGGAAACAACGATGGATGAACACAAGTACGCATCTCTCCTTCGGGAATTTGTCCACTCTCCATGCAGTTTGTTTTTCCTTGTCACTATGACATCTATCGACAGACAATGTAACATGCCAAGCAGCTCGCGTGCCCATTTGTGGTTCGAAAAGATGAAAGACGATTTTACCGTATCTTCTGGCCACCAAACTTCCCTAATTTAATTCCAGTCGAGAATCTGTCGGAGCACCTCGATCGGGCTGCTTGCACCACGGATAATGAACCGAAAATTCTAGCGCAGCCGGCCACGGCATTGGAGTCCTCATGGCTCCACACCCCCGTCAGTACCTCCAAGAACTTGATTTACTCCCTTCCTGCATGGCTCCTGTTGCAAAAGGCGGCCATTGAGGCTTTTGACAAGTGGTGACTGGACAGTGTATCCTTAGCATTACTTGCACCAATGATGTCAACACCACTTAAATTAAACACTGACTTTCATAAGTGGCAAACATCAGCGTAACAAAACAAGTAATTATTTCACAAATGTCATGTGTAACACTCTAAATGCAATCGAATAGAATGATAATCGTCCTGTGTGCAGAAGTGTCAGTTAGGTCAGAGTGCCTGTTCGAAAAAACATTCTCTCACGTGTCCGCCCGTTTCGCAGTTGGCAGTACGTCGTAAACACGCCACAAGACGGATTTTATCAAAAAATTAAAGGTGACCAGACGTGGTATTGTGAGTCTGACCTAGAAACTAAGCAACGACTCAGCCACTAGAATACTACTTTACACCCCAACTGAAAAAAGCAAAATAGGTCAGAGGCACTGTGGAAACAATGTTGGATTGTTCCTGGTGTTTTTCGTGACAACATCCTTGCATAAAATTTGCCTAGCATGTACGACGTAGCCGGCCGCTGTGACTTAGCGGTTCTAGGTGCTTCAGATTAGAACCGCACTGCTGCTACGGTCGCAGGTTTGAATCCTGCCTCGGGCATGAATGTGTGTGATGTCCTTAGGTTGGTTAGGTTTTAGTAGTTCTAATTCTAGGGGACTGATGACGTCACATGTTAAGTCCCATAGTGCTTAGAGCCATTTGAACTACACTCCTGGAAATTGAAATAAGAACACTGTGAATTCATTGTCCCAGGAAGGGGAAACTTTATTGACACATTCCTGGGGTCAGATACATCACATGATCACACTGACAGAACCACAGGCACATAGACACAGGCAACAGAGCATGCACAATGTCGGCACTAGTACAGTGTATATCCACCTTTCGCAGCAATGCAGGCTGCTATTCTCCCATGGAGACGATCGTAGAGATGCTGGATGTAGTCCTGTGGAACGGCTTGCCATGCCATTTCCACCTGGCACCTCAGTTGAACCATCGTTCGTGCTGGACGTGCAGACCGCATGAGACGACGCTTTATCCAGTCCCAAACATGCTCAATGGGGGACAGATCCAGAGATCTTGGTAGCCAGGGCAGTTGACTTACACCTTCTAGAGCACGTTGGGTGGCACGGGATACATGCGGACGTGCATTGTCCTGTTGGAACAGCAAGTTCCCTTGCCGGTCTAGGAATGGTAGAACGATGGGTTCGATGACGGTTTGGATGTACCGTGCACTATTCAGTGTCCCCTCGACGATCACCAGAGGTGTACGGCCAGAGAAGGAGATCGCTCCCCACACCATGATGCCGGGTGTTGGCCCTGTGTGCCTCGGTCGTATGCAGTCCTGATTGTGGCGCTCACCTGCACGGCGCCAAACACGCATACGACCATCATTGGCACCAAGGCAGAAGCCACTCTCATCGCTGAAGACGACACGTCTCCATTCGTCCCTCCATTCACGCCTGTCGCGACACCACTGGAGGCGGGCTGCACGATGTTGGGGCGTGAGCGGAAGACGGCATAACGGTGTGCGAGACCGTAGCCCAGCTTCATGGAGACGGTTGCGAATGGTCCTCGCCGATACCCCAGGAGCAACAGTGTCCCTAATTTGCTGGGAAGTGGCGATGCAGTCCCCTAAGGCACTGCATAGGATCCTACGGTCTTGGCGTGCATCCGTGCGTTGCTGCGGTCCGGTCCCAGGTCGACGGGCACGTGCACCTTCCGCCGACCACTGGCGACAACATCGATGTACTGTGGAGACCTCACACCCCACGTGTTGAGCAATTCGGCGGTACGTCCACCCGGCCTCCCGCATGCCCACTATACGCCCTCGCTCAAAGTCCGTCAACTGCACATACGGTTCACGTCCACGCTGTCGCGGCATGCTACCAGTGTTAAAGACTGCGATGGAGATCCGTATGCCATGGCAAACTGGCTGACACTGACGGCGGCGGTGCACAAATGCTGCGCAGCTAGCGCCATTCGATGGCCAACACCGCGGTTCCTGGTGTGTCCGCTGTGTCGTGCGTGTGATCATTGCTTGTACAGCCCTCTCGCAGTGTCCGGAGCAAGTATGGTGGGTCTGACACACCGGCGTCAATGTGTTCTTTTTTCCATTTCCAGGAGTGTATTTCAACGTACGATGTAGGGTTACGGCAATGTATCGCAAACAGCTGCAATTAGAAAAGTGCTGCAGTCAGCGAAAGACGACCTTAATTTGAGAGTGCCCAGTGTATTCGAAATGCGATGCGAATGTGGTGAAATGTACTTAGGGTACACAACCCACATAGTGCACGAACACTGCAGTGAACATGCACTGATTTGACAAAAGTCATAGGATACATCCTAATATCGTGTCGGAACTCCTTCTGCTCGGCTTAGTGCACCAACTCGTAGTTGTATGGAGTTAACAAGTCGTTGGAAGAGACCTGCAGAAATACTGCGTCATGCAGCCTCAATAGCCGTCTATAGTTGCGAAAGTGTTGCTGGTGTAGGATTTTGTGCACAAACTCATCTGTCGATTATGTCCCATAAATGATCGATGGGATTCATATCGGGCAATTTGGGTTGACAAACCATTCGCCCAGATTGTCCAGAATGGTTTTCAAACCAGTCGCCAACAGTTGTGTCCTGGTGACATGGCGTATTGTCATCTACAAAAATTCTGTCGTTGTCTGGGAATGTGAGGTCCATGAATGGCTGAAAATGATGTCCAAGTAGCCGGACATAACTATTTACAGTCAATGATCCACGTAAACACAGCCCACACCATTATGGAGCCCCACCAACTTGAACAATGTCTTGTTGACGACTTGGGTCTGGCTTTGTGGGGTCTGCACCACACTCGAACCGTACCATGAGCTCTCGCCAACTAAAATTCCCTAACTATTTCTGTAATGGAATGGCCTATGCAGCTAACTCCAACTACGATTCCGTGATGAACGCCTGTTAATACCCGTCATGTGGCCATAATCAAGTCAGAAACCATTTCACATGGATCACCTAAATACAAATGACGGCTCCCACAGTGTACTGCCCTTTTACACCTTGTGCACACTATATTACCGCCATCTATGTATGTGCATATCGCTATCCCATGACTTTTCCACCTCATTGTAACCGACACATTAAGTTCTTGTCTCTAAACTTCACACAGCGGGCCGTAACCTTACGAAGACGCGTAAGATCAGTTCTGAAGACACTAAGTTCGTGTCTCATGCTTCTGTGGTTCTACAGCCAAATAATCACTACAATTTCACACGTCCACCAGCACGTTTACTAGGGATGGGGATGTAATCTCCGTGGAGCCTGGCGACGGGTGCTGGATCCAGGGTAGTAGATAAAGTTGAGCGAGAACAACGGCTCTGGAGAGGTGGTGAACAAGTGTAGGCTTGGACAGGAAGCAGAAGTTCAACTAACACAGAGGTAAAATACTCAATCACTTCTACTCTATTAGATGAGTGTGAATAGGCGGAAAACACTGAGAAATTTTGGCGAAGAGAAGGATGTAATAATAGAGTACTGGAGAACATAGTTTTCGATTGGAGACTCATGAGGGACACTCTACAACGTAATGAGCCAGAACATTATGACCACTGTTCAATGCGAGGTTTAATTTCACCTGGTGGCGTTACGGGAACGTGACGCTATGAGGAATTTATACCGTATTTTACGGACTACGAGAAGCACTTCTTTTCCAAAAATTACCTCCAAAATTCCGGAGCGTCTTGCAGTCAAAATTAGTATAAGATGTCCATTGTTTGATTTAAAATTCTCACCAATCTTATAAATGGCCAAATATTCGATGGCGTGGGAAACCTGTCTCCATCTGGCAACAGTGCATTCAATTAGGCAGCAGGAGTGCACCCATGCGATGAACCTAAGTTGCGGCGATTCAGAAGCTTGTTAACACTGTCTCCCTGCCGCCTCGCTGTCACAAACGCAGAAGATTGTGTAGCTAATGACGCGTCATTGCAGTCTACGGTGCCAGTGAACTTGAGAATTGAAAGTAATTTGTGTTATTGGTAACAGTACAGCATTTTTGTTAGTGGCTAGTTTCACAACCGAAGAAAATAAAAGGTATTCATATGAAGTGGGCCATCAATTGAAAGGAATAGCATATGTAGCAGAACATGAAAACAGAACAGCTAAGCGGCATTTCGGCCCTCCATCAACAGGAAAAACTATTAGCGATTGGCGGGCTAGTAATGAATAATTGAAGAAAAGAGGAAGACTAAATGTGCAAACACGTGACTGAATGCAAATTGACGAGAACTAGAAGATGACGTATTGAAATGGATTCAAGGAGACTGTCAAAATGGCAGTGGAGAACAAAAATGATTTAGATACACACTCGTAAACTAGCGTTACAGTGGGACTTAACAGGTTTTAAGGGTGGAATTGGTTGGTAATACAGGTTTATGAAGCGCCATGGACTTAGCATATGAACCAAAACCAAAATATCTCAGAAAATGCCACAAGAGTATGAAGAGAAAATATTGTATTTCTATCGCTTTATTATTCAACATCGAAAGAAAACCAGTATGGAAATAAACCAGATAGCGAATATGGACGAAATTTCTCTGACATTTGATGTGCTGAGTGACAGAACTGTTGCCATGAAAGGTGCTAACACTGTAACTATAAAAACAAGTAGCCATGAAAAAAAGCGCTACGCTGTTGTTGTGCTGACGGTACTAAACTTAATCCAATGATCATTTTCAAGTGCAAAACAATGCCAAAATCTTCTGAAACATCGCCAGGTGTTGTTCATGTCCATGACAAAAGTTGGATGGACGAGATTAGTATGAAATCTTCTCTTCTTGTGCCAGATCAGTTTAGCCGCCATTTTGCAAAATTCTGTGAAAGAGAAATTGATACAGAGAAGTACAGAGGTTGCTGTTATACGGGGAGGACTTGCTTCACGATTGCAACCTCTTGATATCTCGACAAAAAAAAGTTTAAATTGCATGTGAGAGGGGAACGGAACAATGGGTTGATGGACGAAACTCAACATGAATTCAAGCTGAAGGAACCTTTAAAACGACTTGTAATCAAACAAGTGTGTCAGTGGATGAAATAATCGTGATCTTTAGTGAGAGAAGACATTATTGTTAAATCTGTCAAGAAGTGCGGATTCTCGATGGCATTGAAGACTATATTATACGCGAAAAGGACAATGATGAGGACGAAGAGAAAGAAACAGAAGAAGAAGAAGAAGAAGAAGAAAAAGAGGAAAGTTCACATGACGATTTTCAGGGGTTATAAAGGTCAGTTGGGTTTTATAAACCAAGAATGTTTTTAGTCTATCTTTGCAATCTAATAATAAAAATTGTGAAAATATTTTTAAAATTGCTTGAATATTAAGTTGCGTCTTATAGTCCGTAAAATATGGTACGTGTACCAAGAACAGAAACTATTGGGAGATCATTTTAGTGCCGACACAGGCCGCAAATCGGAAAACCATTGATATAAGCGACTTTGACAAAGGGCAGATTGTTATGAGTCTGAATCTCGGACCGGACATCTTGGAAAAGGCATAGCTGCTCAGCTGCATTTCGGGCTCCTGTCATCATCGATTATGGAAAGTGATTGAAGGACGCTGAAACAACGAGTAGGCGACGAGGCATTGGTAGTGTACGGCTCATAACAGAACGCTGTGATATGAGGCTTAAGTCGTACGTTTTCCTACGCGTGGAAATTTATCGCAGCGCGCTGCAGAATACGGCTGTTATCTTACATTTTCCGAAACAGGTTGCGGAACGCTGCGTGAAACGTTTTCCTAGGTACGGGCGGTGCCTGTCAAAAGATAATAAATTAAAGTGATGTTCTTTTGTAATTTAACACGCATGCATGCTAGAATGATACGAGAACTACCTCTGACATCTTTTTTTAATTCAATGGAAATGTTGTGCCACTGAAATAGAGATATATTTAAGTTTTTAAGAAAAGTTGGTTTATCACACTACTATATATTTATTACGCCACATCTCCTAAACTATGTGTTGTACAGTAACATAAATTTGTAGTTGCCTTTAGTAACATATGTCGATAACGTGTACAAGCTTCCTGGTCAATAAACTAGTTAGTAACATTCAGCCGCGCTGGATTAGCCGAGCGGTCTAGGGCGCTGCAGTTATGGACTGTCCAGCAGGTCCCGGCGGAGGTTCGAGTCCTCCATCGGGTATGAATGTGTGTGTGTGTGTGTGTGTGTGTGTGTGTGTGTGTGTGTGTGTGTGTGTGTGTTTATCCTTAGGATAATTTAGGTTAAGTAGTGTGTAGGCTTAGAGACTGATGACCTTAGCAGTTAAGTCGCATAAGACTTCACAAACATTTGAACTAGTTAGTAACAGTTAAGTTATAAATTGATATCTTACGTATAATGCTGAATTTTTAGCAAATCACCACCCGATATGTAGTAAGTGACAAATTATTTCCCTTTACATTGTGTGTGTGTGTGTGTGTGTGTGTGTGTGTGTGTATGTGGGAGGGGGGGGGGAGTAGGTGAAAGAGAGAAAAAGTTTCAGAAAGGTTTTAATTTACTGTTACTATTAGTTGGAGATCAGTGGGTGCTACACTTTCTCCAAGACGAGAGCGGTATTGTGTGGTTCAACGGTGCGACGGGAGTTCTATCATTCTATGAGGAACATTGTGCTAGGCGCAGGGCAGTGCGGCGGTACAGTAGTAGCGGAGGCAGCGAAGGCCGAACGTGCAGCGCACGCACGATCTAAAAAGCTGTTAATCTGGCACTCAAAAAACCACATGGAATTTAGGGAAGACGCGAAAGACTGTATGATATTTGGAAGGGCACTGTAGAAGCGCAAAGCAGTCAGACAAATGTTCTTCCATCGTGAAGAAGGAGAGTATAACATTTTAGTAACAAAGCATTTGCCCGACTACGCGGAGGAATCCCACGTCCCACTGCCTTATAACGCAGACTTATCAGTACTTAATGAAGTGCCTAAGCACAGCATGATACCCTTTGTAGATGTACGTGATTACACCAAAGCAGAGGGGTAAAATATGACGAGCAGATCCAGTGTTTACTTCAACGAGTACGTTCATAGCACCGATCACAATGACAACATCCAACTGGTCATAACAATGATTAAAGACTCAGAACAAATATATTTATAAATCTAGTTACTTGTTTCATTCATTGATCTTACGATTTGTGCCCAAATGTACTCGTTTTCCGTTTGGTGTCTCAACTCGGCATCAGGAATGTTCCACAAAATATGCTATTCAGATACCAGCTCGAAAGCTTCTCATTCTCTGAGGCAGTGAAGCGGTCGGCCAACATTTCTGATGAATGTTTCAATAGTTAGATCGGAACAATTAGCTTCTGCGATGGTGCCTGTGTGCACAAAACAAACACTGCATGTGCCATCTAGTAGTTGGATCCCGCTCTGTCCTACTTACCCCCTCCACCAACCAAGCAAATCACTGCGACGTGTGGCACAACTCCAGAAGCACGCAAGCATTTTTCGTAGGTGGAGACTATAGCGGCACTGCGTTGTACACACTCTAGGAAAACGATCTGGCATGTTGCTTTGTGGGAGTGGGGAGCTCGGTCTCGCTTCCCACTCTGTAAAGATATGCGGCAGTCTGTGGCAGATCTGACGACAGGACCATATGGTGGTACAGAGAAAAGTGCTTCGGTAGTCATTGTTCAGTGCACATTGTTGGTAATGGAGTCCTGCACACCAAACCCCCCCCCCCCCCCCTTTGCTCCCATGCTGAATCAACGACGATTACAATGGTCACATTATCATCGAATGTTGTGAGTTGGAGGAGAAGTATCTGATTAGCGATTTAGAATGAAAAGACTATAAAGAGGAATGAAGGTAATATTGGCAGTACATTTGCAAGTAGCTAGATTGATTGTTGAATGAGATATCCATATCAGAGACGTTTAGATATTTCATTAATGATTATAAAACACGGCCATTTTCATGCTGTATTCTCGCAGGCAGACATATTTGGTTTCTCTCGCAGTTGGAAATGCACAAAGTCACTCAACGGTAAACAACAGACAAGTTACAACCAATCAACCAAGCCAGTACGAAATCTGAAAGTAAATCAAAACAATTACATTAAAGGAAACTTTCAGAACGAATTTCAGATATTAGAGACTGAAGTAGTCGAAACACGTAAGTCTAGTAGGTTGACGGCCTTTGTTTCACGTGGCTCTGAAAGTGAACTTAGGCTGGCGAACCTAACACACAACCTATGAGGTTGGAGACGGGGAAACAATCATAGGACAACAGCTGCTTGTAACATCAACACACTACTCATTCACATTAATGTTACAAGTAGCTCTCTCTCCTTCCCCCCCCCCCCCCCCTCACAGACCCACACTCGAATCAAACCAGGGGTCCTGAAACGTCTGTATCGGATGTTCACGGCACACCTTGTGAACAACGTTCGCCCGCACACCATCACGTATGAACAACATTTCTATTTGTTGCTACAGTGACACAGTCTCCAGCAAGGTAAGCAACATTTTAAGGAGGAAGTCCATATACTGCGCCCCAATTAATCTTTGTGGTAGCATGTATGGCCCTATTAATCTGTCACAATGTACGCTTGCCCATACGTTAATGGATAATCGTTGTTGATGCATTCATTCCTGAATTGCTTGGTGATTTACATCAACCCATACATACTGGCTATAGAAATTCACAGCACCATATCTTGTGCACTTTGCTTCATAGGTAAATAAAATCTGGATGTGAGCAGTGAATCTGCGGCACAGCCATTGGCAGAACCGCCATCTGCCATGATAATCCTGTGGCCTTAGGGCCTGAACGCGCTGCGGATGATATGGGTGCAGCAATTGTTCAGGAAGTACTCCCCAGATAAGAGAGTGAGACATACCTTCTGCTGCTGCTTCTAATCGTCGAACACTGTTCTCAGGTATTTCTTGCACCGAACATAGCACACGATCATCCGTCAGGCGTGTGGAACACGCGGGACCTTCCACTGTCAGTTTTCCGAGATGCGAGGGTACCTGTGTCCCTCATACGCCGAGAAAGTCAGCCGATCAGCTTATCAGAAGGCACTCTGTCCTGTGGAAATTTTCAGCGTAGGTGTAAAGGGCTCGTAGCTAAACCATAACAGAATATCATATACGTCACTTCACTTGTCGAGTAGTAGCCTTCCATTGTTAACAATTGGTGGACGACATAAAATGTAAATGTACTACACCACTTGTGCGTAAATAGCATTAAACACATAAGTGAGTCTGGTTTTGGAAGAAGGTGAAACACCATGGTATGTACGATGAGGCTCACAAACACGACGGAAACTAACGTAGCCTTACCGAAATTAGTAACAAAATAGTTGTTATTATCATACTGCGCCATGGAACCACAATTCTTTCCGTCGATCGACCGGCACTATAGGAGGGCGGGAGACAATAATTGTCGTCGCGGCCGAAGTTCGTTCTGTCATCATTGTTACTCCGATCTCATCATTGTTACTCGGATTTTAGTTTTGATTCGAAATTAAAATAATTCTGGGTGATAGCGTCTTCCGTTATAAAAAAAGTCACGGGCTGCAAGGAGAAGGCTGGCCACAACTTGCCGACCGCTGCACTAAAAGGACTGCGATTATGCCGAACAACAGCTTTATTTTTACCTTAAAAAGTATAGTATTATAATATTTTTTGTTTTCCTTGAGTAAGTAGTTGCAAACTATTTAAAAATTTGTTAATGAGACATTACTACAAACCTCTTGGGATACGAGAAACACTGCACAATAATCTAGAAATGATGACTGGTGTTGTCTGCACAATGAGGCATGATGCAAAAGTTGGTACCTCAAGATGGCTCCACAAGTAAAGACACACCTTGCCAAACGCAGCAACGAATCAGAGGCATCACCGTAGACACGTATCCTGGTGCTTTCATACGGCGCTGCAGTCTGAAAGCTATTTACACCAACGGAAAAAAATGAAATACCAAAAATAATTAATATAGAGTAATGTAATGTCGGAGATACATTTGTCTAGGTAACACTGCAAGATCACAGGTTGATGTAAGAACGGGATAAGCCACTGCAAATGTGAAATGCTGGCACATTGATAACAGGTGTAAGTACCAGAATGTTGAATGCATCCACGCAAACGTGCGTGCATTGTGTTACACGGGTGCTGGATGTTAAGTTTGTGGGATGGAGTTCCATGGCTGTTGCACTTGATCGGTTAATACAGAGACACTGGAGTTGTCGTCCGATGATGTCCCATATGTGCTCGATTGGAAACAGATGTTACAACAACGGTATGTGGGCGAATGTTATCCTGTTGGAAAACGACTCCTAGAACGCGTTCCATGAATGGCAGTACAACAGATCGAATCAACAGATTGACGTACAGATTTGTAGTCAGGGTGTGTGGGATAACCAGGAGAGTGCTTCTGCTGTCACACTAAAACATCAGACCATAACTCCAGGTGTATGTACAGTGTGTCTTGCACGCAGACAGGTTGGTTGCACACCCTGAGCTGGCCTCCTGCTAACCAACACACAGGCATCACTGGCGTCGAGGTAGAACCAGTTTTCATCAAAAAACACAAGAGACCTCAATCCTGCCCGCCAGTGGGCTCTCGCTAGAGGCCATTGAAGTGGCAAATGGGGGCGGTTTGGGGGCAGCGGAATGCACAAAACAGGGCGTCTGGCTCGGAGCTATCCTTGAAGTAACTGACTTGTAACAGTTCGTTGGGTCACTGTGGCGCCAGTTGCTGCTCAGATTGCTGCCGCAGACGCAGTGCCATGCGCCAGAGCCACAGGCAAACCCAATGGTCTTCCCTCTCGGTGGTGGCACGCAACTAGCCGGAGCCCGATCTTATCGTGACCACCCGTGGCGCAATCATGTACAGCGGCTACATCCCTGCCAAGTCTTTCTGCAATATCGTGGAAGGAACATCTAGTTTCTTGTAGCCCTGTTAGTAGTGATGGGATTGCGAGGCGCGGCGACTCCAGCGCACCGAGCATTTCTCGAGCCTCTAGTTCTCAAGCAATTCTCGAGAAGCTCACGAGAATCGGCGGCGTGTGCCGCTTCGCGCCAGTTGGCTGCGACAACACACGCCGCGCCGCTGTTGTTTTATGAATTGAATGCCGCAGCTAGACAAACACGCTCGCTGTGCTCGTAACCAGTATGTTTCAGGTTTCACTCAAGTAAAGTTGTTATTCAAATCAATATGGACACTCGAAAACGAACGTCATGGTGCTGGCAATACTTTACGGAGGATGGAGATAACGTTGCTTGCAACATCTGTCGTAAAAATCTCCGTAATGTATCAAAAAATACAACAGGCATGATTTACACATGTTAAACTGCACAATTTATCGAGCAAGAAAACAGCGACATCCGTGGATACAGAGGCTCATTCCTCCAATAGTGCGAGGCAGACAAAATATCCAGGTACGTATGGTACAAAAGGTGAATTCCCTGCAAAAATTCGGATAGTGTCCGAAACGGTCCGCCGCGCTTAAAAAAAATTGATTTTTTAATCTTACTCCGATAACATACAACATGCCCCAAAATCAAACCTATAGTATCCTAGCTTTTGCACGGTATGATATGTAATTTTATTGGACTAGTTGTCGATCATAACGTGCCCCCTCGCAGGAGCACTGATCTAAATCTTACGTTTCTCCTCATAGAGGGAAGTAAATGGCAACAGATGCTAGATGAAGCACTAGTGACCATGGTAACACATGATTTTCAATCGCTTTCAATCGTCGAGGACAATGGTTTTCGACGTTTTGTTTCACTGTCGGACCCACAACACTCGATAACAGATCGAAGAAAGTTGCGCCTCATGACTGAGGACGATTACCATAAACAGAAAGAGACCGTGAACTTGGCCGTGGAAGACTCTACTTGTGTTTCTTTAACGACCGATATTTGGACCTCACTCAATAGTGAGGCATATATTGCTGTAACTTATCATTTCGTTAACACCAGTTGGTGCCTGAAAGCTTTAGCTCTCGAGACATTCCGTTTCCCAGAAAAGCATACAGCGCTAAATATTAGTGAGGCGTTAGATAACGTGATTTCAAAATGTAACATTGAAACCAAAGTTGTAAACATAACAACTGACAACGCCAGTAACGTGACGGCAGAAGTACAACTTTTTCACAGTGGCAACATAGATATGCAACATGAGCCTTGTTTAGCACACACCATCAATTTAGTTGTTAAAAGTTCTTTGAACAGCAACAGTGAGCTATGCATAATGCGGGAAAAGCCAGAAATTTTTTTAGCTATTTTAAAACAAGTTGCAATGCTAATGAAAAACGCCATGAGATCCAGGATCTAATGAAAAAACCTGTTCATAAATTGATTCAGGAAACCGAAACCCGATGGAACAGTACGTTTTATATACTATAACGTCTAGTGGAGCAAAAAGGATAGCATTGCAGCCTGTTTATCATCTTTGTATTCAGGTGTAGAGAACCTCACAGCCGACGAGTGACGAATTTTGAGCGAATGTTTGTGTACTGGTGCCATTTGAAATGGTAACAAGTGAAATCTCAACTGAAAACTATACCTCACTTTCGAAAGCTATTCTAAAATCAGACAGCTAATCCTAACCGTATGCAATGGAAAGTGGGCTACCACGACAGTGCAAGAGTTACAGCAACATCTGCACAACTCACTAATAGCACGGCTAGGATTAATAAAAACCAACAAGGTACATGCCGTTGCCACAGTTCACGACCCAAGATTCAAAACGTTACCATTTACGAATCCCATTCATTCAAAACATGCCGTTGCAAGCCTAATTGCAGAGTGCACAAACGTGGTAGAGGCCGTACGATATACTCATTCGGTTGCTAACGACACTAGCCACGAGTACAATTTAGTACAAAACGCCGGTAGTTCCTTATGGGCGTCTTTCTATGTAGAAATTTCCAATAAAAATTTAATGAAAAGCGGTTGTGATAGCATAGACCTGGAGGTACAACGATATTTTGAAGAACCGTACCTACAACGCACAGATAATCCTCTACACTACTGGGAAAAAATGAAAACAGTTACCCAGGTCTAGCTGTCGTGTCAAAAAATATCTTGCAATACCTGCAAATTCTGTTCCCAGTGAAAGAAAATTTCTAAAACAGGACTACTTATAAACAAACAAAGAAGCAGACTAAAAGGCCAATTGGTTAATAAAATCATATTTCTAAACAAAAATCGACGGTAGAGTAGCAATGGGATGTAAAAATGCCTTCTGCTGAACAACTTTTGTTTCCTTTCTTTCTTTCTTCAGTAAGTAAACGCATGTACGCAGTTTCTGTATGTATAAAATACTATTGCACTTCTCTTTTACGTTTAAGCATGCATGCATACATACATGCAGAATGTACATGGTAATTTATTTTGTAAGAACAAAGCTTCTGTTTTATTCGAATTCTGTACTTTGTTTTAAATAACAGTCCTATGATTTTTCTCTTATGAGACATATACTACTACTTTAGTACACATTAATAATGGTAGTACAGTTGATATCAATCATAGAATTTCAGTTTTCCGAGCACGTATGTACGACGAGTACGACCGCTGCGGCTCAGTGCTTCCTGTACTGAAGAGTTGCGTAATTTCTCAGAGAGCGCAGCACTTTCAACTTCTCGAGCGTACCCGAGATATTCTCGAGAAATTGCCTTCGCGTTGCGCTTTCCTCGAGCACGATCATAGCCCATCCCTGCCTATTACACGGCCTCGTTAAATTCAGTGAGTGTTGATAGCGGCATCTTTGTTGCCTTGAAGGTGTTCTCAACTAACATCAACTCACCAAGTTCAGTCTCAAAGGTAACTAACGCTCACGACCGTTACTGCGCGTATTAAAAGCAAACCTGATTTTCATCCTCTTAGCGGCGTTACTAAAGCCACTCTTAGGCGACTGGCGAGAAATTTGAATAGACGACACTTTTCAGTTGTAGAAAAACGCTTATCAATTTTCGGTTATGTCTGACATCTTTTTTGGTGTTGCGACTTTTTTCGCGTCAGTGTACGAGAGCAGTGCCACTCTGACCGTTGTCTATGTAATCAGTGATCAAAAGTAATCATCGCTTACGACGACATTGTTCTCGTACTACAGATTTGATCGCGTGCGACTAGAACATTTATATTGAATATTATGTCATGTCAGAGACAAATAATTGGACTCTGATGTCAAACTATCACTCTGTAATAAAGTGACAAATGTCCTAAGTGTCAGCGGCGGCATCAGTTTCGTGTCATCTGTGTGAACACTGCTCGTCTTCAGATTCATAGAAACTATTTCTAATTGTTTCTCAATTAAATTAAAAAATGTACTGATCTTGTACAAAAAAAGTAGTCGTTTGCATAGGTAACATTGACGCAACTGTTTTAGATGATATTGTTTGGTTTTCTGCAAATTTTTAGACCCTCTCTTGAGAACAGCAAAATATTTACTTTGCTTATGGACAGCAGATCTCTTTTACAGCGCTTTGCGAATAAAAGCACCGTACAAAGTACTAACCACCGCCTGGAGATATCTCGCTCATTCCGTGTAACGGACCTCTACTTAGCCCTGGTAATAGCCTCAATTCAGTGAGAAAGAGTGTCTCCAAGTGTCTTCAAATATGTTATATCAAGCTGAAAGCACTCTAGTCCGATTCACCAACGACGACGGTTCGCGTAGATCGAGGAGCAGGAGGAGGAGATTAGTATTAACCCTCCCGTCGACAACAAGGTCATTACCGGCAGAGCACAAGCTCGGATTAAGGAAGGATGGAGGAGGAAAGCGGCAGTGCCCTTTCAAAGGAACAATGCCTTAAGCGATTCAGGGAATCACAGAAAACCTAAATCAGGATTCAGAAGCTGTGACATGTACGTGAACAGAATAGTGATCCGAAAATGAAGAATAAATATATTTCATGTTTATGTTCAGAAATATTGCACGGCCTCAAACTACCGGTTTCGGTCAGGAAATACCATCTTCAGATCTGGGGCAAAACACAAATGCAGCTAGTGGATGTCTACAGCTTAAAATGATAAAATAGGCCATGACGAAAAGAGTTACTGAAATTTACGTGAAAAATTATGCGCTTTCAATATGGCGAGGAATACTTATTTATAAAAAAGAATGTCCTAATGTACTGGAGAAGCAGTGGCATGGTCGCACAGGCTAGTCGCGTGGTCTTAGGCGACTTGTCACGGCTCGCACCCCCCCCCCCCCCCCCCTTCCCCACTGCCGTCATAGTGGCATCGTCAAATGTTAAACACAAAACCAGCATCGTCATACATGTGTAAAATATGGTATATACTATAGTCTTCTTGGCAGCAGTGGGACTGTTCAAAACAAACTGCCGTGCAGAAGCCACAAAATGTTTGTCTCGCAAGCTCGCCAGATGTCGCTACTGTATGCGTGCACATGTTCTTCAATGATGTAACTATGCGATATAAATAAAAAGAAGAATGCAATTGATAAATGCAATTAGTAATTACCAGATGTAAAGGCCATTTTAGTAATAAAATCCAATAACTTAAGACATCACAAAAGTTAGATTGTTTACAACGAGAAAGTTAAGCAATAATAAGTCCGATACGCTCCAGTGGAAAATTATGTATAAAAAAATATAAAGGCGTAAGTATAATAATATAACAAGACAAAAACAAAGAGCGAAAGAAGTCCAATGAATGAAAACATACTGTAGTAAATAATCAGCGCTCTCTGTTGACGCTACTCTGACAGAATGCCGCATAGGCGAGGCGTGGTTAGAGGAACGCAACCGCCAGCACGGCCCTCGTACTCGGCGACGCGCCGTTCCAAGAAAAGAATGATAAATCCCAGTACCAGTCCATTAACAGGATTATCTAGTTAGTGAAACATGTTATATGTACCGAGAAGGGAAATGAAAACACTAGAGTTACACGCTCAACGTGAGAAAAACGAAACGAGTTTGTAAAGCACTCTATACTATGTCGTTTCTCTTGCGTTCGGCATTTACCTCGAGTGTTTTCGTGTCCCTTCTCTGTTTATGTAACATGTTTCACTAACTATATAATCTTATTAATGGACTGGTACTGGGTTTTATCATTATTTTCTTGGAACGGCTTGTCGCAGGATATGAGGGGTCCTCTGGTGGTTACGTTCGTCCAACCACTTTTTGCCTATGTGGCATTCTGTCGGTAGCGTCAACAGAGCCCCTTGATTACACAGGCCAACGAAATTTTTTTAAAAAGCTTTTTTACTTTTGTAGCTGATCTTTATAGACTTTTACGAGTTGAATCCGAATCTTTCCTTAGCTATTTTGTACCACCCATAGTTTTAGAGCAATATGCTTCTTATTATGTAGTATAAAAATCTTATGCTATACGGTAAACGGGGAAATTGATGAAACGCTTTGTTACAACATAAGCATTTACAGTAAGCTTTCTGAAACAATTAAATGAGTTAATAGAGGTTTCACTTGTCAGTTGGAACTGGTTAGTATTTTCTTTCTCTTTTTTCTTTGAAGCTTCTTTTGTAGCTTTTTCTACGACAGGTCGCTTGCTGAAATTCTCAGTGAAGTGACCAACAGTAGTCCCCCATCATGTTGGTAGCGTTTTTCCATCACTTTAACGTCCTGGTGAAAACGCTCTCCTTGCTCCTCACTAACATCTCCCATATTGTCAGGGAAGTACTCATGGTCACTGTTCATAAAGTGAACTTTAAAGCTCATTAAATATCCTGAAGTTTTAAACTTCTTTAACATTGTAGCTATAATAGAAACACATTCTGGGTCTTTTTCATGTCCTAAGAACTTTCTAACGATTTGCTTGAATCATACCCATGCTTCTTTCTCATTTAAGGTCATTGTGGATTCAATGTTAACATCAAACATCAATTTTCTAATGTCAGATCCGACAAAGACGCCTTCTTTTAGTTTAGCTTCTGAAAGGTGTGGAAACTTGGCAGAGATACTTAAAACATGGTCCATATTTAGGCAAAGCCTTTGCTAACTGTTTCATTGCTTTATATGTAGAAGTGGTAGGAGTACGTTTTTTGGACCTACAAGGTTTTTGCGGAAATGGTTTAAAGACTCCCTCACTGGCCAGTTCTTTCTGCACCAGTGTTGATCCCTAGCCCTACTGTCCCATTCACACAAGAAACATGGAAATTTGGTAAAGCCATCTCGCTGACCAAAGTGCATGCATGTTACTTTTTGATCGCCACATATCATCTAACCATGAGCAGAATAGCCTATTTTATTTAGCACTATTTCTACGTTTTCATAGCTTTCTTTCATACTTACAGAATGTCCAACAGGTGTAGAAGCATACATATTACCATTGTGTAAAAAAACAGCCTTGGAACTAGTTTTGGATGAATCAATAAACAGCCTCCAATCTTCCTTTTCGTATTCAGTACCAAACTCATTCATCAGACCGAGAATGTCTGAACAGTGCACTAAATCACCTTCTTGCTGAAAAAACTTGGAAAACTGCTGCTCTCTCTTTCTATACATGTGTATGTAGTTCCAACTGCCAATGAATTCTTTTCTATTAATCTAGAGCCAAGCAATTCAGCTTTTTCTTTCGTTAAGCCCAGATCCCTAACCAAATCGTTAAGCTCGGTCTGAGTAAACAATGTGGGCTCTAGACTTTCTGAATTACAATGGAATTCATCATCTGGTTCATGTAAATCTGATTGTACATCAGAAAATACTTCTGTTGGAATAGAATTTAAATCATCTGGTGATTCAGGAACTGGCAAATCTGCACCATGCCCTACTGGTCGTATGGCAGACAGAAGGTTAGGGTAGATTATTAGCGTCTTGTTTTTCGAAATATGTCCAGTAATATCAACACTGCAAAAGTAGCAATCATTGGAATGATTTCTTGGCACCCTCCATATTATAGGAACATCAAATCCAAAGGCTTTTTCCTCCTTTTTGGACCATTTGTACGATCTTCAACACACACATAACATACTTTATGCGGAAACCAAGATTTGTCTTGATCACCAAGTTTAGATCCAAAGTATGACAGATAAAACTTTCTCACTTAGTCTGTAATGTTTCTTTGGTGTTTTGTAATCACAAATTCACCACAACAGCAGTGCTAACAACGTCATCTACATTGATTACACCGCCTTTTTAAATTATTTTCACTATGTAAAAGCTGTTAAATTCTTTAAAAATCGCTTAATTTAATATATTTAACTGTAAAATTTGAAGATATAGTGGTTACTACAGTTTTTTAAGTATCATATTTGGATTTCCCACCCAAAAAAGCATAAGAATAAGGTATTTTCAACAAAAAAGTTCTTCCATCGTTGGCCTATGTTATTTGCTACAACATGTTTTCATTCAACGGGCTTATTTCACTCTTTGTCTCTGTCACTTTTAAATTATTCTGTGTACTCTGTAAGCTGGTTATTACTTAAGCCTTTATACTTTCGTCCATAATTGGCCACTGGAGAGTATCAGAATTATTTTCGCTTATCTATTTCCTTTTTAACAACCTAAATTTTATCGTGTTTTAATTTATTGGATTTCATTATTGTCATGACTTTTACACCTGGCAAGTGAACTACAGACGTTACTGATTGTATTCTTCTTTTTGTGATTTATCGTATAATTACATAATTGAAGAATAGCATATGCATACAGTAGTGACATCTGGCGAGCTTGCGGGACAAACATCTTGTGGCTGCTGCACGGCAGTTTGTTTTCAACAGTAGCACTGCTGACAAGATGACTATAGCATATAACATATTTAATACATGCATGACGATGGTGGTGCTGATTTCGTGTTTAACATTTGACGATGTCACCATGGCTCCAGTACATTACAACATGCTTTTCTATAAAACAGGTTGCCTCGCCATATTTAAAGTGCATAAGTTTCACATGTATTTAAGTAATACTTTTCATCATGATCTATTTTATTGTTTTAAGCAGTAGACATCTACTAGTTATATTTGTGTTTGGCCGCAAATCTGAAGATCGTCATTGCTGACCGAAACCGTTACTCTGAGGAGCTACATTATTTGTGATCATAGACGTGAAACACATAAATTTACTCTAAAGCAGGATGGCCGAATGCGTGTGTGAACCTTCGTGCTGCCGAATACAAGTCTAGTAGGCTAACCACTGCGCTACCCCACTCGGTCGTGCAGGTCGGGGCTCCGACGGAGTTTGATTTATTGCCGGCTCCAAGCGACAGTTGCGGTGCTCGCATACACGTGCTATGCGCTGGAAGAAAGCGTTTATCCTGTTTATTATGTCTCTCGCTTGCTTAAATGGAATTTTTTGGTTAACCACTACGACGAGAGTTGATAACTTGCAACAAACAGCTACGAGATTCAATGCAAAGCGTTCAGAACACTAGTGAACAATCATTGGCTGTCGAAGAATGCGTGACTTAGGTGGGTAGAACAAGCCTTAACTCCACCTCCATCCTTCGTGATTCCAGCTGGAAGTGCTGATTAGATCCTGTAGAGATTCTGAATTCTTCTGGGCCTGCAGAGTTATAGATCTCGCGTGAGAACATTATACATTTAGTAACCCAAAATGCTGCTAGACAAAAACTTTTTATTACGGCATTAGTTTTACTTCTGTAAGCTTATTTCGGCTTCATGTCCATTATGAGGTTCAGAAACATATGCAGTTGTTAGTGCATATATCTGTATTCATTTGTAACTAATAACTGTTTTATGTATATGTTTCGTGGTACTTTCTTCCTGACACCTCGTTAGCGCTTTCACTGTCTATATCTTGTACTACTCCGAATCGTACGTGTAGCGGAGACGAAACTGAAGATACGTAATGTCTCAGCAGGAAATTGTTGCTGAGCAATATTCGTTAACAGGTATTTAATATTTTTCGTAAGTTTAACAGCTTGATTTGACAACGAAGTCAACGGTTTTACATGGTTACATAATTAGCTTTTTCATGTATGGAGTTTTGCGTGGTTGCAGCAAATTCTTTGCTAATGTTTTATCCATTGTTGTGTTCTGTAGTTTCAGTAAAGTTGTGAATATAATTTTTATGTTTTAAGTCGGTTTCTTCGTTAAAAATTTTGTATAGCTGTTTGTGTCTGTGTATACTCATTTCTATTTCTTCTAAATAGCCCTTTATTGAACCCTTTGGTGCTATGTGAAAAATTTGCATTGCATTTTAGATCTGGTTTACACTGTGGCTTTCTGTTCGTATGTATCTGAATTCTGTGAATAGGTTTGTGGCAATGTTTATGGTATGATCTAGGTATGTAATTTTGAAAATACTGCCTGTTTGGATTATGTAGAATTTTTCACATTAATTACAATGTGAAGCAGATCGAAAATTCGATGAAAATCCTCCACATAACAACAAAGGACCCAATAATGAACTCTATGGAATAAATTGAAATCTAAATAAACACGCGTAAATATAGAGACAAATTTTTGACGAACAAACTGACTAAACATTTAAAAATGATACAACTTTACTGTAATCAAAAAACCCAATAATGGATAAAATAGAGAAAGACAAAAGCAACGAACATTAGCAAAGGTTTACTACTATCGTACGTAGCTCCATAGATGAACAAGCTCATTATGCAACCACATAAAATCGTTGACTTAGTTGTAGAATAAAGCTGTCAAACTTACAAAGAATATTAAGCACATCTTAATTAATATTGCATACCAACAAATTTCACATCTGAGATATTACAATATTATATCTTTATAATTTCGTGTGTGCTACACCTACGATCCAGCATATATATTATATATATATGCTACGAAAAACCAAGATACATGAACCAGGAACTCCATATGTTTCTGAGCTTCATAATGGCCATGGAATAAGCTAACAGTTGTAAGAAATAACTTCACAATAAAAAGTCTTTGAATATAGTAGCGTTTTGACTTACTAAACTTATAAGGTTCCGTAGGGCTACCAAATGGCGGTGAGGTTGGTTGCTACGTTACACCCACTGTTCCAAATGGTCATAGACATTTGCCATACGATTACGTTCGATGATTCATCGAGCCAGTCAAGGACGCCTGACAAACGTGAGCTTGTTCAAATGTTTCAAATGGCTCTGAGCACTATGAGACTTAACACATGAGGTCTTCAGTCCCCTAGAACTTAGAACTCCTGAAACCTAACTAACCTAAGGACATCACACACATTCATGCCCAAGGCAGGATTCGAACCTGCGACCGTAGCAGTCGCGCGGTTCCGGACTGAAGCACCTAGGGTCGCTCGGCCACCGCGGTTGGCGTGAGTTTTTCGTGTAAACCTTTTGATAAAAACAGAGTTGTAAGTATAACTTTTTTACCGTCCTAGAAAAACTTATGCATGTTTCTTTTATGCATCATTCGCCCTTAATAAAGGAATGTTTTTATCTATTTGCGATAATCCACGTTTTAGAAAATTGCAATAATTGTAACTGTCAGTATCCGCATAGAGGAGGGAACTTTGGAGACGGTGAAAGACTTTGAAGAGACTTATCATAGATGCAGGCGCAAAATCCGATAGGGATGTGTAACATCCAACACACCCGATCAACCACATTTAAAATAAAAGCGTGTTATAAAGTTTATTGCGTATTACTTACCCGTAAATGGTGCGTTATCATTTTGGGCTACTTCAGCTTTTGCAATTTCACACAAATATGCATCTATGAGATCCCTTTTCTTCCCTGGAACATATGTGGCCTTGTGGTCTTCGATAAGTTTCTGGAAAACAGTAAAGGATTTTTGTTAAATATAATAGTGTAGGTTTTTACGACTTGAGTCACTTAACATAAAAGTTTTCTGAGTGTCGCACCGCTTCATAATGTGAAAAAACTATGCTGGAGAAACCAAAAGAATGCCACTGCAACCGCGTCCGAAACCTTGGCTTCTCCAGGACAGCCGTTTTCTTTTCCTTTGTTTACATTATAATGCGGTACGATACACTGAAAACTTTTGTATCAACAGTGAATAAATAGGTGTCTCTGGGTGGCGGTATTCATACCAATACGAGCAAGAAGAAAATATCTTTCAGAAATATAATGGAAGAATTTTTTCCTGTTACTTATAACTACACGGCCTTGCCAGGAACATCTGCGAGTTTTGTAACCCAGTGTATAGTGAGCAATCACCTCCTAAATCTTTTGTTCACCAACAAACTGTTTCCTTTTGATGACGACGCTATGTTATTATACCAAAAAGTCTCTCGCAATCGTGGGGATTTGATTTAAACGTGTGATAAAGAGTGAGGGCACTGGTTGTGACACCAGAAAGGTGGGGTTACATGCCTCAAGCGGTTAGTTTTGTTTGGGTTTTCCATCAGATTTTCTATATTACTTCAGGTAGTTGGTAGGATGATTAAGGGACAAGTCCACAATCAATATATTACATCATCCTTCTCCAATAAGTCTAGTGGCCAGTCTCACTTATCCCCTTGTGGAAGGAATATGAAACCTAACATTCCTTCCATTTCACCTGCATCTGCTTGTATACTCTGTAAAATACTGTCAGGGGCATGACAGACAGTTTCTTTTATTGGTATACACTCAGACGGAGAGCATGGAAAGAATTATTGTTACTATGGTCCCTTTTTCTTTATTATTATTTCATTCTCCTTTAGGGGCAGTCTGACAATGGCTGTTTCAATTTCTAGGCATAGGATTGCAATTTAATTTGAAGAGATTACAACATTAAAAAATTAAATAAAGTGGGTAGGAGACGTGATTCAGTTTAAAACAGGGGAGAAAGGACCCATCTCGGCAAAATTATGGAAACTGAACTTAGTATTTCCCTAAAAAATAGATGTCTGTAATAAAAAGTCGTTAACTAAAAATATTTATTAACCAGACAGTTAATGGGCCAGAATTCACATAAGCATGGCAAACACTCATTTCAATTTAATAAAAGGAAACAAATAAATAAAGATTGTGGAGAAGATTTTAGGAAGTAGACCGACAATACAGAAATAGTCCCATACTCAGGGAATAAGTGTAGGGGGAGGAGATTCAGGAATCTTGCATCTCTGTTCGTAGCAATATCCTAGTGGAGGTGGTTTGGCATATAGATGGTATTAATATTGAAATTAATAAGTAATATAGAATTATATAATCGTGAAGAAAAAAATAGACGAAATTAATAAAAAACAAGTAATCTTATATCGGCATAGCCACAGAATGAGTCGTGGAAGATAGACAAGAAAGTAGAGCAGTCTGAAAATTTAAAGGCAAATCCGAAAGGCTTAGCAAAGTGGAAATTGGCTTAAATATGCACGAAGCTGAAAACAGAACAGAATGTAGAAAAATAGTAATAGATGGGACAGTATCCAAGGCAAATCTGTTCCCAAAATTCTGGGTAGAAAATGGACAACGCAAGAGGGGAAAGAAGAAAGTAAACAGAAGGTGTATTGCAGAAACCTCAAGCTAACTTAGTGGCTTGAATGTCCTGCTTTGCGACCTGTAACAATAGCAGAAGAAGTAAACAACATATGGTTGTTTAATGTAAGTACTGTGCCGTTTCTTGCATACGTTTAACTTACACTCATTTATTTTGCAATCTGCATGCGGTGATGGTGAGGTTCTGTGTTGTTTCGAAGATGGTGATACTACTGCCAATGCTAGTGGAGATGGCAGTGTTGTTTGTTATGCATTAAAACAAATGTCATACAAACACCGTCATATATTCGTCAAAGCGCAGATTTGTGACTAGAACTATGATGTACAGTATATGTTGTGTGGCACAGCTATGCACTTTTGAAGAGGAAGACCTGCTCACGATCTTTTACAACTTCACACAATTCGTAATCTGCTGCCAGAAAATAACAGAAGTAACGTGATGACCTGGTTTAAGAACGGTTAAGTTGTTACAGAGTGAACTTAAAATTACACGCAGTATTGTCAGTAAAAACACAAAATAGTATTGTTTTTGAGCTATTCTATCTAATAGTACTAAATAGCAGATGTGTTGTGTGTGTGTATGTATGCGTTTATGTATGTGTGAAAACAATTTGTGGCTAAGACATTTAGGTGGTGTTCCTTTGTTGTTGTGTGAATGCCGGACTCCAAATTCCCTGGGAATATATCGAATTGGGAACCCATTTATCCTCTTTACAAGATAGTAGTGAAGCAAATGTGATGTGGTGCACTTTGTTTCTATGCGTTGCATAAATTCAGGAGCAAGAATAAATTCAGGAGTAAACTGTCCCCTTCCCCTTAACCTATTGTTATGCTAATTCATTTATGACAGCCAACCCATCTCCTTCCTCATCCCAACCTTCTGAGAAAAGAGATGCCAGTACTAAGGCACTTTCTTGGGAAATACGGAAGCGTCCTATCCCACCTGTCTGCTTTAACCCATGACGTCACAAATATGGCTGAAACGACCATAAACGACAATTCCAATATGGCGCATATAAAGTTGATATATACGTATCAAAAAGACGAAAATGCATCGAAAAACAAAGACACACACGTTTCACAAAAAGCCTAATGACTCTAATGGGACAAGCGTGGGAAATTGGGGGTTTTTGGGTGGGGACTAACTAAATATATAAACAAATTTAGGCACCCACCCTCATACAAAACCACTCAAAACGACAAAAAAACATCGACATCACAAAACTCAACAAATACCACAAAACACAATTTTATCTGGAATCTGACACTTCACTTGACCTATATAGATCTACAGCAACTCCCAACCCCATAAATTGGGATTGAACAATTCCCTTGACCCATATAGCTTAACAGCAGCTCCTGATCCCATCTTCCATTACAAAAACCAACATAATCCACCAAACATTGAGATTGAACACTTCCCTCATACTATAGAGCTCAACAGCAGCTCCCAATCCCATAAGTTAGGATCGACCACTTCCCTTTACCTATGTAACTCAAAAATATCTCCCAATACCAATACCAACCTTCACAGCCACAAATTTCAATGAAACACTTCCCTATACCCCAATACACAACACATACACAAAAAAAAACTTACTACAAGAAAGTTCCAGCCCCCCCCCCCACACAAAAACCAACGAAAAAATACTAGACCAAAAGAAAAACCCAACCGACTCACACCTCAACCCCCCCCCCCCCAACCGACCCAACCTCCCACCTGACCTCAAAATAAAATAAACCCACAAACAAAAACCAAATGCTACATAAAAAATCTCAATGACGCACTACAACTCAACAAAATAGATCCTCCAAACTAAAACAAAAAACAAACACACTCCCCCTCTCCCCCCCCCCCCAAACTTAACAAATTCTCTACAACAAAATAAACCACCCACCCCACCCTGAGCCGCCGCCACCCATCCAGACCACATTAACTAACCACTTTCGACCTATACATTTTACCCACAGCCCTTAAGGAAACCCAAACAACACAATAGCCCTCTGGGACACTCTTCCGCCACCAGTACTCATCTAAACTAGACTGAAGGTTGGACGAGCGCCTGTCCCCTCTCCCAAGGACTGACTTAACCGCCCCCACATCCCCTCTATCGTATTAGTACAAGCCCATGTCTCAGAATTCTTAAACTCTATACCATGGTTCACTACTAAATGATTAAATCCCCTCTCACCCAACACCCTATAAGAAGAAAAAGCATCAGAAACTATTGTGGCTCTACATATTCCTCAATTAATCCCTCTAATTCGGCCTAGGACCTCCCTTCCACAACCCTAAAACACATTCGGAACCCCCGCCCCTGAACAACAGCCCCCCCCCCCCCCCACACCCAAAGACCGCCCACAGGCTTCCCCCTCCCATACTTCCTCTTCCCAAACTGTGACTTGTCCACCTCCACAACAACCCCAAGCCCCCTCCCCCCCCCCCCCCAATTTACCCCTGTTCTTAATAAATTCCGAACACACTTCACGGCAAAAGGAATACCAATCTAGAATGCTCCTCTCACTCACACCAGTCTCATGCGCGCAAAAACACTGTGGGGATCTGTAACAAAAATAATATGCAACAAGTACAATCTCGCGCATGCTCAACCAAGACTACTCGAACCAGTTACCGCGCCATATGGAACGCCATAAGTCATTTTTGCGACAGCGCCACATATATCGGTCCCTGGTCAGAGAGGCCAGAACTTTAACCAGCTTCATTGTTTCACGGCACACACCGCCCTTCACCACCTCGGAAATTAGGCCAAAAAGCTGTTAGGAACTTAATCAGCTCTAAAGCTGTCCCCCCCCCCCTCCCCCATCATAGACCTCAAACGAGAACTATTGATCTTGTCTTTCATATCCATTCCTGAACAAAAAACCACAACAGATTAAACTTAATAACAACACCACCCGACGTACAGCAATCATCACTACATTAACCTTCACACAAAACCACAATACCGTTAACTCACCGATACGAATTCCGCTTCAAAAATACGCAAACAGCACTCGACACTGAGCAACAGCAAACTGAGCCCAATACACAAAACAAACGAAAACCCTGAACATACAACCAGAGGGCACAACAAACCACAACATCACATCATGACGACCTCTGCAAACACGCCACACTCAGAAACCAAACTCCGCGTCGTAATGACGTCACACACCACTCGGGTTCGAGTCTCGGTCGGGCACACAGTTTTAATATGACAGGAAGTTTCAGAGCATCTCTTGTCTTGCAACACTTCTTATAGATGATACGGTTGAATCTTTTCTACATGTCGTAGGCTATGATACTGACCGGACTGCACCATTTCAATTTCAACAGAATTAGGGTGAACAAGTTTTCTAATTTTGAATTGTCCTATGGTCCTCTGTAGCAGTGATGAAACTTCTGTATCTCTTCATTTGCACTTGATGATTTCGTATGAGTTCGAATAAGTAGTAAGTCACCGACTTTGTACGTAATGGGCTTCACTATCTTGTCATGTGCCAGCTTCTGTTCTTCTGCTCGTTTCTTCACCGTCTCCAACGCGATTTTAAAGCGATCCTCTAGCGTAATTTCCTTCTCTTGCGGAAAGGAAATGTATTCATGAAGGATACTGTCAGGTTTCTTTCCAAAGAGAACTGTACATGGCGGCAATCCCGTTGAATCATGCGACAAACTATTAATTACTGTTTGAACATCGGTCAATCGTTCTATCCATCTTTTATGTTTCTTCCCACCATGTGCATGAAATAAACGTCCGAGTTCACGCATTTGACGTTCAGTCGGGCTGGACAGTTGTTTTCATCATTAATAAAATCTTTCCATAAGTGTGACCGAAATCGTCGACCATTGTTGGATAAAACGCACTCTGGTTTGACAGTATTTACTAAGTAATCTTTCCTGAGTTTCTTGATTATGATCTTACTGTTGGCTTTCCTGAGTGGGTAAAGGCATACAAATTTCGAAAAGACGTCCATCACAACCAAAATTTGTGTATAATTCTCTTTTGATCTGGGTAGCGGTCCACAGAGATCGAGAGCTGAAATTTCACCGGCATTTTGAGGTATAATGCTATGCATGAAACCTTTGTGCTGAATCGTAGACACTTAAGTTTTTTGACAGAGATCGCAGGATTTTAGAATTGATCGTAAATTCGTGCCATGTTATCGAAGATGATGTTCTCTTGCTATTTTAGTATACATTTACGTGGCCGAAAATGAGCATAGCTCACGTGAACGTATCTTATTAATTCATCCACTACATGTTTGGGTATACATAGCCTCCAATGATCAGAATTCAAGTTGCTTCGCCGGTAAAGAATACCATTTTCTTTTCAATAATATTGACGTATCTTGCCACTACTCTCGGCATTCGGATCATCATATTTTTCTTTAACCATCCTCAATATTTCGTTTGCGTCCTGTTCCTGTTTGATGTTCTGCAGAATCTTGGATATATGACGCTCGCCTTCAACACTTCGCATAAAATGAATCCTTATATCTTTCTGGCGTGGATGCGCAACATTAACTGAATCTTGTCCTTCTGGTAGCCTTGGCAGCGCATCCGGTACGACGTTCTGCTTTCCTGGTATGTACTGAATCTCAAAACTGTATTGCTGAAGCATTAACGACCACCGGTTTAACTTATTTTGCATCAATTTGCTATTCATCAAGAATGATAATGCTTCGTGATGCGTCACTACGACAGTATGCCTTCCAAATAGATAAAAGCGAAACTTTTCGAAGCTCCAAACGATGGCAAGTGCTTCTCTTTCCGTGACAGTATGTTTTCGCTCCCAGCTTGTGAGTGCGCTGCTCACAAATGCGATAGTATGATGTTCAATAACTCCATCGACTTCAATTAATTGATATAATTCTGCGCCAAGTGCATAATCACTTGAGTTGGTGCCAAGGTAAAACGCTTCACTTCAATCAGGGTGGTGAAGGATAGATGCTTCACACAATTGGTTTTTTATTGAATCATACGCTTCCTGAAGTTCATGAGTCCATTTCCATATAGGATCCTTTTTCAGCAAATCCATTAATACAGGAGAAGATAGGTAGCTTCCAGAAAGAAAACGACGATAGAAAATAACATAAACCAAAAAACCACTTAAGTTGCTTACGCCACTTAGGTGACGGAAAATTTCTTACTTTGTCCATTTTTGTTGGATCCGGTTCAGTCCCTCGCGATGAATAATATGCTCAAGAATTTAATTTGCGACTTGGCGAATTCCGGTTTCTTCCAGGTTAACAGTCACTCCAGCTTTCCTAAATGCTTCAAGTATCCGATGAATAATTTCCAAATATTCTTCCCATGAAGATATGATAATCAAGATATCGTCAACATAAAGCGTTACATGTTTCAACAATTCTTCGCCTAAAACTTTATCCAGTGCTCTCATAAAAGCCGCTGAAGAAATCGAGAGACGAAAGGGCATCCTCTGAAATTGGTAACTTCTAACATTGTAAAGAAATGCTGTATACTTTCTACTATTCTCTTCTACCATTAACTGCCAGTAACTACTACTCAAATCAAGGCTACTTAGATATTTGACTCCTTTGAATCTTTGTAACAAAACCTTCAGGTTTTCTGGCTGATCACGCTGTGGTAAAATTATGCGATTCATTGCACGGGCGTCAAGAACAATGCGAACTGTGCCATCCTTCTTTGCTACAGCATGTATTGGGTTTGAATATTCGCTATCTGAGCGCTCAATTATTTGATTATTCAACATCCTCTGTATTTCCTTGTTAACAGCTTCCCTTTTTGCCAATGCTATTGCGTATGACTTACTGCGAAATGGTTCATGGTTCTTTATCTTAATTTTACGAACATATCAATTAATTAATCCTGGTATCTTTGAAAATATATCGACGTAGCATCTCAGTAGTTCCCTCAGTTCTTCTCGTTCTGCTTCAGTCAAGTCCACTAACACTCGAATCTTGGTTTGAATACAATTTAGAGTATCCTCCTCGTTCCTCTCTTGCAGCTTAGCGCAGTTCTCTGAATTGTTTAAAGTGACAGTTTCATAGCATGCTCTACAACGCATCATCCTTATTTTCACGCCAGCAGCGACCTTATTATTCATAATAAACCCTTTGAATACAATACTTCTTTCTTTATTATCTCTCAACGTCCGCAGACAATTCGCCTCAAAATTGATACAGCATCTCATCTCTGACAACCAATCAACTCCGAGAACTAGCCTAACATTGAGAGAACCCATAACACACACTGCTCATATTCGTCCTCTTGAATACGAAATCTTAGTAATGCTTGACCTTCAATTGGTTTGCTTCGGTTTCCAACTGCACTGACAATACTACGCTGTTAACAGGAAATGTGGGAATAGCGACAAGATTGCTTAATTGCGAAAATAGATTTTCAGCAATAGCACTTGCCTCGCTCGCTGAATCAATCAATGCATCCATAACAATACCACATATTTCGACTTCCACAAATGGCATGAAAACTTCTTTATTAGTTTCTTCATTTTCTCGACACAAATCTTCGTTGACATCATTTACATGTTCACACTTTATGGCATTTATCATGATATCTGACCCTTGTCCCTGTGACAGAGTTCCGGAGCGGGTCGTCTCCGAAACTTTGCTTAGTTTAACTGTTCAGAATCTCGCTGATTGTGATCGCGGCTTCTTGCACATTCTGACGATCGATACTGTCCTCTGTCTCTGTCATTGTGTCGCCGGCTCGGCGGATGGTTCAAAAGGCTCTGAGCACTATGAGACTTAACTGCTGAGGTCATCAGTCCCCTAGAACTTAGAACTACTTAAACCTAACTAACCTAAGGACATCACACACACCATGCCCGAGGCAGGATTCGAACCTGCGACCGTAGCGGTCGCGCGGTTCCAGACTGTAGCGCCTAGAACCGCTCGACCACTCCAGCCGGCTTCGGCAGATGGTTTGACCTGAATCCGTCTTGTACATTGTATTCGTTTCTTCTGTGTCTATCATCGTCTCGACGATCAAATACTTTCGGTCTTTCGTAACTTGGGATTCCTTCCCGCGCTGGGCCGTTATGACGATTCGGGCAATTGTTTGTTATTACTGTGTCGCTCACGTTGATCGTGTTCGGCACTGAGCAATTCCATTCGGTCAATTAGCTAACACACTTGCTCCATTGTTAAATGTGGTGTGAGTGCTAACTTCTCACGCACCAAAAATGGTAATTTCTGGATTAATATAAGCAATAACTCTTCTTCTTTAACTGGATCGTCCAAGTATGCATTGTCGTTCAAGTACCTTTGCATAAACTCACGCATTGTACCGTGATGTCTTGCATAATTTGGCGGTGTGAGAATTTTTGATTTTACGTCCCACTGTTCTTATTTGACCATTTTTTTTAATGCTGTTTCAAATTCTTCATACTTGGTGTAGCTGTCGGATACACTTATACCCCAAATACGTGCCTCACACTTTACGTGACTGACACAAGTATCAATTTTTGCACGTTCCGTTTAATGCCTCGGAAACGCATGTTTGAATTGTCTAATAAACGCAACTGCGTGGATGCCTTGTCTCGGTTCATATTCATGACATTTTCGAGCGCTCAGTCTATTCTCAACAATTACTTGCGGCAAACCAATAATATTGTTTTCTGGTTCACGTAATACTGCATTAATTTCATCGCGCAAAATTTCTTTATTAATTCCAATTGACAGTGTGTTGTTGTTCGATGCCTTTTGTCGTATCTCATGTACCTCATCACTTAGTTCATCACGTCGCGTTTGTACGCCGTTAACCATCTTAATTATTGACTCTTTGTTGGCTTTAGAAGAACTTCTAATTTTGGCGATTTCGTCGTCTTGAGCCTTAACTTTGTCATTAACTTTGCAAATTTAATCTTCCGTTTGCCTACACCGACCGTTAACTTGAATTTTAAGATCTGTAATGTCGCTGCCAATGGCCTCATGTTTGTCTTGACATTCTTTTCGGAGCTCATAATGCTTTTGTTCAAATGAGCTGGTGAGCTCCGTTTGCAAATTGCTAATCGCATTAGTTAGTGTCTGATAATCATTTTTGATTTCCTGATGGAACTTTCTTGTTTCCTCATAAAATTTGGCTATTTCCTCACGCACCTTTTTTATTTCCCTCATGAAACGCTCTTGTTTCAACACGTGCCTGTCTATTTTCCTCATTAACATTTTTGATTGCTTCTAACAATTGAGAAATACAATCTTTATTGACAATAGGAGTTTATGTTTGCTGGATAACCATCGGTGTTGAACTTCTGTTAGGCAAATCAAAAGTAAGAGTACCACTGTCCTCTGTCGACTTAACTGTAGTGTTTTCCATGACATTAATTTGTTCTCCGTAAAACACATTATTAAATTGTCCTACCTCGTCTTTAGTAACACTACCGTTTTGTTCTGAATTAGCCTTATTAACGCTGTTCACAACAATCACTGTTCGTTATAGCTTATGCTTGCTCTAAATTGAAAAGTTCACTCGCAACTTAAAAGTCAGTAACACTATTGATTATTCCTAATCCTGTTCATTCCTGCACAATGTTGAGTTCACTTAATTTCGAAACGCTGCTGTGATGAAATGCTGCGGACTCACCATTTGCTGTGTTGTCTTCTCCGTCGTTTCTGAAGATTGCTGTGGAATCGAAGTCCTGTCACGGTCGCCATATGTAACCCTCCCAGTTTCGCACCGAACTAAATAATTCGCATGTGCTGTAGGTGAAGTCGACTCAGTGTTGTCCACTTCCGTTATTGTGAAAAATACTAAATGATAACATCTCCTTTCTTAAATGCAGGAATTTATTAATTAAATCACTCAATTTATGAACATTTATGAACATCAAACACTGTGTGCCATTCTGCCACTCATCTCCGGCCTCACTACTGAGCAACCTCCCTCTCTAGCCTCTCTCACAGCCGACTTGCACCCACGGACTCCAACACTGGACTACTGCTTACCCACTCGCACATTGTTGACTGCACTGCAGTCTTTGCTTAAACCATGTATGATCTCTGCATAGTGCATAATCGATACTACGTAAGGGTACTGTACCCTTACATACTCCCTTTCTCCCTTGTGAGAGTGCTACCCACCCCTTCTGCTCCATTTTAAACCAACATGGGTGCAGTTCTGACAGCCATCAATCGACTGATTGATGGATTTATGACCACTACTGTTCTGCTAAGTGGTGAAGTGGTGGCTGATACATCTCTAAAATGAATAAAGATCGCACCCTACCATACATTCGTCCACTTTAACAAATTTCATCCCACTCTTGGAAATACTTCATATAACTTATAGATTGACTATTAATTTGCAGTAGCAAGGAGAAACTCTCTATAAATATGTAATACGTGATTATATGATTACCCAAGCACTCTCCTCCACTCGCTGCCCATCCTCCACACCGCTGCACTGAGATTGCAGAGGAACTGCTATCGTGGGCCACATAGTCCACCACTGCACTAAATGCAAGATCACACAATGCGCAGAGAAACTATTGCTGGGGGCCACGCTGTCAGCTGACAGGAGTCATGCACGCTGATACCAGTCTGAGGGGACACAGCCGGCCAGAGTGACCGAGCGCTTCTAGGCGCTACAGTTTAGTGCCGCGCAACCGCTATGGTCGCAGTTTCTAATCCTGCCTCAGGCGTGGTTGTGCGTGATGGCCTTAGGTTTGTTAGGTTTAAGTAGTTCTAAGTTCTAGGGGTCTGATGAACTAAGCAATTAAGTCCCATAGTGCTCAGAGACATTTAAACCCGTTTTTAAGTCGGACACATACCTGCCCATCCGAGGAAGCTTCCATTGTTTTTGCAGCCAGGGCGGTGGCATTCCATTGACCAGGGAATCCTAGACATACTCTCTCTCTCCCTCTCTCTCTCTCTCTCACTCTCTCTCTCTCTCTCATGGTGAACACCAGCGTGAACCAAAGTTTCCAACTATGCAGGAAACTGTAGAACTCAGCTCGCTCTGTTCCATCTGATCAGTTCCAAATTATATTGGAGACGCTGTCGCATGGAGTGTTAACGAAACATATTGCTTATAACACTCACCACCAACTATAGTGATTCTTCTTCATAATAAAACTTATTTTTAACATTTGAGAATCACACAGATACATGTTGCAAATACAGTAATTACATTCTGCCACAAATGGATTATAGTGATGTTTGAGAACACAAGCAACATTCTTCAGCCGCCGCCCTACTTGCCACCACAGAAACGTTTCCACCCTACGCTAAATATATCTGGCAAAAAACCGTTCGATCGCACACACTAGCGATCACGAAGAGCGTGCCGCCCGCCAACGGCAGGAGTGCTGGGAGCTGCAGCCACGTAGGCCGGGCAGGACTATAGACTGGTATGTGTGCCAGGCACGCCGACAGTTGCGCGCCTGCCTCCTGGTATCCAAATGCTGGCCGTACCAGTCACTCACAGGCTACAGAGACAATCGTCCAGTGCAAACACTTCCCATGTTGTAGCTTCTCAAATTTCCACAGAAAAATCAGCGAATACACTCAACACCCTTGTTCACATCTGTTGCCAATCAACCAGGATACTGGTTATTTTGCTATTCAGCCACTAAGCGGGCGCTGTCTATGTCACTGCTCTGTCACTACAGCTGTGGGCGAGAACCAACTAACTCGGGCCTTTCTTTGTACTCAACAGCTCTGTACAGGCTAATCATTGGTTTCTGATCAGGACTGACCATGGACGGGGGTTGCTAACCCCCAGCATACTAAGAGATTCGCAGGGGAGGTTGGGCATACAGTTCTAACTTCAGTTCCACCCTCGACATAGTCTCCCTAGTTCAAAAAATCCACTTTACCAAATCCGAGAAGTTGTTGTCCATACACCTCGAATTTCTCAGGCTAAATGTAGATTCCTTTTTAGTATGCATCATTTTTACTAAGAAAATTCGATAATACAGCTGATTGTCTTACGGTGGCCATGTTCCCTGTGTAGGTAGGAGACTGAAATTTCTTTCAAAGATTTTCCGCAACGGAAAACGTCTGATTATAGCGCTCCAACTATAGAATCGAATCTGTGGTATTCTTGACTTCCACCTAGCTGCTGCAATTTCGCTGATATCAAATTGATTGACTAATAGATTAAATTAATCATGAGATTCCCTTTGCTTGGTGTGTAACTTCTTTCTTGCAGTAGGATTACTCTCCCCAGCTACATATTAGAGATTCTCTGTGACGTCTCTAGAGGTTTCCCATAGGCTAGTTACTCATTTCCTCCGATATCTAAGAGGGTGGTAACTGTCATCAAATAGCTCAAGATATCCATTGCTTTTTACGTTCTCTCTGTCAGCTGCCTTCCTGCCTTCTCATGCTGCTGGAAGTAAGTCACGGTGTACTACTCCCGATCTAGTCCTGCTGAGACCTATCAGTTTATAGAGACAGAAGAATGTTTCACTCTCTTCTCCAACCCTTTGCCACCTACATCCCCATCCCTGCAACCACCACCGATTCGCATGCGAACACTGCCACTACCGCCACGGGGTCGCGAACCTCTGTCCGCAATTCAGGGCTGTACCGCTCCTAGCTGATAAGTCATTAAATACCAAGATTTTGAACATATGGTTACCCTCCTCCCACCATGCAAACCAAAACGTTGTGAGGAGTATTTATGTCGGAAAGGCCGACCCATCGAAGAATAACAAAAACCTTGTCAGCTGGTTTGGTGCTTTGAGAACTCAAACGGGAATCCCTAGAGGGACGGCGATGTTCTTTCTAGAAACGCTGTTAGGAACCTACATTTGAAGCTGACTTCCGAAGGATTCCACTGCCACAACATAAGGTCCATGAAGTGAGAATAGAGAAATTAGCTCTCTTTTTATTTCCCTTCACACTATTTGTGAGTGGTATAGGAAAGGGAATAACTAGTAGTGGTACAGGCTACTCTCGACCACGAACCGTACATTGGCTGGCGAACTATGCAGATAGATGTAGATGTAAATTTAGTCTACCTATTAAGATGTCACTCCATCGATTTATAGGCACACAAAACTCAAGGAAGGTTATTGCTTCATACTTACTGAGAAAACTAAAGACAAAACTTCTGTTTCTGATTGTCTCTCGGTAAAAATCTTCATATTGGCCCCTACTTTTCCTATTGGAGTCTTGGAACCTTTGGACTCATTCCATTTACGTTTAGTAGACGTGGACTAAGATGGCTCATTGCAAGAAGATTCCCCATTACTGCCAGTTTCTCCAATGGCGCGCTCCTACCAGAGGGGGACTCACCCACCTTTGCTGACAGAGGGACCAGTTGGCAAATTGGGAAGGTAACAGCCCAGGAACTCACCCCTCCGTGGCCCTGACCCGTACCAGGAGGTACGTGCGAATCATATCTATCGAAACAGGGCTGAGAATTACGCATTAACCACTCACCTGTTACGCGTTAGACGCATGGGTCGGCCTACAGGAGGGCACAAGGAGGAAGAAGAAACAAAGAGAAAACTCAAACGCTGAAACACAGGAAGGACAGGAGATTGAGAACGAAGAAAGAAGGAAAGAAAGTAACAATAGTTAAGGGACTGTTCTGGTGTCAGACTACGAAAATTCTGTATGTACATGGTCTGCAAACCACACTCAAGTGCCTGGCAGAGGGTTCATCGAACCGCCTTCGCAATAAATCTCTATTATTCCAATCTCGAACAGAGCGCATCGAACGTTATATCTTTCCGTGAGTGCTCTGATTTCCATTATTTTATTGTGATGATCGTTTCACCCCATGTATGTCGGCGTCAACAAAATATTTTCGCATTCAGAGGAGAAAGTTGGTGATTGAAATTCCGTGAGAAGATTCTGCCGCAACGAAAAACTTCTTTCTTTTAATGGTGTCCACCCCAAATCCTCTATCATATCAGTGTCACATTCTCCCCTATTTCTCGATAATACAAAACGTGTTGCACTTTTTTGAACTCTCTCGATGTACTCCATTAAACCTATCTGGTAAGGATCCCACACTGCACAGCATAACTCCAAGACAGGATGGACAAGCGTGTTGTAGGCCGTGTTTTTAGTAGGTTTGTTACATTTGCTAAGTGTCCTGCCAATAAAACGCAGTCTTTGGTTTGCCTTCCCTACAACATTTTCAATGTGTTCTTTCCAATTTAAGGTGTTCTTAATTCTAATCCCTAGGTATTTAGTTGAATTTACGGCCTTTAGATTTGACTGTTTTATCGTGCAACCTGAGTTTAAAGGATTCCTTTTAGCACTCAACTGGATGACCTCACACTTTTCATTATTTAGGGTGAATTTCCAATTCTTGCATCATACAGATATCGTTCCTAAATAGTTTTTCAAATTTTTTTGATCTTCTGATGACTTTACTAGATGATAAACGACAACACCATTTGCTATCAACCTAAGACAGCTGCTCAGATTGTCTCCTACCCCGTTTTTATAGATAAGGAACATCAAACGGCCTATAACACTGTCTTGGGGAACACCAGAAATCACTTCTGCTTTACTCGGAGACTTACCGTCAGTTAGTACCAACAGTGACCTCTCGGGCAGGAAATCACGAATTCTGTCAGATAACTGAGACAATATTCGATAAGCACGGAATGTCATTACAAGCCGCATATCTGGTATGGTGTCAAAAGCCTTCCGGAAACCTAGAAACACGAAATCGATTTGAAATGCATTGTCAATAGCACTCAGCACTTCGTGTGTGTAAAGAACTAGTTGTGTTTCACAAGAACGATGTTTTCTAAATCCGTGTTGACTGTTTGTCGATAGTCGGTTTGACCGTTCTCTTCGAGATAATTCATAATGCTCGAACACAATATATGTTCTAAAGTCCTGCTGCATATCGAAGTTAATGATATGAGCCTGTAGTTTAGTGGATCATTCTTACTAACTTTGTTGAATATTGGTATGACCTGTGCAGTTTTCCAGTCTTTTGTACCGATATTTCGTCGAACGAGCAGTTGTTTGTGATAGTTAAGTGGTGAGCTATTGATCAGCATGCTCTGAAAGGAACCTAATTGGTATACAGTCTGGACCGGAAGACTTACTTTTATTTAGTAATTTAAGTTGCCACACTACTCAAAGCATATCTACTTCGAAGCTACTCATGTTGGCAGATATTCTTGATCACAATTCTAAAATATTTATTTCGTCTTCCTTCGTGAAGGAATTTCTGAAGGATGTGTTTAGTAAGTTTCATTTGGCAGCGCCTTAGTCGATAGTATTTCCGTAGCTCTCATGCAGATATGACCGCGCTAAATTTCGAGCTTCTGTAAAAGATCGCCTGTCTTCAGAACACGTTCTCAAAACTATCCCAGACATGTACCCCAAGAAAGGGGAAAAAGGATAGCAGGATGATAGACATGTAGCACTGAAAGGGAGAGGGTGCTGCAACGACTGGGACACTGTGGTAGCCAAGCACGAACTCATCAAAGAGTGATGAACCCCATGGGGGCCTGCTGTTGCTGGAGGAAACACTGACATTGATTTGATTTGCTTCGTACTTGTTGGCTTATTGGCTCTCGATGTACGATAGTTGGATAACCATGGAAGCACTGGGTTTACTTCTAAATAAATGCGCTTACTTTGGATAAATACGCATATGTCTACTACTCATATGGATATACTCTGCTCTGAAAGGAATACAGCATCATGGTCGGTCCACTGTCGAACAGCGTGTGGGGGTAAGAAGTGAACAATGCTGTGATGAACTCACGAATCTCCCCTACTGTTGCAGTAGTTCTGAATTATGCTGAATTATGGGTTTGAGGCTGTTGTGGCGATGTGGATGATTCATGGACAGTGTATTTGAAGCACTGTGAAATTATTTAAGTCTTATTATGGATGTATGCTCCATTTGAAAAAGGCTGAATTTCTCAGGCAGTGCCGCATTTCCAGAAGAGTATTCATAGGAATACGATAAAGGAGATTGCCGCGCTGGATTAGCCGAGGGGTCTAGGGCGCTGCAGTCGTGGACTGTGCCGCTGGTCCCGGCGGAGGTTCGAGTCCTCCCTCGGGCATGGGTGTGTGTGTTTGTCCTTAGGATCATTTACGTTAAATAGTGTGTAAGCTTTGGGACTGATGACCTAGCAGTTAAGTCCCATAAGATTTCACACACAGTTCGATAAAGGAGATTAGGGCACCTGCAGTGGGATGTTTAGAGACGATCATTCCGTATCGACGAATTGTAGCTCTTACTTCTTAGTACACTCCACGTATTTTCTGAATGGTTACGACTTTCGTCCTGTATGTTAGTGTGGTATTTTTCTCACTGTGACAGCTCTGTACTTAGTCAGTGACGGGTAGAAGACTAGACAGCCTTCTGACTAACGGAATAGTTCAGACGGAACGTAATAGAACTTCAAGAGAATCAACAGGGGTCGGTGACTTGGCGACTGTCATTTCTCACTCGTCAAAATCAGGTGGATTTAAATGATATACGTAGAAGACGAGAAAATTAGTGAGAATATGGCAGGTAAGTGCTACTCTGACGAAACACGATTTGAGAATTGAGTTCCATACTGGAACTTCCCGGCAGATTAAAACTGTGTGCCGGACCGAGACTCGAATTGAGACCTTTGCCTTTCGCGGGCAATTGCTCTACCATCTGAGCTACCCAAGCACGACTCACGACCCGTCCTCACAGCTTTACTTCTGCCAGTACCTCGTCTCCTACCTTCCAGACTTTACAGAAGCTCTCCTCCGAACCTTGCAGAATTAGCACTCCTGAAAGAAAGGATATTGCGGAGACATGGCGTAGCTACAGAGCAGTTGCCCGCGAAATGCAAAGGTCCCGATTTCGAGTCTCGGTCCGGCACACAGTTTTAATCTGCCAGGAAATTTTCATATCAGCGCACACTCCGCTGCAAAGTGAAAATCTCGTTCTGGAAACTTCCCCCAGGCTGTGGCTAAGATATGTCTCCGCAGTATCCTTTCTTTCAGGAGTGCTAGTTCTGCAAAGTTTGGAAGGTAGGAGACGAGATACTGGCAGAAGTAAAGCTATGAGGACCGGGCGTGAGTAGTGCTTCGGTAGCTCAGATGGTAGAGCACTACCATACCAACGCTTGGGCTCGCCAGCTTAGTCTCCGTACACTTGCGCCTTGCGTAGTTTCAGGAATCACTATATATCAGCCGACGGCGTTTTTTCGACACAAGCCTCCTACAATGGTCGTTCTTTCACTGCTCAGTTTTTTGTGGTCGGCTCCTCCGCCGCTACTATCCTTCTGGGTGTGGATATTTTTGCTCGTCTGCGTTTGTCAGTGAAGTATGAGGTACAGGCCGTTGGAATACCCTCCTTGGATACCCTCCTTGCCCATGGCTCAGCAAATACGAAACGTTGTTTTCATACTCCGCACCACGGGTTAAGGGTTTCATTGCACGTGTTCAACTTCTTCCCTCCGCTGTGCCTCGTTTTAAGTCCCATCTGGTTCCATTTCCTCTCCGAGACAGGCTGCAGGTGAAACTTTGCTGCTTACACGAATATGGTATTCTTTCTGCCGTCACGCACTACCACTGGGCGACGCCTATCGTGTTAATTGAGAAGCTGAATGGTGCTTTACGCATCTGTCGCGATTTTAAGGTCACGGTAAATTCTCAGGTAGTCATCGATTCATATCCAGTCCCAACGGTGGATGACATACTCGCACCTCTTGTGGGCTCCACCGTTTACGTAAAAACTGATTTGCGCGATGCTTATTTGCGGCTGCTGTTGGATGAAGAGTCACAGCAGATCCTAGTCATCAATATCAGTGTGGTCTTTTCTGGTACAACCGCCTCCCGTTTGGCACTGCCAGTGTCCCCGCCATTTTCCAACGTTATTTGGAACACCTCAAAAGTCAGGTGCCCAGTGCAGCAAATTATCTGGACGATGTCACTGTCGGTGGCTCGTCCGCACTGGACCTCGTAACAAGCTGGGTAGGCTGTTTCAGACTTTTTCCGAGGCTAACCTGCATTGCCATAAAGGGAAGTGTGACTTTTTTGTGTGCGTGGTCAGTCATCTCGGGTTCACGATTGATGCCTGTAGCCTACATGCCTCTAAGGAGTATGTCGAGGTGATTCAAAACCTGCCTCTTCCCACCAGCGTGAAGCAACTGCAATCCGTCCTCAGTCAAATTAACTATTATTGGCATTTTATACCCAACACCGCCAGTATCTCGTCTCCTACCTTCCAAACTTTGCAGAACTAGCACTCCTGAAAGAAAGGATATTGCGGAGACATGGATTAGCTACAGAGCAGTCGCCCGCGAAAGGCAAACGTCCCGATTTGGAGTCTCGGTCCGGCACACAGTTTTAATCTGCCAGGAAATTTTCATATCAGCGCACACTCCGCTGCAGAGTGAAAATCTCATTCTGGAAACATCCCCCAGGCTGTGGCTAAGCCATGTCTCCGCAGCATCCTTTCTTTCAGGAGTGCTAGTTCTGCAAAGTTTGTAAGGTAGAAGAAGAGATACTGGCAGAAGTACAGCTGTGAGGACCGAGTGCGAGTCGTTCTTCGGTAGCTGAGATGGTAGAGCACTTGCTCGCGAAAGGTAAAGGTCCCGAGTTCGAGTCTCGGTCGGGCACACAGTTTTAATCTGCCAGGAAGTTTCGTTTTACATTCTCAGACATTTCCTCTACAAATTACGCCCAATGTTAGATACTACTTGACTTCTCTTGGCCAGGAATTCCATCTTTGCCAGTGCTAGTCTGCTTTTGATATCCTCCTTGTTCCGTCCATCACTGGTTATTTTGCTGTTTAGGTAGCAGAATTCTTTAACTTCATCTTCGTCGTGACCATCATTCCTGATGTTAAATTTTTGTCGTTCTCATTTCTGTTACTTCCCATCAGGGCGAAAGACTACCTCCCTGTCTTACACCCTTTTAAATCCTTGTCCTCCACCCCTAATATTGCCTCTTGGCTTTTCCACATATTGCATGTTACTCGTCTCTCCCTATAGTTTACCCCTATTTTCTCCGAATTTCGATCATCTTGCACCATTTTTCATTGTCTAACTTCTTTTCCAGGTCGACAAATCCTATGAACGTGTCCTGATTTTTCTTTAGTCTTGCTTCTGTTATCGGCCGCAATGTCAGAATTGCCTCTATGGTGCCTTTATCTTCCCTAAAGTCAAAGTGATTGTCATCTAACTAATCTTCAACTTTCTTTTCCATTTTTCTGCATGTTATTCTTGTCTGTAACTTGAATGTATGAGCTGTTAAGCTGATTGAGCGATAATTCTCGCACATGTAGCTCTGGTGGTCTTCGGAACTGTGTGGAAGATATTTTTTCAAAAGTCAGATGCTATGTCGCCAGACTCATACATTCTACACACCAACTTGAATGGTCGATTTGTTGCCATTTTCCCCAATGATTTGAGAAACTCTGATGGAATGTTGTCTATCCCTTCTGCTTTGTTTAATCTTCAGTCCTCCAAAGCTCTCTTAAATTCTGATTCTAATACCTGATATTCCATTGTTTCTAAACCGACTTCTGTTTCTTCGTACACCCACTTATAGTACTCTTCCCACCTATCCACTCCCTCCTCTGCATTTAACCGCGGAATTCCCGTTTCACTCTTAATGTTATCACACTTGCTTTTACTTTCACTGAATATTGTTTTGAGTTTCCTCTTCTACATTCGCTATTTTCCAAGATCTGTTGGTGGACATTAAGTGTGGGAGATGAGAGTGAGGCCAAGTCGGCTGGGTTCCCGGAACATCGAGCCCCAGGGGCGTTCTCTCTACCTGAGGGAAGGCTGTGAGGATTGCGTGGAACCTGCCAGCACGACTTAGTGGACTTATCAGAACATCGGGCATGCCCACAACTATTTGGTCTGTTCAGCAGTCCTGAATGCGGCCAGCAGTGCAGCGCATCGCTGATAGTCGACTCCACACAAATCGAGGACAGGGTCTGGTAAAGTGTTTTGCAGCTCTGCCAAAGTAGGAACTCAGACAGTTAATTTGATGCCCCCCTGTCATAGCGGCCCCTTATCAGTCTGAGGGCCCACACAACAGACAAGCCCTGCCTTCCAGGGCTCAGATGAAAATATCGGTAATGTTTGTAAACACCAACAGACGTTCCGCATAAACACGGAACTACTTCGGGAAAAGCCATGTGACAAGAGATCCACCAACTGGAACTAATGTGACTACGTGTAGCACTCTGCTGAATCGCCGTTATAAGGACGCCAGCAGAGTCAGATTGGCAGTATGTACCTACAGCTAGGGCAGCTCAGACGAATACCTACGCCGGGTCTAGCATAGTAGACGTTCGCTACAGCGTGCAGTAGAAAGTTGTGTCTTTGTAATTGTGTGGAGTTGTATTTTGGTTATTATTTTCATTGTCTTGCACTCTTATCTGGCTTGTGCCACCACAAGAATTGTTGTGCTTATTGTTGTTCTTGCGTTTGAAAATTAGTGCGCGCCAAGAACGCGTATTTTTGTTAAAATAAAGTGTGTTCAGACTTGATCGTTAGTTCTTTCCTGCCGACCAAAGGACGCTACAATTATTGGCGACCTGGATAAAAGTTTCATTTTCGGAAGAATTGACCTCCTTAGAGGAATTTCTGCAGTGCTTGATGGAAACTCTACGAGAAATTCAGGCAGCGCTCACTAGGTCAGATCTCCGCCCACATTCCCCAGCGTTGTAAGAGGTAGCTTATAGAGTTGATTCCGTTACGGGTAATATGAACACTTTTGGTGTGGCTCCACCAACGTTTCCGGCTTTAGATAGGTCTGTCGAATCATGGTCAACTTATTTCGAACCATTGGAACAACATTTACTGATACATGAAATCCACGACGAAAATCGAAGTTGAGCTTTTTTATTTAGCAACATCTGTCGACAGATGTATTGTTTAATTCAACAACTGAACACTGGGCAGTCCCCTCGAGATCTCTCCTTTACCCGTATATGGGCTGCCTTTTTGAGTACTTTGATACACAAATACACGTTTTCCGCCCGTCAGTCTTTCTTTCCTTGTCGAAAGTTTCCAGATCAGACATATCGGGAATGGAATAGGACGCCCCAGGGTCTCTCCCGCGATTGCAAATTCCAGTGCGCCAAATTTGAATGCAAGCAGTCTTATGCCTCTTCGTTGATTCGTGATATGGTGGTGTTTCACCTACCAGACGAGGGTCTTTGGGCTGATAGTTTCAAGTTACAGGACCTGTTCCTCAAAACCTGTCTGCCGATCTCTGGCTACAACCGCCGCGTCTTATTCGGATTGTTTTCGCGGCTAGCCAGTTGCCTGGCGCTGAGCAGGGGTTTCGTCAGTCTGTTGGTACATCCGGTGGCAGGAAGTCTTTCGCCTGTTTTCCATCATGTCCGGACTGTGTCCGAGTGCACCATCGGTTGGAGTGCCCCCACCAGTGAGCAATGTGCACGGTTTGCAGCCGAACTGGCCCCATCGCCGTTGTGTCTCAGGCTTTGCAGAAACTTCGCGTTGATGCCACGGTTCCCGCGGACGCACAGACTCGTCACGAACCTGAAAGCCCTGCATTCTATTGACGGACAGGTATTCTCCACCTTTTTCCAGTCGGGAGCACGTTTCCTCCTTACCTTGGAGGCAGGGCATATTCCTTTGGTCTTTCAGATTCACATGGCATCTGTTGTGGGTGGTGCCCCATACCAATGCTTGGGCTCGCCAGCTTAATCTCCGTTCACTTGCGCCTTGCGTAGTTTCAGGAATCACTATATATCAGCCGACGGCGTTTTTTCGACACAAACCCCCAACAAATGTCGTTCCTTCACTGTTCAGTTTTTTTGGTCGGCTCCTCCGCCGCTACTATCCTTCTGGGTGTGGATATTTTTGCTCGTCTGCGTTTGCCAGTGAAGCATGAGGTACAGGCCGTTGGAATACCCTCCTTGGATACCCTCCATGCCCATTGCTCAGCAAATACGAAACGTTGTTTCCATACTCCGCACCACGGGTTAAGGGTTTCATTGCACGTGTTCAACTTCTTCCCTCTGCTGTGCCTCGTTTTAAGGCCTATCTAGTTCCATTTCCTGTCCGAGACAGGCTCCAGATGAAACTTCGCTGCTTACACGACGATGGCATTCTTTCTCCCGTCACGCACTTCCACTGAGCGACGCCTATCGTGTTAATTGAGAAGCTGAATGGTGCTTTACGCATCTGTCGCGATTTTAAGGTCACGGTAAATTCTCAGGTAGTCATCGATTCATATCCAGTCCCGACGGTGGATGACATTCTCGCATCTCTTGTGGGCTCCACCGTTTACGTAAAAACTGATTTGCGCGATGCTTATTTGCGGCTGCTGTTGGACGAAGAGTCACAGCAGATCCTAGTCATCATTATCAGTGTGGCCTTTACTAATACAACTGCCTCCCGTTTGGCACTGCCAGAGTCCCCGCCATTTTCCAACGTTGTTTGGAACACCTCAAAAGTCAGGTGCCCAGTGCAGCAAATTATCTGGACGATGTCACTGTCGGTGGCTCGTCCGTACTGGACCTCGTGTACAAGCTGGGTAGGCTGTTTCAGACTTTTTCCGAGGCTAACCTGCATGTCATAAAGGGATGTGTGACTTTTTGTGTGTGAGGTCAGTCATCTTGGGTTCACTATTGATGCCTGTAGCCTACATGCCTCTAAGGAGTATGTCGAGGTGATTCAAAACCTGCCTCTTCCCACCAACGTGAAGCAGCTGCAATCTGTCCTCGGTCAAATTAACTATTATTGGCGTTTTATACCCAACACCGCACACATTTCGGCGCCCCTGTCCGGATTGTTCCACGAGAGTGTGCGTTGGGTTTGGGATGCAGCATGAGAGTAGGCTTCCACAAGTGTCAAGTCAGCTCTGTCCAGCCCTCCATGTCTGGCCACTTACGACCCTTTCCTGCCCATCATTGTCTTTAGCGTCTCTGAGTGTCATTTGCGATGCGGCAGTCCAGCATTTTTATGATCTTTGTCACAGTCTCTTTTTCCGCAGTAGCGTCATACTTTTGGATAGCGTCTCAGACGTTGCCAGGGTGGTCGTACTGCATGCATTGGGCCGCCGTCTCCTCGACCTCCTCCGCCCTGGTCAGTGGGGAATTGTCCTCACCCAACAGCAGGTCTGCCGCCACCTTTATTGGCCCACATTGGATAAAGACATTTCCTCCCTCGTGGCGACCTGCACCATGTGCCAACCCATTAGGCAGCCTGCACACCCCAATATTTTTCGTGGCTTGATCCGCTGCTCCATGGGAATGTCTCAACTTGGATTTTGCAAGGCTGTTTCATGGTTCCTAGTGACTCATCCTGATTGGCTACAGGTTGTGATACCCTTTCATATCCTGCATGATAAACACCACTTCCGCTAAGACTATCAAAATTCTCTGGTGCCTCTCTGCTGCCAAGGGACTCTCCAAAACGATCGTAATGGGTAATAGACCACACTTTTCTTCGGCAGAGTTTCAGCAATTCTGTGCTGCCAATGGGATTTCCCTCGTCCACACTTCCCCATTTAACCCTGTGTCAAACAGCCATGCAGAATGCTTTGTGTGGGCGTTCAAGAACCAGCTTGATAAGCTGCTGAGCCATCACCGACTGGAGGAGGGCATGCTTCTTTTTTTGGCTACATGCCATGCTGCCCCTCATGTCGTTAAATGTCCAGCAGAGATACTTGACGGCCCACCATTCCTCTCTCCCTTATCTGACCTTGTTCCTGAGACTTCTCAGCCTCCCGGTCGCACTTCGGCGAATTCCTTCCACGTCAGGTAGGAGATTTGGAGGCGGATCTTATCCACAGGCGCTCTGGGAGCCTGCTGTCATCACCAAGCGATGTGGACGGCGTTTCTAAGGTGGGCCAACGGTTCTGCTGCCCGCTGGCACCTCAACCAGCTCTGCCCCCGTCTGGTGGTCCATGACGCCCCAGGAGCTGCCATTGCCTGTCGCCGGCCACCCTGTGATGGAACATCCGCTTCTGCCTCTGCCTCAGCTGCCAACTGCCACTGCTGCATTGCCGCCCCCTGCCCCTGCTGGTCACAAACCTATGGATGTCGGCCTGGATGCCCTTACTCCTCTGGACGTTTGTAGTGCTGTGCAATCTTTTTCCAGGGATGAAAATGTCATAGCGACCCCTTATCAATTAGAGGGCCCACACAACAGATAAGCAAGGTGGATGGCTGACCTCCCTTCCAGAGCTCAGATCAAAACATCGACAGTGGATGTAAACACCAACAGACTTTCCGAATAAACACGGAGCTACTTCGTGAAAAGCCATGTGACAGTGATCCACCAATTGGAACTAATGTGACTACGTGTAGCGTGTTATAAGCACGCCAGCAGTCAGACCGGCAGTGTGTACCTACAGCTAGGACAGCTCAAGCCAATACTTATGACAGCTCCAGCACAATTGACATTCGCCGTAGCTTGCAGTAGAAAGTTGTATCTTTGTAATTCTGTAGAGTAGCATTTCGTTTAGTTTTTTCTTTCCATTGTTCAAATGTTCAAATGAATGTGCATTCCTAAGGGACGAAACTTCTGAGGTGATCGGTCCCTGGATTTATACGCTTACTCGTATTAAACTATCTTATGCTAAGAATAACACACACACCCATGCCTGAGGGAGGACTCAAAACATGCAGCCACTCCGCATTATCTTATACTCTTATCTGGTTGTACCATCTCATGAATTGTTGTGCTTTTTGTTGTTCTTGCGTTTGGAAATTAGTGCACGCCATGAAGGCGTATTTTTGGTAAACTAATGTGTGTGTTCAAATTTCATCGTTAGTTCTTACCTGCTGATCGCAAGACACTACACCCCTCAGCACCGGTTCTGCACGCATAGTGTACAAAGCGGATCTAAATTGCATTTGGGATTTTATAGCTGAACATTGTTACTTAGTCACTGTACCACGTGCTAAGGAATTAGCAATTTGTTAGGATAGTCAGCCCACTCACAGTGGGGGAAAGGGACCTACAAACATTTGATAGCCACCCATTTCAACTTTGCCACCTAATTATTCATGGAAACTTGTTGCACTTGTTATTAACTTGACTGGTCATGCATTATCATAGTATCTGAGGATTTGGTTCATTTGTGCATTAAATCAATAAATCTCATTGTTATACTAAATTTCGCTTTCATTTCAGTAATTTATAGAACAACTTCATGTTTTCCCGTACTTAACCACATTTTTGGGAGAGATTATTCAATATATTGTAAACTAGGCAAAGGGGGTCAACCCATGAATTGTCATTAGAGACAGGGCCAAATAGATTCTTATGCACTCTGCCATCCTTGCGAGTGATGCGGAGATATACAATTCCTGGGGGAGTGTGTTTCAAGTCAGGCTACAAGCTTTAACTCGCCACCAGGCAAATTTTCAAGCGCTTCTGTTTCTTTACTTCAATTACCTAGAAAGTTTTATCCTTATCCACTGAGCGCATACTTTACGACTTGACTACCATACCAGCACTTACCATACAAAAGGCGCTTGTTATCTCGTTGAACTTGGTGATAGCGTTGTAGCCCGTTGCCTCGGGCTGGATGAAGCGCAGCCATGGCATGGTGCTGAGCTTGCCTCCAGTCATGTCGAAGGCGCGCGAACGCTCGTCCTGCACGTCGATCAGCGTGTGCAGCTGCTGGTCGCCGCGCGGGAAGCGGTAGCCTGCTCAGACACCACAGCCAGACCTCAGTCTACGGTGTACTCACCACCAACAACAAACAATACTGTGTTCACGTTTTATTTGCAGAGCTGGACAGAGCATGTGCTCCTGTATTGCTAGTCCTCTCATAGCTTAATATGTTATTTTCTAGCCGTACTTGTAATTTATTACCAGTGTTCACTAATCATGGGTGTAAAATGCAAAATTAGAAATGCCTTCGATCGTCTATGATTTGAATATAATTCATTTATGCCACGTGTTTCGGCGTTTCACTACGCCATCCTCAGGCCCCATGACCAATGTGTAGGTAGAATCAGCTTAATGTGCAATCGAAACGGGGGCCACCATTAAGTAACTGGCATTCGTAAACCTCTGGTTTCTACTCAGAGATCCCTACACTTCGGGTTGAACGTTTAATTAGAAATCTTCAATTGATGAACGAAGAGATTGCGTTATTAAAACCGGAAGTGTATTGTACTATCTCCTGGAATATAATAAATAAAATAACCGCATAATTATACTGAATGTTCTGTGAGCTCAAAGAGCTATCAGTAAGCAGCGGACGAACAGTCTCTCGGAGATGATAAAGACGTTATCAAAAAATGAAAGGCGTTGTCTTTTGTTGTATGTGAACATAATCATGACTGATAATGCATGCAATGTCTGATTTCTCTTAACTGCCAATTATGGTCTGTAATATATAATAATGCTAAGTCCTTTTGAAAATACATTAAGTCTTGTTAGTTTCCTTATATAGAAATAGTGTGCTAAACCAAATATCGGACTAATAACAGTGTTTAAATTAATTTGATTGTTGTCTGCCATTAAGGCGTGTCATAAGATTTTTATTAAATACAGCCCAGGGATTCGAGTTCTTCTAAATATTAAAGTGGATATTCGAAACATGTTAAAACTCTGCATATATGTTGCGAAGATTTTAATAATTTCATTCTGTGTGTCAGCGTCGGGGTACATAAGCCGAGTACATCATTACGTAGCAAGCTGAAAACAAATCGCCTCTGTTTTATTATTTCAGAAATATTTCGTGAGTCATTACTTCAATGGTGTTTTTTTGTACCTACATAGTGTAACGAACTCTGGTCTATGAGTATGCATCAGATCATGGTCTAGATTTGTGATAGCACGTTTTAAACTTAGTTTCACGCCTTACATCAGATTACAAATAATTTACAAACGTCAGTCGAAATCATCATTATTCAATCTTTATTATGGATAACTTACAGTGAATTGATTAAAGATTTCTGTATCAGTTCAACAGATTTGAACCCCCTACAACCAAAGAATAAAAATAATTTATCTTGTAGTCGGTGAATGACACAGTAAACCACAAGTATTTTTTGAATGTTTTATTTTACTGACGTAACCTATTTTATGGTACCATGCTCATCTTCAGATGGCTAATATTTCTCGTTACATAGATCTTTTGGTCAACATCTTGTCTGCTCCACAATAGGTTTCAGCAGATGGTTGTTCGTTTCGTTGTGGTCCATGTGTTTTTCTAGCTCGATGTATACGTTCTTGAATTCCACCACAGCACACATATTGTAAATAAGATACTGTGGCAACACTTCGTAATATTCTTAAAATGCCTGTTGAGGATCGAATTAGAAAATCACGTGAACCACAACAAAACGGACCGCCATCTGCTGGAACGTATTGTGAAAAATACGACATGTTGTTGAACAATGCATCTATTTAACAAAAAATGTTAGCCATTGGAAGATGAACATGATTGCCGAAACCGGTTATGACAATAAAATGAAACATTCAAAAAGTATTTGTGACTGGTTGCGTAATTCACCGACTATCGTTAACAGTCGTGGATTTCATAAGATCCAAAATGGATAAAATATCTTAATTTATCATTACTTAAACACACATTGAGCGCGTCACACTACGATATCATTTACTTAACGTGGACCCCATTTCATCTGTACAAGACGCTGGATTCCTCCGCCTCGTTGGTCAGGGGCCCTGAAGATGGCGCAGTGAATCGCCGAAACTGGTCACATAAATAAATTATATTCAAATTACAGACAGCGGAAGGTGTTTTTAATTTTACGTTATTTGTTGAACAGCAGCTGTCCCTCAATCACCTTCTACAAAAATTGACTTACAGAGACCCAATTCTGGATATGGTTCTTTGACTCAGTGGATAAATGTCAGATTGCAATTGAAAATTAGCTGGCCTGGGTTTGAATCCATTGCTGTCCATAGCATTTTCTATAGTTTATTTCACCTTTGAGAATGCTTTGTGTGTGTGTGTGTGTGTGTGTGTGTGCGTGAGAGAGAGAGAGAGAGAGAGAGGGAGAGAGAGAGAGTGAGAGAGAGAGTGAGAGAGAGAGCTGTGTTGTGGAGTGTACCTTAACTATAGGTCCCTCTCCCTCTACAACGAGCTGCGTGTAAGCTGACCATATCTTTGTAAACCTTTGATCTCACCTCATATTTCAGTCACGGGTACCACAAAAATGATTGAAAGTAGAATGATTTCTTTGGAACGGTTATACGGTGTTACATAAATAAATTATATTCAAATTACAGACAGCTCCTTTGCGGTCCTTACAAGCAGAGAAAATGTATTTATGAGACGAGAGTGAAGCAAGTCCAATCATTCAGGGAATATGAACTAATTTACTTGAGTTTGCATCTTGTAGGTTAATATCACTCCATTTAAAAAAGAAAACAGAGTTGTTGCATCAGTTTCTACTACAGTAAGTGAGAATCAGAAGAAGCTGAATTCAGTTGTTTTAATTTAATTCTGTGAACAAACTGAGGAAAAGGAAAGCTCCAGACATGACAAGTCTGTATTCCCTTTCAGTGACTGTCTATAAAAGGAAGGTACAAGCTCTAAACTTTGGTGATTCCTGAGGAAAAGTACAGGTATCTTTGATCGCTATCACTAACATCAATTACGATCATTTGTTTATAGACTAATACTTAATGAACAATGGTACTGCGAAAATATACTGTTAGTTTATATAAGAGTTATTACTGAAAGCATTTCAATGAAGGTGCTTTTCATATGGGCTATCGTTCGTATAATGGTTTATTGAAGAGTTTAATAATTGAATCAAAAATATGGAATAGTAAACGAACCATTTGCAGCATATTTGCGAATGTATTTTTATCAGCTAACCCAGCAATGAATTCGGTTTCAAGTATTACCCAAGTCGGAATTTCAGCCCAGTTAGAAAGGGGACTCAATAAAATAGTTTACATTTCAAATAAGTTTGTTATAACTAGGATAAAATCACTTATTAAAGTCTGTGGTGGCTTGTAATCACACATGCACAAGTACATCACAGAAGGCTCGTTTGTGGATTCATGTTTACTGGAACGTTTTGGCTTATGTTGTCATATATTTTGACATTTGTGAGTTTTGACTATTAAATAGATAACAAATCTCATGTGGCCCAAAGCTTTGTGCAAACATTTTATCTGACACCACATTAGTGACGGACATGTCAGTTTAAATTGATTCTGTCACCAGTAGTCGAAACCAGGTCCACTGTGCAATTTTTCTTTCATTCCACTCACAACTTTTTATTATCCTTCTCAGTTGTATAGACAAATATTTTGACCATTTTCATCAATTTTCAATGCCTTTCAAGAAAAATTTCTTAAAATGTACGTACTTACTGTTGAGTTTCCCTCACATGTAACCTACAACTTACAAAGTTAAACAGTGTCCTATCTCTAATACATCAATATAAAATTACTTGGTATTTTGTTCAACTTTTCTCATGAAAAATGAAATTGTATGTAAATAATAGAATTAAAAAATTCACTTAACAAACAAAAATAGCATAAATTTTCTATTTTCTTGATTTTCCACGCATTTTAACAGATAGAACAATTTTGTTGAAACTAGAACAATACAGTAGGTCTACCTAGAGAGAAATTTTTAAAGATCTCAGGGCTCATCTTACATGGAAATACTGTAACCTTGTAAAATGTAAACTTTCACAGCCGGAAATGTCACAATTAAAAAAATATTCTAGGCTCTTATGCTGGGTTTTGAAGTGAAATCCCTTAGAGCGGAATATTTTATTAATTGTGAATACTGTGTACTGTTTCTTATTTTAGTATTTAGCAGTGGAATGAGATTTTTACAGAGGAATAGGTACTTAGAACTTATTTTGAAACAAAAAGAATTCCATTTGCATAGTTAGTTTCATTTTTAATAGGAGATATTACCATGCATACTCACAATGTGAAATTTGTTAACTTTACGTACATTTTCTCATTAACCGCTTATGATAATGTTACAAATTGTACTGGCTGGTGGAGGAAGGGTTTCTCTTCCTTAACCTACTTTTGTAGATAAGTAACTTGTGTAATTTATATTTTAGAGAATTTTTACAAGTTCTGAAAGAATTTCAAAACATTTCACTTTTATTAATTCATAATTTAGGAAAACTGTGCCTACCATGGCTTTCAATATATGATTTCACTAACGTATCGAGGATAGATTGAAGTCCTCACCAACTACAATTACATGAGTCAGGTACCGTTGCTCAAATTTCCGTTGAACATTTTCATGGAATATATTGTCTGAGTCAGGGAGTTTAGTATGTCCTTTCTGAACACCGATAGGTCTCTAGTAAATACCTCAGTCGTCTCTAGCCTCAGCCAGCTTTAGGAGATTTCTTTTCAGTGCTTTCTATGAGCGATTAGAGCTCCAACAGAGCTCCAACAATTTACAACTGCGATACAGAACCTCTCTAGTTCTAATCGATGTCTTGTGTTTGACCTGCTGCCTTTGACGCTGTGTCCCTGTTTGAATTTCTCTGAGCTGCACTAAAATTTAAAACTCCCTATCCACGCTACACAGTCTCCACTACTGGTGTAGACACCTCCTTTCATTAGTGAACTCGTGATCTATAAGTAAATCGGGAGTCCACTACACAAAAGAAATGGCTACAGCAGAAAACTGCAAATGGTTGGAATGACATACAAGACCTGTTAGCAGTGTACAGTCGTGAACAAACGGAGAACATCATGTCAGTTAAATGAATTACTGGACGCAAGGTTAAAGTAGCGAGACTGAATATTGAACCATACAAAAGCACAAAAAATAAGAACAAAATATATCTATTAAAGAAAGATAAAAATTCGCTTGAGGCCTTCCGCAGAAACAGTCGCCACTATTTCCATACTATGTATGTGTCAACCGAATTTGGTTTAACTTCAAAGAAATATTATTGACGAAAGTTGAGAATTTTGTATCAAGTAAATTGATAAGATATGGAACAGATCCCTTGTGGTACACAAAAAACGTCAATACACTGTTGTAGAAACAACTTAAAAATATGCCTGATTTTTAAAAAAAACGCAGTCTCCAAGATTGGCAACTGTTTGCAGAGCTCAAATACTAGATCCAACGTTCAGTGTGAGATGCTTTTAACAGCTTCCACAGCAAAACTTTATTTCGGAAACTTGTCAAAAATTCCAAGAGTTTCTAGTCGTATGTACAGTATATCATCGGCAAGAGACAGTCATTACCTTCACTGCGTAATAGGAATGATAATGTTACCGACAACAACGTCACTGAAGTGGAGTTACTAAACAATCTTTTCCACGATGAGGTCAGGGGGGTTGATTATATGTTGTACTGAGGTGTGGAAGGAGAGATTTATGTGTTACAGTAATATGTGGACACGGGATGGATTTTGAAATGGTACTATGAGTGCCTGTGCGAGAGATCGGTAGCGGTTCATATTCAGGACAAGTGTGGGCGATGAAGCTAGTTTTTGGAGGTAAGGGAACAATCTCAAACAAAAAAATGGAAATCGAATTTCTACACGCAAAAAATGACATATAATTCTGTTTTTTAATGGAAGCAAACAAATACCTATATAGAATTTCGTACTTTGGAGAAATACAAGATTGTAAAGTGGAATAATGAAAAGGAAATTCTGATCCAAATTGACTTAAAGTACCGAAACAGATTACAACATCAACAAAATTGAAGATGTAGTAAAACAAGTGGGACATAAAATCATTTTAGATTGTGAGAAGGTCGATTTGAGTTTGATGTACCATCGATGACGTCATTAGAGCCAGAGCGCAAGCTTGAATAGTGAATAAGGTCGGGGGGAGGTGGGAGGGGGGGGGGGGGCGGATCAACTGTGCCCTTTCAAGGAACCATTCTGATTCTGTGCAACAAATGCCGATCTTTTGTAGGTCTTCCACAACTGTGCTACAATTTTCTAAGACTGCAACTTCTATTTGTACAACAGCACAATCTTCCTATAGTACCACTAGGTCGTTTACACAGGGTTATTCATAAGTAAAGTTGATGCTGAATAACGTATCTGGTAGACGCGCAGTCAGCTGGGCAGAGAGTGGGGTGTGGTAGTGGTGGGGCTTGTGGGTTGGCCATCAATGCACTGTAGGGGAAATGTTGTGTGCTGGAGGGGAAATTCATTCTAAACTTAAACCTCCACTTGTATTTAAGCTCTACCACACATACTCTTACATGATAACCATCCAAAAATATCTACTGTCACCTCTGGCTTGGTTAACAACGAAAAAGAATTCGGCTTAATACGCAGCGAAAGCAGCGATTTGTTTTCACCTGCCATGTCAACCATTTGTAACTTTAAGAGAAGCACTGTGGGCAAAATTTCAGTACACCAACATTTCTCTTTTTGCCATTTTAAAATTTGCTTCTTTAGCCAAAACACAGCGGAGTTTACAAAAGTCACTTCAGTAAATTTCTGTGCGGATGCAGCAGCATCAAATTCGTTAAACAATGATTCATTAAGTTTATTGAGGAACTAAGGTCAAGGATCGTCAATAGCTTATGAAAAAGCGCATCCTTGGTACAAAACTAAACGTGTAACGTCTTCACTTATGTTGTTCCAAAACCGATAGCAATTCTCATTTCACCAGCTATCGATGGCCCTTAAAAATTAAACTGTTTCGTCGAAACAGTCTGTAGTTAGTTGAATAACATAGTTAGTAATGAGGTCTCACATATTAACCATATGACAAAATACTTTCCTTTTTGTGTAGTATCATTTGCCAATATCTCGTTTTGAGATCTCAAACTATTTATATGTTATGGGGAATGTTATAAATATTTCATTCTGGCGTTGTCGCAGGTGCAGGAGGTCACAAAGGAGTGTGCTACATAATATCAATTTTCTCTAGATTAGTGACAGATGGAGACCTCCACTGAATTCTAAATAAAATTTGAATATGTTAGCTATATTTCATAACCAGCAACATATGGTGTAATATGCACCAACCGCAAATAAATACGGATCCCTATTTTTAATTGCAAACTTTTTGGAATTTCTTGCAGTGTCTTATTTACATGCATATATTACAATAAATATGACCAATAACAAAATGATTTGCACTTTATCAAGAAGCTGACATATTAAGCTTTAAGTGACATGACACAAAAATGAATTCTTTTACAGATTAGTTTCTGTAAAATCGTTTCAGAAAGATTGCAGAGCATGTGCATCGATTACATCAGTGCAGCGTGTAGCCAACTGCCCACGTGCATCAAACAGTGACGGCCTTCCGTCCAGAACGAACGAAGGAACTTACGTGGCTCTTCGGACGAATATTCGTCGCTGTGTACCGGCCACCAAATCCTGTGCGTACTTTACCTCCTGAATTTCACAAGAAGACTGTGTAGAAACCAGGAAACATACAAAAAACAGTCGCCTATCAGTGGACATAGCATCTCCCTAAGTTCTTAACTCACATTTGAAGTGTTTAATATAGATGCCATTTGCAACATGTCAAACGGCAATATGTGCATGCACTTAACTGAAGTCACTGATGCAGCTACCTAGGAATGTGCCAAGACATCATGTTGCCCTTAAAACCTGTACACTGGTTAGCTGTCTGTAGGCACAGACCAATTCCATGCGACAATACAGAGTGGTTGATTCGTCTACAAGTTGTGAAACGCCTGCGACGTAGTTGCGAGCTCTGTAACGACACCATGGCACGTATTACAAATCGAAACTTGTAGGGATGCGCTACACACTGATCTGTGTCATTTTTCTGTGTCTCTTTGTTTTCTTGTTGTCACCTTTTGGAACCCCAGAGCTACTTGTGAATAACCACGTACATATTGTGAGCAATACTGGGCCTGTAACACTTCCTTGGGGTGCACCCAAAGTTGTTTTCACATCTGAAGATTCTGCTAGGCACTGTTCAGTCCAATAAAAAGTTTGTATGATTTTCTGCACGTACGTATTTTACCAGTACACTAGAGCAAAGAACTGCACAGAATACCTTCCGAAAGTCAAGAAACAAATTACCGTCTTAGGGGTCGATATCTACTGTTTTCTGGGCTTCGTGAACAAACAGAGGGATCTGGTTTTACACGCTTGTTGTTTGTGGGATCAATATTGATTGCTTAACCCAATAACACCATATCTAAATCCCCAACATGCTGCTGTGAAATCAGATTTAATATACAGGGTGAATCACATAAAACCTGAGCAGCAACTACTGTGGAAACAGAAATTGCTATTTATGGTGCAGTTTTCACACTGTGGATTGGTAGTCAGGGGGTCGTATTGTTAGGGAATAAACAGATTGTAATGACACTTAGAAAGTGCATTTTTTGTGCAAATGTATACTTTTTTAATTGGAAAAATGCCTATTTACTTTAAAAAACCATAGGTAAGAGAGCAATGCTGTGGCTCGCGCTGGTGCTGTTGTAGGTTTCCGCCTTCTGTTGAGACCCGACGGTATCATTTAGTTGGCATGGTTGTGGTTGTTTGCCTTCTTCTCGTGTTGACTGTGCGCCACTCGGTTTCGCAAGCGTTGCCTGTCCTACAGTGGCAGCAGCGGCGGTTATCGATATGTAGTAACTGTTGCCTTATCTTTAGGGCGACGTCGTTGTTTTCCGGGTCGTGTGAGAGGGCCAGTTCGGTTGGGTACGGAGGAGAAGCCAGGACCGCGCAGTGCGGAAACACGCCGGGACCGCTGCCAGAACGCATGAAATGCCGGATGGAAGGGCTGTGGTCACGAGGGTGGACGACTTCGTCGTAAACCGGATCCAGCAAGCTTTAAGATGAGTGCATTTCAATCCAAGTAGAGAAACCTCTACCATTGTGATATCCCGCGATTCCCCAGTGCCTTGGGTCCGTGTTGCTGCTCCTAGTGCCGCAGAGACGAAGAGCAGCGAGTGGAGTGGTTGGGGAAGGCCGATCTGATTAGCTCTCCTCCACTTCTTATTACTATTTACTGTGTTCAACTTGTTACGATTTGTTAAGTTCAACCAGCGGTAATTTTTCTTGCCTAGTGGCCGCTAATGCCCCAGTTACCGTCCTCGGTAGTTGAGTGGTCAGCGCGCAGACTGTCAATCCAAAGGGCCCGGGTTCGATTCCCGGCTGGGTCGGGGATTTTCTCCGCTCAGGGACTGGGTGTCGTGTTGTCCTAATCATCATCATATCATCCCCATCGACGCGCAAGTCGCCGAAGTGGCGTCAAATTGAAAGACTTGCACCAGGCGAACGGTCTACCCGACGGGAGGCCATTGTCACACGACATTTCATACCTGTCCTGCGGGGTTAGTGTATGTAATGGCAGTGTACGTTTCCTCGCCTTGCCGCTGCTGTCCGGTAAGGCGTATCATTTTGACAGCTTTCTTGATTGTAGGCCGGTTGGTGAGTCCTCTACTCTGGTGAGTTACCATCTTGTGAAGTGAACGCAACTCTTAGCTCTCTATCTCATCGCTCGCGAAAGTGTTTGTTACCAGACCTTCTCAGAGGTCAATTCCTGGAGCACCATCTGGATCAGTTGCTTGTTTTTTAAATTAACTTTTGATACTGTATTTGCTGTTTTACAGCACGTTTGAAATTTTTTTGTATTATTGCCGTTCTACATCTACATCTACATCTACATCCGTACTCCGCAAGCCACCTGACGGTGTGTGGCGGAGGGTACCCTGAGTACCTCTATCGGTTCTCCCTTCTATTCCAGTCTCGTATTGTACGTGGAAAGAAGGACTGTCGGTATGCTTCTGTGTGGGCTCTAATCTCTCTGATTTTATCCTCATGGTCTCTTCGCGAGATATACGTAGGAGGGAGCAATATACTGCTTGACTCTTCGGTGAAGGTATGTTCTCGAAACTTCAACAAAAGCCCGTACCGAGCTACTGAGCGTCTCTCCTGCAGAGTCTTCCACTGGAGTTTATCTATCATCTCCGTAACGCTTTCGCAATTACTAAATGATCCTGTAACGAAGCGCGCTGCTCTCCGTTGGATCTTCTCTATCTCTTCTATCAACCCTACCTGGTGCGGATCCCACACTGCTGAGCAGTATTCAAGCATTGGGCGAACAAGCGTACTGTAACCTACTTCCTTTGTTGTCGGATTGCATTTCCTTAGGATTCTTCCAATGAATCTCAGTCTGGCATCTGCTTTACCGACGATCAACTTTCTATGATCATTCCATTTTAAATCACTCCTAATGCGTACTCCCAGATAATTTATGGAATTAACTGCTTCCAGTTGCTGACCTGCTATTTTGTAGCTAAATGATAAGGGACCTATCTTTCTATGTATTCGCATCACATTACACTTCGCTACATTGAGATTCAATTGCCATTCCGTGCACCATGCGTCAATTCGCTGCAGATCCTCCTGCATTTCAGTACAATTTTCCATTGTTGCAACCTCTCGATACACCACAGCATCATCTGCAAAAAGCCTCAGTGAACTTCCGATGTCATCCACCAGGTCATTTATGTATATTGTGAATAGCAACGGTCCTATGACACTCCCCTGCGGCACACCTGAAATCACTCTTACTTCGGAAGACTTCTCTCCATTGAGAATGACGTGCTGCGTTCTGTTATCTAGGAACTCCTCAATCCAATCACACAATTGATCTGATAGTCCGTATGCTCTTACTTTGTTCATTAAACGACTATGGGGAACTGTGTCAAACGCCTTGCGGAAGTCAAGAAACACGGCATCTACCTGTGAACCCGTGTCTAAGGCCCTCTGAGTCTCGTGGACGAATAGCGCGAGCTGGGTTTCACACGATCGTCTTTTTCGAAACCCATGCTGATTCCTACAGAGTAGATTTCTAGTCTCCAGAAAAGACATTATACTCGAACATAATACGTGTTCCAAAATTCTGCAACTGATCGACGTTAGAGATATAGGTCTATAGTTCTGCACATCTGTTCGACGTCCCTTCTTGAGAACGGGGATGACCTGTGCCCTTTTCCAATCCTTTGGAACGCTTCGCTCTTCTAGAGACCTACGGTACACCGCTGCAAGAAGGGGGGCAAGTTCCTTCGCGTACTCTGTGTAAAATCGAACTGGTATCCCATCAGGACCAGCGGCCTTTCCTCTTTTGAGCGATTTTAATTGTTTCTCTATCCCTCTGTCGTCTACTTCGATATCTACCATTTTGTCAACTGTGCGACAATCTAGAGAAGGAAGCACAGTGCAGTCTTCCTCTGTGAAACAGCTTTGGAAGAAGACATTTAGTAATTCGGCCTTTAGTCTGTCATCCTCTGTTTCAGTACCATTTTGGTCACAGAGTGTCTGGACATTTTGTTTTGATCCACCTACCGCTTTGACATAGGACCAAAATGTCTTAGGATTTTCTGCCAAGTCAGTACATAGAACGTTACTTTCGAATTCATTGAAAGCCTCTCGCATAGCCCTCCTCACACTACATTTCGCTTCGCGTAATTTTTGTTTGTCTGCAAGGCTTTGGCTATGTTTATGTTTGCTGTGAAGTTCCCTTTGCTTCCGCAGCAGTTTTCTAACTCGGTTGTTGTACCACGGTGGCTCTTTTCCATCTCTTACGATCTTGCTTGGCACATACTCATCTAACGCATATTGTACCATGGTTTTGAACTTTGTCCACTGATCCTCAACACTATCTGCACTTGAGACAAAACTTTTGTGTTGAGCCGTCAGGTACTCTGTAATCTGCTTTTTGTCACTTTTGCTAAACAGAAAAATCTTCCTACCTTTTTTAATATTTCTATTTACGGCTGAAATCATCGACGCAGTAACCGCTTTATGATCGCTGATTCCCTGTTCTGCATTAACTGATTCAAATAGTTCGGGTCTGTTTGTCACCAGAAGGTCTAATATATTATCGCCACGAGTCGGTTTTCTGTTTAACTGCTCAAGGTAGTTTTCAGATAAAGCACTTAAAAATATTTCACTGGATTCTTTGTCCCTGCCACCCGTTATGAACGTTTGAGTCTCCCAGTCTATATCCGGCAAATTAAAATCTCCACCCAGAACTATAACATGGTGGGGAAATCTACTCGAAATATTTTCCAAATTATTCTTCAGGTGCTGAGCCACAACAGCTGCTGAGCCCGGGGGCCTATAGAGACATCCAATTACCATGTCTGAGCCTGCTTTAACCGTGACCTTCACCCAAATCATTTCACAATTCGAATCTCCGTCAATTTCCTTCGATACTATTGCACTTCTTATCGCTATAAACACGCCTCCCCCTTCACTGTCCAGCCTATCTCTGCGGTATACATTCCAATCAGAGTTTAGGATTTCATTACTGTTTACGTCTGGTTTCAGCCAACTTTCTGTTCCTAGTACTATATGGGCGTTGTGACCGTTTATTAATGAGAGCAGTTCTGGGACCTTTCTATAGACGCTTCTGCAGTTTACTATTAGCACATTAATATTGTTATTCCTTGTTGCATTTTGCCTACTCCTGCCTTGCCGCGTCTCAGGAGGCGTCTTGTCGGGCCTAGGGAGGGAATTCTCTAACCTAAAAAAACCCCATGTGCACTCCACACGTACTCCGCTACCCTCGTAGCCGCTTCCGGCGTGTAGTGCACGCCTGACCTATTCAGGGGGACCCTACATTTCTCCACCCGATAGCGGAGGTCGAGAAATTTGCACCCCAGCTCTCCGCAGAATCGTCTGAGCCTCTGGTTTAAGCCTTCCACTCGGCTCCAAACCAGAGGACCGCGATCGGTTCTCGGAACGATACTACAAATAGTTAGCTCTGATTCCACCCCGCGAGCGAGGCTTTCCACCTTCACCAACTCCGCCAACCGCCTGTACGAACTGAGGATGACCTCTGAACCCAGACGGCAAGAGTCATTGGTGCCGACATGAGCAACAATTTGCAGTCGGGTGCACCCAGTGCTCTCTATCGCCGCCGGTAGGGCCTCCTCCACATCTCGGATGAGACCCCCCGGCAAGCAGATAGAGTGAACACTGGCCTTCTTCCCCGACCTTTCCGCTATTTCCCTAAGGGGCTCCATCACCCGCCTAACGTTGGAGCTCCCAATAACTAATAAACCCCTCCCCCCGTGTGCCTGCTCGGACCTTGCTGAAGGAGCAGCCACATGTCCACTCACAGGCAGAGCGGGCGATGCCACACGGCCAGCCTCCACATTGACCCTCCGCCTCGTGCGCCGCGAACGCCGCTGAACCCGCCACTCCCCTTGGGGAGAGGGTGGCCCAACCGCGCCCGGTACCCGCGAAGATGTCTCGACAGCAGGGACAGTGGGTGAAGCATCTAACACCTGGGGTGCACCATGCGACGCACCAGACTCCCCACTGCCGCTACACTCCGAGGCAGCAGCCTGAAGACGGCTGACCGCAGCCATCAACACGCTCAGCTGTTCGCGAAGAGTGGCCAGCTCCTCCTGCGTCCGTACACAGCAGCCACACATCCTAGCCATCCTAAGAAATCAATTTACTATAGAGTGTTAATCAGCTTTTAACTAGACTAAAGGCGGTTGATTATTGACTAAACTGTGATTGCTAACCACTTCTTGTAGAAACAAGGAAAATAGCACTACCTGTCTCTGGACGGTATTGAAAACAAACACTAGCACTACGAGCACTATGGCTGACTAAAGGGACTCTCTGACTGTATTCGAAACACACACGAGATCTATGGAACACTTAATAGCACTCTACTATTAAAGCTTCCTAAAAGCAAAAACACGCAGAAGAAGAAGTGACAAGTAAGAAAAATTCAGATAATACTTAAATTAAGGTAGCTCGCTGCACAGCAGACGTGAAGCAGACGGCGGTTAGGGCGACACTGACACTACTGGCACTATGGCTGACTAAAGGGACTCTGACTGTATTCAAAACAAACACGAGATCTATGGAACACTTAATAGCACTCTACTATTAAAGCTTCCTAAAAGCAAAAACACGCAGAAGAAGAAGTGACAAGTAAGAAAAATACAGATAATACTTAAATTAAGGTAGCTCGCTGCACAGCAGACGTGAAGCAGACGGCGTGTAAGGCCTTCTGCCCAGAACACAGTGGGTTGCTTTTAAAACAATGGCCGGCCGCTGTGGCCGAGTGGTTCTAGGCGCTTCAGTCCAGAACCGCGCTGCGGCTACAGTCGCAGGTTCGTATCCTGCCTCGGACATGGATGTACGTGATGGCCTTAGGTTAGTCAGGTTTATGTAGTTCTAAATCCAGGGGACTGATGACGTCAGATGTTAAGTCTTATAGTGCTTAGAGCCACTGGAACCATTTCATCTAAAATCTCATTTAGATATTCTACCCGTCATGAGATACAAGGAATATTGTGGATATTTGTCTCTGGCGCTGTCGCTCACACAGCGGGATCGCAAATTAGTGTGCTACGTCAGATCAATTTTCTCGGGAGAGGTGACAGACGCATACCTCCATCTTAATCTGAAGAAAAGGTCAATAATTCTGCTAAATTTCGTATGCAGAAACATATTATGTAATGCGCACCAAACGCAAAATATTAGCGTCCCCACCCCGATTTTCATTGCTAGGTTTTTCGAATTTCGCGCTGTCTTACATCCAAGGAAATATCAGAATAACTATGGCCACATCATAATCAGCCCGACATATAAAGCTACAAGTAAAGCAAAATAGAATTTTTTTACCGAATAGTTCCTGTAAAATCACTTAAGAGGGATTGCAGCGCGTGCGCCTCGATTCTGTAATCACAGACTGGACATAGGTGACAAGACAGTGTCTCCCTCCCCTTCCCAACAAAAAATAAACTCGTCCAGCGCTTTGCACGACAGCTGGTCATTGCGCATCTGCCACCGTGTCCTGTGTGAACATTTTACGACTCGCCGACTTACGGAAAGCAGCTTAGAAAGAAGTGCAGTGACAGGAATGGGATCGGTCAAGTGAAATAAGTAGGCGTGAATCGGTGTGAAATGTAACAAGCAGAGCTGAAACGACACATTGTCAGTTAATCACTCACGATGTTGTAAATAATATGCAATGCAAGTGGAGAAGAAATAAGAGGTATGGGAGGTCGACAGTGTGCATTTTGCATTTCGTACGGGCACAAGACGCATGAGTGGCACTTGCAATTGAAAGGACTATGAAATACACTCCTGGAAATTGAAATAAGAACACTGTGAATTCATTGTCCCAGGAAGGGGAAACTTTATTGACACATTCCTGTGGTCAGATACATCACATGATCACACTGACAGAACCACAGGCACATAGACACAGGCAACAGAGCATTCACAATGTCGGCACTAGTACAGTGTATATCCACCTTTCACAGCAATGCAGGCTGCTATTCTCCCATGGAGACGATCGTAGAGATGCTGGATGTAGTCCTGTGGAATGGCTTGCCATGCCATTTCCACCTGGCGCCTCAGTTGGACCAGCGTTCGTGCTGGACGTGCAGACCGCGTGAGACGACGCTTCATCCAGTCCCAAACATGCTCCATGGGGGACAGATCCGGAGATCTTGCTGGCCAGGGTGGTTGACTTACACCTTGTAGAGCACGTTGGGTGGCACGGGATACATGCGGACGAGCATTGTCCTGTTGGATCAGCCAGTTCTCTTGCCGGTCTAGGAATGGTACAACGATGGGTTCGATGACGGTTTGGATGTACCGTGCACTATTCAGTGTCCCCTCGACGATCACCAGAGGTGTACGGCCAGTGTAGGAGATCGCTCCCCACACCATGATGCCGGGTGTTGGCCCTGTGTGCCTCGGTCGTATGCAGTCCTGATTGTGGCGCTCACCTACACGGCGCCAAACACGCATACGACCATCATTGGCACCAAGGCAGAAGCGACTCTCATCGCTGAAGACGACACGTCTCCATTCGTCCCTCCATTCACGCCTGTCGCGACACCACTGGAGGCGTCCTGCACGATGTTGGGGCGTGAGCGGAAGACGGCCTAACGGTGTGCGGGACCGTAGCCCAGCTTCATGGAGACGGTTGCGAATGGTCCTCGCCGATACCCCAGGAGCAACAGTGTCCCTAATTTGCTGTGAAGTGGCGGTGCGGTCCCCTACGGCACTGCGTAGGATCCTACGGTCTTGGCGTGCATCCGTGCGTCGCTGCTGTCCGATCCCAGGTCGACGGGCACGTGCACCTTCCGCCGACCACTGGCGACAACATCGATGTACTGTGGAGACCTCACACCCCACGTGTTGAGCAATTCGGCGGTACGTCCACCCGGCCTCCCGCATGCCCACTATACGCCCTCGCTCAAAGTGCGTCACCTGCACATACGGTTCACGTCCACGCTGTCGCGGCATGCTACCAGTGTTAAAGAATGCGATGGAGCTCCGTATGCCACGGCAAACTGGCTGACACTGACGGCGGCGGTGCACAAATGCTGCGTAGCTAGCGCCATTCGACGGCCAACACCGCGGTTCCTGGTGTGTCCGCTGTGCCGTGCGTGTGATCATTGCTTGTGCAGCCCTCTCGCAGTGTCCGGAGCAAGTATGGTGGGTCTGACACACCGGTGTCAATGTGTTCTTTTTTCCATTTCCAGGAGTGTATTTATGAACAGTGATTCATTCAATGATTTGTACTGTTTGTGTTAAAATACTACATTTGTGTTGGGCTAGCAGCAATGAAGTGTCATAATTAACCGTGAAATTTTTTTTTGTTTTGGCACTGCGTAATTGCAACATTTACAAAAGTACCAGTGTTACATCCATCCCATATTCTGATCTGTTGTTGGACATATGGACACTGAACCTCTTGTTTTTTATACGTGTGAGGAGCTGCCGGAAGACAGTGCAGGGGGCTACAATGCAGCGCAGTTCCCACTCACACCTGGCCAGTTCCGCTGTAACTAGACGAGGGTGGAGTGCAGGGCCAGCACATCTGTGCTTCCGCAGTGCAATCCTATGGTGTCTCCATTACGAAGTGTGTGCAGAAGGGCTGCAAGCAGGTTGGTGACCTTCAGACATTATACAAAAAATGGTTCAAATGGCCCTGAGCACTATGGGACTTAACTTCTGAGGTCATCAGTCGCCTAGAACTTAGAACTAATTAAACCTAACTAACCTAAGGACATCACACACATCCATGCCCGAGGCAGGATTCGAATCTGCGACCGTAGCGGTCACTCGGTTCCAGAATGTAGCGCCTAGAACCACACAGCCACTCCGGCCATATGGTAGAGCTGCTCATGCAGCTTCAACACGATACCACAGTCCATCAAGAGTAGTGACTGGCGTATTGTGACGAGCCCGTTGCTCGGCCACCATTGGCCAGTGGTTTTCAATTCGTGAGAGTTCTGGAGAATGTGCTGACCAGGGCAGCAGTCGAACATTTTCTGTATCCAGAAAGCCCGTACAGGAACTGCAACATGCAGTGGTGCATTATACTGCTGAAATGTAGGGTTTCGCAGGGATCTAATGAAGGGTAGAGCCACGGGTCGTAACACATCTGAAATGTAACGTCCACTGTTCAAAGTGTCGTCAATACGTACATGAGGTGACCGAGACGTGTAAACAATGACACCCCATACCATCACGTCGGGTGATAAGCCAGTATGGCGATGACGAATACACGCTTCCAATGTGAGTTCACCGCGATGTCGCCAAACATGGATGCGACCGTCATGATGCTGTAAACAGAACCTCGATTCATCAGAAAAAATGACGTTTTGCCATTCGTGCACCCAGGTTCATTGTTGAGTACACAATCGCAGGCACTGCTGTCTGCGATGCAGCGTCAAGGGTAATAGCAGCCATGGTCTCCGAGCTGATAGTCCATGCAACTGCAAACGTCGTCGAACTGTTCGTGCAGATGGTTGTTGTCTTGCAAACGTCCCCATCTGTTGACTCAGGGATCGAGACGTGGCTGCACGATCCGTTACAGCCATGCGGATAAGATGCCCGTCATCTCGACTGGTAGTGATACGAGGCCGTTGGGATCCAGCACGGCTTTCCGTATTACCTTCCTGAACCCACCGATTCCATATTCTGCCAACTGTCATTGGATCTCGACCAACGCGAGCAGCAATGTAGCGATACGATAAACCGTAATCGGGATAGGCTCTAATCCGACCTTTATCCTCCTTAGACGAGGCGTCACAACAATATCTCACCAGGCAACGCCGTTCAACTGCTGTTTGTGTATGAGAAATCGGTTGGAAACTTTCGTCATGTCAGCACGTTGTGGGTGTCGCCACCGGCGCCAACCTTGTGTGAAAGCTCTGAAAAGCTAATCATTTGCATATCACAGCATCTTCTTCCTGTCGGTTAAATTTCGCGTCTGTAGCACGTCATCTTCGTCGTGTAGCAATTTTAATGGCCAGTAGCGTATTTTTTACCGAATGAGAAAGACAGCACAGTTGAGAACAAGAGCGAATCCGGAAATAGTGTATTTATATTTTTATGTGAAAATTAAGTTTTGCGTAGGGCGACCAGTACCTCAGTGGTCGTGGGTACACAGATGGAGGGCGAAGCTTGACACATCTTGTGCAGCCTATTTACTTCCATCCTCTGTGGCTACAATCGACTTTCAACGCACGCATCTGGTATCTGCCGTCTGGCGTTATGAATTAGCAAATTTGTTCCTCTGTCATTCAGTGTTTGTATTGCTAAAAGTGTTGTGTGGTTAACTAATATGCCAAATACGTTTATTTCGTGAGTGTGTTGTTCCACAAAAAGTCCTAAAATTTGTATTAATTATATTTTTTATTTTTTCTACTGCAGATACCACATTTTCTGCCTGTGTTTCATTACTTACACAAAAATAAACCTTTATTTCTGTGTGTTAACATAACAAATATACTTAAACAATTATTTGTAGTATATATGGTGACAGCATGTTGTATGCTCTTGAGATATTTTCCACTTTTGCCTCTCTTACTATATATGTAGCAGTACGTGGTAAATATTATTCTTGATTCCTTATAAAATGCTGAGCAGTAATAATATTCATTTGCTTAGGCTGATCAGTAGTGGAATACAAAATATCATTGATGTCATAATTTCTGATGTTATGGAAATGTAGTATTGAAGTATGTTATACAGTGGCAAGAAGTATGTTCAGAAACTTAACGATTTGGTAATGGGACTTCTTTTGTGTACAACCATTTCACGTAATTTGCATAGATTTACATTACTAATCATTAACAATAGTATGATTAGGATGTGGTACATGCCGGAAAGGAATTTTTAAATTTTCTTCTAATCATTCTCGCAATAAGACAAAGTTGATTTCTTTGTACGTTGATCACCATCTAATTAGATACATAAACAAAATGTAAAGTTCATAATTTTCAGCGTAGGGACGAGAGAATGCGAATGTACATGATGCTTCTGCTGGATTGCAATGTGATAACTCAGGAAGGAGACATTGTTGGGTTGTTCATCGATTATTTGTTTGCTTATGGGATTTCTATTTTATTCTCTATTGGTTATCAAAAAAACCTACTTTCTCACATTTTTGAAAAAAAAATGTGTATGGGGAATATAAATGAACACTGACATCTCTGATGTCACAGCGCACTGACATTGCACACCTTCCTTCACTGCTCGCACCTGTTTCTCTGAAAAGCAGTGCCTTGCTGTATAATGACAACAACGCCCCAGCGCTAGTGGTAATGCACGGTCTTTGCATGAGAAGGAAAGTCAATGTTGAGCTTCCTTATGGAGTGGTCATGCGCTGCTATGCCCATATGAATAACGTGTAGAACTTGGTGGAAAGTGAAATTAATAGTAAAAAGTGTTACTTCGGTTTGTAGATCGGAAAATATTTTAGTTAGTTAGCAGAAAGCTGCTTTGGATTAATCAAGAGAATTATGTTTGATACAGACCATGTCTGAGAATCAGTGACTGTCGTGGAGAAGCATATTAACAGTAGAACGAAAATGGAAAGGACTTCACGATCAGTGATTACCTGATTAATTAATGAGGAAACGTAATGTAGCAATGGTTGCTTAATGTTAAACAAAGATAACTTTTTAACAAGAGTGGCTGAGTGTAGATATTTTTAGGGAAGAGTTTTGTGTGCGGAAGGAATAACAAAACAAAATATTTTGAGTTATACTGTTATCATCGCAAAGTGATTTGTCCGAAAGAAGAGACACTACATATTCATATAACTGCTACGCCTCAGCGGGCTATGAATGCACTACCACCAGAGCGGGTGCACGTTTACATTCGGTCTCCGATGAGAATCCAAAATTAGTGAGCATGGAGGACATGGACAGGGACTACGGAAAAGCGGTGGCGCCAGGTGGGAGGGTGAGTCAGCTGAGGCGCGTACCGAGATAGCCCGCCCACTTTACCATTAACACTGTGTGTGTCCGGGTGGCATAGCGGCTAATGCAACTGTCTAATTAGCAGGAAATCCCGGGTTCGAGTCTCGGTCCGGCACACATCTTCATTCGTCGCCGCTCACTACACAGAAAGTCCCGATGGAGCTGATACCTTCAGTTCCATCACTTTCCTTTTCTTCCTCTCCCCCTCCACCTTCAATTTACATAATACATATCACAGCTGCGGAATCTGATTGGTGTCTGTTCTTTCAGACATAAAATACTGCTTTTGCTTGAACAGTTATTTTCTTGCCACAAATATGATCTTCGTGAAACTTTTCGTCATTTTTAAACCACACGTAATAAGTTAGATGCACATCATCGTGGTTGTTTGTAGCTTTATCTAAGAGAACAGAGAAATACAACTACCTGTGAGTTTTTCAGGCAGTTGAACAATACAGTCGTCAGCTTTATTCACCATTCGATGGCTAGTACTGCGGTCTGACAAAGGTACCCTTACCAGTGGTTTGGCACCTATGTACTTATCATAATAAGTACCATGTGCAGAGCATCTAGTAGAATAAGGTCTTTCTTTCTCTTTGCCACAAAGTAGGCAACTTTCTTAGATGAATGAAGAGCTTTTATTGGAATCGTAACATCTTTTTTTATTTGTGGAAGAGTATTCTCATGAATTGTTGACCACACTACCGTGATTTGAATGCAATAATTGTTTCATTTTATTAGGAAACATGCTTAAAAAATGTCACCCTGAGGTCGATCTTCATTTCCAACATTTAATACCGGAATTCAAGAATCTGTCGTTCCATTTCCTACATTTCCGTCTGTTCGTCTCTTTATAATCGCTTTATACATTTGAAATATCAGGTTTTGTACTTGCATTTAATGATTTGTCCACGCTGACAGAGAAAAACAAATCACAAATGGAAACAATAATTTAAAACGATATGTATTCGACAAGAGTTGCCTTCAAAATTTCTTTGCTAAATGGAAGCAAATGAGCTAAATAGTAGGATTTAACTGCCATATTAAAAGCACTTCATTGCCAGCCTGCTACATATCAATACTAGCTCACACTTGTTCCTTTACTGATGAAGCAAATGAACGAAAGTGTTGTTTTTATAAAACCACTTCGACACCCCTACTGAAAGGCCGCGATGGTCCTGGGAGACGTAATTCACAGCTTGAGAACCCATTGGTAAGCTGAGCTTGTCTTACAATTTGAATGCCACAGCGACATGCAACTGCAGCTCCGTATTTTATGTGACTGGATTAATTAAGTGAGAAGGAGAGGAATAACCACAAATTATACACTGGTCAGCAGTCGTTGGAAGGTTCGGCACACTCACCAGCGCAGAAGTGGAAAATGACGTTGAGCACGGAGCGTGGCAGCAGCTTCTTGAGCTGCGTCGGCCTCCCACGGCTGTCGCTCAGTTCTTCCAGCAGGGCGCGCACCTCCTCACTCACCAACTCCTGCATAGCATCCCCGCTGAAGCCCAGAGAGCGCAGGTGGCGCATCACGAAGGCTCGCTGCTCCTGCCACAACTTGCCATCCACCATCGTTACTCCTGCACAGCCAATACACCTGTCAATCAGCTCAATGTTTCACGCCCTACCCAACCAGATATTCAGTATCAAGTCAGAAGTACAAAGAGAAAAAGAAATATCTGGGCATAACTTCTCGTTGACACTGAGGTCATTGGAGAGAGAGCACAAGTTGTGATTGGGAAAAGCGTTTCGACTTGTCATTTTCAAAGTAGGCATCGTTGCTAATCATCGTTTTGGGCATGGAAGCTCCAGTTGAATTCTTCTTCGTCAATTAAATTTGGTTTTTTAAACTTTGTGTTTTGAAAAACACAACGTATTTTTTTGTCTACTTATCCAAACATATTCGGACGTCTATGGACCATATTCGGTAGATGTCGCTTTATTTCTGTGAATTTATTATACAACAACCGTAGCTCATGGTAATGTTAGGCCTAAAAATTTTAGCGCGTGAATTTTTGGTACTGAGAATGTTAAGCCACCAGTTGTCTTTTTGTTAAATTTTTAGCAGAATATGTTTTGAGATAATGTACTACTATTACAAATGCTATAAAACAAGGAAACCAATCAATAAATGGCAACACAACATGTACTTGCTGTTATATAAAATATTTATATCGTCCTGTAGTGCAACACATAAGCTTCTGTGCCATTAGACACCATCAAAAGTAAAAACCCAGTAACAGACAAGTTTTTTCAAACATAAAACTCTTTTTAAAACATTTTAAAACATCTCAAATCACAGTTGTGAACTAAAGGTATCCGCTTTCACCTGCCAAAGATAGTACTTTCCTGCGATGCATAGATACAGCCCCCAACGATGTAACTCTATCACAGAATCTATGAACTGTAGCGGTGCCAGGTGGAGACACCTCAATATTGTCAGGATATGGGCCTGTAGAATATCTTTTGGCGCTAATAAAACATGATTAGCATTTATTGGTTCAGATTTACTATTCAGTTGCTCCTCATCACCAGCATCTGACATTTCATACCAGGGACGTTCTGGAACTCTAGTGTCTCCTGTTGTTGGCCTGGCTTGGTTGTCACCAGTGCCACTTCTGCAGCAGTTCAACTGATGTCTTGTGAGCTGCTGCCTGCCTTTTCAGCAGGTGGAGCTTTAGTGTGAGAGTGTTCCTACACTGTTTGGGGCACTCTCAATCCCACTCTGGAAGATGACAATGACCTGTGTTGACTTATTGAGATGTACCATGCTGCTGGAAGTCATGTTGTTGGACAATCCTGGCCCCATTGGACATGTAGGCTGTAGCACCTGCAAGGTGCCTACCATGATGATTAGAAACTGAGGCACTGGATGACTCTTGACCCTGCAGTGACGATATGTTAATGTGATAAGCACCATGAGATTTATTGGTGTTGGAAGACCCTCAGCCTCCATACCATCAAAGTTATAGATGGCCACCAATGGTAAGGCCGATGAGTGAGAGGTCATGGTTACCTGAATGTTGCCTTCTTAGAAATGGTAAGCAGCATGTTTATCAGAATTGCTGAAATATGTAAAACATAAATGTCACTAAACCATAATATCACTGAATTTAATGCTATTGGTATGAACGCCATCACCCCTAATGACCAACTGCATTCAGATCTGGGGAACTGAGGTATTTATGGCTTGAGGGAAGATGTGAAGCTCTGTTCATTATGATTGAATGTGGCCCATTTGTTTACCAGAAGTCAGCAGTCCTTGTTCCACACTAAAAGTTGTTACAGGTGCTTAACTCCAGTGTTAGGTCTCTGAAATGCGTTATTGCATCTGAGGTAACGCTTGTTTCTTCACATCACAAGGGCTAACAAATATTGATGTCTCTGTCCATTTGTCTCAGCGCACCCTTTTTCTGAATGTGTAACTTGTGCTTGCTGGTTGGCACCAATGTAGCAGTGTGTGCTTATGTACATGACCGACTTACAGAGCTTATTGTTCCTTTCTGCTGCACAGCTATGCCAACACCTCTGTCTGGCATCACCTGTGGCTGTGCTAGTGTGATCTTAAGAAAAATTTAATTCCTTCCCCTTTTCTATTCTGATGTGTAACAGAAATTAGACTGAGGTGACAAACTTCATAGTATAGCAAAATGCACATATACAGATGGCGGTGGTATCGTGTACACAAGGTGTAAAAGAACATACATTGGCAGAGCTATTATTTACACTTAGGTGATATATGTGAAAAGCTATCCAAGGTGATTACTGCTGCACGAAACGAATTAACAGACTTTGAATGCGGAATGGTAGTTGGAGCAAGGTGCATGGGACATTCCATTTCGAAAATCATTAGGGAATTCAATACTCTGAGATCCACAGTGTCAAGAGCGTGCCAAGAATACAAAATTTCAGTCATTACCTCTCACCATGAACAATGCACTGGCAAATGACCTTTACTTATCAACTGAGAGCAGTGGCATTTGCATAGAGTTGTCAGTGATAACTGACAAGCAGCTCTGCGTGAAATAACCACAGAAATCAATGTGAGATGTACGACGAATGTATCTGTTAGGACAGTGAGGCGACATTTGGCATTAATGGGCAATGGTAGCAGACGACTGATGCGAGTACCTTTGCTAACAGCAAGACATCACCTGCAAGCCTCTCTGGGCTCGTGACCACTGGGCCTTAGACCACTGAAAAGCGTAACCTGGGCAGATGTGTCCCGATTTCAAATGGTAAGAGCTGATGGTAAGGTTCGAGTGTGGCGCAGACCCTATAAAGCCATGGACCCAAGTTGTCAGCAAGGCACTGTGCAAACTGTTGATACCTTTCCGATGTTGTGTGGTGTGTTTACGTGGAACGGAATGGGTCCTGGTTATAGTTGGCTACTTGGAGGCCATTAGCAACCATCCATTGACTTCATGTTCCCAAACAACGATCGAATTTTTATGAATGACAACGCGCCATGTCATCGGGCATCAATTGTTCACGATTGGTTTGAAGACCAGTCTGGACAATACGAGAGAATGATTTGGCCACCCAGATCACCTGACATGACCCTGGAAGTGCATATTTCGTTCACTCAAAGGTAACGTCACGTGTAAATAGATGTCTAATGTCCAGCGACATAGAAAATTAAAACCAACAACATTCTCTTCATTAAATATTTCGCGAGATGTGACTGCGTTGTCGTATAGTTATGGTATCTAAGGCGTCCATGGACCGTGGACCTTGCCACTGGTGGAGAGGCTTTCGTGCCTCATCACGGTAGATGTAGCCACAACGAGGGGTATCTGTTGAGAGGCCAGACAAAAGCGTGGTTCCAGAAGAAGGGCAGCAACCTTTTCAGTAGTTGCAGCGGCAACAGTCTGGATGATTGACTGATCTGGCCTTGTAACAGTAACCATAACGGCCTTGCTATCTGGTACTGCGAACGGCTGAAAGCAAGGGGAAACTACAGCTGCATATTTCTTCCGAGGGCATGCAGCTTTATTATATGATTAAATGATAATGACGTCCTCTTGGGTAAAATATTCCGGAGGTAAAATAATACCCCATTCGGGACTGCTGACGACGTCGCTATCAGGAGAAAGAAAACTGTTGTTTTACGCATCGGAGTGTGGAATGTCAGATCGCTTAATTGGGCAGGTAGGTTAGAAAATTTTAAAAGGGAAATGGATAGGTTGAAGTTAGATGTAGTGAGAATTAGCGAAGTTCGGTGGCAGAAGGAACGAGACTTCTGGTCAGGTGAATACAGGTTTATAAATACAAAACCAAATAAGGGTAATCCAGGAATAGGTTTCATAATGATTAAAAGAATAGGAACTTGGATTACCTACAACGAACAGCGAAGTGGACGCATGGATGTGGTCAAGATTGGCACGAAGCCAACGCCTACCACAGTAGTAAGTTTATATGCCAACTAGCTCTGCAGAAATGTATGATGAGGTAAAGGAAATTATTCAGATAGTTAAGGGAGACGAAAGTTTAGTAGTCATGGGGTCTGGAATTTGATAGTAGGAAAAGGAAGAGAAGGAAAACTAGTAGGTGAATATGGACTGGGGGTAAAGAATGAACGAGGAAGCCGCCTGGTAGAATTTTCCACAGAGCATAACTAAGCATAACTAGCACTTGGCTTAAGAATCATGATATACCGTTGTATACGTGGAAGAGGCCTGGAAACACTGGAAGGTTTCAAGTTGATTATATAATGGTAAGACAGAGATTTAGTAACCACATATTAAATTGTAAGACATTTCCAGGGGCAGATGTGGACTCCGACCACAGTTTATCGGTTATGAACTGTAGATTAAAGAAACAGAAACTGAAAAAGGGTAGGAATTTAAGGAGATGGGGGCTGGATAATCTGGAAGAACCAGAGGTTGTAGAAAGTTTCAGAGAGAGCTTTAGGGAACGATTGGCAAGAACAGGGGAAAGAAATGCAGGAGAAAAAGACTGGGTAGCTTTGAGAGATGAAACAGTGAAGGAAGCACAGGATCAAGTAGGTAAAACGACGAGGGGTAGTAGAAATCCTTGGGTAACAGAAGAGATATTGAATCTGATGAAAGAAAAAAATATAAAACTGCAGTAAATGAAACAGGCGAAAGGAGTACATACGTCTCAATAATGAGATCTACAGGCTAAGCGGGGATACCTAGAGGACAAATGTAAGAGTGTAGAGGCATGTATAACTAAGAGTAACGTAGATACTGCCTACAGGAAAATTAAAAAGATCTTTGGAGAAAAGAGAACCACCTGTATGAGTATTAAGAGCTCGAATGGAACAAGTCCTAAGCAAAGAAGGGAAAGCAGAAAGGTGAAAGCAGTATATAGTGGGTCTATACAAGGGCGATTTACTTGAAGGCAATATTATGGAAATAGAAGAGGACGTAGATGAAGATGGAGATATGACGCTGCGTGAAGAATTTGACAGAGCACTGAAAGACCTAAGTCGAAACAAGGCCCCGGAAGCAGACAACATTCCATTAGAACTACTGACACACTTGGGAGAGCCGGGCCAGACAAAACTGTACCATCTAGTGAGCAAGATTTATGACACAGGCGAAGTACCTTCAGACTTCAAGAAGAACATAGCAATTCCAATCCCAAAGAAAATATTTGTTGACAGGTGTGAAAATTACCGAACTATCAGTTTAATAAATCATGGCTGAAATATACTAATGCGAATTCTTTACAGACGAATGGAAAAACTAGTAGAATCCGACCTCGAGGAAGATCAGTTTGGATTCCGCAGAAATATTGGGACACACGAGGCGATACTGACCCTACGATTGATCTTGGATGATAGACTGAGGAAAGTTAAATATACGTTTGTAGCATTTGTAGACTTAGAGGAAGCTTTTAAAATTGTTGACTGGAACACTCTCCTTCAAATCCTGAAGGTGTCAGGAGTAAAATACAGGGAGCAAAGGCTATTTACAATGTGTACAGAAACCAGATGGTACATATAAGAATCTAGGGGTATGAAAGGGAAGCAGTGGTGGGAAAAGGAATGAGATAGGGTTGTAGCCTATCGCCGACGTTATTCAATCTGCATGGTGAGCAAGCAGAAAGGAAAGAAAAGAAAAATTTGGAGTAGGATTTAAGATCCTTGGTGAAGAAATAAAAACTCTGAGGTTTGCTGACGACATTGTAATTCTGTCAGAAACAGCAAAGGACTTGGAAGAACAGCTAAACGGAATGGACAGTGTCTTCAATGGATGACGTAAGATGTATATCAACGAAAGTAGAACAATGATAATGGAATGTAGTCGAATTAAATCGGGAGATGCTGAGACAATTAGATTAGGGAATGAGACTCTTAAAGTTGTAAATGAGTTTTGTTGTTTGGGGAGCAAAATACCTGATGATGATCGGAGTGGAATGGATATAAATTGTAGACTGTGTATGGTAAGAAAAACTTTTCTGACGAAGAGAAATTTGTTAACATCGAGTATATATTTAAGTGTCAGGAAGCCTTTCCTGAAAGTATTTGTATGAAGTGTAGCCATGTATGGAAGTGAAACGTGCACGATAAATAGCTTAGACAAGAAGAGAACAGAATCTTTCGAAATGTGGTGATGCAGAATAATGCTGAAGATTAGGCATCAAGGGATCACCAGTTTAGTACTGGAGGGAAGCGTGGAGGTTAAAAATCGTAGAGGGAGACCAACAGATGAACACAGTAAACAGATACAGAAAGATGTAGGTTGCAGTTGTTATTCGGAGATGAAGAGGGTTGCACAGGATAGAGTAGCATGGAGAGCTGCATCAAACCGCCCTCTGGACAGAAGACAACAACAAGAACAACAACAACAACAACAACAACAAGGCATATCATAATTAATGGCATAAAAGCACGTAGTTGAAAGTAAACTACACTGCAAGTAAACACAGGTTCGCAAACGAACTACTTGCGATTTTGTGGTTACCAGCCACTACCGATGTGATTCTGTGTGAACACCACATGACAGTCCGTGGCGTGGTCTTTGTTTACATTTTCGAGACGAGTTGTAAACAGAATGAATGCTACAGTAGAGAGCACAGTAAGAGTGCCACTCAAGTCAGTTGTCTACGGAGCATCAGTTGTGTCCTACAAATGTTGTTGGCAACATGGAACATTACAGAAACGAGGATTGTGCGGATATGAATTTCATACATGGCATGGCTAACGGCAGTTCACGGGAGGGCTCCATGATCGTACCAAGAAGCATACCCTGTACGAAGGTACAACGCGAGTTGAATGTTTGCAAGAGTGAATCAACGCCTCCGAGAAACTGAGAGCATTCCAGATGCTATACGAGCACGAATTGCACCTATGCTTAAAAATGTGCTGCTGGAAACAAATGAACGCCCTTCCTTGAATGAGCCACAATAGTGGTTGGAGTATAATTTTTTGCAAGCCAATGTGCACGAGTCACCTCGAACTAGGTCAGTGTCTTAGTGGACTAACGTTCCGTCAGTGGCCGGAACAATCAAGTGTAGGCAGTCCTACATTTTAAAACCCCAGTTCGATTTTACGGAGAACTAGCTTGCATTTATCGTGAATTTCTTATCGAGCGTAAAGCCCCAAACGACTGAAAAAATCACAGACGATTTCAGTATTTCAGGAGGACAGGACAACGGACACGCAAAATTACAGGCAAATGTCCGTAACATTGGTTTGCTTGCAGGATTATTGAGCATAGTCTGCGTTCGAATATAGTAAATTTCCTTGACAGAGAAAAGCTTCTGTCCAAAAATCAGCGCGGACTGGGAAAGCATCGCTTGTGCACGGTGCCCTACGAGCTGTTGGTGAATGGCAATAGGCAGCTTCTATATTACTAGATTTCTGGAAAGCGTTTGACACAGCGACCTACTGTAGAATGTTAACGAAAGTCAAGCACACGGAATAGGTTCTCACATACGTGAGTGGCTCGAAGACTTGTTGAGCAATAGAACCCAGCCCTCGACGGCGAGTTTCATCACAGTAAAGGTACCATCAGGGCTGTTCCAGCGAGCGCTATTATTTTCTACATGCAGAAAAAATTATCTGACGGGCAATGTGAGCAGCAGTTTACGGCTGTTGGCTGATGACGCTGTGGGGTACGGGAAAGTATCGTCGTTCAGTGTCTGTAGAAGGTGACAAAAAGACTTAGAATTTCTATTTTGGCGTGGTGATTCGAATGTATAAAAATGTAAGTAAATGCAGATGAGTTGGAAAAACAACACTGTTCTATTCGAATACAGATTAGCACAGTCACGTAGATTCACGGTATGAAATAGTACTAGCAAGTAAAATCGGTTGTAGGGAAGGTGAACAGCCTAAGTCGGTTTGTTGGGAGAGTTCTAGGAAAGTGTAGCGCATGTAGAAAAGGAGAACGCTTATCGAAGACTAGTGCGACACATTCTTGAGTACCGTCAGAATGTTTGGGAGCCCACCAGGTCGGATTAATGGAAGTTATCGAAGCAGTGCAGGCGGTTGCGGCTAGATTTGTTACCGGTAAATCGATCAGCATGTGAGAATTACTGAAGTGTTCCTTGAACTCGGGAATCCTCGTAGGGAAGACGCCATTCTTTTCGTGAAACGCTGTTGAGAAAATTTAGACAACCGGCATTTGCGACTGGCTGCAGGACTATTCTACTGTGGCAAACGCACATTTCGCATAACGGCCCTACCGTGGTTTGTGGAATATGTGTAGGCACTTACCCACGGAGTCACTTTGTTTTGTGTTTAACTTTTAATCCCCCCCCCCCCTCCAACCATTCGGATGAACTTCCACGCGTTTTATTTATGTCTTACAGTTTGCCATTTGGGCGGTGTGTAGTCGTAGTTGTAGTGAAACCGAACATGAAACTAATCGATTCACATATGTACTGTACTTCCTGCAGTCGTGCTATATTACGTTAACAGCAGTGCCACTCACCTTTCCACAGCCGCAGGCTGCGGAGGTATGCGAAGTAGTTCTGGGGCCGTCCTTCAAATTCGGGCCGCGTGAGCACCTCGCGTATGAGGCTCCTGGTGGAGACGATGACGGTCAGCCCGCCGCCCAGATGTAAACCAATCACGGGTGATCCGTACTTCTGGGCTAAGTACGTGAACGCCTCGTGCTGCGATCCCAGCTTCTTGCTCAACCGGCTGATGTCCAGATAGTTACCCACCACGGGAAGCCCAGTCGGACCTACGGAAGTAAACAGTAAGTCGTCTTTAGAGTCGTTCATTATTAGTGCTTTATCAATATTTTCCAACTAACCTGTCTTCTACGTTATACATTTAATTCCTTGGAAGCAGGGTGAGTTCATGCACATTCTAGGCGCAATATTAAATACTCCAATCAAGTATGTATTCATGAATGAGTCTGCTACAACCATTCAACTGTTTGACTGGCGCACAAATGTATGATACTGTGGTAAGTATTTCCTGTATGCCGGCCGGAGTGGCCGAGCGGTTCTAGGCGCTACAGTCCGGAACCGCGCGGCCGCTACGTCGCAGGTTCGAATCCTGCCTCGAGCATGGATGTGTGTGATGTCCTTCGGTTAGTTAGGTTTAAGTAGTTCTAAGTTCTAGGGGACTGATGACCATAGCAGTTAAGTTCCATAGTGCTGAGAGCCATTTGAACCATTTTTTTAATTCCCTGTATATAAAATATTTAATGCAGAGACATTTGTCGGGTTTGTCGCCTAACAGTATTGTGCAAATCCCACAATGCTCCAGCGATACAACTGTTCGACGTCTTTAGGTTGTGAGAGTTTCTGTTGTCGCTGCTGCGAAACGCGACCGATGATAACCGAGCGGAGACGATGAAATTTGACAGGCGAGGAGCAGCAGATACTCGTGCGCGGGGAGGCACTAGTTTACAGTGGACAGCGCTCTAAAACATGTCTACGTCCGTTTCATTTGCACACCACTGCTCATTCAAAGGAAGATGGCATTCTTTTAATAAGATTTCCCGCTCGTATTCAAAGAGAAATGGCATACGTTTTATTTATGCGATTTCCGGCTACCATTGGAAGAGAAATTGCATAATATAAGTGCGATATTTGCGGTCTACTGTAGCGCATTAGCACATGATCATCGGCCGCTACTGTTTATCAGTCTACTTTAACAGCCGTCTGCACCACCATAGCTCAAATGCTTCAATATACACTGTGTGATCAAAAGTATCCGGACACTCTCAAAAACATACGTTTTTCGTATTAGGTGCATTGTGCTTCCAATTACTACTCTCAAGTACTCCATATCAGAGACCTCAGTAGTCACTAGACATCGTTAGAGAGCAGAATGGGGCGCTCCGCGGAACGTGGTCAGGTGATTGGGTGTCAATTGTGTCATACGTCTGTACGCGAGACAGACAGTTGAAGAGGGTTGTAATGTGTAATAGGCAGACCGTCACAAGGGAATTCCAAACTGCATCAGGATCCACTGCAAGTACTATGACAGTTAGGTAGGAGGTGAGAAAACTTGGATTTCATGGTCGAGCGGCTGCTCATAAGCCACACATCATGCTGGTAAGTTCCAAACGACGCCTCGCTTGATGCAAGGAGCGTAAACATTGGACGATTGAACAGTGGAAAAACGTTATGTGTAGTGACAAATCATGGTACACAATGTGGCGATCCGATGGCAGGGTGTGGGTATGGCGAACGCTCGGTGAACATCATCTGCCAGCGGGTGTAGTGCCAGCAGTAAAATTCCGAGATGGTGGTGTTATGGTGTGGTCGTGTTTTCGATGGAGGGGGCTTGCACCTCTTGTTGGTTTGTGTGGCGTTATCACAACACAGACCTACATTGATGTTTTAAGCACCTTCTTGCTTCCCAGTATTGGAGAGCAATTCGGGGATGGTGATTGCATCTTTCAAAACGATCGAGGACCTGTTCATTATACACGGCCTGTGGCGGAGTGGTTACATGACAATAACACCTCTGTAATGGACTGACCTGCGCAGAGTGCTGATCTGAATCCTATAGAACACCTTTGGGATGTTTTGGAACGCCGACTTTGTACCAGCCCTCACCGACCGACATCGATACCTCTCCTCAGTGCAGCACTCTGTGAAGTATCGGCTGCCATTCCAATAAAAACATTCCAGCACCTGATTGAACTCATGCCGGCGAGAGTGGAAGCTGTCATCAAGGCTAAGGGTGGGCCAACACCATATTGAATTCCTGCATTACTGATGGATATCGCCACGAACTTGTAAGTCATTTTCAGCCAGGTGTCCAGCTACTTTTGATCACATAGTATATTTAATTTCATATTTCACAGCCGTAAAGTGCTAATGCAGCTCTTAACCAGCTCTTTCCTCACACACTATTTACGCGAGCTTCAACGACATTGCTTTCCTTTCCACACGAAACGACAGTTTGAAGAATGAAATAGAATTTCGAATATTTGTAGGGGGCTACAGCTACACACCCATGGGAGATGTCGGACACTGGTCCTCGAATTTCGAAGGCACTGCACTTCCAAAAACATTGCTCGTATCTTATTCTGTCCATTATTGATCATGGGTGCCGCAGGCGTATATACAGGGCGTATTATAATTATCAGCGGAAACTGACGCGCGTGAAAATATCCTATAATAAAGCAAAACCGTTCCAGTAAACAATGGTCCACGTCTGGTGTGAGGTCGGTTGCTTGACGGTGCGCTTGGTGCGGCCGCGCCCGTTGCCAGCGCGACGTAAGGCACGGAGTATCGCACTAGTCGTATCGCTTCAGGCTCCGCGACAGGCCTCACAAGGCGAAGTGATGCTTCTTATATGGCCTCTCCTTCCCAAGTGACCATTTCCGCCTTCCTGTGGTGGCAGACGTTAAGGTCGGAATTTCTCGGGGTCGCCCGAATGCTGCCTTGCGACAAAAGGGAGAGCTGCGGAGCAACCAGATACGAAAGCGAAGGGTGCGTGGCACAGGGGGAGCTGTGTCAAGGGACCAAACATCAGTCCCTATGTTCGCAGGGCACAGACCAGCAGGTGCTCTGCATGCCGGCGACTTCCTTTGTCGGCGTGGGATCGCGGTGTGAGTCGACAAGTGTGCTTCGCCGCGCCCGTGGTTAACCTGGACGTGTTCCGCCAAACCCAGGAGGTGGTTACATCGCCTGGGCCAGGTTAGCTGGCAGACCGCCGAACGTCAGGGTAACCGTCCCACAACCTGTGTAGGAGTGGGTCCTTGCCCGAGAGGTGGAAGCTCGGGCTAGTAAGCGGCGAAGGACGAGAGGTGCATCCGCCTCTCCGGAGTGCGAGTTGCACTTGCCAAGGAGCGTCGGGTGAAATCGTCGGTGACGGGGCCACCGAGGGGGACCAGTGTGCTGGCGACGGAGCGTAGAACCCAGCAGCTCTAAAGTGCCCTTGGTTTTGGCGTGAGGCCGGTGGGCGAGCTGCATCAGTCCCCCCCTCCCCCCCTCCTCCTCCTCCTTGCCACAGGAGCCGGTCCGTAGCAAGAGATGGGCTCCCATTTTCCCATCGCTCGTCACAAACATGGCTGAATCAGAGACTAGTGAATCGAGTGCGTTTTCGAGGGCGAGTATGTCTGCTGTTCCTACCTCGCAGGAGGAAGTGGGACAGAACGATGAGAACGTATATGAGAGACACACAAGAATCAGTCAGATCATAGATTCTAGTGTTAAACATGGTAAAATCAGACAGGCTGCAGTCCTGTCAATAAAAAATGAACTTGCCGCCTGGGCATCGCTAGTTCGAAGCTTGAGGGGCGACCTGAAGAACTGGAAAAGGAAAATGAAAGACTGAGACAGTAACCAACAAAACATGGGCTGGAGTGGTAGCGCAAGCAGCCACAAAGGCCCCTGCCTGACCAGACCATAGAGACGATGCAGGAGATCACTACCGCCGTTGACCCTGCTAAAAACAAAATTAAAATTAATAAAGTCAAAGCAACCAAAAATGTCATAGTAGTAGATGTTGCAACCGAAGAGAATGGGGACAAAATTCTAAAAATCCCAAAGTAAAGTAAGCAGTTAAATGTGAACCACCAAAAAGGTGTAAGCCGCTGGTGATACTTTATGTTGTGCCAGTTACACTAAAGGATTGTGACATATACGAGACCATGTACAACCAAAATTTTGACAACGTGGAGTGGGAAACCTTTAAAAATTATTTTAAGCTTCGTTTCAAAACGGGGCCCCAGGAATGCTATGTTGTCCATCACATTGCCGAGGTCTCCGGGAAAATGTGGCGCAAACTCACCACTATGGGGAGAATATACATTGGATTTCAAGCCATTAATGTTAAAGACTATCTAGTAGTCCCCTGATGACAAAACTGTGGTGACTTGGACCACGTGCATAAGCATTGCGAAAGGAACTCGGCCTGCTTCAGGTGTGGGGCGGAGGATCACATCAGAAAAAATTGCAGTAAAACCGGGGTTTGCATTCCCTGCACAGAAAGAGGAAGGAAGTCGTGCAATACCACCGGAAGGAAGTGCCCTCCTTACAAGATGTTAGAGCGAAGACTAATTGCTCGAATCGATTATGGCTGAGGCCATACTTGGACACAGGAAGCCAAAGAGGAATTCCCCTTGCAAGAGGTTGAAGGATGCAATGAAGGCGAATAAATTTAGAGAATTTATTCAAAAATTCACAAAGTTACAATCTCATGCAATAGTGATGAAAGATGTGTGCATTCAAACAGACCTCTGTGATCAGGAAAATGCTCCCTCGCCTCCCAGCCGGAGACTAAGGTCGATCGAAGATCAACTACGGCCACAAAGGCATCCTGTGGTAGGAAGTTCACCAATGCAATAGAGCAAAGAAACAAGTACTAAAGAACATATCCAGAGCAATGTCGTAAGCAGCACAAGCTCACCTGCAGGCTCACCACCTCAGGGAGGAACGGGAATCGATCCTGCAAGAATATACCCCAACCTGGAGCACACTCTGCAATTACAACGTCTAGAGGAGCCGGATGTCCTCACCACAGCCCTAAGGCATGTGGTGCGTTTTGGCCACAAATACGGTCGAAACATCACCTTCCCGGTAGTGGAGGCTGTAGATAGAATTCAGCTCAAGAGAAAAAAATCTCTCCACTGACTTTGGGGCCCTGTGGCACTTGGTTAAAAAAGTGTTTGAAAGACCTAACGAAAAAATTGTTCTTGATGAACTATAGGAGCCAGAGTCACACATCCATACATATTTTCCATGTGAACCGTTTAAACGTGGGACAAACTAACAGTCACAGTAGTAAGTTAGGTAAAATAAATGCATAAATAAATTAGTCTAGCAGGAACTCTGAAATGTGGTGGAGAAGAAGAGTCTGGACATGCTCTGTCTGCAGGAGCCGTACCCCCAAACTGGGTAGATCCCATTCATGACTGCTAATTGGCAAGTGATTTACTGTGGAGCAGAACCAAAGGCCGCAGTCATAATCACCAACAGAGCTTTAAGAGACACAGTATTTGCACAATTTTCCAGTGACCACTGCACTGTCGTGGAGCTACAGTCACTTGCAGGAGTGTTATACGTCATCAGTATGTACTTCCAATGCTGAAGAGGAATAGATCAATTCTTGGATTAGCCAAGCCATTGTGGGGGCGTAAATTTATCTTGACTGATGACATAAACGCAAAGTGAGAGATACAGCTTAATTATAATAAGACAAACTGGGACCGCTTAGCAACGGAGTGCAACATCTCGATATTGCCAGATGATGATGAAAACATGGAGGAATACGCCGAAGAACTGGCACAAGCAATTACCAGGGCAGTACGGGCAGCTGTACCAACCAGGAGGAGAGGTGTCGCAGCCTCTCCCACACCATGCTCTGCCGAACTGGGACAGATGCGCCAGGCTGTAAGGAGAGCGAGGAGGTACTACCAGCAGAGTGTGGTCTGGGGAGAAAAGCAACGATGGCTGCAAGTCTATAGAGAGAGCAAAGACCAATTTCAACAAGAGCTCAGGGCAGTCAAGATGAGGAGTTGGGAAACTATGTGCAAAGCCAATTGGCTACAGACCCTTGGTGTGTCCAGTACAAATTTGTACGGGAAAAAATAAACCACCTATAGTGTTATCCACCATCAGGGATGGGGACCGGATGATGGACACTTGGCGGGAAACTGCCAAGATCCTCCTTCAGGTCCTGTTTCCTGACGATGAAGAGGACTCATAAGAAGAAAAAAGAATCAGAAGGGAAGACCGAGGGGCCTATGAGAACAACAATATGATCTACCCTTTCTCTGAAGAAGAAATAGCTGTCCAAATCAAGGCCCTTAAGGGGGGGGGGTATGGCTCCTGGCCCAGACGGCATTACAGCGAAGGTGGTACAATTCCTCACCTCTGAACTGGTGGCACCTCTCACTAAGTTGTACAACGAGTATGTACAACTCGAGAAGTTTCCAGCAATTTGGAAAAAAGCAAATGTAGTAGTAATCAAAAACGGTCTGGAAAAAGATCCCACAGAAATTAAGTCATACAGACTCATCAGTTTATTGAACTTACTGGGCAAACTTTTTGAGAGGTTGCTAGCAGAAGACTGACAGCACACCGTGTACTGTGCACGATGAGTGACAGACAATTTGGATTCCAGTGTGGGCGGTCGGCGTCTGAGGCAGTTTCCCTGGCTGCCCATGTCTGTGACTCTGCCCCGAACAAGTATGTCGTCTACATCATGGAGGATATCAGTGGCGCCTTTGTCAACCAGTGGTGACCCTCACTATTCTCCTGCTTGCGGGAGAAGGATTGTTCAGGGCCGCTATATGGCTGACTGAGGAGCTATTGTGAAAACAAGGAGGTCTGGCTATCGGCCCCTAGCGGAAATGTCAGTAAGAAAGTTACCAAAGTATGTCCTCAGGGCTCTGTCCTGGGACCTCTCTTTCGGGACATCAATTTGGAACCACTTCTGGAAGACCTAAAGAGCAATGACGACGTGTTGGTTGGCGGCCGGAGCCACGAGGACTTAGAACCCAAAGTAGAGAGAGCCATAACTATTTTGACAGCATGGTGCCGCAAAGCAAAACTGACAACTACGCTTAGCAAGTCAACATATCTGATACTCATAGGTCAACTTGCTAGAAATCCAACTGTAAGAATTAACAGCTCACCAGTTCTTGAGCACCGTGAGGCCCAATATCTAGGTGTAGTCATCGATAAGAGGTGGAACTTTACATCACACATTGACACCGTATCACAAAGATCTCTGGTACTGCTAAACAACCTCATTGGAATAGGTCACAAACGTTTCCATCTACCACATAACGTAATAAAACTTTAGCACAACAGCATCCTAACATCGATAGTAGGATACGGATTAGGGGTCTGGGCACACAGGCTCACGAGGGTCATGCCTACCATGGCTGTAAGAAAAGTGCAGTGAAGTGTGCTTCTGCGTTCAGTAGTAGCATATAGAAGAACTCCTGGAGGGGCACTTCTACTGCTAACTGGTATCTGTCCACTAGATATCAAAATTACATAGCAGGCTGCCTGTACTGGGTGAAGAAGGACAGGAAGGAAAAAATAATGAGAGAATATGTTGGGGACAAGCTTGCAATAAAAAGGAGAAGGTTAGAACTATGGCAGGCTCATTGGAATAATGAGGAAACGGGGTGCACAACCTATGAGCTTTTGCTGGACATAGAGGAACGTTTAAGGCTCACATACTTCAACCCTATAAGAGGGTTGCTGCACCTCCTTACTGGACATGGGCCCTACCAACATAGCCGTGTCGGTTCGGGAAGCGGGCTACACCAACATGCGACTGTGATGTTGTGCAGGGCACTCCAGAACCTGACATAGGAAATCAACTAAGACAACAACTTCCAAAAAATAACATGCACCACCTGCTTAGGCAAGAGGACACATTCAGTGTCCTAAATAAGCTTTCAGATGAGATCTGAAAAAAGGTCCTTAGGGAATATCTAATGAACAACCAGTAAGAATCGTACCGATTTAGACTCCGTGCACCTTCCCTGTTCCGCCAGGCCTGGACTTGGCCAGCCGCTTCACGGCTGGGATCCGCCTTGTCTTGGAGGGAGGGTGTGCATCACCACTGATCAAGACACGCACCAATTGAGACATTAGATATAAGGATTAGGTTAGAATGTAGAAAGATAGGATAAAACTTCTTAGTGTAGCACTGCAGCCCAGTGCCAGGGGAACGCCCTCTGGGGTTAGCTCGGTGGGCAAGTCCCACAACAATCAGGTTCATAGATCACTGGCACACCTGTAACGCTGCAGGTAGCATAGGCTAGTAGGATAAATTAGATGTATTTTAATAACAGATCCCAGAGAAATACAATAACTAATACTTAGACATAGGTAAGAACTAAACAATGGAAGGCTAGAGATCCCTGTAGTGGTAGAGTAATTATAAGTACTTACCGTAGCGTAGAAACAATAGCTGAAAAAATATAAAATATGAAATTAGGACCCACTAATGTATTTAGGTAGTGGGTTAACTTGCATAAGTACAATAAATGAATAAAGAATTTTTTTTAAAAAAAAGTAGTGGTCCATTGTTTGCAAATTATTTGTGAATTTGTAGTTACAATTCAATTCTAACTTCAATAGGAGAAACTGCCTTTGTTAGTACATATGTACTTATATCTGTGGAATGTTTGGCCCACTTTTGGTAAATGTTCTCTCAAATTATCGAGTCACATTTCTCATGACGTCCGCAGAGGATTAATAATAAAGTCTTGTAGGTGTTGGTGGGATTGTACTCCCAGTGTTGCATAATGACGAAGTGTGGAGTGCAGTGGTAAAGGAATGTTGCTCACGCTGGGGTGTTAGTGAGACAGTATTAGCTATTTACATGTTTACTGTTTTTAGTTTTGCATTTGAATCATGTTCTCTGTGACAGCAGTAGACACAGTAGAAGTGGCATGTTGGATCGGGATGCGTTGATGCGTCCATCTCAGAGGTCTATAGGTTGTCAGCATGGTCAGGGCTGCTAGCACAGTATAAGCGGCGTGAAGCTAGGTAGCCAGCCCTGTTGATGGCAGGCGTAGCCCGTTCGGCAGTGACGCTCAACAGCGTGATACCTCGGTTTACCAGGACGCACTCAAGGAAGCTCCCCGGAGCTCTGCGTGGAACGGTATTGGTTGTGCAGAGTTACGTCATGGCCTCTCCACCAGAGGAAGGCGATAGGCACTTGTCTAAGCTTACAGATGCAAGTTGTGTTGTAGCAGCTAGCGCACCTGCCCCAAACATTTACAGTTCAACAGGGCACCAAACTCTATCAGTTTGGCCTCCAGAGGGCAGCTAATAGAAGGCTCCAACTTGGCAGAATATTATGCTCCCTTCACAATGAGGTCATATTGCCGAGCTGGTGATTCAGCTCGAGCGATGTGTATCAATGGCCTCGGTTGCATGTCATGCTGTTTGCAGTATCAGATCTCCTACCTATTTGACATTCCAATGCAGACGTTGCTTAAGTGTCTGCCTTAGATTGGCTTGGAGGTGGCCAGGGAAACGCTTCACTGAATTTTACACTCAGCTAGGATATTTTTCTGTGGTTCAACAGTGTTATGGAATGTGAATTAGTAAAGCTGGCAAGTAATGGTACTAACTGGCTATCTGTACACATTTTACCAAGCGCAGTGGCGAACCGTTTAGCACACTAGACTAGCAGTCGAGAAGACGACGGTTCAAACCCGCGTCCGGCCATCCAGATTACATCTTTCGTGATTTACCTAAATTACTCTAGGCAATCGTCGGGATGGTTCCTTTGAAAGGGTACGGCCGATATCCTTTCCCATCCTTGACACAATGCGACTTGTACTCCGTCCCTAATGACCTCGATGTCGACGGGACGTTAAACCCAATATTTTTTCCTTCCTTCCTTGTACATATTTAACTCACTGCTATCATGGTCGTATACGGCAAAGAGCTGATGCATTTCACTATGTGTGGTGCTTCTCAAACAGAAAAATTTGTTCTTTGTTCACAAACTCTATGGTGAAAATATACCGCGAGTGAATTTATGATAGTACTAGGAGACTGCAGAATTCCATCTACCACCGATGCCGATGTGGACGCAACTAAGACGGTGCGTAAAGTCCATCCGACCTGCTGCAGAGCTATATCTCAGATCCCAAAGCAACCAGGGGGTACCCACTCTAAGCTAGCGAAATGGTCGAGTGGTGAAAGCAGTTCAGACACATGCCCAAGCTTTCAAATTTATGTTTCTGTAAACGTATACGCATGAATGTGGAAATAATGGTATGCATACAGGTGTTGAGTAGAACTGCTACATTCATTCTACGCACAATATTTCGATGACGGGCACAGTAATTTTCTTCAGGTGCTGCGAGTTGCGCTGCTATGTGTACTCACTGCCTGCACTCCTACCTGAATAGGAGTACCGGATCGGCCATCGAAATATTGCTCATGAAATTAAAACATCACTCAGAAGTACACCACTGACGCTGGGGAAACCTGAGAGATCAAGTGCTACGATGTTCCTTTTCTAAAAGATTCAATCGTTGTCGCTCCCCATGTTTGATGTAGCAGAGTTTGTTGGCATTTTTCAACCAACCTGTTGTCTACGACAACAGTTCGGCAAACATTACAGCATATGGCACTTTTTAGGTGAATCCACTCATCTAATCAGTATGAATTTATGAAGATGACTGGAATTTACTGTACTGTTTGGAAACTGAAATGCTATTGACTGCCGATTGTTAACCTTCGCCAATGAATCTGGCTTCCTGGCCTACAGGGTGGAAGGATGTCAGCTTGCCCCGATGCAACATTCAGAGAAAGACACTGTACTGTTTTTGGAGGAGGCGGTGTGTACAAGATTATGATCTGGGTAATTTTGTGGGACGTTTTTATGTGTCATTATAGGAAACATAGCGGTCGTATGTTGGTAAATTAAAGAAAATTTTAAAGAAAAGGGAACTAGCTGTATGATAACCAAGATCTCAGCAAGTGCCGCGCAAAAAATGAGGCTGAAATACTAAAGAAATGTGTAGAAGGGCTATGTAAAGAAAAGAAACATGAAGAGGGTATTGTGGAGAAAGAAGAGGAAGTGCATGAAGCAACACTTCAAGAAGAATTTAATTAAACACTGAAAGACCTACGAGGAAACAAGGGACCTGAAATACACGATGTTCCTGCAGAATTATTGAGGTCAGTTGTAAGATATGTCATAATAAAACATAATACTCTCCAGAAAAACATAGGTCCTAGTAATTTCAATGCTGAAGAAGGCACTTGCTACAAAATATGAGCGTTAGCGAATTTTCGGTTTAATAAGTTCTCGCTGCAAACTTCTAACACCACTTCCCTACCGAAGAATCTAACGACTGGTAGAAGCAACCTAAGGGAAGATCACTTAAGGATTCCGGGGAAATACAGCAACTGATAAAAAGTAAAGCTACATTTAAGTCATTTGTAAATTAAGGTTTTTTTTCTCTCTCTTAGATTCTGAAGTTATCAGGGATGAAAGGTGGAGGGGGTGGGGAGGGGGCAAAATTATCTACCTTATTTACAGAATCCACGCTGCAGTTATAAGAAAGAAGAAAGGACGATTAGAGTTTAACTCCTTGTCTGCGACGAAGTCATGAGACGAAATACAAGCTCAGGCGACCAAGCCTTTTGAGGAAACGAGTCTGGCGTTGGCTTTAAGTGATTTAGACAAATCCTGGAACACCCAAATCTTCACGGCCCGACTGGAGTTTGGACCACCATCCTCCCAAAATTCGGCCAGTGCCTCATCACTGCACCATATCACTCTGTTTGCAGTTATGACGATCGGTCTGTTGTTTGCGTGGTTCATTTCGACAAAAGGACCAAACAATGAGGTCATCGGTCCCAGCGTATTGGGGAAGGATGTGGAAGGAAGTCAGCCATGCCCTTTCAAAGGAACCATCCCGGCATTTACCTAGAGAGACTGAGGGAACCACGGCAAATCTAAATCAGGATGGCCGGACGCGTGCTTGAACCTTCGTCCTCCAGAATGGGTTCAAATGGCTCGAAGTACTATGGGACTGAACATCTGAGGTCACCAGTCCCCTAGACTTAGAACTACTTAAACCTAACTGACCTAAGGACTTCACGCACATCCATGCCCGAGGCAGGATTCGAGCTTGCGACCGTAGCAGCAGCGCGGTTCCTCACTGACGCGCCTAGAACCACTGCACCACCCCGCTCAGTAAGACGACCGAAGGACGTGAAAGGAAGGGCGTAGTGGAGAACAAAGTGAATTGTGGTTCTAGCCAATCCGCCATTTTAACAACTAGCTCATACGCTGTACTGGTAAAAAGCCTGAATAACCATCTTTTTCAATGCAAACCGCTGGAGCCATGCCGACTACAGTGCCGTGGCAAGCTGTGCTAGGGTTCTGGGTTGAGAATCCATAACGCGAGTAGCCCAATAGAGGAGGTTTCACAGATTTTCAACTGCGTTTGAATCCGGGGAGTTTCATGGCCAGGTGAGTACGCTAAACCCATCCTGGTGCTCTTCGACCAACGCACGTACGCTGCGAGCTGTGTGACGCGTTGTATTCCTGTTGGTAGATGTCATCGTGCCGACGAAATAACAGAATGCACCTGGGGGTGGACATGGTCCCCAAGGATAGACGCATACGTTAGTGCCTTCCAGAAAGCCGAGGTCACCCAGGGAATGGAATTAACAAATTCCCCAGACCATAACTCTTCCGACGATTGTTGCAGGGTGTATGGCCCGCATCTCGTGGTCGTGCGGTAGCGTTCTCGCTTCCCGCGCCCGGGTTCCCGGGTTCGATTCGCAGCGGGGTCAGGGATCGCCACGAAAACATGTCCCATGGTGCACCACAGTTACCTCGGCGCCGATATTGGATAGCGCCATTTTGCCATGCACAGCATAGTTTAGCGACGGAGGCACGTGAACGGTTTGAAACATTTGTCGTATCAGAAATGCTTCCAACTTTGGTCCGGAAGCCAATGATCATGACCTTTTGGACGTCAGATAATTCGCTCCATTTCCGCATTACGACAACGACAGCACTGTTTACCGTGTCCATCGATGCGCTTCATATACCGTCCATTGTTAATGCTGCCACATGCCCTCTGTGAATGGTTATTGCACGTTGACGTCGAACATAGGTGGTGATCACATTGCTGTGAACCGACTGTGTATAACAATCACGAAAGGAAACTAAAGAGTAATTTGGGAAAAAATTAATGATCACTGTGAAGGAACAAATACGTTAAGATTTGCTGACGACATTATAAAACAGTTAGTCGGCAAAGATCTCGTTAGATAATGCTACGGCAAACTTCTCCGAAAAAACATACGAGGGCATGCTGAAAAGTAATGTCTCCGAATTTTTTATACTGTCTTCAGTATTGCATGAAGTATGTAATGTCACCGGCCAGTCTATCGATGGTTTTTAAGGCTGTCTTCCATCTGCCTCGGCGAATGCGAGCTGGTCCCCCTTTTCCACCTCAGTTGCACTATGTCGGCGATTGGTGCGCAGACACTGTCTCCACGTATGCGTACACCACCATTACTCTACAACGCAAACATTTGGGGTTACTCTCACACAGGTGTGAGACGTTCCCACGAGGGGTCCACTGAGGGCCAGACCGCACAATAATCCTGGGTTCGGTGTGGAGCGGCAGTGGAGTGTGTGGACTGCTGTAGCCTGTTGTGGGGCTGTGAGCCACTGAAGGCTACAGCGGGGACGATGCCTCTCCGTAGTTTCTAAGTGCCCGGTTTAATACAATACAATGTCATGTCATCCATGTTACTACATTGACTTTCCCACTTCGCTGACGCAAATTACAACCCTCTGCTGCTAGAGCAGTGTCTTCTAGCCTTTCTTTTTCACTACCTCTAAGTGCAACCAGATATTAGACAGCACCCCGGCATCCCGCTCTCCCCCCCGCTCCTTTTCACCCCGCTGCCGTCTCTTGACTCCCCCCTTCTGAAAGACTTTTCTTGGAACACTTCTATTTTTAAAATGATGTACTATGAATGGTATTTAGCCAGTGTGTGTGTGTGTGTGTGTGTGTGTGTGTGTGAGAGAGAGAGAGAGAGAGAGAGAGAGAGAGAGAGAGAGAGAGAGAGAGAGTTTGTGTGTGAGTGTTTGTGTGTATGTGTGTGTGTGTGTGTGTGTGTGTGTGTGTGTGTGTGAATAAATGACGAAGGAATTCATGATGCATCACATCTACTACCTACAACTCTTTCTCAGATAAGAAAGCTAACTATACACAGTCAGGATCCACACTTGTTACAAAACATACTTCCCCTGCATTACTCGTCTCCACTGAGTCACTTGCTTGACCTGCACACAGCAAGTCCATTCAGATTCAAAGAAGTTCATATGTGTGCACTAGACTTACTGCTCCTTACTTCTGAACTAGCAGAAACTGGACGACTTCAGGCTGTTAATGCTTCGTGCCTACCCACTCTAATAATAATAATACTGCGTAAAGCACTATAGTAATCCTTATGCAGTTAATGTTGAGTGGTGCTACCAATTAATTCATTTTTCTGTTCTAAGCGAGTAATGAAGCAATTTCTGGACTGCTGAATTTACTATCCATATCTTGGAGAAGATATTTTCTTCCGACATTTAGCATTTGTTAAGTATGTATTACGGAGCTTAACATCTGAGGTCATCAGTCCCCTAAAACTTAGAACTACTTAAACCTAACCAACCTAAGGACGACACACACATACATGCCCGAGGCAGGATTCAAACCTGCGACCGTAGCGGTCGCGTGGTTCCACACTGAAGCGCCTAGAACCACTAGGCCACACCGGCCATCTAGGCCACTCCGGCCGGCCGTATGTGTCTCACATTTATCATCGGAGATGTACTCGACAAATGGGTCAAATGGCTCTGAGCACTATGGGCTTGACACCTAGGTGGCCGGTGTGGGCTAGTGGTTCTAGGCGCTTCAGTGTGGAACCGCGCTGCTGCTACGGTCGCAGGTTCGAATCCTGCCTCGGGCATGGATATGTGTGATTTCCTTAGGTTTGTTAGGTTTAAGTAGTTCTAAGTTCTAAGGGACTTATGAGCGCAGATGTTAAGTCCCATAGTGCTCAGAGCCATATGAACCATTTGAACTTGACATCTGAGGTCATCAGTCCCCTAGACTTAGAATTACTTAAACCTAATTAACCTAAGGACATCACACACATCCATGCCCGAGGCAGGATCAAACCTGTGACCGTAGCAGCAGCGCGGTTCCGGACTGAAGCGCATAGAACCGCTCGGCCACAGTGGCCGGCTGATGTACTCGACAAAGCACAGCACATGTGCGTTGAGGATGGATTTCCACCGCATTAATTGTACTAACTGAGAAAAAGTAATTACTGATAACATACCTATTCAAAACCAGTCTTACAAATTGCTATAACAGTAATGATCTTTTGAAAATATTTTTGTGACCTATATAGAATCGAATCATTTCAGTTTTTACCCTTCAGAAAATTTTATTTGGCCCCTCAGGGGGTAATTACCCCAGGTTGGGAACCACTGCGCTAGCGTGTAACATGGCGGTGTTCAACGTAACTACGTCGGCGAGTGAGAAATAGCGTTCTGTAACCGAGTTCCTAACTGCAGAAAAGTTCGTTCTACACAGGGAGCACCGTCTCCTTCCGCATTACAATGCCAGACCACAGACGCACGCTCAGACATCTGCAACAGTCCGACGCCTTGGATCCGTTATCATCGATCGTTCTCCATACAGACCCGACATGGTCCCATCCGGCTTTCATCTGTTTGTAAAACGTACACACATCGCCGAGGACTTCGCTTTGATAATGAGGAAGTGGTGTAAGCAGATGTGACGTTGTTGCCTCGTCGACAAAGTCAAACATAAAACAGTGATGGTCTCAAGAAACTGGTCTCTCGTTGGGAGAAATATGTTCGTCGCCAGGATAACTATGTTGAGAAGTAAAATTTTCGATATAAAGAATATAGATGTCGAATGGTGATAAAGATTTCATACATTCGGACATTACTTTTGACGACGTCCTCGTAAATGTGTTAAAATTTGTAAAGTTTCAAATTATATAATTGAAATGTCGTCGTCTTTCCCCGCCTGAGCGAAGTTAGATAAGCCGGATCTATTTACTTTTTAAGTATTATGTGGTGTTGCGAATGTTGTCTCTTTCTGTGTGCTATACATACCATTACGTGCGTCTAATTACATGCGAATAGAGTGGCGCTGAAATAACTATTCTATTTGGGAACTAATATCGAACAATGAGTGATGTTAACGGAGTTGAGAAACGTTTTACGGGAATATTGTGAAGAGGGTGGACAGTATAACCTTTGGAATTTGATTCAGATATATCAAAAATGTTTACTGATGGAATCAGACAGTCCTCTTGTTTTGTGAGGTCAACTATTTACGGCATACCAGCCATAAGTTGCATTATTAGTTAGTCGAGAGATAATTACGTTACTTAATGTTAAAGATAGTCTTTGGAAGTTATCGATGTTGAACACGAACTGCCGGCCGGGGTGGCCGAGCGGTTCTAGGCGCTACAGTCTAGAACTGCGTGACTGCTACGGTCCCAAGTTCGAATCCTGCCTCGGGCATGGATGTGTGTGATGTCCTTAGGTTGGTTAGATTTAAGTAGTTCTAAGTTCTAGGGGACTGATGACCTCAGAAGTTAAGTCCCATAGTGCTCAGAGCCATTTGAACCATTTTTTGAACTATTCGTTAGTACACCCGATGTGCCCTACCAACAAGTCCCTTCGTTTTGATACAGCAATGAGTCATTACTGGGAAAAATCAGAAATCTCACCCGTGCTCAAATGTACCTACAAAGCGCAAATGCTTAAATGAGTGCACTTGGAAACATACACCGAACCGTACTTGAAACTATAACTAAAGCATCCCGAATACGCTGACGGAGTTTACTAAGAACGTTTGTGTGGGTGCCAGCCACACCTAAAGACAGAAATAAGTGGAGCAGCAGCATGAAAACAAGTTACTGGTCTGTAATTAGTGTTGTGGAAAACAGGGGCAGTGACAGCCATGGTTGCTCGTTTCTGTTTGTTGTGAGCATGTTGCGTCAAGGATATATCGCTTTAACTTACGCAGAAAGAAGTATTGCGTCATACAGCAATAAAAAGAGTGCGGCAGTTATCCGTACGAAGAATAAGAATAGATTATCGATGAGGGATTACACGGTCACCTTGAAGGTAATACCGATGCAAAGATTGACAATATGTAAATACTAAAACAGTTTATGATCACAAATATTGTTTTATTCAAGGAACGGTTTCGTTCGTTATGATGAATCTAAAAATGATCATAGACTGTTTCTGTCTTTACATACAGATTTATCCTATATTTTTTTCCATTGATGCGAAGTCATATTGTCAGTGTTTATTGCAGTCTGCTGCCGAATGGATCATGACACACGCAAGACAAACATTAAAGATCGTTACTACGACCATTGTATTTATAGGTATGGTGTTGTAACGTCAGGAAGTAATTATTATTGCTAAGATTGGTTTGCGCATATCTCAAGTCACATAGAAGATGCAATAGATTGCATGACATTACAGTCACTCACTGTACAACTGGCCATGTACCGCTGCCAAACCTAGGCTGCCTGGATATCTGCAAAACACTGTGAAGTGCATGGAAAAGGGTACGTCCCATTGCACCACGTGTTAGAGCTTTTTTCTGTTCTATTCTCGTGTGGAGAGCGGGAAGAATCACTGTCTAATTGCTTCTGTGCAAAATGCAATTACGCCAATCTTGTCCTCACGATCGCTAAGGAAACGCTACGTAAGAGGTTGTAGTACATTCCCAAGGTCATCAATCAAATCTGTCACTTGGTACTTTGTGAGCAAACTTTTTCCGGACAGTTTACGTCTGTCTTCAAAGCACTGCCTGTTCAGTTCTTTCATCATCTCAGTGACACTCTGCTGCAGGTCAGACAAGTCTGTGACCATTCGTGCCGTCTTTCTCTGTGTACGTTCAGTATCCCCTGTTAGTCCTCTTTGGTAAGGGTCTACCAAATTTCAGCAATACGAGTACTCTGTGACTGGTCGCACGAGTGATTTACTAGCAGTCTTCATTATAGACTGATTGCTTTTCTCTAGTAGCACACCAATAAACCGATGTCTGCTACAAGCTTTACCCATGACCGATCCTATGTTATCGTTGCATTTTATGTTCATACTAAGTGTTACACCCAGGTATCTGTATGAGTTTAGATAACAACTCTGACTCAGGGATATTATAGTCATAGGATTCTATGGATACTACACTAGTTTCGTTTTGTAATGTGCACAACTTCTCTTTTCTGAACCTTTAATGGAAGTTTCCAAGCTTTACACAACTTTGAAATCTTATTAAGATATGAGTGAATACTTGTGCTACTTCTTTCAGACTCTACTTCATTACAGATAACTATTTCATCTGCGGAAACACTGAGGCCGCTATTAAAATCGCCCGCAAGGTTATTAATATACAACATGAATTTCAAGATATACAACACTCTTCCGCAGTTACTTCTACATCTGACCATGTCTCTCCATCCGAGATAGCTTTGTTTCCTCCCTACCAATCCAGTCACATAAAGTCTCCTGATATCCTATACGATAGTACTCTGATCCAGGGAGCATACTACAGCACTTTCTCAAGCAATAATAGAATACAGGCGATTGTTTTTCATGAATTATGAATTATTTAAATTAACTAATGGTTATGTAGGTTTGAGCAAATTTCCGCGAAGTACGCGATTTAGCGGAAGCAGCAACGATCACTCAGATGTACAGCCTTTTACATCTAACGTAGGAAACTTTTACCCTATTACCGTAATGTTAGGTTTAATCTGAAATTAAAAATCTGAAATAGCAAAAAAAAAAAAAAAGTCGGAACGACTGAAATGATAACGCTGGATATCAATAAAAATGCCACGTTAATACTTATAACACTCGTTTGCTTATAAAGCTTCACATCTGTTCACGTTAATTGATTTATTGCATTCTTTTTCTTTTTCTTGGTCTTTTTTTCGTATCGTCGCAGGGTTATCAACACGAGGTCGTCATGCTGATTATTGCTTTCGGCAAAGTTGCTGGTAATGAGTGACGGGGTGCCCTTCCTGCTGCCAGCATCCCTCCCCCTCCCCCCCCCCCCCCCCCCCAATCTCCCCAACACGACCCACTCAACCCCTGGAATGGAATCTGTATACCCTACCGTCTGTGTCCAGTGTCAACGCATGAGAAAGTGCGCTAACGTTTTCTAAATGTGGGAAACGTCTTAAAAACCACATGTAGCCTGGCTATCTCGATTGATTTATTCCACAACGCTCATAATTTCTATTTGTAGTGTCGGCTGGAGACACTGAAATTGACCAAAATATGTTCAGAAAGCTTAGTTTTTTGGGGTGGTTAGACAAAGAGTTGCCCAGGGCCAAAATCCGACTACATCAGTGTGGGAAACCTCCCAAAACCACTATCAAGCTAGTCTGGAAGCAGCATAGCGCTGCCTCAAGGTTAGCCTTGTCTATGCAGTTCATCACATTAGTGTGCAGCATGCCAACTGGAACGCATAATTCGTAGCTCTGTGGCTGCATGTGGCGTTGTGTTACACTCATAGACTTTGAGAAGGTGCCAATCCTGGAGTGTACATTTTCCTACCTTGAAATGTCACACTTGTTTACCTCTGTTCTTTCACTGAAAATGGTATTTTTTTTCAGCTGGTGTGTTTGGATCGATAGATGAAGAATACACGCACACACGTGCATTACAGCATCTACATCTATACTCAGCAAACCACTGTAAAGTGCATGGCAGAGGTACGTCCCATTGCCCCGGTTATTAGGGCTTCTTCCCATTCTATTCAAGTATGGAGCGTGGGGAAAATGTTTGTTTAAATGCCTTTGTGAGTGCTATAATTAATCTATTTTTATTCTCACGACCCCTTTGGGAGTGATATGTACGGAGTTGTAGTATATTGCCAGAGTCACTAGTTAAAACCAGTTATCGAAGCTTTGTCAGTAGACCTTTTCGGTATAGTTAACGTCCTTTTTGGTACGGATCCTACACACTTAAGCGATATTTTAGGATGGGTCGCACGAGTGATTTGTAAGCAATGTCGCTTGCAGACTGATTGCATTTCCCTAGTATTCTACCAAAAACCCGCCGGTATTACCCACGACTTAGCCCACGGGATTGTTCCAGTTAATGTCAGTATGAAGTGTTGTACCCATGTATTTTTGTGAACTGATCAGTTCCAACTAGGATCCCTTGATAGTGTTGTCATAAGATATTACGTTTTCTCATTTTGTGAAGTGAGCAGTTTTACGTTTATGAACATTTAGAGCAAACTCACAATCTTTGCCACCCTTTTGAAATCTTATCAAGATGTGACGTAATATTTTGTGCAGCTTTAACCAGAGAGTACTTCATTACAGATAAGTGCATCATCTGCGAAAAGTCTGGGTTGCTATTACGTCCGCAAGATCATTAATGTATAACATGAACAGCAAGGGTCCCAACACACTTCCCTCGGGTCCACCCGAAGTTACCTCTATATCTGTGGATGACTCTCCATCCAAGAAACATGTTGCATCCTGCTACTAGTAAATTTTCAATCCAGATACATATTTTGTTTTTCGATAACAGGTGTAGGTGAGTCAAATGCTTTTGGGAAATCAAGAAATACTACATTTACCTGGCTACCTTGATCCATGGATTTCAGTATGTCATCTCAGAAATGTGCTAGTTGTGTTTAAAATGATCAGTGTTTACGAAATCCGTGAAGGTTGGTATGGAGGAGGTCACTGTGTACGAGATACTTCATTATGTTTGAGGTCAGAACACGTTTTGAGATTATAAAAGAAATCGATGTAAAATATACTGGACGGTAGTTTTGCGAGCAACTTCTGCCACCCTTTTTGCAGAAGGGTGACCCGTGCTTTCTTCCAGCTACTAGGAACGGGTTTTTTCCTCAAGGGATCTACTGTAGATTATAGTTAACAGAAATGATAACTCAGCCAGAAACTTGGAGAAGAATCTGAAAGGGATGTCATCGGTCCTGGGTTTGTTCATTTTAACAATTTCAGTTGTTTCTTAATACCACTGATACTAATACCCATCTCACTCATCTTTTCAGTGGTACGAGCATTCAGTTGGAGCATTTGGAGAATTATTGAATAGGATTTAGTGTTGTGTACAACACCTGACCAGGAGTGTCTTATGGGATAGGAGTTTGTTTTAGCTCTTGTCCGTCATAATTTTAATGCGCTACGACAGTAGCAAGAAGTCGATAAGGAACAAAACAGGGTATTAGGATATCGCATAATGTACTCACACTGTGTAGGTCCCACAACAATTACTTAGAGCTAACTCAATCGTGCCCCTTTAGTATAAAGCGAATCTGCGATCAGTCCGACAGGAACACAGCTATGCTGACTGGCCAGCGTATCATCCTGCGCCTTATGGCTTCATTTGAGTTCAGTATGGAGTTGCATGGAGCCTGCATACTGCTCTCCAAGCCGTTTTCAGCTGTCGAGATCTTTCAGTCGTTAGTTCTCATTCAAGTAACTCCTCAATTGGCCTCACAAGACTGAGCGCACGCTATTCCTATCATCCCACCAAGGTCAGATCACTCAGTGGCAGAACCGAAAAATGAATCCGGGCTGTCCATATGGATATCAGCCAGGCAGACCGATCAGATACAGAGGTGGACTCACCTATAACTACACAGGAATCAGTGAAGAGCCTCAATTGGAAGCAATAGCAAGATTAAAAATCAATCGATAAAGAACATGTACACCTGCAAACAATATGTGATAATTACTTTTCGCTTTGTAAAATTTTCAATGTTTCACAAATTGTCGCGAATCATATCTTAAATATGCCTAAGAGTAATATATAACAAACATCAAATAATGAAATGTGAACTGCGACAGTAGAAATGGCGAACTGTCCAGCAGTTTTAGATATGCCATTTTTTTTCACAGTTAAACACAATGCATAGATTAAGTTTTCTTCTTGATGCCTACTAACGATTTTCATAATTGACTCAGATTTTAATGTTGGTTACAAAGACTATACTGGTATTTCGATCTTCACAAACAGCACCAAATTTACTTTGACCATTAGGTAAACTGCAGAGTTTTAAAGAAATCCGCGTCACCTAAAAACATGCCCATAGATATTAGCTTTTAATAACAACTATAAGTAAAATTTCTGTCTTGCACATGGAGGTAGAGTGAGGGGCAGGCACGCTGTCCGATGCTCTGAAGCCAGCGCCGCCATGTTAGATCCCTCAAAACAATAGCAGACTACAGTTTACGATTGTTATTGCTCTCAATTTCTCTCGTCTACACGCAAGAGGTACTTTAAGTAGAAACTGTTGCAGTGATTTCGTGAATTACGAAGTCCTATTCGGTCTTTTTCCTGCTCCTAAAGGCGTATTTGATCCAGTAATAGGACGCGCTTCATCTCGTTAACGTAACTTCCTTTATATATATATCAAGAAGCCAGGAAGAGCTGTATGAGATGTGAAAAGGTTGCATTCGTAATCAAGAATTTTCCTAAATACAGACTGACGAAACATTCTTTCCGTTCATGTTCCCTTTCTGAAAATACTGAGAACATATTTTCTTATATTTGATCGGTTTCCAGTCTTTCTTTCTCACAGCGTTCACTCAGAGGTTTGCGAGCTGGACTGATGGGAAATCTAAAGTTAAACGACAGAGGTCAATTCACTATAGTAAAACTGAACAGCGAACCAGTATTCGTGTATACAAAAGAAAAGAGTTTGAACGAGTCCACTCACGAAAAAAATGTGATTCGTCACACTTCGTACTGTAATTAGAATGATTAGTACACCGGTAAATGACGCAAGCTGACATTTTTTATCAAAACAATTCCACCGGAAGTGAGTGTTTCCGGAGATAACACTGTGGAAGTCTGCTTCAAGTTGGTAACATATGACAACTCCCCTTTGCATATTTCCATAGTTTTGCACATTGGCAAAAGGATTCGTGCAGGAAGCAGTAAACAATAATTTGGATTGCAAACATACAAGATAACTTCTCACATGTCTACCCATTTTATCTGTCCTAGTGCGAAAGAACGTGGAAAGCTACATTTCTCATACGGCCCGTACATGATTAGGCCTAATTTTACACAATTGTACATACAGTGCATATATTGTACCTATAAACCGTACCATTGTGTCTGAGTGAAGGTGTTCCTAACAATGACGCAAACTGTTTAGTACAATTTTCATTCACAATTACTCGCGTTGAAACTGAAGTAGTCTGTGCTACACAACTCACTCAATAAAATCGCGGTTAATTTTTGTAATACAACAGCCCAAAGCGAAATAATTAATGAGTCGTACAGTTATAAACTTAACGACTTAAATTACAGTATCGTGAAATTAGATGCTACTACCGTCTTAGTATATTAGTACTGACTTTCCGAAACACTTCATTTCACTATGGTGGGATGATTAGGTCGCATACGCCTATGAGCGTAGGGAACGATGCGGGAGACCCGCACCGCTGACCAGGCAAGGTCGTAGCCGAGGTGCCTTCCTCCGACCGTAATGAGGATGAATGATGATGATGAAGACAACACAACAACACTCAGTCATCTCGAAGCAGGGAAAATCCCTAACCACCCCGAGAATCGAACCCGGGACCCCGTGCGTGGGAAGCGAGGATTCATTTCACTTTAGCAAAATATTAAACCTTATGTATACATGTCATGTTATTTTCTCAAATAAATGGTTTTGTAAATATAATAATTTATTTATATAAATTGAGAAGCGTGAAATTCTCGGCAGGAACTATGCAACGGAATTTCATTCTTTCTCTAATACTTGCGATTAGGTCGCACACCCTTGTCGTGTCAGTCACGCGTTCCATTCTCTTTGCCTCGTATGGAAGTACCAAACTTCAACTCGTTACCATGGTAACCTGCAACACTTCTTTTTCTTGAACTCGTTCTACAGCCCCTATGAAGTCTGTAATACGTAACTACGTAATTCATATTTATGTCGGGCTAGTAGCGGCTCCGATGGGGGGGTATTAAAAACTCCATTTAGCCGTAGGAGCGCCTCCTTCCCCGGTCACTGTCGTACTAATTGATTTTCATATGAGTTACCATAAGAGACAAAATGGCTTTGGGATATGTCGTCACAGCATGATACAGAAGAGTGCAAGTAACCTGCACTGGTCAGTCTTTGCATGACAAACCCGTAGGATAACAAGCTTTTCACCTGGTGTAGGCAACGTACCTTTTAATTCAGGTGCTTTTATATGTCACGGAAAGAGGTGCAGTATGTGGCAGCGTATGGGGAGTAAAAATTAATATTTAGAATGGACCGTGATGGTACGACGCTGGTCGGCTTGTCTCATTCGGCCTGTGTAACTTATGGTACAGTGCCGATGTGACAGAGACAAATGGTGGTGTCCCACTGTATACCACACTGGACTTCCATACAACCGTGCGAGGTGGTACAGTGGTTAGCCCTCTGGACTTGCATTCGGGAGGACGACGGTTACAAACCGCGTCCGGCCATCCTAATTTAGGTTTTCCATGATTTGCCTAAATCTCTTAGGGCAAAAGCCGGGATGGTTCCTTTGAAAGAGCACGGCGGACTTCCTTCCCCATCCTTCCCTAATCCGATGGGACCTATGACCTCATTGTTTGGTCCCTTCCTCCAAATCAACCAACCAATTTGCATACAGACACAAACGCAGCAAAAGTGTCGCCTTACTTTATGCACTAGCTCAGATGGATGTAGTGTTGTGGTTGGCAGGAGAGCCAACACCGTGTTACTAGAGGAGGCCGAAAGGCACGCGTTTTAGCTCACACAGGCTGGCGTGAGGTCTGGAACAAGACAAGGAAATTAGAATTTATAAAAAAAGGACGTAGCTGGTGGAATACTTAAATTTAATCCATTAATGACGAACGTCGCTATTGACGGTACATAATTCACTATATCAATAGTAACTGATAATGGCGCCTTGCTAGGTCGTATCAAATAACGTAGCTGAAGGCTATGATAACTATCGTCTCGGCAAATGAGAGAGTAGAAGTCAGTGAACCATCGCTAGCAAAGTCGATTGTACAACTGGGGCGAGTGCTAGGAAGTCTCTCTAGACCTGCCGTGTGGCGGCGCTTGGTGTGCAATCATTGGTAGTGGCGACACGCGGGTACGACATATATATACCGGACCGCGGCCGATTTAAAGGCTACCACCTAGCAAGTGGGGTGTCAGTCGGTGACACCACATGTAGAATACCGCATTTTCAATATTTGTTTATGTTAATTGTGATCTGTATATATTGTGAAATAATATGTAAATTTTGTCAAAGTGTGCAGAAATTTTCTGAAGGGAAGGAAACGCCTTCATTTAACAAGTGGAGGCGATCTGCAGTACTCGCCTAGGCGCACAAGAAATGGCCTCATCAACAAGATCTTCCACTTCAGTGAAGCTGGCGCAGCAAGAGCCACATGACAGCCAGTTTTCTTACCATGCCCCATTGTTTATAAGGACGTACAACGCTGCTCTTTTGCTTGTCTATCGTTCTTACACAAGAACGAATAACCGTACTTCAGTTGGGAAAGGACAGTCAAAGTTCAGTTGATTCTGAGTTGCCTTGGAACTGTCATCCAAGTGGGTATAGGGAACTATTTCGCTTGGTGTTTGATTGTATGGAGACTACTAACGCTATGTAGGCCGTTGAAGTCTAGGTTGTGGCCGGATTCAACTTATATTTTTCCAGTGTGATTAGAAAAAATATATTGCTCCTAGAAGTAAAATAGCATCCGGGTCCTGGGAAATGTGGTTTGGTAAACATATGATAGTTAGCCCGTCACACTGATAAGCGTGTCTCGGACTAATTGAATAGAGCGTTAATGGGAAAAATAATTTTTAACGGTAATTTCACGTGATCCTAAAGTAGGTTCTTGTATCGTTCGCCCGTGAAAGGCGATGACAGAACATTAGCTCTCCCATGAGCATGCAGAAGTGCCGCAACACGACTTGGCATGGACTTGAATAATGACTGAAGCAGTGCTGGAGGGAATTGACACCATGAATCCTATAGGATCCATAATAGTATGGGGAGTGGAGATCTCTTCTGAACAGCATATTGCAAGGCATCCAAGATATGCTCAGTAATGTTAATGTCTGGGGAGTCTGGTGGGCATCGGAAGTGTTTAAACTCAGAAGAATGTTCTGGAGCCACTCTGTAACAATTCTGGTCATGGGGGGTGTTGCATTGTCCTGTTGGAATTGCCCATGTCCGTCTGAATGCACAATGAACATGAATGGATGCAGGTGATCAGACAGGATACTTACGTACGTGTCACCTGCCAGAGTCGTCTCTAGCTGTATCAGGGGTCCTGTATCACTCCAACTGCACACGCCCCACACCATTACAGGGCCTTCTCCAGCTTGAACAGTCCCCTGCTGACATGCTGGGTCCATGGATTCATGAGGTTGTCTCTATACCCGTACACGTCCATCCTCTCGATACAATTTGAAACGATACTCGTCCGACCACGCAACATGTATTCAGTCGTCAACAGTCCAGTGTCGGTGTTGACGGGCCGAGGCGAGGCGTTGGATATGAAAGACCCTATCGATGATGTTTCGTTGAATGGTTCGCACGCTGAGACTTGTTGATGGCTGAGCATTGAAATCTGCAGCAATTTGCGGAACGGTTGCGCTTCTGTCATATCGAACGATTCTCTTCAGCCATCGTTGGTCCCGTTCTTGCAGGATCTTTTCCCGGTCGCAGCGATCTCGGAGATTTTATGTCTTGTCTCACTCCTGATATTCACGGTACACTCGTGAAATGGTCATACCGGAAAATCCTCTTCATTGCTACCTGAGAGATGCTTTGTCCCACCGCTAGTACGCCCAATATAACACCACCTTCAAACCCACTTAAATCTTGGAAACCTGCCACTGTAGTAGCAGCAACCGATCTAACAACTGCGCCAGACCCTGGTTGTCTCAAAAAGGTGTTACCGATCGCTGCAACCTATTCTGTAAACTGTAATTTCTCGATCCTGGTTGAAAGCCATTTGCACATTATAGGGGCACTGGCAGATTTCGAATGAAAGGAGAATGATAGGAAGAAAATAAGAGCAAAAAAAAAAAAAAAAAAAAAAAAAAAAAAAAAAAAAAAAAAAAAAAAAGGTTAGTACGACGATGAAAATGATACAACCAAAGATATAAAAAGAAAAGAAGTGTTACCACCTGATGATATCAGAACACCTATCTTTTGCACCACAGACTGTGACGTTACCACTGCGCAGTGGAAGACCTAAGATTATAGCGTTATATTAATTTATCTGGGAAACCGCTAACAACATAATTTTCTGCTTTCAAAAAGTTCAGTTTTACACTATGTCATATGAACTTCACCTAATGTAGGCTGATCCCTATGATGGTTGAATATGTGAAGCCGAATGGTGTCTTGTGCAAAAGAATCCAGTAGTCTGTGGTTAGCGGTACGTACGAAATGTGCGTATTTCGTTACCAACGTTTAGCGTGTGTGTTTTGTTTTGGGAGCGTTTATTATGTGTGATGAAATGCGAAATAAAAGGGCTGGGCACAGGATTCGGAATCAAAACACAACAAGTAAGAAGGCCAGACAAGGAAATGAAAGTTAATTGATGATTTGTTGGGGATGTTTGGCAACAGCGTTGAATACTCTGATTGGAGGAAGACACCTCCAACTTGTGAAGTGTCAGCTATCAAGTAATTTAATCAGACTGTAGCGCGAGCAGGCTCAGTCCAGCCTGGTGCACCAGATCGCGCTCTACGTCGGCTGACATCTACCGGGCTGGCAAATCGGCCTGCCGCGTTGACAACGGCTTGTGTTCTACAGTTCAGGCTGAACTCACTCTCAAGGGAACCCTTTGACCTCGAACACTCGGCACCGCACCAAACCATGCTTAGAATAACATTCGATCATAAAAACAACACTGACTTGTGTCATTGCCATGCAAAACTCAGCACTTTTCTGCTAAGCCATCAGACGGCGACAAGTTAAACCAGCACGAGCAAGTGCTAGAGGTTGGGTGAATGGTATAACTGCAGCACGAATGTACCTTTTAGAGTATTCCCATGTGGTCTACTATGTAAACTGTGTACTGTGATGCCGACCGCGGTGGTCTCGCGTTTCTAGACGCTCAGTCCGGAACCGCGTGAGTGCTACGGTCGCAGGTTCGAATCCTGCTTCGGGCATGGATGTGTGTGATGTCCTTAGGTTAGTTAGGTTTAAGTAGTTCTAAGTTCTAGGGGACTCATGACCACAGATGTTAAGTCCCATAGTGCTCAGAGCCATTTGAACCATTTTTTGTACTGTGATGTGAAGAGAATTAATCGTACGAATGTGGTCCAAATATTAGTGACAAATATGTGACGTACTGAATATTGAATTAAAATCGGGGTAGAGGATAGCAAGTTCGCTGATATGTTACACAACATAATATCTCAGTAATACAATGGGTAAGACACAGAAATACATGATGTTACGTTGGAGAGATACACTGATTTTGAAGAATAGGAAGAATCTGAACCTAAAGGCGGCTGTCCAAGCAGTACACGAGGTTCATCTCAAGAGAAACAAGAGCACCTCAGTCAAAGTGAGTAGGAATTATCTCCACCAGAAGATACTGATGACAGCGTACTTCGTAACATTTATAAAGACTATTAGCTATTTCGGCAATGCATTGCAACTGCTAAATATGTATGGGAATTGCATGTACATCCTAAATTCCTTGCCCCACCCCCTCACTCTAGCCACTTCCTTTTCATCCATGTTTATGACCATTTCCGTGTGAACGTTCAATAGGGTATTGTGTAACAATTTGAAGTAAAAACTCAAGATCACTTCTAGTTATTTGGTAATAGCCTTTTTCCTTTATGTATCACATAAATAATATAGTACAAAAATTTATAGCCTATGTCCATCCCATTGTTCATCAGACTATCGGGTGAAAGCAAATAAAGTAAATTGGTCAGTAACAAGTTTTGCATCACCTCGGTTCCGAGAGTTCCGGAACGAGTACAGAAAATTGCAATAGAGATCAACATTAACATCATTTCCGCCCTTTTTTTTGCTCATGAAAATCACACATTGCATGTTGTACCACAATACAGTGAGACCTTCAGAGGTGGTGGTCCAGACTGCTGTACACACCGGTACCTCTAATACCCAGTAGCACACCCTCTTGCATTGATGCATGCCTGTATTCGTCGTGGCATACTATTTACAATTGCGTAAAGGCACTGATGGTCCAGATTGTCCCACTCCCCAACGGCGATTCGGCGTAGATACGTCTGAGTGGTTGGTGGGTCATGTCATCCATAAAGAGCCCTTTTCAGTCTATTCCAGACATCTTAGATAGGGTCCATGTCTGGAGAACATGCTCGCCACTCTAGCCGAGCGATGTCGTTATCTTGAAGAAGGTCATTCACAAGACGCGAACGATGAGGGCGCGAATTGTCGTCCGTGAAGACGAATGCCTCGCCAATATGCTGCCGATATGGAACTCGTGGCGGGTCGCATCAAACCAGTCAGAAGACTGATGAAAAAAAAAAAAGGTTGCACTATCGGTCGTCATTCAAGTATCATACAGCCGTTACGGCTCCATACATGACCGCCAGCGGAGTACGCTGGTCCCACATAATGCCACCCCAAAACAGCAGGGAACCTCCCTCCACCTTGCTGCACTCGCTGGACAGCGTGCCTAAGGCGTTGAACCTGATCGGGTTGCCTCCAAAGACGTCTCCGACGGTTGTTTGGTTGAAGGCATATGCGACACTCATCGGTGAACAGAACTCGATGCCAATGCTGAGCGGTCCTTTTGGCAGGTTGTTGGGCCCATCTGTACTGCGGTGCATAGTGTCGTGGTTGCAAAGATGGACCTAGCCATAGACGTCGGGAGTGAAGTTGCGCATCATGCAGCCTACTGCACACAATTTGAGTCGTAACGCGATGTCCTGTGGCTGCACAAAAGCATTATTCAACGTGGTGGCGTTGTTGTCAGGGTTCCTCCGAGCCATAACCCGTAGGTAGCTGTCAGCCACTGCAATAGTAGCGCTTGGGTTGCCTGAGCGAGGCATGTCATCGACAGTTCCTGTCTCTGTGTATCACCTCCATGTCAGAACAACATCGCTTTGGTTCACTCCGAGACGCCTGGACACTTCCGTTGATGAGAGCCCTTTCTTGAACAAAGTAACAATGCGGACGCTATCGAACTGCGGCAGTGACAGTCTAGGTTTGGTTGAACTACAGACGCTGCTCATGCAAGCGGTTTTAGCAACATTTCAGATCAGTCAAAGGGATTGTGTCTGTGATACAATATCCACAATCAACGTTTAGCTTCAGGAGTACTGGGAACCGGGGTAATGCAAAACTTTTGATCCTGGACAAAAGCACCACAAGCGCAAAGAGCTGGTGCTAGTGGCACTTATTGGCCGATTTACTTCAAACTTTTATATTTTTACAGGATACTCTAATGAACTCTTTGATACACTTTTACAACATCTTACAAAAAATATATAGCCTATGTCCGTCAGAACGTTCATTAGAATGTCGTGTAAAAGTTCGTAGTAAATCGGTTAAGAACTTTTCGAGATTTTCGATAACAACGTTTCCTCTTTATACTTTACATATGTATTTATATATTATACACATAACTGTCGAAGATTTTTTGTTATGTAAATACGTAACAGCATAACTGTCAAACTGAGAGAATTTTTTTGTTTGCTTTTTCATACCAAAAATACTATTACAATCCAGAATTAAAAACACACATAAAAAACGAATCACATGGTTCGAACCGTTCTCAAATAATGGCTTTTCATAATTGATTTTAATTTTCGACTTTTCCGTGGGATTTTACAAAAATCTCCCTTCACAGAAACGAATACAAAAACAAAATCAACCAAAGGGGTCAAGCAGTTGTCAGGTGATGGCCTTTCATACATAGAAGAAGATTACAATGATTTCTATGGCAAACTGAGGCGCTATAAGTGCATTAAAAGTAAAACATACTGCTCATTAATTCTAAATTGCGTGTCTAGCAAAAGGGCAGCAGGATTTCGTTTCAAAGGAAGCAGACTCTGCAATTACAAACAGTAAAAGAACATGTAATATCGCCGTTTTCTTGAGCAGGTCCCTATGAATCTACAGGCGTTTTCAGATTAATCATGTTCTGTGCTCCATCGGTGTGAAAGTCTGAAAGCAGACACCCTGCAACAGTCATCGGAGGGATCCGGGCTGGAGGAGGGAGCGTTGTGGTCTGGGGAATATCTTCGTGGCATTCCCTGTGCGATATCGTCATTCTGGAAGGGGCAATGCATCAACACACGTATTCCCCTACCCTACAGTCATCGGAGAGATCCGGGCCGGAGGACGGAGCGTTGTGGTCTGGGGAATATCTTCGTGGCATTCCCTGTGCGATATCGTCATTCTGGAAGGCACAATGCATCAACACAAGTATTCCCCTACTCTTGGGAACCATGTTCAAGCCTTCGTCACGATGGTATCTACTAGCAGGACAATGCAAAATCTCACACCACTCGCAGTGTACGTCCGTGGTTCGAATAGCGCCAAGGTGAGTTTACCGTACTCCAGTGGCCACCAGGATCTCCGGATTTAAACCCAATCGAGAATTTATGGGACCACCTCGGTTAGGCTGTTCAAGTCCTGGCTCCTCAACTGAAAAACACCGTGCAGCTGCTCACGACACTTTTTGGTTTCACATCATTGTCGATACCTTTCATAATCTCACTGACTCCCTGCCTGCAAGAAGGTTGTTATTTAGACTTTTGGCGGGTGGTACACTAATGTTACTGGACAGTGTGTGGCTAAAGCTAAAACTAAAAGCAGTGTAATAAAAAGCACCAGCATCGCCTCCCATGTCGGCTACATCAGTGTTTGACCTTAGGGCTAAAAACACTGTAAGCTGAGTTATTAAAATGTGTATTCAGACTATGAATTTGAAGCTACTAGGGTCCAAAATCTAGATCGCTAGATATAGAGTGTTCAGTCTAGAAATACGTTGCTAGAGATTGGTGTTGGAAGAAAGTTTCATTACTGGAATTATTTTTTGATCACCAAACTTTGTTCCAATGCCTTAGGTTAGATGCCAAATCATTTTGCAAAGTTTCATGGAGTGAGAGAGAGCGTGTGAAATTATTTATGTTTGTCCGTCCATCAAACAGAACTTTATGTCCAATGTCAACTATATTGCTGTAGGCCTTACGTTGACACTGGGCTCACTCTTTCCCTTCGTTCAGCATCACTACTAACCCAAGCGCAAACACGATACTCTACAGGTGCATGTACACTTAACAGATAACGGCACGTGTAACATCCACTTTCCACTTACGAGCATAGATGTCCGCGGCGGAGAAGCAAGAGGGGGCACTTTTCACCTCCGATCCGTTGATGCGGCTGCCATTTCGGCGTTTTATTACTGTGAAAATGGATGAAAACCTTTACAGATCAGTGTCGGTAATAGCGTCTGCACGGTGGATTGACAGACTGAGTGGGAAAAGCTTTATTTTTAATCAAAATTTTTATTTATGACGGGGATTTGCGTTTCACTGCAGAGCTATTGGTATACATGGCCTGATTCGGTACCGTGTACCGCTGGATATCGTCACCGACACACATCTTCTTCACGTGCATACCATTCTGAAAGCGAGTATCGCTGACGACGTGATGTTTAGGTGAAGTGTTGCTGACTGTACGCTTCCAACATACCCTCTACCAGCCAGTCCGAGGGCAGTGAATGGCCACAGAGCTGGCTGACGAGAGTGATCCTGGATCGACCTGACGCTCTTTTCGTAGTCACCTTTTGGTCCATCCAGACGTGCGTTCCGCATTCTTCTTCGGGCAGTACGCCCTCTGGAATGAATCTGGTACACCAGCCAGTTATTGAAATTCATTCTGTTGTTTTGCTTTAACATTCCCTCAGATTATCCAGTCCTGAACACTTTCATCCCGCTGTCTCCCGCCCCTCGTCAAGTCTTTGAAAAAACGTCTTTTGTCTTTTTCTGTCGCTTTCTCGTTCAGTCGTTACGGACTTGACGAAAGAAACCAGGCCAATACACAGGCGCATGGATTCCGTCGTACGTTTCCGACACATCATAAACGTGACACCCGTTTATGTGCAAGTCATCCATCCCAGATTCCCCTTAAGGCCACGCTTGCTTCGCAGTCGAGTCACCACAGTACCATTTCATTGTGGACAAGGAAAACACATGTTATTTTGCTGATTCTGAAGCCAGTTTTACACGACACAGCTACTTATTGTGGCACAGCTGCAACAACACAAGCAAGCTATGGTGTAGATGTGTACATCTGTACTTAATTATACACTGAAGAGCCAAAGAGACTGGTACATCTGCCTAATATCGTGGACAGCTCCCGTGAGCACGTAGAAGTGCTCCAACGCGACGTGGCATGGAACGGGCTGTAGTCTGAAGTAGTGCTGCAGGGAACTGGCACCATGAATTCTGCAGCGCTGTCCGTAAATCAGTAAGAAGACGAGAGGGTGGAGACCACTTTTGAACAACACGTTGCAGGGCATCCCAGATATGCTCAGTAATGTTCATGTCTGGGAAGTCTGGTGACCAGCGGAAGCGTTTAAACTCAGGAGAATGTTCCCAGAGCCACTGTGTAGGTATTCTGCGCATGTGGGGTGTCGTACTGTCCTGCTGGAATTGCCCAAGTTCGTCTGGATGCACAATGGACATGAATGAACGTAGGTGATCAGACAAGATACTTATATCCGTGTCACCTGTCAGGGTCATATCTAGACGTATCAATGGTTCCATATCAGTCCAACTGGACACGTCCCACACCATTACAGAGCCCCCATCAGCTTGAACAGTTCCCGACTGACATGCAGAGTCCGTGATTCATGAGGTTGTATCCATACCCGTACACGTCCATCTGCTCGAAACAATTTGAAACGAGACTCGTCCGATCAGGCAACATATTTCCAGTAATCAACAGTCCAAATTTGGTGTTGATGGGCCGAGGCGAGTGAGGCTTAAAGCTTTGTGTCGTGGAGTCATCAAGTGTACACCAGCGGGCCTTCGGCTCCGAAAGCCCATATCGATGATGTTTCGTTGAATGATTCGCACGGTGACATTTGTTGATCGCCCAGTATTGATATCTGTACCAATTTGCGGAATAGTTGCACTTCTGCCGCGTTGAACGATTCTTTTCAGTCAACATTAATCCCTTTCTTTCAGGATATTTTCCGGCCTCAGTGATGTCGGAAATTTGATGTGTTACCGGATTCCTGATATTCATGGTACACTCTTGAAATGGTCATATGGGAAAGTGCCAACTTCGTCGCTACCTCGGAGATGCTGTGTCCCATCGCTCGTTCGTCGACTGTAATACCACGTTGAAACTCACTTACATCTTGATAACCTGCCGTTGTAGCAGCAGCAACCGATCTAACAACTGCGCCAGACACTTGTTGTCTTATATAGGCGTTGCCTACCGTTGCGCCGTATTCTGTTTACCTACCTCTGTATTTGAACACGCATGTCTGTACCAGTTTCTTTGGCGCTTCAGTGTAGATCCAAACATATTAGTCAACAAATCTGAACACAATAGTCGAAAAAGGAGAATACCATTTTGTGTGCTAGATCAAAGAGGAAAAAGTGCGACATTTAAATGTCGGAAAACGTGGACTCCAGGATTGGGGCGGAACGCATCCTGCAATCCCAGAGCTACGAATTTTGCATTCCAGTCAGCATGCTGGACGGTATTGTGATGAACTGCAAAGACGAGCCTATTGTACGTTGTTAAAAGCTCATTCTACAGGCCCGTCTGAGGGTGACTTTGAAGGTTTCCCACATCGATGTTGTCGGAAATTGATTCTGAGCTACTCTTTGCCTAATCAACCTAAGAAATATAGCTTTCCGGACACACTGGTTTTTTCAACTGCAGTTACGTCAGCCGACACTAGAAACCTCGAACGTAATGCATTGACACGGACAGTCTGAACATGGTTTTAGGCAGTTTCTTACATCTGACAAGGTAAATACTCGGCTGGTACCCCGCTGGTACCCTACCTCATTTACACGATTCGCAAACATTTAATTAACGTTCAAGAAATTTCACGTGGGATGACACTAGGCGCGGTCAACGGGGGTGCACAAATTCCATCGCGTGGGTTGACTTGGAAGGGGTGGGAGGGGCGGGGGAGGGGGAGAGATGGTGACAGGAGGGGCATCTTGCAACTCTCTACCGCTGACATTGCCAGATGCAGTAGTTAATAGGGCAACCCCGTGACGATAAGCGATGCAGGCCAGGATCAAGAAGAGAAGGAATAGAATAAATCCATTAACATGAAGAGTTATGAACTTTCATAGGCAAAAAATGTCATGTAGTTGAATAAACCTTTTTTAAAGTTTGTTTCCTGTTTCTGTATTTGGAAGAGTATTAATGTGGTATATCTGTTGATTTGCAGCAGGATTATTTCAAACATTCTGACTTTTTTTTACTGACTTTCAATTTCAATTTCACTTAAAATTATGGGAATATGAATGAAATACTTTTTAAATATTTTCTAGATTTATTTGGTTGGCTGGTTGGTTCGGGGGAAAGGACCAAACAGTGACGTCATCGGTCATATCAGTTTAGGGAAGGATGGGGAAGGAAGCTGGCAGTGATCTTTCTAAGGAACCATACAGGCTTGTACCTGAAGCGATTTAGGGAACTCATGGAAAATCTAAATCAGAATGGCCGGACTCAGGTTTGAACAGTCGTTCTCCCGATTGCGAGTCCAGTGTGGCAACCACTGCGAACCTCGCACGGAAGTTTTATTTCATAACTCGTAGGACATCCTGGGTATAATCATGGGAGTGTGTAATTTAACGCTGTTGAATCAAAAAAGTGGTATTCATATTCAAACTAAAAATTTTGCCCCCTCTTGAGAAAATTTCTGCAAATGCCAATGCTTAAATGTCTGGAAATGGAAAGGAACTGCTAAATTGAAGCTTCTGAATGGCTAGGAGACTTTCCACACAATATTTAAAATCCATACTATTTGCGATGTTTGTGATGTGGAAGGAAGGATGATTGAAGAGGAGAACAGCAGTAAAAGCAAAAGGATGGAGGGCAGTAATACATTATCGTTTCTATAAGCTCCAGACACTACAGAACCGTTTGAAGAGCACTTGACCGTGAAAGGCAAAAATCCCGAGTTCGAGTCTCGGTCCGGCACACAGTTTTAATCTGCGACGAAGTTTCAAATCAGCGCACACTCCGCTGCAGAGTGAAAATCTCATTCTGGCAGGGCATACGATGTCATGTGAATCCCCACCACCGCAGAACACACTGGAAACATCAACATAAATACCTCGCCCTTCTTAACAAATGTCATTCCTGATTTCTGACAGACGACTGCCGATTGCCCTTGCGTCAGCTGCAGCTACTCAGTGTGAGGGGAAGCTATGGAGGTCCACCTTCAGTATTCCTAGCAGTCTTTTATGGAACAACGAGTCCGGCTAGAAGGACGCTGCTGCTACCCATTGCACTGCCAACTTCCAAGACCACACTAATGGGGCACAGACGCCGCCGTAACGCTGCAGGCCTGCTCAAGGGGCTTGACCTGCGTGTACTGGATGCTGTCTGTCATCGCCTTCGAGTGCGTGTGTGCTGCTGCTGCTCATCCCTTTCCTGTGGCAGGCAGCAACGCTGTCGACTCCTAATTCCTAAATGGTGGCTGAGAATTGACCCCTTTGTGCCAGCAAGTACTTCTGGTGGACCTGGGTCGTAACTCCCGGGTGCAAATCTTCGACGTCCACGAGTGCACTTTGGAGATCAACACACAGAACTGGAGGCCGGCGGATCCCGTGGTCGATGGCCGCCTGTGATGCAGCAGCTGCCACGTGACACATCACTGTGCTGTTCAGCACTGCAAGACAAGAGCAAGACGGCCCTCTGTCACTGACAAGGCGCTGCTCCGCCAGCCCGGCTGCAGTGCGGCACTTGGAAAGACAACCCTTTATTACTTCATAATAAATATATTATTGTCAATGAAGTTTTCTCGGCGCTCTGTAGCACAACTAGGTTCTCACCACAACATCCTGCCCGGCTCTCTCCTGACAGCTGTAGGAGTCTGGGACGGGACCCCTGTACAATTAATACACTCTGTGGGAGATATTCAGAACTGTTGCTAAAATTTCTCATGATGAATAAATCCGTTCGAGGCGTAAGTGACAAATCCTTTATTCGAATAAAATCGTACACAAGACCTGGTTTCACGGTGTAAATCACATGTTGAGGCTCTTCAAAATGCAAGGGGAACTAAGAGGGAGTCTATACAAATTAACTTTCACTGAAAGGGCCCACAGAAATGTGAACATCATGTCACACCATCGTTGCGTACGAGAAAATCGTACCAGTCAAGTAGTTTATGAGATACCACGCAGAAGAGACATGAAAAGGTTGTCTGAGTCAACCACTAAAACACCGGGTAAACGAGACCTAATCAAGAAAAACCATTAAGGTAACAGCAAACAAGCACACATTGCGAGCCTAATGTAACCAATGAACCGACTGTGAACGATCAGACATGTGACATGGGCTTAAGAAATTAAATGTAGGTATAAGAGCCATGAAACGCCAATTTCTGATCCTCAATGGTTATATATGCCACCTCCAGAGCTAATGCCGAGGGCGGGAAGGACCACCGAAGAAATCGTGGCTAACAACATTGCCACACCCCCACGTTTTCTCCAGAACGCCATCTACTAATAACAGCGCTAAAACCAGCTTATGTATGCATGGCATTAGCTAAGAAATGCTGTGACAGAGCAAACAATAAAAGTAAGACGTGAAATGTATAATGCAGCTCACAAGAAAAAAAGGAATAAAATATATAATGAAATTGTCAAGAAATAAAACCATAGTACGTAATATAAAATTAATAAAACTGCAGAACAATATTAAAATGTCCAAACTGACATACCACAAATTAAACATAATGGTGGAAGATATGTGAATCTGCAGAATACTTCATACTAATAGTGCAAGGCTATGGATGCAGATAGTGCAACATCACATGTGGGGTAACCTACATAATAATGGTGCATAAAATCTCCAGTAATGGAGAAGCCAGCGTGACTAGTAAACTCCAAAAACTATTAACATATACACAGCGACAGAGCTACACATTACATACTATGAAGAGGAACAATATATTACGTACAGCACCTTAAAAGAAATGTCGATCTTAGCTCTGAAAACTTCTTGTATAAATAATAAACAGCCAATCTGTTGCAAAACGGAAGATTTGTTAAAATCTCTTTACCAAGGTCTCAGCGTTTATAAAAACGACGTACTCAGAAGGAGATACTGACAACTGGATTACATGTTGCGGTAGAGGTTGGTTAAAATATAGTCAAAATGTGTTAGTCAAATATAAACTTTCACCTCTGTAATAAATTAAAATATGCGCAACAAGGTTGTTGTCATATAGTATTTCCTCATCAATGTACAGCTAGTACATATGTCATGTCCCTTAGATACATTTAGTGCAGCTAGTTTCGGCCACAGCTTCTCTAGCCAAGGGAACACTACACATTTTCTAACAGAGCGGCGTAGGCTGCAGAAGAAGAAATCGCTGACAGAGGAGTGGACCACTTCTGTAGGCGAGACGATGCAGGTTGAGCATTTTCGTCCGGGCAATACAAAAGCTGTAGTAGCTCGAAAGCTCGATCGAGAGTGATACTGAAAGGGGACAGTGTAGCACAGTGGGGGAGAGACAGCATATTGCAGTGTATGAGAAAGTGAAAACCAAGATAGATGCAACCAGATTTGGATCTTTGCGAAGGCAAACATCATCCATACGATCGGAAACACATCATAGAAGTGTGGACGAGGAAGCGGCAAATTTTTCAGTTAGTTACCGGTGGAGCACACCATCACTGAAGGCATATGCAGTAAACATGGTCCTGGAAACTAGTTAAGCAGAAGGTGGAGTTTGGACACTCAGAGGCGACACGCCACAGCTATGGCAGACAACTGGAGGTTTACTGTGGCTAGTATTTGCTTCTATTAAAAGACTTGCCATGGTGGAGAAGGGCGATAATTCTGTAAGTGTGCAAGAAAGGGAAATGTGCCAGTTCAGTGTGAGTGCCAATGAAGGCAGCATTTTTGAACAACGACAATAGATAATAATGATACTTCAGTCGTTAAGGTACAACAATTATGTCCAGATGAGAGGGTAGCACTGGAACAAAATTCTTCAACAGATGCAACAATGGGAAATGCTTTAAACTTTGTCAATAATAAGATGAATAATTTCAATGAAACTAATTTGTTCTGATGTTATTGTATTTAAGGTAAATAAGCAAGAAACAATGGAAGCTAATGACAAAATTGGTATACTGGCTGTTAACCAAATTGAACTAGAAATGTACATAAAGAAAACAATTGAGAAAAAATTCAGAAAATGGTACCTAAATTAACGGTGAGAATAGGTCAGCAATCTGACAGTATTAAAAGTTTGGCTAGTGATTTCCGTAAGAAAATTGGTCAGCAGTCTGGAAATATTACTAGTTTGGCTAATGATCTCAACCAACAGTCAATAAATATGAATTGTTTGGCTACTGTACTCAGACAACAAACTAGTAGCATCATCTCTTTCCTGGTGATCGTTAAATTTAAAATTTGAGATTAATTGAAAAATAGAGCGTATTAGTGATGAATCAGACGAAATGTGGAAGAAAGATATGTGTTTGTTTGACACTAAGATTGAGGAAAGAATGCCTCAAGTTGAGAATAATTGTAAGAACTCCTCCGAAAGTATTAGAAGTCTGTTAACAGGGATTATTAAAAAGGTAGCTATTGGGAGCAAGAAATGAATAGATAAAGGATGATGCACATAAAACCAAGTACAAAGAAGCTGCTGTGGAATTTGTGAAAAAGCCATAAAGCTTTCGATAATAAAATTAATTCTGCACCTGAAAATTGTTTAAAATCTGTGCAAACGTTGTATCTGATGGCATGGAAGTGGTAGAGTCTAATGTAGATCAGGTAAGTAACCGAACTGAGACTGTAGAAAATAAACTGCATAAGCATGACAACAGACTGTCTGTGGAAGAGCACGACATTATAATAGGCACTAATGACATTAGAATAGGCACTAACAGCGTGGAATGTAATCTTGTTATTGAATCAACTGGATTTTCGTATTTTGCAGATAATTCTAACGTTTTGATCCGCCATGAAACGTGCATTGGAAGGAATTTTTGAAAGATATTGAAAAAGTTTTTTTTTGCCCGTAGATGACATTCGCATTTATCAGTTATGTGGAAAGCATAGATAAGTTGTGCAGGAAGAGGAGCAAGCTAACAGAAATTTAAGGCCGCAGGGGGGAACTGTAGAAACTCATCAAATGGTTTATGAAAACAGAATGCGTTGATTCTCATAACACAGCGGTAGAGAAGGAAGCAGATGGCACCATGTTGCGGCAAATAGGCCAACTAATATGGAGCAAGGACCTGTTTATATATCACGTTCTATAATGCGTGGCGATGATGACTTTCAAAATAGACGGCAGATGGGTAGGCGAGTAGGGAATGATGTAGAACCACAGAATAAGGGAAACTGTAGATGCCGGACAAAAATAATGAAACAACAGAATCAGAACACATTACCACGCCTAATAAGATGTAGGAAACTCGTTGGCATTCAAAACGGATTCCAGTCATCTCCGCATGGATAAATGCAGGTCCCGTTTGGTTTTCTAGGGAATATTATACCATTTTTCCTGCGTAACAGTGGCAAGTTTAGGAGACGATGAAGGTGAATAGCGATCATGCGCCCTTCTCTCGTCAGCGTACTACGAAAATAGTGAGATCTGGTGACTGTAGTGGCCAAGGAAAATGTCCTAGTGATCATAAAAACAGTCCTGGATGATGTGAGCTGTGTGAACGGAGGTCATGTCGTTTTGGAACGCAGTATCACCATTGGGAACAAACGTTGTACCATGGGTACAAAATGGTTACATGGTCCTTGGCAGTGATGCGACCTTGCAAAGTAACCACGATATGGCTGCCCAAATCATCACCGAACCCCTACCATGTTTCATACTTGGGACGAAATCTCGTCCAGAAGTTGAAAACAGCTTGAAACAATGTCTGTCTTCCACTGCCCTGTAGTCCAGTTTTTATGGCTTCAACACCACGCTATCTTTTCAGGCAGTTGCCTCAATGATGAGTGACTTTGGAATTCCATCTCGCCGTGAAATTCCCTGCTTAGCGAGCTCCCTTCCTGCTGTTTTGGTGGCCACAGCGTTCATCAGTGCGAAATTCAGTTCAGCAGTGACTTTTTCAGATGGTGTCCACCTGTTTTTCGTGGCAATCCACATCAATGACCGTCTCTCACGATCATTCAACACACACTCTCGTCTGCGTTGTGTCTTAGCGGGTGAAGTTTTTCTGCTTTCTCTGTACGTGATACACATCTTTGATATGGTGCCTCTTGAAACACCAAAGACTTTGGGTTCCTTGGTTATGGAAGCACCCACCATATGAGCACCAACAATTTGCCCACGTTCGAATCCAATTAGCTTCGAAATGATGCACTCACAACTACATGGAACTCTGTCCTGACGGCGATTGACACTTGCAACGTTATGACACCAATGCGTAGTGCTATTCATCGTCTGCAACAATGGAATCTGCAGGCTCAACTATCATCTCCATTCTTGTTCAAGTAGGCATTTCTGGAACTGCAATAAAATGAATACCTCTAGCTTCATACAGTCCTTGACAGGGACAGTTGAAAATGTGTGCACCACCCGGGACTCGTACACGGGATCACGTGCTTACATGGCAGGCGCACTATCCATCTGCAATTCAAATGGTTCAAATGGCTCTGAGCACTATGGGACTCAACATCTATGGTCATCAGTCCCATAGAACTTAGAACTACTTAAACCTAATTAACCTAAGGGCATCACACAACACCCAGCCATCACGAGGCATAGAAAATCCTTGACCCCGCCGGGAATCGAACCCGGGAACCCGGGCGTGGGAAGCGAGAACGCTATCGCACGACCACGAGATGCGGGCTATCCGTCTGCGCAACCGAAAACACAGAGGATAGTGGAACAGCAGGGACTTGTCTCTGGCACGCCTGCCGTGAGACCCATATTCTCGACTTATGGTCCCGCACTATATTCAAAGTGCCCCTGCCCATTATACTCATTAACCGCGGCTTTTTGGCGATTCCCGTACGAGTTCCGTCAGTGTTTGTGCAAGATGGTCAAATGGCCGGTGAGCAGTAACTTATATATTTATATATGAAGATGGTATCGGTGACCATGCAGCTCGTTAGAATGAAATTACAATGAAATGAATACCCCTAGTTGTATACAGGTGTTGATATAAGTCAACGGGGACAACTCAAAATATATGCCCCGACCAAGACTCGAACAAGGGATTTCCTGCTTACATAGCTGACGCTCTATCCATCTCAGCCACCGAGGGCACAGAGTCTATGTCCGAAAGAACAGATTCCACCTTCAAATGTATATTTCTCGTATTGTTTCCATATATCTGTTCAACGCTTGTAGATCCCGTCTGTGAAGTGGCTAGCATTTGCAGAACGGATAACACTAATTTGAACTTTCTGTTTAATAACAAGCAAATCTCGGAATCTAGAAATAATGACGGAAGAATGGAACTCAGGCAAATGAAATTAATAAAGTTAGGATATGCATGATTAACGATGGCTTGGGAGAGGTTTTGAAAAGAAGTGAGCTAAGTAAATACTTCAGCATAGATACTTTGTTAGAGAGTTTAATTGGAAATAATGAAGAATCTCACAAACAGGAAATGTGTACAAAGAACAGCCTGAGAAAACTTGCTTGAAGAAAAAGAGGACGAATGTAATGAAGGAGATTACAAGATCTAGACGAAGAAAAGAAGGAAAATCTATCAGAGACAGTTAAGATGGGTTTACTGGTAGCAAAAGGGAGGATGATCATAATGGAGGACAATCAGTTAATGGAAATGAGAAGGACGATGAAGTTGAAAGTGAATTGGAGGAGTTAGTGGACACACTAATTACTTTCAAAAGAGATAAGAGTGATTAGTTGAGATGTTTTGATCTGTTGTTAGTGGAGAGATTAACTGGTGTTAAGAAAGTGAACAGAAAGAGCAATCCTAAAAATATGTGTGTAATATGTAGATACAGAGAAGGGAAATCGTGCGAGAATCCGAAGTCGGTAACAGTGAAGAAAAAACCAGGACATCTAGTTATTAATTCGATGGTAAAGTATGAAGAAGGGCAGTGTTTTGCTGACAGTAGCAGATGGGCTATGCCTGCTTTAGTGCTAGTTGCTGGACTGAGTCAAGAAGACGTGTTACCGCCCAAACGATCTGCCACCGTGATGCTCTCGGTGGTACTGTGCCATCATTAATGCTTATACACCATGGCGCTTGCACCACGCAGCCGTACGTCACACGTCACACATTCCCGGCTCATGCACAGCTCCGCTTAGCTGACCAGCGCAGCCACGCCCCATGCACATAGCCAACTCCGTGTTAACGTAGCAACCCACGTCATGTAGCTGCATGATGATACCACACCAATGACGTGGTGCTATAGTGTCGTAAACTTGTCGATGGCGAACCAGAATTTGAGTAAAAAATGTAGTACTGCAGGAAGACAGTAATTTGCTTCATAGTGAGGGAGGACTGAATTTATAAAAGCAGATGGTAAAGTAAGGGTTTTAGTGGGAAAGTGGAATAGACATCTTAATGATGACATGTTCAACCTAGAAGTGCGAGAGAGTAAGAACAAAAGAATGTGATAAGAACATTTTTATAGGATAATTTCACGATTTAGTATGTAATCCATTTTTGTATTAAGTAAAACTGTTACTATAAAGACTCTGAGAAGCATTGTGGCTTACCTACAATATACCTGACTGTGTACAAAACATGAAGAAGAAACTGTTAAAAATAATAGTAACCATGAAATGTAAATTTTGTAAAAGAGTGATTTGTGCTAGATTTAAGTTTCTTTCGGTAATTTTGAAAAACTAGTATAAATAATATTCTGAATTAATTTAGTACGTATAGAAAATGCTGGCTTCAACAACCCAATTATTCCTTAGGTTATTGATTTTATTCCTCACTTTGAGAGCAATAGTATTTATAAGTAACTTCTGTTTTGTGCCATTTCAAAGAACTGTTGTTGTTGTTGTGGTCTTCAGTCCAGGGACTGGTTTGATGCAGTTCTCCATGATACTCTATCCTGTGCTAGCTTCATCTCCCAGTACTTACTGCAGCCTACATCCTTCCGAATCTGCTTAGTGTATTCATCTCTTGGTCTCCCTCTACGATTTTTACCCTCCACGCTACCCTCCAATGCTAAATTTGTGATCCCCTGATGTCTCAGAACATGTCCTACCAACCGGTCCCTTCTTTTTGTCAAGTTGTGCCACAAACTCCTCTTCTCTCCAATTCTGTTCAGTACCTCCTCATTAGTTATGTGATCTAATCATCTAACCTTCAACATCCTTCTGTAGCACCAAATTTCGAAAGCTTCTATTCTCTTTTTGTCTAAACTACACTCCTGGAAATTGAAATAAGAACACCGTGAATTCATTGTCCCTGGAAGGGGAAACTTTATTGACACATTCCTGGGGTCAGATACATCACATGATCACACTGACAGAACCACAGGCACATAGACACAGGCAACAGAGCATGCACAATGTCGGCACTAGTACAGTGTATATCCACCTTTCGCAGCAATGCAGGCTGCTATTCTCCCATGGAGACGATCGTAGAGATGCTGAATGTAGTCCTGTGGGACGGCTTGCCATGCCATTTCCACCTGGCGCCTCAGTTGGACCAGCGTTCGTGCTGGACGTGCAGACAGCGTGAGACGACGCTTCATCCAGTCCCAAACATGCTCAATGGGGGACAGATCCGGAGATCTTGCTGGCCAGGGTAGTTGACTTACACCTTCTAGAGCACGTTGGGTGGCACGGGATACATGCGGACGTGCATTGTCCTGTTGGAAAAGCAAGTTCCCTGGCCGATCTAGGAATGGTAGAACGATGGGTTCGATGACGGTTTGGATGTACCGTGCACTATTCAGTGTCCCCTCGACGATCACCAGAGGTGTACGGCCGGTGTAGGAGATCGCTCCCCACACCATGATGCCGGGTGTTGGCCCTGTGTGCCTCGGTCGTATGCAGTCCTGATTGTGGCGCTCACCTGCACGGCGCCAAACAAGCATACGACCACCATTGGCACCAAGGCAGAAGCGACTCTCATCGCTGAAGACGACACGTCTCCATTCGTCCCTCCATTCACGCCTGTCGCGACACCACTGGAGGCGGGCTGCACGATGTTGGGGCGTGAGCGGAAGACGGCCTAACGGCGTGCGGGACCGTAGCCCAGCTTCATGGAGACGGTTGCGAATAGTCCTCGCCGATACCCCAGGAGCAACAGTGTCCCTAATTTGCTGGGAAGTGGCGGTGCGGTCCCCTACGGCACTGCGTAGGATCCTACAGTCTTGGCGTGCATCCGTGCGTCGCTGCGGTCCGGTCCCAGGTCGATGGGCACGTGCACCTTCCGCCGACCACTGGCGACAACATCGATGTATTGTGGAGACCTCACGCCCCACGTGTTGAGCAATTCGGTGGTACATCCACCCGGCCTCCCGCATGCCCACTATACGCCCTCGCTCAAAGTCCGTCAACTGCACATACGGTTCACGTCCACGCTGTCGCGGCATGCTACCAGTGTTAAAGACTGCGATGGAGCTCCGTATGCCACGGCAAACTGGTTGACACTGACGGCGGCGGTGCACAAATGTTGCGCAGCTAGCGCCATTCGACGGCCAACACCGCGGTTCCTGGTGTGTCCGCTGTGCCGTGCGTGTGATCATTGCTAGTACAGCCCTCTCGCAGTGTCCGGGGCAAGGTCGGTGGGTCTGACACACCGGTGTCAATGTGTTCTTTTTTCCATTTCCAGGAGTGTATTTATCGTCCACGTTTCACTTTCATACATGGCTACACTCCATACAAATACTTTCAGAAACGACTTCCTGACATTTAAATCTATACTCAATGTTAACAAAATTCTCTTCTTCAGAAACGTTTTCGTTGCCATTGCCACTGTACATTTTATATCCTCTCTACATTGACCATCATCAGTTATTTTGCTCCCAAAACAGCAAAACTCGTTTACTACATTAAGTGTCTCATTTCCTAACCTAGTTCCCTCAGCATCACCCGACTTAATTCGACTACATTCCGTTATCCTCGTTTTGCTTTTGTTGATATTCATTATATATCCTCCTTTCAAGACACTGTCCATTCCGTTCAACTGCTCTTCCAAGTCCTTTTCTTTCTCTGACAGAATTACAATGTCATCGTCCAACCTCTCTTCTCCATGGATTATAATACCTTCTCCGAATTTTTCTTTTGTTTCCTTTACTGCTTGCTCAATATACAAATTGAATAACATCGGCAAAAGGCTACAACCCTGTCTCACTCCCTTCCCAACCACTGTTTCCCTTTCGTGCCCCTCGACTCTTATTACCTCCATCTGGTTTCTGTACAAATTGTAAACAGCCTTTCGCTTCCTGTATTTTACCCCTGCCACCTTTAGAATTTGAAAGACAGTATTGCAGTCAGTACTGTCAAAAGCTTTCTCTAAGTCTACAAATCCTAGAAACGTAGGTTTGTCTTTCCTTAATCTTTCATCTAAGATAAGCCTCACGTGTTCTGACATTTCTACGGAATCCAAACTGATCTTCGCCGAACTCGGCATCTACCAGTTTTTCCATTCGTCTGTAAAGAATTCGCTTTAGTATTTTGCAGCTGTGACTTATTAAACTGATAGTTCGGTAATTTTCACATCTGTCAACACTTTCTTTCTTAGGGATTGGAATTATTGTATTCTTCTTGAAGTCTGAGGAAATTTCGCTTGTCTCATACATCTTACTCGTCAGATGCTAGAGTTTTGTCAGGACTGGCTCTCCCAAGGCCGTCAGTAGTTCTAATGGAATGTTGTCTACTCCGGGGGCCTTGTTTCGACTCAGGTCTTCCAGTGTTCTGTCAGACTCTTCACGCAGTATCGTATCTCGCATTTCATCTTCATCTGCATCCTCTTCCGTTTCCATAATATTGTCCTCGAGCACATCGCCCTTTTATAGACCCTCTATATACTCCTTCCATCTTTCTGCTTTCCCTTCTTTGCTTAGAACTGGGCTTCCACCTGAGCACTTGAAATATATAAGAAGGGCTCTCTTCTCTCCAAAGGTCTCTTTAATTTTCTTGTAGGCAGTATCTATCTTGCCGCTAGTGAGACAAGCGTCTACATCCTTACATTTGTCCTCTAGCCATCCGTGCTTAGCCATGTTGCACTTCCTGTCGATCTAATTTTTTATACGGTTGTATTCCTTTTTGCCCACTTTATATACTGAATTTTTATATTTTCTCCTTTCATCAATTAAATTCTATATTTCTTCTGTTACCCAAGGATTTCTACTACCCCTCGTCTTTTTACCTACTTGATCCTCTGCTGCCTTCACTACATGATCCCTCAGAGCTACCCGTTCTTCTTCTACTGTATTTCTTTCCCCCATTCCTATCAATTGTTCCCGTATGCTCTCCCTGAAACTCTGTACAGCCTCTGGTTTTGTCAGTTTATCCAGGTCCCATACCTTTAAATTCCCACCTTTTTGCAGTTTATTCAGTTTTAATCTACAGTTCATAACCAATAGATTGTGGACAGAGTCCACATCTGACCCTGGAAATATGTTGCAATTTAAAACCTGGTTCCGAAAGCTCTGTCTTACCATTATATAATCTATCTGATGCCTTCTAGTATCTGCAGGATTCTTCCATGTATACAACCTTCTTTTATGATTCTTGAACCAAGTGTTAGCTATGATTAAGTTATGCTCTGCGCAAAATTCTACCAGACGGCTTCCTGTTTCATTTCTTACCCCCAATCCATATTCACCTACTATGTTTCCTTCTCTCCCTTTTTCTCTTCTCGAATTCCAGTCATTCATGATTATTAAATTTTCGTCTCCCTTCACTATCTGAATAATTTATTTTAGCTCATCATACATTTCAGCAATTTCTTCATCATCTGCAGAACTAGTTGGCATTTAAACTTGTACTACTGTAGTAAGTATGGGCTTCGTGTCTATCTTGGCCACAATAATGCGTTCACTATGCTGTTTGTAGTTGCTTACATGCAATCCTATTTTTTTTATTCATTATTAAAACCTACTCCTGCATTACCCCTATTTGATTTTGTATGTGTAACCATGTATTCACCTGACCAAAAGTCTTGTTCCCCCTGACACCGAACTTCACTAATTCCAACTATATATAACTTTAACCTATCCATTTCCCTTTTTAAATTTTTTTACCTACCTGCCTGATTAAGTGATCTGACATTCCACGCTGCGATCCGCAGAACGCCAGTTTTCTTTCTCCTGATAACGACGTCCTCTTGAGTAGTCGCCTCCTGGAGATCCAAATGGGGGACTATTTTACCTCCGGAATATTTTACCCAAGAGGACGCCATCATCATTTAACCATACAGTAAAGCCGAATGCTCTCAGGAGAAACTATGGCTGTTTTTTCCCCTTGCTTTCAGCCGTTCGCAGTACCAGGACAGCAAGCCCGGTTTGGTTAGTGTTACAAGGGCAGATCAGTCAATCATCCAGACTGTTGCCCCTACAACTACTGAAAAGGCTGCTGCCCTCTTCAGCAATCACACGTTTGTCTGGCCTCTCAACAGATACCCCTTCGTTGTGGTTGCACCTACGGTACGGCTATCTGTATCGCTGAGGCACGCAAGCCTCCCCACCAACGGCAAGGCCCACGGTTCAGGGGGGGTTCAGAGAACTAGTTACAGAAAATACTCTATTAAATTATATTCATTGAGGATAGTGACTAAAATATTTAAAATTGTAATGAATACTCCAAGGGTAAAGATATAGAGAAAGAATATGCACTAATATTTAGCTTTCACGAAGGTACTATGTACATTAAAGTCTCAGACGGTATTATGATTAAAGGAAAAGTCGACATGTAACTGAATCATGGACTGCGTTTAATATGAAGATGGTGTGTTTTGGAAAACTAAGGTGACATACTGATGTGATAAACAAGAAAAAGAGTCCAAGTATAAAAGGGTGTTAAAAAAGGTAAAACATGAATTCATTTATGCAGAAATAGCTATAGTTTCAAAGGGTGCGGGACGAACACAAGAAGAGAGTAGACACAGGATTAATCAATTATATAGTTGTAAACTGTCGTAGCTTTGTTGGAAAAGAACCAGATTTCCAATAATAGAAAGCATTGAATCTCAAATCGTTACAGTTACGGAAAGCTGGCTAAGGCCGAAAATAAGTTCAGCCCAAATTCTTAGAGGGGACCTAACAGTGATCAGAAGGGACAGGTTATCTGCAATATGTACCGAAGTATTTATTGCCATCAGAAATAGTTTACCTTGTAGTGAAATTGAAGTAGGTAGTTTCTATGAGCTCCTGTGGGTAGCTGTTATACTTGACAACCGGAAAAATTTATAAATAGTTCCATTTACCGACCCTCCAACTCACATGGTGCAGTTTCTGAAGAGTTCAAATAAAACTAGAGTTTCATCGCAAGTGAGTACATCACTCATACAATTATAGTTGGTGGTTAATAACAAATAATCCTGATTAAATAGGGAGAATCATGACAGAGAGAGCGATTAGCGACTACACCGTGGTTGTAGCTAAACTGAATACTGTAACATCCAAACCCAACAAAAATAAACGCAAAATACATCTGTTTAAAAAAGCGGATAAAAATTCGCTTGACGTTTTCCTAAGAGAGAGTCTCCACTCCTTCAAATCTGGCTATGTAAGAGTGGAGCAGATATAGTTTAAATTCAAAGAAATAGTGTCGACGGCAGTTGAGAGGTATATAACAAATAAATAAATAAAAATAGTGCTAGCCCGACATGGTTCACAATACAGTTCACAGCATTATTGCAGAAGAAACGAAAACAGCATGCCGGGTTTAAAATAACACAAAATCCCCAAGATTGCCGTAGTTTTATAGAAGCTCGAAATTTAGCACGAACTTCAAGCAACATACTTTTAACAGTTTCAATAACGAAACTATGTCTCGAAATCTGGCACAAAATCCAAAGAGATTTTGGTCGTATGTGAAGTACACCAGCAGCAAGACGCAATCATTACCTACAACGCGCGATACCAATGGTAAAGTTGCCGATGGTAAGTAAAGCGGAGTTATTAAACATGGTTTTTCGATATTCCTTCACAAAGAAAGACGAAGTAAACATTGCAGCATTGAAATCAATAACAACTGCCAAGATGAGTAATTTAGAAGTTGATATCCTCGGTGTAGCGAAGCAGTTTGAAACAACTACGAAAGGCAAGGCTTCCGGTCCAGATTGTATACCAGTCAGAATCTTTTCAGAGTAGGTTGATAAAATAACTCCATATTTAGCAATCATATACAGCCGCTCGATCGAATAAAGATCGGTATTCAAAAACTAGAACATTGCACAAAACACTCAAAATAGAAAATAGGAGTAATCCGCTAAATTACAGACCCATATCACTAACGTTTATTAACAATAGGGTATTGGAACATATAATTGGCTCGAAAATTATGAATGTGGATCTATTGACAAGTAGCGAACACAGATTCAGAAAATATTGTTCTTGTGAAACACAATTAGCACTTAATTGTCACAAAACACTGAGTTCTATCTATAGTGCTACTATTTACCGTCATGTAAAGGCAGCAGATGATCAAAACGAATTGCAAAATAATTTACACAAGATATCTGTATGGTACTAAAAGAGACAATTTACTCTAAATGATGAGAAATGTGAAATCCAGATGACCACTAAAAAAGAATCTGTTAAATTTCAGTTACTCGATAAACCAAAAAAAAACTAAAGGCTGTAATCCAACTAAATACTTAGGGATTACAATTACGAGTAGCTTAAGCTGCAACGATCACGTAGATAATGTTGTGAGGAAAGAAAATCGGAAATTGCGATTTATTGGCATAATACTTAAAAATATAACATGTCAACTAAAGAGATTGCTTACACTACGCTTGTCCGCCATAATCTGGAGTACTGCTTTGCGTTGCGAGATTCTGATAAGAAATGATTGAAGGAGAACATCGAGAAAGTTCAAAGGGGGGTAGCTCGTTTTCTGTTATCGCGAAATAAAGGAGAGTGTCCAGGGATATATAAACAAATTCGGGTTGCAGCCACGAATACAAAGGCGTCTTTCGATGCGACAGAGGCTTCTCATGAAATTTCGACCACAGACTTTCTCCTCAGAGTATGACAATATTTTGTTGGCGCCAACCAACAAAAGGAGAAATAATCATCATAATAAAATAAGAGAAATCGGAGCTCGCGATGAAAGATTTAAGTGTTCATTTCTCCGGCGCGCTGTTCAAAGGGGAACGGTAGAGAAGTAGTTTATAGATGTACGATGAACCCTCTGCCAGGCACTTCATTGTGAATTGCAGAGTAATCATACCGACGAAGACGTGTAGCATGACACAGGCTCACTGAAATGCTAACCGGGTAGGAAAATTTGATGTGGAGTGATTAACATTCCAGAGATGCACACCAGAGGGCGTGAAAAGAAATAATAAGCCATGCGGATTTAAGTTATCCAAAAGGTCACAGTTCATACAGAAAACCCATAATTTGCAAATTCGGCTTTTGCTTTTCGTCACTGCACAATCTTTTTAAGACTTTAATTCCTTAAAACTAAAACATCTTTCCAGCGTTCAATGTAAACTTATCCGATCGTCATAATGTCCGTGTCGTGAATTTTTCTTGACTCCACAAAACAGTTCTCTTTCCCGTGCGCGTGAATGCTCTCACCTCTGACGGGCTAGGGGTCATCATAGCCAGTCAGGTTGCAGTTCTTGACCTTGCGATCCCATGTACATTTTAAAATCGATTTATAAATAAAGAATTTCAATAAACCCGCAAACAGCTGAATAATTCGTTATTTACATTCATTACATAACTGAATTATCGGAGTATGTTTATCGTTTCCCAATATCACAAAGCTGGCGAATTTCACATTACCAATTTCCGTTGGTGTCTATAACTAACTCACATTATGCAGTTACGAATCCTCAAGTTATCATATACTCAGTTATCAGAAATGCGAACATGCACATATCGCATATTTCACATTCCTCTCTTCTTTCACTCTGATAATCAAACACGTGAAATTCGCAATAATTAATATAAGACATATTAGCATAAGATAAACGTTTTTGCCAAAAATACGTTGTTTGGACAGCTTAAGGTTTCATTACCTGTTCAACAGTGACTGTAGGAACCGTAACTACTAGCACCTAAATAGACTATAGGAACAGACATCTGCCACAAAAGGGCCGTGACGCATCGTCTGTATACGACTACTTGCTATTGTCAGACATGTTGTATGAGTCCGTTATATTAGTCTGTAAGAGTAATTGCATGTGACTTGTGTTATGACGTTTTGTTGCAGAAGGGAAAGTTTACTCTCTGATGTTGTTGTTGTTGTCGTCGTCGTCTTCAGTCCAAAGAATGGATTAATGCAGCTCTCCATGCTATTCTATCCTGTGAAAGCTTCTTCATCTCCCAGTACCTACTGCAACCTACACCCTTCTGAATCTGTTTAGTGTATTCAACTCTTGGTCTCCCTCTACCATTTTTACCCTCCACGCTACCCTCCAATACTAAACTGGTGATCCCTCGATGCCTCAGAACATGTCCTACCAGCCGATCCCTTCTTCTAGTCAAGTTATGCCACAAACTCATCTTCTCCCAAATGATATTCAATACCTCCTCATTAGTTATATGGTCTACACATCTAATCTTCAGCATTCTTCTGTAGCACCATATTTCGAAACCTTTTATTCTGTTCTTCTCTAAACTATTTATTGTCCATGTTTGACTTCCATACATGGCTACGCTCCAAAGAAATACTTTCAGAAACGGCTTCCTGACACTTGAATCTATACTCGATGCTAACAAATTTCTCTTCTTCAGAAAGCCTTTCCTTGCCATTGCCAGTCTACATTTTATATCCTCTCTACTTCGACCAACATCAGTTATTTTTCCCCCCAAATAGCAAAACTCCTTTACTACTTTAAGTGTCTCACTTCCTAATCTAATGTGAAACAAATCATTATAAGATCAGAAGTGTAAAGATGGTTGGAAGGAGCATGTTTGAATGGGGGGACTTCTTGAAAGAGATGTGTAAGACTTGTCTGTCGACATATTTTCAGAGGGCCAATCAGACACAACACACTGTCATTGTTAGTGGGGCACACATTGACACTATTCGTTGTGTCTGCGTAATGAGCGAAACGGGTGAAGATTGATAAGAGACAGTGACATACACTACGATTCCAACCTTTGTCTTTCACCACTGATGTCTTCCTCCCTTTAGAGTTTACAGCCTTTTCCACATGCAAGTCAGACGGTTAGACTTGTATTTCTTGCAGAACAATACAGAGAGTTTTGTCCTGTGGTTGGATCTAGAGCTCCTCTGCGTGAGTCCTCTTATGTTAACATTTCACTAAAATAAGGATGTCATCTTTCACAAATCTTCCCATATTCTCTTCTTCGTCACTGTAGCTCAACGAAAAGGGAGGACCTGGAGAAGATGATTCCGTTACTAATATTTCTACTTCTACAGATACTTCATCTACAGTGTGACCCAGAAATTTAGGATTAAAAGTATATAAAAGGTAGAGGATAATAAACAGTATTTTTACACACGGAATCAACCGTCCGAATGGAATATTTCATGCAATACGATATCTTGAAAGATTACCGCGTATTACCTATGTTTAATAACAAGCAACTGCCTGCCAAACTGACTTTGGCCCCGGTACCAAGAAAAATAAAATTCATTTATCTGTGACGTGCCCACTGTGGAGTTAACGACTGTTATTTGTTATTGAGTGATTGTCGGAAGTGGTTCACTACAAGAACTTGCAGACATGTATTTAACGTACGGTAGGGCAGGTTGTAATGCCAGCAAAGTCAAGCCTTCATCTTTCTAAGATAAGGCTGGTAAAGATATGGTGAGGTAGATTACTGGAGTCCTTTGTTGTTTGGCGAGTATTGATTTATGGCCCTGTTTACTTGCCTGAATGAGCTTTGAACCCATAAAGGAGCCCCATTTCCCAACAGATACAAATTGACATGTGCATCTGCACGTGCGGATATTAGTTTCAGCGTTTATAGTTCCTGTTAGTTATGACGCGTGGGCATTCATTGTTGAATTCAAGAGTGCAGGCGCAGAAGACGCCCTATAGTGGCGTAGTTTCACCTTGAATACCTTTCTAACTAAAAAATACGATCTGGGTCTTGCTGCTTGAATTTCCTATACATTTTTTTTCCTTCATTGAACTTTGGGAATATCCGATTCCACTATGGCTCCGAATAATCGTCTCACTTTGAGTCCAATGTAGTCTGTCTTAAGGGAGCCAGGTAACACTGGAGTATTGAATATTATAGCAAACGTAGCAGTTTTTTCCACCATACAACCTATATTCTTTCATGTATATCACATGCTTCTGTGACACATTCTAATTCTTACTCTTTCTGCAAATCGGTTCTTGTTGATGTTGTTGTTGTTGCTGTTGTAGTGACGGTGGTGGTAGTGATCTTCAGTCCGCAGACTACTATTCGCTCCATCTTCTCTACATAATCACTGCGACCCAAATCCAGCTGAACCCGCTTACAGTATTCATGCCTTTATTCCCTCTACTCTGTACTTATCTGGCCAAAGATCCTGTTATTCCTTCCATGCACCTCAGTAATTCCCACCGTAACTTCAACCTAACTATTTCTATTTTTCAGTTTTCGAATGTTTCTGCCCGTTTAACAGAGTTAACATTTCACACTCCAACACGTAGAGCACGTTAATAGTTTTTTTTTCTGATGACGACTTCCTCCTGAGTAATTTCCGACCAGAGATCCAAATGGAATTCCATTTTACCTTCGGAATATTTTACCCAGGAAGATGTCATAATTATTAAGCCATATGACTTACAGCTTCTTGGGAAATATAACACCTGTAGATTCTCCTTCCATTCAGGCATTTAGTGTTACAAGGCCAGATCAGTCAATCACCCAGACTGTCGCGCGTGCAGTTACTGAAAAGGCTGCTGGCCCTCTGTAGTAACCTCAAGTTTCATCTGGCCTCCCAACAGATGCTTCTCTGTTGTGGTTGCACCTAGGGTACAGCTATCTATATCTTCGAAGCACGTTAATATCTCACCATGACAAGGTTCGTGATCCAATAACCGTTATAATCTACCACGTCGAAACTTTAATTAAATTAGGCCACCTTTCTTTTCGCTTAAGAGATTTCAGTGCCCCAGCCATCTCCTCTCAAACATTTCTGGTATAGAATGGAAATACTTTATGGAATGAACCTTCTCATGGTTTTATAATTATAAAAGCGTTCATTAGCACTGGACAGTTTCTGTCTCCAAGGGTAGCTTGATAGGGAGTACTAGCTTCCGAGTACTCTTGGCTGTGGCGGGGGAGGGGGATGGAGGCAGGTGTGTTTATACTCTCTCACGGCATACCAGTCTTGCTGGGAATGTTTTATGGGCCAACACTGTGGTAAATATCCGTGCACAACAAGATGACACAACTGTCGTTGATTACGTCGGGTTGCAGTGTGGATATCGGATTATAGTGTCGAACTATCGAAAATCATTCTTCAAACCGACATCGGGCGATCTGAACAGTCATAAATATAGGAATGTCCCGTTATTTTGGGGTATGAAAGCTGTTTTTCCCTAATGGCAAGTGATATAGCTACTCGTTGCAAAGTACAGCCGTCAGCATGGTCGTTGAACTATATTCATCAGACGTTCAGTGTTTGAAAAGAAGATAAGTTTAACTGATTTGTTGTTTTACGTTTACGTACACGTCAATGAGGCATACATAAGAAAATCAAGTTCCTTCGACAGTTGGGAACAGTTCGTGCTAGTGGTAGCTTCTTCAATTAAGGACTGCTTCAATGCGAGAAATAGTAACCTTAGCATCACTACAATTAACCCTCACAGGCGAATTGCAGAAGGGGACATGTTATGTGGACATCTTTTCAGCTTGCTCACAGTGCCCTGATGGATACATGTCCAACTAGAAAGACAGAAAACCGCCCCGTCGCTTCCGATATTTCTCAGGATAGTTCGAATAAAGAGTCCACTGTACTGTTCCCCGAAACCACCTGTTTTCATTCCTGTGGGTGTCTTCAGGAATCCGCGTTACGACGAAACGCCATCGTCTTCATGGCTAAAGGGCACTGCTCCATTTAACAGTTCAGCTGCTCATTGATGTAATTATAACAAGAGAAAAAGACGCTGAATATTTACAATTAAGATCTTATACGAATTTTGATTGGTTAACGCTATCATTCAATATTGTATGCCACAACCAGTATGAATCTCTGCTCTCTTACCGTGTGAAGGAAGCAGAGAGGTGAGTCTTTAAGAAGCCGTTAGATACGATGACCTGTAAGTCGATTATCCACTGCCGAAACGGTATTTTCGTAGTTCACATAGGCATTGTGTTCGATAATAATCAAACACCGCGTACAATTTGGGTTCAAGATTGAGATGAATATAGGCAAGGTCATTTGAGGGAATAGATAACAATACAGAAGTGACATTGTGTGCCATAAGAAACGTTGCCAATACATGACATCGAGAGCTTCGTTTTTATCGCTCACATAAGTAGGTTAGTGGTAGTTACGCGAAATGTCGGACAGTTGGCAACGACCTCTGCTGCCAATTCTGTGTAACAAGAATAACCACTTCTATCACAGGCCGTGTACGAAACAGCATGTTCTAACGAACGAAACGCGGCATATACAGCTGTGCTCCTACAGTGACCATAAATGATCGAAATCTCTGCATATCAGCATCAGTTCCACCTTCTTTTCTTTTACGCATGCAATGGTAAGAGAGAACTAAACAGCTGCTTAAAAGCCACTTATGTGCGCATTTCTCTCGTTTTCCTTGCGATTTGACTATAAAGAAACATACGTTCTGAGACAAGTATTAGGATTCTACGGTTCTTAGAAAAGTTTTTATCGGTAAGTTTCACGTGTCTCTTATAGGTTGGTCTGCGAGAAATCATTGAGCGTCAAGTTACAGATCTCAATGTACGTAGTGACATTATCATATGTGTATTAAATTCCAGCTTTTTGATTTGGATCAGTTATAATGACTTGGTAACGTTAGAATCATCAATGTGTAAGTCTGTGTAAGGTCGCCATGGGTAAGCAATCTAGTCGGCAGATTAAGTAGGCTTCGATATGATAATCCAAGAAACCATTTCGTATGTTGTTTTCTTTTTCAAATTGGTGCAAAATATGTTTTCATCTGACGTCGAGTTCTATGGTTTGTTACAATATAGTGCAGTTACATAATGCCGCAAACTATTATTTTGCACTTTATTCTACTTCTGTTTTATTTGAAATCGTGTGAATTAAGTCAGTTCTGCTACGTCGTTCATAGCCTGTTTATAAGTATTTGACCGAGCTTTCAGACTTCTTTGCGATTACCTTTACTTTACGATCACTCTTGCACTTGCAAATGCCGTTAGCGTGCCCAAGAAAGGCCATTTAGCGACTAAGGACTCGCATACAAACAACGAAATATATTGGAAGAGACGGTCTAGCCAGCCAGCCAGCAGTACGCCTGCACACGGATTCAGGTTAATCACACTGCTGGAACAGTGCAAAACCTTTAAATACATCGAATTACCATATAATAAAAATGACGTTTTTGCGGCGAAGTCTAGTACCACACATAAACTAAGCTGGAGTGATGAAAACTATCTTTTCATCATTTCACTACACTGAGTAGTTGTATTCCAAAGGATTCCCGATAGTACATTCGTCCTAACAAGTGAGAGAACAATTGGTTTTCTGCTTTCACCGGTGCACTTGCTGTCGTTTGTGTTACGTGCTTTGAGATTACTTAACCGAAAGAGTATTGTTTGCGAAACATAAAGCCTGCGAAAAATCATGGACCCGTCCATAGTTTTAAGTGCACAAATCGTTTCGTTCACCACTAATTGTAACCAAGGATAATGGTTACCTCTTGTTCACAGGACAAACGGATGCACAGACTATTGAAACTGGTTCTACGTTAATATTTAAGTTGTGTGTGCCACTGTTATTGTGATACTTACGTAATTTAAGAGAAAACAACCAGACCATCAGCAACACGCAAACAGTCATCAAAAGAAATAACGAATGTTTTGCCATAAAGTCCACAAATATCAGAGCCATTTGAACCATTTGAACCGCAAATATCGAATTTGCCAAGAGTGTAGACAAACAAAGATTCCGAAATATGAGAATACTAAGCTGTAGCTTGAAAAATTAAAAGCATAATTTCAAAACCAAGATCTTCAAACGTGAGACAATCACAAAAATGGCCTAATCAAAGCAGCAGTCAAAACGGCATCACAAAAAAAGAAGAAGAAAGAAACACAGACATGTTGGAACGATCAATGCGATAGTGATCTGCAAGTAAGGCAGGAGGCAGGAGAAAAGTGAGAAAAAAGTCGGGAAGACAGAAAAAACCTCATAAAAAGAAGAAGAGAAACCACTAGAACTTTTCATGCGAATGCTGTGGGCAGGACATAGATCCTAACGGAAAATCTAAGATTAGCGTGGGTGGTGTACTGAGATTGTTCAGAACAGTACATGGTGTTTCCGTGACTAGAAACACCCCCCACTTAAGATGAGCGAAATTTTTCTCAGAATTTCACCAACAAACATTCTGGATCCATTCTACGCTGTTAATAAGCAGAGTTTCCGGTTCCCTGCTGTCAGATCTGGTGTTAGGGGACAGCAGTGAGAGTTGCTTCGCATGTTTCTGAGAAGTTCCACATAGATTCTCTTTCTATTATCATTTTTCTGCAGTCATAGCAGTGCTCAAATCTACAGAAAGACAGTGCTTTTCGATTCATCAACAAAGCCCAACTCCGAGAAGGACTGAATTCAACCTTCTACTGGAATCAAGGGAGAGGAGCTGTAGCAAGCTGAAGCACTGAATGGCACCGGGACAACTGTTTTATTACGTAATTCAAAGATTAGTATGTAGTAATACTTCTCTAATCCAGTGTTTATAAATACTACCATGGAAACACGAATTACAGGTCTGCAGTATCATAGACGAATGTATTGGGTGATCGATTTTAGTATTCTCCTTTTGCTTTCAGTTTTTTTTTTTTTCAGTGGTCAAGGCCGTGTGCTGAACCAGGATTCTAATCTATAGACAAAGAGTGCTCTTCCGATTCAGTAACAATCTCGGGGCCGACTGAATCTTCTGGGACGATTGAATGTTTCAGCCTGCCACTGGAAGCAAGTTTGTGGAGCCAGTGACCAGTTAATGCATTGAATTTGTCCTTTACTGTAATTTCGATTGCTCAATTGAAAGGTCACTGTAGGGAGAAACAGTAATACTGTACTATCCAGTGATTGTAAATGCTGCCAAGGAAACACGAATTTCACACTTACTTACCATTTCAAGTCTTGAATAATGGAGACAAAAATAACAGACCACCGATATTAGCATTATCCAGTAATTATTGTTCTTTCGCACATCAGTCCGAAGTTTGGTTTCATGCAGTTCTCCAGACCTGTCGCTTGACAGTTGCCATCTTCATTTCAGTATAAGTGCTGAATCTTGCGTCATCAACCATCTGCTTTATAACAGCTATAGCTACACCTGCCCCTGTCATAATTGCCTCCATGATCGTTGCAAGTTCGCGACATTCATGTCGTAATATGTGCCCAAATGTCCATCTTCTCGTTTCATCACGTTCTTTAAACAATGCGAAACGCTCCAGAGGTTTACCACAACTTGGTATTGGATGCTGTCGGGCTCCTTCTCTCTGTTGAACGCAACATCTTGCTTTTATCGATGTTTAAAGAGAACTGGCATGCAGAACATCAAGTTGAATAACTTTTTCTGTATTTCCCTTTCATCTTTCAGCGACGATGCTTTTCTGTAGATAACATCAGTGTTAGTGAACCATTTGAAGTTGCTTCTGATCTTATATGACAAATCATTTACATGTTTTTGTTGAGGTATTCAGTCAGAGGCTTGGTTTGATGAAGCTCTACACTCTACTCCCGAATCCAAACTGATATTCCCCGTGGTCGGCTTCTATCAGGTTTTCGACTCTTCTGTAAATGATTTGTGTTAGTATTTTGCAACCATTACTTACAACCTAGTAGAGACAGCATTTTGGATTGCAAAATGTGAAGAAATTTTGATTTTCTGGTGTGTTGTATGTATTACTCCTCTCGTGAAAAATCCAAGTTTTAGATGTTCTCCCCCTGATGCGCTTTCCACCACCTTGAACAAATTGCTGTGAAATAGTACTTTTCTTAGTTTTTTCCACTTTCCCTCAAATTTTTAATGCAAAAATTTGCACTAAAGTAAATTATTAAGGAGAAACCACCGACATATCTAACTTATTGCGATTTCTTGACTTTTTGCAGGTTTTTACAGCGCTTTATCTCAGTAGCTGTTCCGAATTTTCCAATATATTATGTATGAAACTTGCATGAAGTTCAGCGCTCTTTAATACTGATAACTTCAAATTTTTGCCATAAGTGCACTGAAAGCGAGATACTGAAGAAAACCTGAAAATGTGCCATTCTTTAGCGGTTTTTTCAAGATGGTGGCTAACGCCTAAGAGGGAAGATTTAAAACGTAGATTTTTCACAAGAGGGACAGTACATACAGCATACCTAAAATCAAAAGTATTCCACCTTTCGCAACCCAACCCCTTTGTCAGAAGTAACTTCAGTAGGCTATTATTAAACTGATAGTTCGGCGATATAAACACCTGTCAGCACGTGCTTTTTTTGGAATTGGAATTATTACAGTTTTCTTGAAGTCTGAGGGTATTTCACCTGTCTCATAGTTTTGTTACGGCTACTCTCCCCAGTTATTCCGATGCAATGACATACGGTAACGGAAAGTGATATACCATGAAGACCTTCAAGAGTATTTCTTTGCCTGTGTGATATGTTGATTAAAATGTCATTGTTGCGCGATATTATCAGCAGTATAGAGAAAAGCCATTTCCACGTATAAAGAACGGTGTGAGTAGGTCTATCGGCTGTTGGGTGAGTCTAACGGTAGTGGAACTTTTCAGATGGAGATCGATACAAAGCGTGCCTGGATGACGTCATCTTTCCGAATTTGGGAAAGATTAAATCATTGCCATGTGAGACCATGGATCATCACACAAACATATCGCACAGACAGTTAGCTGTGGTACAAGTATTACAGAACGAGTCGTGACAAGATGGACGCACTACAACAGTACAGAGAGATGAGTAGGCATAAGTCATTTCACAAGGACTACTAGAAGATCATTGGATTGTTCGACAGGCTCTCACGAGTAGACTTATGACAACAGCTGAAATCCGGGCAGATTTTGATGGCCAGAGTGTCACCACGAGCTGTCGGACAGATGGGTTGAAATCTCGAGTTGCCATGCGTCGTTTCCCGGTGACATCATATCACAAATAAGAAAGACGTAATGGCAACCTGTGGTGTTCAGAAAGTCTCACGTCTGTTTGTGGTGGCCAGATCGAGGCCAGTGTGTCTACAGACGACCTTCTGAAAGGTCACAGGAAGCAGCGACTCTCCAGACTTATTCCCTCCAAGTCCTAGAATCATTGTGTTGGAAGCTAATGGTCTTGACAAGAGGACTAATTTGGTAGTTGTTGAAGGGTGGATGAATGCTCACCTGTATGTGGAAAGAATGCCAAACCCTGTTGTCATATCCTTCGTGATCAGAATACCAAATGGCATATTCCAGCAGAACAGTGCTAGAACACACAATGGACCACACACCACAAATGTCTGAGGAATGTAAGAATCGTTTGTCAGCTATCTTGGTCTCCTGATTTTTCGCTCATAGTCCTTGTCTGGGATGCGACAGAAAGACGTAAACTTTCATACCAGCGCCTAGCCAACAATATTCATGAACTGATTCAGCCTGTGTCTAAGGCACGTCAACAAATTTCTCAAGAAAACAATCAGAGCCTGTTTGCTTCCATGCCACCTCGTATACAAGAGCGCATCTGTGCCTATGGGGGTCACATCTCTTGTTGAAGACTGACATTAATTTCGAATAGAAGTTTAATCATTAACGCTTCTTATATGATGAACACCTCCACAAAGCGTCCCATTTCCACTTTCCATTTTCGTCAGTGAGATCATTAACCCTCATAGCCTCGATATCTACTCATACCAATGTTGGGCTAGTGCCTCCTTTCGTGCAGCACGATCAGCCCCAGTTGAACCACTCTGTCAGGAGTTGGATCAGTTGCGTAGGGCGGCCACTCTGTAAGACATTGGATTGGTTCCTGTGGAGGCTATTGATAGGGGGCATTTCACAAGGCATGGCCTACACCTCAATAGGAAAGGGTAAACTGGTAGGATGGTTAACGAAATCCATAAGGATGGACACTAGTACTCGTGGATGTACCTCTTTTTTAGACTAATATCAGAGTCCAATGAGAAGTTCAGGCAGGCAGGTGCTTAAGTGGTCCAAAGCACATGAAATTCTCACAACCGGAAAATAAATAGTAATGTTACCACATTGAACCAAAATATTGGTGGATTAAAGAAAAAAGTAGATTCTCAGAAAAGTAAAGTAAAAAATAATGTTACCATTTCTCACCAAAATATCCCGGGGGCTGAAGAATAAAATATATGAGTTCCTGGTTTGTTTAGATAACACTGACTCTTACAATGTAGTGGATGTACTATGCTTTTCTAAGCATCACATTGGGAAAGGTAAATATCACTGGTTATAAACTAGCTGCACATATGAGTAGAGAGAATAATGTGAGAGGAGGAGTTGCCATATACGTCAAAAGTTATCACTTAGATACAGAAAAGTTTTGTCTAGAGCAACATATAGAAGCATGTGCCTGTCAACTGAAACTGAAGGAAGGCTCTTTTAAAATTGTAACAGTATATCGGTCCCATTCAGGAAACTTTCATTTACTCCTGGAAAACTTGGATGCCTTGTTGTTCTATCTGTCAGATAGAGGAAAGCAAATTATTATTTGTGGGGACTTCAATGTTGATTAACTGAAAGAGTGTAATAGGAAGAACGACCTGGAAGTCTTGCTTGGTTCTTTCAATTTGACTTCTGTCATTAATTTTCCTACTCGGGTAGTAAAGGACAGCAGCACATTGATAAATAACACTTTTATAGGCCAAGATAGGTTTAAAAACATAAATTTTTGTCCTGTTGAGAATGGCCTTTCTGATCATGATGCTCAACTAATTACAGTATTATGACACATCTCCGTTCAGTAATTCAAAACTATCCTCCAAAGTTGTGTGTTCAATTAATGACTCAACAATTAGAAATTTCAGAGAAAATCTTCAGCAGTTAGACTGGGATGAGGAGTACAAGGTTCAAATGGCTCTGAGCACTATGGGACTCAACTGCTGTGGTCATTAGTCCCCTAGAACTTAGAACTACTTAAACCTAACTAACCTAAGGACATCACACACATCCACGCCCGAGGCAGGATTCGAACCTGCGACCGTAGCAGTCGCACGGTTCCGGACTGCGCGCCTAGAACCGCGAGACCACCGCGGCCGGCGAGGAGTACAAGGAACCTGATGATAATTTAAAGTATAACTTACTTCATGATACACTTGTGAGAGAGTTTGAAAACTGTTTCCCCCAAGAAAGTAGTTAAATCTAATTATAGGAAACCATACAAAAACCATGGCTTACTAAAGGAATAAAAATATCTTGTAACCACAAAACGCAACTGTATCTAACAACAAGAAAGTGTAACGACCCAGAAACAGCCAAATATTATAAAAACTACTGTGCTACATTAAGAAAGGTTATTAAAAAGTCCAGAAGCATGTGCATCATGTCTGAGATTAATACCTCTGATAACAAAATCAAAAGAATTTAGAATATTATTACAAGAGAGACAGGGCAACCAATATTACAGGATGACGGCATCGTCATCAAAGTGAATGGAAACTTGATAAGCAACAAGCCGGAAGTCGAAAACATTTTGAATAATCATTTTTTAAACGTTGTAGAGAAAATAGGATCTAAATGTTCATTAGAAGAAGCAAGGCAGTTAACGAAAGAGGCCTTACACACACCATTTGATACAACTGAAATTCCACCCACCTCTCCTTCTGAAATTTGGAAGATAATGAGCTCTCTCAAGAATAAAGGCTCTCGTGGAATTCATGCATTTCCAACAGGATAATAAAAGCTTGTTCCCAAGAAATAAGTGGGTTTCTTAGCCACATATGTAATAGCTCTCTGAAGCAGGGTATTTTCCCAGATAGACTGAAACAGGTCATTGTTAAACCACTGCATAAAAAAGGTGTTCGTCTGATGTCAACAACTACCGCCAAATCTCTCTTCTGACTGCCTTATCCAAAATTCTTGAAAACGTAATGTATTGTACAGTAGCTTAACACCTTTGTAAAAATAAAGTTTTAACAAAATGTCAGTTTGGTTTCCAGAAGGGTTTTTCAACGGAAAATGGTATATATACTTTCACTAATGAAATATTAAATGCTCTGAGTCATCGGAAGTCACCCGTTGGGATATTTTTTGTGATCTATCAAAGGCTTTTGATTGTGTAAATCATGGAGTACTTCTCGGTAAGCTCAAGTACTGTGGTATGAATGGAACAGTGCTCAAATGGTTTAAATCATACCTACCTGGAAGAGTGCAGAAAGTTGAAATAAGCAGTTCACATAACATGCAAAAAAATCGGTGATTTCTCAAACTGGGGAACAATCAAGAATGGGGTGCCGCATTGTTCGATCTTGGGTCCTCTGCTGTTCTTAATATACCGGGTGATCAAAAAGTCAGTATAAATTTGAAAACTGAATAAATCACAGGTTAATGTAGATAGAGAGGTAGAAATTGACACACATGCTTCGAATTACATGGGGTTTTATTACAACCAAAAAATACAAAAGTTCAAAAAATGTCCGACAGATGGCGCTTCATCTGATCAGAATAGCAATAATTAACATAACAAAGTAAGACAAAGCAAAGATGATGTTCTTTACAGGAAATGCTCAATATGTCCACCACCATTCCTCAACAATGGCTGTAGTTGAGGAATAATCTTGTGAACAGCACTGTAAAGCATGTCCGGAGCTATGGTGACGCATTGGCGTCGGATGTTGTCTTTCAGCGTCCCTAGAGATGTCGGTCGATCACGATAAACTTGCGACTTCATGTAACCCCAAAGCCAATAATCGGACGGACTGAGGTCTGGTGCCCTGGAAGGCCAAGCATAACTGAAGTGGCGGCTGAGCACACGATCATCACCAAACGACAAGCGCAAGAGACCTTTTACACGTCTAGCAATATGGGTTGGAGCGCCATCCTGCATAAACATAGTACGTTTCAGCAGATGGTTTTTAGCCGGACTGGGGATGATGCGATTCTGTAACATATCGGCGTACCTCTCACCTGTCACGGTAGCACTTACAAAACAAGAGTCACCCATTTCCTCGAAGAAAAAAGACCCGACAACGGTTGATGTGGTAAATCCAACCCATACCGTGACTTTCTCGTCGTGCAATGGAGTTTCCACGACAGTTCTAGGATTTTCGGTAGCCCAAATTCTGCAGTTGACAGACACTCGGAGCGTGAAATGAGTTTCTCGGTCCACAACACGTTACTCAACCAATCGTCATCTTCCGCCATCTTTTGAAACGCCCACACCGCAAATGCCCTCCGCTTCACTAAATCGCCAGGTAACAGTTCATGGTGCCGATGGATTTTGTACGGGTAGCATCGGAGGCTACGTGTAAGTGTGGTGTCAACGCCAGACAGCACACTTGCTAGGTGGTAGCCTTTAAATCGGCCGCGGTCCGGTAATATACGTCGGACCCGCGTGTCGCCACTATCAGTGATTGCAGACCGAGCGCCGCCATACGGCAGGTCTAGATAGACTTCCTAGCACTCGTCCCAGTTGTAGAGCCGACTTTGCTAGCGATGGTTCACTGACAAATTAAGCTCTCATTTGCCGAGACGATAGTTAGCATAGCCTTCAGCTACGTTATTTCCTACGACCTAGCAAGGCGCCAGTATCCGTACTCTTGATATTTTGAATCATGTACCATAAAGAGCGACGTTCGTCATTAATGGATTAAAGTTAAGTATTCCACCAGCTACGTCCGTTTTTCTCACTTCTAATTCCCTTGTCCTGTTCCAGACCTCACGCCAGCCTGCGTGAGCTAAAACGTGTGCATATCGGCCTCCTTTAACCATACGCTTGGCTCTCCTGCCAACCACAACACTAAGTGCCAACCCAACAGTAGTGTATGGAATGCCGGTGCAACGTGCGACTGTACGAGAGCTGACTTCCTCTTGCATAGACAAACCCGCTACAGTCTCCATTTCTTCCTGAACTGTCTCAGCAGCATTACGCCTTTTGCTCGATTGGTCACTACGGGGTCTATGGTCTAAACAACCTGTGGCTTAGAACTTCGAAATCATTCTCGCCACAGCTGCATTTGTCAACGCACGTTTACCCGTTCGAATCCCCTTCCTATGGCGATAGGATCCCCATTCTCATAATACGGCTTCACTAAAAGCGCCTTTTCAGGTAACGTCATCATGCTGCGACTGCTGGCGCAACTGATTCTCTCTCTCATTACAGCTCCTTTTATACACGATTGTCATTCGCAGTCACTGACATTTTGCCATCTTTCGGACATTTTGTGAACTTTGTATTGTTTTCGGTTCTAATAAAACCCCATGTCATTCCAAGCAAGTGTGTAAATTTTCACCTCTCTATCTACTTTATCCGTGGTTTATTAAGTTTTCAAATTTATACCGACTTTTTGATCACCCGGTATATTAATGACTTGACATTCTATATTCACGAAGATGCAAAGCTGGTACTTTTTGCCGATGATACGAGTATAGCTATCACACCCAACAGACAAGAATTAACTGGTAAAATTGTAAACGATGTTTTTCAGAAAATCATTAAGTGGATCTCTACAAATGGGCTCTCATTAAACTTTGACAAAACACAGTATATACAGCTCCACCAGTAAATGGAATGATACCATTAAGAAATATAGACTTCGATCAGAAATCGGTAGATAAGGTAGAATATTCAAATATCTAGGTGTATGCATTGATGAGGGATTGAACAGGAAGAAACACACTGAGGATCTGCTGAAACGTTTGAGTTCAGCTACTTATGCTATCAGGTACATTGCAAATTTTGGCGATGTACATCTCAGTAAACTAGCTTTCATCGCCTATTTTCATTCTCTGCTTTCGTATGGCATCATATTCTTGGGTAACTCATCATTGAGTAACAGAGTGTTCATTGCACAAAAGCGTGTAATCAGAATAATTGCTGGAGCTCATCCAAGATCATCCTGCAGACACTTATTTAAAGAGCTAGGGATCTTCACTGTAGCCTCACAATATATATATATATATATATATATATATATATATATATATATATATATATATATTCATTTATGAAAGTTGTTATTAACAATCCGAACGAATTCAAAAGTAATAGCAGTGTACATGGCTACAACTATAGGAGAAAGGATGATCTTCACTACTCAAGGTTAAATCTAACTTTGGCTCAGAATAGACTAAATTTTGCTGCCACAAAAGTCTTTGGTCACTTACCTAACAGCATCAAAAGTCTGACAGATAGCCATATAGCATTTAAAAGGAAACTAAAAGAATTTCTTAATGGCAACTCCTTCTTCTCATAAGGTGAATTTTTGGATATAGTAAATGGGTAATTTCCCTAACCTCCGACAAAAAATTAAAAATATCAAGTGTCACGTAGTATTTTGTGTAGTGTAATATCGTGTGTAGACCCGTTTTATTAACCTGACACGTTCAGCATCATTACGAAGTGTCGTATTCATGATTTATGGAACAAGTACTAATCTAGTCTAACCTACTCGTCCTTGAGGTACACTCTATTCGTTTAGTTCAGTGAAATGTGCTATAGCCACTATGTAACTTGGCAGTTAATACAATGGGTGCTGGAAGCGGAAGAGTAGACGGAATCGGGGCGGTATTGTCTTGTTTCTGCTCGGTGTCAACATTAATAAGCAACAGTCCTAACTAGCAGTAATTTATAATTTGCGGGAAGAATATTTCAGTTTCGACTATATAAAGACACTTAGGCAACTGATATCTCTGTGCATTACCTCTGCTTTCGTAGAGTGGTAAGCGCCTGTTTGTTTTGTATGCTGTCTGGCTTCTGACAATGGCCATTATGCCAAAAGGGGGTCTTTTACATCCGCTCCTAGAACCCCACAGTGGCAATGACACACATAAAGTACAATGTTGTACTGGACAAAAGCTATGGATGCCAATCATGTTTTCGAGGAATTTTGGGTTTGGTACCATGTACGTGACACATCATCTTAAGAAAATCACGGAAAACTCAATCAGACGATTAGAACCACCCTCCTGCAGAATGCGTGTCTAGTGTGCCACTCTGCCAGAATCAAAAAAGATCTCCACAGCCCAGTAAAGAGCATTTCGAATCATGAGCGGATGTCGTCCTTGAACTTTTCAATTCATTGTCAAATATTATCAAATATACAAGAAATAATATATCTTTACTTGCTAATACCTGCGGCTGTGCACGCATATCAATAGTTTTGTTACGGTGAGCGACCGTTAGTAAGTAAAGTATTGAGTAGGCAATAACGTCAGCTCTCCTCATGAGACCGCCTGAAGTAGCTGTACGTTATCCAACGTGTGCACTATGCAAGAAATTTTATACTTTCTTAAAATGGCTTATCTGTAATGAAGCAAAAAAAATATGTAGCATTCCCTACTTCACATTCTTAGCAGACGTTTTTCTTTTATTTTCTAATGTAGCCTATGTTCTTCCTCGGGGTTCAAGCTATCTCTACACCAAACTTCATCGAAATCGGTTCAGCGATTTAGTATTGGAAACGTCTCGTACAGAACTACTTTCGCATTTTGTCAGCATGGATAAAACTTTAAATTGCAATATCTTTCTTTTCGTTACCAGATTTTGATGAAGTAAAGCTTATGTCTCACCCCAAGCCACTCTCAAGTTACCTGTGTAAAACCCATAAAATTATGTCTAGTAGTTTTGGACACTAGCGTGTTCGAAGAGACTGACTGAGAGACGCTACCATTTTACTGTTTTATTATTAGTAATGATTTAAAACTAATGTAAAAAGTATCTGCTTGAACCCCATTTTAAACAATGAAATAATTCTTTTGTAGTAAGAAGCAGAAGCTTTTGTCTGAAACTGCCATGTAACACATACAATTGCAAATTCCTGTTAACTGTAGGTGACAATATGTATGTTGATCTAAGGTGGCAAAGAAAAAATACTCTGCGCTGAGACACTATTTGTAATGATCAGTTCTACAAATACGTTGTATGCACTGATATTCATATTCGACAAATTGGTACATTCTATACCCATGCGACTGCCCTACGTAACATATATATCAAAAACAAAATTAAGAGATAAAAAGAAAAACACCTCATCATTTCGTTCGATGGCAATGTGCCACAGTGTAGAACGTGGGTTTTGAAGAAGGAAAGGCAATCAACCTCTTGACCTGCGTCTTCTACTCGGAAAACACTGTGTGTGAAAAAAAAGAGTTGTTTTTCTCTAGACTGGTATTTCTTGAACCGATTTTGCTTATTTGTGAGAAACTTTGTATCCTCTATGTGTGTAACAATGTTCGAGCCTCGTGTATGTTCAAGAATTCTTCAACAGCTATGCTCTAAGAACGTTGGTTTGTTATGTTGTGTATCTGTATGTTACCGTTCTGCACTGTTCCTTTTTTGACATGCGATACAAAGTGCATGACCCTTTCATTGCCGTTATCAGGATATAGACGTCTGTGCTATAGAGTTTTCATTCAGTACAGGATTATCACCCATTTCTAAAAATCAATGATCTGAGACTCTACTAAAAAACATATTACACGTTGCCGAGTGCGACGGGAACTATTGCATCTTTCGTTTGTGTGGTGCCACACTTCCCACGTTTTGTTGGCGTGGCTGCGGTTTCTGCGCTCTTTTGCAGCCAAGACGGATGCGAAGCTTTAGAGCAGGGGTCTCCAAACTTTTTAGTCCACGGGCCACATTGACTCCTCCACAAAGTGATGAAGGCCAAGATCTACCTAGTGGGATTAAAGCATCCTAGCACTCCATGATCACCGTAAAGAAAGGCTAAAGGAAATATGAAATCGCAATAATCTAAGGTTGTGGGAATAGCTAGCACTGAAACGGACTACGATTTTTATTTAATTGCATAATTTTGATTGGTGGACGTACCTGACAGAAATTATGGCGTATTTTATTTTGGCGAATTTCACCGACAAGTATGTCACTGCACATTCTGTATGTATTTTACAACGTTATCAAAAGAAAGTGAAACCTCGCTTAAGAAGCATCTTCCATAATGATTGATTACGAAAGCTAGTCACCGAAGTGGCGTCCATTTGAAAGACTTGCACTAGACTGTTAATAGAATAAAATGCAAAGAACTTTCTTACTTAAAAAGTTTTCGGCAAACTAGTCTGTTAACCGTTCTTTCTTTTTCTCACTATCGCACGGAGAATGGTCTGTCTGTTTATTGTGGATGGCCACAAGTTTAACCACGACCTTCCGCTTTGTAAAGATAGAGCTCCGACAATGTCGCGGTGTATTGGTCGCGATAGGCCTCGAAACTCAATTGTTACCAGTATAGCTACCACCTCAAATATTTGGTGGGCCTGATACTGGAGATGACCGGCCAGCTAACGCGGGCCGGTTTGCCGACCCTCGAGGGCCGATTTAGTCCCGCTGGCCGTAGTTTGGAACCCCTGCTTTAGAGTACAGCATCGAACTGGATTCCCCAACATTTTCTCCTCGCTTTCTCGTACCTACCCTTACCGCGTAGCAGAAATAGGACCAGTCCCACACTGTGTCGTGCGAAGGTCAACGACGTGTCCCTGGACACCACTTTCCTTCCTCACCAGCACTATATGGGGTGTTTCAAAAAGTACTTTACAACTTTAAAAATTCACATAAATTTATTAAAAGAAGATATAGAGCTAGGTGTAGTGTTATCAAGTTTTTTGACCTTCGACTAAAGATGTATGTGGTTTCCGTTGGTTACCCTGCACACATCCCATCGGAAGTCAATTTCTTCCCAATCTCGCTGTAGCATTGCAGGTGTAACTTGCTCAGTGGCGGCGTAAATTCTTGCTCTAAGTTCAGGTAGAGAAGCCGCCGCACGGAAGGTATAAACACGGTATCCTTTATGAGCCCCATAAAAAAATGAGTGGTGACAGGTCTGGTAACGGGACGACGATGCAATTGGCGCATCACGGCCTGTCCATTGACCTGGGAAGCGGTCACTGAGAAAATCCCGTACATCAGTAAGGTAGTGGGGTGGTGCACCAACTTGCATCAAGTAAACATTTCGTTCTTGGTCATCCTCATCGATCTGTGGTATCTAAAATTGTTGTAACATATCAAGGTACACTATCACGTTGATAATTCTCTCACGGAGGACCCCGTTTCTACAAAACAATTATGCAACTCATAAGATGTAGGCCTACTAGGAAGATCTTTAGCGTACTTGGTACGGAAATTGCGCTGAACTGTTGTCGCCGACTTCGATTATTCAAAACAAAACAAACATCTAGCACGCTCAGGTCCAGTGAAGGGTGCCATCTTGAACGCAATTGCCACTAGCGCTGCTTAGGGTGCTATTCGGCTCTATCGAATTAAGCTAAACAAAACGTGATGTATTTCTCTGCAAACCGACACTACAATTACCTCTGTAGGCACTATGAATTAATTTATATGAATTTTCAAAGTTGTAAAGTACTTTTTGAAACACCCTGTACAATCAAAACTATAGTACACTCGGCCAGCATCTTCCACGATCCTAGAAACATACCTTAGAGCAGATATTACATTTTGTTCACGCACATACAATCCCTGAGGCGGCTTTCTGAAGGTATATTCAGTTTCAGACGGTAGAGCCGCTGAAATAGTCTCTGAAGAATCTGGACATGTTATTATGTAGATGTGTCCATCTACTATTTGGCAAAGAAAATATTATTTTCTGTGATACAAGTGAGGCAGAAAACTGTGATTTCAAGATCAACAACATGGCTGTTCCCAGAAGTTGATACCTTCTCTGTTTCAACGGGAAGATATAGGCCACTATCGAGCAGTACAGTTACAAATTCTGCAGTTCAGTTAACATGGCTATAGACAAAAATGTGAAACTGGGGACACGAGAAACATCTTGGTCCATTCCGACGCTGTTACGTCACTCCCACAGGCCAGGTTGAGTGAAGTTTAGGCCTTCTCCGACGAGCATGTAGTCTAGTGCTGAGCATTGGTTACATTTATCACGAAAAGCTTAAAATATTCATCTTCGTAAACACATTCATTCAGCTTAAATTAATCCAGTCAAAATAGAAAAGAAAGAAAATCTGAAAATCATACAAAGCACTTATAAAATGAAGTTTTGAACCAAACGATTTCTTGTAGATATCAAAGGTGTAAAAGTGGTTTTTTCCCTAAGTTTGTATCCTGCTCCACCGCCTTTCTAGAAATTAAATTCTGTGCTTGTCATTATCGTTGATATGCAACATGACTTTCGCTCCTACTCAGAAACTTATTTTTAAGAGCCGGCCGCGGTGGTCTCGCGGTTCTAGGCGCGCAGTCCGGAACCGTGAGACTGCTACGGTCGCAGGTTCGAATCCTGCCTCGGGCATGGATGTGTGTGATGTCCTTAGGTTAGTTAGGTTTAAGTAGTTCTAAGTTCTAGGGGACTAATGACCACAGCAGTTCAGTCCCATAGTGCTCAGAGCCATATGAACCATTTTTAAGAGTTTTAAATTTTTGCGTAAGATAAGGTTATTGGCGTGAAGTAAAAATGTTTTAATGATAATTTTCTAGTCTTAATAAATATTTCTTAACTTGTTGGAAACACTAGAGTGACTCATATGAGTTCGAGAAGAGCAACTAAGAAAGTGATCTCCATAATAATCTAGATAACATTGGTACCAAGCACTTTCTGATACGGGACATTCATACAAAGCACCCCCTCCCACCTAACACTGGTATGAAGCATCCTCTACCAGCAACATTTCACAGAGCACCATACGCCACGCAACATCAGTGGGACATTTTGTGTATACTAATTCGATGTTGTTAGCTTTTAAGTATCAAAGCAATTTACCTACATAAATATATAGGGTGTATTACCAGTTTTGAAGTGAATCGGTGGCAGACTTAAGGATTAAATGACGACAAAGGAGAGGAGAAAACGGCAAAAAGGCACTTTACAGAATATAGCGTGAGAAGAAGGTATTTTTGGAGAGAGAAACGAGGGGCTATACGGGAATATGGGAGGCAGAAAAAGGAAAAGAAAGAGTCTGTTTGTTAAAAATTCCAGATTCGAAGTCCAAAGATCTTGGGTTCGGTCCTGGTCAAACCTAAGATGTTTGTCTGCCACTTACCGCTTCTTTCATCTTTGGCTGTGTTTGTTTCTGTGAAAAATGCCGTGGTTTGGAATTCACTTTAAACTGTAGGTAGATCCGTAGGTCGGAGGCAGGCAACGACATACACCCTCCAACAGGACCATGCCTCGTAAAACACTGTGATGTCCTAAACAATCTTCAGATTGATGACGATCATTGATGAGAAATTTTTTATTGTATATACAGGTGATTCTTATGAACGCTTAAAAACCTCTTAAGTGACATAGATAACGCTGAGACAAGACGCATGGGGCCGCAGATGTCAGGAAATACCCCAAAAGTGGATGACAATTGTAGAATATGTGACGTCAGCACATGACGTACCTCTCGCATGTGCTTGGCTCCATGTGTCTCATATTAATTTACTTTTCTCCGCGTCATATGCATCGCTTCGGTAGTTTTTAAACCCTAATGAGAAACACCCGTTATAATGACAATGGTGCGTGGTTTTTATATGTTTTTTAATTTACCAAACCAGTGTCGAGCACTTGTTCGTCGTCGGTGGTACTATGTTTCACTTTTAAGTGTTCATAGAATCATTTCATATCTTCTATTTGATTATAAAAAGCGGAAAATTTTGCTTTCAATCATCAGTGACGTATTTTGTTGTCAGTCTCTTGAGATACTATTAGTTGTATACCTGCGATAAAGTTCTTGCAGCCCGACACATCTTCAGACTCAGCGAATCAGTCGTACCGAAATTTGCCAAGTCTAGAATCTTGCTCCCGATTTACAACTGCACACGTTATACAGTAGGAGTTAGCGCAGCAACAAGTGTTATCCGCCTCCAGCAACTGATGCACAGAAGATATGTAGGGTTTACCTCCCGGTGCCACTACATAGGGTGATTCTACACTCATGCTCAGAAATTAAGGATAATGCTGATATATGGTGAAACAACGCTCTTGTGGACGGTCTGCGGATTTAAATCACCTCGGGGTATGACCACGCGGTGCATTTGACCTGCGGTCGTCGCACGGTGGCGCTGGCAGCAGTCACATTCGCAGAGGTGTCTTGGTGCATGTCAAAGTACGGTGCAGCGAGTAAGTGTGCAGACTCCTTCACACGTGCTAATGGCGACTGTGTTGAAAATGGCCCAAAGAACGCACACTGATGACGTTATGAGGGGTAGAATAATAGGGTGACTAGAGGCTGGTCAAGCACAGCAGGTCGTAGCACAGGCCCTTCGTGTGCCACAAAGTGTGATGTCAAGATTATGGCAACGATTCTAGCAGACAGGCGCTACAGTAAGGGACGTCCACAGTGTACAACACAACAAGAAGACCGATATCTCACCATCAGTGCCAGCAGAAGGCCAAGGAGTACTGCAGGTAGCCTTGCTCGGAACCTTACCGCAGCCAGGAGCAGTTGTCTCCAGACACACAGTCTATAGACGACTGAACAGACATGGTTTATTCGTCCGGAGACCTGCAAGGGGCATTCCACTGACCCCTGGTCACAGGACAGCCCGTACAGCACGGTGTCAAGAACACAGTACATGGGCATTGGAACCGTTGTCCCAGGTTATGTTCACACACGAGTCCAAGTATAGTCTGAACAGGTTTTCATCTGGCGTGAACCAGGAACCAGATACCAACCCCTTTATGTCCTTGAAAGGGACCTATATGGAGGTCGTGTTTGATGGTGTGGGGTGGGATTATGATTGGTGCACGTGCACCCCTGCATGTCTGACAGAGGAACTGTAACAGGTCAGGTATATCGGGACCTCATTTTGCACCAGTATTTCCGCCTTTTCAGGGGTGCACTGGGTCCCACCTTCCTCCTGATGGATGATAACGCACGGCGCCACCGAGCTGCCATCGTGGAGTAGTAGCGTGAAACAGAAGAAATCAGCGAATGGAGTGACACCACGTTCTGCAGTTACCCTTAATTTATGAGCATGAGTATAATTACCGTTTAAAAACCTCCGAAGCGACTTAGATGACCCTCAGACATGTAAGGTAAGATAAAATACATGGGGTCGCAAATGATAGGAAATATACAAAAGTACGTGACAAATGCTGAACATGTGACTTCAAAAGATGGCGTAACTCGCCGCACTTGCTGCGGCGGAGCATATCGGTCTGCCGTACCTGGTCATCCCAACCCAAGTCTTCCAGAAAATATTTTTTTTCATTGCCTGAGACAATTGCGTTTTTACATTGAGGAATTAATTTATTTACCGGTCTCGCGGTCTTCGCTGGTTTATCGCAAAATAGAGCACAACAAAAAGCTACCGAGTTGTGTCACAAGTAAATGAGTATCAGCGTCCGGACTGCTTCATTACCACTAACTGTACTGAGTTTTCTTTACTACATAATGTCTGTAAACAAGAAAAGAAGGGAGAAAGTAAAGGAACACAAAATAAGAACAGCTTTTGCTTGGTGACAGCGAGGACAATTATGTAACATCTACGTTTAAAACAGATCACATTTACAGCAGATGTCCGAAATTTACACCTTCTGCTGGAATGTAATTACTGAGTAGCTCAATCACCCCTTCGCCATTCGCTTGAGAGTACCCTCCGTATTTTGGTAGTGATGTCACATATTCAAAAATTGTTATCCAGTTTTGGGGTATTTCGCGACATTTGCAGCCCCATATGTCTTACATTAAATTACTTTTCTCAGCGTCATCTTCATCAACAGCCGTGTGTGCGTTTTTTGACAGACCGACTTACGAACTAACTTTGTCGGGATGTCGCGCAAGTCAGAGCACACGGCCGCCGAAACCACCCACCACTTCCCCTAACACATCATGCCGTGTGTAGTGCTGTCGTGCCAACCACCCGACCAAAGTTCATCTTTTGTCACAGTGCGCGGTATTCAATGCTGCTCTACAGAGTGCGAAACGTCATGCGACAACTATAGCAATATAGATACTAGAAATGAAGCATTTTTTTTCTTTTTTAATTTATTCATAATGGTTTCGTGTGGCATATGGAGAGAATAAATGTCAGTCCACCTTTTGTATTTCTGTTTTTAGGTTTTATTGCCGATGCTTGTCGGAAACAAAATCTAAAACCCGACATATCGACATTTAATGGACGTTAATTCAATAAAAACTGTTGCTTCATTGGTGTAAGTGTTAGAGCAGGCCCAGTCTATATCCAATCCCAGTGCTACAAATAGCAAAGTCCGCTTCTTTTCCATTTCTAACTGTTGCCAAATGCCACTAGACGCTGTGCGCTAGCACCACGTTTAGTCTTTCTTGTTTGAATGTGAAATGAATTTCTCTAACTTACGGGCTATCCTTTAGGCTACGTATATAAAAAAATTAATAACTTTTACGTGAACATCTTTTGTTTTATCTATCTTCCTTTACCACGATGTGTTTCTTCAGTCAATGAAAAACCACACTGCAGATTTCAGGAATCATTTTAGTAGATAATTGTGAGAATGCATCACTAAATCCTCTAATCTTCTGCTACTAAGCAGAAATCGAAATGTAGCTAGCAACCTCTCCTTGCAGCTTACAGCCTCTTTCACGACTGTACTGTTTATCGTTAAAAATGATCTGATTGTGTTCAACAGCGCCAAAATGCATGTTTCAGCCGTTGTTAGATAATTACGAAAATCATCGGCTTCCAGCTCCTTAACCTTTCTAGATGTAATTTTTTTCCGGAGGAAGGAAAATTTTTCTTTATTTGGCTATGCTCTTAGGTGATTTTTTAATGATTTTTATGCAAGATTGGACAAAAATACATACCCAGTTTCAAAACCTACTTTGTGTATTTGGCTTAATTTTATGGAGTAAAATAACTAATTACGAAATATTCTCTATTGTGACCCGCCAGGTTAGCCAAGATCGCTAATGCGCTGCTTCCTGGGTTCAGGTAGGCGCGCCGGCCCCGAATCGAATCCGTTTTTGTTTCTTTTTTGTTTCTGTGTAAAATCAAGTGGGACCTCGTAAAATATAAACAATGAATTTAAGATTAACAAGTCACAACAATAGAGGTTGCGGCACTGTAATCGCTGAGTGCAGCGGTCGGGACGTGTGTAGGCTGGCATGAAATTGATCGGGAGGTCTATCGGCCGAAGGGTTGGTGTGTGTGCAGGGGCCTTCAATAAGAATCACGCTCCACATCAGCAGGTGGCGCCTTACCTGGCGGGAATCCTGGAGGGCGCCTCAGCTGCCCCCACAGCCACACGGCCAGGGCGACTGCGGCGAGCAGCAGGGGCAGCACCAGAGAAAGCATGTCGTCTCTTCCCATCGACCGACGAGCACTGGACTGACGCCGCGTCCAGCCACCGACAGCCAGTTAAGCCCAGAGCCACCGTGGTGTGCGGGGTGGGGAGGGGAGTGGAGCTCAGCTCACCGAATCCCGCTGCTGCACGGCTCGCCGACACTGCTGACGCACTCTTCGCCGCTCGCGAAGACAGATGGCTCTATTCCTCGTGTTATCCATATCTGTCAGCTCCAAACCAATGCCTAGTTTGCATATCACTCTGACCACTTCCAATACAGGTGGAGAACTCTCATTTACGAACTTTCTGCCTTACAGTATCTACTTCCATTTCTACTTCTATGTTTATACACCGCAAGTACAAGACGCGAGCGTGTTTCAGTCCAATCTGCTTACTGTTATCAAAACTTACTCTCCCCCTATAACACTCCTCCGACCCACCCCTCCCTTCCCATTTCCTTCTACTGCCAAACTGAGGATTACTTGATGTTTCAGATGTCTCCAATTAACCAATCCTTCTTTTAGTCATACATGTACATCTACATTAAAAATTGGACCTTTTGGTCCATTTTGTCATTCTCAAAATAGTTCGAGACACGTCTTTATTGGTCTTCCTAAAGATCTTTTGCTTCTTAGTTTGCACGCGTTTTATTGTTTTAGTGATTCTTCCATCTGGAATACTGTCTATATATTCTTCCCATCTTAACTGATATTCTTTAATTATGTTACTTATGTTTTGCATGTTCAGATCCAGTTCAGATGTCATCATTTCTCTTTTTATTCATCAAGGTATACCCAGCCACGTGTCTAAGGTAATTCATTTCATATCCTTCTGTTCTCGTTTCATCTCTCTTCAAAGAGTCCAGTTATCGCATCAATTGAGCAGTGCTGGTAGCCAGAACCTACTTGAACTTCAGTAGAGTATCTATATGAACTTTCTTTCCCATTATTCTGCGAAAACATAGAAACATAAATGGGCTTATATATTATAAGAACACTTTTCGCCTAGGAAAGGGATTCTATGCCTTTTTTTTTTGTTTTAAGCAGCAACGCACGAAATTTAGTAAAATTTGCAACAACTGTAATAGTCAAAACAGTGTCTGTTTCTTCGGACATGCATACATGTCCGAAGGACATTGTAATGTAAGATCCAGACAGTGTGTAAATACGGACCTTGTGATAATCATTCACCTAAAAAATTTCGTTCATCTTACCTTATGAATGAAAAGTGTCACAACTCAGAATGTGCCGCTCTTCTTGGATGACCCAGGTACGCCTACCAGTAAATGTGCTGAAGCGACGCTGTTCTTGCCGTGGCGAATTACGAAATACATGGGCTGTAACGGGTTAATAAATGTTAGTTAATACCTTAAGTTCAACAAAGCTTTTGTCTCAGTTAGAAAAAAAACTGTACTAACAGCCTTTGAGAAGAAGGCGTTAATTCACTCTACATCGGAGTAGACGGAACATCGCAATTAATAACGAAAACTTAAAAAAAAGTTTGTGATAATACAAGCAAAAAAGGAGGTCAAGTAAAGATGCGTCCGTATACGAACCGACTGCGAGATACAGGGTGACAATTATTGAGCTGTATCAAAAAAACGTAAAGTAATTAAAGACTACGGCGTGCACACATTTTATTCAACATGTAAACGTCATTACATATGCTCGGCTTCAGGTTATTACATGTTCGATGTGCCTACCATCATTGGCGATGATGTGGCGCAGACGGAAAGCGGATTTCTGCATGGACCGCTGAATTGTAGAAACATCGATGCTACCGATAACATCGTGAATAGCTGTTTTCAGTTCAGCATTGGTTTTGGGGCTATTGCTGTATGCCTTGTCTTTAATATAGCCCCACAAAAAGGAGTCGCAATACGGCAGCCAATCGAGGCTCATGCCAGTGGCCTCTGGGTATCCCAGAGCGGGAATGCGGTCCCCAAAGTGCTCCTCCAGAACATCAAACACTCTCCAGCTTCGATGAGGTCGAGCTCCGTCTTTCATGAACCTCATCTTGCCCAAACCAGGGTCACTATGGAAAATGCGAATGAAACCATTCTCCAAAACCTTCACGAACTGTTCGGTAGTCACCGTGCCATCAAGGAATATCACACCGATTATTCCGTGACTGGACATTGCTCACCACACAGTCATGCGCTGAGGTTGAGGAGACTTCTCGATCGTGAAATAAGGATTCTGAGTCCCCAAAATGAGCCAATTTTGCTTATTGACGAATCCATCCAAATGAAAGTAGGCTTTGTCGCTAAACCATGCGCAATTAATTCCCATCCTGTCCTGCGGCGAACAGTGCAGTTTGATAGTTCTAACGCAAACCGTTCAGAAGTTATGACGATTTTAATTCATGTAGTCCATTAATTGTCACCTTGTATATGCAAATATATGTTTGGAGCCGCCACCGTTTTCGATATAAAATATTGCCCTAGTTAGTAGAAATGACCGGTCACGAAAACTGAGCGGTATGCTGACCTCATTTCCCTCCATATCCATAACCAGTACATGTGTCGGCTCACTACGACGAGGCGGTCGGTGTATACCGTTGGGTCTTCTGACGTATCTTCGGGTGGAGTTTAGTTTAGTCGAAATGTATTTGAAACGTAAACTTTGTGATTAAGTTCTCGTATGATTGGGCTCAAATTTCATCCATGTCCTGCCTTAATAAGAAAAGCAATACTTTAAGTAGGCTGTTTAGGTTTTTATGTTGCCAACAGCACGTAGCGCTTTGTATTAAAACCGCTGACTGCGCTGTTTGCAGTCTATGGCTGGTAGGACACGTTGTTGGAAGTTATTCGCCAGTGTAGTGTTGGGCAGTTGGTTGTGAACAGCCCGTAGCGTTGGGCAGTTGTAGGTGAGCCGCCAGGAGTGATGGATGTGGGGAGAGATATCATACAGTTTTGAGATGTTAATATGAGCGGACAATCTGGACCTCAATGCGAGTTGAACTCGTATTTTATTAGTACTTTCCAGTCACCTCTGCAATTAGTTACGAATTAATTCAAACACGATCGGATTATCTTGCCAATGTCGGTAAGACTCCTCAATTCGCGGCTCCGAAATTCGAACGTGGACTAGTCATTGAATGTCAACTGAGTAACAAATCCATTAGAAACATTTAAACCCTCTTACAACGGCCCAAGTCGATTATCAGTGACGTGATAGTGATGTCGGAACGTGAAGGAACAATCACTAGCCAGAGGAGGACCAGGCAGAACTTACATACTGACCGACAGGATCCACGGCGAAATGCGGAAGATGATGGTAAAAAAATCGCATGAAATCAGCAGAAGCAGCTGCTAGTGAGTTCCAGAGCGCTACCAGAAGTCTAGCTAGTACAATGACTGTGCGCGTATGGAGTTGAAAGAAATTGGGTAGAATCGTCGAGCACCGCTCACACTCCACACATTTCTGTAATCAATGTTATATTATGCTTCTGATGGTGTAAAGAGCGGTGTCACAGGACAGTTGATGAGTGGAAACATGTTATTTGGAGTGATAAATCTCGACCATACCCTGTGGCGATCCGATGGAAGAGCTTAGGTTTGGCACACGACTGGAGGACGTTACCTGCCATCATCTCTAGTGCCAACAGTGAAGTACGGAGGAGGTGGTGTAGCGGTAGGAGAGTTTTTTCTTTTGTGGTTACATTGTGGTCCCCTTATTGAGTTTAAGAAAACGACAAACGCGCAAGGATAAGAACACATTTTACACTATTATTTATTGCATGGAGTAGAGGAGCATTTAAGCGTCTACGATTGACTGTATCGGCATCTCTATCATAAAGCAGCATCTGTGAAGCAACAACCATTTGTGGACAATAGACTTCCTGAGATGGACTGGCCTGCCCAGAGTTCCCACCTGAACCAAACAGAATTTCTTTGGAATGAGCTACAACGTCAACTTCACTCCAGACCTCAGCGTCCAACATCTCTAAGTTCTCTGGTTTCGGCTGCTTCAGGAAGAATCGGTAGCCATTCCTCCACAGACACTTCAGACACTGAAAGTGTCTTCAGCATAGTTAATGGTATCATAAAGGGAAAAGATGCACACACCCCATATTAATGTCCATTAATAGGTGTCCAGACAGTCTGATCAGTGAGTGTATTACTTCAGCAGTGAGGTCTCGGGAATGAATATGAAATGAGCACCGTGTATCCGTAAGTACGCCCACTGGAACTAGATGAACAAAGTGTACCTTACATGTAAATTGAAGTTGAAGGGGAAGAGAAAGGAAAGGGAAGGGGTTACTGATGTCAGCTGCATCGGGACATTACGCAGAATCAGCGGCGATGAGTGAAAATATGCACCGGACCAGGATTCTAACCTGGGATCCCTGCTTGCGAGTGTGATATATATATATATATATATTCGGTGCCTACAGTGTCACGTCTTTCAGTTTCACACAAATTTTTATTTTTAAAGTGGATCATTTAAGACTATTTCCATGTGTTCGCCCCTCAAATTTCTCCCTTATATCGCAAAATTGTCGTCTGATGTAGTACAAACTGAAAAAATAAATTCCTTTTAAAGCACAGTTTCGTATAAAATTTATACTCAAAACCTTACACCTGTGTCGCAGAACAAATTCTACACCGAGAATACTTTACTCAAGTTTAAGGGAAGAAATGCTTCCAATAATTATTACAGTATTTAAAGAACATCAAAATATTGAAACGTCCCCTTAGAAAAATTATACAAAACTGTGCTTTAACTGACACACAATAATTTTTTTAGCGCAACACAATCTGACTTTCAGTAATCCCTACAAGAGAATGGCCCTGACTAAATTAATCTATACGTTTCACAAATCACTTACCTCACCAAAAACCTTCGTTACTCGAACTACTGCAATACAGCGAGCGCCACTACTGCCAGCTAAATAAAAGATCCAAACTACTGAAGGCACTATCTACTGATAGGCATAGTTAGCAAATGAAAGATTTTGATAGAGAACAAACAACTTATTTACCTTAATAGTGTTCAAAAGTCATAATATATATAGCCGTTTATGACATCCAGTCTTACAAATTTCAAAACTCTGCCATTTCCCTCCCCACATCCACCACTGCTGGCGGCTCGTCTCCAACTGCGCAACGATATGCGCTCTTAACATCCAGCTGCCCAACACTGCAATGGCAGACAACAATGCAAACTAGCCACAGACTGCACAGAGCACAGCCAGTGATTTTCATAAAGAGCGCTACGTGGCGTTATCAATAAGAAAACCTAAACAGCCTACTTACATAGTCCCAACGCTCCCTACAAAAAAATTTACAAATTGTTATGGGCAGTGGCCAATAGTGATTTGATAAATTTTTCATAATTACAATAACAAAGAAATCAAATGCACGCACTTATTGACACAATGTTGATCAAAAGCTAAAATTTTCTCACAGTCCATAAAGGCAGTCCTGATCGTTCGTTACAGTAAAATAGTAGTGTTTTCTCACAGTCTGAGCAATTAAAGAAAATGCACACAGAAGTAGTGGATTTCCATGCAGTCTTGAAGAAGTAGTGTTGTCCTTCCAACGGAAAGACAGTGCTGACTCTTGACATGCAGACAGGTAATGGGCCACAACAGAGCAAACCCACAGCAGAGCCAGTCGAAGTTTTGAAGAATATTGGTAGGTAGATCATCACAGAGCAGACCGCCATAGTCCCATTAGAGATTACGGTATTGGTGGACCACCAGAGGTGCAGACCCACTGCAGTCCTTGTAGAGATAATGGTACTGGTTGGCCATCAAAGATTCAGACCCACTGTAGTGCTTGTAGAGACGGCCAGAGGCCATCTGTTGCGACTGTGCAGGTGCACAATCACCATCGAAGAGTCTTATGGACAATATAGCAAGTCCATTAACCACCACTTGTGCACTCCCAAAATTTTTTTTTGAAATGTCCTTAGAACCAGCAATGCTGTTAATCAGTCCCTTGCTGACTTATTAACACACGTCCAAACACTAACAGTCCTTACTTCTCACATATTGTCCATATACTATGCCCAACAGAAATGTGTTCAGTGAAATGTAACTTACAAGTTATTTAATTTGATAAACTGGTGTCAACTACAATTTTATAACATAAGAATATAATAACAAAGGTACAAAATACATCATTAAAACATAATAATACAGATAACATTTGTAGTAATACAGGCTTTACAAAACAATAGAAATAAACATATACATCAGTCTTACAGGAATTATGACATAAGTAAATACATTAAAGATCAGAATAACTTTTGAAACGTCAACTTCACACATGAGCATTAAAACAAAACAGAATAAATAATGTCTAAGCATCTTTACAAGGTAAATAATATATTATCAGTGAAATTCTACAACATAAATCTCACTATTTAAACATATACAGACAGGAAAAACACAAATACACATAGTGTAATAACACAAAAATACAGGACAGGGTTTGTTTTCAGTGTGACATTTGGTACTGCAGTCCACCCTAAAACTTCATTCCATATATCTTTCCTCTTATTTCAACATTTGTTTCCACCAAAAAAATTCTATCCAAGCATGCTTTCTGTATTTATATGTTCACACATTTCTTACCTCATTATTTATTTTCCATTATCTTACCTCATTATTTATTTCCAAGAAAATCCTACCTAAACCTTTTGTCCCTAAACCCTACTCTTTTTGTTCATATCCTCTTTCAAAATACATTTTTGGCCAAACCATTTTCTTATAGCTTCTCAATGCATTTCTTCCAATTCATCACAACTTGTTCTCTTGTATGGCCTACCCCATCTTAAGCTAACCTAAATCTATTGAGCTCAGATACTAAACTAAGGGACAAGGTAATACAGCAGCTCAAAGCAATTAACACAAACAGCAATGATAAAAAATGCAAATTGGCAAAGCAAGCATCATAAATTAGCAAAGCAAATGCAATATTACAACTAATATAAGGTACTGCACAGCAAACAAGAAAAATAAATTCGTAGTAAAACTGGCTTAACAGAGTAATACAAAGTCAAATTCAGTAACATTATGTGTGGTAAACAGCACCAGCAAATGCAGTAACTTATTTCTAAACATGACAAAGCTCAATCAGAAAAAAACAGTAAACATGGCCATGTTTAATACCTATGTCACATCTTAATACTAGGGTGATGCATCACCTTAACTTACAATACTAAATAAGTTACCCAGTCATTGATAAAAATAATGTATGCAATTCCTGTGAAGGGAAGTGTCTTTTTGTGCTTCCTCGTTTCTTTGAAGTAGCTTATAAAGTTATTATTTACTGGATCTGTAGGCATTAAATATTTATATTATTACCTCTATAATATTTTATTTCAACCAATGTTGCAGTGCAGCTAGAAACTACATATTAAACAAAATGAGCAATCTCTCAACTGCAAAGACAATAGATATAAAATGTTTCTCATCATTTCATTAGGCATTTTAGTAAATATCATAAATTAAGAGCTCCACAGTGTAATCATATGTTTTCAAGTTTGAGCGTGTCGTATTTGCGATGCTTTCGACAAAGAAATGTCAATAGCGAGGATAGCGGCCTCCCTTTTTTTCACCTAATGGCTTTCTTTTGTCAGACGACTATCTCTCAGCTGGGCGCCCAAAACGCATTACATCAAGGTCACTTACGTTTGGTACTGAAATATTTATGACAGCAATTTACACTACAGTGTGACAGTCTCATATAAAAATATTTTCACAGGTTGAGAATTTGCGTTACAAATGTATAGAAAATAAAATCCTATAAATATAACAGTGTGCAAAAAAATTTTCGACAGCATTGTAATACATTCATGCATGTACACACATTTCATAATTCTTAAAGTATGATTCTTGGTTTCCAACATCCATTTCCACAAATCAGAGTCCCTAACCACTACTCATGATTCATTACCTTATTATACATATACATACTCGTTGACACTTCTTCAATATTTCATCATAAGAAATACGTAGCATAATCAAATTCCTCATATACGATACCGTCATCTTATTGATCATAAAAATACCTCAACAGCGTAATACACATTGTCATCGTAATAATAACATCATAAAACTCAGCCAAATCTCAAAAACCTCGTAGCTTACTGCAATAATTTCAAAACCTAAAAAAAATTCTCGGCTCCTTTCAATAGTGTGATCTACCTCAATCGTACTTTAAAAATCGTGATCGCATACCAAATACGTCATTCAAAGCTCTCATAGTATCACAATGGGTCCGAAAAAAATATGAACAGTTCACAAAGTACAGACAAAATACAGTTTCATAAGTGTGAAGTTAACCAACTGTGTAATTGCGTAAACATCTGTCACTGACGTAGAAAAAAATGTTTGTTTCTCTGTTAAATGATCAGATAGCTGTTTAATTCTGTGTTGGAGAAATATGGTACCGATGTGTAAAGTTGTATAAGGAAATACCATATTAGCTAGAGCTCCTTGTGCTTGCCACACACATGGTACACAAAGTAAGCTTGTACCCCCCTGAGAATTAATGTAATAATACCCTCAGGTGTTACAGATTACAGCAACGGAATGAAATGTATCACGGAAAACCTTTGTATCATTGTACTTCAAATGTCTTTAAAAATAAATGTTTTAAGTACAATAATAATCACTCAGATGAGTGTACTGTAGCGCTAAACTGTGCGTCTTGTTGTAAGATAATCTTTGTGGAAGTGTCGCAGTTATCGTCCTCCGAAAGCTAAGTTCTGCAGAAGTCAATGTACTTACCTCATGATGAACAAAAGTCAAATGCTTTGCATATAGATATCTTACTTGTTACGCTTATTGCCATGATGAGGAAAGTACTGTGCTGTGACGTATTGTTGTGCTATGGAAAAGGCTGCCTCATTGTAGCTATACTACAAAAGTTACTACTAAAACATGTTTTACTTTACAGAATAATTCAAGAAAACTGTGCAGATATAAAACAGAAACACCGCAAAAGCAACATTGTAAATTGTCAATCATTAGTAGCGTCGTGATAAAATCGTGTAGCTGTCACATAAACTAACCACTGTGTCATCTGGTATCTCACAGAAAGTACTTTAAATCCATAATGTATTTTCAAGTAAGCCAAAATGTTGCATTAAAATCTCATTAGCAGTATATGTTCTAAGTATGTAAGCCTTATAGTCGTTACGTAATCGTGCAACTAACAAGCAAGAATGTACACATACAATAACACCATGTCCTCAGTTCACTATAACAATGCATTCGTAATTTCTGTTTCAATAAATTCTCTTGGTTGTTGACTGGATATTTAACTTCAAACATTGCTGCATGTTAACAGATCCTAAGTCTGACAAAGCATACTAGTAATGTGAAGTGAAAAGTTTTATGGCAAAGACAAAGTTAAAAAGCAGATTATCTCTCAATAAACGGTTTTACATGTGAAATGTGGTGCAATCTTTTACCGTTTCTAGAGCGCAGAGTCTCAACTTCAAAGCAATTATCACGTTGTGTACGTCGGTAAGAAATGCTAAAATTTTTCTCAAGGTTAGCGTCTTTGTTATTTTTCTCTGAGCCAGCCGGTGCACGTGGCTGCCTGAGGTGCGAGTCTTTGTCTGTCTCTTTGTTGGCGCGCGTCGTTACTGGGATTAGGAGACCTAACTTCTACAAATTCACCTTGTCGAGAGTGCCCTGCTCTGTTTGAATCTCGCCAGTTCTGATGCGATTCAGCTCTATCGTTACGATTATATCGTCTGTCGTCATGTTGGTAGATTCCATAGTTTCTTTCTTGTCGATCACGTGGTGGAGAATTTCTCCCTAAATCGTAACTGCGCTCTGGACCGTTGCGTCTGAAGTTATTCTGTCTCCCGTGATAATAATAGTTCTGGTTACCATATTATCTGCTTCTCTGATTGTCTCTGTCATATTCATTACTACGGAAATACGATCTTTCTCTGTAACTATTATTCTGCCAACGGTTGTCATATGGGTGGTGTCTGTTTTGTTCACGATTTGCGTTGTAAGAATAGTCTTGTCGTGTCCAGTTATTATTTCTTTCATCGCGGAATTGTGACGGATGTGACCTGTAATTGTTGTGTTCCTGTTTTCGCGTTCCGCGATTGTCAGTGTCAATTCCCAAATCTTGTAACAGTCCCCGAAAAGCTTCAATTTCATCTTTGCAACGTCCTGCCAAAATAATATGTCGTAAATGTTCAGGCAGTTTGATTAAGCAAATGCGGATGAGTTCTGAGGGGCTGTATGGGTTTGACAGGTACTGATTATTGTGCAACATGTCTTCAAAATATTTCACAAGACTGGAAAATTCAGATTGTTCGAAATGTTTCATCATAATGATGCTATGTTTCACTCGGTCTTGTGTAGCTTGAGACCAATATGCTGAGAGGAAGGCATGATAAAATTCTCCTTCACTGTGACAATCGTGAATGACCGATCGAATTCTTTCAGCTGGTTCATTGTTTAAGTAGCCACACATAAATTCTAATCTATGCTCTGATGACCAATTGGGAGGAAAACAATGAGAGAATTGATGAAGCCACGCTTGTGGATGAATGTCGTTGCCAGAGTTCTTAAATGTTTTGAATTTACGTGTAGTAAATAACAACTTATAGTCAAAATCATCGTGTCGGCGAGTCGCATATCGGACATTGTTACGTCGTGTCGGCGGTTCCATCTCAAAATTCGGTGCACATTGCTAATTTCTTTCGTAACTTCCGAAATGCCCTGTGCTATTATTTTGCGGCTTTTCCGTATTTCTAAGTCCCTCTTCCTGTGTTGGAGCGCTAGTGTCCTCCGAAATATGTAATTCTTGTATTACTTGTGCCAACTGATCCCTTTTGTGTTGTGTATTAATTTGATTCTGATTGTGTTTGAATTTCTTAATTTGTTCATACTCTTCTGTGTCAGTGATGGCTACAGGTCTTGTGTCATTCGGTCATCATCTACCTTTGTAGATAAGTTAGTGAACTGATCCGAAAGTTCTGCTACTTTCTCCGATAGTGTACTTATTTCCTCTGTGTGTTTTTCTGAACCAAGTTTCACAGTGTCCATTTGTGTTGAAATCGTATATACTGTGTTCTTTACGTTTTCCTGAGTTTTTGCAAGTAGCGTAACCGAATCGGTAGATGCAACTGAGGCAATTTTAGCCCACAAGGTCTCATGATTTTCATGAACAATGATTTGCAGTTCTTTTATGGCTGCTTCATGAATCTGTAATGCATTTTCATGCCGCGAAAAAATAGGTTGAAAATGCTCACAAAATTGTGTTTTTACGTCATTACAGACTTTTTGACATTTCGATTCAATGTTATATAACTCAGTAGTTAAATCTTCACGAGTCTGTTGAAGTGTGGTGTCTAACTTTTGAAGATTTTGCTGTGTTTGTCTGATTTTGTTCCATTGTGTCTAACTGTTGCTGTGTTTGTCTCTGGTGTTGTTCCATTGTGTCTAACTTTTGAAGATTTTGTTCCATTTTGTTTAACTTTTGAAGATTTTGTTCCATTGTGTCTAACTTTTGAAGCTTTTGTCCCATTGTGTCTAACTTTTGAAGCTTTTGTCCCATTTGTTGCATTAATTGTAATAACTATGCACTGGTGTCTGAAACATGTTCCTCAGTACTATTCGGCAATGCATTTGAACCGGCAATATTCGCATTTTGAAAAGCAGAAAATGTGTCTTGACTTATTTGAGAAAACGGCGAGGACGCAAAACCTGAATCTGCAGTATTTGCAAGATTGTGACCTGTCATTTCGGATTCCTGAGGCAAGCTGTTGCCGACCGATCGATCGATAATGCTTCCCTGTTCACTAATTGTTTCACTGCCTACACCATTATTTGCAGCCCACTCCATTTCCCTGTGCACAATTACCAAATTACTACTTTGAACATCAGTTAATTCATTACACGGTGTCGCTAACACACTGCTTTCGTCTTCACTGTCATTTCTCAGTTTACTTTGGAGCCTAGTATTACGTTTTTCACACGCCTTTATTGTCACAATATTTCACACGACAACACAGAAAACCACAATTTGAAGGTCAAAATAAGAAAACACATTAACATAGCATTGAAAATAATATCTCGTTAATTGCAAGCGCAGCTGCGAAATACTTGGTGCAAATCTACATGCATGCCACAACTGTTTTACTGTACAAGAATGAAAAACTACAACTACAAAGGAAATTCTCTCTACAATTAAGCGCTAGCAATAAACAAAGGCTGTACTAGTTACACAAACTACAAGAAAAAATCAGAAGATTCCAGTGAGGTATCCTCGGCTAAGGGTCGACATACGAAACGTCTTCTTAGAAAATTATACAAGACTGTGCTTAAAGTGTCACACAACATTTTTTTAGCGCAACGCAATCTGACTTTCAGTAATCCCTACAAGAGAATGGCCCTGACTAAATTAACCTATACGTTTCACAAATCACTTACCTCACCAAAAATCTTCGTTGCGCGAACTACTGCAATACAGCAAGCGCCACTACTGCCAGCTAAATAAAAGTTTCAAACTACTGAAGGCACTAACTACTGATAGACATAGTTAGCAAATGAAAGATTTTGATAGAGAACAAACAATGTTATTTACCTTCATAGTGTTCAAAAGTCATAATATACACTCCTGGAAATTGAAATAAGAACACCGTGAATTCATTGTCCCAAGAAGGGGAAACTTTATTGACACATTCCTGGGGTCAGAAACATCACATGATCACACTGACAGAACCACAGGCACATAGACACAGGCAACAGAGCATGCACAATGTCGGCACTAGTACATTGTATATCCACCTTTCGCAGCAATGCAGGCTGCTGTTCTCCCATGGAGACGATCGTAGAGATGCTGGATGTAGTCCTGTGGAACGGCTTGCCATGCCATTTCCACCTGGCGCCTCAATTGGACCAGCGTTCGTGCTGGACGTGCAGACCGCGTGAGACGACGCTTCATCCAGGCCCAAACATGCTCAATGGCGGACAGATCCGGAGATCTTGCTGGCCAGGGTAGTTGACTTACACCTTCTAGAGCACGTTGGGTGGCACGGGATACATGCGGACGTGCATTGTCCTGTTGGAACAGCAAGTTCCCTTGCCGGTCTAGGAATGGTAGAACGATGGGTTCGATGAAGGTTTGGATGTACCGTGCACTATTCAGTGTCCCCTCGACGATCACCAGAGGTGTACGGCCAGCGTAGGAGATCGCTCCCCACACCATGATGCCGGGTGTTGGCCCTGTGTGCCTCGGTCGTATGCAGTCCTGATTGTGGCGCTCACCTGCACGGCGCCAAACACGCATACGACCATCATTGGCACCAAGGCAGAAGCGACTCTCATCGCTGAAGACGACACGTCTCCATTCGTGGCGGCACCTTGCGGCCCGTAAACAACACGCGCGCCTGCGATCGCAAAGCACTCTTAGCGCTCGCAGCGGCGTCCAGCGGCCCGTACTCAAGTTGTGCGATTGCTGTCGCAGGTCGACCCTTAATCTATCATGTTACACGAGGCAGGTGCGTTAACCACTGCATCATCTAAGACACAGTGTTATTGCTACTGCGCGGACTATCTCGAGCCGGCCGGTGTGGCGGAACGGTTCTAGGCGCTTCAGTGTCGAACCGCGCGACGGCTACGGTCGCAGGTTCGAGTTCTGCCTCGGGCATGGATGTGTGTGATGTCCTTAGGTTAGTTAGGTTTAAGTAGTTCTAAGTTCTAGGGGACTGATGACCTCAGATGTTAAGTCGCATAGAGCTCAGAGCCATTTGAACCATTTGGACCGTCTCAGCACGCCTCACGGCCGATCCACATTCCAACAGAGCGCCACCTATCCTCTGTCCCCGTCCATTTCCGCCATTCTCGTCACTACATTCTCGCAGGAGGTCAGAGTACTTGTGCATCCGAACTGAACAGGGTGGATTCATTGCCCGTCTAGGCGAATCAGTTATATGAATGCGTAGTGTCTGTTCATTCGGACATGTCCAAAAGACACACACTACTCATTCGTATATAGTGTACGTTCTTCAAATATTTGTACACCATTTTTCATCTAGTGCTGTGACGTCCTGACTTTCGCATTGGACCAATAAACATAACACAGCTCGGTAGTGTTTGGAGGACGGTCGCAGTATATAACATGGAGCGTTAAACACGGATAGAAGTGCGTGTGACATGCATTTTGTTTACGGTGCAGCTGAAATCATTGATGGAAGAGCTCAGAGAATATAACGCCAACTTTTTTTTTCGCGAAGATGTCAGCATTATCGCATATTTACCGGGTACTACCAAAATACTGACGGAGCGCAGGCCCAATACAGGCAGCCGACAGAAGGGGTACATACCTGATTTTGTGGAAGATCTACCGTTACGCTTTTAGAACATGCAAGTACCCGAGCAACTAACGCTTAGTTCGGTGTTCACTACAGTAAAGTGTGGAATCAGCTGCGTGGACAGCTTTATCACCCATTTCGTACTATCAGACCAACGGCCCTAGAACCAGACAAGTATCTATCTCATTTTGAGTTTGTACGCTGGCGCTGTAACAGGCTAACGAAGACTCACAGTGACCTGATGTTCTGTTTACGAATAAACCTCAGTTTACTCGGAAAGGTACGTGCAGCTGTCATAGCTCGAATGTAAGGGCCTCTGATAACGCACGTACAGTTACACGAGATCATCAGAGACTGTTTGCAGTGAACTTTGGGACAGTATGGCAGGCGATTACTTTCCTGGGCCCTACATGTTTGCTTCCTCGACTCAAGTGGCCAATGTACAGACTGTTCATGGAAGAGCATCTGTGTGCCAAACCGGCAGGTGCACCATTAACTCGCACTTTCGGCAATCGATTTATTGGACGGTGAAGACGTGTACATTTGCTTACAAGATCCGTGAAAATCATGTCATTTCACTTCTTTCTCTGGGGCTTCATAAAAAAGAGACGCATGTTCCACCACTACGGGCTCAGAAGGAAATAGTTGCAATTTTCTCAGCGGTCACACACATGCAGAAAATGCTACACATTTTCCATTGAAAAAAGGGTGCCCTGCTACGTCGATACCGGCAATACGCTGAAGTTAATCCTGCTCATTTTTAACATTTGTTGTTACAGTTATCAGACCGATAAAGGACTAAAACACATTTAACGTTGGTTTATTGTCAGTCACGCCAAATACCTCATGGATATTCCGTAATAAATTAATAATCATTTCCCATACCTGGTTGTGAAAGATATCTGTTTATTTTCAGTTATTTAACCTGATATGATTAGGGCCGTCACGGCTTCCCTTACATCATACTACGTTTCCACCTATACAGTATCTATTAAATCACACTTACCTAAGAATTAACAATTTTAAAGGTGAAAATTTGTTTTAAAATTATTTGAGTGTTTGAAGTGACAGTGTGAGTAAATTATACTGACTACGAACTAACAAAGTTAAGAGGGAGGCGTGTTTATAGCGATGAGAAGTGCAATAGTATCGAAGGAAATTGACGGAGATCCGAAATGTGAAATAATTTGGGTGAAGGTCACGGTTAAAGCAGGCTCAGACATGGTAATTGGATGTCTCTATAGGCCCCCTGGCTCAGCAGCTGTTGTGGCTGAGCACCTGAAGGATAATTTGGAAAATATTTCGAGTAGATTTCCTCACCATGTTATAGTTCTGGATGAAGATTTTAATTTACCGGATATACACTGGGAGACTCAAACGTTCATAACGGGTGGCAGGGTCAAAGAATTCAGTGAAATTTTTATAAGTGCTTTATCTGAAAACTACCTTGAGCAGTTAAACAGAGAACTGACTCGTGGCGATAACATATTAGACCTTCTGGTGACAAACAGACCCGAATTATTTGAAACAGTTGACGCAGAAGAGGGAATCAGCGATCATAAAGCGGTTACTGCATCGATGATTTCAGCCGTAAATAGAAATATTAAAAAAGGTAGGAAGGTTTTTCTGTTTAGCAAAAGTGACAAAAAGCAGATTACAGAGTACCTGACGGCTCAACACAAAAGTTTTGTCTCAAGTACAGATAGTGTTGAGGATCAGTGCACAAAGTTCAAAACCATCGTACAATATGCGTTAGATGAGTATGTGCCAAGCAAGATCGTAAGAGATGGAAAGGAGCCACCGTGGTACAACAACCGAGTTAGAAAACTGCTGCGAAAGCAAAGGGCACTTCACAGCAAACATAAACATAGCCAAAGCCTTGCAGACAAACAAAAATTACGCGAAGCGAAATGTAGTGTGAGGAGGGCAATGAGAGAGGCGTTCAATGAATTCGAAAGTAAAGTTCTATGTACTGACTTGGCAGAAAATCGTAAGAAATTTTGGTCTTATGTCAAAGCGGTAGGTGGATCAAAACAAAAGGTCCAGACACGCTGGGACCAAAATGGTACTGAAGCAAAGGATGACAGACTAAAGGCCGAAATACTAAATGTCTTCTTCCAAAGCTGTTTCACAGATGAAGACTGCACTGAAGTTCCTTTTCTAGATTGTCGCACAGATGACAAAATGGTAGATATCGAAATAGACGACAGAGGGATAGAGAAACAATTAAAATCGCTCAAAAGAGGAAATGCCACTGGACCTGATGGCATACCAGTTCGATATTACACAGAGTACGCGAAGGAAGTAGCCCCCTTCTTGCAGAGGTGTACCGTAGGTCTTTAGAAGAGCGTAGCGTTCCAAAGGATTGGAAAAGGGCACAAGTCATCCCCGTTTTCATGAAGGGACATCGAACAGATGTGCAGAACTATAGACCTATATCTCTAACGTCGATCAGTTGTAGAATTTTGGGAACACGTATTATGTTCGAGTACACTGACTTTTTGGAGACTAGAAATCTACTCTGTAGGTATCAGCATGGGTTTCGAAAAAGACGGTTGTGTGAAACCCAGCTCGCGCTATTCGTCCACGAGACTCAGAGGGCTATGGACACTGGTTCACAGGTAGATGCCGTGTTTCTTGACTTCCGCAAGACGTTCGATACAGTTTCCCACAGTCGATTAATGAACGAAGTAAGAGCATATGGACTATCAGACCCATTGTGTGATTGGACTGAAGAGTTCCTAGAAAACAGAGAGCAGCGTGTCATTCTCAATGGAGAGAAGTCTTCCGAAGTAAGAGTGATTTCAGGTGTGCCGCAGGGGAGTGTCGTAGGACCGTTGGTATTCACAATATACATAAATGACCTTGTGAATGACATCGGTAGTTCACTGAGGCTTTTTGCTGATGATGCTGTGATGTATCTAAAGGTTGTAACAATGGACAATTGTACTGAAATGCAGGAGGATCTGCAGCGAATTGACGCATGGTGCGGGGAATGGCAATTGAATCTTAATGTAGACAATTGTAATGCGCTGCGTATACATAGAAAGATAGATCCCACATCATTTAGCTACAAAATAGCAGGTCAGCAACTGGAAGCAGTTAATTCCATAAATTATCTGGGAGTACGCATTAGGAGTGACTTAAAATGGAATGATCATATAAAGTTGATCGTTGGTAAAGCAGATGCCAATCCTAAAGAAATGCAATCCGAAAACAAAGGAAGTAGGTTACAGTACGATTGTTCGCCCACTGCTTGAATACTGCTCAGCAGTGTGGGATCCGTACCAGATGGGGTTGATAGAAGAGATACAGAAGAGCCAACGGAGAGCAGCGCGCTTCGTTACAGAATCATTTAGTAATCGCGAAGGCATTACGGAGATGATAGATTAACTCCAGTGGAGGACTCTACAGGAGAGACGCTCAATAGCTCTGTATGGGCTTTTGTTGAAGTTTCGAGGAGATACCTGCACCGAAGAGTCAAGCAGTATATTGCTCCCTCCTACGTATATCTCGCGAAGAGACCATGAGGATAAAATCAGAGAGATTAGAGATCACACAGAAGTATACCGACAATTCTTGTTTCCACGAACAATACGAGACTGGAATAGAAAAGAGAACCGATTGAGGTACTCAAGGTACCTTCTGCCACACACCGTCAGGTGGCTTGAGGAGTATGGATGTAGATATAGATGTAGATACTAGCATTACCTGTATTACTGCTGCTGCAGCCACTAATAGTGATAATAATAATAATAATAATAATAATAATAAAAGTCATAACAAGTATTGTGACATTAATAACAATAATACACTCCTGGAAATTGAAATAAGAACACCGTGAATTCATTGTCCCAGGAAGGGGAAACTTTATTGACACATTCCTGGGGTTAGATACATCACATGATCACACTGACAGAACCACAGGCACATAGACACAGGCAACAGAGCATGCACAATGTCGGCACTAGTACAGTGTATCTCCACCTTTCGCAGCAATGCAGGCTGCTATTCTCCCATGGAGACGATCGTAGAGATGTTCGATGTAGTCCTGTGGAACGGCTTGCCATGCCATTTCCACCTGGCGCCTCAGTTGGACCAGCGTTCGTGCTGGACGTGCAGACCGCGTGAGACGACGCTTCATCCAGTCCCAAACATGCTCAATGGGGGACAGATCCGGAGATCTTGCTGGCCAGGGTATTTGACTTACACCTTCTAGAGCACGTTGGGTGGCACGGGATACATGCGGACGTGCATTGTCCTGTTGGAACAGCAAGTTCCCTTGCCGGTCTAGGAATGGTAGAACGATGGGTTCGATGAAGGTTTGGATGTACCGTGCACTATTCAGTGTCCCCTCGACGATCACCAGAGGTGTACGGCCATTGTAGGAGATCGCTCCCCACACCATGATGCCGGGTGTTGGCCCTGTGTGCCTCGGTTGTATGCAGTCCTGATTGTGGCGCTCACCTGCACGGCGCCAAACACGCATACGACCATCATTGGCACCAAGGCAGAAGCGACTCTCATCGCTGAAGACGACACGTCTCCATTCGTCCTTCCATTCACGCCTGTCACGACACCACTGGAGGCGGGCTGCACGATGTTGGGGCGTGAGCGGAAGACGGCCTAACGGTGTGCAGGACCGTAGCCCAGCTTCATGGAGACGGTTGCGAATGGTCCTCGCCGATACCCCAGGAGCAACAGTGTCCCTAATTTGCTGGGAAGTGGCGGTGCGATCCCCTACGGCACTGCATAGGATCCTACGGTCTTGGCGTGCATCCGTGCGTCGCTGCGGTCCGGTCCCAGGTCGACGGGCACGTGCACCTTTCGCCGACCACTGGCGACGACATCGATATACTGTGGAGACCTCACGCCCCACGTGTTGAGCAATTCGGCGGTACGTCCTCCCGGCCTCCCACATGCCCACTATATGCCCTCGCTCAAAGTCCGTCAACTGCACATACGGTTCACGTCCACGCTGTCGCGGCATGCTACCAGTGTTAAAGACTGCGATGGAGCTCCGTATGCCACGGCAAACTGGCTGACACTGACGGCGGCGGTGCACAAATGCTGCGCAGCTAGCGCCATTCGACGGCCAACACCGCGGTTCCTGGTGTGTCCGCTGTGCCGTGCGTGTGATCATTGCTTGTACAGCCCTCTCGCAGTGTCCGGAGCAAGTATGGTGGGTCTGACACACCGGTGTCAATGTGTTCTTTTTTCCATTTCCAGGAGTGTATAATGGCAGATATAAGAAGATTTTACAGTTCTACAAAATAGATATTTCCTGACATAGTGCGTTCTGCAGAAAGGAAATTTAGGGTAACTACTTCGGGTAAGGGTACTGGGAAATGAGGAAGACCAGGCTGAAAAAAGGGATGAGCAAGGGTTACAATTGTGTACAGGCACAATGGAAGTCTTCTTGTTGCTTTAATAGATATGTCATTACCTGTCTTTTGAAGATGGAGATGTTATTTAGTTCCCAGTAATAATTGGGGGGGGGGGGGGGGGAGGTTATTTCAGAGTTCGATTCCTGTTGCTGAAAATGACTTCTAGAACGTGACTGAATGATGGTGAGACAGAAAGGATTATCTCAAATTCGAACGCGTGTTTCCGTCGTGTAGTTCAGACAAGAGCGTTAAGGTCGAGGAGGGATACACTGAAGAGCCAAAGAAACTGATACACCTGTCTAATATGTAGAGCCCGCACGAGCACGCAGAAGTGGCGCAACACGACATTGCATGGACTCTATAATATCTGATGTAGTGCTGGAGGGAACTGACACCATGAATCGTGCGGGCCTGCCAAAAATGCATAAGAGTAGGAGGGGATGAAGATCTCTTCTGAACAGCATGTTGCAAGGCATCAGAAATATGCTCAATAATGTTCATGTCTGGGGAGTTTGAAGGCCAGAGGAGGTGTTTGAACTCGAAAGGGTGTTCCTGGAGCCATACTGCAGCAATTCGGAACGTGTGGAGTGTCGCATTGTTCTGCTGGAATTGCCCAAGCCGTCGGAATGCAAAATGGATATGAATTGGTGCAGGCGATTCGACAGGATTCTTACGTACGTGTCACCTGTCAGAGTCGTATCTAGAATTATCAGGGGTCTCATATCACTCCAACTGCACACGCCCACACTATTACAGAGCCTTCACCAGCTCGAACAGTCCCCTGCTGACATGCTGGGTCCATCGATTCATGAGGTTGTGTCCACACCTGTGCGCGTCCATCCGCTCGATACAATTTGAAACGAGACTCGTCCGACAAGGCAACATTTTTCCACTCCTCAACAGTCCAATATCGGTATTGACGGGACCAAGCGAGGCATAAAGCTTTGTGTCGTGCTGTCATCAAGGGTACACGAGTGGGCCTTCGGCTCCGAAAGCTCATATCGATGATGCTTCCTTGAATGGTTCTCACGCTGACACTTGTTGATGGCCCAGCATTGAAATCTGTTGTAGTTTGCTGGAGCGTTACTCTTCTGTCACGTTGAACGATTCTCTTCAATCGTCGTTGGTCCCGTTCTTGCAGGATTTTTTTCCGGCAGCTGCGATGTAGGAGATTTAATGCTTTACCGGATTCCTGATATTCACGGTGTACACGTGAAATGGTCGTACGAGAAAATCTCCACTTCTTCGCTACGTCAGAGGTGCTGTGTCCCATAGCTCGTGCACGAACTATAACATCGCGTCCAAACTCACTTAAATCTCGATAACCTGCCATTGTAGCAGCAGTAATTGACTTAGCAACTGTAGTCTTATATAGGATTGCCGACCGCAGCTTCATATTCTGCCTGTTTACATATCTCTGTATTTGAATACGCATTGCCTATGCAAGTTTCTTTGGCGCTTCAGTGTATGAAGTACAATGTTCAGTAATAAAAACAGAAGAGAAGACAGAGGGTATGGAAATCTCTGCGGTTGTGTGAAGGCAGCCAGAATGGGTGCGCATATATGTTGGTGAAGCGTGATCAGAGTTGAACATCACAGATCAAGAGGGAAGAGTTTTTTGTATTTTTGAAGGTCACGGAAAGACGCTTATGCGTTCGTCCATATTACAGTTCCATCCTCAGTCAAATTTAGAGTTTCATCTATTATTACTCCTAGACTATTTGCTGAAGAAGAGAAATTATTATTTGACCCATTTTGGGTTAAAGGTGGTAGGATTCCCGATATTTTGGACTAACGAGCGTAAAATGACAAATCAGTACTGCTTGGATTTTGGATGGGTTCAGGTGTAATCCTATACCCTGTGCCAATTCTGATAGTACACAAAGGTCGGTACTGAGATTGTCGATAGCTGTCTTCAGATTTATAGGTTTTGCACTTAGATACAGATGGAGGTCATCAGAATTCCTGAGGTATTTGCAGTAGGACAGGACTGGTAACACATCAAGAGATATAACCTAACAATGAACCCTGGGGGGTGCCTGATGCTACATGTCCCCATCGTGACTTTATGGTGCCGGACATGAAGCATTGCTGGCGAGACCTCCGGTATGAGCGAAACCATTGCACTGCACTTGGCGAGAAATTTAGGCTGCTAAGTTTGGAAATTAAGATGTCACAGTCGATGGTGTCAAAGGCTTTCGTGAAGACTGGGAAGGACATGATAGCTGCCTCTTATGCATCCATGACAAGCTTGAGGTCATCTGTTACTTTTATTAAGGCGGGTGTTGTGCTGTGATGTTTACAGAAACCTCTGCATCTACAGCTACATCTACGTGATTACTCTGCTATCCACAATACAGTGCCTGGCAGAGGTTTCAATAAACCATCTTCATTCTGTCACTCTACCCTTCCACTCTCGCACGACGCGCGGGAAAAACTATCACTTCTTCTTTTTTCTGTGCGAGTCCTTATTTCTCTTATTTTATCGTGATGATCATTTCTACCTATGTATGTGGGTGCCAATGGAATGTTTTCGCAATCGGAGAAGAAAACTGGTGATTGAAATTTCATGAGAAATTCCCGTCGAACGAAAAACGCTTTTGTTTGAATGGTCACCACGCCAACTCACGTACCCTACTTCACGATAATAGTAGCTGCCCTACTTTTAACTTTTTCGATGTCATCCGTCAGTCCCACCTGATCCGGAACCCACACCGTGCAGCAGTACTCCAGAATTGGGCGCACAAGTGTGGTGTAAGCCGTCTCTTTCGTAGACGTGTTGCATCTTCCAAGTGTTCTGCCAATGAATCGCAGTCTTTGGTTTGCTCTACCAACAACATTATCTATGTGATCGTCCCAATTTACATTATTTGTTATTGTAATCCCTAAGTATTTAGTTGAATTTACAGCCTTCAGATTTGTGTGACCTATCGCGTAATAGGAATTTTCCGTTTTTTCTTAGTACTCGTGTGAATAACTTCACACTTTTCTTTGTTCAGGGTCAATTGCCACTTTTCGCACCATGCAGATATCTTATCTAAACCATTTTTCAATTCGTTTTGGTCATCTGATGACAAGACAGTAAAAGACAGCATCATCCGAAAACAATCTAAGAGGGCTACTATAACACTTTCTTGTGGAACGCCGGATATTAGTTGTGTTTTACTCGATGACTTTCCGTCTGTTACTACTAACTGTGATCTTTCTGACAGGAAATCACGAATAAAGTCTCATAACTGAGGCGATATTTCATAGGCATGCAGTTTGGTTAGAAGACGCTTGGGAGGAACGGTGTCGAAAGCCTTCTGGAAATCTCAAAACATGGAATCAATTTAACATCCCCTGTCGATAGCACTCATTATTTCGTGAGTATACGGAGCTAGTTGTGTTTCACAAGATCGATATTTTCTGAATCCGCGCTACGTCTCAATAAATCATTTTCTTCGAGGTAATTCATAATGTCCGAACACACTAGATGTTCCAAAACCCTACTGCAAATCGACGTTAGTGATACGGGCGGATTACTTCTATTTTCCTTTTTGGGCATTAGTGTGACCTGAGCAATTTTTCATTCATTAGGTACGGATCGTTCTACTAGCTAGCGGTTGTATATAATTGCTAAACAATGGGCTATTATATCAGCATACTCTGGAAGGAACTTGACTGGTATACAATCTGAACCGGATGCCTTGCCTTTATTAAGTGATTTAAGCTGCTTTGCTACACGGAGGATATCTACTTCTATGTTTCTCATCTTGGCAGTTGTTCTTAATTGGAATTCAGAAATATTTAAGTCGTCGTCTTTGGTGAAGGAACTTCGGAAAACCGTGTTTAATAACTGTGCTTTAGTGGCACTGTCGTTAATGACTTCACCGCTGTTATCGCGCAGTAAAGGTATTGACTGCGTCTTGCCACTGGTGTGCTTTATGTATAACCAGAATCTGTTTGTGTTTTCAGCGAGATTCCTAGACAGAGAATTCGTTGTGAAAATTATTAAAAGCATCTTGCAATGAATTACGCTCTATATTTCGAACTTATGCAAAACTTTTCCAAATTTGGGCACTTTGAGTTTTTTTTTTATTTGGCATGTTCTTTTCGTTGCTTCTGCATCAGCGATCTGACCCGTTTTGTGTACCATGGGAAATCAGTACAATCACTTATCAATTTATGTGGTATATATCTCTCAACTGCCGTCGATACTATCTCTTTGAAATCATTCCACATCATTTCTTCGCTTACATGATCAGATCGGAAGCATTAAAAGCATTTTATCAGCATTTTTAAACAGATGTACCTTGCATTTCGTTTTGATGGTTGTGGGTGTTACGGTTTTCAGCCTAGCAGCAACAGCCCTGTGGTCGCTAATCCTGTATTCGTTATCATACTCCCTATTTAAACAGGATTATTTGTTGTTGCTAAGAGGTCAAGTATACTTTCGCAAACATTTACGCTTTGAGAGAGCTCATGAACCTGATTGGTATTCGTCTAACAAGTTGTTTGTAGTTAGACAGCTCATTAGCTGGTAGTGGAATATATTTTCTAAGGCCATGGGCAGTCCAGCAAGAACCATAGTTACTCTACCATGCAAACATTTGTGGCTACACCCGTCTGGTGTGAGACGTTCCCGGAGGAGGGGGGGGGGGGGGGGGCGGAAGCCGAACTGCACAGTAACCCTTGGTTCGGTGTGGGGCGGCGGCGGGGTGAGTGGACTGCTGTAGCCTCTTGTGGGGTTGTGAACCCATGAGGGCTACTGCGGGGACGAAGCTTCTTCGTTGCTTCTAGGTCAATACACACAATCTGCTTACTCTGGTTTCCCATCGACAGAAGCTCAATGACAGCTACCTGCTTAGACACACCTCTGTTACCAGCTTCCACCCGAACCCACACGATCGTGCGGGTTCGGTTTTTATTTTTTTACGACAAACTGAATCTCTTGCCTTGCTTCCAACCGACCTGCAACGATCGTGCAGGTTGTGCGCTACGCGTTTCTCATGTTTATTTTGCCATTCGGCGCCAACAGATTGCAGCACATCTTGTTTAAGTTAATCGAGAAGTGAGCTTCATGCTGGCGCCTTGTTAGTAGCTCATAATTAAGTTAAATATAATTGTTTCGGTGATTTGTGGATCTGGTTATTTGTAATAGTGTGTACAACGTTGTGATATTGATAATTATTAGTAACTTCAAATGGTTCAAATGGCTCTGAGCACTAAGGGACTCAACTTCTGAGGTCATTAGTCCCCAAAAACTTAGAACTAGTTAAACGTAACTAACCAAAGGACATCACACACATCCATGCCTGAGGCAGGATTCGAACCTGCGACCGTAGCGGCCTTGCGGTTCCAGACTGCAACGCCTAGAACCGCACGGCCACTTCGGCCGGCAGTAACTTCATATCTTTGCACAGTAATTGTACGTTTAATTTGTACTAGCACGATTGTGCGGGTTAGGTGTTGACTGTGTAACTTCATCCTCGAGTGTGTGTTGTTGAATGTGTCATTGTCCTTCCTATATTATTGCTTTGCATACAGTTTTGAATGGGAAAGTTTTTATGCACATTCCCGTTATTGTATGCAGGTTTATCAGACAATCAAATCCGTTCTGTATTAGAGGATTCGGATTTGAGTGACATTTCGTCAGATGAAGACGACGAGTTTGTTCCTTCTCCTTCAAAAATTCAGCAGGCAGACGGCTCGTCTGACGATGATTTGAGTGCCGAAGAAGTTCCTGAAATTCCTGAAGAGCGCAGGAGTTCACACAATGTCACAGAAGGTGTCAGACCACTCCTTTCTCGGAGATCAAATTTTGTTCAGAAGTTTCATGCACCAAACATTAATTACAGTGTTGTTGAGGTCAGTGACAAAGAGGAGCGATCAGAGTTACCTGTTACGTTTTTCATTCCCTATTTCTTACTAAAATATCTTCTTTTTAATTCTAGAGTCCTTCACCAATTGGAACTCCTGCTGAATATTTCTGTGCGTATTTCACTGAAACGTTTTTTGAAGAAGCAGCGAAATATAAAAATATGTATAGTGTTGCAAAGACAGGGTAATCCCTAGGGACTACAGGCCATGAACTGAAGGTGTTTTTTGGGATAAATTTAATGATAGGGATCCTAGGCTACCCATGTACTGGAAGAAATCTATTAGTGACACTATGTCTAGAGACCGGTTCCTTGCACTCAGAAATAATGTGCACTTTGTTGATACTATAAAACCACCTGAAGAGGCTAAAACTAATAGACTGTGGAAAGTTCAGCCAGTGATCGACACAGTAAGAAGAAGATGTCACAGTTTGCCTCATAACTTTAACTACTCCAGTACTGATGAGCAAATGATCCCTTTTACTGGGCGTTGCAAACTGAAGCAATATGTTAAAGGAAAACCAAGGCCTGTAGGTCTTAAAAACTTTATCATGACCTCAGCATCAGGTATAGTGTTGGATTTTGAAATTTATTAGGGGGCTACTACACCTCTGGGTGACAAGTCATTAGGATTAGGACCTTCTGTTATTTTACGACTAACACAGACTCTACCACAAGGAAGTTTTGTTTATTTTGATAGGTACTTTACCACAATTTCTCTCTTAGCAAAGCTTAAGGAGAAAGGAATTGAGGATACTGGCACAATAATGGTAAACAGAATTAAGGATGTTAATTTGAAAGAGGGAAGAATGAAAAGAAGAGAGTGACATTCATATGTTAGAGTAGATGAAGCTGTAGTAATTACTGAGTGGCAGGACAGTCAGAAGGTCGTGATAGCATCCACCTGTGCTGGCAATGAGCCAAAATGTAAAGTTCAAAGGTGGTGTAAACGGGAGGGTCACTATCTCATCGTAGATTGCCCTTTTGTAATTCAGCAGTACAATGCCAATATGGGTGGCGTAGACATTCATGACCAGTAGGTTGAGTGTTACCGAACGTGGTTCAGAACCAGAAAATGCAAACTCAAGTGCTTGCTGCATTTCATAGACCATTCAGTGGTCAACTGCTGGTTTCTCTACAGACAGCACTGTCGTGAAAATCAGACTACAAAAAAGAACATTATGGATCTGTTGAAATTTAGAATGTCTCTAGCTGAGGCTCCTCTGTCACGTCCAGACAGAAGGAGGAGAGCTGAAGAGTTTGAAACACCGTAGGATGATACGTTAAGTACCTCCACAAAGGCAAAAGTGTACAAACCCCATACGAAACCAGGTTTGGACAAGCGATATTGCAGACAGTGGATGATATTTTGTCACCACGAACAAGTCAGTATGAGCGCTGCAGTTCCAGAACAAAGACAAAGCGCATAACATGCAATCAGTACTTACGTCTTGCAAAAGGAAAGGATTGTTTCAAATTATTTGACTAAAAGTGAAGCAGTCTGAATCATGACTTTGTAATACAAAATACATTAAAAAAATTAATTAGTAATTTTTTTTTGCCCAGAATATGACTTGCAATCTATGTAACATTTTTTATAATAACTAATAAATAAAAGTAATGAAAGAAATTTTTTAATTCATAACTGTTCCTCAGGTAAATTGTAATATCAGACAAATAGCAGGAAGTCAGAGAATAATTTTGGTTAAATAAAACCTGACCCTCACGATTGTGCTAGATGTTTTACCGCTACGTTTTTTGTGGAAGAGTTTTTTTTTATTTTTCCCAGTGTCTATTATGCCCAAGTATACAGAGAATTCAACTTTATTCACCATTTTCAAAAAAAATAAAATAAAAGGGTTCAGGGTGGAAAGGGGTACAGATGCTATTTTGAAGGCTACGTGCAACCGAAATCGGTGGAGAACAGAAAACTGTTGCGTTATTTATTGAACGCACCTCGCATATTTCGTGTACAACAATCTTTTTATAATGCGTAATGATATACACTGAAGAGTCAGAAGAACTGGTATCCCTGCCTAATATCGTGTAGGGCGCATGCGAGCACACAGAAGTGCCAACACACAACTTGGCATGGACTCGACTATTGCCTGAAGTAATGCTGGGGGGAATTTAAATCATGAGTCCTGTAGGGTTGTCCATTTGTCCTATTATAGTACGAAGGGGTGGAGATCTAATCCGAAAAGCACGTTGTAAGGCAAACCAGATATGCTCAATAATGGGGAGTCCAGTGGCCAGGAGAGTGTTCCTGCAGCCACCCTGTCCCAGTTCTGGATGTGTGGGATGTCGCATTGTCCTGCTGGAATTACGCAGGTCCGTCGGAATGCACAATGGACGTGAATGGATGCAGGTGATCAGACAGCATGCTTACGCGTCACCTGTCAGAATCGTGACTAGACATACGAGTATGAGGCATCCCATATCATTTGAAGTGCACACGCCACACAAAATTACAGAGCCTCCACCAGCTTGAACAGACTCTGATGACATGCAGGGCCTGTAGGTTCATGAGGCTGTCTCCATACACGTACACGTCCATCCGCTCGACACAATTTGAAACGAGACTCGTACGACCAGGGGACATGTTTCCAGTCATCATCAGACCAATGTCAGCGTTGACGGGCGCAGTTGAGGCGTAAACCCGGCCGGAGTGGCCGTGCGGTTCTAGGCGCTACAGTCTGTAGCCGAGTGACCGCTACGGTCGCAGGTTCGAATCCTGCCTTTGGCATCGATGTGTGTGATGTCCTTAGGTTAGTTAGATTTAATTATTTCTAAGTTCTAGGCGACTGATGACCTCAGAAGTTAAGTCACATAGTGCTCAGAGGCATTTGAACCATTTTTGAGGCGTAAAGCACTGTGTCGTCCAGCCATCAAGGACTCCGAAAGCACATATCGATGATGTTTCGTTGAATGGTTCTCATGCTAACGCTTGTTCATGGCGCAGCTTTGAAATATACAGCAATCTGAGGAAGAGTTGCACTTCTGTCACGTTGAACGTTTTTCTTTATACGTCGTTTGCCCCGTTCTAGCACGATGTTTTTCCTGCTGCATCGATGTCGGATATTTGATGTTTTACCGCATTCCTGATAATCATGGCACACTCGTGAAATCCCCAATTGATCGCTACCTCGGAGATGCTGTGTCCCATCACTCATGCGCCGAGTATAATACCACGTTCATACTCATTTCAATCTTTATATACTGGTTTTGTAGCAGCAGTAACCGATCTAACAACTGCGCCAGCCATCTGTTGTCTTATGTAGGCGTTGCCGACTGCAGCGCTTATTCTATTTACACAAATCTTAATTTGAATAAGAAGGCCTATGCCAGTTTCTTTGGGGCTTGAATGTATTTCAAGTCTCTTTTTCTGTTGTCACGTATATTAACGGATTCTGGAAACGTGGAATGACGAATGTAACTAGCAATATTTCTTATGTGTATCTACTAGCATGTACTTGAGCAATAACACTTCCTTCACGGATCACGATATGGCGAGAGGTTTTTCAGCGACTATAGCTGGCTGAACTGTCTTGAAACGTTTTAATATCGTACTAATTTCAGACCGCTGTAGAGAATTACGTTGCATAGTATTTGGAAGCTAAGCATGAAATGAGATGAAAGAAACAGGAACTGCAGTAAACAACTGTCAAGATTTCCGCACAAAGCAAACTTAAGGTACATCTATAGCAAAGCAGTAGGCCTACTCCTCACTTCCAGTAGGCGTACGATTCAAAGATAACTAAGGGCACTATATTAGAGTGACAAAGTCTCACTCACGTTTGCGCTTGCGTTGTGAACAGTGTGTAGTCTCTTGATAACGCCTACAACATAACGCCTAAACGATGCCATATGGACATTATTTTGCACAATATAACATTCGAACATTTCTGGAGACAGACGACATCTCAGCAGCACTGGAAGCGCTTCAAAGACTCAGGTCAGCAGTTTGGCAATGATCGTCTTCGGCCAGTACCAGATCGAGCGGAAATGCGCACTTCAGAAGAGGCGTGGGATCTGGCCTTAAATGCACGATAAAAAACTGGAATGTATGTATTACAAATGCCTGCAAAGTTTACAGTTGTCTCATAAGCTGTAATTTCTCGACCAACTGATCATCACAAGCTCACAGCAGTTCACAAGTGTGTTCATCCTGTGGTACACTTCCCGCTCTCAGAAATGGACAGGCTCACCAATTATAGGATCAGGAACATAAATGTCGTGCGAGGAGAATGGTATTGCCATTGTATAACTTATTACACCCCCTCCATGAACCATGGACCTTGCCGTTGGTGGGGAGGCTTGCGTGCCTCAGCGATACAGATGGCCGTACCGTAGGTGCAACCACAACGGAGGGGTATCTGTTGAGAGGCCAGACAAACACGTGGTTCCTGAAGAGGGGCAGCAGCCTTTTCAGTAGTTGCAGGGGCAACAATCTGGATGATTGACTGATCTGGCCTTGCAACATTAACCAAAACGGCCTTGCTGTGCTGGTACTGCGAACGGCTAAAAGCAAGGGGAAACTACAGCCGTAATTTTTCCCGAGGACATGCAGCTTTACTGTATGATTAAATGATGATGGCGTCCTCTTGGGTAAAATATTCCGGAGGTAAAATAGTCCCCCATTCGGATCTCCGGGCGGGGATTACTCAGGAGGACATCGTTATCAGGAGAAGGAAAACTGGCGTTCTACGGATCGGAGCGTGGAATGTCAGATCCCTTAATCGGGCAGGTAGGTTAGAAAATTTTAAAAGGGAAATGGATAGGTTAAAGTTAGATATAGTGGGAATTAGTGAAGTTCGGTGGCAGGAGGAACAAGACTTTTGGTCAGGTGAATACAGGGTTATAAATACAAAATCAAATAGGGGTAATGCAGGTGTAGGTTTAATAATGAATAGGAAAACAGGAGTGCGGGTAAGCTACTTACTACAAACAGCATAGTGAACGCATTATTGTGGCCACGATGGACACAAAGCCCCTGCCTACTACGGTAGTACAAGTTTATATGCCAACTAGCTCTGCAGATGATGAAGAAATTGATAAAATGTATGACGAGATAAAAGAAATTATTCAAGTAGTGAAGGGAGACGAAAATTTAATAGTCATAGGTGACTGGAATTCGTCAGTAGGAAAAGGGAGAGAAGGAAACATAGTAGGTGATTATGGATTGGGGCTAAGAAATGAAAGAGGAAGCCGTCTGGTAGAATTTTCCACAGAGCATAACTTAACCATAGCTAACACTTGGTTCAAGAATCATAAAAAAAGGTTGTATACATGGAAGAATCCTGGAGATACTAAAAGGTATCAGACAGATTATATAATAGTAAGACAGAGATTTAGGAAACAGGTTTTAAATTGTAGGACGTTTCCAGGGGCAGATGTGGACTCTGACCACAATCTATTGGTTATGACCTGTAGGTTAAAACTGAAGAAACTGCAAAAAGAAAGGGAATTTAAGGACATGCGATCTGGATAAGCTGAAAGAACAAGAGGTTGTACAGAGTTTCAAGGATAGTATAAAGGAACAATTGACAGGAATGGGGGAAAGAAACACAGTAGAAGAAGAATTGGTAGCTATGAGGGATGAAGTAGTGAAAGCAGCAGAGGATAAAGTAGGTAAAAAAGCAAGGGGTAGTAGAAATCCTTGGGTAACAGAAGAAATATAGAATTTAATTGATGAAAGGAGAAAATATAAAAACGCAGTAAATGAAGCAGGCAAAAAGGAATACAAACGTCACAAAAATGAGATCGACAGGAAGTGCAAAATGGCTCAGCAGGAATGGCTAGAGAACAAATGTAAGGATGTAGAAGCTTATCTCACTAGGGGTAAGATAGATACTGCCTACAAGAAAATTAAAGAGACCTTTGGAGAGGACAGAACCACGTGTATGAATATCAAGAGCTCAGATGGCAACCCAGTTGTAAGCAAAGAAGGGAAGGCAGAAAGGTGGAAGGAGTATATGGAAGGTTTACACAAGGGCGACGTACTTGAGGACAATATTATGGAAATGGAAGAGGATGTAGATGAAGACGAAATGAGAGATACGATACTGCGTGAAGAGTTTGACAGAGCACTGAAAGACCTGAGTCGAAACAAGGCCCCCGGAGTAGACAACATTCCATTAGAACTACTGACGGCCTTGGGACAACCAGTCCTGACAAAACTCTACCAGCTGGTGAGCAAGATGTATGAGACAGGCGAAATACCTTCAGACTTCAAGAAGAATATAATAATTCCAATCCAAAGAAAGCAGGTGTTGACAGATGTTAAAATTACCGAACTATCAGTTTAATAAGTCACAGCTGCAAAATACTAACGCGAATTCTTTACAGACGAATGGAAAAACTGGTAGATGCGGACCTCGGGGAAGATCAGTTTGGATTCCGTAGAAATGTTGGAACACGTGAGGCAATACTGACCTTACGACTTAGCTTAGAAGAAAGATTAAGAAAAGGCAAACATACGTTTCTAGCATTTGTAGACTTAGAGAAAGCTTTTGACAATGTTGACTGGAATACTCTCTTTCAAATTCTAAAGGTGGCAGGGGTAAAATACAGGGAGCGAAAGGCTATTTACAATTTGTACAGAAACCAGATGGCAGTCATAAGCGTCGAGGGGCGTGAAAGGGTAGCAGTGGTTGGGAAAGGAGTGAGACAGGTTATAGCCTCTCCCCGATGTTATTCAATCTGTATATTGAGCAAGCAAGCAACAAAAGAAAAATTTGGAGTAGGTATTAAAATTCATGGAGAAGAAGTAAAAACTTTGAGGTTCACCGATGGCATTGTAATTCTGTCAGAGACGGCAAAGGACTTGGAAGAACATTTGAACGGAATGGCAGGGTCTTGAAAGGAGGATATAAGATGAACATCAACAAAAGCAAAACGAGGATAATGGAACGTAGTCAAATTAAATCGGGTGATGCTGAGGGAATTAGATTGGGAAATGAGACACTTAAAGTAGTAAATGAGTTTTGCTATTTAGGAACTAAAATAACTGATGATGGTCGAAGTAGAGAGGATATAAAATGTAGACTGGCAATGGCAAGGAAAGCGTTTCTGATGAAGAGAAATTTGTTAACATCGAGTATAGATTTAAGTGTTAGGAAGTCTTTTCTGAAAGTATTTGTATGGAGTCTAGCCATGTATGGAAGTGAAACATGGACGATAACTAGTTTGGACAAGAAGAGAATAGAAGCTTTCGAAATGTGGTGTACAGAAGAATGCTGAAGATAAGGTGGATAGATCGCGTAACTAATGAGGAGGTATTGAATAGGATTGGGGAGAAGAGAAGTTTGTGGCACAACGTGACTAGAAGAAGGGATCGTTTAGTAGGACATCAAGGGATCACAAATTTAGCGTTCGAGGGCAGCGTGGAAGGTAAAAATCGTAGAGGGAGACCAAGAGATGAATACACTAAGCAGATTCAGAAGGATGTAGGTTGCAGTAGGTACTGGGAGATGAAGAAGCTTGCACAGGATAGAGTAGCATTGAGAGCTGCATCAAACCATTCTCAGGACTGAAGACAACAACAACAAGAACAACTTATTACAGTTTCTTCTCATACCTTTCGCCTACGGTGCGCGGGGAAAATGAATGTATCTGTGCATACTGTGGTTAGTCTAATCTTGCCTTTGTAGTCGCTACGGGAGCAATACGTAGAGGTTTGAAGTGTATTCCTGAATTATTCACTCAAAACGGGTCCTTGAAACTTTTTAAGTAGACGTTCGCGAACTAGCTGACGTTTATTTTCTATCAGTTCATGCCATGTTAGCATCTCAGTGAAACTCTGTCACAGACCATTTAAGCCTATGACGATATTTGCTGCCCCTCTTTGAATAAAGTTCGAAGGTCATATTTCGTATAGATCCCCCACACCTGAGCAGTATTCTGGGATATGTGGCAAAAATATTTTGTTAGGGACATGCCAGAAAGAAAGGACACCACGCATTCATGTAACTGATACGCCTCAATGGGCTACGAGTACACAACCGTCAGTTCAGATCCACATTTACCAAGTGTAGAAGTATGAAACCGGAATTTCCTTACAGATGGTAATACTCATCAGAGTAGGGCCCCGTGAGACCGTGTCTGCTGCGCCATCTGCTTCCTGTAATGGCTGACGACGAATATCAGCACACAGTAAGGCTAGGCGCGCACTGGCGATTTTCCGTCGTGCGATTTATTTGTCGCAAGAATGAAAGACAGTGGCTCGAATAGGTGCGAGAGCAAGTGCGACAAAAAAGTAGCGGTGACTTAAAAGACGCAACCGGCCCTATTTCACGCGCGATGCGATTGTGGCAGGTGTGGAATGATTTACAGGCACTGGCATGGGCCCGCGCGCACTAGCGACGCGATTTCTCAGTCTGTCGCTCTCGCTCTGTGTTGCATACACACTAGTTCAGTGCGCCAGCAGCATGTCTGATAACGGGAGTTGCGCTACGGATGACATTATAAGTTGTGTTGTCGATTCAGAAATACTAATTGCAGAAGTAGAAAAGCGACCAGCTCTCTACAACAGGAAATTAAAAGAATACAGTGGTAGCAATTTGAAAGAGAAACTATGGCGAGAAGTATGCTGCAGCCTAATTCGGAACTGGACTGAATTGCCAGGACCAGAAAAGACTAACAAAGGTATTCCATGGTTACTTACTTTATTCATTCATGTAGACATCACAGTTACAACAATTTAATTTTTTTTCATATTGCCAAGAGACTGACCCTTGTGGAGTCACCAAGTAGTTTGCAAAATAGTCCCTTATCTGCATACCACACGCATCAGCTCTTATTCCTAGAGACTCACAGCCTTGCAGAAGGCATTCCTACGACTCGTCCTCAGTTCGTACAACCTCATTTCGTCTTACGAAATTATGCAGAATACTACATGCTTTCATGATTACGTCTGAAAAACCAACATCCACATCCATAGGTCGATGAAATATTCTCCATTTGTTAGCCAAAATCCCCTAAGTACATTTCACCATTCTACGAGCACGACAATGTCTATAATTAAAAACACGCTGTTTCATTGTCAGGTTTTTCTTCGAGTACGGCCGCAGAATATGTCTAGACAGTGCAAATGCTTCATCTCCTACAAAATTAAAAGGTCGAGGCTCTCCTTCCTCATCGTGCGGCAATTTTTGAGGATTTGGAATATTTAACTGATTAGATCTCAGTTTCTGATAGAAGTTGGATTTCGGAAACACATTAGAATCCCCCTTGTCTCCGTACGAGCCCACGTCTATCACAGTGAAACAATAGTCACCGTCCACTACGGCCAAGAGTATTGTCGAAAAATAATTCTTGTAATTATAAACTCTGAGCCACTGTCAGCAGGCGTCTTCAGTCTCCCATGTTTCCCAACTACAGCACCAATGCAATTTGGAAAGTCAGTTCTGTCTAAAAACTGTTTGGCAATAATCTTCCAATCATCTTCAGTTTTTTCTGCCATATGAATAGGCTGTAGACATTGCCACAACTGCTCGCATGCATCCTTCACAATTTCTCTGATTGTAGTGGTTCCCAGTAGATATTCGTAATGTAATGAGCGAAAGCTATTTCCAGTTGCAAGGTATCTGGAAGAAATAATATTCAGTAACAGCATTAATATTTATTCATAAAAGTATTAAGGTACATTACGCGAAAATAGAAATACTGAATGTGATGAGGAATGCCAGATCTTATCAGCTTTCATCGATTTTTCCACAGCATCTGAACATGTGTTATAACACAACTCAAGCGACTTATAACACCATTCAAGCAACTTATTTTCCAGCATCTTCATTCGTTCAACCCTATTCTTCGAATTTCCTAAATGAAACGGAACCTCCACAAAATTTGTTCGTGTGCCCCTCTGCTGACAACCGCAACAAGACCACAGAAACCTGTATGTGCAACATGGTTTTGCAGTTTTCTCGTGAAACAAGTTGGCCAGTTTCGACTTGCAGTAGTGATTTTCTTGATGTATCTAATCAGTAATGTAAAATGGCAACAACAATTGTTGAATAAAATGATTCTCTTGATGTATCTAATAAATAATGTAAAAGGGCAATAAAAACTGTTGAATGAAATAATGTGTGCTCACCTCAAAGTCAGTGATAAGCGCTCCTCAGGTGGTTTACACTTCCTCCATGTCGTATCTTGTTTTGTTATATTCGGTCCTACTGTCTGAAGCAGTGTATCAAAGCTATTCTTACTCACTCGATAGTATTGAAAGAATTTATTTGAGTGATTTTGTAACTCTTCGTGTAATTTGTAAAACTGACCTTTCACTAGTCTCTGATTTACAATCAGATGCACCCAGTAACGACATTTACGCTGTTTTCTCGCTCTTCTTCGTAGTAAAAGCGCCACCAAACAAGCTGTTTCGATGAAATCAATGCTGGTACTGAGAGTAGTTGCGGTTTTCCTGCCGCTGTGTGCGCACCACAATGTACTTCAGCGACAGCGATTGTTAAGTCGCGCCGACTGAAAAATCGTCTGTGCGCGCCTAGCCTAAGGCTAGGCCCAAATTGAGACGCGTATAGCGCGTGTGGCGCGACGCAGCGCAGCGCGCGTTTTTGTAACATCACAGGTTCAAATCGGACAGCGCAAATTACGACGCGACGCGACTGGGACGCGACACGCGCCTGCGCCAGGTCGCGCGGCGTTGTGGTAGAGGCACAGTTTCTCGCGCCGCGCGTCTCGTAAAATTTGAGGAGGGGAGCGGAAAAGTAGCCCAGCCATATGCTCATCACTTCGGAACGGCGCATATGAGTAGTGGTAGTATTCCCAATACGATAAATTTTGCCTTACTGTGTACTGTATTTTATTGCCTTTGGGTAGTGTTTCGTTTTTCGCCATTTAAAGGCTCCAGGTTTCTTCGTTAGCACGTTATAGTTTTCTGTTATTTATATCTGCATAGTTTTGCTTTGTTTTTCTTCTGTCAAGAAAAATGTATACTTCAGTAACTGATGATCCATTGCCCGCTGGAATTGCACCACATGCATCCGTGATGTTTTCAGATCGCAAGAAGGGATAGAGGGTAGTGAATAAGGAAGCAAGGAATATTATAAAATCATGTGATTAAGAATCAAGGCAGGAAAGTAAAGCAAGGTTATATTCTCGCTGCCTAGTAAGCTAGCGTATCTGTACGATCTGTTACAAATATTTTGAAAGCGATAATCTCCACAGATGTGACCCCTTTGTTTTTGTGGTAAAAAGCGTCCATGATCTGAGGTATAGAAGTTTCATTGTTATTACTCTGATATGTATGCAATAATGTAATACGACACACTATACTACATGTATGTCAACAACATATTTCCACAGCAAGCTAGAAACAGTCGTAAAGCAGTCACAAATAACAATGTTGTAATTGGTTCGCCGTGGTGAGAAAAAGCATTTCAATTCTTGCATGGACATTATCAGCATTAATAAACTAATTATACAACAACAGGCTACGCAAATGAAGAAAATGGTTGGTACTATTACGAAAGTAGGAATATCCTAAAAGAGTGTTATGATTAGATATATTTAATTTGTTCAAATGTGCTGCTAAGAAAGGCAGATCTACTGTCATGACAATGTTTTTCGAACTCCATCTCACAAGGCACACATGGCTAACTTGTGCATTCCTGTCGCGCGCATTATCCTTCGCTGGTGACAATACACTGACCATTGTGTTGTGCGACAGATCAATTGTTTATTTTTCTCAATAACAACTATTTTATTCGCGGTCACGCATTGTCAGTTTGGCAAGCCCTAAGTGAGTAAACAGTATCTGGCATGTGCCTATCATTCCGCCTGAAGGAACGCTCGTCATTATTTTAATACCGCTCAGACCAAGAGAAGGAAAGTCCTTCGGTAAGTTTCCATTCCCGTCGCTCAGTGTTAAAAATACGATAGGTTACGGGGATTCCACCAAAATTCCAACAGAATTGCCAATCTGTTGTTTTTTTTGTGAGTTGTTAACCTTTTCTCATTCGAAGAAGCATCACCATTAATGAGTAAAGGCCACATTTCTCTTGGTGACTGGATTAATTGTACTTCCTTTGTTACAATGTAATTTGCCGAACTCATCTCACAGCAGCTATTGACACAGAATTCCGAAAGGTAGGGCCTCATTAAACAAGTAATTGGCAAATACAGACCTCAATAGTTTACGAAAAACCTCATAGTATCGGTTTGGAGTGACATAAAAGAAGAAATTTCATTTTTATTTTCATACTAAGAAGCTCTTGTTTCGCTAACTGTCGATAACTCTTAAAAAATTACATTCACTGAAGTGAAATAAATAAAAAAAGAAGTATAAGTAGTGATATATCGCCATAGATAAGAAAGTTCCGTGTGTTTAATAACTGGCAAAACACTCTCCTCCTAGTGTGCTATCATTCGCCAAACTTTCGTTTCGATGTCTCGAGCAGTTTAGGAGATACGAGAGATGTTGCGAGTATTTCATTCTCGCGGGCGTGAGATCGGATGTGCGCGCGCTACGTGGGATCATTTGTCTCGAGATCGGAGGCAGATAGAGATCTCCTACCAAGTCTAAACAAAAATTCAGCATGTTAGCTAAATTTCATACGCAGTAACATATGATGTAATACGCACCAAATGCAAAATCACAGCGACCTCTCATTTTGGTTGCAAACTTTTTGAGCTTTGCGTAGTTTCTTACTAAAATGTGTACATCACAATAAGAATGGTCATTAGCGAGGCGATGGGCACGAAGCTGACATATAACGCTACAAGTAAGGCAAAAGTCATATATTTTCAGAGAATAGTTTCTGTAAAATCGTTTGAGAAAGATAAGCGCTTCGGTTCAGTCAGCGTAGAGCTTCGCCAGTTGGCGCGTGCGAAGTATGGTGTACGCGTCGCAATATGCGCTGCACCCGCGTGACCCGTGCGGCACGTGCGTGTCGCGCTGTAGTGTCGTGTCACGTCACACGTGCTATACGCTTCTCAATTTGCGCCTAGCCTAACTCAAGCTACTGTGTGTATCGCTGTCGAGTTTTGTGCCTTCGAACTACGATTTGCTAACAGCATTGGTTTTTAGTTATCATTCGAAGAAAACAGCTGCAGATTCGCATCGAATTCTTGTCGAAGCTTTCGGCGAATATGCTCTTGGGATAACACAGTGGTTCGAGAGGTTCAAAAAATTCAAAAGTGGTGATTTTGAGGTGAGAAACTACGAGTGTGGGTAACCACAGAAAAGGTTCGAAGACAACAAATTGCAGGCCTTATTAGATGAAGATTATACTCAAACTCAACAGGACCTCGCGGAACAGTTGACTGTGACGCAGAAAGCAGTTTCTCTTCGGTTGACTGCTACGGCAAAGGTGCAGAAAATCGGAAAATGGGGTCCTCACGAACTGTATGAAAGACAGTAAGCAAATCGAAAGACCACTTGTGAAATGCTGCTCGCCAGATACAAAAGAAAGTCGTTTCTCCATCGAATAGTGACAGGTGATAAAAATTTATGTATTTTGAGAATCCTAAGCATCGTAAATCGTGGGTGATTCCACTGCAAGATCGAATCGCTTTGGAAAGAAGACAATGCTCCGTGGTTGGAGGGATCAGAAGGGTGTCATATACTATAAGCTGCTAAAACCTGGTGAAACAGTTAACACTGATCACTACAGACAGAAAATGACAGACTGAAGTCGAGCATTACGTGAAAATAGACCGCAATATGGAAAAAGGCAATACCAAGTCGTATTCTCCCTGATAACGTGCCATCACACACACACACACAGCAAAACGGGTCAGGGAAACGATAGAGGCGATCAGTTGGGAAATACTAGGGCATACGGCTTATTGTCTAGACTTGGCTCCGTCCGATTATCATGTATTTGCATCACTGGAACACGCTTTCGCTGAACAACACTTCAATTCGTATGAAAATGCCGGAGAGGTGGGAGAAACGTATAAATAGAAAAGGAGATTATTTTGAATAAAATATTGTTTAGTACTTCCAAACAACAGGTTTCATACTTCTACTTACGGAGCACGGAGGACATGCACGGTGACTGCGGATACGTGGTGGCGCTAAGTGGGAGTGTAGGTCTGACGAGGAGGTTGGCGAGGTACTTCGCCGGTTGGCGAATAAGCAGTGTGTCCCTGTAGCACTGTGGTTAACGCTGTTTCTTAGTAAGCTGGAGATCCTGGATTCGAGTTCCAGTCTGTCAAACGTTTTACCTCGTCGTCACTGATTCGGCATAAAGTCCTTAGGCAGCTCACATCATCATTACCTTTCCTTGCGCCCCCCCCCCCCCCCCCTCTTTCCGTCACCACCTTCAATTTACATAATGTGACTGAATATTCCAGTATATTACCAATAAATCGAAGTACGCCAACTGCATTACATGCAACTGAGAATATGTGTCCTGACAAATTTTTATACCGAGGTATGAGGTGGCTGCAGTTGTGACTCATTGATGGTGTAGTTAGTAGATACAACGTTCCTACGGTCTGTGAAGAACAAAATTTTACAGCGATGAACGTCGAAAGAAATTTCTAATCATTGCTCCTTTTCTAAAGCGTATCAAGAGCTCCTCAACCGCTCAACCTATACTTGACACAGAGATAGTAAACTTTGCAGATACAGATACCGCAGTCGCAGCGACTAGTGGTACTCAGTCGTAAGCGACAGACGAAAATATGTCAACTCTAGAAACTGTTCCGGATTCCGCAGATGTACCAGGTCCAGCAGAGCCAGGCATTATACAGATGTTAAGAATAATAACAACACAGATAGGAAATGTAACAGTCCAAATGGATACACAGATAGAAAATGTCACAGCACAGATAGGGAATGTAACAGACCAAATGAACAAGCTAGACAGTGATGCAAAAACACTTACTGAAATGCACAATAACCTGACGACACAACTGACAACACAACTAAAAGGAGAGGTAGCGTATCAGCTAACAGCTAACAGAAGTGGTGCTTGAAGATCTAAACTGTACGAATCAGGATATCGATACTTTGAAAATCACAGTTAAGGATGTGTCAAATCAGAGAAGTAAGTTAACTCAAATTTCAATGCCATGAGTGTACAGCAAACTGAGCTCACTACAAAAATGCAGGAAGCTGTAAATCAAGTTGAGAACTTGAAAAAGCAGCAGAAACAGCAATTCGAGGACTTTTTAGAAGAAAAAGACACACACATAAACCGTACTCTAGAAACAGAGCTACAAAAAGCAATAAGTAACACAATGGAGCAAGTATAAAACACATCTGTAGTTAAAATGGAAACTGACATAGGCCAGATACAGAATGACACAGGACTTACCAGGTTGGCAGAATCAAATAGTCGAGCGACTACACGGAAACTTGGTACAATGAAAGAACAGAACCAACATGCAGCAGAAGAACTTGACAACATACCCACAGGTAAGAGCGATAGTGCGGTCTGTGAATATCCTGACCCGAATGTACATGTGTATTCACCAGGGTAACAACGACACCGTGACGAAAGGAGGGAACAGCAGATAGCTCAACCCCTTTGTCATCAGTTTTGTTAGAAGAGAGTCTTAAAACAAATTCAAGTGCTTATCCCGGAAAAAAAATCGTGCATTCGGTAATTTTTATAAAGTAATTCAAAAATGTATTGCCTACAACGTGGTCAGAACAGCAAAAGAAACAGTATGTTACGGGTTATATCCAAGGCGATGGAATGTAATGGGCGGTGGAAATGTCAGAAACTTGTCAGACATTAGAACAGTTTGAAAACGCGTTTCTTTCAAATTATTGGTCACATGGGATGAAAAAGAGATTAAGAAAAGTCTTAATCAACCCTGGACAGTATAATACAAAATCTGTATCACTCCGAAAGTACTTTGAGAAATATTTAAATAAAACAAGATTCTGGTATGAACCAGTGACACACACGGACGTCCTACGCATTCTGAAAGCTAAACCACCGCTAAATATTCGGGAAAAGATAGTACAAGTACCCGACAGCAATTTGAAGTATTTTCTATCTGTCTTGGGCTCTATTGACTTAATTGATGAAGACGCATGACAAAGCCACACCAATCAAAGTAATTTCCGTATATTTTCTCCAATCCGAGTTGGAAACGTTTTGTGAAGAATTAGAGTAAGAAAGGACTTAGGTCACTTCCGATAAACATATATATAATGTACACGTTCCAGTGATACAATGATGTACACAAGTAAACATGAACAAACACAGACACAGACTCAGAAAACAGTATAGCGTATAGCAGCCAATCTTCATTATCAATCTGTTGTTCGTACTGCCTAACATTTTAATTTTTCTATTTATGTATGAATTTCAGTATAGTGACTTATTTATTTATATGTTCTTTTTATTTCTTTCTACCTGTTCTTGATGTATACCATGCGTTGTTACAATCTTGAGTGACGTAAAGATGAAATTTTTCTCCCCACAGTAGCTCGCGGGTAGTAAATGAACAGATTTTGCCTCATTTGGAGACTATTTCTATACGCACGTTTTGTGCATTCATTTTTTGTAGTGTCATTTGAATGTGTAAGTGCGTCTATAGGACGATCCAAAGCAAGGGAAGTGCTTTTGTTCACGAAAACGTGTTCTCTTATGCCCTGTGGGATGTCAGATAGTATCGCGATTGAGAACTGTAGTACTAGAGGCACGTATGTTCTGTGAACACGTTCACCTAACAACATCTATAATGAAATATTTTGAGCAATATGTACCTAGATAAAGCTTTGAAAGTGAATACAGGAGCAAATAATAAACATGGGCATAAACTACTAGAAACCAGCCAGTGGTCTCATGAGCTACTTTCTTTTTTTTTCTTTTTTTTGGGACAGAAAGAAAACCAACGGGACATTTGAGATATACGCATAGGAACCAGGGAGAATACTATTATACCACAAGTTTTCTCCTTCGAAATAAAGAAGACTTGGTAAATCGCGAAAGCCTGTTGCGGCACGGGTATTTGTAAAAAGTATAGGGCAGTGTGCCGTTGGCAAGCTAGATAATAAAGTGCAGTACTTATCTTCGTGCAGTGACCGTAGGAGGTGCCCTGTGGTCCATTCTCACAGCCAAGGTGTACGAATAGTGGAAGCAGATGCAGTAGCTTCGTAAACGCTACGAACGCTGCTCAAAACACTTCACGGAAATGTATTGGTCGGCGCGCGCTACATCGCTATCCGGCGGTGTTTGCACGACTTCTGGACTCCAAACGGCGCGTAGCGTGCCGACAAACTCATTGTTGCGCGTGCGGTTGCTTGTAACTGACACATTATTGGTTCAAATGGCTCTGAGCACTATGGGACTTAACATCTGTGGTCATCAGTCCCCTAGAACTTAGAACTACTTAAACCTAAGTAACCTAAGGACATCACACACATCCATGCCCGACGCAGGATTCGAACCTGCGACCGTAGCAGTCGCACGGTTCCGGACTGCGCGCCTAGAACCGCGAGACCACCGCGGCCGTCGACACATTATTGACTGACAGTGTGAAGCTGCAGGGCAATTTGAGTAGGAAGCAAAAATCTACGTTCAAATGGACGCTCACCATATGCAAAGAGGCGTAGAGACTCAATTTCCTGACCTACTAAACAAAGTCTTACCACTACAGCTCATGATTTACGTCCCACGTTACAAGACAAAAAATATAAAACGACACCCATGTCCACTGAACAGTAACCATGTTTGTGTATACGTTACTGTTAAACTAGAACAAGTACTAATCTCTGTGAATTTCATTTGTTCCATGTTTCTGTTGCACATGGTGAGACAACTATGAAACCCAGAAAGGACATTAACAAATGGATCCTGTTTACAAGAGGGAGGAAGTGGAGAGTATATGCAACTATAAGGAACAATTTCTCCCACTTACTACTCCAAATGCCTTGCAGCCATACAGCCTGGATTGATACATTAAAATATACGACGTTCTTGTAAAACTTTCTTGTTTTCAGCAAAAATGTAACTGCAGAATCATAGACTTGTGAAATTGAATGTCATTGTCAACGTGCAATTGAAGATGTTTCTGCACGTAGGAACAATGACACTGTGAATCGTCGTAAAGAACTGAACTATAAATTTGATGTAAAAGACGATGTAGTGTAAAATCCCTGTATTTGATCTAAAAGACGATGTAATGTAATATCCATGTATTTGATGTTAAAGGGCGATCTAGTAATTTTTGTGTCTAGTATGTAAGTATTTTGTGTGCCCTAGCGTGTACGTTTTGTTTTCCTTGCTAAGTACCAGTGTCAGTACCAGAAGTATATAAACTTAGTGATGAAGAGAACTCCACTAAAGAAATGAACAATGCCATTTAAATACGTGTGTAGAGGAGTCAAGATCTACCAGTGTGTAAAGTGGTTGGGCTCATTGCCCGGAATTTGACATTTCTTCGGAAAATTCGCCCAAGGGGGCAATGTAAAGGAAGAATATAACTTTTTTTATGAATACATAGACACTAGTTCAACTACCAGAGATTAAAGCGTAATGCATTTGCTGAAAAAAGGAGCTTTACGCTCTTCGTTTAATAGTTTTAGAATAAGTTACCTTTCGCTGTTATCCTGTCCTAGTGTTAAGACGTGTTGTGCCATTTCTTACTGATAAAATTCGGTTAAGTAATGAAAGTGATTTTGAGGCCGAGTGACTTCGTCTTTTGTGATACCATGGGTCTCAGCTCCTGATATTCTGGAAAATTATTACTATTATTTTAATTTTATGCAGAGAATTTAGATGGAGGCGACGATCTTCACAGCGACGCTGCTCGACAATAGACGTACGTGAATGTGTTCATCTTTTTCCTTTCGTGGCCGCTACCGTCAATTTCAGAGTATTTGCCGCGACGTTCAGAAGCTGCAGTCTTTTTTTTTTCATTTAATTTCGAAGGCCACGCATTTACGTTTTGAGACGAATAAATGCATTTAACTGTAATTCTTTTTATCCGGGCTACGGGGGATGATTGCACTCAAAATGTACGTGCCTCTATCCCGTTCGTATCTTCGCATACATTTGAGTGTGTACAAGCGCAACAATATTTAAGACTCATTTCCTACACAGTATTAAGTTTTAACTATATTTAAGACTCATTTCCTGTACAGTATTCAGTTTTTTATTGACCACTCATTCGCGAATGTACGTGCCCTCTTATATGATTTAGCCAGTCGGCGGAATTCTTTAATAACATAATTTGTAATATTCAGTGGCCTAGTTTCCACAACTGATCTTTGCCTGTGTATCAACAGCGCTTCACATGAAATATTTATTATGCGACATCCACAATAACTTTTATTTCGAAATTTCGACCACCGACTGAATAAAGGTTTTTCTAGCAATAACAATAACAAAACTAAATAATATAAGAGGACGCGCTACATACCCGACACATACTTATGACGCTTCATGGCAGACATTCGGTTGCTAGGACTCATGTAAGGCACTTGATCTAGAGCTCGGAGGTCGCATAGTATTATGCTTCTGAGGGCATGGATCATCAATGGTCATAGCCGGTGGAAGCTTGCTGATATCCAGATCTTGTCACAGGCGCAAGGCATGCATCACTCATGAAGTCTGTACTATTGCATACGAGTGTCTGCCTGTTCATGATCACACACATCTGACTCTTCTGACAGATAGATCATCGTCTGGTAATGCTATGCACCTTAGCACTGCTGTAATAATCTGGCTACAATGTTTTATTTGCCTCAAATTAACAATAACTGAAGCCTACTGAAAAATCCCGAGAAATTATCATTACTATAGTGGTCATATAATTGTTTTGATATTTTAATTATAGTATGGAAAAATATTTTTTAGTCGTTGTGTTCCATAGCGGGTACTTGAAATTAACTAGTTACGACTGAAAACAGAAAATTTTATACAAATAAAGTGATTGTAATGTACTTTGTTCACATTCCCGAATGTAGCGCTCCTGAACCGTTTGTGTATTATTAATTTTTGAATGTTACACTCTAGTGCCATTGTCTCATAATTAATAAATATGATCAATCTTAATTATCTTTATCCATGGACCGCAGCTAAATCCATCACTAAACAGCTACAGCCTTCGTGGGTCTGCAAGTAAAATCCTTTCTCCATGAAATCTTGAACCACCTCATAGAGAAACTACATATACGTTAAGCATAACCTCATAAAGGTTTTATCGTTATCTAAGACATTTCCGTTTATGTTACAATATTTATTTGGAACGTCTACTGCTTATATCGAAACTTTTGTTTCCATGTTAAGCTAGCTGTCGTTGCTAAATGTCTTCTGATATCCTTTCCTTTGCTGCAGTTCCATAATTCAGTTCAGGAGAAGTCTCATTTCTTCAGGATGCTGACTTTTTGAAGGTAGTGTATTTCTCATGTATGTGTCACTCTTTTACGAGACACAACTTAGCTTTTATTACTCGTCGAACAAGTATTTTAACTGCAAATGAAGATGGTAATAAGCAAAAAATATCAATTTTTATGCTCCCCAAGTGACTAAGATGAACGATCAAGAAAGAATGAACTGATGACAACCCAAATAAGAGTTCTAGTAATTTATTATGCTGAATAAGATCAATAGAGGAATCATTGCATTGTAAGATATCCAAGAAGATAGGTAAAGATAAACAGATTATAATGAAGAAAAATGGAGGATCAAGCTACTGGTAACAGAAAACAGAAAATTGAAATTATGCATGGAAATAAATTTCGTAGATAACTGTGCAACAGTGATATTGTAGACATGGAAACAGAAGACCGAGCAGCGAGACGCCTTTAAAAAATTAATTTTGTGAACAGCTGTTGTTGGCTAGCTATATGTATAGTTAAAACAAAACATTCTAACAAAAAAAAAAAGAACGACGCACCGCGTAGGAATTATCCGAATGGGTCGGAGATCGGTAGCTGTGGTGTACTTGTAAAGACAAACAAATGATTACGGTGTCATAAAAATTGGTTGATTTATTCAAGACATAAAAATTCACAATTTGAGCAAGTCAGCAACGCGCTGGTCCACCTCCGGCCATCATGTAAGCAGTTATTCGGCTTGGCAGAGTAGAGTTGCTCTTGGAGGGGGGGGGGGGGGGGGCAAGAAGAACAAGAGTTGTTATTTTATTTTGTTTTTGAAAAAAATGTGGAATAAGTGGATATTTTGGTGGGTCACTTGGCAACAGAATCAGGGATTGATTACACTATTATAATAACATACGTTGAGCATTAAATACCTGAATAAGAGAAACATTATCATTTCTGTGCAGTTTTATATTCGCGATTTAGTCATACCCGGAACAACACTAAGGGACCAGAAGATTTATAGACTTTAAAAGAAATGCAACACTACACAATTAAAAAAAAATGGCTCAGAAATAATAGGACAACGATAATGTTCCTTCTGCCTCATGCTGCGTTCGGCCCATCAGCGTGATCGTAATTTCTGGTAATGAACTAACACAAAATAATTCTCAATTGAGTGAATGAGAAGATGGAAATCATCAAGGTTAATTTACTAAAATAAGCACACTTATCTGTAACACACTTTTTTAATGCTACATACCTTTTCATATTAAATTACAATAGATGACCATTTTGGATAAATACTTTATAAATAACAGTCAAAATGTCCTCTTGATGCTCTCTGTTCGTAATCAGTTACAAGAAACTACATGTTTTCTGATTGGAAAAAAATAACAATTAGCTTATTCACTCAACCTTGTCAAATAAAATATAAAATACAGTTGCGGAACGCAGCAATTCCGCGTCCGCCTTTCATAGAATACAAACAGTAAAAGGTGAGGTTCCAAAAGCCTCATTTGTCTTGAAACAACAGAATTCTTTTTATACCGTTAATCGATACATGTACATAGAGATTTACAGGCACCGGGCAAGAACGGCAAAGCTAAAGAGTAATAGACTGTCGCTGCTATGCGAGGGTTCATTTCTTTTACTTTACAATTTTTCGATAACTTTAGGCCATAGGGCGTTTACTATTGAGCGTTTATTAATGCTTGTGAGGCGAAAATTACTTATATTACACCGCCTCCCATTAGGAGGGAAGGAATACCGAAGGTATTACTTTCACCCTCATGCCAATTGGAATATTTGTAATTTTCGGATGTAACATACAGGTTATTAAAAGTTTCATTCCATGATTAAAGAATTACCGTTTCAATTTGTAATTACTGACGGTGGATCATTGTGAATTTGTTCTGTGTTTCTATCAGTGTTTGTATGGATTCAGTCTTTTTTGATGATTCTTAAAATTAAAGCTATAAGTACACATATTTACAAAATTTATAAGGACATAGAGTCACACTTCATTTTTCATCGTTGCGTAAGTTATTTGATATCACAACTGGTACACAACTTTCTGTTTTGGTTGTATTCATTACATTGTCATCGTCTTGTCAATTGATTGCCTTGTGCGTTATCGCACTTAAATATACATTTATTTTCGTCGCATATACACTATTTATGATAGACTTGGATTGTAGAGCAACCACTGGTGATGGCTTTGACAAGGAAGTCCATATCTTTCACTTTCAGGACTCGAGTGTGGCTCTCCGAATTATTTCACATATGAAACAGATAAAATATCTTATATTAGAATAGCTTACTAAACTAATTTTATATACATGTGGGATGGAATATAGGAAGGATTGGATCCTTTGACTATTTTCGTGTGCTTGTTTTCATTCGTATCGTGACCTCTCGTTAAAGTTTACATTTCAACATTGTTCAGAGGTGACCTTGTGACTTATCTCTGTGTACAATCAGTCATTATATTAATTACGCTCTCTATCTTAGAGTCTATCAGAAGGTTTATGATACATACAAAAATGATTTCAGTACTGGGTGTGAATGTTTTTGCTACAGAATGTAGCGCGCAGCAACTGTGCTGGCGGTTGAACGTTTACATTATTTCGTCACATGGTGGCTGTCCGCCTCCACTGTTGCGAGAAATCTTGAAATTCAGTCTGTGCGTGCGCCCGTGACAGGAGCTTTCTTGCAGAGCGTTGATTTCTCATTTGAGGTCCGTGAGTCGCTTTTGTTCGGCAATCGTGGCTTTGTGCTTTTTAGATTGCTGGAGGGAGCTTCTGGCAACTAAACTGCCTCACATCATTTCCTGTCCACTATCCAGTTACGGATTTACAGGTAAGTGGTAGCTACCGCAGCAACTGCATGTGTGGAATGACACTGATTATTACACACTGCACAGATCAATGAATTTTTCAAACATATGGTGCAATAGAATACTGCCACTGAAAATCGTCGAACATTGAAACTTCACTTGCACTGTGGTGAGCGTCTGCGTGAACGGTATATTAAAAGAAATTCTTGCTTCATAACATCACACGGTCCTTACATGTTGATTTACATACTAATATTTACAAGCGTTCATTTAAATCGAGAAATAATCTAATTGACCACTTTGAATCAGAACAATTGTTTCTTAATTAGTCTTTTTTTTACTGTTTATGCCTATGGTCACAGGTAAGCTATTATTAGTCCTTTTTCTTTTACTAAATTCATTCCAATCTCCTTTACAAATTAATTTAATTCATAGTAATCTTTATCACGCTTGCTTATTCATTTTGTAGGCCCAATACATTTTTAATGCTCATCTTATTTAGTGACTTGTGAGGGGAGCTTCATTTATGTCAAAGTTCCTCTCGTATGTGCTTGTCTTTAAAGAAAGTTCGAGGACAGATTTGAAAATAGCAAATCCGCCTCTGGATTTCTTTTAAAAACATAAACAGTCGAAAAAGAAAACTGGGCAAAGCGGGCCTACTCGATTATCGTCTACAGAATTTAAATTACCCCTCACCCAGGTCGAAAATTTAATTTACATGACGCATTACAAAAGCAATTTGCGCGCCGCGAACCTACTCACTTTTGTACGTAGTGCCTCACTTCCCAAGCACACGTGCATCTTTACAAGTTGATCCTGGGGAGTGGATAGGATCAAGGATCTTTAAGGAAAGGGATTCAATAATCACAGAGAAAACAATAAATATTGCAGTGCGCACTTAAAATAAAATCTTATTACTTCAAGCATGTATATCTAATATGTATCTTTCTGCAGCTTGCTTACTACTCTTGTTCATTTCTTAGACTAAGTCAAGTTTATGCATTACGCATTTGGGTATTAATTATCATTTGTATATATAAGCCTCTCACTAGAGTGTTGTTAGCTGCTGTGGCGACCTGTGAAGCTTGGGCGAGATTCTTATTCTATTTGCTGCTAGCTTGTGAATTTGCAGTATCGCTAATGCTCAATACTACCGTGAAGTTGCCATGATAAACCATGTTACTCATATCTTCTTTTACTCAGTTTGTTTGTAGTCCGTACTCGTCTTACTTTGCGTTATATAATAAACTTCCTTTCTATTCCATGACGCTTTTACTTAAGGTTAACGTCAGGTCTTTTTAGAACAATTGCACTGCGTTATCAATCTGTTCATGCTTAATCCTAGGTATCTGTTTACTTCAAACAGATGTTATTTTATCGCTGGCACAGCACTGTGCTGGAATTTTCAAGTTAAATCTACCGACTGTTTTGCGCTAACAGGTGGTGCATTATTTACGTCACATTTGAAAATAGAGAATAACCTCATGGAATCGAATCTTCTCACGCTACTTTCCTCTTTTGTCTGGGCGTTAAGTATTTTCTTTCAAAACAGGTCATTAATTTGTCCTCGATTAAATTTCACTTACTAAAACTAAGCACATATAATCATCATTTTCATATTACTATTTAGCGAGAGAAGTGCATTATTCGCTCCTTCCTGCTCATTTTCAAATTACTATTTATCGAGAGAAGTGCATTACTCACTCCTTCCTCTTTCCTCATTTTAGTACCTTGGGGCTAATTAATACCTCTCGAGTACATCATTTTTCTTACATACTAACTTATAATTAAAATTTAAAATCGCCTCTAGGACATGTCCTCCTGTTTACATAAAGATTATTCATATAAATACTTGCCTACAAATTAATCTGTATTTTATTTTCCAGAAGCGTTGTTTTAATACATAAAATTTCCTTTTAGCACCGGTTAACGTCCGTAGTCAGTTCAGTTCAGTTCTTGTCACTCATTGGTTAATCCTGATCTCCAATACCTTAGAATTTTGTTACAGCTTAAATTAACTTAATTCCTGGCGTTATAAAATTTTATTAAATGATGATGATGGAACAATCCTTTGATTTTATTCGTGGCAGGGTCAGATAACAAATAGCTACCAATGTGTGGTTTCCTCATTATCACAAAGGGACCTTCATAAATGTGTTGCCACTTACGATTCTTCTTTAACAACAGGGATTGTTTAAAGTGAGTCCTGACTAATACCTTTTCTCCTTCTTTGAAATCGATAACTCTGTTTACCTTCTTATCAAATGCATTTTTTCGGAGGTTAGCACACTTTGTCAATGATATGAGAGCTTACCTGATTTTTGCGTCCATGTCCAATTCGTTGTCTTGTAACTTTGGAAGGGGTCTATCCATTCATTTCTTTCTTTTGATCTTGACATTAACTCATGAGGCGTGAATCCCGTCGACAGATGAGGAAGGTGATTTACAATCTGTTCGGAAGTTGTTACGAAGTTTACCCACTTAGATTGCTTATTCGGAATGTACGTCCTCATAAATCTGTTAAATTCTTTGAAGATTCTTCCTGTCGGATTCGATTGCGGTCGAAACAGAGATATTAAAATTTGTTTGATTCAATGGCGAGCAAGAAATGCACGTCACGGGCGTGATGTGAAATTTGAAGCATTATCGGACAAGATTGCTTCTGGAATCCCGAATCGAGGGAAATATCATTTTCAATGCGACGAATTATCGGATTTGGACAAGAAGATTTCACTGCGTGCAGTCTTATGTGCTTAGAAAAATTGTCCAGGATTTCTACTAAGTATTTAGCGCCTCCCCTACCGGTGGGTAGTGGACCTGCCAAATCAATACTAAGAAGCTGGTTTGGCCTTTCAGCAATTACTGGATTTAGTGGGATTGAAGTGGAAATGTTTAAGTATTTTGCCTTTTAACAGATGACACAGTTTCTCAATAATTTATATATTCTCTGATGTAGATTCGGAATATAACAGTAAGTCGAGATTTTCCTTTTACATTTTTCTGGTCCGTAGTGTCCCCATGAAATGTGAGTGTACCACAGAAGATGCTCAATGAAATTTCGAGAGATGCAAACACACCACCTCTCAGATGACTCAGATGTCTTATGAAATAGCACTTGGTTATGAAGTTTATAAAATTTTTGACAACTTGTGGGCTGGATTTTCGTGATGAATTTGTCTAACCTTTTTCCATTTTGGATTTGTATTTTGAAGAATCTGAATCTGCCTACTTAACTGAAGAAAATACTTTCTGTGCATTGGATTTTTCATTAACAAAACTTTATAATTAGACATTTGCTCCACCAGTTCGCTGGTTTCTGGTAAGCCCTCAGGTGAGCGAGAAAGTGCGCCTGCTATAACATTATCTTTCCCTTTTATATATATAATGTCAAAGTCATATTCCTGCAGGAATAAGCACCATCGAGTAAGACGGGGATGTTGCATGTAAGGAGGAATGATTGATGGTCTGAATAGACTTTAATTTTTCTTCCATAGATATAATAGTTAAATCGCCTAAAAGCCCATACAATGGCGAGTGCCTCCAACTACGTAACCGAATAAGACTTTTCACACTCAGATAACACTCGACTCGCGAAGCTAATCACTTGGATTTGCTCGTGTCCATCTACTATTTGAATATCGAAAAGACAAGCACCGATACCCACAAAGGAAGCGTCTGGCGTAATGCAAAATTCCTTATCCATCTGGGGATGATGGAGGATGTCACTGTTAAGCAAAAGGTATTTAATTTTATGAAATCCGTATTGGCATTCCGGAGTCCAATTCCAATGCGATTTTTTTTTTTAATGTTGTGAAGAGCGGGATTCAATACCTGACTGGGAACAAAACGTCTGAAAAATGACGTAAGACCGATAAATCCTTTCAGTTGCCTTTTTGTAACAGGGATTGGAAAGTTTTTTATAGCCGACAATTTTTCCTGGTCAGGTTTAATCCCTTCAGGGGTGATGATGTGTCCTAAAAATTTAATTTCTTTTTTACAAACTTGGATTTCTTAAGATTTGCTGTAACACCATACTCTCTGAATCGTTGAAATACCTTTTGCAGAAGGGCCACATGATCTTCCCAATTTTTCTATGCTACAAGTACGTCATCCACATAGTCTGTTACCTCATCTAAAAGTTCAGGACCTAGTACATAGTCAAGGGCAGAAATAAAAATTCCGGAACTCACATTTAGTCAAAACGGTACAACTTTGAAATGGTAAGATCTACCTGCAGATATAAACACAGTGTACTTCCTAGACTCCTGCGCAAGTTTTACTTGCCAGTAACTGCTTTTCAAATCAAGGGTGCTCAAATACTTAACTCCATGAAACTTCTGCAGATGCTCTTCAAGAGCCTCTGGTCTCGTTCTTATGGGTACTATTATTTTATTGAATAATCTTGCATCTAGGACTACCCTTACGCTCCCATCTGATTTTAGTACAGACAATAAAGGAGTCGAATAAGGTGAATGAAATACTTGTATCACATTCCAGCGTAACATTTTCCTGATCTTGCACTTGACAGCTTCGCGTCTCGCATATGGAATGGAATAACTTGTTCTACAGTAGGTTGAATGGGGCAGGGCATCCATTCGATATTCAAAGCCTTTTATTAGTCCAGGTTTCTTAAAAAATACTTGAACGTAATCTGTTAACAAATTGGAAGGCTCATTCTTCTGTTGTTTGGACAATTCAGTGGACTCGATAGCTTTACCGTATAATTCATTCTGACCGGGAATTAGGTCTTTATACTCATCGTCATTAACACTTTCAAGATCTGTCATGTCTTCTGTCTGACTTTACTGTTCTCTATTAGTCCATGGCCGTACTGCTAATTGAAGCGCCCCAAAGTTTGTCTTCACCTTATTTGTAACAAATTTACAGTTACTTGTTGCTGACTCGCTACTAGAGTGCAATTCCACACTCGATGTCAATTTTAGCCTTCGTCTGCCCCAAGAATTCCATACTCAGGATACATGGCACTGATAGGTTTTTAACAATAAGAAAAATGCACGTTACTGAAATATACTATATCTGGATTTGAAGCTGAGTCTGAAGATTTACACGATGTGTTGGTGGACCAATTGCTCCCGAAACGGTGCAACCTTGAATTGGAAGCGATAAAACTTAGCATACAAAGGATATTTGCTTAAATAAACATAAAGATAAGACATTTATATTAGCTCCTGTATCTACAACGGCTGTTACTGGTATGTTGGCAATTGATACACTTATGGAAACTTGAACTTGTTCGTCCCATCCGTCATCATTGTCTTTCGTCTCAGTGTCTGCTACTAGATCATCCCGTAAGTTTGTCTCTTTGTCATACCTAATTTCTTTAATTTCGTGTCGACTGAGGGACGGGGCGGCCATATTCAAACCTCAGCATCCTCTAGGAGGCTCGAAGGTGCTGTTTTTAATTTTCCGCTCGACGCTTACTTTCCTGCTGATTTATATTTCTTAAAGTTTCTTCCGTCTGGAACTGGTGTTGGCTTTGTGATACGAACTCGGGTGGAAATGGATCTTGTTGTCGTGCCGTATTCTGTTGCGCATAATAAATTTGCGTATTATGCGGGCGTTTAGGCTTCAGACTTCCCGTAGGTCAGTTCGCTTGTTGCGTGAAGTGTATATTTAGTGGCTGAAAAGTATTTTGCTGTGGCTTGTGTTTATTGTAACCGTTACTGAAAGGTGTACGTTGGTCTCCACCTTGATTAGGCCATTTATTTCCTTTCCACTGACGATTTGAATCGTATGACTGATCGTTTTGATAATTACCGTTGATCGGTTGCGTGTTTCCATGTTGCTGGGGCTGTGTATTATAATGTGCATTTCCGTACTGAGGTGGTGACGAATTATACATTGGATTGTATCTCTGGCCTTATTGTATTTATTTTTGCATTTACTGTTGGAGTACGTAGTGTGTTTATTTTTGAAACCGTTGTGGCGTTGGTTCTGGCCGTCGCTATGACCCGCTTTCGCTGGGCCACCATTGTTGCCTGTGTATTCTGTATTGTGCTGGCCGCTTGCACTGAAGTGGGCGTTGCCAACATCAACTCTAGCGTCCTCGTAAATCAGATCTAATGAGTCTAACACAGACAGGAAGGTGTCCGTATCGTCCTCAGACACGTTTACTAACTTTTCTCTGATCGCAGTCGGTAGCTTAGTTTTTTGAATCCCAGAACTTGATTTTCGCTAAATACTTTTCAAAATACGTTCTCAAACTATCGCGCTTTCTGTTAAACACTTCGGCGTTGTAAACCTCTTTTCTCAGGCGCTGCTGCACACCAAAACTTAGAATTTAGCTAAAAACATCTGTTCAAACTCTTTGTAACTTTTACAAGAGTCGACCATTTCGGTTCCCCATGAGGCAGCATCGCCCACGATAAATCTAGTAACGAATTGAATTCGCTGTCGGTCACTCCAGCTATTCGGTAAAATTCCTGAAAATTTGGGAAGAACACTATAGGATGAATTTCTCTTTTCTGTGCGTGAAAGGTCGGAAAAACACGATGTTTGATCACGCTTTCCTCCTGCATCAAACTGACAAAAGGGGGTGGGCTTGTACTCAGGTTAAATTGTGCTTCTGTAGAACTATGAGTCTGAGCGTCATCAACTGGTGAAGTAATGTGCCTGCTGTTGTTCATTACATCGTGGTGAATTGTTCCACTCTCCTGACACGGGAGGTGGGGAATTTTCAACTTGAAATTTTAGTGTACGAACTTCATCAACTATCTGTTGATGCCATTCAGGTAAATCTTGAGCTAACGTTCGTGTTATCTGGCCTAATTCTGACATGACCATGTCTCCTGTTTTCCCAGGGGCTGCCAATATTTCAAAGGTCACGTTTTTGACAGTTTCCCTGGGTTCGTTCTTGACCTAGTTTTCTATGACTCCGTCTTTGTTTTTAATCCACTCTTGGTAGTGGTCGGACAATGCTTCAGCATGTGCCTTAACCCTTTCCATCCCAACTTTTATTTACTTGTGGGAAAACATATTTTTTCGCATATTTCCCTACATAATGATTGGAATAATATATATTTATAAGAAATTTTGTTATTTTTTTGTTTTTGGAGGGAAATTTGGGATGACTCCATATGGCATCATTGGGCAGGATTTGCTTCCTTCAGTCAGGTGGTTGGTATGTCACAGTGTTTGGTAATATTTAAATTACACAATTTGATGCAGTTTGTTAAAGAAAAGTTAGTACATACAATAATGCAACTTGCATTTCAGGACAATTTAATTTTTTTATAGCATGATTGTGACATTACATGAATATTTAAGAAACAGTTCCTCCCACTGACCAACGTTTCACTGGTTCTACTGGACTTACTCCTTTGTATGATGATGCAAGAACGACATACTTGTTATCATACCACTTCAGCGCTATGATGTTCCTTTCCGTTTTAGTTCGATAATCGTATGATCCTCGTCCCTGCATTTTCAGCTCACTGTCTGCTTTTAGATTGCAGCCTTGAAGTCTTGTGGATCTAACAGTTCCAACAGACAAAATGCCATAGTTTTTTAGAGCAGAAATAAGATTGTAAGAGGTGAACAAATTATGTGTAAACACTTTAAAATTTTTATATTTTGGCAGTCCTTCCACAAGCCTTATCACAATATCATCTCGTATACCAAGACCAGTGTCATTATGTACAGTTCCTTTCCCTCCGTATATTTCAAAATCGTACACAATTACACTAGAACCAGCATGAGCAAAAACTTTTACACCACACTTGTGTGGTTTGCTTTTTACATACTGTTTCAGGGATGAATGACCTTTGAAAGGAATGATTAATTCATCCACTGAATGATATTCGTCAGGTTCAATAACTGAAAAACCTTGTTTGATTTTGTCAACAAATGGTCTCACTTTGAACACCTTGTCATAATCATGGTCCTCTCTTTGTTTCATTTTAGTGTTGTTATTCACATGTAAATAATTTCTTAGCTTATCAAACCTATTTCTAGGCATTGAGTCAGTTATTGGAGAAAATCTTATAGCCTCTGCCCAGTACATTCTGTAACTAGGCATTTTCACAACACCTGCTGGGATGTTTATCCCTACATACTTTTCTATTTCACAAACGTTTGTGTCTAAAGGTGCACCTGTTTTCTGTGTGCACTGTAGACTAGATTGTTTGACTAGGTTCTGGATATTGTCATCACTACACATTATTCTGAAATACTACAAAGGTGTCAGTTCATCTCCTGGAGGGTCAGAAAAAACTGCATTACATGATGTGTCCACTTATTCAATGTCCTTCGTTCTCCACCGAAGATCCCAGTGTGTATCACGCTGAATTTTTTGAGCTGAATGAGTTGGTGTAAGGTTTGGTTCAGCAAGTAATCTTGAAGCTAAGAGAACATCATCTTCATCATTGGCTTGAGGGTCCAGAATTTCAACCATATCAAGGTCCATTCCTTGAAGAAACTGTATATCCAGTGTAGTAGGGTCCTGCTGAAAAGCACTTTCAATCTCTTCCTCCACATCAGACGTATAAAGGTCCAAATAAGATAAATCACCTTCGAGAATCATCAATATTTCTTCTTCTGATAATGATTTATGGTTACGAATCATGTGGTAAACAAACCAGGAATTTTTTACTAAAGCAGCCAAAAAAAAGTGGTAAATTATATCAATAAAAATTTAACATATTAATATTAGTTAGTACAATAAAGCTCAAAAGAAACTTGAAAATATTAGAGTTACACATTATGGTAAAATTTAGTCGAAGTTATTGTATGTACTACATTTGGTAACATAACAAATGCCCAATGAAGCCAAATGGAATCACACATGTTTGTGATTTCCAAGCAGAAAATTACCCTAACTAGCATTATTTTCAAAGTGTTTACTAGTAAATTTACATTTTCAACAATAATTTATTAGTGCGAGTTTTATATTAGTTTGCATCGTTTACCTTGATATAATATTTTGAAAGTCCAGCTGGGTGCACTGTACCGTAGACACCATGCAACAATACTTTTGTCAAGGCATTGTAGCCTGGTGCTCTCTGTTTTAGCGAATTCACGGTAGCCAACCTAAGAACAATGACCTTTAGAAAGCCCTGCACACTTGTTTATAATCTTTGGAGTAATAGTTTGGCCTTGGGAAAAAGTTAAATATGATGATTCCATATGGCATCACTGGGCTGGAAAGGGTTAACAGTATTCTTTATTTGATTCTCTCCATTAAGAGTCTCAATCTGTTTGAAAAGATCATCAACAACATTCTCGATCGTGTCTACTACGGTTTTAGCTCCCTTGACCTCATCAGAGATTGCATTATAATCTTCTTTTAAGATCGCAGCTAGTTTTTGATATTCCATCACTTTTTAATTTATCTCTTCCTTAGCTGCTTCGATTTTTTCATCTAACCGTTTTGAAATATCCTCTATTTTTAACTCTACTTGTGTGTCAATTTCTAGTCTCATGGTCGTGATCTGACTACTGATTTGGCTTTGGACATTACCCAACAGCGAATTTAAATCGGCTGTTATGTCTGCCTTTAGTTCGGCCATTACCAAATTTAACCGTGTATTTAGGTCATTTATCTCCGTTTGCAGATCTGTTTTTACTGAATTTATGTCTGTTTTTACTGAACTTATGTCTGTTTTTACTGAATTGCACAGATTTGTCAAACGTCAAAAAGCTACAGATATTGTTTGTCACTGCCGTCAGTCGTTTGTGACGTAGTGCTATGGCTTACTGGGACCTAAGATGTAATTTTAACTCTGGGTAACAACTGGCGTTCATATACGTCAAGAAGACAAGATGGTTCATACTAATTACAAACAAGTGAAATATCACACGTTTTACCAGTTTTGAGCGTAATTATCCGCCATATCGTAATTTTTTTTTATGCTCTGACAACAATGGTACACTTTCACTGAAATTGAAATATAGCTGTTTCAAGGCAAGGAGAGACAGATTTATGTGCTAATCAACTGGAAAAATGCAGTGTCACTACGAAAGCTTGGCTACTGCGTATAAATATTTCACTTACTATATCTGTCTTGATGGTGATACGGATGGATTTGGTAATTTCATCAATAGTTCTTCTGAATTAATTAAAAGGTTTTCCCACTTCTCTTTCTCGGTTGAATTGCATCCACATGAATAAATGAAACACTGAAAATTTTTTAAACACATACATGAAATGATTTTTGATCAAGAAGAACAAGAATTGTTATTTTATTTTTTTTTGTAAAAATTTGGAAAAAGTGGATATTTTGGTGGGCCACTTAGCAACACTATTATAATAACATACGTTGAGCATTAAATACCTGAATAAGAGAAACATTATCTGTGCAATTTTATATTCACGATGTAGTCATATCCGGAACAACACTAAAGGGACCAAAATATTTATAGACTTTAAAAGAAATGCAACACTACACAATTTAAAAAATTTGGCTCAGAAATAATAGAAAAACGATAGTGTTCCTTCTGCCTCATGCTGTGTTCGGCCCATCAGCGTGATCGTAATTTCTGGTGGTGAACTAACACAAAATAATTATCAGTTGAGTAAATGAGAAGATGGAAATCATCAAGGTTAATTTACTAAAATAAGCACACTTATCTGTAACACATTTTTTAATGCTACGTACCTTTTCATATTAAATTACAATATGTGACCTTTGTGGATAAATACTTTATACATAACAGTCAAAATGTCCTCTCGATGCTCTCTGGTCGTAATCAGTTACAAGAAACTACATGTTTTCTGATTGAAAAAAAATAACAATTAGCACATTCACTCAATATTTTCACATAAAATATAAAATACAGTTGCGGAACGCAGCAATTCCGCGTCCGCCTTTCATAGAATACAAACAGTAAAAGGTGAGGCGCCAAAAGCCTCATTTGTCTTGAAACAACAGAATTCTTTTCTATACCATTAATCGATACATGTACATAGAGTTTTACAGGCACCGGGCAAGAACGGCAAAGATAAAGAGTAATAGATTCTGGCGCTGCTATGCGAGGGTTCATTTCTTTTACTTTACAATTGTTCGATAACTTTAGGCCATAGCGCTATTACTATTGAGCGTTTATTAATGTTTGTCAGGCGAAAATTACTAATATTACAGCAGTGAATGATAAAGTTGCTGGATGTCATCCTAAGGGATATTGAGCCGAATTCTATCCAACTGGTGCTTTAGATACTCAAAATTCCGTGCTGGTTGGAGGGTCCAATAATGGTCCAAACTTTCTCAGTTAGGGAGGGATCCGGTGACCGCGCTGGTCAAGGTAAGATTTGGCAAGCACAAGACAAGCACTAAAAACTCTCGCCATGTGCGACCGGGCATTATTTTGCTGAAATGTAAGCCCACGACGATTTGCCATGAATCTTGTTTTTAATTATTCTTAAATACTAAAATTCATTTGTACTTCAGTTCCCTATTCCATTATATTATTTGTAATGGTTTTAAAATGCTGCACCACAAGAAATAATAATTGTACATACGCGAAGAATAAAGAGCCCGCCTCCACGTGGCGGGACACGGGCAACGGTGTGAATGGGGTCGGGAAACGGGGTGGTGTCTTAATAGCCACTCTGGGCCCTCAACCCAGTCACAGCGGCCAAGTGGCATATAACGACCCACCATAAGCAACCAGAGAGTGGGTCAGAAAACATAGCAACAAGTGAAAAAGAATGGGGTATTGAATATTTTGGACAGACCTGTGTGTTGTAATGGTCCCATGGATGATAACCGAAGGAGTCCTGCTATGAAATGAAATGGCACCCCAGACTATCATTCCCAGTTGTAGGGAAACGTGGCGGGCAACACGTCTGCAGACAGTCTCATTGGCTGGACTAGAATTGTCTTCAGTGACGAGTCCCGCTTCGATCTGAGCCCCGTTGACCAGCAAAGAAGTGTCTGGAGACAACCCAGACACCCATGAGACACCAACCTGTCATCCACCAATGTCCGACAAGGAGGAGTAATGGTCTGGGAGTGCCGTTTCTTCTCATAGGAGGACCTCTTTGGTTGTCATCTGCTGCGCCTTCAAAGCATGGCGGTGCATCGACTATATTACACACCCATTTTGTTGCTCTTCATGGAAAGCCATCCTGGCTTACATTTCAGCAAGACAATGCCTGCCCGCACACGGCGAGAGTTTCTACCACTTGTCTTTGTGCTTGCCAAACTCTGCCGTGGCCAGCAAGGTCTCTGGATATCTCTCCAATTGAGAATGGTTGGAGCTTTTCTGGCAGGTTCCTCTAACCACCTCGTGTTTTTGGCGATCTAACTCGCCAATTGGACATAATTTGTCATAATATGCATCAGGAGGACATAAGGGGCAGGGGTGGACCAACGTGATATTGACTTGCTCAATTTATGATCCATTTCCTTCTGATATTGTGTCATTTGTTGATCTGCATAAGTACATCACATCTACCAATTCCTGACAGTTTTGGATAATTTTTTTGTGGGTCATTGTTCCTTTCTTTTGTCTTGGAATTTGTGTTAATGTTAGTGTCTCGTAAACTGTTTGTAAATATTAAGATTAGTTGGTTATATGCATCTCTAAATTACAAACATCATCTAGCTGTCCAGTCTTAACAACTTTCTCCCATAAGTTAATCAGTATAATAAAGTTGATCTAGTACCTGTCTTTGTCCTCGTGAGTTGGAAGTCTGTCAGTACCAACTGCTTCTTTTATCTCTTTGTGCACTCGTTCCTGGACGTCAGGATGCCGTAACATCATAAGGAAAGCAAATCGAAGGGAGTTACTTGTGGTTTCTGCACCAGCAGTAAACATATCGTAACACAGCATGAGGAGCTGGCTTTCTGGAAAACAAAGAAATTACTAATCAAATAGGTTTTTCGCTTCATGCACACTCAATAATGTGTGTTGGCTTGACTCAAGGGAAGCAGGGAGTGAAGCAACAACAAATGAAAATAACCCAAACAACTTTACCGCAAAATAAAATCAGAACAGTCACAAAAACAAAGGGAAACTGGTTGAAAGTGAACATCTTCTTTGCAAACCTGCGAAATCTAAATATACTTCTGGGTAACACTCAGTAGGCTACCGTACTGCTGATCTATTTTGGTATGTTATCAACGAAGTTCTCGAGACCATTGATGATAACAGCCGTTTTCCTCAAGGGAGGGGCTGGAGGGGAGGGGATATTAAGTTCACGGGGAAGGGAGGGGGAAAAGCTTACAGGCTTCAGATTTTATTGATAACATACTAAATAAATAGCAATGTTACTAATATGTAAAAGTTTCCCTTCATCTGTGATACTTAATTATATAGTGCAAGCACTAGGTAGGTGTAGAAAAATTAATTATTTATCTTAAAGTATAAAATTATGAGAATCAATCAAACAATATTATTGTACAGAATAACGTAGGCCTACATTTACTAAAAAGTCGAGTGTCCTTTAAAGTATATCTATCGTTACCAATGAAAATTTCTGTAGGTTTCTCATCCCCAGTATATCTGCTAAGATACACTCATGAACCAACACGTCGTGACCATCTACTTTAAAGCACGTCGGTCCACTTCTTTAACGAAATTCAGCACTGATTCTGCGTGCCACGGGTTATAGAAGCACTTGATAGTTTTCCATACTTGACAGGTCTGCAGAAGTGTGCATCACCAGATGTTAATCACATGCCACATACTTGCCGTAATTTACATGCGGTTGGTTCGAGGGCGTGGAGCTGACGCCCGACAGCGTTCCATTTGGGTTTCATCGGATTCAGATAAGTCGAATTTGATGACCAAGACATCACCGTGAATTCACTATCATGCTCTTGAAACCACAACAGCACGATTATGGATTTGTGACACGGATAGTTATCCTGCTGGAATATCCCATTGCTGTTAAGGAAGACATCAAGGATAACGGGTTAAGGTGGTCCCTAATAATGTTCCCTTCGTTCACAGGTATCATGATGCCTTCCATTACTAACGCAGCTTCCATGGAATCCCAGATGAACGTTCCCATATCATAATACTGCTTTCGAAGGTCTCCGTCCGTGGCGCGCTGCATGTTTCGAGCAGCCATTCCCCTGAATGACAGCGTATCTCAGCTCGAACATAGACCTGGTTGAAAAAAAATTTGACTCATCCGATCAGGTGACACGATTCCATGTATCCCCGGTCCTACTTGATGATCCTGTGCATACTGTAATCATGTCTGACAATGTTGTTAGGCAAACAAGGGAACACGTACGGGTCCTCTGCTGCGGAACACCATGCTCAAGGCTGTTCACTGAATGGTGTGCTCCAAACCACTCGTGCCTGCGCCAGCACTGTACTCCGTCATCATATCTGCCACAGACCACCGCATATGCTGCAGTAGAGTGTGGGCAAGCCTCCGATCCCTATATTCTTTGATGTGGTATGGATGATGAAGTTTAGACGTCCAACTTCTCGCCGCCTACTCGTGGTTTCAGCATTCTTCAATCTCTTTCCATAGACGCTAACCCCAGCAGCACGTGAACAGCTTCGCCGTTTGCGATATGCTCGCTCCCAGGCACTGGGCCGCAACATCTGGCTTTTTGTCAAACGCTTAAGTCGGCTAGTTTGCGCATTTGCGCGACTTACCGTCGCTAGAATGATTCCCTATTTGTCTCTGCCCCACTCACATATTTGTCTTACCGTGTCAAGTGCCTTCTGCGCTACCAGGCAGCGCACGACCTCGTGATGGACAGTATTCATAATGTTTTACTCTTCAGTGTATATGGACCTTTCACTCTGAAATTAACCCAGTTTTCAAGATTAATGTACCTTCTTAATACTACCTTACGAATTAGAGATTCCTATTTTGTTGTAAGGAAACACACCCTCGAATTGAAGAAGACATTACTTCGCGACTAACCTTTGGAGCGTTTAATCACTGTAATTTAAAGTTTTAAAGTTCACAGGCATGTCTCTCTTTTACAGCTTTTCGGAGGTTCCACTAGCTTTTCTAATTTTAGTAAAAGATACTTACTACTCACCGTGCTTTTTGCAGAGTTTCGACACCGTTTTCAAATCCATATAACACAATTTGCACCCCGATAGTGGTCAAAGTACAGCCGACTGTACATACACTCCCTTTTTTTTTTGCCGGTACTTAATCTGGCGTTCAACACTTTTTTTTTAGGTTTATAACTGAGGATGAGTCAGAAATAGTATAATTTTCGTTCGAAAACTGAAGAAGAATAAGTGAAGATTCAGTATGCAATTCACATTCACTAGTAATTGTTTCAGTAGACACAAACTCATCTATGTCTTCTGCAGTGCATTGTCTTTTATCAGAAAAGAAAGCAAATAAAGTTTGTTTTTTACAAACTGCTTTTCGGCACTCACGCTTTTTTATACGAGGAATTGGCGAAGACCGCACGCACATTGCATAATCATATCACTTTCCCATAGTAGGCTGTACACTGTTAAAATAGCTGTATACAAGAAGTTGAAATTCATTACAACAATGGAAGCTGTGTAGCGCTGAGTGTGTAGCAGGCATAGCTTTTGTATTTAAATGTAGCCTTTTTGCGCGTATCAGCATATGCAGATTTTGTCAAAACAATGGTAGCTCCATTAGTCGTTACATTACTCCAGCCCAGACGATAGCTTAAGTTTTAATGTTATACACAAATAGATTCGAATTTCTCAGGGGGGAATTTTTATCTTCTAGGGGGTATTTTCCCTCCTTGTACAACCCGTTGAATTCATCACTGCTCGACACGTTGCTGCTGTCATTCAATAAAGGCTATCACGGCTGGGGTCTTAGCTGCTGCTGAATCATACGGCTTGTATAGAAGTCCACAGATGTACTGCACATCTCCTGAGGTGCTCCTCGTTCTGCTGTGTCTTTCCAATCAACGAATCAGATAATGAAGAGCGACAAAAACACAGTGGGAAAGTTCGTAGTCGAGGATTACATGCAGTAGTATCGCAGTCTAACACATTGCTGTCGCGACACTCGCTAATGTAACAGTTGTTACCGTCTGATAGAACCACGCCAGCACCCTTTACGGCGGGAAAGCCAGCCGTGAGATTAATGAAATATTTTCGAATATGTGTATAACGGCATCTTACTCAGATGAAGAAAGCAAGAGAACATAAACACGTTTCTCAATATGAGAAACATGTAGTTTTGTTGTTGTCTGTTCATATTGACATAGGCACTTCCCTTGACACGTGCCAATTTTGTACGGCGTCTAATGATTCCCATATTCTTATACTTCAGTTGACTTTCTAATACACGATTATTTTTTGTAAATGTAATTACTTTTTCTTAAAGAGCGACTGTGTTGAAGAATCCTGACATTTATGAAACTGGTTTCTTCTGTGCTGGGAAACAGTTTCATTAGTTTTAACGTAAAACGTGCGCTATTCGGAAAGAAAGGAACGATAGGTCGCAAAATTTAAACCACAGTGAAAATCAAAACTGTTTTATTTGCAGCGGTTGGCTAACCTTCCAGCTACTTCTGTACACAGTCGCCGCTCCGACTTAGACATCTGTCGTAGCGTTGTACCAACTTTTCAATTCCCTCGTTATAGAAGACAGCCGCAAGTGCTTTTCGACAACTTTCTACTCTGGACTGCAGCTAGTTGTCTGTGTCAAAATATTGTCTTCATAGCCAGTGGTTCATTTGAGCAGATTACCAACTATATTGTCCCATTGAACTATATTGTCCCATTGAAAACGCTTTAGGAGCGTCTTCATTGCCCCTGCAGAGTGTGGCCAAGAATTGTCGTGTAGAACGAACCACATGATAGTTATGTTATGTGGAGTGCATAGCTTCAGGCGAAATCATTCGCCAGGCCCTCAAACTCGGTGGGATACGCTATTTTCCAGCCATCTTTACGTTCTCGCTGTGAGCTCAGAACTGGATAGAGCGACATGATGCAATCGACGGGCGTGATATACACAGTGCCCAACGCATCTGAGCATAGCTTCATTAGATTTTCACTTTATTTTCCATTTCACGAACGATCGTTCCTTACTTTCCGAATAACCCTCATATTATCATGTCTTTGATTCTCCCTTCAGCTACAGTTGTGGTGGCTTACTTGATATGTTAAATAAAGTATTCAATGCATTCCATACAATTTTCCTACATTCCACATTCCCTAACTTGACTGGAATGTTAGTGAACAAGGCTCCACATTTTTGAGTATATACACAGCATCTTTTTCAACAAGGTCAAGTCTTCTGCTGTTCACTTGCCATTTTTTGTCTTAAGAGAAAATTACTTTCGTCAGTAGATATATGTGGGTTATATGAAAATCGTAAATAAACTGCCTTGTTATGGACAATTTCAAACCTGCCAGAGGCCTTCGGAAACTACAAAAGAGAAATGGATTCCATTCCTTAGCTAATGTATATTTTCATGCTACTACGTACAACTGATACAGTAAAAACTGTGTTACATCTACATCGACATCCACATCCATACTCCGCAAGCCACCAGACTGTGTGTGGCGGAGGGTACCCTGAGTACCTCTATCGGTTCTCCCTTCTATTCCAGTCTCGTATTGTTCGTGGAAACAAGGATTGTCGGTATGCTTCTGATGCTTCTGTGTGGGCTCCAATCTCTCTGATTTTATCCTCATGGTCACTGCGCGAGATATATGTAGGAGGGAGCTTGACTCTTCGGTGAAGGTATGATTTCCAAACTTTAACAAAAGCCCGTACCGAGCTACTGAGCGTCACTCCCGCAAAGACTTCCACCGGAGTTTATCTATCATCTCTGTAACGCTTTCGCGATTACTAAATGATCCTGTAACGAAGCGCACTGCTCTCCGTTGTATCTTCTCTATCTCTTCTATCAACACTATCTGGTAAGGATCCCACACTGCTGAGCAGTATTCAAGCAGTGGGCGAACAAGCGTACTGTAACGTACTTCCTTTGTTTTCGGATTGCATTTCCTTAGGATTCTTCCAATGAATCTCAGTCTGGCATCCGCTTTACCGACGATCAACTTTATATGATCATTCCATTTTAAATCACTCCTAATGCGTACTCCCAGATAATTTAGGGAATTAACTGCTTCCAATTGCTGACCTGCTATTTTTTGGTTAAATGATAAGGGATCTATCTTTTTATGTATTCGCAGCACATTACACTTTCCTACAATGAGCTTTAATTACCATTTCCTGCACCATGTGTCAATTCGCTGCAGATCCTCCTACATTTCAGTACAATTGTCCATTGTTACAACCTCTCGATACACCACAGCGTCATCTGCAAAAAGCGTCAGTGAACTTCCAATGTCATCCACAAGGTGATTTATGTATATTATGAATACCAACGGTCCTATGACACTCCCCTGCGGCACACCTGAAATCACTCTTACTTCGGAAGACTTATCTCCATTGAGAATGACACGCTGCGTTCTGTTAACTAGGATCTCTTCAATCCAATCACACATTTGGTCTCATAGTACATATGCTCTTACTTTGTTCATTAAACGACTGTGGGAAACTGTATCGAACGCCTTGCGGAAGTCAAGAAACACGGCATCTACCTGTGAACCAGTGTCTATGGCCCTCTGAGTCTCGTGGACGCGATCTGGGTTTCACACGACCGTCTTTTTCGAAACCTATGGTGATTCCTACAGTGTAGATTTCTAGTGTCCAGAAAAGTCAGTATACTCGAACATAATACGTGTTACAAAATTCTACAACTGATCGACGTTAGAGATATAGGTATATAGTTCTGCACATCTGTTCGATGTCCCTTCTGGAAAACGGGGATGACCTGTGCCTTTTTCTAATCGTTTGGAACGCTACGCTCGTCTAGAGACCTACGGTACACCACTGCAAGAAGGGGGGCAAGCTCCTTCGCATACTCTGTGTAAAATCGAACTGGTATCCCATCAGGTCCAGCGGCCTTTCCTCTTTTGAGCGATTTTAATTGTTTCTCTATCCCTCTGTCTTCTATTTCGATATCTACCATTCTGTCATCCGTGCGACAATCTAGAGAAGGAACTGCAGTGCAGTCTTCCTCTGTGAAACAGCTTAGGAAAAAGACATTTAGTATTTCGGCCTTCAGACTGTCATCCTCTGTTTCAGTACCATTTTGGTCCCAGCGTGTCTAGACCTTTTGGTTTGATCCACCTACCGCTTTGACATAAGACCAAAATTTCTTAGGATTTTCTGCCAAGTCAGTTCATAGAACTTTACTTTCGAATTCATTGAACGCCTCTCGCATAGCCCTTCTCACACTCACATTTCGCTTCGCGTAATTTTTGTTTGTCTGCAAGGCTTTGGCTATGTCTATGTTTGCAGTGAAGTTCCCTTTGCTTCCGCAGCAGTTCTCTAACTCGGGTGTTGTACCACGGTGGCTCCTTTCCATCTCTTACGATCTTGCTTGGCACATACTCATCTAACGCATATTGTACGATGGTTTTGAACTTTGTGCACTGATCCTCAACACTATCTGTACTTGAGACAAAACTTTTGTGTTGAGCCGTCAGGTACTCTGTAATCTGCTTTTTGTCACTTTTGCTAAACAGAAAAATCATCCTACCTTTTTTAATATTACTATTTGCGGCTGAAATCATCGATGCAGTAACCGCTTTATGATCGCTGATTCCCTGTTCTACGTTAACTGTTTCAAATAGTTCGGCTCTGTTTGTCACCAGAAGGTCTAATATGTTATCGCCACGAGTCGGTTCTCTAAGTGTTATATGTCAATATCAACAATACTATTCGCACTCATCCGATATCGTATTCAGAAATGTAGCTTACTGTTCACTTGGAGAGCTGCTGTCACAGATTGTAATGAAAATGAAGCATAAGTGTCGTGACCATGGAGGTTAAGAAAAGGGACATGGCGCTATAGGTGCTGTACTTTGATTTGAAGCAAGAGTGGGTGGGGCCTATGCAACAGCTGCTTTAAATACAAAAAATTACGTTTCTTACATTAACAGCATAGTGTCAGGAAGGAATTTCACTCTTTTTTCTGATCTTGAATGAGTGTTTGGTGGTCTCGTTAATGTAACTTGTTTTTGTGGATATGATTCTAATAACCGAGAGAAGTATGTCATGTGAAAAGGATGCTTTCGTAATGCATTTTATTCCAGCTTTACTGTATTTTTATCGGTAGCAAATGAAGCTGGAACTCCGAAACTAATGTTTGTTTTCTTACTGGTAGTTCGTCTTTTTTGTTTCATTTTCAGCTTTCAAATCATAAACACAACATTTTTAATGTTCACTTGTGCAAGAACCTTACCAACGTGTTCTTTTGTTAGCCCATAAACGTGTGCAATAAGAAAAACGCAAGGCATGCTATTGCATATTGTGCACTTGAACAAAGTGAACGACTATAGAAATGTCAAAGAAACAGAACTGCGTAGAGGTGTACCTCTATGCAGAATAGAGTTCTTGTTTCATTAGATTGTCAGAGAATTAGTCCTATTGTAGTTTACACACATTCTCGCTTTGATATCTTGCGTATGATGTGTCATTCAGTGTGTGGCCAATGATAGCAATTATAGGGTAAGAAAGAAACATGTAAAATTCAAATGGCTCTGAGCACTATGGGACTTAACATCTGAGGTCATCAGTCGTCTTGAACTTAGAACTACTTAAACCTAACTGACCTAAGGACATCACACACCTCCATGCCCGAGGCAGGATTCGAACCTGCGATCGTATCGGTCGCGAGCTTCCAGACTGCAGCGCCTAGAAGCGCTCGGTCACAGCGGCCGGCAAAAAAGGTATAATTTTTTAAACATCTTCCACCGTTGCAGAATGCTATAAATGTAATTAAGGGAATGGTCTCGAACGCTTAAGACCCTATAAAATGGACATCTGCTTTAATATGTTTATAAGTATATTTTTTATTAATGATTGCTTAACCTGTGTAAGATGGAGGCCTACCTTTCCAACAGTACCCTATTTCCTTCCTTTCCCAGAATATTTCTCGCCAGTAACTCTCTCAGTTTTTCAGGAACAACCTCCAGAACGGAGCGTTCCTGACGTATCTTCTCAATTGCGGAGTCCCACGTTGCGCTAAGTTGAAATCCTCTATCGCGGTTGACCAGATTGTTGTGGAGACGTTTTCATTGCCTCCTTGAAGACGGAGTCTCAGAATCCGTTGGCACTGCACATCTTCTTCCTTTCTTCAGAGTTGAAGGTGTGCCCCTGGTTAACGCTATGCTCTGCTACCGAGGACTTGCTTACTTGTCCTAATCGCACGTTTCTGATGTGCTCCGTACAGCGCTGTGATATACACCGTTGTGTTTGTCCGACGTATTGCTTTCGAAATTCGCACTAGATACTGCAGCTGCCCGGCGTCTGTAATCCTAAAGGGTCTTAAGTGTAACCAAGTAAGTGGCTCAAATGGCTCTGAGCACCATGGGACTTAACATGTGTGGTCATCAGTCCCCTAGAACTTAGAACTAATTAAACCTAACTAACCTAAGGACATCACACACATCCATGCCCGAGGCAGGATTCGAACCTGCGACCGTAGCAGTCGCGCGGTTCCTGATTGAGCGCCTGAACCGCTAGACCACCGCGGCCGGCAACCAAGTATGTCCTTTACTCTTCGAGTTCTGTGGAAAATGGCTTTTATACCGTACTTTTTCAGTATTCTGGCCATTTTGGCTGTTGGGGGACCAGCATAGAGCAGGAACGTTACACGATTTGCTTCGCCTTCTTCTGGCTTGTCCTCCCGCCTCTTGCCTGTCCGTAATGTGCGTCTTATCTGCGTCTCGCTGTAGCCGTTTTTTTCAGAAAGTTTCCGCAGGTGCTGCAATTACAGTGGCAAACTCCCTCTGTCGTAGATGGACCTGGCTCTTTGTGCCAACGTCTTTCGTACCGAGTTGCGTTGTGCCGTATGGTGGCAACTCCGAGCATTAAGATAAAGGTACGTTTTTCTTACCATGTGGCCGCACCATAAATGTGTCGTCAGCGTATCTATAGAAAGCCTTTGGTTTTTAGGCGGCGGTATCCAGTGCCACATCTTCAAAGTGCTCCATGTAAAGGTTTTTAATACCCGGAGCTAAGGGGAGCCAATGGCAACCCCGTCTATTTGTTCATAGAATTTCCCAACACATCTGAAATAGGTGGTTGCTAGCACATGTCGGAAGAATTTGATTGTGTCTTCACCGAAGTGCCCATTGAGAAGCGCTAAGGAATCGTCCAGTGGCTCGCGGGAGAAAAGCGACGTAACATCAAAGCTGACTAGTCGGTCCTTCTCATCTGTGCACAGCTCTTGGAGTACCTTAACAAATTCTGTTGAGTTCTTGACGTGGTGTGGGCAGTGACCCACATGTGGTTGTAGTAGTTCTGCTAGATGTTTGGCTATCCCACATGTTGGTGAGTTTATGATTTTCAGTATCGGACTTAGTGGAATCCCCTCCTATGGATGATCGGGGGCTATATAGTCGCGGAGGCGCCGGTGCCCAGGGGTAAAGCCTTCTGATGGTGTTCCTGTCTCGTTCCGAGTTGGTGAGCAGATCTATGGTCCTACGTGTGACTTCAGTACTCGCGTCCTTCCTAAGGTTTTGTGCTAGTTAAGATGGCAGACATCGACTTCAAGTGTGTGACGTAATGAGTCGTCCCTTCTCCTTTTGCTTCCATGGATAAAACTCAAATAACGACTGTCGTCTGTCACAGATAAATTTACCCATCGGCTCCTTAGAGCCTTTGGCCAAATATCGCTCAAGATGAATCTCATGCCTGTTACTTTTCTGTTAAATTACCACCACATTAATAAACAGTATTTCGACGACTATTCTGTATAGTCGTAGATAGGTGCTCAAGCCTAGGTGTCACAGGTGGCGGGCATCCTGCAGAGGGATCCTGTGATGACGCAATGCAGATTTCAACTAATTCAGAGGGACTGTTCTGTCACTGATCATTGCACATGAGCTGGAGCCAAAGATTTTTGCAATAGCTGACACGGGTTAATGACGTCTGATTCGTATAATTTTCTTAATTCTTTGAGTTAATCTGTCACTGACAATTTCTTATGCTTATCAAAGAGTTGAATTTGTTCAAAGCTCTTCGGAGGAATCTATTTCATAATAACATGGATCTGGTCACCTCTGACAACATGCCTGACCTTGGTGCTCAAAACATTCCTGATCTTGTGTACTTCTCTAATCATGTCACTTTCGATCACTCAGCCAACTTCCATTCTTGAAATTTTGTGATGGGAAAGTAGTGGGTTGTGCTGTCTAATTGTGTATCTAATGTGACGTCGCTCAGGGTACATCCAAAATTGTTTCCGAGGTTTTTGGTCTATAGTACAACTATAGGCTACGTTCCACTGCAGTGTCGAGCAGCAACTGAGCTAGTTTTAACAGGAAACAATATGTAAGTTGCCCAAAGGAGAAACGTGCTCTGTAATTACATTAAAGAAAGGTCAACTGAAGATGAACGCTCCTTTCATGTCATTAGATACGTAGCACAAGCGTCGACCGGCTAAGCACGTGGGAAGTAATTGGCGGTACCTGTTCGAAGGTATCGTCCTAGAATTCACCTGAAATGTTTTAGAGAAACAGTGAGATATTTGGGCACTGGATCTCCAGAGGGAGTCCAGTTTGTATCAACTCACATGAGTGGTAATGTTAAGTGTGCAAGTAGTGTATTTAGAATAAGAAATGTACTCAATTTTAACTCTGACGCAGCTATTCACGTGAAAACGCCTACTGTACACAGTATACCGTATTAGAAATATTACTTATATCCAGTTAAGTGCAATGTTAAATTCCCCGCTGCCGTATTGGAAATACGATGAGTGTCCCGTTTGTTTGAAATGTCAACCGGATTTCCAATGCGGAATTACGTTGCCTTTTCTTTTCTTTTTTCTTTTTCCTTTTGAGTCATCAATCTATCATTGTACTGACTGGTTTTAAGCGGTCAACGAATTCCTCTCTTATCTCAGCCTCTTCATTGTAGAGAATCCCTTGCATCCTACGTCCTCAAATATACGCCTGGTGTATTCCAATCTCAGTCTGCGTCTGCAGTTTTTATCCTCTACAACTCCCTCTAGTATCGTGGAAGTTACTCCGTGATTGATTAACAGATGTCCTACCATCCTATCCGCCCCTCTTGTCAGTGTTTTCCATATATTTCTTTCCTTCCCGAAACTTCGCAGAACCTCCTTATTCCTTACCTTATCAGGCCACCTAATTTTCAATATTCTCCTGTAACGCCACATCTTATCTGCTTCAATTCTCTTCTATTCTGGTTATCCAACAGCCCATGTTTAACTACCATAAAATGCTTTTCCCGAAACGTACATACTCATAAATTTCGTCCTCAAATAAAGACCTATGTTTGATACTAGTAGATTTTTGTTGTCGAGAAATGCCCTTTTTGACTTTGCTAGTCTGCGTTTGATGTCCTCCTTGCTCCAACCATCGCGGATTATTTTGCTGCCTAGGTAGCAGAATTCCCTAACTTCATCTACTTCGTCATCACCAGTCGTGATGTTAAGTTTCTCGCTTTTCTCATTCCAGCTACTTCTAATTACTTTCGTCTGTCCTCGATTTACTGTCAGTCCATATTCTGTACCATTGGCATATAAATTCCATTCAGCTGATCATGTAATTCTGCTTCACTTCCACTAAGGATAGCAATGTCATCAGCGAATATTATGTCATATCCTTTCATCTTCAATTTTAATTCAGCTCTTGCAACTTTCGTTTATTCCTGTAATTGCTTCTTCGATGTATAGATTGAATTGTCGGGGCGAAAGACTACATCCCTGTATTACGTCCTTTGTAATCCGAACACTTCGGTCTTCGTCTTCCACTCTTATTATTCCTTATTCCTTCGTGATTCTTGTATACATTGTATATTACTCGTCTTTCCCTATGCTTACCCTTATTTTTCCAAGTCGACAAATCCTATAAGCTTTTCTTAACTTTTCTTTAGTCATGCTTCCATTACAACCGCGTCAGATTTGCCTCTCTAATGCCTTTATTTTTCTAAAGTCACACTGATTGTCGTCTAAAATATCCTCAGTTTTCTTTTCCATTCTACTGAGTATTATCCTGGTCAGCAGCTTGTGTGCATCAGGTGTTATACTGATTGTGGGCGTAATTCTCGCACTTGTAGGCTTTTGCAACAGTCGGAAATGTGTGGCTGATGTTTCTCCGAAAGTCTGCTGATATATCGACTTACTCATACGTTCTACACACCAGCGTAATAATCGTTTTGTTGCCACTTCCCCCAATTATTTTAGAAATTCTGATGGAATGTTGTCTGTCCCTTCTGTTTCTAATAGTGGATTCACTATCGCTTCTGTATCGACTCCTGTTTCTTCTTCTGTCACGCCATCAAACAAGCCTTCTCCCTCATAGAGACCTTCGATTTACTCTTTCCACCTATCTACTCTCTCCTTTGCATTTAACAGTGGATTTCCCATTGCACTCTTAATGCTGCCACCCTAGCTTTTAATTTCACCAAAGGTTTTTTCGACTTCCGCATTTGTTCCCCTAAACGTTCTATTTATTTCATTCTTAAGTGGCTTTTGTTTCTCTATTACTGAAGTTCCTTAACATATTCCTCTTTCATTGATCAACTGAAGTATTTCTTGTGTTACCAATGGTTTCTTCGCAGTTATCTTCTTTGTACCTATGTTTTCCTTTCCAACTGCTGTAATTGCCCTTTTTTGAGACGTCCATTCCTCTTCAACTTAACTGTGTTTTGAGCTATTGCTTGTGGCAGTATCTATAGCCACAGAGAACTTCAAGAGTATCTCCTCATTCCTTAGTGTTTCGGTAGCCCACTTCTCTGCGCGTTTTTTCCCCTCACTAATCTTGTAAACTTCAGCCTACCTTTCATCACTACTAATTGTGATTTGAGTCTACATCTTCTCCTGGGTACGCCTTACAACCAAGTACTGATTTCGGAATCTGTGTCTGACCATGACGTAATCTAACTGAAATCTTCCAGCATCTCCCCGCCTTTTCCACGTGTACGCCCTCCTCTTGTGATCCTTGAATAGTGTATTTGCAATTACAAGTCGAAATATAATATAGAACTCAACTAGACTTTCTCCTCTCTCATTTCTAGTTCAAAATGGTTCAAATGGCTCTGAGCACTATGCGACTCAACTGCTGAGGTCATTAGTCCCCTAGAACTTAGAACTACTTAAACCTAACTAACCTAAGGACATGACACACAACCATGCCCGAGGCAGGATTCGAACCTGCGACCGAAGCGGTCTCGCGGCTCCAGACTGTAGCGGTTAGAACCGCGCGGCCACTCCGGCCGGCTCATTTCTGGTACCAAGACCTACTTGCCCTACAACCACATTCCAATCACCCATGGCTATTACATTTTTATCTCCCCATACGTACTGAATTACGCTTTCAATAGCTTTATATACTTCCTCTATCTCTTCATCTTCCGTTTGCAACGTCGGCAAATATAACTGAACTATCGCTGTCGATGTTAGTTTGCTGTCGATTCTGATGAGAACAACCCTATCACTGAACTGTTCACAGTAGCATACTCTCTGTCCTACCTTCCTATTCATAACGTATCTTATCTCCGTTATACCGTCTTCTGCTGGATTTGATATTACCCTGTAGTCATTCGACCAAAAATCTTTGTCTTCTTCCCATTTCACTTCACTGATCCCCGCTGTATCTAAACTGAGCTTAGCATATCCCTCCTCTTATTTTCTAGTTTTCCTAGCACGTTCCAACTTCTGACATTCTACGCCCCACCACTTAGAACATCATCCTTTCCTTGGTTATTCAATCTTTTTCTCACGTTCGTCTCCTCCTAAGCAGCCCCTCCCGGAGATCCGAATGGGAGGACTATCCCAGAATCTTTTGCCAAAGGAGACATTAATTACAATGACAATTTTTCAATTACAAGCCACGTGTCCAGCAGATAAACATTATGTGTCTTTAATGCACGAGGTTCCATAGCCTTCTGCACTTCATGTCGTTGATCATTCCTGATTCTTCCGTCTTAAAAGGGGCTGTTTTCCACCTCAAATGCAAGAGAGTGCCCTGAACCTCTTCTGTCCGATGCTCCATGCTCTGTGACAAGGCCGTTGGCAGAATGAGGGTGACTTCTTGTCCCAAACGTCTTCGGCTGCCATTACTGTTGATTTTTATTCAAAATTTAAACGGTGGCGGGGTTCGAAGCTGTGACCGAAGACGTTTTGATAAGTAATTTAATATACCACCGCTAGTCTACGGGTTGTCTATATGTGTCGTAAAACAGCGTATTGGTCTTGTGGCGTAGTGTAACGTTTTTTGAAGTAACTCCCTTTGGAATTTTGTGCATTATATGCATGCCCACCTCCACCCAGACCATGCGCACCCCCATCCCTGGGTGACGTCATGTGTTTCTCAGCCTGTACGTGAGCCCCAGCCGCCTCCTCCCCCCCCCCCCCCCCCGCACCTACCCTATTGGCGAGAATTTCGAAATTTGGTGGGAATTACTTTTTACAAAGACTGTGCTGACATCCCACCCCACTCCCAGTCTAGGAATTGGTGGGAAATTAAAAATGACGGTACTCTTTCCAGGACATGAAAGCTGGTCATCCTGGATGGAAAACCCAGTTGCAACCCCCTAACACAATTATACTGCCAGAGGCACTTGGAATAGGTGGGGAATAACAAACAGCCGTGTCCTTTTCGGGACTCGGACTCTAGTCCTACTGGGTGGCAAGCCCGTGTCTCCCCTCCCCCCCCCCCCCCCCAACTCATGGAAACTGTCCAGATGAAGGAGAGAAAGGTTATGTTAGTGAACTTAATTTATTTTGGTTGGGTAACTCGAAGTAAGGATCGGTCCTAATTACATAATTAATCACAAAGATCGGGCCTAATTACACAACTATGTGCATCGCGCTACACAAGCACTGCCTAAAATCGCAATAGAGCTCAAAAATTGACGCTACCATACAACTGGTGTTACCCTGCTTGGAAAAACCTTCACAATACCACTCGAAACTAGTGACAGACATACTCAAACTCTACCCTTCAGCTGGAAGCTGGCGGGAAAATAAAGGCTGAGGTGTCAGGTACTACCTCTCTTCGTTTTGGCGAGAAATATGTTCAACTGAGGAGATGCTGGTGTTTGACAAAGAAGGGTTCAATAAATATATTACCTGTTAACATACAGCTGAGGACAATGTCTATCATTGATTGATGTCAGAGGTCGCTACAGACGCCCGCAGCCCACGTAATAGAAGCCAATACTCGCTACCGCATCTGATGGACAAAATGCCTCGCTGTTCTAATTACACTTGGAAATTGTAGTGAAAAAACAGAACTTGTAATGAATGGGACATAATGCACAGGGGGTGGTAGCTGAACGTGTGTTCAGCTCAGAAACTGCCGAAAAGAAAGCCGTCTTACACCCCCTCACCCCTCCCCTCCCTCCCTCCACCCATCCATCCATCCACCTATGTGGACAACACAGACTCTTTCAAACAGTCAACTGCTACAGCAGAGCGCCTCACCGGCACTGCCCCCACTGGACCCTTCACCATAACCCTGTGGACGCTGTCCGCCTTGAGGCGATGGTCATTCACCAACGCAAAAGCAGCTGTGGTTAACTAAACAATAGCAGGTAAAACGACAGCCGGCCCACGGGCAAGTTGTTGGTGTAATGTATAGCGAACCAGCCCGCACATGCCATCTGTTGGTCAGGGTGTGGCTCTGTCCAGCGACCAACCACAGTAGACATGTTCGCCTGTGTCTCCAGCAGCCCGGCGTTCTACAATGGAGAATTATTGTCTTTAACGTCAACACAACTCTTTCTTGCAATCTGTTAAACGTATTTCTCACAAAGACTGGACCCCTCTGGAACAACAAAGAAATTCTGGAGAACGCTCCAGATGGCTTTTTCAAAAATCATCTGCTTGGGAAACAGTAAGCCTTCCAATTAAAGCTACCTCAGCCTCACATCGCAATGTCTTCAGTACAATGCGCCACTGCAAGCACGTTGCTGAGTGATGAGCATTATCGCCACCGACAAAAGCTAGACATACAATAATGTACGATTCCTTCATTCGTTAGAACAAAACCTGATAAACGAGGGCAATCCTGACTGTGGGCTATTAGTCTAAAGTGACAGCCCGACCTCTTACGGAACTCGGCCACCAAGCCGTTCTGAGCACTGGACTGTAACATTTGCATTTAGCAACAACGTCTCCTATATTAAAAAACGAAAACACTATCATGACGATAATAAATGTCCTCTTCCCACGAAAATAACCACACCCCTTTTCGCAACACACTACTCTGCGACAGCCAGCGAGGTGCACCGCCGCTGACCACACATGAATTCCACTATTTTGGTGCGAAAATTACCGATCACCGCAAAATGTCCTTGTTATTTCAAAACCGTCATCAGGGTGAAGAAAAAGTGAGAATTTATACTCTAAAGAAAAAACATCTATGTTAAGCAATTTATTTCAGTCTGATGGACAAATTACACGATCTGAGGGCGTCTCTTGCGTTCAGATCATTTTGTACACTATCGCATGTCTCGCTTTACCTATGCAATGCTACACCATACTAGCACTTACGAAAGAAACCGTGAGAGACTGTCTAGCCCTGTGTAGGTGGGAGTTTGATATGTCGTTAGAAGATACTTCCGCAACGAAAGAAAAGAGATACGCGTGCCAAGAATCATGCTGTAGTGCCCTAACCATCTCTTCCAACCACTAGGTGGCACGTCATAGTTACCAAATTGCTACACCAATTAATTAAATTGATCGAAGTGTCACTTTGCATGGCGCGTATTTTTTTTTCAGTCGGATTACACTCAGCAGGTAGGCCATATGGGAATTTGTGAAGGGCCTACGACATTCGTTTTGAGGAACACTGTTAAGAAACGACATTTGAAGCTGACCACAGAGGGATTCTACAGCCCATAACATACATGTCCAGTAATGACCGCGCTATTAAAAAACTATCGTAACGACTATAAAATAAAATGCAGTCTTGAGTCTACAGGAACACACAGGTCGCTGATAGCTTTCTGCTTTCTAGTACAAATTTTGTCTGGGATTTGGAATCAAGTCTATCCATTCAACCACGTACTTGTGTTGGATTCTGTAGAGACGTCTATAAATGATTGCAACCAATGGCGAATCATATTCATGCCACTCTCATATCTCCAATCAAGTGTGGTGTCAAAAAGCTTAGGCCTGTCCCACCCTCATTAAATCGACCAAGACTTATACGAATAATTGTAAGAACAGTTGTTATTATTATGTTCTATAAGTTTGTTTTGGGGTTTTCACAAATACTATGGGAAGAAAGTTTACTTATGTTGAAGATAACGTGGAAGACGTCGCCCAACGATCACCACACGAAAGTTCGACGTAGCGGCAAGTGGGCAAGGAATAAAACGAATGCTGCAAACTACCGCGAGCCATGGAAGAGCTTGGGCCGTGAGGGCGTCGAGCTTCCTAGATCGTTGTTGGACAACGTCAAAGGAAGAGATATTCTGCTTTTGCTTTGTAAACAGATCTATCGAGTCTTGAAAGCTTCATCTAAAACACATTACGTGGGACCCGATGCCTGTAACACTTCCACAGTTATTAAAAAGTTGTTAAACGCCAAAACCAATAGTTCATCATTTATATAGATAAAAAGTAGTAAAGATATAGGAAAGGAAGAGTTGCGGCGTCAGAACGAAAAGTGATACATCGCTCAGCAACGAAGAAGGACGTAAACAGCGGGCATTACGTGGTGCAAACAAATCAACTGATAAAATAGTAAGTCTGTAAGTAAGCATAGCCACGTAACACTGCACAAGTCACCTTTTTCGAACCTATATGCTAAATATCCCATTTAGTAAAAACTCAAGCGCTGTTTTCTTAGACAGGCCCTCTGCATCTTGTAACAGTTCCTCAGTTTCTGCCCTGCCCTCCCTGCAGTTACGTCCTTGTGATCGTTCCAATTTCTGTTGGACCTGAGTGTAAGTCAGAGAGCGCATTTCTTAGACCTTCTGCATTCTTGGAGAAACAAGATGAGCTGAGTTAACGCAACAGGACAGCGCTTTGACCCCTCGGTGGAAATGAGAACATATAGCTCCGTCAGTGTGTACAGCGTGTAAGGCCAGCGCCAAGCGAAGCTTTCCCTTGCAACACGAATTGGTAGAAAATAGGGTAAGAGCAGTTATGTTGGTGTTTCTTTTTGGGAAAATTAGGAAGACTCCACATCATTCAGGGCATGGAAAAAGAATAGGGATTTTGCTGCCGCACTGCGCTACATTTCAAACTACATACTGGTACTGCATCCAAAGGAGATCTGGGTCTCTTAGGGTGCATTCATATCTGTCACCTAAATTGTTACGCCGTCGCCAAGGTAGCCCCTGCGGGCCGGCAATACATCTAACACGACACAGGATTGAGTTTGCCTATGCCCAAAGGCGTAAGCAATGGCAAAGATCAGCTGTTTTGGAAACAGACATTCCGCTTACTACTTCATTCAGAGGGAGTTCGAGATGGCCTGCAGGAAGTATTACTACAGCAACATCTGATTGGCTGACCAATACTTTTTAAAGGCTAGAACCAACATCGGACGTCAGTTCACGCCGAATACCGACCTCAAGGACGTCTCCACGGAAGACTACGTCTTCGCCATCGAAATAGGACTTAGAATTAAGTGTATGTGTGTTACCTCAGACTCTTGCGGGAAACTTAGAAGTTATCTTTTGTTGGCTCTAGTAAGAAATTCTTACTGGCTTTGTGATTGTTACTTTTCGTTGTTATTCAGTCATTTCCATGAAGACTCACGTAAACAACCGTTGTGTTGCAAAAACTTAGAATTGTCAATTACAACACAAATATTCTCTCCCACCTCAATATTTTGTACCATCCAACAAAGAAAACTTACAAAATATAATATCTCCTCTAACATCGTTTTCTGACAAATCCGAAAGAAATGCAGTGCACTTTCCGTCGTTGACCATATGTGGCGACACTATTAAATATACACGTATCGGTTCATTGGGGAAGGTTGCTCGTGATCTAAGTGGCTTCTAAAGACCAATGTAAAAGTTCGTGCCGCGCGGGATTAGCCGAGCGGTCTTAGGCGCTACAGTCACGGACTGTGCGGCTGGTCCCGGCGGAGGTTCGTGTCCTCCCTCGGGCATGGGTGTGTGTGTTTGTTCTTAGGATAATTTAGGTTCAGTAGTGTGTAAGGTTAGGGACTGATGGCCTTAGCAGTTAAGTCCCATAAGATTTCACATACATTTGACCATTTTTTTGTAAACGTTCGTCACCTGTACTGTAGGAGGACCATATCCGGCAGACTGTCTATCACATGAGAGGATTCGTGCATTGTTCCTTCATAAGCACTGTAACACATTCGTTTGTCACAAATCCAATCTGTGTACACCGCCATACATTTTGCTTTTTTCTAGAATGACTTGTAGGTCTGTGTTACCTGCTGATAAACTGACATTAACGCGTTTCGATCCTTTGGCTCTCACAGAAAGCTGAACATCACATGCCGTAAACTATACCGCTACCACAGACACGGGCTGGTAGAAATAAAACACAGTGGCGATGTTTCTCATTGACAAAAATGTGGAAGACATTGCAACATATGGAAACTAGAAGAGCTTGTGGTATTGTAGAGAGCTTCCAACAGCTATCCGACTGTACAGTGAATCTCATCTTCTCCAGCGACAGGGTAGCGAATGTCTCGATCTTCCATTTGGAAGAGCATTGCTCCCTTATTCTGCAATAATGTACATGATTACTGTTTCATTGTTGACCATCGCCGGAAGGTGCTGTTCACAACACGTGTGAGGTGGTAGAAATAAGGAGTAGTACTGTTATCATGTTGGCGAAAAACATAAACGTAAAAACACGTGGAAGGCATCGCACCTTATGAAAACAGGACGAGTCTGCAGCGTCAAGAAACGCTTCCAAACAATTGTATGCTGCACAGGGAGACGTAGCAGATATTCATGGTTCTGCTAAGGCTCCCTCCAGATCAACCGAGTGTTGTCAGTCAATCATTATGCGGTACCCAGAGGACGAACGGGATGAGAAAGACATCGTTGATATGAGACGATGTTCTGTAATACAGACCATAGTTGATAGCTTGATTAATTTTAGCAATTTTACATGTTGTTCCGTAATTTCGACGTCAGTCAGTGACACGGTAGAACAATTCCCAGATTCTGCATCACTGCTAAATCACCCCTCCACTACTTTGCAAGTTCCATACACTAGATTGCGGATGCAGCTAGATAACTGTGCAGTAAGCCCATACGACCATATACATCAAAGTATACCAGACGGCGTTCTATACCGATGCAAAGAGGTTATATACATATTTCGAGCACATCAAAAGTCAGTGTCCAGAAGCTAGAATAGTTTGGATAGCGACAGTGCTGCCATCATGAGGTACACTGACGAACTGACTGACGGAAGCTGGCGTGGCGTTTTTATCTCCTACCCCACCCGCCAACCGGCGAGTCGCTCTGTCCACCATCGACGTTCGGCATATTCTCCCATAATTTGTTGGATACAAGTTTCAGCGCCTTAGACTGCTTGGCTAATCCCACGCGGCAATCAGATTTTACCTTCAAGTGATGATCGTTTGAGCGAGCAATATAGACATGCCGAGCGCTGTCTCTTAGAGTACATACGTCCAGGATACGCCGACGCCACCCCAGGCCTTAGGATCTGGGATGCGATAATCCACAACTCTTGTTCATCTTTGGGTTTCTGGAGGGGACGCTAACCAGCGCTCGGTATCTGCAAAAAGTTCTTACCCCGTTCTTTTGCCATTCTTGCCACAGGAAGGTGATACGGTGGTCCCACCGGATAAAGCTAGTCCACACACGGCCTGTGAAACTCGAAGTTCTCTATAAGTGGTGCAGCAAATTCCGTGTTCACCACGATTTCCAGGCTTGTCCTCAGTCGAGCATAAGTGAGATACCATGGAACGAGAAGTGATTTATGCGGCTCGTCAACCAACGATTCCTACAGAACTAATTGAACAGGTTGAGCAGGAGTGGTATAAATGGTATAAAGTGTTCTAGGACAGTAGTTGCCATCTCTACGATCGACTGTATGCCACTGCCAGCGTCGCATTGCCACCCGTGGAGGCAACACGTCGACGCAACATGGGTGCTTTATCATTGGTCGATACTGATACGTCATAACCGCTTGTCCTATTGATCTATTGATGTAATCGTTTCATATTCTCTATAAACACTGCTGCAGCAATAAATTATGAGCGAATCGGAAACCTATGCAAGGTTGTAATAATTTTTTTCCAGCAGTGTCTTTATGAAAAGTCGTGTCAACTAAACTGAAGAATTTTTAGTTCTGTAACTGTGCTGCACTCTGTAAGGATCGAAAAGTTACCAACATCTTGTGAGGACATCTTCCTGACCTACGTAAATGTCTGGGATTCAAATCCTGATAGGTCCCAGGATTTATATCTGACATTTGTCACTATTTCTACCTTAGATGGTATTTTTAATTTGAAACCTACCGACGAGTTGTAACGGGGGCCAGAATTCTGCAGTTTCCGTGTATAACTGGCTGGGTAAGTCAGTTAAAAGGCGGAGGAAGGCAAGGGAATACCACCTCCAACAGGACCATGCCTAATAAAGCATTGTGATGGCTTTGGGTTGATAACAAAGTTCTTAAAACTCCGTATTTCCCTCCCTCCTCTGATGCAGTTTGGGTCCATAGAAATATCAGGGCACTTGGAAATTATCACAGTCGTGAGTGTTCTTCAGGGTCTACTACAATGGCTTTGGTGTGTTCAGATAAACATAGTCTCACCAAACCGCCATTTGACTTATTATTGCAAGTATACTAGTCTGATACACAAGTACTAAGCAATGAAGAGATACGCTTGAAGAGGCATAGACATCTCTAAAAAGTCCAGTCAGTGAAGCTGGAAGGGAAACATTGGTACAAAGAAGGTAACTCTGATGAAATCATGGACAATGGAAGAACAGTTGAACGACGAAAGGAAGAAATCCGAAAACGTGCAGTGAAATTCAGGAATACAGAAGCCAGTAAGAAACGAAATGAACAGGAACTGCAGGGACGCTAAGGCGAAATGGCTGCATGAGAAATGTGAAGAAAACGAAAAGGAATGACTGTCGGAAGGATTGACTCAGCATAAGAAAAGAAAAAAATTAACTTTCAATGAAATAAAAGCAAGGGCGGTAACATTAAGAATACAACGGGACTTCCACTGTTAAATGCATGGGAGGGAGCAGATAGGTGGAATAAGTACACTGAAGACCTCTAAGAGAGTGGGAACTCGTCTGATGATGCGATAGGGGAAGAAACAAAAATCGATAAGGAAGAGATAGGGGACCCATTATTAGAACCAAAATTTAAAAGAGCTGTGGAAGACTTAAGATCAAATGAGGCAAAAGGGATATATACCATTCTCTTATAACTTCCAAAAGCATTGGGGGAAGTGGCAACAAAACGATGATTCGCGATGGTGTGTAGAATATAAGAGTCTAACGATACATCATCAGACTTTCGAAAAAACATCATCCACACAATTCCGAAGACTGAAAGAGCCGACAAGTGCAAGAATTATAGCACAATCAGTTTAACAGCTCTTGCACATAAGTTGCTGACAAGAATAATACACAGAAAAATGGAAAAAAAAGTTGAGGACCTGTCAGATGACGATCAGTTTGGCTTTAGGAAAGGTAGAGGGACCAGAGAGGCAGTTCTGACGTTGCAGTTGAAAACTTAAAGCAAGACTGAAGAAACACCAAGACACCTTCATAGGACTTGTTGACCTGCAGAAAGCGCTCGACAATGTAAAATGGAGCAAGATCTTTGAAATTCTGAGGAAAATAGCGGTTAAGCTGTAGGGAAAGGCGGGTAATGCACAATAAGTATAAGAATCAAACGGGAAAAATAAGACTGCAAGAGCAAGAAGGAAGTGCTCGGATTAAAAAGGGTATAAGAGAGGGATGTGGTCTTTTGCTACTATTGTTCCCCCCATATATCGAAGAAGCAATTACAGAAATAAAAGAAGGTTCTAGAATGGGAAAATATTTATGTTGAAAGGAAATCAATGATAAGATTCGCTGATGACATCATTATCCTTTCTGAAAGAGAAGAAGAATTAGAGGATCTGATGAATGGCATGAAGAGTCTGACGAGTGCAGAATATGGATTGAGAGGTAAATCGAAGAAACGCAAAAGTAAGAGAAGTAGCAGAACTGCGAATAGCGAGATTCTTTACATCAGAATTGAGGACTACGAAGTAGACAAGGTAAGGAATTCTGCTACCTAGACAGCAAAAGAACCCACGATCGAAGCAAGGAGACCATAAAAAGCTCACTAGCGCTGACAAGAAAGGCGCTCCTGGACAAGAGAAGTCTAAATCGGTTTTAATTTGAGGATGAAATATCTGAGAATGTACGTAGGGGGGATACCATTGCATAGTAGTGAATCATGGACTGTGGAAAAAACCGGAAAATAGAGAATCGAAGCATTTGAGATGTGGTTCTACAGAATAATGTTGAAAATTAGATGAAATGGCAAGGTTATGAATGAGGAGGTTCTCTGGAAAATCGGCGAGGAAAGCACTACATGAGAAACACTTACAGGAAGAAGGGATAGGATGATAGGACGTCTGTTACGACAGCAGAAAATAACTTCTATGGTACAAGTAAGAGTGGTAGAGGGTAAAAACTGTAGAGGAGGACAGAGATTGGGATACATCCCGAAAATAATTAAGAACAAAGTTTGCAGCTGCTACTCTGAGATGAAAAGGTTGACCCACGAGAGGAATTCGTGGCTGGCCACTGCATCGAACCGGTATGAAGAGTTATGACTAAAAAAAAAAAGAGCCAACAACAACTACTGTGATGAGGATCTTACGCAGTGGGTATGCATTTCTGCCAGAGGCAGGTCTCCTATGGCCATGTTTAAATTCTTTAAATACTGCTGATGAGGGAGAAAAGAAATATCTTGGGAACTGTCGTCCGACAATGTGCTACAGGGTACTGGGCCGGTCCTTTATGGCAGCTCAAATAGTTTGAATCGCGAAGCTAAAGAGAAAAGTACGGCAACTCTATTTCGACTATGTTCTACCAAGGTTCGCAGCCGCTTTGACTGCAGGATACCGCCGAAGCCGTCTTCTCGGGCCCGGGAAAATTCCACTTCACTAGTGTGAGTACAAAACAAACTGAAATTAAGTAGCGATTGCTAAAGCCATAGTATTTCTCCCTCACAGCAAAAATGAATCTTTACTTTCGTAGAATAGAAATCATTTTATAAATTTGTGATGAATTTAAAGTCTGTACATAAGATTCCAGGAAGGGGGAAGGGTCTGCCTTGCTTAACACATCCCTGCCTTTCAGATCCCTGTGGAAGCAGACAAAAAGTTCGATTGCAATCTGCTCCAGCATGGTTACTTAATCTGAGGCAATACTTCCTCCTCATTCTCCTTCCTTCTGGCTCTATTCTGGGTCTCCATGGGGTCAGCATGTTATGTCGGATTTGGTTATGTTAGTGGCAGTGGGTGGTTGTATGTGCTTCCTGATACCGCCTCTCCCCCTCGTCCCCACCCACCCCCATAGCCAGGGACGGAATTTGTGAATCGCGTCACTGAGGCGGGACATGGGTAGCAACCCTGTGTTTACCTAGTTGGATGTGAGAAACCGTCTAAAAACCATATCAAGGCTTTCCGACACACAGACCCTTGCCGGTAATCTATCGTGTGGATTCTGTCTGCGGCTGGTGCGTCTCGTGGTGTCCATGAAGTGGGCAGGTTATTTCCTTCTCATTGAACAATTTTTAGGTAGAGTACGTTGTAAATCTCATTTTGCAGGACAGATGTCACTACCTGTAAATGTTGTGTTATCATTTTGTTCCTTTTTTCTTTTGCCATTTTGGACAAAAATGCGTCTATGAGATCACAGTTCTTCCCAGGCGTATAAGTTGCCTTAAGGATTTCAATAATTTTCTTAAAAATTACAGGAATTTTATTATAACATAAGGAAAAAATTACTATCTTCGAGAACACGATATTTATAAGAGAGAAAATGTCATTCCGAAAAATTGCTGCAAGTTTTCCTTTTATATAGAATTGTTTGGCTTGTCAACAAAATGTCTGTTTTTCACAACTTCTTTGTAAACGTTTTCTTATCCGTAAACAGTCGTCTCATTACCACCAGAAACACTTGAAACAATGGTGGGAATCTGTTTTAAACACGTCCACAGGAGTGAGTTGGCGCACGGGTTGCGACACCGGATTCAAATCTGGGAGAGGTGGTGTTCAAAACCTCTCGCTTAACTTTTCCGTGGTTTTCTTTAATCACGTCAAGCGAATGATAGTATGATTAAGCAACGAGACCACGATCGTTATCTTACTCCATTTTTGACCATTTGAGATTATGTCTTGTCTCACTCATTACATTGTCTTTTCACTTGGTTGGTTGCAAGACTTGAATCTACATGTATTCTCTGCTAATTACTACGAAATGTGCGGTATATATCACTTTTAAATCTTGCATTCCAAGATAGAGTATGGGATAATGACTGCTAGTATGCCTCTTTTTTTCTTTGTTCTAATTTATTTCACTTTTAGGGATGGCTGATGGCTACTGCCGTCCACCAGCTGTACTTTTACAATTTAATGTGGAGATATATTAGTACTACTCAAGTATACAAAGTACAGGGTAAGTCATCCTAGCTGATGTAACTGAAAGAGAAGGCATCAATGCAATACTACAAAAGATGCTACCAAAATATGTTTATAATAAAAACTCTTTCTCTAAAAGTGCAAAAGTTAATCATTACATGGTTCAGCCAGAATGCACATATACACCAGAAACATTTACCTTACGAACAACAAAGAAAAAGAAGAAGTCAGAAAACACGGTTTTGAAGAAGATATTAGGAAATAGAACAACAGTAGAAACATTTAAATTAAAGTAACACAGTGACGACCGTGTTTACGAGTGTGGCAGTAGTGCACTGTTGTGGTTTGGTCTACCTGTCGCACTATCCGCATGTAGCGCTTGCTGCTATTGTTATTCTGCATTCGTCTTCGCACGCAGACCAACTGTAGTACACCGTGTTACCAGACGTCTCTGATAGTGTAGTGTTGCAGGAACTGTGACCATGGTGTATTAGAACTCTGAAAAGGTGGAGATGATACTCATCTATGGCGAGTGTCGACGAAATGCAGCTGAAGCCTGCAGGGTGTACGTAGAACGGTACCCGGACAGAGAGCATCCAACGTGCCGCACATTGCAAAACATCTACCGCCAACTGTGTGCAACAGGTATGGTCGTAGCACGCAAACGGGTCCGTAACAGGCCCGTCACATGAGTAGCGGGTGCAGTTGGTGTGTTAGCTGCTGTTGCCATGAACCCGCACAGGAGTACACATGACATTGCGAGAGCCGGTGGACTGAGTCAAAGTAGTGTCATGCGCATACTGCATTGTCACCGCTTTCACCCGTTTCATGTGTCGCTACATCAGCAATTACATGGTGATGACTTTAATCATTGAGTGCAATTCTGTCAATGGGCATTAACAGAGAATGTGTTGCAGTTCTACCTGTTTACCGATGAAGCGGGTTTCACAAACCACGGGGCAGTGAATCTACGGAACATTCATTACTGGTCCGTGGACAATACTCGCAGGTAGAGCGACAGCGACCATGGACTGTAAATGTATGGTGCGGAATCATTGGCGACCACCTCATTGGTCCTCACTTCATTGCAGGAGCCCAAACAGCTGCAACATACATCAAGTTTCTACAGAATGATCTGTCAACGTTGCTCGAAAATGTCGCACTGGAAGCGCGTCGACGTATGTGGTATCAGCATGATGGTGCACCTACACATTCCGCAATTAACACTAGGCTGATCCTTGACAGGATGTTCGACGGACGTTTCATAGGACGTGGAGGACGCATAAATTGGCCAGCCCGTTCTCCTGATCTTACACCTCTGGACTTCTTTCTGTGGGGTACGTTAAAGGAGAATGTGTACCGTGATGTGCCTACAACCCCAGAGGATATGAAACAACGTATTGTGGCAGCCTGCGGCGACATTACACCAGATGTACTGCGGCGTGTACGACATTCATTACGCCAGAGATTGCAATTTGTGTGCAGCAAATGATGGCCACCACTTTGAACATCTATTGGCCTGAGATGTCGGGACACACTCTGTTCCACTCCGTAATTGAAAACGGAAACCACGTGTGTACGTTTACCTCACCCCTCATGGTAATGTACATGTGCGTCAGTGAAAAAGACCAATAAAAAGGCGTTAGCATGTGGACGTAATGTGCTATTCCAGTCTCTTCTGTACCTGAGGTCCATCACCGTTCCCTTTGGATCCCTACGTAATTCGGTGCTCTCCGATACCAACGATCGAACAGCGGAGGAGTGGTACTCAAGCGTCAACTTTAGGTTACAATATCTCCGGATGTAATTAACATTTTACAATGCAACAAACGGAACTGATTACGTATTTATTTATATGTTCAGATGTGATAACAAAACTAACGGGGTTCGATTTAAAAAAAACGTAGGTTTGTGTTAAAAAACATACTTCAGTGCTTTTTTTATGGTTTTCATTAACCAATTACACTAGCCCCTCTCCTCACGTTCGGTCTGCGGAATCGTTCGTCAGTATTTTATGTGGTTTACGAAATATATCCAGCGGTAATGTTAGGTGGCTCACCCTATATATACTGGGTGGTTCGCAAAGGTAGTCAAATATTCTAATGTGTTATTCCACAAGTAAAACTAAAGAAAAAGTTCTTATAAACATACGTCCACAAATGTTTACTAACAGACTTATGGCTAATAAAAGATTTTGTCTGAAATTTAGCAACTTTGCTAATATCCATTGCAAAACTGTACAAGATTAAAGTAAAGCACGATTCCCATTTATTTTTTTGTTAATGGCCTGGTGAATCTAATAAGACATGTCCCAGACGTATATCTGCAGTAATTTTCCAGAACATCCAGAGAAGCAAATACGTAATTTCGTAATTTTTTTAAGTTTTCACTACTTGGCCCAATTTGTTTTTTAAATTCCAGACAATTTCACAATGTTTTCAGAAGAAGTTGTAGAAAATTTAATCTTGGAAAAATGATGTTAATAACGTTAACTGCAACTGTATGGATGTGTCAGATAATCTGTTAATACCAATGCATACGTGAATTATGTTAAACCAGAAAAAATGAAGGTCAGTGTTGAGGAAGTTGTACAGTGTACATACAGTTTCAGTATACATTCACAATAAATGTTCAAACATGTCTCCACCGAGTTCAATGCATTTAACTGCACGTGGGTGACAGATTTTGTTGCTTGTTTCAGTCTCACAGAGTTGTTCTTTATTTCGTCTGTTGCATTCATAATGCGGGCAAGTAATGCCTCACGTGTAAATTCTTTGTCCTCATAAATTATGTCTTTCATCCGTCCCCATACACAAAAATCCATTGGTGTTAAACTGGGCGATCTGCGTGGCCACGGACTTGTAGCACCACGACCAACCCATTTCTGGGGAAAATGTTCATTTAAATGTGTAGTAATGGAGTTGGTGAAGCGTGGTGGCGCGCCGTCATGTTCAAAATGCATTCGTAGTCGCGTAGCAAGTGAAACATCTTCGAGCAAGTGGGGCATTTCTTCTTGATGGAATTGTAAGTACGTCTGTCAATTAGATGTCCTGGGAAAATGAAGGGTCCAATAAAGTGTGTGTTGATTGTATCATACCACACATTTATGCTAAATCGTTGCTCGAAATTGCGTTGCACTGTTACATGTGGGTTTGCTTCAGACCATACGTGTTCGTTATGTGAACTGTTTATACCGTCTCGAGTAAACTGTGCCTCATCAGTAGATAAAATGTATTTGTGTAACTGCTGATTAGAATTTAACCAGATGCACAACTCAAGCAAAGGATGTTTATGGTAAGGATACAGATTATTGTACTTCATTGTACGCCGTACTTTAGATACGTTATGTACTGGTACCCAGGCTAAGTTGAACAGCATCCATAATATCTTCATCATCGTCTTCATGTATCGAGCACTCGTACTGATTATGAACTCTAGGTAGAGGACCTGTCTCCCGTAACATAGGAAATACTTCGGCAATTGTTCGTGTATTCGGAATTCTCCGAGTTGGATAACGCACACGATATTCGTTAACTGCAGCCATAGCATAACTATCACATTTGCCATAAATAGGTACCATAACGGCGTATTCCTCTGTCGTAAATTTGAAAGGTATCCCTATTTTATAAATAATTTACAAACTACAAGAGTTACTATGTGGTTTCACTTAAATACACTGTTGTTGTTATTCTTTCTCTGAACAATACAAAAGACTAACTCATTTCAAGGTTAGAAAACGACTGAAGCAATTCACTAACGTTTGCCAAGAAATAGCATATACGTATCTACATTCGTAATGGAAAGTAAACAAATTTGCTTGTATAATAATCTTTGCTTCTCTGGATGTTCTGGAAAACTACTGCAGATTCACGTCTGGGACATGTTTTATTAGATTCACCAGACCATTAACAAATGAATGGAACTCATGCTTTACTTTAATCTTGTAATCTTGTACAGTTTTGCAATGAATATTAGCAAAGTTGATAAATTTCAAACAAATCTTTTACTAGCCGTAAGTCTGTAAGTAAACATTTGTGGACAAGAAATAACAGAGAAATTCACCATTATGATACCAAAGATATAGCAAAATTCCGTATAACGAGAGCCACATGGGAGCCATACACAAAATAAGCACACCAGATCATTTCACAAAATCTCACTGTCTCATCAGCGTCTGCCTATCACAGTTTTTAATACAAAGTCATATTAACAGGCTACCAAGCAATAAATCTCGCAATTTAAAATAGTTTTTTGACATTCCAGTTACTAAGATTAGCTTCTGAGAATATTACTGCATTATACTATCCATACTTATTACATTAATGTGTAATATAACAATGATAACACCAGCTGTTAAGAATTTTATAACTGTCCTTTACAATACGATTCTTCTATTCAACATTACTATGTACTTAAGAAACCGTGACAGCAATTAAGTAACTTTAAAGGGACCCACTCGTGAAAAACGACAAAAAATATTTCTGCACTATAGAAAAAAGTATTTTATGTCGATTACAAAAATGTGGAGTTTATGGGCATTTTCATTTTCCGTTTCACTGTGAATGTACTCTGACTGTAATGTTGCACATGACATATTTTATCATTATTTTTCAGCTTCTATGTATGGATCGTAAACACTGGCGTAGTCTAAAAGGCTCACTCTTCTAGGAGTAAGTACAGGTGTATCTAGAAGGCTGTGCTTTAGCTGCTACCAAACATTTTGTTACATATGTGTTTATTTACATATGTTTTGTAGTTATTGCTGTGTTGTTCTATTTCAGTGTTTCTGTTTATCTGTGGTAGATAAACTAAGAGTAAAGAAATTTGTCAGCAAACAGAGGTTTTGAGGCAACCAATTCAAAGCAATATTGAATAATACACATCATTTGGATCAACAGTCATCTGCAGTAATTGAGTGTACAAGCATACAGTACACTCTCAATAATTCCTGGCTGTTTTGAAAGCAATTAAGGCTAAATAAGGGATCTGACAAATACAAATCTTCTTACGAAATACCTCCATGATCTCTCATAGAATTCCATCAAAAGCTAAAACAGCTGCATAGGGGAGAAAATACTGAAAGCTGTACTGGTCAGGCTCACAGTGTTGAAATCTGGTGAATGCATGCAGTAATAACTTTCAGTGATGTGCAATTTCTAGAATTAATACTCTGAAAAAGTTAGATGACCAGAGTGGAAGTAACTAAAGCGGAGAGAGCTGCAGAACCTGCTACCTAGGAAGCAAGGGTAAATAAAAGAATGAAGAAAAAGAGTATTTAGGATAAAAAACAGGTACCTGACATGAATATGCAACTAGAATGTTCTAAACCTGCCATTTTACAACAGATTTCTAACAAATTGTCTCATGGTATAAAAATATTGTTACAAATTGAACCATACATCAATAATAATAGTTGCATCAAAGTATTCCATAAAACCAAAAATTATAACAAATAGCACTATGGAGTCTCATGTTACTTTATAATTGTAGCAAGCTGCCCCATTCTATATAAAAATGTAAAAAATTGCCCATGTATCAGCATATGTCTTCAGAGTTGTAACAAATTTCCCCATACATCAAAATGTTACATGAAACAGTTAATGAATTTCCTCATGTTATAACAAAAATGTAAAAGGAACGTCCACACTTTACAATGTTATTATAGTAAATTGCCTGTGATACATAAAATGTAACAAAACACCTGTTGCAGTATAAATGTAAAAAATTTCTCCTGTTATAGAAAAAGTATAACAATTCCTTCATACATTCTAGTATTACGTTAAAATTTCAACTGTTTGTACCCCATGTTAGGGCAGAATTGTAACAAATTGCCCCATAAATCACTATTGTTACAGCAAAACCAACAAATGTTCCCACCACCATATCACAGTAAAAGTAATACAAATTAGCCCATACATCGAAATGTTACAGCAAAATTATAAAAACTTCCCTCATACATCATTATGCTACAGCACAGTTGTAACAAACATCACATGGTGCAGTATCACATAGTCAAGCATTACATTAACCTTAACTGCATTATGTCACAATACAATGGCTGAATCCAGGCTATCACAATGGTGTTATATCAGTTATGAACATGAAACAACCAATCACAGTGCGACATACACCCATGCTTTACAATAAATACCACAACAACTTCATGGATTCTGCCATCATGGATATTGGCGTTATGTGAATAAGATCATGGATCCATGTCTGATGTCTGATGCTGTCATAGTAAAGAAGGTGTCGTCTGTGCTGTCACAGATTTCGTATTGATCTGGCAATGTGATGTTATGTATCTGGCTAGTCATTTTATCTTGTTGGAACAAGTCTGAACTTCTGAAATAAGGGATATCAGTAAGTATCAATTTATTGACTGATTGGTTTTGATTACTGGAATAACTCACAACTTAACAGAAGTAGTATGAACTTGCTTGGTATACATCTAGCAGTTTGTTACAATTTTGTGTAACATGATGATGTTTGGCCATTTTTTGCTGCAATATTGCAATGCATGGGATAATTTGTTACAATTTTTGCTATAACAGGAATAATATTGTACAGTTTTTCTGTCAAATGGGCATTTATTTTTACAGTTTCGATGCATGAGGCAATTTATTGCAATGTCATTAGCTGCTTATTTGTAACTAAATAAGTTGCTGGCATCTCCAGTAGCTGCATATGAAACCACCAGTAGCAGCCATCCCTGGTAGCTGACACCACTGTCAGCAACTGCAGTCACACACTGCCAGATCGTAGTGTTACAATATGTTTAAAAATTTTCATTGAACCACCCTGAAAGGTGACCATTATTAACCCACGCTGTAAACTGGTCATCAATGGCCGACCCCAGAAAATTACCATCATTGCACCATCCTGTGTTATTTGTTATGCTTGTACTCTTTTGTAATAACTTAGAAATGGATAGGACAATCTGCTACAGTTTTGCGGTAACAGCGATTATGGTACAGCCTGTCACAATTTGCTGCAATAAACTATGAAAGCAGGATTTTGTGACAATCTTGCATAACAATGATAATGTATGAGGCACATTATTACAGTTTTGCCGTAACATAGTGATAAACAGGGTGTCACAGCTATCTTGTCCACCCAAAATATCTCTGGAACAATAACAGCTATTGGAAAACCGGTATCAACGTAGGGCTGGGGCCCATGAATGTACATATTTTGAAACATTCTAAAACGAAAGCGTCTGTGTTTTTTAACACAAACTTATGTTTTTTTTTTTAATGGACCTCCTATATTTTTTCTTCAGCAAGCCATAGCATGACAAAGCACATACACAATGGCGTTGATTTCAACGCAATATTCCCATTACACCCCGAGATATTAAGACGCGAAGTTGACGCTTGAAACACCCGACATGCGCCTAGCGCACTTCCTGAGGAACAGGCGTGAACCCCATGCTGCCCGTAATCGCCAGGCGATTGACATGAGTAATCACACTTCCATACTTATCAAGAGGTCCGAAACGAATAATACGGTCTGCTGCCATCCTGCATTAACGTCGTACATTCCAGAAGGTATTTATCCCATAGGCTAGGGGTGATGCGGTTCTGTATCATATCCGTCTACCGCAACGTCAGTTACAAAGTTAACCTCGCTTATCGTTAATCCGTTACTAAAATGGTAATGCCGTTCAACGTTAATACTTTGACTGTCACTTGCGCTAGATCTACAGAGTAATCATTCACTCGTAATGGTAAAATTCATGTTGATGGTTTTAGTGAAACGAGCCAGTGGTCTAAAAGTTTTACCGTTGTTTAGGTAAAAATGCTTTGATTTGGGAAGTTCAGGTAGGACATAGAAGATGAATGTAAACATGTTTAACCAATTAGTTTTATTATCACATAATTATCAATGTTATGTTTATCTAATACGTTAAATGACAAATTGTTGAAAACAAATGTTTCTTAACATCACTGGGTAAAATGGCCCATTGCAGAAACTTCCACTGTGATACCAGCACTACGTACTAAACATAGCGTTCACATCTCATGCTCAAAGTGATGTCCGTGGCTTGCATACATAGGGTCACTCTGATGATGAAGGACGCCCTACTTCGTGCTGCTGTTTCCTCTTTGATGGCTATACAATCACCAATAATGCGTTGCTTCATGTCCTCTGGTGTTGTTGGTTCATGTTGGTAAACAGCATCCTTCACTGCTCCCCAAAGAAAATAATCCAGCAGTGTAAGGTCCAGAGATCGGACAGGCCACCTAACTGGGCCACCTCGTCCAATCCACCTACCAGGGAACTTACGGTTCAGAAGTCGTCGTGCTCGTAAGGCGTTATGTGCAGGGCATCCGTCATACTGATACCACATGACCCTTCTCCGGTTCAGAAGAACGGTGTCCAAGAGAACAGGAAGATTGTGTCGTATGAATCTGGAGTATTATCTGCCATTTATAAAGAAAGGTCCGATAATGGTATCTCCAATAATCCCACGCCAAACATTAACTTTACACGGACGTTGATACTCTACCTGATTTTGGATTGTCTGCGGACCAATAATGCGTATTCCTCATATTGACAATTCCTTTGTTGGAGAATGATGCCTCGTCAGTAAAGAGAACGTCTGCAAAAAAAAATTTGGATTAGTCAGAAGTTTTTGCTGAGCCCACTGACAAAATGTTACCCTATTGCGGAAGTCATTTAAATGAAGATCCTGGTGTAAATGAACATGGTAAGGATGAAATTTATGACGTTTAAGAATACGCTGTGCACTTGATTTCGACACACCAACTTCACGTTCAATTTCACGTGAGCTGATTTGAGGATTCACATCTATTGTAGCGAGCACAGCAACTTCTGCACGTTCATCTGTGCGTGTTCTAGGTTGATGTCGAGGTCTTGGATTTAAGCATCCCGTTTCACGTAGACGAGATGTGAGACGACCAAGCATCGGGCGATGGCTTGTCAGGGAATCGACCTCTGTACAGTCGTTCTGCCTGAACAGCATTTCGTCCAACTACAACAGGGTACAGTACAGGTATGTAGAGTAGGGTAGAAAAAAGACATATTAACTTAATAATCATAATGTTCGCTAACAGTACTATCAACAAACAATCAATCTCATAACGAATTTCCCGTCAACGTACATTCTCCATAGATCAGCAGCATTTCTATCATATCTTCATGTGTGTACATTATACTGTACAATATAAGTTCCACAACACAACGTTTATTCACAATGTGTACTACCTCAGCGCCGTCACTAGATTACTCTGATGCACGACTACACTGGCAAGCGGTGTACTGCACGCCAAAGCAACAACAAATGGGATGCTCGGAGGGTGGTGGAGTACAGGAGTTTGCATGGGTCGCAAATCATAAACAAGGCGAAGTGGTAACTGTGGCAGTAGTGGGAATTACGTTGGCCACTTGACGTACAGCCAGGCCCTGCGCGACAGGCACAATAGATCATATAACGCATTAGATAAACCTTATTTTGAGTGTGCAGGATAAATAAGACAACGTGACTGATGTACACCGGTCGGTACTGGTTCATATTGTGTACGTAGATACGTAAAACGTGCAAGAGGGAAATCATTATGTGCTTATGAGAGTTGATGGCAGCAGACCATATTATTCGTTTCGGACCTCTTGATAACTATGGAGGTGTGATTTCACATGTCAATCACATCGTGATTACGGGCAGCATGGGGTTCATGCCTGAGCCACAGGACGTGCGGTAGCAGCGCATGTCGGGTGTTTCAAGCGTCAACTTCGCGTCTTAATATCTCGGGGTGTAATGGGAATATTGCGATGCAATCAACGCCATTGTGTATGTGCTTTGTCATGCTATGGCTTGCTGAAGAAAAAATATAGGAGGTCAATTTAAAAAAAACATAAGTTTTTGTTAAAAAAAACACATATGCTTTCGTTTTAGAATGTTTCCAAATGTGCACATTCATGGGCCTCAGCCCTACATTGATACCGGTGAAAGTCGTTTTCCAATAACTGTTATTGTTCCAGAGATGTTTTGGGTGGACAAGATAGCTGGAGGAACCTGTATATGGCAATTTCTTACAATTTTACTGTAAACTGTTGATGTATGGGATTAATTATTTTAATGTCTACTGTGTGGCAAACGCTTTGCACTACAAGGCACAGTTAATCTTGGTCTCGAGTTCACTATGATATTTAGACTATGTCAGTTTTATCTGAACTGAGGCGCGTTTTTCTCAATAAAACTACTATTTTTAGGATCACTAGCACAATTTCTTATCAAGACAGTCCATTCTCCACCTATTCATGCAATAACTGAAGCTAAAATTGTGCTTAGAGAAATGAAGTGCTTAAATAAAAGAGTACAACTAAAACCAGTCTAAAGTTGCAGATCTTACGTTTTTTTAATCACTCGATGACTAGTTCCAGGCTAAGACCCATTTTCAGATCATATTAGAAAGATGTGATAACTTAGGAATGGATGGGACAATTTGTTACAATCTTGCTGTAACATCGATTATGCTTCAGTTTGTTTTAATTTGCTGCAATTAACTATGTGTGAGGCATTTCGCGACAATCTTTATAACAGTGGGAATGTATGAGGCACAATCTTATAGTTTTGCTGTAAGGGTGAATCAAAAAAGTTAAATTTGCAATTTTGGATTAGTTTTCGTTGTACTTATTAAGAAGTTGCTGACCCAGAGCTATTCCAGCATGCTTGAAGTACGTGAGTGAAAGAAATTTCTGTTTCTGGTTGGGGCAATCGCCATTTCATGAACCAGTAACATCCATTAACTGGTGGCAAGCAGTCAGATCGTACAGCTATGGTAATTCCAATACGTTTGATCAGTAGTTGTGCTTAAGCGAGTTTTGTAATGTTATGTGACAAATTTTAAATGTGGTTTGGTTTATGTTCTACAGATATCCAACTCTGGTAACCGCTACTGTACCTTACCTGTGAGTTTTATCAGTAGTGCCAAGATATAGTCATAGTGTTGTTTTTTAATCCTCTACAACAGTTAAGTTACGATAATAGTTCCACCTGCGTGTTGTACTCAAAATCGTACATATTTTGAGACATTTTATTTTTGTGCAAAGTTCAAATTTTTGTTCGAAGTCAGAGGTCTTTAAGCAACCTTCATGTATTTTTGTGCTCTAAGTCTATACTTATATAGATAAATAATTTTATTTTCGTCCAAAGATCGGATATTTGTTTTCAATCGGAGATGAGGGGTGCAAAGATATACCAAGTTCAGTATCTGTGTGTGGAAATTTGTTCATCTTTTTTTTTTTTGCATTGTCACCTTGTACATGGTACATTACGAAATTATATTTGCATATTATGGAAACATGTAGTTCATATATAGCAATGCTATAGAGATCTCAGCAAATCAACTTCTACGTTAATAAAATGTTGCTTAGCCATGTTGTGTGTTTTTAATCTCGTATTTGGAGCAATACAATGAGATTTTGGTATTATTTATTAATCGATAATGGAAGTAAAGTCCGCAAAAGCTTTAGTAAGCCTTGGCACGATAGATCCAACCAGTACATGTCGCTGCCCTTCTTGGAAGCTCTGTTTTTATTCATAACCTTGAGTAGGCTTAGATGAAATGCAAAACATATCAATATCAGCCAGTGAATATCAACGATTATATTTTTATACTGTAGAAGTTGATGTATTTTGTTTCCCTCCACCCCCTAAAGATTTATTGGTGATGTGACACATTAGTGAAAAGCTTCTAAATGTTTTTGACTTATGTTTTTGATATAGAAATACTATAAATTTAGCATTTGCGTATTTTGATCGAAATTTTAAATATGAAGTTAACATTGTGACACATGAGTTAAACTTTGTGTGTTTTGTTAACTTCTTCCCCTGAAGGTGGTACTTGGTAAGATTTGTTTAGTTCATACCTTCATTTATGTCTGGGATAAAATGTCAACTGCTTACTTAGCATACTAAATGTGTTTTCTGTTGGTATAATAAATTGAATGTGGAATTGGCACTGTGACAATTGTTTACTCGCAGTAATACAGCTGCCTATTTGTTTGTGTATGTATTTGCCTGCTTGTTAGAGTATTTTAACCTATATGTGTTTTGTGTAATTATAGGCTTGGTAAGCCCCATTCACGACTAAAAATAAAATGCTGAACTCCCTATGTAGGATGTTGATTTTCATCACATATATTATTAAACTATTTAGACATTGTCGTGGCACTGATGCAACTAATTTGAGAGTCCACAGTCATGTTATAGGCATCAAGTATGAAGATTATTTTAGATTTGGAAGTGACATTGACATAACCATTTTACTGACGAATTGTATGTATTTTTGCTGACCTTTTAGGTGTGCAATTAATATTGCACTTCATGATAAGCTTCAAGTGCTTTACAGAACAATTAAGATGTGGAAACATTTAATTCAAGGGACATTCAACAAGTGCCGCTCAACCCACAAATAAGATCACAACTGAAAGTTTAAACCGGTGCTGCCAAAATTTTTAAGTATTTTTGATAAACAGTAGATCACTTGTAAACATGATTCCAATTTGTGCAATATTCAGAAGAATCTTACGAATTGTTGAAATGGAAATGTTGCAGTATTATCAGCATGATATTTTTGGGAACATTACGTAAATTTCAAATAGTTTTGGTACTTTTAAATGCAGCATCTAATGGTTACTGCCACAAGTGAACTGGTTCCATCATTATAAACTCCTTCCAATTTCTTAATTTTTTTAATTTTTTTAAAAATATCCCACTATAACAACTGAGTTAGTTCCATCATGCTGCGTCTTTGACTTCCCCACCACTCCGATCTTCATGACATGTGTTTAATGTCATTGCTGAGTTTCTTTCCAGTTACATATAGGCAACACACTCTAGCTCTTACACTTTTGAAGGCGCAAAGTGGGATAGGTAATAGGTAGCTATATTAATTATGGGATGGCAACTTGTTTTAGAACTCTGTTCTTTCCAGCTAAGTTCTAGCTAGCAATGACTGGAGACAAATGTGATTTTTTTATCTGTCATGGTCTCTTACGTGTTCTGATATCATATTTCTTGTACAGCTCAGTTCTTTTGCAGTAGAACATAAGGAGCTGATACTTAGGTAAAGAGGTTTCCATGTTGGAATATTTGGGAAGAACACCGGTTTTGGTACCTTCCATACACCAAGATAACCTTCCCCTAAATCTTGGTCTTTCCTTAGAGGTTTTATGTAGTTTTGAAAAGGTGGTTTTAAATTGAGGCACATTTTTATTGTATTTCTGGGATAATATGTCTCAGAAAAAAATATGAAGGCACAGTGGATTTTCGTATATCAGAGAATGAGTGAAACCGATACAACTCCACGATTTGCTCGATATACAGGGATGTTTCGCTATACTATCATAATACAATGCTTTCCTCCACCTTTTATTCAAACAGATGTTCAAACAACAGTCATATTCTAGACGGGGGGGGATGGAAGTAAGGTAAAATGGCTTATTAGATTCACCAGACCAATAACAACAAAATAAACGGAAATCGTGCTTTACTTTAAGCTTGTTCCGTTTTACGAAAGGCTTCATATATTAGCAAAATTGCAAAATTTCAGGCAAAAACACCGGAACTAAACAACTGCGGACCGATGTTTATTTGAAATTTTTTTGTTTAGTTTATTTGTGGAATAACATTTTAAAATATCTGCATATTTTAGTGACTCACCCTTCGTAAACATATATATTCCTTAGAAAGTTTAGGTTACTAACAATTTTCAGTCTGTGTATTCATGTTTGTACAGTTTAAATACAAAATAATGGCTGAACATATTCAATTTTCTTTATATATATATATATATATATATATATATATATATATATATATATATATATATAAAATTTTCAAAAGCAACCTGTTCATTTGTTATTTCATACTTAGAATTGGTGGACTTTGTTGTGCCTTGTGAGGGTTGAACATTAATGTGTGTGTGTGTGTGTGTGTGTGTGCGTGTGTGTGTGTGTGTGTGTGTGTATGTGTGTGTGTGTGTGTGTGTGCGCGCGCGCGCGTGAGTGTGTAAAGAGACAGACACTGCTTTCGAATGGACATTTTGACAAAGAATACATAGCTTTTGTACAACCGGCAACCTTTACACTGAAAGCTGGCAACACAAGTTTCTCTCGTCATATGAAGGACATTTGCTCAAAAACATCACGTCTCTGTACCTGCCAGCAAAGGTGTCTGATAATGGGAAAACTGAAGGATTCGAGCCCTCTTTTGCCTTCTACTCTCACATCTAAATAAATTTAGCTGGAAATCGTTAGAGCATACTGTATCCGTAGGTGAACATTTTAGTCGATCAGAGGAGGCATATTCTGGCTGAAACATTGTGTGGTAAAATGTGTGGAATCCTCAAAAGGTACAATTTAAAACAAAAAGCTCTTTTCAACTTCAAAAACCGTATTTCACTGCCAAGCTGTGAAATTTTTGTCCTTAAACCCAAAGTGGATACAGAGACATAAGTTTAATGAGACTTGAGTAGCAGAGTACTTACCAAAAAATAGGCGCACGCCATCTCATTGAATTGTGATTGCATTGTAATCCGATGCCTCAGGCTGCATGAACCGTAACCATGGCATGGCGCTGAGTTTACCTCCAGCCATATCGAAGGCGCGAGAACGCGCGTGAATGAGGTCAAGCAGCGTCTGCAGGTGCTGGTCACCGTGTGGGAGGCGGTATCCTGCACAGTGCGATGACCAAAGCTCAGTCTACCGTGTACTCAGCACTGACAGCAGTATTGTACTATTGTCATGCCATGTCTGTAGTACTGAAAATGTGCTCCTTTTATGCTCTTTTTAACATGTTGTTTCGAGCCTTATGGGTTGTAACTCACCTATTTATTAATTATCGTGGTATTCTTACACTGAATGTGGCCTCTTGGCTCAAAGGATAAGTGTCAAACAATAAAGTGGCTGGTATGGGTTCATGGCGGTCAGCAGAAATTTAGCCAAGAGACAGGAAAGAATTGGTTTCGAACAATTTCAAAAGGGTATTTAATGAAGCTAACTGGAAGTTTTATGGAATTCGTTTTGAAAATGGAAGGATAACTTCATGCAATTTCATTAATCGTAACCCAATTTTTTTGTATGTTAAAAGGGCATTATAAATGAGAAGTATCCAAGAATGGCGGACTTAGTTGCAACGTGTTTCGTAAGGTAACGCACTTTCATCTGAATGAAAGCTATCAACAAGAAAAAAAAATAAAATGCAAAGGCAGTAAGCGAACTGAGAGTGAACATAGACAAAAACTGAAAATAATGAAAGAGCTGTAACATAACTTCACTGAACAGAAAAAGACTACCTATTAATACAATCAAAGAGCTTAATATGACATTATAATGGTTTCTCTGTTCTACAGGACAATGCGGTCTCAGCTTTTGTGAGCCCCATACCTCAGAAAGAAAGCAGTGCTCTCCAAGATGGTGAAAAACATTGACGTCCTTTGCGGGCTTTACACAAGCATTTCACCAACCATACAAAATATACTCTAATATAAACCTTAATAATAATATCGATAACAATAATGTACTAAAACATGGAAAATATCGATTGCTTTCAGACCTGCCGGTGAGTTAAACATATGTCCTCCATGTACCTATAAGCTTCAATGCTGTGCAGCGTGGCAAGAGGGTTTACCATGACGTCTAGTGTCCGTCATTGTGTTACTTCACTGGGTGTTTAGTGTCGGAAAATTTATGTGGCGGGCCAAGCGCCAACCCCTGCATCAAACGTCAGTTCTCTGCAGGTCTTCCACCCTATTTGGCAACAATTTTATAAAGAAGAACTTCTCTATATACGACAGCATTATGTGCGAAGAGCAACGGCCGTGCAACACTCGCTTCGGTCACAGCCCAAAGTTATTTTTATGTCTGAAGACCTTGCTAAGAACTTTTGAGTCCAGTAACAATATTGATACGAGACGAATGCTGTCCAGATACAGTACGTAGCAGTATCAAAAGTGCTCCTAAAAGTCAAGGATGACGCCATGAAGCTAGGCACCAGTATTCGCTGTATTCTTTGTCTCGTGGACGAGCTGAGCGACATGTTTTTCACACGATTGTTGTTTGCGAAATCTGTGTAAATATCTACAGAGAAGATTTTCTATTAGATATATGAAAATGAGAGGAAGTACCACCACTTACGAGGTGCAACCCAAAATTTTCTAAAATTTTAATACTGCGCCCAAACAATCAGTTGCACAATCTTCTGCTGCTAAGCGCCTCTAGTTATGTCTTTCAATTGCCAGTCTGCGCGTGACGACGTTGTAAGTGCATTGTGGTGTACATTGTTGCTGATTTATTTACACTGCGTTCTACTGTGTCGGCAAATTTCGAAATGACTCACTTGCAGGAACAAAGAATCTGCATTAAGTTTTGTTTTAAACGCTGCAAAACTGCAGCTGAAACGCTCCGCATGCTAAAGGAGGCTGTTGGTGTGGAAGCTTTAAGCCAAGCAAGAAAATCTGAGTGTTTTAAGCGAATAAATATGGCCGGGAGTCAACCCTTGGACCAACGTCATTATATCCGACTCCGGGAACAATCGCGAAAGTACCAGGTTGTTACAAGTAAGGTGCAGCTACTCGCAGAGATCCAGTGAGAGCTGTAATCGTCGCATGACAGCAAAATTTGGGATATGTACTATTGCGTTAATGTAGAATCGATTTACAGAGGAAAAATATTAGTTACAATTTTGGCCACCAGTTGCAAACATGGTGCTGGAATAAAACAGCAATGGAAGATACCATCCTCTTCACAACCTAGAAATTCGCGCCAAGTTCGCAGCAACACCAAGTCAATGCTAATATTTTTTTTTCTTTTTTAAGGTCCATGGAATTGAACATAAGGTATTTCTTCCATGTGGTCAGACAGTCACAGAGATGCTTTGATGTTACATGGAAACAGCCTGAGTGATGGAAGAACAAAGACTGGTTGCTGCTTCATGCACGCACCACGCTCACTGTGAGGAAATTCCTGGCAAAATATAACATGGCAACCGTTTCCCACTTTTACTACTCACCTGACCATCGCCTTGTGTTTCTTCCTCTTCCCGAAAATAAAAGTAAAGTTGAAAAGGCAGCTTTTTGATTATATAGAACAGATTCCAATGGTATTGCAACAACTGAGTCCAATTCATCCAGCAGACTTCCAGCAATGCTTCCAGAAAGGGAAGCCGGCCATAGTGGCCGAGCGGTTCTAGGCGCTACAGTCTGGAACCGCGCGACCACTGCGGTCGCAGGTTCGAATCCTGCCTAGGGCAAGGCTGTGTGTGATGTCCCTAGGTTAGTTAGATTTCAGTAGTTCTAGGTTCTAGGGGACTGATGACCGCAGAAGTTAAGTCCCACAGTCCTCAGAGCCATTTCAACCATTTGAACCAGAAAGGGAAAAATACCAGAAAGTGCTACATACAAGCGGGTGGAGACTACTTTGAAGGTGACAGTGGATATTGAGATGTGGTTCATGTTTTATGATTATTACAGGGGGTTCTCGAAATTTTTAGGCAGCACATCACAGAGACTAGTTAGCACTGCATGAGTGGACGGGTGTACTCACCAGCACAGAATTGGAGGATGACGTTGAGCACGGAGGGCGCCAGCACCTTCTTGAGCTGTGTTGGCCTTCCACGGCTGTTGTTCAGTACGTCCCGCAGGGCACGCACCTCCTTCCCCACCTGAGCCTGCATGGCAGCTCCACTGAAGCCCAGTGAGCGCAACTGACGCACCACGAAGGCCCGTTGCTCATGCCACAGCTTGCCGTCCACCTCTGATACACCTGTGTAACCGACACACATATCTATCAGCAACTGTTTGACGTCAGTCAGACCCGAAATTCTGTATCAAGGCAAACAGATAAAGAAAGGAAATTATAATGGGACAAATCGTGTAAGGACGTTGGAGGCACAGAACAAGCTCGGATAGTAGGGGAGTATTTGGAAGTTATTTAGCTTGACATTGATTGATGGAGTCGTTTGATGTCGTCGTGAGAGGTACCATGCCAAATTCTGTCCAATTTACGCGTTAGATAGTCTGTCCATAATGCTCCAGAAGTTCTCAACTGGGGAGATATCCAGCAACCTTGCTAACCAAGGCAGGGTTTGGCAAGCACCGAGACAAGTAGTACGAACCCTCTCCATGTGAGAGTGGATATTATTTAGCCGATGTATAAGCCCAGGATGGTTTGCCACGAAGAGCAACAAAATGGGGCATGGATTATCGTCGAATTACGTCTCTGCTGTAAGGGAGCCATGGACAACAATCAACGTGTTCATGGTATGAAATGAAATGGCACCACAGAGAAGCATTTCTAGTTGTCAGGCCATATGGCAGGCGACAGTCAGTTTGGTATCCCAGAGCTGTCCGGTGCTGCTTCAGACACGTCTTCACTGGTCATAGGGGTTCAGTTCTAAGCAGGACTCATAACTGAAGACAATTCTACCCCGGTCAATGAGATTCCAGGGAAAATGTGCCTGACACCAGAGCAAACGGGCGCGTTGGACTACAGAGGTCAACAGTAGTCGGCTCAAGAGGCGCCATTAGTTGAGAATCTTCACTATAAGCTGTTTATTAATTGTCCTCGTGGTCACTGATGCATCAGACGCATGTCGGATTGTTGATAACAGTGAATCCTGGGCTCTGAGCGCCTCTCTGACGATTGCTCAGTTCTCACGTTCTGTTTTCGCCGTAGGTTGTCCGCTTCCTTCTTGACATTGTGTTTAACCAAGGTTCACCCATTCCTGACAACCAATCAGATAGTGGTATCGCTCCTTTTCAAATGTCGGGCGGTTGGACGATTACTCTAAGCAGCTTGTTTGAACCTAGCTACTCGTCCTGTCTCAAACGCTGATATATGTGTATATTATTCATGTGAGTGTGTGTGACTAATAGTTACTGTCCAGCTGAGCACATGGAATAAAATTCGTAATAACTTTATGTCCTAGTATTGATATGTCCCCTGTTCACTACCCATGTCAGGTATGCGGTGAAATTGGGCTGCAAAGTCATGTATTCGTCCACTGGGTGACAGAGTTTTTAGTTTTGTGTTTTGGTCAATAACCGTATGAATATTAGTTTTATGACCAATTTGCATAACTCCTTTGTCATGGGTTGTTCTTTTTATGTCTTATAGTGTATGTAAAAAGAAAAATTAGCTCTGGTCAGTTACATTCAACGAAAACATCTGAGTGAAACTGAACTTTCAGTGGCTCATAAATAACTGTAACATCCACACAAAGGAGAAAAACTATTTTCTTGTCCACTTTTTAGAGCAACTGCTACACATGAGATCTTCATTTTGATATAAAAAGTAAATCTTGAAAGTAATCAGTTACAATTTGCCAACACTCATATACTACTGTCTTACACCGAGCCAGATGGTGCAGTGGTTAGCGCATTCGGGAGGATAACGGTTCAAATTCATGTCCGGCCATGCAGATTTATGTTTTCCCTGATTTCCCTAAACATCTCCAGGGAAATCCTGTGCTATTTCCTTTGAAAGGGCATGGCCAATTTCCTTCCACATCCTAGAAACATTCCAAGCTTGTGCTCCATCTGTAATAACCTCTACGTCGACAGAACATTAAAGCCTAATTTTTTTCTTCCTCCTATGTTCTTGCATGGTCCACCCTGAGTGGCCGTTTGGTTAGAGGCGTCATGTCACGGATTGCGAAGCCCTCCCACTGGAGGTACGAGTCCTCCCTCGGGCATGGATATGTGTTTGTGTTTGTATTTGTGTGTGTGTGTGCGTTTTTAGCATAAGTTAGTTTAAATAGTGTGCAAGTCTAGGGACCAATCACCTCAGCAGTTTGATCCCTTAGGAACTGGCTCAAATCAAGTGGCTCTGAGCACTATGGGACTTAACCTCTAAGGTCATCAGTCCCCTAGAACTTAGAACTACTTAAACCTAACTAACCTAAGGACATCACACACATCCATGCCAGAGGCAGGACTGGAACCTGCGACCGCAGCGGTCGCGCGATTCCAGACTGTAGCGCCTAGAACCGCTTGGCCACTCCGGCCGGCCCTTAGGAATTCACACACATTTGTTCTTGCAAGTTTACTACGAATGAATAATCTCTGCTGTCGTATCTGCATCCAATGACTGATTTTCCGTATATTCACTGCAACATCTGTCATGCTGGTTTATCTTGCCTAAGGTCTTTGAGAGGAGAACGGCATCAACCAATGACAACTGAGGGCGCTGAGACACTCTACATGGTATGCACGTCTGAAGAAGCGCAAAACCTTCTTTTGCGTGTGTGATCTATTTGAGCTGTTCTGAAATGAAGGTGTGCATTTGCTTGGGTGCAATGGTGTTTGCTTTTGAGCGTGACTGTATTCAATCTTACTGAAAAATGTGGAGAGCGAAATATGAAAGTAGCTTACAATTCACATTCACGACATCATACTAAGAACTGTATACACTATTAGTCCATACATCTACTCTGGAATACAAGGTAATGTTTTTATTTTACTTATGATTTGGTGGCAACATCAGAAAAGTAATACTCCATTGTTATGAAAGCAGAATAAATAGAAGATTAATATTCGTGGTTACGATTAACATGGGGCGGCTTCAATTCTGCTTACGTACTGTATTGGTTCATAAATGAGCAAGCCAGTATTTTGTTCACCAAAGCGTTTTTGCAGATTGTATATTTCTTGGCTATCCAGAAGAGTAAGTCTTTGTACGACAGCGGCGTGTACTCGTCTACCACATGATTCGTATAATGTTAATCATATTGTTCTATGTAAAAACAGATATATTCATTGGGAGCTAATAATCACAAGTCAAAAGACAATGTTATATCCATATTAATATTTTGTTTCTTCCATCCATTTGTCTGAAAGAAGTATAAATCCCATGAAGGGTGTACTGAGTAACCATAGGACTCTGCACCAGTGAATTAAACAGGATTAATAAGAGATATGACCTTGTGGTCGCAGCCTAATCATTAGTTTGGTAATAACCACTTCTCATGTTCTGCAATTTGTACACCCAACAAGAACTTCTATTGCTTTATTAACACATTGTAGAATGTATAAGATATTTGTAAATGCAAAACGTTGAAGTGTTGCTGTCATTTTTTTGCTTTCTGTACATACGCCTAGTTCTTGTGCGTTGAATCTGATAGGACTCTTGCTTTAACAAGTATATTTATTATAAACATCTATCAGAGAAATATACTCACAGATTTGTGCATAAGTAATGGAATGCCTTGATCGTGGTGGGGCATATGGCTGTAGACAAGAGGAATATTGTTCACAAATAAAGGCAATGCAAAAGAATGACAAGAAGAATCATTACCTGACTGGGTGCACTGAAATAACATTCTGCATATGCTGGAATCGTATACCCTTTTTAAAATGTCTGTCCAGTCCTCCACCACACAAGCAGCAAAAACAACAATATAACAAAATTGCATTACTTCAGAGGACCCTTGCTGCAATTGCTGTAAGTAATCATCTTTCTAAAACAATTATTAGCATGATGTGTGCATAACGTTGTGCTTAAGTATGTTTTGTTGTCATTACAGCACTATCAGAGCTACAACAGGAAAAGAAATAGAGGTGTTCCTCATGATACAGCAGCAGCAACAGTTCACAAGTATGTATAGAATCAGGAGGAATATAGTGTAATTGTCGCTATGTAAATAATCGTATTCAAAAAATATTTTGTGTTATTATTTTCAACCCAGTCAATCAATAACACCGCACAAACACACCTGCGCTTTATAAAATACCAACAGTGCACAGCCACTGCACAGCCATCTTTGGGTGACACCCGCATCTGTACAGTATGTGTACATTTTTGATCTGAGCCCCATAAACTCCATGATATGCAAGCCATCCACCTCATCATTCATCAGGCCGATGAGTTTCTTCATCTAAGATGTTAAGCTGCAAGGAATATCAGCTGCAAGTCCAGTAAGGTCGAATTCCTCAGGATTGTAGCTAATTACTTCATATAAATCATGGCCTTTAGCCTAGTATATGGAAGTGTATGAATTCTTATAAGGTTACACGAGAAAAGTTAGCAAACTCGTACTGGAATCCGTACATTTAAAGTTCGGATAGGTCCATAATACACCTACCCATATAGATAGGCTTCGGTAACTCTACTTAAGCCTTAGCCATCTCCACAGTCAGCAGTTCTCCATTGAAGATTGTGGCCCACTTAAAATTTGGCCTGGCAACATAACCTATAGCTTCATGACACCAGTCCTTAAAGTGAACTAAATGAATTTCGAGACTGAATTATTCACTAATTTATAAAAATGTTTCCCGTAATCACTCTGTCCGTTATTAACATTAAAGTACTTCTTTAACTAGGCATGCTGGTCAAATGAGATAACGTAGGTGATTCTAGCGAGTTGCATCCCCATCCTGAGACTTTACTGGATTTTCCTGTAGTGCTGGTAGAAGGAGATAATACAGATGATTGTAACAAGTTGCATCCCCAAGCTGAGACACTGCTGGAGATTTTTGAAGTGTAGAATTTATCTCTGCTTATTCCACAGCATTATCTTGGGGCCAGAAGTATTTTGTGGGACTAGGCACTCGAAACACAGTGTTAAGACGTGTGCAGATCATGCAAAGTGATGAGATACTCCAGGTCTTCCTCGTGGACATATTCATTACCAGCATCAGTATCACAGTTTCGATCTCATCTTTCAATCTGACGACAGGTCGATTCAGATGTATGTTTCATTTCTAACAGTGCATGTCACGAAATTCCTGGCGCAGGTGAATAGAAGGCAGGATCCAGAGTGTATCCACCCAGATATAAACTCTGGATTTTCTCAAAAACGATCTTCTAGATATGATTCATTTAGAGAATGAAAATGTATTATTTACATTGTCAGGTATAACACTGACCTGCCCAGCCTTCAACACAAAATCATGTTAAGTGCTCAACAATAAAATGAGAATCACAACCGCTAAAATTACGGAAAAAAGGTTTTGGTCGTGGCAGTTGGTACTTCAAGTAGCATGCACTGTTAGCTGCACTGCAGAATTTTCCCAATAGATGACAATGGTATCTAAGTGCCGTTTCATCTGTTATATCCAATGGCAGGCCACAAATATAAAATTCAACTGTCTGCTTGTATAAGGCGTCATTCTCTCACGATTTGGACATTGGAATGTTTTTGCCATAAATAATAACACACAACGAAAGTTTTTCGAGGTTGGAAAGCAACTATCTTGCAGGATTATCCCTATTCTATTGTATGATTCAAATTTGCTTGCCCTAGTATCGTATGAGCGTCCACCTTGATATACAGTTGCATATGGTATGTGTCGTTTTTTGAAAGTGTGTGAGGGTCTTGGGATCACATTCACAGCATGCCACAGGAGCTAGTTAACACTCAAAGTCAGCGTATATAACAAAGGGATAGTGCTCCTGATGTTGGACATTCTTGAACTTTAAGACTTTTTGTATTCAATGGAGATTTCCACACTTTCCTCGCTCAAGCAGTCAGTCAGATGTTTTTCTAAATACTCATAGTAAAAGAAATGAGGCGTCTACAGCAAAAATGTCCTATGATATTTCGACAATCGGGAGGAAAGTAGGTGAGACATACCCTTGGTCAAGATGTAGTGATTCTTCTCACCTTTGAAGAATAACAGTAAATCACCGACTTTGGAAAAGTAGAGGTTTCACGTTTCATGGTGTGCTTTTTCTCATTTACATCTAGGCAGTAAGCATGTACCGAATAATTAGAGTTCTACCTCTAGAATTTTGGCAGGTCTGGGACTGCGATGAGGATCGAGGTGCTTTTGAAGTTATAATGATTGCAGATGTTACTTGTATCATATGTATCCGCAGGCACTGTATAACTCGAGTAATTTCTATCACAAGCCAGAAGCGAGTACGCAAAGCAATATTTATCTCCCTTTTTGGTATTCTACATGTTACTATTGATTTTGTGGCGGTAGTTCTTTCGGAAAAAGGATTAAATTGGACCACATAACTTAACACATATGCTGGACAAATCACAGGCTGACGAAAACATTTTAGAATTGAATTTAAGTGTTGGTTAGGTTGGAGGAGCTTTGGGCCTAGGGTGTATCTAAGAATTCCTATGGCTAGCTGTATGATCAGCAACAAAAGGAGGATTAACGCAGGTACTCAGCAGATTTCACCCTAATACTAGAAAAGATGCCAGCAGCTCGTCTGTTCTTAAGTAAGTAAATCTGGACACTGGCAAGAGTTTAATACTTACAAAAGATAGTCAGTCTTAAATGTGTTTATGATTTGTAATTATTAAAGAAATAATGGTAAGGCAAATCCAAGCATATCAAAATGATCAACAAAGGCGATGCAACTAGTAAAAATGTCAGCTACAATTTTATCAATAAAAACAGGGAAGTTAGAAATTACATCAAAAAATTCCAGAAGTGAAATTTTGTACTCTAGGTCCTGAATGCATTATAGGCAGTTTCGTGCGGAGGTTCTGAGCTTAGAATTTGCAGCCTTTCTGTACGTACTAATGTGTAGCAGTAGTAGTTAAGCATGTGGAAAGTAGACATGGAGGAAACGCAAGAAGGAAGAAAGAGGCAATGCAGAGGCGCGCTGCGCTCGAGACTTTGGGCAGCTACCGGTCGGATGCAGTTGATGGAACAGGCAATGGCATTGGCTAATTGAGAATAAGTTGAAAGATACTACATCAGAACTTGGCAAAATTGTACCTAATGTTGGTCTTGTTAACGGTTGTGCCGAGAACCCACTAGTAAGTGGGATAGATGGGTAATAAGATGAGGTATGTAGTGGTGTGGTGGGTTGCTAATCAGAGCTAAATACACTTGAGGAAGTGGCCAAACAGACAAGCAGTGAATTAACGGACATAGTAGTTGATAGCCAGATTAAAGACATTGAAGGCGAAGACCGTTGCAAAGCAGCGCAGCAGGAACAGCAAGTACATATTCTGTGTTCCTCTGGCGATCAAAACTCTGATAATGTTACGAAAAATGTAGTAAATTCACATATTAAAAATGTGAAATGCCAGAATTTTATTGCTGGTGAAGGAGTGACAAAGAGACGCACTGAGAATGGGAAGCAGAAACTAAGTGTTTCACTGGGGATTTGATAGACTTTAATAATATTTTCCAAAACTGGAAAAAATTAGCTATATATAACGAATTTAAGTAGAAGTTTGAAGGACCAGTGATTCATGGACAGCAAACCCAAGAGAGGAGGTCGAAAAACATTTTCGTCGCAACTGACATCCTGGGGTGGAATGGTAAAGCAGCATGCAAATGGACAAGTGATGGACTGAATTTTGTTATGTGTGATAAAGTGATGATTGAGGCTCAGATTTCAGAAGTGTTTATCGTTAAAAAAGTAGACAAATTTTGGAGCAGTGTGTTGTGCCACAGCAAATAAATTTACTTAAGTAGTTGTAATAGCTATCCGTTTTGTCTACTGAGAACCACGTAGCACAGTACAGTAGTTAGCAACAGTGGTGAATGTTTTAAATAGGTTTATGATGGATGTATGGGAGAGCAGGAAATGGAAGGGGCAATGGAGTGAGAGGCTGGCTCGCTAGGGGAAAGGAAGCAGTGATAGAATGGTGGGGATGCCATGAGTTTAACTAGGGGGGGTTATGCTAAAATATTTGACCATACAATTATGTAAAAATTTTCATTAAAAAACTAATAGCGTCCAACAGTGTGTATGTAAAATGTAAAGGGCGTGAAATAGTAGAGTTATAAACTGGAGCAAGATGATTTGAGAGCAGGCAAAGAAGGCAGGAAGGGGGGGGGGGGGGAGGGGCAGGAAGGGAAGGAAAGGATAGTGGCAGGGACGTTATGGGTTTAAGAGAAGAGGGTTTTACATTGAAATTTTGAGAGGTCAATTATGCAAAAAAATCCTTGTCTAAAATACCAGAATGAATGTGTAAAAATGTATAATGGAAATGCCGTGTGGCTAGGGCCTCCCGTCGGGTAGACATTTCACCTGGTCCAAGTCTCTCGAGTTGACGCCACTTCGGCGACTTGCGTGTCACTGGGGATGAAATGATGATGACAAGGACAGCACAACACCCAGTCCGTGAGCGGAGAAAATCTCCTACCCAGTCGGGAATCGAAGCCAGGCCGTTAGGTATGACACCACTCAGCTACCAGTGGCGGACTGTAAAAATGTAAAAAGAGGATAGATAGTAGATTACGAAAGTGGAAATAAAGTAATGAAATCTGAATAGTATCTTAAGATACGTAGACTGTGAAAATAAAACTGTATAAAAATTTTATCTTCGTAATATTGAAAGTATAGGCTTACAAAAATGATTTAATATATAGTAGAAGACAAAAAGATTGTGAAATTACGTAAGTGGAATTACGTAAATGACCTAGAACTGTATGAAATGTCATAACAAATTTTTAAAAACATTAAAAGTATAAAACCATAAAAGGCGTAAAACAATAAATTATGAAAATGAAACTATGTGCGGCAACTGAAGTTACAGGGAACAAGGTGCGACAGTTTTGGTTAGTTGTATTTGTTTCGGCTTGGTGGCGTTGTATGGTATGGGTTTGCAATACGTATGGAAGCCAGTCTGCTTGCTGGCTAGGACGGTGGCTGAGCCAATGCGCTGCCAATACTCTTCTTGTTGGTGAGTGGGGCTGTTCATCATTTCTGCTCTGTAGTGAGGTGGCCGACTGAAAGACGCTTTCAAAGGTTCTAACAAATACACTGTTAATAAAATGTTACGCTGACTCAATGTGTTTCTAGGCTGTTGCAGATGATCTGTAAAAATCTTTAGTTTCTTCAAATATTTTCAGGAAGTGCCCTCGAACCCTATTTGCAGCACTTCCAAATGCATATCAGTAGTTCAAACAGCATCCTTTTGTGTTACAAAATTTTCACCAAATACTGTTTTATTATTCTGAACTGAAGTGTGATGTTTGAACAGTATTTCAAACGTTCTTGCAGTCTGACCTACATAAACTTTTGGATAGTTTCCATACATTTGATTATAGACACCTGCTGGCGTTAATTTCAAGGCTTTTCTATTCGCATGGTGTCTGAATCTGAAGCGAGTAATTTCATTAGGCTTACAATTTACAAATTGGTACTGTGGAATTGCCTAGCACTAATTTCTGAAACCTGTCCTTTATAATTTATGGGCATGTAGAGGACTCTCCTGTTTTCATGTTCGTCTGTTAGTGTGGTGACTAGGAACCACTTCCAGCAGGGTATTTTTGTGAAAATTTCTGTACTGTTCGTCTGACAAAAGTTGCGTGATATTTTTTTCCATATGCGTTTCATCGATTCTAGTGTAACAAAGAGCTGTCATGCATTTCCATCTGCGTGTGGAAAGCGATCCTAGTAAAACAATGATGTCATTAATTTTTTCGTGACCATGTGTACACAAGCGGAAAATGAGGACCAGCTCGAAAGAGCCTATGATGATGTAAGACGACATCCTTGGTGGTACTGCGCAGCTGGTGGCAAACACGTGAGTTGCAGTGCTTATGGTACGTGATGCATGTGGATGACTCAGCAAGTTTCTTCCAGCTCTCGGCCAACTCCGCTTCAGACACAGCTGAACCACGCGAATTTGAGCCTGCTGGCCCAGGAGGCAAAGAGGCTACCAGGAGGACGCACAATATGTTTTAAATACTCATCATAAGCCCATAAGTGGGGAGGTGAAAAATATGAAGTGAATAAATGAATACAAAGCTTTTTAGAAAAGAACAGTTTGATTATTGGTAAATAAATTAAATAGTAATTGTACATATTTTGAAGCATTCAGACACTCGTCCACATTTCAGCTGGTTGAGGTCTGGGTATTGAGGTGTTTTGAAATTCTGAACAGATGCATTTTTATTACTGTCTTGGAACCAGGTCATCTTCTCAGGACCTTTGACATAAACTCTGCTGAATCTATGATGATTAGTCCGAAGCCATGACACAACACGTTCACTCACCACTTCATCATCATCCCAGGGTTCTGCATCTTAAAATCGTGCCAACCACGCCTCTGTTTTCTGACGTTTAGCACACGACACTGAACTAAACGATTTGGGGGAGTTTAGATTGTAGAATACCTTGTTAATACTTATCTGGGTCGGAGAAGTAATCCCTACGCTATGGTGCCTGCAGTGAATTTCTGCAATAATTAGAATTCGATATATACATTCAACTTTCAGTCCTCACCACCTCACATTGCTTTGAACAATTTATACATGATAAATCCTTAAACTTCTGTGTGCTGACTTTGAATCCAAAACCATCATCAGACTTGTAGTAAGATGATTAAAACTTTGCTTATATGTCATACAACAAGCCATACACGTTTTTGTCCCAGAAAAACTTTAAGTTACCGAGTGGGAAAAAGACTGGGAGTTGTCAGGTCACAGATTTTTTCCAGTCTACAGCAATTGTTCGAACATCTGTGTAACATCCTTCTTTGTCTTTACCTTCACAAGCAGAGCCTGCACGCATTTAGGAATGTGTCTACTGAACCAGCATTAAAATTTACTTGCAACCTTTATTTGATAATGAGTATTCTCACATGTCTATGAGATCAGCCTGTCATATCACCCAGTTTTTGTACCACTACATGGCTACACGAGAATGTATTGTGTACTAGCCTGTGGAGCTCAGTAACAACTGTCACCATAAGTACTAAATGCTACATCTTTCTTCCAGCTCTGAAATGACTGATGTGACTTCCCTTATCTGAACTCTATTCCCTGCAGCAGTACAACAACAGGTGTTCTTTCAAATTACTCATTCCCAACTTTTTTGTATTCTTGGTTAAACGTGTAAGGTGATTACTAAACGTCTATGATTCCCTTTTGATGAACCTGCACGTTCTGCCTAATTCACAATCGCTGTGATGGATGGTGAAATTGTAGTAGCACATCCTCCCTCTTCTTCTTCTTTCCTACCTCCATCCATAGTGTTACTGGTTTAAACATTTTCATGGGAGACTAAGCTTGTTACAACTGTAATAATTTTAACAACTGCAAGTTCGTTGAACAGCATTATGTTCTTCAATAACTTAATACTCTGTCCCTGCAATGCTGTTATGTGATATACGACTTGCATGTTCTCTGAGACTACTGGGGGCGATGCAGTGAAATTTCCTTAGATATTGGCTGTATAAAACTAAGGGCATCCATTGTTTCCCTGAAACAACCTTGAAATATCCATTGACACATAGCATAGTCGACTTCATTCACCTTGGATAATATTACCTTGATGTCTTTAAGTGGAGATTTTCAAATGCCACCACTGGTTAGAATTCCTGGATTGATTTCACGCTGATACTGAGATGCTAACTGCCATTGGTGTTAAAACTTTAGGTTCGATTGAACAGCAATATTTCCATGCTGCATCCTCGCCTACAAGGAAATGAATTATTAGTCAAGCATATTTGTTTTGGCGCCGTCATAACCTATTCACCACAATCGGTGCTAATACTTAAAATGTCCCATGTCAGGGAGCCTTGATGTGTGTGTCTGCAACTTTACGCTTTGATGGTCCCCTCACTAGTGGGTGAACTACTTATCGATTGCTGTGAATATATACTATTCGCAATTTTTTTTAAAAAATAGTACTCTACCTATACTATCGATTCATCATGAGCAAAATGAATAGAGCTATAATTATCTTTGATGCTAAATTCAGAGCGATCATGCTCATTGTCAAGCTTCCTGAGGACGCAGTGCATCTGTTACCTAGAAGTGATGATGACATGTGCAGAGTGCTGAATATTGCAACTGGTGGTTGACAAGCATTCAGTGTGAAAGGTAGCACATTCACACAGCATGCCATATGCTCAGCGCCATATTGACATGACATCTAAAGTTATTATTTTCACATCATCACAAGCATTGCACTGTGCAACGACAGTTGGTCATATTTATTAGTTAGCCAGTCCTACATCAGTGTGATTATCAACAAGGCTCTCACATATTTAGAGGCAATTCAAATGTTCGCATTTTATAAACTGCAAGTGTGTAATTGTGTGTGTGTGTGTGTGTGTGTGTGTGTGTGTTTGTGTGTGTGTGTGTGTGTGTGTGTGTGTGTGTGTGTGCTGTTAATTGCTTGGGTTGAAAATGAAAAAAGTAAATAAATAAATACATTTTTGTAGGACTTATCTATTTCCATAGTGACAATTTTACAGCATTCCTCCTGATTGCTATAAACACCTGTCGACTGTTGCTACTGCTGTCAAATGTGGATTACCTCCCTTTCTTGTTCCAGCTGCAGCCCTAGTGGCACTGTAATAATGATACAAAAACCAAAAGTATAATGTCATATACACCTCATAATAATTATTACAGATGGATGAAAATATACTGTAATCGCAGTGAGGGTCTTTCTAGGTAATTTATTTCTGTTATATTGTCATTACCGCCTCTTGCGTGGAGAAAGAATGAACAGACATTTGAAAAAAGGTGTATAGTTCCAGCATATGAAGAATGTTGTGCTGGAGGACCTACTAAGGAAATCCATCGACTTGCCAATCTGTTCAATTTGCCATTATTTGTTGAACAATATACCTTTTGTCTACAGTCATACAATCCCCCATTATCATACATTTCAAATCTTGATGCAGAAAGCTTTGAGAACAATTATCTGATAGATATTTACAACAAATAGACTTGTTAAATCCTTTCTTGACCAAAAGAAGCGTCTCATCAATTGAACAAATGAGATCTAGACAGTGAAGAAATGACAGTGACAAGGTAGCATTATGTGTTAAGAAATATCATACATATCAAGTCATTCTTGTGATGCCCCAGTCATAGGCTTTGCCAGCAAATAGCTTTCATACAGTAGAGCAGGAGCAAAACAGCACTGCATGCAATTGATTTTGCATGGGATGAGGGAGTAGGGGGAGGAGGTAGCAGGTCATGGAGGTGCTGGGGGCTGCGGACCAGGGTGGTTGCCTTCACAGGGAAGTAACACAATGATGCTAGAATTCCAGAAGTGATTATGTCATCGCCTTGGGGATGTGATTATGGCAGAATTCCTGGCACAGTGCTGAAACAGTCTTAGTGAATGTGTATGGATACGTTGATGTTATAATTCCAGGAATGTTGATGCCACTACCGTGCTGACTTTAGCATTTGTGACCACAGTGGCAAGTGATCCTCTACTATCTAGATTGTACCTTTGAGATCGAAGGTTCGATTCAGTATTCTAGGGGCCTGCGGGGAGACCCTTGCTGTTGGGATGGTGAAGCTTGGAGTGTGCAGTGGAGCAGGTAGGTCAGGGTGCTGGACATCAAGTGTACAACATTAACAGAACACGAATTTATTACTTTGACGTTGACAATCGTGCATTCCTCTGTGGCGGCGTCCAAGCCAACGGAAGTGCATTGGATGGCCCTGGAACATGCTTACACTGTCTTATCAATCTTTGACGGACGTCGCCCCAGCAGCATCCATTCACATGAACTTGGTGTTAGGCAGGGGCAGGTCTCACTGGCGGCCAGTGTAGACTATAGAGTAGATGTTGCTGTCCAGGACAGTGACTGTGTATTAACAGAACACTCTCATGGACATTGAAGGAATGTGCGTGGGTGACCCCTCAGAAATTCTGCACAGTGTCACCCTTCCACCAAGGAGGGCCAGGGAAGTAAGTGACTGCTTATATATACTAGTATGGAGCAGCAGCGTTTGGCATGACTCCCAATTGCTGGAACAAATGGATGAGGCATAAAAGACTATCAGTTTGGCTCAGCAGGCCAGAGGTAAAAAATCCTAGTCTTCTCATTAGAGGTTGCAACGTCAGCAGCTCACAGCGACCATCCCTCAGGGAGCTCAGCATTTGTTTGCTGGTTACGGGCTTGGCGAACCTGGGGTCCTCGAGTTGTGCGCCGCCAGTCTGCTAATACCGTAAGCTCTGGGCATGCTTCAGGGACCACCGTTTGGCGCAACGGTGGAGCGTTGTATGTCTTAGGGACCGGGGATCTTGGATTGGTTGCCTGGATCGCGAGGACGGTACATACCTCTATAAAAAACCCTTCAATCTTAACGTGTGCTGCGCGCCGATAAGATGCATGGCTGTTGAGGTGGAACAGTCGCTAGCGGGCAACCTCTGGGGAACCTGCCGCACCTCAGTTGTACAAGGCTTATCCAGGCATGCGGGGCTCTGTCTGGATGGACGTAAGTTTCCCTAGCTGCTCGTGGGACGACCATGAATACCACGAATTCTTCCTCTTCTCCTCATTCTAATTTTTCGCTGGCCAGTGGGATGGGTGGACCGCTGGTAGGCACTACCGCCCAATCCAACAAGAGGGCTAGGTTAGCCAGTCCTCCTGACTCCGGCGTCAGCAAACGTACAGCAGTTCAGAGTAACACAGCACGTACTGAAAACCAGAATGTGTTTTTAATTATAAAAAGGAAAGAGGGTTCCTTTGAAAAGGTTTCGCCATTCTTTATCCAAAAGGGTCTAGAAGGAATAGCTGGAACTTTAAAATCAGTGAAGCGTTTACGGAATGGGACAGTACTTGTTGAAACATCAACTGCTCAGCAAGCAGTTAACCTTCAAACAGCTAAAAGGTTGGGGGAATACACTATCGATACAGAGCTTCACAGCACCATGAACTCCAGTAAGGGTGTTGTACCTGTAGGGATCTCGTGGACATTCCTGTAGAAGAATTAAAGAGTGAGTGGGCTCAGGAGGGAATTGTTGACGTTCAGAACATCATGAAAAGGGTGGATGGGAACCTGGTGAAATCAGATTCCTTCATTCTTACTTTCAATACCCCCAAACTCCCAGAACACGTCAAGGCCGGATTTCTTCGACTAAACGTCCGGTCTTATGTCCCAAATCCAATGCGCTGTTTTAAGTGCTAGCGTTTTGGGCATACAACTCTAGAGTGTAAGGGAAAAACGATGTGTGGCAACTGTAGTAAGGCTGCCCATGACGGAATTGACTATTCGTCGCCTGTCAGATGTATAAACTGTTCTGAAAGCCACCCTGTTTGGAATAGGGACTGTAGAATCTTCCTAGAGGAACGTATAATACAAGAAATAAAAACAACTAGGCGTATCCCCTACAGTGAAGCCAAAAAGCTCTTTAATGCCATGCAGCCCCCCCCCCCCCCCACATTCGTTACGTCTTTCGCTTCCACTGTTCAGAAGCCTCCTCCGAAGGTCGATGCATCTACACAGACGGAGTTTGTTAGTGTTGGTACGAACACGTGCACATGTCAGTGCACTTGCAAGGCAGCAACTGTATCAGAGCCTGTAGCCCCTCCTAGAACAGCAGAGAAAGGTACAGTAGCTAACACTGAAGAGCCCCAGGCATCTCCGACTGCTGGGGCTGTTCCAAAGCCCAGCATGGTCATAAACACCCCAGGTTCGGTTCCAGCAAAGCCCTCTAAACAAAGGAAAGCACATGTGAAGCAGCACCAACAGATTAAATATGCTGGTAAACCCTCGGATCATGTTAATGTGGTCCCGCTTGAAGCTTCATCAGACTCTTCCCCAGAGCTGATGGAGTCTGAGAATATGGGGCAACCATCTCGCCCCAAGACTGAGCCTCCACCCGCTGCAGTCTCCCCACCTCGGCGGAAAGAGGGGCAGAAAATACAACCAACGTGATGGCTCCCATACTACAATGGAACCTGCAAGCGCTCAGGACACATGTGGAGGAACTACGTCTATTGATTCAGGATAGACCTGTGTGTGTATGTCTGCAAGAGACAAATTTCAGTGAAACATACACCCCAGAGCTACGTGGTTATGTCCTCCACAAAAAGGACGACCTGAGTGGACAGAGAGCTCGAGGAGGAGTAGGTATCTTCGTCAACACCGACTACCACTCCTCGCCTCTCTCCCTCACGACGGATTTACAGGCAGTTGCAATATTAGTACAAGTGCACCATATGCTAACAGTATGTTCGCTTTACCTGCCCCCACATGATGTGCTTGACGAAGAGGCTCTCAGTGATCTTACACAGCTCCCCCACCCCTTCATCCTCTGTGGTGATTTTAATGCACACAATATGCTGTGGGGCTCTGTGAGTACTTGCCCCAGGGGTAGAGCAATTGAGAGGCTTCTTCTGTCTACCAGTGCCTATTTGCTAAATACAGGTCAAAGCACGCATTTTTGCATTGCAACTGGGTCGTTCTCTACCACTGATCTATCGCTTTGCTCTCCAGCCATCGCCCACACTGCTGCATGGGAAGTGGTTGATGACTTACACGGCAGCGATCAGTTCCCCATCCGGATTCACCTGCCACATGCAGTGGAACCAGAAAGGAAACCGCCTCGATGGGTGCTCGTTAGAGCCAACTGGGCGCTGTATAGTCAACTCGCCCAGTTTGAACATCGGGTCAGTGTCCAGGAATGGGTGGATTATATTACTGAAGTGATCCACCGTGCCAGTGAAGCGTCCATCCCACAGTCCACGGGACAACCGAAACGGCAGCCTGTCCCTTGGTGGAGCGACGAATGCCGCTGTTCACTCAGGGCTAGGCGGGCAGCTCTGCGTAGGTTCAAATGCCGGCCAACTGTAGAGAACCTTTGCAGCTTTTCGGGTGGCGAGGGCAAAGTGTCGTCGGATTATACGAGAGAGCAGGAAGAGGTCGTGGCAGCGGTTCCTTAACACCATTAATCGTTCTACACGAAGTTCCATTGTATGGGAGACCATCAGGAGAATTTCTGGGAGAGGTGGGAGGTACCCTGTGGCTGCTATACTGTGGAATGGTACTCTCCAAACGACCCCAAAAGATATTGCCCAGTCTATGGCGGCTCATTTTGCAGCTATTACTGCAACCGCCAGTCAGAATCCAGCTTTCCAGCCCCACAAAGTGGCTGCTGAGAGGAGCAGTTTTGACTTCCGCTCACCCAATACAGAAGAGTACAACTGCCCGTTTTCCATGCGGGAACTGGATTCTGCATTGTGTGGGGCTCGTGATACATCCCCTGGTCAGGATAGAATCCACTATAGCATGCTGCGGCACCTCACAGGGAGAAATAAAGAAATCCTCCTCCGACTTTTTAATCTAGTTTGGATGTCCGATCACTTCCCTGACTCGTGGCGCGAAGCAATTTTAATTCCTCTTTTAAAACCTGGGAAAGACCGCACGTGCCCCGATAGTTACCGTAGTGTTGCCCTCACTAGCTGCGTGGGAAAGACCTTGGAGCGGATGGTCAACCGCCGCCTTGTCTGGATGCTAGAATCCAGACAACTCCTTAGTTGCTTTCAGTGTGGGTTCAGGAGGTATCGCTCCACCTCTGATAACCTTCCTGGAGGCGACCATACAACAGGCTTTCATCCGCCAGCATCACCTGTTGGGAATATTTTTTGACATTGAAAAGGCATACGACACTACTTGGAGGCATCTTATCATCAGGCAGCTCCACGAATGGGGTTTCCGTGGATGTCTTCCCAATTTTATTCGGTCCTTCCTGTCGCCACGTTATTTTCGGTACCGAGTCGGAGACGTACTGTCTAGTGGCTTTGAACAAGAGAACGGTGTCCCTCAAGGTAGTGTTTTAAGTGTGACGGTCTTTGCTATTGCTATTAATAGTATTACGTCTGTTGTGAAAAGTCCTGTACAGTGTTCCTTGTTTGTGGACGATTTCTCTGTATTTTGCTCTTCTTCAAGCCTTGCAATGACGACTCGTCAGTTGCAACTCACTCTCCGACGTTTGGATGAATGGGCACAGAAGAGTGGTATTCAGTTTTCAACTGATAAGTCGGTGTGTGTTCTTTTTAACCGTTCTCGTTCCATTTTTGACTTGCCTGAGTTGAGGATGAGGGACACCGTTCTGAATTTTAAAGACACGGTGAAGTTTCTGGGCCTCACTTTTGATTCTAAGCTTACGTGGCTGCCACACATTAAGGAAATGAAAAAACGGTCTCTTAAGGCGCTGTCTATTTTAAAATGTCTTAGTCACCTCACATGGGGAGCAGACAGGACTTCTCTGCTCCGGTTTTACAGAGCCTTCGTGCGGTCCCGGCTTGATTATGGATGCACGGTGTGTGGGTCTGCAAGACCCACATATTTGAAGTTGTTGATGTGGTGCACCATGAGGGGATTCGGCTGGCCACTGGGGCGTTCAGAACGAGCCCCATACCGAGCCTATGTGCAGAGGCAGGTGAACCGCCAATTCACCTCCGGCGGCGTCTACTAATGGTGCGCCAGACCTATCAAACATTATCCACACCATACACGCCTGCACATCACACTGTTGCTCAGCCTCCTCTGGAAAGGCTTTCTCGCAAACGGCAACGAGCAACAAGGCCCTATGGGATTCGTGCAAAGGATTGCATTTTAGAGATGGGTGTTGCCGATTTTAATGTTTCATGTCGAGGTTGGAGCAGATACCCACCTTGGCTCCTCCAGAGGCCCAGACTGATTTTAGATTTGGCAAATTTTAAGAAAGACTGTACATCAAATTTTACTTTCAAATCTTTATTTTTTTAACATTTTAGATAGGCATCATGATTTTACAGTAGTATACACTGATGGATCCCAACAGGGGGATTTTCTTGGCTACTCAGTAGTGTTCCCCGAACGTGTCATCAGGATTCGCCTTCCCCAGGAATACACTGTTTTTTCCGCAGAACTTCACGCGATCCTGAAGGCATTGGAGCAGATACGGTGTACTCAGGGCAAAAACTTTCTAATTTGCTCTGACTCAATAGGCGCATTACAGTCTCTTTAGAACCTGTACCCAGCGGAGAAGTTGGAACAGCTGATTTACGACCAACTGTACATCCTCCAACGACAGGGCAAGCAAGTGTCCTTTTGCTGGGTGCCAGGGCATGTGGGCATACGGGGAAATGAACAAGCTGATAGAGCTGCCAAGGACGCCTGTAGATTACCGGAGGTGACACAATGTTCTATTCCTTTGCAAGGTATTGTTTCTGTGCTGCGGCGGAAGTGTATGCAATTGTGGGAGGAGGAATGGCTGGCGGTGAGGGAAAATAAGCTGCGATTTGTGAAACCCACCATCCAGCCGTGGTGTTCCTCCTGTCGGTCACCTAGGCGTGACGAAGTGACACTTACACGTCTTCGCATAGGGCAGCGTCCTCTTACACATGCCTTCTTACTACGGCGAGAGGAACCACCACTGTGTGATGCCTGTGGCGAACGAATCACTGTACGCCACATTTTAGTTGAGTGTGATTTATTTCGTTCTGTCAGGGTGGAAGTTAATATTAGTGGGGATCTGCCCTCGATTCTAGCCGATGACGAGGTGAGTGTCAAGAAAGTTTTAAGGCACTGTGATGTTTCTGGGCTTCAGCCAAAAATTTTAGGTTGGAATTTTTAGTGTGTTGTCGAGTGGCTTACAATTCCTTTTTATACTTGTAATAGGCCAGTTCCAAACATGTACTATGTGTTTCATTTTAACCCTTTCACCTACGTTCTCTTGCAGTTATCCTCTTTATGTGCTGCATTCCACTTTGCAACTGTTGACGTGCAAACTGCCTATGTAGCCTTTCACGTTTAATTTTAGTCCTATTTTAGCACTTGCTGCATTTTAGTGACACTCGTCCGTTGTTGTTTCCGTTCGGGCGCTAAAGACTATACTGTTGAGCGCCCATATCCACCATGTCCATCCATCCATCCATCCATCACAGCGACCAACTACGGCAGATCAGACAAGTATCAGTTTCGAAGTTGGAAGTCATCTTGGTGAATGGTGGCACCACATCACAGGCTCAGCCTCATAGCTGGTGTATTGCAAAGCAATTTCTCGGCAGGCTCGGGAGCTTGGTATTTGCTACTGCTAGTCTGAAACAATGGCGTTATGCTTGGTTGGCGATGACCAAATATGGTCTATTTAGCAAGAATGGCTTTCAGGCCTTCAGCCGTATCAGCAGGCTTATAGGTGCTCTTGTGAAAGTTTTACTGTCTCATGAAATCAAGCTGAGCAGTTAGAATGACGTAATGTCTTTTCCTTATTGAGGTCATGTCGTTGAGTCAACGATTCAGGCCTCTTGCTCACATGAGTTGACACAATATCTTCCTGGTTTGTTACTCTGTTCTCAATGTCAGGTCTTTGGCTGTTTGTCATTCTGATTGTGACATGGGCCTTGGACTCGCTTGCCTGGCTGGAGGGGACACTGAAAAATTTTACTTGTCCTTAATATTATACATTCCTGCTGAGTAACGCAGGCATGTTGCATAGATAATTCCACACTGTACATTTTTACGTTATTTAAATATTTGAAAAATTTACTGAAAAAGTTTCTTCTTTTCTCAATCTTATATTGTGTCTGTCGAGTTCTATTTTCTAACACAAATTTATGTTTTTGCGTTATGTTACATTATTTTACTATGATACTAAATTTGGGCAGGTGTTTGGTGGATTGATGATTCCGGCAGAGTATTAATTTTATGTCGCAAACAAGAGCAGAATGCACGAACTGTTAGTAGAATCGTGAGAGTAATGTTGGTGAAAATGCTTATCGTCATGCTGTACTGTTCTTTACCTGTATTGTTCTGAATATGTTGGAACATTTGTTCTGCCAAAATTCATCCTGTTTGTGATGCTATCAGCTCATCTAGTGAGTGCAATAGGTCGGAATTTAACGTGTTGAGGAATGGGTAAGTAACACTTCTTGCGGCTTTTCCAGCCAATACAGAGTATGTTATAAGAACTGGATCGTGGTTGAGCCCATGGTAGTAGATAGAACACGAAATTTTCTCTTGCTATATCACATGTTGGGCTATTTATTATCACCCCACTGTTTTGTAGTCTACTTTGGACATGACAATGAGCTTTTCATTTTGGTAACAGTTTATGATGACAATTTCTAGTGGAAAAAGTGACTATATTCAGTAAGACAACACTTTCTGGAAATGTGGTTGCGGGGCAAGCGCTTCCCATTGACACTTTGATACCACAGTTTTCCTTAATAGTAGTTCTACCTCAGATGCTTGTGCATTAGTCTGTATAGCTCTGGCTGTACGAATCCTCGTGCTTTCCCTTGTACATCCGTGTAACTGTGCTAATGAGGGAGGTTGTAAACTTCCCTTTGTTCTGAGATTAATAATAGTTCTTGAGTTTGTTCTAGTGTACTATCTAGGTTTCATATGTTTTCGCTGTCTGCTATGCCAAATACGGTTTTCAGTATATTTCCTCTTGCATACAACCATATTATTTTCCATTCTGATGAACGTGTGTTACTATATCCGTCAACTGGTTTGGATGTGTTCTCTCTCACTCTCTCTCGTAAGAGAGTCTTAGCTCGTGATACTCGTTTTACATTTCCTTCAAACATTCGCATCCTGCACTTCCTCATGTCATATCGTCAACACCTCCTGTAACCTGCACACATCATTTCGGATTTCCCACATTTCAAAGTTTTATCCTAATCTTCATCGATGACTATTTAATCTATCCAATTGTCTGGACGACAATATTCCAGAATTGGGCAGCTCTTCCAAATTGTACTGAGTACTCTTCCATTAACTAAGTAAAGTGTTATTAGGATAAAAATAACCTCCCTATATGTCCATGGTGGTATGGCATCTAATTAAAGAATGCTTCATCAATTGCTTTCCTCTTGAGGCACCGTGTTTACACGGGAAGAAAAAAGAACAAACTGTACCCTACTCAACACAGTTCCTGAACTCTGTCATGATACGTCAGTAAATACATAGCAACAATTAAACATAACGAATGTATAGTAAACTCTAAAGCAATGCAAAAATATCTGACCAAAATATTTTATTTCGCGATTTGCATGCATAAGGCATATTGTACATAACTTGATAGTCATTAGACGCCTGTGTCCTAACGTTTTTGAATGTTTCTCTGCAGACTTGTAACTGGTGAAACTTGTTGTAATTCATGAGGAGCTCCATTGAATGGTTTAACCATATTAACGTGAACTACAGAGCTTGTAGTTGGCAACCGGAAATAAAAATTTGCAGTGAGGTCATTTCAATGACTTGTTACAGGCTGTGGTACTCAGTTAAAAATTTTTTGCTTTTGTCTATTGGTGAATATGAGTTGGTTAATAATACTCACTGACCTACTCTGTGTTACTGTAGTTTTCCTATACGTTCCTCTGCCTGTTTCAGAGGTTTTAAAGCTTTTCTTTGCCACACTTCCCATAGACGTTTTGTGAATTCGTTTCCTGACTCACTGCTAGCTTCAAGCTTGCATTTCATCGTTTCAAAAGGAGATGGTGTTTTCCAGCGCTATACCAACTTGTATTGTGCAAGATTGGAACTGGAGTGAACTTTAGAATTGTTAGCTGAATTTATGAATTTATATTTCTCCAAATTATCATATTGTCTATTAGCGTAGTGACTTAACATTTTGGAAATCGTCCTGTGAACCCTTTCTGTTTGTCCATTTTCTTGTGGATATAAGAGATTTCTTGTTGCCAATGTAAAGCATTAGACGTGATACAAAATTTATGCCCTTGGTCTGTTATTATAGTCTCCAATACTTCAAACTTGAGGATCCTGTTATTAACTATGGCTGGCGCTGCTGTGTTAACTTGTTTGTCTGGATTTGTCTGGGTTTCTTTGTACCAGGAAAAGTGATCATTATTATTAACATGTAGTTATTCTGTTCAGGAGTTACATGAAGTAGTCTAAAGATTTCCTTTCCAATCATTTCAAATGGTTTTTCGATTTTGGCAATTTTTGCAATGAAACTTTTGGGTGGCTAAGATTAGGCCTTTGTGCACAAAGTATACATTTTTTATGTGCTCTTCCACATCGAGTTTCCTAGTTTTCCACAGCTTTTCCAGCAACTCTCCAAGCCAAAATTTTGCGACTGTCATGAGTTGCTAACATGTGCTCCTGCATTTGTTGCAAAACTTCGTCTCTGGACACTGTTCAACCTGCAATGCATGGTACACACTTTATTGATCTGCATAGTAAGCCATCATGCATCACAAAATGTTGCTGCTGTTTGAATGATTTATATCTTACATCCCTTGCTTCTGCCACTTAGCTATATTTTGACTTACTGTTTGCAGTACTCCAATTTTTCTTCTCATTGTGTCCATATTTGTACGCTAACTTCCTGGTTTATGAACTACTTTGTAGTAAACTCACTCAGTTTAAGTGCCTATCACGCTAATCTATCAGAGCGATTCCGTAATCCGATTAACAATTTTAGTGCTGTGTATGATGTTACCACTTTGAACTTTTGGCCATTTGTATGAAAGGAAAGTGTATAATTCCATAAATCACTGATAGCATCTCCTTTCCTGTTGCATAAAAATTCTGTTGGCACCCGTGGTTTAGGAAAAAAGAAAGTGGTTTTGATATTTAAAAAAAGGGGGAGCATCTTTGGTTCATAAGCAAAACGTCTTTGGTCCCAGTTTCGAATCCCGCTGCTGCTTAAATTTTGTTTAATAATCAGTATTGGCGGCCGAAGACTTTCGGCAGAAGAAGTCACCCTCATTCTGCCAACGGCCCTGTCAACGAAGGCGGACGTGGGGGCAGACTTTCAGGGCACTATCTAGTCCTACGGGTAGAAAACTGCCCCTAAAGCCGGATGAATCAGCAATGATCAACGGCATGAGGATGCAGAAGGCAATGGAAACCACTGCGATATAGACACGTAACGTGTATCCACAGGACATGTGGCCTGTAATTGAAGAAGTGTCAGACGATCTCTCCATTGGCAAAAGATTCCGGAACAGTCCCACATTCGGATCTCCGAGAGGGGACTGCCAAAGGAGAGGTTACCATGAGAAAAAGACTGAATCATCAACTAGGAGTGGGATGTCAGAAGCTCGAACGTGGTAGGGAAACTAGAAAATCTGAAAAGAGAAATGCAAAGGCTCAATCTAAATATAGAAGGGGAAAGAAGACAAAAGACTTCTGGTCAGAGGAGTATAGGGTAATATCAACAGCAGCAGAAAATGGTATAACTGGAATAGGATTTGTTGTCAATACTAAGGTAGACACAGAGTATCTTACTGTGAACAGTTCAGTGATAGGGTTGTTATTATCAGAATCTACAGCAAACCAACACCGACAACGATAATTCAGGTATATATGCCTACGTCGCAAACTGAAGATGAAGAGATCGAGAAATTGTATGACGGTATCGAATGGGTAACACAATATATATAGCGGGATGAAAATCTAACAGTCTTGGGGGACTGGAATGCAGTTGTAGGGGAAGGAGTAGAAGAAAAGGTTACATGAGAATATGGGCTTGGGACAAGAAATAGGAGAGAAGAAAGACTAATTGAGTTCTTAACAAGGTTCAGCTGGTGATAGCGAATACTCAGTTCAAGAATCACAAGAGGAGGAGGTATACTTGGAAAAGGCCGGGAGATACGGGAAGATTTCATTTTGCATCATGGTCAGACAGAGATTCCGAAATCAGATACTGGATTGTAAGATGGACCCAGGAGCAGATGTAGACTCAGATCACAATGCAGTAGTGGTGAAGTATAGGGTGAAGTTTAAGACATTGGCCAGGACGAATCAATACGCTAAGACGTGCGGTGCAGAAGTACTAAGGAATGGCGAGATACTGTTGAAGTTCTCCAAGGCTACAGATACGGCAATAAGGAATAGCGCAGTAGGCAGTGCAGTTGAAGAGCAATGGGCATCTCTAAAAAGGGTCATCACGGAAGTTGAGAAGGAAAACATAGGTGCAAAGAAGCTAACTGCGAAGAAACCGTGGGTAGGTGGAAAGAATACCTAGAAAGCTTCTTTTAGGGGGAAGATTTGTCTGATATGATAGAACAAAAAACAGGAGTCGACGTAGAAGAGATAGGGTATCCAGAACTATAATCAGAATTTAAAAGAGCTTTGGAGGATATAGGATCAATTAAGGCAAAGTGGATAGATAACATTACAGTAGAATTTCTAAAATCATTGAGGGAAGTGGCAACAAAACGACTATTCAGTTGGTATTTAGAATGTATGAGTCTGGCGACATACAGCTAACTTTCGGAAAAGCATCATCCACACAGTTCCCAAGACGGCAAGAGCTGACAAGTGCGAGAATTATCGCACAATCGGCGTAACAGCTCATGCATCCAGTTGCTTACAAGCATAATATACAGAAGAATGTAAAAGAAAATTCAGGATGCCCTACATGACGATCAGTTTGGTTTTAGGAAAGGGAAAGGCACGAGTGAGGCGATTCTGACGTTGCGGTCAACAATGGAAGCCAGATTAAAGAAAAATTAAGACACGTTCATAGGATTTGTCGACATGGAAAAAGCATTTGACAATGTAAAATGGTGCAAGATGTTCGAAATTCTGAAAAAAGTAGGGGTACGCTATAGGGAGAGACTTGTCATATGCAATATGTACGACAACTATGAGGGAATAATAAGAGTGGACGACCAACAATGAAGTACTCGTATGGAAAAGGGTGTAAGACAAGGATGTAGCCTTTCGCCCCTACTGTTCTATCTGTGTATCGAGGAAGCAATGATGGAAAGAAAAGAAAGTTCACGAGTGCAATTTAAATTCAAGGTGAAAGGATATCAATGATACAATTCGATGATGACATTGCTATCTTGACTGGAAGTGAAGAAGAATCACGTGATCTGATGAACGGAATGAACAGTATAATGAGTACAGAGTATGGACTGAGCGTACATCGAAGGAAGAAACAAGGTAATGAGAAGTAATAGAAATGAGAACAGCGAGAAACGCAACCTGAGGATTGATGGTCAAGAAGTAGATGAAGTTAAGGAATTCTGCTACGTAGGCAGTAAAATAACCAATGATGGATGGAGGAAAACGTACATCAAAAGCAGCCGACCCATGTCAAAAAGGGCATTCCTGGCCACGAGAAGTCTGCTGATATCATATGTCGGCCTTAATTTCTCAGAATGTACGTCTGGAGTATAGCATTGTATGGTAGTGAGCCGGCCGCGGTGGTCTAGCGGTTCTAGGCGCTCAGTCCGGAGCCGCGCGACTGCTACGGTCTCAGGTTCGAATCCTGCCTCGGGCATGGATGTGTGTAATGTCCTTAGGTTAGTTACGTTTAAGTAGTTCTATGTTCTAGGGGACTAATGACCACAGATGTTAAGTCCCATAGTGCTCAGAGCCATTTGAACCATTTTTATGGTAGCGAAACATGGACCATAGGAAAACTGGAACATAAGAGAATCGAAGCATTTGAGATATGGTGCTACAGACTAATGCTGAACATTAGGTGGACTAATAAGGTAAGGAATAAGGAGGTTCTGTGCAGAATCGGAGAGGAAAGGAACATGTGAAAAGCACTGATGAGGATAAGGTATAGGATGATAGGACATCTGTTAAGACATGAGGGAATGACTTCCATAGTACTAGAGGTAGCTGTAGAGGGCAAAAACTGTAGAGGAAGACAGAGATTGGAATACATCCAGCAAATAATTGAGGACGTAGGTTGCAAGTGCTACTCTCAGATGAAGAGGTGAGCACAGGAGGGGAATTCGTGGCGGGATGATAAAAAGAAGAAAAAGTTGTGCCTTGCTGAGTTGTTTAGTCGCACAAGCCATAAGACATTACTTACGATCTAAATTCGGACTGAGAACACACCTGAGTTTACTACTATCAGTATCACAAGAAAAGATGAATTATTTTTTGAAATCTGTGAATATCAGCATTGGATATGATGTCACTCGTTTGTTCAGCATCTAAAATGCTGTTTGGCTATCTGTTGTCTATTCGAATTTTACAACATTTGCAACAACCGGTTCAATGATACAGTAAATTTAGCAAAACTTTTAGTGAATTTCCTATATGTCTTTGTAGACCTAAGAAAGACTGAAGTTGTGTGATTGTTTGCGGTCTTATGCTTTCGCAGACTGCCAAAAGTAATCAGGTATTTGTTTTAAGCTATCAGCACTAATTACATGGCCAAGGTATTTAACTGTTGTTTATGCAAAATCGCATTAATCCGCACTGAGTATCAGATGTGCTGTCTGTAGTGTGTTGGACACTTATTGCAAACACATGACTTATTCTTATATATGTCTCAGAAATATAATGATGTCATCCAAGTACATCATTCTTTTATTCAGCTTCCGCCGGCCGCGGTGGTCTCGCGGTTCTAGGCGCGCAGTCCGGAACCGTGCGGCTGCTACTGTCGCAGGTTCGAATCCTGCCTCGGGCATGGATGTGTGTGATGTCCTTAGGTTAGTTAGGTTTAAGTAGTTCTAAGTTCTAGGGGACTAATGACGACAGCAGTTGAGTCCCGTAGTGCTCAGAGCCATTTTTTATTCATCTTCCAATAGTCTTTGAAATGTTGCTGGTGCATTTTTTAAGATCATATGACATTCCGCAATACTGGTAATGGCCTGAGGGTGTGGTGAAGACAGTTTTTGGCCTATCCTCTGGAACTACTTGTAGTTGATGAAATCCAATTTTTAGATCTGTTGTTGAAAAGTATAAGCATTGACCCGGATTGTCCTACATCTCTGTAACAATGGGAAAAGGATACATGTCAGTGACATATTTGGTGTTCAAGTATCTGTATTCGCAACAGAATCTGTAGTTCTTAGCACCATCCAGAAATCCCTGTGGGAAAATTACGACATTTGCACTCCATGGAATAACACTACGTTCTACTGTTCCTTGTGCCAGCTGCTGGTCAATGGATTCTTCCATCAATAGTTGTCAATTCTTGAGCACCTGATATGGTTTCCTAAAGACTGGAGCACTGTTACTTGTGGGTATATGATGTTGTGTAACAGGCGTCGCTTGTAAAGGACCATAAATGTACAAATCTAAAAACCATAGTACCATAACTTCCAGCCCTTGTCGGTCACTTCCTTGCAAGCAGTTCACTTTATTATTTAATGCAGACGCATTCATGATTTGCTGGTGATTCTATTTGACACATGACCTATCAATGTCTTCTTCATCTATAACATCTAAATAGCCAATCATTACCGCCCTTGGCAGACTGACATCATCCCTAGACTAATAGGAACCATAAACGCTCCATTTCTATTACTAAACTGTGGCACACATCTGCGCACAGGTCAACTCTTCTTTGCTTTGTAGTGGTTCTACCACAAACAAAACTTCTTGCGAAACATCAGTTCAAAAATGGTTCAGATGGCTCTGAGCACTATGGGACTTAACTTCTGAGGTCGTCAGTCCCCTAGAACTTAGAACTACTTAAACGTAACTAACCTAAGGGCATCACACACGTCGATGCCCGAGGCAGGATTCGAGATTGCGACCGTAGTGATCGCACGGTTCCAAACTGAAACGCCTAGAACTGCTCAGCCACACCGGCCAGCTGACACATCAGTATCTGCAGGATTTCAAACCAACATTCCTGTACCTGGTGGTATGTTAACATGGAAACCAATATCTAGCTGGCAGGTTCACAGTGTAGTTGGCAACATATTCATGATTGGTGTACCTTGTAACATTATCTCGCTTGCAATTGTTGTGCGTAGTGGAAAAAGTTCCAATGAGTTCAATTGTACACCACAAAAGATCGATTTTGGCAATATGTTTATCAAGAAAGCCTAGTACGAGGATTGCAAAATGATCTTCACCAACATTCCTCAATACTTCTATCTATTCTTGAAAACTCTTAGCTCCAATGTTAAAATCAAATTGAGTTGTACCTAATGGCTTCATGTCGTTGTCATTTGCTCCACATAAACTGTATCACTTGCCTAAGTGATCCAGACTAATGACTGACCCGTGAGCATCTGTGTCTACCAAAACCCTTTGTCACTTGCCCTGTACTAAGCCTAACAAACAGCACTCTATCTCTGCATATGTGTATGCAGTGCTAAATTCTAGTGGGAAAGCCTTCTAACGGGCGATGCATTCGCATTTGCGTTCAACAGACTAATTTTCTGGTCATGTTTCCCTCGTTTCTTATTCCTGCACCAACTCGACCACACTCGTAACAATGTGGTTCGGGATATTGCTGCTGCAAATGACCCTTACATACACATCTGTAGCATCTTACTTCGGAAGTGAAGGCCCAATGGTCATTACCTCCTTTCATAGCAATATTGATTTCTTCCAGCTAATAACTTTGGTCAGGTCTGACAGATTCTCCATCCTGACTCTGTGTTGTCAGGATGGAAAATCTGAGCCCTATCTTCAGCTTAACACAAGATAACTGCATCAGCTTATACTCATTGTGTCAGATCATACGTTTATGCGTTAGTCACCCACATCTCATCCATAAAAAAGTCTTATTTTCTCATTACGCTTCTGCAATAAACTACTCAATTTCACTTTAAAAAATAGCAAACTGTTTTCCTTTAGGTAGCGTTGACACAAAACATAATCAGCTCCTGGAACTTTCCTGCCTTGCTAGGCCTCTCATAATACATTATACAGGGTGTTACAAAAAGGTGCGGCCAAACTTTCAGGAAACATTCCTCACACACAAAGAAAGAAAATATGTAATGTGGACATGTGTCCGGAAACGCTTACTTTCCATGTTAGAGCTCATTTTATTACTTCTCTTCAAATAACGTTAATCATGGAATGGAAACACACAGCAACAGAACGTACCAGCGTGACTTCAAACACTTTGTTACAGGAAATGTTCAAAATGTCCTCCGTTAGCGAGGATACATGTGTCCATCCTCCGTCGCATGGAATCCGTGATGCGCTGATGCAGCCCTGGAGAATGGCGTATTGTATCACAGCCGTCCACAATACGAGCACGAAGAGTCTCTACATTTGGTACTGGTGTTGGGTAGACAAGAGCTTTCAAATGCCCCTATAAATGAAAGTCAAGAGGGATGAGTTCAGGAGAGCGTGGAGGTCATGGAATTGGTCCGCCTCTACCAGTCCATCGGTCACCGAGTCTGTTGTTGAGAAGCGTACGAACACTTCGACTGAAATTTGCAGGAGCTCCATCGTGCATGAACCACATGGTGTGTCGTACTTGTAAAGGCACATGTTCTAGCAGCAAAGGTAGAGTATCCTGTATGAAATCACGATAAAATGCTCCATTGAGCGTAGGTGGACGAAACTAAAATGAGCTCTAACATAGAAATTAAGCGTTTCCAGACACATGTCCACATAACATTTTTTTTTTATTTGTGTGTGAGGAATGTTTCCTGAAAGTTTGGCTGTACCTTTTTGTAACATCCTGTATGTGGTTCAGCTTCACCCATCGACTGCAAGGTACCCGTATGTAGTGAGCCGTGCGTGGCTCGTGTTCCCGCCTTCAACTATTTTACACCCTGTTTTTAACGTACTTCTGCCTCACTACGGGCCGGTTGTGGCCGTGCGGTTCTAGGCGTTACAGTCTGAAACCGAGCGACCCCTACGCACGCAGGTTCGAACCCTGACTCGGGCATGGATGTGTGTGATGTCCTTAGGTTGATTAGGTTTAATTAGTTCTAAGTTCTAGGCGACTGATGACCTCAGAAGTTAAGTCGCATAGTGCTCAGAGACATTTGAACCCAGCCTCACTACATTAATTTAAAGTACTGCTGTCCCTGAGTTGCTGCTTTGCCCAGCTGTGAGCGGCGTTAGCAGCTCGTATCAATATATACCCTCTCGTAGTATCTTTGCTGGACTGCTATTACTTCCCGGTCGTTGTCTGTTGTAAGCCAGTTCGTGTGCTGGGTTTGGGTTGCCAGTCAGTTGGAACGTGTTTGGAGAGTAGTACGGACCTGTCAGTCGGGGAGTTGTAATGCGGCACTAGTGCAGTCGAGTTGGAGCAGCAGTGAGGTCTGCGCCGACATCGCTCGCCCGACCATTGCCTCCACGCATCACTTGAGCTGGACCATGGTCTTGGTGGGTCGTCGGTCGGTCGTCCTACCGGACGACGCTTTTTGGCTCGCCGGTCGATCATGAGTCGGTTGTGTGTGTGTGTGTGTGTGTGTGTGTGTGTGTGTGTGTGTGTGTGTGTGTGTGCGCGAGCTCGCATCGACTCCCGATTTGTCTTCGTGCACACTTAGGTACTGTTTTGTATCATTCAGGTCTTCATGCAAGTGTTTGTCAGGTTGTGTGTGTAGTTGGCATATGTCCACTGGAGACTATTTTAGATGTTGTCGGCATTCTGAGAGGAGTCTGTCGGTTGCTGCAGACCAGGGAAGTTATCTCCGCGCGGTGCAGTCGGCTGGGTCCGCTGGTGGTCCCTGCGCAGTGTTGGAGCGTGTTTGGAGCGGTCCGATTGCTACGAGCTTCGTGGTTCACCGAACCAGGCTGTCAAAGTTGAGTAGTGGTTTCAACTACTCAAGCCATGTCCATTCATGTTGTGGTGGTTCGTTTCGGTGGTTCGCTGTTGGGGAGGTTTCCCTGTAAGCAACACCGAGTGTTTCTATTTCTGAAATTTAGCCGCCATGCGGTGCAATTAACTATATTGGTTGACTACAATTCGAGTACACCAGCGGAATTTTCTGCCCTGTGGCCGTTAGTGTTCTGGTTACCTGCCCTGGCCACTAACGTAATTCGTAATTTCAAGCAGTATCGTATCCTCACCTCTTGTCGCTGTCCAACACGGTGTGTAATTTTGACAACTAATACCTACTTCATTGTGGATTATCACGCTCGTAACCTTTTGTGTTTCAGTTCTCATGTACTAATTGGTAGCAATCAAGTCGTTGTGTTGGTCTGTCCGTGGCTGTGCCCTGGATGGGTTCCTATGGATCAAATGTAGTTGGGCTCACCACCTGTCTCACCTAAGTGAACGAGGCCAGACCGACCTCCCTGGAGGCTTCTGAGTACCGTAGTCTTTATTGTCTTTCCCACCGGTGATTAATTATCTGTTTCCAGCTACTTAAAATTTAAGGATTACGGTTATAATTTTTAAAAATTTTGGAAAATTAATTCTGAGCTTGCAACTTTGTTCTTAAAATTATCTTTCAAGCTTAAACATTGCGGCCTTCTGCCTTTAAAAGATTATGGTAACATTTTTTAAAATTTTGGAACTTAATTGTGGCCTTCAACCGTTTGTATTGCACTTTGCATATATTTATTCAATCTACCTTGCCTCGAGGCTTTCCACCTAGCTGTGATGTATGTTTTTTAATTACTTTATTGCATTTTTATCTTGTTGATTTTAAGATTTCTTGTTTGGAGGTCTTCAGCCGTTAAAAAGTTGCATTTGGTAAGGGTTCGGCTGTGTGCCACTTTTGTTGTAAATATGTAATTAAATTACAATTAGAAGGTGAAACTGACCCCAACCTTATTTGGCCCTTTCCACTATCCTAATTACCTGTGCTGCCCAGCGGATTTTGTGGAGGTTTCATGCAGAATTGTTTCATTCATTCATTTGCACAATTGCGCAATATCTAATAAGTCTATAGTGAACAGTTACGTCCTATATTGATTTTCGAGAAAAAGGCATTATTAAATTTGCTGCTGACGGATCGAAAAAAGGGGAGGGTGCACTTCACACTGTCTTAACTTCTCCTGACTGCTGTACCATAGTTTGTGAAGTGTCAGCTTGCTTATGTAGCTCTAAATAAAGACCTGCTCATGGGGTTTTAACTCGCTCCTTTATAGTAGTGAAAGTTTCGCCCATAGTAGCAGCAAGTGTTTCGACCGCTTTTCAGATTATGCTACTACCGGTACTCATCGATACAACAAATGAATACTTACCCCTCACCGTAGCCCAATGTGACTGTGAGCAGTCCTGCTCCAACTGTTGAAACTGTCTACAAATGCCACATGTAGCTGGTACAGATTTCGTACATGGCTACTCTGGACCTGATAAGTTACAAAATTTGCACCTCACTGGTGTTAAATACATTTGCCTGGTATTTCGTCTAAAGAATTAGAAATCTGCAGGTTCCTGAGGTTTAGCAAACAACACTCTGAGTGTGGAATTAATGTCCCTGCGATTCGACTTGACCACAAACGATTAGAAATTCAGAAAGCTCAACACGAATATGCTTCATTCACTGCACTGTGTAGCGCGGGGGTGGAGGTCCAGACGGTTATGACGATGATGGCGTAACGTGATCCTGTTATGGGCGGCGTCAACCGACTTAAACATTTCTAACGCTAATATGTTGGCGCCTGGATTAAGACCCCGGCTTTTGTCGGGATGACGGAGCATAGAGTGCGATAGAGCAAGACGACTGACGCTCTGAACAATAATCAAGAAACATTAACGGCACATGAATTTATTAATTTAAAGTTACAATCGTGTATTCTTCTCTGTGGCGGCGCCCAGGCCAGCGGCAATGGAGCGGGTGACCTCACAAGTGTATGTCTCAACAACAACTTTTGGAGGTCATCGTCGAGGTGGCTTCCATTCACGTAAACATGGTGTTGGTCGGGTGGGCAGCGGGTGTTGGACAGAGTAGCTCGTACAGCAGGCACTGCTGCCGTGGACAACGGCGGCCTATTACCAGAGCACTAACGTGGACATCGAAGGGGTGTGTTCGAGTACTTTCTCAGCAGCTCTGATTGCAACATCGGGCGTTAAATTGTCTTGTCTTGGTTTGGTGTTGGCAATAATAGATCTCTGTTGTCTAACAGTATGCCGAAATTTCCTCAGTTAATAACAGAAAATTATTTCACATGACAAGAATATCTGTTGCGCTAAGCGTGTGTGTCTATACTGAATCATACCTGAAGGGCAGTCTTATATTATCCTTTTTGGGCTTTAATAAAAGGGGCATCTTTGTTCAGGGCATGCGAATCGGGCGAAATGCAATTCATGTCGTTCGGGTGCTTTTGAGCGCGACTGTACAACACATCTACGAACTTACTTCATGGTACTTCGTCTTTTATTTGTCTTCAACTGTACTAGTACAGATTGGGATCTAGACCCATTGGAGGTATTTATCCACTGAGCCACATCATTTGTGTTTTGTTTATTAAATCGCTACCAATAGGATGACTGCGACATCGATTCTGTATACCAGTTTGCTATTTGGTTGGGACCAGCTTTAGTCTCTGTTCGTATGTTTGTGATAACGGTGAACCTGAACACCTCATTTATCAGTTTACTTTTAACTACTTGTAGTAATGCTTCATTACATGTAAAGCAGTGCTACTCACCCTTTGTCAGACCCAGACTGCGCAGGTACGCGAAGAAGTTCTGGAGCCGTCGTTCAAATTCTGGTCGCATGGACACCTCTCGTATGAGGCTTCTGGTGGAGACGATGATGGTTAGGCCACTGCCCAGACGAAGGCCCACCACGGGCGACTTGTACTTCTGGGCGAGGTATGTGAACGCCTGGTACTGCGATCCCAGTTTGTTGCTCAGCTGACGGACGGCAGGGTAGTCGCCCACCAGGGGAAACCACGGCGGACCTAAGGAGGCAACCACTAATACATCCATAGAGGCGTCCAATATCAAGTGAATTTCAATGCCTCAGTGAAATGCCTGCTTAGTAGGTAGTCGATTAATACTGTCTAGCTAACCTACACTATGTGATCAAAAGTATCCGGACGCCTAGCTGAAAATGACTTCCGAGTACTTGGCACCCTCCATCGGTAATTCTGGAATTTAATATGGCGTTGGCCCATCCTTAGCCTTGATGACAGCTTCCATTCTCGCAGGCATACGTTCAATCAGGTGCTAGAAGGTTTTTTGGGGCATGGCAACCCATTCTTCACGGAGTGTTGCACTGAGGAGAGGTATCGATATCGGTCGGTGAGACCTGGTACAAAGTCGGCGTTCTGAAACATCCTAAAGGTGTTCTATAGGATTCAGATCAGGACTCTGTGCAGGCCAGTCCATTACAGAGATGTTATTATCAAATAACCACTCCGCCACAGGCTGTTTATTATAAACAGGTGCTCGATCGCGTTGAAAGATGCAATCACCATCCCCGAATTGCTCTTCAATACTGGGAAGCAATAAGGTGCTTAAAACATCAGTGATAGTGCTACGCAAAACAACAAGGAGTGCAAGCCGCCTCCATCAAAAACACAACCACGCCACAATACCACCGCCTCCGAATTTCGCTGTTGGAACTGCAGACGCTGGCAGATGACGTTCACCGGGCGTTAGCCATACCTACACCCTGCCACAGGATCGCCACATTGTGCACCGTGATTCATCGCTTCATACAACCTTTCTCCACTGTTCAATCGTCCGATGTCCACGCTCCTTACACAATGTGAGGCGGCGATTCATATATACCGGCGTGATGTGTGGCTATGAGCAGCTGCTCGACTATGAAATCCAAGTTTTGTCACCTTCTGCCTAACTGTCATGGTACTTGCAGTGGATCCTGAAGCAGTTTGGAATTCCTGTGTCATGGTCTGGATAGATGTCTGTCTATTACACATTATGACCCTCTTCAACTGTCGGCGGTCTCTGTCAGTCCAGAGACGAGGTCGACCTTCACACTTTTGTGCTGTACGTGTCCCTTCACGTTTCCACTTCATTATCACTTCGGAAACAGTGGACCTAGGTATGTTTAGAAGCGTCGAAATCTCGTGTACAGACGTATGACACAAGTGACACCCTACCACCTGACCACGTTCGAAGTCTGAGTCCTGCGAAGGCCCCATTCGGCCCTCTCGCGATGTCTAATGGCTACTGAGGTCGCTGATATGGACTACCTGTCAGTAGTTGGCAGAACAATGCATCTAATATGATAAACGTATTTTTTTGGGGGTGTCTGGATACTTCTGGACATATAGTGTACGTTTTATCTGATACCGTTATCGTATTGAAAATACAATGTGCTCATGCATATTCGAGCCGAAATACACACCCAGTCACATTAATGTCATCAACGCCTATATTCGACGCCAACATGCAATAACCACTCACAGACAGCAGGTGGCAGCTCTAGCAATGAAGGGTATATGCAAGCGTGTCGCGGGGACACGGAAGACAAAACAGTAGTAGTCGCATTGCGAAAACGGAGCTATTTATTTGACGTCCAAAAGGGCATAATCGTTTCTCTTTCGGGTCCGATCTGGAAGTGTTTGTGAAAGTGCTAAGTTTATTAACTGTTAGCCTGTCGTAGTGGTTAAATTATTTCGTGAATAGCAAAATAGAACTATCGAAAACCGACGTCGTGTCATCTTTGGTGCACCAAGGGCCATAGATGACAGAGCTGAACAGTAGCTGCAGAGATGTGTAGGAGCGAAAAGACGCGAAACTCTTAAGCAACTGAGTGCCCGGATGAACCAAGAGGCCAACAACCGTGTCTCCTGTACGAACGTTTGGCGAATGTTGCAGATTATGCACCTCCACAGCAGGCGTCCTGTTCAATCACAACACGTTGACTGCTGTTCATCAGAGACAAAGACGGCAATTTGCAATTCAATACCACAACTGGATGTCCACAGAGCAGCGACCGGTGATCCTTCCAGGTGAATCACGTCTTACGCTCCATCGGACAGATGGCCGTAGGCATGTACTGGATGAAACGCCGAAAGGAAACACGCAGCAACCATCTTCAGATGGTTCGAAGCCGGAGGATGGAGCTTTATGGTGACACTCCCTGAGTGACCTCGTCATTCTGGAAGGTACAATGGATCAACACAAGTATACATCTAACTTTAGGGAACTTGTCCGCCCCTGTAAGGAGCTTATTTCTCTCGGCACGATTGGCATCTACCAGCAGGACAGTGCAACATGTCACACAGATCCCAGTGTACGTGCGTGGTTGGAAGAACACCGAGATTAGTGTTCTGTATTCCTCTGGCCACAAAACTCCGAAGATGTGAACGGAATCGAGAATCTACGTGTCTCGCAATGGTCTGCTCTGCAAACGGTACTTATTCAGTCTTGCGACAGGGGTGATAATGTGACTTGACAGTGAATAAAATTTTGTGTTCAAATATGTATTCACTAATGAGGCTCCAGTAACCGTACATCTACCTCTCCGTTGCACATATACAGGGCGAGTCAGGAGGAAAGGTACATGCTTTGAGACGCGATAGTATTAGTGATTCTGTAGAAAAAACTTCATACGGACATATGCCCTATTGCGAATGGTTCCCGAGATAGAATACGTTTAATATCACTTTTGTACGTTTTTCTTTAGTAACTCGAAAACCTCACACTCCAACGGAAACGTGTCTCAGTACACAATTAAACTAAATTAAATCTGCAACAGGAAAGATCGTGTTTATTTTTTTTTCTAGGACTAACAATTTGCGCGAAGAGATCGCGAAAATATTGGAAATCTCCCTCGACGAGCGTGCGCTGCGGCGTAGGTGCTTTTTGTAGGCCAGTTTGAGGTGGTTTTCTGAACTTGATAGACCAGACGAGTCCTCTATCACTATGTTCGTCTCAACGTCCTCTATACTACTGTGGTACGTTGTAAACAATGACAATGAATAATACAGAAAATAAATTGAAATCCACATTAAAAGTCTTTTGTCTCGGAAGCCTTTCGGAATAGGCCACATGTCCACATCAGGTTTTCTGTTCAGAATCACTAATGCTAATACCCGTCAATACAGGTACCTTTCCTCTTGACTCACCCTGTGTACACCCTGTGTATGACACTAAATCAAATGTTTCCTATATACAGGGCGTTTTATAGTACTTGCATCAAACGCCTATAGGTGACAAAGAACGTCAGAGGGAACACCTTTTGCTAGGCACACCATGTTCGCTGATGCTTCCCGGCTACACTTGACGCCCCTGAGACGTGGCATCGAGATGGCAATGTGGGGTGTGCGTTTGCAGCTTGTGGTGCCTATAAGCCAGTCAGCCGCTCTATACGTGAAAGGTGGTAGGCCGAGTAAAATTATAATTCCTGATTCGCTTCCTAAATTTCTCCTCACAGAGACACTAATTCTTAAGGTTGTCTTGAGAAATTTGCTCTGTCAATTTACCGGTTGGCAGACCCGATAGTTCGATGAAATCTCGCCTTCCCTGGACTGGCGAATACTAAAGGTGCCCAGTGCTGCCAGCAGCATCAGCGAACACCTTGTCTCCAACAAAAGTTGTTCCCACGATGTACTGTGCCAGCTCTAGACGTTTTATGCAAAAACTTTGAAACACTCGGTATAAAATCATTAACACTTCTCACAGTAAAGACGTTACAGGTGGTGAAGGACTTCTATTAGACTGTGCAGGGAATAAGATGCAGAATAGCCCCCTTGGTAGCTCATGTTAATCGATAATCACTTTACTGTGACAGAAAAGCGCGAAACACAGTTCTATTTATCAGAAGATAAAGGAAGTCATGCACAGAATTACAGACCAGTAACGGTAATGTCCATTCTCTGCAGGACTTTAGATCATATTCTAAGCTTGGACATAATAAAGTAGCGGGTGGTTATAATTAAAGTAGAGCTAATCACAGAGATCCAATGTGGGCTGTAATTATCACGATGGTAGAGGAACTCGGTAGATATTGTAATACGTTTGTGCGGAATCTATTTACGGCGGAAAAAAGATTTTTGGACATCAGTAGTATATCTGGTGCCACGAATGCAAGAAAGACGTATATAAACGTTTTTGTATGTCCATCCTTTTGGCAGGGCCGTTTACCATAGTGAAAAAATAAAAAACCTACATTTTACTTTGTTGCAACCAGTTTCAACGCTTCAATGCGTCATCTTCGGGCTGTTGTTGATGCGGTACTGGTTGATATGATCCCTATATATATTCCACCAGTTGCCAGAATTACTGGATACGCAGATACTGTCTCTGGCAGTTGATGGTTAGACTGCTGACTCATTATCTGTGTATCCAGTAATGCTGGCAACTGATGTAATATATCTAGAGATCATATCAACCCGTACCGCATCAACAACAGCCTGAAGATGATGCATTGAAGCGTGAAACTGGCAGCAACAAGATCAAATAAAATCATAAGGACGGCTGTAGGTGTTTTACTTTGTCACAAAAGTATAGAAATGTTTCCATATATAATGGAACGTGGGCAGAAAAGATCAAACACGTCAGAACCACGTAATGTTGATTTTATTATTAACTAGAGCTTACACAGCTTTTCCAATATGAGTACCACAGACGTAGACGAGCTTCTGCATCCGTAAAACGACGGGATCAAGCACTGCTCGCAGCAGTCCCGGTGATATCTGAGCAACGCGTTCATGTATACTTGCCTTCAGATCACGCAGAGACCGAATGTCTCCCTTTCCTTTAGATATCCTAAGAGATGGTTTCATATCAGGTGATCTTGCAGGCTATGCATCTGGAAAACCTTTGGAGATAACAGGATCACGGAAAATTGCATTCAGCGGATCTTGCACTTGGCGTGTGTCATGAGGTATTGCCCCATCTTGTATGGTAATAGTGGTTTCCATACAGTTGCGCTCTTCCAAATAAGGATGACATGATCTGTAAAGAGACCCCAAAAACATGCAGACGTCGCGGTACACCTCACAGGCCCTCTGCGTGTATACTCTTCAAAGAAAGTCGGACCGAAAATGAAGGTGCTTGTGAATTAGAGGAGGAGTTGGAGTAGGAGGTTAGTGTTTAACGTCCCGTCGACCACGAGATCATTAGATACGGAATACAAACTCGGATTAGAGAAGGATGGGGAAGGAAAGCAGCCGTGCCCTTTCAGAGGCCATCCTGGCATTTGCCTGAAGCGATTTAGGAAAATCACGGAAAACCTAAACCAGGATGGCTGGAAGCGGATTTGAACCGTCATCCTCCCGAATGCGGGTCCAGTGTGCTAGCCACTGCGCCACCACGCTCGGTGGGGGTGCTTGTGAATCCACACCACACGGTCACATATGACAAGTGCAATGTCTCTTCGTTCACAACGTATGGGTTGACAGTACCCCAAATTCGGCAGTTCAGTGTATTTGTTACATACTGTAGCGTAAAAAGGGCCTCGTCGCGCCATATAATATTATCTGGTCGCATGAGGTCACCATCGATCAATGCTAGAAAGCGAATAGTAAATTCAGAATTTGCTGCGGATCATAAGGTATCAGCTGCTGCGTCTTGTACGGGCACCAGTGTAAAATAGGCAGCAAAATTTTCCATTCTGTGGACCGTGCGATGGAGAATTCTGGCGACACTGACGACTTGTAGCACTACCCAGGGCACGTGCTGCATGGTCAGGATCTCGTTGATAACTTCCACCATAGTACGACGCCTGCCTCTTCCAGATGTCACACAGAGCTCACCAGCGTGAGCGCGAATTATTCCAGCAAACTGCATCCCTCGAAGTCGTCCAGGGTGCTCTTTGAGTCATGTGCGGCTGGCGGGATGGGGGAGGTGCTCTCTGCCGGCAGTGCTGTTCTTCGACAGACTGTGTAGCGACACAGTGGGTCATGGGCAGCACCGTTCTCGGAGGTGCCATAGCCCGCGGTCGGCGGCCTTCCAGGGCTATTGGCATCTTCATGTAGAGCTGCTCCTCCGACTTTTCTGTCGGCGATACTTTCTCAATGAGTTCACATAAACAGTTTCATTGACAGTGCACAGTCTCTCTTTCCGATAGCCACGCTGTTCCCTCGTGTTACAACTTGTCAAGCGACAGCGTGTCGTAATGCCATGCAAACAGTATACTGCGCCAGATTTGTACCTGGTGGCCGATATTGGAACTAACTTTTTGCCAGTATAAATCGATTCCGCATTAACACATTAGCTTATGTACCACGTCTCGCTACCATACGATAATTACAGCCCACATTGTACCTGCATGAGTAGCTGCACTTTGATTGTAAGAAGTTACACAGAAAGAATGAGCTGGTATGCAGAACAAAAATACTCGTCTCAAACACTTTGTACATGACTGCCGTCTGCTTCACGTCTGATGTGCATTGAGCTACGTTAATTTAAGTATTAACTGTATTTTTCTTACTTGTCACTACTTCTTCTGTGTGTTTTTGCTTTTAGGAAGCTTTAATTGTCGAGTGCTAGTAATCGTGTTCCATAGATGTCGTCTTTGTTTTGAATACAGTCAGAGAGAGTCGCTTTAGTCAACCATAGTGCCAGTAGTGCTATTGTTTGTTTTCAATACAGTCAAGAGACAGGTAGTGCTATTTTCATTGTTTTCTACAAGAAGTGTCTAGTAACCACAGTTTAGTCAACTATCAGCCGCCTTTAGTGAATTAGCAGTCTAGTTAGAAGTTGATTAACTCTCTACAGTAAATTGATTTCTTACGATGGATAGGATGTGTGACTGCTGTATATGGACGCAGGAGGAGCTGCCCACTGTTCGCGAACAGCTGAGCGTGTTGAGGACCGCGGTCAGCCGTCTACAGGCTGCTGCCTCGGAGTGTAACGGCAGTGGGAAGTCTGGTGCGTCGCATGGTACACCCCAGGTGTTACATGCTTCACCCACTGTCCCTGCTGTCGAGACATCTTCGCGGGTACCGGGCGCGGTTGGGCCCACCCTTTCCTCAAGGGGAATGGCGGGCTCAGCGGCGTTCGCGGCGCACGAGGAGGAGGGTCAATGTGGAAGCTGGCCGTGTGGCACCGCCCGCTCTACCTGTGGGTGGACATGTGGCCGCTCCTTCAGCGAGGTCCAAGCAGGCACACGGGGCGAGGGGTTTATTTTTTATTGGGAGCTCCAACGTTAGTCGGGTGATGGAGCCCCTTAGGGAAATAGCGGAAAGGTCGGGGGAGGAGGCCAGTGTTCACTCCGTCTGCTTGCCGGGGGGTCTCATCCGAGATGTGGAGGAGGCCCTGCCGGCGGCGATAGAGAGCACTGTGTGCACCCGAGTGCAAATCGTTGCTCATGTCGGCACCAATGACTCCTGCCGTCTGGGATCAGAGGTCATCCTCAGTTCGTACAGGCAGTTGGTGGAGTTGGTGAAGGCGGAAAGCCTCTTTAGCGGGGTGGAATCTGAGCTAACTATTTGTAGTATCGTTCCCAGAACCGATTGCGGTCCCCTGGTTTGGAGCCGAGTAGAAGTCTTAAACCAGAGACTCTGCGGAGATCTGGCGTGCAAATTTCTCCACCCCTGCTATCGGGTGAAGAAATGTAGGGTCCCCCTGAATAGGTCAGACGTGCACTACACGCAGGAAGCGGCTGCAAGGGTAGCGGAGTACGTGTGGAGTGCACATGTGGGTAAACTGCAGGAGCGTCTATAGAAAGGTCCCAGAACTGCTCTCGTTAATAAACGGTCACAATGCCCACATAGTACTATGCACAGAAAGTTGGGTGATACCAGACATAAACAGTAATGAAATTCTAAACTCAGATTGGAATGTATACTGCAGAGACAGGTTGGACAGTGAAGGGGGAGGCGTGTTTATAACGATAAGAAGTGCAATAGTATCGAAGGAAATTGACGGAGATCCGAAATTGGAAACAATTTGGGCGAAGGTCACGGTTAAAGCAGAATCAGACATGTTAATTGGATGTCTCTATAGGCCCCCTGGCTCAGCAGCTGTTGTGGCTGAGCACCTGAAGGATAGTTTGGAAAATGTTTCGAGTAGATTTCCCCACCATGTTATAGTTCTGGGTAGAGATTTTAATTTGCCGAATATAGACGGGGAGACTAAAACGTTAATAACGGGTGGCAGGCACAAAGAATCCAGTGAAATTTTTTTAAGTGCGTTATCTGAAAAGTACCTTTAGCAGTTGAACAGAGAACCGACTCGTGGCGTTAACATATTAGACCTTCTGGTGACAAACAGACCCAAACTATTTGAAACAGTTAACGCAGAACAGGGAATCAGCGATCATAAAGCGGTTACTGCATCGATGATTTCAACCGTAAATAGAAATATTAAAAAATGTAGGAAGATATTTCTGTTTAGCAAAAGTGACAAAAAGCATATTTCAGAGTACCTGACGGCTCAACACAAAAGTTTTGTCCCAAGCACAAATAGTGTTGAGGATCAGTGGACAAAGTTCAAAACATATCGTACAATATGCGTTAGATGAGTATGTGCCAAGTAAGATCGTATGAGATGGAAAAGAGCCACCTTGGTACAACAACCGAGTTAGAAAACTGCTGTGGAAGCAAAGGGAACTTCACAGCAAACATAAACATAGCCAAAGCCTTGCAGACAAACAAAAATTACGCGAAGCGAAATGTAGTGTTAGGAGGGCTATGCGAGAGGCGTTCAATGAATTCGAAAGTAAAGTTCTATGTACTGACTTGGCAAAAAATTCTAAGAAATTTTGGTCTTATGTCAAAGCGGTAGGTGGATAAAAACAAAATGTCCATACACTCTGTGACCCAAATGGTACTGAAACAGAGGATGACAGACTAGAGGCCAAAATACTAAATGTCGTTTTCCAAAGCTGTTTCACAGAGGAAGACTGCACTGTAGTTCCTTTTCTAGATTTTCGCATAGATGACAAAATGGTAGATACCGAAATAGACGACAGAGGGGTAGAGAAACAATTAAAATCGCTCAAAAGAGAAAAGACCGCTCTAACTGATGGGATACCAGTTCGATTTTACGCAAGAGTACGTGGAGGAACTTGTCGTCCTTCTTGCAACAGTGTACCGTAGGTCTCTAGAAGAGCGTAGCGTTCCAAAGGATTGGAAAAGGGCACAGGTCATCCCCGTTTTCAAGAAGGGACGTCGAACAGATGTGCAGGACTACAGACCTATATCTCTAACGTCGATCGGTTGTAGAATTTTGGAACACGTATTTGGTTCGAGTATACTGACTTTTCTGGAGACTAGAAATCTAATCTGTAGGAATCAGCATGGGTTTCGTAAAAGACGGTTGTGTGAAACCCAGCTCGCGCTATTCGTTACATGATCATTTAGTAATCACGAAAGCGTTACGAATATGATAGATAAACTCCAGTGGAAGACTCTGCAGGAGAGACGCTCAGTAGCTCGGTACGGGCTTTTGTTGAAGTTTCGAGAACATACCTTCACCGATGAGTCAAGCAGTATATTGCTCCCTCCTACGTATAACTCGCGAAGAGACCACGAGGATAAAATCAGAGAGATTAGAGCCCACACAGAGGCGTGCCGACAATCCTTCCTCCCACGAAGACTACGAGACTGGAATAGAAGAGAACACCGATAGATTTACTCAAGGTACCCTCCGCCACACGTCGTCAGGTGGCTTGCGGAGTATGGATGTAGATGAGATGATATGTTTGAAACAGATTGGTAGATTCTGTCTAGCGAGATTTACGAAAGACGTTGGACACTACACCACACTGCAGGTTGACTACAAGTACATGTACATGAGCGGATAGCTTGGCAGAGAAGTGACTGGCTCGAAGAATATTTGTGTAATAGAACCCACTACGTAGTCCTGAACTGCAAATGAGCAAAGCAATTAACATCGGCGCGCACGATGTTAACTTAATACGAGCGGAGTTATTATGAATATTCATAAATGATTTAAGAACGCTGCACAAAACTTAGTAACCCTTAGGAGACATCACGCTAATGCCGTATACCATCACCTCTACACCTTATAACGACTTCAGCTGAGAAAGGGAAAGTATCCTGAAGTTTCCCGGGGTACGCCGCATCCAGCTGGAGTCTTTCATAGTCAGTCCCATAGGTAAGCACTGCAGGTCGCGGCGCGACGAACTTCGAGCGCGCTGGATGTGAGGGGTGGGTGCGGGCTAAGTCTCTGCTTCCCTCGGCTTTACTCGTTCCTTCTTGGAAGTACTCCGTCCAGTGTGACATTTCATTTAGTATTCCAGTAGGGCATTTACCGGTCGGCACAGCTCTTTTCATTGCGGCAGAATCGTGGCGACAGCGCTGTTTAACCTTCAGTGCAGTATTTGTTCGTGGTATGCAGGAAGGTAACAGGTACAGTGGCTGTTTGCAGAAAAAGAAGCGATCTATCGTGGCAAGCATTCGAAAATGAGTGGGAATATCAAAACAGAGGGATAAGAATCTGAAGAGTCAGTCACCGCCCTAAAAACTTCGCGACATTCGCAAAAGCACCGAATAAGTACCTCCGACAAATGGGCGTGAGGTGGTCCTTTGGGAGGTTCTTTGAGGGGAGAAAGAAAACAGAGGGTTAGTCAGCGGATATCATACTTCGCTACAACGACTTAGACGCTACGCTGCTCGACGGGAGAACATGTCGGCATCGCGCCAATATGTCAACGCAGAAGATGCCATTCCGTATGTTATCAGAAAGAAGTTCGTGTGGTATTTATCCTGGAGGCTGGTGAGGGCGAAGGGATTGCAGCCTCACCAAATGGATCACCTGTGAACTTAGGGGTTGATGAATTGCGCTAGAAGATGCCGAGTCTGAGGGTCGCGGGTTCGATTCCGGGACGGAGTACTCTACGCCACGCCGTAACCGCTTGTTAATAACGGAACGAGCGTATTCAAAAGGAGGGGGCCATGCCTCCGCCGCAGAGTCACGGACACGGCACTGAGGGAAGAATACGCCGTCGGCACGCGGCTTCAACACGCGCCGTCGCCGTGTACAACTCCGCCGTTCCGCAGCTGCGAGGAATTGAGCGAGTTAGAACACATTGTATCTCTGTGTTTGTTCAGAGGGTCTTATGTCTCAATAAATAACTGTTAATGGAACCAACAATGTTTCACTCACCTCAGCCACTGTGCCAAGGAGAAATTCACTCCACCGTTCACAAAGTATCGCTTTCCTTCCAGCCATCCCTGACAGCCGATCGGGGTGGCTAAGCGGTTCTATGCGCTACAGTCTGGAACCGCGTGACAGCTACGGTCGCAGTTTCGAGTCCTGCCTCGGGCACGGATGTGTGTGATGTCTTTAGGTTAATTAGGTTTAAGTAGTTCGAAGTTCTAGGGGACTGACGACCTTAGAAGTTAAGTCCCATAGTGCTCAGAGCCATTTGAGCCATCACTGACCAAAAAAAAGACCTTTGCTCTCCTCTGCCACTTGAGAGGTGGCAGAAGCCTTCCTCTCATATTTCTATCTTACACTGAGTAATTCGATTTTCCTCTCTAACTGCATGCGGTGAAAAGTTGCTATTCCTTCACACGCGGACTTCCCACGCAGCGTCTCTCGTCACCCAGGTGGTCCGGTGACAGGCGGGCTCTGCTGATCTTGATAGGGTTAAGCCGACGGGTGTGGGGAGTCGAGTGAATGCTTTCCAGACGCCGACATTGTCAGTAGAGCGGCGGAGACACGCCCGCAGGAGCCTGAAGGAGCGGCTGGGCTAGAGAGTCCGTTACTTCGCAGAAAATTAGCGAAAACACTTTCTGGCGGGCTACCAGCGAGACGTGGGAATGACTTGTGTCCCCAGGCAGTCTTGGAGCCCAAATTCCCGCGTTTTCTGCCAAATCGTAACTGTGATTGGTTTGCTCAGGACATAGCTCCGTGACGTAGCAAAATCAGGCAGAAATTGGCGCCAAGAATCTCCATTGGTGGAAAGGTAGTGCTTCGGCAATAGAGTGGAATTTTCCGCCGGTTTTCGAGTTGCTGATTGGAACGTTTGACCACGGCTACTGTCGTGGGGGCGGGAATGTTCTGTGTTCGGTTTGTACGGGTGCTCTTGTGGTGGTCGGCTCTCGCCTTTCGGTCGGAGTAGGTTACAAGACTGAGCTCTCGCTGCTCTGGACAGCATGCTTTCCGTTGGCTGTCTAATATACTTTTATTTGATTGTAACTGTTTAACAAAGTTGCTGAAGTTTCGACTTCAACGTAACATTCCGAGTACAGTTGTCAATTGAGCGTTCTGCGTACAAGCGGCCTACGTTGTCTGTCTTGGACAGTTTTGGCTAAAGTTGACTGTATCGGAGTTACTGTGTGACTTCGCTTGTTAAAATCAGTCAGTGTACCGTCAGTGATTGTGTGGCGAGCCTTCTTCGTCTCCCTCAGAGGCGCATTTGCATTTATAGGAAGTCTTTAGTCTGGAATAACCAGACCAGGACAATTTGTTTCGGGCTATACTCGCGACATTATCACCACCACGACGGGACGTCGAAGCAACGAGCCATCGCTTCCGGTACGCCAGATCGTGTCCTTACAGTTAAGAAGACAGCTTGGTAATGTATGTCCGCAGCACCGGCAGATTAGGGAATCTGCACTGTGATAATCAGAGCTCAGCAGAGCGCGCCTGTTCGTCTTTTTCTAACTTTGTTCTGTCTTGGGTGTTGATTGAGTTCTCACTACTGTAGCAGCAGTTAATGTTGGGTTGCTTCTGTGTTTTTCTCTTTAGATTTGAGTTGCAAGGGATTGGCTCCACATACCACTTCGTCATAAATGTCACAATCTAGTTTATGGACAGCTTCATCTTCACAGCATTTATTTGAGTATCCAGTTTGATCCAGTTTAACGTATTCTAAATGTTTAATGCGTTTTTGTTTATTATTTAGTGTTTAGTCTTAATAAATCATATTGTTATTTTGGACAGAACGTTCATTCTTTTAATCGGTAGAGCAACCCTATCATTTCTCACTACGTTAATGAAACCTTCCTTTATTTAACTTATTTACCAAATTAAATTACTGCAGGTGCCAAACTCTTTTCTACTCCACTTGGAGGGTCTATTACAGTCAGTTCGCGTATCTTTTTAATCCATGTGCAACAGCAAAAGTCGGAGTTAGAATAGAGGGGCTTAGAGCATCATTTACTTATGTAGATTCTAGAAGAATTTAGTGTTAAATACACTGCTAGCCCCGGCACCTCGCACACTGACGCCCCACATCTAATGTCACTAAACCCCGATCCACTACATCTGTTGTCAGATAACCTTGGCTTCATTATGAGTTGTACACGGTAGGGAATTTGTATACAAGAAATTCTTGTCGCCATCGCCAGCAATGGGCTGCGAACAACCCAGAGACAACAGACGACAACCTGCAGCCAGCGGACAGTATTTCAGTACATTGGTTCCAGATGTTCAAAAAGTGATAAAAACTACAACCTTTGCGCCAAAATTCTCATTTGGATCAGAAAATATAAATTGAAAGGCTAGGCTACAAGACTAATAATTTCTCAGTAGGTTTTCTAGTCTTTGTGATCTTTCGAAACTCCATAGATATGGTAGCGAAACAACTTAACCCACTGAAGAGGCAGACAACGAAAGCTAGATTTCAAGTTTTCTTTGAGAAGATGCACTTTATGACTAACACAAATTCAGCATCAAGGGAAATGAAGGTCGGAAAGGAAAAACTAAGCAGGCAGAAACTTTTAAATACCAAGGTGAATGGATAGAGCCTAACCTATCCGAGAAAGAAGCTTTCGTGTTATGCATTAACAAAATTGAAATGCCTTGTCAACTAACTAAAGTGGTCTACAACAAGAATGCGATATCCTTAAATGCCAAAATTACACACTACCTGCTCTGTTATTATATCGGAGGCTCTGTATGCGGCAGAGACCGTTACAGTGAACAAGAAGAGTCTGATGGAGAGACTTGAGAACAAAGAAAGGAATATTCTGAGAAAAATCTTGGATTCCGTCAAGAAGGCAACACAACCACGAACTGTAGAGATAAATGGAGAAGATAAATGACACTTTTCAGAATAGGCGGATGACCACGCAACAGGGATGAGTCTCGGAAGAATATCGAAACCTGTTAACCCCTACTTTCAAAATAAGAATGCTAAAGGGGCATGGTTCACAGAAGTGATTTCGAAATAGATCAACGAGAACTTTTCTTGTGAGTTTTTCATGCGCACCACTTCTACTTTTCAGACTTGTGCGAATCGGTTAACATTTTGTAAGAATGTAGATAAATACATATAATTAACGCTCGTTCCGTTGTTTTGTGTTTCAAATTTCTCGTAAAGATATCCAGGAGCGTGATTCCCTTATGAAAAGGTTACAAACCCACAGACGTTTCCAGAAAAATCCTAAGCTGCAGAAAGAGACGTTGTGGAGACAAAATAGAAAAGAACAAAACCATAAAGAAATGCAGGAGCACTGGGCAGCAATTAAAGCTCCGAAACAACAGTCAACTAAATACATGCGATTCCTGGTTGGCCAATCCGAAGAAGAAGAATATTATTAATAATTGCGGAAAAGATTTAGCGGCGTTTCAGATCGAGTCTCAGTGTTTCGTATTTTGAAGCATGCAAAAATTTCCATTGGATAAATATACATCGTAATCCTTAGACTTCGGAAGTGCCGTAACAAATGTCTGAAAAGGGCGCGCACAGAAACGCGGTTGAGGGGGAAGAGTGTGAAGGTATTGGTGCTCGGTTCATATTTGAGCTAGCAACATCAGGTGAAAGTTTTTGGTTTAGCCCAGACCAGCAGTTTTGTATAGCCATTCCAACACCTATCTCACTGTAGCTACATTACAGTGCATTAAGCAAGGTTTGAATGACGAACCAGAGTTGGCGCCCAGGAAAATTGTGCGAATCGATGAATTCCTTTAGCAAAATATTTTAATTTGACTGAAATTAACGGTCAGCAAATGGAACCATTTGCATGTGCGCCGTTCGGATTTTGCGTGCAAAAACAGTCACCGTTGTTCGGATTTTACGTGCAAAAACAGTCACACTTAAATAGTTCTGGATTTGAGCGAGGCTGATGGTTCCCTATTTTTAGTGTTTTCACCTTATGTTGAACCAAAACAGTATTCTTGAGGTCTTGATGACTGCACATAACATACCTTTTACTAACAGTACCTTTATGTAATGTTTTACAGTGGGGCTGCATGTTCTTCAGGAGAAAAAAGTTTTTTCATTGCTGAAATTTCCTTTAAACTGTTAATTTATTAACTTGGATGTGTAACCAATTATTGTTAAATAATAAATTTGTGTCAACAAGGCTAGGACCAAATAAATGTGCCTACACCTTCCCCATCCTGGCTCTGCTACCGTTAGTACAACTCACTATTGTTCAGTTGTTTAGAGTCCTTTCCATATTACCATGAATTGGGGCTAACAACCTGTGAATAATTATGTAATGACCCCATTTTTTCATCATTAGGCTGCCAATATGGGTTAATAGCTGATTTCGTTTTCTGTACCCCTAGAGGCTGAAATCAGCTGATTGTGTTAGACTAATAGACTTTAGTCTTATAATTGCATCTAGTAAAGGAAAAATGACGTCATTTAATAATCTTTATCAAGCAAACATAATAGAAGACATTAAACGGTTTCAGAGACGCTCTGAAAGGATTGTAATAACTCTTTACAGCCCTTAAGAAAGTTCAACTGAAGTGGGCAGGAAAATTCGAGGATGTCTTTGGAAGGCAGGCAATGTCTCCCACGGAAGATAACCGACATTAGACGTAGTTTATGCCAAAATTACACTTTCTTCATGGCGTATTTCTGGCAGGAACCGTGAGAATAAGACAGATTAAAACATACATCGAGACATGTGTATCATTTTGTTTTCTCTCTTCATTCAGGAATGGAATAGGTTACAAAAACGATAATACTGGAGTTACGCTCCCTCTATGTAGAAGCTTGAAAACTACGTCATAACGACACTAAACCTCCATTACTGCAATGGAATCCAATATCTTCGAGGACTTCACTTTGACAGCGATAAAGCGGTGCAAGCTAAGGTGAGGTTGTGGCTCTGTCAATAAAGTCAAACATACTACACTGATGATATCAACAAACTTGTCTTCGTCGCCTGGGCAATTGTACTGAGAAATTAATATGTAGACATGAAGGATAAAGATGTAGAATAGTAATAAAGTTTTTTTTATTAAAAATACTTTAAGATTTTTCACATTAAAAATTCGGAGATATTAGTCTTTAGCACGTCTCACGGCTTCACGGGGCTGTTCTGTCTGTAAAAGTAGAGACTCGCGAAGAAATAAATTTCCGCCCTCTGTAATAGTTTTGGTCTCCCATCATACAGTCTATTCAATGTTCTTCGTATTTACATTCACCTGAATATACGGGGTGCTCAAAAAGTCTCTCCGCAGTGCCGTATGATTGTTAGCCGCGCGTGCCATATGCCGCAGTGAGTATACCGAAATGAAATTCAGTGAAATACAAGTTATTAATTTACTGCATATTGATTTTTAGTTACAAATTTTCACATTAAATGTTGGAAGTGTCCCCTCTGTAATTTAATACACAATTCAAGTTTTCATCGATGGATTTTGGATGGCTTTTACAGACAGTTGCTTTCGCTGCTCCCCAGAAGAAAAAGTCAGGTGGCGTTTGGTCAGGCGATCGTGGAGGCCAAAATCCCTGTGAAATTATGCGATCACCAAAAACATCAGCAAGCAGTGACATTGAACGCGAGCTGTATGCGTGGTTGCACCATCTTGTTGAACATAACCGTTCAGTATTTCACTTAACACAAGTTCTCGTATGAATGGGTAGAGAATATAACTGCAGTATCGTTATGTGTTTACTGTCTCGTTGAAAAACCCAGCCAGGCGAACAGTCTTGCGGCACGCGGAATAACAATCATACGGCACTGCAGAGCGACTTTTTGAACACCCCGTGCGATCAATAAACTCAGCTAATCGTCGTACTCAGCTGATTCCATTCCATTATTTTTGTCCGACCAGCTCGGACGGTTTTGATGTCAGTTGCAGCTTTAATCGTTTCGTTGTGGTTCTGGCTTGATTATCTACACCGATGGAACAAAAATTCCACAACAGGAATACCCTGCATCTCCTTTTCTATGCCCACAGCTCGAAGTCCTGTAAATCCTGAAGACTGCCTAAGAGCGCTTCTATTTTACGGCAAAGACTTAGCCGTTATGAAAGATCTCAAGTTTATACTTTCAACTAATATCTCAAAGATATTAATAGTGCGGTCGCAGGTTCGAATCCTGCCTCAGGCATGCACGTGTGTGATGTCCTTAGGTTTAACTAGTTCTAAGTTCTAGGGGACTGATGACCTCAGAAGTTAAGACCCATAGTGCTCAGAGCCATTTTTTATTAATAGTGTGATTCCCAGAGCGTCCTTAAAAACATTCATTACCGGAGGTGGAGTAAAACAACCAACCGTTGCAGTCTGTCTGTGGCTTTGGAATACGTTAGCAGTATGGGGTTGGGTACACCATCCATTTGCTCATCCTGGTATGATGAGGACGTTGATGTATTAGCGAAGAAACCTGCCGCTATAGGCGCTCTCTTTGATACTAAATTGCCTTTTAAGAATGAGGTTAAGAGCCATGGAAAACATCTGTAGCAAGAGATGTGGGACATGTCCCAACAATCGACAGGGTGTTATTATGCTATGTTAGAATGTCGAATTCCCGCGAAACCGTGGTTTATGAGGACAAATTTGGACCGATCAACGATATCGACTATCATTCGACTCAGCTTCAACTTCGCATCTTTTCCTCTCCATGTACATCGAAACCACGTTTACAGCAAGAGAGTGTAATTCTGAATCGGAAGCTGATGCATCTTGTTTTCGTGTTCCACATTTTACTATGAAAGGTTGGACTTTTTGACGACATTGCTTGGTATTGGATACCACTTCCCTCAATCAGCATCTTCTCTTTTGCCTACTAAAGACATTCACCTTTATAAAGCGATTGTTAATATACTTCAGGGTATTGGGAAAAGTCTATAGACTTTATGCTAAGTGTTCATCGTTTTTACGTTTTGCTTGTAATCAATTTCCATAATGGTGTGAGCTGATAAACCTCAACTGTCTAATTTACTTCAAAATCTGTTTGTTATCGATTTAGAGCGGGCACAGTTGTGACAGCTTGAGGTCTTATATCTGAAAAACTGAATTTATATATTCTATCCATACAATTCAGTGTACATTGTAATCATGTGGTTTAGATGGTTAAATAGACTAAGCGCTCTAGAGGCCAAATAAATAAAAAAAGCGAATACTAACTGCCGCTCCGACCGACAGGAGTTACGTGCAGACAATAGACGTCAAGCGACAATAGTCAACAATGGACATTAACTATTTGTTGCACGAATGCTATTAGCATTGAGTAATACTATGTAAATCACCTTTCAAGACACTTAAACCGCTATGTGTATATTTAGAAAGATGGGAAAATAAATATCTGTAGTTAGCATGCGACAATAACAATTCATTCAATACCAAAAGCCTAAGCTGAAACTTACAATTTTCAGGGTATCTTTGAAATTGTTAAGAATCATAAGAAACTGTTGACTAAAGTAGACGAAATGGGTAAATTCGATTTTTTCAGAGATTAATCACATGATGGATTGTATGCATTCCCTGAGAAATGGCTGGATATCAATGTGACTTCGTGCACATACACACCATCGGCGGGTATGTAAATGATTACAGTTGAAATTCTGTGTGATGGGTGCAATGGCCACCAGAATGTACTAATGTTCTTCATGTTTAGTGTCATTATTAAGGGTCCAGTCGATCACATTTGAGATCTCCGTACTCCACTAGCATCATCGTAACCCCTTCACATCCGCGCCTTTGATCCGAGAACAAGTGATGGACACCCTGCGGCATTCAGTCATCCTGCACCATTTGTCAGAGACTAGCAGTAGTTGGACGATGGAGTTACCGTACATGAACTAGGCAATGTAAATAATGCCGAAAGCTGGAAGAAATATATAGAAGGGCTATATAAAGGGAAGAAGGTGGAAGCCAATATTGTGGAAAGAGAAGCGAATGTCTACGATGTTGGGAAGGGGCTTCGATAAGGCGAGAAGCATTTGACAAAGCAGTGCAAGACCTAAGTAGAAAGAGGCACTTGGATCAGGAGATACCCTCAGATATATTGTCGCAGAAGAAGCTCAGAAGCGCAGTCGCCATAGTCTAGTGGTTATGATACTACAATGCTGTTAAGAAGGGTCATGATCTCAGAACTCATGGGAACTGATGAAAAACTTTAATTTCAATATTCAGTTCGAGTACATTCTAGAAGTATCCACAAATGGCAAGAAGCATTGTACTGGAATATTCTGTAGCTGTATATATACCTTATGTGCTCTGGCCGGAGGCAGTTCGCTCCGCGCTCTTGTATGTGCAAGTGCTGAATAAACCTTTGTTAAGTGAAATTAGTGTTCGTCATTCATCTGCTTACACCTTCATCTACGTGACAATATTAATATCGCTCGGAGATCTTGTCATTGCAAAAAAAAAAGTCTTCAAGTAAAACGATATAATCCTAATATCAGAGAAGGCAGATCTTAGTTTGGCCCGTGGAAGCCTCCTCATCTCCACGTAACTACTGTAACTAAGGTGCACTTGAACCAGCTTACTGCAGTCAAGGCTGGGCCTCCTACCCTCCATTATCAAATTAAATATTCCTTGATGCCTCAGAATGTTTCATATAAACCGTGCCCTCCTATGCTATGCACAATGGATCGTTACAGGTAACGAGCAAATGTCGCACCCATGGACATATGAATCTAGAAGTATAAAACGACAAAATGAGTGCACTAAATAAAGCTGAAATAAAATATACTGCTGTATTACTTCTTAAATATTTTGCGTGGTGTTACGTCGATTTCCTGTTTGAAGCACAAAACTGTTTTACGTAGAAATATGGTTTCTGGGTATTATCGAACTCAGTGGAGTAAAAAAAAATATTTTTCAAGTCTGAATACTAATGAATGCTTTGACTCGGTATTTTTATACACTGAATTATGATAGTTATGGTCTTTTTTTTCTTACACGATGTCCACTCCAAGCCAAAGTTCGAGTAACCTTGACTTGTGAGATTTCTTTGAAATTACGAAATGAATAATCACCATGTCGTCTGTAAAATAACTACCGGAATCCTTTGATGCAATTTGGAAGAGGTGCAAATTCCGTTTTGCACATAAATTTCATTCAGTGATTGGCTGTGAAGCCGACCAAAAATTCCTCCCACAAAAGCTTCAATTATTACAATGCCGACGGCCAATTTTACTGATTATTTGAAGATGAAACACGACTCAGGATACATAAATTATTCACACGACTCTCGGTGGCTAATACTTTGTTTTAAAATCATATTTCCAACTTGAATATACTTGTACTAATTAGCAACGAATAATAAGAATAATAATCTCAATAGGAATCTCATGCGAAATGAATGATTTTACATAGTTTCGTCACATTTACACTTTTACGGAAAGAAAAAATTAAGCCGGTTACGACATATTCTGCGTCATGGATATGGTTAACTTTTAGTTCTTTGCTTTGCTTACCCATCTAAGGCTCTTTGCCTCTTTATTCATTACATTTTCTTACTTCTAAAAAAGGAAACATGAATAAAAAATACCAAATATAACTTACGTCTAGAAAAGAGGTGCCACAAAATATGCTTCGGAACTTACTTAACAAAAGCAACCTGAAAATGGCCACGTCTAAGCTTACTAATAGCGTTTGTGTAATCAATACCTAGAAATGAAGAGCCGGCCGGAGTGGCCGTGCGGTTCTGGGCACTACAGTCTGGAGCCTCAGGCATGGATGTGTGTGATGTCCTTAGGTTAGTTAGGTTTAAGTAGTTCTAAGTTCTAAGCGACTGATGACCTCAGATGTTAAGTCTCATAGTGCTCAGAGCCATTTGAACCATTTAGAACTGAAGAGATTAGCACAGGACAGAAACAAGTGGAATGGCAGCATAAAAAACAGCGGCACTTGACTATAAAAATTCTGGTCTGTCACTTATGTGTAAAATATGGATAGGGAAAGTCAACATTGCTCGTTTCTGTTTGTCATGAGTATGTTGCGTCAAGAAACACGCACTGCGTCAGACAGCAATAAATGTCATGTCGTAGCTGACCGCTTGGAAAATAGAAATAGATTTATTGGATGTTTTCCCATTGGCACGAAGACTAATTGTTGGTGTTTACGTCATCCTAGTAAGGAAGGGGTCTTGACGCAAACAATAAGAACGTTAGCGATGTTGTTACGGCGAGTGAGTCTAAGGCCAAGATGTAATGGTGAGGAACAAGAACTGTTAGTATTGTTTGCGCGTTGCTGACGTCACACAGGAGATATAGTAGACATGACATTCAGCTCATTGAGAGTTACCATTTCCTAACGAGGGTTGTTTGGAGATTTGGAAAATTAATAAACTGATTACTGTCAGGCAACAGAAGACATGCAAGGTGTTAAAGGGTTGGAATGACGTTGGTGCGCAAAAAACTTTCGTAGCCTTAGCAGCTGTTCACTTTCTACAGTGTTTTGAAACTGGAATATTAATTGTGGACATACACCCACCATCCGAACAGGCCTCGGAAGGCCCAATGGTACCAACTGACCGCCGTGTCATCCTCTGACGAGAGGGGTTACTCGATGCGGATGTGGAGGGCTTGTGGTCAGCGCACCGCTCTCGCGACCTTTGTCAGTTTTCGTGACCGGAGTTACTACTTCTCATTCAAGTATCTCCTCAATTGGGTTCACAAGGTGTGAGTGCAGCCCGTTGCCAACAGCGCTCGACACATCCAGACCGTCACCCATTCAAGTGGTAGCCAACTCGGACAGTACTTAACTTCGGTGATCTGATGAGAACCGGTGTTATCATTGCGGCAAGACCATTCGCAATTATGGACATCCTGTATTTCAGTTTACTCATTTCAAGTTTTAAAGATTCGTGACTTACTGCAGTGCTAGTCGTTTGATCAATCAGGCAAAATGAAACTGTGCTTATTAGATGGAGGGTCACAAGATGCATGGATGACAGAATCATTAACTGTGTGGTGTCACCGCCAGACACCACAGTTGCTAGGTGGTAGCGTTTAAATCGGCCGCGGTCCGGTAGTAGAGGTCGGACCCGCGTGTCGCCACTATCACTGATTGCAGACCGACCGCCGCCACACGGCAGGTCTAGAGTGACTTCCTAGCACTCGCCCAGTTGTACAACCGACTTTGCTAGCGATGGTTCACTGATAAAATACGCTCTCATTTGCCGAGACGATTGTTAGCATAGCCTTCAGCTACGTCATTTGCTACGACCTAGCAAGGCGCCATTATCAGTTACTATTGATATTGTTAACTATGTACCGTCAAAACCGACGTTCGTCATTAATGGATTAAAGTTAAGTATTCCACCAGCTACGTCCGTTTTTCTAAATTCTAATTTCCTTGTCCTTTTCCAGACCTCACGCCAGCCTGCGTGAGTTAAATCGCGTGCCTTTCGGCTTCCTCTAGTAACACAGTGTTGGCTCTCCTGCTAACCACAACAAACTGTGTTTTGAACAATGTACTTAATGTGCCCTTCTACTAATTGAAGGCTTAAACACAAGTAATTTAGGCATATCCATCCCTATTAAATAGGAGGAGTGGACCATAGCCGATAGGAATATTACAATATTCATTGCTACGCTCTGCTATAGTTTCGTAATAAATTTATTGGTAAGCGGTTTCGACGATACACTTCAACATCATTAAGACCTAAAAGTAATAATTAAAAAAAAAACAAAAAAAAACAGTGAGCACCAGTGTGATATCAAAAACAAAATTTTATCTAGAGTTTAAACATACAGAGGTGACGAAATACATAGGAGTGCGATATGCATGTATGCAGATAGAGGTAGTACAGCGAACAGAAGACATAAAAGGGCAATGCATTGGCGGAGCTGTCATTTGTACTCAGGGGGTTCATGTAAAACGATGTCTGACATGATTGTGGCCGCAAGACGGAAATTAACACACGTTGAACGCTGAGTGCTAGTTGTAACTGTAAGCATAGGACATTGCATTTCGTAAATCAATTTTCCGAGGTCCACCGGGTCAAGAGCGTGCCAATAATACCAAATTTCAGGTATTATCTTTCACCACGGACAATGCAGTGACCTACGGCCTTTACTTAATGACCGAGAGCAGAGGTGTGTGTCAGTGCTAACAGACAAGCAACAATGCATGAAATAACTACAGAAATCAATGCGGAACCTACAACAAACGTGTCCGTTAGGACAGTGCCGCGAGATTTGGCGTTAATGGTTATGTTAGCAAACGACAAAAGAGTGTCTTTGTAAACGGCACGACAATGCCTGCAGCGCCTCTCCTGGGCTCGTGACCATATCGGTTGGACCAAAGACATCTGGAAAACCGTGGCCTGATCAGATGAGTTCCAATTTCAGTTGGTAAGTGCTGCCAGGATTTCAATTTGGCGCAGGCCCCCAGAAGCCATGAACCCAAGTTGTCAACACGGTGCAGTACAAGCTGGTGTGGCTCCATAATGGTGTAGGCTGTGTTTACATGGAATGGTCTGGATCTTCTGTTCCGTAAGCTATTTAGAGATCATTCGCAGCCGTTCATGGACTTCATGTTCCCAAACAACGAAGAAATTTTTATGGATGATAATTCACCGTATCAACAGACCACAATTGTTCGCATTTCCTTTGAAGAACATTCTGGACAATTCGAGTGAACGGTTTAGCCATTCAGATCGCCTGACATTGATACCACCGAACAGTTATGGGACATAATCGAGAGGTCAGTTGGTGCACAGAATCCTGCACTGGGAACACTTCCGTAATTATGGTCAGCTACAGGGGCAGCATGGTTCAATGTTCCTGCATTGGACTTCCAACGACTTGTTGAGTCCATTTCACTAGGCTGGGCAAAAGGAGATCGGACGCGATGTTAGGAGGTATCGCATAACTTTTGTCATCTCACTATATGTAGAGTTCATACGGTACTGAGCTCCATTAGAGTTGACACTTTAGTAATTTGGTCATACGTACATGACCCACTGATCTCTCATGACCCAAAAGAATGGCTGTTTTGATGATTGGTTCTTTTTCTATTAACTGGTCCTCCCTGTCTTGTCTTCATGCAAACTTTTATATGCTCATGATTGACTCTGTCCTCTATATTTGCTTAGATCTTTTGGTGCTTTATTTTAGCTTTTATATTGCGTATGGACAACAATTTTCATTTTTATTGCTGCTTACGACATAGACCAATTGCACATGTGTATGTACCTCATATCACTTCACTACGTTTGTAGTTATGTTGTATGCACGATCACGCCCAAGATTAGTGAATATTTATTTGTGTGATGGGTTGTTAACTACATGTCTTTAATTATGTCCTTATGTACTAGTTTCGATTGTTTTAGATTTCTAAGTGTGTACATGATTGGTTATATAATGGGTCTTAATTGTATATAGGTACTCAGTTCTGTTTTCACGTTACACTGTCTGCACGTTGATTGAGTTTTAATATAGGCGACAGTGTGCATAGCAGTACCGACAGAGTACAACATGGTGATTTTAGCCCTATATTTAACAATACACTTATTAAGTTCGTGTACAGTTTTATAAAAATGTAATTAGCTTTTCAGGCTTTCAGTTTTGTATTTAACTATTGCAGTTATGACCCATTCAACATTACCTTTTTGACTAGTGTGGTTTACGCCGTCCAAGGCAAATTTTTTTAATCAGTAGTTACTTAGCAGGGGCTGGAGAAGTTCGTTGTCATAACTTTATGTAATATATACTATGGAATTATGACGATGCACCCCTAGTGTGATGTGCTTGAATTTTAAAATAAATACCTGCAGTAGAGACTGCCTTTTATTTGAAATTTGGATTACTGTTGCTGAACGAGGCAGATATGTAGTGGAGAAACATATTTAAAAGTCTACCTTGTCGGGAATCGAATATGGCTGCTATTCTTCAGGCAACTAAATTCAAAATAACGAAAAAACTTTAGATGTTGCTTTTAGTAAACCATGTAACGATGATAAAGTAATACCAGTATATTCGCATCAGTTCTTGATATTATGGAAAGGTTAGTTTCCACCATAATCAGTATTCAAGTGTACAAAGACGCTGCTAGGCTGTGAAATTAAGCACTTTTATTCTAAAAAGGATTCACCCAATAAAACCTTGGTTTGTCCTGAAAATTCTCAATTTGACGAATTCCTGATAGCGCTCAATAATTTAACAGGGGAATGTGCACAATTAATTTTAAAAAAAGCATCGTCATAAACTCGTGTTTGACAAGAACCAAACTGAAGCTAATGGTATGATCTTTCCTTATGCAAAAAGAATAGTTAATCTAACATGTTTACAGTTCAACCACCAGGATATTGATTGCTCTTCTAAATAAAGGTATCAAACAAAATGTTCAGCCACTAATGAATGAATGACATGTCACTGACCTGATCATTGTGTTAAAGCTAGTGCTTGACCGTGCTGTTGACAGCTATGTGACCAAATTAAAAATAGCACGTAAAACAAGTGACATGACTGAGAGGTATATTAATTGAAAGAATAGCAGTAATGGACAGTCAGTTACTATATCTGTTAATAAAACACTAAGAGAGTATGAGACCATGGTCATGGGGGTCGACAAAGGAAACATTGTTATTATAAGACAGACGACATATCCAAAACAGAACAATTTTCCAAAGATAATGGCATCAAGTCAGTAGATAATGAGTTGGAGAAAGCCTTCAGTAGAGAATTATATATCCACATCTTGTCAGGAAATAACATTATCACATCTGTGAATCAACAAAAATTACAAGCTATGAACCCTAGAGCGCAAATAAAACACACAAACTGGGTTTTCTGGTGCGTCCGATTAGTAACTGCTTTGAAAACACATGGAGAAATTTTCACTGCAGATGTAGGGTCAATTTTACGTTTCTGATAAAAAATTTCAAACAAAACAGGGAAACCCTTATTGATGATCTCCAATATAGAACATTCCCGCCATCAAGCAGGCTGGTTTCACTAGTGTGAAAAGCCTCTATACGAATATACAGATGAAAATAAATAAATAAATAAAAATTATTGCTGAGAACATAGCAAACGAAAGTTTCCTTGTACAAGATGAAACTGAGAAGCTAATAGCTCTCTTTAGGATTCTCTCTTCCTACGACTATTCCTCATTTGTCAACCGCACATGTATGCAAAAAGACGGGTTAGCCATGAGACCATTGGGTGGCAAATGTCCACATCACATATGGAACTCAGCCGATCTTATCAACAGATTGGGGGCTCTCCACCTAAGTACTTGGAATCTCTTAATGGGTTTTGATGCAGCATTTCTTTTCACGAAGGTGCCTCTTGCTGATTCCTTGGTACTAATTGGTAAACAGTTACAGATGGGCATCAATGCGTTAATTTGACACGCTCTTTCCTCAACCTATTTTATGTTAAACCAAGAACAGACTGATGGCGTTGCCATGGGCATGTCTTCCCCGGTGGCAAACTTTTTTATGGAGAATTTTGAGGAAAGATCACATTAATCAGCGGTTCAGAAATCTATTGTGGATAATACTTTCGTAGTATGACACCACGGAGAATATAAGTTAATGGAAGTTTTACATTATCTTAACTACATTCATGAGACCATTCGATTGACTATGGAATTAGAGAAAGACGGTTGTTTTCCATTCCTGGATGTTTCGGTTAGACGGAAGAGTAACCGCTCTCTTGTAGAATCGGGAGCCCACTCTTACTGAATTGTATTTGCAATCTTTGAGTTGCCAACATCCAACTCAAACCATGAGTGTTCTTAAAACTCTTGTGCACTGTGCCGATACAGTGTCAGATGCAGATAGTTTGCCTAAAGAGCTTGCATATTTAAAGACAGTGTTCAGAGGCAATGGATACTTCACCCGGAAAATTGACATGGCATTCACAGTCAATAACAAGAACTGGAAACTGGATATAGAGGAGAACGTGCCAGCAAAGTTCCTATTTTTTATTCCCACTACTGGATTTTCAGGTGAAAGTGTTTTTCCTCTCACCATCTAAGATTTCGGAACAGGTAGGATCAGTGAAGAATAATTTGTTATTGCGGAAGGCAGGAATTTACAAAATACGTTGCACAGAACACAAACGTTGCTCTCGCCTTCTGCAACCCAGCAAGTCTGCAATTGCGGAACATTGTATCTCCAAAGCACATTCAACGCAGTATGACAGAACATTAGTTTTGGCCACAGCAACACCTTTTTGGAGCTCCATTATAAAAGAATCCGTTAAAATACGCATCCCGGAAAATCTAATGAACCGTGATAGCGGCTACTAGCTGGATAATGCGTGAAATCCCATCATCTCCGAGACTGTTTTCGACAAAGACGCCAGAATTTTCCGACCACTGCCGCTAGCTGCAACGCCGAAGACACCTGATCTTTGCAGTACCACCAACGAGGGCGTTGCCGCCGAGCAGTGTGGTCCTTTCGTCACTGTGACTCTGACACAAATATACTGTCAGATTCTACAGTAAGGTAAGGTCTGCCCTCTTGCTAACCAATATAACGTGAGATGAAACTTCCTGGCAAATTAAAACTGTGTGTCGGACCGAGACTCGAACTCGCGACCTTTGCCTTTCGTGGGCAAGTGCTGCTATCAGCGCACACTTGGCTGCAGAGTGAAAATCCTCATTCTGATAACATGAGATGTACAGATAGGACATTCTTGCAAGCATAATATTCTCTACGAATGTGACTTTGCCTGTTCTGAATGTAGTAAGAATCTATTAATTCCATTGCTTTATTCGGCAGACGTACACCATGGACGTGTGGAATGATTCACAAAAATCCGCTTGTTGTCTGTTACTTGCGACAATTCTTCCCCCATTCACTGAGCGTGATGCAGTGATAAGACACTGGACTCACATTCTAGAAAACAGTGGCTCGAATTCTCTCCAAGCCATACAGATGTGGCCTCTCCATGGTTTCCATAAATCAGTTATGGTTTCCATAAATCACAATCAAAGGGACAAGGTTGATTTCCTTCTCCATGCTTTTGCAATCAAGGTTTTATTTAATTTCCCAATCAAGGTTTTATTTAATTTTTAATTTACAGTTCTAGTTCTGTAGGGCGAAATTAAGTGGTAAATTTGCATGGTCATAAGACGAATCAGTACCTGAAATTAACAACAGATCAAATTTACACGAATCCTATGCAAACGACAAGCTCCTGTGTAGATGCTAGCATAATCAACAATGTAATGCAGGAATTTGCTTAATTTGTTCCAGAAACTCTCTGGCAGAGTAGAATAAGTGACTCCTATGGAAATTCCTATATTTGAAATTGAAAATGCGTAAATTATTGCTAAGACTGTTTAATTCTGGTAATAGGTTAGATAAATGGAAGTAGCATAGCACTGTGCGCTTTTTCACGAGAGTCAAGGAGATGCGATCCACATGCAGACTGACTTTCTCGTTAGTATTAACGGATTGAAAGCTGCTAATTCTTGGAAATATGCTCATGCTGCTAACAACAAACGATACGAAAGAAAAAAATATGTATATAGAGGCTAACGTCAGAATTCCCAGCCTCCTGGTCAGGGGTCGACGTGAGATTCGCGAACTTACACCACGCATAACTCGAACTGTCCGCATCTCAGCCAAACATTTGGAGAGTTACTCCAGAATATAGCGCTGTATGCGATAAGCGAACGACAATAACCAAAGTACACTAATTTCTATGTTGGACTATCACTTCTTGCAGGCATTTATCTCATTCAGGTTTCTGACAATGGAGATGGTCGTTCCATGACAGAGTGCCATCAATCTGAACATGTAGTAATTCGGATTGTTCAGGCTCATTAGTCATATTCCCATTTAGTGTAATCCAAATCTCAGTTTTAGTTGAATTGTGCTTAGAAACTGAGTCTTACGGTGATTTAGCATCAACTTAATTTATATTATCCATGAACTTATGTCTCAAGCTGCACTATTTGATACAGTGCCTGTGTTGGACTCAAAGACCTTCACTACCAAGCTAGTGACAGAAGCAAACAGAAATACAGGGTTACTCTAAATGATGGACCATTCTCAAAACTTCGTATTTATTCAAGTGAAAATCCAAAATGAACAAGGTTTATACAAAAGAAAAGAGGCAATTTCAAAGCTTTTTTCATAATGTTTGATATTAATTTAATGAATTTAAAAATTTATAATAAATTGTAATTAATTAGTTTTTAATAATTATTTAATAAATATAAATGTGATAAATGTTCAATGAGGCCACAATTGGCTGCACAGAAAACATCGACGCGGTAGCCAAACTCGTCTCACACACGCGAGAGCGTATCTGCTGTTACTGAGAGCACAGCAGCGTGCGCAAGCTGTAATCGGTAGGGCTTGTACATCAAGCACTGTCTCAGAACTTTCCACACAGTTAGTTGGAGTATTCAAAGTTCTCGGCTGGCTCTGTTGGTAGTCTTACTGGGACTGTGCACAAACCCGTCTTGAATCCGTCGGACATCGTCGTATGACACACGCGGTCGGCCTGTGCTTCTTGCTTTGCACACAATCCTAGTTGTTTAAATTGTCTTAACCAAAGACTAATGCTTTTGCGAGTTGGTGGTTGAGTATTGAATTTGGTACGAAATTACCGCTGCACTGCAATTTACGACTCACTTTGGGCGAACTTAAGGCCGCAGAAAACCTTGTGCTCCACAGTCGCCATCTCACTCAAGACTGACAGTGAAATGGAATGATGGGCCTATTGCCGCGCGAACTCTAGCGGCCCCTTCTGAAACCATCACCGCCGCCCACCAAAAACCTTGAAACTTCCTCTTTTCATTGGTATAAAGCTTATTCATTTTGGATTTTTACTTGAATACATAAGAATTTTTGAAAATTGACACATCATTTAGAATAACTCTTTATTTTAGAATTACCTGTTCTATTAGAAGACATATCATTTATAAATGTAAAATACAGTTGTGTTCCCAGCACCGATCCCTGAGGAACCCTTCACTTAACTGTACCGCAATCAGACTCTGTGTCAGAGCCATTATTATTATTGTGGATAATCACCTTTGGTGCCTGTTCTTCTATTATGAGACGAGGTACTCCTCTCATTCCATTAATGGTCCAACTTCTGTAGTAATATTTTGTGATCAACATAATAAAACGCGTAAGTTAATTCGTGGGAGACGTCTAGTGTTCGCAACTTTTTGTTTAATCCATCTGGTAACTCACAGAGAAAAGAGAATATAGCATTTTCAGTTGTTAAACCACTCCTAAAACCAAACTGAATGTCTGACAGCAAATTATGGGCACTGAAATGATTAATTACCCATATTCAATAACTTTAGCAAACAGCTATGGCACATAAATAGATCTCCAAATGTCTTCATTATCCTTTGATACATTTTAGGGTTTCATACCTCAAATGGTAAACATGGAACTGTTATAGGATCACTTTGTTGTACATCTGTTCGTCTATTTATCTGTCTGTCTGTTTGTCCAACTGTTAAGAACCTTTTTTCACTGGAATGGGTAGGTGTATCAAGTTGAAATTTGTATCACATCGTAAGGTCTACTGCCTCTTGGGAGTGCAAAACTTTAAGCTTCTATGACAACGCAACAAACAGATACGCCCATTTGTGTTTCATATTTTAACTTCTTGCCAATATTGATATCGATAACAGCCATAAAACTTCGAAATTTCTATTCCTGGGATGCATGAACTCTAGGTGTACATAATTAAGTTTGTACTGAAGCCTTGGTGCTTGAGTCCTACTCGCACGTATACGAATTTTTCTTTTTAAGGTGGTCTCACTTGAGTACTTTAATCGTGCAGGAAATTGACCATTCCCTAGGTTTCATCAGTTTAATTATTGATCTCACCATAGTTAGTAAAAGGAGGTGCATTTCAAATAACAGTCTTGGAAAGCCATTTCTAAGTGTTATTTAATTACCTGGAGAAACTGTGTTTTTATTTAATTCAAATTTTCCATTGGAATAATTGCCAGTTTTTCCGTCATTCAGGTTGGAATTTAGTGCCATTACCCTGTTTTAAACCTAACTGGAAGCAGCCTTCGAAGTGCATGAGAAAAGAGTTGAGAAAAACATACTTATCGTCTGTGTTAACAGCATTGAAAAATACTGTCATTCTAAGTCTTAATGAGGCTTAAAAAGTCTCTGGATTAAAATTTATAAATAGTTTGTAATCGTCATTTACCATTTGACTATGGCTGAGGAGAGCTCGGTCGAAATCTCGTGGTATTTTAACCACTTGACGAGGCTAGAAGCCTGAAAAGATTTTATTAGTTTGTAACTGGATTAAACACATATATGAGCAAAAAACACTTTCAGTTTTAAAGGCTTTTGCACTATGACCTGAAAGGCCGTTTCCCCTTTTACTAACGCAATACTCCTCTAGTAACGAAGTAGTAACACGAACGTTATCTATAGTTTCCTACCGTTCCTGCGCCTTGGATGGATAGAATGGATTCTGCAACATATGATATCAATTTAGGTGATCTTCTGGCATCCTTTCCCTTTGGCCAACATTTGTTTATGGCTGTCATTGGTTGGCCGAATCGGTTTCGAACGCAAAGCAGACCTCGAAATTATCGCACTTTCTTCAGCTTTCCGCTTACATCTCGAAAACAATACGTTTTTCGAAGATGACCACTCAGTCGAAATTTAAAGTAGACAAAATCTCCTACAAAATATTTTAGTCAGGACTGATTTTACGACGGACGGTATCGGTACTGGAGCGCACTGAAAAGCAGTGATTTCTTGGCTCTTCTGCGGAGACGTCAAAAACACCCATTCCTACCGCCTGCAACTCTAAGAATATACAAGTTGTCAACAAATACCCTACATCACATGAAACGTTTGTAGTTATCAATTGTCTCATAAGGAGGAAAGGAGCAAAGCGAAAATTACGAAGAACGCATTCTGCGTCCTACATCCAAATGACCACTCCCACCTCGTTTTGTGCGGAGTAGTCATTTTCGTAAAATGCATAGTTTTCGAGATACAAGCGCAAAGCCGAAGAAAGTGCTAAAATTTGGTGGTTTTTTGGCGTTTCTCGTAGTGATCCCGTCGTTCGGCAAGGCAGCAAACTTGAAATTCGGCTTTAGCACGATAAGGAACATATAGAATCGCTGAGAAAAACTGTAACAGTTTCCTTACGCAATCGACTGTTCTGGATACCAACTGACTGGACTAAAAGACCGCTTCCCCCTCTTCAGGACTCACGTATTTGTCTTACCTCTCCATAGGTACCCCTGCGTTGTAGCTGCACCTATTGTACGGCTATCTGTATCTTTGAAGCAAGATTCGTTATTCAATGTCCATTTTATTCTGGCACCTCTAAACTTTAATTTGATATTCTCCAAGCCTTTTAGTATTCATTAAGATAGCTACTTAATGAACTGTTGTCTCGACAAATGGGGTGACGACATTTTTTCTGTTAATAACACACGGAACCTCCGTCCGAATAGACCTTGGAAGGCCCAACGGTTTCCACCAACTGTCGTGTCATTCTCTGCCGATAGTCGTCACTGGATGCGGATGTCTAGGGGCAGGTGGTCAGCACACCGCTCTCGTCAGTTTTCGAGACTGGATCCATTACTTCTCAATCAAGTACCTCCTCAGTTTGCCTCACAAGGGCTGAGCGCAGCCCGCTTGCCAACAGCACTCGGCAGACCCGAATTGTCACCCAACCAAGTGATAGCTTACCCTGACAGCGCTTGGTACTTTAGGTTATCTAACGGGAACCGGTTTTACCACTGCGGAAAGGCTGTAGGCTCGTCCTGTTAATAGATTTCAATTTATCAGCCTGTCACTGTAAGCTATTGACTGCACAGAATAGAAAAAACTTTTTCGAGTAGACCTTGTTTGCTTTTCATAACTGCAAACACGTTAATCAGTACAGGAAAATTTCTGTCTCTAGTGTGATGGTTTAGTCCTAGCTTCCCTAGCTCTCTGGTTCGTTGGGGTGTTTATGCTCCCTGATGGCACACCCATCTCGCTAGGAATGCTTGTGTTAACACTAACGTAAACTCCCATGGTGAACAAGGTGTAGATGTTAACGAAATTTTTCGCAGTAGTGAATATTTTTAACATCGGCTGTATTAGGCATGGAAACCATACCTAATGGTAACACAGGAAAATTTTTGCCGGACCTGGATTCGAACCCAGGTTTCCCGTTTATCCCGAGAGGTCGCCTTAATCTCGGCTATCCGCCCTTATCCTGGTTTTCGAGGTCACCTGTTTACATTTATATTAAGCACCGTCAGATGCTCGTCAACGACATCGCTATGACAAGCACGGTGTGGTATGTACAGCTTTCGACAGCCAAGGATCACCTTAGTACCCGGTTGCCTTCAGAATCCGAACGCAGCGAAACGCTGCAGTGTTCGTGGCACAAGGGATGTGCTCCTTTTAACTACAATTCGGCTGCTCATTAATGCCATTATGAGTCCAGAAAACAGGACACTGAATAATTATATCTAAGATCTTGTATGAAAATTATATGGTAATCCTGTCATTTGATATTGCATACGTCAGTCAGTATGAACCTCTGCTCTCTTACGATCCGAAGGAATCACGGATGTGGGTCTTTAAGAATCCAGTAGAGACCATGATTTGTAAGCTGATTATTCACTGCCGATGCAGCATTTTCGTAGTTCATGCAGGCATTATGTTCGACAACAATCACCTTTCGCATATAATTTGGGTTCAAGATTGAACAGCGTGAAAAATCGCATAGTTGACAACTACCTCAGTGACTCACAATGACTGAGTCAGGAGCCAGCGTCGTCACACAGATGATGCCAACTCTGATGATAGTCCGTAACTAAAAGGCTGAAACCTGTCAGAATTTAACATTGGCTGCAATATTAAGATCGCTTTTAAATAATTTTATCACAGTTAGATCGCTGTTCTCCGGTAATGTATTATAAAATTTTGAGTCCTATTGTAGGTCATGTACGAAACTGCATGTTCTACCGAATAAAAGAACACGGGAGTGGGCATAAACAATCATGCACTTATAGCAACCCTACATGATGGAAAGCACTTCATATCAGCATGGCATCAAGTTGTTTGCAGTATAGCTAAACCGTATGTTCTGAGACAAGTGTTCGATTGCGAAGATTATTAGAAAAGTTTTCACGAAAAATTCAAGTCTCTTTTCCAACTGATTCACGAGAAATCATTGAACGTCAGTGTAATATCTCAAAGCACCTATTCCCATCATAACTTGTTTTCTCTTCCCTCACCTATGTAATAAATTCAAGCTTCCTAATTTTCTTTAATTATAGTTCAACATACCGAAATAAAAGTCGATATAAAGACGTTCTGGGTAAGCAGTCTAGTCTGCAAATTAAGTAGACTTCGAAGTGTAAATACAAGAAATAATTTCATCTTTTATTTCCCTTTTCCAATACGTGCAACGTAATCTTCCACCCGACATCGTTTTCTGCAGTTTGATTCAAATACACTGAAGTTACGCAATGTCACTAATTACTGCGTAATAATACACTTCTCATGGTCGGGGTTCACAGTCATCCAGAAACTTTTGAAGGACACTATATTCGCCGTTGACTGTAGAAACTATTTATTTCACAACTGAAATTTCGACATCTCTGCCATTTTCTTGTGGTTCTGCAAAATATTTTGTTTCAGGTCATGTCATCGTCAAAACTAATCCTTTTCACTGTGCTGACGATGGCATACATGTAAGAGGATTTTAAAGTCTGACATGAGCTGAAGCAAAATTTTTTTCCTTACCACTTGAAAAAGGGCCAAAAGTCGAAACTGAAATTGTGGAATAAACAACTTTTACGGTCAACGACAAATATGATGCACCAAATAATGCACCTTCATTATAATACTTTTATTTTATTTGGAACAGTATTAATTAATTCAGTTGCGCCATGTCGTTCACCTGCTTTTGCAAGAACTCAATCGAGCTTTAGACTTATTTGCGAAGATGTTTCCTAGAAGATCATTCTTGTATATCAGGACTGGGATGTGTCCCCAAAGGCCATTAAACGACTGTGGACTCGCTTACTAACAACGATATATACGAAGATACGACCAAGGACATTCATCAGTCCAACCAGCCGTACGCCAGTACACAGTTTCAGGTAAATCAAGAGGACTGGAACACCGCAAACCTACAAATGCATCGATCTGCGACAAAATACCACTGACTTATTTAGCAGCAATATGTAAGAAGTATCGCACACACTAAGTGCTTAGATCAATTGATTAGAACGGTTTTTTCATCACCGTTTCGCTACAGTGAATGGTCATATTTGAAATTGTTCCAGACACAAATTTCTTCCCGGCACGTGAGAGGGCAACCTTACTGCTTTCCTAATTGTTTTCACCAGCGCAGTTCTTATTGTTTCCGTGAGTCGCGTTTACTGCCCGATCGAAGAAGTATTGTCTATTGTTCTTAACAGTATCATTGACTGATTTTCTGCAAATGGTCTCGCCATCGATTTTAGAAAGACCCAACATATTCAGTTCTGCACCTGTAGAGGTACTAAACCAATGGTAAGTATAACACACTATAAGGAAATAATAAATAGGACGCAAATTTCAAAATTCTTAGGGGATCATAATTATGAGAATTGAAATTGGAGAAAATACATTTTCGTACTCCTAAAACAACTTAGTTCAGCCGAATTAGCTCTTAGAATCTTGGCAAACCTTGGGGAGAGAGAACTCACTATTTTGACATATTATGCATATGTTCATTCATTAATGTCATGTGGAATAATGTTCTGGAGTAACTCATGTTTAAGGAAGGATATCTTCATTGCTCAAAAAGGTGCTGTGAGAATAATCTGCGTTGCTCACCCCTGATCATCTTGTAGACATCTATTTAAGAAGTACCGAGCGAGGTGGCGCAGTTGTTAGATACTGGACTCGCATTCGGGAGGACTACGGTTCAATTCCGCGTCCGGCTATCCTGACTTAGGTTTTCCGTGATTTCCCTAAATCACTCCAGGCAAATGCCAGGATGGTTCCTCTAAAAGGGCACGGCCGACTTCCTACCCCATCCTTCCCTAATCCGATGAGACCGATGACCATGCTGTCTTCCCCAAACCAACCAACCAACCAACCATTTAAGAAGTTAGGAATTCTGACTACTACTTCGCAGTGTATTTATTCCCTCATAAAGTTTGTTGTAAATAATCCACGACACTTCAAGAGGAACAGTGAGATAAATATTTAGAATAAAAGAAGGAAAAATGATATTCATTACTACAGATTAAGTTTGTATTTAGAATAGAAAGGGGTGCACAGTACTGCAACGAAACTTTTTGATATTGTCCCAGTGATATAAAATGTCTAACAGAGGGTAACGTAAAATTTGATAACAAACTGAGAAAGTTTATCCCTGACAATTCCTTGTATTCCACAGAAGAATTTCTATTACTGCAGTGTGTAAAAGGGGGTGGGTAGGAATTAACAAGTTACTTCTGTACATCTTTCTTTTTCCTTTTTGAAAAAATGGAATATTCAGAATATATCCGTGTGTACAAACTAATTTGCGATGTGAATGTACAATGACTCCTCCATACCGTTAGGATCTATCATGCAAAATGATCCATGGAACATGTTACTAACTAACCAAGCAACTAATGGCCCTGCTCACTGTTACACGTGAATAAATCTTTTTTCTTAGCAATAACTGCAACCAGACGCAATTGTTACATCCTATTCACAGCATGACGGAATGCAAAGACAACTTGATACTGGTTCTGCGTTAATACTTATGTTGCGCATGATACCGATATTACACCTTAGTCTCGAATGCAGTGGAAATTTAAGTGTTAGAAAGACTTTTCTGAATCTGTAGGTGTAGATTGTATCCTTGGGCGGAAGTGAATCTAGAGCGCTAAGCAGTTCCCACAAGAAAATAACAGAAGCATTTGAAATGTGATGCTACAGAAGAATGCTGAAGATAGGATGAGCAGATCAAATAATTAATGAGAAGGTACTGAATTGCAGTAAAAATAAATTTATGGCACACTTTGTCGATCTGTGTCATGAACAACTGTAGATAGGAAGAATACCGTTTGTAGCCAATACTTTTTAGATTGAGCTTACATAGGAACAGTTGGCTTGAAAATTTGCATAAAACCTGTCTTCGAACTGAAGACCACAACGACAACAGCCTCCAAACAATATTGGATGGTGCACAGAGCACATCACTGGAACAGCATTTTGTTCTTACGTTAGAAGAACTGAAGAGGTGGTCAAACCTAAACAACAACGCTGTCCGAATGGCATTCACTAATGTACTACATTACTGACAGGAAAACAAGATACTGTGAGACACAGTGTGGTGCAGCAGGTGGAAAATAAAGTTTTTATTTGTATTCTTTGGATGCCATTCTCAACACAGGCGCTCTAACTACAATGTTGGCAACCAGAAAGTGATTAGCAAAAACGCGATGCCTGTAATTAGAGTTCACTGTGCCCACACTGATGGAGAATAAAAGTTGTTGATTATTGAAGTTCATTATTCTGAGGATTTAGGATTAAGTCTGGGATTCATAGAAAATGTAGTTTACTATAACAGTTTTCACTATATTCTGAAAAGGATAAAGCATAAATTTCCAGACAAATGATTACCCTTATCAGCTATTGCATTTTCAGAGCTGTTCATAGTCTATTGTGCGGATCCTGCTATCCCTAGATAACAAAACTGTTCAATAACTGTTATCAATGTAAATATTCAAAGTGAATACTCGTCAAAATATGACGTTAATACTCATCAAACTCCACGCTAGTAATGATGGAAGGTCTGTCCTGCGGCGACACGTGAAAATACGACATACGCTAACTGAGACTAAATCACTGGAGTCACTTTGTAATTAACACTTTACCCCAATGCGCTCTCACTGGTAAGTGCAGATCAGGTTAAGTAACACGGCATCCAAGGCTGTTCCTGGCAACTGCACAAATGCGGTGCGGCTTCTGACACGGAGTGCGCGCTGATACGAATCTAGAAGAGAAATGGGGCCTTACTCTAGCTCGCACGCTCTTATTTTTATAGTTGCGGTGCAGACAGCTGAAGGCGCAGCCCACAACATTTGCCTTACCGACAAGCCGCAGGGGCTAGCAGAACACCAAGTTACTAAATAATTAATTGCTGCATTCGCTGAAGGCGAAGGCCTTTTTTAAACTTCTCACTTGTTATCATAGCGTATCTCCATTCTACCTAAATCTAAACATCCTAGCTCTATTTAATCACTTACTTAATCTATCTTGCTTCTGTACTTTTAGGACACAAAAACAGAAAATCATGAATTTCAACCAAAATATCCAGCATGCTGTTTCCATTAAATTGCAGTGAAAAACAAATCCGAATATAAATTTCGAAGCTCCTTCCTGTTGCGCCGATGATTTTTACGTACAATGTCGAAATTTCGAAAACTGTTTAAGTTACCGAACTGCAACTTAACACATTATTATTTTAGCATCAGTCCTGACATGCTATCAACTTTTCAGATTATTTGCTTTACTTTTAAGGCATTGCGCAACATTCGTGACGTCATAGCTAGTTATAGTGGACTAGGGTGGCACACAATGGAAAGGATATGAATTCTATATGGCGTGAGTAGGCTGCTCCCCTACAACCGTGTCTTCATAAACGTGTGTTTTGGTTAAGAGATTTTTAACTGAAAGAGCTGTGAGTTCGAAAGTCGCAAAGTGGTCCCTAAAGGAGCATAATGAAAGTACCAACGATCTCTATATGCAGAGTGGTTATATTTAAACTTTCGCTACTTGTAAGGGCGTCCATGAAACACAAGTGATCATAGGACAATGAATGTTTGTGGAAACATTTGTAAGCAAATACGGAAAAGAAATAACGAATAAACCGTTGAGAGAAACGCATTTTAACTTCTGTATGAGAGGGTAACATTTTTAAATTGGGTACTGTGTTTACTTTAGATGCTACAAACGTTGCTCAGTGTGACGACCATCATTGGCTGCCTCCCTTGCTCTCCTCATCTTTAGCCTCCACACTGAGTCCAGCATTCTCAATCATGGCTACAGTAACATCTCAAACAATTTGTGGCGCTATTGGTCGTCGGTCTCTTCGAAGAGCAATTCCACAAATCTTCAGTTAATTTGAAATTTTGAATCATGTTCTTCAACTCCAGTGCAGAAAGAAAACCTCCCCGTATTCAGGTAACGCGTCGATAATCGCGAGGAGCAGAAGTACTATTAATATGGCTGAGATAAAACAGCTTGTCCAGACCCATGTTGACTGTCTGCAGCTGTAAGGTACGGTGATGCTTGTGTTTCAACACTACGTCACCGTGCCGGTATCGGCGCCTAACGGCAAGTCATGGTACTAAAACTACAATGCAGTCTGAACAATATTCCTCTAAAGTTGGGTACCCATACGCTAAACAATTTTCCGTCTACACTGGCTCAAGCAGCGAAAATGTAATTATAACCAATCTGTACATAAAGGATTTATCACACATGGTTAGAATTACCCTGATTAATAGATGATTATACTGCTGTCTACATGAGAGTGTCGTTGCTCGCGGAGTGTAAGGAAATGCAGAACAACTAAAGTGGTATGGTGTAGTGAATGATAGCTCTGTTGAACTATGGATAACTGCAAGATAATGCGCCGGCCGGGGTGGCCGAGCGGTTCTAGGCGCTACAGTCTGGAACCGCGCGACCGCTACGGTCGCAGGTTCGAATCCATCCTCAGGCATGGATGTGTGTGATCCCCTTAGGTTAGTTAGGTTTAAGTAGTTCTAAGTTCTAGGGGACTGATGACCTCAGATGTTAAGTCCCATAGTGCTCAGAGTCATTTCTTCTTCCGCAAAATCAGACTCGGTATTCGAGGTAGGTTTGTTGTCTACATCGAACGTCCCTCGTAAGGGTAATAACTAGATCAGAGACGTATTGAAGCCTAATGAAGGAAAGTGATAATAGAATTTAACGTACAGTGGACGACAAGGTCAGTAGAGATGGATTATAATTCGGATTTGGAAGTATGGAGAAGAATTTGATCACATCCTTTTCAGTATAACAATCCTGACATTCACTTGAAAGTTTTAGATAAGGTACTGATAACCGAAGTTTGGATGGGAAGACGGGATCTTAACTCTGATTCACTCAAAGATAACCCAGAATTCAGAATCTTAACTGCTGCGCTACATCACTTGGGGAGATTATAGACATGTAATACCCTTTCGGTCTTTACTCGAATGGAATCGGTCAGAAAACTCATATTATTGGTTTCAAGTATCCTTCATCATACACCTCAGAGTTCTTTGAGGAGTATAGGTCAGGTGTATATGTCAATTTGTTCGGAAAGTTTGAGAGATAAAACATCCCTAGACTTGTACTGGTGGACAAGAGTCAACATTGGCGGTCAGAAATATTTTGGGCAGAAATTATAAATTTATGCTGCCGCGTGCTAAAGCCACTTACGCCTCTTTCATTTTAATGGGTGGTAGTGCTCATCTTCACAAAGCTCAGTTGGTGAAGACTTGCTACAAGGTCAGGATATTACTCGAATGCTGTGGTCAGTACATGAATCGTAAGGCAACATCTGAGATTAGCTTGGTGATACACTGCAAATGGTTCAGCACCCTGCATTTTTGTTCCGTAATTTCAGATTGCTCCTCTTAGTATGCTCGACATTTTTCTCAGAATTTCAACAATACTTATTTTGGGACCATATTACGCGATTAATAAGCGTAGTTTCCGGTTTCCAATTCCCAAATCTCAAATTTCCTATTACGGGACAGCAATGACTGTCGTTTTTCATGTCTCTGAGCTATTCCATATATGCACAGATTCTCTTTCTAGAACTTTACTTCTGTATTCAAGACTGTGTTCTGGACAAGGACGTAAATCTACAGATAGAGTAGACAGTGCTCCTCCGATCCAGCAACAAAGCACAACTCCGGGATGGGTTGATGGTTTCAACCTTCCTTTGGAAGTTCCTAACACATTAAAACTGTGTGCCGTATCAGACTGTAACCTGGAACCTTTGCCTTCTGCTGGCCTGAGCCATCTAAGCACTCCTCACAAACCGCCCGCACCGCTTTACCTTTTCCTGTACCTCATCTCCCGACTTCCGTTGGGAGCAAAGGAGTAGAGCCAGTTGTAAACTGAATCACTCAAATGGTCCGTGCCTGTAGCTTTGGCTGCTCAACTGAAATATCGCTGTAGGCAATAACAGTAATCCTGCAGTATTCAGTCATTATAACTGCATTCAAGGAAACATGAATTTCACTTTTAACTGTCGTTTCAAGTCTTGTGTAACATAGACAAAAATAACAGATCGATATTACATATCCTTATTCGGCGCGTCAGTTCAAAGTTTTGTTTCATGCTGTTCTTCAGCCCTGTCGCTTCTCAGTTATCGTCTTACTTTCAGCATAACTGCTGCATTCTGCCATTAGTTCCCTCTTTGCAAGTGCGAGAGGACGCATTTCGTAAGATGCACCTAGCTGTCTGTCTCTTCGATTCATTACGTCTTCTATTATGCTTCTTAACGCTGACATCTTGCAAGATGCCTAGTGGCGGGCACGTGTGTGTCACCCACACTCAGCTTCTTGTTTTATTGTAGCCGAGCCTACGTCATTCCCTGCAATCTCGTTGCTCGGATGTCCTTGTGCCATCAAACTAGTCCGTTACCGCACAACTTGGCGCAGTGGTTAGCACACTGGACTCGCATTCGAGGGGACGACGGTTCAAACACGCGTCCGTCCATCATGGTTTAGGTTTTCCGTGATTTCCCTAAATCTTGTCTAAGCACTATCTTACATGCCACACTGCAGCTGTTGTATAGTTCACAATATGTTCGAATATCCCGTTGCCAACATTAGTGCATTTGTGCAATTTGCAAAAAACGGTTCAAATTGCTCTGAGCACTATGGGACTTAACATCTGAGGTCATCAGTCCGATTTGCATAGAACATGTTGTGTTGCCTGTCTGAATGCCTCTACGCATTTCCAAATGAGGGCAGCGTCCACGATGCAACCAAACATTCCATCTCTCGTATTCGCTTTTTGTTTGTTCACCTCAGACATCGTAGCCCTCAAACGAAAGGTCCGATTTTAATACAGTGGTTTCTTTGTTTTTATTTTTTTAATTTGAAAGCTGGTTTAACCTGGATTGTTTTTAGCTATGTTCCATGGAAGTGTCAGCTAAATCAAATAAAAATGTTGTCCATCAGTGCGCTCTCCAGTTCCTTAATACAGAGTTACGTAGTTCAAAATGGTTCAAATGGCTCTGAGCACTATGGGACTCAACTGCTGTGGTCATCAGTCCCCTAGAACTTAGAACTACTTAAACCTAACTAACCTAAGGACATCACACACATCCATGCCCGAGGCAGGATTCGAACCTGCGACCGTAGCAGTCGCACGGTTCCGGACTGCGCGCCTAGAACCGCGAGACCACCGCGGCCGGCAGTTACGTAGTTACTTAGTGTGAAATTGTGGAGCTAAAAAGATCTAAATAAAAGTCCGCGAGGACGTATGTTTATCTTGCACGTTTGACCAACAACGATGATTTTTGTCTTCTGGAGTCGCCCGTTTCAGCACCTACAAAGCAGAAAAAGGGTGACTGTGAATCCACTGTCAAAGATACACATACGCTCTCGCAGAGACTTTTTTACTTTTTGAGGTCTACAATTGAATACTGAATCAAATGATTTTGCACTAACAGATAAGGTAGCCTATTGCAAGAGAGGCAAATGGCAATCCACTTTCTTCCTAGTTGATTAACTGACTAGAATTATCACTGCTTCTTGCTTATGTTATCACCATTAGCTAAATATATACACGAAAACATAGGCAATGTATATATGTGTCAATTAAAAAAAGAAAAACGTAAATCGCCTAAGTGAAAAAGACAACACGTTTGCAATTTCGCGTTTCGTCCCGGAAAATAGTTGTGTGAATGAGAGAATAGAGTGTCGATCGTAACGTGTCTACTAGTAAAACATAAAATTTGAAAAGCATGAAATAAAAGCTTAAAACAAAAATTTAAAAAATCCAGACGCAAAAAGACCTCTATTTTGATCCAAGCATCGTCGTTTCGGGGATCCACTAAATAAATAAAAGCAGAATACATGTAAAACTGATAAAGTACGAAATTTAAATACAAGTAAGCTGCTTAGGGCAACGTAGTTAAATATCATAACAACGATATCAGGTCTTTCAGTCTGAATTTTAATTAATTTACTAAGAAAAATTCCCAATGTAGACAACCGTCAACAACGCCTGCCTTCATCCGGCTGTCCCTTCGGGTCACCGCATCTGTCACGGTCCGCGCGCCGCACACTCGCCCTCACCGTTTAGTCAAGGGTGAGTTAGTACGCTGTCATCAGACGACTGCAGGAATTAGGCATCGCATGATAGATTAATGCAAGAAATTAAGTTCGTACGTAAGTACGTAAAATACGATATAAAAGAAATACGTAACTCTTTTCTTTAACAGTGTGAGAGTAATAAGAAGGACTGATTTCACATTTTACGTAACAAGTATTTATGGTTTCACTAGCTATTTTGAGGTGTGGATGCGGGACGAGAAGGACTGGAAGAGATGCTATCAAACAGAAGAGGCTTCTACCCAGCAATTATGAATGTATGCTACTGCAGAAAGGATAGCTGCTGTTAACTTTCTACACGTACCAGTGTCCCACGAAAACGTGTGTGGCGAACATTACATGCGAAAAACTTGTACGCATTTCACGAACTGCGTGTCCACAATCTTCACATTGACGTGAATGCCATACGACTCGAGTACTTCTCACTGTTTCAATGACAAGCGTCTCCCAGTAATACTATTCACCGATGAAGCACGTTAACACGGAATAGAATCACAACACACGTAATGATCATCGGTAGTGGCAGGAAAATCTACACGATGAAGTGGAAATCAATTCCGAAGTCCATTCTTGGATCATTATTTAGAGCGGCGAGTTCAAACATGTTGATAGGTCCAGTCGCTTTAGAGGAGAGAATGATGCGGCAGAATTATTGCTTTTTTTCGAAAATTTGTTTGCTGAACACCTTGAGAAATTCTTTAGACCACGCGAAATGCCACCAAGATCGCCAGACGTTAACCCATTATATTTTTGTTCATGCGGTTGGATGAACTCTGAGGTGAACAAACAAAAAGCGAATACGAGAGACGGAATGCTTGGTGGCATCGTGGACGCTGTCCTCAGTTGTAAATGCGTGGAGGCATTTAGACAAGCAACACAACATGTTCTATGCAAAATGCACAAATGCACTGAAGTTGGCAATGGGATACTCGAACGTCTTCTGAACAATACAACAGCTGAAATGTGACGTGCACGATAATGCGTATACACGAATGTGTTAAAACCATGTATTTTTCAATTGATGCTTCGTAGAACACACATTGTAATGTGTACTACCTGCTGTACATGTGTAAACCTGACAATGCATTGAATAATAATGCAAATAAACAGAAATGTGCATGAATTACGTTCTATCCTGGAAATAGTTCAGAGTAGGGCATACGTCCGTATAAAGATTTTTGCTTCAAATCATCGTTCCTGCCATAGTCCTGAGTGTTGATCATTCCTCCTGGGACTCCTTGTATAACCTTACTTAAGCAATTGTTACCAATGTGCGTTACTTCAACTTTCGAAGAATGACGGGTACCTGCTTGTTTTATATGCTGTCTGCCATACGAGAGAGATCAATGTGTGAGAAAGGGATTGCTTACATCCGCTCCTAGGAACAGCGCTGGCAGTATGAACTTACATTTCCAGCAAAGTACTATGTTCTACTTTTCAAAAATTCAGTACGTCATTCATTGATTTGAGATATTTAGGGTTCAATGTCCTGTCGAAGCAACTTAAGGAAATCCCTGAAACCTAACCGGACAATGATCTGAACCACTGTGCTTCAGAAGGCGTGTCCGTTGCGCCTCTGTGCCAGCATCAAAAGATATCTTCACAGCACAGCAAAGAGCAGCTCGAATCGTAAAAAGTAGCGAAATTCAAAGATCCAAGAGTTATCTTTGCCAGAAATTGGTATCTTCTCGATTTCCGCGGGTTGTTACACAGTGCAACATGACAGTCGTAGAGTTACAAATACTGTAGTTTAGTTACTATGTCTGCACGCTAAAGTCTCAAACTGGGGAGACGAGAAACCTCTTGGTTGAGTCCGACGAATCACTTCTAAAGACCAGAGCGACTAAGGTTGGGGGTTCTCCTTATATGCATCTAGTCTAACACCGAACCTGCCTTACACTTATCAAAGTTATCACAAACAGCCTAACATACGTAACTTTTGAAACACACTTAATAAACTGAAATTAAACCGGTGGCATAAAAAATTAAAGAAAACGCGAAAATAATGCAATACAGCAGTTAAATTATCAGATCTTAATTTTTCCTACTAAATAAATTAATATAGATATCAAAGTAATTTTTAATTTTTATTTAATTTATTTCTTTCGGGACGTGCCCCTACAGCCATCTCAATTGTGGAACGCCAGTTACGACAATAGGGACGTAAGGACAACACAACACAACACCAAGTCCTGGAGCGGAGAAAATATCTAACCCTGCCGGAAATCGAATGCCGGACTCTTTACGTTACAATTCGTCGCGCTGACCGCGAAGCTACCGAGGCGGACAAAATACCAACATCGAATAACAGTTTTTTCAAAGAAATATTTATATCCTGTTGCTTAAAGTTTCAAGTCTATTAATCAATGAAGTAATATGTTGGTTATTCTTATTTATGTGCAACAGCATTTCCTCAGTGGCTCATATTACGTATTTATATATTTATAATTTTTGGAACAACTTAACATTATTGGCATATAAGAAAATTTTTGCTGTGAATATTTTCTAGCTTTATTTCCTAGCGGGCTCGAAATAATGCATTTAATTATATGAGAAAGTAATTTTAGGACATTAGCTCGCAAAAGTCACTTCCATAGTAATATTGACAACATTGGTACACAGCACTCTCTGCGATGGAACATTGGTATGAAGCATCTTCCACCACGCAACATTTGTACGAAGCACATTTTGCCAGGCCATATCAGTAGGATATTTTGCATGTACATCTACTCCAAAAGGCATTCGTCTAACGTGTAAGTTTATGTTTAAGGGTGTATAATAAAATGTCGTGTGGCTAGGGCCTTCCATCGGGTAGACCAGTCGCCTGGTGCATGTCTTCCGAGTTGACGCCACATTTTTCTCTCATTTTGTTCGAAACTATATGACGTATTTGGTCGTAGCGGACGTCAGATGACATCCGTTGAAGTTCGTTGTTGATCATTCACTCAGTTTTTTTATTACAGAGGCCAGCCAGTTAAATGAAATGCGAGTATGGTATTGTTGACTGCGAGGCCCCATGCGGGGAAGTTCGGCTGCCGACTGCAAGTCTTACTTCAGCCGACGCCACATTGAGCGACTTGCGTGCCGGTGATGGGGATGAAATGATGATGAGGACAACACAACACTCAGTCCACGAGCGGAGAAAATGTCCAACCTATCCGGGAATCGAACCCAGGCCCGCGGCATGGGAAATGCGGCAATCGAACCCGTGCCCCTTGGCATGGCATTCTGTCGCGCTGACCACTCAGCTATCGAGGCGGACAATGGTGTATAGATAGTGATAAATTGCCAGAAAAGAGTACATCATGGACATCGGCGTGTTTATTCATGAGTGAAAAAGAGAAAACAATAAGAAACACAGATTTTTATTTACATTAAAATAGTTCAACATTCAAAAGAAACACAAGCCATTTAGTATATAAAGTAATTATTCATCTGCAGTACTGAAAATGAAACTCTGATCATGAGATGTTATGTTGAATCGTTAGTAGTCCTTCTTATCCTCTTTATAACCTCTTAAATTCTCATTGGCGCGAATTTCACCACAGATTCTGTTGTCTGCATTGCAACATTCCCCTCGCAGAGCGTACTTTGGATCATTCCCATTGCATGTCTGATGATTCGTCATATAGTAAATTTCACAGATTCTCTGCTGGATTAATATCTAGGGATTGCGGTGCTGTAGGAATCCAGTGGGGAGCCATAGTCTTTTTTTTAAAACTTGTACGAATCGGTTGAAAAAATGGTTCAGATGGCTCTGAGCACTGTGGGACTTACCATCTGAGGTCATCGGTCCCCTAGAACTTAGAACTACTTAAACCTAACTAACCTAAGGCCGTCACACACCTAGGGACATTACACACAGCCTTGCCCTAGGCAGGATTCGAACCTGCGACCGTAGTGGTCGCGCAGTTCCACACTGAAGCGCCCAGAACCACTCGACCACACCGGCCGGCCACAGTCTTGCATCTAGAGCTGCATATTTTGTATCATTACCTTGTGTGGAAATAAAATTCTTAGAAAGACGTGTATTATTGGCACTTGTGAATGGATGTGTTTAGGATGTTTATGTAAACCTTTGGGTTCATAATCCTATCAGTGAAACAAAATTTAACACAACATTTTGACTCATGCAGCCCCAGACAAGTACAAGTTTACGTGAGGCTGTTCTTCTTCTCTCTTCAAGTTCACAAATCTTTTTTCTCCATGCTGTTACTCGCCCATTTGCCTTAAACAACTTAATTCGACTCTCGTCAGTACACACAACCTTCTTTCAGAAATCAAACCTATCGGTTTTATGTTGCAAGTACAATTCGTTTCCTTCTGTTGATTTCACTGATGTATGATTTTCTACCGCAGTTCAGCCTCATAAAGCACATTTCTTATAGTTTGCGCTGAAACAGACTTTCCTGGATGCATCTGAGCAGCAGTAGGAAGTTTTGGAGCGCTTACTTTCGGATTATTCTTGACTTGTCTAAGAAGCTGTCGCTTTTTCATCTCGGATAGAACTGCAGGGTGATCACTTCGTGATTGGTTCAAAAAGGAGAACAAACAGTCTCGACAGCAAAAAGAGGTTTCAAATGGCTGTGCTCAGCAGTTGCAGAGCGTAGGTTACGTCTCAATACCCTAACACTGTTAAATTTGAAATTCCCTTCTGTTTCTGTACCCTAAGATCGGGAGATGAATGACTGTCTGTGTGCACCTGGAAATACCTCGATTGGGTTTCCTCATATTAAGTCACTGCCAGAACTCGGATTTATCCAGAAAAGTGCCAATGACAACCTTCGCTTTCAGGTGATAAGTTATGCATCGATAGACAAGACAAAGGTCTTCTTTCAATTGCTGGTGACACGGCTCAAGTGAAAAATGACTTACATTTTACACACTCTAATCACTATAGGCGCATGGAGCACTCCAGAAAATGTGTTCAGCTTGTTCTGACTCTTCTCTGTAAACTGCTAAACATGTAGTATGTTGCATACTTGACTGCCACATAAGAATAGCTCAGAAAAGATTTTCAGAAATACACTACTCGACAAAAAAAGTAGAGGCATCAAAGTGGAGAGGAGGCAACGAAATGAAACTTCATGGGTAGAGTGGGTATGTGCTGTTATTTTTGTGATTACAATATTGAGTCAAATTTATAAAGAATTTGGCAGTGTAAGCTCACTTATCAGTATCACGTTGCAACCCTCTCTGCCATGGATGCAAGCACTGTTTCGGTTGCGGAAGGTGTCATAAAGCCTTTGTATCCTCTCCTCAGGCGGGATGGCCCACAAATCTTGTAACTGGTCCTTGATATCCTGGCTACTGATTTGGGACAGGGTTGAAGTGCAATTCTACACTTGTTCTACTGGAGACAGATGTGGGTATCTTGATGGTCACTCAAGTACCTTAATATCACCCAGAAAGTCTATAGAGACTAGTGCCATATGTAGACGACCATTGTCCTGTTAAAAAGAGACACCATGATGCTGTTGCACGAGAGGTAACACAGGAGGACGAAGAATGTTTGTGACTTACCACTGTGCCATCAGAGTTCTCGCAGACCAACCCTAACCTTAAGTCATACCCAATGGTTCCCACAAAGGACGTCAGGAGTACCACCGCAGTGCCCTTCCAAAGCAATGGAGGAACAGGGGTTCTCACCGGGTCACTGCCATTCCTGCCGCGAGGAGAACATGAGCCGGCCGCTGTGGGAGAGCGATTCTAGGCGCTTCAGTCTGCAACCGTGCGACCGCTACGGTCGCAGGTTCGAATCCTGCCTCGGGCATGGATGTGTGTGATGTCCTTAGGTTAGTTAGGTATAAGTAGTTGTAAGTTCTAGGGGGCTGATGACCTCAGGTGTTAAGTCCCATACTACTCAAAGCAATTTTAATCATTTGGAGGAAATATGGGGTGGTGCAGAATCGTGATTCCTCGCTGAATATGATGCGACGCCATTCATCAGCAGCCCATGATTCCCAGTCATGGCACCATTCAAAATACACCCGTTTGTATTGTGATGTTCGTGGCAGCCTACACATGGAAAGTAATTTCCTAGCCCACCTGCTGTTGGTCTCTGGTTCATGGTGCGAAATTATACAGAATGTTTCAGGGAATCCATTACTTGTTGTCGTTGTTCTCGGATGGTGAACGCAGATGTGAAGGGGTTACGCTGTGCTTTGTGCACAGTACTGTGATGCTACCCTGTGATGGTCAGACGTGGTCGGCTGGAACCTTGACGACGAGTATGCCTTCCCTCATGTTCCCATGCAGTCTGACAGTTTGCTGTTGTCATACTGGAATGCCCCACAGACTTGGATGTTGCATGAGTCAACCAACTGACAAAATGGAAACCCACAAGGAGGCTCCTTTGACACTCTGTCAGGTACTGATAACGCTGAATCACCTGAGTAGGCTGCATCTCCATCTTGTTCTCAGTGATTGCTGAACATCTGACGCTGTTCACAATCCTTATATACTGAACCAAGCCTGCTAACAACACAAATCATGGACAACATTAGTGCACTCTGATGGCTGTTATACCTGTCACAGAGAATCGCAGCTCTAATTATTTACATACCCACAGTTGCTGTGTGCGTCTACAATGTTACGACAGTCATCTTTCTGATGGCTCAATTTTTATTTGAAAATGACCGATTTCAAATTGGTTAGCGAACCATCATCAAATGGTGCACAGCTTATAGTGGTTGTTCCTAGACCATGTGGGAAACGATTTGTAGCTGTGGCAAGAAAGAAAAAAAATGAAATACACTGGCAGAAAAAAACCGCTAGTAGCGCCACTGTGAGAATGAAAATCAAGTGTACTTTGAATACACGCTGTAGCGGTCTTGATCTTGAGTTACGTTTGAGATTGGACGTGGGTGAGTAGATGTTGGTCAAGAATGAAAGGTGATAAAGACGACATTATCACCACTCACTGACTGTAAACAAGGTCATGTAAAAGAGCTAGGAGAAGCTGGATGTTCCTTATGTGGTACAGAATAAATATATGCCAGAAACGTAGCCACTATACATGATTGCTAACGGCGATGGTCACGAGAATGTACATTGTCAAGAAGACTCTGCTTTGCACGGCCACTTGGCGCATTTCACTGCGTTTTCGGCCACTATTTGAGCAACAGATAGCACTACGGTGACACAATGAACGGTTAAAAATGGGTTACTTCTTGGACAGCTCCGAACCAAACACTCGGTGGTGTACGTTCTAGTGACACCAAACCACCGCCATTTGCGACTACAGCGGTGTCAAGCCTAAGGTCGCTCCGGAATGGGGTGGAGGTTTTTTGTGTTTCCTGATGAAAGCAGGCGCTGCCTCTGTGCCAGTGATTGCCGTGTGATAGTTAGGAGGCGGCCAGTTAAAGCCCTGCAACCAACCTGTCTATATGGCTGACCCACTGCACCTACACTTGGAGTTATTGTGTAGAGTGTGATTTCGTATGATAGCAGGAGCGCTCTCGTAGTTATCCCACGCAATGGAGTGCAGTTTTGTACGTCAGTCTGATGATTTCATCTGTTGGCTGTCAGTCATTAATAGCGCTCCCAGGTTTATTTTCCAACATAACGCTCGCCCACATACCGCTGTTTGGCGCGTGGGGTAGCCGTGCAGTTTCAGGCGCCATGCCACGGTTCGCTCCCCCCCCCCCCCCCTCCTCTCGGAGGTTCGAGTCCTCCCTCGGGCATGGATGTATGTGTTGTTCTTACTGTAAGTTAGCTTAAGTTAGATTACGTAGCTTGTAAGCCTAGGGACCGATGACCTTAGCAGTTTGGTCCCATAGGACTAACCACAAGTTTCCACACCGCTGTTGTAACCCAACATGCTCTACAGAGTGTCTACATGTTGCCTTGGCCTGCTTCATTACAAGGTCTGACTCCATTCGAGCACAGGTGGCACATCATTGGACAACTCCAACGTCATTCACAAAATCCAATAAGCGTCCCAGTAATGACCAACCAAGTGATATAGGTGTAGGACTCCACCCCGCAAAATGATTTCCACCACCTGTCCAACATAATGAATGCAATTTTGTATGATTTCATTTAATATTATGGTCGTTAAACTGTTTATTAACGTACCAGCATTTCACATTTGCAGTGGCTTATCTAACGCTTACATTAACCTGTGATCTTGCAATGTTAATCACTCAAATATGTTACCAAGACACATGTATTCCATAAATTTCAAAAATATACATTAATTATTGTTTGCTGTTGCGATTTTTTTCTGTTAGAATGCGTAAACACTTAATGTACCGAGGTATCAGGGATTAGTCACACAATAACGTCGAATAGAAGGCATTACTTAGTTATTAACATCTGTCTGTTTAATCCTGGAACACAAATCACTTTGGGAAAAAGTCCTATGTGCTTTAAAAGATGAAATTATCACCGTCACACTTTAGCAAAAGATCTGGCAGAGAATCCGGGAAAATTCTGGTCGTATGTAAAATCGCTAAGCGGCTCTAAGGCTTTTATTCAGTCCCTTTTTGACCAGTCTGGTGTGGCAGTTGAAGATACCAAAATGAAAGCCGAAGTTTTAAATTTCACGTTCAAAGAATGGTTCATAAAGGAGAATCGTCCAAACATACCGCCATTTGGCCGTCAGATCGGACCGTCCCATATATACGACATAGTAATACAAAAAAGCATCCCTCGCACAGAGAAACAGCTCAAAAATTTGAAAGCAAATAAATCACCAGGTCCGGGTGGAATTCCAATTTGGTTTTTCGAAGAGTACTCTACGGCACTGGCCCCTTACCCAGCTTGCATTTGTCCTGAACATGTCGCCCAGTACAAAGTACAGGCGACTGGGAAAAAGCGCAGGTGACTCCTGTATATAAGAAGGGTAAAAGAACGAACCTACAAAATTATAGACCAATCTCCCTAAATTAAGTTTGTAGCAGAATCCTTGAACATATTCTCATTTCGAGTATAATTAAATTTTTTGAAACTAAGAATTTTATGTCAACGAATCAGCATGGTTTTAGAAAGCTTCGCTCGTCCGAAACTCAGCTTGCCTTTTCTCGAATGATATACTTCGAATTATAGATGAAGTGCAACAGCCTGAGTCCATATTTCTAGATTTCCGAAAAGCATCAGACTCAGTGCCCTATTTCAGGCTGTTAACGAAGGTACGAGCACATGGAGGTAGTTCACAGATATGTGAGTGGCTCAAAGACGTCCTAAGTAACAGAATCCAGTATGTTGTCCTCGAGGGCGTGTGTTCATCAGAGACAAGTGTGTCGTCGGGAGTGCACCCGGGAAGAATGATAGGACCGCTGTTGTTCTCTGTATACATACATGATTTGGTGGACAGGATGGACAGCAATCTGCGGTTGTGGTGTGGTGTACGGTAAGGTGTCGATGTTGAGTGACTGTAGCCGGCAGGTGTGGCCGAGCGGTTCTAGGCGCTTCAGTCGGGAACCACGCGACCGCTACGGTTGCGGGTTCGAATGCTGGCTCGGGCATGGATGTGTGTGATGTCCTTAGGTTAGTTAGGTTTAAGTAGCCTAGGGGACTGGTGACCTCAGATGTTAAGTCCCATAGTGCTCAGAGCCATTTGAACCATTTGTTGAGTGACTATAAGAAGATACAAGACGACTTAGACAAAATTTCTAGTTGGCGTCGTGAAGGGCAGTCAGTACTGGATGTGGAAAACGTAAGTTCGGACACAGTATTTACAGTGTCCTCCGCGAGACAGTGGAGTCTTTTAAATATCTGGGCGTAACGTTGCAAAGCGATGTGAAATGCAACGAACATGTGAAAACTGTAGTAGGGAAGGCGATGGTGCAATTCGATTTATTGGGAGAATTTTAGCAAAAAGTGTGGTTCACACGTAAAGAAGGCCGCATACAGGACGCTGGTGCGACCTGTTCTTGAGTACTGCTCGAGTGTTTGGGATCCGTACCAGGTTGGAAGGAACACATCAAAGCAATTCAGAGACGGGCTGCTAGATTTATTACCGGTAGGTTCGAACAACACGTGTTACGGATATGCTTCTGGAATACAAATGGGAATCCCTGGAGGGAAAGCGACGTTCTTTTCGAGGAACACTATTGTGAAAACTTAGAGAACCGGAATTTGAAGCTGACTGCCGAACGATTCTACTGCTGCCAACATACAATGCGTGTAAGGACCGAGAAGGTAAGATACGAGAAATTGGAGCTCATACGGAGGCATACAGGCAGTCGTTTTTCCCTCGCTCTATTTGCGAGTGGAACAGGGGAGGGAATAGCAGTGCTGGTGCATGTTGCCCTCCTCCACACGGTGTGCGGTGGCTTGCGTAGTACCCATTGCGCTCGACTTGCTATGATAGTTTCTGGTACGGCGTCGCGGACGTGAAACATTAGCTGGCACACATCAAGAGCCCGTTTCGCCTGGTGACCATCTTGAAAAGAAGGCGCGCCAACATCCAGCTTCTGCAACAGCGACGGCCAACAATAAGTGACTGTCGCCACCTCTTCGATTGACGACTTCAAACCTTCAATCACTCAACAAGGAAGAGTGAAAGCACGTAATGTTTTAGAACTGTATGGAAGACCTCAGCTTTTCAAACTGTTCCATTTGCATCACTAAAATACAGTAACTTAGCATGAACCTTTGCTGCTCATTGTCCCAATGGCAGTACCAAGCAGGGTCCCTTCCTTTCCCGAAATGTACCTGACTGTCATTGAAATTCAAACGCCAGCATTAAAGTAATATCATTCCATTTCACTGCTTTAATTTCAAAGTTCGGTTAAAGCAAACATTAACTGGCTACAATGACAGAACAGAACTATATTTAGATTACACAAGCATAAATTAAGAGTGCGAGTTTTGTTACCATATTTTAGCTTACCTGTGACTGCAGCTCAGCTTAGCACGTACTAAATTTTAATATGGTTAATTGTTAAAAATCTTTTAATTCAAGTTCAAAGTTAAAGCTCTTATTCATAAATTGCGTAGATTCAGGTTGCTTTTGAGATGATTGTTGAGGTAGCCTGAGACAAACCTTGTTTTATTTAATTTCATAGTGATTCACTATTAATTTCAGTCACTTAATTAACTTTCAATTTACCGGTGTTATCAGTTCTTTTGCTAAATTAAGTCAGAGTATAGCGAAATTTATTACTTTCGATAAACATTCAGTTTTCATACAACACGTGTCAACCTTCAGTTGCCATGATTTTAGTGCTAATTATATGTGCATTAACCTTTCTTTTTCAGTTATTACAGTAGTTGTCCATAGGACTGGCGACTGTAATTTCCCCAAATCTAAAATATCTAATTAACGCCAGTTAATTGTTAACGTAACGACCGCACATTTACCTTCTTTTACCCTTAATTAATTTCCACCAATTTCATTTGCATTTTTCCTTTCATTTAAATGTAACCATTCCTCCCTCTTTACCGACAGATTAGCTTCGGTGACGATTGATTTTCCCAAATTTCCATTAGGTACACGCGGTTTAATTTTTCACTATCATTGAGGTCGATAAGTGAGGGGGAGGTTACAACTGCTATAGGACACTCGCAGTGAGGCCCAAGCTGACGGTCGCGTGTCGCTCATGAGCTGTAGAAACAGTTGAAGAATGGCTTAATTATCGTCAAAATGGTTCAAATGGCTCTGAGCACTATGGGACTTAACATCTGAGGTCATCAGTCCCCTAGAACTTAGAACTACTTAAACCTAACTTACCTAAGCACATCACATACATCCATGCCCCAGGCAGGATTCGAACCTGCGACCGTAGCGGTCGCGCGGTTCCAGGCTGTAGCGCCTAGAACCGCTCGGCCACTACGGCCGGCTATGGCCAATTAAACTCAAAATCAAAAGGCAACAGAAATGGTCATGAGAATGTTGACAATCGCAGCAATTAGATTGGACGTGAGTGTGATGATAGTGGATCATTGCATATTGGACATCACTGGATCGAAGAGCTGAGTGACAATTGCACGTTAGCCACCACTGTACTAAAGTGTCATATGACATCAATGATCGAGCGAGGTGGCGCAGTGGTTAGCACACTGGACTCGCTTTCTGGAGAAGGGCGGTCCAAACCCGCGTCTGCCCGACCTGATTTACGTTTTCCGTGATTTCCCTGAATCGCTTGAGGCAATTGCCGGGATGGTTCCTTTCAAAGGCAACGGCCGCCTTCCTTCCCCATTCTTCGCTAATCCGATGGGACTTCTGACCTCACTGTTTGACCCCCTCCCCGAAATCAGTTAGCCAACAACCAGAAGAAGACATCAGTGATTGTAATTGTTTTCATACTGTGCTGTGGCAGAAATAGCAGAGAATTATTGAAACTGGCATCCTTAAAATATACTTGACGTTTTCATTACTGAAGTCATGCTCCTCACTGCCCTACGATTTTCACTTAACAGTACTCTGACGTCTCACTGAGTCAATGAGGTCACTAACTGGAGCCGTCAACTGCTGCAAAATGGACATCACCTGTAGAGGACGCCAGGTAGGAGATGTCTATAGCTACTCTTGGCGAGGTTTTGTCGGATCTGCACATCTCCAAACGAACCTCCAGCTTAGTTATTACAAATAGACATGTGAGCACATACTTACTAACGTAAGTGGAGTGTTGTGTGAGAGCAATTAATGGTCAAACATTTTGCGTTGGAGCAGAGATTTTATTTGTTCAACACTGGCAACTTCGAAAGTTGCACACTGGTAACAGCTCATATACGGGGTGGATCACCCAAAAACTGCAACCCAAATATTGCGGGAATTGAAAGTGCTATTGATGTGCAGTTTTCGCACAATGGATTGGTAGTCAGCGGTTCGTACTGTTGTCCAATGAACAGATTCTATTAATACTCAGGAAGTGTATTTTTTGTGCAAACATACTCTTTTGAAATGGAACCATGCCTATTGACGTTAACAATTTAAAAGTAGGATAAATTAGAATGTCAGTGGCGTTTGTTGCAGGATTTTATTGAGAGTCGTTTACAGATACAAGTTTGAAAAGTTTCCACACCTACTTTTGTTTGTGCCATTCGATCTGCATGGTTACTAAGTATGTCGTTATGTTTGCTGACAGGGTGATTCTGCGTTCCTTGAGTACATTGCGACTTACTAGTCAGTTAGTGTGTGAGAATCCAAGTAATAGGTCGTGATTGGAAGATGGGATTTACCAATGCAGAAAGAGCAGAAATGCTCATGGTCTATCGAAAGTATAGGAAGAGCACATTTCGTTTGTGTACGGTGTATGGGGCAAGATATCCCAATAGACGTCAGCCATCCTGGCTATTGCTAATCGATCTCATCAACCAGTTACGTTGAAGTGGTAGCGTAACACCTACACTACACAGGGAACAAGCGACGACAGAGGAGGGGAAAGTTAATGTTCCTGTTGTTGTTGCACGTGATTCGCACGTTAGCTCCCGCGCAATCACACGAGGAAGTGGCATGAGTCAGGCAAGTGTCCTATGCATTCTCCATCGACGTAGGTTTCACCCCTCTCACATCTCTCTCCATCAAGAGTCGCATGGAAACGATTGTGAGAACCGTGTTAACTTCTGTACACGGACATTAAGACAGGATACTTCAGATTATCATGTCTTGTTTAGTGATGAAGCCACATTTACCAATCATGGCCGGGAAAACCATCGAAACTTCCACTATTGGTATGTTGACAATTCCCATTGGCTTCGTCAGGTGGAACGTCAACGTTCATGGAGTGTAAACGTGTCGTGTTGGATAGCGAACAATCAGACAGAACACTGAACGCGCACAAGTATCGCAGCTTCCTAACAGACCATCTCCCACGGATGGAAGACGTTCCTGTACAGACTAGGAGGAACCTGTGGTACCAACATGATGGCTGTCCAGTCCATGGTGCACAAAGTACTACGGCTTGTCTTTACGAATTGTTCCCAAATTGATGGACTGGACGCAGAGGATCTGCGGCCCATACCCCGAATTTGACGCCTGCAGAATTTTTTCTGTGGCCAAAGCTGAAAGACACTGTGTACAAGGACATACCAACTACACCCGATGATATGCTACAACGTATTACTGCAGCGTGCTCGGACATCTCCACTGAAATGCTGGTACGTGTGCAGCAGTCATTCCATACCAGACTGGAAGCGTGTATTGCCGCTGCTGGAGACCATTTTGAACAGAACTTGCCATGGTTAATTGTTTCGTTACTGATAGGAATCCACATAACTAGCGTATTCACTTGTGTTGTTCTTTAGTGGGCACTACTACAGGTATTGTAGTAGTGTCAGTATCGGAACGTTCGAAAATTCGATATCTCGTAAACTAGTGCAGTAGAATTCTGCAACAAACACCACTGACATTCTAATTTACACTACTTTTTGTTTATTAATGTCAACAGACATTGTTCCATTTATAAAAGCACATGTTTGCACAGAAACTACAATTTCTAAATATTACTAAAATCTGTTGATTGCCTAACAGTACGAGCCCCTGATTACCAATGCATACTGTGAAAACCTTATACCAATAGGACTTTCCATTTATGCAATATTGCAGAGCAAGTTTTAGGCAATTCGAAAAAAATGTTCAAATGTGTATGAAATCTAATGGGACTTAACTGCTAAGGTCATCAGTCCCTAAGCTTACACACTACGTAACATAAATTATCCTACGGACAAACACACACACCCATGCCCGAGGGAGGACTCGAACCTCCGCCGGGACCAGCCGCACATTCCATGCTAGGAGCGCCATAGACCGCTCGGCTAATCCCGCACGGCTTAGGCAATTCGCCCTGTATAATCGATTTCAATTAAATTCATTATTACGAAAGTAACATGTATTCATTTTACACATATACAACTGCAAACAAGCACACAGACAATTGGTTAAAGATGTGGTGAAAAAGTTGTTTAAGAACGCATCAAACATTACACCCCAAAAAAGTACAATATGGCCAGATTCATTAATTCAGCATATCCACTGTTGCTGCTGTTGAAAAAACTCTGCAGTAATATGAAAACACTATTTGTAGCTACATTGCAGGTGATATGTTGTTAGGGCATAAAATGTTCATAGCACATCCCATTGTTAACATCAAGTCTTAAGTGTTGTACCTTAAGACGTGTAATGACTTTTAATGTATACGAAGATATTCAAATGTCTTTGGTCTAAAATAATAATGAAGAGCTCGAGCGACACATGTACCATATTTTATGGAAATAAAAAAGAATACTACTGAGGATGGCACTCAGTACCGAGAGACGTCTGATAAACAAAGAAAAGAACAGTATGGATACCGAAACATGCCCATCTAACAAAAGAGAAAAACAATGTTGGCGTTTGAGGATGTTATAAAAAAATGCTTAAGAGTATAAAATTTCAGTAGGAAAATGAAATAGAGCTGTAGTATTTTTAAGTATAATACTTAAATTTTGTCATTTATTTCCGAATGAACAGCTGCTGCAGACGCGTATTTCTCACCTATTGTCAAACCGAATCTTCCGCAGATTTGCCAACAGTTTTGTGCACAAAAAGCATTCTTAGTATAAATACATACATTTTGTGGTTTTTGCTGTTTTTTAGAGATGTCGATGGGTTTTTGAATACTGAAACCAAAATTCCCGTTCAGTTCCACTTTGTTTCACCACAGAGTGTTCAAGCGTTAGCGTACTTTGTGAAAATATTCAATGGTCATTTTTAAAGTGACAGGCGACGCACACGCTGTTGGTTTGGAAGGAGGAGAAGTACTAACGCGATCTTCTGTAAAAGCACGTCGTGAGGCGTGAAAAATGATTCCTTAGTTTCTTTTTGCCATGAAGGAATCTCGCGCTAGTTGGAGATTTCCCATCACTACAGGCTAATGTTCTTCTTCCACCGAACGTCTGCCGCCGCATCAGTTGATGTTATTTCTTTTTCAGAAACTATAACCTTTGGAGGCCATTAAAACTCGATACGATGAAAGCGTGTGAATGGCCGGCTAGACTACTTGTCTATATTATTCCATATATATTAGTGACGAGTATGCACCTAGTTATTTGGAATATACTACCAACGAGTAAATAAAATCACTGGCGTTGTCTTCTACCACGTATAGTAACCAAATCCCGCTTCAGGTATTACATCATCTGTAGAGATGGAGATTTAGATATTGAATTTAGTTAAGCTATTATTTTACACGTATTAGCATAACGTTATCTCTTATGACTGAAAGATAACTCATTAATGATCGATTAATTTCATAGGCGTTGTTCTCTACTGAGTACCAAGAGTCCATTGGAACGGCCAAAGATTTAAAAGACAAATATTGCATTTTATTCGTTATTTCCCTTTAAAGTAGCTCAACCTTTCTTACATTTCTCATTCTGTTACAATTAAATGCTGTTAAAATTTGAGTACGGTGAAAAATATGGATGACAAACTAAATTAAAAAAAAAGTATTGATTGTCTCTCTTTACCCACATAAAAACCAACGACATCAGTTGCTACGAATTTCTAGTTTTAGTTCTCAATTTTTTAAGGTTCTTCGCTTTTTGCTTCCCTTTTTGCTCTTGTACATGTGAGAGTGGTTTAGTAACTGATACACAGTCGGCGACTAAAGTGCGAAATGTAGTGTGGTTTATTATTTAAGGAAAAAGTCTCTAGACGCATTTCATAGCAAGTGGAAAGTTATAGTGTGATTATAATATAACGAAAACAGGTGTGGTTCAAGTCCCGGGAATATGATAAAGGTTGATGAGTCGTGCGAAGGTCAGGGTGACCAATATTGTCCACCTGCGATGACAACGTGTGCCATATCGAAAGACTCGAAAGACTGATTCAAGCCTATCACTGCATTCATGTGAGGCAGACTGCACCCCAACCTAACACCTCTGTTGGCAGTGTGATGGATATCACATACAACAAAATGACCTCCCGAAAAACGTGTGCACGCTAGGTATCACGGCACCTCTTACACGAGAATGAAGCTAAACGGATGGGGTTGGCTTCTAATGCTTAAGCTGTACGGTGTTCCAATCCTGTACTACATTGAGGTGACAGAAGTCATGGGACAGTGATATGCGCATATATAGATGGCGGTAGCATCGCGTACACAAAATATAAAAGAGCAGTGCAATGGCGGATCTGTCATTTTCACACAGTTGATCCATGTGAAAGGATTTGCGACGTGATTATGGCCGCATGACGGGAATTAACAGAGTTTCAACGGGGAATATTTATTTATTTATTTTATTTATGCATTTATTTTACCTGGCAAGATTAGGGCCTTCAGGCCCTCTCTTACACCTAACCAGGCATACTCAGATTGAACGAGTTACAGTTTCTACTTAACATTAAGGACATATAGCCTATTATGCAGTATTGATGTTAAAGAAAAAAAAATAGATATTATAACAGTAGTACAATGATAATTATAACAATAAAAAATAATTATAACAATCAATAATAATAGTAATAATAATAATAATAGTAATAATAATAATAATAATAATAATAATAGTAATAATAATAATAATAATAATAATAATAATAATAATGACTATGAATATGAAAGTAAACATACTTTTCTTTTCTGAATGTCAGTCACATTGTTAGTTGGGAATTTTCTCGTTATGTTCTTGCAGCTTGTGAGTTATTCTCATCGAGCAGAGACATAAGACGATAGAATGGGGTGAAAGAGATATATAAGAGGTAGATAGGTTAGAGGAAGAGAAATATATAAGAGGTAGATAGGTTAGAGGAAGAGAAATAGAACGGTAAAATTCGAAGCTGTGATGGAGAGGAGAAAGAAAGAGATGGGAGGGGCACAAGAATGGTGGCTATACCGTCCCTAATATGTATGTTTTGAGTTCCCTCTTGAATGTTGAGTAGTTCTGGATAAGACGCAGATCACAGGGAGTGCGTTCCATAGTCGTATGGCTGAGATGGAGAATGAAACGGAGAAAGATTTTGTGTTATGTAAAGGTACAGCCAAGATGATAGACGTATCCGATCCGGTGTTGCGATTGTGGAATGATGATAGGTGTTTAATGTGAGAAGATAAGTATTGGGGGCACCAGTGGCTAAGAAATCGATGAAGTAAGCACATCGTGTGGAGATCGCGTGCCGTATGTGGGCGTATCCAACCTAGCTGGGAATATGAAGGACTGATATGATCATACAACCGAATATTGCACACGTATCTAACGCAAGCATTCATCACTAGCTCGAGGCATCTAGAATATTCACTATTTGTGCCGTGTTGAACTACATCGCAGTAGTAAAGATTAGGCAAGACTAGTGTTTGGACTAATTTTTGTTTAACATGGGTTGGAAATATTTTTCTAAATTTTTGAATTGCATGTAGGGAGGAGAGCGATTTCCGGCAAGCTGTGACTGTTTGTTCTTCCCAGTTTAGCTGTTCATCCAAGATTATTCCAAGGTCTTTTACTGTTTTTTGGTATGGTAGTTGGGTACCATTGAGGAGTATTTTAGGGACTGTTTCGCGAAAGTACCGGCTGATTAATTTTGGATGAGATATAAGTATGACCTGGAATTTCTTGGGGTTTAGTTTCAGACCTAGGTTCTGTGCCCATCGAGAAACAGAGCAAAGATCTGCGTTCATACTCGCTACTGCGCCAGCAATGTTCTTGGGGCTTGCACTTATGTACAGTTGGATGTCGTCGGCATAAAGATGGTAGTTGCAGGTGTGAATCACTGAAGAAATATCATTAATGTACAGTGAGAAGAGTAGTGGACCAAGGACGGAGCCTTGGGGAACTCCAGAGCGCACGCTTTTCCATGATGACTTTTCCGACCCACAAATGACTTGTTGACTTCTGTTTTTGAGGTAGCTGTCGAACCATTGTATTGCGCTGTTTGAGAAATTCAGCGGTTTCATTTTAATTAGTAATATATCGAAGTCAACTGTGTCAAAAGCCTTGCTAAAGTCAAGCAGTGTTAGGATAGTAGCTTCACGTCTGTCCATAGCATGTTTAATGTCATCAGTTACTTTGATTAATGCGGTTTCTGTACTATGGTGCTTTCGAAAGCCTGACTGATATTCGTCATGGATGTTATGAGTTTTGAGGTAATCCGTCAGTTGTTCATGGACGATGTGCTCTAGGGCTTTAGAAATTGCAGGTAGTATGCTGATCGGCCTGTAGTCACCTGGCGACTTAGGGTTGTCAGTCTTGGGTATAGGCTTAATTAAACTTTGCTTCCACTCAGTAGGATATGTACTACTGAAAAGAGACAGGTTGAAGATGTCTGTGATAACTGGAATAATGGTGTCTACGACGTTCTTAATCATGCCAATGCTCACTCCATCATTTCCTACTGCCTCGGAAGAGATTCTCATAATTGCCTTGTGTACTGTGCCGGTAGTGACATGTTTTAGGAAAAACTTGTCTCTCGAGAGATTGATATCTTGGGGCTGGTAATTTGTCGCTGCGTGGCAGTTTGCAGCTGTTGAGAAGAAATCGTTTAATTCTTCTGCAGACGCTTGATAAACAGCGTCAGATCTTCGCTTCCCTATACCGAAACTGCGCAGCTTTTTCCACAGTGCAGCAGGTTTTGATATGCCGCATACGACAGAGCGGGCATGTCTGATTTTGGCATTCCCCACGCTTTGCTTGGTTCTGTTTCGGAGTTTCCTATAAGCTTCGTACGCCTCGGGAGTTGGGTTACGCTTGAAGGCCCTATGTGCAGCATCACGTTTATTCATTAGAAGTTGCAGCTAGACGCCTGGGACATTCCATTTCGGAAATCGTTCGGGGATTCAATATCCCGAGATCCACAGTATGAAGAGTGTGCCGAAAGTAACGAACTTCAGGCATTGACTCTTACCATGCTCTACACAGTGTCCGACTGTCTTCACTAATGTCTGAGACCAACGATGTTTGTATATTGGTGTCAGTGCTAGCAGACAAGCAACACTGCGTGAAATAACAGCAGAAATCAATGTGGCACTTTCCCACTAGGACAGGGCGGCGAAATCTGGCGTTAATGGGCTATGGCAGCAGACGACCGACACGAGTGCCTTTGTTGATAGCACGACATCGCCTGCAGCGCCTTCTGGGCTCGTGACCATGTCGGTTGGACCCTAGACAAATAGTAGTCTAGTCAGATGAGTCGAGATGTCAGTTGGTAAGAGCTGAGGCAGGGTTAGAGTGTGGCCCAGAGCCCACGAAACTATGGACCCAAGCTCTCAGCAAGGCTTTGTGCAGTTATGGAGTGGACTGTGCTTACATGGAACGGCCTGGGTCCTCTCGTCCAATTGTACCAATCATTGACTGGAAATGGTTATGTTCAGCTACTTGGAAACCATTTTCAGCCATTCATGGACTATATTTCCAAATAATGGTGGAATTTTTATTGATGACAATGCGCCATGTCATCAGGCCCTAATTGTTTACGACTGGTCTGAAGAAAATTCTGGACAGTTTGAGCGAATGATATGGTCACCCGTCTAACAATTATGGGACGTAACTGAGAGGTCAGTTCGTGCACAAAAATCTGCACTGGCAGTGCTTTCGCAATTACGGACGGCCATAGAAGCAGCATGGCTCAGTACTTCTGCAGAGGGTTCCCAACGACTTGTTGAGTCCATGCCACGTTGAGTTGCTGAACTGCGCCAGGTAAAACGAGGTCCAACATGATATTAGATGGTATCCCATCTACGATGTTTCTCATCTCAGCGTGTATTGTTACAGGGAACGAACCATGGGTGGATCGTGCGGCACCTGAGACATGGCTGTCATCAGTCTCATGGAGATTCCATTCGCCACCCCCTCCCCCTTTCCGCCATAAGAAGTTCTAACAGGGGGGAGAAAGTTATGTCCTAAATTTTGGGACACGCAGGGTGTGCTGCTGACTGACATCCTAAACCATGGTGAGATAGTGAATGCAGTTAGTTACTACGGCACACTGGGACGATTTCAAACAGCGATTCAGAGGAAACGAACCGTATTCCTATCACAAGGTAAGGGTTTATTATAAGGGAATGCCAGACTCTGCACCAAGTTGGCTGGCTTTTCCAATGGACTGTGTTGTAACACACTCCACACGGTCTGGATCCCGCACTAACTGATATTCATCTCTTCGGGCCGTTCACCATCGGTCGCCACTTCAGAAATGACGTCGATGTTTTGGTCGACATTGCTAAGTACCTTCCAGGCTTTGAGCTTGATTTCTTTTACGCCGTTTTCGAGAGGTAGGTTTACCGATGGAACAAATGCTTAGGTAACCATGATTGCTATGTGGAAAAGTAATACGTATCGATTCAATACTTTGGTAGCTCTGCGTATCTCGTTCATTCCCTGAATGAGTCTATTCTCGCAGAGAAGTTTTTACGGCACTTTTTTGAATCGCCCTCCAAAATTATGTTTCCCAAAAGCTTTGGCGCCAATTGTTTATTGTTTCAAGGAGCTATACAATTAATAGCATGTTGGACACCTTCTACTGCATTATAGAGTTGACGTTTCAGGGAAGGCCTTTCACTAGTTTCCAAAACAAACAGGGTGAAATTTGTTCCGTCGCCTGAAGCTTGTCACCAGTTGTTTCTCAGGATCGAGGAGAATTGTTGAAGTGTTCTACTTGTTCTGTTGTGGAGACAACAAAATTTACTTCTTGTCTATAAGATATTGAGTTATAAGTTCGCAATCTTACCACGCCCAAACTCAAGTATCAATGTAACAAGTAAACCATCCCCAGCGCATCACACAGATAAAAGGCACACGTTCATAAGTCGGCCGGTTGTTGAGAGCTGGACAATTAGCAACCACGTGCGCGCACGCGCACACACAAACACGCAAGCGCGCTTGCTCGTGAACGCAGTATTCTTTCGTTGCCTTTCCCTTTTATTGTTCATTACTGTCAGCATCTACATAGGTACACTTCTGTCAGGCATGTTAAAATATGGACATAGGTCTATAATTTTTCTATAGTTAGAAGTATTAAATAATAATATTAAAATACAGTAAAATGAGCTCTTTCGAGGATTACGAAAACACAGATGGCGATGGCGTTGCTAGTAGCAAGATGATGATGGCAATGATGAAGACGACGACGACCACACATCTGGGAAGTTCCTTTAGGATAGATCCCACTATGTACTGAGTGGATAGGTTAAAAAATAAAAAGATGGGTGACTGAGGAGCACGTATTAATGGGACACTGCATTATGGAAGTTGGAGAAGAGGAGGACAACGTTGGATTGGGAAGTCTGATGTGTAGGTGGAAGTGAGAGCAGGAAGGAGTAAAACTGGGTCTGCAGGTTGGGAGTTGTTATGGTGTCTTGATCTGAGGAAAGGATATTGGAGCTAGGGCTATAGCTAGTAGGTTGGGTAACTGTCAGGAAGTATTTCTAGATGAAGAAGAAGGAACCTGTTGAATTTGCTTTAGGATATGGGGTAGAGATGGCGGTTATAGCTGAAACAACCGGGTGCGGGTACATCGGATTATTTCCACAGCAGTTTCACCTGACTTGAAACCACTCAAATTAGCCGGTTTCAGAAATAACTGATTTTAGGCACTTTATTCCTGTTAGTTACGTTAATAAAGGCAGAAATCTAAGAAAAATCGAAAAAATTTTACCTTTTTTAATGTGCAAAATAATTCACTACAAACTTTTATTGAATTGTTAATAAATCCTTCATAGTGATAAAACTCGCATTCTTCACAGACACTTTTATGAAGTGCATCGAAATTAACTTAACTTTCCAAGGAAAGAATGATATTAATTTCAATACAACAGACAGAATTACGTGTTTTAGAGAAAATTTAAATTCTGGAATTCTTCAGATCAAGAAAACAATTTTAAATGCTTACTGGCTCTACCTGAATGTTTCACTGAACATAATTTCCAGCTACATGAAGAGGTGACTAAGCTTTTAGAAGAGCATTTATGTTACTTGAAAAAGATAATTCTGCAATATTTTGTGAATATTGTTATGAACAATTCGTTGATTCGATATCAATTTCTTGTTATAGCGAAAGCATGTGTGAAAGAGGCTGTGAAAACTATTTGATTAGAGAACTGACAGATTTAAAGCAAAAGCACAAAGATCAGTCATGTAATTTCTAAATGAATTGTCAGAATTCAACCTTCTGCAGCTGTACCTACCATCAAGAGGATTTGTAATTTAATGACTCAGAATCACTGAAGCCTTAGAAAACTTTATTCTCCTTTGTTTTCATGTGTTAAGAAAAAAATTAAAAAATTTTAAATTAGTTTGAAATAAATACTTATTATTATTTTTTAATATTATTCTTATTCTTATGTTTTTAGTTATGATTGAAAATTAAAGGAATCACTCAACAAAACTACTGTTTTCAAAGTTCTATTAATTTTATTATCTCAACATAAACAAGGTGTTATGTCAAAGTGCCAGTACTCTCAAAGTGTTCTGTTAGAGGAAAAGTTTGGAAACCCTGGTGTACAAAAACAGTAACGGAACAGAAACGCACATGAGCAAATTTGGATACAAAGGTCACCTATGCCAAAATGATTTTAAGTTAAGCAGAAAACAATGAAATTACTTGCAATTAACAAAAAACCAATAACGTTTACTAACTAGCAACACATCATGTGATGTCTGCTGAATGACGCTACTCACTGTAACCCTATAAGTCGCCAGATTTTGTGAAGCAAGTACCCATGATTAATCACTGTTTCGTAATAGTATTACATCAGAAAAGTTCAGCAAGCCTTCAGTAACTAATAACTAACACTTTTGCAGTGCCATTGTTACAAAAGTCATGAACACATGAAATACCAGAAAAAACATAAAAAATTATAAAAATGGGGTATTCACTTTAGCTTGTCAGTTATTTGAAAGTTCTTTTACTTTGTACTATCTTCACTTACTTATTTATGGAATGCAGTAGAGCGCTAAAATGCAGAAAGAACAGTAAATTCTTGCACTGTTTGATTCACATGAAATGTAAATGTAATTAATTTCCTTTCCATTCAAATAACTATGCGTTTTTAATTTATGACTGTCTTGGTAGTAATGATGAAAGGATAGGTCCCTGCTGATAGTTAATGAATTGGGATAGTCTGTAGCATTCACAATATTTAACAATATTTACAGTTCAACTATGCACTGAATAACCAAACATCACCCATTGGGATTTTTGTGATCTCTCAAAGGCTTTTGATTGTGTGAATCATGAAATTCTTTTAGATAAACTTAAATATTGTGGTATAAGTGGGACAGTCCACAAATGGTTTAATTCATACTTAACAGGAAGAAAGCAGAAGTCTGATAGTCTGCAAAAACCAGCAGAGTCCTCTAACCTGGGAGGTATCAAGAACAGTGTCCCAAAGGGTTCAGTCTTGGGTCCATTATTGTTCTTAATGTATATCAACGACTTGCCACTCTATATTCATAAAGAGGCAAAGCTAGTTCTTTTTGCTGATGATACAATTACAGTAATCACACCCAACAAGCGAGAATCAGCTGAGTAACTTGCAAATAACGGCTTTCAGAAAATTATTAAATGGTTCTTTGCGAATAGACTTTCATTAAATTTTGAGAAAACACAGTTTATACAATTCAGTACGGTAAATGGCGTAACGCCATTGATAAATATAGCCAATGAACCAGAAGTCTGTTGCTAAGGGAGAATACTCAACATTTCTGGGTGTGTGCATTGATGAGAAATTGAATGAGAAGAAATGGTGAGGTTCAGCTGCTTATGCTATTAGAGTTATTATAAATTTTGGTGATAAATATATCAGTAAATTAACCTACAATGCCAATTTTCATTCACTGCTTTTATATGGCATCATATTTTGGAGGAATCCGTCCTTAAGAGAGAAAGTATTCATTGCGAAAAAGCGTGTAGTCAGAATAATAGCTGGAGCCCAACCAAATTCACGTTATAGAAATTTATTTAAGGAACTCGAGATATTCACAATTCCTTTGTAGCACGTATACCCACTTACGAAATTTGTCATTGATAACCCATCGCAATTCAAAAATAACAGTGAAGTGCATAGCTACAACACTAGAAAATAAGATGGTCTTCACTATTCTGGATTAAGTCTCACTTTGGCACAGAAAGGGTGAATTATGCTGCCACAAAAGTCTTCGTTCGTTTGCCAAATAGTATTAAAAGTCTGACAGAGAGCCAACCAACATTTAAAAGCAGATTAAAAGAATTTCTGAATGATGACTCCTTCTACTCATAGATGACTTCTTAGATATGAAGTAGTAACTGAAAAATAAAATAAAAAATTAATTATATTGTGTAAAGAAAATTTATTTTAAAGTGACATGTTCCACATCATTACGAAATGTCGAAGTTGTGATCTGTGGAACAAGGATTAATGTATGTAATGTATGTATATATGTATTAAAAAAACTAAATAATGTTCAAAGTGGTGCAACTACACAAAATGTAAGCCATGTGTATAACTAAGAAGATAACTCGCTTGATCTTAATCTGAGGCGAGTTGCAGATTGCGTGACATTAAGAATTTTGTACCGATCATTATTGGCAACGAGCGCTTCTTTGACAACGAGCAACTTTCAGCAATTGTGGTACAATAATCTTCCTCAATCACCACTTCTTCTTACATAATGAGGTGAAAAAAGTCGTGGACTACCTCCTAATATCATGTCTGACCTGTTTCTGCCTGGTATAGTGCAGCAACTCGACAAGGCATGGACTCAACTAGTTGGTGGAAGTCTCCTGCAGAAATATTGAGCCATGATGACTCTATGTCCGTCCATAATGTTGTACCTACGGACCCAACCAACCAACTCACTCACGCGCGCCCTGACCGTGACATCACTGGCCACAGTTCCTGTTGCGGCCGTCGGCGTCTCAGGGCGTTACTGCCAACGGAAGAGGTCGCGCCATGGCTGAGATCGGATCCGCAGCGCCCTCTGCCTTTTGCATATAAAGAGGAGCACTGGCCCCGAGACGGACGGTCTATTGTCCATTGTCTATTACTAGCCTTTCGTGGAGTTTATAGCGGAGCCATTGCATTGTGATATTTGTTACTGTATTCGACTAGTCTCAGTACACGGATTACTCTTTGATATTACTTGGACTTGTATTGCTGGTGCACGTTTCGTCAGAAATAAAGATAAGTAATCTCTTCATTCCAGCTGGCGCATTTCTTGTCTTTTTCGGCCAACAGACATAGCTACATTCTGGTCACTACCCACGCTTTATACAATTTGTGGTGGCTGCCCCAAAAGGACCGCTGAGGACCTTGGGTTTGGGAGCCGTCACAAAACATAACTGCGAAAGTGTTACCTGTGCACGATTGATCTCTCGATTACAACCCATAAATGTTCGATGGGGTTCTAGTCGAGCGATCTGGCTCACCAAATCTTTCGCTCGAATTGACCAGAATGTGGTTCAAACCATTCGCGAACGATTGTAGCCCGGTAACATGATGCACTGTCACCCTTAAAAGTTCGATGCTTGGTTAGGAATATGAAGTCAATGAATGGCTACAAACTGTCTCCCAGTAGCCGAACGTAGCCATCTCCAGCCAATGGTTCATTAAGTTGGACCACAGGACGCAGTTCATTTCTTGTAAACACAGCCCACACCATATGGAGCCACGACCCAAATTGTCCATGGCTTTGTGGGGTCTGGGCCACACTCACATCCTGCCAGCAGCTCTTACCAGCTCAACTCGCGACTCATCTGACTCGGCCACGATAGTCGTCTAGGGTTCAACCGATACAGTCACGAACCCAGCAGAGGCGCTGCAGGCGATGTCGTGCTTTTTGCAAAGGTACTCGCATCAGTCATCTGTTGCTATGGCTCATTAACGCTAAATATCGCCACACTGTCCTAACGGTTACATTCGTCGCCTGTCCGACATTGATTTATGCGGTTATTTCATAGTGTTGCTTGTCTGTTAGTACTGTAATAATGTTTAGTACACTTGTAGGACAGGCATGCTCATTACGTCAAATAGAAACAGCCCATAAAAATTTAGGTTCTGCATCTGTCGTCTGTAATAAGCTCAAACGGATAACCTAAACTATTTGCCTAAATATACCGGTATCACTACAGTTCACATCATAAAACGAGTTCTAAATCCTAAAATAGTCACCAAGACATAAGTTGAAACTGAGCACGGTTGACAGTCGGCTGTTTAGGGAGTGATTGCTGGGTACATGCTGCTCCATAACGAGCATTACTAGTATTAACGGCAGTGTAGTCGATTCAGTGGGGAACAGCCTGATGGAAATTTGCGGTCTGGAGAAAACACCTCCAGCGAGCTTGCTTCCCATGTTTTGAGCCTGAGGAGAGCGGTGTCTACAGCTGCTCGTGGAGGTCATTGCTCCCGCTTTCAACCATTCAGGGAACAATCGGGAGTAGTCAACCAATAATGGAGATTGCTCCTCGTCCCTCGGTGCCCTGCATGTGGGGCACCACGCTCGAAGAGAGGCGAAGTGCACTTCCTCTTAGCACAGTTCTCTAAATGCTTTCCTCATAATATTGCGACGCCGGAGCTTGTTGTGACGACCGGTAACTCTCTGGAACAGTGTTGCTCTTTCAATTTGAGGAGTTTGTCTGTAGTTATTTTTTTGCCTACATAATTATTCTGGTTGAGCTTAGATGCCATATCGATATCGGAATTAATGTTCAACATGAAGATATGCAGACGACTCAGTTGTATTTGCTGAAAACGCTGAAAGCTTATAGTTCTTCTTAGAGAAGCTGCATTTAGGATGATGAGTATAAAATCAGAGAGATTACAGCCCACACAGAAGCATACCGACAATTCATCTTTCCACGAACAATATGAGACTGGAATAGAAGGGAGAACCGATAGAGGTACTTAGGGTACCCTCCGCCACACACCGTCAGGTGGCTTACGGAGTATAGATGTAGATGTAGTTGGACAAGAAGTTGGTCCGATAATGAATAAAAGGAGTGAGGGATAGAAACAGGAAAAAACGACAGATAATAACACAGAAATACGTTGTATATTGGTTGTAGAATAATAAATTAATGAATTGACCCAAAAAATAAAGGGCCGAATAGAAACAACAATTTCGACTTACCGTTGCGATGCACGCATCGCTTTTGCGCTTTACTGATAATTACACCTCCTTGTTGATGATGAATTGTTTCATCATTAGTACCACCAGATGACCTAATGGGTGGAGTTCATTAACCACAGTGGATTGAGATGCCAGTATTAATGTATTACAACTAAGCTCCCTCTCCAATTCATTAAAGAATCGAACTGTCATGTATAAAGCAGGTTCAAACCCCTGATTACTTTACAAATGGGTTAATGTGTGTTTTACGTCAAGCGTGTAAACTCTAGTTATGTTGGTTTTATCACTTTCCGTAAAATGGGGTTACTTGAAACACCACGGTAAACCGAAACGATAATAACGTTGTGCATAACACAATTGTTATTTTTGTGTGACTCTGGACAACCTTGCGATGAGTAGTAGTCTTAGCAAGAAACAGAAGTTAATGAAGGAACTTAGTATTCTGTAGAAATCGTTTTTGTTGAGGATTTTCGACCTGAAATCTTCTCTTCAAAAAACTTTTTTACATGACAACATATGAACTCTGAGATGACTTCATGAAAACATAAGCATATCCTGTCTTGTTGCTGATGATGTCGCATTAATAATTCTTTGTTATCCTATCATGATTATTTAAATTTCTTTTTTAAAAAATTCCATGTCTAAAATGGTACAATTTGGAACAGTTTTATATTCATTCAACAACAATGATGCTGATGATCACTGTTGCTTTGCTGAGTACATGACAGTAATAATCTATAATTGAGCTTAAAGATCACAGACGAAAGAATGTGAGAAAAAATAATTTTTCAGAATTTCACAAGCTAAATGTGAATAATTTTATTATGTCGACCGTAAGGTGCGATGGAGGCAACTTCTGACTTACCCCGGGGTCTAGCTATACCCCCTCCATTCCGTCTGAGCTCCAAGCTAGCGACCAATGCGTGTTCAGAAGTGGGCAAATCCGATTATCTAATCAGAGGGCGCCTTATAAAAGCTGTATTGCCGGGCTGCGAACAGCTGATGTTTGTAGTAGCCTAGTAGGAAAGTACGCACAAAGGCCTGGATATTTATATTTAGTTATGAAAACTTGTTTTTCTGTGAAAGTTATATTTCTTCGCGGAAATTATACATGCTTCTTTGTGAATAGTGTCCTACGAATATGTTGTGCCTTAGTGATGATTATCCGCCGTAAAATCGGAATACTGTGGATTTATCACGTAGAACGTAAAGCTTTTGGTGTGGTTGTTACTATAAACCTTGAATGTAATGTACTGATTTTGTATTAACACAGTGAAATATAATAATCATTCTACTATAGAACAATAAAACTGTCAGCTTAAGAAAACGTGACAAATCACAAATTTTGTTGCGCTAAGGGTTTGTTTATAAATAACTCAGCTGCCAGTCACAATTTTTTCTGTTCTTTATATTTTGCGTTGTGCTAAATAATAACTATTTTCAAGTGCGTTGTTCACCATCCTATGCCATTTTTTCTTGGTGTTTTGGAACCATATATGTGCGTTTGTTATTTTTTTATGTATGCCTGTATTGCGCTCAGAAAGTTGGGCCACAGAATAATTTAAGGACAACATAAGAAGCAGAACCCCACACAAACACCACGAAAATAATGGCACTGTATACAGAACAATGCACTTCAAAATGAGAATTATTTCTCGAAACGCGTCGTGAAAAATATAATTGAAAGTAGAAATCGTGTGGTAGCTGTTATTCATAAACAAACCCATTGTTTCCACAGTCGTCGCTGGCTTTCACAAGCCATGTCTAACGCCTAAAATCAAATTATTGCGGTATTTTTATTAATATTTAAAATTTATGTATCCGCAGAGAAATATTCATTTAATGGTGCTTGTTTATTTTTAAATTACACATAGATTACTAGTTTCGAGTCTATAAGAGTGCAAAGGATGCCACAGAACATTATTGGTGTAAATGATTCCCTTACATTTGGTCAAAGAGAGACAACAAATTTATTCACTAACATTTGGGCTACCTCACTGTAAATGAGTATTTGAAATACCTGTGGACAACCACATATTCCTCAGTACTATGTAACAACATGTGCCATAATCAGGAATGTCGGCCTAATTACAGAAAATCGAAAACTGTAAGAAACTAGAGGTCAATGGAAGTGTCCGATCCCACCTGTGGGCCTTGGCTCGCAACATATGTGTGTTGTGATGTGACACATCATTATGGCACAGAGTTATGAGCTGGTTTATTATGAGAAAACTAAGACATCTGGATCTATAAGAACATCATTCTATTGTCAGACAATTATGAAATATGGTCACAGTTTTCTTAAATTTACTTTCGTATTTTTAGGTGCCTATTTAAAAAGGTGTTTTTCAAAGTTGCGTTCATATTGCAGATATTTTGATGTTATGACTTAACTTTTTACTGTGCGAAAGTAATCTCTTCAGAAAAGACTGACCAAGGCTCAATAAAACCATACCTAGTGCTGACCAGTATTTTGGTTTATTCCTCAAACACTTATGTACTTGATTTTTTTTCTCAAAGTTTAGTAAAATCTCAGTTACACAAAAAATCTTTTTTTCCAAAGCACACACAACATATATGAGAAGTCAACATATGTAAGTATGCAACAGTACCCATGGGGATTTTTGGGGCATTATCCTGGATAAAAACGAGTAGAATATAATACAATACATTTTATCCCAATTTTGCCAAAAAACAATTCCATGGCAGCAGCCTTAAGTTTCTGTAGATTAAGAAAGCCAAACCAGTCTAATTAGTGTATTGCTTTTTCATGACCTTTTTACAGTATTAAATGTTACTATTTAACTCTTTCCTATTTAATTGTTTCTAGGACTGTACATCATTTTCGTGCACATAGGATGAAACATGGACACATTAACAAATGTATTAATCTTCCAGTTTGTTAATATATCTATGTATGCCCATTGACTGTAGCACAGTCAGCCATGATACATTAGGGAAATTGCCAGTACTAGACCTCAAAGAATTTTAAGGCACAGTAAAATATGCTTACTATAGGTTTGTTGTGGTGCAATCATTATAAAGAAGCATAGAATGTACTTACCTTCAATACAATTTTTTAGTCGAATCAGAAAATAACGTGCTCATGTAATAGTTCTGGCTAAGCTCATAAAACTACATTCATACGGGCCCAGAAGTCTTACTTGCGCAATTTTTATACAAATTAAATAATTTTACTAAATTAATTTAAGTGTAAAGAATGTGTTATGATAACACCAGTTACCTTGGATCTTAGCAAAACAAAATAGGCTAAGACTTTTCAAATGGTAACAACTTTCAGATTTAAAAATAAATATGCCAGACAGTGTGCAGTACAGATTAAGGTGTAGGCTGTCAGGTTTTTTTTACACCCCCATTGCTGTCAAGTGATATGGAGGTTTTACATCTGTCCATCTTTTGTCTACCACTTTCTATTTTTACCTCAACTTTCAATCTAAAAATGGGCCCTAATATTTGTTTTAACTGTATTACACTGCATATAATTTTAAGAACAACAGAAAATGTGGAAATATACTTTCAGTTGCCTGTTCCACATATTGTCTCAGATTTAAAAAGTACATCTATCTGGAAAAATTTGTCTAGTATTACTCCATACAGTTAAAGATTTTTCTGTGGGCAATAGTGCTTTTTTGTGTTTCTGTATGCCGTGAAGACAATCTACACATTCCAAGCAGTGGTATCCTAAAATATTAACACAACTGATGTTTGAATGTTTATTTACCAAGTAGATCACTTCTAGAATTCTCAGAGTGGTGTAACATGTGCTCTGATAAAATGTTCACATGTTCTCCTTGTTCCAGCTGGCAACACATTAATGCCCACAAATTTTCTCTGTCCCATGTTTTAATCGATCTTTGTTAACTATTAGTCAAACCTCACTGTGATTTTTATTCGAATGGAAGTTCATCCAGTTAGTTTTCTTTATGTTTAGAGCCGCTTTGACTTTATGTGATGAATTTTAACCATATTTGATACATTTATTTGATTTCTCTGTCAGCTGGCTTGGATTTTTATTTGGGATTACTTAGTACCATCAGTAGTGAATAGAATTTATCCTCCATGCATGATAGTTTGTGGGAAACATTCATGAAGAAAAAGACTTCGTATAATATGGTCCCCTGAGTGACACACACCTATTTAGGTTATGATAAATGTTTTACTAAGTTTTTTTGAAGTGAGATATCTCAACAACTTGAAGCGCCCTGTTTGACAAGTGTGATGGAGGAGTTTCATTAGAAAGACAATGACTGAGACTTAATTTTGTAAGGTGTAAGTCTTAAAAGTGAAGCTGATATAATATTAGTTATGTTTGATGCATTTTCCTTGGCAAGCTAGTATACCTGCCCTGTTATAACTCATTCCAGTTTCTTTCCTGATATATACTGTTGTTTCCTGAGCACCTTAATGTCACAAGATAATGACTAAAGATTATGGTATCTCTCTCTCTCTCTCTCTCTCTCTCTCTCTCTCTCTCTCTCTCTCTCTCTCTCTCTCTCTCTCTCTGTGTGTGTGTGTGTGTGTGTGTGTGTGTGTGTGTGTGTGTGTGTGTGTGTGTGTGTGTGTGTGTGTGTGTGTTTGTTTGTTTGCAAAATTAGAAAAATCAAAGTTACTTATACATCACATGGTTCAGTTTTTAGTCATTAATATGCATTCTTTATGAAAAGAGCAATTAAAACAAAATTTTACTATGCTGATGTACTAAAGGACTATTTTGTGAACTAAATAGCCTGTCAGTTCGTTAGTAATATGTTCCACTTTGCATTATAGATTGCAGTGATGTGCAACGAGTCATTATACATTCACATTTTTCTGAACATTTTTAATTTTGCATTTTTGCTGATGATAATATCAATAAAGTTGAACATAACTGCACTAGTCAAATGGCAGTGAAAGATGTATGTATAAGCTTGCTGGCAATGTGAAGGCAGCACTGAGTGGGGTTTTAAGAGCACCAGGCATCTAGGCCTAAGTGAGCTTGGTATGGGTTAGGATAGAAACACTACAGTACATTATATGAAATCCCAATTCGTTTAAATAATCCAACAGTCTGTATAGCAATACAGTATCATTTTTTTAAAATGCTATAATGTGAATAACCCCAAACTGTGTTTTACTGTCAGTGCTGTTTTGTGGCAGTTGTGTACAAATTATAATCATTATAGTCAATACCTGTCTTAAATTGGTTTCTTGAATTTAGTAAATGTGTGCCAGTGCTATATTTATATTCTTATTCTTTGTCATCGATGCATGGAGTTCGACATTAATACATATACAAAATTGAACAAATGATTACTCTCTCCTGCCCAGTTAATAGCTCTCTGTAGAGTAAGCAGTGATTTGAAATGCACAGTTAAATTACAAGAATCTGGCTTTCATCCACCTCTCCATGCCAACCCTCGTTTGCAGGTTGTTTACCACACAAACATAGGTCTCTTTGGACCCTGATTCTGTGTTATTACTTTCTCACCTATTTCACAATTTTTCCACACTCCTTTGCTTTTCCCCTTTGTCTTCACTTACCAGAAGCAGAACACTGCCGTCACCAAAAGCTGGACATAAACATTCATGGCGAGTACAATTACCTAGTTCAGCTTTCTATCTGCTAGTCAAATAAAAGTTTAAAGAGATTCATTGTCCTTTCATTTTCAGAATGTTAGTCACAAACTGTGTTATGAAGACATGTAGTCTGACTAGTTGGCTTGGCATTTAATGAAAAAATTAAGTTTTTTACAACATTAATGCATTTTTTGTTTAGTTTAGGATGGTTGCCTGAAAGTGTTTTCTCCCAGCAAAAAAATTATTTACTTCCTTTTTAGTTAATTTGAGATGGAAAATTTTTGTTTAGACTCTACATGCCAGAGGAAGCTATCATCATAAGCAATTCCTTTATGCCAACCTTGGTGTAAATGGGGGCAATCTGTTCATAATTCCTATTTAAATGTGATGCTTATATTAACATTGCAAAATATCTTCACTTAATCTTATAAAATAGAATTTTAATACCAATTAATAAGATAATAACAGTTCGTTCTGCCCAATATTACAGTTTATTATTGCCGATATATACTAAAATGCAGGAAACATTTTTCATTATCAACTGACAGAACTACTTCAGAAAGCAGATATATGACAAATTAAATAAGCTACATGTAACCTGAAGGAACAGATGTAAATAAAAAAAGTCGTACTGCTGAATATAAAATGTAGTTTACATTTTAAGAAAAGATAAGTCACATTTCCCAGAAACTTGTTCAACACACAAAATAAGTATCCACATTATTGGGATATCCTAATTTAAGGAAAAACTTATATATTTCAATAGTAAGTTTGGTCTGAGCTTTAAGAAAAAATTTATTTCAATAATCGGGCTAGAAAATGAGTCTGAGCACTATGGGACTTAACATATATGGTCATCAGTCCCCTAGAACTTAGAACTAATTAAACCTAACTAACCTAAGGACATCACACAACACCCAGTCATCATGAGGCAGAGAAAATCCCTGACCCTGCGGGGAATAATCGGGTTATATATTTCAGTAGTCAGACTAGGCCTGAGCTTTAAGAAAAAACTTAATTACTACACTCATTCCCTTAATATTTCCATTCGGTTGGATCTCAGATTAAGAAAATCCTACACACTATGCTGCAGTAAACAGTCGTGCACCTTCAAAAGTCTGAAGCTGACGGGCATGATTGCGTAGCTGCTGATGGAAAGGTAGCCTGAAAAGAAATTAAAATCCACATTAACATTACTGAAAACCTTTATTTCTAAATTATGGATTACTAAGTTTGTTGCACTAATACTGGGTTCATTTTGGGGAAAAGTGTTTATGTAACATGGCTTTCCTCATCCATTTCTGTATCGAAATATTCAATGACGGAATGAAACTCAAAGTGGCTCCACATTTGTGTATATTTACATCTTTATATTGTAATTAGCTACTTAAAGTGATAATATGTATACGCCACACCTTTAAAAAACACTTAGATAACTAATAATAAAAAGATATATGCCTAGTTAATTGTTACAATTTAGATGTCATGTAATGAGAATTTTACTGTACATGCAAGACCAAAGAATCGAAATGTCATGATGTTAATAACCTAGCATCTAAACAAGATTAGCAAACAGTTTGAATGTGAGTATATTAATATGGGTGATAATCAATACCAGATGCAGTTTTTCTACCTAGATGGTGTTATAGTGAGGACTGAGATTTTAAGCTAATGGAGAACTTTTGAGGCAACTGCCAATGAGGAAGCTGTGTTAACACAAGATATGAGCACTTTTACCCATCAGCAATTATTCCATAATGTGCTAATGCAACTGCTTTGGAACAAGGCGTGTTGTGAACTATGTGTGAACATTCACATTTGCATGAGAAAGTCACAAGCCAATGGAAATATGCAATGCTGCTTGCACAGAAGGGAACATCCTGTACACATCAATTTTTTTTTCGAATGAAGTAAAATGTGTAAACACTTTGTGACTGATTTACAGTGTAACATTCAGCTGGCTTGCTGTGTAATGGAATTATCCACACCAAGTTCAAGGTGTGGAGTGACTTCAGTTTTTTCAATAGCAATGTCTACAAATCATTCCACGTGACAGTCACATCAAATCATAATTAAGTATTTTCTTTTTTTTTTTAAATTATACTAACAGAGCTGCCTTCAGATAAATTAAGAATTATTTTAAAAATGGTGCCAGAAACTTGCATGCCATAGCCTTTATCAATACTGGATCTGAGGTCAGTCTGGAGGCAGTTTTCAGTTGCAATTTCTTATTTCTTTTGTGGATTGTTTTGTCTTTACACCACGATAGCACACAGTATTAAATTTATGCAAGTTAGCCAATAGCACTGTATGTCCAGCAGTGCTACAAGTGCTCTCTCAAACTTAAAAATGTTAGATAAATTTCAAAATGCCATACTGCAGTTTAGAAATGTAATACGTACCATTTCAGATATTTCTACTGTCTTTACAAATTCCTTGCTTTGCTTAGAGTGAGGTCTTTGTTTCCCCCCCCCCCCCCCCCAGATGACATCTGCGACTTGCCAACTTGTTTTTTCTTCTGCTTATTGCAGTGGGCTGAACGGGAATATAGTTACCACGATTTTTTCTAGATTTTCCTGTAACAAAAATTAGAATTCATACAATATTGAATTACTTTCCATAACATTTATATAAAAGTATGTTTTACTTACCTTCACCAAAATATGCCAAATAAGATCCACATGCAGATGGTGTTTTAAGCTTTCTCAATTTTTTGCACATGACTTCAAGGCCTTTCCTCATTTCCTCGGAGGATTTATTTGACAAATCTATGAGACGAGCTTTTATCTCGACTATTAAATCTATATTTTCTCTTGTCTGGAACTGTCTCCATGTGAAGTGTGTCTGGCATCTCTTCTTGGCTTTCACAGAGCAATCCTGTGTCCATTTGCTCCAAACGTTCCGAAGAATTTGAAGCCCCTGCATTCTGAGAGCAATACAGAGGCTCTAGCCACCCTTCAGGAGGCTCCTCATTTGTAGCAATAAAATAATACAGTCTACATTTACTGTCACTATCCGTCACTTCCCTATAGTTTCCTGATGGTAAAACAGTACTGCCCCAGTCTATATGTTTACAGATCTTCCCTGTATTGCCTTGGCAACAAGTGCTAACAAGAACAGCCATATTAACAATGTAATAGTGGTTCTCCCTTTCTTCACTGGGAACGAGCAGAACATCCTCATTGACTTTTCTGATTTTTGCTAGAATCTCCTGTGAAGAAGCCTTTATAGGCCTACAGAAAGACTTAGGACTTCCTCCATTAGCAGTATCAAGAAGTCTCCTCTGTAAATACAAATTTACCTTTGTGAGAAAATAGTCCACCATCTGAACCACTTTGAAGGCACGCACCCTCTCAAAAATCCTGTCCTTTAAAATTCTCATGAAGGTCTCACCTATAATATTTGTGTTGTGCCCTTCTATAAGCATACCTCGCCGATGTGAAAGGGTGATTTTCACCGATGATCGCTCTTGTTATATTATAGTTTACCACTGCTTCACTTTTTGTTTGCGCAAAAATTATTTTTTTTAAATTCTGGAAGAACTCACACTGTTTTTGCTGTGGTATAGCATTTTCTGTTTTGAGAAGCCAGCGCCACACCGCCTGCAGGACATGGAATATACACAACAAAGTTTTTGTGTTTGGGAAGCACCTTCTAATTGCATTTTGTTCTGAGTGGCTGTCATCAGTCAGAAAAACACTTGGGCCATTGACGTTTCCCCCAAAAATATCTTCCCCCACTATCTCTTTCAGCAACTCTAGTCCCATTTCTACAACTCCGCAGCTTTCTGAAGACATAATCACAACTCCTAGTGGTATACCTCCACGCTCACTGTGAGTAAGTAAAATGAACACTCTGCTGCTATCATCTTCCAGAGAACCAGTGGAATCCATAAATACAAGTTTGGAAGCAGCTTTTACATGAGTATGGACTTTTTGCATCAGTGGTGAGCAAATGCTGAAAAACAATTATACAAATATTAATAGTAGCTAAATGTATATGCATAAAGTATTCATCAGACTACAAATTTGTAAATATACTCTTGTCATACTATATAATCATCATCTTTCTGAATCATCGTGGCACACACAGCTCCAACTTCGCTGTTGTATTCCTCTAACCTCTGTTGCAAGAGCTGCTTTCCTTCTTTATTGAAGTCTGTTGGCCCACACTTTTTTTAAAAAAACTTTATTGAACAAATAGTGGCAAAAGTTGTAATCAGGACACCTGCTCCTGTCTGCAAGCACTAAAGGGTAATCTGAAGAATTCAGCTGAATTTCAACCTTTATTGACTCAAGAGCAGTGGCTGGGGAATGACCTCTTTCAAACAGGGAGATTAATTTTTCTTTGACATCACTTGATGGTTGCCTAAATCTTAAAGCAGCAGCACACTCAACAATGTGGTTATGACCCAACACCAAGTTAACCTCACACGGCATTTCCTTACAGAGCATTGCTTTCTCTACAGACTTACCTCTGTATCTATCATGCACAGCGTGAATTGTCACTGTCATTTTTGATGGACAGTTAGTGTTTTTTGTTACCCTTTACACTGAACCATGAACTTTTATACTGCGAGTATTACGGTGACAGACCAGCCTTTGTTTGAAAACAACATACTTACCTGATGCCAGTTCAGTGCACCTTATTGTATAAGTTGCTTTTGTTATGTTTTCAAACTGTGCCAACCACTGTCCAAACTTCTCCCTTGTTTTTAAATCAACAACGATGTTTAAAGATTTTATTTCTTGCACATTACAGTCATTTCTGTGCAGCTCCAACACTGCTGGAGAATTTCCTGTTAAGGGGGAAGAACATGTATTACTATCACTTCTTTACTTGGCTTCATTTACATTATTTCAGAATTTTCCTCCCTACAGTAACATACATTTGATATGAGAAGTGCAGCAGGTATGTAGACACACGGTAGACCAGACCACAAATTCATAAAAACCACCAATAAGTACACATTTTACCTTGGGTAGGGAGGGGTAAAAACAAAACAATATTTAAACTTTCGAAATTTTCGATGAAAAGCTTTTGTACTTGTTTCATATTCACACAAACATTTCAATCAAAAAATAAAAAATACTTGAGGGCACAAAAAAGACCTAGTGACTACATTGAAGAAAGGACCTACACAGGTGATAGGACAATAAAAGGACGAGGCAAGATAAAAAGAATTAATATAATGGTCTATTAGACATTTCTATGTCAAACAAATTAATGTCGTATAAATTTTGAGGAAAATGGCAGACTTTTATACAGAGGAAATATTAACTATGTCCATTAATGTTACAAACAGTATTTAAACTAATAGTTTTGGCCTAAACAAATTTTTCTAGACACTTCAGTCTACTAGTTCCAATTCAAAATCCTAAGGGAAATGTTTTTAAGGGAAAGACAAATGGGCATGTTGGTGTGCTCCTATAGATTATTTAAAATTTCTGAAGTTTCTGGGTGATTAGACCTGGGTGTTCGGTAAAATCGGGAAACCAATCCTTACTGGCAAAACTTCTTTTCCACTGGTAAATATACTTTCTGTAGTACTGAGCTGAAGAAACTCAGCAGCAATCTGTTTTTACCTTGAATGAAGTTATGGGAAGGCCCATGTAGCCAAGCAAGTATACTCATCTTTACTGAGAACAGATTTTTTTGTTTTCAGAACTTATTAGTATTACTCTCAGATACCAGTGGTATGTTTAAATTACAGTTGAGTAACAGCTTTTATTTACACCTGGCATTAATTTTAAACTACCACAGCATACTCTGTCTCTTTATTTATTTATTTATGCATTTATTTTACCTGGCAAGATTAGGGCCTTCAGGCCCTCTCTTACACCTAACCAGGCATACTCAGATTGAACGAGTTACAGTGTCTAAATAACATTAAGGACATTTAACGTATTATGCAGTATTGATGTTAAACAAAAAAATTGAGATTATAACAGTAGTATAATGATAATTACAACAATAAAAATAATTATAACAATCAAGAATGATAATGATAATAATAACGATAATAATAATAAAAATAATAATAATAGTGACTATGTATATGAAAGTAAACATACTTTTCTTTTATGAATGTCAGTCCCATTGTTAGTTGGGAATTTTCTCGTTATATTCTTGCAGCTTGTGGGTTATTCTCATCGAGCAGAGACATAAGACGATAGAATGGGGTGAAAGAGATATATAAGAGGTAGATAGGTTAGAGGAAGAGAAAAAGATTGGTAAAATTCGAAGCTGTGATGGAGAGGAGAAAGAATGAGATGGGATGGGCACAACAATGGTGGCTATACCGTCCCTAATATGTAAGTTTTGAGTTCCCTCCTGAATGTTGAGTAGTTCTGGATAAGACGCAGATCACAGGGGAGTGTGTTCCATAGTCGTATGGCTGAGATGGAGAATGACACGGAGAAAGATTTTGTGTTATGTAAGGTACAGCCAAGATGACAGACGTATCCGATCTGGTATTGCGATTGTGGAATGATGATAGGTGTTTAATGTGAGAAGATAAGTATTGGGGGCACCAGTGGCTAAGAAATCGATGATGTAAGCACATCATGTGGAGATCGCGTGCCTTATGTGGGTATATCCAACCTAGCTGGGAGTATGAAGGACTGATATGATCATACAACCGAATATTGCACACGTATCTAACGCAAGCATTCATCACTAGCTCGAGGCATCTAGAATTTTCACTATTTGTGCCGTGTTGAACTACTTCGCAGTAGTAAAGATTAGGCAAGACTAGTGCTTGGACTAATTTTTGTTTAACATGTGTTGGAAATATTTTTCTAAATTTTTGAATTGCATGTAGGGAGGAGAGCGATTTCCGGCAAGCTGTGACTGTTTGTTCTTCCCAGTTTAGCTGTTCATCCAAGATTATTCCAAGGTCTTTTACTGTTTTTTGGAATGGTAGTTGGGTACCATTGAGGAGTATTTTAGGGACCGTTTCGCGAAAGTACCGGCTGATTAACTTTGGATGAGATATAAGTGTGACCTGGGATTTCTTGGGGTTTAGTTTCAGACCTAGGTTCTGTGCCCATCGAGAAACAGAGCAAAGATCTGCGTTCATACTCGCTACTGCGCCAGCAATGTTTTTGGGGCTTGCACTTATGTGCAGTTGGATGTCGTCAGCATATAGATGATATCTGCAGGAGTGAATCACTGAAGAAATATCATTAATGTACAGTGAGAAGAGTAGTGGACCAAGGACGGAGCCTTGGGGAACTCCAGAGTGCACGCTTTTCCATGATGACTTTTCCGACCCACAAACGACTTGTTGACTTCTGTTTTTGAGGTAGCTGTCGAACCAGTGTATTGCACTGATTGAGAAATTCAGCTGTTTCATTTTAATTAGTAATATATCGAAGTCAACTGTGTCAAAAGCCTTGCTAAAGTCAAGCAGTGTTAGGATAGTAGCTTCACGTCTGTCCATAGCATGTTTAATGTCATCAGTTACTTTGATTAATGCAGTTGCTGTACTATGGTGCTTTCGAAAGCCTGACTGATATTCGTCATGGATGTTATGAGTTTTGAGGTAATCCGTCAGCTGTTCATGGACGATGTATTCTAGGGCTTTAGATATTGCAGGTAGTATGCTGATCGGCCTGTAGTCACCTGGCGACTTAGGGTTGTCAGTTTTGGGTATAGGCTGGATTAAACTTTGCTTCCACTCAGTAGGATATATACTACCGACAAGAAGCAGGTTGAAGATGTCTGTGATAACCGGAATAATAGTGTCTACGACGTTTTTAATCATGCCAATGCTCACTCCATCATTTCCTACTGCCTCGGAAGAGATTCTCATAATTGCCTTGTGTACTGTGCCGGTAGTGACATGTTTTAGGAAAAACTTGTCTCTCGAGAGATTGATATCTTGGGGCTGGTAATTTGTCGCTGCATGGCAGATTACAGCTGTTGAGAAGAAATCGTTTAATTCTTCTGCAGACGCTTGATAAACAGCGTCAGATCTTCGCTTCCCTATACCGAAACTGCGCAGCTTTTTCCACAGTGCAGCAGGTTTTGATATGCCCCATACGACAGAGCAGGCATGTCTGATTTTGGCATTCCTCACGCTTTGCTTCGTTCTGTTTCGGAGTTTCCTATAAGCTTCGTACGCCTCGGGAGTTGGGTTACGCTTGAAGGCCCTGTGTGCAGCATCACGTTTATTCATTAACTGGCGTAATGCAGTGGTGAGCCACGGAGCAGGAGCTCTCTTTACCTTGACAGTGCGTTGAGGAGCATGTTTATCATACAGTGCAATAATTTTGCTACATAATTGCCAAATTTTTCTATCTGAAGTCGGTTCATTGCTTATATCATGCCAAGGGATGTCTGCGCAATCCTTTTGAAGAACGTCATGGTTAACATTTTTTAAGTTTCTGTAGGTTACCAGGTGAGATTTTTCTTTGGTAGTATGCACTGAGTAATTTAAGAATATCACGTCATGAGCAGAGAGTCCCAGAGCGGATATCTGATTGGCGCGGATTATTTTATCTGGTCGCTTTGTTGCTATTATATCTATGAGTGTGTGGCTGTGTGGCGTGTGATGAGTTGGGTCCAGCGGTGTTAAACTCATATCATTTGAGTGGAACAGTCGCCTTAGTTTTTCGGCAGAGGGAGATTTTAGCTGTAAGTCGATTTTGTGTCGCCCATAATGATTATGTGTTCATACTGTGTCACGAGTGAGGACAGGGCAGACTGAAAGGAGGACATGGCACCGACGTTTGGAGGTTTATAGATTACTCCAATTAGCAGTTTCTGATTTGATGTATTTATTTCGTAAAACAAGAACTCTGCTTCTCCTTCGCCCTTTGCATCCGATGTGCATAGTACAGGAGGTGTCAGATCAGAGCGAACATAGGCACCCACACCACCCCCGCACCGTGTTTCACGATCTGCCCTTAGGAGAGAGTAACCAGCGATTCGGATAGCGTCGGAAGAAATGTTTGGTTTCAACCAAGTTTCAGAGACGAGGATAATGTGGAACAGTGATTGGCAGAACAGGTCACAGAACTCGTCGAAGTGAGCCGTTAGCGACTGCGCGTTCGCGTGGGCCACAAAGAGCCCGCCGCCGGAACCGGCCCGTCCCATTGTGGCCGCCTGTAGGACCGAGCGCGCTCCGTTTACCTGCTGGCCAGAAGAGGGACAAAAGCTGGATTTCGCGGGGCAAGACATGTTTACAGGTGTGTCCAAGGTCGTGACTGACTCAAGCGTCTGTGGACTAAAGGTGAAAACCGCGCTGGAAGTATCGGAGAAGGGAGCGAAAAGAAAGATGGAAAGTGGCAGTAGTGGTTACGAAAAAGATAATAGTAGTAGTAGTGGTAGTGGCGAAGATGAAAATAACAGATATAGAAAGGCGGTAAGGAGATTCCTGTTAATGGAGAATGTTAATTCCCATTTGACTGACAATATGAATATACATGAGCACTTATGATAGACAAATAAAGAAACAATATTTTTGTGAAACAATTGACTGATTTTAAATAGAGTACTTAAGGTACTTATAGAAATAACGGAGCAGTATTTAAGCTAAAAAAATGAAAAGAAAGAATAAAAATTAACTTATATTAGACAGATTACAATATGAGACTTTGTGTCTCGCGAGATTTCGCTCAGTCTTTCAGTTCGAACATGTTCGTCACCGTTTTCCTCCCTCCTTCCGTCTTGACTACGATCCTGCCGTACTGGGTCCATACATTTTGAAGGCCGAACTGTGTGATCGCAGCGTTCAAAACTTTTAGTCTTTCGCGTGTCAGATCTTCCCTCAGGGTAACCCCACTCTTGGCGAGCTTTCTTTTCTGAGCAAACACTTCAGCTCTTTTCCGGTAAGACACAAATTTAAATATTATAGGCCTGCGTTTCGTGGCGCCTGGTATCCTGCGCCCAACACGATGGCTTCTGTCAATATCGGCCACGTCGATCTGCACGCCAAGTTTCTCACGCACGAGGCTAATGGCCAGGTCGTCGGTGTTTTCGCGATCGTCTTCAGCTACCCCGAACAAGCGCAAGCTGTTCCTTCGCTGATAATGCTCAATTTCATCGGTGGCAGCAGACAGTTTAGCTTCTAGCTCGGCGGCTTTTTTCTCTTGTGCGGCCAAGGACTTTCTAAGAGACTGGATTTCGGTGCTGTTGCGCCCGACAGACTCTTGCAGTTTGTCCATGACCGCGGCCGTCACAGAGTCCGTGATGGATTGGACGATTACGTCTAGCGTGTCTTTGCTGTGCAGCGCCGCACTCACCTGGGACCGGACGAGCTCCCCGATGTCGGGAAGCCGGGCCTCACCTGCCGCCGGAGACCGGGCGCCCACGCTGCCTGCGCCCCTGTAGCCTCGCCTGCTGCCGCTTACTCATGCTCTTCCCATTTTTCACTCACTTATCACTTATCACTTGTGGTAATCGACGGAGAACAATACACCACGGCAAGTAACACTTGTTTAGTCGGATGCACACGTTGTGGACTGCCGCACTTCTCTGTAACACCTACAATGAGCGGAAAAACTCGCGAGCCGAAGAAACGCTCGTCACTCAGTGGCCGCCATGTTCCAAGGTTGCAGTTTAATTTAATTTCTAGGCATTCAACACTATTGATAGTCTAATGATTTCCACATTGAAATACAGAGAGTAAACAAACAAGTAAATAATTATTTTTTTAAAAAAAGCAAACAATATTTGTGATTAATCTGAACTTAGAACGCAGTCAGCTGCTCAAGATATGATAGCCTTCTGTTTACTCCACTTCTCCTCCACCTTTCCAAACAATGGAAAAAAACAACTCACAGTTTAGTATACAATATTAATAAGTTTTAGCTGATTCTGAAACTTTTTACACATTTACATGTTTCACATACATGTGAATCAGGAAAAAATGGCCTACGAAAAAAGCCTTCTTTTAAAGGATCATTAAAAGTCTATGTTGCTAACAAGAAAGATAAAAACCAAATTCGTACAGAAAAATTTATTTAACGGTAATTTTCCAGTACTAAGAAATGAAAGTAGCTGTCAAAATAGGTATACCGCTGTTTTATATTACGATTTGCGCGCGCTGTTTAATGCAGTTATTAAATCTCCTGCTTACTATCACACCATTTAAATTACTGGAGTCGACAACCAGATTTTTAAATGAGGATTCCCGATCAGGTAAACAAGTTGGCTGTACCTTCACCTTATTTTCTTCCATAATTTACTCTCACAATGGCTATTTTCACCCATTCCTGCTTATTTCATTTTTACCCTACCAATACCTTGATCCCCTTAATTCCATAATCTTAAGTAGCCAACATTACCAAGATGCCAATAACAATTGGCAAGTGAGGAGTCTGGATTAACAGCTTCAAAAAGCAAGCAGAGAATACACCCACTTGAGAAATAGTATCAACTATTTCACTCTTCCTTTCGTTCGCCGACAGCATTTATCATTGAAAGTAATTAATTTCAACGCAAAAAAAATTAAGTGCAGAAAATTCATGCTAAATCGGGTACTTACAAATACGTCAGCCTTTCGATTGTCCACGACACTATCTTCGAACAAAATCATTTCAGAAATACAGTAGGAGGACATGACGCAGGAGACGCATACACATACAAACACAATAGTTAGTACTAGTGGTGGGGCAGAAAATCGCGTATCTGTTAGAAATCACAGTGATTGAAAAGTCGCAGATATCACAATAACAACTTTACAAAATCTAACTGCTATTTCAGTCACAGTTAGCAGTCGCAAGTAGAATTTCACATTAAACGCCGTGAGCCATCTGTTGACCGAATTCCATACTGCTTTCTGCGATTTCAGTGACAAATCGCAACTAAGAGTCGCAAGTAGCAACTAAAAAGCTCAGTTAACAGTACCATCTTTTGGCCAAAGTTTGTACTACGCTCATCTCTGCGACACGCTATCGAGTTTAACTGCGATTTCAGTGACAAGTCGCAACTAAGAGTCGCAAGTAGCAACTAAACAGCGCAGTTAGCATTCTTTTCCTAGTGCCATCTGTTGAACGACATACGTACTTCGTTATGAGAGCCTCGTGCCTCACGACATAGGTGTGCTGTGTGTGCATATGAAGGACTTATTTCATTAGTAGTATAAGTCCATTTTTGTTCATTTTGAGATACTGAGCCATAAAGTTAAATGAGCGCTGAAAAATCTACAGTTGAGATACCAGAAATATTCAAGCATATGGCTTCTTGCTAGAGATGAACCTTTATTAATGTTTGTTTGGATCATTAATTTCAGAAGCATTATGGACAGAAAAGTGGAGGTAATGGACTTGTACCACTATTGAAATAAGCCCTTCACATTATATGACGACATGCACATTCAGCATCAGTTATGATTGGTCAAACACAGCTGTGACTTTGAATGTATTATATTAATAAGAAGCAACATTGCCTTTTTCTCCTGAAAATATCAAGTAACGTAACAAATTTGATTCTGCTTCCAATATGACAATTTTGGTTAATACTCCACATGCCTACAGGACTTTGCAATGTTAACACAGCAGAACTCAGACATCTGTATAAGTGTAGTGAAATGAAAACAGCATTACTGAGTCATATGAATGCCTCACTTTTATTCCCGCTCAGTACAAGACTCGGGATAAAAGTTTTGCACCTGGTGTTCTACGTGGCAACTTCACACACACGAACTTTTTGCCGACTCTACTACCACCTACATAAGTAAGCTTTTCCTGTGTTACTTTCAAGTACTGCACTTAAGCCATTCCTGATTTAACTGTAAGATCTGTACTTCCCACTTTCATATCAACAGCCTCAAAACGCAGGTTGTAGATTTCGTGATATGTTACAGGTCAGTGTCACACCAAGATTGTGGAGAAGGGGGAGAGGGCGGCATGTCACTCTACAACTAGTGTTTACCAGTAAATAAGTGGCGGAAAATTACGGGTATAGGACGGCATAAACATGTGGAAAATGAGATTTTCATTATTCACTCACTGTATTGAACATTTATTATTCCTTTAAAATCGCATAACAACTTCAATAAAACACAGTTTAATCACTAATGTGCACACTTATTTCACAATTATGTCACTTTTAAACTGCAAATCCTCTAAGAGCTGTCTTGAATCTTTACGAGTCTCTCTCAACAGCCTTGATGTGGATAGATACGTACAGCAACCAATAATCAAAGAGTCAGAACTGTGTCTGCAAAATCACAAGGATTATTAAACAATTTTTGCTGTCACTAACAACAAGCAATATAATTGACACAGTAGATTGCTAATATTTGCTGTAATGAAAGCCACTCAATGGGGTATATTTCACATGTGAAAGAACGATCTCACTGAAGTAATTAAGTCCATTGAAACACTTAGAAACTTACCTCTCATCTGACGAAAACGGTCTAAAGACGCAGTGGCAATTTCTCCAGATCTGTTGACAATGATATTTTGAATTATCAATTTACTGAGTGACTGAAATGTAGTTTGGGTACCTGTGAACATAACAATATGTTAGAATTCATTTTCTAAACACGAACTATTACGCTATGACTATTAATATTTTCACAGTTGTTTCTTTAATACATAATTAAAACCAACGGAAGAACAAATGTAAAACGTACTTACCAATGACAGGTTTGTTGAGATGCAATTTTCTGTGTGGGCAGATGTAACTTTTTCATACGGTGGTAAGTCGCAGACTTAGCAGAAGTCACAGAAATCGCGGAAGTAGAAGAAATCGCAGTGGCGGAGGGATAGGCGACCTACGTTCCTTAAATGCGACAAATCACAGTTAAGGATAGGAGATACTGAAAAGTAGCATTCACAGAAATCACTGGTATCGGAAAATCACAGTTTAGCCCATCGCTAGTGAGTAGTGACAGACTTTTGCGCGACGCATACACGTACAAACAGAAATAGTGCAAATAAAAGAATCAAAGGCAGCAACTGCACGAAGAATCCTGTCAGCACCACAACCACTACCACCACCTCCGGCCACAGAAACAGCAGCAGCAACAGAACCAACAACAACAGCAGCTGCAGCAACAAAACCATCAACAACAGTTGCAGCAACACAACACTGCCCAAGGAGGAGTCAAAGACAAGGTACATCGACATCATTAAATAAGGATTTTTTGTGGCTTCAGACAAAGAAAAGGAAAAGGAAAAGATTGTGACAAATCAGCAAGAAAATTTGCAGATAAGTCACAACTACTTTGGAAAAAGCAGCACATTACAATGTAATGACAAAAGAAAAAATACTTGCAAAACAGTCAGGATAATGTGTCAGATTATTCAATGCCTCAGAAAAAAGTACTAGATCTAGAAGTAGCTTTAAACTATCTTTCTGATGTCTCTTGTATTTGTTTATCTGAACACTGGTGCAAGGCTAGTGAATTAAGTCTCATAAATATAAGCAAGTTTAATTTAGCATCACATTATTGCCGAAGTGTTTTTAAAAATGGTGGGGTATGCATTTACTCTAGAGTAGGACTGCAGTTCAAAGTGAAAACAGAATTGGACCATCTAAATATAGAAAAACATTTTCAATCATGTGCCATAGAGTTAAAAACTGAGGAGAAGAGTGAAAAACTAGTTGTCATTACAATATATAGATCTCCACTGGGTGATAAAAACATATTCTTCTAAAAAATAGAAGCAGCATTAAACACTTTTTATAGTAATGAAGTGAAATTATTTTTATGTGGAGATTTTAATATTAACCTGTTAATTGAAAGTGATGAAAAAAGCTTTTGAGTATACTCAGCAGCTTCCACATGAAACCACTCTTTACAGATGCCACCAGAAAAACAGAACTGTCATCTTCTCTTTTAGACAATATATTCACAAATATGGAGAATGGTATCACTGAGCCACTAAACGTAAACTTAGGTCTTTCGGATCACAATACACTATTAACATACATAAATTACTCTATCCCCAAGGCAGTAAAATATAAGTGGGGATACAAAAGGCACTTCTATACAGAAAAAGTGAATACTTTCATCCAGTTGTTAGCTAATGAAACCTGGGAAAATGTCTTTGCACAAACAACAACCAAGGAATCTTTCAATGCTTTCTCTAGTACATTCATGTCCCTATTTGAGATGTGTTTCCCAAAAAAAGCTCACAAAGATCGATGTCATGCCTAGGAACACAAGCCTGCTATTAGAGCATCTAGTCAAACACTAAAACATATCAGTCAACTCAAAAAAGATAACAAAGATGAACACTTCACAGATTATGTTAACACATACAAGAAAATTTACAGGAAGGTGATCAAAACAGCCAAGACAATGCACAATGACAGTGTAATTGCTGGGTCAGCAAACAAATCGAAAGCTATATGGAATGTAGTAAAAAAAGAAATAGGTTCAAGAAAAAATGTTAGAAATCCAGATGACTTTGTTTTGAAATATGATCAAGGTGTGCTAGTCAGAAATCTTACTTTAGCAAATTACATTAATGACTACTTCATAAATAGTCCAATCAATCTCAGTAAAAATTGTTCTAAGATTAGTAGAACATCAATCCCAGAAGAGCAAAGTGTTAATGCATTATTGCTACCTCCCATGAACAAATTGGAAGTTAATCGAATAATAAAAACAATGAAGAATAAAATGTCCTCAGGGATTGACGAGATACCTTGCTCAGTCATGAAGAGATGTGCTAGTGTCATATCAGACCCACTCACACACATGATAAACATATCTTTTTCAGAAGGTGTCTTTCCACAACGATTAAAAATTGCAAAAGTAAAACAATTGTATAAAAAGGGCAATATACATGAAGTGGGAAACTATATACCAATAGCTTTATTATCAGTATTTTCAAAAGTAATAGAGACAGTCATGAAAAACAGAATTACAAATTACCTCGAGAAATTCAATCTATTGTCTGTAAACCAACACGGCTTTCACAAAAGGAATGAGTACAGAGTCAGCCATCACCCAATTCATTGAAAATATTGTAACGGGGCTAGATAAGAACAACAGTATAATAGGAATTAATTTGGACCTCTCAAAGGCATTTGATACTGTCCAACATGATATCCTGCTAGACAAATTAGAATGTCGGTATACGAGGAGTAGCTAAAAAGTGGTTTCAGTCTTATCTCCATAATAGGAAACAAGTAGTAGAAATTGCAACAACAAACAGTAAAAACCAAAGTATTGTTTACAGATAAGATATTCAGACTGTGCCAGTTGGAGTACCACAGGGGAGTATTCTAGGACCTCTCCTATTTCTTATTTACATAAATGATATCAAGATTCCACTAAATGGTACTCATATAACACTATTTGCGGATGACACAAACATTGTACTAACTAACATAAACCGGGTATTGCCAACATCTGCAACCAGATTAATAGAATATTTGCAAAATTGGTTTGAAGTGAACAAATTAACCATAAATATCTCTAAAACTAATTATATCCATTACAGGAAAGCAAAGTCACACTCTGATCTAGATCTCAGACTACAAAATAAAGAAATTGTGAGAGTTGCTACCACAAAATTCTTAGATGTACATCTAGACGAAAATTTAGACTGGAAATCCCATATCCTGAATCTGTTGCATAAGTTAAGCTCTGCTTGCTTTGCTTTACGTGTTATTAGTTTTGTATGTAGTAGGGAATGTAGCAGAACTGTTTACTTTGCTTATATACATTCTGCTACTACCTATAGCCTCGCCTTCTGGTGTCATAGTAAGAAAAATCTCAAAACCATCTTCACTCTACAAAAACGAGCTGTTAGAATAATTACCAACAGTTCAAGGCTAACTCCTTCAAAGCAATTATTTGAACAGCTGAATATTCTACCCCTACCATGCCTCTATAGACAAAAAGTATAATTGATGTAAGAAGAAATATTAACAATTTCCAATCCAACTCGGATCTACATACTTACAACACAAGAAAGTGCAATGACATTCATATAAAAAGAGTTAACAAGGCTTTGGCACAGAAACAAACAAACATACAAGGAAGGAGATTGTATAACAAACTACCGGTAAAGATAAAATAAATAAAAAAATTGTCTTCATTTAAAGAAGCAGTATTCAAATTTTTAATGACCAACTGCTATTATAGTGTAAAAGAATACCTGGAATAGCTTCATACTAAACAATTATATTTATGTACTCTATGTCAATAGTAATTTTTATCTGACTGTTGCTATGATCTAAATAAATAATATGTACAAAAGTGCTTTAATTATATGTGTTATATCTAAATATCAACTGTGTATTCTATGTAAAAAGTCTTTCTCATACATCAATGTAAAAATCAAAGTTGTACGTGCTATTTCAATGTGGTCTGATGTTATGTAGTCTACTATGCACATCTGTATTTTGTATAGTATTGTTCGCCCTATATGTGTGTACATATATATACTATGTATTTTTTGACGAAATCCATGTAATGTACTTTGTCTCTGGATGAATAACCTACTACTACTACTACTACTAATAGTGAGTAGCGACAGAATTTCGCACGCGTCTGATGCACAGCACTTTTTCATTGGTAGTCGTCATGTGGGTCCTTATTGGTCGTTAGCTACAGCGCTCAGACAGTGTGGAGGGGAGATGGCTAGACCCCGGATCAAGTCAGTACTCGCTGCGATGGAGGCTCAAAGAACGAAGTTTCAAAGAGGTTTGATGCTCATATTTAAAAAAAGGGCAAAAACATTTTTGTTTCTTGTAACTTTCTTTTGTCTTCAACGGTATGGAGCGATTTAAAGCGCCTTATATGTCACTGCATGTGACAAAATTACTGAAGTGTCCAACAACTACATTCTTAGATTCCTCAAATTTTATACTACAGTAATTAATAATTTCACAGCCAAATTATTTTGGTAGGTTTTTAAAAACGTTTCTGCAGAGTTACGACTTACACTAGACAATTTTACCATGTGATCGAAATGACACAAATAGAAATGTTTCAAGAAAGCCCCTGCCAATGTGTAACTGAAAACATCCAAATTTTCCTTACTTATTGGAAAAAGTGTCTCAAAGTTTGAAATAATTTTTATTGTGCATACATTCATGTTGTGGAGCAGGATAGCTTCAATATCAAAAATGTTTCAGTATATCCATTGTGGATGACAAACTGAGACTGATTTAAACTGGCGTTTATCTGGTAATAAGTATGCAACCAGTCGCTTTTTTAGGATTTATAAACACAGTATGTAGGTACGCTTGGTAAAACCAAGTGTAGCTACATAGTGCGTTTATTTGTGTACATAGCTTAATAATGCACGTTATGAGAAGCTATCTGATGTGAATACCATAAGGCAGTGCACTCACCAACACTCCATCTAGCTACACATGGTCCAGAAGATAATGTTCCTCTAATACCCCCATCTGAAGATGAGCCTGTAGTGGCTCGAAAACAGGTTCATGGTTGAATAAATCGTAAAAAAAGCGACGGGTTGCATATTTATTACCAGATGAACGCCAAAAATGTTTCAAGCAACGCCAAAAGAAAGTTCTCATTATTCACCCATGGAATTAATGAAAATGTCTATAAAGGGTTTGAAATTATGTTTAAAGTTTGCTGGAATTCTCTAATTACCCTCACTATCAAAAATTTTAGATGGGTGTAGTCTGGATTATTTGGGCTAGTTTTTCACACGTCTCAGTGTTATGACGTCGTATCTCCCGAACTGAGACTCGTACAGTGATATAATGTTGCAGGTACATTTAGTGGTATGTGCGGATACCGTCTGTAAAATGTCTAGCGACTAGAGTTAGTAGTAAACAAGTAATCAATTAAAACGCCGTGAATGATGCTGAAGCTTTACTGTATGGGCATCGAAAATGTTGTAAGGGATGAACCTTATTTGTTTCCTTATTCTGTGAAAGTGTAAATTTAACGGGAGATAATTTTCCAAATTAAGCGTATAAAGAAACTTGATATTTTTTCTTATTGATAAATTACTTTCATACCAAAGATTAATGTGAAAAGTGTTTAAACACCGATGGACAAAAGAAGGTTTACTCTCTTCGTTTATTAGTTTTAGTATAAGTTACCTTTCATTGTTCTCATGTCCTGGTGATCAGACGTTCTGTGTAATTTTAAAGTGAAATTGTGTTTAGAATGAAAGCAATTTATGAACAATATAATTTCCTGATTGACGATACCATGGATCCTAGCTCCTGTAACTCTGGAAGATTATTATTGTTTTAATTTTGTATGAAGAATTTAGATGGGAGGCGACGGTCTTCACGACGGCGCTGCTCAACAATAGAGGTACGTGAATGTGTTCACCTATTGCCCTTCGTGGCCGCCAATGCCAATTGCAATATTTAGGTCGTATCTTCCGTGACATTCAGAACCTGCAGTCTTTTTTTCATTTAATTACCAATTCCGGGTATTTTCTTTCTAATGTGAATAAATTCATTTTAACCACAGTTCTTTTTACCCAGAGAATGAAAGTAATTAGAACGTACGTGCTTCTATCCCGATCGTACGTTCACATACAATTGTCTACCGACGTAACTATGTTGATGACCCATTTCCTTAGTTCTTATTTTGAGCCACTCACTCCCGAATGTACGTGCCCTCGTATTTTGTGTAGTAAGTAGGGCGTATTCTTTAATAACATTACTTGTAATATTCAGTGGCTTGGTTTCCACAGTTGACGTTAGCCTGTGTCGCACCGGCGCTTCACTCGAAGTAATTATTACGCAACGTTCATTATAACTCTCATTCCAAAATTACGACACCGGCGGACTAAGATTCCATAAATTTAACAGGGTGTTTACAAGTGCTCTCATTCCCAAATACTAGATGAATAAAATTTGGGTAATTCGTGCACCGTGACTTATGTTGCCTCTAGTGATATTCACAGTGTTAAAACCTTAACATGAGATTATACCTCTTAGTGAGTAGATTATAACAGAATTTTTAATCTTTACATTCGATCAATAATTGTATGAAATACTGAAATTCAAATTTTTGTTTCCCTTGCAAGTCTTTAGACAGGTCATCTACAACTGGACTCAGGTGACCGGATGACTGTTTTGACTACATCGTAATACTGAGATCCTTCAACAAAAGGTATTGTAGCATTCCAGTAACAAAATCATGCCACGATATCCGAATAAAACTTCAACCTCTTTGAATGCTTCAGTCTTCGACATATTTCCCTACTGTTCAATATTCTTCCGATATTCGACAGTAAAATTCGGTACACTTCTTGGCGTTCTTTCGAATACTTGCTTCGACAGAATGTTCGCGACCAAGCACATAAGTTAGTAGACTGCAACACCTGCCGCACTGGAGTGCCCTCAGACACAAGCAACTGTGTACTGACACTTCACATATGTTGTAGTTATTCGTTCACGTAACGCTCGAGATTCAGGAACGATGACCTCTCACGATATATGCACATCTCAAATCAGCATTTACATCCAAACTACACAAGCCACTGTTGTGTTGTATTGGGTGAGTACCTGATAGGCTATACTAAAACCATTTTCCTCCCTTCTACGAACAACGTCTTCACTTGTAGCGTCACCCCTTTCAGACTGTTAAAGCGATACTGTGATGCTCTCGCACTGACTAAACGAATCCGAGGCGAGACACAGTGCGCTTGTTTGTGTTTTTTCTATCTACAGCGAGCAGTACTCTAGAATTCTTCGACTGAAGGTTTTGTTAGCGACTTCCTTCGTGACTGAATTATTTTCTTAGGATTATTTCCACAAATGTGAATCCTGCGTCTGCCATCCATATAGTTAATGTAGCCATTCCATCTGAAATGGCTTGAGACAGATACTACACCTACATCTACTTCTACATAATTATGTACTCCCCAGGCCAATCTGCAGCGCATGGTGGCAAGTATATCTCGCCAATATTATCGCTTTACTTTCCTATTCCTTTCACTTATTGAGTGAGGAGAAAAATAGCTGACTCTGTACATGCCCTGATCCCTCCTACCATAATCTATATATTGGTAGTACCATAGTTATTCCAGAGCATTCGTCAGACATTATCCAACAGATTTTTTTGTGAGATGTACATCATCTTACTTCCTAGAGTTCCTTTTAATCCTGCAGGCATTTTTGTTAGACTTTACTGTGGACCATATTGACCTGTTAGGATTCTAGCAGCGTATTTCTGAATTTGTTCTTCTGTTAGGCAGGTACTAGATGACCTTGGGGAATGAGGCCACTGATAGGTCCCCCCCCCCCTCCCATCACCGACATCCAGTGAAATCATTGAACCATAGGACTGGTAGTAGATGTAGGGGAGAGACAAAGCAGGAGTGGGAAAGAGGGGGATTAATCTCAGAGTTGCTTGTCCTGGAATGAAACAGGGCAGATAGGATGATGTGTACTGTTTCTGACAGTCAATTGAAGTCACTTAATTTCTGCCTTGCTGTGAGACAGGGGAAGATCTGCTGGCACACGTTCTGGCCACTGCATTAGAAATTGAAGAGACACCAGTTGGGATGGAGACTGTTGCACCAGAACAAGCTTCATAGGTACAATGTCTGTAACAATGTTGGTGGCTGACACATCAAGCTGCTGTTGTAATGCATCAGTACAGTTCTGTAAGTTCAGTATGTGGGGTTCATTTTTCTTTTAGAGTAATGTAAGTATGTAAATGCCTCGGTTGATGACTATTCTCTGGAATCCCCATACCTCCAAACAGACAGACAGCTGCTCTTTGGCAAATTCAGGGAGATAAGAGCATCAATATGAGTAGTGAATTTTTACTATAATCAGGGGGTTACCATAATATGGAACCTAATAATTCCATATGGACTGGCTACCCTGTTGGGTATAAGGCAACATTCTCCGCATGGCTGGGGCTTCAGTAAAAATGTTGAAAAAGTGTAAGTCAAACCTAGATGTAGTGAATGAACGTGAGGTTCTATAAAATAAAGAAACAAAGTGAGGAGGGAGTTAGTTCCCACAATATCTTCAATTTTGCTTTTCTCCCATGGCATGCCGAAGGTGGGAAAGTTCTTAGGATCATAGCAATCGGCACTGAAGAATTTCCATTGTTCTGTAGAGACTGCCTGAGTTATGTAATCACCAGGTGATAATTTAGTTCTTTTCATAGTGCCTTTTCACATGTTAGTCACATTTCCATACCAATGGCCATCTGGCTTGATGGCCCTTTCCTGGAGTCCCACTGCCCCCCAAATGGACAGGCCTTTACTCCTTGATGTGTGTAAGGAGGTAACTGCTCAGGCATCAGTAGTGTGTTCCCTTTAAATTCAGGAGGCTGCCATGGTATGGGTACCTGAAAACCCCCTGCCCCCCATATGGTCTGGCTAACAAACTGGGTATTGGGCAGAGATGTCCCCATGGCTTGCACTTCCATAAAAATTGTAAGTTGGTAGTCAAACCCCAGTATGGCTTGAGGCCCCATTCTCACCATATAAAATCTCAATAAAGAGTTGACAACATTATATAGAAAACCACAGATACAGATAAACTGGTAGTGGTAAGACCCAGTGGAATGTAAACAACATAACATGTAAAGATAGCAACTCATCAAATAAACACGACTGAGAACCTTGCTAACTTTTGGACAAAACCTCCTTTAGAGCTATGCATTATGCATATGTATAAAAACACACATACCTGTACATTTTCCAGGTGACTACATTGTTCTGGCACCTGAAATGTTACTCGCAGTTCCCAGTTGGAATCTGGTAAGTACTATCATGCATTGCATGATATTCAGACAATAAACTCCAAATCTCTGAGAAAAGTTCGAGTAAGTTAAATGAAGAATGTACATAGCTTTCATCGAGTAGATCTCATATGCAACTGAAATGCATTGTTGATTGCTCCATGATCCAATTCTGTTTTCTGCATATATTGTATAATAGGTTCTCATGAAACTTCAAATAAAATTATCAGCATGTTATTCATTTACTGACTTCCATTTTGTCTGTTGGTAGACTAACACAAATTCATACAAACAAAACATTTCACTGTGGCAGCCATAACTGCAATACTTGACATAGAAGGGTACATCACAATCATGTCTGGTCAGCATTACAGCAAAAAACCAACTATATTTTTGTGTCTCAGTGTCCAAAGTAGCTGACTTAGTCCTGATACCACATGACTGATTACAGTTGGCCCTACTTATGCAAACAATAAATGGAAAACAATAATCATGATAAAATGGATCAGATGTTAATTACTTCCAAGAATTTTTTTCCATTTAGTAGTACAGATAATGCAAATGTTTTGAAAGTTACTTGGTAAATGTACATTTTAAAGCTTGTTTTCCTCAAAACGTGTTGAAACAAAATGTGTTTTATTAATGGGGACCTATTTCATTTGACACAGATCATCTTCAGAGCATAAGATATTTCTGAAAATATAAGATCAGTTTTCTTAGAGAGAGATTGCGAACTTTTAATCACATAAGCAGTACAGAAAAAAGAACACAAATTACAGTAACATAAAAAACTATTTATACCCTCGAGTAATCCACATAGACTGAGTCAAGCCAATCTCTTTGCCAAAAGACAAATTTGTTAATTACTAAAAAGCATAGAACTGCTATGAGTTAAAGGAAAAGCTCAGTCCATCATACAGCAATCACCAACCAGAGGAAAATGCAATGTTAATGTATGCAAATACATTGAAAAATATAAGTGAGTAATTTAAAAAATAAAAAAATATAAATAAATGTGTTGAAATACATCATTATTAACTATCAGATTCACTAAACATTTGTAATAAAATAACTGAAGAATGAAAAGGCAATCAATAGAAATCAACTACTGTAATGGGAATTGTCACTTAGGGGAACAAATAGAAATAGTAGATTGTAAAGTCTTTGTCAAAGATTGTAGGGAACTAGACATGTGTGCAAAGATGTATTCAAATGACGCCACCAGTCACCATGAAAACAAGTGCCTGATGAAATATGTCTGTGGCAGGGCAGACATCCATTCAAAGATGTACTGACAGCGGACCTCCCACCATGGAGAGGAGCAGCCAAGAGTCCATCGATGAAAAATATCTGCAGCAGGCAGACATCCATCCGAAAATGTACCCACATAGGACACCTACATTCACCACAAAATCAAAAGCATCATAATGTGGCAACACCATATCTGTTACCATAGAGATAGCTGGCCTGAAACTCAATAACAAACATAATTGTCTACTCAAAGACATGGCACCAAGAGATACCAGCAGTCATTATGGACATGAAAGGTATCATAGATTATTGCCTTAGGACGATAACATAAGCGCAATTCTAGTAAAACATCATGCCATTTTATGAAATAATCAAGCAGTACCTGATCAAAAAAATATAGTTAATTGACTGTCAGTTGTGCAGGGTGGGGCAAATGAAGGTGGCCCAGAGAGGAGGTCTAGATGGAATATTTGTCCACGTGATCTACATGACATGCCAGTCTCTTGTGACAGGCATCAGGTTGATTTGGTAGAACTCAAAAAATTTTCTCATTGACTACAGACAAATTTTCTGTTGTGGGAGCTCATTTCAGAATGTTTTTTGACTTGTTCGAAACAGATCCTGTCTGACATCAGTTTTGGACTATGTGTTGCATGGCGCTCTTCATTGGCACTTTGACACCATTAAACTTCTCAGTGAACAACTGACCACACCATTTCCTTGACTTTGTTTTCACACAATTTTCTGCAAAGAACACCCACTCCTCCAACGTGAGTACCATCATCCTGTTTGCAGTGCTCCACTCACACTGACAAAGCCCACACTCTGCTATGAACTGGTGTGAATCATGTGGTGGGCATACACATAGTGTGTGCATCACAGGGTATGCTTGTATGCAGACATCAAATGATACATGAAGAAAACATCAGGATTTTTTAAATAATAAAAGAACAAAAAACAGTAATTTTTTATTAAAAAAATTGTCAAATAGACAGTAAAACTGTTTATCTTTTAAATTCTAAGGTGACTGATGCACCCCCTGTCAGAACATATTTTGATGGACATCTGCTCTGCCATTGATGTGTTTCATTGGTGGATTCTAGGCCTCTCATCTCCATGGGGACAGGTGGCATTCTCTGTTGGTACATCTTTCAATGTATGTCTGCCCTGTCATGGATGTATTTCATCACAATAGTTGACAATGACTTCACAGTCTATTATTTTCATGTATTTTCTGTAGGAGGCATTTGCCTATACAATACTATTATTGGTTATCATTTTTATTCTTCTGTTATTTTATTACAAATGTTCAGTGTGTCTGACAATTAATACTGACATATTTGAACATACTTATGTATATCTTCTACTTTTTTAAATTACTCACTAATTTTTTTAGTGTGTTCACATATATTACCATTCAGTTTCCTTGTCACTGGTGCCTTAAGTGATAATGCACTATATGGCAAGTGGAACTTTGCCTTTATAATTCACAGTGTTTTTACACTATTCTGTTGTTGATGAATGTACCTTCCAGCACAAAGTATGGCTCCACTCTGTGTCTCTGTGGATCACTGAAGGGAATGAGTGTTTTTGTACTTTATTGTCATTTTTATTGACTTTTAAGTATACTATTTATGTACTGGTATTTGAAAGTTTCCAATCTCTCTATAAGAAAAATTTTCTTATCTTTTCAGATATGTGTTATGGTCTGAAAAAGACCTATCTAGGGTGGAACCAGACATCATTAATAGTACATCATCTATTTACTGTGATCAAGACTGTTTATTTTGTCACAATTTAATTTAGATCACTGTTATTCAAGATACATTATAAAAATCTGACATTCATATTTCGGTAACAACTCAATTCAGCAAGTTTGACAAAAAATGAAATTTAATCTGGACACTCTGCCTTCCAAGCTTCCTGATTGGCTATAATTTCTTAACAAGGCAATTATTTTTTGTACTAAGAAAATTTGCAATTCGTGTTCCTGTAATGACTCAGTGGCCTTCCTGTTTCGTATACTACTAGTGGTTGTTATCGAACTAAAGTGAGTGCTATTCTTAATTAAATTGCTTTCCAGTGTATCGGTTTTGGATATTTGTATATTGGAAAAATGTTTGCTGTTACAGCCATTAAACAAACCTTGTTTCCTTTGCTAACTGTACGACTATAAATCAACTAATATAGTGTAATTGTGTAGGCTTTCGTGGCCAGAGTCAGTCGACATAAAAAATTTCTGTGTTTGGTACCGTGTCATAATGTAAAAAACTACTGCCGCTGGAGAAAAACGAACGTTTTGGCCATGATTGCAGCGACCTTCTTCTGGGTCTAATGGTGAATTAGACCCAGAAGAAGGTCACTGCAATCATGGTTGAAATTTTGGTTTTTCTTCAGCAGCAGTAGTTTTTTACATTATGACGTGGTACAAAACACATAAATTTTTTATGTCAACTAATATAGTACTGTGCAATTATAGGTTCAAAGAATGTGTCCTAATGTTTGTTAACAAATTACAAATTTTATAGGCCACCAACAGAATGTAAAACATGTTAGTGAAGAGCTCAGTGTCCAGCACAGTTAACACAGTGATTGATCTCTTTCAGACTGTACTGAGTTCACCAGTGCTTTGTTTAAGACTTTATACACTGTAGTTCAACTGGGATGAACCTGAAACATATGCCAGGTGGAGGGAGTGAGTGGAGAAAGGACATGGGGAGCAGGACTGAGTGCTTGGAAAGGATGGCTGAAAGCTGGGAGAGAGAGGTAGCAGATGTGTGATGCATAAATGTGGCATTGGTGAACATGTTCTGTACACAGACAGGGTGAGTTGTGCATAGCACTAACAATGTGAAAGAGTGGAGTTGTAGGAACTGTGTGGAAGAGTGTGTGGGTGCAGGACAGGTGAAAGTGCGGACTTGGGTTGGTGTGGGGCAGGGCCAAACAAGGAGTATTACAGAATCAAGAGATGTGCTGCAAGCATATCTTCCACATACGTCATTCAGAGAATCTAATGATGGTTCGGAGGATCCATGTGACATGGGTTGTGAAGCAGCCATTGATCACTAGTGTGTTCTCCCATTGGGTTGTCTGCTCTGATCTTTGCCACAGTTTGGAGTGGAACATATATATTGAACGTTATGCCTCAGTTTTTCTCCCACTAGGTACTCTACTCTGCTCTCTGCCATGGTTTGAATGGGAATATACATTCGTTGTTATGACCATGTAAAATTTTATGCAAAATTTACGTCAGAGGTGGTATATTATGTGACTAATTTTAACGCAGACCCTGTCTCTGCTGAGATAGGATAAATGTCTGATACATCTGGATTAGAATGTGATGGATGGGGGTATAAGCTACATCTTCCACCTGGGTAAACTTTACCTCCTGACTTTCATTCACTTGTTATGTACTCTAGTCGAAAGATACTCAACAAGTTTCAGTGTAACATAAAACAAGGAAAAAGAGAAATACCTCATAAAGCAATCTTGCTATTAGCTATCCAAGTATCTAGATCCAGGGATTGAAAAATTCTATTAGCTACTTAGCAAGTCATAGTGTTCGTTCTAAAGCTTTATGACAAGTTATAATATGCTGTAAATATGACTCATTTTCTTTGAGAAATGACAATGCAATCAACTAATGTTAAGCTACCAACAATAGTTAATCAACAACTATATAGTATAGTATTTGTTATCAAATTTGCTTTTACCAAACTTGCTTTTAATACAGCATTCAGATTAAGTTTCTATGATTTCCTAGTCTTTTATTGATGGCCACCTTTGCTTGTTCAACAGCCCTGAAAGACCTTTCTTCATGTGATGTACAGAACACTATAAATGAATGAATAAATCTTCAACAAGAGTATGATCCACATGCCAAGAGACTGCAAGTATGTGTGGTGCAAAGATGGGCTTGGATATTCTGTGGATTGATATGGTGGTCACATTGAGAGTGGTGGGAAGGATTGCAGATAGGATGTTCCTCATTTCTGGGCACAATGATAAATAGTTAAAATGTTAGTGAATGCTGTAGTTTTGATATTCTTTCCCATGATGACAAGTTCATGAAAGGGTGCTTTTTTGCAGCTCCTTCCTGGAGTGGTCAGATGATTAGGGCTGGGTGTGGATATGGCAAGGAAAATCTATCTATAACCTTGGGTGAGGAGACAGACACCTGTCTGTGAATACCTTATTAAGGCCTTAAGTATACTGGGCAATGAGCAGCTCATCACTGCAGATGAACTGCCCATGAATCGTAGACTATCTGGGACTGCCTTTTCTGTGGAAGCCATGGAAGTTAATAATATGTAGTATTTCCTCAATGTCCACTAGCCAGTGGCCTCCAAGATAGCCACCGAGTGAGATCACAGGTATTTTCTTCGTCTGCTTAAAGAACTTATTTAAGGGGAAGTAGCGTCTAACTTAAATTTTCTTTGTTTTGTATACTTGCTGTAGTGTCCGTTCTTGTCTCACAACTGAATATTAGTGTCCCAGCAGGGTTTGTTCTTGGAAAAACTTGTTCTTTAACTGAAGTACCGTACCCATAATCGGAACATAACCAAAAATTTTTCATGACATAAACACAAAAAATTCTATCCGAGTTTTCTTGATAGTGCAAAATTCGCTTAAAAAACCTGCCACTAGTTTCATCAGTGACTACTGTCGCAGTAAAGGTGTTATTAAACGTTTCTAAATCGTATTTAACTAACACAGTTCGTATTGTTTACTAGTTAGATAGACGCGATCTAGGCCTAAATTTTCTGAGTTTTAAGCATTTAAAAATATGACCAAACACGCCTGATAACGTAAATTCTCTAAAAGCAAATTAATAACAAATTCATTCTTCTGTCTTTGTATCTCTAAAACAGTACAAAAAAGAAAGGAAAAAACCGCCACGCACATAACCTTTGTGTTGTTTATTGTTTGCACACAGCCAATCACGCGTCCTTGACTAATTTAAAACATTCTTTAAACTTAATTATTCTTTCCAAACTGACCATGAGTGAGAACTGTAGGAGCTGTTATAGGGTAGTGAGTACAGAGATTTGTTGCCAATCTTGTAGGAAATATTTTCATTGGGGGGGGGGGGGGGGATGCAGTGGTAAGAATGTTGGGAGAACAGAAGGGGCTCTCTCATGGAACTGCAGAGTATGCAGTTGGAATATTTTGATTGGGGAACAGGAAAGGAAGCAAGGAAGGAACTAAGGAAGGAACTCACAAGGATCAGGGGAGATAGGAGGGAGGCGGGTGGTTGGGAACTGGCAGCTGGTAGGAGGATATGAAGAAAGAGAACACAATCAGACAGTTTTATCATCAACACCAAAAACAGGTATCTACCGCTGCACGAGTTGAGTTGAGTAGAGGAGAGCCTCAGGTAGAACGAGAAATAGGAAATATGCAGCACACTTCAACCGAGGCCAAGAAGCCTAGGAACATACAAACTCTTAGGAAGAACAAAGTGCTACTTTTAGGTAGTAGCCATGGGCGATGTGTAGGCTCTCAGTTACAGGAAAGTTTAGGGTCAGTATACCAGGCCACCAGTATCTTCAAGCCAAATGCAGGGCTAAGTCATGTGATAGAAGACTTAGGGTCTTTATATAAGGATTTTACAAAAGAGGACCATGTAGTGATAGTGGGTGGGGTGGAAAACAGTTTGGACAGGGATGGAGCATAGGACATAGGTGGTGACCTGGACAAGATAGCTTCCCTGACTCATGGCACCAATGTACACTTTGTTGAGCTGTTCCAGCATCATGTTCGTCCTCACCTTACTGCAGTTGTGAGGTGAATCAATGTGGGGTTGGGGATGGATCTGAGGACAGCCAACTTTGCTCATGTTTCTGCCCATAGCGACTATCAACAGTTGGTGCTTCACTACGCATGGCCTACACCTAAACAGGACTGGGAAGGGAAGATTGGTACAGCTGATTCATGAAAGTATAGGGGATGGATCCCAGGCCACACATGGCTAAATACCTGTTATCATAGGTAGGAAAAGTATTTCTTTCTTAGGATAAATCTAGACAACAGGTTCTCCTTTCTAAAGAACACCTCCAGCACTTTAAAAAATACTGAAACAGTCACTCATAAGACAAAATTTCAACACCTCAAATATCACATATACCAGATGTCACAAAGAAAAACAAACCATTGGAAAGAGTAACATGGGGCATTTCACAGACTTAACAATGCTCCATCAAAACATGCAGTCATACAACTATTAGAAGTTGAGCTCCAATTGTTGAACTGCACAGTAGTTTGTATTACTGAGCGCTGGTGTAGAGACAAAGAAATACAACATGTAGTATTATGATTGTATGTAAAGGCAAACTCTTACTGCAGTACTACTTCAAGTGTTGGAGGATCATGCATTTATGTCAGAAAAGTGCCGGTAAGTGAAGACAAACACTTTGAAATGCCAGCTATTGAATTAACAGGGCTTTATATCACCAGGAGATTAATCATTCTGTATGTGTATAGATCTCCCAGTGGTAGTATGGACACTTTTTTCAATAAGTTATCAGAAGTTCTAGATAAAGTCTCAAGTACAAAGGTCAACATAATTCTGTGTGGGGACATTAACATCAACACTAACATCATAAATGAATCCAGCAGCACCTTCATCTAAATCCTTCAAAGTTTTGGCATGTCCCTATTGGTCAATAATGCAACAAGTGTTACCACAATGACTTCATCAGTAATTGGCCATGTGGCCACAAATATGGACAGGGAAAAATGTGATGTAGCTGTAAAAGATCTCAGACTATCAGACCATCTCTGTCAAATAATAACAGTAAAGTCAGGCATCGAATCATTCCATAAAGTACAAGCCTACAAATGAATCTATCAGAAATCAAAATAAAAGATTTTTCAAAAGAACTAGAAAAGCAAAGCTGTGATGAAGTGTGTAAGGAAACCAATGTGAATACGAAATTCTCTAAATTCTCCACATTGTTTAAATTGAACTTTGAAAAGGCATTTCAAAACAAAGTATTAATGTCTGTATCAACATTTTACAAAAACAAATGGGTAACAGCAGGCATTAAGAAGTCCTCCCAAACACTTAAACACCTTCCACGAAAAAGATTTGCAATGATGTAGAGTTCTTCAATTTCTATCATAGATAGAAAAAGATCTACAGGAAAGTGCTGAGTGCTGCAAAAAAGTAATTTATTGGCAAAATAATATATAATGCAGAGAATAAAAGTAAAGCAGTTTGGTATGTTATAAAAAAGAAAATGGGGAGAGGCAAACAAATACAGAATAACATACTGATAAGGGAGGGAGATAAAGTAATAAATTATCTGCAGCACTTATCAAACTATGTAAATGAGCTTTTTTCAAGTATTGCAGAGAAGTTCCAGCAAAAATTCCCCAACATAAATATAACAACTGTAAATTATGTTGCACTAAATACAATGATGTTACTTCCAACCACAGAGAATGAAATCAGTAAAACTATTCAAAAACTAAAAAATGAAAAGTCGGTAGGCTTAGATGAAGCATCAGTTTGTGTACTGAAACAATGCATAGGGATTATACAAGGCCCCTTAACAAATGTAATAAATGAATCCTTCACATCAGGGACATTTCCAGAGCAGTTAAAACAGACAAGAGTTGTACCTTTGCTTAAGGAAGGTAATGCAGAAGACATAGAAAATTATCTGCCCATTTCCCTGCTGTCAGTATTCTCAAAAATAATGGAAGCAGTTGTGAAAGACAGAGCAATGAATTACCTGAATAAATACAATCTTTTAAGTGAATCACAGTTTGGATTCCCAAGTGGCAAAAATACGGAATCAGCCATAGTAGAATTCACAAAAGTTGTACTTGATGCTCTTGATAAACATGAGTGTGACACAGGCATATTTTTGGATCTTTCTAAAGCGTTTGATACAGTCAACCACAAGACTCTATTAAATCAATTAGAAGCATTAGGAATAAGAGGGGTATCTATTGACTGGTTTCGATCATACCTAACAGATAGGGTACAAAGAGTAGAGATAACACATACTTCAAATATATCTAAACATTTAGTAAAACACTTATCAGAGCCAAAATACATTAATATAGTGGTTCTGCAAGGTAGCATATTAGGACCAATACTGCCCTGATACACATCAAAGACTTTCCCAGCAGTGTTACTCATGATGAAAAAATCCTCTTCACTGATGACAGCAATATTATGGTCACTGAGAAAACAAAAGAATTCTTTGCCGAGAAAGCAAATGAAACTCTCAAGGAAGTTTATGATTGGTCAATAAGTAGTAAAGTGACATTGCACGGTCATGGACAGAGTTGTTTGTGCAGTAATTACCAATGTTACTTTGATGTGTACAACTGACTGGTAAACGTATTCACATGGAGCAGTTAAAATCCCCAGTGTTCTGAACATATCTTTACAATGAGCTCGACTAGTACTTTTGGTTATTATTCTTGTGGCTCTTTTCTGGAGTTTGAAAATTGTGTTCATATTTTGTGCATTTGTTCCCCGGAAAAGAATGCCATAGCTAAGAACTGAGTGTACATATGAATAGTGTAACTAAAAGGCACTGCATGTTACACACTGACGATTGGATTCTAAGGGCATAACATGCTGCTGACATTCTGTTTGCAAGTACCTTTGTGTGTTCACACCACTTCAACTGAGAATCAATACTCATTCCTAGAAATTTTGCATGTGTCACATAGCCTATAGAGGTGCCATCTTCATTTAATTTAACTTTATCATTTTTCTTGTTCAAACTGAAATTCATGGCATTAGTTTTCTTTATGTTCAGTGCCACTTTATCACTTATACAATCAGTTCTTAATTATGGTATTCCTTTATGGGGAACAAATGCACAAAATATGAACACAATTTTCAAACTCCAGAAAAGAGCCATAAGAACAATAACCAAAAGTACTAGCTGAGCTGACATTGAAAAGATATATTCAGAACACTGGGGATTTTAACTGGTCCATGTGAATACATTTAACAGTCAGTTGTACACATCAAAAATAACATTGGTAATATGGTACTGCTGTTGGCAATGCCTGTATAAGGCAACAAGTGTCTGGCACAGTTCTTAGATTGGTTACTGCTGCTACAGTGGCAGGTTATCAAGATTTAAGTGAGTTTGAGTGTGGTGTTATAGGTGGCACACGAGTGATGGGAAACACCATCTCTGAGGTAGTGATGAAGTGGGAATTTTTTCTATATCACCATTTCACAGGTGTACGGGCATTTACGAGCATGGAGACAACCTCAAGAATCCATGGGCCACGTGTTTCAGCAGGTGTCTGTTCCAGCTGGTGGAGGCTCTGTAATGAAGTGAAGCATGTGCTTTTGGAGTGATAAAGGACACCTGATATGTTGAGATATGACTTTGATGGGTGACAAGTACATAAACATCCTGTCTGAACACCTGCATCCATTCATATGATGATGGTATCTGTTATTTCAAATATGTCCGAAAGAACAGATATCGTCGGAGACCAGGCAGCTCTCTAGAATGAAATGATAATTAAATCAAGACCCTAAGCTGCCAACAGGTGTTCATATACCTGAAAGGGGACAGTTGAAAATTTGTGCCACGACTGGGACTCGAACCTAGGATCTCCTGCTTACCTGGCAGACGCTCTATACATTTGAGACTTTGAGGGCACAGAGGATTGTGTGACTGCAGGGATTTATCTTTTGCATGCTCCCTGTAAGGCACACATTCCCAACTTAATGTCCACACACTACATTCAGTGTGCCCCTGCCCATTACTCTCAATACTTGCACCAGACATTCTTACCAAGTCCCGTAAGAGTTTGGACAATGCATGTGCATCCGGATCTTATGGATTTATGGACAGCCCTGGAGGATTCATGTTGTCAGTTCTCTCCCACATTACTTCAGACATTAGTCGAGTCCATGCCACATCATGTTGGAGCATTTCTGTATGCTTGCAGAGTCCATACACAATATTAGGCAGATGTGCCAATTTCTTTGATCTTCAGTGTCATTTGGTGATTGCTTTGTTTATAGTTACCACTGATCTGCTTTGTATTAGCACTACTACACTCTAGCACTGTTATGAGGAGTACTTCTTGACTAAGCAGTTCAAATATGCACCATATCCTCATGCTGTGCTCCTTCAGTCGCATTCCCTGTTGCCATTAGCAGCAAATATTGTGGTTGCATGGTGGACAGTATATGGGGAATTGAATGCCATAAACATCATTAGCCCTTTGTGACCTCACACTCAAAGGCTTCCTCGTAAGTGTAGGCTAAATGTTTTCACAGCATTCTTGCATGAGAAACCAAGAATTTGGTCATATGTGATTCGAGGTACAGCTGCCACACTCTTATTAACATCATTGGCTATTTGAATTTAGATATAATGGTAGTGACAAGGACAGGTTTGTGAACATTTTTCATCACAAGTGACATATTATTTGCCACCACTTCACCCTTCATTTACCAAACAAGTGACCTATCCTTTCATTTTTTAATCCCTCCCTCACATCTTAGCTGCCATTTTTGGGCTCTCGGTAAGATCTTTAAAAAGGGATGTAATCCTAGTGGGGGCAGAAATTTGTTGGTTACGTTAATAATTATGACTTGTGCAAATCTTTGAAATTCTCAGCTTGGTCCCCCAAACAGCCACTTGTGTCACTTGGAACTCAAAGCAGCCCTCCTTGAAACTACCCACCTAATTCCATGTGTTCTGGGAATCAATAGAGATGATAGCTACAAAACCCACAATTATTGAACATCCTTGTGTGCTAGATTAGTGCATTCCAAGAAAATCCAGTATTTGTGTATATACAGAGCGTTGAAAAAAAGAGAAAAAACACAGCAATGAGAATGATTTGTGGTAAGGCACACTGATCAGTCTGCAAGAACAAACAAATATCCAGGAAAGCATGGCATGGATGCTGAAGACTGAGGTAGGTGTGCATTTCACATTATGTTCCAAATTTGAGTAGGACATTGCACTGTCTACATTGCAAATAGGCTTCAAACTTCATACCATCCACATCAATATAAAGCCTACATTGGTGGTACCGAGAGTCATGCACATGAGTCAACACATGAAATTGTCTTTGAAGAATTTCCATTTTTCCATTGCTGCATGGACTCGAGCAGAAAGGAGAAAGGTCCTCCACTTACATTAAAGGTATACCATAGATTGTACTCTTCATACCACTCCATAGAAAAAAGTCAAGTGGTGTCAGATCTGGTGACAGTCCTCGCTGCTAAACTGGTCCATCCCTACCAATCCCTTGATTGGGATATGCAACGTTAAGGTGATTCCACATGTCAACATCAAAATGTACTGGGGCTCCACTATGTCACAGCCACATATCCACCTGAACATTTAGTGGCACTACATCTAAAAGGATACGTAAAACATCTCTAACAGATGTGCGATAGATTAGTCCTCTTACTCTGTTTGGCAGTAGACAGTAGCCAGCGATATGGTCACTAATTATCCTGGTCAGGATGTTAATACCGACCCCATGTTGGTGGTTTTCAGTCACTGATGTAAGTGGATTTTAGTCTGCCCAAACACTGTGCAAGTTTAATATGCCATCCCTAGTAAAAGTGCATGCATCCATCCATGAACAACACCAACCTCAGGAATTGTGGCTGGAGTATGCATTGTTGTAAATACCACTGCACAAACTGTACCTGTTGTGGGTACTCTCTGCCTCATAATGCATGGACTTTCTGCAGATGATATGGATGGAGCCGTTGATCATGAACAAGATACCACATGGCCCTTTTACCTGTGTGCAGCACCTGTGTCACCTGCCGAGTGCTGGTGGCTGGATCCTATTCCAGCATTACCTGGATGTAACATTGTAAAGTGATATAAATAGGAAGCATGTAAGAAATGTGGAAGAGAAGACGAATGGTCGACTTCTGTATATTGGTAGTATTTTAGAAAAGAGTGGTTCAGTGAGACCTATTCTTGAGTACTGCTCGAGGGTCTGGGATACGTACCAGGTTGGATTGAAGGAAGACATCAAAACATTTCAGAGGTGGGCTGCTAGATTTGTTATGATATGATTGTACAAGATGTAAATGTTATGGAGATGCTTCAGGAGCTAAAACGAGATCCCTGGAGGGAAGGCAGCATACTTTTTGAGAAGGATTATTGAGAAAATTTAGAGAATTGGCATTTGAAGCTGAACGCTGAATGATTCTACTGTCACTAACATACATTGCACATAAGGACCATGAACATATGATATGAGAAATTAGAGCACATACAGGGGCATATATAATAGTAGTTTCTCTCTCACTCTATTTGTGAGTGGAATAGGAAAGGAAATGACTAGTAGTGGTGCAGCACTGTATGGTGGATTGTGGAGTATCTATATAGATGCAGATTGTAGCATGTCCTCCTCCAACGTAATGTTCAAGCTGAGTGCAAATGACCTGCATCACATTTCAGCACCTACCAGAGGACAAACAATAGACTGGGGCTAGTATTTGCATGTACCAAGCACAAAATGCTACTTCTTTACTGTAAAATACTGTACACCTTGGACAGAAAATACCTACATCCATCTCTCTGGCTTCTCAGAAAGTCTCTCGATGGGTCTGATGTGGAGTGATGTGGGACACATCTGTTTGGATAGTGTTCTACATACAATCATGTAGCAGTTCAACCATTACAATCCACTTTGTTGTATGCAAGCACCATGTTGGTTACTTCCACAGCCTACTATGGAAGAGACAGTACTTTGTTACCCTGAGTCAACAAGAAAAGCCACTGGAGATTCCTGAAGAACAATCTTCTTCAAGGCAGTGTTCTGACAGCACTGCTGACCGTCCTGTCAAAACAAACACAAGATCTTTCATTTATGCTGACGACACAACAGTTGCAGCCTAAGGAATAACCTTTGAAGGGGTAGAAATGAGACTGACTGCATCCCTTAAAGATTTGGATGAATAGTATGACAATAACCACCTAAGGCATTTCACTTGATAAATAGACAAGCCAGGAAAAAACTGGAAGTAACTTGAAGGGGAAAGAAACTACAATACTGGGACATCCCTACATACTTCAGAGTAAAGCTTGACCATACACTTATGTTCAAAGACCACTGCACAAACATGAAGCTTGAAGTCTGCAGCCTAAATAATACTGTATGCAAGCTTACTAACAGCACCTGAGGGGCTCAACAAAAGGCTCTTTGTATATCTGCCCTAGCCTATATTTCTCCATGGCAAAATATGTGGCTCCAGTCTGGCAGAACTCTGCACACACTAGGCATGTTGACATTTCTCTTAACAAGACAGACCACATTATAAGTGGTTGCATATGACCACCTCCAATTAACAAAATCTACTATCTTATAGGCATAGCTCCCTTGCTTATCAGTTAAATAATAGCAGCAGAGGCATGTTCAGAAGCAAAGCATCATGTCCTGAGCTTAAATTAAAAATGAGCTTTCTTTGAACAAATGAAGCAATTACATCATCACCTTCTGTTTGCTGAATAGAATTGTTGTGTAATAAGGAAACTGGAAGTTATAGCCAAACCTAAAATATGAGCGTGCTACTGTTTCCCAACTCTATCAGACGTGGAAGACTTTGAACAGACTGTGAATTGGAGGGACGTGGTGCAAACAAAGGAGATGCAACCTGTGAATGTGGACAGCTTCACGATGCTGAACACCTCTTGGTCTCCCTGGAGATGCCTGAAACCTGATTACTAGATGAACTGATTTCAGCAAATGTTCTAGCAATCAAGACTGCTGAATTGAGTGCCTCAAAATCAGTTTTTCATACGCAAAATCTTGTCTGTGTATTGCAGGTATATTTTGAATTTGTTAATAACTGAACTGCACTATCCTGGATGCAAAAGTATTAATAATAATAATAATAATAATAATAATAATAATAAGTCAAGGGAAAACACACTAAACAAGAAGTTTACATATTGGATAACCACAGCGACTGCATAGAAGCGATGGAAAAAACGGATGCCTATGAATATCTAGGATTCAGACAAAAAATAGGAATAGATATTACAAATATTAAAGAAGAACTAAAAGAAAAATATAGACAAAGACTAACAAAAATACTGAAAACAGAATTGACAGCAAGAAACAAATAAAAGCTATAAATACTTATGCTATACCAATGTTGACCTACTCATTTGGAGTAGTGAAATTGAGTAACACAGACCTAGAAGCACTCAATACACTTACATGATCACAATGCCACAAATATAGAATACATCACATACATTCAGCAGCAGAAAGATTCACATTAAGCAGAAAGGAAGGAGGAAGGGGATTTATCAACATAAAAAACCTACATTATGGACAGGTAAACAATTTAAGAAAATTCTTTCTAGAACGAGCAGATACTAGCAAAATACACAAAGCAATCACTCATAAAAATACATCGGCTACACCACTGCAATTTCATAACCACTTCTACAACCCTTTAGATCACATAACATCAACAGATACGAAGAAAGTAAATTGCAAAAAGAAAACACTACATGGCAAGCACCCGTATCATCTAACACAGCCACATATTGATCAAGACGCATCCACCACATGGCTAAGAAAAGGCAATATATACAGTGAGATAGAAGGATTTATGATTACAATAGAGTATCAAACGATAAACACCAGATATTACAGCAAGCATATTATTAAGGATCTCAATACCACAACAGATAAACGCAGACCTTGAAAACAACAAATAGAAACTGTAGATCACATCACAAGCGGATGTACAATACTAGCAAATACAGAATACACCAGAAGACATGACAATGTAGCAAAAATAATACATCAACAGCTTGCCTAACAACATAAACTTATAAAACAACATGTTCCCACATACAAGTATGCACCACAAAATGTAAGAAAGAAAGAAATAAATAATAATAATAATAATAATAATAATAATAATAATGGCAGAGGTCCTGGAATTATTTCATTTATATATTTGATGTGGAATGGGTTTTGTACTTTTCATATGAGTTTCGACATCCAAGTTACATAATTTCCTCTGTTATTGACAATTTTCCAATAACTCACTCACTCATCACAACAACTACTCCCTTACAATTACTTGTGTGTCAAATAATGCTTCACAACTGTCCTGGCTCATGCTAACAGCAGGCCTTATATACACTAATGAAAAAAAAATTGCAGCACCAACAAGGAGTTGTGTGACATGCACAAATGTTAGTAGGTGTGTATCCACATCTAAATGGTGATGCTATACAAGTTTTGCACCAGTCATGTAAGCGTGGAGCTGGTAGTACCACTGTAAGGATGCAAATCAGGTTTGCTATCAATATATGCTCTAACACTCATGAGCATTTGTCGCCTTGGAGTTTGGCCATGGTAAATTGATATTAGCCAAGAACACCTTTAAAATTACAAAAGACACCATTATCAACACCTCACTGAATTTGAACAAGATCATATAATAGCTACAAGAACATGGGTATTCCTTCTCTGATATTGCAGAAAATCTTGGCAGGAATGTAACCACTTTACATGACTGTTGGCAGCAGTGGTCACAAGAATGTATGGTTGCAAGATTACCAGGTTCCTGACATCCACATGGCATTACCAAGAGGGTGCTCAGCAAATGGATGTGGTGCATAGTACTGCATCTTAAGAAGCAATCTGGGCAGCAGTTGGCATCACAGTGACACAATGGACTGTTACATTCCAGTTACTTCAAGAACAACTGTGAACGAGATGTCCTGTGGTGTGCATTCCACTGACCCCGAACCATCGTGATTTATGACATCAGTGGTGTCAAGCATTGAGCTGATTGGAGATCTAGGTGGATATGTATTGTGTTTTCTGGTGAAAGCTGGATCTGCATTAGTGCCTGTGTGTTGGTTAGAAGGAGGCCAGTTGAGTGCCTGCAACCAGCCAGTCTGGGTGCTAGACACACTGGCAGAGGTCCTGGAATTATTTCATTTATATATTTGATGTGGAATGGGTTTTGTACTTTTCATATGAGTTTCGACATCCAAGTTACATAATTTCCTCTGTTATTGACAATTTTCCAATAACTCACTCACTCATCCCAACAACTACTACCTTAAAATTACTTGTGTGTCAAATAATGCTTCACAACTGTCCAGGCTCATGCTTATTATTTCTTTCTTTCTTCTTTCTTACATTTTGTGGTGCATACTTGTATGTGGGAACATGTTGTTTTATAAGTTTATGTTGTAAGGCAAGCTGTTGATGTATTATTTTTGCTACATTGTCATGTCTTCTGGGGTATTCTGTATTTGCTAGTATTGTACATCCGCTTGTGATGTGATCTACTGTTTCTATTTGTCAGTTATGGTCTGGGATGTGACTTAATATGACAGCAGGAGCACTTGTGTAATTATACCATGGACCCTGATTGTAAATTTTACATCAGTCTGGTGATCTAAATCTGTAGTTCTGCCATTCATGAAGAGCATTCCAGGGGTCTTTTCAAACAGGACAGTGTTCACCCACATACCACTGTATAATCCTACAAGGTACACAGTGTTAATATGCTGCTTTGGCCCACAGAATCACCAGATCTATCTCCAAATGAGCACATATGGGGATATCATCAGATGACAACTTCAGTGTCATCCACAACCAGAATTAACTGTCCAAGTATTGACTGGCCAAGTGCACCAGGCATGGAACTGCATCCCACGAACTGACATCCAGTACCTGCAAAACACAATGCTTACATGTCTGCATGTTTGCATTCAACATTCTGGTGGTTACACACATTATTGCTGTACCAGCATTTCACATTCACAATGGCTTATCTCACACTTATGTTAACCTGTGATCCTGCAATGTTAATCATTTAAATATGTTACCTAGACAAAGATTTTTCCAAAATTTCATTACCCTGGTTATTTTTTGGTGTTGTTATTCTTTTCCCATCAGTGTAGATTTATGAAAACACACAGTCATTTTTGTATTGTTAACATTCTAATTTTTCACAGTTTACAGTGAAAACATTTGTTCACATTAATTTATATGTGACAACATATTCAACAGGAATAAATAACAGATTTAAATTGGTGTGTAAAACACAAACCATTTTTGCATCAATTTTGAAAAATAAATTCCTATACCAATTAGTGTGCAAATATGCAAATTTTCATCAGAAACGCACTGGAATTCTACAATACAATGGTATTAACTACAATCTCAAATGTTTATCATATTACGCAAATAAAGATATTGTATTGAACAGGTGCACATAAATAGATACAATTAGTATCTGTTACTCTAGGGATATAAGGGAGGGAGAGTGTCCGTATGTAAGGAAACACTAGGTCAGAGACATAAATAGGTACAGCATTGCACAGCTCTGTAAATTCTGTTCTTTGGTAGTACTTAAAAAATATGACACAGATTCCAACAGTGTAAAAACTCCCAATAGGGGCCAACTTTGTAAGGCTACTAGAGATATTAATAATAAAACTTACAGTTAGTAGGGCAAGCAGTAAAAAAAACAAAAGAAAAAAATTGGAATAGGAATTAAAACCCACGGAGAAGAAATAAAAACTTTCAAGTTTGATGATGACATTGTAATTCTGTCAGAGACAGCAAAGGACCTGGAAGAGCATTTGAAGGGAATGGGCAGTGTCTTCAAAGGAGAATATAGGATGAACATCAAAAAAAGTGAAATGAGGCTAATGGACTGTAGTTGAATTAAATCAGGTAATGCTAAGGGAATTAGATTAGGAAATGAGACACTTAAAGTAGTAGATGAGTTTTGCTATTTGGGGAGTAAAGTAACTGATGGTGGTTGAAGTAGAGAGGATGTAAAATGTAGACTAGCAATGGCAAGGAAAGCTTTTCTGAAGAAGAGAAATTTGTTACTATAGAGTATAGATTCAAGTGTCAGGAAGACTTTTCTGAAAGTATTTGTATGGAGTGTAGTCCTGTATAGAAGTGAAATGTGGACAATAAATAGTTTAGACAAGAGGAGAATAGAAACTTTTCAAATGTGGTGCCACAGAAGAATGCTGATGGTTAAATGGGTAAATCACATAACTAATGAGGAGGTACTGAATAGAATTGGGGGGAAGAGGAATTTGTCTCACAACTTGACTAGAAGAAGGGATTGGTTGGTAGGACATGTACTGGGGCATTAAGCGATCATCACTTTAGTATTGAAGAGCAGCATGGAGGGTAAAGATCATAGAGGGCAACCAAGAGATGAATGCACTAAGTAGATTCAGAAGGATTTAGGTTGCAGTAGTTACTTGGAGATGAAGATGCTTGCACAGGATAGAGTAGCATGGAGAGCTGCATCAAACCAGTGTCCGGAGTGAAGACCACAACAACAATACTTAGTGGAAATAACAGGGAAATCACTGAATGAGGTATTTTAAATATTGGTTTCCTCTTGGATGGTACTGCTCAAGGGCAAGATTTCTAACTTTAGTTTTTTTATCTTGCAGTAATATTCCCAACAAATATAGAGAGACATACGATTGTACTAGGTGAAAGCATATAATTTGGCATTAAATGCATCCCCGTTGCATGGATGGATTTATATCTCATGGTTAGGAAATGCTGAATCACATTGAAATGTGAGACCATGGGGAAAAAAAAACTAAATTGAGAATGGGGAAATCATTACATTTTGTGCCCTACAAGGTTCAGTGCCTGTCCCATTCCTATTCTTTACCAAAACAAAATGACCCATATAAAACAGTGACATTTTCTGGAGGTATAAGTTTGCTATAATGAGGCCCAAACACATTAACCATGCTGTTTGTTACGACAAAGAATGCCCAATGGTGGGCTATTGTCGGCCGCTGCAACACTGCTCCAGTGGGGAGTTTTGGTGCCTAGAACTGTTCCATTACATGTAATTCTTTCCACGCCCCTAGCTTATTGTAAAAGTGCTTATTTGACACGCTTATGTGTGATTGCTATGAGGGCAAGTGAAAATCTAACAACTGAATAACGTAACTATTTGAAGGTTTTCACAGTAGTAATACTGTTGCTGAAATAAAAATTATTTATTATTCATTTTTATATTTTGAGGAAGGGTTTTAGTGGTAGGGCTAAAGAAAACACAGTTTTTTTGAAGAATATTTTTTAGAAATTACTTTTTGTATGGTATAGCTCAAAGCATGGTATTACACACAATCCAACTTTGCACTCTTCACAATACACACAAATTTCTCCTCTTATTTTATTCCCATTGTCATCCATTCTTCTGCAATACACTCGGCATTTTAGTTTTGGCACCTTTTTTCAGTAGCCTTCCAAATGTGCTGGGGCTGAAACTTGGCAGGGCCATCCAACCTTACTGTGATGAAAGGATGAAACAACATGTGCACAGGGACTTGAATAGAATTAGTGAGTAAACACCATATATCCCTTGTCAAAATACCCTTTGAGTAACGACAAAACAACTTTCAATGCTAAGGATATTCAGTATATTGTGGCTCAAACACTGTGTCTTTTCCAGTGTAAATGATAAAGCAACACAAATAGCCATGTTTTGCTTTACACAGACAAAATGACTTAATTCCAAAATGCACACGTTTCAATGGAATATACTGCTTTATAGAAAGCCACCCTTTCCACAGTAGGAGGGATTCATCAATTGACAATTCTTGTTCTGGATTATAAGCCTCCTCACACCTTTCTCTCTCTCTCTCTCTCTCTCTCTTTTTTCTTTTTTTTTAAGTGGTCAATGACAGGTTTCAGTTTGAACAGTTTGGAAGGAATGCCACAGTCTTGCGAATACGAAGTATTGTCATTGAAATGAAGGAACTTCAAGAGAAGACTAAATCTGCTTCCAGACATAATTTTTAGAAAATTTGAGTTTTAACAACTTTTTTCTGGAATAATACATTTAAAATTTGGGTTTTTGCACAATTCCTTGGAGAAATAGCAAAGCAAACAAAGAACAAAGCTCTCCATTATTTGTAGGGCTAAGAATTGAGTTTTGCACTCTGGTGCAAAGTCTATAAGAGGTTGCTGTTAAATATTAGTAGGAGACTGCAAATTCTAAATATTTAAAAACAAATTAAAATTGTATCACTAATAATGAGTGAATGAATAAATAAATATTGGTTGAAGATATGGATGAATGCAGTTTGTGTGATTTGAGGGACTCCTGTAAGATGATACCTAATTTATGTTCTAGCCAATCGAATATTTTTCATAGCAAAAATGCATAAAATTGATTTAGTTTTATTTCCACCAAAAATGAAACTCATGAGGCCTATGGTAGATGATGTAGCCATGGAATGCCAGTGATATAGAAAATAACACATGGTAGTGTAAATTTTTATGTCAGACAGACTACATATACCACTTAACAGCATCATACATAATACAAAAGGCATTTCATACTATGATAGCCTAAGAAATCAGTGACAGAAGACATGCTCTGGATAACAGACAGTAAATTGCATTCAATGAGACACCTGTTAATAACCGATCAAATGTTTTATGGGACAGAATTATAAAAGTAAATGACTGAGCAAAAATTTTCTGACAACACTCACAATAAAGACAGTTGCCTACAGTTAAGCACTACTTGAAACTCAGCTGTTGAAAATGTGAAGTGAGTGTGGAAGATGTGTGAAAAAACATATTTATATGGTGCTGGAGTGAGCACCTGTGATGTCACAGATGGGAACATAGCTGCACAAGGATGACACAGCACTTCCACCACAATCACCACTTGTTAATTGTCGAGGAACACCCAGCCACAAGCTCATGGAGATTTAACCAACTGACATGGAAGGAAGATCACTATAATTTCATCTGTACATATCATCATGAAATCATGCATTCATACTCAAGCGCAATTATAGTACATTAAGATGTGAGTATTGGAATAGGCAACCAGTAAAATACAATCAGAGAAAGGGTGTGCTATTAATACTGCTGTTGTGTGAGGCTTAACTGTACTGACAATCATGACAGAGAAATGTATAAAGTGAAGGAGGTGGATAAAGTTAGTATTCTGAGTCAAAGACATCTTTCTGTCAGTGATAACAGTAGATGAGAGGTATTTTGTTAATTGAGAAGGCACTGTGGCTACTATAACATTCAGCAGAAGAATTTAGATTAGGGAATCATTATTCAGTATAAGTGCTTGCACAAGTAATATACAATTGGCCTGGTACTTTTTAGTCTGAGATGGTGCTGGTAAAGTGAGAGAAACTATTACTGTTGGAATTCAGAAAGGTAACTCGAGGGGTGAGGGGAATATTGTTCTATTTTGTGCAAGGTGTATTAGGATTTTTATAAGCAACAATTTGGTAGTTATGTATGACTCCAAAAGAAGGTGAAGTGTTCGTTGATTAAGAACTATAGTGTGAGGGGTCATATGCAATGAAACAGACTTGGTCATGGTAGTGTATGATAGACAGGTGTAAATTCTGTTATAATTTGAGGGGTAGCATGCAGACCTCTATTCAAACAAATCAAAATATTCACAATACCATCACTGTATAAATTTAAAAGCTTTCTGTGTACAAGAGCACATATGAAAAATGTATGTACAAATGAGGACTGCCACAATTACAATAAAAGAAGTCGTAAGAGTTTGTATATAGAAAGGGTAAGGACAACACAAACCCAAAAGCATGTAAGTTATTTTGGAATAAAACTTTGCAATGCTCTGCCAGTGTACATGAAGGAAATAATACGTGAAGTAAAATTTAAGACTAAGCTTAAAAATTACCTTTTAAGCAAAACTTTCTATGACATAGATGAGTACTTTGATTGTGTATAAATTTATTGGCAAAAATTTTAATTTATGTGTCTAAATTTGTATTTTTTAAAAGCCTTGAAAGCAATAGTTCATTATTATGTTTGTAGTACTTGTATGATAACTCTGTTGTGACAATTCTTACATCATGTAAATGATTTACGGGAAGATTATAAACTGAAATGAAATGAAATTGTGAATGGTTATAGAAAGGTCAAGAAATGTTCATGTGTGTGTGAATTCATAAGGGACCAAACTGATTAGGTTATCGGTTCCTAGACTTACACATTACTTAAACTAACTTATGCTAATAACAACACACACACCCATGTCCGAGGGAGGACTCAAACCTCCGACGGTAGACAGGTGGAAATCCTGGTAGGAAATATGGTAATAAAGAAGGGATAACTTTGTACTAGATATTCATGTATGATACGATTTAATTTGGAGGATAAGTTCTGTAAAGCCCATGCAACAACCCTTTCTCTTGACCATAGGACAAAGCAAAAATCAAGAATTGAAGGAAATTAGAATCCTTTCTCTATCCTTAAAAATTCCTAGAAGAGTATCAAGTGTTTTCTGTGAAGTAGTGCTGAAAAGATGTCAAGAAAAGAAAACATGTTCTCTATAAATATGAACTATTCATTAATGTATGACTGTGTATATTTATAAGAAAATTAATTCTGTAGAAAGACAGTGCAAGGAGGGGGAAGCTGTAAGATGGTACAAAAAAAATTTCTAGAGCTTCCACTGGGTCTATGAATCTCACTGTCTTACATACATAATGAGGATTGGTACAGTACCTGCATATGATTTATTGTATTGTAATATTTTGTTGGTAATCGTATTGTTCTATATGTGAATGTGTGGGAGGAAGGGCATGTCATTTGAAATATCAGCAACATGCTGAAAAGTAGATTCAGCACTTGATTCCACAGTTAAGGGGCACTGGCCTCTGAACAAAGAGAAAGAAACTCATCACTTAAATTTATCATTATTTTTATTAGAATTTGTACAATAATGTATCAGGACAATAAAAGCACTGTTCATTTTGCAGGAGTGGGGTTTTAGTTAGTTGATGTCAGGAGCTCATCTGGAGCAATCTAAAATATAGCAGTGAAAGATGTTTCAGACATGTAGTTTCACTGAGTGAACTCGATGGTGGAAGGTTAAAATTTGTACCAGACCAATATTTGAAAAGGGATTTCCTACTTTATGTGAGCAGTTGAATTAACCACCTCGGCTATCCAAACATGTTCCCCATCTGACCCAAATCTCTGTATGCCACCTGCTACATGGTAGTGCCCCCTATCCATTAATCCACTTGCTCACATCCTAACTCTATTCCCACAAGGGCCTGGATATTGTGCGTCCATCACATTGAAACACTGTAACAGAATCTGATGATTGTACATATTATAGGAATGGTGTCTGTTCTTTCAGACATGGGTTCAGAGTTTTGAAATTGTGTAATGTGATTCAGTAATAGATGGACTGTTAATGATTAGTTGATTCAAAACTCTGCAGTCACTGAATTACCACATAATCAGAAAACATTATTTTACAAGGAAAAGGTGAAAAGTGTAATTGCTTTCCACATTTGGTTTGAAAACTACAGTTGGAGGACTATGTGCTCTCTTTATTGCTCTCCAGAAATTATACATTTATATATAACTTATGGAGAGTAATGTAGAGAGGCAGGGCAAGAGAGATGGGATAACCCAAAGCAAACACGAACAGTGCTTAGTATGTTGTGCGGGAAGATAAAATTGATTAGTTTCCAAGAAGGAACCCACATCCCAAAATACATTGCTTGGGTGCTGGATACTGTTGAAGTCTGAGAAGAGACAGTTGTGATAAATTGTTCCAATTCATTTTACTGAGTGAGGTGCACACTAGCTAGCACAGCGGACTTGCATTCGGGAGGACAATGGTTCATTCAAGTTTAGGTTTTCCGTGATTGTCTTAAATTGCTTCAAGCAAATGCTGGGATGGTTCCTTTGTTGAAAGGGCACAGCCATTTTATTTCCCTGTCCCTCCCTAATATGAGCTTGTGCTCCATCTCTAATGAGTACATTGTCTATGGGATGTTAAACATTAATCTCATCCTCCTCCTCCTCCTATTCATTTTGGTGTCTGAATACAGAAGGTATGCACCCCTTTAGCAATCCAACACATAGCCCTTGTGGAGATCCTACTGCATATGTTGTGTGATCTGCCAGTGCAGTAACACTTTTGATAGCAGTGTGACAAGTACCAGTACACTACTGTGGAAATAATCAACATGGCATTGTATACGGCAAAGTGAATTGGAATGGTTGAACTGCTACAAGATTCATTACCGGACGTAAGGAGTACTGGTGTTATACTAAGAACCAAGAGGAATTAAAAATTTTCCAATATATGAAGCCTTGTATTAGAAAATTTTGAGTCATGTTTTGTTGTAAATGGTTCAGAGATTTCACAGTTGTGAAAGAAATCAGTTTATTTTCCTTGTCAATGTACAAAAATTGATGAATGCCACCCATTTCCTTTCTAATGTACTTGAAAACTAGCTAAATTTATTTGTGCCTGTATTCTCCAGGAGACAATGTTTATAAAACAAACTCTATTTTTGGTATGCCGTTAGAAATGCTTAATGAGGATAAAGACATTTTTATAAGTACTTATAAACAAATGCCAAACTACAATGTTTGTGGAATGAAGCTTTTCTTGCATGAAGCACCTGAGGGATGCTATTTCAGAATAAACACTTTTTTCTGTAGCAAATATTTAAATTCATAAACTACTTCTAGCACATTTACTAAAAACAGCCATTCTATGAAGACATCACCAACAAGTGTGCAGCCTTATAGGACCAAATAACTGAATAGGTATACGAGATATAGGCAAGTTCAATTATTAAGATAAACTTGTCTGAATCAAGGTATATTTTTCTTTTCTGATGGCTTTACTGAACTTATCCAGCTACAAGCTTCCACTAATCTGTATTTTCTTTTCTAACAAGGTTTTGCTAGTGAACCAAAAAGATCGTTTATAAGAAACACTCTAAATAAGTGAATGGAACTTCAACCATCTAAAATGATGCTCAAAATGTTGAATCATTTCATAGCGTGGTGAAACTTGCACCCTGAAGACTTATATCAAACTACAACAAATCAATCATCGATTATTTAATATTGCTTCCACTGTACCATTCAATGCTAATTCAGTTTTGTGAGACTGCAGTGCACCTTGGCGGTTATTTTTATTGGAGCATTATTCAGGCAGTCTGCTTCATAAAGCAACTGTATTTTCCACATATTCTGTGATAGAAGTGAAAGATGCCAATTTCAGGACCCAGGAGGTAAGTGTGTAATAATTTCATCTTTTATCACATAGACCTACAGTAGAATGCTGCTAATCTGAACCTCTCAAATCCAAAATTGTGGATAATCCAAACAAAACCTAGGATAAAAGAAAGAATAAATAAAATGTTCATTTTTGGTGTAAAGAAAGGTACTGTAGAATTTAACAACTCATTGTTGAAGAACAGTCTATCAGAACAAAATGTTTATTGCAGTGCTAACTACAGCACTGGATCACATGTCTATGAAGCAGTACTATAATTTTCACTTACAGTAACTTGTAAAATCCGTCATCTCCTTTCGCAATAAAGAACTCAACTTGTTGATGTGAAGGTGTGTCAGCATCACATGACAAACATGTCATTTGGTATGGTGGCAGTGTGCTGTTTTACATAGTGTAATGCCAATTCAAGAACATCTGCAGCACTAGAATGTGACACATTATGTTTAGGGGTGTCCTGTCCTTCACTATCTTCATCTTCAAAGTTGTCATCAGGTTCATTCTGGACTACAAAGATTATGGCTTCATCATTGTAATCATTATTGTTGACTGATATCTATTCTTGAAGGCAATTTTTCCCTGCATCATTGCACCCTGGGATTTCTAAAAAAAGCTGAAGGATGTCATTAATGTGTGATGCTGTAATGGATGAGGTATCTTCAGAAGCAAAATTAGCTTCAGATTCTTCTCTTCCCTGATGACAAGCAAGTAGATGATGTAGTTTATTATTATGTTTTTTTAAATTTTCAATTAAAAATTGTTCAACTTTTTTCTGTAATTCAACTGTAGATTTGGTAAAGCCTTCATCCCTTGGATGCAAGATAGAGGTTACATCTGGTGTGTGTGGGGGAATGCTTTGTGTCTCCATTGACAGTTGCATTTCAGAAGGATGAGATGGAGCATTTCAAGCAAAGGTAGAGCTTGTGGTGGCCATCCATTTTCTGTGTTGAATCGTCTAACAAAGGAAACAAATTGTTTTCCAAACCACTCAGTAGACAGAACACCAGTAATCTAAGCTTTATTCGGATTTTTGTAGCAAACAGGGAGAGAGTTCATAGGCATATCTAGTGGAGCTCATGATTTTGCAGACTCTCTGATGACCATGAATGGTAATTTATTTGTTGCCATAGTGTTGCTAAAGGTGAAAATAGTAAACTCTTGTTTATTTGTTGTAAAGCCTAGTGCAGATAACTCTCCTTTCAGAGCAAGGCTATTTGTACAAAGTGGTCTGAAATTATGTTCAGTTTTGTCACCTAACTGTGGTGAGTAATTTTCTGATGATAGAAAGTCTGGAAACTGATCTAAGAACGTATCAGTGGTGGCAACATCAGCTGATACTTTTCCTCCACTTCTCGTAGATTCACAGTCTCTTCCTCTAACGGTCCAACCAAAAATTGCTGGCAGTAAACATTAAATTACCATTTATAAGTCTGTTCAGTTGCAAAGCCTTTTCTTCAATCAATGTATCACTAATGAGAAGCAAATCTTCTCTTTCCTGAGTATACCACAAGAAAACCATTTCATGTATTTTATCAATAGACGACATGATGGAGTTGAGGTCAAAGTTCTTTCACTAGTTGAATTGAAGAATCTCTCAATTTCCCTGCAATGTTTTTCCAGTCACTGATAGTGACTTCCCTGATAACAAACTCAAAAGCCAATTTTGTAGCACTTTGCCCACTGTCAAGCCGCTTAAGTACTTCCAGTTTTTCTTTTGCTGTATGGGAGCTATGTTTCCATTTGCTTGACATTGGAGTGTATGGTATAGCACTCGTTTTATACATATAGTATTAATGTAATTTATGAACCAGAAGCATGAATACAGTAACCCAAGTAAGTCAACCCAATTTTTTTCTGCATATTGTATGGGCACTGTTCATTCACATTAATGTAACATCCTATCAAAAGCCTAAATAACACCTTGTGTAGCATGGACCACTGATGTGCAGGAAGAGAGTCACTGAGATCCTGGAAGGTACCAGCAGGATGAGGAGCCATGCATCTCCAGTTCCATGGCCAATTACATTAGGTTTCTCAGTTGAGGATTGATGGCATGAACTACCCAATCAAGGTGTTCCCACAGATTCTTGGTAGGGTTTAAACCTGGGGAGTTTATTGGCCAGGGGAGTATGGTAAACTTATCCTGATGGTCTTTGAACCAGCACATAAACTGTGAGCTGTGTGACACATCACATTGTCCTGCTAATAGATGCCATTATGCCAAGACAAACAAACTGCATGAAGGGGTGGACACGGTCCCCATTGATAGATGCATACATGTGATGGTCCAATGTGCATTCGAGAATGATGAGATTACCCAAGGAATGACATAAAACATTTCCCAACCATAATGCTTCCCTCTCCAGCCTGTACACTCTGAAAATTGCTTCATTGTGTTTGCTTTCAGACATTTCACCTGTCTGATGGATCATGATATGTGATTCATCTGAAAATGCCACCTGTCACTTCTCAGTGGATGTCCAGATGCAGTATTGAAGCACAAATTGCAGCCTTCATTGCTGCTAAAGAGCAGTCGGCATGGGTATGTGAAGTACAAGCCTGCTGTAGAGGTCCATAACTAGCAACATTCACTGGATGGTCATTGAGGACACACTGTTGATAGCTTCTTGGTTCATCTGGGAAGTAAATTGCTCAATAGCTGCATATTGTGTTTACCCATACACATCTCTGCAGCTGACATTCACCCTGTCCTCTATGACTCAAGGTGCATTATGGTTGCCTCGATGCCAGTTTTCTATAGCAACATTCTGCTATTAGATTTTGGTGGGTGCAAATGTTGAAGATAATGTCATTGAGGTTCATCCAAATGTGGAGAGTGAAATACATATTACATTAGAGTTCCTGATGATGAGACTGAGATTAATGGTGAGATAAATGAGGAAGAGGTATTGGAGTATGCTGATGAAGATGAAGTTCCATGTGACAAAAGCATCATTGGTGAATGCATATCTTATAAACCATTTGTAGCAGTTCCACCTACTTTTATTTCTTTGATTGTTTATTGTCCTCAGTGTTGACATATTGCATTACTACACTGTGTGAAAAATAGGGTTTGTAATCTGGACACTGACTACAGTAAATAATGTAGCTGCCAGATGTACAGTTAGGTTCCACAGTCTTTTACTTTTGCTGTTCACAATCCCCCAATAATACACAGTGAATTGGCCAGTGCACTATTGTTTAACCTTTGATAAACCTTATTAATAGTTTGCAGGTGCACCTATACATACTCCTACAATAGTTTCTTGTTGAACATCTACAAGCAGTAAAAACCTAACCACAAAGTTCACACTTCTTGAAGAATAATCAGGTTCATATTGTTTTTACACATGTCCTAATTGTTTAACACCTATTACACTGTTAAACTGAAGCATTGTTGTTGTTCTAAACAGCATAGGTTACTTGTATGAAACTTGGATGTGGACTGATTGTCTTTTGACCAAAAACTGGGCCCTTATATATCACCACAATAATAGGTGCTGAAACTACACATTGTTTCAAGTTAAATTTACAAAAATTACAATCAAAACTTAACTCATTAAATAATTGAATACATCAAAGAATTCCATCAATTTCTTGTAATGGAAGAGTTAGGAGAAATTATTTGTTTACATCATGAAATTAACAAATATAGTTACACGAACAATACTTTTGACAAAACTGTTAGTTACTTTGGAATTAATTAAGGCCTTGCTTTGCTAACGTGTTTTGAAGAGAGCTAAATAGATGCTTTAAGATTACTAGCATTTCATCTTCCAAATGTTAATAATTCTTCCAGAATTTATATTTGTTTATACATCAACAATAGAATTTATGTTACACAACAAATATTGATGTCACGCTATAATGAAAGATACTAACTAGAAATAATGAAAATATATTAGAAAATCAATTACATACATAAAACTAGGCACAAAATTAGATCTGGTGTTGTATTCTTCAAAAGTAAGGGCCAATTATTCTCTTTCATGAAAAATGCAGATTATACTCACGTATGTTAATGGTAACTAGTTAAAAGTGAAAAAATGAATTTTAAGGAGGCAAATGCAAAACAAGAGGGGAAGAAAAATTATCCCAGCTTTCTTTGTCACGTCATCCCATCATTGGTTTGACCATATAGATATGGCACATTGCTAACTGGACAATTCAATGACCACAAGTGTCTTCAGAAATTGGGTTTAAAATCTACACACACAAAAGAATATTAGTACATAAGAAATCTTATCAAAGACTACAGGACATATGTTTTTCCACATTTATATTAATGTGAACTGGCCATACGAAAATCCCCATACAAAATATTTACATGCAGTGTATTGTATATTTACTTAAAATATCCACAAGTTATACTTCTAACAAAAAATTTGGTGTTGTCATCATAAGTGATGTCCTTTTTGGGTAAGCTAAGATTACATTTAAAGTTTCATATCATTTGATACAAGTCTTGTCTTGCAAACAAAGTAAGTCCTCATGGGTTGCAAAAAGTTTCACAAACATTTTCACACTTTTATTGATCTTTAACACACTTTCTCACCCAGCAGTCCATGCCTTAAACAGGTCCAGGTGGAAGTAAGCAAGGTGGTTCTCAAACACCACAGTACATGAGAAAATAAGACAAAATACCCTACTTTAGTACACTTATACTTCTAACTTAAGTCTAAGAAAAAGAGTGTTTAACACTAATAGCAAATGATAGTCATTACATCATAAATAAATATATAGTTCTCATAACCTTACCATTATTAGCACTAAATTTGACTATACTATGAAAGGTAGTGCCTAGGAATAATTTTAAAGTCAAGTGCACATTACACTAACAAAACATTGCTCAAAGTCATACCTGTCTGAAACTGGTTAAACTTGAAAGACTTCTGTCTGTTTACAACTTGCAAAATATCACCTTTTGTGTCTAACATAAGTATATTACCTTTAGCAAAACTTAATGTGTGCAGTAGCATAACTTTACTACTCGTTACATTGTGAAAAAAATAGTCACCATTAAAAAAACTCAATTATAAAATTAAGGGGATGGAAGTTGTACCAAATCAGTGCCCTATTTATTTACTCAACTATGAGCACTGTTCTCATTCAACCAGAAAATTGACTCCTCACAAAATCACTAAATGTTACCATATAGTTGACATTTCAAAATATTCACATCAATTTAGCACCACAGTTATCAGTTAATCAGCAAAATTATTGTTCTTCATTCCAGTATTACCACTTTAAGCTCAAAATTCCTCAGAAAACAAACAGAAGTTTTCAGATAATTTATAGAACCAATAATGCAGCATTATATGACTTGAAACATCCGGGCAGATTAAAATTTTATGCTGGACTGAGACTTGTTAATACTGCTCTTTCAATTACACCCTCATTCCTAGCTCCAGTGTCTGAATTTCAAAATATATACAGTACTCAATGTTGCCTACTTCACAATTAGATCTGTACAGTTATGCCACATTTGTTTGTACACAGTTTTCTTTTTCATTACTCAATCTTGTCTGTCAGCTCCATTATTTTACTTACATTTCCCACTTAGTTAACAAGTGAACTGCATTCTCAAAAAATATCCCTACTGCAGAGACAGGCTCCTTAACCTTGTGGTTATTCCTGATGTGCGGAGATCATAAAATAACACACCAACATGCATTAATACAACTTTATTATGCGAGATTGTTTACAACGTCTTATACAGTAGGCAGCACACAACAGAATAAATAAGCAATATGGCGGTGCACAATAAGTCCACATGGGTCAGAGAGCCTGCTATCGTGGAGATATCTCACTCGTAGAGTCAATAGTCGCCACAGAGCCCCCCCCCCCCCCCCCCCCTTGCAGTGCAGAGCACGGTGGTGCACCAAGTCCTGTGTCAGCCCGGTGGGGGTGGGACACTTGATGGTCACAAAAGCACTTATCCATGGTGAAATCACACACACAACAATTGGGGGTAGGTGTAGCAAGCTCGACTGAAGCTAGGACATAAACCCTGTGCCAACGGGGTGGAACCACAGGTCGTCCGGCCCGTGATTTAGGCTGCAAGGGGGGAGGAAGGGGGGTAGGGGTGGTGGGCCTGTCCAAATAATGATGGGATTCCTGGGAAGGAGGGCAGGTGTCGTGTACGTCGGGGTCACTTGCAGAGTGCTCCTGCAAGGTCCACACAGGTTTCACTCGGTGGAGTGAAACAGTTACTGTTTTGCCGTTGTTAAGTATCGACAGTGTGGAAGGGCTTCGGGACAGGACTTTAAACGGACCAGTGTAGGGAGGCTGCAGGGTTGTCCGTACTGTGTTATCCCGTAACATGATAAATTCACATGTGGCCAGTTCCTTATGCACAAACACATGAGACTTACAGTGGGCAGATGGCAAGGGAGGTTTGATGAGCGTGATGTGCCCTCGGATGCTCTCGACGAGTGCTGGTAGCTCGGAAGAGCTTGGTAGTGGCATATCCTCGACGAATTCGGCTGGTAAAACCAGAGGCTCCCCGTAAAGGATCTTGGCGAGGGAGGCTTGCAAGTCCTCTTTGTATGCAGTGCGGAGGCCTAGCAAAACGCAGGGGGGAGATTCAGACCACTGGCCACCGTGGCACATAAGTGCGGCTTTAAGCATGCGGTGCCAGCATTCCACAAGTCCATTGTCCTGGGCGTGATAAGCAGTTGTATGAAACTTTGCGACGCCACAGTATGAACAGAGGGAAGTGAACAGCTGTGATTCAAATTGCCTACCTTGGTCGGTGGTCAGTGAGGTAGGGCTTCCGAATCGGGAAATCCAAGTGGCAATTAAGGACCGAACCACAGACTCAGCTGAAATATCCTCCAAAGGGACTGCCTCGACCCATCTAATGACCCCTATCAGTAATGGACAGGATATATCTAAAGCCCTTGGAGGGAGGGAGGGCACCTACAAAATCAATATGGGCATGTCGCAGACGTCCTTTAGGTATGTCGAAAGTGCCTGGTGGAGGAAGTGCATGGCGGCCCACTTTAGCTCTCTGACATAGTATGCAGGTGCGAGCCCACATCCTACAATCATGTTTAACACCGGGCCAGACGTACCTTTCTGTGACCAACCTGGTGGACGCTTTGATGCCTGGGTGAGCTAGGTTGTGGAGTGCATCAAAAACAGAGTGGCGGAGAGCTGCGGGTACGAGAGGATGGGGGCTACCAGTGGAAACATCACACCAGACTAGTTCTGTGGTGCCAGGGAATGCACGTTGTTCCAGTTTGAGGGAAATGGTTGTGTCTTGTTGCAAGGCACAAATATCGGGGTCTTCGGTTTGCCGGCGGGCCAGGTCGGTAAGGCCAAGTGGGGTAGTGATGATGTTGACGCGACACAGGTAGTCAGCGACTACATTGTCAGCACCTCAGATATATTGTGCATCAGTGGAATATTGGTATATGAAATCCATATGGTGGAAGTGTCGTGTGGGGAGATCACGTGAGGGGTTACGGATTGCATCTGCCAAGGGTCTGTGATATGTATCAATCGTGAACGGGCGACCCTCGACGTTGGCTCTGAAATATTTGACCACCTCTTACAGGGCAAGGCGTTCACGGTCGAAAGTGGACCATTTGGACTGGGATTTCGTTAATTACTTGGAGAAGAAACGGAGGGGTTGGGGGGTATCCGATACATGTTGCTGAAGGACAGCACCAATTGCAGTGTCACTCGCATCAGCTGTAATAGAAATTGGTGCGTCGGGAGTGGGGTGAATGAGTGTGACAGCTTTAGAGAGGGCAGTTTTGAGATTTCTGAATGAATTGGCCATCCCAGTGTCCAAACGAGTTTGCGTTTGTCTTTAGTGTCCTTACCCGCCAGAGCGTCGATCGGAGGGATCTGGATAGATGCAGTAAGGGGCAGATGGCGCCTGTAGAAGTTCACCATGCCTAGAAAACGGCGAAGTTCAGCGAAGTCCTCTGGGGAAGGGAGGCTAAGTATGACTTCAACCTGAGAGGAGTTAGGGCAGACACCCTCGGCCATGACTCTGTGACCCAAGAAGGTGACCTCAGGACTGCTAAGCTGAGACTTCTCGTGGTTGATCTCCACTCCATTAGCAGCAAGAAGTGCAAGCACTCTGGAAGAATGGAGAGTGTGTTCCTCACGGCGAAGATTCTGCAAGTTTAGGTGGCGGGCCTTACGCCGCACAGGGGGTCCTTCAGTTGTGTTTATTCTGTGGCACGTGCCACTGGCAATTGCACGCAAAAACGTCGGAGAAGCAGGAGGGGTAGGGGCAGGGGGGGGTAGGTGCAGAGGCAGGCCGAACTGTTAATGGGATCCCAGTGTGGCACAATGACCAGACTGCGGAGGCTTGTCCATGATTGCAAGAATGGGTGTGGGGAGTTGTAGAAGCTGCTCTTGTGTCTGCAACAGTTGTGCAAGGACTTCGTCAATGCGAACACGCAGGTCAGCATTCTGAGTGCGCAATGCATCGACATCTGAACGCTCGCGCAAGGAAGCTGAGAGAGCAGAAGAAAGGATTGAAGTAAATGACATACACTCTGAAAGGGCAGAGTGTGAACAGTCAGTAGGAACTTCGGGATGGGGGGGGGGGGGGGGGATGTTGTGACGTGTGACGCACCGGGAACACTCGAACCGGAGATGTGAGTCAGACAGCCGGCTTGCAGATTAGGGGAGAAGGCATAGTGATGAAGAAAATCGAGGCCCAGTACAGGTGCTCAACTTCCGCAACGTAAAATGTCAAGGGGAAAACCTGATCTGGGGCAAATTTAAGCTTGAGATGTGAGGAACCTAGCACCGGAACCGGGGAATTGTTAGCAGCTATCAGTGGCGGTGCACATAAGGGATCTATGTTAGGAGCAAGGGAGGATGGGATAACACTAATGTCGGCTCCAGTGTCCACTAGAAAACTAAGTTCGGTGCTGGTGTCCTTGACGAAGAGATGCGAAGCAGAAGACAGCGCAGCAGGCGTCGGACGAGTTGCTGATGGGCGCCGTGAGGCAGTGTGGCGGGACATGGCGCCTACACGTGCCCACCATAAGCATTTGGAAAAGCACACGGAGGCGTGCAGTTGCGAGCCGCATCACCAAATTTAGCGTGGAACCAGCAATAAGGAGAGCCAGCTTGTGATGCAGGAGCATGGTTGGGCAGTGAGGCGGCCAGCTGTGTGGCCGCAGTGTACTCAGATGCTCGCTCGGTCCTCTACGGTGACCTTTGGGGCGGCAACGTAAAAGTAGGTGGTGCAGTCGGGCGACCAAGGGGTGGTGGGGGGCCGTTGCTTGCACTGACAGCGTCGCGCGTGTCCTGCCACGGCCAGGCTTGGCTTCTGTTACTGCATAATGCATGGGGGTGGCGGATGCCGGCCTCGAATGCTGGAGATACAGGTGTCGAATGATGCTATTGGCACGGTCGGCAATGCGCAGGCGTGCTTCAAGGGGCTCAGAGACATAGGACAGTATCTGCAGTTGTAGCTCAGAAGGAAGTTTAAACAGCCAAAGTGTCCAAAGTGCGACGTCTGGTAGAAAGTCTGCGTCCACAGGGGCGCGTAACTGGCGCCACAGCTGTGATGGGGTACGGTCGTCAATGTGTTCCTCATGGATGATGCAATGGATTGACTCAGCAGGGGGAAGGGATAAGCATTCAATGACACAAGCTTTGGCAAATTGGTATTTATCCTGCATGGGAGGTGAAAGCAGCAGGTCACTAACAAGATCTGTGTGATCGTGCAGGTTACTAAGAAGGCACACAAATCGGGCTCCGTCATATAGCACGCTGTGAATGTCCAACATTATATCCACTAATGCAAACCATGTCTTGGGGTTTTCCATTTGTAGGGCTGGCAGTTTTGGGAATCTGCTAGGCACGAGCTACTGAGGAATGGTCGGTGCAGTGAATACACTACTTGGAGGTGCAGATGGTGTAGCCGTGTAGAGTGGTTCCAAATCGGAATTGTGGGCACCAGGAGACTGGCACACAGTAGCTGTACTAATCTGGTTATTAGGGACAAAACCACACGATTTACAAGCAGCAGGAGTGCAAGAAGAGAGTTCAGTCTTGACATATGAGATCGGTTGCATGGTGTAGGCAGGTACAGTTGCTGGGGCCCCGGCTGGTGGGGGCACGATTGGGTGTGGAATACTCGACAATACCGTGGAAACAGGTGCAGTTTAGACTGGTGAGCACGCGACTGGTGTTTGCCAAGCGAAAAAACCCTCTGCAGAAGTCAATAAAACGTTGTGGGTGGGGCGGCCGGCGCCGCCGCGGGCGGTACGCATGCCGGAGCTGTTAACAACGGGTTCGGGAGGGTAGCAGGCGCGGTTGAAACCGACACGGCAGAGATGGATGGAACCGCCGGGGAAACGTGCGGAAGGTGAACAGGAACCGTGATGGCACGCGGCGCGGGAGACACGGGTGCATCATACCTGAGTGGTGGTACTATGTCCATGGAGAGTTGCGTAGCCTGCGGCTGTGGAGCAGGCGTCACGTGTGGGTGCAGCAGATGAGCAGGAACGGTAGGTGCTGGGGTGTTGATAAGCAGAATTGAGTCCGAAGGTCGTGAGGCAGCCGTAGGCTCGGGAACATGCTGCGGCGGCCAAGCGGGAACCGTTGAGTTTATCTCGGAGCCACGTAGGTAAAAATCCAGTTGACAGTGGAGTTCACTTTGCCACTGAAACTGCAGCGTGATTTCCGGAATGGAATCGTTTTCCGCTTTGAAAAACTGCATCTGAGAAGTCGCATCACAGGGACTGAACGGTTCTTGAAACATTGTTCATAGCACAATACAAATCACTGTTAATAGCACTCACAAATTGAACGAAAACAGATTGGGGTCACCAATGTGGTTATTGCGGATGTGCAGAGCAGAGGCGATCATAAAATAACACACAAACATGCATTAATAAGCTTTATTATGTGAGAATATTTACGTCTTATACAGTCGGCAGCACACAACAGAATAAATAAGCAATATGGCGACGCACAATAAGTCCACGGGTAGCATTCATCTCACGCTAGGTGATGAGAACCCTACGTCATAGTGACGTAATACTACGACATCGTGACGTAAATAACCTAAATCGACTACATGAGTGCGTATATCGATCTTTGCGGTCGTTCCGATAACGTAAAGCTAAATGTAAATACATGTGTACAAACCAAGTGACAGGACTTATCTATTACTCTCATCCCAGTTGAATTAATTATTAAGCTGTAATCCCAACAATTTGGGAAGGTATTATGTGTTTCAGGAACATAATGAATGGCTGAACGAAGGAACCATAATGAAAGTTTAAAAAAAAACGCTTTCGTCAATATTTTTTATAAAAAAACCCGATGAATCGTGAATAAATCGTGAAATAATTAATTATTAAGCTGCAATCCAAAGCATGTGGGATTTATTGTGTGTTTCATGAACATAACGAAGATCTGAATGAAGGAATCATAACAATAACGAAAGCGTCTTGTTATTTTTCTAGCCTTAAATGAATGCTACACCATTTTAAAAAAATCCGACGAATCGTGTCTAAATCGTGTGAATAGAAACATGAAATAACTAATTATTAAGCTGCAATCCAAAGAATGTGGGATTTATTGTGTGTTTCATGAACATAAAGAATATCTGAATGAAGGAATCATAATCATAACGAAAGGGTCTAGGCATTTTTAGTCCAATTAATCGTGCTTATATCATGTGGATATAAACGTGAAATAGGGAGAAATTAAAGTGTTTCGTATTTTTATAAAAGCCAATGAATGGTACGTAGTTCATGTGGGCAGAAACGTGAAACTGAGAAACTGAAGTTCGAAGTAATTCCGAATGTTGCAGGAAATGTTAAACCATCTAGTTCCATTTAATTTTGCCTTCATGTTGTAAATCAACTAAGAACAATGAACAGTGCAGATTCAAGACGCACACAACAGTCGATGTATACAGAATGCACGCAACAGTCGATAGGACAACTCGTGAAACTCATGATGACGCGTGCCTACGTCACGCTGACGTAGGGCTCTCCTCACCTAGCGTGAAATGAATGCTACCCTAAGTCCACATGGGTCAGAGAGCCTGCTATCACCGGGATATCTCACTCGTAGAGTCGGTAGTCGCCACAACCTTTAAGACCCTAACATTATTCATTATTTTATTATTTCATTATTGCTTCATTATCTAACAAATAAACACCTGCTCTGCTTATCTAATGCAAAATTGACTCTACAGAAAAACACTCCACACAATAACAGATCCTTATGCTAAGGCTAACTTAACTCTCATTACTGATCAGACAAAATTATCACTTATAAAAACTACTATTTACTTGACATTCTAGCCTAAAAGGGCAATATACATACCTACCTGGCTAATACATTCCACATACATTACTCCAGGCAACTATGTCTAAAGCTGGAATTCCTTAATGTTTGAAAAAGCTGTACCATGACACAGATATCTCATTATACATATAGACTTTATCACAGCTGCATGTTCTCTGCTACACAGGACTGTGTCCCACTCCATTTGAGGCAGGAGTATGCCCTGACACACTCCTCAGCTGTTCCTACTGTGTTGCCAGCAGCTATTCGGCCACTCCAGGAAATGAACTAATGACTGTTATGCTCAAATCGTGTCAACAACTTTCATTTGGCTGACTGATTTGGCCCCTGCACTCAATGACCAATGTCATCCCTTTTGTGCTGGTTCCATTGCAGCCGTGGGTACCATATCATGCACCAACTGCAGCCACTGCTTTTTAAAGCTCCAACAACCTTGGGCAATGTGTCACATCATTACAACCCAACACTCATCTTACTCAACCAAGATTTCATGGAAAAAGCCCTATCTGCTAAGCTTCTGTCTATGATTCAAACCTGACTCATGCAGCCTACTATGTATGTCTCACCAGAACTTGGTTTGCAATTGTGGACAACCTCTTGGGCTTTCATTGGATAATGAACGAAGTTGCCAGATTCATCTGTCTGGTGAGCAACCACCATGACTACACACCCCTCATAAGTGACTTACTCTTGGGACCTCTGATAAACTGCAAATGCACCAAGGGTAATTCAACTATTATGAAATGGCTGACACACTCTGACTGAGATGACACATCATAGAATCAATGAAGAGCAGTGAGATTGCCTTCACAGCTCCTGCATAATTGGCATTAGTAGTCAGGAGGTTATGCCAAACATCGCTCTGTGGACTCTGTGGTTGTGCGAGCTGTCACAGGAGCTTCAAGTACAGCTCCTTTCCCACACCTCAGACATGCTGGACTCTAAATTCTGTCTTACTGACCAAACTAAAAAGATAATTCACGACTGCCAGTTACTACCTATGTCAAGCACACTGGCAGCACTGTAACTTGTATTGTGGCTGGTAGATAATCCACACAGCACTTCACAGTGCCTGTTGAACAAGTGTGTGTTACACCCCACAGACAGTAGTGATCATCTCTGTACGTTTGGTACCTCGGAAAGATGGCTCTTTATGTTTATGCGGAGACTGTCGGAAACTGAACACATGCAGCAATATTGACAGTTACCCTGTACCCAATATTCAAGACTTTACTCAAATTCTCAGTGATGCACATTTGATTAGTGTCCTGGAGACATTGCTAAATAGCCTGTTATTTCTCCTTTCAGCCTATTAAATTTTGATTTATTTCTTATGACCTTAAAAGTTCTGCCCAGGTGTTGCAACATTGTATTGGCTCTGTATTGTTTACTTTTCCCTTCTGCTACGCATGTCTTGATCTTCTCCTCCTCTGATGAGATATATGAACATCAAAAGTCTAAGAAGCTCTCAGAAATAATGGCGTCACAACCAATGATGAAAAGCATCAAGTACACTTCCCAACTATTTCATTCCTATGCCACACCATTACTGTTGACAGAATCTGGCCAACCTCCAACCACATCACTTTCATTCGTGACCTTCCTTTTCCTGAGCATTACCATGAGTTATGCTGTTAACTGTCATGGTGGACTTCTACCACAGGCATCTTCTCTATGCTGAGATCCAGGCTCCTCTCAGAGATGCCTTGGCTGGAAAGAACACAGCTGGGAGGCCTAAGTTAATGTGGGATATGATGTGATTCAAACTTTCAGTCTCCTCAAGACTGCTCTCACTAAGGCTGTTACTCTCACTCAAATGCTCAACAGATGTGGGTATTTCCATTACTGCCAATGAGAGTGACGCAACTATCGGTGCACTTCTACAGCAGTGCATAAGTGATACTTAGCAACCACTTTGCTTCTTTGCCAGGAAACTTAACACTGCCACAATGCAAGTGGTCTGCATTTGACTGATAATTAGTCCTGATGTATGAGGGGATGAGACTCCTCTGTGATGATGTCAAGGGCTGTGCATTCACAATTTTCACTGATCACTAGTCACTTGCAAACACTTTCCACCATTTTGCCCAGGGCCTCCACCTTAGGAGATTCCAACACATGGACAGATGTGCAATGCATCTGGGGGACAACCAACATGGTGACAGATTACTTTGGTGAACATCATCTCTTACCCATCAGATGTCAAGAGCTAGCATGACTACATGTGGAGGACCCTGAGCTTCTAATCCTACAGCAGAGCCCAAGCTGTTAGTGCTTATCACTGAGGCACAGCACCTTTCCAGTGCATCCATTCCAGCTTTGTGTGACACTTTTACTGGTAGCCTCTGGCCGCCCTTTCCATCTCTCCTCCACCAAAGGATTTTTTTCAATACTCCACAATGTTGCACATCTGGATATTATGGACACTTTGTGTCATGTCACAGAGTGCTTCATTTGGCCCACTATCATAAGAGCTGCCACATGTGGTCTCGAATCTGCATTCCTTGTCAATGCAGCAAGTTAGGACACCAAGCACAAACCCCACTGGGCAACTTCGACATACCAAAAGGGAGACTCTGACGCTGGAACCTTGGCATTGTGGGGCCTCTTCCACTTATAACTGGTAACACTCTATCTTCCAGCTGTTGACTGTGCAGCAAGATGGGTTGAAGCCATGCCATTAGTGGATATCACAGCTGATACCATCTTCCACACCTTTATCGCCACTTCATTTGAATGGTTATCATCAGTAACAACAGGTCAGGGACAGCAGTTTCAGTCTCCCTCTTTCTCACTTTGTGTTGCATGTCAGCATAGGCAAGTTCCATACCACTCCTTACCACCTGCAAAGCAACAGGCTCATGGAGATATGACACTGCATACTCCAGATGCTGCTGATGTGCCACAGCAGTTGGTGCTCCAAGGCCTTACTTGGCATCTGCTCCATGCACAAGGACAATCTGAAAGCTTCTCTTGTGGAGATCCTGTATGGCAAGCCATTAGTTTTACCAGCAGAATTCATCAAAGATACCAAACTCCTTTGTCAGAATGAGCTCCTGGCTCTCAAACTTGTGTGCCCCTCCTCCATGACCATATGTGCTAACATGTGTGTTTATTCACAAAGACTTGGTGTCTTGCAGCTGAGTGATGTTATGAGATGAAATGGTCCTGCTGGTCCTTCAGCCTTCCTACTTGGGCCCTCAGAGGACACTCTTGTGGAGTGATAACACAATCAACATACTCCTTAATGGTAAGAAACAGACAGCTTCACTCAATAAGGTTATACCAGCCTAGATGCTTGACATTGATTCCTTCCTGACTGTGGACAGAAGCTCTATGCACAATGTAATAGTGATCCTCCTGTCTCATCCAGGGTGTCCCATGATGCTTCCTTAGTAAACATTCATTTGCCAGTCGTGGATCAGTCAAGTTGTCACAAATACTCAACATCGCCTCCTCCCTCTACAAACATCAACAACGTTTTGTTCATGGTTGATATCCTGACTTCTATCCTGAAGACTTCTCTCATCAACTCCATGATAAGACTTTTTTGTGTTCATGATCCACAGCCCTCACAGGACAACTCACTAATCATCCATATCACCTTCCTTCGCTCTTTTGAGCTGCCACCCAATGTGGATAACATTTCAACCACACTGTCAGCCAGTGGCCAAATCCAGATCATTGTACCATGCCTTACTCTGGCACTGAACCATGGAGCACCTCATGCCACACCTTACACTTTGTAAGACTTAGTTCTATGACTTGACCAGTTCTGCTCCATTGCTTCTTTGGTGTGTAGCTTGTTTGTCAGTCTCAATAAAAGTGTATGTTGAGATGTTCTGTTGGAGTTCTAAGTTTATCATAATTACTTTAGGAGCAGAAGCCAACATACTTATTGTCTTATCGTAAATATGACTGTTTTGTACATTTACGTTGTAACTGCTCTGTTACAAAATTATTTATTGTTACTGTCATTTATTTAACTGTGTACTGTACTTTGTGAAGTACTTTTTTTATTATTAATTGATTTTGATCTCAGCTACTGCATGTCAAGATGTTCAAAAAGGGTTTAAAGCATTTGTATTTCCATATGACTAATTCCAGACATCTGAAGTGTTACATTTCCTATACATTTGTGTCTTCAGTGTTAACAACTAATTCTGTGCTGATCATTCTGCTTGTTTAAAATTTTGTTTAAGTTGTTTATTTTCTTTTATATTTTTCTCTGTGAAATGAAGTAAGTACGTAAATTTACTTCCATTTATTAAATATATATTTATATGTTGCTTGTAAGTAATCTTCCACAAACACAAACCAAGTTTTGCAATTGTCTCTCTGAAGATTAAGTGACTTTGGAAACTAGCCTGGTGAGACATCCTGCATCATAGTAGGCTGCAAGGTTCAGGTCTGAATCGTGGACTGAGACATAACAAGGGCCTTGTCCATGAAATCTTGATTAAGCGAGACAGGTGTTGTGTCGTAATGATGTGTCTCATAGCCTGAGGTCATTGGTGCCTCAACAAAGCAGTGTTTACAGTTGATGCATGATATTGTACCCACGGATGCGGTGGAACCAGCACAAAAGGGATGACATTGGCCTTTGGTCATAGGGTAGCATTGCTGTGTGAGTGCAGGGGCCGAATCAGTCAGCCAAATTAAAGTTGTTGACATGATCTGTGTATAACAGTCTACTTCCTGGTGTGGCTGTATAGCCAGAGTCAACGCAATAAGAGTGAATCAGAGCATACACCTTCTTCAAAGGGAGTGGGACACAGTCCTGTGTAGCAGAGAACATGCAGCTATGAGAAAGTCTATAAGTATAATGTGATGATAATAAATACAGACAATTAGCAAAATGTCTCAGAACACACATTTATTGATACTGACATATAGTATCAAGCTATACACCAAGTAAACAACAGAACAGAACTAGTCAGGTCAAAGAACTGAGTCTCATAAAGCAATAAGTTCACTTTCCCCTGGATCAGTTGTCAGCACAACAATTAAACAAGTATGTCACAATTACTTCAAGGCACTAATAAAATAGTTACACAATGTGATATCTCATCAAATAAAATCTGTTGTTTGTTTCCAGTTCATTCTCATAAAAAATGTAGGTTAGTTGCCAAGCACTGATGGTACTCTAAACAAGGGAAAAAGCCTTTAGTTTCCATTCTTTTCACAATGTTAATTTTACATTTATTTGCTGATATTGTGTTAGGCATTTTCTGATAATTTGACATAGACAATATCAAGTTATTAGTAGCTGTTGTGTGTCTTTGCCAACATATCTTTTGTCACTGTAAGTGAATGACCTGGATAAATAACAAGAACAAAATTTGTTCAGTATTAGTAACAGATATAGTTCTGATTAAGAAATATCTCCTACAGTGTACACAGAATGTTCTGTGGACATATCTTCCTACACATATTATACAGAGGGGTAAAAAAGAATTCAGCAACCACGATGTACATTCAAAGAATTTTAGAATTAGAAAAGAGTCATATAAGCATAAAGAACCTTACAAAACATAAATATAAGGAACTGAAAATATTAATAGACCTTGGTGTGGTAAATATATGAAACAAAGCTTATTTCACTAGTCATGTGAATAGTTATGTCAAAATAGACTTTCATGAACCTAGAGAAGATAATTGTATTTCCAGTGAGAGTCCTACAATAACTGTCAGAGATGGACATTTACCCAGGTCCCACAGTGATATTATTTTTAAAAACGTTAATTAAGGCATGTTTGAGATGAAAACATCTATTTTGTATTTCAAATTAATTTAGAGCAGAGAACATTCAGTAAATGATTGTGGATACTTAACTTTGGCTTTATTGTCTTGAGGTTTGTTTCTCCTGTTAACCTAGTGGTAATAATGGTCCACATTTTAATTAGTTCTATTGAATAAAATACAAGTTTCCTTTTTGACTGTTGAGTCAAACTAATGAAAATCTCAGCACATAATTTTTACACAGACAATACACTCCACTCTCAGAACAATATTACTGCTTTTTATAATGCAAATAAGACTGCATAAAAGGCATACAGAATATTCTCATAACAATCCAGTCAGATGAAGAAATGTAAATGATAAATAAGTACAATAAAAAGCAGTACTACTACCAATAGATATGAATTACCAAATGTTGATGAAAAGTTGTGTCGAACAATTCAGTAACAGTGAGATCAATATCCATTGAGTGATTTCAATTTGGAAGAGATAAAATAACCCTCGGGTTGTTGCCCCCCCGCCCCCCCCCCCACACACACACACATACACAATATAATGCAGTGCTGTTTTGTGACCTAAAGGGACCTACTAAATACAAATATATAGTCATCTGATACCATGTGTTATATCAAAATTGAAACATATCTTTTATATATATATATATAGATGTTTCTCAATTAGCTATGTCATGAAATGCAATTACAGTGTAAAACACTCTTCTAACAAAAGTTTTGAAGTTTTCAGAAATAACAAATTAGTTTCAATAAACAAAGAATTTTCTTCTAGTGAATGTATAACATAATAATAATGGAAAGTGCTTTCACTTGAAAGTTACAAACTATTAATGTTTGTGTCCATTAGTGACGTAAGGCTCATAACATATTGACTGTTGTTGTTGTTGTTGTTGTCTTCAGTCCTGAGACTGGTTTGATGCAGCTCTCCATGCTACTCTATCCTGTGCAAGCTGCTTCATCTCCCAGTACCTACTGCAACCTACATCCTTCTGAATCTGCTTAGTGTACTCATCTCTCAGTCTCCCTCTACGATTTTTACCCTCCACGCTACCCTCCAATGCTAAATTGGTGATCCCTTGATGCCTCAAAACATGTCCTACCAACCGATCCCTTCTTCTAGTCAAGTTGTGCCACAAACTTCTTTCTCCCCAATCCTATTCAATACCTCCTCATTAGTTACGTGATCTATCCACCTTATCTTCAGTATTCTTCTGTAGCACCACATTTCGAAAGCTTCTATTCTCTTCTTGTCCAAACTAGTAATCGTCCATGTTTCACAACATATTGACTATAAACACTTATATAATATTTGTACCAGTCCCCAGATATATGGAAAAATTGCAAATATAAGCAAGTATAACATATTATCATCAACATAAAACACTATTTGTCAACTACTGACATTCTGAGCCTGTGGCTGTGTACAGAATATAAGTTGACTATACAGAAGAGGTAACAGCAACCAGACACTTTTTACAACACTATTTATTTACATAAATAATTTGTCTACATAATTTAAAAACATTCTGAGTCATAATTAAAGTTAAAAAGACATTGTCTCACACCTTGGTTTGCTTGTAGGGCACTACCACCCCTAGGAAGTTTCATCATTTGGGAAAACAAAAAGTGTAAACTGATGTAAAATGTACCTTAACATCAACTAGCTGTCTAAAGATGAACCTGTCAGTTTGAAACGAGTAACAGCACTGTTTAAATAAATAAACAGCTTTGTAAAAAGTGGCTGGTTGCTGTTATGTTCCCTGTAAGAATCAACCTGTAACTTAAATTAAATTTCTGTGTTCCAAGTAAATCAACAAATAGTTTTATAATAACAGTAATCAAAATAAAATATATTATCTTTTGAACACTTAAAGATGTTGTATAAAGTTTATTCCTACTCTTTTATCATAAGATTGATTTTTTACCATGTTAACTCCCCCCCCCTCCCCATCATGTCCCTTCCTCTTAGTTGCTATTTCATTCATCAGTTGCATGTACAGCTTCAGGTCATATGCATTTTCACTGATTTTCAAATCTGATCGCATCTGAGTCCTTCTCTCAAAGTTACGGAGCACTCTCATACAGCAGCAACAGTTTTTACTTCTGTAATACTGGTTAGCTTAGTAACAGCATGAAATTGAATATTGACAGAAAACGTCTACAAGTAATGAAAGTATGTGTAGCATAATCAGATTCTTTAATCTCAATCATTTTGAGTTTACTGAAGAAGTATTAAAATTAGCCTATTGGCTTCTGTCAAGGGTTCTTCAGCCGACATTCATCTGATGTTTTTCTGAGATTTCACCAGCACAAGTGGCTGCCATTGCAGAGTTTCACCCTCCATTGCTGGTAGTGAACTGGAGCCAAGCTCAAAACTGCAAACTATATGTAACTAGTGTGCAATCATCCGAGGGCTCCTCCGTGGACATGACCAGTGCGGTTCTCCTCTAGCTACCTGTGACAGTTGTTCACCACAGCATGGGAAGCCAGGATCTCTTTACCTCCAGGCTTTCTTATTTCTTGTTGAAGCTATTCCCCTGATTTATATTTCTATAGCTTCTCTGAACTAGCAGGTGTGATAGTGCTTCTCTACAGCCAGAACTTCCATGTAGATGAATTTTAATATATTTTCAGTCTCACAAAGTGCATGCTCTGCCACAGCCAGTTTCTTCATGTGCCCCAACTTGCAATGTCACTTATATTCTTTGATCCTTGGACCTGTTGCTGATTGATCATCCAGTAATTCTGACATAAATCTTTCCACATATGCATGGATGTGGTATATTCCCAACATTGCAAGTTGATCTTCTTTTTTTGTTTGAAAATAATCTTTACGCCATGTTTGTGCAATATATGGCTGATTCTGTCTGTCAATCTGGGATTGTATGGCAGAAAGGCTGAACCTGACATTTGATTTTCTGATTTGTCACTTCGCCAAGTGTTTGGCTGTGTTACATTTCTAATATAACTTGTGAAGTAGCCATTGCTCCTCAAAACACTTTCCAGGTGTTGCTTTTCGTTACTGAGGTGGGGCAGCTTACAGATTCATCCTGCTCATGTTATGAGTGTATTAATGATGGGCCTTTCTGGCTTGGGTGGTGTTTTGATAGTTTGTTCAGGTATGAATGTATGTGTGTTGGTTTTCAATACACCCTTGTGATCAGCACATCTGGCAATGGTAGTTTTTTGTCTTTTCTACTTCCATGGTAAATAATATGCTGGAACTGAGACGGTTCAAGTGTATTTGGAAGTTACTGAGCTGTTCTTCACCTTGGTTACACGCAGCAAAGGTATCATCAATGTATCTGTACCACACCTTAGGTTTATAAGTTGCCAAGTTTATTGCATGCGCTTTGAAATGTTCCATGAAGAAGTTGGGCACAACTGGACTAAGAGGACTATCTATGGCAACATCTTCCAGCTGTTTCTGGAAATTGCCATACCATGTTAAATAGCTTCTTGTGGGACATGCATGAAAGAACTTTGTGATGTCTTGCAGGAAAATTGAACTGATGTGCCCCGGAGAGTCACTGAGTGGCACTTTTGTCAACAAAGAAACAACATTGAAGTTGACCAGGATGTCGCTTGGTGCAATTTTTAGTTTCTTCAGCTTGTCAGTGAAATGTCCTGGCTCCTTTTTGTGTGTGTCAGTCTTCTCCATGTGTGACTGGAACAGAGAAACCAAGTGTTTTGCCAGTTTATACATTTGTGAGCCAGGAGTGCTAACAATTAGTCTTAGTGGAACATTGTTCTTATGTATCTTAGGTAATCCATACAGCCAAGGTGGTAGGGCTTCTGTGTTGCGCAGGTTCCTTTGTATGTCCACTGGCAGAGAAGGCACCTTGATTAATCGATTCACATTCTGTGTGATACATTGCGCTGGATCTGCGCTTAGTTTTTGGTATGTTGTCAGATCTAATAGATCCCAGAACTGTTGCTCATAATTTTCGATCTTCATTATGATGGCTGCATCTCCCTTCTTGGCAGGCACTAGCAATATGCTCTTGTGAACATTAAGATTCTTCATAGCTTGTACCTCTTCCTTCATCACATTGCAAGCTGGTGGTTTTGCTCAGCACAGTATGCTGGCTGTTTCAGTGCGTATTTCCTCGGTTCTTTCACAAGAAAGAGTCCAAATGGCCACTTTGCTATTACCAGTGATATCCATAGATATAGCTCTCAGCGTGATAGCAGACTTCCCTCATTTTTGAAGAACACATGCTTCCTCTTTAGTCAATTGTCATTCAGTGAGGTTGACCACCATGCGTGACATGTCAGGAATCGCCTTGTCAGTTTGCTTCCATCATCTTTCAAACTTTTTATTCTGTCACCCAGTGCAGTGCTGAAGTTCATTCTTCATGTCATTGTCTTAGTTGCTGTTGCCATTCAATTTGATTCTGTATATGTCTTTGCAAATTAGTCAGTCAAGTGGTTCAATAAAAACATGTTCAATAGAAACATGTTTCAATTTGCAGCTTAGGAAGTGCATTAAATATTGTTTTCTATTAACCTATATAAATTGTTTATTAACTTCTGATAAACAAGAACAGCACTGTGGTGAATAAATCAAGCCATTACCACATTATTATTTCCTTAACAGATAAGTATGAAAGTTGAAAGGCGTCCCCAGAGGCTGATCAGAAAGCCTCCCCGGTGCGTCTGACAAACCGGTTTCAGGCACTGTCTCTGGCTGAGCCAGATGCAGCTCCCTGCCCTGTTTCTCAGCCTTCAAGGTCCGGGCAATCGCAGAGGGTGGGCTTACTGGTAGTTGGGAGCTACAATGTTAGTCGCGTAATGGGGCCCCTTAGGGATATGGCGGCTAAGGAGGGGAAGAAATCCAGTGTGCACTCCGTGTGCATTCCGGGAGGAGTCATTCCTGATGTGGAAAGGGTACTTCCCGATGCCATGAAGAGCACAGGGTGCAGCCAGCAGCAGGTGGTGGCACATGTCGGCACTAATGACGTGTGTCGCTTTGGATCTGAGGAAATTCTCTCTGGATTCCAGCGGCTATTTGATTTGGTGAAGGCTGCCGGTCTTGCTTACAAGATGAAGGCAGAGCTCACCATCTGCAGCATCGTTGACAGAACCGATTGCGGACCTTTGGTGCAGAGCCGGGTGGAGGGTCTGAATCAGAGGCTCAGACGGTTTTGCGACCGTATTGGCTGCAGATTCCTTGACTTGCGCCATAGGGTGGTGGGGTTTCGGGTTCCGCTGAATAGGTCAGGAGTTCACTACACTCAGCTGGTGGCTACACGGGTAGCGGAGGCTGTGTGGCATGGACTGGGCGGTTTTTTAGGTTAGAAGGCCTCGGGAAAGTGCGGGATGGGCTGCAATGTCAAAGGGTGCTTGGCAATTACAGGAGGTGCTTGGATCAAGGAACAGTCGGAATTATAGTTTTAAATTGTTGTAGTTGCGCTGGAAAAGTCCCTGAGCTTCAAGCACTAATAGAAAGCACAGAAGCTGATATCGTTATAGGTACAGAAAGCTGGCTAAAGCCTGAAATAAGTTCTGCAGAAATTGTTACGAAGTCTCAGACAGTGTTCAGGAAAGATAGATTAGGCAGAATTGGTGGTGGAGTGTTTGTGTCTGTCAGTAGTGGTTTATCCTGTAGTGAAGTCGAAGTAGATACTCCGTGCGAATTGGTATGGGTGGAGGTTATACTTAACAGCCAAATTAAGTTAATAATTGGCTCCTTCTACCTACCCCCAGACTCTGATGATACAGTTGCGGAACAGTTCAGAGAAAGTTTGAGTCTCGTAACAAATAAATACCCCACTCATACGGTTATAGTTGGTGGGGACTTGAACCTACCCTCGGAATGTTGGCAAAAATACTTGTTCAAAACCGGTGGTAGGCAGAAAACGTCTTCCGAGATTGTCCTAAATGCTTTCTCCGAAAATTATTTCGAGCAGTTAGTCCACGAACCCATGCGAATTGTAAATGGTTGCGAAAACACACTTGACCTCTTAGCCACAAACAATCCAGAGCTGATAGAGAGCATCATGACTGATACAGGGATTAGTGATCACAAGGTCATTGTAGCTAGGCTCAATACCATTTCTTCCAAATCCATCAGAAACAAACGCAAAACAATTTTATTTAAAAAAGCGGATAAAGTGCCACTAGAAGCCTTCCTAAAAGACAATATCCATTCCTTCCGAACTGACTATGCGAATGTAGACGAGATGTGGCTCAAATTCAAAGATATAGCAGCAACAGCAATTGAGATATTCATACCTCAAAAATTGGTAAGAGATGGAACGGATCCCCCGTGGTACACAAAAAAGGTCCGAACGCTGTTGCAGAGGCAACGGAAAAAGCATGCGAAGTTCAGAAGAACACGAAATCCCGAAGATGTGCTAAAATTTACAGATGCGCGAAATTTGGCACGTACTTCGATGCGAGATGCCTTTAATAGGTTCCACAACGAAACATTGTCTCGAAATTTGGTAGAAAATCCGAAGAAATTCTGGTTGTATGTAAAGTATACAAACGGCAAGACGCAGTCAATACCTTCGCTGCGCAGTGGCGATGGTACTGTTATCGACGACTGCGCCGCTAAAGCGGAGTCATTGAACGCAGTTTTCCGAAATTCCTTCAGCAGGGAAGACAAATGGAATATTCCAGAATTTGAAACACGAACATCTGCTATCATGAGTTTCTTAGAAGTAGATATCTTAGGGGTTGCGAAGCAACTCAAATCGCTTGATACGGGCAAGTCTTCAGGTCTAGATTGTATACCGATTAGGTTCCTTTCGGGATTACACTGATACTATAGCTCCCTACTTAGCACTCATATACAACTGCTCGCTCACCGATAGATCTGTACCTACAGATTGGAAAATTGCGCAGGTCGCACCAGTGTTCAAGAAGGGTAGTAGGAGTAATCCATTTAACTACTGACCTATATCATTGACGTCGGTTTGCAGTAGGGTTTTGGAGCATATACTGTATTCAAACATTATGAATCACCTCGAAGGGAACGATCTATTGACACGTAATCAGCATGGCTTCAGAAAACATCGCTCTTGTGCAACGCAGCTAGCTCTTTATTCGCACGAAGCAATGGCCGCTATCGACAGGGGATCTCAAGTTGATTCCGTATTTCTAGATTTCCGGAAAGCTTTTGACACCGTTCCTCACAAGCGACTTCTAATCAAGCTGCGGAGCTATGGGGTATCGTCTCAGTTGTGCGACTGGATTCATGATTTCCTGTCAGGAAGGTCGCAGTTCGTAGTAATAGACAGCAAATCATCGAGTAAAACTGAAGTGATATCAGGTGTTCCCCAGGGAAGCGTCCTGGGACCTCTACTGTTCCTGATCTATATAAATGACCTGGGTGACAATCTGAGCAGTTCTCTTAGATTGTTCGCAGATGATGCTGTAATTTATCGTCTAGTAAGGTCATCCGAAGACCAGTATCAGTTGCAAAGCGATTTAGAAAAGACTGCTGTATGGTGTGTCAGGTGGCAGTTGACGCTAAATAACGAAAAGTGTGAGCTGATCCACATGAGTTCCAAAAGAAATCCATTGGAATTCGATTACTCGATAAATAGTACAATTCTCAAGGCTGTCAATTCAACTAAGTACCTGGGTGTTAAAATTACGAACAACTTCAGTTGGAAGGACCACATAGATAATATTGTCGGGAAGGCGAGCCAAAGGTTGCGTTTCATTGGCAGGACACTTAGAAGATGCAACAAGTCCAGTAAAGAGGCAGCTTACACTACACTCGTTCGTCCTCTGTTAGAATATTGCTGCGCGGTGTGGGATCCTTACCAGGTGGGATTGACGGAGGACATCGAAAGGGTGCAAAAAAGGGCAGCTGGTTTTGTATTATCACGTTATAGGGGAGAGAGTGTGGCAGATATGATACACGAGTTGGGATGGAAGTCATTACAGCATAGACGTTTTTCGTCGCGGCGAGACCTTTTTACGAAATTTCAGTCACCAACTTTCTCTTCCGAATGTGAAAATATTTTGTTGAGCCCAACCTACATAGGTAGGAATGATCATCAAAATAAAATAAGAGAAATCAGAGCTCGAACAGAAAGGTTTAGGTGTTCGTTTTTCCGGCTCGCTGTTCGGGAGTGGAATAGTAGAGAGAAAGTATGATTGTGGTTCGATGAACCCTCTGCCAAGCACTTAAATGTGAATTGCAGAGTAGTCATGTAGATGTAGATGTAGATGTAGATGTCGTTCAGTAGTTTGTTAGACTCCCATAAGCAAAACGGTACATTTATTTGGGTGATGATACACATAAACAAATTGCAAAGAAAGGTATTGAAATTAAATTAGAATTTAATGGTTTGTTAACAGTTATAATCTATGTATCAACAACTTTCAATATGAAAACACTCCTTTCCTTCTTCACATATATTTACAAATGTTTATAAAATTCCCTTCTACTTTTCACCATTTTATTTCCTCTCACCAAGTCAAATAAATTTTTTGGAAGTGATGATTTGGCAATATGGAGATGATAATTTAATAAAATTTTGTTTGCAACTAATTAACTTTCTAATAAGTTCAGTAAAATTTACTCATCTAGTGGGTTTCAGTTGTTACTACAATAAGGAAAACAATTATATTTGTATGGTTTTGCAGTGTTTTTGCATTGGAAAATGATGTCTAAGGTTTTAGTGCTTTAATAGCCCCCAAAAGGTTTCAGGTCAGTACCACCAGCAGTAACAGCTTGAAATTTTTACAAGATTTCAGCAAACATTTCGAATGGAAATGGAAATGAGTGTTTGGCGTCATTGGCCGGGAGGCCCCTTATGGGACAGGTCTGGACACTTTGATGCAGGTCTTATTACATTCAATGCCACACTGGGCCACCTGTGCACTAAGTGGAGATGAAATGATGATGAAGACAACACCACATTATTGAGTGCACCTGAGTGGAGAAAATCCCTGACCCAGCTGGGTATTGAACCTGATCCCCTTAGGAAGGCAGTCCATCATGCTGACCATTCAGCTATCAGGGCGGACACATTTGGAATAAACAAATTTTTTCTAAGTGCTCCCCCAAACACTGATGTCGACCTGAAAGACAAATTAAAACTGTGGGATATGAGCCACAAATTATATTGCCATAACTCTTTCTAGTGACAATAACTCACCAAGATCAAAAGGTAAGAATGCATCATCCTTTGTAAGTTGTCCAATTTCAGTAATGAAATGTTCTGGTCAATATACTTCACAACTACCCCTGTGTTCTTTATCCATATGCAATGCCATGTGTTTAGCAGTACAGTTGTATTCTGCATCAAAATGCATCATTTACTTTATGTTAGCAGTTATTTAAGGCTAGGAAGCATAATAAATGTCTGTTTATGTACACTTTGCAGATAGTAGTATTACTTTTATTAATCTTATTTTTCAGGTAATTAATAACAGTACCATTAAAATGTTTTGTGTTTATAAAATTCCATTTATAACATACATCATTAGAAAATATAAAACATGGTGAATTTACCAACACAATAGTTATACAGAAATTTCTCTTTGTGCTTTGGGCAGTGAAACCACAACACCAAGGCAAAAGCCATACCAGGTAGCAAAGTTACTATGAGATGTAATAAAATTGTTTGTGTACAATAATACCAAAAAAGTAAGAATTGGACTGTTTGCTGATAAACTGGTTGCTATGACACAATGAGACTTTGATAACATGATCACACGTATAGTGTGTTTATTTTAACTGAAGACATTGAATGACCTCAAAAACTACACATTGTTTAAAAAAAATTGTTGTTGTTGTTGTGGTCTTCAGTCCTGAGACTGGTTTGCTGCAACTCTCCATGCTACTCTATCTTGTGCAAGCTGCTTCATCTCCCAGTACCTACTGCAACCTACATCCTTCTGAATCTGCTTAGTGTAGTCATCTCTTGGTGTCCCTCTACAATTTTTACCCTCCACGCTGCCCTCCAGTACTAAATTGGTGATCCCTTGCTGCCTGACAACATGTCCTACCAACCAATCCCTTCTTCTGGTCAAGTTGTGCCACAAACTTCTCTTCTCCGCAATCCTATTCAATACTTCCTCATTAGTTATGTGATCTACCCATCTAATCTTCAGCATTCTTCTGTAGCACCACATTTCAAAAGCTTCTATTCTCTTCTTGTCCAAACTACTTATCGTCAATGTTTCACTTCCATACATGGCTACACTCCACACAAATACTTTCAGGAATGACTTCCTAACACTTAAATCTATACTCAATGTTAACAAATTTCTCTTCTTCAGAAACGTTTTCCTTGCCATTGCCAGTCTACATTTGATATCCTCTCTACTTCGACCATCATCAGTTATTTTGCTCCCCAAATAGCAAACCTCCTTTACTACTTTAAGTGTCTCATTTCCTAATCTAATTCCCTCAGCATAGCCGGACTTAATTCCTCGTTTTCCTTTTGTTGATGTTCATCTTGTATCCTCCTTTCAAGACACTATCCATTCCGTTCAACTGCTCTTCCAAGTCCTTTGCCATCTCTGAAAGAATTACAATGTTATCGGCGAACCTCAACATTTTTATTTCTTCTCCATGGATTTTAATACCTACTCTGAATTTTTCTTTTGTTTCCTTTACTGCTTTCTCTATACACAGATTGAATAACATCGGGGAGAGGCTACAACCCTGTCTCACTCCCTTCCCTACCACTGCTTCCCTTTCATGTCCCTCGACTCTTATAACTGCCATCTGGTTTCTGTACATATTGTAAATACCCTTTCGCTCCCTGTATTTTACCCCTGCTGCCTTCAGAATTTGAAAGAGAGTATTCCAATCAACATTGTCAAAAGCTTTCTCTAAGTCTACAAATGCTAGAAACGTAGGTTTGCCCTTCCTTAATCTAGCCTCTAAGGTAAGTCGTAAGGACAGTATTGCCTCACATGTTCCAACATTTCTACGGAATCCAAACTGATCTTCCCCGAGGTCGGCTTCTACTAGGTTTTCCATTCGTCTGTAAAGAATTCGTGTTAGTATTTTGCAGCTATGGCTTATTAAACTGATTGTTCGGTAATTTTCACATCTGTCAACACCTGCTTTCTTTGGGATTGGAATTATTATATTCTTCTTGAAGTCTGAGGGTATTTCGCCTGTCTCATACATCTTCCTCACCAGATGGTAGAGTTTTGTCAGGACTGGCACTACCAAGGCCGTCAATAGTTCCAATGGAACGTTGTCCACTCCAGGGGCCTTGTTTCGACTCAGGTCTTTCAGTGCTCTGTCAAACTCTTCACGCAGTATCCTATCTCCCATTTCATCTTCATCTACATCCTCTTCCATTTCCATAATATTGTCCTCAAGTACATCGCCCTTGTATAGACCCTCTATATACTCCTTCCACCTTTCTGGTTTCTCTTCTTTACTTAGAACTGGGTCTCCATCTGAGCTCTTGATGTTCATACAAGTGGTTCTCATATCTCCAAAGGTCTCTTTAATTTTCTTGTGGGCTGTATCTACCTTACCCCTAGTGAGATAAGCCTCTACATCCTTACATTTGTCCTATAGCCATCCGTGCTTAACCAATTTGCACTTCCTGTCGATCTCGTTTTTGAGACGTCTGTATTCCTTTCTGCCTGCTTCATTTACTGCATTTATATATTTTCTCCTTTCATCAATTAAATTTAATATTTCTTCTGTTACTCAAGGATTTTTACTAGCCCTTGTCTTTTTACCTACTTGATCCTCTGGTGCCTTCACTACTTCATCCCTCAATGCTACCCATTTTTCTTCCACCGTATTTCTTTCCCCCATTCCTGTCAGTTGCTCCCTTATGCTCTCCCTGAAACTCTGTACAACCTCTGGCTCTTTTAGTTTATCCAGGTCCCATCTCCTTAAATTCCCACCTTTTTGCAGTTTCTTTAGTTTTAATCTACAGGTCATAACCAATAGATTGTGGTCAGAGTCCACATCTGCCCCTGGAAGTATCTTACAATTTAAAACCTGGTTCCTAAATCTCTGTCTTACCATTATATAATCTATCTGAAACCTGTCAATATCTCCAGGCTTCTTCCATGTATACAGCCTTCTTTTACGATTCTTGAACCAAGAGTTAGCTATGATTAAGTTGTGCTCTGTGCACAATTCTACCAGGCGGCTTCCTCTTTCATTTCTTTGCCCCAGTCCATATTCACCTACTACATTTCCTTCTCTCCCTTTTCCTACTACCAAATTCCAGTCACCCATGACTACTAAATTTTCGTCACCCTTCACTATCTGAATAATTTCTTTACTTCATCATACATTTCTTCAATTTCTTCGTCATCTGCAGAGCTAGTTGGCATATAAACTTGTACTACTGTAGTAGGTGTGGGCTTCGTATCTATCTTGGCCACAATAATGCGTTAACTATGCTGTTTGTAGTAGCTTACCCGCATTCCTATTTTCCTATTCATTATTAAACCTACTCCTGCATTACCCCAATTTGATTTTGTGTTTATAACCCTGTAGTCACCTGACCAAAAGTCTTTTTCCTCCTGCCACTGAACTTCACTAATTTCCACTATATCTAGCTTTAATCTGTCCATTTCCATTTTTAAATTTTCTAACCTACCTGCCCGATTAAGCGATCTGAGATTCCATGCTCCGATTCGTAGAGCGCCAGTTTTCTTTCTGCTGATAACGACATCCTCTTGAGTAGTTCCCGCCCGGAGATCCGAATGGGAGACTGTTTTACATCAGGAATATTTTACCCAAGAGGACGCCATCATCATTTAAACATACAGTAAAGCTGCATGCCCTCGGAAAAATTACGTCCGTAGTCTCCCCTTGCTTTCAGCTGATCACAGTACCAGCACAACAAGGCCATTTTGGTTATTGTTACAAGGCCAGATCAGTCAATCATCCAGACTGTTGCCCCTGCAACTACTGAAAAGCTGCTGCCCCTCTTCAGGAACCACACGTTTGTCTGGCCTCTCAACAGATACCCCTCCATTGTGGTTGCACCTACGGTACGGCTATGTGTAGCGCTGAGGCATGCAAGCCTCCCCACCAACGGCAAGGCCCATGGGTCATGGGGGTGGGGGGGTGGGGGTGGGGGTGGGGGGCCAAAAAAAGAAAAAAAATTCAGATTTGTTTGTCTTGGAAGGTGATGACGTCCAGTGATACCACAGTCAACCCACCACCCCAACCCATGGGTGACTGCCTGGGGCAACTTTGTAATCTTCAAAGGGTACCCCCATTTTTTATTGCAGATTACAGTTCTATGACATAATCAACATACATTTTGTGTGAAGTAATTTCTTCATTGTTCCACTGATTGCACTGTAATTGTAGGAATAGAAATGGGTACAAAATTTTAATTTGTAACATGGTAATTGATGACTCTTGGATATCCAATGGCATGTATGACTTCTAATTGGAAACCCCATTGCCAGCATTGTATTCCTTTGAAATTTTGAAGAGAGGTCTAGTCAATGTCCCACCATGTCCATATAGAAAACTAACATGTAATAACAGGCAGTACATTGTGACCAGAGCTCACATATCATGCAGACATGGAACAGTCAGCAGCTCTACCCCTTTTTGTAGACCTCTCCAGTTCTTATCCTTCATCCCTCTTCCTTCCCCTTCAACACCTCTGCCTGTGTAGGTGTCACTGGTTCCAAAAGTGTGTCTAATTATAATATTTTATATATGTGTTCTGCTGCCACTTGGTGAGTACATTTTTTTATCTGTCCAGTCATCTTATTTTGACAGAAAATTTTTCAGTAGATATGCTATATTTTAACAACATTCATAACCAAGATCTCAGTCCACCCTGTTACTATGAAAAAATCATAAATCAAGTGGACTAAACAACTTGGTGATGCTAGATATGTGGTGCATAATGCACTTGATTGCTCACAACTACCTTTTTCCATTGTTACATCACGTAAAACAATTTAATCAGTAAAGAATTCATGTGCATCATTTTACAATGTTATACAATAGTAATTTTTTAGAAAACAATGCATTAAAGTTTTTGAATGGTTGAAACTAATACTGTGGAAGAGCCAACTGGGTGACACCAGTGCACAGGAGGTGAATTTTCTGTTAATAAGCCTAATTTTTTGACAATTTACAGCATAATAAATAATTGTATCAATAAAAGTTCATTAATAGGATTATATAATATTTACAAAATATAGAAATATCAATTGAAACATCCAGTGCTTACCTTTGAAGAACGGGTGTAGCCCATGCATAGCCATTTCCACCAATAGGACCAAATGCCGAGTGCTATACTAGAAATTCAAACACTTTGAGAAGGCACCGTCTTCAAACGCCATTTATCAGTGCCATGAATAGTATAAGGAAACCATCCAGATTGTCTTATCTCATCATCATCCAGAATTACAGTCATATAAAAACCAGTATTTACATAATTTGTTCCTATTTTCTCATGTTACATGTTACAACTGTTTCCTAGGAAACACAGAAATTACATAACTATATAATAAAGCATAAGCTCTGATTGTACAAACTATAAATTAGAAAAAAATAAAATTATAAGGGGGAAGGAGATTACATTTAGAATTAGCATATTTAAAACAATGGATATAAGGTTTTCTATGGTCCTAATACTATGAAATAGTTTTTCTGTAAATAACAAAAACTGTAAAATGCCATGAAGAAATTAAAAGAGTGAAGAGGAGGGAGCAAGGGTAGATTGAGGAGGAAGGGGGCAGGGAGGTAAATAGGTAAACAGGATTATCTTGATATCTTCAAAAAATATTTCAAAGTTGTCTTTTGATTACAAACATTATATAAAATGAAAATTTTTAATTAAAATAACGTGAAAACATTATGGAACAGCAATAGTAGTGCTGTTTGGGGAAAGTGATACCAAGATGCATATCCTTGGTGGTAACATATAGAAGGGACTAGAATACATCACAAAAAGAATACTCTGTAGTGGGAAACTTTATTGCATCACCAACTACCAAAATCCTAGGTTGATGGTAGAAATGTATCTATAAGTGTTCCATAAATGAACTCAAAACCAGTTCTTGGTGAAATCAATTTCTTTGCTTAGCATTTCTGCTGAAAATTTGCTACTCTGAAAAAAATTCCAATTCCTCAAGTGTATTTAACAATAACATTTTAGGTGTGTTGTGTAAACTTTTAAGATTACTTTGAATTTCACTGAACATGTGGTTATTTTGTAAAAGATGCTTTTTTATACAACCTTCATTGCTGTCATGTGTTTGGCCTCTAAAATGATTTTTGAAGGACCTGTTAGCCTGTCCTATACAAAAGTTTTTGCGATCACTACTCATAATACTGAAAACACCTGCACCCAAATACTTATCCCACCTGGCCTCAATCAAGTGTCATAATATGTTTCCTAATTTACTATTAGTCTTTAACCCCAAACTCCTGAATGTGTATATTACATGTTCAGTGAATGTTTCTTTACATGTCACACTAATCCTTATTGTTTGTTGCTTGTGCTGTTTATAAGCAAATTTTACAGAGACCTAATTTCTTTACCATTATAACCATTAGATCTTGCTGTCTGTTCTGTTCTAAAATATTCAATTCTTTTTCAGTGTCACTTGCATTTACAGGCAGCTTTATTAACCTATTTAGCAAAGCCAAAAAGTAGGCCCATTTGTGCACTTTTGGGTGGCATGTATCTGCTGGTAAAATGGCTTCTGTAAACATTGGCTTCCTAAAAATCCCAATTGTCCCTCTTTCTGTGGAACTATTCATAGTTAAACCAATAAAATTTAAAGCTTGACCATCTTTGTGTTTAGCTGTAAAATTTATGTTGGTGATCACACTGATAAATTTCACAGCCACATATTTGAAAATTTCCTCATTGCCTTTTATTACTATAAAGGTGTCGGCCATATATCTGCTATAAGCAACAATGTTACTCCAGATTTCTGGGTAATTGGTAATAATATTATTTTCCAATTGATTTATGAAAATCTTGGCTACTCGGCCTGTTGAACTGTTTCCTATCCTAAGCCTACTGGTTGATGATGATATTAAAAGAGAAATGACTGAAAGATTAAGTGAACTATAACATAATGATCAATTCTGTAACCCCACCTTGGCAAATTTTTTAATGTTTTAATAAATTACACTTTATAATATCAATGGTATCTGAAACTGGTATCCTAGTGTATAGGTTAACATCATCTAAGGATGCTAGGTAAGCATTTCCTGGTAGGACTAAATCTTTTGTCTTTTCCACAAAATGATATGAGCTCCCCAAGAAAAAGCACCTATTTAATGTGTAAGATTCTCTTGAAGTTTTTTTTTGTGGAGATCCCTATGTAAATGATCTTCAGGTGCAGCCCAATAGTTCTTTGTCCAGTTTCACCTGTGATTGGATTCATTATTGTTACTCCAATCCTGTCTTTGTCTGCTGGATATTTAGAAAACAACTCATATTTAATTTCATTTTCAAGGCTGTAGTAAATTTTTGCACTGGTTTACATTTAATCTCATACCACTACTCATGAAAAATTCCATAGTTTTGTAGTAATATTGGCAGCAACATAAATGTTTTTCTGGACAATGCACATCATAGCTGTTAGGCAAGGGAAATGAAGGTAAATTGAAGGAAAATGTAGCAAATGACATGGAAGGTGTGTTCCAGCTAGGAAATGAAAAAGTGAGGGGAAAATTTTGCCAATCTGAGCCTTTTACTAAGTTCAGCCGAAAACTACACTCCTGGAAATGGAAAAAAGAACACATTGACACCAGTGTGTCAGACCCACCATACTTGCTCCGGACTCTGCGAGAGGGCTGTACAAGCAATGATCACACGCACGGCACAGCAGACACACCAGGAACCGCGGTGTTGGCCGTTGAATGGCGCTAGCTGTGCAGCATTTGTGCACCGCCGCCGTCAGTGCAGCCAGTTTGCCTTGGCATACGGAGCTCCATCGCAGTCTTTAACACTGGTAGGACGCCGCGACAGTGTGGACGTGAACCGTATGTGCAGTTGACGGACTTTGAGAGAGGGCGTATAGTGGGCATGCGGGAGGCCAGGTGGATGTACAGCCGAATTGCTCAACACGTGGGGCGTGAGGTCTCCACAGTACATCGATGTTGTCGCCAGTGGTCAGCAGAAGGTGCACCTGCCCGTCGACCTGGGACCGGACCGCAGCGACGCACAGATGCACGCCAAGACCGTAGGATACTATGCAGTGCCGTAGGGGACCGCACCGCCACTTCCCAGCAAATTAGGGACACTGTTGCTCCTGGGGTATCGGCGAGGACCATTCGCAACCGTCTCCATGAAGCTGGGCTACGGTCCCGCACACCGTTAGGCCGTCTTCCGCTCACGCCCCAACATCGTGCAGCCCGCCCCCAGTGGTGTCGCGACAGGCGTGAATGGAGGGACGAATGGAGACGTGTCGTCTTCAGCGATGAGAGTCGCTTCTGCCTTGGTGCCTATGATGGTCGTATGCGTGTTTGGTGCCGTGCAGGTGAGCGCCACAATCAGGACTCCATATGACCGAGGCACACAGGGCCAACACCCGGCATCATGGTGTGGGGAGCGATCTCCTACACTGGCCATACACCTCTGGTGATCGTCGAGGAGACACGGAATAGTGCACGGTACATCCATTTTGACAAAATGTAACTTCAAGATGGGACAGCTCAGCTAGCAAAGTGTCAGCGTCAGAAACGACATGTGCCCTGTGTACCAAGGTACGAAGTACCCCTTCATGCTGAGCCGGATTGTGACAACTATTAGCCTGTAAGTACAAGTTGGTGTGAGTACGTTTCCTGTAGACTGCATGTCCCAATGGTCCATCATCCTCCTCCACCTCCATCATAAAACAAATGTTCGGGTGGATCGAGTTCAGATGTTCTAGAAAGACATTCAATTACGTTTTAAACTCTGTTTGAAATCCGGCTCTCTTCCTTGTCAAAAACAGAGGGAGAGAGTCAGTGCTATCTCACCTGTGAATTCATAGTCTCACTATCGATAGCTTTGACTTTGGTCATCTTTGGTGGCACTAGTGTTCAGTGTGTGTGTGTGTGTGTGTGTGTGTGTGTGTGTGTGTGTGTGTGTGTGTGTTATATTTCCTGCTTCTGTCCGAGAACCGAGGTATTAAATTTGCATGTACACTGCCTGTCCGTTGATGTTGGCCTTGGAAATGGCGGGGTGTTCTCCTGACGAAACATCAGCGGTGTCTGAATTTGTTCTGAAGTAGTCATTGTATGGTGCTGCTTAGGTCCTCATTGAAAGTGATGGTCCAAAAGATAAGCACTAGTTCACAAACAGAAGCACTGGTTTGGCAACAGTAGCATTGGTACACAAACAAAAGAAGGTGCATTCACACAGATGCTGCATTAACTATTCTTTACTCAAACATGTTGAAGAATGACTGCTCACAGGCAGACAAGAAATCTAGGCAGACTGCACTAGTGGGAGGGAAAGACATTCCTGTTGATAGGTGTCCACTGTGGTGTAGGTGCTTTGGAGAGTATCTAGGGGCAACTGTGAGATGGGAGTTGTCTGCTAGGGAGACTGTGGGACTTGGAAAATGGTAGAATTTAGGAAGGCGCCAACAGTACCTTCTTTCCTCCTCCCCCTCCCCCACCCTCCATGTCCCCCCGCCCCCTTCTATGAGAGGAGAACGTCGGGGTAACATCACTGCATTCAGCTCTGGAATGTCAGGTCCTAGCGTGGGTGCTATGGCAACAGTGGTGATGTTGCTTAAAGATAGGTGAGGTGGTGTCATCAATGGAGGGCAGGGAGACCTCAACATACGGGTATTGTTGAGGGTGAGCATGGAAGATGGCTTTAACCTGTCAATGGACAAAACTGAAGGGGCACTGTGGAAGCATATGCTAAATATTTCATCATATCCTTGTAAAATGAGGTGAATATCTGAGTATTGTGGACAGAGTGGGCCGGCAGGTTTTGAAATGTAGCATTACATAAATGCATGAAATGAGGTCACTGTGTGTAAAAATCTTACACTCACCATGATAGCAGTGTTTAATATGCATTTGCAGGAGCCTCCACTATGATTCATATTAGTTCAAAAGTTAAGTATAAACATTAAAAGTTCACTCTTAGCATTGGGTGCAGGTAATGACAAATGAAAGTAAAGGTAACACTTGGCAAGGTGTCATTGCATGCTAAAGAAGATACAGAACTGTGTGATGATTGAGTGAGAAGATCCCCATGTTCATGAGTGTCACTGCATGTGGAATTAACGTCTTCCAGAAATCAGATGCTGCTGAATTCCAGCTGGTCCTACTCAAGAAACTATGGCACTTGCAAGCTATCTCCCCAAAGCAATGCACAATGTCATCCCACCAGATTTTCCTCAAACAATCGTCATGAGAGGTCCCTGGGTCCTCATTGAAAGTGCTGGTCCAAAACAAAAACACTGGTTCACAAACAGAAGTACTGGTTTGCAAATGGTAGCACTGTTTCACAAACCAAAAGCACTGGTTCACAAATGGAAGCACTAGTTCACAAATGGTAGCACTGGTTCACAAATGGTAGCACTGGTACACAAATAAAGGAGGCATGAGTGCTTTGGAGAAAATCTAGGTTTAACTGAAACAGACAGTAGTGTGCTAAGGCAGACTATGGGACTCACTAAACTTTAGAATTTTAATGCGGCACCACAATTTGGTACATGATCACAATTACAGCTCACCTTAAATTACATAGCTATAGATATTTCTCTGAGAACTAGTTTGAATTTCTGGAAGAAATTATAATATGTAATATAAGAAAAAGGGAACAAGTCATGGAAGGTTTCACTACCTCCAGTGTATTGTTAGAATTAATATTCCACTATTGTTTATTTATTTGTAATTCTGGATGGCATTTTAGTTAAGCTGATGTTTGATGGTTCAGGAGATTTAATTAGATAAGGTACTCTGGATGGTTGTCACACACTATTGATGACACTGACGTATGGCAATTCCAGATTGTGCATTCTCATATTGTTTGAGTTTCCTGTATGGTGCTTATGCATTTGCTCCCATTGATTAAAAGTATACTGTTCTTCAAAAGTACATGCTACGTGCCTCAACTGATATTTCCGTATACTGTAATTATTATATAATATTTATAAACATTTACTGCTATTATTATTTTACATGCTGTAATTTGTCAAAAATTATGCTTGTAACAGACTGTTTGTGTCATGTAGCTAGCACCATCCATTGACCCCTTCTGCTGTATCATTTTATATTTTTATATGATCTTATGATGATAAAAGGTAGTTTTGAAGAAACAGATACATTGTGTACCACGTATCCAGCTCCGCCTAACTGTTTGATCCACTTGGTTTCTGACTTATTGCTTAGTAGAGGTTTACACTTGTCTCATGGTTAAGAATGTTGATGAGAACCAATGTATCTATTGAACAATTTTACTTGACTGACATAACACTGGTAGGCTAAAAAATGATATTTTACTCACTATACTATGCATCTGATCAATGGTGAAATGTAACAAATTTTCATATTTTGATAGCACTTCTGTATTGTATTTTATAGCCTTTGAAAATGAGGGACTATGTAATTGCATAAGACAAATTTGGCCAAGACATCTGAAATTTATTACAGTGTGTCAAAATTGCCACTTTGTCTCATAGCATTTTCATGCAAATTGCACCCAAATATTAAAGTTTGCAGTGACATATCCTGATGATGTCACTATTTTGTTTCCAACACAGCTGATGTTGAAAAGAACTCCTCTTAAATAAAAATACAAGTAGGGAGACTATCAGATGTACAAGACTTAGCAGGTATATTAGTAAAACATAGCCCAATAGTATTGAGCTACCCTGAATCCCTGATATAAGCACAACCATCTTCATGTCTTAGGTTGGTGCAGTAGTTCATAGAATTTTTGTTTGCATGGTGGTATTGTAGTTGCTATGGGATTATTTATCAATTGCAATTTTTGGAGTTCACTATTGCTATTTGAGTTTACACACTGTCATTTTGTCCATTTGAATTAATGAGTGGTGTTGTGGATGCTATAAAATGGAGTGCCAAGTGGAGAAATTCGAACGTTTCTGACATTTTCTTTTGTTTGTGACAGCAACGGAGTAGCCAGAAACACTTACACCATGTATGGGGATATTGGCACTGGACAGAGCATGGGAAGAAAATTGTTTTTATATTTCAAGGAGCATCATTCAGACATTGGTGACTCTCTATGTTCAGGATGACATTTTCGGTTTGTTGAAAATCATATGAACACATTTTCCACCATGCTCCACATCAGTGTACTCAAGAATTTATGGATGTGATGAACTGTGATCATTCCATCCTGGTGTGACATTTGTATACAATGGGAAAGGTTTAGACATTGGATGTATGGGTCTGTATGCTGTAAGCCAAAATCACAAAAATCAGCAAGTGGCAATATTTGCATCTCTGCTTGCTCATCAATTGGCTCATGAACAACGTCAATCATTCCTACTCTGTATCTTTAGTGGTGATGGGAAAGGGTGTCTTTATGTTAACGTAAGGAAAAGAAATGAATGGTTGACCCCAAAATGCTCCCCATACCAAAAATAATTTTATGCACATGGTGGAACAGCGATGGTGTGGTGTACTATGAATTAACAACTGAGGTGTCTTGCAGACACAATCCAAGAATAATGACCAAGAAGACAGCATGGAAGTGATGTAGCTCAATGATAACACCCATCTGTATTTTGGAAGATTTACAAAAGTACTACACAGGAGTTGGTTTGGGAAGTCATTCCACAATGGGGAAGGTACACCTGTTCTTGCACCCTTAGGTTTTCACCTTGACCACTCCCTATCAAATAACACCTCAAAACGGTGTGATTTATGGAGTTGTGGAATCAAAAAGTTACCCCAGCATTAGTGGACTGATGTAAATATTGAACAAGAATATATTATAGAGGACTAAAATCTCTGTTATGTGTATCTGTTATTTTCATCACATGTATGAAAAACTGCGGTGAACTTACGCACCAACACAATGTATTGTATAACAGTATCCACAACAGTTGTGAAAGATGAGCACTATAATGCTCCATGATTCACATCTATCAAACAGAAAACTTCAAGTTACACTGGATACAATTGTCTCAGCAGTACTGGAATGGTGTATCATCATATGTGCAGTGCCGCAGGGATCTGTTATGGCCCTCCTACTTTTTATTCTTTTTATTAATAATCTACATCTTTGTTCAGAATATTGTAAATTCACTATCTTGGCTAATGACACTACACTATTTATTGGTAACTCAATAGACAAACTTGAGATGTCAACTAATAAGGTTTTCGGGGATATTGCGAACTGATTTAACATAATTCGTCTTTCTGTTAATTATATTAAAAAAATGTATTCAATTTCCTACAACCTCAAAAGAAGATAAAATTGGAGAAAAACTAGGTGACAAGCACACATTTAGGGCTTACATACTAATAGCAAACTAAACTGGTCAAACCACATCGTGGATCTGTGCAAAAGATTGAATTCTGCAATGTATGCTTTGCACATTGTTTGCTGTTCCAGGAATATGAAAACCATTATATCCACTTATTGTGGCTATTTTTATGCCATTATGGCATATGCAATCATATTTTGGGGAAATCCTCAACTTGCTAGAAAAGTGCTATGAGAAAAGAAAAGAAGCATAAGAATCATGACTGCGGTCCATCCTTGAGCCATATGCAGAAATCTTTTTAAGGAACCTGAAATCTTCAAGTCCACTCCAAAGTATGTATTCTATCTGAGATAAAAAAAGTTTGTCAAATCTAGCAGTGCATATCATAGTCATGAAAACAGAAGAAAAGATTATTTATGAAATATCCAGGTGCACTGCTATGTAAGTTGTTTGTGTTTTATTTTATTCACAATGAGCCCATTTCGGGTAATAATTGTCATCTATGATTTATGTTGGTGTTCTGTCTCTGTTTTGCACTACTCATGTTATCGCTGTTGCAAAACAGAGACAGAACACAAAATTAAAAACGTAAAATAAAACTAAAACTAACTTTAGGCAAAAACGTAATCAGAAACAAACCTACATGAAAAGTAGTTATAATAAACAATTGACTTTCATACATCCTTTGTTTATAATGGTAACTATGTAAACATATGACATCGCTGACCCACTGTCATCTAACTGTCAGAAAAGTAACGTAGTAACATCTGATTTATATGTCCACTCTACACCTGGAAGAATCAATAATTAAAATACAGACAGGACATGACAGCAACGATGTCACATGTAAGGTAAAACACCTAAGAATATATTATAAATTCTCAGTTCATAGTTACAAAACCATTATAATAAGACCATCACTTATCCATGTATTTACAGAGTACCTGACGATGGCAAGTTGCCGAAATGGGCTCATTGTGAATAAAATAAAACACAAACAACTTACATAGCAGTGCACCTGGATATTTCATAAATAATTATGTCATTAAAAGACATATTTCGCGCTGCGGGCCCCAAAGAACAGAAGAAGAAAAGATGATATCATTTATGAGCATGCAGACCTGAGTATGATACAGAACAGTGTCCACTTTACTGGGTGTAAGATTTTTAATACCGTCCTTATAGAAGAGACCCTGAACCATAATGAACATTACTTCTGTACACATGATACTCAGGTTCATTTCCAGATCTTTATTTGTGATCCTGTCTATTTATTATTGTAAAGTCATATATTTTTCTATGACATATTTTTTGTAATATTGATTTTTATGTAATATTTACTAAACTGCAAAATTTATTTTTCTGTAATATAACCTAAGCTGTAGATACGTTAATATGAAACTGGGTAGTATTTTACATAATATCCTAACAAATTTGTAAAACTGACATATTCCATATGCTGTGAAACATTCACAATGTGGATACAACGATCCCTGGAATTTGCAATAAATAAATAAATAAGAATAAGAATAAGGGAATAGTTATATTCTACAATGAATTGGGAACATTTATGTCATTTGACAATACTACTGTTATTGTTGTTGTTGTGGTATTCAGACCAAAGAATGGTTTTATGCTGTTCTCCAAGGTAGCCTCTCCCAAGCAAGGCTCTTTATCTCTGCATAAAAATACAGATTACATACTTTTGGACCTGTTTATTGCAATGAAGATTTGGTCATCATCTACAGTTTTTATCTCTCACCCCCTCCCCAAATGTCCCTTCAATTTCAAATTGATAATTTCTTTATGTCTTCGGAAATTTCCTGTAATATAGTCTGCCCATAAATTGAGTGGTGATGTAAATTTCTTTACTTCCCAGTTTCATGCAGTAGTTCTTCATTAGTTATCCAATCTACCCATAAAATTTTCAGAACTCTTCTGTAGTCTCACATTCTAAACACTCCTTTCTTGGCTGAATTGTTTAACATCCATGTTTCACTTTCATGCAGGGTTACACTCAAGATAAATTCTGTAGAAATGACACACCAATACTTAGATTTATATTTTATTTAAAAAAAATTCTTTTTTCAAATGGTTCAAATGGCTTTGAGCACTGTGGGACTTAACATCTGTGGTCATCAGCCCCCTAGAACTTAGAACTACTTAAACCTAACTAACCTAAGGACATCACACACACCCATGCCCGAGGCAGGATTCGAACCTGCGACCAGAGCAGTCGCCCGGTTCTGGACCGAGCACCTAGAACCGCTAGACCACTGCAGCCGACAATTCTTTTTTTTTTTTTTTTTTCAGGAATGTTTCTTTGCTAATGCTAGTTGACAGTTTATATCCTCTCTACTTTGGGAATTGTCACTTATTTTACTGCCTAAACAGCAAAACTCATTTCTTACGGAAAACAATCAAGTATTATGTTAAATTAATACTGCAGTGAAACTGTAAGAGATTTTGCAATTTTTATGCTGTATTTCTACTTTAAAAACATACAAGTAAACTATGTTTGTATAAAGGCTATCAACAGATTCATTCCCGTTTACTGATTGATAAATGTTTTGGATAAACAACTAACTGGTTCTTGGGTATTAAGTTTGTCTAAGAAGAAGAACAAATACAGTGTTGAAACATGTTCACATAAAAGTAAACATATGAAATTGAGATCTAACAATAATTCAGACCCTATTAATGATTACTTTCTGCAAGTGCAGAGTTGTAGTTTCAAACTGCTGGGGACACTTTTTAATGAGGAGCCTGAGTGTTTTAGGAGAAATGGCAGAACATTCTCCCTCAAGAACCTAAACTAGAGAAGGTATTTGGATGCTGGGATCTGGAATGAAGTTAAAAATCCAACTCATCTCAAAGGTGTTCCACTGAAGTCAGGTCAGGACTCTGGGCATGTCAGTCCATTTCTGGAATACTGTTGTCCACAAGCCATTGCCTCATGCATGCTGGTCTATGACAGGGTGCACTGTTGTGCTGATAAAAACAATCATTGGCTACACACTGCTCTTCTGCTGTACACAGTGCATAATGGTGTAAAATATATTCATATTCTTTCACATTCAGCATTTCCTTAAGCACAGTAAGGGGGTACACCCTAACCACAAAACACCCCCTTTTGTTAACACTATCTCCTCCCCACTTTGCTGTTGCCACTACACATGAATACAGGTAATATTCTCCAGGCATTTGCCAAATCCAAACCCACTGAATTGCCACATGGTAGGCCTATAGCATGATTCATCATTACAAATCACTTGTTTCCAGTCATCCACTATCTATTGGTGACACTCTTCAATCACCTCAAGTGCTGTTTAGTACTGGCTACAGAAGTATGTGGCTTATGAAGAGCTGCTCCAGAGTTACACCCAACTTTTTAACTCCCTATACAGAGTTACTGTTCTAGCTGAGCTACTGGTAGCTGAACTACTGGTTATTTCATGTGATGTTTTTTGATGACTCTCTGAAATGCTCAACAGTACACGTCTGTCAGTACAAGAGGTCTGCCCTGGTTTTGGTTTGTCTGTAGTTGTTCCTTTGCATTTATACTTCACAATTACATCACCAACAGTGGACTTAAGCAGCAATAGAAGGGTTGAAACATTCTTGATGAAACTGTTACTCAGGTGATATCCAATGACTAGTCTGCCTTCGAAGTCACTGAGCACTCCTGACCAACGCACTCTGGTGTTATTGCCTTTTTACTGATGGCACAATACTGTCTTCCACCTTTTATATTGGTGAGTCCATCTCTGGTCATTTCTAGGCACCAGTTGCACATACTTTTGATCAGCTAGTGTATTTTTTGAAGACCAAAACCATCTTGACCATCACAGGCTAATTAATTTCCTGGAACAAGTAGAATATTTTTATTTCAACATTTGTGTTATATACAAATCAATTTTGGCTTGTGATTGTTTTCGGTTTCAGCTGTAAAATTCAATGTCAACAAACATCAAAGTTGGATATTATTTCTACATATGAAACTGGACACAGACTGAAACTACCTTTATGCTAAATATATTTTGAAGTACAATTTTAGCTTGTATCAATAAATGAAGCTGCATATGGTGGACAACAATGTTTTGACCTTGATATCGGTCATCTTATATTTTACATGATCAGTACTAATCTGACTGTGAGATTTAGTGATTTGTCAAATGATATACTTCCATCCCTCTAAACTCTTCACCTATGTTTCCCATACATTCTTCTCAAAAAAAATTCTTTGTTCCATTATTTGCTACTTTAATATATCACTGACATTAAACATGTTCTTTGTTCCATCATGTGCTACTTTAATATGTCACTGATATTGTCTTCGGTTTGTGTTGCACCAGTTCTGCTTTATGGCAATTTGTGCCTTCAGCCAAAGTTAGAAAAAAAGAAAAGAGTTTAATTTCAGGGATGGCATTTTCTTTTATTGTCAGTTTTCAATAGAGCTTTGATTTGTTATACTGTGTGATTATGCCTCTGCTCTGAGATTAGTAATATGCACAGCAAAGATGTGTAAAATGTCTTGGAGAGCTATTCACATCCATGCTGCATTCACCAGTTCCTAACCCACACTGCATGTCTTTTATCCAGATATGTTGATACTGAAATTCTGTGAATGGTTTTAATCTGCTCAGTAGGCCAGAGTTCTTATGTTAGGCTTGCATTTGACCTGAGTTTTCATCCAGTGCAGTCAGACTTTGTAATTTACATTGCATGAAGTGAGCAGGCATAGGCCAATCATGATGATCTTTTCTTCTTCTTGTTTTGAATGGGCCTACTTTGGACCACTGTTGTTCAACTGTTGGGCTTTGATCTTTGCTCAGTCCTGTTGCATCCCCTGTCGGTATAACTCCTTCCTTTCTTCTGCCTGGGGGTACTCTTTGGGGCTTTCGATGAATATTTCTTTAATGTCCTTCTCAGTTTGTGTCAGCCAAGTGGTGCAAACCTTCTTGTGGTGTCAGAAGGCAAACAGAAGGTTTTGCATGGGAACCTTGCAACATGGCTATAGAAAGCTACTCTTCTTTTTCTTGCACAGTCAGAGAGCCTCTCAATATGTTTGTAGAGCTCCTCTTTATGCCACCATCTGAATTTCTCAGCTCCTTCTACTGGGTCTAGGATCTTCCTGAGGGTTCTCTTCTCTGATTTCCAATTTCTCCATCAGACCTCTCTGGTTCATAGAAAGACATTCCATGGCATACAGGGTTTCTGGTCATATGGCTGATGTGTAGTGCTTCAGTTTCAGGTTGTGTGACAGGCATTTCTTGTTGTAGGTGTTCATAGTCAGTTGATAGGCTAGTTCCAACTTGTTGACTCTCACGAATAATGACGTTTTTTTCTGATAAGTTCAATCCATTCACCAAGATACTTAAATTTCTCAGTCCTTTTGACCTTTCTATGGTCTAGTAACACATCTCTGTTAGCTGCTTTGATGTTGGTGAAGAACTCTGTTTCCTCCAGCGGCACTTGAAGACCCTCTTTGGCTGCCTGTTTTCTAAGGCAGTTTACCTGCATTGTTGCCATTCCAAGAGAATCAGCAATTAGTGCCATGTCATCTGCAAAAGTCAGACAATCTCCAATCAGTGCTTCATTCTTATGGCCCAGGTAGACACCAGTATGGACACCTACACTGGTCAGTTCCTTGTGCCATTCTCTCACACCTTTTCAAGGACACAGTTGAGAAGAAGAGGGAGGAGTCCATCCCCTTATCTCACTCCAGTTTTTATCTTGAAGCTTTTTCAGATCTCACCCCAAAATTTGACCTTCGAATGGGTGTCGGTCAAGGTTTCTAGAATGACTATGTGAGTTTTGTTATCTGGTGCTAATTCCTGGAGTATTTTGCTAAGTGTTTCTCTATCAACAGAGTCGTAGACCTTCATGAAATCAACAAAGGTTACAACCACTTTGTGGTTTCTCATCTTGGAGTGGGCCAGTACCATTCTAAGGTTGAGGTTCTGTTCAGCACAGGATCTGGTTTTCCTGAAGACTTGCTAAATTCTCCCAATTGACTGTCCAGTTGATGTTCTACCCTTGTTAGTAATGCCTTGAAGAGAATCTTGTACATTACCAGGACAAGAAAAATTCCACGGTAGTTGTTCAGATCAGTAACATCTCCCTTTTTGTGATGGGGATGGGTCAGAGCCATGTTCCAATCAGGTGGTAATTTCTCTGTTTACCAGATGTTCTTGATGATCTGAGTGATCTTGCTCATGGCATTACTTCCATCACATTTCCAGAGTTCAGCAATGATAGAGTCCACTCCAGCTGCCTTATTATTGTTGAGAAGTTGGATGATTTGTCAAACTTCTTCCAATGAAGGAGGCAATGAGTCTGGGTTTGGTGCGGTTTGTTTGTAGTTGAAGTCTTCACTGGGTGGAGCACAGTTGAATAGGTTTTTAAAGTACTGAGCTAAGAGGTGGCAGTTGTCCTTGTTGTTAAAAACCAGTTTGCCCTGTTAGTCTCTGAAGTGGAGACTTGGTGGGCTGTATTTTTTGAGTGTCTGCTTGAAGTTTCTGTAGAAATCTCTGGAGTTATTCTTAGCAAAGATCGCTTTGATTTGGATTAGTTGGTTTTGCATGAAGGTCTGTTTGGTTCCTTGAATTATCTTACTTGTTAGCCTTCTTTGTTCCAAAAAGTTCTCCCTATTTATCTTCATTTTCTTACAGTTCCACTTCTCCCAGAGTGTCTGTCTGTGGGCTATTGCATTGTCACACTCCTTCTTGTGAGGTGGGCAAGTTCATTGGATGTCTTCACAAGAGTCTCCTTCAGTTGGTCCCAGCTGTTTAAATCTGTGCTGTTCAGTCTCTGGCTTAATTCTTGACTTTTCTTAAGTTGCTCTATGTCAAATCTCACCATCTTGGGGTTTTGTGTACTATAGTATTTCTAGGCTGGAGTCTCATTTTGATCTTTGAGAGGTAGTGGTCTAAATCCAGATTGGCATTCTCAGTACCTTCATGTTTGTATTTACTTTTGAGAATTTCTTGAAATGGTCACATGATCTATCTGGATTTCACCCAAGTTGGTGTTAGGTGAAACCCAAGTCTCCTGTTTCCGTGGCAGGTGTTTGAAGGCTGTAGACTTCATGACGAACCCAAAAGTCCTACACAGATCCACCAATCATTCCCCATTGTGGTTAGTTCTCATATGTGCTGGATAGATGCCCTCTATATTTCTGTACTTTTTCTCTCTTCCCAATTGGGCACTGAAGTCACCAAGCATTTTGATGGTGTGTGTCTCTGGAATTTTAGAGAGAATATTTTCTAAGTCTTCCCAGAATTTCCCCTTTCTGTCTGGATTGAATTTGTTGTCCTGGTTGGTTGGGGCATTTACATTGACAACCCTATAGCCCTTGTTAGCGCATTTGAGGGACATAATGGATACAAGACTGCTTGGGGAGTTGAAGTCAATGACTGAATCCAGTATCTTGCGACTGATTATAAATCCTGTACCTAAGTGTGGTACATTCTTCATTACCCGCGGACCCACTTTTCCTGTGAGGATTCTGTATCCTTGGGACTCAGAGGCACAATCATCTGTGAATCTGTTTTCCTGTACTGCTGTCAGTACTATGTTGTGCCGTGTAAGATGTTCCAATTTACCGACTTTGAGCAGTGAATTAGCATTAAATGTTCCAGAGAAGCTTTGCTGTCTTGGTCTGACTTTACATAAGGTGATTTCAGGATGCTTTGACTCATCCTTAAGGCATGTTGGTATGGACTCCCCAGAATTTGAAGGGCTGCTAAAGTCACCTAGGGTGATGGTGGATTGATTACCACCTGGGGTAGGGCATACAGCGAAATTTTCCTCCATGCTCAGTTGAAGATTATTATTCGTGGGACAGTATCTAGCCACTGTCCAAGATCCTACCCAAATTGTTAGCTTGAGAGGCTTATTATTGGGGGTTGTCACCCCTAGACAGAGTGCCTTCACTATGGCTAAGGAGCCCAGTCTACCCCACCCTTTACTTGTGACAAGGGGTGGTAGGGAAAAGGACAATGCAAGGACAGGATGAAGATAGGAAAATGGGGATATATAGAATGTTGTGAGACACACTTTGTCTGGCTCCTCCCCTTCAGCCTGTGCTGCTTGGGTGACCCTTCTAGTTGCTAAGCTACTGTCAGCAAGACCCTCTGGATCCAGAGCATGCAAATCTCCTTGCCCGCACAGTCAGTGCTTCTTTAAGGCGGTGTCTCCTGAGGAGGCATGATGATCTCTTAATGTAATGTAACCCATGACATTCTTGATAAATTCTGTAATTTATAGTTTGTTGTCATAATTACTGAACAGGCTTTTTTTAAAATATCGTTGGAAGTTTTCCAAAACATCAGTAGTCAGATGACATCATGTTAAAATTGTCATCACATCATGCATGCTATTGAATGTTAGTAATATAGTTCATTTGCAAAATTTGTATTAGTTTATCATAATATAGGTAAAATGATATTAATGTGCTACAATTTACGAAGTGGTACAATGTGTGAAACTTCCTGGCAGATTAAAACTGTGTGCCCAACTGAGACTTGAACTCGGGATCTTTGCCTTTCGCGGGCAAGTGTTCTACTATCTGAGCTACCAAAGTACGACTAACGCCTGGCCCTCACAGCTTTACTTCTGCCAGTATCTTGTCTCCTACCTTCGAGTCTCGGTTGGGCACACAGTTTTAATCTGCCAGGAAGATTCATATCAGCGCACACTCTGCTGCAGAGTGAAAATCTCATTCTGTTACAATGTGTATTTGTAAACATATTTGAGATAGCTGGTGATAGATTCACTGATTTTACATTACTGTGCAAACTACTGTAAAGTGTGTGGCAAATGGTATACCCCATTGTGCCAGCTATTAGGAATTATTTCCACTCCATTCACATATGGAGTGCAGGAAGAATAATTCCTTAAATACCTTTTGTGTGCTGTCATTAGTCTAACCTCATTTTCATGGTCCCTATGTGGGATACATGTTGGGGGATGTAGTACACTCCTATATATATCACTTAAATATGGTCCTACAAATTTTGTAATCAGTTTTCTGCAGGATATATTGTAACTATCTTCAAATGTCTACAAGCCCAGTTCCTTCAGCATGTTCATGGCACTATTCCGTAAGTCCAAATAACCTATGACCATTCGTACTGCTGTTCTTTCTATTTATTCAATATCACCATTAGTCATACTTGCTATGGGTCTCACACAATTAAGCAATATTCTGGGAAGCTTAATATGAGCGTTTTGTTTGCAATCTCATTTTTATACTGACTGCATTCCCTAACATCCTATCTGTTTACCACAGTCTGCCTTCTGCTTTACTTTCAACTGAGCCTGTACGATTATTTACTTTTTATTAATGTAGCAGCTTTGGATGTACATATACTGATCTGATCTAAGTAGATATTTGCACTATCATTTTAATACAATAATGATCACACACAAAGAGGTACTCAAAAGAAACAGAACTTCTTTTTATAACTTATTTATTGACATCTGGAGCACAAACCTTGAATCCCCTTCAAAGTACTTTCTACTTGCACTAACAACCTTGTCTATTATTTGATTTCATTTTTCAAAAGATTGTTTAAATTCATCTTTTGCAATGCTTAACAGTGTTTCTGTAGTTTTCTTCTTCACTTCAGCAACATCAGCAAAATATTTTTCTTTCGTGTCTCTATTCATTCTAGGAAACAAAGAAAGTCATACAGGACAGGGCTGTGTGAACAGAAGCATTGTCAGGATGGAAAAACCAGTCATCCAAGTGTCCCAAATTAGGCCACTTCTGTCACACACCAATGCGCAAATTTTTCAAAAGTTGCAAGTAGAAAGAAGGTCAACTGTCTGACCCTGCAGAACAAACTCTGAATGGACAACTCCTCTCACCCTGAACAAATAAATCACCATTGTCTTAATCTTTGATTTCACATGTTGAGATTTCTTGGGGTGAGATGAACTTGAAGTCTGACTTGACTGGCTTGATGGCTGCTTTGATTTTGGATCATGAGCACAGCTCCCAGATTCATCATCTGTGATAATTTATGAAAAAGCATTCAGATCATTTTGGGACTCTTCTTTTAAAAGTACTACATGCTTCCACATGACCTTCCTTTTGTTTAGCAGTTATGGCACAAATTTGGCAGCCGCCCTTTTCAATAAAGAATTTTCTGTCATAATTTGCTGTACTAGACTCCAAGTAATAACCAATGTCTCCAAAATTTCTTTAATGATCTGCTGTCAATCTCCATTTATGATTTCACAAATGTTTTAAACATTTGCATGTGATTGGGCCATGGAAGGATGACCAGAATGAGGTTTGTCATCAAATGACATTTCAGAATTTTTGAAACATGAGAACCTCTCAAACACTTATGTTTTCACCATAGAATTGTCCTTGTATGCCATTTTTAACATTTCAGGAGTTTATGTTCCACTTTTTCTCAGCAAAAGGCAGAATTTCACTGTCACATGTTGTTCACAAAAATTGTTGTTGTTGTGGTCTTCAGTCCTGAGACCGGTTTGATGCAGCTCTCCACGCCTCTCTATCCTGTGCAAGCTTCTTCATCTCCCAGTACCTAACGCAACCTACATCCTCTTGAATCTGCTTAGTGTATTCATCTCTTGGTCTCCCTCTACGATTTTTACTCTCCACGCTGCCCTCAAATACTAAATTGGTGATCCCTTGATGCCTAAGAACATGTCCTACCAAACGATCCCTTCTTCTAGTCAAGTTGTGCCACTAACTCCTCTCCTCCCAAATTCTATTCAATACCTCCTCATTAGTTATGTGATCTACCCATCTAATCTTCAGCATTCTTCTGTAGCACCACATTTCGAAAGCTTCTATTCTCTTCTTGTCCAAACTATTTATCCTCCATGTTTCACTTTCATACATGGCTATACTCCATACAAATGCTCTCAGAAATGACTTCCTGACAAATCTATACTCTACACCAACAAATTCCTCTTCTTCAGAAAAGCTCTTCTTGCCTTTGCTAGTCTACATTTTACATCCTCTCTACTTTGACCATCATCAATTATTTTGCTCCTCTAATAGCAAAACTCCTTTACTACTTCAATTGTCTCATTTCCTAATCTAATTCCCTCAGCATCACTGACTTAATTCGACTACATTCCATTATCTTCATTTTGCTTTTGTTGATGTTCATCTTATATACTCCTTTCAAGACACTTTCCATTCTGTTCAACTGCTCTTCGAAGTCCTCTGCTGTCTCTGACAGAATTACAATGTGAAAGGTTTTCTCCATGGATTTTAATACCTACTCTGAATTTTTCTTTTGTTTCCTTTAGTGCTTGCTGTGGGAGGCTACAACCCTGTCTCACTCCCTTCCCAACCACTGCTTACCTTCCATGTCCCTCGACTCTTATAACTGCCATCTGGTTTCTGTCCAAATTGTAAATAGCCTTTCGCTCCCTGTGTATTACCCCTGCCACCTACAGAATTTGAAAGAGAGTATTCCAGTCAACATTGTCAAAAGCTTTCTCCAAGTCTACAAATGCTAGAAACATAGGTTTGCCTTATCTTAGAAGAAGATTAAGGAAAGGCAAACCTATGTTTCTAGCATTTGTAGACTTAGAGAAAGCTTTTGATAAATTGTAGGGTCAGTATTGCCTCACGTGTTCCAACATTTCTATTATATCCTAATTGATCTTCCCTGAGGTTGGCTTCTACCAGTTTTTCCATTCGTCTGTAGAGAATTCGTGTCTGTATTTTGCATCCGTGACTTATTACACTGATAGTTCTGTGATTTTCATGTCTGTCAACAACTGCTTTCTTGGGGATTGGAATTATTATATCCTTCTTGAAGTCTGAGGGTATTTCGCCTGTCTCATATATCTTGCTCACCAGATGGTAGAGTTTTTTCAGAACTGGCTCTCCCAAGGCTGCCAGTAGTTCCAATGCAATGTTGTCTATTCCCAGGACCTTGTTTTGACTTAGGTCTTTCAGTGCTCTGTCAAACTCTTCACACAGTATTATATCGCCCCTTTCATCTTCATCTACATCCTCTTCCATTTCCATAATATTGTCCTCAAGTACATCGCCCTTGCGTAGACCCTCTATATATTCCTTCCATCTTTCTGCTTTCCCTTCTTTGCTTAGAACTGGGTTTCCATCTGAGCTCTTGATATTCATGCAAGTGGTTCTCTTTTCTCCAAAGGTCTCTTTAATTTTCCCATAGGCAGTATCTATCTTACCCCTAGTGAGATAATGCTCTACATCCTTATATTTGTCCTCTAGCCACCCCTGCTTAGCCATTTTGCACTTCCTGTTGATCTTATTTTTCAGACATTTGTATTCCTTTTTGCCTGATTCATTTACTGCATTTTTATATTTTCTCCTTTCATCAATTAAATTCAGTATTTCTTTTGTCACCCAAAGATTTCTACTAGCCCTCGTCTTTTTACCTATTTGATCCTCTGCTGCCTTCACTACTTCATCCCTCAAAGCTACCCATTCTTCTTCTACTTTATTTCTGTCTCCCATTCCTGCCAATTGTTCTCTTATGCTCTCCCTAAAGCTCTGTACAACCTCTGGTTTAGTCTGTTTATCAAGATCCCATCTCCTTAAATTCCCACCTTTTTGCAGTTTCTTCTGTTTTAATCTACAGTTCATAACCAATAGATTGTGGTCAGAGTTCACATCTACCCCTGCAAATGTCTTACAATGTAAAGCCTGGTTCCTAAATCTCTGTCTTACCATTATATAATCTATCTGATAACTTCAAGTAGTATCTCCAGGCTTCTTTCATGTATACAACCTTCTTTCATGATTCTACCAGGCGGCTTCTTCTTTCATTCCTCCCCCCCCCCCCCCTCCCCAATCCATATTCACCTACTATGTTTCCTTCTTTCCCTTTTTCTACTATCGAATTCCAGTTACCCATCGCTATTACATTTTTGCCTCTCTTCACTACCTAAATAATTTTTTTATCTCATCATACATTTCATCAATTTCTTCTTCATCTTCAGAGCTAGTTGGCATATAAACTTTTACTACTGTAGTAGGCGTGGACTTCGTGTCTATCTTGGCAACAATAATGCGTTCACTATGCTGTTCGTAGTAGCTTACCTGCACTTCTATTTTTTTACTCATTATTAAACCTACTCTTGCATTACCCCTATTTGATTTTATATTTATAACCCTGTATTCACATGACCAAAAATCTTGTTCCTCCTGCCGCTGATCTTCACTAATTCCCACTAAATATAACTTTAACCTATCGATTTCACTTTTTAAATTTTCTGTCTTTCCTGCCCAATTAAGGGATCTGACATTCTACGCTCTTATCCATAGAATGCCAGTTTTCTTTCTCCTGATAACGCCGTCCTCTTGAGTACTTCCCATCTGGAGATCCAAATGGGAGACTACTTTACCTCCGGAATATTTTACCCAAGAGGATGTCATCATCATGTAACCATACAGTAAAGCTCCATACCCTTGGGGAAAACTTAGGCTGTAGTTTCCTTTTGCTTTCAGCCATTCGCAGTATCAGCACAGCAAAGCCTTTTGGTCAGTGTTAAAAGGCCAGATCAGTCAATCATGCAGACTGTTGCCCCTGCAACTACTGAAAAGGCTGCTGCCCCTCTTTAGGAACCACATGTTTGTCTGGCCTCTGAACAGATACCCCTCCATTGTGGTTGCACCTACGGTATGGCTATCTGTATCGCTCCCCATCAGCGGCAAGATCCATGGTTCATGGGGGGTGGGGGGTCACAAAAATTAGCCATTGCAAAACTTAGAATCACGCAAAATGGTTGCCACTATAAACTCTGTTGAAACCATTCCTGATCTTCTTCAGCAATGGCACTCAGCTATTGACTCTGTAATGTTTATTCTATGTGCTCCTAATGCCAAAATGCAGTACTGCAAAAGCTCTGCCAACCAAAAAATTAGTTCAGTGTCTTTTGGGTGCTCGTCCTGTACCACTTAACTTAAAATACAATTGCATTGCACATAATTACACACTTTGTATCTACTGCACTGCCTTCTTGCACACATTTTATTTCCATTCTTCTATATATAAGAACACATCTTGAATTTACCATGTACCTATGTGATAGAGGGAAACATTCCATGTCGGAAAAATATATCTAAAAACAAAGATGATGTGACTTACCAAACAAAAGCACTGGCAGGTTGATAGATACACAAACAAACACAAACATACACACAAAATTCAAGCTTTCGCTACCAATGGTTGCTTCATCAGGAAAGAGGGAAGGAGAGGGAAAGACGAAAGGATGTGGGTTTTAAGGGAGAGAGTAAGGAGTCATTCCAATCCCGGGAGTGGAAAGACTTACCTTAGGGGGAAAAAAGGACAGGTACACACTCGCACACACACACATATCCATCAGCACATACACAGTCACAAGGAGACATTTGTAAACACGTTCAATTTCTCTTCTTCATCTGCATCAAGTTCTTCCAACATGTCATTAGGATCTTCACTTCCACATGATTCCTCTGTATCGGGTTTGGACTTGATGAAATTCTATTTATCATTTTTTGTCTAAAATTCACTGCTTGATCATCACTATTCTTCTAACTTACAGTTATTCTTTTACGCCAAATTCTCACCAGTTATCCAACCACTGTCATGACAGCAGAACTCCAATCCTGAAGGAGCACCAACTTCCAGTAACTCATGCACTCTTTTTCTAAAGAAAATGTGCTTAGTGCATTAGACAAAAAATTGGGGGCAACTGATATATTTTGTGATCTGCCAAAGGCATTTGAGTGTGTAAATCACAATAGCCTTTTAAATAAATTAGAATATTATAGCATAACAGGAAGTACTGCAAAATGGTTCAAATCTTATATCTCTGCCAGGAAAAAAAGGGTGTTATTAGGAAAGAGACATGTATCAAGCTATCAGGCATCATCCAACTGGGAACTAATTATATGTAGGGCGCCAAAAGGTTTCATTTTGGGGCCTGCACTTTTTCTTCTGTATGTCAATGACCTTTCATCAGTAACATTACCACATGCCAAGTTTGTTTTGTTTGTCGATGATACAAACATTGCAATAAATAGCAAATCAAGTGTAGTCTTAGAAAGATCAGCTAATAAAATATTTGTGGACATTAATCACTGGTTCCTAGCCAATTCTTTGTCACTAAACTTTAAAAAAACACACTACATGCAGTTCAGAACTTGTAAGGGGTGTCCCACAAGTATATGCCTAACATATGATGACAATCAGATAGAAAAAGTGGACAGTGTTAAATTCTTAGGATTACAGCTTGATAGCAACTTCAACTAGGAAGAGCACACCACAGAACTGCTGAAGCATCTTATCAAATCTCTATTTGCAATGCGAATTGTATCAGATATATGGGATATAAAAATGAAAAAGCTGGCATACTATGCTTACTTTCATTCCATAATGTCATATGGGATTATTTTTTGGGGTAATTCATTAAGTCAAGCTAAAGTTTTCTAGGCACAAAAATGTGCAGTAAGAGTTATATGTGTTGTGAACTCAAGAACATCCTGCAGAAGCCTGCTTAGGGAACTAGGGATACTAACCACTGCTTCCCAATATATTTAGGGTGAAGGCTCTAGTTTTTGCCACTACCCCACTTACGGCCACCTTGATGTCAAAGGTTAATTTTTAAGCTTTTCTGGAATACCAGCCACTTCTAACATAGATTATTATAAACTTTGTGAAAGTCTCTATTCATTTATCTACATAATCATTCTTTTGTCTGTTTTTGTTTTGATCAGTGTTTAAAAAGCTGGGTTTTGCAGAAGTTTTCTTTAAGCAACACATGATCTGTTTTTTTGTATTTTACATGTTTAAATAAAACATCAGAAGAAACTTAATCTGTACAGAGGTAAGATAAGACATTATATATTAATTTCTTTTAAGTTTTATATAGCTCAGCCTAAAAATACATTATCAAAAGTATGTGGCCATTAACAGATCCATTTTTAGCCCTGGTTCCGTGTCTTGGCATGCATGTGGCCATAAGTGGAGACACATATGTATCCTGTTTTGGCCACTTCTAAAAACTGATACAAAAACGTCAATATTGGTGTTCTGTCCTACATTACACTAGGCTAATTTAATTTAAATAGGCTTATTAAAATATTTTTGTTATTTTTATATCAATATATACCTCATTGTTAGTATTGTCTTGGCATACTGATTTACCTATGCTTGTAAGATACAAAATATGCAATAGGCACTACTCAAATGTGCAACATTCCTTAACTCCATCTTTGTGCATTATTTATAGGAAAAATGACTCAACCAAAGAATAACAGGTTTCAGTATTCTCCCAGCAAAGGTAATGATGCTCTAAAGGCTGTTGATGAAGGTTGCTGCTGCAAGCAAGTTGTACAAAGTGCCAAGGACAATGAAGGTTGCTGCTGCAAGCAAGTTGTACAAAGTTCCAAGGACAACATTAAGACACAAAATTTCTGGTGTCTCTCCATGAGAATCTACAGGGCACTGTGGTCCACATTATGTCTTAGGAGAACAAACTGAAAAAAAAAATTGGTGGACTGGGTTTTTTACTGTTCTAGCATGGGGTTTCCAGTTACTAAAGAAAATCTCTGTGCATCTGTGCAAAAACTTATTGAGAGTGCAGATATGGAAAATTGTAAGGCTACATTTACTAACAATCGACCTGGAAAAAAGTGGTATTATGGATTTCTTAAGAGACATGAGGTTCTGTCACAAAAGTATGTAGAATATGTCAATAGGGCTAGAGGTTTTGTTAAAGAAGAGAAAATAAGAAACTGGTTTCACAAAGTATCCATCACTTTAAAGGATATGGGTGAGTTAAACGGCCCAAATAGAATTTTTAATATGGATGAAACTTCTTTTTTTCTGGTTGCTAAAGGGGAATTATTCATAGGTCCTCATGGCTGTCATGTTTATGATGAGTCATGTTATCTGGCAAAGATAATGGTACTACATTATTTGCAGTGAATTCTGCTGGAACATTTGTTCCTCCCTTAACACTGTTCAAATATGCAAGGATTCCAGCATCATTAGTGAAAGCAGCTCCTCCTAGTTGGGGCATTGGAAAAACAGAAAGTGGGTGGATGACAGGTGAAAGTTTTTTCGAGTATATAACAAATGTATTTGATCAGTTCTTGAAAGAAGCTGAAGTTCCCCAGCCTGTAGTAATATTTTTAGATGGGTAGTGCTCTCATTTGACACTTCATTTGAGCAGATATTGTAGGGAAAATCAGATCATTCTAGTTGTTCTCCATCCAAATTCTACACACATCTTGCAACCATTAGATGTAGCTGTCTTTTGACCTATGAAAAAATCTGGAAGAAGATTGTTCAGAAATGGCATTTTGAAAGTAATTGCATGAAATTTCAAAATCTGATGTACCTTCTGTTCTGTTGCAAATTATTACAGAACCTAAAATGGTGGCAAATATTCGTGCTGGTTTCAGGGCAACTGGTCTGTTTCCATTTAATGTGAACAATGTAGATTACAGCAAGATTGTTGTTCGTAGTATACCAGCCTCAACCACAGTTCAGACAAATGAGAAGTTTCAGAGACATTTCTCATATATAGAAAAGCAAATTGAGCCTGTCCTTCTAGATGAGTTCAGAGCAACCAAGAGAAGGAATCATGAGTGGGAAGGAAATCAAGAAGCATTATTATTTTTCAAGTTCTGGAGAAAAATAGCTGATGAGGTTGAAATGCATGGTGTTAGTGGTAACACTGATGACATTCTGACAGATAGCATAGCGCTTCCCTCTGAAGATAATCCAGCAGAGAATCTTTCTCAAAACACAGACAGACCTAATCCTTCATCCATTCAAAATGTTGATAATATTGACATATCTTCAACAAACAGCAGCATTTTACAAAATTCAGATATTCCTTCGACACCCACCAACGGTCTTATTCCTGCAGATATATCAACAACCCCCAATAGTATTTCACATAATTCAGGTACTCTAACATCCAACCATAGTGCGTCTTCAGTGTATATTCAAGAGACACCACCAAAATCATTAGCAAAAGTTTCTGAAAGTGTCATCACTTGGCTAGAACCCAAACAACAAGGCACATAGAGAAAGGAAGAACACACACCCACTGTTGTGACTAGTGACAAGTGGGTGGAATATCATGAACTGAAGGAAAAAGAGAAGCAGGAGAAGGAGCAGGAAAATAGGAAGAGAAAAGCTATGGAGGAGTTAAAGTCCAAAGAGCAGCACTTGGCATTATCTCATGTAAAAAAGGGGAAAACAAGAAACAGACAAGAGTTAACAAGTTATTCCAAGGAAGAAGAATGGGTGGACAGTGGAAGCAGTTTAGATGACTATGTAGAAGATGAAATACCAGAAAATGTGAAACTACCTTCGAGTGAGAATTTGAAAGTAGGGGACTCTATTTTGGTAAAATTTAGTTTAACAGGAAATAGAACAAGACCTGCAATTTTTAAGTATGTATGTGTCATTTTGAAAGTACTTTCTGATTCTGAATATGAAATTCAATGCCTAAAAATTCTAATGTTCAGAAAACTTGTTTTGAATACACTGAAAATGATGTTTCGACTATAACGGGTGATGATATTATAAGGGAAACTGCCATATCCAGTCTTGATGCAAGAAGGACATTCATTAAATACAAAGTTTCCTGGTTCGATTGATACTCATGAGAAATAAATTTGTCTGGATATTCATTTAAGTAATTACTTGGACAATACTTCGCCTAATGATTTTTTTTCTGTTCATTCAATTGCTGTACCTTTTACCTATTTGATGTATGTTTGTTGTCTGTTGTCTTATATACCATTATAAAGCACAAATTACTTTCTGGCACATGGATTGACAATTATCTTAGCCATAGTTTTATATTATAATATGAAGTGGCCATAAGTGGGGAAACAACTGGCCATAGGTACGGTTAACATAGCCAAAACCGAGGAAATGTGCCATTTATTTTTCAATATTTTTTTTCTACTTTTGTTATACAACTTAGAATATTTGTTTGTACATGTGTGTAATGTGTAGACTTTTAAGCAATAGACTCGATATTTTGAAGTAATTTTATTACTTTCTTCCTATACTAAAAATGTGATGTATTTCAAATTGTCTTTAATGTGGCCATAACTGGAGCCTCAACCCTATTCCTTAATGAAATTTGTCATTAAAAATACATCACTTTTTCAAACCAACAGCTCAATTTATGGAATCAATACTAGAAATAACAATAATCTTTACAAGGATTTAAAGTCACTTAGTCTTCTACAAAAAGGTATGCTTTATTCAGGAATACACATTTTCAATAACTTGCCAGCAGCCATATAAAGCTTATATATATATATATATATATATATATATATATATATATATATATATATAAAAGCGGAAAAGCGCCGGCAGACAGGCACATTAACAAAACACACAAACACACACACAGAATTGCTAGCTTTCGCAACCGATGGTTGTTTCTTCAGGAAGGAGAGGGAAAGACGAAAGGATGTGGGTTTTAAGGGAGAGGGTAAGGAGTCATTCCAATCCCGGGAGCGGAAAGACTTCCCTTAGGGGAAAAAAAGGACAGGTGTACACTCGCACACACTCGCACACACACACACACACACACACACACACACACACACACTGACAACTTGGGTCTATGTTTTCGTATGGTCTGGGCCACACTCGAACCCTGCCTCAGATCTTACCAACTGACATCGGGACTCATGTGACTAGACCACGATTTTCCAGTTGTCTGGGGTCCAACCTATATGGTCACGAGCCCAGGAGAATCGCTGCAGGCAATCTCGTGCTCTTAACGAAAGCACTCGTGTCGTCCTCTGCTGCCATAGCCCATTATCGCCATATTTCCTTGTGGAAACGCTCATAGTACGTGCCACATTGATTTCTACTGTTATTTCTCGCAGTGTTGCTTGTCTGTTATCACTGACAACCCTACACAAACGCCGCTTCTTTCTGTCGTTAATGAAGACAGTCGGACATTGTGTTAACCATGGTGAGAGCCAATGCCTGAAATTTGTTATTTTGGCACAATCTTGATAATGTGGATCTCGAAGAATTGAACCCCTAACGATTTCCGAAATGGAATGTCCTATGCGTCTAGCTCCAACTACCATTCCCCGATAAAACTCTGTTAATTCGCTTCGTGTGGCCACAATCACGTTGCAAATCCTTTCACATGGATCACCTGTGTAAAAATGACAGATCCGCCATTGCACTGCTCTTTTATATTTTGTGTACGCGATGCTAACGCCATCTATATATGGGCATATCACTGTCCCATGACTTCTGTCACCTCAATGTAGTACAGGATTGGAACACCGTACAGCTTAAGCATTAGAAGCCAACCCCATCCGCTTGGCTCCGTTCTCGTGTAAAGTTGCCGTGATACCAAGCGTGCACACGTTTTTCGGGAGGTCATTTTGTTGTATGTGATATCCATCACACTGCCAACAGAGGTGTTAGGTCGGGGTGCAGTCTGCCTCACATGAATGCAGTGATAGGCTTGACTCAGTCTTTCGATATGACACACGTTGTCATCGCAGGTGGACAATATTGCTCACCCTAGCCTTCGCACGTCTCATCAACCCCGGTCGACTAGAACCACACCTGTTTTCGTGACATTATAATCACTCTGTAAATTTCCACTTGTTGACTACGAAATGCATATAGAGACATTTTCCTTAAACGAAAAACAACACTAAGTTTCGCACCTCAATCGCCGACAGTGTATCCCTTATTGAACCACTCTCACATTTACAATTGCAAAAAAGGAAGCAAAAAGCGAAAACCCTTTAAAGATTGAAAACTTAAACTAGAAATTTGTGCCAACTGATGTCGTTGGTTCTTATATGGGTGACGAGAGATAATCAACACAATTTTTTGATTTAGTTTGTCATCCACATTACTCATAGTCCTCAAATTTTAACAACATTTTACTGTAACGGAATAAGAAATGTCAGAAAAGTTGTGCTACCTTAAAGGAAATAATGCAATATTTGGCATATAGATCTTTGGCCGTTCCGATGCTCGAGTAGTTAATGTGAACGCGACTCTTGATACTCACTAAGTAGAGAACAACGTCACTGAAGTTAATCGCTCAGTAATGAGTTATCTTTCAGTTATTAGAGATGCACGTGATGCTAATATGTGTGAAATATGAGGGATGGAAATTTAATAGTGGCAACTATTTATTTGCAGCTAGTACAAAATAGATACATGTTTCATAGTTTTACTGACCTTCAAAGAATTTTCACCAGCATTGTGTATAACCTGTTGCCAGCGATGTGGAAGTTGTAGAATACTCTTAGCAATGCCAGTTGTGTTGACAGTTCGAGCGGCGCGGTCTATTGCGGGACGAATTTGTAGCAGTTCTGAAGCGAATGCCGTGAAGTATTTCCTCCCGTTTATAAATCGAGTTGAACTCACGAGGCCGCCAACTCGAAAGTTCGTCATGTTTCTCCGCGGAAAACAGCTAATTCTATCGGTAAAAAGAAAGCGTGTACAAATTGCAAGAACGAAATAACGAAGTTAAAGGAACGTGTACCGAGACTACAATTTACAATCAGTGCTATGAAAGAAGATATATCGAAATTTGAGCTCGGAAAAAATGAGCCGAATTCTCTAAAAGTCCCGAAACACATGGCTGGTGCCAGTGAAAAGTGGAGTAAAATCACATACAAGAAAAACACTCAAGAACTGCAAAATCGTGTGAATAGTAAATGTAACGACAACGCAAGCATTGTGCATGAAAACGCTTTTGAAGTGCTCTCAATTATAGACAGTGATAATACAACGAAATGTGTCGAGCGGCATGGGAAGAAAAGAGGACGGAAACAAAGCACAACAAGAAGCTTTAAACCTCAAGGAAAATACAATTCCACCGTGAGTGTGGTCGCCGACAGTGTTTCAAAATCAAGAACTTCCCAAGATGGATTATCGACTACTGTGGACAAAAGACAAGAAACAAATTACGTCAACACGCAACACAAAAGTTCAGGTAGAACAAATCACCATCCAACAAATTCTGGGAAACTAAACCTGTTTCCGGACAGTCAGGGGAGGAATATAGCAGCTGAATTTCAGCGTAGAAGCACTCACATTGTTAGTAGTACAGTGAAACCTGGCGCAACATTTCAAGCTGTGACATCTACAATTCATGTTGAGAAAACAGTATCTACAAACGAAGACTTTTTCGTGTTCTTAGTGGGAACGTACGATGTAGCAAGAAATGAAACGAAAAGCCAAGCCTAATGATCTCACTCAAAAGGAAGCTACGTAAACTTAGAAACTCAAATGTATCATCTCGGTTCCACATCGACACGACATACGAAATTGGTCATGTGTAAAGGAAGAAGTCCGGCGAGCAAATAAGGAAGTACCAAATATATGCTCGATATTCGAAAACGTAGCATTTGTGGACATAAGCAGCAAAGGATGAAGATTCCATACAAATCATGGTCTACACCTCAACAAACTAGGAAAAGACTTCGTTATAACATGAATCGAAGAAATAGTAAACAACAAACTGAATGTGGAGTGTTACGCTAAAGTGACCTTTCCTGTCAAGGACAAAAATCACGAATTCACGGATGAATCAACCACGAAATACCAGGTTAGAGTTACAATACATCAGCAAGACAAAAGTGACGTTTTTTTAGGACAATAAAACTTTCCGCCAGTGCAACACCAGATGCTAGTGTACATGATCCACATATGCCTCAAGCACACCTCAGTTCAAACGAGTGCAATTTATCGTTTCTGCATTACAATGTACAGGGTTTAGGAAACAAAATAGATGCATTTAAATCATTCATCATATAGCTAGCTCCACATGTAGTAATAGGCAAAAAACAAAAAAAAAAAACAAAAAAAACAGTAGACAACATTCATCATTCCAAATTAGAAGACTATAACCTAGCAACATTCTACTGTAGAACACAAAATAAAGGCAGCGGCGTCGCCATTTACGTGAGAAAATGTAAGTTAATAACAGCCACAAAAAAGTGTTATGGGCAAAAAAAAATCTTTGCTGACAAAGATTTTGAAATTACAGCACTTAAACTCACACTCTGTACTGTTTCGTTCACTGTTATAGGTATATATAGATCGCCAAGTGGAAACTTTGACGCTTTCCTGGAATTCTAGGTAAATCAATGTCAGGTTGCTGAAATGTAAATGTTATCATACTTAGAAATCTGAACATAAACACCGTACTCGACAACCAGGAAAGCAAGCGTTTTGCAGATTGTATCCTCTCCTACGGGGCCAAAGACATTCTTGGACTAGAACCCACTAGAATGTCTAACACACCCACATCAATTGATCATATCATTACAAATTATGACCATATCATCTGAGCAGACATCATAAATGGTCACCTTTCAGATCATTTAGGCCAAACACTAGTACTAAAATGTAATACCAAGTTCCAACCAAGAAAAATGTACGAGCACAAGCGAATACTATCTGCAAACAACATTGACAATCTAAGACTTAGTTTAAGTCAGGAATCATGGGAATCAGTTATTACTACCAATGTGGTAAACAATAAATGGGACGAATTTGTAGAAATCTTGACTGAGCACCTAAATAAGACCATGCCAATAACAAAAGTAAATATTCACAAAAACCAACCTTTAACATCAAAACCTGTGCCATTAGACAGTAAAACAAAAGATCTAAAGGAAAAAATGGAAAACATGTATCGCTTACATAGACTAACTGACTCAGAGATACATAAAGAAACCTACAAGCAGTACAAATACAAGTACCGTAATGAAGTCAGAAAATTAAAAGCAGAAAGAATCAGCAAAGAGATACGAAACTCACATAATGTCACAAAGTCTTGCTGGTCATTGTAAATAAAATACAAAATAAAGAAACAGGCACCAAAATTAATAATGTAGAGTTAACCGCAAACAATAATGTCATTTCTGATCCCGTTCCGGTCAGCAATATTTTCGATAATTACTTCATAGATATTGTCGAAAATGAGGCATGTTTGAAACAGGATAAAGAGCACATACTCGCGACTACTGACAAACAGAACTGCAGTAGTACACTACCCACAGTAAGTGCTTATGATATTTTGCAGCACATTGATAGCCCCAAAAACAAAAAAATCGGCAGGAATAGATGAAATTTCACCACATCTAATGAAGAAATGCAAACATGAACTGTTGGAACCACTGCTTCATCTTATAAACTGTACATTCGAAGAAGGTGTGTTCCCTGACAGGTTGAAACTGGCTTTAATTCAACCGTTACAAAAAAGGGAAAGAAAGCATGTACAGAACTACAGGCCCATAGCCCTTAACTCAACATTCAGCAAAATGATAGAAAAAAATAGTATTAAAAAGAATTCTGGAACACTACACTAACGCTGACTTACTATGGGATTTCCAACATGGTTTCAGGAAGGCTCGAAGTACCATGACAGCAGCTGTACAATTTGTTCACCACTTACTTGAAAACATAAATGAAAAGTCTCAAACGGCAGGAGTATTCTTGGACCTGTCAAAAGCTTTTGTCAGAGTACATCATGATGTACTCCTGTCAAAAATTACAAAGAGTGGTGTCACTGGAAAATTCATGCAATTGCTTGAGACATATTTAAAGGGCAGGTAACAGTGCACAGAAACCCTATATTACAACAGAGAAATACTAGAGCAGAAAAGGTAAAGTATAAGAAAAACACATTTTGAGGTTCTCCAGGCCTCCATTTTAGGTCCAGTCCTATTCATATATTACGTAAATGATTTCAGAAGTTCTCTAGACAGTAAGCAATTGGTCACTATGTATGCCAGTAATACATCTGGCGTCTGTTATGCACACAGTGAGACTGGCCTAGTCGAAGAAATTCGTCTCTTTATTGAAGAGGCAAGAGAACACTTCGAAAAAGACAACTTGATATTAAACATGGAAAAAACAAATATTCATTCTAAACCCAGTGGTATAAATAGGCACAACATTGATACTAAGTGAACTCTGTCAAATAGCTGTTCAGATTGTAAATTCTTGGGACTACACATAGACGACAGACTCTCATGGAAGCAGCAAGTTGACCATGTCTGCAAAAAAATAACATCCAGTCTTTACGCACTAAGGAGATTATCACCATATCTCAATTCGGAAACTCTAAGGACTGTATATTATGGGTTAGTATACCCTTTCTTGTCATATGGGATAGTGCTGTGGGGCAGCACACGCCAAACAAATATGAAAAGAGTTTTCATACTGCAAAAGCGAGCTTTAAGGAGTGTAGCAAAAGTAAAACAACGAACCTCTTGTAATACACTGTTCACTAGACACAATATTCTTACAGTTTATGCGATGTATATACTAGAAACCATAATGCTAGGGAAAAAAGACACTAAGATCACAAAAAGAAATATAGACGTCCACCACCATGAAACGAGGCATAAAAAAGACTTTCATATGGTTAGAGCTGTCTTCCACAAGTCATTACCGGATTAAATCAAAACAGTGATGGGCCATACTTTTAAAATGTGCGTCAAGCAGAGGCTTACTAAAAAAGGCACCTATAATCTGGGTCTAAATGAATTATAATGTAATAAGAAAGCAGATATGATAAGAAATAACGTAAAAAGAAAATTCCAATTGAAAAAAAGTAATTTTTATTTTTTATATACTTTATATGCATATATCATGTAATAAATTAATTTTTATTTTTTCAAATACTTTATATACATTTATAGTGTAGAATGTAATGTAATGTAAAATAAAAACTCTAAATGTAAAAATTTCACTTTTATTCCTTATACACTTCCTTAAAAAAGGCACATGCACGTAAAAATTACATGTTACGAGCAAAATTAAAAGTGAGGGGTGTGGAGTAGGTGGTATAGCACTTAGCATCCCCATCTGTCAAACAAATCAGTAACAACTGGCACTGTATGTGCTTGAGCATTGTCCTGCAAAATGATGGTCAGGTCCTGCAGAAAGTGTCGTCACTTCTGTCTCTAAGCTGATTGTAGGTTGTGTTCCGAAAATGAACAGCAGAGAGACACCAGTAATGCCACTTTCTGCAGGACCTGTCCATGATTGTGCAGGACAATTTTCATCCATTTCCAGTGCAAGCTGTTACTGATTTGAGTGATGGGGCTGCTAAGTGCTATACCACATACTTCACTTCCCTGACTTACGCCCTTTTGAGTTCAACTAGATTTCTAAAGTGAAGGAAACAATTCACGGCATTCGCTTCAGAACTGCTACAAATTCATAGGACAAAAGACCTCGCCGCTCGAACTGTGTACACAATTCTCACTGCTGAGAGTATCCTACAACTTACACATCGCTAGCAGCGGGTTATACATAATGCTGGTGATTACTTTAAAGGTCATTAAAACTTTGAAACACGTATCTATTTTGTCCGGGCTGTAAATAAATAGTTGCCACTGTTAAAGTTCCAAGCCTCGTAATAGTTAAACTAATTTCAGTACCTAAGTCTCCATCTGTACAGGTGATGTAGTGTCTGAAACGGGATTTTGTTACTTTAAGTGTCATTAAAATATATGGAAGGATACAGAAAAATAGTAGGAAGGCCATTCACACGATATCGTCGTATCGATTGTTAATGGCCTCCAAAGGTTCTGAAGAAGAAATAACATCAAGTAATGCAGTGGCAGACGTTCTGTGGAAGAAGCACATTAGCGTCTAGCGATAGGAAACCTCAAACTAGCGCGAGATACCTTCATGGGAAACAGCAATTAAGGAATTATTTTTCACGTCTCACAAGGTGCTTTTACAGAAGATACTGTTAGTACTTCTCTTACTCCCAAACCAACAGCGTGTGGGTCGTTACCGTACTGAGCATCATTCTATTGTCTTCTTTTACTTTAAAAATGACCATTATATATTTTCACGAAGTCAGTCAACATTTGCACACTTTGTTGTGAAACAATGGGAACTTAACAGAAATTTTGGCTTCAGTATTCAGAAACCCATCGACATCTCTAAATAACCAGCAAAAACCACAAAATATGTGTATCTATACCTAAAATGTTTTTTCTGCACAATTTTTAGGGGAAATTCCAACCAATCTGTCGGCAACGCTGTCCATTTATGGGAGATTCAGTGTAACAGTAGGTGAGAAACACGTGTCTGCAACAGCTGAACATTTGGAAATAACGAAATTGAAATTTAAGGAAAGTAAATGAGTGAAAAAGTACATAGTACCACTAAATGCGAATGCTGCCACTGATTATACGTAGCATTTTATGCCATTCCAAAATGTGTGACAGGTGTAACGAGCATAAGATGCACGATGATTTATACTTAAAAATACTGAAGATCGTTTTCATTTTTCTACTGAAATTATCGCACTCTCAAACTTTTTTTATAAAGTCGTCAAGCACCAAACACTGTTTTTATCTTCTGTTAGATGGACATATTTCGGTATCCATGATGCTTTTTTTTTTTTCAAAAAAAAAGTCAGATGTGTTTCGGTACTGCATGCCATCCATGGTAGTATTCGTTTTATTTTCATAAAATATGGTACATGTTTCGCTAGAGTTCTGTATTATTATTTTAGATCAAAAAAATTAATAGTTGTGCTTTCATTTAAACCCATTACTCATTTTAAGGTACAGCATTTAAGACTTGAATTTAACAGTGGGATGTGCTATGTACATTTTATGTTCTAAAAACATATCATCTGCAGTGCAGCTAGAAATAGTTCTTTTCATATTACTGGAGAGTTTTTTCAAGAACAGCAACAGTGGATATGTTGAACTCATGAATTTGGCCATACTGTATTTTTTTAGCGTATAATGTTTGATGCCTCCTTAAACAACGGTTTCACCACATCTTTAACCATTTGTCTGTGTGCTTATTTACAGTTTTACAAGTGTAAGACGAATACATGTTACTTTCGTAATAATGAATTTGATTGAAATGGATTATACAGGGCGAATCACCCAAAACTTGCACCGCAAGTACTGAAGAAATGGGAAGTGGTAGTGATGTGTGGTTTTCGCAGAATGGGTTGGTAGTCATCTGCTCGTATTGTCAGCCAATCAACAGATTGTAGCAATATTTACAAAGTGTACTGTTAGTGCAAACATACGCTTTTACAAATGGGATAGTGCCTAAAAATGGGGTAAATTAGAATGTCAGTGGTATTTGTAGGAGGATTCTATTGCGAGTCGTTTACGAGGTATCGTATTTTCAAAATTTCCCACAAGGACACTTCTGCAATACCTGTGATAGCATACACTAAGGAACAACACAGGTGCATACACCGGTTACGTGCATTCCAACCAGTGACGACACAATTAACCATCGCAGGCTGTATTCACAATGACTACCAACAGGGGCTATTAACGCTTCCAGTCTGGTATGGAACGACTGCTGCACACGTGCTAGCATTTCAGTGGGGATGCCCGTGCACGCTGCTCTAATACGTCGTTGCATATCATCGGGTGTAGTTGGTATGTCCTTGTAGACAGCGTCTTTCAACTTTCCCCACAAAAAGAACGTCTACAGGGTTCAAACCCGGGAACCTTCCGACCAATGAGCAGGTCCTCTACGTCCAATAAAACGATTTGGAAACTGTTGGTAAAGATATGCTGTGGTACTTCGCGCTCTGTGGGCTGCAGAGCCATCATGTTGGTACCACAGGTTCCTCCTAACCATCAGAGGAACGTCTTCTAGCGTCCGTGCAAGATGGTCTTTTCGGAGGCTGCAATACTTGGGCGCGTTCAGTGTTCCGCCTATGAAAAACCGGCCTGTGAGCTGATGGTTCACTACCCAATACCACACGTTTACACTCCATGGACGCTGACGTTCCACCTGACGAAGCCAACGGGGTTTGTCAACAGACCAAGAGTGCAAGTTTCGATGGTTTACCCGCCCACGATTGGTAAATGTGGCTTCATCACTAAACGAGACACATGATACATCTGAAGCATTCTGCCTTAATGCTCATATGCAGAAGTTAACACCATTCTTGTAACCGTTTCCATGCAGCTCTTAATAGAGAAAGAGGTAAAGGGATGGAACCTACGCCGATGGAGAATGCATAGCACCTTGCCTGACACATACACACACCATTGCCTCGTGCGATTGTGCGGAAGCTAACATTATAATCAACTGTAACACTAACAAGAAGAGTAACTTCCCCCTCATCTGTCATTACTTGTTTTCTGCTGTTACGTTGTCTAGTTGTTACACTACCACTTTCACGCAATTAACTGAAGAGAATGATAAGTAATTGCCGAGATGGTTGACGTATCTTGGGATATCTTTCCGCATACACCGTACAAGAACGAACTTTATTCTTCCTACACTTTCCAAACACCATTAGCGTGCCGGCTCTTTCTGCATTGGTAAATCCCGTCATTCACTCAAGACCTATTGCTTGTATTCTCACACACCAACTACATAGCAAGTCGCAATGAACATGTATTCACACTGTAAGCAAACATAACAACGTCATAGCTAGCAACTATGGAGGCTGAATGGCACAAAGTAATCTCTATGTGGAAACTTTTCAAAATACGGTATCTCGTAAACGACTCTCAATATAATTCTGCAACAAACACCACTGACATTCTAATTTACCCTACTTTTATTTTGTTAATGACAATAGGCATTGTTCCATTCAAAAAGCGTACGTTTGAACAAAAAAAAACTCTTTTTAAGTATTATTACAATCTGTTTATTGGATAACAATACGAAATCCTAACTATCAATCAATTGTGCGAAAACCGCACATCAACAGCACTTTCCATTTCCGCAATTTTTTGGTGATTGTCCCTGTATATCTAATGTTACCAGTGTGCAAAATTTCGAAGCTGCGAATGTTGATGAAATAGTATCTCTGCTCTAACGCAAAGCTTTTAACCATTAACTGCTCTCATCACTCCACTGACGTTAGTAAATATGTGCCTCACTGTCTATTTGTAATAGCCAAGCCAGGCGTATACATGAGAATTTTGTTTGGAGACGTGCAGATGTGTCACACCTCACCAGGATTATCTATAGGGGTCTCCTGCGTGGCGTCTTCTACAAATGATGTCCATTTTGCAGCAGGTGATAGCACCTGGTAATTGACTCATTGACTCAGTGAGACGTCGGAGTACTGTTATGTAAAAATCGTAGGGTAGTGAGGAGCATGACTTTAGTAATGAATAATTCAAGTAAATTTTACAAATGTCAGCTTCAATAATTGTCTACTATTTCTGGTGCACCACAGTATGAAAACAATTATAATCGTTGATATCCTCTTACGGTTAGTTTGTTGGTTGATTAGGGGAGGGGACCAAACAGCGAGGTCATCGGTCCCGTCATATTAGGACGGGAAAGGGAGGCGGCCGTGCCTTTTGAAAGGAACCATCCCGGTAATTGCCCCAAGCGATTTAGAAAAATCACAGAAAACCTAAATCAAATCAGGCAGACGCGGGTTTGGACCGTCGTTCTCTCTCTAATGGCTCTAAGCACTATGAGACCTAACATCTGAGGTCATCAGTCCCCTAGAACTTAGACCTACTTAAACCTATCTAACCTTAGGACATCACACACATCCATGCCCGAGGCAGGATTCAAACCTGCGACAGTAGCAGCAGCGCAGTTCCGGATTGAAGCGCCTCGGTCACAGCGGCCTGCTCGCCGTTCTCCGGAACGCGAGTCCATTGTGCTAACCACTGCGCCACCTCGCTCAATCGTTGATGTCACATGACACTTTAATACAGTAGTGGCTAACTTACAGTTGTCACTCAGCTCTGTGATCTAATATGCCCAATTTGCAATGATCCGCAATCATCATACTCACGTCCAATCTACTAACAGCGATTGTCAACACTGTCGTGACCATTTCTGTTGCCTTTTGATTATGAATTGGACTTTAAGTGATGAAAATTAAGCCATTCTGCAACAGCTTGTGCGACCCATGACCGACACGCTTGGGAAGACACCGCGAGGCTCCTAGAGCAGTGACAACAGCGTTGCTGGCCTCAAACTGTTTGGCTAATCAGGGGGTTGAATTTTTATGTTTCAGCTGTTTTCAGCCAATAGCTAGTGAGCAGGTGGGTGACATCGTGCCTCATAGCTAACTCCACGCTGGAAGCACCGCCTCATCAGAACGCCATGTTTACTTTCTTTCCAGACTAAAGGCCTTGTGCAGTATTGCACCACCTTACGAAACACCGTTTGACATGTGTTACAATCACACTCTTTTGTTTGTTTACATCTACATCTACGTTTACATAGATGCTCTGCAAGCCACAGCACCTTGTATGGCGGAGGGCACCACGCACCACCGCTAGTATTCCCTCCCCTGCTCCAGTCGCAAATAGAGTGAGGGAAAAACGACTGCCTATATGCCTCCGTATGAGCCATAATTTCTCGTGTCTTACCTTCGCGGTTCTTGCGCGCAATGTATGTTGGCGGCAGTAGAATCGTTCGGCAGTCAGCTTCAAATGTCGGTTCTCTAAATTTTCTCAATGATGTTCCTCAAAAAGAACGTCGCCTCCCCTCCAAGGATTCCCATTTGAACTGCTGAAGCATCTCCGTAACACCTACTTGTTGTTCGAACCTACCGGTAATAAATCTAGCAGCACGCCTCTGAAGTGCTTCGATGTGTTCCTTCGGACCTAGTACGGATCCCAAACACTCGAGCTGTACTCAAGAATACGTCGCACGAGCGTCCTGAATGCGGCCTCCTTTACATGTAAATTACACTTTCCTAAAATTCTCCCAATGAATCGAATTGTACCATTCGTTTTCCCTACCACAGTTCTCACAAGTTCCTTCCATTTCTCATCGCTTTGCAACGTTACGCACAGATATTTAAACGACTTCACTGTCTCGAGGAGGACACGGCTAATACTGTGTCCGAACATTACAGGTTTGTTCTTCGTACCCATCCGCATTAAATTACATTTTTCCACATTTAGCACTGGCTGCCATTCATCACACTAACTAAATATTTTATCTAAGTCGTCTTGTATCTTCCTACAGTCACTCAACTTCGACACCTAACGATACTCCATACTATCATCAGCACCCTGTCCACCAAATCATTTATGTATACAGAGAACAACAGCGGTCCTATCACACTTACTTGGGGCATTCCTGATGACACCCTTGTGTCTGATTAACACTCGCCGTCAAGGACAACTTACTGGGTTCTATTACTTAAGAAGTCTTTGAGCCACTCACATGTCTGTGTACTCACTCCATATGCTCGTCCCTTCGTTAACAACCTGCAATAGTGCATCGAGGTAGATGCTTTCTGGAAATCTAGAAATGTGGACTCAAGATATTGCACTTCATCTATAATTCGAAGTATATCGTTCGAGAAAAGGCAAGCTGAGTTTCTTCTTATATACAGGAGTCACTGAACGTTTTTCCAGTCACTTGGAACATTGTGCTAGGCGAAAGATTCATAATAAATGCAAGGTAGATAAGGGGCCAGTGCCGTAGAGTATTTGTAAAACCGAATTGGCATTCCATCCGGACCTAGTAATTTATTTGCATTCAAACCTTTCAGCTGTTTCTCTGCTCGAGGGATGCCTATTTGTATTAGTATGTCATCCATGAGGGACGGTCCCAGCCGATGGTCGAATAACGGTATGTTTGTACCATTATCATTTGTGCACGATTTCTTGAACGTGAAATTTAAAACTTCGGCTTTCGTTTTCCTATCCTCAACTGCCACACCAGACTGGTCAGCAAGGGACTGAAAGAAAGCCTTAGACTCGCTCAGCGATTTTACATACAACCAGAATTTTCCCTGATTCCCTGCCAGATCTTTTGATAAGGTATGACGGTGGTAATTATATATTTTAAAGCACATGGGACTGTTTCCCAAAGTGATTTGTCCACCAGGATTAAACTGACAAATGTTTATAACGGTAAGTAATGTTTGCAAGTCAACGTTATTGTGTGACTAATCCCTGATACCTCGGCACATTCTGTGTTTACGTACTTTAACAGAAAAAAATCGCAACAGTAAACCGTAATTAATGTACAGTTATGAAATTTAGGGAATACATTTGTCTAGGTAACATATTTGAGTGATTAACATTTGCAAGATGGCAGGTTAATGTAAGTGTGAGATAAGCCACTGGAAATGTGAAATGCTGGTACATTAACAAAGTGTTTAACGATCAGAATGTTAAATACAAGCATGAAAACCTGCAGTAATTGTATTGTACAGGTGCTGGGAGTCAGTTTGTGGGACGGAGTCGCATACTTGTTGTACTTGGTCGGTCATTACTGGGACGCTTAATGGTCTTTGTGGAAGACGGTGGAGTTGTCCAATGATGTCCCACGAGGGCTCGAATGGAGAAAGGCAGGGTAGTCAAGCAGGCCAAGGCAACACGTCGACACTCTGTAGAGCATGTTGGGTTACAACAGCGATATGCGGGCGAGCGTCATCCTGTTGGAAAACAAACCCTGGGGGAGCGCTGTTCATGAATGACAGCACAACAGATGAAATCACCAGATTGATGTACAAAACTGCACTCACTTGCGTGGGATAACTACTAGAGCGCTCCTGCTGTCATACGAAGTCGCACCCTGGACCATAACTCCAGGTGTAGGTGCAGTGGGTCTACCATACAGACAGGTTGGTTGCAGGCCCTCAACTGCCCGCGTCCTAACTATCACAAGGCAATCACTGGCACAGAGGCAGCGCCTGCTTTCATCAGGAAACACAAAAGACCTCCACCTCATTCCGGAGCGACGTTTGGCTTGACACCGCTGAAGTGACAAATGGTGGTGGTTTGGTGTCACTAGAATGCACACTACAGAGTATCTGGTTCTGAGCTGTCCTTGAAGTAACCGATTTTTAACCGTTTATTGTGTCACTGTAGTGCCAGCTTCTGCTCAAATTGCTGCTGCAGATGCAGTAAAATGCTCCAAGTGGCCGTCCAGAGTCGATCTTCTTGACACGTACATTTTCGTGACCATCGCCATCAGCAGTCATGTACAGTGGCTCCATTCCTGCTAAGTTTTTATGCTGTACCGCAGAAGGAACATCCAGCTTCTCTTAGCCCTATCACATGACTTCGTTTAATTTCAGTAGTGTTGATAATGGCGTCTTTGTCACCCTTCATTCTTGAGCAACATCAACTCACCATGTCCAATCTCAAAGGTAACTAAAGGCCAAGACCGCTACAGCGTGTATTTAAACCAAACCTGATTTTTAGTCTCATAATGGCGCTACTAGCTACACTCTTATGTGACGAGCGCGAAATTTGAATAGACATCATCTTTCAGATGTAGAAACACGCCTACCAGCTTTCGTTTGTGTCACAAAACTCCTCGGTTTTGCGATGTTTTCTGTCAGTGTATATTTTTACAATTCTTGCCACAGCTACACATCGCTCCCCGAATTACCTAGAAACAACCAATAAAACTGTGCACCATTTGATGATGAGTCGCTAGGCGATTTGATATCGGTAATTTTAAAACAAATGTTGAACCATCAGGAAGGAGACTGATTGCAGTTATACAGCCGGACAAAAAAAAAGCGAAGCACCCGAAGACATGGCTTGATATCAATGTAACATGGTAGACGCACACAGCATCAGTGAGAATGCAATTCTCTGTGACGGGTATAACGGCCACCAGAGTGCACTGACGTTGTCCATGATTGTGTTGTTACCAGGTGTGGTAGAGTATATACGGATCGTGAACAGTGTCAGTTGTTTGGTGATCACTGAGAAGGAGATGGAGATGCAGCATACTCATGTGATTCAGCACTATTAGTACTTGGCAGAGTGTCAAAGGAGCCTCGTTGTGGATTTCCATTTGACCACTAGGTTGACTGAAGCAATATCCAAATCTGTGGGGAATTCCAATATGACAATAGCCCCTTGTTGGACTAAATGGGAACATGAGGGTCAGCTTACTTATCATCAAGGTTCCAACTGACAACGTCTGACCACCATAGGGGAGCATCACTGTACTGTGCACAAAGCACAACTTAACCCCTTTCACATCTGCAATCGCCATCCGAGAACAAAGAGAACAAGTAATGGACTCCCTGAAACATTCTGTGTAATTTCGCACCATTAGCCAGAGACCAGCAGCAGGTGGACTAGGGAATTACTGTTCCATGTGTAGGCTGCCATTAACATCACAATACAAACAGCTGTGTTTTGAATGGTGCTGTGACTGGGAATCATGGGCTGTTGATGAATAATGTCGCATTGTGTTCAGCGACGAATCACGATTTTGAACCACACCAGATGTCCTCCTTTCGGCAGGTATAGCGGCGCCCTGTTGAGAGCTCTCATTCCTCCATTGTTTTGGAGAGGCACTGGTGGTACTCCTGGCGTCCTGGACTGGGGAGCCTTTAGGTATGACTTAGGTCAGGGTTGTTAGTGACTGAGAGAATTCTGATGTCACAGTGGTACGTAATAGATACTCAGTATCCTCCTGAGTTACCTCTCACGCTGCAGTATCATGGTGTCACTTTTCAAGAGGACACTGCTCATCTACATGTGGCACTAGCCTCCATAAACTTTCTGGGTGATGTTGAGGTACTTGCATGACAATCAAGATCCCCACATCTGTCTCCAGTAGAACACGTGTAGAATCGTACTTCAACTCTGTTCTCATATCAATATCGGGTATATCAAGGACCAGCTACAACGTTCCGTCTCAGGAGAGGATACAAAGGCTTTATGACACCTTCAACAACTGAAACTGTGTTTTGTATCCATGGCAGACAGGGTTGCAACATGATACTGATAAGTGAGGCTACACTGCCAAATTCTTTATAAATTTGACTCGATATTGTAATCACAAAAATAACGTCACATACCCTCTCTACCAGTGAAGTTTCATTTCGTTGCCTCCTTTCCTTCTGGGTGCCTCACTTTTTCGTGAGGCAGTATGTTCCTGCAGACTTTTTCTGAGCTGTTCTTAAGAGGCTATGTAGTATGCAACATACTACATGTTTAACAGTTTACAGAGAAGAGTCGGAATAAGCTGAACACACTTTCTGGAGTGCTCCATGAGCCTATGGCGTTTAGAGGCTGTAAATCGGTGGTAGCCAACCTTTTCGGTTGGCAGGCCTAATTTTTTAGAGTGAATTTCTCTCGGTCCGCATTACGAATTTTTGTTTTTTGAACCAAAACAACCTAGAAACCTATTTTTAAAGCAAGTAAAACAAATCTGAGGAAAGAGCATTTGTTATACCATTTAGGGAAATACAATGTTAGGGGGATGTCTGGCTTTGTTTGACTGAACTAAGTGAGTCAACGTTGGAATCATCTGAAGTTGTTGCTACACGCAAAGAGTATGTGAATTGGTCTAATTCATCTGACTAAAAGGTTTTAAACAAACTTTAGTGTTTCTGAATAATGAAATCATTTTCAAAGCATGTTTGTAAAACAAGGGATATTTCTTCTTGTCCAAATATGTTTTATAGAACTCTGCCAAACCAGCCTGATTCAATTTCTCTTTTATCTGTGCGTTACACTGGATTTCGCAAATTGCATTTGTAACTGTCGCGCAAGTGAGCTTGTGTCTACGGAAAATGGCGTAGCAAATACAGAAAAAAGGAGGCAATGTTTCTTAAAATCTTGAAATCGGTTTTCGAATTCGTATTTCAAGTCAGATATCAATGAAAAGAATTCAACAGCTGCCGTCTATGTGAAGTCCGATTGCTTTGACAGTATAGGAAAATGTGTGAAGTTTTTTATTCGTAACTTTTGTTGCCATTGCCGAAGTTTCATTTGGAATGAGGAAATAAGATCATGCACGACATTAACCAGCTAATCGAGTATTAACATAATTTAGGTGGCTAATTCTAGTGACCAAGAAAGCAAAGTCGGGAGGCCTTTCTTTTGACTGGATTTTAAAGAATTATTGTATTTCGTGCTCCAAATCAAACATTCTTTCCTACATTTTCGCACGGTTTAGCCATCTTACATCTGTATAATACGAAATATTATCACGTTCTGAATCCAAAGACTTCAGAAATTCTTGGAGTTGACGGTGATTCAATCCTTTCGACTTAATAAATTTTCTGCTCAACAGCAGATATTTACAAGGGCGAATGTTAAACAAAACAACCTAATTTAGAATCGAACTCTGGTCCTCAAGAAGTAAGGCTAGCCTAGTACCACAGAGATATTCTGGATGGGTCTTTCATTTGAGTAGTATACGCAGTTGGGAAACTTCATAGTCTGGTCTGTCGAGAATTTTTGCCTTATATTAAAATTTGGACTCCCATTTCGACTTTTTTTGTTATGATTATTTCTTAAAGCTATTCTACATTTACGAGTCGATAACATGATTAGTTGTTCTAAATAAGAGAGAAACATAGTGGATGAAGTTGCTCTAGGAGGACCCCTTTTCTGCCTACGTTATGTGAATTACTTATACATCATGAGTAAAAACACATTGGCACAATGAAGTGTTATTTTGTACTACTAAAATTAAAAGAAGGTACAGAGGCAGAAGCCATTGCTAATGTCGACTGGTATACCTACTCACCCTAAAAGAATACATAAAATAAATGCAAGCTTGCTAAAATTAAAGACAAGCATCACAGATCAATTGTACAAAGATAAAGCTGCCTTTGCATGCCTGAAGTTACGATAGGTCTATCGCGGTCGAATGTGAACAATGTATACACATGAAGGGTCGTAACTTTACTGCCGACAGTGTCGTGAATTTGCTGTAAAATTAAATATGTCTGGCACTCGTCTTACTCGCGAAGCGCAACAAATGTATCCCGTTGCGCAATCCATACTACAGCTGATTGTTGGTTGCACACCGCCAAGGAGAAATATACACTCCTGGAAATGGAAAAAATACCACATTGACACCGGGGTGTCAGACCCACCATACTTGCTCCGGACACTGCGAGAGGGCTGTACAAGCAATGATCACACGCACGGCACAGCGGACACACCAGGAACCGCGGTGTTGGCCGTCGAATGGCGCTAGCTGCGCAGCATTTGTGCACCGCCGCCGTCAGTGTCAGCCAGTTTGCCGTGGCATACGGAGCTCCATCGCAGTCTTTAACACTGGTAGCATGCCGCGACAGCGTGGACGTGAACCGTAGGTGCAGTTGACGGACTTTAAGCGAGGGCGTATAGTGGGCATGCGGGAGGCCGGGTGGACGTACCGCCGACTTGCTCAACACGTGGGGCGTGAGGTCTCCACAGTACATCGATGTTGTCGCCAGTGGTCGGCGGAAGGTGCACGTGCCCGTCGACCTGAGACCGGACCGCAGCGACGCACGGATGCACGCCAAGACCGTAGGATCCTACGCAGTGCCGTAGGGGACCGCACCGCCACTTCCCAGCAAATTAGGGACACTGTTGCTCCTGGGGTATCGGCGAGGACCATTCGCAACCGTCTCCATGAAGCTGGGCTACGGTCCCGCACACCGTTAGGCCGTCTTCCGCTCACGCCCCAACATCGTGCAGCCCGCCTCCAGTGGTGTCGCGACAGGCGTGAATGGAGGGACGAATGGAGACGTGTCGTCTTTAGCGATGAGAGTCGCTTCTGCCTTGGTGCCAATGATGGTCGTATTCGTGTTTGGCGCCGTGCAGGTGAGCGCCACAATCAGGACTGCATACGACGGAGGCACACAGGGCCAACACCCGGCATCATGGTGTGGGGAGCGATCTCCTACACTGGCCGTACACCTCTGGTGATCGTCGAGGGGACACTGAATAGTGCACGGTCCATCCAAACCGTCATCGAACCCATCGTTCTATCATTCCTAGACCGGCAAGGGAACTTGCTGTTCCAACAAGAAAATGTACGTCCGCATGTATCCCGTGCCACCCAACGTGCTCTAGAAGGTGTAAGTCAACTACCCTGGCGAGCAAGATCCACGTCCAGTACGAACGCTGGTCCAACTGAGGCGCCAGGTGGAAATGGCATGGCAAGCCGTTCCACAGGACTACATCCAGCATCTCTACGATCGTCTTCATGGGAGAATAGCAGCCTGCATTGCTGCGAAAGGTGGATATACACTGTACTAGTGCCGACATTGTGCATGCTCTGTTGCCTGTGTCTATGTGCCTGTAGTTCTGTCAGTGTGATCATGTGATGTATCTGACCCCAGGAATGTGTCAATAAAGTTTCCCCTTCCTGGGACAATGAATTCACAGTGTTCTTATTTCAATTTCCAGGAGTGTATTTTCTTGAAGACGGCTCACGGGATTTCCAAAATATATCCAACACAGAGTTTTTTTTTCAAGCAGGAAAATAGTTGAAGGTATAACCAGTGAATTGAGATTTTCATATAGTAATTGGATATGATACGAAAGACGGTTGATGGAATATCCTTTTGTGGGTTTTACGAGGTATAGAAACTAATTTTAATTTCATATGAAACTGCTACGCGGGCCGCGGGTTGGTCATTCCTGCTATAAGTCATTTTTCACTTGGACCGTGTAACCAGCAATTGAAATAAGACCTTGGTCTTGTGTGCCGATGCATAACTTATCATCTGAAAGCGAAGGTCGTCATAAGCATTTCTCTGGATAACGACGACAATTCAGTAACTTAATATGAGGAAACGCATGCAGGTAACTTAATCGTGGCATTTCCAGGTGCATACAGGCAACCATTCATCTAGCGATCTTAGGGTATAGAAAGAGAAGGGGATTTAATATTTAACAGCGTTAGTGTTGTGAGACGTAAGCTAGGATCTGCAATTGCTGAGCACAGTTATGGAGATAAATGTCACTGAGTTAGGGAGTATAGCACCAATTCAGAAGTGTTCATACAATATGCAATAACGTAAGCGCATCACAGGTCCATATTTCTAAATAAAACCACACATACCTTCACTAATTAAAAGTATTTCTGACAAAATGTCGTCCACGAAATCTGTTTATAACTTTCCGGGAAAAAATGTCATTCGTTTCTAAAATGCTTAGAAATGAATTCAGTTTTACATGATTTTACAAGGAGGTTAAATCTTTAAAAAAAATTAACAAGAGATAGCAGTACATCGTAAATTTTCAATTTACTGTGTAAGATGTGACTTACCGTAGTGTTAGTGCGAAAGGCAGTGTTCTCGTTAAATCTCACGAACACGTTTGGAGGCCTTTGAATTGTGGTTTGGCGCCTCTTAAACTCAAAATCATTACGCAGTCTTTTGCACATAATTAAGAGGATGCTCTATCCGTCCATAGAAGTATCGCAGAGAAGTACACGGATATTAGTTTAATTTCACTACTACACATTAATACATTAAAGCAGTAGGGTAGACTACAAAAAATACAAATGTTGAGATTTAAGATCGCCCATAGGTATGTACTGTTACACGTGTTTAAAAGTTTCTTTTGCCACGGTTCAGTCTTACTCCCGACTGAAACAACCAAGCAAATTAGCTTTCACCGAGCACAGCCTCGAATGTAATCATGAAATCAAATACACTCCTGGAAATGGAAAAAAGAACACATTGACACCGGTGTGTCAGACCCACCATACTTCCTCCGGACACTGCGAGAGGGCTGTACAAGCAATGATCACACGCACGGCACAGCGGACACACCAGGAACCGCGGTGTTGGCCGTCGAATGGCGCTAGCTGCGCAGCATTTGTGCACCGCCGCCGTCAGTGTCAGCCAGTTTGCCGTGGCATACGGAGCTCCATCGCAGTCTTTAACACTGGTAGCATGCCGCGACAGCGTGGACGTGAACCGTATGTGCAGTTGACGGACTTTGAGCGAGGGCGTATAGTGGGCATGCGGGAGGCCGGGTGGACGTACCGCCGAATTGCTCAACACGTGGGGCGTGAGGTCTCCACAGTACATCGATGTTGTCGCCAGTGGTCGGCGGAAGGTGCACGTGCCCGTCGACCTGGGACCGGACCGCAGCGACGCAAGATTGCACGCCAAGACCGTAGGATCCTACGAAGTGCCGTAGGGGACCGCACCGCCACTTCCCAGCAAATTAGGGACACTGTTGCTCCTGGGGTATCGACGAGGACCATTCGCAACCGTCTCCATGAAGCTGGGCTACGGTCCCGCTCACCGTTAGGCCGTCTTCCGCTCACGCCCCAACATCGTGCAGCCCGCCTCCAGTGGTGTCGCGACAGGCGTGAATGGAGGGACGAATGGAGACGTGTCGTCTTCAGCGATGAGAGTCGCTTCTGCCTTGGTGCCGATGATGGTCGTATGCGTGTTTGGCGCCGTGCAGTTGAGCGCCACAATCAGGACTGCATACGACGGAGGCACACAGGGCCAACACCCGGCATCATGGTGTGGGGAGCGATCTCCTACACTGGCCGTACACCTCTGGTGATCGTCGAGGGGACACTGAACAGTGCACGGTACATCCAAACCGTCATCGAACCCATCGTTCTACCATTCCTAGACCGGCAAGGGAACTTGCTGTTCCAACAGGACAATGCACGTCCGCATGTATCCCGTGCCACCCAACGTGCTCTAGAAGGTGTAAGTCAACTACCCTGGCCAGCAAGATCTCCGGATCTGTCCCCCATTGAGCATGTTTGGGACTGGATGAAGCGTCGTCTCACGCGGTCTGCACGTCCAGCACGAACGCTGGTCCAACTGAGGCGCCAGGTGGAAATGGCATGGCAAGCCGTTCCACAGGACTACATCCAGCATCTCTACGATCGTCTCCATGGGAGAATAGCAGCCTGCATTGCTGCGAAAGGTGGATATACACTGTACTAGTGCCGACATTGTGCATGCTCTGTTGCCTGTGTCTATGTGCCTGTGGTTCTGTCAGTGTGATCATGTGATGTATCTGACCCCAGGAATGTATCAATAAAGTTTCCCCTTCCTGGGACAATGAATTCACGGTGTTCTTATTTCAATTTCCAGGAGTGTACGATGAGACCAATAGTGTGGTGCCAATGCCAAGTTTCGGGGCAGCATGACTAAGGAGTGTATCGAAATGAAAAGTCAGAAAACTAATAAACAGCGATGGAGGTTTCAGTTTAAATAACACTTGCTGCCCAGAACTCAGTTTAAGAGGGCGATAAAAAAGTTCCGTCTGACTGCGACTCGGATGCGAAACATCGACATGTAGGCAAGGATTAATGTGGCATTCGTTTCTTTCCAACGTGCGTTCGTGAATGTGGCATCGCGAAGTATAGCGACGTTATGACCAAACGCGTCCAGGCAGGATCAACGTGCTGTTATTCTTTTCTTGGCTGCCGAAGGACAAACACCTGTAGAGACCCATCGGAGAAGACAAGGGATGCTGCTGCTTCATGATAACGCACGTCGCCATATCGTAAATGTCGCAATGCAGAAGTTAATGCCAACTCAAATGGGAGACCTTGTATCACCCCCCCCCCCCCCCCCCTGCTGTTATTACGCCTTCCGTCTCGTAAAAAGGGCTTCGAAGGTCGACGACTCCTGTCAGACGGGGGTGTGCAACCGGAAGTTATAGACTTCTTTACACAGCAAGACTATGTTTTACTCAACGGGTATCTTCTACCTGGTGCGTCTGTAGGATGGTTATGTCGATGCTCACGGAGATTTTGCCTGACTGGCGTGCCGATTCTCGACTATTCGAATGGAAATTTTTTGGTCATCCTTTATATTAATGTCTCGCCAGGCATCATATCCACCAGAGCAAGAAAACGCCGAGAGAATTTGCGTTTCAAAGAGTGACAGTGTGAGATCTGAAAAGCAAATGAGCATCAAAGGACGTAGGGAAGGTTAGAACTCGGTTATACAGGGTGAACGTTAATGAGACCGGCAAACTGTAGGGACGGCTTCCTGACTGCAAATGGAGGAGAAGAGGCCCTATGAACATGTGTCGGAAATGCACGGTAGATGGCGCTGACGAATGAAAATTCCTCTGGCCATGTGCCGTATGTGTAGCCCACAGATGACGATTATTCAGATTGAGGATGCCACTTCTTGTAAAGTTTGCTTCGTTGTTAAAGAGAACTGTTGACAGAAATCCCATAATTGTGATGGTCTGTTGCAAAAACCATTGACAAAACCTTTCCCTTAAAGGAAAATGCGCTGCTGATGATCCTGCACTTGTTGCAGGTGGTAGGGATAGTAGCGGTTTCATGCAGGATTCACATAATCGCACTTTGACTTACACCATTTTGGCGGCTCACTTGCCAGGGGCTTGTATTAGGGTCTCAATATTCTGTAGGAGCGGGTACTCTAAACCTGGTGTTCGCACAGTCCGCCTTTTCCCAGTATCTTCGACCGTAGAGGAGACCAAGGAGGAACTTAGAATGATAAGTAAAACTGCGGTAGAAGACAGTAAAAGGGGCGTTCAATAATGTTTCGGTTTAAAAATGAGCTTTTTGTTGTGGAACACCATAGAACATACCCGTTGCAGCCCCTGTAGTTTCTTGAAGTTGCAAGAGGTGGTCTCGCTATACGTAGCCTTCAAAATGGCCTTTGTAACAGAGGTGTGTCACAAGCACAGAATTGTCATTGAGTTTCTTTTGGCGGAAAACAAGAGCATCGCATATATTCGTAGGCGCTTGCAGAATGTCTACAGAAAGCTGGCAGTGAACAGAAGCACGGCGAGTCGTTGGACGAGGCGTCTGTCATCATCGCAACAATGTCGCGCAAACCTATCTGATCTCGAGCGTGTCGCACGGTCGCACATGACTGTACGAGTAATTCGTGCAATTTCGGAACGTCCGTACACTCTCATTCGAGGTGATCGACGGACCACAAGCACCTCACTACACAACTGTTCGTCTCTGATGGCAATGCTGACATACTGGTCTACCAGCTAGGGTACTCAAATGTGTGAGGCCACTGAGTTCCCCGTCACCTAACAGGAGACCATAAAGACCGACGACGGGCCATATGTGCGGAATTGCTTGCGTGTTACGAGGCGGATCGTGACAACATTTTGTCGAAAATACTCACAGGCTATGAAACATGGATTCACCACTTCGAACCGGAAACAAAACAATACGTTTGGGTTGACGCTACACTATCTCTCCACTGAAGAAAAAGTTCAGAGTCATGACCTCAGCCGGTGACGTCATGGCGACGTTCGATCTGCGACTGTGAAGAGTTTTTTTCTGATTGATATCTTCCCTCATAGGGCAGCGATAAACTGTGAAGAGTATTGTACTTCCATCAGAAAACTGAAGAAACGACCTCAACGTGTTCGTCACCACAAAATGGAAATGAACTCTACATCTACGTAATTACTCTGCTATTCACAATAAAGTACCTGGCAGAGGGTTCAATCAACCACCTTCATGCTGTCTCTCTACCGTTCCACTCTCGGACGACACGCGGGAAAAACGAGCACTTAAATTTTTCCGTGCGAGCCCTGATTTCTCTTATTTTATCGTGATTATTATTTATCCCTTTGTAGGTGGGTGCCAACAGAATGTTTTCACAATCGGAGGAGAAAACAGGTGATTGAAATTTCATGAGAAGATCCCGTCGCAACGTAAAACGCCTTTGTTTTAATGAGTGCCACTCCAATTCACGTATCGTGTCTGTGACACTATCCTCCCTATTTCGCGATAATACAAAACGAGCTACCTTTATTTGTACTTTTTCGATGTCATCCGTCAGTCCCACCTGATGCGGATCTCACACCGCACAGCAGTACTCCAGAATAGGGCGGAAAAGCATAGTGTAAGCAGTCTCTTTTGTAGACCTGTTGCACCTTCAAGTGTTCTGCCAATGATTCGCAGTCTTTGGTTTGCTCTACCCTCGATATTATATATGTGATCGTTCCAATTTAGGTTATTTGTAATTGTAATCCCCAAGCATTTAGTTGATTTTACAGCCCTCAGATTTGTGTGACTTATCGCGTAATGGAAATTTAGCCTATTTCTTTTAGTACTCATGTGAATAACTTCGCACTTTTCTTTATTCAGAGTCAATTGCCACTTCTCGCACCATGACAACGCAAGGCCTCACGCAAGTCTGCACACCCCAGTTGATCACTCAGATCTTTAATGTCCTCATCCACCCTACAGCCCGAATCTCGCGCCTACCCACATTCGTCTGTCTGGCCCAATGAAGGATACACTCCGCAGGAGGCAACATGTCGATGATGGGGAGGTTACTGATACAGCAAAACGTCTGCTCCGATGTCGACGAGTGGAGTGGTACCATGTGGGCATACAGGACCTCCAGGTAACGAGACGTAAGGCCGTCGCATAGAACGGAGATTATGTTGAAAAACATGTTTTTGTAGCCAAAAAACGGAGAATAATATGAAGTATTGGGATCCTGAGTAAAACCAGACTGCTTTCAGAGAAAATAAGTGTAGGATTACTTATTGAACGTCCCTGGTAAAATATGGGCAGGAAGAGCGGACTAGCTGTCTGTCCACACTCCACCAGCGTCGGCGCCCAGAGCAGCAGCGTGATTGGGCTGGTGTGGTCTGAGCTCCCCTCCCCTGCGTGGCGGCTCTGGGGAGACGGGCTGTCTGTCGCCGGACTCTGTGGATTCAGTGCCTGCCGGGCCAGCGGCCAGCGAGGGGTAGAGAAGACATGTTCCCTCTGGCGCTGCCTCTGCTGCTCGCTGCAGCCGCCCTGGCCGCCTGGTTCTGGGGTTAGCTGAGGCGCCCTCCGGGATTCCCGCCAGGTAAGGCGCCACCTGCTATTGTAAAGTCACCTCAGGAGGTAAGCCTTATCAGTTGCTGACAAGTCTATGGCTATTCGCAGAGTAATCCCTGTAACGTGCACTTTTATCCAAGAGGAGGCTAGATTTTGGTATATTTGATTCGGCGAGAAAATATCTCGGGCAGCAAGAACTAAGTGTGACGTTATTTCAGATGATAGAATCCTCTCAAAATTTTTTTGTAGATACAGTACTTGAATACTTACAAGGTAGCAGTACTACAATTGCAAAAAAAAAAAAAGAAAAAAAATCCGACCTTAGCGCAAAGAATGTAATAATGACAATCATAAAAATATAGCTATGAAACGAACAATAATTAGTTCCTTTCGTCAGTTTACGTCTACATTTAGAAATAAAATGCTATTTGGGTTCATTTATGAATAAATCAATGACATTTAAAATTAAACCCTAGTAAATTTCGAATATGTATCCATCTAGTAGACAAGATCCCAGATATATTGCTGTACTGACGCACTTCCCTCTCCCTTGCAGTTGTGTTTTATTTACAGTAGTGGATAGTTCCCCCTCTGTTTTCAAAGCAGTTGTGCGATATTTAGGGAATATGGGTCGAAAACGTCGCGAAATCGGAATCAGGTTGTTTTGAAATGCAAAATCTTTCCATGAAATAGTAGAAACCTTTGGCATACCTACCAATATAGTGAAGACTATTATACACAGGTTTGATCAGAACAGAAACGTGCGAAAACGAATCACGAAGTAGATTTTTAGAATATTTCTCGTGGATAACAGCGGTTGTGCGATATTTAGGGAATATGGGTCGAAAACGTCGCGAAATCGGAATCAGGTTGTTTTGAAATGCAAAATCTTTCCATGAAATAGTAGAAACCTTTGGCATACCTACCAATATAGTGAAGACTATTATACACAGGTTTGATCAGAACAGAAACGTGCGAAAACGAATCACGAAGTAGATTTTTAGAATATTTCTCGTGGATAACAGCGGTCTGGTAAAAAGTACTTAAAATGACAACAAAAAATCTCGACTACAAAGGCTGGTAGGCGGTGGTGGTGCATCGAGCGGCTGTTATAGCGTCACGAACGTATTCGCGGAGGTATAACATCCGTTGCATTTACCACCACCCCCTACCAACATGGTGTGAAGTCTGAAACTGCTCGGCCGGCCGGGGTGGCCTAGGGTTCTAAGCGCTACAGTCTGGAACCACGCGACCACTACGGTCGCAGGTTCGAATCGTGCCTCGGGCATGGATGTGTGTGATGTCCTTAGGTTAGTTAGGTTTGAGTAGTTCTAGGTTCTAGGGGACTGATGACCTCAGACGTTAAGTCCCATAGTGATCAGAGCCATTTGAACCATTTGAAACTGCTCAAAAACTGACCGAAACAGGTTACCACAAAATAAATGTTTTTGGAGTCGAGACTGTTTGGCTAATTTTTAAGGCAGTCACGAAGTGATCGTCCTGCAGTTCTATCCCGATGGAAAAAAAAAATCTACTTACAGAAGTCAAGAAAAATTTGAAAGTAAGCCCTCCAAAATTTGATACTGCAGGTCAACTACATACAGAAAAAATTGTTTCAGAACAAACTATAATAAATGTACTTGATGAGGTTGAACTGCCTATAGAAAACATACATTAGTAAAATCAACAACTGAAAACGTGTTGCATCTGCAATAGAACATAAATCCGAAGGGTCTGATTTTTGGAAGAAGGTTGTGTTTACTGACGAGAGTCGATTGGAGCTGTTTAAGTCAAATGGACAAATAACAATATGGAGAAAAAGGAATTGCGAACCTGAAGAGAGAAGTATAACAGCCTCAGTTAAGTATGGAGGAGGTTCAGTACTTTCCAGGACCTGTTTAAGTGCAAATAGTGTGGGTGATATTTTTTTATTGATTTGATTATGGATCACAAGACTTAAATGAACATTCTAAAGCCGTAAGTGTGAATCGTGTGTGTCTTTCTGAGAATTATGTTTTCACACAAGGTAATGATACAAAACGTACCGTTCTAGATGCAATGTTGTGGCTTTTGTAATACACTCCCTGTTGGATTTCGATTTCACCGGGATCCCCAGACATTAATCCAATAGAGAATTTGTGAAATTTAATCGACAAGAGTATGTAGAATCCTCATGTGTCTAATGTTAATGACCTAAAGAACGCTCTACTAGCGGAATGGCGCAAAATTACAATGCAAATAACAGAATCTCTGGCGAAATCCATTCTAGTCAGAATACAAGAGATTATAAAGAGGAAAGGAAGGCCTACTAACCATCACATTCTTTGGCCAGAGTGTCATTTTCAATATTACAGACGAATACTTGCTTAACATTTTAAACTGCCTATCTTTACTTCTGAATGTTTAACTGTGATAACGTAAATACAAGTCTAAATTTCTTTATTGTTTTCTCCTTTTCGCTCATTAATATACACGTCCATGAACCTGTAGTACTACATTCTGACAATTTACCACTACCTATACACCCTTAAACTCATGTGTTAGACGAATACTTTCTGGAGTATGTGTATATGCAAAATGTCTGACTGACACTGTCTGGCAGAGACTGCTTAGTGCGAATTATGTATGGTGCAGGGTGCTTTTTATCAATATTTCCTGGCAGAAAGTGCTTTGTACCAATGTTGTCGATATTACTGTGTAAGTCACTTTTGTGATTTATCTTATGAAATTACGTCCTCATATAATTATATCCAGTGTTACGAACACGTTAGGAAACAGAGCTATAAAATATTCAAGGCTTAATTTTTATTATTCACTAATAATGTCAATTTGCACTGAAAACTGTATGTAAATATTTGTGTGGCTGAGAAAATGATGTTGTACGTAAACAAAAATAATCAACATATTACTTCATTGACTAATAGTCTTGAAATTCTGTACATAGAATACAAACCTTTTAAAAACCCTTATTCAACATTATCTTGTAGGCCCCAGGAGCTGCACGTTCAGCGCGACGAATGCCAACCGAAGGGCCCAGGTTCGATTTCCGACCAAGTCGGAGATTTTATCCGCTCGGGAACTGGGTGAAATGTTGTTCTTAAATTCGTATCGTCATAACTGACATTTCACAATCAAGATGGCTATAGCGACATGTCCCGAGAGCCAATAAATTAGAAAATAAAAACGTTGATATCTTTAAGAATTTGTTTGCTTGCAAGAATTCCGATCCAATAATTTAATGGGTGTATTGCATTATTTTCGCGTATTTGTTTTAAATTCTTTATGTGATCGAGTTAATGTAAGCTTATTAACTGTGTTTCGAAAACTGGGTATATTAGGTTGTTCATGAGAAGTAGGTTAGACATTAGACTAGATCAGTGGCTCCCAACCATTACGAGACCATTACCCCTGAGCATAATCAGATACTAGCTAGTTAACCCCTCACCCCCCACAACCATACGTATTAGCGCCTAACTAAACTTTGATATGAAAAAGAACTTTCTTTGGGCACTCGTTTTTAAAATGACGAAAGATGATAACTTATTGTTTTGTAAGCATTTTATTAAAAAACGAACTAATGAGTGAATGAGACAATGGCTACTGCTTACTTCCAACAAACTTTCTTTTATAGAATGGCTAGTTGACAAATCCACCATTGCCCGGATCTTCATTTTGTCAGTTTTCTATTAGAAACGAAACGTTATGTGTACTCCTGCAATAGACTCCCAGACAGTTTCTGTACGCTAGGCGCAGTTACAACGCGATTTTGCAAACGTCTCTCTGGCAACGTCTCTTCATAGCTGTATATACGTTACCGTTTTCGGCTACAGTAGTTTGCTCTTTGCAGGTGAAAGCTGTTGAAAAGTTGCCAGGCGTCAGAGATATAGTTAATTGACTCAACTGTAGGGGTGTCTTAGTAATAAAGAGTAAATGCACTACAACTTCATGCATGATGGAGCACTCCTTCACTCATCTCATTGCTTATCGCGTCGTAACTCCTGAACTATGATAGGTAGGCGGTTCTTACCCTAACAGCGATTGTTGTCTGACAGTAAGGGGTATGTGTACCACGTTTGCCTTGATATCGCTCCAGTGGTATAGAAGGAGATGTGGAACATACATACACACACACGTACATACACACATCCATTTTTATAATATGTATGTATGAAGCTATTATCTGTACATCTCGAGTGCTATCTACAACTCCTTCTCAGAAAAGAAAACATATTGAGGGTAGACACTTGTTACAGTACATGGTTGCTCTACAGTACTCCTCTCCCAAGAAACTTTATACACTCCTTGAAACCCTACAGTCAGTTCCATAAGGAACTGTATGCAGTTATCTACATGAAATAAAAGACACTATTATTAATATATGTTTAAATGAAAATACTTGTTATTACTGTACTGAAGAGCCAAAGAAAGTAGTACACCTGCCTAATATTGTGTAGGGCGCTCGCGAGCACGCAGAGGTGCCGCAACACAACATGGCATGCACTCGACTAATTTCTGAAGCAGTGCTCCAGGGAACTGACACCATGATCCCTGCAGGGCTGTCCATAAATCCGTAAGAGTATGAGGGGATGAAGATCTCTTCTGAACAGCACGTTTCAAGTCATCCCACATTTGCTCAATAATGTTCATGTCTGGGGAGTTTGGTGGCCAGTGAAAGTATTTAAATTCAGAAGAGTGTTCCTGGAGCCACTCTGTAGCAATTCTGGACATGTGGGGTGTCGCATTGTCCTGCTAGAATTGCCCAAGTCGTCGGAATGCACAATGCACATGAATGGATACAAGTGATCAGACAGGATACTTACGTACGTGTCATCTGCCATAGTCGTATCTAGGCGTGTCAGAGGTCCCGTTTCACTTCAACTGCAGATGCCTGACAGCATTACAGAGCCTCCACCAGCTTGAAGAGTCCTCTATTGACCTGTATGGATTTATAAGTTTGTCCCACACACGTTCATCCGCACGATAAAATTTGAAACGAGACTCGTCCGACCAGGCAACATGTTTCCAGTCATCAACAGTCCAATGAAGATATTGACAGCCTCAGGCGAGACATAAAGCTTTGTGTAGAGGGCCTTTAACTCCGAAAGCCCATGTCGATTATGTTTCATTGAATGGTTTGCACACTGATACTTGTTGATGGCCCAGCATTGAAAGCTGTAGCAATTTGAGGAAGGGCTGCACTTCCGCCACTTTGAACGATCCTCTTCAGTCGTCGGTGCTCTCATTTTTGCAGGATCTTTTCCCGCAGCAGTGATGTCGGGATTTGATGTTTTACCGGATTCCTGATATTCACGGTATACGGGAAAATCCCCCACTTCATCGCCACCTCGAAGATGGTGTGTCCCATCGCTTGTGCGCCGACATGACACCACGTTAAGATTCACTTAAATCTTGATAATCTGTCATTGTAGCAGCAGTAAACGATCTAACAACTGCGCCTTTTTTTTTTCTTTATTGAATTTCAATTCCCCATCCGGAGTGGGCTGACAGCAGTATAGGTGCAGAACAGGGAGACATTTAAAACACCATATAGGTGAATATATGGCGAAATATAGAGTTAAAAAAGGGGAAAGACTCAAAAATGGAGAGAAAAAAACGAAAAAGTTGTGTACATAAAAAATCACACACTGTGATGATTAAAAGAACACAAGACGAAGTATGGCTGGAGTATAAAAGTTGCTATGGGTGGCGTATCGCAGAACAATCACGGACAGCATCACTATGTACAAGTCCAGCACACAATTAAAATCACAGCACTTGACATCTCTGTGGAACAGAACCGAACACAACACTGACTTAGCACACTGATGATGAAGAATAAACTGAGAGGATCTGCCAGGGTTAGGGATATGAGGAATAAGGGAAGAAAGGGGGGGAAAATGAGCGGTGCTAGAGAGGGTGAAGGGAAGGGGAGATGGAGCAGGGGAGCGAGCCAAAGGAGGATGGGGAAGGAAAGACAGGAAAGGGAAACAGCTGAGGAGAGGGTGGAGAGTCTCGGGGGGGAAGGAGGAAAACCTGCTCTTGGGGAAGGAAGAGAGAGAAAAGGGGGGGCTGGGGAGAAGGGGAACAAGGCTAGGCTACAGTTGGTAGGAATGGTAGACGTCACGACGAAGTGCACCATCTGGGAGGGGAAGTGCTGGAAATTGCCCTGATGAAGGAGATGTAGGGCGTGGTGGAGAAGAGGAGGGATACAGCGATAGGGGCATAGCAATAAGGGGTTGGAGAGGAAGGAGGACACCAGGGGGTGGGGGCATCAAGCCTGCAGACACTGTAAAGGATGTGGATATCTTGGAGGAAAAGGAAGAGATGGGGGAAGGGGATGAGGTCATACAGGAGTCGTGTGGGCGACAGAAGGATGGTACAGAACACAAGGTACAGCATGTGACACTCTAGGATTTTTAGGGCCACATAAAAGTGGGGTGGGGGTGGTGGGAGGTGGAGACCCAGGCAACGCTGGCAAAACAGAGGGTAAGACAGATGAGCGATTTGTACACGTGGAGGATGGTGGATGGATGCAACCCCCATGTCTGGCCAGACAGGAGTTGCAGGAGGCAGAGGAAGGTACGGGCTTTCTGCTGGATGGTTGGGAGATGATGGGTGCTGGTGAGGTGACGGTCGAGGGTGAGGCCATGGTATCTCAGGGTGGGGGTGAGTTGGATGGGACGACAGTAAATCATTAGGTAGAAATCATGGAGACGGAAGGAGCAGGTTGTGTGAACCTTGAAGGAGTTAATATGAGGGAACCACTGGTTGCACCAGGTGGTGAACCGGTCAAGGTGGGTTTGGAGGGTACATTGGTACCATTGAAGGATATGATACAGAGCCAGGAAGGCAGTGTCATCAGCATATTGGAGGAGGCGTACAGGTGGGGGTGGCTTGGGCATATTGGTGGTGCATAGGAAATAGAGGAGAGGCGAGAGGACGAAGCCTTTGGGCACGCCAATGGTGTGATAAAGGACATGGGTGTCAGTATCACTGAGGGTAACATAGGAAGGACGGCGTGAGAGGAAGGAAGTGACCAGACGGAAAAATTGATAGGCAGGGCGGATGCATATTGCACCGTGTAGCATCCTGCTGAGATCGAGAAGGCAAAGACTACTATTTGGCTCTGAAATTTCACAGATTTTTCCTTCATATCTAAATGGAAAATAGTATTTTCTTTTACCGTTTGAGGAATAGATAAACACACCTACGGAATAAGACGTCTATCGTTCTTCCGAGTCTGCTTCAGTAAATTTGTCATGTAAAACTAAATGTAGTCTCAGAGAGGTCGCCACAGGTTTTGTTCGTGCACGAAGAAAGGATAATCTCTGGTGTGATGTTACGTAGCTGAGGCAGGGAGTGAATACCATCCAGGTGTACCACAACCATAATTATATCGTGCTGATGAGGGAAGAGAGGGCTGTTCCCTGTTCCGCACGCCAGAGGGTTAGACCGCTCTTTTTTTTTTTTTTTTTTTTTTTTTGCGACGCGATAATGGCACGTAGGAGGAAGCGAAGTGGAAAGGTTTGGGGATGCATATCTTTACTGCCCTTTAGAAGTTCACATCCATCTTGATAACAAAAGAGCGCAAAACCTGCCGCCGCGTTATGGAAACGTGAGTAGCCAAACAAGACGAAGATACAGTATTTACTATCATCGCACCCGGCAATGCTAAAACTGTGGTTTAGTAGAATCGCCGAAAATTGGTTTCTATAAATGGGTCATAATTGTGATTTGGATATAGAGTCCGTAGCACAGAACCTAGAAAGGGGAAATACTCGCTCTTACCCCGTTTGAGGACGTTGAAAACTTTTGAGAATGTTCGAAGCTGAACACTGTGAAACAATACGTATCGATAACGACAATTATTATGAATTTAGAGTTCACTGTGCTACATAACAGAACCATTTAAAAGATTCTATTTATTACAGCAAAGGAATTATTTCATGAATATTAAAAATACTTCCTAGAGTTCTAAAAAAATGTATTTGTCTAGTTACAAAATCGTTTTCCTCTTTCTCAGGCCATCTTCAGGTAACACAATGCGGTTGTCACCTGAATATGGCGTGAGAAGCCGAAAGCCGGTTCGTCATCAAATAAATACAATTTTACAGGACATTTTGGAGTGTTTTCCATTTTGATAATATTATCATGTTCTGGCAGCACCGACGGAAAATGCATTTAATATTATAAAATTATTTCAGTGTTTCAAATAGGCTGTCAGACAGGTATATATTTAAATTAATCGTAAATAAAGATATATACAATTTTTTGTGCTTGTGATATCACTTGGCAGTGAACTGAAAATTTTACCCCATTTTGTACGAGTATCGAATATTTCAGCTCAGAGTGGAGATCGTCTTTCCTTCTAAAGTTATGATCATGGTGATGGCAGTCAATTTCATACTGAGCAGGGCTATAAATGACAAAACACTCTGGTAGTACATGTTGGAGATATTGTAGTCAGCCGGCCACTGTGGCCGAGCGTTTCTAGGCGCTTCAGTCCGGAACCGCGGGACCACTACTGTCGCAGGTTCGAATCCTGCCTCGGGCATGGATGTGTGTGATGTCCTTAGGTTTAAGTAGTTCTAAGTTATAGGGGACTAGGGGACTGATGACCTCAGATGTTAAGTCCCATAGTGCTCAAAGCCATTTGAAACATTTTTGTTGTAGTCATTATACCGATTTGTTTGTAAAAATTGCACCACGAGTTCGAGGACGACTCCACTCATGATTCGAACTACTCTTTGCTGTACTTTAAAGATCTCTTTTGATGCTGACACGGTGGCACACCGGACACGCATTCTAAAGCTCGGTGATTCAGACTCTCGTCAGGTTAGGTTTGTGTGATTTCCTTCAGTTGCTTCGACAGGACATTAAACCCTAAAGATCTCAAATGAATGATTAACTTACAGAGTTTTCAGGCACTAGAACAATAGTACTTTGCCGAAATGTAACTTCATACTGCCAGCGGTGTCGCTAGGAGTGGGTTTAAACAAACCGTTCCTCACACATTAATTACTCTCGTATGGCAGACAGCACATAAAACTGACACCCGTCATTCTACGAAACTAGAAATAACGCACAGAGGTAACAATTGCTTAAAGAACTCCGTACAAGGTGTTGCAGGAGTAATGGTCAACACTCAGGACTACGGCAGGAACGATCATTTGAAACAAAAGAAACTTTGTACGGACACATGCCCTATTCCGGATGATCTCCAAGGCAGAACGTAATTCATTAACATTGTTATTTATTTCCTGTATTATTCAATACATAGTCAGGTTTACACATGTACAACGGTCAGTAAACAATGGTTCAAATGGCTCTGAGCACTATGGGACTTAATTTCTGAGGTCATCAGTCCCCTAGAACTTAGAACTACTTAAACCTAACTAACCTAAGGACATCACACACATCCATGCCAGAGGCAGGATTCGAACCTGCGACCGTAGCGGTCGCGCAGTTCCAGACTTTAGCGCCTAGAACCTCTCGGCCACTCCGGCCGGCTAGTAAACTTTATAATACGCGTTCTACAACGTATCAGTTTAAAAGTACATATTTTTAAGACATCCACATTTAAGAATTATTGTACATATCAAATTGCAGCTGCTGTACACTTAACAAAACTCCAACTCCAATGCAGTTTTACATTCTGGAGAGAACATGTTGTGCTGCTTGATTGAGTGCGTCTGCTCATTCCCTAAAGAGGGAAGCGTCCACTATGAGACCAATCATTTCATCTCTCGCATTTACTTTTCGTTTATACAATCCAGACCTCATACGACCTCAAGAGCAGAAACCTATTGAAGTAAGGTCTGGCGATCTTGGTGGCCAGTTAATTGTACTACCACGACCAATCCAGCAATTAGGGTAAGAGCGTTTGAGATGTTCCTTCACACGTCTGGTAAAATGTGGAGGGGTTCTGTCCTGCTGAAAGTTCAGTGCAGTTCGCGTGGCTGAAGTAATACCCTCAAGGTGTTCAACAAAAGAATTTTCCAAAAAATGCATATAATTCTGTCCCATCATTCTCTGCTCTAAAGCGACTGGACCTATCAACATGTTACCGAACACGCCGCTACAAACACTGATCGAAGAATGAACTTCGGAATTGGTTTCCACTGTAGCTTGTGGATTTTCCTGCCACCACCAATGATAATTACGTATCTTGTTGATTCTACTCCGTGTAAGCGAGCTTCATCGGTGAATAGTATTAATGGATGACAATTGTCATTTAAAGAGTGTCTATTACTCAAGTTGTGTTGTATAGACGCCAATGTGAAGATTGTGGACAAGCAGTATGTGAAATGAGTACAAGTTTTTCTTATGTAATATTCGCCATACACGTGTTCGTGGGGCAATATTTTTTTTTTACTTTCTGGAAGTCTTTTTGTGTCTGATTTTTTTAAAATTTTTGATTTAAGTTTTATTTTTCCTTTTTAAAACTTTCTAGTAGACACCGTACGATCGACATTCTACTCCCTAATTCACACAAGTACTTTACGGGACGAAACACGAAATTACGACTGGAGATCTTTTTAACTTATGGTGTTTACGTTTTTCTTTTTGTAATTCATACATGTATATGTACAGTCCAATATTTCTGAAACTTCGAGGAGATGTTCATCAAATAAGGGGCATTAGTGGTTATACTCTCAATGCGTTCGGAACTGATGTCCACATAGACACGAGATTTGCTCCCCAGTGGCTCGTGTTTTCTCCTGTTTAGGACGTAGCGTGGAAGCAGACAGATCCGAAGGTTGTCTTAAGAATTTCTTGGAAAGCATGAAGCGCATTCTGCATCAATTCATTATCGTTGCTGAATGGAGGCTAGTATGAAGGATTACACTTCCTATCGTATCCTAGGCGTGCTCTATGGGCAACAGATCAGGGGACAAGGTTTCGTACACTCCTCAAGACGTTTATGGCGTACACTGCATTTCAGAATGAAGCATTGTGCTGTTGAAATTTTACATTATCGAAGCTCTTATGTGAAGGCTATGACAATAACGTTTACAATTCTTCCCACATGTTGGTAACTATTCAGCCGCCTTTCAACAATTACCAAATTGGTTCTGTTGTTATAACCAATATCTCCCGATACCGTCTTTAAGCCAGCCGATGTGGCCGAGCGGTTCTAGGCGCTCAGTCCGGAACCGTGCTGCTGCTACAGTCGCAGGTTCGAATCCTGCCTCGGGCATGGATGTGTGTGATGCCATTAGGTTAGTTAGGTTTAAGTAGCTCTAAGCATAAGGGATTGATGACCTCAGATGTTAGGTCCCATAGTGTTTAGAGCCATTTGAACCATTTGATACCGTGATTCTAGCACTTGGAGAGGTATGGGGCTCGCGAGTCGCTGCTTCCTGCGACGTTTCACACGTTGCCTCGGACGCGATGGCCTCAATCTGACCGCCACAAACTGAAGCGAGACTCATCCCCGAACACCATAGGGTGGCACTCAATGTCCTGGTCGACTTTGGCTCCACATTCCGCACGTTTCTATTGTGTGTAGTACGGCCTCACTGGTAAACGACGCATGGCATATCGAGATACCAATCCTTCTTCACGGATGTTCTTGGTGACACTCTGGCCTGTAACATCTGCACGAATTTCACCTATTGTCATCCGTCTCTTCGCGAGAGTAAGTCGACAATCCTAAGATCTTCTGGCGGTGTCGTCCCTGTGGAAGGACCCATGCCCACTCCTCTTACAATATTGTTGTACTGAGTCCGCCTCGTCACGGCATGTTCTGCAGTAATTTCACTACAGCCAACAGTCCGTTCGATCCGTCGTTATGTTGCACCCGCGTCCCTAATGTTAATGATTGGACCTGTCTCAAAGTCAGAAATATAGCGGTAAGAAAGCCGTGCTCGTCCTCTGTGCATGCTGTCTTACGATCTCCATCTGAGGAGTTCCAATAACGGTAAATGCATCCTTAGACACTTAAAAACTTACTCACACAATTACACTACTGGCCAATAAAATTGCTACACCAAGAAGAAATGCAGATGATGAACGGGCATTCATTGGACAAATATATTATACTAGAACTCACAACTGACTACACTTTCACGCAATTTGGGTGCATATATCCAGAGAAATCAGTACTAAGAGCAACCACCTCTGGCCGTAATAACGTTCTTGATACGCCTGGGTATTGAGTAAAACAGTGCTTGGATGGTGTGTACAGGTACAGCTGCCCATGCAGCTTCAACACGATACCACATTTCATCAAGAGTAGTGACTGGCGTATTATGACGAGCCATTTGGTCGGCCACTATTGACCAGACGTTTTCAGTTGGTGAGAGATCTGGAGAATGTGCTGGCGAGGGCAGCAGTCGAACATTTTCTTTGTCCAGAAAGGCCCGTACAGGACCTGCAACATGCGGTCGTGCACTATCCTGCTGAAATGTAGGGTTTCGCAGCGATCTCATGAAGGGTAGAGCCTCGGGTCGTAACGCATCTGAAATGTAACGTCCACCGTTCAAAGTGCCGTCAATGTGAACAAGAGGAGACTGAGACGTGTAACCAATGGCACCCCATACCATCACGCTGGGTGATACGCCAGTATGGCGATGACGAATACACGCTTCCAGTGTGCGTTCAACGCGATGTCGCCAAACACGGATGGGACCATCATGATGCTGTAAACAAAACCTGGATTCATCCGAAAAATGTCGTTTTGCCATTCGTGCACCCAGGTTCGTCGTTGCGTACACCATCGCTGGCGCTCCTGCCTGTGATGCAACGTCAAGGGTAACCGCAGCCATGGTCTCCGAGTTGATAGTCCATGCTGCAGCAAACGTCGTCGAACTGTTCGTGCAGATGGTTGTTGTCTTGCAAACCTCCCCAGGGATCGAGACGTGGCTGCACGATCCGTTACAGCCATGCGGATAAGATGCCTGTCGTCTCGACTGCTAGTGATACGAGGCCGTTGAGATCCAGCACTGCATTCCGTATTACCTTCCTAAACCCACGGATTCCACATTCTGCTGACAGTCATAGCATCTCGACCAACGCGAGCTGCAATGTCGCGATACGATAAACCGCAATAGCATTAGGCTACAATCCGACTTTGATAATCAAAGTCGGAAACGTGATGGTACGCATTTCTGCTCCTTACAAGAGACATCACAACAACGTTTTACCAGGCAACGTCGGTCAACTGCTGTTTGTGTATGAGGAATCGGTTGGAAACTTTTCTCATGTCAGCCCGTTGTAGGTGTCACCACCGGCGCCAACCTTGTGTGAAAGCTCTGAAAAGCTAATCATTCGCATATCACAGCATCTTCTTCCTTTTGGTTAAATTTCACATCTGTAGCACGTCATCTTCGTAGTGTAGCAATTTTATTGGCCAGTAGTGTATTTAGATCTAAGACACCTTTTTTCAGTGTTGAAGATAAACTCGAATGAGGATGAAATTTAAACCTACCTATCAATACACATGTATCAGGTTCGCGCATACCTTCCTAGGGTTTTTGTTTTGCATATTGGTATTCCAGTTGCGATGAGCTTATTTATCGATTGTCATTTCTGATTTGTAGCTCACTATTTCGAAATGAGTTTACATACTGTCATTTTGTCACTTGAAGATAGCGAGTGGCTCTGTGAACGCTAGGAAATGGAGTGTCAAGTGGTGAAATCAGAACACGGAATAAAGTAGATAGAGAGGTAAAAATTGACACACATGCTTGGAATGACAGGGGTTTTTATTAGAACAAAAAAAAGTTCACAAAATGTCCGACAGATGGCGCGTGAAAGATCTCTTGCGCGCGTCGTTTGGTGATGATCGTGTGTTCAGCCGCCACTTTCATCATGCTTGGCCTCCTAGGTCCCCAGACCTCAGTCCGTACGATTATTGGCTTTGGGGTTACCTGAAGTCGCAAGTATATCGTGATCGACCGACATCTCTAGGGATGCTGAAAGACAATATCCGACGCTAATGCCTCACCATAACTCCGGACATGCTTTACAGTGCTGTTTACAACATTATTCCTCGACTACAGCTATTGTTGAGGAATGATGGTGGACATATTGAGCATTTCCTGTAAAGAACATCATCTTTGCTTTGTCCTACTTTCTTATGCTAATTATTGCAATTCTGATCAGATGAAGCGCCATGTGTCGGACATTTTTTACACTTTTGTATTATTTTGGTTCTAATAAAACCCCAGGCCATTCCAAACATGTGTGTCAATTTCTACCTCTCTGTCTACATTATTCCGTGATTTATTCAGTTTTCAAATTTATACTGACTTCAAACTTCCTGGCAGATTAAAACTGTGTGCCCGACCGAGACTCGAACACGGGAACTTTGCCTTTCGCGGACAAGTGCTCTACCATCTGAGCTACCGAAGAACGACTCACGCCCGGTACTCACAGCTTTACTTCTGCCAGTATCCGTCTCCTACCCTCCAAACTTTACAGAAGCTCTCCTGCGAACCTTGCCGAACTAGCACTCCTGAAAGAAAGGATATAGCGGAGACATGGCCTCCCCATAGCCTGGGGGATGTTTCGAGAATGAGATTTTCACTCTGCAGCGGAGTGTGCGCTGATATGAAATTTCCTGGCAGATTAAAACTGTGTGCCCGACCGAGACTCGAACTTGGGACCTTTGCCTTTCGCGGGCAGGTGCTCTACCATCTGAGCTACCGAAGCACGACTCACGGCCGGTACTCACAGCTTTACTTCTGCCAGTATCCGTCTCCTACCTTCCAAACTTTACAAAAGCTCTCCTGCCAACCTTGCAGAACTAGCACTCCTGAAAGAAAGGATATTGCGGAGACAAGTTTGTATTAACCTTCTCGATCTCGGACTTTACTGTGGTCATGTCTGCTTTCATATTAGTCATGTCTGATTGTAGCGTTTGTAAACTTGACAGGCCGGCCGCGGTGGTCTCGCGGTTCTAGGCGCGCAGTCCGGACCGTGCGACTGCTACGGTCGCAGGTTCGAATCCTGCCTCGGGCATGGATGTGTGTGATGTCCTTAGGTTAGTTAGGATTAAGTAGTTCTAAGTTCTAGGGGACTAATGACCACAGCAGTTGAGTCCCATAGTGCTCAGAGCCATTTTTAAACTTGACATTTTAGTCTCTAAACCCGACATTTTTGGATTTATGTCTGCTTTCATTGCATTCATGCTTGTTTGTATAGTTTCTGCTAAGGCTCGAAATAAGGCTTGCATATCTTCCCTATTCACTTCCGGCCTACGCCTGTCAGCATCTACGTCCGTACTACGCGTTTTTTTTTTTTTTTTTTTGGTCATCAGTCTACTGACTGGTTTGATGCGGCCTCCCACGAATTCCTTTCCTGCGCTAACCTCTTCATCTCAGAGTAGCACTTGCAACCTATGTCCTCAATTATTTGCTTGACGTGTTCCAATCTCTGTCTTCCTCTACAGTTTTTGCCCTCTACAGCTAACTCTAGTACCATGGAAGTCATTCCCTCATGTCTTAGCAGATGTCCTATCATCCTGTCCCTTCTCCTTATCAGTGTTTTCCACATATTCCTTTCCTCTCCGATTCTGCGTAGAATCTCCTCATTTCTTACCTTAACAGTCCATCTAATTTTCAACATTCGTCTATAGCACCACATCTCAAATGCTTCGATTCTCTTCTGTTCCGGTTTTCCCACAGTCCATGTATCACTACCATACAATGCTGTACTCCAGACGTACATCCTCAGAAATTTCTTCCTCAAATTAAGTCCGGTATTTGATATTAGTGGACTTCTCTTGACCAGAAATGCCTTTTTTGCAATAGTGAGTCTGCTTTTGATGTCCTTCTTGCTCCGTCCTTTATTGGTTATTTTACTACCTAGGTAGCAGAATTCCGTAACTTCATTGACTTCGTGACCATCAATCCTGATGTTAAGTTTCTCGCTGTTCTCATTTCTACTACTTCTCATTACCTTCATCTTTCTCCGATTTACTCTCAGATCATACTGTGTACTCATTAGACTGTTCATTCAGTTCAGCAGATCATTTAATTCTTCTTCACTTTCACTCAGGATAGCAATGTCATCAGCGAATCGTATCATTGATATCCTTTCACCTTGTATTTTAATTCCACTCCTGAACCTTTCTTTTATTTCCATCATTGCTTCCTCGATGTACAGATTGAAGAGTAGGGGCGATAGGCTACAGACTTGTCTTACACCCTTCTTAATACGAGCACTTCGTTCTTGATGGTCCACTCTTATTATTCCCTCTTAGTTGTTGTACATATTGTATATGACCCGTCTCTCCCTGTAGCTTACCCCTACTTTTTTCAGAATTTCGAACGCTTTTTCCAGATCGACAAATCCTATGAACGTGTCTTGCTTTTTCTTTAGCCTTGCTTCCATTATTAGCCGTAAAGTCACCATTGCCTCTCTCGTGCCTTTACTTTTCCTAAAGCCAAACTGATCGTCACCTAGCGCATTCTCAATTTTCATTTCCATTCTTCTGTATATTATTCTTGTAAGCAGCTTCGATGCATGAGTTGTCAAGCTGATTGTGCGATAATTGTTTTGTTGCCACTTCCCCTAATGATTTTAGAAATTCTGATGGAATGTTATCTATCCCTTCTGCCTTATTTGACCGTAAGTCCTCCAAAGCTCTTTTAAATTCCGATTCTAATACTGGATCCCCTATCTCTTCTAAATCGACTCCTGTTACTTCTTCTATCACATCAGACAAATCTTCACTCTCATAGAGGCTTTCAATGTATTCTTTCCACCTATCTGCTCTCTCCTCTGCATTTAACAGTGGAATTCCCGTTGCACTCTTAATGTTACCACCGTTGCTTTTAATGTAACCAAAGGTTGTTTTGACTTTCCTGTATGCTGAGTCTGTCCTTCCGACAATGGTATCTTTTTCGATGTCTTCACATTTTTCCTGCATCCATTTCGTCTTAGCTTTCCTGCACTTCCTATTTATTTCGTTCCTCAGCGACTTGTATTTCTGTATTCCTGATTTTCCCGGAACATGTTTGTACTTCCTCCTTTCATCAATCAACTGAAGTATTTCTTCTGTTACCCATGGTTTCTTTGCAGCTACCTTCTTTGTACCTATGTCTTCCTTCCCAACTTCTGTGATGGCCCATTTTAGAGATGTCCATTGCTCTTCAACTGTGCTGCCTACTGGGCTATTCCTTATTACTGTATCTATAGCGTTAGACAACTTCAAACGTATCTCGTCACTCCTTAGAACTTCCGTATCCCACTTCTTTGCGTATTGATTCTTCCTGACTAATGTCTTGAACTTCAGCATATTCTTCATCACTACTATATTGTGATCTGAGTCTATATCTGCTCCTGGGTACGCCTTACAATCCAGTATCTGATTTCGGAATATCTGTCTGACCATGATGTAATCTAATTGAAATCTTCCCATATCTCCCGGAATTTTCCTAGTATACCTCCTCCTCTTGTGATTCTTGAACAGGGTATTCGCTATTACTAGCTGAAACTTGTTACAGAACTCAATTAGTCTTTCTCCTCTTTCGTTCCTTGTCCCAAGCCCATATTCTCCTATAACCTTTTCTTCTACTCCTTCCCCTACAACTGCATTCCAGTCGCCCACGACTATTAGATTTCCGTCCCCCTTTACATACTGCATTACCCTTTCAATATCCTCATATACTTTCTCTATCTGTTAATCTTCAGCTTGCGATGTCGGCATGTATACCTGAACTATCGTTGTCGGTGTTGGTCTGCTGTCGATTCTGATTAGAATAACCCGGTCACTAAACTGTTCACAGTAACACACCCTCTGCCATACCTTCCTATTCATAACGAATCCTACACCTGTTATACTATTTTTAGCTGCTGTTGATATTACCCGATACTCATCTGACCAGAAATCCTTGTCTTCCTTCCACTTCACTTCACTGACCCCTACTATATCTAGATTGAGCCTTTGCATTTCCCTTTTCAGATTTTCTAGTTCCCATACCACGTTCAATTTTCTGACATTCAACGCCCCGACTTGTAGAACATTTTAGAACTAGCACTCCTGAAAGAAAGTATATTGCGGAGACATGGCTTAGTCACAGCCTGGGGGAGGTTTCCAGAATGAGATTTTCACTCTGCAGCGGAATGTGCGCTGATATGAAACTTCCTGGCAGATTAAAACTGTGTGCCCGACCGAGACTCGAACTCGGAACCTTTGCCTTTTGCGAGCAAGTGCTCTACCATCTGAGCTACCGAAGCACGACTCACCCTCAGGCTGTGGCTAAGCCATGTCTCCGCAATATCCTTTCTTTCAGGAGTGCTAGTTCTACAAGGTTTGCAGGAGAGCTTCTGTAAAGTTTGGAAGGTGGGAGACGAGATACTGGCAGAAGTAAAGCTGTGAGTAGCGGCCGTGAGTCGTGCTTCGGTAGCTCAGATGGTAGAGCACTTGCCAGCGAAAGGCAAAGGTGCCAAGTTCTAGTCTCGGTCGGGCACACAGTTTTAATCTGCCAGGAAGTTTCATATCAGCGCACACTCCGCTGCAGAGTGAAAATCTCATTCTTATACTGACTTTTTTATCACCTGGTACATTCCAATTGTCCTACGTTTGGTTGTTCTTGAAAAACTGATAGAGTTACTGGCGATAAATATTTTGGGAAAAGAAACAAATAGGCTGCTGTTGGAAAGGTAGGCCTCCATCTTACACAGGTTAAGCAATCACTAATAAAAAAATACTTATATACATGTTGAAGCAGATGTCCATTTTATAGGGTCTTAAAGATTTGAGACCATTCCCTTAATCACATTTATAGCATTCCATAACGCTGGAAGACGTTTAAAAAAATTATATCTTTTTTTCTTACCCTTTAATTGCTATTATTGGCCACACACTAAAAGACACATCACGTAAGATTTCAGAGCGAGAATATGTGTAAACCACAATGAGACCAATGCTCTGACTATCTAATGAAACAAGAACTCTACTGTGCATGGAGGTATACCTATATGCTGTTCTGTTTCTATGACATTTCCATAGTCGTTCACTTTGTTGAGATGCACAGTGTACTATAGCATGACACGTAAGTAAGGTTCTTGTACAAGTGAACATTAAAAATGTTGTGTTTATGAATTGAAAGCTGAAAATGACACGAACAAGAAGCAGTGCCAGTAAGCAAACAAGTATTAGTTTCAGAGTTCCAGCTTCATTTGCTATCGATATAAATAAGTAAAACTAGAATAAACTGCATTACGAAAGCATCCTTTTCACATCACATACATCTCTTCGTTATTAAAATATATCAGCAAAAACAAATTGTATTAACGAGGCCAAATGTGTCGTATTACTAGAGCAAAAACTCACTCAAGATCAGAAAAAGGAGTGAAATTCCTTCCTGACACTATGGCGTTCATGTAAGAACTGTAATTTTTTGTATTTAAAGTAGCTGTTTATGCAAATAGTAGTCTACTAATGTTTTGGGCTACTGGAAATGGTGGCGGGCTCCGCCCACTCTTGCTTCAAAACAATATACAGCGCCCATATAAAGTACAGCGTCTGTAGCGCCATGTCCTTTTTTTTTTTTTTTTTTTTTACCTCCATGGTCACGACCCTTATGCTCATTTCCGTTATACACTGCGACAGCACACTTCTGCATACGATATCAGATGAGTGTGAACAGTATTGTTGACACTGATACGTAACAGAGTTTTTACAACAGCAGTTGTTCGTAGTAGCATGAAAATAGGCAATAGCTAAAGAATGACATCCATTTATCCTTCTGTAGTTTACAAAGGATTCTGGTAGGTTTGAAATGGTTTATAACAAGGCAGTTTATTTACGACTTTCATATAACCTAGATATATTTACTGAAGAAAGTCATTTTCTCTTAAGAAAAAGAGAATGGCGAGTGAACAGCAGAAGTCTTGACTGACCTGGTTCAGAAAGATGCTGTGTATCTACTCAAAAACGTGAACTTTGTTCACTAACATTCCAGTCAAGTTAGACAGTGTAGCACAATGGAACACTGTATGGAATACGTTGTCTGCGGCAGGTGCCTGAGTGGGGAATGTGTGGAGAGATAGATGGAAAGTGTAGCTAACGGTTGCAAATAAAACAGTTTTGATTTTCGTTGTGGTTCCCATTTCGCGACCTATCGTTCCTTACTTTCCGAATAGCCCTCGTAATACGTCAAAACTAATAAAACTGTTTCCCCAGCACAGAAGAAACCAGGTTCATAAATGGTAAGATTCTTCAACACAGTCGCTTTTTAAGCAAAAGTAATTTCATTTACAAAAACTATTCGCGTATTAGAAATTCAACTGAAGTATAAGAATATGCGAATCGTGAGACGCCGTACAAAATTGGTACGTGTCAAGGGAAGTGTCTATGACAATAAGAACAGACAATAACAGAAATATGTTTCTCATGGGTGAAATACGTGTTTATGATCTCTTGATTTCAGATGAGTAAGATGCAGTTATACACTTATTCGAAAATATTTCATTAATCTCACGGCTCGCTTTCTCGCCGTTAGGGGTGCTGGTGTGGTTCTATCAGACGGTAACAACTATTACATTAGCGAGTGTCGCGACAGTAATGTGTTAGACTGCGATACTACTGCATGTAATCCTCGACTACGAACTTTCCCACACTATTTATGTCGCTCTTCGATATCTGATTCGTCGATTGGAAAGACACAGCAGAACGAGGAGCACCTCAGGAGATGTGCAGTGCATCTCTGGCCTACTATACAACCCGCCAGATTCAGCAGCAGCTAAGACCCCAGCAATGATAGCCTTTATTGTATGACAGCAGCAACGTCTAAAACAGTGATGAATTCAAGGGGTGGTCCAAGGAGGGAAAATACCCCCTAGAAGATAAAAATTCCGCCTGAGAAATTCAAATCTATTTGTGGATAACATTAAAAGTCAAAATAACGTTTGAACTTAAACTGCCGGGCGGTGTGGCCGTGCGGTTCTAGGCGCGTCAGTCTGGAACCGTGTGACCGCTACGGTTTGCAGGTTCGAATCCTGCTTCGGGCATGGATGTGTGTGATGTCCTTATGTTAGTTAGGTTTAAATAGTTCTAAGTTCTAGGGGATTGATGACCACAGATGCTGAGTCCCATAGTGCTCAGTGCCATTTGAGCCATTTTGAACTTAAACTGCCGTCTGGGCTGGAGTAATCTAACAACTAATAAGCTGGCACTGTTTTGACAAAATTCAACTGCGCCGGCAGCGTGTTAACTCTGCATATGCTGATACGCGCAAGAAGGCAGATTCAGCACTACACAGCTTCCATGGTTGAAATGAATTTCAACTTCTTGTATACAGCTGTTTTGAAAGTAACTCAGTCTACAGCTTACTTTGGGAAAGTGACATGATTATGCAATGTGCGTGCGGTCTTCGTCAATTTCTCGTACAAAAAAAGCGTTACTTCCGAAAAGCAATTTGGAAAAAAAGAACTTTATTTACTTTCTTTTTTAATAAAAGACAGCGTACTGCAGATGGCTGAGATGAGTGTGTGTCTACTGAAAGAATTGCTAGTGAATGTGAAGGTGAACTGCATACTGAAACTTCACTTATTCTTCCTCAGTTTTCGAACGACAATTGTACTATTTGTGACTCATCCTTAGTTATAAACCTAAAAAAAGTATTGAACGCCAGATTAAATAGCGACAAAAATGGGAATGTATGTACAGTCGGCTGTACTTTGGCCACGATCGGGGTGCAAAGTGTGTTATATGCATTTAAAAACGGTGTCGAAACTCTACAAAAAGCAATGTGAGTAGTAAGTACCTTTCACTAAATTTAGAAAAGCTACTGGAAGCACGAAAAAGCTGTAAAAGAAAGCAATTTCAGAGACGTGTTTTAAGGCCTTTGCACTTTAAAACTGAAAATTACAGATATTAAATGCTCCAAATGTTAATCGCGAAGTAATGTCTTCTTCAGTTCGTATGTGTATTTCCTTAGTATTGAAGAACACCCCCACACAACAAAAGAGGAATCTCTAATTCGTAAGATAGTATTAAAAAGCTACATTAATATTGAAAACTGGGTTAATTTCAGAGTGAAAGGTCCATATACACTGAAGAGCAAAACATTATGAATACTGTCCATCACGAGGTCGTGTGCTGCCTGGTCGCGCAGAAGGCACTTGACACGGTAAGACAGATATGTGAGTTGGGCAGAGACAAATGGGGAACCATTCTAGCGACGGTAAGTTGCGCAAATGCGCAAACTAGCCGACTTAAGCTTTTTACAAAAGCCAGATGTTGCGGCCAAGTGCCTGGGAGCGAGCATATCGGAAACGGCGAAGCTGTTCGCGTGCTGCTGTGGTGTTCTTCTATGGAAAGAGGTTGAAGCACGCTGAAACCACGAGTAGGCGACGAGAAGTTGGACGCCCAAACTTCATCACCCATATCTTATCACAGAATATTGGAATCGGAGGCTTTCCCACTCTCTAAAGCAGGATATGTGGTGGTCTGTGGCAGATCTGATGATAGAGTACAGTGCTGGCGCAGGCACAAGTGGTTTGGAGGACACCGTTTAGTGAACAGCCTTGAGCATGGTGTACCGCAGCAGAGGACCCGTACGTGTTCCCTTGTTGGCCTAACAACATTCCCAGACATGATTACAGTATGCACAGGATCATCAAGTAGGACCGGGGATAAATGGAATCGTGTCGCCTGATCGGATGAGTCACATTTATTTTTCAACCAGGTGGATGCCCGAGCTCAGATACGCTGTCATCCAGGGGAATGGCTGCTCGAAACATGCAGCGCGCCACGGACGCAGGCCTTTGAAAGCAGTGTTATGTTATGCGAACGTTCATCTGGGATTCCAGGGAAGCTGCGGTAGTAATCGAAGGCACCATGATACCTGTGAACTAAGGGAACATTATTAGGGACCACCTTAACCCGTTATCCTTGATGTCTTCCTTAACAGCAATGGGATATTCCAGCAGGATAACTATCCGTGTCACAAATCCATAATCGTGCTGCTGTGGTTTCAAGAGCATGATAGTGAATTCACGTTGATGTCTTGGTCATCAAATTCGACTTATCTGAATCCGACGAAACCCAAATGGAACGCTATCGGGCGTCAGCTCCACGCCCTCGAACCAACCGCATGTAAACTACGGCAAGTGTGTGACCTGTGAGTAACATATGCTAATGCACACTTCTGCAAACCTGTCAAGTATGGAAACCTATCAAGTGCTTCTATAACACATGGCACGCAGAATCAGTGCTGAATTTCGTTACAGTAGTGGACCAACGTGCTTTAAAGTAGGCGGTCATAACGTGTTGGTTCATCAGTGTATCTTAGCAAGTATACTGGGGATGAGAAACCTACAGAAATTTTCATTGATAACGACAGATATACTGTAAAGAACACTCGACTTTTTAGTAAACGTAGGCCTACGTTATTCCGTACAATAATATTGTTTTATTGATTCTCATAATTTTATTCTTTAAGATAAGTAATTAATTTTGCTACACCTACCTGGTGCTTACATTATTTAATTAAGTATTAAGGGAAATTTCTACATATTAGTAACATTGCTATTTATTATTTTATCAATAAAATCTGAAGCCTGTAAGCTTTTCCCCCTCCCTCCCCCGTGAACTTAATATTCCCTCCCCTCACCGGCCAAAGTAGCCGAGCGGTTCTAGGCGCTACAGTCTGGAACCGCGCGACCGCTACAGTCGCAGGGTCGAATCCTGCCTCGGGCATGGATGTGTGTGATGTTCTTAGGTTAGTTAGGTTTAAGTAGCTTTAAGTTCTGGGGGACTGATGACCTCAGTAGTTAAGTCCCATAGCGCTCACAGCCATTTTTTCCCCTTCCCTCCAGCCCCTCCCTTGAGGAAAACGGCTGTATTCACCAGTGGTCTCGAGGGCTTCGTTGATAACGTACCAAAATAGATCAGAGCATATTGCAATACATTGGATGAAGCAGTACGGTAGCCTACTGAGAGTTACCGAGAAGTATATTTTGATTTCGCAGATATGCAAAGAAGATGTTCACTTTCGACCAGTCTCCCTTTCTTTTTGTGACTGTTCTGATTTTATTAAGTGGTAAAGTTAGTTTGGTTATTTTCATGTGTTGTTGCTTCACTCCCTACTTCCCTTGAATCAAGCCAACACACAATAATGAGTATGCAGGAAGTGAGAAACCTATTCTCAGTGCTTTCTTTATTTTCCAGAAAGCCAGCTCGTCATGTTGTGTTACGACATGTTTACTGCTGGTGCAAAAACGACAAGCAACTCTCTTCGATTTGCTTTCCTTATGATGTTACGGCATCCTGACGTCCAGGAACGAGTGCACAAAGAGATAAAGGAAGCAGTTGGTACTGACAGACTTCCAACTCTCGAGAACAAAGACAGGTATTCAGATCAACTCTATACTGATTAACTTATGGGAGAAAGATGTTAAGACTTGACAGCTGGATGATGTTTGTAATTTTGTGGTGCATCTAACCAACTAATCTTAATATTTTCAAGCAGTTTACGAGACACTAATATTAACACATATCAAGACAAAAGAAAGGAACAATGACCCACGAAGGAACTACCCAAATGTGACAGGAATTGGTACATGAGATGTACTTATGCGGATCAACAAATGACAACAATTTCAGAAGGAAATGGATCATAAATTGAATAAGTCAATATCCCGTTGGTCCACTCCTGCCTCTTGTGTCCTCCTGGTGCATATTATGACAAACAATGTCCAATTGGCGAGTTAGATCGCCAAAAACACGAGATGGTTAGAGGAACCTGCCAAAAAAGCACCAACCATTCTCAGTTGGAGAGATATCCAGAGACCTAACTGGCCATGGCAGAGTTTGGCAAGCACGACGACAAGCAGTAGAAACTCTCGCCGTGTGCGGGCAGTCATTGTGTTGCTGAAATGTAAGCCAGGATGGCTTTCCATGAAGGGCAACAAAATGGGTGTGTATATAGTCGATGCACCGCCATGCTTTGAAGGTGCAGCAGATGACAACCAAAGGGGTCCTCCTATGAGAAGAAACGGCACTCCCAGACCATCACTCCTACCTGTCGGACATTGGTGGATGACAGCCAGGTTGGTGTCTCATCGCGGTCTGGATTGTCTCCAGACATTTCTTTGCTGGTAATCGGGGCTCAGATCGAAGCGGGACTCGTCACTGAAGACAATTCTAGTCCAGCCAATGAGACTGTCTGCAGACGTGTTGCCTTCCACGTGGCCCTACAACTGGGAGTGATAGACTGAGATGCCATTTCATTTCATAGCAGGACTTCTTCGGTTATCATCCATAGGACCATTACAACACACAGGTCTGTCCAAAATATTCAATACCCCATTCCTTTTCACTTGCAGCTATGTTTTCTGACCCACTCTCTGGTTGCTTATGGTGGGTCGTTATATGCCACTTGCCCGCTGTGACTGGGTTCAGGGCCCAGAGTGGCTATTAAGACACCACCCCGTTTCCAGACCCCACTCACACCGTTGCCCATGTCCCGCCACGTGGAGGCGGGCTCTTTATTCTTCCTGTACGTACAATTATTATTTCTTGTGGTGCAGCATTTTAAAACAATTACAAATAATATAATGCAATAGGGAAGTGAAGTACAAATGAATTTGGTATTTAAGAATAATTAAAAAGAAGATTAATGGCAAATCATCCTGTTCTTACATTTCAGCAAATTAATGCCCGCCGGGACATGACGAGAGTTTCTACTGCTTGTCTTGTGCTAGCCAAATCTTACCTTGACGAGCACAGTCACCGGCTCCCTCCCTAAATGAGAAAGTTTGGAGCATCATTGGCAGGGCTCTCCAACCAGCTGAGTATTTTGACTATCTAAAGCACCAATTGGACAGAATTTGGCATAATACCTCTTAGGAGGACATGCAGCAACATGATCATTCACTGCCAAGCCGAATAACTGCTTACATGATGGCCAGAGGTGGACCAGCGCGTTACTGACTCTCTTAATTTGTGATTTTTTAGTCTTCAATAATCAATTTTTGCTGATACTGTAATCATTTGTTTGTCTTTACAAGTACATCACAGCTACCAATCTCCACCCCAGTCGGATAATTCCCTCGCGGTGCGTCGTTCTTTTTTTTCGTTTTTTTTTCGTTAGAATGTTTTGTTTTAACTATACAGATAACTAGCCAGCAACAGCTGTTTATAAAATTAATTTTTTAAAGGCGTCTCGCTGCTCGTTCATCTGTTTCCATGTCGACAATATCCTTGTTGCACAGACATCTAAGAAATTTATTTCCATGCCTAATTTTACTTTTCTGTTTTCTGTTACCAATAGCGTGATCCTCCATTTTTTCATAATAATCTGTTTATCTTTATCTCTCTTTTGCATATTTTACAATGCAGTGATTCCTCTATTGATCTTTTTCTGCATAAGAAATTACTAGAATTCCTGTTTGGGTTTTCATCAGTCCATTCTTTCTAGGTCGTTCATCTTAGGCACTTGGGGAGCATGCGCCTTATAGACATTTGTTTCTAATTACCGTCTTTATGTGCAGTTAAAATACGTGTTCGACAAGTAATAAAAGCTAAGCTATGTCTCGTAAAAGGGTGATGCATACATATGAATTACACTACCTTCAAAAAGTCAGCATCCTGAAGAAATGAGACTTCTCCTGAACTGAATTATGGAACTACAGCAAAGTAAAACTTAATCCGAAGACATTTAGCAACGACAGCGAACTTAACATGGAAACATAAAAGTTTCGATATAAGCAGTAGACGTTCCAAATTAAAATTGTAACATAAACGGAAATGTCTTAGATAACGATAAAACCCTTACGAGGTTATGCTTAACGTATGTGTAGTTTCTCTATGAGGCAGTTCAAGATTTTGTGGAGAATGGATTTTACTTGCAGATCCACGAAGGCTGTAACTGTTTAGTGACGGATTTAGCTGCGGTCCATTGATAAAGATAATTAAGATTGATCATATTTATTAATTACGAGAAAATGGAACTAGAGTGCAACATTTAAAAATTAATAATACACAAATGGTTCAGGAGCGCCACATTCAGGAGTGTGAACAAAGTACGTTACAATTACTTTATTTTCATAAAATTTTCTGTTTTCAGTCGTAACTAGTTAATTTCAAATACCCACTACGAAACACAACGACTAAAAAAAATATTTTTCCATACTATAATTAAAATATCAAAATAATTGCATCACCACTATCGTAATGAAAATTACTCAGCATTATTTGTTCCTCGGTTACAGTTATTCTTAATTTGAGGCAAATAAAACATTGTAGGCAGATTATTACAGCAGTGATAAGTTACATAGCATTACCAGACGATGATCTATCTGTCAGAAGTGTCAGCTGTATGTAATCATGAACAGGCAGACACTCGTATGCAATAGTACAGACGTCATGAGTGATGCATGCCTTGCGCCTGTGACAAGATCTGGATATCAGCAAGCTTCCACCGGCTATGACCCATTGATGATCCATGCCCTCAGAAGCATAATACTATGCGACCTCCGAGCTCTAGATCAAGTGCCTTACATGAGTCCTAGCAACCGAAGGTCTGCCATGAAGCGTCATAAGTATGTGTCTGGTATGTAGCGCGTCCTCTTATATTATTAAGTTTTGTTATTGTTATTGTTAGAAAAATCTTTATTCAGTCGGTCGTCGAAATTTCGAAATAAAAGTTATTGTGAATGTCGCTTAATAAATATTTCGTGTGAAGCGCTGTTGCTACACAAGCAAAGATCAATTGTGGAAACTAGGCCACTGAATATTACAAATAATGTTATTAAAGAATTCCGCCGACTGGCTAAATCAAATAAGAGGGCACGTACATTTGCGAATGAGTGGTCAAAAAAAACTGAATACTCTGTAGGAAATGAGTCTTAAATATAGTTAAAACTTAATACTGTGTAGGAAATGATTCTTAAATATTGTTACGCTTGTATACACTCAAATGTATGCGAAGATACGAACGGGATAGAGGCACGTACATTTTGAGTGCAATCATCCCCCGTGGCCTGGATAAAAAGAATTACAGTTAAATGCATTTATGCGTCTTAGAAAGTAATTGCGTGGCCGTCGAAATTAAATGAAAAGAAAGACTGCAGCTTCTGAATGTCGCGGCAAATATATTGAAATTGACGGTAGCGCCCACGAAAGGAAAAAGATGAACACATTCACCTACGTCTGTTGTTGAGCAGCGTCGCCGTGAAGATCGTCGCCTCCATCTAAATTCTCTGCATAAAATGAAAATAATAGTAATAATTTTCCAGAATTTCAGGAGCTGGAACCCATGGTACCACAAATGACGAAGTCACTCGGCTTCAACATCACTTTCATTACTTAACCGAATTTTATTAGTAAGAAATGGCACAACACGTCTTAACACTAGGACAGGATAACAGCGAAAGGTAACTTATTGTAAAACTAATAAACGAAGAGCGTATAGCTTCTTTTCTTCAGCAAATGCTTTACGCATTAATTTCTGGTAATTGAACTAGTGTCTATATATTCATAAAACATTATATTATTCCTTTACATTGCTCCCTTGGGCGAATTGTCCGAAGAAATGTCAAATTCCGGGCAATGAGCCCAACCACTTTACACACTGCTAGTTCTTGACTCCTCTACACACGTATTTAAATGGCATTGTTCATTTCTTTAATGGAGTTCTCTTCGTCACTAAGTTTATGCAGTTCTGGTGCTGATACTGGTACTTAGGAAGGAAAACAAAACGTACACGCTAGTTCACACAAAATACTTACATACTAGATACAAAAATTACTACATCGTCCTTTACATTAGATATATGGATATTACATTACATTGTCTTTTAGATCAAATTTACAGTTCAGTTCTTTACGACGATTCACAGTGTCATTGTTCCTACGTACAAAAACATCTTCAATCGCACGTTAACGATAACATTACATTTCACAAGTCTTTTAAATGATTCTGCAGTTACGTTTTTGTTGGAAACAAGAAAGTTTTACAAGAACGTCGTATATTTTAATGTATCGATTCAGGCTGTATGGCTGCAAGGGCATTTGGAGTAGTACGTGGGAGAAATTCTTCCTTATAGTTGCTTATGCTCTCCACTTCCTCCCTCTTTTATACCAGGATCTATTTGATGATTTCCTTTTCATAGTTGTCTCATCAATGGGCAAGATAAACATGGAACAAATGAAATTCACATAGATTAGTACTTGTTCTAGCTTAACACTAACATATACACAAACATGGGTACTGTTCAGTGAACATGGGTGTCGTTTTTTATGTTTTGTCTTGTGACTTTGTTTAGTAGGTCACGAAATTGAGTCTCTACGCCTCTTTGCAATATGGTGAGCGTCCATTTGAACGTAGATTTTTGATTCCCATTCGAATTGCCCTGCAGCTTCAAGCTGTCAGTCAATAATGTGTCAGTTACAAGAAGCAACCGCACGCGCAACAATGAGTTTGTAGGCACGCTACGCGCCGTTTGGTGTCCAGAAGTCGTGCAAACACCGCCGGATAGCGATGTCGCGCGCGCTGATAAATACATTTCCGTGAAGTGTTTTGTGCAGCGTTCGTAGCGTTTACGAAACTACTGCATCTGCTTCCACTATTCGTACACCTTGGCTGTGAGAAGGGACCACAGGGCACCTCCTACGGTCACTGCACGAAGGTAAGTACTGCACTTTATTATTTAGCTTGCCAACGGCACACTGTCCTATACTTTGTACAAACACCCGTGCCGTAACAGGCTTTCTCGATTTACTAAGTCTTCTGTATTTAGAAGGAGAAAGCTTGTAGTATAATAGTATTCTCCCTGGTTCCTATGCGTATATCCTACATGTCACTGACACAATAACTCACTGTCGTTGGGTAACTATGCACCGTCCCGTTGACTTTCTTTCTGAACCCCCAAAAAATAATAAAAAATAAAAAATAAAATAAAAATAAAAATAAAAGTTGTAGCTCATGTTTTTTAGTAGTTTATGTCCATGTTCATTATTTGCTCCTGTATTCTCTTTCAAAACTTTATCGGGGTACATATTGCTCAAAATATCTCATTATAGATGGTGTTAGGTGAATGTGTTCACAGAACATACGTGCCTCTAGTACTACAGTTCGCAATCGCGATACTATCTGACATCCCACAGGGCATAAGAGAACACCTTTTCGTGAACAACAGCACTTCCCTAGCTTTGGATCGTCCTATAGACGCACTTACACATTGAAATGACACTACAAAAAATGAATGCACGAAACGTGCTTATAGAAATTGTCTCCAAATGAGGCAAAATCTGTTCATCTACTACCCGCGAGTTACTGTGGGGAGAAAAATTTCATCTTTACGTTACTCAAGATTGTAACAACGCATGGTACAAATCAAGAACAGGTAGAAAGAAATAAAAAGAACATATAAATAAATAAGTCACTATACTAAAATTCATACATAAATAGAGAAATTAAAATGTTAGGCCGTACGAACAACAGATTGATAATGAAGATGGGCCGCTATATGCTATACTGCTTTCTGAGTCTGTGTCTGTGTTTGTTCATGTTTACTTGTGTGCATCATTGTATCACTGGGACGTGTAAATTATATATATATATTTATCGAACAGGACCTAAGTCCTTTTTTTCTCTAATTCTTCACAAAACGTTTCCAACTCGGATTGGAGAAAATCTACGGAAATTATTTTGATTGATGTGGCTTTGTCTTGCGTCTTCATTAATTAAGTCAATAGAGCCCAAGACAGATAGAAAATACTTCAAATTGTTGTCGGGTACTTGTACTATCTTTTCCCGAATATTTAGCGGTAGTTTAGCTTTCAGAATGCATAGGACGTCCGTGTGTGTCACTGGTTCATCCCAGAATCTTGTTTTATTTAAAAATTTCTCAAAGTACTTTCAGAGTGATCCAAATTTTGGATTATACTGTTCAGCGTTGAATAAGACTTTCCTTAATCTCTCTTGCATGCCATGTGCCCAATAATTTGAAAGAAACGCATTTGCAAACTGTTCTAATGTCTGACAAGTTTCTGACATTTCCATCGCCCATAACGCTCCATCGCCTTGAATATAACCCGTAACATAGTGTATCTTTTGCTGTTCCAACCACATTTAGGCAATACATTAGGGGTAGGATATTCACTGACCTCACTATCGCTCTTACCTGTGGGTATGTTGTCAAGTTCTTCCGCTGCATGTTGGTTCCGTTCTTTCATTGTACCAAGTTTCCGTGTAGTTGCTCGACTATTTGATTCTGCCAACTTGTAAGTACTGTGTCAAATTTTTCTGTATCTGGCCTATGTCAGTTTCCAGTTTAACTACATATGTGTATTGTGTAGTGTATACGTGCTCCATTGAGTTACTTATAGCTTTTTTTAGCCCTGTTTCTAAAGTACAGTTTATGTGTTGCCAGATGTGTCGTCAGGTTATTGTGCATTTCTGTAAGGGTTTTTACATCACTGTCTAGCTTGTTCATTTGGTCTGTTACATTCCCTATCTGTGCTGTGGCATTTTATATCTGTGTATTCATTTGGACTGTTACATTTCCTATCTGTGTTGTTATTATTCTTAACATCTGCATAATGCCTGGCTCTGCTGGACCTGGTACATCTGCGGAATCCAGAACAGTTTCTAGAGTTGACATATTTTCGTCTGTCGCTTGCGACTGAGTACCACTAGTCGCTGCGACTGCGGTGTCTGTATCTGCAAAGTTTACTGTCTCTGTGTCAAGTATAGGTTGAGCGGTTGAGGAGCTCTTGATACGATTTAGAAGAGGAGCAATGATTAGCCATTTCTTTAGACGTTCATCGATGTAAAATTTTGTTCTTCACAGAACGTAGGAACCTAGTACCTACTAACTACACCATCAATGAGTGACAACTGCAGCCACCTCATACCTGGGTATAAAAATTTGTCAGGACGTTAAATGAATTGCCCACATACTCTCAGTTGCATGTAATGCAGGTGGCGTACTTAGATTTATTGGTAATATACTGGAATATTGAGTCACATTATATAAATTGAAGGTGGAAACGGAAGGGGGGGGGGGGGCGCAAGGATAGGTACTGATGATATGAGCTGCCTCAGGACTTTATGCCGAATCAGTGACGACGAGGTAAAACTCGAACCCAGGATCTCCAGCTTACTAAGAAACAGCGTTAACCACAGTGCTACCGGGACACACTGCTTATTGCCAACCAGCGAAGTATCTCACCAACCTCCTCGTCAGACCTACACTCCCACTTAACGCTAGCACTTATCCGCAGTCACCGTGCATGTCCTCCGTGCTCCGTAATTTCAGATTCCTGCTGGAGGTTTAACGTACCGGGTGTAGAAGCAGGAACCCTGAATTTTGTCGCAATAATCACAGGTCTGTTGTTTGTAACTGATAAACAATACTTTATTCAAAATAATCTCCTTTTCTATTTACACTTTTCTCCTACCTCTCCGGCAAGGTAAGAATACCGAGAAAAAAAAGGTCTTCTTTTGAAGCGAACCAGTCAGCGGGAAATTTTCGTACTTTTCATACGAACTGAAGCGTTGTTCAGCGAGAGCGTGTTCCAGTGATGCAAATACATGATAATCGGACGGAGCCAAGTCTAGACAATAAGCCGTATGCCCTAGTATTTCCCAACTGATCGCCTCTATCGTTTCCCTGACCCGTTTTGCTGTGTGTGTGTGTGTGATGGCACGTTATCAGGGAGAATACGACTTGGTATTGCCTTTTTCCATATTGCGGTCTATTTTCACGTAATGCTCGACTTCAGTCTGTCATTTTCTGTCTGTAGTGATCAGTGTTAACTGTTTCACCAGGTTTTAGCAGCTTATAGTATATGACACCCTTCTGATCCCTCCAACCACGGAGCATTGTCTTCTTTCCAAAGCGATTCGATCTTGCAGTGGAATCACCCACGATTTACGATGCTTAGGATTCTCAAAATACATAAATTTTTATCACCTGTCACTATTCGATGGAGAAACGACTTTCTTTTGTATCTGGCGAGCAGCATTTCGCAAGTGGTCTTTCGATTTGCTTGCTGTCTTTCATTCAGTTCGTGCGGAACCCATTTTCCCATTTTCTGCACCTTTGCCGTAGCAGTCAACCGAAGAGAAACTGCTTTCTGCGTCACATTCAATTGTTCCGCGAGGTCCTGTTCAGTTCGAGTATAATCTTCATCCAATAAGGCCTGCAATTCATTGTCGCCGAACCTTTTCTGTGGTTTCCCACACTCATCGTTTCTCACGTCAAAATCACCACTTATGAATTTTTTGAACCTCTCGAAGAGCATGTTCGCCGAAAGCTTAGACAAGAATTCGATGCGATTCTGCAGCTGTTTTCTTCGAATGATAACTAAAAACCAATGCTGTTAGCAAATCGTAGTTCTTAGGCACAAACCTCGACAGCGATACACACAGTAGCTTGAGTTATTGTGTGCTGATATCCGCCGTCAGCCGTTACAGGAAGCAGATGGCGCAGCAGACACGGTCTCACGGGGCCTTACTGTGATGACTATTACCATCTGTAGGGAAATTCCGGTTTCATACTTCTACACTTGGTAAATGTGCGTCTGAACTGACGGTTGTGTACTCGTAGCCCATTGACGCGTATCAATTACATGAATGCGTGGTGTCCTTTCTTTCGGGCATGTCCCTTACAAAATATTTTTGCGACATATCCCAGAGTATTGCTCATGTGTTGGGGATCTATACGAAATATGGCTTTCGAACTTTATTCAAAGAGGGACAGCAAATACCGTCACAGGCTTGAATGGTCCGTGACAGAGTTTCACCGACAAGGGAACCTCCCCATCGCATCCCCCTCATATTTAATTATAATTTGGCAAAGCGGATAGGCCTTGAAAAACTGAACACAGATCACTCGAGAAAACAGGAAGAAGTTGTATGAAAAATATAAATAAAATATACAAATTGAGTAGTCCATGCGGAAGATAGGCTACATCAAAGACAATATTTTAGGAGCGCAGTGGTCCCGTGGTTAGCGTCAGCAGCTGCGGAACGAGAGGTCCTTGGTTCAAGTCTTCCCTCGAGTGAAAAGTTTACTTTCTCTATTTTCGCAAAGTTATGATCTGTCCGTTCGTACATTGACGTCTCTGCTCACTGTAATAAGTTTAGTGTCTGTGTTTTGAGACCGCAACGCAAAACCATGGGATTAGTAGACGAAAGGACGTGCCTCTCGAATGGGAACCGAAAGCATTTGATCGCAAAGTCATAGGTCAACCGATTCTTCCACAGGAAAACACGTCTGATATATTCTATACGACACTCGAGACGGCATGTGCGTCACATGACAGGAATATGTTGTCGAACCACCTAACTTGTACGCTTGGCGAATGGGTAAAAAGAGTCTTCTACCTTGCCCGATTTAGGTTTCCTTGTAGATGTGATAATCACTCCGAAAAAAGTGATCAAAACATAAGAGTTTGTCACATAAACTGCAACAAATGCATGCAACAGGTTCACAATCTCACAGTTTTCCCTGTGCTCTGTCAAAACATATGTTTTTAACGTTTTCAAATTTTTCCGTGTGTAGACCGTCAAATCCTACATATGTCCAAGCAAATCTGAACATGTCCTGGAATTTTGGAGAGCAAAGTTGATAATTGACACAATACTGCTCTGTGTACCTGGGCAGCTTCGCAAAATAATTGTCTGAAAATAAAAAAATGAAATTTTTCGCTAGAGAGAAGAGGTGAACCAAGGACTTCTCGTTCCGGAGCTACCCACGCAAACCACGAGACCACGCCACTACTGCTCGCAGGGTATCCTTGATGTTGCTTATCTTACTCACGGACTACTCACGAGACAACTGTAAACTTTGCAGGCATTTTTATTGCTTACATTCCAGGTTTTCATCGTGCATTTAAGGCCAGATACCAGGCCTCTGCCGAAATGCGCATTTCCGGTCGATCTGGTACTGGCCGAAGACGATCATTGCCAAACTGCTGACCTGAGTCTTTGAGGCGCCTCCAGTGCTGCTGAGATGTGGTCTGTCTCCAGATATGTTCGAATGTTATATTCTGCAAAATAATGTCCATATGGCGTCATGTTGTAGACGTTATCAAGACACTACACACTGTTCACAACGCAAGCGCAAAAGTGAGTGAGAGTTTGTCACTCTAATATAGTACCCTTAGTTATCTTTGAATCATACGAGTACTGGAAGTAAGGAGTAGGCCTACTGCTTTGCTATAGATGTAGCTTAATTTTGCTTTGTGCGGAATTATTGACGGTTATTTACTGCAGTTCCTGTTTCTTTCATCTCATTTCATGGGTAGCTTCTAAATATTATTCAAGGTAATTTCCTACAGCGGTCTGAAATTAGTAGGGGATTAAGACGTGTAAAGACAGTGCAGACAGCCATAGTCGCTGAAAAACCTCTCGCCATATCGTGATCCGTGAAAAAAGTGTTATTGCTGAGGTTCGCGCTAGCAGATACACATAAGAAATAGGGCTAGTTACGTTCAGCATTCCACGCTTCCAGAATCCGTTAATATACGTGGCAACAGAAAGAGAGACTTGAAATGCGCTGTATCGCCAAAGAAACTGGCATAGGCCTGCTTATTCAAATTAAGATTTATATAAATAGAATACGGCGCTGCAGTCGGCAACGTCTACATAAGACAGTAAATGGCTGGCGTAGTTGTTAGATCGGTTACTGCTACTACAAAACCAGTATATAAAGATTTAAATGAGTATGAACGTGGTATTACTCTCGGCGCGTGAGTGATGGGACACAGCATCTCCGAGGTAGCGATCAATTGGGAATTTCACGAGTGTGCCTGATTATCAGGAATGCGATAAAACATCAAATCTCCGACATCGCTGCAGCAGGAAAAACATCGTGCAAGAACGGGGCAAATCACGAATAAAGAGAATCGTTCAACGTGACAGAAGTGCAACCCTTCCTCAGATTGCTGTAGATTTCAAGGCATCGCCATGAACAAGCGTCAGCATGAGAAACATTCAACGAAACATCATCGATATGTGCTTTTGGAGCCCTTGGTGGCTGGACGACACAGTGCCTTACGCCTCAAAAATGGTTCAAATGCCTCTGAGCCCTATGCGACTTAACTTCTGAGGTCATCAGTCGCCTAGAACTTAGAACTAATTAAACCTAACTAACCTAAGGACATCACACACATCCATGCCAGAGGTAGGATTCGAACCTGCGACAGTAGCGGTCGCTCGGCTCCAGACTATAGCGCCTAGAACTGCACGGCCACTCCGGCCGGCTTTACGCCTCACATGCGCCCTTCAACACCGACAATGGACTGTTGATGACTGGACTCATGTTCCGTGGTCGTACGAGTCTCGTTTCAAATTGTATCGAGTGGATGGACGTGTACGTGTATGGTGACAGTCTCATGAACCTACAGGCTCTGCATGTCATCAGAGTCTGTTCAAGCTGGTGGAGGCTCTGTAATTTTATGGGGCGTGTGCACTTCGTGTGATATGGAACGCCTGATACTCGTATGTCTAGTTACGATTGTGACAGGTGACACGTAAGCATGCTGTCTCATCACCTCCATCCATTCACGTCCATTGTGCATTCCGACGGACTTGCGGAATTCCAGCAGGACAATGCGACATCCCACACATCCAGAATGGTGATAGGGTGGCTGCAGGAACACTCTCCTGAACACTAGACTCCCCATTATTGAGCATAGTACGCATTATAAAAAGATTGATGTACACGAAAAATGCGAGGTGCGTTCAATAAATAACGCAACCATTTTCTGTTGTCCACCGATTTCGGTTGAAAGTAACCTTCAAAATAGCATCTGTAACACAGGCGTGTTCTAAACAGGGAGCCCTCAGTTTGCTTATGTTGGCTGGAAACCAGAGTACGCAGACTGTATGTATTGAACCGGGGACCGAGAAACAACGATGAGGCTTCGTCCCTGCCGTAGCCCTCAGTGGTTCGCAACCCCACAACAGCCCACTCACCCCGCCGCCGCCCCACACCGAAACCGGGGTTACTGTGCGGTTCGGCTACTAGTGGACCCCTCCTTTCCCCCCCCCCCCCTTCCCCGCCCCCACTGAGTACGTCTCACACCAGACGAGTGTAGCTCCAGATGTTTGCGTGGTAAAGTAACTATGGTGTACGCGTACGTGGAGACATTGTTGGCGCAGCAATCGCCGACATAGTGCAACTGAGTCGGAATAAGAGAAATTAGCCCGCATTCGCCGAGGCAGATGGAAAACCACCTTAAAAACCATCCACAGACCATCGGGCACACCGGACCTCGACACTAATCCGCTGGACGGACTCGTGCCGGGGACTGGCACGCCGTCCTGCTCCGGAAGCAGCGCGTTAGACCGGGCGGCTAGCCGGGCGGTCAGAGTACGCAGATAGGTGTTTGCAGAATGTCTGGGGAGACCTGGCAGTGAACAAAAGAACGGTGAATCGTTGAAAGAGGCGTCTGCAATCAAAGCAATAAGATCGCGAAGAGCAGTCCCATCTCCCTGCGTGACGGTCAGCCGCATGCAGCCGTGGCCCCTACAATTTTGGAACGTGCGGACCCTCTCATTCGAGGTGAGAGAAGGATCACAATGAAATGATGAAGCGACTTCAGCGTGTTCGTCGCCACAAAACTGCACATGAACTTCCCCTTCACCGTAACACCGCAAGACCTGCGCACTTGAGAGGTGCTCATAAAAGTTCAATGTGCCGTTCTTTCTCATACACACTATAGCTCCTATCTCGCACCTCCCGACTTTCATATTTTTGGCCCACTCCGCGCGAAGCATTATCTGAGGATGAGGGAGGGCGGGGGGGGGGGGGGGAGATTAATGCAACAAGTGGCCAGTTCCGACGTCGATCTGTAGAAAGGCGGATATACAGGGCTTCTCACTAACATGGCATAAGGCCATCGCACCCAAAAGCGATTATGTTCAAAAGCGGGATTTTGTAGCCAAGAGAGAGCAGAATAATATGTTGTATTGGAATCCTGAATAATACCAACTTCCTTTCAGAAAAAAATGTATTATGCTACTTACTGAGCGCCCCTGTTAACTCTTAACCTACGAATAGCTTCGGAACAAAAAATTAAGGAAAAATGAAAGTTCCCTGAAGACGTTAGTGGACTTAACGAGTTGAGAGAGAATTAAGGTGCACATTACAGTAAAGGGCAGGCATGCTGTCTATCATGTTTAGGATAGAGCTGCTATATGTGGAAATGTAGATCATCGTGTACGCCTATTTCTTCATAGAACCAGTCTCCTACGCGAAGGTGGCTGTATGTGATTGTTGGTATTTTAAATTCCTGATGACTAGATATTCAACCAATGTCCTCGGTTAAATCTCAAACATCTTTGCATTTCTTGGGCATATGACAATGTCGTTGGCGTTGTCTGTCAAACGAAGGCCTTAAGAAAGTACTATTCGAGAGGGTAGACTGTATACCAGTGCCTCATTTCACATTCTCCCTCTCCATTCAAATTGACAGCGACACAAATAATATAATGGACAATCACTCATGACAGTCATTCATACGGCACGTATACGCAATCGACAGTGATGACAGGTTGTGTAAAAAAAAAGGAAAACCACCCCCCTTGGAATATTGCGGCTGGCAACACCGCTGCGTTCACCCAGTGTTCTCAGCACACATTGTCTGAAAGTGGAACTCACAATGAGATTTTCACTCTGCAGCCGAGCGTGCGCTGATATGAAACTTCCTGGCAGATTAAAACCGTGTGCCCGACAGAGACTCGAACTCGGGACCTTTGCCTTTCGCGGGCAAGTGCTCTACCATCTGAGCTACCAAGCATGACTCACGACAGTTACTCACAGCTTTAGTTCTGAGAGTATCTCGTCTCCTACCTTCCAAACTGCCTGCGGGATGTTTTCAGAAAGAGATTTTCACTCTGCAGCGGAGTGTGCGCCAGGCTGTGGCTAAGCCATGTCTCCGCAGTATCCTTTCTTTCAGGAGTGCTAGTTCTGCAAGGTTCGCAGGAGATCTTTTGTAAAGTTTGGAAGGTAGGAGACGGATACTGGCAGAAGTAAAGCTGTGAGTACCGGCCGTGAGTCGTGCTTCGATAGCTCAGATGGTAGAGCCCGCGAAAGGCAAAGGTCCCAAGTTCTAGTCTCGGTCGGGCACACAGTTTTAATCTGCCAGGAAATTTCATATCAGCGCACACTCCGCTGCAGAGTGAAAATCTCATTCTAGAAACATCCCCCAGGCTATGGGTAAGCCATGTCTCCGCTATTTCCTTTCTTTCAGGAGTGCTAGTTCGGCAAGGTTCGCAGGAGAGCTTCTGTAAAGTTTGGAAGGTAGGAGACGAGATACTGGCAGAAATAAAGCTGTGAGTACCGGGCGTGAGTCGTGCTTGGTAGCTCAGATCGTAGAGCACTTGCCCGCGAAAGGCAAAGGTCCCGAGTTCGAGTCTCGGTCGGGCACACAGTTTTAATCTGCCAGGAAGTTTCTACTCACAATGGTTTGACTTCATTACAGTGATTACTGATTCGTTAATAATTGCAAAAACAAAACCGATAAAATACCCTCGTTGACAGAAGAATGCTTCTTATATCATTCCAGACCCAACGTATCTGATGAAGGGAAATATAGATGTGGTAAAGAGTTGTATCTCTTTGAAACACAAGGTGTTTTTGCAGGAATAATAGAGATTTCTGGAGGGTCTTGAACGGAGAGTTTGGAGATGAAAAGTTGGCTTAAACATGCGTGCATTTTTCAGCACGTTTACGGAGAAACAGACACCTAAAGACGAGGAATACAGTTCTATTAGATAACACGCACTGTACTTTCCGCAGACTATAAGGATCTTAGACGAAGTGAAACATATCATAAAAACAAATCAATATAATACATATTTAGAAAATTTCTGATATGTCATTGTTGCCTCCGAAGATCATAAGTGAAATGGTCCTGACAGAATTGACATTAGAATATTTAAGGATGTTTTTGTTTAAAAATAAGTATAAAACTCAATGGTAATAAGCCAATGGTTACTTGCGATTTTTGGAAAAATCCTAATTTTCAAATTTTCATATCATTTCTCCTGAAGCGCTTGTCGTTGCTCTTATAGAAGCATGTGACTAATCACCCAATGAAATTAATACTTATTACGCTACTACTCAGCTACCCATTCAGTAGATTTATTCCTAGGGATGTGAAGGGTGTAACTGACATCAGTGACTGATTGACAATAGTTGAATTAAATAGTGTCACGCCCTTTCGTCTGATTACAGGCATCACGCAACAATCACTTTTGTTTAGGATCAGCTGGCAGTCTTAGCTCCGGTCAGTGATCATCTGGGCGTGTATCTGCATTTCGTAACAATTTTCTGACATCTTCTTCTTGTTAATAACTGTATTCTCTTTGAATTGCCTAACAAAACTACAGACGTTATCCAGAAAGAAATTTATATAGTACACAGGATGAACCAGAACGCCACCGATAAAATTTCGGAGGTTGTTGATAGGATATTTTTTGAGTGTTTTGGTATTAGGGACACCTTGTCTCCAGTGGTTCTTTACAGAGTAATGATATAGTTACGACTTATTCAGTTTGCCACGCAGATTACCTATCTTTATGGGAAAAATCTTAACAATAGCAAAAAGGTAGATAATACGACAACACAAAACGCAGATAATGCAAAAACCCCAAACAGATGAAATGTTGTGTAATGGGGTTGCCATCGATGGGAGAACGTCTCAGTATAGCGTCTTTGTGCCGGCCTTTCGCTGCAGTCAAAAAATGGCTCTGAGCAATATGGGACATAATATCTCTGGTCGTCAGTCCCCTTGAACTTTGAACTACGTAAACCTAACTAACCTAAGTACATCACACAACACCCAGTCACCACGAGGCAGAGAAAATCCCTGACCCCACCGGGAATCGAACCCGAGAACCCGGGCGTGGGAAGCGTGAACGCTACTGCACGACCACGAGACCACCGCAATTAGTCAGCCCATATACGAGTTGCAGATTATCCGTCAGTGAACCTATCAGTGCTGCACTGTATCACTGGTAATAAACAATTAACTCAACTGAAAAAAAAAGGAAAGCGATGTAGAACCGAGCAGTACTGAATTCAGTCTTGAGGTCGAAGAGTAAAGTGGGCTTTACTATTGTCGCAACAAGTGCCATGAGTGAATGGAACAAGAGTTTTAAAACAAGACACACAGTGCATACCAGCGGAATTTGCAGTGTTATGCACAGATTTTCAGTGGAATGAAGGTACGAAGATAAATGAGGACAAGAAATGAAACGAAATGCAGTTCTCTGTAACGGACCACCGGAGACCACATGTCCCTTATACAAAAATATCCAGTAATTATCCCTGAACAACTCCCGACAATTTGTCGGTGGGGTTGTGGTTCACAAATACTAGCAACCCTGTCATAAATTTTTCAGGTTGGCCAGACTCTATTTCACTTCTGCCCATGTCTATCCATTAATAACGACGTACTGAATTCTGTTTGCTGGCAAATGCTTCCTGTAATCACACACTTGTTCCACACTTGAAAAGCACGTATTTCAATTACCAGGTGGTGGTGCGAATTTATGAAAGGCTTTCTGATATGAAAAAGACATAACGCAATGTGTCTCTCGCGGATAAACTATGCTAATCAACTTCTCTATGATCGATGTTTGTAAATCGCTTGTTGATAGCTACAGAGTACTTGTTCGGCCTTGTTTTTTTTCTGATAGTGTCTTGAATAGTTCCCGACCGGTCCCAAGAGAGGAACTATTTAAAGCCTGGAATATTTTACCCAATAGGACGCAGTTATCATTAAACCATGCAGTAGTGCTATATGATCCTGAGACTTACAGCGGCTGTAGCTTTCCCTTTCTGCAAGCCGCTTGCAGCACCATCATAGCAAGGCCACGTTGGCTAATGTTACAAGGCCGAATCAGTCAATCATCCAGGCTGTTGGCCCACTACAGGAACCATACGTTAGTCTGTCCTCCCTTCAGATACCCCTCCAATGTTGTTGGACTTGGCTCAGTACTATCATGAATTCTGCAGGGAGTACATGATGGAGATCTCTTCTGAAAAGCACATTGCAAGGCATTCCAGATATGCTCAATAAGATTCAGGTCTGGGGAGTTTGGTGGTCAGAGGAAGGGTTTAAACTCAGAAGAGTGGTCCTCGAGCCCCTCTGTAGCAATTGTGGACGTTGCATTGTCCTACTGGAATTGGCGAAGTTAGTCGGCACACACAATGAATGGATGCAGTTGATCAGACAGTAGGCTTACGTACGTGTCACATGCTAGAATCGTATCTAGACGTATCTGGGGTCCCATAGCACTCCAACTGCACACGCCCCACAAAATTACAGAGCCTCCACCAGCTTGAAGAGACCCTTGCCAACATGCAGGGTCCATGGACTCATGAGGTTGTTTCCATAGCCGTACTCACCCATCCGCTCTGTACAATCTGAAACGAGACTCATCCGACCAGACATCATGATTCCAGCCATCAACAGTCCAATGTTGGTGTTGACAGGACCAGGCAACGCGTAAAACTTTGTGTGCCTTTCGGCTCCGAAAGCCCGTATTGATGTTGCTTCGTTGACTGGTTCGCAAGCTGACACTGGCTGATGGCCCAGCATTGAAATCTGATGGAATTTGAGGGGGGGTTGCACTTTTGTCACGTTGAATGATACTCTTCAGTCGTCGTTGGTTCCATTGTTGCAGGATCTTTTCCCGGCCGCAGCGATGTCGGAGCGCTGATGTTTTACCGGATTCCTGATATTCATGATACAGTCGTGAAATGGTTATACGGTAAAATCTCCTCTTCATCGCTACCTCGGAGATGCTGTGTCCCATCGCTTGTGCGCCGACTATAACACCACGTTCAAACTCACTTAAATCTTAATTACCTACCATTGTAGCAGCAGTAACCGATCTAACTCTGGTTTCCAGCCAACATAAGCAAACTGAGGGCTCCCTGTTTAGAACACGCCTGTGTTACAGATGCTATTTTGAAGGTTACTTTCAACCGAAATCGGTGGACAACAGAAAATGGTTGCGTTATTTATTGAACGCACCTCGCATTTTTCGTGTACATCAATCTTTTTATAATGCGTACTATGCTCAATAATGGGGAGTCTAGTGTTCAGGAGAGTGTTCCTGCAGCCACCCTATCACCATTCTGGATGTGTGGGATGTCGCATTGTCCTGCTGGAATTCCGCAAGTCCGTCGGAATGCACAATGGACGTGAATGGATGGAGGTGATGAGACAGCATGCTTACGTGTCACCTGTCACAATCGTAACTAGACATACGAGTATCAGGCGTTCCATATCACACGAAGTGCACACGCCCCATAAAATTACAGAGCCTCCACCAGCTTGAACAGACTCTGATGACATGCAGAGCCTGTAGGTTCATGAGACTGTCACCATACACGTACACGTCCATCCACTCGATACAATTTGAAACGAGACTCGTACGACCACGGAACATGAGTCCAGTCATCAACAGTCCATTGTCGGTGTTGAAGGGCGCATGTGAGGCGTAAAGCCGGCCGGAGTGGCCGTGCAGTTCTAGGCGCTATAGTCTGGAGCCGAGCGACCGCTACTGTCGCAGGTTCGAATCCTACCTCTGGCATGGATGTGTGTGATGTCCTTAGGTTAGTTAGGTTTAATTAGTTCTAAGTTCTAGGCGACTGATGACCTCAGAAGTTAAGTCGCATAGGGCTCAGAGGCATTTGAACCATTTTTGAGGCGTAAGGCACTGTGTCGTCCAGCCACCAAGGGCTCCAAAAGCACATATCGATGATGTTTCGTTGAATGTTTCTCATGCTGACGCTTGTTCATGGCGATGCCTTGAAATCTACAGCAATCTGAGGAAGGGTTGCACTTCTGTCACGTTGAACGATTCTCTTTATTCGTGATTTGCCCCGTTCTTGCACGATGTTTTTCCTGCTGCAGCGATGTCGGAGATTTGATGTTTTATCGCATTCCTGATAATCAGGCACACTCGTGAAATTCCCAATTGATCGCTACCTCGGAGATGCTGTGTCCCATCGCTTGTGCGCCGACTATAACACCACGTTCAAACTCACTTAAATCTTAATTACCTACCATTGTAGCAGCAGTAACCGATCTAACAACTGTTGTCTTATATAGGCGTTGCCTACCGCAGAGCCGGATTTAGCCTATTTACATACAGTGGCTAGGCAAAGCAATGTGAACACATGTTCTTAGTTGAGAATGGGTTATTGGAATGGGATTGGACTTCCATTTGCCCTTAATGTAGCTGCTGTTGTCCTTGTAATATAGGCATATAAGGATTCTATAGTCTCCAATGGAATGTTTTGCCACTCTTTGATCGGAACCTCTCCTAACGCCTGTAGTGATGATGCAGGCGGAAATCTGCTCCAGAGTCTGCGCTCCAATACCCCCAACAAGTGTTCAATAATGTTCAAGTTTGGGGACTGTGGTGCCAGGGAAGAGACTGCAGTTCAGTTTTTGTGCTCCTCATACCACGATTGCACTGTCCTGGCTATGTGAATGCGTGCATTATCGTCCTGAAATATGGCATCATTGTTCGGGAATAACATTTGAATCAGGGAGAGCACCTGATCACCTAAAATGTTCACATAATCGTTGGCAGGCCGTTGTGGCCCAGCGGTTCTAGGCGCTTCAGTCTCGAACCGCGCTGCTGCTCCGGTCGCAGGTTCGAATTCTGCCTCGGGCAAGGTTGTGTGTGATGTCCTTAGGTTAATTAGGTTTAATTAGTTCTAAGTCTAGGGGACTGATAACCTCAGATGTTAAGTCCCATAGCGCTTAGAGCCATTTGATTTTTTCTGATTTGTAAACAAGTGAGACCTCAACCATCGTCATATTTTCTTATATAATTCGCGTAAAAACGATGTATGTGAATCCATATCAATGAAATAATGACAAAAACATTTACTATTTGTAGATTGGTTTACACCAGAGCTGCGCTGACGGAATCAATGAGAATGTGTCATGTCATACCAACACGTGGATATCGACGGGTACTCGAAGACACCACGCTACATGGCTATAGACTTCCAGAGGTTAGTACACATATTGTGTAATATTCATTAAAACACAAGTGAGAAACTTACTGTTGAGAATTTTTCCCAGAGTGTCCAGTCTTTTCAAACAAAACTCTGACATTTCACTATTGACTTTCTACCCTTGAAATGATTCACCATGAGATGTTGCGACGTCTGATTCTGTGTACGTGTATAGTGTAGCAACCCGACGACAATGTAGCATGGAGACAATTGTGCGGTTACAGAGACCGTCAAGTTCTTTTGTTTGAACAGACCACCGTCGATTATACGTACTTTTATGTCTAATACAGTTAGCAAAATTGTTCCGCCTTGTCAGTCTGTTCTACCGTCTGCTACTAATTGAAATCCAATAGATTTCCTTTCTACATTTCCAAGGAACGCTGAAACATATGAACAGTCATGGAGAAAACATTTTGTTATTATAGTAAAATTCCTATATTCCTTCTCTAAGATGCACAAATTTTGGACATACATGTTATTTGCCACACCATACAGAGCAGAGGCCCAAACAGAAATTATAGCAAATTACGTAATGTTTAATTGGAAACCGTTAATAAAAGAAAATGCCATCGCCGAAGCCAAAATTTTTTCCACCGTTGATAAGAAGTGCAAACCTTCCTAAACCATCACTGGCGCAAAACACAAACCAAAGAAAATGTTAGCGTAACATTACTAGCAAATAAAGGAACGAAGAGCGTTTCTATAGAAGGATGTGTAAAAACGATAGTGTAGAGCCGAGAGAAAGCAATGTATTTCTTATGGTAATCAAAGTAACCGCAGACACTGTCGTAAAATATGATCTAATTTGAATGTTAAAACCAAGTTGTCTGTCCATTATAGGTTGTTGGAACATGTTGAACTCTTACTTTAGTATTTATTTTGGTAATAGCCAAATCCTGCCCCTTGCGATTTCAAATACGGATGTAATATACAACGTGGATGTTGATTGATGTTGTTATACAGCTTATGTTAGCTAAAATTTTTTGAAGTTCATAAAACACAATGCGAGAGCTTCTGTAAAGTTTGGAAGGTAGGAGACGAGGTTCTGGCGGAAGTAGAGCTGTGAGGACGGGCCGTGAGTCGTGCTTGGGTAGCTCAGTTGGTAGAGCACTTGCCGGCTAAAGGCAAAGGTCCTGAATTTGAGTCTCGGTCCTTCACATAGCTTTAATCTGCCAGGAAGTTTCATATCAGCGCACACTCCGCTGCAGAGTGAAAATCTCATTCTAGTCTAGTGGTATATTCGTTTTTACAATATGTATTCACAGGGACAGCAAAATACAAAACTAATTTGCACTGTAGCAACGACTGAGGAGTTCTGTGCAGCCCACATTGACTGCTACCGCCATGCAACAACGCTGCTTGCTCGCTGCTGAAATTACCCTCTCTAAAAATAAGGAATATGATGCCATTTGCTCCTCACCGTATTTGATTCGGAGATCACAGCACGGTTATGTTTCTTTCGACTTCTTCAATGAAATAGTTTAGAGAACCATTAAGCAAAAAAAGAAAAACGTAGAGCAGGGAGCTCTAAACAGAAGCGTGTACATTTATTTCATAAGTATTGCACAGCAGTATTGAGGCACTTGTCCCATTGCGACTCACCGCTGTGAATGGACGTCTCGTAAAATACCTGGGGCCGCGCTGGGAACCAGACCCGAACGTACCGCTTGACGTCCTCATCTGAGGTGAATCGTTTGCCTCACAGAGCCTTCTTCAGCTAACCAAAAGCGGCATACTCACGCCTATGGAAGGCGACTGAGGACTTCGCATGTTAATATCTGAAAGAGGTCCTTGACTACACTTGATGTATGCTGCCTTGTATTTTCGTATAGCACAATGACTCCTACTGTGTGTTGCACTGCCCGTTTTGGTTTCATAGCTTTGCGAAGCGTGGCCAAGGCTGCACATTCATCGTGGTACAACACTGCAGAAGTTGGTAAGAAGGGGCACTTTTGGTTAAAGAACGAGGTGAGCATAACCTTTCATCCATTTATGAGGACGGCTTTGGATATTTTTGGGTGGCGGTGTCTGCTTGCTTACACTGGAGACTTCACCGTTTTGATTCGGGTTAGAAGTGATGACACCACGTCTCCAGCGACCACTCATGATAGTAACTCACTTTCTTCCTTGGTACAGTGCTGCAGATGTTCAAGAGAGAGTCCCATTCGACAAACTTCATGTGGTGGTTGAATATTGTGAGCCACCCATTGGGCACACATTTTATGTGCTTGTTCAGCCATAAAGTGCTTAACACCCGACAGATTCATGGTAGGAAGACGAGTCCAACTGAGGAAAACTTCAAAGTATGTGTGGTGCGCTTAACAGCTATCTACGTGATAAATTCTCCAACTTCATCTCCGTGAGAGATTGCGTCAAAGCATAAACATCATTTCTCCTACATAGAATTGTAATGTGATATCAGGAGAAATACTGGGTAAAATCGGCAAAGAAGCATTTTAAACATCCCGTGACCATACTATAAAAAGTGAAATCGGCATACTTTAATAAGACGGCTTTTCTGTCGGTACAACTGCATGGAATACCTCTTCAACTCTCGGTTCTTTTTGGATGTACATATTTAACTACAGGTTGATAGGGCTGCAGCTCTTCTGGTTACCTCTTTTCAATCCCGAATCCAGGCATCTCTCTCAGTAACTTATATCTTCTACATGTTGTTTATTACCATTCTTTCGCTATAGCCTATCTCTAGAATTTCAAATATCTATTTGCTACCTCGTCATAAATGCTACCATCATGACAGTCAGACCTATCGCAGACTCTTCCCACCGCTGCAGGAATGTGATAGCAAAATGTTCGACAATTGTCGTATGTTGGGAGAAACTGCGAGAAAATGTACCAGAAAAGCTATCTCTTAGACCTTTCGTCTCATGATCATACATATACTGTGACGGTTTGAGGTATTATTTATCAAAATACTTGAATATTTGTTATACAACGTTACAACGCACACGGGGACTAATAATGCTCTAACTTATACGTTAAAGTACATTTGTCAGTGTCTGACTTACGCTGCCATACAGGTTTTGATGAAGTAGCATGCTGGACACGAGTAACAGTCATTTGTATAGGTACGAAGCGAGGATTGTCATGCTTCAAGCCGTCCACATTCAATTACTGTCACAGTCAGTCAAATACTATAGTGTCTCCAAACTAGGGTATTGACATTAACTGACTGTACAAATCGTTTGTCATCTTCTGGTGACAGTGGTAACTTAATCACACAATGCTGACTGCATGACACTTGCCACCCTACACCGTCATGTTACAACAAAAACAGTGAAACTGTTCCCAATGCTCCGGTTACAGTGAGACTGCAACAAATTCCCCATTTTACAGCATAAATTGTACCAAATTTACTCACGCACAGGCGGTGTGTGTGTGTGTGTGTGTGTTTGAGGTTTACGGGCGCTAAACAGCGTGGTCATCAGCGCCCAAACGCATAGAAACAGGAACACAAGCGGTGAAGGGACGAAGACGGACGCCGAACAAGGAGAACGGCTAAAAGACACAGGCCTGACGCAGTTCCAAATGCGCACATACAGAGGCAAAACAAGAGGAGAAGAAACACACTAAAAAAGGAAAGGAAACACAAGGAAAAGAGAACAGATACCGAAGGGAAACAAGGAGGTAATCGTGACTGGCGGACCTCTTACCTAAAACCTGGGTCAGCCAGTCACCCAGCAGCACATTAAAACCTTCTCCCTAAAATCCGAGGCAACAGATTGGACAGGACACAAAACCGTAAGACCTTAACCACAGTCGCTGCGTCGTCTTGCAAAATAGAGGGCAAATCCGGTGGCAAGGAAACCACCGCCCTCTGGTCAGAGAATAAAAGACAGTCAAGTAAAATGTGGCGGACAGTAATCTGGACGCCACAAGCACTGCAGATTGGGGGGTCCTCCCGCCGGAGTAAAAAACCATGCGTGAAGGGACTGTGTCCAATGCGGAGGCGAGTGAGGAGAACATCATCCCGCCTGTATGACTGGTAGGACGTACGCCATGGTCGCGTAGTGGCCTTTACCAGACGCAGCTTATTGTCAGAAACTGCCAACCACTCCTCTTCCCATTGATGCATAACACGAAAACGCAAAAGGGAGGTTACAGCATGGAGGGGGACGGCACATTCAACAACGTGAGGGAGGGAACATGCATCTTTGGCAGCCACATCCGCCAGTTCGTTTCCCCTAATATCCACGTGCCCCGGCACCCAGCAAAAAGAAACCTCCTTCCCCTGCCGTTGCAGGTGGAGTAGGGCATCATGGATGTTCTGGACGACCGTATCCGCTGGGTACAAGTGTTGCATGGTCTGAAGGGCACTCAGGGAGTCAGAAAAGATGAGGAACTTACGACTGGTAACACATCTCATCTGCTCCAATGCCCGCAAGATTGCAAAAAATTCGGCATCGAGGATAGTAAACGCCGCAGGAAGCCGTAACTTGACGACTCGATCTGGGAAAACAACAGCACAACCAACAGTGTCCCGCTGATTAGAAACATCTGTGAATACAGGTACATGGTCCGGATGCTGGTTTAAAATATCGTAAAATAGGGAGGTAAAAACAAACGCCGGAGTGCAGTTCCTCCGGTTCTCCGACAAGTCTAAAAGGATGCTGGGCCTCTGGAGCAACCAGGGAGGCAGGCGAGTAAAACCTTGTCGTAGGGGGGCCACACGCTCCACACCAAGGGACTCAAGCACATGCTTGGCACGAATCCCAAATGGTTTTGTTGCCCTGGGACGACTGCAAAAGAGACGTTCCATATGCGGTCGGGCAACGGTAGGGTACGCAGGGGAGGTAGGACAGGCAAGGAAATGACACACCCGTCGCACCATGAGGAGTTTCCGCCGGATGGCGAGCGGCGGTTCCCCTGCCTCAGCACACAGGCTGGGGATGGGACTGGTACGGAAGGCACCAGTGGCCAGCCTGATATCCTCATGGTGTACTGCGTCAAGGATCTTCAGATACGAAGGCCTTGCTGACCCATACACGGTGCAAGCATAGTCAAGACGCGATCGGACGAAAGCCCTATAAAACTGCAGCAGACGCGCCCGATCTGCTCCCCAGGACCGATGGCTCAGACACTTCAAAATATTCAGTGCCTTCAGGGCCCTCACCTTGAGGTCTTTAAGGTGAGGCAACCACGACAACTTGGAATCAAAAGTGAGGCCCAGGAACCTCACAGTGTCTCTAAAAGGAAGAACGGTGTCCGTCAGACGCAATTCAGGGGAGGTAAAAAGACGCCGAGAACGATTAAAATGAACACACACAGATTTGTCTGCAGAAAAGGTAAAACCCGTCTTTGCAGTCCATGCCTCTAAGCGCTTTATCGTAAGCTGTAACTGCCGACTAGCACTGACAAGACTGGAGGAAGAACAGAAAACAGCAAAATCGTCCACAAACAAGGAGCATTGGGCAGGACTCCGGATAGTGGACGTGATACTGTTAATAGCAACGGCAAAGAGGGTGACACTTAAAACGCTGCCCTGAGGAACACCATTCTCCTGCACGTACAAATCCGATAGCACATTACCAAACCGATACCGAAAGAGGCGGTGAGAAAGAAAGGACCGAATGAAGATGGGGAGACGGCCACGAAAGCCCCACTCATGGAGTTGATTGAGGATAAGGCGGCGCCAAGTAGTGTCATACGCCTTATTAATGTCAAAGTAGGAAGGTCTGCTGGATGGCGGCCTCAAGCAGGGTCAAGTTGTCTATAGTGGAACGACATCTCCTAAAGCCACACTGAGAGGGGCTAAGGAGCTGCCTGGTCTCGAGCAGCCAAACCAGGCGGCGGTTGACCATGCGTTCCAACGTCTTCCCAACACAGCTCGTCAAGGCAATACTCCGATAACTACTGGGATGCGTTCGGTCCTTCCCTAGTTTGAGGAGGGGAATCAAAATTGCCTCCCTCCACGAGTCAGGGTACGTGCCAGATAACCATATCATATTGAAACAGTTCAGGAGAACTTCCTTGGATGGCAGCAACAGGTGCCGCAGCATGCTGTGCCGGATTTGATCATGACCAGGCGCAGTATCATGAGCCACAGACAGCGCCGAATCAAGTTCCCACATTGTGAAGGGGCAGTTATAGGGTTCAGAATTTAGAGACCGGAAGTCCAAGTGACCCCTTTCGACGGCAGTGCGGTAGCGGCAGAAATCTGGATCACAGTTAATAGTGGCGGTAGATTCCGCAAAATGCATGGCCAGTGTCTGGGCAATGTCTCTCGGCGCCGTGAGGAGACATCCCTGATGCAGCAATGCCGTGACAGGTAGTTGGCTGAGTTTCCCGGAAATCCTCCTGATGGCTTCCCATACTTTCGTAGAACTAGTGGAGCGAGAGATGGAATTCAAGAACGATTGCCATGACCGTCGTTTGCTCTCTTTAATCACTCGCCGCGCTCTGGCCCTTGCCACCCGAAAGGCCGCAAGATTGTCAGCTGAGGGACGGCACTTGAAGCGGCGCAGTGCTGCACTGCGGGCGCGGATGGCTGAGTGGCACTCAGTGGTCCACCAAGGGACAGGACGCCTCTTGGGATGACCGGATGACCGTGGGATTGACAATTCAGCAGCATGTGAGATCACGGCTGCAACATGGTCTACCCATTCGTGGACGCTGGCACGGTGTTCCAAAACAGCCAGTTGGATGAAAAGTATCCAGTCAGCTCTGCAAAGGTGCCACCGGGGCGGCACTGGTAATGCCACAGCCTCATCCAGGAGGCGAATACAGAGGGGGAAGTGGTCACTAGAATGGAGGTCAGCTGCAGCCTCCCACAGAGCAGAATCCGCGAGTGCTGGAGAGCAAAAGGAAAGGTCAATAGCCGATGACGATCCGGAAGCAGTACAGAAATGAGTGGGAGCACCAGAGTTGAGGAGGCACAGTTCTTCAGACATCATGACGCTTTCCAGAATGCGACCCCTGGGGCAAGTAGTCGGAGAGCCCCATAAGACATTATGAGCGTTGAAGTCCCCCAGAAGAAGAAATGGGCGAGGGAGTTGGCTAATAAGGTCCGTGAGAGCCTCAGAGTCTATCGCATCCGGAGGTGGTAAATAAACAGAACAGACTGTGAGCCTCCGACCCACAAGAATGTCAACTGCAACTGCTTGCAAGTCGGTGACGAGAGGGAGCTCAGATGAGGGGTGCATGTCACGGACAAAAACCGCAACACCACCCTTTGCCCTTTGCCCCGTCAGATCATCTTTTCGATATACGGTATAGCTGCGTAAAGAAGGGGAATCAGTGGCCCGAAAATGTGTCTCTTGGATACATACGCACAAGGGGCACTCTCGTATAAGGAGTTGTAATTCGGCCACATGCGTCCTGAAACCATTCAGGTTCCACTGTAATATGGGAGCCAGTGATCAGGGTGGCTGAACTTTCACCCTGCATCTGTGCTTTGGAGGAGAGACCGTACTGGCCGGAGATTTATTCCTGGGGCGAGAAGATCGCCCCAGGTCGACATCAATGTCCATAAGATCCGATGACGACCCACGGGAGATGTCAGACAGTACGATGGCATCATCATCGGACCGACGCTGACTAGTCTCCTCAGGTGGCAGAACCTTCATCTTCTGAGGCTTTGTCTTGGGGGGCTTGGAATGCAGAGCCTTGTCATCAGTTGGAGGTTGACTCGCCTGGGCAGAAGGTGCCATATGGGGGGAGGCTGGAAGTACCTCAATGTCAGCAACCACGGCCTTGTCCGATGTAGCGGGGAGAGCCGCAGATTGCAAAACAACCGCAGCAGCACAAGTACACTGGCAAGCGCAGGTTTTAGTGCTAACACTAGCAACCTCCGTTTGTGTAGCAACAGTGGCCAGTTGTACCGGTTTTTTGAGAGCGGAAGCGAAAGATGTTGAAAACACAGGAGGTTGCATGGCCTTAAAGATCTTCTTGGCCTCACCATAGGGGATGCGCTTAGATGTTTTAATCTCCTGTACCTTCCGCTCTTCGAGATAGCTGGGGCAGATCCGGCTCCAGACAGGGTGACTCCCAGAGCAATTCACGCACTTCACAGGCGATGAACAATCGGCTCCGTCATGGGCAGGCTGACCACATTTACCACACTTGGCTATCCCATTGCACCCCAACGTAGTATGCCCAAAGCGTTGACATTTAAAACAGCGCATTGGGTTGGGAAATATGGCCGTACGGGCAAACGTAAGAACCCCGCTTTAACATGCTCTGGGAGTTTCGGGCAACTGAACGTGAGAATAAACGAGTCAGATTTGACGAGGTCCCCATTGACTCGTTTCATAATGTGCTGCACGTCAACATCTCCTTCGTCAGCCCACTCAGATTTTAGCACGTCTATGGGGATATCCACCAAGTCCCTACACGTCACAACACCCTTACTATAATTCAAAGTGGAGTGGAGCTCGGTCTCGACAGCGTACTATCCTAGACAATTTGCTTTCCGAAGGGCAGCGACTTGACGGGAACTAGAAGTTTCAACTAACAGAGTCCCATTGCGCTGTCGCTTTACAGATTTTAGTGTTCCTGCAATTCCCTCAAGACCCTTGTGGATGTAAAAGGGAGAAACCCTCTCAAAGCTACCCTCCTTCCTTTTAATAATCAAAAACACATTCTGATTATCAGCATGTGCTCCGTTACTACATTCTGTTAAATCTCTAGCAACACCAGGCGCTGGAGGACTCGCAGCGCGTAGCCGCTTTTTCGATTGGGTGTGTTTTCCTACCACCGGCCCACCCAAGCCACTGGTAGGGGGAAATGTAGAGGTCGAAGGGTCCATTTCGGTCCCACGAGCAGCTAGGGAACTAAAAGTCCGCTCAGACAGAGCCCCGCGTGCCTGAGTAAACCTTATACAACTGGGGTGCGGCAGGTGCCCCAGAGGTTGCCCGCTTGCGACTGTTCCACCCCAACAGCCATGCATCTTCTAGGCGCGGAGCACACCGAAAGATTGAGGGGTTTTTATAGAGGTTGGCCTTCCTCGCAATCCAGGCGGCCAAGCCAAGATTACCATTCCCTGCAGCACACAACATTTCACCGCCGCGCCGTACGGTGGTCGCCGAAGCATGTTCGGGGGTTACGGTGACGGGACACTGGCGGCGCAGACCAGTCCCCAGCTCAGGACCCCGGGGTCGCCAAGCCCGTACTTAGCAAGTGAATGCTGAGCCCCTGGGGGCCGCACAGGCGGAGAATGTAGTATGATAAGCGAGTATTTTGGATATTATACTTGGTACAAGTGGTCGTCTTGGATTCCAAACTTAGCACATGTAGCCTAGTTTCACTGTAATGGCAGGGAAAACTCAATGTGTGACAGGAAGGAAAACTTTCAACAGTGCAGGCCGCACCAGGTATGCAATGTTTACAAACTAAAAAAGCTGACGAAATGTGTTATATGTCCATACACATTAGCATCTGTAGGCTACTGTCATAGAAACATCATTACCCAACTAAGTGGTTTGCTGTGTTACATTCCTGGTTAGTGAATAACCCGTTTGCAGGCATGAAGCGGTACTGGGGGAAGCAGTTCAGCTGCAAGTGTAGACAAAACGGAGCATGCTTTGTCTAAGCAGTTTACTGTGATGGAATATCGTGTTCGTGTAATTAATTAGTGGATTTTCAAAAATTAACACTACATTGAACTCTCAGTTTCATGAAAGTCCTATAATACTATATTTAGCATAGCATGTTGTGTTGAAATGTTACATTCGTAGCGAGTGAATGCAAGAAATTCGTACCAAATACTTCTTCTGTCGTTTCCTGATGGGTGAGCTTTCCAAGGGTTCACCAGATAGATCCATAAAATCCGTACACGTGAGGACATCACACTTTGAATGCGTTGGCTGTCATACATCATGTTTCTGAATGTAGACTGCTGAAAATTAGTGTTCTGCTTAGGACTCTCATTGTTGAAGTGTATTTTCACTGTTCTTCATTCGTCCTCACATATTTGGTACGGTAATAAAGTATCTTTGTTAGTGGTTGAGAGATGAACATTCCCATTTATTTGCGTTGAATTCTGACATAACTGATTTCAATCATAACTTTTCAGCACAACATTCATGTCAGTAATTCGTGGATTTTCACAAATTAACAGTACATCGAACTCTCGTTCTGAGAACATCGCATAAGAAGGGATTTAACGTTGCAGAGAATAACGCCACATTAATTGGTGTACTATGCAATAACAGTGGTCTGACGCTGGAGATAATGAAAACTCAAAGTCTGGAAACAATTCCAAGTGTCCTCCTCCAATGGTGCTTATCTGAAAATAGTTCTGTGCACTACTCCAATACGTCGGACGCTGTATCGGGGCGTCTGTCTGCATGCTGTGATAGTGATTTTCAGTTATTCTTCTTGTACTAAATTAAACATATGGATCCGCCTATAATCTGTGTATGTTGCTATAACACTAGATACAGTATCTGTATATGGCTGTAGCAGATATTTGACGATGGTCTCCTATTTAACCCTTCTTGATGTCTGTTAGGTCTGATATATTATGGACTATTAACGGCGGCAGGTTCAGTGACAGTTGTAGTATCAACTCTGATCCGACTGGTAGACATATGCGCAGTAGCATTGTCTCTCAACCTTACTCAACATTTACTGGGTCAAGACTCCATACTACTGACGTGTATGACAACCGCTTTCATGTGAATAATGACGCTACATTCTTCCAGAGACAGAAGAAAACTTCGTCTTCTGACATCACGCATCGCCGGTCATTCTCGTCTTTGCGTGAGATACATTCCCTCGATGCGTATCGACCACAAATCTGCACATTTTCTTCGATCTTATGACACTGGTCACTCTTCATCTACACTGAGCCGGCAAACGTCATAGGACAGCAATATGCACATATACAGATGGTAGTATTATCGCGTACACAAGGTACACTGAAGCGCTAAAGAAACTGGTATAGGCATGCTTATTCAAATACAGAGATATCAAAACAAGCAGACTACGGCGCTGCGGCAAGCAATGCCTGTATAATACAAGTGTCTGGCGCAGTTGTTAGATGGGTTATTGCTGTTACTGTGGCAGGTTATCAAGATTTAAGTGGTGTTATAATCGGCGCACGAGCGATGGGACACAGCATCTCCGAGGTAGCGACGAAGTGGGAATTCTCCCGTATGACCATTTCACGAATGTACCGTGCATATCAGGAATCCGGTAAAACCTCAAATCTCCGATGTCCCTATGGCCGAAAAAAAAAATCCAGTGAGAGCGGAACTATCGATAACTGATGTGAATCGTTCGACGTAACAGAAGTACAACCCTTCCGCAAATAGCTGCAGATTTCAATGTTGGCCCATCAACCAGTGTCAGCGTTCGAACCATTCAACAAAACATCATCGATATCGGCTTTCGGAGCCGAAGGCCAACTAGTGTACCATTAATGACTGCACGACACAAGGTCTTACACCTCGCCCGGGACCGTTAACACCGACATTGGAATGTTGATGGATGGAAAGATGTTGCTGGTCGGACGAGTCTCGTTTCAAATTGTACGAAGTGGACGAACGTGTACGGGTATGACATGAATCGATGGACCCAACATGTCAGCAGTGGACTGTTCATGCTGGAGGTGGCCCTTGTAATGGCGTGGGGCTTGTTCAGTTGGAGTAATGTGGAACCCGTGATAAAGTCTAGAAACGACTCTGAAAGTGACACGTACTTATGCATGCTGTCTGATCACCTGCATCCATTCATGTCCGTTGTGCATTCCGACGGACTTTGGCAATTCTTGCAGTACAATGCAACACCTCAAACGCCCAGAATTTCTACAGAGTGGCTTCAGGAATACTCTTCTGAATTGAAACACTTTCGCTGGCCACCAAACTCCCTAGACATGAACATTATTGAGCATATCTGGGATGCCTTGCAATGTGGTGTTTAGAAAAAATCTCCACCCCCTCGTACTCTTACGGATTTATCGACAGCCCTGGAGGATACAAGGTGCTAATTCCCTCCAGCACTACTACAGACCTCAGTCGACTCCATGACACGTCGTGTTGCGGCGCTTCTGTGTGCTCGCGGGGGACCTGCACAATATTACGCAGGTATACTACATTATTGGCCATTAAAATTTCTACACCACGAAGATGACGTGCTACAGACTCGAAATTTAACCGACAGGAAGAAGAGGCTGTGATATGAAAATGATTAGCTTTTCAGACCATTCACACAAGGTTGGCGCCGGTGTCGACGCCTACAACGTGCTGATTTGAGGAAAGTTTCCAACCGATTTCTCATACACAAACAGCAGTTGAAGTCATTGCCTGGTGAATCGTTGTTGTGATGCCTCGTGTAAGTAAGAGAAATGCGTTCCATCACGTTTCCGACTTTCATAAAGGTCGGATTGTAGACTATCACGACATTGCTGCTCGCGTTGGTCGAGATCCAATAACTGTTAGCAGAATATGGCATCGGTGGGTTCAGGAGGGTAATAAGGAACGCCATGCTGGATCACAACGGCCTCGCATCACTAGCAGTCGAGATGACAGGCATTTTATCCGCATGGCTATAACGGATCGTGCAGCCACGTCTCGATCTCTGAGTCAACAGATGGGGGCGTTTGCAAGACAACAGTCATCTGCACGAACAGTTCGACGACGTTAGCAGCAGCATGGACTATCAGCTCGGAGACCATGGCTGCAGTTACCCTTGACGCTGCATCACAGACAGGAGCGCCTGCGATGGTGTACTCGACGACGAACCTGGGTGCACGAATGGCAAAACTTTATTTTTTTTGACGAATCCAGGTTCTGTTTACAGCATCATGATGATCGCATCCGTGTTTGGCGACATCGCCGTCAACGCACATTGGAAGCGTGTATTCGTTATCGCCATATTGGCGTATCACCCAGCGTGGTGTTATGAGATGCCATTGGTTACACGTCTTAGTCACCTCTTGTTCGCATTGACGGCACTTTGAACAATGGACGTTACATTTCAGATGTACGACCACCCGTAGCTCCACCCTTCATTCGATTCTTGCGAAACCCTACATTTCAGCAGTATAATGCACGACCGCATGTTGCACGTCCTGTAAGGGCCTTTCTGGATACAGAAAATGTTCGACTGCTGCCCTGGCCAGCACATTCTCCAGATCTCTCACGAATTGAAAACGTCTGGTCAATGGTGGCCGAGCAACTGGCTCGTCACAATACCTCAGTCACTACTCTTGATGAACTGTGGTATCGTGTTGAAGCTGCATGGGCAACTGTACGTGTACACGCCATCCGAGCTCTGTTTTACTCAATTCCCAGACGTATCAAGGCCGTTGTTACGGCCAGAGGTGGTTGTTCTGGGTACTGATTTCTCAGGATATATGCACCCAAATTGCGTGAAAATATAATCACATGTCAGTTCTAGTATAATATATTTGTCCAGTGAATGCCCGTTTATCATCTGCATTTCTTCTCGGTGTAGCAATTTTAATGGTCAGTAGTGTACTTTCTATTGCTCTTCAGTGTATGAAAGGGCAGTGCATTGGCTGAGCGGATATTTGTACTCAGTGAAGACGTGGTCATGGTCGCATGATGGTTTTTAACAAACTTTTTACGCGGAATGGTAGTTTCGTTAGACGTTGGGGACACTTAAATTCCGAAATAGTTAGGGAGTTCAATATTCGGATGTCCACAATGTCAAGAGTGTACCGAGAATACCAAATTTAAGGGATTACCTCTCAGCACAAGCAACGCAGCTTCGACAGCTTCCACTTGATGACCGAGACTAGCGGCGTTTGCATAGAGTTGTCAGTGCTAACAGACAAGCAACACTGGGTGAAATAACCCTAGATATCTATGTAGACGTACAACAAACGTATCCGTGAAGACAATGTGGTGAAATCTGGCGTTAATGGGCTATGGCAGAAGGCGATCGTCGCGAGCGACTTTGTTAACATCACGACTTCGCTCACAGGGCCTCACCTGGGCTCGTAACCATATCGGTTGGAACCTAGACGACTGGAAAAGAGTGGCCTGGTCACATGAGTCCCGCTTTCAGTTTGATAGGGCTCGAGGATGCCACAGCTCCCATGAAGCCTTGCACACCAGTTGTCAACAAGACACTGTGCAAGGTGTGGTGGCTCCATAATCGTATGGACTGTATTAGTCCAATCGAACGGGTCCGTGTGATGTTCGGCTACTTAGAGGCCATTTGCAGCCATTCATTGACTTCATATTCCCAAATACCGATCGAAGTTTTATTGATTACATGCGCCATGTCACCAGGCCACAACTGTTTGCGACTGGTTTCAGGAACATTGGCCTCGGTCATGGATGTGTGTGATGTCATTAGGTTAGGTAGGTTTAAGTAGTTCTAAGTTCTAGGGGACTGATGACCGCAGAAGTTAAGTACCATAGTGATCAGAGCCATTTTTAGGAACATTCTGGATAATTCGAGCTAATGATTTAGCCACCCAGATCGTCCGACATGAATCCCATCGAACATGTATGGGACATAATTGAGAGGTCACTTCGTATACAGAATCATGCACCGGAATTACGGATGGCTCTATACTTGTCCAGGGGCTGCCAACTTCTTGTTGAGTCGTGATGGCTGAGTGTTGTGTGTTGTCCTTAGGTTAGTTAGGTTTAAGTAGTTCTAAGTTCTAGGGGACTGATGACCATAGATGTTAAGTCCCATAGTGCTCAGAGCCATTTGAACCATTTGTAGTTGTTGAGTCCATGCCACGTCGAGTTCCTCCACTTCGCCGAGTAAAAAGAGATCCGACACGATTTAGGAGGTATCCCATGATTTGTCAACTGTGGTTCGCGGCAGGGCAGGACTTCTGCCCATAAAGATGCTAATCTGTCTCGTCTAGAACTACCTGCAATATCTGTAAGTGTGAGACTTTCACGCTACTTCTGCTAAGCCACAAACTGTGAACTTATGAATGCTGCTCTACGGACTGTGATTGCTTTAGGTTGGATACAGAACTCTGGAAAAACTTCCCAACGTTAAATTCCTTGATTTAGGCACCAAACTGAAAATTCCAGTTACTTCCCTGTTGACTTTGGAGTCTGTCATACTAATAAGCTTACGGGCAATATGACAGAATACTGTTAGGTTCAGTCTTCAAATGATGCCTCCCTGTTTGGTGATAATAGCGTTGTTTCTTAGATTTTGCTATTTACACCTACAGAACATCATTGCAGTTGTGGGATAAAAAAGTAAATTTCACTGTATGTATGCTCCATACTTCCAGCAGGATCGGTGTCTTTGGTTTAACGATCGAATCTTGTTACATTGGTTTGAGGATGTACATACGAGGGCTAGCACTTAAATATTTCAAAAATGTTCAAATGTGTGAATTCCTAAAGGACCAAACTGCTGAGGTAATCGGTCCCTAGGATAACACCCTACTTAAACGAACTTAATCTAACTTATGCTAAGAACAACACACACAACCATGCCCGAGGGAGGACTCGAACCTCCGCGGGAGTACTTAAATAGTGGCAACTATTTATTCACAACCGAAACAAAAGAGTTACATGTTTGCACTTGTTACTGTGCTTCATAGTAGTCGCCAGCGTTGTGTAGAACCCGTTGCCAGCGATGTGGAAGGCATATATCGGTTTCGGATTTCTGTACAAAAGATTCTACTTTGCCCGCGATATTTTGCCATATTAGTTGTCTTCTTTATGTGCTCTGACTTTTGATGTTAGGTGCGTTCGTGTCAGTGTCACTACCAGCTTCTATTTTAGAATCGAATCTACATAGATGCGCTACAAGTCTTCACACAACACATGTTTCAGAACAGCTTTCCTGTTCCACACGACAGCAGCCAATGCACCAAATGACATCATGTGGTGTCTGTATAACCAGCCACGTACTCTGTCAAGTAGCTTCATCTATCCCCCCAAGGCCTCAGCATTCATTTGCTGAGTACGGGCTTGGCGACCCCGGGGTCCTGAGCTGAGGACTGGTCAGCGCCGCCAGTCTCTTGTCACCGTAACCCCCGGATATGCTTCAGCAACCTCCGTATGGCGCGGCGGTGGAACGTTGTGTGCTACGGGGAATGGTTATCTTGGCTTGACCGCCTGGATTGCGAGGAAGGCCAACCTCTATAAAAAAAACCTCAATCTTTCGGTGTGCTCCGCGCCTAGACGATGCATGGCTGTTGCGGTGGAACAGTCGAAAGCGGGCAACCTCTGGGGCACCTGCCACACCCCAGTTGTATAAGGCTTACTCAGGCACGCGGGGCTCTGTCTGAGCGGACCTTTCGTTCCCTAGCTGTTCGTGGGACCGCAATGGACCCTTCGACCTCTACGTTTCCCTCTACCAGTGGCTTGGGTAGGAAAACACACCCCATCGAAAAAGCGGCTACGCGCTGAGAGTCCTCCAGCGCCTGGTGTTGCTAGAGATTTAACAGACTGTCGTAACGGAGCACATGCTGATAATCAGAATGTGTTTTTGATTATTAAACGGAAGAAGTGTAGCTTTGAGAGGGTTTCTCCCTTTTACATCCACAAGGGTCTTGAGGGAATTGCAGCAACACTGAAATCTGTGAAGCGACTGCGCAATGGGACTCTGTCAGTTGAGATTTCTAGTTCCCGTCAAGTCGCTTCCCTTCGGAAAGCAACCTGTCTAGGAGAGTACGCTATCAAGACCGAGCTCCACTCCACTTTGAATTATAGTAAGGGTGTTGTGACGTGTAGGGACTTGGTGGATATCCCCATAGACGAGTTAATATCTGAGTTGACTGACGAAGGTATTGTTGACGTGCAGCATATTATGAAACGAGTCGATGGGGACCTCGTCAAATCTGACTCGTTTATTCTCACGTTCAGTTGCCCGAAACTCCCAGAGCATGTTAAAGCGGGGTTCTTACGTTTGCCAGTACGGCCATATTTTCCCAAACCAATGCGCTGTTTTAAATGTCAACGCTTTGGGCATACTACGTTGGGGTGCAATGGGATAGCCAAGTGTGGTAAATGTGGTCAGCCTGCCCATGACGGAGCCGATTGTTCATCGCCTGTGAAGTTCGTGAATTGCTCTGGGAGTCACCCTGTCTGGAGCCGGATCTTCCCCATCTATCTCGAAGAACGGAAGGTACAGTAGATTAAAACATCTAAGCGCATCTCCTATGGTGAGGCCAAGAAGCTCTTTATGGCCATGCGACCTCCTGTGTTTTCAACATCTTTCGATTCTGCTCTGAAAAAACCGGTACAAATGACCACTGTTGCTACCCAAACGGAGGTTGCTAGTGTTAGCACTAATACCTGCGTTTGCCAGTGCCCTTGTGCTGCTGCGGTTGTTTTGCAGCCTGCGGCTCTCCCCACTACGTTGGACAAGGCCGTGGTTGCTGACATTGGGGTACTTCCTGCCTCTCCCCATATGGTGCCTTTTCTTCAGGCGAGTGAAGCTCCAACTGTTGACAAGGCTCTGCATTCTAAGCCCCCCAAGACAAAGACGCCGAAGGTGAAGGTTTTGCCACCTGAGGAGACTAGTCGGTCCGATGACGAGGCCATCGTACTGTCTGACATCTCCCGTGGGTCGTTATCGGAGTTTATGGACATTGGGGCGATCTTCTCGCCCCAGGAATAAATCTCCCTCCAGTACGGGCTCTCCTCCAAAGCACAGAGGCAGGGTGAAAGTTCAGCCACCCTGATCACTGGCTCCCATATTACAATGGAACCTGAATGGGTTCAGGACGCATGTGGCCGAATTACAACTCCTTGTACGAGAGTGCCCTTTGTGCTTATGTCTCCAAGAGACACATTTTCGGGCCACTGGTGGTCCTTCTTTACGGGGCTATACCGTATATCGAAAAGATGATCTGAGGGGGAAAAGGGCAAAGGGTTGGAGTTGCGGTTTTTGTCCGTGACATGCACCCCTCATCTGAGCTCCCTCTCGTTACCGACTTGCAAGCTGTTACAGTTGACATTCCTGTGGGTCAGAGGCTCACAGTCTTTTCAGTTTATTTACCGCCTCAGGATGCAATAGACTCTGAGGCTCTCACAGACCTTATTAGCCAACTCCCCCGCCCCTTTCTTGTTCTGGGGGACTTCAATGCTCATAATGTCTTATGGCGCTCTCCGACTACTTGCCCTAGGGGTCGCATTCTGGAAAGCCTCATGATGTCTGAAGAACTGAATCCTCAACTCTGGTGCTCCCACTCATTTGTGTACTGCTTCCGGGTCGTCATCGGCTATTGACCTTTCCTTTTGCTCTCCAGCACTCACGGATTCTGCTCTGTGGGAGGCTCCTGCTGACCTCCATTCTAGTGACCACTTCCTCCTTTGGATTCGCCTCCTGGATGAGGCTGTGGGATTACCAGTGCCGCCTCAGTGGCACCTCTGCAGAGCTGACTGGATACTTTTCAGCCAATTGGCTGTTTTGGAACACCGTGCCAGAGTCCACGAATGGGTAGACCATGTTACAGATGTCATCTCCCATGCTGCTGAATTGTCAATCCCACCCTCATCCGGTCATCCCAAGAGGCGTCCTGTCCCTTGGTGGACCACTGAGTGCCGCTCAGCCATCAGAGCCCGCCGTGCAGCTCTGCGCCGCTTCAAGTGCCGTCCCTCAGCTGACAATCTTGCGGCCAGAGCGCGGCGAGTGACTAAAGAGAGCAAACGACGGTCATGGCAATCGTTCTTGAACTCCATCTCTCGCTCCACTAGTTCTACGAAAGTATGGGAAGCCATCAGGAGGATTTCCGGGAAACTCAGCCAACTACCTGTCACGGCATTGCTAAATCAGGGAAGTCTCTTCACGGCGCCGAGAGACATTGCCCAGACACTGTCCATGCATTTTGCGGACTCTACCGCCACTATTAACTGTGATCCAGATTTCTGCCGCTACCGCACTGCCATCGAGAGGGGTCACTCGGACTTCCGGTCTCTAAATTCTGAACCCTACAACTGCCCCTTCACAATGTGGGAACTGGATTCGGCGCTGTCTGTGGCTCATGATACTGCGCCTGGTCATGATCAAATCCCGTACAGCATGCTGCGGCACTTGTTGCTGCCATCCAAGTAAGTTCTCCTGAACTATTTTAATATGATATGGTTATCCGGCACGTACCCTGACTCGTGGAGGGAGGCGATTTTGATTCCCCTCCTCAAACCAGGGAAGGACCGAATGCATCCCAGTAGTTATCGGAGTATTGCTTTGACGAGCTGTGTCGGGAAGACGTTGGAACGCATGGTCAACCGTCGCCTGGTTTGGCTGCTCGAGACCAGGCAGCTCATTAGCCCCTCTCAGTGTGGCTTTCGGAGATGTCGTTCCACTATAGACAACTTGACCCTGCTTGATGCGGCCATCCAGCAGACCTTCCTACGTAACCAGCATTATCTAGGTGTCTTCTTTGACATTAATAAGGCGTGTGACACTACTTGGCGCCACCTTATCCTCAATCAACTCCATAAGTGGGGCTTTCGTGGCCGCCTCCCCATCTTACTTCGGTCCTTTCTTTCTCACTGCCTCTTTCGGTATCGGGTTGGTAATGTGCTATCTGATTTGCACGTGCAGGAGAATGGTGTATCCTCAGGGCAGCGTTTTAAGTGTCACCCTCTTTGCCGTCGCCATTAACAGTATCACGTCCACTCTCCGGTGTCCTGTCCAGTGCTCCTTGCTTATGGACGATTTTGCTGTTTTCTGTTCTTCCTCCAGTCTTGCCACTGCTAGTCGGCAGTTGCAGCTTACGATAAAGCGCTTAGAGGCATGGACTGCAAAGACGGGTTTTACCTTTTCTGCAGACAAATGTGTGTGTGTTCATTTTAATCGTTCTCGGCGTCCTGTTACCTCCCCTGAATTGCGTCTGACGGACACCGTTCTTCCTTTTAGAGACACTGTGATGTTCCTGGGCCTCACTTTTGATTCCAAGTTGTCGTGGTTGCCTCACCTTAAAGACCTCAAGGTGCGGACCCTGAAGGCACTGAATATTTGGAAGTGTCTGAGCCATCGGTCCTGGAGAGCAGATCGGGCGCGTCTGCTGCAGTTTTATAGGGCTTTCGTCCGATCGCGTCTTGACTATGCTTGCACCGTGTATGGGTCAGCAAGGCCTTCCTATCTGAAGATTCTTGACGCAGTACACCATGAGGATATCAGGATGGCCACTGGTGCCTTCCGTACCAGTCCCATCCCCAGCCTGTGTGCTGAGGCAGGGGAACCGCCGCTCGCCATCCGGCGGAAACTCCTCATGGTGCGACGGGTGTGTCATTTCCTTCCCTGTCCTACCTCTCCTGCGTACCCTACCGTTGCCTGAACGCCTATGGAACGTCTCTTTTGCAGTCGTCCCAGGGCAACAAGACCATATGGGATTCGTGCGAAGCATTTACTTGAGTCCCTTGGTGTGGAGCGTGTGGCCCCCCAACGACAAGGTCTTACTCGCCTACCTCCCTGGTTGCTCCAGAGGCCCAGCATCCTTCTAGACTTGTCGGAGTACTGGAGGAGCCACACTCCAGCGTTTGTTTTTACCTCCTTATTTTACGATCTATTACATCAGCATCCGGACCATGTAGCTGTATTTACGGATGGCACTAAACAGGGGGACTCTGTTGGTTGCCCTGTTGTTTTCCCTGATCGAGTCGTCAAGTTACGGCTTTATCATTTTGATGGAAAATTGTTTGCCATCTTGCGGGCATTGGAGCAGATGAGATGTGTTCCCAGTCGTAAGTTCCTCATCTGTTCTGACTCTCTGAGTGCCCTTCAGACCATGCAACACTTGTACCCAGCGGATACGGTCGTCCAGAACATGAATGATGCCCTACTCCACTTGCAACGGCAGGGGAAGGAGGTTTCTTCATGCTGGGTGCCGGGGCACGTGGGTATTAGGGGAAACGAACTGGCGGATGTGACTGCCAAAGATGCATGTTCCTTCCCTCACGTTGTTGAATGTGCTGTCCCCCTCCATGCTGTTACCTCCCTTTTACGATTTCGTGTTATGCGTCAATGGGAAGAGGAGTGGCTGGCAGTTGGTGACAATAAGCTGCGTCTGGTCAAGGCCACTACGCGGCCTACGTCCTACCAGTCATGCAGGCGGAATGAGGTTCTCCTCACTCGCTCCGCATCGGGCACAGTCCCTTAACGCACGGTTTTTTACTCCGGCGGGAGGGCCCCCCAATCTGCAGTGCTTGTGGCGTCCAGATTACTGTCCGCCACATTTTACTTGACTGTCTTTTATTCTCTTACCAGAGGGCGGTGTTTCTTTTCCACCGGATTGGCCCTCTATTTTGCAAGACGACGTAACGACTGTGGTTAAGGTCTTAGGATTCTGTGTCCTGTCCAATTTGTTGCCTCGGATTTTAGAGAGAGGGTTTTAATGTGCTGCTGGGTAACTGGCTCTCCCAGGTTTTAGGTAAGAGGTCCGCCAGTCACGATTACCTCCTTGTTTCTCTTCGGTTTCTGTTCTCTTTTCCTTGTGTTTCCTTTCCTTTTTTAGTGTGTTCCTTCCCCTCTTGTTTTGCCTCTGTATGTGGGGATTTGGACCTGCGTCAGGTCTGCGTCTTTTAACCATTCTCCTAGGATCGCTCTTCGGCTTAGTCCCTTCACTGCATGTGTTCCTGTTTTTATGTGCTTGGGCGCTGATGACCAGGCTGTTTAGCGCCCGTAAACATCAAATACACACACACAAAGCTTCATCTATGTTATGAGGATAATATCTATACCTCTACAGTGCTTATAAGCGTGTTTCCAGCAGACCATTGTAGTACTGGTCTGTTGATTTTACTTTAACATTTCGACCTAAGGATTGTTGGATGGCGCTAATTCAGTGCTTTTATCACAAACCTGGAAACACGTTTTACTGACTACCTATTTTCAACTTCTAGAGGTTAGTGTGAATTCCATCTTATGCCATATGCGTCAGTGTTTGTGTCTCGCTGAATCAACTATGTTGTTGTTGTTGTTGTTGTCTTCAGTCCTGAGACTGGTTTGATGCAGCTCTCCATGCTCCTCTATCCTGTGGAAGCTTCTTCATCTCCCAATACCTACTGCAACCTAGATCCTTCTGAATCTGCTTAGCGTATTCATCTCTATGGTCTCCCTCTACGATTTTTACCTTCCACGCTGCCCTCCAATACTAAATTGGTGATCCCTTCCTGCCTCAGAACATGTCCTACCAACCGATCCCTTCTTCTGGTCAAGTTGTGCCACAAACTTCTCATCTCCCCAATCCTATTCAATACTTCCTCATTAGTTATGTAATCTACCCATCTAATCTTCAGCATTCTTCTGTAGCACCACATTTCGAAAGCTTCTATTCTTTTCTTGTCCAAACTATTTATCGTCCATGTTTCACTTCCATACATGGCTACACTCCATACAAATACTTTTAGAAAAGACTTCCTGACACTTAAATCTATACTCGATGTTAACAAATTTCTCTTCTTCAGAAACGCTTTCCTTGCCATTGTCAGTCTACATTTTATATCCTCTCTACTTCTACCATCATCAGTTATTTTGCTCCCCAAATAGCAAAACTCCTTTACTACTTTAAGTGTCTCATTTCCTAATCTAATTCCCTCAGCATTCCATAGCAAAACTCCTTTACTACTTTAAGTGTCTCATTTCCTAATCTAATTCCCTCAGCATCACCCGACTTAATTCGACTACGTTCCATTAATCTCGTTTTGCTCTTGTTGATGTTCATCTTATATCGTCGTTTCAAGATACTGTCCATTCTGTTCAGCTGCTCTTCCAGGTCCTTTGCTGTTTCTGACAGAATTACAATGTCATCGGCGAACCTCGAAGTTTTTATTACTTCTCCATGGATTTTAATACCTACTCCGAATTTTTCTTTTGTTTCCTTTACTGCTTGCTCAACATACAGATTGAATAACACCGGGGAGAGGCTGCAACCCTGTCTTACTCCCTTCCTAACCACTGCTTCCCTTTCATGTCCCTCGACTCTTATAACTGCCATCTTGTTTCTGTACAAATTGGAAATAGCCTTTCGCTCCCTGTATTTTACCCCTGCCACCTTCAGAATTTGAAAGAGAGTATTCCAGTCAACATTGTCAAAAGCTTTCTCTAAGTCTATAAATGCTAGAAACGTAGGTTTGTCTTTCGTTAATTTTTCTTCTAAGGTAAGTCGTAAGGTCAGTATTGCCTCACGTGTTCCAGTATTTCTACGGAATCCAAACTGATCTTCCCCGAGGTGGGCTTCAGCTATGTATTGGATCTAAAAGGCATACCAAAACTGCAGTTACTCATAGCAGTCACTATACGGTTTTCATGCTGCATTTTCATCCCCTTGAAATCCCTTCCTAGGTGATGGTGTGACAGGTGCTGGAAATAGATTTGCTACATTGGAACGTTAATAGCGACGCATTCCAGAGGACTGAAAGATTTGAATTAGCTCCCACAAACGTCGCATAGACTTCATCGCAACACCATGTCCTTCTAGCACAACAGTCACATCCTGTTCTACAATTAGTGTATGGCTGAGTGTGAAATCATGTAACCGACTGTGTAGGGGGGAACAGCCCATATCGGACACTGCATTCCAAACTTCAGGTATAGACACATCACAATAGGCAAGCTCCTGTTTATCGGCTCGGTATGCTTGCTCCACGTGATGTCACACGGTGCATCGGCTGCTCTCGTAACCTTTCAGTTATTCCACACTAGACTCCCGAAGATAAATTTCGTCCAGGTACTGCCCCGGAAGCTGTCCTCGGCATGAGATGCAACAGCACTGTGCAGACGAGGCACCTGGTGGACTTGACAGTGCAAGTTCTGTAAGCGGACCGGCGCAAGTGTAAAATGCTTGAAAAACAGTTACACCTATTTGATAAGCGTGCAGGTTGCACCACCGATATGTGTATACAGTGATTCTTTTGGAGCTCCACCCCATTTTAAACTTAAGACAAGTGATTTTTTTAATTTTTTACCATTTTAAATTTAGGACATTTACATTTCTGAATACCCCACCACTTTAAACTTAGGGAAAGTGAACTGTTGGGTTCTAAACTTAAGGGGTCAATCGTTCAAACTGTACAAAGGGAATGGGGAATATTTTATAAAATGTGACATCGGGAAGTTGAGAAAGAGCAATGATTCTTGAATCTCCCACAGGTTAAAATTAACCACCTGATTCCATACTTACAAGGGAAAATTCCCATCTCCTTCAGATTTATAGGTGAGATGGCACAGTGGATAGTCCGTTAAAAACTGATAATAGGTGAAGCATGAAAACGGGAAGAAGGTGTACTGAACGGTAAAAAGAAGCAAAGTAGAAACAGTGAACTGTCCTAGCTTAACAAGTGAAACATCGAGCGAACTGGAAAAGCAACGGCGTCGTGGTTAAGGGGTCACGGTGGTGGACTGAAAAGAATACGAGCCGTGTTCGAAACTCTATCATGCGATTTGTTTTCTTTTTTTTCCCACAATCTTATGAACTGTCCTTCCTGTCATTCAGATATCTATTCTTTTTCTGTGGACTTGGCTGTTGTCATTCTAGACACTGGTTATGGAATATGAGTGAAGTGGTAAGAATACATTACCGTCGCAAACAAATGTGATGAATAGTGAGAACAGGCGGGATACCACGCAGACGCCTCACAGAAATGAAAACAACAAATAGACGGGTGTGAACTATGTTACAACAAAGGAATTCAAGAGTCAAAACTTCCAAAACGGAATACAACTTCAAAAACGTTAAAAACATATATTTCGACAGCGCAGAGAGAAATTTTGTGATTGTGAAACTGCGACATTCGTTTGTTGCAGCTTATGTAACAAACTATTATGTTTTAATCATTTTCATTAAAAATGATCACATTCACATTCATACGAACACCTAACTCAGACAAGGAGGCGTATCTCAGTTAGTCACCAGGCGTAAAAATTAGGTGCTTCGATAAGAGACTTCTGTCATGTGACACACGTACTGTCACTAACGCCATGTATGCACATCAGACGTGTTGTCCGGTGGAGTATTCGGCTGAATTGTCGCGTTGTCATCAAAAGTTTGAAGTTCCCGTTCGAAAGCCACTTTCTTTCGACAGCTAACCGAGTAGTTGTGCAGAATCAACTTTCATTGTAGGTCCCTTTCGTATAGGCCTACCTCACCCTTACAAACGGACGTTACAGCACGACACAGACACAAATTTGAATACAGCGAACAGGGGGAAAAAATTAGGGTGACGGAGCTTTGAACAGAGATCACTTATTTTGCAGTTCAACACCGTAACCATTCAATCACGACACCTTGGATGTTGCAGACTGCTCTATATTGAACTTCTCGCACTTGGTCAGTGTACTGTTTCTATTTTGCTTTGTGCGTGTGTACGCTCGTGGGCGACGATATGAATCGGTGCCTCTTACGAAAAATATCAGATGTGGTTCAATAGAAATTTTCCTGCCGTTGAAATTATGCAAAATAAACGTTCTATTTACACTTTTACAATGCTCAGAAAAGCATTAAAATAATAAAACACCTCCTGGAAGGTCAACACGCCGGAACTTCATTAATTAGAATTGGACCACTTGCTGACAAACTTACTGCTATGCTACATTGAGCCATGGACAACCATTACTAATACACAACTATGGACCTACCTCTAACAGACCATATCCTGTAAATGTGCAGTGCTAACGTTATTTTGAACTGAAATGTGTGGAAGAGTCCTGATATACCTTCAAAGAAGGTTGGGTATATATATAAAGAAAGTTGGGTACAAATTTTTAAATTCAAAACATTCAGTTATACTGGTACTTATAGGCTGAAAAATAATATCAACAAAAGTAACAGTGCTGTCTCTTATGTGTACTTAAAAGCAGAAGTTTATATTGCTTTCTAACTTTAATCAGACGTTAACTTGAAGCAACTGTTGTTTTTTTATGCTGAATACTGTTGTCCTGATAAATATATGGGCGCTGCATATGGATAAAGACCACTGGGGTGATCCCGAAGTGTATCGACCAGAGCGTTTCATTACTGAAGCTGGAAAGTTTAGAGACGATGATGCGTTCTTACCATTTGGTCTTGGTGAGTTACTGACAATGTAATTGTTATGGTAAAGTAATTTGTGATCAATACCTGACAGCTTCGATTTCTCTTTCAGGTCGTCGTCGATGTTTGGGAGAGCATTTGGCAAAATGTTGTTTATTTCAAACGTTTACCGGAATCTTGCAAAAATTTCAACTTCTTCCAGCTGATGGTATTAACCTGAAGTACTCTAGTCTTGAGGGCGTTACTCTTGCACCAAAACCTTATGACATTATTTTCAAATCTCGGTAATGTTGCAACGCCACAGAAATATAATGATTGTCATTATTGTAATTAAAAATGAAATCTAATAGGTGAACATGTCTTACTGAAATGAAATTGAAATGACAAAGTTCAGTAAAATGAAACTTCATTAACCTATTTCCATACAGCCAAATGATCACTTCCAATTTTCCTTCCTTGAATTTGTGAGAATGTACAACAGTGTTCAAAGAAAATAATAAGAAGGACAGATGAAGTTCGTAAAACTTGGTTACACTTGATCGAGAATATAAGTGCTTTCATGTCACTGTTGTCAGTACATGAGCTGTTATTCTTAACTAACAATTAAATTCTAATTTAGTTTTTTAAAGCTTTTCAGTAATGAACTTTGCAGATATATATATTAGCACCCAAATAAGTACATCAATTTACTTATGGTAGTCTCAGAAATAATTGGTTGATACAGTATTCTGTTAGGGAAATGATTATGCAGTGGTGGCTGGACTTAATCTGCCCAAGTGTCGCTCTTCATCACCAATTAAGTCATAGAATATATTTGTTTCAGTAAAAAGCAGTAGTTAGAACACTTATAATCCTGCACAGAGAAACTTGTTTCTTGTGAAACACCTGACAGATTCATTCACTTCGACGCCAACACATAAAATTAACTATGCTGTAACAAGAGATTTTTACGGAACAGTAATTCATTTTCGCTAAAAATTTTGCTGGCTTACCAAAAAGACCAATTGCAAAGACCGTCTGAATAAATCAGCAACGCATTTGAAAGTTGGTTTCGATGCCCATTGTTCAGTCAATAGCTGTTCAGGGTTTTAGCCATCTACAGTGATGGCTAAAATTTTGAATGATTTTAAGTTATGCTGAGTCTTACACACTGAAGACTTGCTTTAATCCAGAATAATTCAGTTACCAAAATGTTTGATACTGATTTCATTTAGCATTTGGCACTCACTCTCTGTTATGGAATTGCGCATAGATGAACGGTTATTCTTACTAGCAATTTTATAATCCACAATGGAAGCGAAAAAGAACAACTACAGTACCTAAATTATGTATACATGGTTTTTCAAAACTCAGTAGCAAAATTTCGGGAATGAATTCCTAATATAACAAGAAGAAAAAAATGGCTGTATCAACGAGGGTCCTAAAACGCCAAGTTACCGAGTTATTCGACCGTGTAACTGTTATGCAGTGCACGCTGGCAACTGTTGTTTGTCAGATGAAAATGTACGACGATGGCTGCAAGTGTTACTGTTGTGGCTGTGCCCTCTTGTAATGTTTCGTGGCTCCTGTCTGGATGAAGAGAGGGTGTTTTGACTGGTGTACTTAATTTCGGTGCTGTTCGGTCTGAAGTTATGTGGTAACAGCAATCAAATAACATTTACTAATTCTTGAATCTTGTCCGTGTACATATCACAATTATATACAGGGTGAGCACAAAGTCTAGCCCTGATTATGAAAATCTATAACAGAGTAACTGTTTGACATAACAAGTTACAATTGATGCCGTTACATAAGTTAGTGTTACTAGTTGTTTTTACCAATAGATGGCGCTAGTGCTCCAAAATACCGTCGCGGTCTTTTAGGTCACGTTAGTTGCCGGCGATATGGCGTCGAAGCAGGAGAAAGCGCAATGTGTGCTTTGGTTTCACGAAACGAAATCTAAAGGATCGTTCAAATGACTCTAAGCACTATGGGACTTAACATCTGAGGTCATCAGTTCCCTAAAACTTAAAACTACTTAAACCGAATTACCCTAAGGACATCACACACATCCATGCCCGAGGCACGATTCGAACCTGCTACAGTAGCGAACGCGCGGTTACAGACTGAAGCGCCTAGAGCCGCTCGGCCACAAAAGCCGGCAACGAAATCTCCTATCAGTGTGCAGCGTAAATTTCAGGCTTCTTGTGGACTCATCCCTCCTGACGTTAAATCAATAAAGCAATGGTATGTAAATTTTAACGAAACAGGAACCGTTGAAGATCGTCCTCGAAGTGGCAGGCCTCGTGTGAGTGATGCAACTGTTGATTGTGTTCGGTAATGGTTTCAATGGAGTCCTTCTAAATCAACTCGTCAAGCATCACGTGAACTTCAAATACTACAAGCAAGTGTGGTGAAGATTCTTCATGAAAGGCTCAAGTTGCAGGCTTACAAAGTGCAAATCGTGCTGGCCTTGCAACCGAATGATTTGCAGCACGTGCTGAATTTGCAGCTGATATTCTAAACAGGATTGATGGTGCTAATGATTTCTTAAGTCGCATATGCTTTACCGATGAGTCCACATTTCATGTCAGTGTAAAGGTACATAGGCATAATTTCCGTATATGGGGGTTCAGAGTCTCCACATACTACTGTACAGTTACAGCGAGACAGCGAAAAAGTGAATGTTTGGTGCGGCCTCATACATAAGAAGGTTTTTGGGCCATTTTTTTCGCGGAAAAATCCATTGCCGGTAACATTTACTTAGACGTTTTGCAACAGTTCATTGCCCTACAGTTAGAAGAATATCAACCACGGATACCTTTCCAACAAGATGGAGCACCCCCCCTCCCCCCCCCCCCCTTCACCTCCCTCCCAGTGGGCTCCGATAGTGTCTCATTTCCTGGATGAAACATTTCCGGATTGTTGGAATGGAAGGAACGGTCCAAAACTCTGGTCACTCCGCTCTCCAGACTTTTTTTCTGGAGTTATATGAACTGAATGATCTGTAGATTAAAACTGAAGAAACTGCAAGAAGATGGAAATCTGAGGAGATAGGACCTGGATAAACTGAAAGAACCAGGGGTTGTAGAGAGCTTCAGGGAGAGCATTAGGGAATGATTGACAAGAATGGGGGAAAGAAATACAGTAGAAGAAGAATGAGTAACTTTGAGAGACAAAATAGTGAAGGTAGCAGAGGATCAAGTAGGTAAAAGACGAGGGCTAGTAGAAATCGTTGGGTAATAGAAGATATATTGAATTTAATTGATGAAAGGAGAAAATATAAAAATTCAGTAAATGAAGCAGGCAAAAAGGAATACAAACGTCTCAAAAATGAGATCGACAGTAACTGCAAAATGGCTAAGCAGGGGTGGCTAGAGGATAAATGTAAGGATGTAGAGGCTTATTTCACTAAGGGTAAGATAGATACTGCCTACAGGGAAATTAAAGGGACCCTTGGACAAAAGAGAACCACTTGCATGGAAATCAAGAGCTCAGATGGAAACCCAGTTCTAAGCAAAGAAGGGAAAGCAGAAAGGTGGAAGGAGTATTTAGAGGTTCTGTACAAGGGCGATGTTCTTGAGGACAATATTATGGAAATTAAAGACAATGTAGATAAAGATGAAATAGGAGATATGATACTGCGAGGAGAGTTTGGCAGAGCACTGAAAGACCTAAGTCGAAAGAAGGCCCTGGGAGTAGAAAACATTCAATTAGAACTACTGAGCCTTGGGAGAGCCAGTCCTGGCAAAACTCTACCATCTGGTGAGCAAGATGTATGACACAGGCGAAATACCCTCAGACTTCAAGAAGAATATAATAATTCCAATCCCAAAGAAAGCAGGTGTAGACAGATGTGGAAATTACCGAACTATCAGTTTAATAAGACACGGGTGCAAAATACTAACGCGAATTCTTTAGAGACGAATGAACAAACTGGTATAAGCCGACCTCGTGGAAGATCAGTTTGGATTCCGTAGAAATGTTGGAACACGTGAGGCAATACTGACCCTATGACTTATCTTAGAAAACAGATTAAGGAAAGGCAAACCTAAATTTCTAGTATTTATAGCTTTTGACAATGTTGACTGGAATACTCTCTTTCAAATTCTAAGGGTGTCAGGGCTAAAAAACAGGGAGCGAAAGACTATTTACAATTTGTACAGAAACCAGATGGCAGTTATAAGAGTCGAGGGACATGAAAGGGAAGCAGTGGTTGGGGAGGGAGTGAGACAGGGTTGTAGCCTCTCCCCGATGTTATTCAATCTGTATATTGAGTAAGCAGTAAAGGAAACAAAAGTAGGTATTAAAATCCATGGAGAAGAAATAAAAACTTTGAGGTTCGCCAATGACATTGTAATTCTGTCAGAGACAGCAAAGGACCTGGAAGGGCAGCTGAACAGAATGGACAGTATCTTGAAACGACGATATAAGATGAACATCAACAAAAGCAAAACGAGAATAATGGAATGTACTCGAATGAAATCGGGTGATGCTGCGCGAATTAGATTAAGAAATGAGACACTTAAAATAGTAAATGGGTATTGCTATTTGGGGAGCAAAATAACTGATGACGTTCGAAGTAGAGAGGATATAAAATGTAGACTGGCAAAGGCAAGGAAAGCATTTCTGAAGAAGAGAAATTTGCTAACATCGAGTATAGATTTAAGTGTCAGGAAGTCGTTTCTGAAAGTATCTGTATGGGTTGTAGCCATGTATGGAAGTGAAACATGGACGATAAATTGTTTAGACTAGAAGAGAATAGAAGCTTTCGAAATGTGGTGCTACAGAAGAATGCTAAAAATTAGAAGGGTAGATCACATAACTAATGAGAAGGTATTGAATAGAATTGGAGAGAAGAGAAATTTGTGGCACAACTGGACTAGAAAGGGGGATCGGTTGGTAGGGCATATTCTGAGGCATCACCAATTTAGTATTGGAGGGTAGCGTGGGGGGGTAAAATCGCAGAGGGAGACCAAGAGATGAATACACTAAACAAATTCAGAAAGATGTAGGTTGCAGTAGGTACTGGGAGATCAACAACCTTGCACAGGATAGAGTAGCATGGAGAGCTTCTAACAAGCCTACCATAACAAAGGTCAAAATATAATTATGATTGTAGTGTTGCTAACGTTGCTAAATATTGCATTTTCGGGCAAAAACAAAGTTATATTATGTGGCAGGTGTCATTGAAGCACAGTTAATAAGGTAATTTCTTGAAATAATGGATAAACTAGGCACTCATCTTTTCGTGTTTCCCACGCTTGTCTTGTTGTGAACTCATGGCTCAATAGTCGAAAATCTAGGTAGTGATGATTGCAAGCTCGGATGTAAAGAGGCCTAGGTGTTATTCTGCGACATTCAAAAGTTTTGTAAATGTGTTTCATAAACCATTCTTGAAGATTAAATTTTTGCAAGTTAGGACAATGGTGATGTAAAAAAAGTAATCAGCACTCCAAAATTTAGTTACACTTCTTTTTTATTACTTTTTTTTGCAATATCACGTAACTCGTTCAAAAACATCACTTTACAATATAAAACATACTAGAAAATATCTTCCTCACTGTTAAAGTTCACATTTCATAAACTGATTACAATTTGGGTCTTTTTAACATGACGACCAAAACTTGACTCTTTAATAACCGCTTACGCGCCCAAAAATCAGTGTTACAAGTACGTCAAAGATCATAGTGACAAAAGAAAGAAAACACATACGAATAATATCACCGCAACATATACATATCGATGTATCGAAGTACCTCTACATTAATGAAATCAAATCTGAATGTTGTCACAGAAGTATGTAAACTATTTTACAGAAACAAAGTAGAATATTGCTGGTATCGAGAGGTTGAGGTGAGGTGCGGTAATGGTTATGTAATTCAAATACCGTTACAAGTTGCATCAAACCAGTCTCTGGACTGAAGTCCTCAACAACAGAACAGAGTCTTCGTCACACCAGTTGCTGACGTCGACGAAGTGAAAGCTGTGATACAAGCTGCTGTTGGTACTGTGACGGAACACAGGTTAAGAAATACCTGGCTCGAACTGGAATACCGCCTCGATATTCTCCGAGCTACCAAGGGAACACAGGTTGAGGCTTACTGATGTAAGTGATCGTAAAAAAAATTAGTAACACTAACCTATGTAACGGGTCAAATGCAAATTATTATGTCAAATGATAATTCTGTAATAAATTGTTATAATCAGGGTAAAACTTTGTGCTCACCCTGTACAATGACTAACTTTCCCTCACAGGTAGTTAATGTGTGAGGCGACGACTATCATTGTGGAAGACTAGAGCACAGTGCGACGTATTGAGGTGCAATGCGAACTGAGCGCCGATACGACGTATTGAATTAGTGAGATGAGCGATTGAGACAGCTCGGTCGGCGGCGACGGTCTATCTGCATGTTGCTCAGGGGGCGTTATCGGTGCGTAGCCTGGGGGCGTGTCTTGGTCTTCTCTTGTCATAGGCGCGCATAGTTCAGCGCATACTATACAATGTTTCCTAGTTCCGGCCGATGTGCTGGCGAAAGCGTACGCCAGCATTGTTACACCACTAACCAAGTTGATAATCAACGTGATATTGGCCTTCATATCCTCTAGCATGTGCAGATTAAGTGCAGTGATCGCCATTTAAATACCTAGCTGTGGGAATATCTGTTGTTCGTAATTATGGTGTGCAGGCTGCTCTGAAGTGGCACATAAGTATTAGGAATGTAAAATGTCTCCATAGCCAATAGCAAATATGTGAATGGAATAGTTTGTAATGGCCTGTGTCCGTGGTCTGCAATCTTGAAATGTACACCAACCAAGAGTTCGCGACCATGCATTATATGTACGTTTTAGTGGATCGCAATGCATTGGAGCCACGTCACGTGTACTAGGGACACCACCCATTGCCAAATTGCCGGATCGAAAGACATTTGAAGGAACTCATAGCCCCCTTTGTGAATACGTGAGCTTTACGCGTCCATCGGGCACAGGCAGCGGCAGGGAGAGGGGGGGGGGGGGGGGGCGGGAGAATGTGCCGCAGCTATGATCTGGAGACATTTACGTGAAAATGTGTCGTGTCCATACCATCTGCAGTGTGTACAAGTCTTGAGTCCTGGAGATTATCCTCCAAGAGTAGCGTTCAGCCAGTGGTTCCTACAGTAATTTCTTTTGACGGTCAGCTTTGTAGCTGGTGATTTAACGCAGATGAAGTTGACAAGGAACGGACCCCATAATTCGCATAAACAGCACGTGAAAGGATGACAGAAACCCCCCATGGAACTACCCAGTCGTCTTACCAACATAATATGATCTCCATTAACATCTGGGCAGCCATTGCGGGCAATTGTTTGTTGGGACGCGACGTTCTTCTAGGGATACTTACTGTATAGAACTACACAGAGTTCTTGAATACTACATTGCCTGATTGCTTAGAAGACATGCCGTTTACATTTTGTAGACAACTATAGTCCATGCAGGATGGTGTTGCCATATATTTTACTGTATATGCCACAAAGCACATGAATACAGTCTTTCCCGAGTGATGGAGAGGTAGAGGTGGACCATTTGCTTGGCCTCTCCGTTCAACTGATTTAAGAGACGTTTTTCATCGTGTGCGGAAGTTAATGAGGCAGTGAATGATGGCCTGTTTTCAGGCAAGAGGAGGTGAGTTTCAGCATTTCGTCTGATCTGTAAACAGAGTACGCCAGCTGGCGCTATAGATGTACAGCGCAGTTTGTAGGAAATGAAGATCGAATATATCTGAAATGAGGCATTTCTGGGCTCAAGATGACACAGTCTTTTCTTCTTGAATCACGAGGAATCCGTTCCTCAAGTTTTACTGTCCAGTTCTGAAACACGCTGTATAGTAATTTTATATTGAATCATATAATTCTGTTATGCTCCATCAAAACATTTAACTGATATCACTAGCTACAATCAAAATGGTTCAAATGGCTCTGAGCACTACGGGACTTAACATCTGAGGTCATCAGTCCCCTAGAACTTAGAACTACTTAAACCTAACTAACCTAAGGACATCATACACATCCATGCCGAGGCAGGATTCGTAGCGGTAGCGCGGTTCCAAACTGAAGCTCCTAGAACCGCTCGGCCACACCGGCCGGCAGCTACAATTCATTCATTTTATTGGATACACGAAAATTTCGGAGCCATAGTGTTCTATCCTTTGATGTCAATACAGAAAGGACAGAAATGTCATGTCCATGGGGATGGCAGTAGTGGCATGGCAGTCTCTGCCCTCAACTAGGACGGGCGCCAGCTCTCTCCAACGAAAGCACGAAGCGGGCCATGACCCTACTTCCACGATACTGCTCAGCTGCCCAGAGACACTCGACCCTTACAGTGAGACTCACTGACCGCCTTCTGCCGACAAACCAGAACTAGAGACCAATCTGGGGAGACCACTCTGGAAACGCATCTTCCCAGTGAAAGAAACTCAAATCTTTTCCTCCGAAGCAAACATGTCATGTGCTCTCAATAAAGTAATCACAAAATAGCGTCAGAAAAATGAAGCAATAGCACCCAGCTGTATGTGACAGTCACGTCACGACTTTTTTATATATTAAGTTGAAAGTCACTTGTTGGATAGCCCTTCAAATTTTCAATTATATTATCACATTATTTTGCCAACTAGTCATTGCAGAATCTTTGCAAAGCTGATTCTGTACCAGTATCGACTACAGACAGTAACGATCTTAGAAGCGTTATCTATGTAAGGTTTGGCCAAAAGCTTCTGGACGTCTTAACTGGTATGCGAACATATTGCCCGGCACCCTTTCATATGACACACTAGTTCCAGTTCTATCATGACATGCAGATGACTGACTATTATTTAATGTGACTACTGCTGGTTTGCAGTTTTGGTGAAACAGTTCTATTTACTTCTATAATCCGAGGTGTTAACTCATATACAAGATTACTCTGACAAATTATAGGTGCTAAAATGTCACGGTTAATTTTTTCACCAATTTGTGTTGTTAAACTTGTTATGAATTGCTTAGGGACTTACTTCAAAACAGTTTTACTTGAACATATCTATATACTTGAAGAAGTGTGTCGAATTGCTTGTTTATAATTTATACAGGGTGTTTCAAAAATGACCGGTATATTTGAAACGGCAATACAAACTAAACGAACAGCGGTAGAAATACACCGTTTGTTGCAATATGCTTGGGACAACAGTACATTTTCAGGCGGACAAACTTTCGAAATTACAGTAGTTACAATTGTCAACAACAGATGGCGCTGCGGTCTGGGAAACTCTATAGTACGATATTTTCCACATATCCACCATGCGTAGCAATAATATGGCGTAGTCTCTGAATGAAATTACCCGAAACCTTTGACAACGTGTCTGGCGGAATGGCTTCACATGCAGATGAGATGTACTGCTTCAGCTGTTCAATTGTTTCTGGATTCTGGCGGTACACCTGGTCTTTCAAGTGTCCCCACAGAAAGAAGTCACAGGGGTTCATGTCTGGCGAATAGGGAGGCCAATCCCGCCGCCTCCTGTATGTTTCGGATAGCCCAAAGCAACAGCTGTTCGCAGCACGGATCCTGAACCGAGGAACCTAGCTAGCTAGCCACGGCACTGGAGAGTGTGTTCTTGCTCTATAGTTCTGACTTGGGCGCGAATGACCCCAGTTGTTATTTTGCGCCCTGAAACGAAACAAAACAAAACGACACTGGAGTCGGCATGGCTCTGTATCTCTGTCGGTACCGTCCAGAACCTCACTGACTCTCTCCCTGCACGTCTCACAGTGGTCCACACTCTGAAAAGTGATTATTTAGGCGTTTGACAGTTGGACACACTAATGTAACTGGACAGTGCGTGTTTGGACCCTTGCTCATGTTATCGTTTAGATCCTGTATATTACATCCACCGGCTACGTTCAGAAGTTCAAAGAGAGTATTAAAGTAAACATTGACAACAGCTTTCTCTAAGTATGTAAATGCTATAAACGTAAATTTACCTTTCCTTAACTTACCTCCTAAGGTAAGTCGTAGGGTGAGCATTGCCGCGCGTGTTCCTACATTTAATCGGAATCCAAACTGATCTTCCCCGAGGTGGGTTCCTACCAGCTCTTCCTTTTCTATGTAGAGAATTAGTGGTAGTATTTTGCAGGCGAGACTTATTAAACTGACATTTCGGTAATATTCACTCGAGTCTACACCTGCTTTCTTTGGTATTGAAATTATTACATTCTTCTGTAACTCTAAGGCCATAAATCTACCGCTATTTTTCCTTCTCATCCTTTTCCTGCTATTCAATTGGCTCTGAGCACTATGGAACTTAACATCTGAGGTCATCAGTAACCTAGAACTTAGACCTACTTCAACCTAACTAACCTAAGGACATCATACACATCCATGCCCGAGGCAGGATACGAATCAGCGACCGCAGCGGTCGCGCGGTTCCAGACTGAAGCGCCTAGAACCACTCGGCCACCCCGGCCGGAGCTATTGAATTCCCATGTCCGATGACAATTACATTTTCCTTACATTTAACCATCTGAATGATTTCCTTTATCTCATCAATCAGGTTAAAGAAATAAATAAATGCATGTATTAAACCTGGGACCTAGTAACGACGTAGAGGTTAGTCCCGCCGTAGCCCTCAGTGGTTCACAACCCCGCAACATGCCACAGCAGTCCACCCACCCCACACCGAGACCAGGGTTATTGTGCCGTTCAGCCCCCTGTGGACCCTCCCTCCCCCTCCCCCGGGAACGTCACATACCACACAAGTGTAACTCGAAATGTTTCCGTGTAAGAGAAATTATATTGACGTACGTGGAAACGGTGTTTGGCAACAACCGCCGAAACCGTGTAACTGAGGCGGAATTAGGGAAATCAGGCCGCATTCGCCAAGGTAGACGGAAAACGGCCTTAAAAACCATCCAGTGACTGGCAGGGACATCGCACCTCGAAACTAATCTGTCGGGCGGATTCGAGCCGGGGACCGGTACGCCTTCCCGCTCGGGAAGCAGCGCGGTTTTTCGACGTTTTCATCATCTGCAGAACTAGCTGACATGTGATTCTGTACTACTGTCATAGGTGTTTGCTTCGTGTTTATCTAGGATACGATCATTTTTCCGCTACGCGGTTCATTGTAGCTTAGCCGCATTCGTATTTCCTTATTGTGTGTGTGTGTGTGTGTGTGTGTGTGTGTGTGTGTGTGTGTGTGTGTGTGTGTGTGTTTGTGTGTGTGAAATCTTAAGGGACTTAACTGCTAAGGTCATCAGTCCCTAAGCTTACACACTACTTAAGCTAAATTATCCTAAGGACAAACACACACCCATGACCGAGGGAGGACTCGAAACTCCGCACAGTCCACGACTGCAGCGCCTCAGACCGCTTTGCTAAGCCCGCGCGTATTTCCTTATTCGTCATTAGACCCACTACTGCATTACCGCTATTCGATTTCTTATTTATGGGCCTGTATTCACCTGACCGGAACTCCCGTTCTTCCTGCCACCGCATTTCACTAACTCCCACTGTTTCGAATTTCAGCCTATCCATATATCTTTTTAAGTTAATTAACCTTCCTAAGCGAATAAGAGATCCAACGTTCCAAACTCCGATCCGTAGATTGCCTGTTTTGTTTTTCCTGATGATGATATCCTCCTGAGTAGCCTCCGCTCGGATTTGCGAACTGGGGACTATTTTACCTCCGGAAACTTTTACCCGAGATGATGCCATCGTCATTCAACCATACAATAGAGCTTTACACCCTCGGTAAAAGTTACGGCTATAGTTTCCCATTGCTTTCAGATATTCAAAGAACCAGTACATGATGGCTAAGGTTACAAGGTCAGACCAGATCGTTGCCCCTGACAAGTACTGAAAAGGCTGCTGGCCTTCTTCAAGAAACACATGTTTATCCGATCTCTCCACAAATACCCCAGTTTCGTGCTTCCATGGCTTCATGGGGGTGAGTGTAACATGGACACTCCAGTAATTCTGTAAAACTGCAAATTAACCGTCAATCAACTAACTTACTATTTTCATTTCTATGGAGTTAGCCATTAATTTCACTGTTCCGTTTAGTTCAGAGTTAATCACAATTATTATTGTCACTCGTAACACTTTGGCTGCTGCTGTTGACATCTTATCTGTACTGTTACTTCTCGCATGCGTTATAAGTTATGCATCACCTCAACTCCTAGAGAAGAAATTCTCAAAAAGGAAAAAAATGGGATTTAACGTCCAGTTAACAACACGGCCTTTATGGAGCTCGGATATAATAAGGCTGGTGATGGAAACTGCACGTGTTCTTCCACCGAAAACCTACAGTAGGATGGTCAAATGGTGTTTTACCACAGCACCACGTCGCTCTGTGGTTGGTCTGTTATATCTCAAAAGTTTAACGTATTATGTGCGCTGTCAGGAGTAACTTCAGGTCTTAGGTGCTGTTATAACACACTTTCAGACACAGTGTTGTAGGATCACATCCTCTTCGTTGAACTACCGATGAGCTTGAGATAAGCGCATTGGCCTGTTAGTAGAATGATATGCCACTGCGAAATTTGAAAATATACAAAAAATGGCTCAAATGGCTCTGAGCACTATGGGACTTAACTTCTGAGGTCATCAGTCCCCTAGAACTTAGAACTGCTTAAACCTAACTAACCTAAGGACAACACACACATCCATGCTCGAGGCAGGATTCGAACCGCGACCGAAGCGGTCGCGCGGTCCCAGACTGTAGCACCTAGAACCGCTCGACCACTCCGGCCGGCTGAAAAGATACAGTTTAAGTCTGTGCTGGCTGTTTGGGAACATAACATTGACTTGATGAACCTTATCAGAAGTGTCCCACTCCACTTGCCAAGCATTCATCCGTCAGCGCTTCAGGCGACTCTTATTGGTAAATCCGGCATTACACTCTGAAATATGTCTAGCCCATATTCTCAAGCCAACAAGTTCCCTCTTGACATCTGGCGGTATTTCCTGTGAGATAAAACACCAACTATGACTAGTAACAAATTTAGTGGAGTAGTTTCAAATGCTCCAGTTGGCAGCAGCACCACATCCTTTTGCTTCCTCTTTAGTGTTTTACTAAATCGAGCCTAATCACATCCTAAAGCACGTTTCTGTAAGCATTTTGATTTTTTTAAGCTCATATGCTGCATAAGTCTGTTTTCTCAGTATATATGAAATAACAATGGGATAACTGTGTGGTATTTAATGTTTCCCGTAATCGAATGGTCGTGATCTTGTTTACTGAAAATTTTCCGGTCGACTATATGTATGTTGTCTTTGCTTCTATTATCGCATGCTACATACAGTGTCTTCAGTGTCCAAACTGACAGATATGTTGATGGAAATAGTAACAAACTTACTCAACTATACGACAAATGTGACCACTGAAATAACGCAAACGTAAGAATGAAACAATCACTGTGGCTAACTGAGGAACTGACCAGCTCATGAGTCTCAGGGATGCACACATAGTGCATACAAACAGCGCCCCGTGCCTGAGGATTATATTACTTTCAAGTAGAAATGGGGCAGAGTCAGTCAAGCTGTGAGAAATGAAAAACCCAGTCAAGCCCATACATTAATTGTCAACAGAAACAGACCAGCTGTCCTACGGAATAAAACCTACACGATCTTGCTATAGGCAAAGAAAGAGCTGCATCTGATAACCATTGTCACAGCCTATGAACTGAACCGGTTCTATACATTATCTACTACGACTACTGGAGCACAAACTAATTAGACACTCATAAATTTCTTCATAGGGGTAAACGGTACAAAAAATTCTATCTACAGTCATTTCCACAAGAAGGTGTACGCCATAATTTTAAATGTGAAATCCGCAGCGATATCTCTGGTAGTGATCTCGAATCTGTAATGAATTCGCTTTTGCACAGTGTATAGATAAAGAGTGTGGGAGCTGACTGTTTTGTTTTGTCGGTCGCAGTTTAAAATGAGTGTAAAATATCTGAAGCGTCACGAGGCATTGTTCCTTGTAAATAATCCAAAAGGACCAAAGCCTTCATATTGAACTGCTGCTGAAATTCTTAGAAAGTCAGAAAAATTCGTTGCAAAGTGGGTCAAATGATATTTACAGTTCGGCAACGTCACTGATTTACCGGAGAGAGGGCTAAGGTACCAAGCTATAATTGATAATGGCGGCGGTTGGATTAACTATTAGGTAATTGTGCAATTAGTAATAACGTGTAGTTTCATGTAAACGTATGTTTATAATAGTGTCTTTTATTTCGTACAGATAACGGGGTACACTTTTTCGTGGGACTGACTATAAAACTTGTTAGTTGCAACACCATCAAAAGGGCCATCGTGCGTATAAGATCGGCGTCTACTTAACACAGTAGCATCACACACCAAATAATGAACCGGATTGTTTACCCACTACTGCCCACAATTACAGATATCTTCAAACACTCCTTAGTCACAAGCGTTTTTCCTGAGGCCTCGAAACAGATACTAGATAAGCCACTACCTAAAAAGCACTTTGACGTAGCACCTTCTCATTACCGACCTATCTGCGTTCTTGCTGATTGCCCCAAGACCTTAGAAAATATATTCCACGACCAGCTGATAAGCTGTCTAACTACAAACAACTTATCAGACGAATACAAATCATGTTCATGAGCTCACTCAAGGCATAAACAGTTGCGAAAGCATACTTAACCTCTTAGCAACAAATAGGGCGTATCATGACGAATGCAGGGATTAGCGACCACAAGGCAGTTGCTGCTGGGCTGAATACCGTAACACCCACAACCATCAAAAAGAAACGCATGGTATACCCACATAAAGTACTGATAAAAATGCTCTTAACGCTTTTTTTGAGTGACAGTTTTCACTCCTTCCGATCTGATCACGTAAGCGTAGAAAAGATGTAGAATGATTTCAAAGAGATAGAATCGACGACGGTTGAGAAATAATTACCACATAAATACGTGATGGTACTGATTCCCCATGGTACACAAAGCGGGTCAGATCGCTGATGCAGAAGCAACGAAACGAGCATGCCAAATTAAAAAAAAAAAAAAACACAAAATCCCCAAGATTGGCAAAGTTTTGCAAAAAGATAGCGCTTAATCCAGTGCTAGATGCTTTTAATAATTTCCACAACGAAACTCTGTCTAGGAATCTGTCAGAAAACCGAAACAGGCTCTGGTCATACATAAAGCACACCTGTGGCAAGACGCAATCAATACCTTCGTGCGCGATAACAATGGCGAAGTCACTGATGACAGTGCCACTAAAGCAGAGTTATTAAACACGGTTTTCGGAAATTCCTTCACCAAAGACGACAACGTAAATATTCCTGAATTCCAATTAAGAACAACTGACAAGATGAGAAACATAGTAGATATTCTCGGTGTAGCAAAGCAGCTTAAATTACTTAATAAAGGCAAGGCCTCCGGTCCAGATTGTATGCCAGTCCGGTTGCTTTCAGAGTCTGCTGATATAATAGCTCAATATTTATCAATTATATACAACCACTAATAGGAAGATCCGTACCTAAAGACAGGAAAATTTCTCACGTCACACCAATACTCAAAATGGAAAATAGAAGTAATCTGCCCGTATCACTAACGTCGATTTGCAGTGGGGTTTTGGAAGATATACTATGTTCGAACATCATGAATTACCTCGAAAAAATATATCGTTCTTGTGAAATACAACTAGCTATTTATGCTCATGAAGTAATGAGGGCTATCGGCAGGGGATGTCAAATTGATTCCATATTATTAGATTTCCAGAAGGCTCTCGACACCGTTCCTCACAAGCGTCTTCTAACCAAACTGTATGCCTATGGAATATCGCCTCAGTAGTGCGACTGGATTCGTTATTTCCTGTCGGAAAGATCACAGTTCGTAGTAACAGACGGAACGTCCTCGACTATAACAGTAGTAATATCCTGCGCTCTCCAAGAAAGTGTTACAGGCCCTCTATTGTTCCTGATCTATATTAATAATATAGGAGACAATTTGAGTAGCCCTGTTAGATTGTTTGGGGTCGACGCTGTTTTTTACAGCCACGTAAAGCCATCAGATGACCAAAACGAATTGCAAAATGATTTAAATAACATATCTGTATGGTGCAAAAAGTGGCAATTGATCCTGAATAAAGAAAAGTGTGAAGTTATTCACAAAAGTACTAAAAGAAATCCGCTAATTTCAATTACACGATAAGCCACATAAAGCTGAAGGCTGTAAATTCAACTAAATACTTTGGGATTACAGTAACAAATAACCTAAATTCGAACGATCATATAGATAACGTTGCGGGTAGAGCGAACCAAATACTGCGATTTATTGGCAGAACACTTAGAAAATGCAACACGTCTACTAAAGAGATTGCTTACAACACACTTGTCCGTCCAATTCCGGAGTATTGCTGTAAGGTGTGAGATCCCCATGCTGTGGGACTGACGGATGACATCGAAAAAGTAGGGCAGCTAGTTTTGTGTGATCGCGAAATAGGGGAGACAGCGCAAAGAAATGGTACCTGAATTGGAGTGGCGTTCATTAAAACAAAGGCGTATTTTGTTGCGACGTTTCTTATCATGAAATATCAATCACAAGTTTTATCCTCCGACTGCGAAATCATTATATTGGCAGCCACCTACGTACGGAGAAATTTTCATCACGATAAAATAAGAATAAACAGGGCTCGCACTGAAAAATTTAAGTGCTAGTTTTTCCTGAACGCCGTTCAAGAGTGGAACGGTAGAGTGTCAGAATGAACGTGGTTTATTGAACCCTCTGCCAGGCACTTATTGTGAATAGCAGAGTAATCACGCAGATGTAGATGTAGAGGTTTCCGTAAACATCACAGTACAATATCCACCTTAACAAAAGTAACAGATGACCTGAAGCTTGCATTGATCCATAAGAGGCAGCTATCATGTGTAACAGCAGGTCTTCCACAAAATCACATAAGCACCCATTCTGAGGCGGGCCTGCATTGGGCCTGCGTTCCATCAGTGTTTTGATATTACCCGGTAAAAGTGCGATAATGCGGAAATGATCGCGAAAAAAAAATGTTGGCGGTATATTCTCTTAGGTCTTGCATCAATGCCTTCAGCTGCACTGTAAACAAAATGCATGCCACGCAGTTCTATCCGTGTTTAACGCTACATGTTGTGTACTGCGACCGTCCTCCAAACACTACCGAGCTGTGTTATGTTTACGGCGTTCGATGCGAACGTCAGGACGTCACAGGACTAAACGAAAAATTGGTGTAATAATATCTGCAGGTACACCATATACGAATGCGTAGTGCATGTCTTTCGGATATGTCTGAAAAAAGAAAAAACAGACACAACGCATTCGTATAACGGAATCGCCTAGACGGGCAATGAATCCACCCTCTTCAGTTCGGACGAACAAGTACTCCGACCTCCTGCGAGAATGTAGTGGCCAGAATGGCGGAAATGAACAGAGACAGCGGATAGGTGGCGCTCTGTGGGAATGTGGGTCGGCCGTGAGGCGTGCCGAAGTAGTCCGCGGAGTTTCCACAACACTGTGTCTTGGATGGTGCAATGGTTAACGCACCTGACTCCTAATCAGAGATCTCAGGTTCGAATCCTGATCCAGTGCACATTTTCGCTCGTCGCCGCTGATTCTGCGTAATGTCCCGATGCAGCTGACATCAGTAACCCCTCCCCTCTCCTTTCTCCTCCCCTTCAACTTCAATTTACATATTAGGTACACTTTGTTCATCTAGTTCCAGTGGGCGTACTTACGGATACACGGTGCTCATTTGATATGCATTTCCGACACCTCACTGCTGAAGTAATACACTCACTGATCAGAACTGTCTGGACACCTATTAATAGACATTAATATGGGGTGTGTGCATCTTTTCCCTTTATGATACCATTAACTATGTTGAAGACACTTTCAGTGTCTGAAGTGTCTGTGGAGGAATGGCAGCCGATTCTTCTTGAAGCAGCCGAAACCAGAGAACTTAGAGATGTTGGACGCTGAGGTCTGGAGTGAAGTTGACGTTGTAGCTCATTCCAAAGAAATTCTGTTTGGTTCAGGTGGGAACTCTGGGCAGACCAGTCCATCTCAGGATCGTTATTGTCCACAAACGGTTGTTGCTTCAGATGTTGCTTTATGAGAGAGATGCTGATACAGTCAGCCATAGACTCTGAAATGATCCTATGCCCTACGCAACAAAGAATAGTGTACATTGTGTTCATATCTTTGCACGTTTGTCGTTTTCTTAAGCTCAATAAGAGGACCAAAATTTAACCACGCGATTTATCACTCCAAATAACATGTTTCCACTCATCAACTGTCCTGTGACGCCGCTCTTTACACCATCACAAGCATAATTTAACAATGATTACAGAAATGTGTGGCTTGTGAGGAGCCGCTCGACCATTGTACCCAATTCGTTTCAACTCCATACACACAGTCATTGTACTAACTAGACTTCTGGTAGTAGCACTCTGGAACTCACTAGCGATGGCCTCTTTTGATTTCATGCGATTTTTTACCACCACCTTCTCTATTTCTCAGGTGCCCGTGTCCGTCAGTATATAAGGTTTGCCTGTGGTTTTCATCTAGCTGTGATTGTTCCTTCACGTTTCGACATCACTATCACGTCACTGATAATCGACTTGGGCAGCTTTAGGAGGGTTTAAATGTTTCTAATGGATTTGTTACTCAGCTGACGTCCAATGACTAGTCCACGTTCGAATTTCGGAGCAGCAAATTGAGGAGTTTTATCGACATTGACCAGATAATTCGGTCGTGTTTGAATTAATTCGTATGTAATTACAGAGGCGACTGGAAAGTACTACTAAAATGCGAGGGCAACTCTCATAAAGATCCAGATCGCCCGCTCATATTAACATCTCAAAACTGTGGGATTTCTCTCCCCACATCCATCACTCCTGGCGGCTCACCTCCAACTGCCCAACATTACACTTTCGAATAACTTCCAACAACGAGTCCTACAAGCCACAGACTGCACACAGCGCGTCAGCGGTTTTAATACAGAGCGCTAAGTAGCGTTACCAACATAAAAACCTAAACAGCCGACTTACAGTATTGATTTTCTTGTTAAGGCAGGACATGGGTGAAAGTTGAGCCCAATCAGGCGGGGACTTAATCGCAAAGTTTAGGTTTCAAATACAGTTCGACTAAACTAAACTCCAGCCGAAGAGACCCCAGAAGACCCAACGGTGTACACCGACCGCCGCGTCGTAGTGAGCCGACACATGTACTGAATATGGATATGGAGGGAAATGAGGTCAGCATACCGTTCTCCCGGCCGTTGTCAGTTTTCGTGACCGGTAATTTCTACTAACTAGTGCAATATTTCATACCTAGATCGGTGGCGGCTCGTAACACACGTTTGCATATACAGGATGACAATTAATGGACTACATGAGTTAAAATCGTCATTACTTCTGAACGGTTTGCGTTAGAACTATCAAACTGCACTGTTGGCCGCAGGACAGGATGGGAATTAGTTGTGCATGGTTTAGCGACGAAGCTCAGTTTCAAAATGGTTCAAATGGCTCTGAGCACTATGGGACTTAAACATCTGTGGTCATCAGTCCGCTAGAACTTAGAAGTACTTAACCCTAACTTACCTAAGGACATCACAGACGTCCATGCGCGAGGCAGGATTCGAACCTGCGACCGTAGCGGTCATGCGGTTCCAGACTGAAGCGCCTAGAGCCGCAAGGCCACATCAGCCGACGCCCACTTTCGTTTGGATGGGTTGGTCAATAAGCAAAACTGGCGCATTTGGGGGACTGGAAATCCGTATTTCGCGATCGAGAAGTCTCCTCAACCTCAGGGCATGACTGTGTGGTGAGCAATGTCCAGTCACGGAATAATCGGTGCGATGTTCCTTGATGGCACGGTGACTACTGAACGGTGCGTGAAGGTTTTGGAGGAAGGTTTCATCCCCATTATCCAAAGTGATCCTGATTTCCACAAGATGAGGTTCATGCAAGACAGAGCTCGACCCCATCGAAGCAGAAGAGTGATGTTCTGGAGGAGCACTTTGGGGACCGCATTCCCGCTCTGGGATACCCAGAGCCCACTGCCATGAGCCTCGATTGGCTGCCGTATTTTCCGTGTCTCAACACATGCGACTCCTTTTTGTGGGACTATATTAAAGACAAGGTATACAGCAATAACCCCAGAACCATTGCTGAGCCGAAAACAGCTACTCACGAGGTCATCGGCAGCATCGATGTTGCCACAATTCAGCGGGCCGTGCAGAAATCCGCTTTTCGTCTGCACCACATCATCGCCAATGATGGTAGGCACATCGAACATATCATATCCTAGATCCAAACATCCGTAATGACGTTTACATCTTGAATAAAGTGTGTGCACGACGTAATTTTAATTAATTTACGTTTTTTCGACACAGTTCAATAATTGTCACCCTGTATCTCGCAATCGGTTTGTATGCGGACACATGTTTACTTGACCTCCTTTTTTGCTTGTATTATCATATACTTTTTTTAGTTTTCGTTATTAATTGCGATATTCCGTCTACACCGATGTAGACTGAATTAACGCCATCTTCTCTAAGGCTGTTAGTACAGGGTTTTTTTTCAAACTGAGACAAAAGCTTTGTTAAACTTAGGGTACTAACTAACATTTATTAATCCGTTACCATCCCATATACACTCCTGGAAATTGAAATAAGAACACCGTGAATTCATTGTCCCAGGAAGGGGAAACTTTATTGACACATTCCTGGGGTCAGATACATCACATGATCACACTGACAGAACCACAGGCACATAGACACAGGCAACAGAGCATGCACAATGTCGGCACTAGTACAGTGTATATCCACATTTCGCAGCAATTCGGACTACTATTCTCCCATGGAGACGATCGTAGAGATGCTGGATATAGTCCTGTGGAACGGCTTGCCATGCCTTTTCCACCTGGCGCCTCAGTTGGACCAGCGTTCGTGCTGGACGTGCAGACCGCGTGAGACGACCCTTCATCCAGTCCCAAACATGCTCAATGGGGGACAGATCCGGAGACTTGTTGACTTACACCTCCTAGAGAGCATTGGGTGGCACGGGATACATGCGGACGTGCATTGTCCTGTTGGAACAGCAAGTTCCCTTGCCGGTCTAGGAATGGTAGAACGATGGGTTCGATGACGGTTTGGATTTACCGTGCTCTATTCAGTGTCCCCTCGACGATCACCAGAGGTGTACGGCCAGTGTAGGAGATCGCTCCCCACACCATGATGCCGGGTGTTGGCCCTGTGTGCCTCGGTCGTATGCAGTCCTGATTGTGGCGCTCACCTGCACGGCGCCAAACACGCATACGACCATCATTGGCACCAAGGCAGAAGCGACTCTCATCGCTGAAAACGACACGTCTCCATTCGTCCCTCCATTCACGCCTGTCGCGACACCACTGGAGGCGGGCTGCACGATGTTGGGGCGTGAGCGGAAGACGGCCTAACGGTGTGCGGGACCGTAGCCCAGCTTCATGGAGACGGTTGCGAATGGTCCTCGCCGATACCCCAGGAGCAACCGTGTCCCTAATTTGCTGGGAAGTGGGGTGCGGTCCCCTACGGCACTGCGTAGGATCCTACGGTCTTGGCTTGCATCCTTGCGTCGCTGCGGTCCGGTCCCAGGTCGACGGGCACGTGCACCTTCTGCCGAGCACTGGCGACAACATCGATGTACTGTGGAGACCTCACGCCCCACGTGTTGAGCAATTCGGCGGTACGTCCACCCGGCCTTCCGCATGCCCACTATACCCCCTCGCTCGAAGTCCGTCAACTGCACATACGGTTCACGTCCACAATGTCGCGGCATGCTACCAGTATTAAAGATTGCGATGGAGCTCCGTATGCCACGGCAAACTGGCTGACACTGACGGCGGCGGTGCACAAATGCTGCGCAGCTAGCGCCATTCGACGGCCAACACCACGGTTCCTGGTGTGTCCGATGTGCCGTGGGTGTGATCATTGCTTGTACAGCCCTCTCGCAGTGTCCGGAGCAAGTATGGTGGGTCTGACACACCGGTGTCAGAGTGTTCTTTTTTCCATTTCCAGGAGTGTATTTCGTGATTCGCCACGGTAAGAACAGTGTCGCTTCATCGCTGTTACTGGTAGGTTTACCTGGGTCATTCAAGAAGAGCGGCAAATTCTGAGTTGTGACACTTTTCATTCATAAGGTAAGATGAACGAAATTTTTAAGGTCAATGATTACTACAAGGTCCGAAGAAACAGACACTATTTTGACTATTACAGCTGTTGTAACTATTACTAAATTTCGTGCGTTGCAGCTTACAAGGAGAAAATGGCATAGAACCCCTTTTCTCGGTGAAAAGTGTTCTTATAATTTATAAGCCCATTTATGATTCTATGTTTTCGTAAATTGTGTTTCTTAAATTGTACCTAACTGATGTCCTTATTAAACTGTATTAATTTTTATAAATTATAATTTTATATTTTTCTAATAAAATATTTTCAACTTGTTTTTCATTTTCTATTCTAACTTAAGTACTAATTAATTTCGCCTCGTGGAATTTCGAATATTGTAGCTTATTACGCATATTGCTGTAAAAGAGGCAAATGTGTTACGTGGGCGGTCATAACAAAAACAAAAAGTTTTTAGAAAAGCAAGAAAAGTGACACAACTTGATGAAAATAAAATAAAAATTCTTGATATCACCTGACATTCGACGAGAACAAAACTATATGTCCATGTTACTGTTGTAACAAATAAAACAGAATTTACTGCCAAAAATGCTTATTTGAAATTTGAAGGAAGCTTATAGTAATCCAACATAAGCCTTAAGGAGTTCTTTAAGTCAGTTTTTCTCAAGCATTGCGCTTTCTTTGTGTCACTGTTCTTTGCTGGGGTCCTATGTGATTTCGTTCATGACCTGCAAGGTGTCCATCTAATATATCTACTCCTAAAGCCAGCTTATTCCTTCAGTTGATTAAATGTTTCAAGGTTTATTTAGTATGAAATGAGAGATTATATAATGGAAACAAAACTATATTATGCGATGCCATGCCCTCCCAGAAGAAATAGAGGGATGAGTTTTACTAGTTAGGTAACAAAATAAGTGGTGATGACCAAAATAGAGAGAATGTAAAATACACACTGGCAGTCACAACAAAATTTGTTACATCTAATATAAACTGAAGTCTCTGAAAGTCATTTTTGAAGATTATTTCTAGGCTATATGGAGGTGGAAAATGGAAGATGAACAGTTCAGACAAGAAAAGAATAGGAACTTTTGAAATGAGGTGATACAGTAGAATGGCAAAGTTTAGGTAGGTAGATTATATTAATAATGAGGAGGTACCTGAATCGAAATGGGGAAAAAAAGATTTGTGGCACAATATGTCTGAGTTATGTTCCAAACAGAAACAAATGCTACATTTGAAGTACAACTACTTCAAGAAGAGGTTACCCAGATAGTATATAAAAAAGACTTGAAGAAAACGTAAATTTAAATATAAAAGCGGATAAAATTAATCAGGAATGAAATAATGTAAAGGAAGCAGTAATTGAAGCAGAAAGAGAAGCACTTGGCACAAGAAAGAAAAGTTTTTCAGAAGGGCCTGCTATACTGGGATGGGGAAATGCATTGTATAATTGAAAATAAGAAACATGCCTATTTAAAAATGTTAAATTCCCTAAGCGATCAAGATCTGAGGCTATATTATAAAACTAAATCATCAGAAGTCGAAAGGAAAGTCAGACAAGTTAATAACATTAACTGGTAAAAATGAAGTCGGTGGAGAACAAAACAAAGCATACACAATAATGAAATATTTCAACAATGGAGATAAGGGCAATCTGCAAATAAACCCAGTATCTGAACCTAATTCGTTACAATACTATAAATCACTGTGGACAGATGTGCTAGATATACAGGTGGTTCTGTCCGACTCTAAACCACACAGGAATGTAGAGTTAATAACGCTGGAGGAGCTACAGGATGCAGTAACGCCTATCGAGAAGAGGAAGACTCCAGGATGTGAAAAAATCAATACAGAACTGATAAAATGTGCACCAAATATTGCAAAAGTAAGAACATTAGATTTTATGAATGTTTTCTGGCGAAGTCTTTATATACCTGAGGAGTGTAATATATAGCCCAAATATGCCCAATTTATAAGAAAGGAAACAGACATGATTGTCAGAACTGCAGAGAGTATTAGCCTTCTGAATTTATGTTATAAATTATTTGCTAGAATTTTCAGAAAGCAAAATCGCCAATCGCTGACTGTGCTATATAACTCTCAAAGCGGTTTTTGAACATACAGAGCATGTTTGGCTGAATCTTTCCACGACATAACTAACAGAACATGTGAATTCAATTAACCAACGTTTCTTGCCTTCATTGACTACGAAAAGGCGTTTGATAAAGTAAATTGAAACAAAACAATGGTTCAAATGGCTCTGAGCGCTATGGGACTTAACATCTGAGGTCATCAGTACCCTAGAACTTACAAATACTTAAACCTAACTAACCTAAGGACATCACACACATCCATTCCCGAGGCAGGATTTGAATCTGCGACGGTAGCGGTCATACGGCTCCAGACTGAAGCGCCTAGAACCGCTCGGTCACAACGGCCGGTAAATTGAAACAAATTGCGGGAAATTTTAAGAAACAGAGAGATTGCGTCTCAATGAGCTCTATATGAAAAACAAAATACAATAGAAAATGGCAAGCAACAGACGTAATGTGACTGAAATAAAGCAAGGAGGTAGACAAGAGTGTCCATTCGCACCGACTCAATTAGTACTCAATTTTTTGCTGATGGCCAAGTAAATATAAGGCAAAATGAAAATGACTTACAAGAAGGTTCCTTTGATTTAATTAAAATAGCCAGAGAATATAATCTGAAAGTTTACATCTCAAAGAACAAATCAGTGTCATTTTCAGGACAACTTCACATGCGAGTTAAGATTGAAATTGATAAGTAGGTCATAGAGAAAATTAATAAATTTCAATATTGAGGGTGCAATATTACATACAGTGCAAACAATGAAATGCAGATAAGTTAGAGCTGTTTTAACTATTTGTATGAAATTTTTGGCAGAATATTGGGAAAGTAAGTTCACAGAGATACTCTACTGAAGTTCAGTAAGGTTCTGGCTACCAGCACTGCTCAACTGATGCGATAACTGGACTCTTTGATATGAGATGAAAAGAAAACAGAAGGATATGAAATGAATCACCTTAGACACGTAGCTGGGTATACCTTGATGAATAAAAAGAGAAATGATGACATCCGAGCTGAATCTGAACATGCAAAACATAATTTACATAATTAAAGAATATCAGTTAAGATGGGAAGAACATATAGACAGTATTCCAGATGGTAGAATCACTAAAACAATGAAACAATACAAACCAAGAAGCAAAAGATCTTTAGGAAGACCAATAAAGAGATGTATTGAACAATTTTTAGGGTGACGGAATGCACCAAGAGGTCCAATCTTTAATGTAGATGTACATGTATGACTAAAAGAAGGAATGGTTAATAGGAGACATTCTAAGGCATCAAGGAATCCTTAGTTTGGCGGTAGAAGGAAATGGGAAGGGAGGGATGGGTAGAGGGAGGGTTACAGGGAGAGTGTAAGGTTTGATAACAGTAAGCAGATTCGACTGAAACACGCTCGCGTCTTGTGTTTGTGGTGTATAAACGTAGATGTAGAAATGGAAGTAGAAACTGTAAGGCAGAAAGTTCGTAAATGAAAGTTCTCCACCTGTATTGGAAGTGTTCAGACTGATATGCAAACTAGGCATTGGTTTGGAGCTGACAGAGATGGATAACACGAGGAATAGAGCCATCTGTCTTCGCGAGCGCTGAAGAGTGCGTCAGCAGTGTCGGCGAGCCGTGCAGCAGCGGGATTGGGTGAGCTGAGCTCCACTCCCCGCCCCACCCCGCACACCACGGTGGCTCTGGGCTTAACTGGCTGTCGGTCGCCGGACGCGGCGTCAGTCCAGTGCTCGTCGGTCGATGGGAAGAGACGACATGCTTTCTCTGGTGCTGCCCCTGCCCCGCACTATCCCTGGCCGTGTGGCTGTGGGGGAAGCTGAGGCGCCCTCCAGGATTCCCGCCAGGTAAGGCGCCACCTGCTGATGTGGAGCGTGATTCTTATTGAAGGCCCCTGCACACACACCAATCCTTCAGCCGATAGACCTCCCGATCAATTTCATGCCCGCCTACTCACGTCCAGACCGACTGCACTCAGCGATTACAGTGCCGCAACCCCTACTGTTGTAATTTGTTCATCTTCAATTCATTTATGTTTTAAGAGGTCCCGCTTGGTTTTGCACAGAAACAAAAACGGGGGTTTCCCCTGGCTATGTTAGAGGTGACAATGTCAAACAAAAAACAGGCTGAGAGAAAGTAGTGGGCACAGAAGTGTCTAATGCAATGAACGAAATTTATCTACGTTATATTACTTAACCCTTTCAGTCCCTCTGGCTACAATTGTGTATCTTAACTTTTACTGTGTCATAATTGCAACAGAAGTAGTTTTCCCCATAAAACCTCATGTACGCATTTGTGAATGTTTAACCCGAATGAGATTTTCACTCCGCAGCAGAGTGTGCGCTGATATGAAACTTCCTCGCAGATTAAAACTGTGTGCCCGACCGAGACTCGAACTCTGGAACTAGCCTTTCGCGGACAAGTGCTCTACCAGTTGAGCTACCCAAGCACGACTCACGCCCCGTCCTCACAGCTTTATTTGTACCAGTACCTGGTCTCCTACCTTCCAAACTTTACAGAAGCTCTCCTGCGAACCCTGCAGAACTAGCACTCCTGAAAGAAAGGATATTGCGGAGACATGGCTTAGCCACAGCCTGGGGGATGTTTTCAGAATGAGATTTTCACTCTGCGGTGGAACTCGAACTCGGGACCTTTGCCTTTCATGGGCAAGTGCTCTACCAGTCCCGAGTACGAGTCTCGGGCCAGCAGACAGTTTTAATCTGCCAGGAAGTTTGAATGTTTAAACTTTTCGTCATGTGCAACTGCTGCCAACTGTTGAGCATCACTATGAAAATATCAGCAAGTCAATATAGCAATGCGCAACATCTCATAACCACCAGAGTACATGGATGTGGTTGGTTCACTATATTCCACTGTATAATTTAATATCGTTATTATTATTTTGCAGGATAACTATTGAATGATCGATTTACAATCTATCAAAACAGAGAATATTTCATCATCATCATTTCCTTGGGACTTTGTCCCACTTCAACGCGGGGCCGGCCATCTTACTATGTATGTGGCAATGTTCGTGTCAGAGGGTGGTCGGATGCCCTTCCTGGCCGGCCGCGGTGGTCTCGCGGTTCTAGGCGCGCAGACCGGAACCGTGCGCCTCGGGCATGGATGTGTGTGATGTCCTTAGGTTAGTTAGGTTTAAGTAGTTCTAAGTTCTAGGGGACTAATGACCACAGCAGTTGAGTCTCATAGTGCTCAGAGCCATTTGAACCATTTTTGATGCCCTTTAATAGGTTCCACAACGAAACATTGTCTCGAAATTTGGTAGAAAATCCGAAGAAATTCTGGTCGTATGTAAAATACACAAGCGGCAAGACGCAGTCAATACCTTCGCTGCGCAGTGCCGATGGTACTGTTATCGACGACTGTGCCGCTAAAGCGGAGTTATAGAACGCAGTTTTCCGAAATTCCTTCACCAGGGAAGACGAATGGAATATTCCAGAATTTGAAACACGAACATCTGCTAGCATGAGTTTCTTACAAGTAGATACCTTAGGGGTTGCGAAGCAACTCAAATCGCTTAATACGGGCAAGTCTTCAGGTCCAGATTGTATACCGATTAGGTTCCTTTCAGATTACGCTGATACTATAGCTCCTTACTTAGCACTCATATACAACCGCTCGCTCACCGATAGATCTGTACCTACAGATTGGAAAATTGCGCAGGTCGCACCAGTGTTTAAGAAGGGTAGTAGGAGTAATCCATTTAACTACAGACCTATATCATTGACGTCGGTTTGCAGTAGGGTTTTGGAGCATATACTGCATTCAAACATTATGAACCACCTCGAAGGGAACGATCTATTGACACGTAATCAGCATGGCTTCAGAAAACATCGCTCTTGTGCAACGCAGCTAGCTCTTTATTCGCACGAAGTAATGGCCGCTATCGACAGGGGATCTCAAGTTGATTCCGTATTTCTAGATTTCCGGAAAGCTTTTGACACTGTTCCTCACAAGCGACTTCTAATCAAGCTGCGGAGCTATGGGGTATCGTCTCAGTTGTGCGACTGGATTCGTGATTTCCTGTCAGGAAGGTCGCAGTTCGTAGTAATAGACGGCAAATCATCGAGTAAAACTGAAGTGATATCAGGTGTTCCCCAGGGAAGCGTCCTGGGACCTCTACTGTTCCTGATCTATATAAATGACCTGGGTGACAATCTGAGCAGTTCTCTTAGACTGTTCGCAGATGATGCTGTAATTTACCGTCTAGTAAGGTCATCCGAAGACCAGTATCAGCTGCAAAGCGATTTAGAAAAGATTGCTGTATGGTGTGTCAGGTGGCAGTTGACGCTAAATAACGAAAAGTGTGAGTTGATCCACATGAGTTCCAAAAGAAATCCGTTGGAATTCGATTACTCGATAAATAGTACAATTCTCAAGGCTGTCAATTCAACTAAGTACCTGGGTGTTAAAATTACGAACAACTTCAGTTGGAAGGACCACATAGATAATATTGTCGGGAAGGCGAGCCAAAGGTTGCGTTTCATTGGCAGGACACTTGGCAGATGCAACAAGTCCACTAAAGAGACAGCTTACACTACTCTCGTTCGTCCTCTGTTAGAATATTGCTGCGCGGTGTGGGATCCTTACCAGGTGGGATTGACGGAGGACATCGAAAGGGTGCAAAAAAGGGCAGCTCGTTTTGTATTATCGCGTTATAGGGGAGAGAGTGTGGCAGATATGGTAAGCGAGTTGGGATGGAAGTCATTACAGCATAGACGTTTTTCGTCGCAGCGAGACCTTCTTACGAAATTTCAGTCACCAACTTTCTCTTCCGAATGCGAAAATATTTTGTTGAGCCCAACCTACATAGGTAGGAATGATCATCAAAATAAAATAAGAGAAATCAGAGCTCGAACAGAAAGGTTTAGGTGTTCGTTTTTCCCGCTCGCTGTTCGGGAGTGGAATAGTAGAGAGATAGTATGATTGTGGTTCGATGAACCCTCTGCCAAGCACTTAAATGTGAATTGCAGAGTAGTCATGTAGATGTAGATGTAGATGAGAGAGGCTGTAAGGTGCAAGGAGAGGCTGCTAACTACATTACGACTTCTGTTTAATAGCAGAAGATAAGAGGACCCCAAATGTTGTATTCACACAATTATCTACTAAAATAATTTCTGAAACCTGCAGTGTGGTTTTTAATTGACTACGGAAACACTTCGTGGTGAAGCAGGATAGATAAAACAACAGATGTTCACGTAAACGTTAATAACTTATTTATATACGTAGCATAAAGGATGACCGGTTAGTCAAAGAAAACGTTCACATTCGAACAAGGCAGACTACACATGGTGCTGGTGCTCATCATCTAGTGGTATTTGGTAACAGTTTTAAATGGAAAGGAAGCGCTCTTTGCTCTTCATAGCACAGGGTTTGGATATAGACTGGGCCTCTTGTAACACTTACACCAATGAAGCAAGAGCGTTTATTGGATTAACGTCCATTAAATGTCGATAGGTCGGTTTCTAGATTTTGTTTCTGTCAAGTGTCAGCAATAAAACCTAACAACATAAATAGAAAGGATGGACTGACTTTTATTCTCTCTATATGCCACAAGGAACCATTATGAATGCATTTAAAAAAAGTGCTTCATTTCTTGTATCTATATTGGTATGCTTGTCGCATGACGTGTGCCACAAACGTCTCTAGTCCTTCAATTTCTTCGGAAACTCTGTCACAGTTTCGTCTGCTTCGCACTCTGTAGAGCAGCATTGAATACCGCGCACTGCGACAAAAGATGAACTTTGGTCGGGTGGTTAGCACGACAGCACTACAAACGGCATAATGTGTTAGGGGAAGTGGTGGGAGGCTTCGGCTGCCGTGTGGTCCGACTTGCGCGACATCCCGACAAAGTTAGTTCGTAGGTCGGTCTGTCAAAACACGCACACACGGCTGTTGATGTAGATGACGCTGAGAAAAGTAATTTAATATAAGACATTTGGGGCTGCAAAAGTCGGGAAATACCCCAATACTGGATAACAATTGTTGAATATGTGACATCACAACCAAAATACGGAGGGTATTCTCAAGCGAATGTGCGAAGGGGTGATTGAGCTACTCAATAATTCCATTCAAACAGAAGGTGCAAATTTCGAAAGTCTGATGCGTATATCCTTGGGGACCATGTCCACCACACGTGCATTGTGTTGTTTGCACTGCACGATGACATCTACCAACAGGACAGTACAACGCGTCACACAGCTCGCAGCGTACGTGCGTTGGTGGAAGAGCACCAGGATGGGTTTAATGTACTCACCTGGTCATGAAACTCCCCGGATTCAACCACAGTTGAGAATCTGTGGAACCTCCTCGATTGGGCTACTCGCGTTATGGATTCTCAACCCAGAACCCCAGCACAGCTTGCCACGGCACTGTAGTCGGCATGGCTCCAGCGGTTTGCATTGAAAAAGATGGTTATTCAGGCTTTTTACCAGTACAGCGTATGAGCTAGTTGTTAAAATGGCGGATTGGCTAGAACCACAATTCACTTTGTTCTCCACTACGCCCTTCCTTTCACGTCCTTCGGTCGTCATACTGAGTGGGGTGGTGCTGTGGTTAGCTCCCATTCGACAGCCGGCCGCTGTGGCCTAGCGGTTCTAGGCGCTTCTGTCCGGAACCAAGCTGCTGCTACGGTCGCAAGTTCCAATCCTGCCTCGGGCATGGATGTGTGTGATGTCATTAGGTTAGTTAGGTTTAACTATTTCTAAGTCTAGGGGACTGATCACCTCAGACGTTCAGTCCCATAGTGCTTAGAGCCATTTGAACCATTTGAACCCATTGGGGAGGACGAAGGTTCAAACCCACGTCCGGCCATCCTGATTTAGATTTTCCGTGGCCTCCCTCAATCGCTCTAGACAAATGCCGGGATAGTTCCTTTGAAAGGGCATGGCTGACTTCCTTCCACATCCTTCCCCAATACGCTGGGACCGATGACCTCGTTGTTTGGTACTTTTGTCGAATGAACCAACCAAACACCAGACCGATCGTCATAACCGCAAACAGAGTGGTATGGCGCAGCGATAAGGCACTGACCGAATTTTAGGAGGTAAGTGGTCCAAAATCCAGTACGCCCATGAAGATTTGGCTGTTCCAGGATTTCTCTAAATCACTTAATGCCAACGCCAGACTCGTTTCCTCAAAAGGCTTGGTCGCCTGAGCTTGTGTTTCGTCTCTTGACCTCGTCGCAGACAAGGAGTTAAACTCTAATCGTTCTCCCTTCTTTCTTATAACTGCAGCGTGGATTCTGTATATAATGTACTTAATTTTGCCCCCTCCTTTCATCCCTGATAACTTCAGAATCTATGGGAGTGTATTCATACCAACATTGTAAAAAAACCATACTTTACAATTGCCATAAATGTAGCTTTACTTTTTATTAACTGCTATATTCCTCCGGAATCCTTAAGTGATCTTCCCTTAGGTTTCCTCTACCAGTCGTTAGATTCTTCAGTAGCGAAGTGGTGTTAGAAGTTTGCAGCGAGAACTTATTAAACCGAATATTCGGTAACGCTCAAATTTTTTAGCAAGTGCCTTCTTCGACATTGAAATTACTAGGACCTATGTTTTTCTTGAGAGTATTATGTTCTATTATGACAAATCTTACAACTGACCTCAATAATTCTGCAGGGACATCGTGTATTTCAGGTCCCTTGTTTCCACGTAGGTCTTTCAGCTTTTAATCAAATTCTTCTTGAAGTGTTGCTTATCCCATTTTAGCCGGCCACTATGGCCGAGCGGTTCTAGGCGCTTCAGTCCTGAACCGCGCTGCTGCTACAGTCGCAAGTGGTCGAGCGGTTCTAGGCGCTTCAGTCCTGATCCGCGCTGCAGCTACGGTCGCAGGTTCGAATCCTGCCTGGGGAATGGCTGTGTGTGAAGTCCTTAGGTTAGTTAGGTTTAAGTAGTTCTAAGTCTCGGGGACCGATGACCTCAGATGTTAAGTCCCATAGTGCGTAGAGCCATTATTATCCCATTTTAGCTTCAAGCACTTCCTCTTCTTTTTCCACAATACCCTCTTCATATTTCTTTTCTTTGCATAGCCCTTCTACACATTGCTTTAGTATTTCAGCCTATTTTTTTGCCTGCCACTTGCTGAGATCTTGGTTATCATACAGCTAGTTCCCTTTTCTCTCAAATTTTCTTTAATTTACCAACATACGACTGCTATGTATCCTATAATGATACATGATAACGTGCCATAAATATTCCCCAGATCATAATCTTGTACACACCGCCTCCTCAAACAATAGCACAGTGTCTTTCTGTGAATGTTGTATGGGGACAAGCTGACATCCTTCCACCCTGTAGGCCAGGAAGCCAGATTCATTGGCGAAGGTTAACAATCGGCAGCCAATAGCATTTCAGTTTCTGAACTGTACAGTAAATTGCAGTCATCTTCATAAATTCATACTGATTAGATGGATGGATTCGCCTTCGAAGTGCCATATGCTGTAATGTTTGCGGAGCTGTTGTCATAGACAAGAGGTTGGTTGACAAATGGCCAACAAACGCTGCTACATCAAGGATGGGTAGCGATAACGATCGTATCTTTTTCAAAAGGAACATTCTAGCACTTATTCTCTCAGGTTTCCCCAGCGTCAATGGTGTACGTCTGATGGATGTTTTAATTTCATGAGCAACATTTCGATGGCCGATCCATTGCTCCTATTCCGGTTGGAGTCCAGGCAGTGAGTACACACAGCAGTGCAACTCGCAACACCTGAAGAAAATGACTGTGTCCCTCATCGAAATATTGTGCGTAGAATGAATATAACAGTTCTATTCAACACCTGGATGCATATCATTATTTCCACATTCATGCCTATACGTTTACAGAAACATAAATTTGGAAGCTTGGGCATGTGTCTGAACTGCTTTCACCACTCGACCATTTTGCTAGCTGAGAATGGGTTCCTCCTGGTTGCTTTGGGCCCTGAGATATAGCTCCGCAGCAGTCTCTACAGCTATTACTCCCAGTTTTTTTGGCCATCAGTCTACTGACTGGTTTGATGCGGCCCGCCACGAATTCCTTTCCTGTGCTAACCTCTTATCTCAGAGTAGCACTTGCAACCAACGTCCTCAATTATTTGCTTGACGTATTCCAATCTCTGTCTTCCTCTACAGTTTTTACCCTCTACAGCTCCCTCTAGTACCATGGAAGTCATTCCCTCATGTCTTAGCAGATGTCCTATCATCCTGTCCCTTCTCATTATCAGTGTTTTCCACATATTCCTTTCCTCTCCGATTCTGCGTAGAATCTCCTCATTCCTTACCTTAACAGTCCATCTCATTTGCAACATTCGTCTATAGCACCACATCTCAAATGCGTCGATTCTCTTCTGTTCCGGTTTTCCCACAGTCCATGTATCACTACAATACAATGCTGTACTCCAGACGTACATCCTCAGAAATTTCTTCCTCAAATTAAGGCCGGTATTAGATATTAGTAGACTTCTCTTGGCCAGAAATGCCTTTTTTGCCATAGCGAGTCTGCTTTTCATGTCCTCTTTGCTCCGTCCGTCATTGGTTATTTTACTGCCTAGGTAGCAGAATTCCTTAACTTCATTGACTTCGTGACCATCAATCCTGATGTTAAGTTTCTCGCTGTTCTCATTTCTGCTACTTCTCATTACCTTCGTCTTTCTCCGATTTACTCTCAAACCATACTGTGTACTCATTAGACTGTTCATTCCGTTCAGCAGATCATTTAATTCTTCTTCACTTTCACTCAGGATAGCAATGTCACCAGCGAATCGTTTCATTGATATCCTTTCACCTTGTATTTTAATTCCACTCCTGAACCTTTCTTTTATTTCCATCATTGCCTCCTCGATGTACAGATTGAAGAGTAGAGGCGAAAGGCTACAGCCTTGTCTTACTCCCTTCTTAATACAAACACTTCGTTCTTGATGGTCCACTCTTATTATTCCCTCTTGGTTGTTGTACATATTGTATATGACCCGTCTCTCCCTATAGCTTAACCCTAATTTTTTCAGAATCTCGAACAGCTTGCACCATTTTATATTGTCGAACGCTTTTTCCAAGTCGACAAATCCTATGAACGTGTCTTGCTTTTTCTTTAGCCTTGCTTCCATTATTAGCCGTGACGTCAGAATTGCCTCTCTCGTGCCTTTACTTTTCCTAAAGCCAAACTGATCGTCACCTAACGCATTCTCAATTTTCTTTTCCATTCTTCTGTATATTATTCTTGTAAGCAGCTTCGATGCATGAGTTGTTAAGCTGATTGTGCGATAATTCTCGCACTTGTCAGCTCTTGCCGTCTTCGGAATTGTGTGGATGATGCTTTTCCGAAAGTCAGATTTTATGTCGCCAGACTCATATATTCTGCACACCAACGTGAATAGTCGTTTTGTTGCCACTTCCCCTAATGATTTTAGAAATTCTGATTGAATGTTATCTATCCCTTCTGCCTTATTTGACCGTAAGTCCTCCAAAGCTCTTTTAAATTCCGATTCTAATACTGGATCCCCAATGTTTGTACTTCCTCCTTTCATCAATCAAATGAAGTATTTCTTCTGTTATGCATGGTTTCTTCGCAGCTACCTTCTTTGCACCTATGTTTTCCTTCCCAACTTCTGTGATGGCCCTTTTTAGAGATGTCCATTCCTCTTCAACTGTGATGCCTACTGCGCTATTCCTTATTGCTGTATCTATAGCGTTAGAGAACTTCAAACGTATCTCGTCATTCCTTAGAACTTCCGTATCCCACTTCTTTGCGTATTGATTCTTCCTGACTAATGTCTGGAACTTCAGCCTACTCTTCATCAGTACTATATTGTGATCTGAGTCTATATCTGCTCCTGGGTACGCCTTGCAATCCAGTATCTGATTTCGGAATCTCTGTCTGACCATGATGTAATCTAATTGAAATATTCCCGTATCTCCCGGCCTTTTCCAAGTATACCTCCTCCTCTTGTGATTCTTGAACTAAGTATTCGCTATTACTACCTGAAACTTCTTACAGATTTCAATTAGTCTTTCTCCTCTTTCATTCCTTGTCCCAAGCCCATATTCTCCTGTAACCTTTTCTTCTACTCCTTCCCCTACAACTGCATTCCAGTCGCCCACGACTATTAGATTTTCGTCCCCCTTTACATACTGCATTACCCTTTCAATATCCTCATAGACTTTCTCTATCTGTTCATGTTCAGATTGCGACGTCGGCATGTATGCCTGAACTATCGTTGTCGGTGTTGGTCTGCTGTCGATTCTGATTAGAACAACCCGGTCACTGAACTGTTCACAGTAACACACCCTCTGTCCTACCTTCTTATTCATAACGAATCCTATACCTGTTATACTATTTTTATCTGCTGTTGATATTACCCGATACTCATCTGACCAGAAATCCTTGTCTTCCTTCCACTTCACTTCACTGACCCCTACTATATCTAGATTGAGCCTTTGCATTTCCCTTTTCAGATTTTCTAGTTTCCCTACCACGTTCAAGCTTCTGACATTCCACGCCCCGACTCGTAGATCATTATCCTTTCGTTAATTATTCAATCTTTTTCTCATGGTAACCTCCCCCTTGGCAGTCCCCTCCCGGAGATCCGAATGGGGGACTATTCCGGAATCTTTTGCCAATGGAGAGATCATCATGACACTTCTTCAACTACAGGCCACATGTCCTGTGGATACACGTTAAGTGTCTTAAATGCAGTGGTTTCCATTGCCTTCTGCATCCTCATGTCGTTGATCATTGCTGATTCTTCCGCCTTTAGGGGCAATTTCCCACCCATAGGACAAGAGAGTGCCCTGAACCTCTATCTGCTCCTCCGCCCTCTTTGGCAAGGCCGTTGGCAGAATGAGGCTGACTTCTTTGCCGGAAGTCTTCGGCCGCCAATGCTGATTATTTATCAAAATTTAGGCAGTGGCGGGGATCGAACCCAGGACCGTAGACGTTTTGATTATGAAACAAAGACGCTACCCCTAGACCACGGGTACATGTATATTGCGCCCAGTACTATCATAAATTCACTGACGATATATTTTCACCAGGGAGCTTGTGAACAAAGAACAAATTTTGCCGTTTGAAAAGCACCACACATAAAGAAATGCATCAGCTCCTTGCCGTATACGACCATGATAGCAGTGAGTTAAATATTTACAAGGAAGGAAGGAACAAAGATTGGGTTTAACGTCCCGTCGACATCGAGGTCATTAGAGGCAGAGTACAAACTCGCATTGTGTCAAGGATATGGAAGGATATCATCCGTACCCTTTCAAAGAAACCATCCCGACTAATGCCTAGAGTAATTTAGGGAAATCACGGAAGATGTAATCTGGATGGCCGTACGCAGGTTTGAACCATCGTCTTCCCGATTGCTAGTCCAGTGTATTATACGCTTCGCCACTGCCCTTGGTAAAACATGTACAGATAGCCAGTTAGTACCATTACTAGCCAACTTTACTAATTCACATTCCATAACACTGTTGCACCACAGAAAAATACCCTCGCTGAATGTAAAATTTATTGAAGCGTCTCCCTGGCCATCTGCAAGCAAAGCTAAGGCAGACACTTAAGCAACGTCTGCATTGGAATGTCAAATAGATAGGGGATCTGATACTGCAAACAACATGACATACGACCGAGGCCATTCATACACATCGCTCGAGCGAGGTATCTGAATCACCAGCTCGGCAGTATGACCTCACTGTGAAGGGAGGGAAATATTCTGCGAAGTTGGAGCCTTCTGCCAGCTGCCCTCTGGAGGCCAAACTGATAGAGTTTGGTGCGCTGTTGAACTGTAACTGTTCGGGGAGGTGCGCTAGTTGCTACAACACGACTTGCATCTGTAAGCCTAGACAAGTGTCCATCGCCTTCCTCTGGTGGAAAGGCCATGCAGAGGTCCAGGGAGCTTCCTTGAGTGCGCCCTATTAAACCGAGTCATCACGCTGTTGAGCGTCACTGCCGAACGGGCAACGTCTGCCATCAACTGAACAGTCTACCTTGCTTCACGCCGCTTTTACTGTGCTGGCAGCCCTGACCATGCTGACAACCTGGAGACTGCTGAGATGGACGCATCAACGCATCCCGATCCCACATGCCACTTCTACTGTGTCCTCTGCTGCCGCAGAGAACATGATTCAAATGCAAAACTATAAACAGTAAACGTGTAAATCGCTAATACTGTTTCATTAGCACCCCAGCATGAACAACAGGCCTTTACCACTGCACTCCACACTTCGTCATCATGCAACACTGGGACTACAATCCCACCAACACCTTCAAGACTTTATTATTAAGCCTCTGCAGACGTCGTGAGAAATGCGACTCGATAATTTGAGAACATTTACAAAACTTGGGCCAAACATTCCACAGATATAAGTACATATGTACTAACAAAGGCAGTTTCTTCTACTGAAGTTAGTATTGGATTGTAACTACAGATTCACAAATAATTTGCAAACAATGACCATCGCTTTTTTTAAATTCTTTATTCGTTTACTGTAGTAGTAGTAGTGTAGTAGTGTTGGGGTGGAAATTGCATCTTGCAGGAACCACAGGGTAAAGGGTGCATCTGAGATTAATCCGTTGCACAGAATAACATCTCAGAACAACCCCACACGCTCACACCACTTGGTATTCCTCCTAAACACGAACAGCATTGCAGAGGCTTTTCAACTTTATTGGATTTGCACCTCAGACTTGAAAGGTCTCTGCAACCATACTATTCCATTTGATTAAAGCACTTACACCTGAGTTTCAGGCAGGATCCCCTGTGTAGTTCAATGCCGAGGTGCTTTTGCAGTTCAGTTGGACAGTGCAGTTGGACAGCCTCTGCAAAGCTGTTCGAGTTCAGAGGGAATACCAAGTCGGCTAGGGCGTGAATGGGAAATTGGAATGAAGAGGGAGGCGTGCTGCGGTAGTCCATCAGTTGTGCCAAGAGACTGTGCCAGGGTGGCATAGAGGTCAGTGAGTATAAGACCTCGGTTCAAATCGGCCCTGGCGCAAATTTTAATTCGTCACTTCAGTCTACATATTTTCCTTCCGAACATGAGAAAAAGTTGTGTCTTTGTCAAACTGTATTAACAGATAATACTTTACTGTCAGTTAATTCGCAGTGAATCATAAATGATTGTCATTTTCTTACAAAGCTGAATAGACGTTTAAAATCTTTAGTTTTTTAAATAAATGGTACATGTTTGAACATTTTGACGTAAAAAAGTAAAGTATCCTCCTCCTGGGTGTTGGTGCTGACACTTTAGCAGTCCTGGTCCTTTTGTCTCTGGTGTGCCCTTGTCTTCCTCTGACGTCGAGCTAACTTGTCCAGTTTAATGTGGACTCTATGCAGGTTCGTATGTTTACATTAATAAATCAATGCTAAAAGTGAAATAAGCGACAAGTAACAGGAAAAAAATGCAAAAGAATCTAGCCTCAAATCTTTTTGACTACACGTACTAATCCACCGAGTCGCTTTAGTTTTTGTTTTCCTTTTTTGCTGTGAACACTTGAATATACATCTATGTCTTTCATTTCTGTATCGCAGATCGCTGTTAGGGCGGTGTTAGTTTCAGTCTCAGCGTGTGTGCTTGTGGCCACAGAGAAGTCGATTATTAGATTGATCGCTTCACCTGCAACTTCCTGTAGAAATGCTAAATTACATTTACAGCAGTGCAACTCACCTCTTCGCTGCACCAGGTTGCGTAGGTAGGCGGAGACGTTCTGGGGCCGTCCTTCAAATTGAGGTCACGTGAGGATCTCGCATATGAGGCTCCTGATGGAGATGATGACGGTCAGGTCGCCTCCCAGATGTAGGCCCGGCAAGGGCGATCCGTACTTCTGGGCGAGATACGTGAACGCCTCGCGCTGCGATCCGAACTTTTCGCTCAGACAGCGGACGTCCCCTGTAGTTGCCCACCAGGGGAAGCCATGTCAGACCTGAGTAGGGAACCAGACAGATCTCGTTATGAGTATTCCTTAACGAAGGGATTTTAACACCTTTGTGCAATTTTATAGCTAAGCTGTATTTCTACGTTATGCCATATTTTCTTGATAGTAGCAGGAGTCTCGTGGTCGTGCGGTATCGTTTTCGCTTCCCACGCCCGGGCTCCCGGGTTCGATTCCCGGCGGGGTCAGGGATTTTCTCTGCGTCGTGATGACTGGGTGTTGTGAGATGTCCTTAGGTTACTTAGGTTTAAGTAGTTCTAAGTTCTAAGGGACTAATGGCCATAGATGTTAAGTCCCATGGTGCTCAGAGCCATTTGAACCAGTAGCAGGAGTTTACTGAAATTTTTGCTGCAATATTAAATACTGCATTCGAATATACACTCCTGGAAATTGAAATAAGAACACCGTGAATTCATTGTCCCAGGAAGGGGAAACTTTATTGACACATTCCTGGGGTCAGATACATCACATGATCACACTGACAGAACCACAGGCACAGAGACACAGGCAACAGAGCATGCACAATGTCGGCACTAGTACAGTGTATATCCACCTTTCGCAACAATTTAGGCTGCTATTCTCGCATGGAGACGATCGTAGAGATGCTGGATGTAGTCCTGTGGAACGGCCATTTCCACCTGGCGCCTCAGTTGGACCAGCGTTCGTGCTGGACGTGCAGACCACGTGAGACGACGCTTCATCCAGTCCCAAACATGCTCAATGGGGGACAGATCCGAAGATCTTGCTGGCCAGGGTAGTTGACTTACACCTTCTAGAGCACATTGGGTGGCACGGGATACATGCGGACGTGCATTGTCCTGTTGGAACAGCAAGTTCCCTTGCCGGTCTAGGAATGGTAGAACGATGGGTTCGATGACGGTTTGGATGTACCGTGCACTATTCAGTGTCCCCTCGACGATCACCAGAGGTGTACAGCCAGTGTAGGAGATCGCTCCCCACACCATGATGCCGGGTGTTGGCCCTGTGTGCCTCGGTCGTATGCAGTCCTGATTGTGGCGCTCACCTGCACGGCGCCAAACACGCATACGACCATCATTGGCACCAAGGCAGAAGCGACTCTCATCACTGAAGACGACACGTCTCCATTCGTCCCTCCATTCACGCCTGTCGCGACACCACTGGAGGCGGGCTGCACAATGTTGGGGCGTGAGCGGAAGACGGCCTAACGGTGTGCGGGACCGTAGCCCAGCTTCATGGAGACGGTTGCGAATGGTCCTCGCCGATACCCCAAGAGCAACAGTGTCCCTAATTTGCTGGGAAGTGGCGGTGCGGTCCCCTACGGCACTGCGTAGGATCCTACGGTCTTGGCTTGCATCCGTGCGTCGCTGCGGTCCGGTCCCAGGTCGACGGGCACGTGCACCTTCCGCCGACCACTGGCGACAACATGTACTGTGGAGACCTCACGCCCCACGTGTTGAGCAATTCGGCGGTACGTCCACCCGGCCTCCCGCATGCCCACTATACGCCCTCGCTCAAAGTCCGTCAACTGCACATGCGGTTCACGTCGACGCTGTCGCGGCATGCTACCAGTGTTAAAGACTGCGATGGAGCTCCGTATGCCACGGCAAACTGGCTGACACTGACGGCGGCGGTGCACAAATGCTGCGCAGCTAGCGCCATTCGACGGCCAACACCACGGTTGCTGGTGTGTCCGCTGTGCCGTGGGTGTGATCATTGCTTGTACAGCCCTCTCGCAGTGTCCGGAGCAAGTATGGTGGGCCTGACACACCGGTGTCAATGTGTTCTTTTTTCCATTTCCAGGAGTGTATATTCAAGCATGACGTCCCTACAATAGTTCAACTGCATGATGGGCGCAAAAACCAAGAAATGGGCACTTTATGAGAAAAAGGTACGATGCGCCACGAAGGAATTAACCGAATGGAACAGTAGATGTAGCGTATACGTACAGAAAAACAAATGACTGCAGTTACAGAAAAACTGGGTGATCTGTCCATGAGAAAGGGCTTTACATGTTGAGCAACTCAATACCGTGACCGTCACTGGGATTCACTTCGAAGCGGGACTCGTCACTGAAAGACTTCTACTCCAGTCAATGAGGTTCCATGCCAAAAATCTGTCTGGAGACACTCTGGACAGTGTGAGATACCAGCCCGACTATCACAGTGCCGCACAACCGGAAGTGATGGTCCACAGTGCCATTTCATTTCATAGCAGGACCCCTTCGGTTGTCATCCGCGTCACCCTTGCAGCACAGTGGTTATGTCGACGATATCCTACGCACCGTTTTGTTCCCTTCATGCCAAACCACCATGAGCATACATTTCAGCAAGATAATCCAACCGCACACAGCGAGAGTTTCTACTGCCTGCCTTTGTCCTTGCCAAACCCTACCTTGGTAAGCAAAGTTTTCGCATCTCTCCCCCCCGCACTAAGAATGTTTGGAGCGTTACAGGCAGGACCCTCTAACCAGCCTAAAAGTTCACGATTTAATCCGACATAATTTTGTATGATATCCCTCATGAGGACATCCAACAATTCTAGAAATCAATGCAAATTCGAATACCTGCTTGCCAGGGCCAGAGGTGGACCAGTGCGTTGCTCAGTTGCTCAATTTGTGAAGTTCTTTCTCTTGAATATGTCATCCAATTCTTCTGAAACTGCAGTAATTTTTTTGCATGTACATCAACATTGTGTCTATCGATTTCCGTCCCAGTTGGATAATTCCTTCGTTTTGGGTGTTTTGTTATATTGTTTATTTTTATATTTTTTGTTCTAGAGAGTATGATACTAAGATAAATATTTTCTGTACTTAAAATTGTAAGGTGTCAGGCAAATCCAACACCTTACATGAAAACCCTGACATAATAAGCAAATCTACTAGTATGTCACATAGCTCCGAATAAATCGTGACATTAAATTAACCAAAGTAATACGAGTAACGAGTGAGCAAATGGAATACCACAGACTAACACAAGAATGCCTAAATGCATGTCGTACATTCCCACCGTGAGGCAGACGCAGTTCCAAGGGGAGAAACGAGGACAGAAGCCGAGAGCAGAACCGTGGGGAGGGGCTGGGCACCCACGCCGAGAGCCTACCTGTACAACTATACAACCCGCACGTTTTAGCGTCAGGCTTTTTCACGTCTCAGGTATGTCAAGGACAACCCCCAGCCCATGTTAAAAGCTAGAGCCCTCCAGAAAAGCAGTATAGATCTTACGATAACACAAAAAGGGCCAGTACCACCCGCAAGTTTTAGCGTGAGACTTTTTCGCGTGTCTGTTACATCAGGATCATTCCCCAGCCCATGTTAAAAGATAGAGCCCTCCAGAAGAGCAGTATAGATCTCACGATAACGCTAAAAGGACCACACTAGCTGCAGGTTTTAGCGTGAGACTTTTTAGCGTCTCTGTTACGTTGCAAACTTTAAAAACATTGCCCCACCACGAAAAGTATAACGTTTCCCATTGGATAGAAAGAATTTTTGTAGGCGGAGCGTAAGGTTAACATTGAGACCCTGATTGGTCAGTTGAAAATACAGCCAGATAGCTTTTTTAAACTAACTTCGGTAAATTGTAGTAAGGAGAAGTTCGAGAGTTGGTTCCGAGACGGCGAGCTGGATGGCTGCTGCGCCGGCCGCTGCCGCCCTGACGCTGCCTAAACACCGACAAGGTAATGAACGCACGCGATGCCGCATATTTGAGCGCATAAGGCTTCACTCAGAACTGCAGAAGTCTCATCTGTTACACCCCTTTTTTTGCGTAATACTAATGGTGATCGTTAATTAAAACTCATGGTGTTCACATTTGCCACTTGAAGAACAGATCTGAAACGCGATGATTTTTCTTTTATATAGTTATTGAGAAGCCACATCAGCCACTGTAATTTACGACAAGTTAGATAAGTTATTAAAGATAATTGAGGGTCACTGTAGACCATTCTGATAGTTTTCTCTTTTGTGAAACTTAAATTAAACCTAGATTATAGATGTGATATGGCATAGGTCATCCTTCGATCGATTGTAGAACTTGGAAACCCATTTAGGGATTCGTTCACATTTTTGTTGAACGCTGTTGGTTTTTACCATCCTGTATTAAAACATTTCCTTTTATCAATAGTGCAATTTATAAACGATGTTTTGCGATTAGAATAAATTTCCAATGGTAAACTTAACTGCTTTTTCGACGTTATTTTACCAGCTAACTAAAAATAGGAAAGGCTTGAACCCTTTCCACTATATTTAGTTAGAATTAAGATTCTTTTACAGGGAGTGCAGTGGAGCTGACGCTGAGATCATTTAGTATTTGGTTATATCATCGCTAGTCTCACTGAACTCTTCTGAATTCTACATGTCATGTGTGGTCTGGCGTCTCCTTACCAGCAACAGGTTCCAGGTTCAAACTAGTTCCCTAAAAAACACGCTCAGAGCGTCGTTGCGCGAAAGTGGTTGGGAGACACGATAAGTACAATCAGACACCACCATGAATGTTTAGAAAATGGCGACCCTGCCAGGATGGTAAAATACCATGATTGAAGGTCGACCACATGCCTAACTAGGTCAGAAAAATATATTGTTGAAAAATTTTTTGTAAAAAATTTTTTTTTTCCTCTAAAGTTATACACAGTCGAAAACAGTAGCTGCAGCAATAGATAGTAAAAGTATTCAAGAAAGACATTCTACCAGAGACAATAGCATAATTAAGTTATGAATTTTAAAACTTGTTAGAATTAAGTTTTCTCTCCAATGCAAGCGCACAGGTGGCGGGTACATCGTTGACAAGTTGGTTCTGTCCCAACAAGTAAGTGAATGGATTGTCAGTCTTGGTAGTGTCAAGTCGTGTGAACAAAAAGTTTAAAAAACGTGTGAGATCGTATGAGCGCATTTTGACGCGAAGTAGGGCGTGTGCATTGCTTTTAAAACAGAAAATAAGGGATTCGGAAAGATTAGCAATGGCAAATCGAGACCTTGACCGAACTGAGGTAGAGACCCAGCATGAAAATCGACAGAGAATAGAGGACAGTACAACAGACGATTCAGTATCGCGAGAAATAGGACAGATAACGCACCATAACGAGGATAATGTACGGCAAGGCACAGAAAACCTATGTCAGCGTACGATAGAGGAGCAGGAAGGTAGAGAGACAAGCGACGAGGATTCTAACTTGCGTCTTGAATATGTAGAACCCATAGTACAAGTAATCAGAGATCCCTCACCACAGAGTACAAGGAATATGAGCAGAAACGCGTCACAGCAGAGTTCAATGCAATCGGTTGCGAACCAACACTTGGGCGAAAACACAGAGTGTAGGACGTCGGAAGAAAACGCAATAGGACCCACAAATTTGGCGGAATTATTACAACAAATTACGGAAACCATGACAAAGCAGAATAAAGAAATTGCGAACCAAATTTAAATTCAGAATGCGGAAACCACGAGACAAATGCGTGAGATTAAAGAACAAAACAAAAAAATTCAGTTACACCTAAGTCATATTGAAGACGAGGCAAAAGAATCTCGAGAAGTGATAGGAAACTTAATAATAGGTCACAATCAATTGAGAACAGACATTGACAAGGTACAAGCGGACGTACAAACATTGCGTAATGATATTCAGGACGAGATCAAAACATTACGTAACAACACTCAGGGAGAAGTCAAGAAACTAAAGAAACAGATAAACGTAATTACTAGACAAGCAGCATGTACAGCGCGTGAAATTGTTGAGAACAGTGTGTCACACAAACGTATCACAAAAGCAGCGCTGAAAAGATATGATAACCGCATAGTCAAAATAGAAGCGCAAACGAAGCGACAATTTCAGAAATTGCGAGCAGAGTTGCTGCAAACCATTGAAGAGCGTAGTGAACAGGATCGAACAAGCACAGAATCTGCAACCACATCCGTATCTGTAACAGCACCGGAGAAACAAGAAATTAACGAAGATATTACGCATTTGCGATTCCAATCACAGGCGGAAAGTAACATAAGTGAAATCAGACAGCCTGCACCGCGGGTACGCGAAAGTTACAGTGGACCACATCCAATGGATCTACCACAACAGGAAAGAACGACGGGAGAAATGATCAGAAACAAAAGTGGCGAAGAACCGCGAATTTCATATGGAACTATGACGAAGTACGACAACGACCATTTCCTCACAGTCAGAAAATTTCAACACTTTCGAGAAGGAAACTCACTACACCCACGAAAGTTTATTGATCAATTCCGAGTAGGATTACCAGAACACTGGACGCTAGCACACAAATTAGACTTTATATGTGCACACATGTCAGGAACAGTCGCAGAAACCATGCAGAACGTTGCAACGACATGCCGATCGTACGAAGATTTCAGAGAGAAGTTTCTCTCACGATATTGGTCCAGCGAAGCACAGAACAGAGTGAAGTACGGATTATTACAGAACCCATATTTTGAAAATTCAGGAGAGAAGAGTCCCGTGAAATTTTTCGAAGTAATGGCAAACAAAAATCAATGCTTAGATGTACCATACAGTGACGGAGAGTTGATTAAATTATGCACGATGAAGTTACCACTGAAATACCAGCAATCATTAGTAGGTCGCGGAGACAATGACGTCGAAGCATTTAAAGGTATTCTAAGGGAACTAGAATTCATATTTTCGGAAGATGACGCAAGAAAAAGGCGAAGCGCACGTGGAAACGAAAGCAAAAAGCAGTGGAATCCACAAGAGACAGTACGAAGAAACAATAATTACGAACCACGGGATAACTTCGCACTAAGAAACGACAATAGATTTCAACAAAGAACCGGTTATACATTTAGAAGAGAATATGGGAATAACTATAATTCACTCAGCAACGGCAACAACTATTACAGAGGGAATAACGACAACCGGAATGGGTACTGGAGAACCAATAGACCGACAAATTATCAACAAAGAAACCACTATCAACAAGCTGAACAAGGGAAGCGAATACAGATAGAAGAGGTTGAGGTAAGGCCACCAAAACCCGATAAACATTCGAATTGACAACTAAGCGCCCATGCCAAAGAGAATGACGCACCGACTCAGGACAATTGCAGCACCTTGAACAGAGAAGTAAAAATCTCATCACGAGAAGAGAAGAAGGAAGAAACAAATCCGCAGCGACCAGATGAAAACCAAGACAAGAAAATAACAATATCGTGTTGGGACGAAATTAATTGGGAGAATACTGACAAGGAAGATGAATTACCAGAGATATGCACAACGAATGTAGGAGGAAAGGACGAAGTAATGAGTATTGTAGAGCTATTTGAGATGGAAACCAGGGAAAGCGAATTCAATGAGGATAATGCGCAGTCGACAATGGTTGAAAATAAGTTACGAGTGGGCACACAACCCAACGTATATAATGAAGGAAGTTATGAAGCGATAATTAGAGCATTTAGATGCGATTATGTGGAAGTAGCGACGAAGAAGGAGAAGATAGATGAGGATGAGGAACAAGTAGAGGATGTAGAAGAAAGCGTAAATGAAGGAAGAAATAGAGAAGAGGAAATAAAAGAGAGAGAAGTAGCACTCGAAGCTTATCCTACAGAAAGTTCGAAATCACAAGGGAAATTCCTAAAAAGACTCATGTATGATTCAGTGGAGGATTCGTTGATGCAAGAAGAAGAAGAACAGAGCCAACCCTTTCAAATTCAACCAATTGTGAAGGCTGTGGTAAAGCATATCCCAGTCAATATTGTAATTGATAGCGGAAGTGAACTGACTGCGATCTCAGAAAATTTATTCATGCAGTGTAATGCCAATGAGGAATTGCCAGTTCTGAAAACACGTAAGATTAAAGTAAGAGGTCCTATTAGAAACAATGCTGCGGAAGTTACGAGACAAACAAGGTTAACTCTTTCGTGCCAAGGGCAAAAGATCGAAGCCAACTTCGTGATTATACCTAAACTAACTGTAGATTTGATTATAGGTGCAGATTTTTTAAATGGGAGACGAGCGATACTAGATATGGGGAAAGGTAGCGTAACATTCGGGAATGTCACACTTCTCTTTGAGCAAAAGCTAAAATTAGGAGAAATACCAGTTATAAACAAACAATTAAGAATGACGCGAGATAAAGAGGATGAAGAATTAGAATGGTATGCACAAAAGAAGGAATCGCCTCAACTCATGTTAGAAGTCCATAAAGAAATCGACAAAAAAATTACAAGAAGTTCAAGGTATTTCGGAACACAGTAAAAGAGAATTAGAGGATATTTTACGAGATAAAGCAGAGATATTTTTACCTAAGACTGGCAGTATTAAGCACTTTCAGTACAAGTTTGAAGTAAAACAGCACAAACCATTTAGAGTGCCACCCTATACAATCCCATTAAGCTACAGGAATAAAGTATTCCAGGAGATATCCAAATTGTTAGATGACGATATTATTGAACCAGCTATCTCCACATATAACAGCCCGCTACATATTGTACAAAAACGAGATGGGAGCATCAGGTTAGTGCTTGATTCCAGACAGATCAACACAATCATAATCACTGAGACAGATCGCCCAGATAAATTAGAGGAATTGATACAAAACTTCCACGGTGCTAAGATATTTTCATCAGTTGATTTACGGAGTAGTTTCTGGCAGATAGAATTGGCCCCAGAATGTAGAAAATTTACAGCATTTATCGTATTCGGTAGATGTTACCAGTTTAAACGATTGCCATTTGGTTTAAACATATCATCAGCAGCGTTTATTAGGGGATTTAATACTATACTCAGCCCTGAAATTTTACAAAAAATTACTTGTTATGTTGATGATGTGATTATAGCAGAACCCTCTTGGGAACATCACAACGACACATTAAATCAGTTTTTACAGATCATGAAAGAGCATGGGGTCACAGTAAATATAACAAAATCCAAATTTGGAAGGCGAGAGGTCAAATTTCTAGGACACATAATTTCCGAGAAAGGGGTAATGCCTGACCCAGAAAAACTAACGGCAATCAAAGAATTCTGTACTCCATATAATAAGAAAACTCTCAGAGGATTTCTAGGTCTCACCGGATTCTATAAAAAATTTATTTGGATCGACTCTCTCGCAACACCACGCCTGTGTGCACTGACTGGAAAAAACACGCCCTGGGTATGGGATCAACAGGCCAATGAAGAATTTTTAAAAGTGAAAAACGCACTAACAACAGCAGCGATTTTAGCACATCCTGATCTAACACAAAATTTTTGTATGGCCACTGATAGCGCGAAAACAGGTTTAGGAGTTGTGTTATTCCAAGAATACGAACAGGCAGGGCTAAGATCATATAGAACAATTGCCTTTGCCAGTCGGGTACTCACAAAAAGCGAGAAAAACTATTCAGTCACGGAGCTGGAAGCATTGGCCATTGTATGGGGCTTCCAACGTTTTCGATATTTCCTACTCGGAAGAAAAACAAAAGTATATACTGACCACAAAGCATTAGAATTTCTGTTATCCGCCAAACTAACTCATGGGAGGTTAGCCAGATGGATGTTAATACTACAAGAATTTGACTTCACTATTACACACATACCAGGACCAGCGAATGTATTAGCAGATGCTTTATCACGATGTCCACAGGGTGCATCCAAAAACATAGGTTTGGAAGCAGCAGAAGACCAGTTTACAATGTACTATATGAAACAAGTACCTTTCGAAAACTACATTACGACAGCATTGAAAAACATAGGCAAAGAACAGGACAAGGATCCCGAAATACTAGGAATCAAACACAAGTGGAGAAGTAAGGATTTTCCAGACATTCGACAGCACTATCTCGTAAAAAACAATGTTTTATTTTTTAGACGAAATGTTGCTACGAATGAATGGTTAATTTATATACCAGATGAACTAATTAATAAGTACATATGGTATACACATTTAAGTAATGGCCACTTTGGACCAAAGAAATGCTTTTTAAAAATAAAACAAACAAGCCATTTTCCTAATATGGAAAGACGAATTAGAACAGTATTAGTCAAATGCAAAAAATGTATGAGGGCTAAACACTTCACTTTCCAAACCAAACCACCTATGTTTACAATAATTCCTCAAAGATTAAAACAAATAGCTGCAACAGATTTGATGGGGCCCCTCCCACGAACAAAAAATGGATATATTTTCATATTTGTCGTTTTAGAACTTACTTCTAAATATGTTACCTTGACACCATTAAAACGGGCAACAGGTCTTGCAATAAGTAAAGCATTTAGACAAGATTTTCTCAGACAAGTAGGTCGAGTGGAACGAATAATTTCCGATAATGGCCCACAATACAAATCAGTGCAATGGCAGAACACGTTAAAACAACACAAAATAAAACCCGTCTACATATCTAAGTACAAACCTAGCGTAAATCCAGCAGAACGATCTATGAAGGACATAGGCACTTTATGTCGATTATATGCAGGCAAAAGACACAACACTTGGGATATATACCTTACAGATTTTCAAGAAGTAATAAATGAAATGCCACAAAGCACTACACTACTACCTCCAGTTACTGTACTTAAAAATATTGAACTCCCAAACATAACCAGAGAAAATGTTAGATTTCCTATTGTACCACGTAGACAGCACTAACAAATCATAGCAACAGCACTCTCCAACATCAGAAAGGCAGCCATTAAAAGAAAAGAAAGAGGAGATAGAACAGCAATTAAAAGAACATTCTCAGTAGGCCAGAAAGTATTTGTAAAAACACACCATCTCTCCAGCAAACAGAAACACAAAATACATAAGTTTTACGCTGCATATAAAGGACCTGTCATAATTAGCCGAATTGCTCATGATAATGCTGTGGAACTAATGAACCCAAAAACGGGCAAAACCTTAGGACTTCACCATGTGAGCCATATAAAAAAGTTTGAAGATTAATTTTATTACTGGTAAATAATCAGCACAATATTTCAAGATTATGTTGCAGATAAGATCGTCAGGTGAAAGAAGAATGAAGAGAGAGGAAGGTGGGAAAAAGAAAGTAGTTTCAATAATAACACAATAGTACCATAGATTAAGGTGAAGGGATAAAGCGTAGATAGTCTAACAGCATGAAATACTAAAATACTATACACCATGACACTACACAAAAATAAAAAAACGAATTTGAGGATTCTTGAGTAGAAGTTAAGACTCCGAATATTTTATAATTGTAACATGGAAAGGGCGCCGAAATTTGTAAAGCTTTTTAAGTAGGCGCAAAACAAGTAGATACTAGATATATGTTAGATGATTATAAGTAAAACTTTTTGTAAGAACCATTGTAAAAACTCCAGCAAGGAAGAGATGCAACGACCCACAAGTTGCAACGCGAGATGTATCAAGAAAGGAAAGGAAGTAATTAGCAAGACACGATTCCTACATAGGAGGAGCGTCGAGAGAAGGGAAAGGCGAAACTAACAGACGGCCCTTGTAGCGAAAGTGGGCAATAAATGTGCCCGCTAGGAGGAATCCTGCTGGGATGGAACAGGAAGCCGCACAGTGACAGCCCTGCAGAGGCGCCACGGGACGCCAGGACACCGGATTTTCACCGCTCGTAAACCCCAGGGCGCCCCCGACTCAGCGGAGCGAGCAAAAAAACGGCCGGACGAGAAGACCGCTTGGGCAAGCCACCGCTGGCAAAAAATATGCGTAAAAGTTACACTACTGCTATTAAACAGCACGCTGATGCACGAAACTGAAGAAGGACTTCCACAAAGTAAAAATGACGCGCCCAAACAGTCTATCAACTTTAAAGCGACTAATTACCAATAAATATTTCCATATCCTGCCCAGAGAAGAACCAAGAAGCAAGTAAGAAGCAGAGAAAAAGCGGGAAGAACAGAAGTTAAAGATTCGCAAGATTGAGACCAAGAAAGAAGATGGGTCAAGAATAGACGACATACCTTCCCAAATCCCTATCCTATTGTAAACTAGTCGTCTGCGAAGTATTACAACGAAAAACGACCGTTTTCAGCGACACATAACGATGACTTTCACGCACACAAAGCCAGTAAACCACGAGATTCTACACTCACAGCTCCATTCCATTATGGGACCTCATCAACAGCAACACACACTTGCAAAGCCAACAAGAAACGACGAACGAAGCTGTACATCAAATGCTTGCTCACATCCATCTCGCTCAAGTCTATCACCTTCGTGCAAAAACATTCGCCAACCTCATGCTTGAACATTCATAGGATTGTGTGAACGTGTGAAATCAAATTATATGATGTAGGAATTGTGCAAAAGAAACGTGTGAAAAACTAAATACGTTAAGCACACCATACAGCTAATAAACTACAAAATAACAGTCATTGACTATGGACTTAAATAAAAAATGGACTATCGATAAAAATAAGTCATTAGTTCTGAAATGGACAGTGTATAAAGAAACAATGTCACTTATTTTCTCCTCATAAAATTGAAAGAATAACTATATTTTACTTAGTTTCTCCTTATAAAAACAAAGAATAAAAAATTTTCTTGTTGGATGTTTTCCCTTTCTTTAACATTTGTACCATTTATTAGGATAATACCTCAATACGTGTGTATGTATATTTCTTTGCCAAAGCAATTTTTTTTAACATTTGTAACATTTAGTAGGATAATATCTCAATACTTGTGTATGTATATTTGTTTGTCAAAGCAACTCTTGGAAATAATTCTTACTTGTTAGTGTAACAATGTTGAAATGAGTGTCTAGAAACAAAAACATTTTTACTTGTACATCATACTTAAAAATGTCTTAGGAATAGATTTTACTTAATTACTATATTTATATAAACAATATTTCTAAGAAAATCGATGTGAAAGACTCCTCACTTTCGATAACAAACTTCTAAAAAAACAAACTTCACACTTAAATAAAGAAAGAAAATAATTAAAAACTAATAATAGTATAAAAATATTCTTCTCTTGTCATTTTTAATTGTAATGTGGAAGAATATAAATTAGTAATACAAACTAGCATAGAACAGAATAATGTGGCTGAACAGTGTGCTACAAAATTTAGATAAATTAGAAAATTTTTGACTGACTTAGACAACGATTCAGTCATTGCCTAAATTCAGTGCAAAAATTAAGTTCGAAGGGTGGTGATATGTAAGGTGTCAGGCAAATCCAACACCTTACATGAAAACCCTGACATAATAAGGAAATCTACTAGTATGTCACATAGCTCCGAATAAATCGTGACATTAAATTAACCAAAGTAATACGAGTAACGAGTGAGCAAATGGAATACCACTGACTAACACAAGAATGCCTAAATGCATGTCGTACCTTCCCACCGTGAGGCAGACGCTGTTCCAAGGGGAGAAACGAGGACAGAAGCCGAGAGCAGAACCGTGGGGAGGGACTGGGCACCCACGCCGCGAGCCTACCTGTACAACTATACAACCCGCACGTTTTAGCGTCAGGCTTTTTCACGTCTCAGGTATGTCAAGGACAACCCCCAGCCCTTGTTAAAAGCTAGAGCCCTCCAGGAAAGCAGTATAGATCTTACGATAACACAAAAAGGGCCACTACCACCCGCAAGTTTTAGCGTGAGACTTTTTCGCGTGTCTGTTACATTAGGATCACTCCCCAGCCCATGTTAAAAGATAGAGCCCTCCAGAAGAGCAGTATAGATCTCACGATAACGCTAAAAGGACCACACTAGCTGCAGGTTTTAGCGTGAGACTTTTTAGCGTCTCTGTTACGTTGCAAACTTTAAAAACATTGCCCCACCACGAAAAGTATAACGTTTCCCATTGGATAGACAGAATTTTTGTAGGCGGAGCGTAAGGTTAACATTGACACCCTGATTGGTCAGATGAAAACACAGCCAGATAGCTTTTTTAAACTAACTTCGGTAAATTGTAGTAAGAAGAAGTTCGAGAGTTGGTTCCGAGACGGCGAGCTGGATGGCTGCTGCGCCGGCCGCTGCCGCCCTGACGCTGCCTAAACACCGACAAGGTAATGAACGCACGCGATGCCGCATATTTGAGCGCATAAGGCTTCACTCAGAACTGCAGAAGTCTCATCTGTTACACCCCTTTTTTTGCGTAATACTAATGGTGATCGTTAATTAAAACTCATGGTGTTCACATTTGCCACTTGAAGAACAGATCTGAAACGCGATGATTTTTCTTTTATATAGTTATTGAGAAGCCACATCAGCCACTGTAATTTACGACAAGTTAGATAAGTTATTAAAGATAATTGAGGGTCACTGTAGACCATTCTGATAGTTTTCTCTTTTGTGAAACTTAAATTAAACCTAGATTATAGATGTGATATGGCATAGGTCATCCTTCGATCGATTGTAGAACTTGGAAACCCATTTAGGGATTCGTTCACATTTTTGTTGAACGCTGTTGGTTTTTACCATCCTGTATTAAAACATTTCCTTTTATCAATAGTGCAATTTATAAACGATGTTTTGCGATTAGAATAAATTTCCAATGGTAAACTTAACTGCTTTTTCGACGTTATTTTACCAGCTAACTAAAAATAGGAAAGGCTTGAACCCTTTCCACTATATTTAGTTAGAATTAAGATTCTTTTACAGGGAGTGCAGTGGAGCTGACGCTGAGATCATTTAGTATTTGGTTATATCATCGCTAGTCTCACTGAACTCTTCTGAATTCTACATGTCATGTGTGGTCTGGCGTCTCCTTACCAGCAACAGGTCCCAGGTTCAAACTAGTTCCCTAAAAAACACGCTCAGAGCGTCGTTGCGCGAAAGTGGTTGGGAGACACGATATAGTACAATCAGACACCACCATGAATGTATAGAAAATCAATATTGCTCCTCAAAATAAAGAAGTTACCAAGCCCTGATGCAACTCCTATGCGGTCTTGCAGGTAATATGATGTGAAATAGCCCCTTAGCTATCTCACGTTAATTGAGGATCGCTCGCTATAATAGACAAGAACGAAATTCAGTTATACTTAAGGTTAAAAGACGGTGTGCAAAGTTTTACAGGGTGATATAAGTGATATCCTTCTGTTGTAAGAACTTAGATTATATTCTAAGGCCTGCCGGTGTGGCCGAGCGGTTCTACGCGCTTCAGTCTGTAACTGCGCGACCGCTACGTTCGCAGGTTCGGATCCTGCCTCGGGCATGGATGTGTGTAATGTCCTTAGGTTAGTTAGGTTTAAGTAGCTCTAAGTTCTATGGGACTAATGACCTCAGATGTTCAGTACCATAGTGTCAGAGCCATTTGAACCATTTTTATATTCAAAGCTCGACCAGTATGAACTACTTTGAGAAAAGGACATAAAACACTCTTACGAAACATACTGTGCGCTATATGTCGAAAACAGAAGTAGTTTGGCCAGGGGGCTGACAGCACGTTTTGTTACTGCACGTTGCATACACTAGGGGCATGCATACGTTCAGGGGCAAGCTTGATTGATTTATGACCCCCTTCCACCCTTCTGAGAGACTCTTTGATCTCGCCGACAGCCTTCTTGCCTGGACCACTAAAATAAACCCTCCCGTCCCATTCCCTACCCTTGATTTGTAACCTGCTTCCATCTAGAGAAATTCTGTGGAAAGCCTTTCTCCCTTACACTTCCAGTTCAATTGAGATTACGCTCATCCACTTCCCCTCCCTTGAATTATGATAATTCATCTTTCTGAGAAATCCTCATCGGTATGTTTCCCCATCCCCCAGTCCCCCCCCCCCCCCCCCCCCCACATCCCTGCACCACTTACGGTCCAATTGCGCTACACAGAAATCCTCTAGCCAGCTCCCTTTAACCTATTGTGCTTTTTCACTTTTCTTCCCTGCAGCACCTACAGCTCGACTGCGATATCGAAATCCGAACAGTTTTCCAATCATTACCCAACCTCTTCTGGATGCATATCAAAACAATTTGACTGCGTTTTCATATACACGCACAGGTCCTCCGCTGGGCTGCGCCACGCATCTGCGTCCACTTCCGCGGTGCAAGCCAGTCAAGAGACCCACGCAGTCTGCTGGAAGCCGCATCGGGCTCGGGCCTGCGACACAGCGCAGCACCGCGAGGGACGCCAGCTATCGATCTTACGCGCACATCTCCCGGAATCAGCGTATTGGCCGTACAGACACTCTCAATGAATACTGAAGTTACAGGATGCATACTGAGCGTCCAGTGGGCTCCGCTGCCCGCAACAGTGGATCCAAGCTACAGTCTTGTGGCCATCCGGCCAACAGGTCACCTTGCAGGCGAAGTCCCCATTGTTGCTTTGAAATTCCAACCTCAAATGGGTACTTCCGGTTGCAACACCCGCGCCTCAAACCAGGAGACCACGCTGTCCCAGAATACTGTGCTCCTATTGACTTAAACACACTGAAGAGCCAAAGAAACTGGTACACCTCCCTAGAATCATGTAGGACCCCGAAATCACGCAGAAGTGCCGGGACAGGGCGTGGTATGGACTCGACTACTGTCTGAAGTAGTTGTGCTGGGGTTGGGTTGTTTGGGGGAGGAGACCAAACGGTAAGGTCGTCGGTCTCATCGGATTAGGGAAGGATGGGAAGGGAAATCAGCTTTGCGCTTTCGAAGGAACCATCCCGGCATTTACCTTAAGTGATTTAGGGAAATCACGGAAAACTTAAATCAGGATGGTCGGACGCGGGATTGAACCGTCGTCCTCCAGAATACGAGTCCAGTGTGATAACCACTGCGCCACCTCGCTCGGTCCTGTCTGAAGTAGTACTGGAGGGAAATGCACCATGACTTCTGCAGGTACAGTCGCAGGTTCGAATCCTGCCTCGGGCGTGGATGTGTGTGTTGTCCTTAGGTTAGTTGGGTTTAAGTAGTTCTAAGTTCTAGGGAACTGGACGTGTGTGGTGTCGCATTGTCCTGCTGGAATTGTGCAAGCCCATAGTACGTGTCACCTGTCAGAATCGTATCTAGACGATTCAGGGGTCCCTTATCACTCCAACTGGACACGCTCCACAAAATTACAGAGTCTCCACAAGCTTGAACCGTCCCCTGCTGACTTGCAGGGCCCATGGCTTCATGAGGTTGTCTCTTTACCCGTACACGTCCATTCGTTCGATAAAACTTGAAACATGACTCGTGCGAACAGGCAACATCTTTCCAGTCATCAACAGTCCAATGTCGGTGTTCACGGGCCAAGAGGAGACGAAAAGCTTTGTGTCGTGCTGTCATGAAGGGTACACGAGTAGGTCTTCGACTCAGTAAGCCCATTTCGAATATGTTTCATTGACTCATTCGCACGTTGACACTTTTTGACAGACTAGCATTGAAATCTGCAGCAATCTGGGGAAGGATTGCGCTTCTGTTACGTTAAACGATGTTCTTCAGTCGTCGTTGGTCCCGTTCTTGTAGGATCATTTTGCGGACATAGCGATGTCAGAGATTTGATTTTTTACCGGGTTCCTGATATTCACGGTACACTCGAGAAGTGGTAGTAGGGGAAAATCCCCACTTCATCGCTACGTCGGAGATGGTGCATCCCATTGCTCGTACGCCGACGGTAACATCACGTTCAAACGCACTTAAATCTTGATAACCTGCTATTGTAGCAGTAGTAATAGATCTAACAACTGCGTCAGACACTTTTTGTATTATATAGGCGTTGCCGACAGCACCGCCGTATTCTGCCTGTCTACATACAGTATCCTGTATACGCATGTCTGTACCAGTTTCTTTGGCGCTTCAGTGTATTACAATTGGAGCACGAATCTGCTGGCATTCGAGAATGAGCGAAGTATCAGAAACACTTCCTCCCCATGACACCTGCGATTCTGTGACAAATCTCGCTTTGTAATAACAATATCTTCATCATCCCTATGATTGCACATAGTTAACACATTAAATCTTTCGTACCGTCATGACTGAACATGCACGTTGATGTATTGAAATTACATTTTTTTCTCCACGAAATACTGAAGAATCTATACCACTCTCACGAGCGGACATAGGTTGATCATCCTCGTAGCCATTTCATTTTCTACGCCCATGTCGGAACGCTGGGCGTTACATGTTAAAATGTTAGCACGTCTCTTCGCAGATATCGAAATCATTCTGTCTACGAGTGCGGTGAATCACAAATCAGGTGTTTCTAGCAAAAACCTTTTCAAAGACATATCACATCAAAACACTTACATCAACGACCTCCACAGGTGTCATACATGCAGCAGGTGATTGAATTTCCACATCATCAACGAATGGCGTTTCGACAAGGATCGGAGTAAGCTCCCTACTGTAACGTCTCCTGGCAAAACATATATTATATGTGGTAAAAAAAAAAATAAAGTAATTGAACTGGATGATTATAATTTTATTTCTGCATGGACAACGATTGTGCGAACTTCATGTAATGAAGAGAAACCATTACGTGTTATGTTTTATACTTGTATAGAATTATGTATCGATTTATTAAAGATAATGTCGGTGTCGGCGAGTACTGAAACCACCACAGACGAAACTTATTAAATATCAAACAAGGATGTAAATGTGTTAAACCGGGTATAAATAGTAGTGACCGAGCATTAATTTCTCTGTCGTGTTTTTGGAGTTTCGTGAGTAGGGACAGTCTGTGACGCTATATTGTATGCTTGCGTAGCATTCTTTTGTCAGGTTTAGGAAGGACGCCATTAGTCATTGATTTGTAAAAGTGTGTAAGAATTTAATCTGTCTAAGTTTTTTGAATAGTGAAAATTTGCATTATGATTTATAATAAGCTTAGATGGTATTTTATTCCATCCTTTTAAGACACTTTCAGCTATTTAAATATTATTCGTGGTGCAGAGCTGCGCTGCGAACTAATGAGCCGCTGCCTCGACGCATTCAAACTGCATTAAATGAAACCAATCATACCACAAGAAAGCGGACAGGTAATAGTGAACTAAAAGTATTCTTTTAGCTTTCATGATTGCAGGGCATAGCAGCAGATTTTTTGATGTGGTTTACAGGTGGACGCTGGCTTCGGATGATGATATATTATTAACATTGCAAAAAGATAATTTACCTTCATGACATAAAAGAAATATAGCTGGGGGTAGTTCTGGTCTGGCAAACATTATAGTAAAAATATTCTTTCTCTGGTAATAGTCTCATATTCTCGTGTTAGTGGTGGTACTTATTAGTGTTTTAATGCTAACGAAAATCCACTGCAAAATTCTGATGTTGAACAAACATTGCGTACTGTAGCATCAGTATTGATAACGAAATAATTTTCAGTAACTTTTCAATAACTATAAAGTAAGAAAGATATGTTGAACTTTGTAGCGAGTTACAGTAACGAAACAATGTTACTTTTATAGAAAGCCAGATCCAGAATAATAAGTACGTAATATGTTCTGTTTTGTTGAAAATTAATGCTCCAAATAAAGTCAGAGCACAGCATCCCTAAAAATTATTTCAGGGCTCCTTTCGTAGCAACATATTTTATCTCATCCATTCATCAATATATTAGTTGTTACGAGAGCAATAACAAAGAGAGCGAAACTACCTCGTGGTACCTGCAAGGAACTAATTAATTCAGTCTTAAACATTAGGCACTTAGCAAATTTTTGGAACACCACACACACCAACGATGAATTCCCTCACCTATTTTCCAGAGTCGTGATACTGTGTTGGCAGGTTGAAAGAGAAGGAATACGCGTTATTCAGTCACCAGAAGGTGTATAAGACGATAGAAGTGCTGGCATACAGTAAGAGAACTTCCGTACTAAATCTTCTCAAAATTTCCATAGAGAACATTAGCAACAACGGCGAAGGCTACCCAAGCATATTACACAGAACATTATTATTATTATTATACTATTATTATTGTTATGACTATTATTATTTGACGTCATGATTGAAAGTAGTAGTAAGAATTTCAAATGTCATGCTATGTCCTCCTTTAGTGGAACAATTTGCGGGAGACAAGACAAGTTATACAATGATTTGATCAGTAACTTTATCATCATGACTGGAAGCAGTGATGTATAAACAGATTGTGAGAATTTCAAGTAAGCCACACCTATCACAAAACCTTCTCACCTTAACCTATTATTTTGTTACGCAAGACAGAGCACACTCTGTACTTCGACCAGTTCCAAAATTATGCTTCTACTGTTAAACAATCTGAAAAAAACAGCAAAGCACAAGTACTTTGTAAATCGATAGCTGTTGTCATGCTTTGATGTCTGTCTGAAAATCCAGGGTATTGCCGCGCTTCAGGTATGCTCCGCACACCAACAGTTTCACACTTATTGCCACCTACAGTGTGCGTCCTCTCTCCCTACCTAACCGGTCAGGCGGCTCTCGCCGTAAGCCGTAAGTCCCGGCCTCTCGGAACCGCAAACAATCTAGCAAAGAGTTCGGACAGCGACTGCCTCTGCTACGCACCTGCACACCAAGAGAACTTTGTCTTAGGCATATTTACAAATGTAATTATACATTACTGGTCATTAAAATTGCTACGCCACGAAGATGACGTGCTACAGACGCAAAATTTAATCGACAACAAGAAGATGCTGTGATATGCAAATGATTAGCTTTTCAGAGCATTCACACAAGGTTGGCGTCGGTGGCGACGCCTACAACGTACTGACATGAGGAAAGTTTCCAACCGATTTCTCATACACGAACAGCAGTTACCGGCGTTGCCTGGTGAAACGTTGTTGTGATGCCTCGTGTAAGGAGGGGAAATGCGTACCATCACGTTTCCGACTTTGATAAAGGTCGGATTGTAGTCTATCGCGATTGCCGTTTATCGTATCGCGACACTGATGCTCGCGTTCGTCGATATCCAATGACTGTTAGCAGAATATCGAATCGCTGGGTTCAGGAGGGTAACACGGAACGCCGGGCTGGATCCCAACGGCCTCGTATCACTAGTAGTCGAGATGACAGGCATCTTATCCGCATGGCTATAACGGATCGTGCGGCCACGTCTCGATCCCTGAGTCAACAGATGGGGATGTTTGCAGGACAACAACCATCTGCGCGAACAGCTCGATGACGTTTGCATCAGCATGGACTATCATCTCGGAGACCATGGCTGCGGTTACCCTTGACGCTGCATCACAGACAGGAGCGCCTGCGATGGTGTACTCGACGACGAACCTGGTTGCACGAATGGCAAAACGTCATTTTTTCGGATGCATCCTGTTTCTGTTTACAGCATCATGATGGTCACATCCGTGTTTGGCGACATCGCGGTGAACGCACATTGGAAGCGTGTATTCGTCATCGCCGTACTGGCGTGATGGTATGGGGTGCCATTGGTCACACATCTCGGTCACCTCTTCTTCGCATTGACGACACTTTGAACAGTGGACGTTACATTTCAGATGTGTTACGACCTGTGGCTCTACCCTTCATTCTATCCCTGCGAAACCATACATTTCAGCTGGATAATGCACGACCGCATGTTGCAGGTCCTGTACGGGCCTTTCTGGATACAGAAAATATTCGTCTGCTGCCCTGGTCAGCACATTCTCCAGATCACTCACCAACTGAAAACGTCTGATCAATGGTGTCCGAGCAACTGGCTCGTCACAATACGCCAGTCACTATTCTTGATGAACTGTGGTATCGTGTTGAAGCTGAATGGGCAGCTAGCTGTACCTGTACACGTCATCCAAGCTCTGTTTGACTCAATGCCCAGGAGTATCAAGGCCGTTAATACGGCTAGAGGTGGTTGTTCTGGGTACTGATTTCTCAGGATCTATGCACCCAAACTGCATGAAAATGTATTCACATGTCAGTTCCAGTATAATATATTTGTCCAATGAATAACCGTTTATCATCTGCATTTCTTCTTGGTGTAGCAATTTTAATGCCAATAGTGTAGTTAAATCCTAATCTATTGACATTCATCAACGAGCGAAGTATCTTGAATACTTCCTCCTTCTAACGCCTGTGGTTCTGGAACTGATTTCATATTGAAATATCAGTATCTACTCTAGTATTGCCGGTGGTCGAAATTCGATCAATGGATCTGACCTATGATACATGAAATTTTTATATCTTAAAATGATACACTCCAGGTAAAACTGTAACTGAAATTTTAGGATCAGAGGTGACCATAGCAAATGCTGTATTGTAACTACCAGTATTCTAAAATTATTTTTTGGTTACTGTTTAGTTATTCGATCATTTAAAGCGAGTTCCTCACACAGTGCATCAAAAAATAAATTTTGTGTTAACCGCTGCAAATTAACTTTTTCCTTGCGATAACACGCTGTGAATGCCATTGTATCACGAAAAGTAAGTTCGGGTGCGAAATGATTCGCGTTACAAAATCTAGTCTGTAAACTCATCAAACCGCAATTATAGCTCTCAAAATTATGTGGAATTACTTTCAGTGCACATTTAAATATATTTTTCATAATAGCAACGGAAATATCAGTATGAACGGCCACATTTTGTTTTTCCAGTTACTTCGTCTATGTAGAAATTGTCTCTCTAGCTCTTCGTTTTTCAGTGCGATACATTAATGTTCCTCTTCGAGCCATAGTCTAAAACGAATCGTAGCTATTCGAAATGAAGAAATTGAAAATTGGGAGGGCTTCAGATTTTGTTATGACGTCGGCAAACGAACACGTAGTTAGTTCTGTTTACTCTTAGGCGAAAGTAAGGGAAAAAATAAAAAAGTCTGTTGGCTCCGTCGTCTTCATTACTAAATTTCGTTATCCCGGCTGACAACATCAACGACGTAGAAGTTGTGGCATTGTAGCTGGCCATTACGCGTGTGTTACTGAAAATTGAACATCTACAGCATTTAAATATGAACGTCCCTAGAATGCGATGTCACTAAAAGTTGTTACATTTGTTTGTTGTTTCCACCATAGCACCAGAACAGCACGTGTGGCATGAACTGGCAACAGTGTGAGAGACAGAAATACATTTCTCATCTAAGAATGTCTACTTTCTTTTACCCTCCTTAATGGCTATGGACACACATGATTTTAGAAGCACATTTCGAGTTATTAGTTTCGTTAGCCTCCTTGTATTTTAAAAATTGGTATTTCCATTTTCGGTGTACTAATATTAATGTTATGATTGTTCAATAAAACAGAAGAAATTGAGACTTAGGAACTTATTTCAAATTTTCTGGCAATGGCGGGAAATGACCACAGAGCTATTCTTAGAAAAAGTAAGCGAAATAATGACAACAATATACAACGTGATTTACAGACTTCTTTACTACGATATTTTGGGTTCCACTGCGGACAACATCATCCACCTAGGAGCCGGCGCATTTTAGCTGTCTGGTATGCATTTGTTACTGCAAATCAGCCAAATAAACATGAAAGTCCCTATAATCTGATTCCATGAAACGTTTAACCATAGCACCTTATCGGTACAAGGGACTGAAGTTGGCAGCCCTTCGGTTTCGATCTTCACATTTTGTAAATTTTAATGGGTGATGGAGAAGGTATCATAATATTCAGGAATAAGGAAGAATATACCTCCTTTTACCACGCTTAGCGCCACTACACACACATGAATTCTGTCTGTGTGCACATCTATGGCAAAGTATCTTTCGAATTATGTAAGTTTCATTGGCCTCCTTGTATAATTAATATTAAAAATCTGTACTTAAATTTTCGTGTTCACTTATTAATATTATGATATCCTCCATATAGCTGGGCGTAATTTTCCACGTAAAATGTTCCTACATTGCGACTTAACACGTAGATCGATACGGTGAGATCTAGATTTTCCAAGTAAAATCGGAGAATCTATTAAAGAGCTACGAACATCAAATATACAGTAGGTCATTAAACTTTCACATCAATCAGCGAACGGCATGCTGAAAAGTTACACTATCCAGAGCCATTATACATACATCAAGTCAGTGAACTTTGACATCAATCAACGAAAAATGTATTGAAAAAAACCTGAGTAAGCTGTCTACGACATGGTATTTCCCAGGAACTCGTCAGTTCAGTCATAAACGTCAGGTGTGTCATACATTTTTGTAACTTCACATAACCCAACACTGAACTTTCTCACCTCTTTCCTACGACGTGATATTGCTTTACAAGCTCTTGTGGCGAGGAGTACGTGTTATTCAGTCTCCAGAAACGGTATAAGACGACCTCCGTGCTGACGTACAGTAGTATAATCTTGTATTCGAGCCGTTAAGCAGTGTGTTAGTACCAGTGTCAGCCTTAGCAGGCGAGGGGCCATGTGGAAAACTTCCGCTCAGGGCTCTCCCATATCCCCCCCCCCCTCTCCCACCCTCCTCCAACATAAGTTATACACCTCTGACACGTTCAGAAGAATTCTATGTGTCATCGTTAAGATACTTTCAAAGTATCAAAGTATTGTTACTACAACAGACCTACTGTTGTGCCTGGAAAATAATTAATCTCAAAAGGAATCTTAATAGGTACCGGGTATGGTAACACAGGCCAACAACGGAAAAACTTTTCTGCTAAAAATACCTTATTCTTATGTTTCTTAGGGTGAGAAATCCAAATATGATACCTAAAAAACTGTATCACCGCCATTTCTTCACATTTTACAGTAAAATTTATTAAAATAAGCCATTTTTAAAGAATTTAACAGCTTTCATATAGTCAAAATAATTTAAAAAGGAGGTGTAATGAATGTACATGGCGTTGGTAGCACTGCCAATAAACATTTGATGGCAGAAAAAGGTCGATTCTATTTTTGTGTTAACAGATGGCGTTTTATTTACTGTCAACCTTACCTCACCTTCCCGTTTCCAGTACATGTTCTCAGTACAATGTCTAATCGTGGATGTAAAAACTCTGCTGACAGTATTTGTAATATTTTTGGTGAATTTGTAATTAAAAAACACCAAAGAAACATTACAGACTTCGTGAAAAAGGTTTATCTATCATACTCTGGATCTAAACTTGGTGATCAAGATAAATCTTAGGCGCCGCAATAGGTATGTTATGTGTGTGTTAAAGATCTGAGAAAATGGTCCAAAAAGGAGAAAAAAGTCTGTAGATTTTCTGTTCCTATGATATTGAGGGAGCTAGGAAATCATTCCAATGATTGCTACTTTTGCATTGTTGATACTGGTCATAATTCGAAAAACAAGAAAGTAATAAGCTACGCTAACCTTCCGTCCACCATCCGACCAGTAGGGCATGGTGTAGATTTGCCGGTTCCTGAACCACCAGATGATTTAAGTTCTATTCCAACAGAAGTATTTTCTGATGTACAATGTGATTTAGATTAAGCAAATCATGATAAATCCCATTGTAATACAGAAAGTCTGCAGCCCAAGTTGTTTACTCAGACCGAGCTTAACGATTTGGTTAGGGATATAGGATTAACGAAAGTAAAAGCTGAATTGCTTGGTTCTAGATTAAAAGAAAAGAACTTATTGGCAGTTGGAACCAGCATATACATCTATAGAAAGAGATAGCAGCAAAAGCGAGAGCAGAGAGCAGATCCAAAAAACGTACTCCTACCACCTCTACATAAAGAGTTAGGCCTACTGAAACAGTTTGCAAAGGCTTTGCCTAAAGATGGACCATGTTTTGAGTATCTCTGCTAAAAGTTTCCAGACCTTTCCGAAGTTAAACTAAAAAAAAAGGCATCCTTGTCGGAACTGGCATTAGTAAATTGATGTTTGATGTTAACTTTGAATCCACAATGACCTTAAATGAGAGTGAACCATGGGAATCATTCAAGCAAGTCGTTACAAAGTTTTTACGACATGAAAAAGACCCATCATATGTTTTTATTATAGCTAAAATGTTAAAGAAGTTTAAAACTTTAGGATAGAATGTTTAATGAGCGTGAAATTTCACTTTTTGAACAGTCACCTTGATTACTTCCCGGACAATGTGGGAGATGTTAGTCAGGAGCAAGGAGAGCGTTTTCACCACGACATTACAGTGAGGGAAAAACGCTACCAAGGCCGCTGGAACACAAACATGATGGGGAACTGCTGTTGGTCACTTCACCGAGAAGTTCAGCAAGCGACTCATTATAGAAAAAGCTGTACAAGAATCTTTAAAGAAAAAAGATAAAGAAATTACAAACCAATTCCAGCTCACAAGTGAAACCTTTATTAACACATATCATTGTTTTAAGTAGCTTACTGTAAATACAAACCATGTTTATGTTGTAACAAAGCATTTCATTAATTTCCCCATTTACCGTATAGCATAGTATTTTTCTACTATATAGTAAAAAGCATATTGCTCAAAAACTATGGGTGATACAGAAAAACGAAGGCTAGATTTGGATTCAGCTCATAAAAATCTGTAAAGACCAACTATCAAGTAAAAATATGTTTTCAAAAAAAATTTCGTTGGCCTGTGATAATTACTAAAATATTAATAGCGAACACTAACAAAGCTGTGGGAATCCTTCCCATTTAATGAAATTCAAAATCAAATAAGCTTCCGAAGTGTTGTTCAGGATATACTTTTAAATGTTTTCATAACTTGATGGTGCTCAATATTTACAAGAAATTAAATGAGCTGCAATATATAAACACTATAGATTATCTGCTTAACACACTTTACACAAAATATTTTTTCCTTGCTTTTTTTACAACCAAATGCATCAATAATGTCTTCAAAATTCAGTTCTGGAACCAAGTCATGTTCCACTGACAGCGTCCTAAGAGGAGAAAGAAATTCTTGTGAGATGCTGCTTTTGAAATAATTTTTGATGATCTTTAAACGAGAAATGCTCGTTTCAGCGGGGGACGACAGTCACTGCCAACGTTTTCAAAATTCTTTGGTCAATATAAGTGTTGTGAAATACGTTTATAAAGTCATTCAACTATTTCAATACTAACACTGGAGTTTTCACATCCTTAGACACCATTTCCCTGAACACTTTAACTTAGTCAAAATGTCTGATGCAACAATGCCTTTTGAATATTCAACATTTAAATTTATGTTTAGCCCTTTCTCAATGTTTTTACATAGCATTTTCAGTTCTTCGTCCTGCACGTAATTTAAACTTTCTGGAGAAAATAAAAAGCCGAATATATCGGAATACTTAGCTCGTTGGCCAAACATTTCTTTCAAATTTTTCAACACTGTCTCAACCACATGGTAGAAAAAAAAAAAACGATTTTGCATTTCTCTTATAAAAGTTGAGCTCTGAAAACCATGTTGTCACCTCCATAATCAAACAGTGTCGCCTTCTTGCCAGCTCTCTTTTCTCCAAATTTTGGTTCAATCTGTGAACAGTCAGCTATCTCTATCGCTGTTACCTACGCATTAACAAAATCTTCTTCACGGAGATTCTTAATAAACTAGACTTTCCAGGGATTTATTTGCTACTTTCATGCCCATGGTGGTGGTAAGTTCCTATAGAACCAAACTGCTGAGCTCATCAGTCTCTTGGCTTACACACTGCTTAATCTAACTTACGCTAAGGACAGCACGCACAACCATGCTGGATGGAGGACTCGTACCTCCGACGGGGGAAGCTGCGCGGACCGTATCAAGGTGCCCCAGACCACGCATCTACACCACGTGGCCATACCTATGTTTTTTTTTTGCTTGAAGTGCCTTACTTGAAGCGTTGATGGCAAACAGTAGATCATACCAGATGGCGACGCCTACGATAAACTCGAAGATGTCCACAGCTCGAAGTCTAGAGGCTAGCGTTGTTGCATCTTGATCATGGGTTCCCGGTCTCAATTCCCAGCGGATTGGGGATTTTTTCTGCCCGGGGGCTGGGTGTTTGTGTTGTCCTCATCATTTCATCGTCATCACTGTCATCATTCGTGACTGTGGCTAGAATGGACTGTGTAAAAAATACGATCGTGTAAATATTGGGACTTCGTATGGGCGCTGATGACTGCACAGTTAAGCGCCCCACAAACCAGACATCGACTCTGGATGGCGAAGTTAGTGTTGACTGACACTAACTTCGCCATCTCCACTCGCCAAACTCGTCCAGTCAGCATTACTGTCAATTATTTATGGCCCCCATTTACCTGTATGTGCGTATTATCATCTCTTGACCCTCATTTAATTCTTTGACACAGTTCAAATCATCGCTCACAAACTGATTCATATTTACCTCGTCAGTGTCAGCAGTATGTGCATTATACACTGAAGAGCCAAATAAACTGGTACACCTGCCTAATATCCTGTAGGGCCCTGCGAGCACACAGAAGTGCCGCATCAGGACGTTGCATGGACTCGATTAATGTCTGAAGTAGTGCTGGAGGGAACTGACACCATGAATCCTGCAGGGTTGTCCATAAACCCGTACGAGTACGAGGAGGATGAGATCTATTATGAATGGAGAGTTGCGAGGCGTTTGGAACGTCACGTTGTCCTGCTGGGATTGCCCAAGTCCGTCGGAATGCACTATGGACATGTTGCTCACGTATGCGTCACTTCTCAGAGTTGTATCACTCCAACTATACGCGCACCACATCACTACAGAGCCTCCATCAGCTTCAACAGTCCCCTGCTGACATGCGAAAACGGTTCAAATGGCTCTGAGCACTATGAGACTTAACTGCTGAGGTCATCAGTCCCCTAGCACTTAGAACCGCTTACACCTAACTAACCTAAGGACATCACACACATCCATGCCCGAGGCACGATTCGAACCTGCGACCGTAGCGGTCGCGCGGTTCCAGACGGTAGCGCCTAGAACCGCTCAGCCACTCCGGCCGGCTGCTGACATGCAGGATCTATGGATTCATGAGGTTGCCTTCATACTCGTACACGTGCATCCGCTCGATACGATTTGAAACGAGACTAGTCCAACCAGGCAACATGTTTCCAGTCATCAACAGTCCAATGTCGGTGTTGACGGGCCCAGGCGAGGCGTAAAGCTTTGTGTCGTGCAGTTGTCGAGGGTACACGAGTGGGGTTTCTATTCTGAAAGGCCATATCGACGATGTATCATTGAATTGTTCGCATGCTGACACTTGTTTATGGTTAAAAAATGATGCAAATGGCTCTGAGCACAATGGAACTCAACATCTGAGGTCATCGGTCCCCTAAAACTTAGAACTACTCAAACCTAACTAACCTAAGGACATCACACACACCCATGCCCGAGGCACGATTCGAGCCTGCGATCGTAGCAGTCACGCGGTTCCGCACTGAAGCGCCTAGAACCGCTCGGCCACAGCAGACGGCTACTTCTTTATGGCTCAGCATTGAAGTCTTACCTGAAGGATTGCAATTCTGTCAGGTTGAACAGTTCTCTTCAGTCGTCATTGGTCCTATTCTTGCAGGATCTTTTTCCGGCCACAGCGATGTCGGAGATTTGATGTTATACCGGATTGCTGATATTCACGGTACCTCGGAGATGCTCTGTCACATCGCTAGTGCGCCGACTATAACACCTGCCTTTGTAGCAGCAGTAACCGATTTAACAACTGCGCCAGACTTAACGCATTTAGGGGTTGCTACCGTAGCGCCGTATTCTGCCTGTTTACATATCTGTATTAGAATGTGCATGCCTGTAACAGTTTCTTTGGCGCTTCAGTGTGAGGTCCCCCTAATGGAATCCTAATATCTCTCTCATTGTTGATGAAGTCATCCACATCGTCCCCACTAACAGAAGCATCTCTGAACAGGTCGGACATCTACCATGTTACTATTTACAGACTCCATTTTGTCTTAAATAATGCAACACTATTCCAAAAAAACTAAATTCATAAATTATATTTTTTTTTATTTTTCCCTATCAGTTTACACAATAGAAATTCTTTTATCGGACAAACATATGAACACAACTTGCATGAAATTTAGAAAAACTCGGCGCTGCCTCTACGGTGCCACGAAGCCGTAACCAGGCGCGCTGGTTGCTGCTAACATGCCTGTACCCCTGCGATCGCCGACGCCCCGTCTGTCCACGCACTCGTTGCCACTGCCGGACGCTGCACGGTGTTTCGCCGTCTCCCTTCCGTTGCTACAACTTCTATCAGCTGCTCCTCCTTTGGGTGCTTATATCTCGTCTTCAATGGCGTCGTACACACGTTCATAGTTCAATGTTCACAGTGTCCACAGCTCAATATTTACCATGTTCATCTCGTTCAAACACCTCGCACAGTTCAATCTTCAACACCAAAGATACGGCAATGCAGATTCAGTTTCATATGAAAATACTCTAGTCTCTTCATTGACCGGACCAACTGCAACCCGCATAGTTCCTTCCATTGCGAAATGAAATGTTCTATTCGACACTTCTCGTTCCAGTCACCAAACGATCATATTGTCTGTCAATCACTAAACCTCCCTGCACCAGTCACAAGCATGCTCGCAAGGGATGCCAAGAATAATAAAAAATGGTTCAAATGGCTCTGAGCACTATGCGACTTAACTTATGAGGTCATCAGTCGCCTAGAACTTAAAACTAATTAAACGCAACTAACCTAAGGACATCACACACATCCATGGCCGAGGCAGGATTCGAACCTGCGACCGCAGCGGTCGCTCTGTTCCAGACTGTAGCGCCTAGAACCGCACGACCACTGCGGCCAGCCCAGGAATGACACAACAATGGTGAGAAAAATAGAGAAGTGACAATAAGCAGTAGAAAGTGATGCGCGCTGCAGATTATTAAGCCTTTTTATTACTTAAACGGTGATCTTCAGGGCGACTGCTACGGTCGCAGGTTTGAATCCTGCCTCGGGCATGGATGTGTGTGATGTCCTTAGGTTAGTTAGGTTTAAGTAGTTCTAAGTTCTAGGGGACTAATGACCACAGCAGTTGAGTCCCATAGTGCTCAGTGCTCAGAGCCAGTGCCTAATAGATACTGCCGAAACTTGGTAGCCGTGCGGTTCTACGCGCTTCAGTCCGGAAACGCGAGACTTCTACATGGATGCGTGTGATGTCCTTAGGTTAGTTACGTTTAAGTAGTTCTAAGTTCTAGGGGACTGATGACCTCAGATGATAAGTCCCATAGTGCTCAGAGCCATTTGAACCATTGAAACTTGGTATGCACACTTCCGCTTCTACAAATTGCACCAGACGGCACTGAATTTCACCGATTTGGTTACACGAAGATAACGCAGACGCTGTGAAATTAAAGTCCCTAACACTGTTCTGCATTTGCGCCTTGTGTCGTCACTGGTTATTTAGAGGTGTTTTAGCTCACTTGGGGGGATTCGTCTTCTCAGAGGGTCGCGAGTTCGTTGCCCCTAAATTGATTGCTGTAAGGACAAAAAGTGGTACAATATAAAATTCTAAATTATGATCCGGCAGAAGTAAAGGCACGGACACTGACTTAGGATGCCGCAAATGCCTCTCTAAATTCATTCAGACTTTTCAGTGAAGAACCTGCAGACGCACAGAGACACTAAAAGTAAATTTTGAAACGTGTAATATTTTCTGAAAACCTTGAACAACAGTCCCATTGCACTCGGTATGCTTTAGCGTTTAGTTTATATATCTTCCGGTTATACCACACGAAACACTTCCATGTCACTCTGTGTACTATCAGTTACAGCGTACGTCTTTACACCTTTCAGCTCCTATCGCGACTCCTGCAGAAGCTTAACCACCGTTTCACGCCAGTCTCTCCATGCTCGCTTCTGTCTGGTCTATCTCAACATCTAATAAAAAATTACTTTAATTAGAACATCTAACTTTCCTCATAAAAATTATTAAAGTTACTGAAATAATGGAAATGTCGTGGGGCTAGGGCCTTCCGTCGGGCAGACCGACGAGTTGATGCCACTTTGGGAACTTTCTTATCGATGGCGATGAAATGACGATGATTAGGACAACACAACACCCAGTCCGTGAGCGGAGGAAATCTCCGACCCAGCCACGAATCGAACCCAGGCCCTTAGGACGGACATTCTGTCGCTCTGACCACTCAGCTACGGGCCCGACGTTGAAATTATGAAATGATTGTTCTCAGCACAAGCAAGACCACCAATATGATCGCAAGGTGCAGTTTAATAGTAACCTGCGAAAGCAAATTGCGAGCGATGTGCATGGTCTAGCCGGCACGGTAGCTCAGCGTGTTCGATCAGAGAGCTGGTTGGAATCTGTAATAAAAAAAATTTAAAAAAAAACTGAGTGGAAGGATCACCAAACGAACTTTAACATATGTCATGTGACTTCCGCAACAACCACACCCAATGATCAACAACGAACCAAAATTCAAAAAAGGGGGGGAGGGGTTGCGTCTTTGATTCATAATCATAAATGTCTTCGGTCCCGAGTTCGAATAACGCCGCTGCTTAAATTTTGATTAATAGTCAGCATTGGCGGCCGAAGACTTTCGGCGTAAGAAGTCATCCTCATTCTGCCAGTGGCCTTGTCAAAGAGGGCGGAGGAGCTGACTGAGGTTCAGGGCGCTCTCTTGTCGTAGATGTGGGAAACTGCCCTAAAGGCGGAAGAATCAGCAATCATCAACGGCATGAGGAAGCAGAAGGCAATGGAAACCACTGCCTTAAAGACTCGTAACGTGTATGCACAAGACATGTGGCCTGTAACTGAAGAGGTGTCATGATGATCTCTTCAGTGGGAAAAATTCCGGAATAGTCCCCCATTCATATTTCCGGGAGGAGACTGCCAAGGGGGAGGTTACCATGAGGAAAAGATTGAATAATCAACGAAAGGATAAAGTTCTACGAGTAGGGGGGATGGGGGAATGTCATATGCTTGAACGTGGTAGGGAAACTAGAAAATCCGAAAAGGAAAATGCAAAGACTCAATCTAGATATAGTAGGGGTCAATAAAGTTAAGTGGAAAGAAGACAAGGATTTCTGATAAGATGAGTATAGGGTAATATCAATAGCAAAGGAAAATGGTAAACAGGAATAGGCTCCGTTACGAATAGGGACGTAGGGCAGAGAGCTTGTTAATGTGAACAGTTAAGTGACAGTATACATGCCGACATCGCATACTAACGATGAAAAGATAGAGATAGTGTATGAGGATATTGAAAGGGTACTACAGCATGTAAAGGGGGATGAAAATCTAATAGCCTTGGTGGACTGGAATGCAGTTGTGGGGGAAGGAGCAGAAGAAAAGATTACAAAATAATATGGGCTTGGGACAAAGAATGAGAGAGGAGAAAGACTAACTCAGTTCCCTAACAAGTTTGAGCTAGTAATACCGATTACTCTGTTCAAGAATCACAAGAGGAGGAGGTATGCTTGGAAAAGGGCGGGTGAGACGGGAAGATTTCGGTTAGATTACATCGTGGTCAGCTAGAAATTCTGAAATCATATACTGGATTGTAAGGCATGCGATGGAGCAGATATAGACTCAGCTCACAATGTAGTAGTGATGAAGGGTAGACTGAAGTCAGGAAGAACCAATACGCAAAGTACTGGGATAGGGAAGTACTACGGAATGAAGAGATGCGGCTGAAGTTCTCTAAGGCTATAGATACAGCAATAAGAAATAGCTCAGAAGGCAGTAAAGTTGAAGAGGCTTGGACATCTCTAAACAGGGCCATCACAGAAGTTGGGAAGGTAACTGAAAAGAAACCATGGGTACTAGAAGAAATACTTCAGTTTATCGATGGAAGAAAGAAGTACAAAAATATTCCGGGGAACTCAGGAAAACAGAAATAAAAGTCGCTGAGGACTGAAATGGGAAGCTGAGACGAAATGGCTGCAGGAAAAATGTGAAGTCATCGAAAAAGAACTGATTGTCGAAAGGACAGACTGAGCATACAGGAAAGTCAAAACAAACTTGAAAGCAAGGATGATAACATTAAGAGTGCAACGGGAATTCCACTGTTAAATACAGAGGAGAGAGCGGACAAGTGAAAAGAATACCTTGAAAGCCTCTATGAGGGGGAAGATTTGTTGGACGTGATAGAAGAAGAAATAGGAGTCGATTTAGAAGAGATACGGGCTCCAGTATTAGAATCGGAATTTAAAAGTGCTTTGCAGGGCTTAAGATAAAATAAGGCAAGAGGAATAGATAAAATTCAATCAGAATTTCTAAAATCACTGGGGGAAATGGCAATAAAACGACTATTCACGTTGGTGTGTAGGATGTATGAGTCTGGCGACATACCATCTGACTTTCGGAAAAGCGCCATCCACACAATTCCGAAGACGGCAAGAGCTGACAAGTGCGAGAATTATTGCACAATGAGCTTAATAGTTTATGCATCCAAGTTGCTTACAAGAATAATATACAGAAGCATAGAAAAGAAAATTGAGAACGCGTTAGGTGACGATCAGTTTGGCTTTAGGAAAGGTAAAGGCACGAGAGAGGAATTCCTGACATTGCGGTTAATAATGGAAGCAAGACTAAAGAAAAATAAAGACACGTTCATAGGATTAGGCGACCTTGGGAAAGCATTCGACAATGTAAAATGGGGCAAGTTGTTCGAAATTCTGAAAATCTAGGGGTAAGCTATAGGGAGAGACGGGTCATTTACAATATGTACAACAACCAAGACGGAATAATAAGAGTGGACGACCAAGAACGAAGTGCTCGTATGAAAAAGGGTGTACGACAAGGATTTAGCCTTTCGCCCCTACTGTCCAATCTGTAAATTGAGGAAGCAATGATTGAAATAAAAGAAAGATTCAGGAGTGGAATTAAAATTCAAAGTGAAAGGATATCAATGATAGGGTTCGCCGATGACATTTCTGTCCTGAGTGAAAGTGAAGAACAAATACATGATCTGCTGAATGGAATAAACAGTGTAATGATTACAGAGTATGAACTGAGAGTAAATCGAAGAAAGACAAAGGTAATGGAAAGTAGTACAAATGAGAACAGCGAGGAACTTCACATCAGGATTCATGGTCACGAAGTAGATGAAGTTAACGAATTCTGCTACCTAGGCAGTAAAATAACCTATGACGAACGGAGCAAGGACATCAAAAGCAGACTAGCAATGGCAAAAAGAGCATTCCTGGTCAAGAGAATTCTACTAATACCAAATATTGGCCTTAATTTGAGGGAGAAATATCTGAGAATGTACGTCTGGAGTACAGCATTATATGGTAGTGAAATATGGACTGTGGAAAAATAGGTACAGAGGAGAATCGAAGCATTTGAGATGTGGTGCTATAGACGAATGTTGAAAATTAGGTGGACTGATAAAGTAAGGAATGAGGACATTCTGCACAGAATCGGAGAGGAAAGAATATGTGGAAAACACTGATAATGAGAAGGGACAGGATGATAGGACCTCTGTTAAGACTTGAGGGAATGACTTCCGTGGTACTAGAGGCAGCTGTAGGGGGCAAAAACTGTAGAGAAGAACAGAGATTGGACTACATCCAGCAAATAGTAGAGGACGTAGGTTGCAAGTGCTACTCTGAGATGAAGAGGTTAGCACAGGAGAGGAATTCATGGCGAGCCGCATCAAACCAGTCAGAAGACTGACGAACAAGAAGATTCGGCTTGGCGCCCCGTCAGAATAATTACTCGCCTCTGCTCCAACATCGGAGCCTCTGGAAAGATCCCGCACTATGTGCCCATCTGGTGTCGTGTGGTGCGAGGATAGCTACCGAATACCGGCTACTGATGCAGCTTCGCTCTGTACACTGTAGCTTATATATGTAATGTGGGATTAATAGCGGGACACAACATGGCGTAAATGCTGCAATCTGAAAGATGATGTCTATTCAAATATCACGCTAGTCACATAAAAGTGGAGGTAGTAACGCCACTATGAGGATGCAAATCGGAATTGCCTTAAATACAGGTTGTAACGGTGAGAGCGCCAGTTACCTTTGATAAGGGACATGGTGAGCTGGTATTATTCAAGATTGCCTTTAAGGCGACAAAGATACCTTTACCAACAACTCACTGAATGAAGGAGGTGGTGTAATAGGCCTACGGGAAGCTCCTTGTTATATTTGCTTTATTGCAGAAGGACTTGGCGGGTATGCAGCCACTGTACTCGATTGAAGGCAGCAGTGAACACGAGAATACGAGGGTTGGAATTTCATCAGTGCCAACTATTTATTTACAGCTCATACGAAACAGATACGTGTTTCAAAGTTTTACTGACCTTCAAAGCAGTCACCACCACTGTGTATAAACCATTGACAGCGATGTGGAAGTCGTAGGATACTCTTAGCAGTGCCGGTTGTGTTGACTGTTCGAGCGGCGCGGCCTATTGCCCGACGAATTTGTAGCAAAAATGACTCTGAGCACTATGGGACTTAACATCTGTGGTCATCAGTCCCCTAGAACTTAGAACTACTTAAACCTAACTAACCTAAGGACATCACGCACATCCATGCCCGAGGCAGGGGTTGAACCTGCGACCGTAGCGGTAGCGCGGTTCCAGACTGTAGCACCTAGAACTACTCGGCCACCACGGCCGGCCGCAGGACAAAAGGAGCACTTGCATGTTATCGCACGCGCCATGACTATAAATTTGTACGTCAGTCCGGTGATTCGACCGGCTGTGATCCCATTCATGAACACCTTTCATTAGGTGTTTCCCAACAGAATAACTCTCTTCTACATACAGCTGTTCTAACCCAACATGCTCTACACGGTGTCGATATGTTGCCTAGACCTGCTAGATCATCAGATCTGTCTGCAATCGAGAACTTGTGTGACAGCATCAGATAACAATGCCAGCGTCATCCACAAACAGCATAAACCGTATCTGTATTGACCGACCACATGCAACAGCCATGTAGCTACATCCGACATACTTATATAGCCGTAAAACACAATGCACGCGCGTATTCAACATTCTGGCGGCTACACAGGTTATTGATATACCAACATTTCACACTTGCAATAGCTTTTCTTGCACTTACATTAACTTGTGATCTTTCAGTGTTAATCAATTACATATGATATGTTACTTTGACAAACCCCCCCCCCCCCCCCCATGAACCATGGACCATGCCGCGGTGGGGAGGCTTGCGTGCCTCAGCGATACAGATAGCCGTACCGTAGGTACAACCACAACGGAGGAGTATCTGTTGAGAGGCCAGACAAACGTGTGGTTCCTGAAGAGGGGCAGCAGCCTTTTCAGTAGTTGCAAGGGCAACAGTCTGGATGATTGACTGATCTGGCCTTGTAACAATAACCAAAACGGCCTTGCTGTGCTGGTACTGCGAACGGCTGAAAGCAAGGGGAAACTACGGCCGTAATTTTTCCCGAGGAAATGCAGCTTTACTGTATGATTAAATGATGAGGGCGTCCTCTTGGGTAAAATATTCCTGAGGTAAAATAGTCCCCTATTGGGATCTCCGGGCGGGGACTGCTCAAGAGGATGTCGTTATCAGGAGAAAGAAAACTGGCGTTCTACGGATCGGAGCGTGGAATGTCAGATCCCTTAATCGGGCAGGTAGGTTAGAAAATTTAAAAAGGGAAATGGACAGGTTAAAGTTAGATATAGTAGGAATTATTGAAGTTCGGTGGCAGGAGGAACAAGACCTCTGGTCAGGTGACTACAGGGTTATAAACACAAAATCAAATAGGGGTAATGCAGGAGTAGGTTTAATAATGAATAGGAAAATAGGAATGCGGGTAAGCTACTACAAACAGCATAGTGAACGCATTATTGTGGCCAAGATAGATACGAAGCCCACACCTACTACAGTAGTACAAGTTTATATGCCAACTAGCTCTGCAGATGACGAAGAAATTAAAGAAATGTATGATGAAATAAAAGAAATTATTCAGATAGTGAAGGGAGATGAAATTCGATTGTAGGAAAAGGGAGAGAAGGAAATGTAGTAGGTACATATGGATTGGGGCTATGAAATGAAAGAGGAAGCCGTCTGGTAGAATTTTGCACAGAGCATAACTTAATCATAGCTAACACTTGGTTTAATAATCATGAAAGAAGGTTGTATACATGGAAGAACCCTGGAGATACTAAAAGGTATCAGATAGATTATATAATTGTAAGACAGAGATTCAGGAATCAGGTTTTAATTGTAAGACATTTCTAGGGGCAGATGTGGACTCTGACCGCAATCTATTGGTTATGACCTGTAGATTAAAACTGAAGAAACTGCAAAAAGATGGAAATTTAAGGAGATGGGACCTGGATAAACTGAAAGAACCAGAGGTTGTACAGAGTTTCAGGGAGAGCATAAGGGAACAATTGTTAGGAATGGGGGAATAAATACAGTAGAAGAAGAATGGGTAGCTTTGAGGGATGAAGTAGTGAAGGCAGCAGAGGATAAAGTACGTAAAAAGACGAGGGCTAGTAGAAATCCTTGGGTAATAGAAGAAATATTGAATTTAATTGATGAAAGGAGAAAATATAAAAATGCAATAAATGAAGCAGGCAAAAACGAATACAAACGACTCAAAAATGAGATCGACAGAAAGTGCCAAATGGCTAAGCAGGGATGGCTAGTGGACAAATGTAAGGATGTAGAGGCATATCTCACTAGGGGTAAGATAGATACTGCCTACAGGAAAATTAAAGAGACCTTTGGAGAAAAGAGAGCCACTTGTATGAACATCAAGAGCTCAGATGGAAACCCAGTTCTAAGCAAAGAAGGGAAAGCAGAAAGGTGGAAGGAGTATATAGAGGGTCTATACAAGGGCGATGTACTTGAGGACAATATTATGGAAATGGAAGAGGATCTAGATGAAGATGACATGGGAGATAAGATACTGCGTGAAGAGTTTGACAGAGCACTGAAAGACCTGAGTCGAAAGAAGGCCCCCAGAGTAGACAACATTCCATTGGAACTACTAACAGCCTTGGGAGAGCCAGTCCTGACAAAACTCTACCATCTTGTGAGCAAGATGTATGAGGCAGGCGAAATACCCTCAGACTTCAAGAAGAATATAATAATTCCAATCCCAAAGAAAGCAGGTGTTGACACATGTGAAAATTACCGAACAATCAGTTTAATAAGCGATAGCTGCAAAATACTAACAAGAATTCTTTACAGACGAATGGAAAAACTAGTAGAAGGCGACCTCGGGGAAGATCAGTTTGGATTCCGTAGAAATACTGGAACATGTGAGGCAATACTGACCTTACGACTGATCTTAGAAGAAAGATTAAGAAAAGGCAAACCTACGTTTCTAGCATTTGTAGACTTAGAGAAAGCTTTTGACAATGTTGACTGGAATACTCTCTTTCAAATTCTAAAGGTGGCAGGGGTAAAATACAGGGAGCGAAAGGCTATTTACAATTTGTACAGAAACCAGATGGCAGTTATAAGAGTCGAGGGACATGAAAGGGAAGCAGTGGTTGGGAAGGTAGTAAGACAGGGTTGTAGCCTCTCCCCGATGTTATTCAATCTGTATATTGAGCAAGCAGTAAAAGAAAGAAAAGAAAAATTCGGTGTAGGTATTAAAATCCATGGAGAAGAAATAAAAACTTTGAGGTTTGCCGATGACATTGTCATTCTGTCAGAGACAGCAAGGGACTTGGAAGAGCAGTTGAAGGGAATGGACAGTGTCTTGAAAGGAGGATATAAGATGAACATCAACAAAAGCAAAACGAGGACAATGGAATGTAGTCAAATTAAGTCGGGTGATGCTGAGGGAATTAGTTTAGGAAATGAGACACTTAAAGTAGTAAAGGAGTTTTGCTATTTGGGGAGCAGAATAACTGATGATGGTAGAAGTAGAGAGGATATAAAATGTAGACTGGCAATGACAAGGAAAGCGTTTGTGAAGAAGAGAAATTTGTTAACATCGAGTATAGAATTAAGTGTCAGGAAGCCATTTCTGAAAGTATACTACTGGAAATGGAAAAAAGAACACATTGACACCGGTGTGTCAGACCCACCATACTTGCTCCGGATACTGCGAGAGGGCTGTACAAGCAATGATCACACGCACGGCACAGCGGACACACCAGGAACCGTGGTGTTGGCCGTCAAATGGCGCTAGCTGCGCAGCATTTGTGCACCGCCGCCGTCAGTGTCAGCCAGTTTGCCGTGGCATACGGAGCTCCATCGCAGTTTTTAACACTGGTAGCATGCCGCGACAGCGTGGACGTGAACCGTATGTGCAGTTGACGGACTTTGAGCGAGGGCGTATAGGGGGCATGCGGGAGGCCGGGTGGACATACCGCCGAATTGCTCAACACGTGGGGCGTGAGGTCTCCACAGTACAACGATATTGTTGCCAGTGGTCGGCGGAAGGTGCACGTGCCCGTCGACCTGGGACCGGACCACAGCGACGCACGGATGCACGCCAAGACCGTAGGATCCTACGCAGTGCCGTAGGGGACCGCACCGCCACTTCCCAGCAAATTAAGGGCACTGTTGCTCCTGGGGTATCGGCGAGGACCATTCGCAACCGTCTCCATGAAGCTGGGCTACGGTCCCGCACACCGTTAGGCCGTCTTCCGCTCACGCCCCAACATCGTGCAGCCCGCCACCAGTGGTGTCGCGACAGGCGTGAATGGAGGGACAAATGGAGACGTGTCGTCTTCAGCGATGAGAGTCGCTTCTGCCTTGGTGCCAATGATGGTCGTATGCGTGTTTGGCGCCGTGCAGGTGAGCGCCACAATCAGGACTGCATACGACCGAGGCACACAGGGCCAACACCCGGCATCATGGTGTGGGGAACGATCTCCTACACTGGCCGTACACCTCTGGTGATCGTTGAGGGGACACTGAACAGTGCACGGTACATCCAAACCGTCATCAAACCCATCGTTCTACCATTCCTAGACCGGCAAGGGGACTTGCTGTTCCAACAGGACAATGCACATCCGCATGTATCCCGTGCCACCCAACGTGCTCTAGAAGGTGTAAGTCAACTACCCTGGCCAGCAAGATCTCCGGATCTGTTCCCCATTGAGCATGTTTCGGACTGGATGAAGCGTCGCCTCACGTGGTCACGCGGTCTGCACGTCCAGCATGGACGCTGGTCCAACTGAGGCGCCAGGTGGAAATGGCATGGCAAGCCCTTCCACAGGACTACATCCAGCATCTCTACGATCGTCTCCATGGGAGATTAGCAGCCTGCATTGCTGCGAAAGGTGGATATACACTGTACTAGTGCCGACATTGTGCATGCTCTGTTGCCTGTGTCTATGTGCCTGTGGTTCTGTCAGTGTGATCATGTGCTGTATCTGACCCCAGGAATGTGTCAATAAAGTTTCCCCTTCCTGGGACAATGAATTCACGGTGTTCTTATTTCAATTTCCAGGAGTGTATTTGTATGGAGTGTAGCCAAGTATGGAAGTGAAAAATGGACGATAAATGGTTTAGACAAGAAGAGAATAGAAGCTTTAGAAATGTGGTGCTACAGAAGAATGCTGAAGATAAGGTGGATAGATCGCGTAACTAATGAGGAAGTATTGAATAGGATTGGGGAGAAGAGAAGTTTGTGGCACAACTTGACAAGAAGAAGGGATCGGTTGGTAGGACAGGTTCTGAGGCATCAAGGGATCACCAATTTTGTACTGGAGGGCAGCGTGGAGGGTAAAAATCTTAGAGGGAGACCAAGAGATGAATACACTAAGCAGATTCAGAAGGATGTAGGTTGCGTGAGGTACTGCGAGATGAAGAAGCTTGCACAGGATAGAGTAGCATGGAGAGCTGCATCAAACCAGTCTCAGGACTGAAGACCACAACAACAACAACAACAACTTTGACAAATTTATTCCTGAATTTCATTACTGTACATTAATTATTTTTTGGGGCTGAGATTTTTTCCGTCAGAGTAGTACACACATCTAAGTCAATACATGTCATGTTTTTTATTGTTAATAATTTTGTGTTGGTATCTCACCGAATAAGTTGTATTCGAAACCATGGAGGCTAATAGGAGAAATGCCGTCTTCGAATGTAAAAAGAGAAACACACACACACACATTTGACTGATTTCTGGACACTTACGTACCGTCAGAAAACATGCAATGAAGACGATTTTTGAAATTTTATTTATAGTGACCGACTTAGGCCTAATATTGTACAAAATTAGGGGTGTCTCATGCAAGGCAACTCCCATTGCATCTCTTAACAACACTTGGTTATTGTCCATAGCACGTAACTTTATATTGTAAATGTGACAAAATCGTGTGAATTGCACGTACTCTATAATGATGACTACGGACATTTAATCACTATTACTGTGTCACTGCGACGTGTCAGTCCTTATTACAAGATAATTACCGTGAAGCGCCAACGAAAGTGGTATATGCATGCGTACTTAAATACAGAGGTATGTAAACAGGCAGAATACGGCGCTTCGGTCGGAAAGGTCTATGTAAGACAAGAAGTGCCTGGCGCAGTTGTTAGATCGGTTATTGGTGCTACAATGGCGGGCTATCAAGTGAGTTTGAAAGTGGTGTTATAGTTGGTGCACGAGCGATGGGCCACAGCATCTCCGAGGTAGCGATGAAGTGACGATTTTCCCGTAAGTCCGTTCCACCAGTGCACCGTGAATATTAGGAATCCGATAAAAAATTAGATCTCCGACATCGCTGAGGCCGTAAAAAGATCACGCAAGAATGGGACAAACGACAACTGAAGAGAATCGTTTAACGTGAGAGAAGTGCAATCATTCCGCAGATTGCTGCAGAATTCAATTCTGAGTCATGAAGAAGTGTCAGCGTGCGAACCATTCAACCATATATCATCGATATGGGCTTTTGGAGGCGAAGGCCCACTCGTTCACATTTGATGAGCGCGTGACACAAAGCTTTACGCTTCGCCTGGGCTCGCCAAAGCCGAGATTGGACTGTTCATGACGGGAAACATGTTGCCTGGTCGGACGAGTCTCGTTACAAATTGTGGCGAGTGGAAGGATGTGTACGGGTATGCAGACAACCTCAAGAATCCATCGACCCTGCATGTGAGCAGGGAAAGCTTCAAGCTGGTGGAGGCTGTGTAATAGTGTGGGGCGCGTGGATTGATATGGGATCGCCGATACGACTATGACATGTGACACGTACGTGCGCATCCTGCCTGATCACCTGCATCCATTCATGTCCAGTGTGCATTCCGACGTGCTTGGGCAAATTCATCAGGACAATGCAATACTCCACACGTCCTGAATTGATACAGAGTGGCTCCAGGAACATTCTTCTGACTTCAAACATTTCCGCTGGCCCCCAACCTCCACTGACATGAACATTACTGAGGATATCTGGGAGGCCTTGCAACTTGCTGTTCAGAAGAGACTTCCACAGCTTGTACTCTTACTAATCTGCCGACAGCCCTGCAGGAGTCATGGTGTCAAGTCCCTCCAGCACTACTTCAGACAATGGTCGAGTCCATGCCACGTCGTGTTGCGGCAGCTCGCGGGAGCCCTACAGGATATTAGACAGGTGTACCAGATACCTTAGCCGGCCGCGGTGGTCTCGCGGTTCTAGGCGCGCAGTCCGGAACCGTGCGACTGCTACGGTCGCAGGTTCGAATCCTGCCTCGGGCATGGATGTGTGTGATGTCCTTAGGTTAGTTAGGTTTAAGTAGTTCTAAGTTCTAGGGGACTAATGACCACAGCAGTTGAGTCCCATAGTGCTCAGAGCCATTTGAACCATTGAACCAGATACCTTTGGCTCTTCAGTGTAGACGGATGCAGCAAAAATCTTAACATATTTTTACTTTTGCTTTGTGTCTTTGTGTAACAATTCACCACTAAGACGGCGAATATTTGGTGACATATACTCAATGACTAGTAGAATGTGCCTATGCGCAGAGAAATCGACCTGGTCCAACGATGGAGCCGGGCCAGTGATAGCAACCTTCCTGCAACTAATGGGTAGATGTTGAGCCGAACGAGAAAATAAAATTGTGACACGGTATGACTAAAAGGAGAGATCGTTTTATGGGATACATCCTGGGGGGGCGTCAAAGAATCGTTATTTTGGTAATATAGAGAAGTGTTAAAGTGCGGGAAGAGGAGAGGGGAGAGAGGATGTTGAGATTTTAGAGTGAAACGAAGGTTTGAATACAGTAATCAGATTAAAAATGTTGCACATTGCAATACCTATGTAGAAATGTAGAGGCTTTCACACGATATACTAGCGTGGAGCGCCGCAGAAAACCAGTTTTTTCACTCAAGACCACATAACAACTTGTCTGAAACACGCTAGCTTTTTCTATTTTTATCTAGCACATATCATTTGATGGAGCGCAGAGAACATACTATAGGTGTAGAAACGGAAGCGGCACCTGAAAGGCACCAAATGAACAATGAGAAATTTTAGACGTTTATTGGAAACCTCCAGGGTGATCCACGCGGTAGTCCGAAGCTGACAAATATAGGGATGAAGAAGGAACAAGCGAGGAGGCGCGTTACCAACGTCGGCCTGCCGAACAGCAGCTGGGCTGGTCCGAGCTGATCTCCCCTCCCCTTCGTGGCAGCTCTCGACATACAGGTTGTCTGTCGGCAGACGCGGTGTCTGTTAGTTCCTGCCTGGCCAGCGGCCAGACACGCTAAAAAATGTTCCCTCTGGCGTTGCCTCTGCTGCTCGCTGCGACCGCCGTGGCCACCTGGCTCTGGAGGCAGCTGAGACGCCCTCCGGGATATCCACCAGGTAATGCGCCGTCTCCTAATGTACAAGGTGATTCAGCTGCCCCTATCACTGCCATAGTATGCAACCGGCAAAATTTTATTTCGCCTTCATGAACAACGCGCCAGATTTTCCATATCCTCTCGCTCGCTACGCGAAAACCATTAGCCCTACAGAAAACTAATAAACACGATCTTTTTAAGGAAATTTAACGTAGTTAAATTCTATACTGGTATACGTCTTCGATAGAGACTTCTCGAGTTGCTCACGAAAAACGTACAAAAGCGATGTTCGAACTCATCCCGACTGTCACACTCAGCTCCGACCAGTCAGAATTTCTATTACGTTGTTCATGGCGCTCCATCCTACTACCGTACAAAAATTAGCGACTGCACGAATTATTCTTTACATTCGCCCTTTCTTCGTCTTCATTGGCTGGCCTTATTATGCCACCAGGTTTGTCGAGCACTTAAAAACTGTAAAATTGACGGTTGCGTAAATTTTACCAGGCAATTTGGCGAATTTTGACACCCTAAAATTAACAATTACATCGTTGTATTCGGCATGTCTCCTGGCTACGAAACTAATGTGTTTGTAACGGTTAAGTTTAGATTGAATTGTCAACGAAATCAGTGTTTGCGTAGCGTTTACAAGGGTCGTTTTTCTTTCATTACTCTCGCGGTTTCATTTAAATTAATATTGTTGACCAAGTAACCGACTATGCTAGTGACATAACAGCTCAGTCATTTAGACCATAGAAGTCAGAATATCGGGAATAATTTATGTGGCCGCAAATTTTTCTACAGCGGTAGGAAAGAGTACCACGAACATCGTACTAGAAATTCTGGGTCTTGAGGGATGAGTGTGCGGTGGAGGACAGTTTGAAGTTGACTGTTACACGTTTTCTTTGAATAGCTAGAAAATCGTGCCCTTTAGCTTATAGGCATCTCAGTACAAAACTTAACTACATTAAATGTCCTACAAGAAGGTCCTGCTCATTTTTTCTGTACGACTAATAATCGGTGCGTACCGAGAGAATATGAAAATCTCGTATGTGGTTTATGACGACCAAATATAACACTGTGGTTTGCATAAAATGATAGCGGAGGTGGCAGCTAGATAACACTATGTAGTCGGCCTGTACGCGCAGTAGACACCTTCTGCATGAGCTGTTGACAAGTGTGTGGCGGAAAATGCATATAACTGCGTAACTGCTACAAGTTAGCAAGTATGACATGTGGGGAGGAAAAAAATCCAAGAAGGTAACAAACAGATATATCAATTTACAGACCAATACCCCTAACTTGTTTCTGTCGAAGAAACCTTGAATATCTTCTAACGTCGAACACTGTGCTCCTCCTAGAGGGGACGAAGGATTTCTGAAAGAAGCGGCATGGTTTCGGCAAGCACCATTCGAGAGAAACACAATTAACTTTTTCGGTAAACGATATATTCCAAATATTACATGCAGGTTAACATGTCGGTCGCGTTTCCCTAATTTCAAAAGCGTGTTCAACACATTGTCCCACTGTCTCTAAATAATATGGAGCAGCGATTTTATTTATTTTTATAATTATTTGTGATACACGAGTTCAAAGGCAGAAAAGAAGTAAATGTCCTTTAAAGTAAAAATATTGATTATAATATGACATAATTACCTTTAGAAGCTAACATCAAACTTATAAATCTTTCCGAGATTCTAGACTTTCTTTCGACTAAGTCATCACAATGAACTCTAACTACACTTTTAATTAGCAATAAAGGTAATGCGGTATGTCTACGCAGGAAAGCAGTACTCTGGAGATAACTTTTCATTCTTTTGAAAACAGGAAGTCACCTTTACTCGAACAAATAGGTAGTGCCAATAAAAGGTGCATTCTAAGCGCAACCAAGACATTTGCATATACATTATATGGTAAAAAGTATAGCGACACCTATTAATGGGCATTTATACAAAGTGTGTGCTGTTTGAGTCTTTCCCGACGTAGTAACTTCTTCAATGGTTCACGGGCGTCGCGTCGGATAATGTTGTGGAAGCTGCACAATGTTTCGACTAGACTGCTATTCGTCATCTTCAGGTACTTACTGACGTGTTGCTGTTTTTCTTTTTTTCTTTATTGTAATTTCATTCCCCTGTACTACATGGACAGTGGAGGGCTGGTAGTGGCACAGTCCACCGCTCTTCAGCCTATTGGCTTTACAAAAATACAGAAAGGGGGACTCTTAGATAAAAAGGGGGATAAAAAGGGGACATAAAAAACACATTAAATGGAGATGACGTGTTGCTGCAATGGCTCCCTAATATACAGGGTGGGAAACTGATCGTGACTGGGCAAAATATCTCACGAGCAAAGCGTCTAACGAAAAAACTACAAAGAACGAAACTTGTCTAGCTTGAAGGGGGAATCTAGATGGCGCTATGGACGCCCGCTAGATGGCGCTGCCATAGGTCAAACGGATAAGCTGTTTTTTTTTTTTAAAAAAAATAGGATCCCCCATCTTTTATTACATATTCGTGTAGTACGTAAAGAAATACGAATGTTTTAGTTGGACAACTTTTTTCGCTTTGTGATAGATGGCGCCGTTGTAATTGTCACAAACGTATAAGTACTTGGTATCACGTAACATTCCACCAGTGCGGACGGTATCTGCTTCGTGATATATTACCCGTTTACCAAGTGCGGAAAAGTTCCATATCGTGTTGATCTATGGCTGTTGTGATCAAAATTCCCGACGGGCGTGTGCTGTGTATGCTGCTCGTTATTCTGGACGACATCATCCAAGTGTCCCGACCGTTCGCCGGATAGTTACGTTACTTAAGGAAACAGTAAGTGTTCAGCCACATGTGAAACTTCATCTACGACCTGCAACAAACGATGATGCGCAAGTAGGTGTTGTAGCTGCTGTCGTGGCTAATCCGCACATCAGTAGCAGACAAATTGCGCGAGAATCGGGAATCTCCAAAACGTCGGTGTCGAGAATGCTACATCAACATCGATTTTTCCCGTACCATATTTCTATGCACCAGGAATTTCATGGCGACGATTTGGAACGTCGTGTGCAGTTCTGCCACTGGGCCGAAGAGAAATTATGGGATGATGACAGATTTATTACACGCGTTCTATTTAGCGACGAAGCGTCATTCGCCAACAGCGGTAACGTAAACCGGCATAATATGCGGTATTGGGCAACGGAAAATCCATGATGGCTGCGACAAGTGGAACATCAGCGACCTTGGCGGGTTAATGTATGGTGTGGCATTATGGGAGGAAGGATAATTGGCCCCCATTTTATCGATGGAAATCTAAATGGTGCAATGTATGTTGATTTCCTACGTTATTTTCTACCGATGTTACTACAAGATGTTTCATTGCATGACAGAATGGCGATGTACTTACAACATGATGGATGTCCGGCACATAGCTCGCGTGCGGTTGAAGCGGTATTGAAAGACATGTTTCATGACAGGTGGCTTGGTCGTCGAAGCATCATACCATGGCCCGCAGTTTCACCGGATCTGACGTCCCCGGATTTCTTTCTGAGGGGTAAGTTGAATAACATTTGCTATCGTGACCCACTGACAACGCCTGACAACATGCGTCAGAACATAGTGAATGCATGTGCGATTATTACGGAAGGCGAACTACTCGTTGTTAAGAGGAATGTCGTTACACTTGTTGCCAAATGCATTGAGGATGTCGGATATCATTTTGAGCATTTATTGCATTAATGTGGTATTTACAGGTAATCACCCTGTAACAGTATGCGTTCTCAGAAATGATAAGTTCACAGAGGTACATGTATCACATTGGAACAACCAAAATAAAATGTTCGAACGTACCTACATTCTGTATTTTAATTTAAGAAACCTACCTGTTGCCAATTGTTTGTCTAAAATGGTGAGCCATATGTCTGTGACTATTACAGCGCCGTCTATAACAAAGCGAGAAAAGTGGTCCAACTAAAACATTCATATTTCTTTACGTACTACACGCATATTTAATAATTATTTAAATATTTAAAAAAACGCAGTTGATATCCGTTTGACCTTTGGCAGTGCCATCTAGCGGGCCAACCATAGCGCCATCTGGTTTCTCCCTTCAAGCTAGACGAGTTTCGTTCTTTGTAGTTTTTTTTCTGTTGATCTTTATTTCGTGAGGTATTTGGCCCTGTATACGTTCAGTCGATGGAAAGACGCAGGCGCTATGGGTTAAAGCTATAACGTCATCGTAGATTAATCATAGAGCACGGCGACATTCAGTGCCCCCTGCCGTACAAACGGGCTACGGGCTTTTCATTCGCGATGCGTGACAAGCGCGGCCGTAAATAGCGGCCCAGAGCGCGTGCGGGAAGAGTTTTGGCGCCCGGTTTAAATTTCCGGACTTTGATCCTCAGATTCGTTCGACTGCGGCCGATGTTGCCTTAGCGCCGCCAGTGCTGGTTCTCATGCCTTCCTGGGTCGAAATCCCGTGTCTCTATTGATGAGGTCATTACTTATACGAAATGTTGCTGCTTCTTTAATGATGGAGTCCCATTACGTGGAACCGGACGAAAGGAGCTTTGTCTCTCCGTTACTCATGCTGTGTCCCGTTTCAAGACAGCGTTCAGCCACAGAAAACTTTTCTGGCTGACCCAGTGTAGTGTGACGACCAAGTTCAGCACATCTATCCTTAAAAATGCGACACGTCTGATCAAAGTATGATTTCATACACTGGTACGGGATTTTATACATCGCTGGTCTCCTGAGACCTAGGTCGTCCTCAACAGAACCCGGAATAGTCTGCATACCCGCTGGATGGTGGAAGATACATTTTATTTGATGTTTTTTGAGCAGCCTGCCAATCTCACAGGACGCGCCACCAACATATGGTAGAAAAACCATCCTCTTGGATTTTTCTATCTCTTCTGGCTGTTTTTGAGCTGTAGTGCGTACACGTTTAAATGCACTACGGATCTGTTTATCAGAGCGCAGATGGCTAAGCTCTGCTGATACGCTCCCTCCATCAGAGATAATTCTAGCCCTATGAACGTGACACGCCACTTCGTTGAGATGGGTGATCACAGTTCGTAGCTCGTTGGTGTAGGTCAGTGTGAGTTGGTTAGCGGAATACACTGTGACCCAAGGCACCATCTTCTTTTCTGCAGACCAAGACATCAAGAAACGGTAGATCTACATTTTTATCCACTTCCACAGTGAAGCAAATGCTGGGATGGAGGGAGTTAAGGTGCTCCAGAAATTCAGGAAACGTTGCTGCTCCATGTGGCCAAACTACAAAAGTATTGGGCACAGATCTCTAGAAACATTTAGGTTTCAACACGGCTGACTGAAGTGCTTTCTCCTCGAAGTCTTCCATAAAAAGATTAGCTACTATGGGATGCAAAGGGCTACCAATAACAACACCGTCAGTCTGCTCAAACTACTGTTCGTTAAATAAAAAGTAAGTCGAGGTAAGCATATGTTTGAATAGATGTAAGATATCCTCCTCCAACTTAGTTCCTATAAGCTGTAATGAATGCACCAAGGTTATTCCTGTGAACAAAGAGACGACATCGAAACTCACTAAAATGTCAGCTGTTTCGAGACGCAAAGTCTTCAGCCGTTTCATAAAATCTTCTGAGTTTCGAATGTGATGTTCACATTTTGCTACCACTGGGCTTAGGAGAGAATCCAGATGTTTCGCCAGGTAATATCTTGGGGCTCCTATATTGCTTACGATGGGGCGAAGAGGAATCCCCTCATTATACATCTTATGCAGCCTATAAAGTCGTGGCTGAACTGGCGCTTATACTCTTAAGCTCTTTTTAAGATGTTCAGGAAACTGGCTGGACTTGAGGAGCGCTGATGTCTTGTGCTATAGTGCGTCAGTTGAATCCTTATGGAGACGGTGATACGCTGAGTCCTACAGTAAATCCGTCATCCTGCCGAAATAGGATGTTGCAGACAAAATAACAGTAGCATATCCCTTATCAGTAGGTAAATTCACGATTTCTGAGTCTTCTGTTAAAGAACAGAGACCTTTCCTTTCTTCAGTGTTGATTTTCTTCTTTTGTGCGGGCATCCGGGTGATGGCCCTGCAAACCTCTCGCCTTATTTCTTCAGCAGTCTCACTCGGAAGTTCCAAGAAACCTTGCTCAACATCACTGATAAAATCCTTAATAGGCAAAGTCTTTGGAGTGGGCACAAAATTTAGTCCCTTTTCTCACACCGATATCGCAGCGTCACTCAATTGTTTATCTGTGAAATTAAACACAGCACGTGTATATGGTTTACGTTCTTGCGATGATTGGCGTGTGAGGCGATGGAATTCTGAAGTTTGACACGCCTCGGACTTCTGCCGCGTCCAGTCCGAAAGCGACCACGTAGCACCGTCCACCCACTCCCAGGAATCCGCTGACAGACATGACGAGATTCAGCCTTCCGTGATTTCCCTAAATCGTTTCACGTAAATCCGTGGTTGGTTCCTTTGAAAGGGCACGGCCGATTTCCTTCCTCATCCTTCCCTAATCCGAGCTTGTGCTCCGTCTTTGATGACCTCGTTGTCGACGGGACATTAAACACTGATCTCCTCCTCCTCCTGTAATGTAAATTGCACATAAACAGCACAGAGTCCACCATGTTGCCGACTGATATCTTTGTTTACATCGGAAAATTCTATGTACGGCCAAAGCTATATTTTACTTACTGGTTCTGAAAGTACTATCCCTGGTTTAAACTTCTGCTTCACTAAACAGAAAAAAATTGAAATTGTTTAGCATGAATGTGCTGAGTCCTGTATATGATTATTAAATAAGTGTAAGACGGACTGTTTAGACTATATTCAATGTTGTAAAAATAGTATACTACAATTTATATAAAAATAATCAGTATTTTAATGTTCAATTTCAGCTACACTAACTTTAATACTGTGGACGGCTTCCTTATTTGTGTAAAAACTGATTGCGACATTTGTTCCTGAAAAAAGTTTTCTACTTTATGTGACCATTTTCCTACATATGGTAGCTCGCATATTTCTTCTGTTAGCTGTGATGTGGTGATATTTAGTGTTGGTTTCTCTTTGTGATTGGTTATTGTAATGTATACCATTAAAAGCAGTGCGTAATAAATTCACACTCGTATCGACGCAAAATGCAAAACTGTAAACTTTGGCCGGCCGGAGTGGCCGTGCGGTTCTAGGCGCTACAGTCTAGAGCCGAGCGACCGATATGGTCGCAAGTTCGAATCCTGCCTCGGGCATGGATGTGTGTGATGTCCTTAGGTTAGTGAAGTTTAATTAGTTCCAAGTTCTAGGCGACTGATTACCTCAGAACGTAAGTCGCATAGTTCTCAGAGCCATTTGAACCATTTTGTAAACTTTGGCAGCCGAAAGTGTGACGCTGCAGTGCGATTTCATCGCTTAGCTTCCAAGGATAGTCAACAAAGGATATGTCGATACTAGGGTATAATATCTGTATGAATTTCATACGGTAAACACAGCTGGACAGTAATTGTGCCTAACAAACATTAGTGTACACAATATACACAGATGTCAGCATTTGTGAGGAGACATGCAGTTGGGCTCAAAGAAGGGGGTTGGAGTTATGGGCGAATCGCTTGGCTGTTTGGATAGGAGCGATGCCACTATTCAACGATTTTTTTGTTTTATTTTAGGGTGCGAAACCAGCTAGGGTCATACGCACCCATGACAGAACCGTAGAACACGAAGAGAAAAAAAATGTTAAAGATGGCTACTAGTTACTGCCGGCCATGGTGGCCGAGCGGCTATAGGTGCTACAGTCTGGAACCGCGCTGCTGCTACGGCCGCAGGTTCGCATCCTGCCTCGGGCATGGATGTGTGTGTTGTCCTTAGGTTAGTTAGGTTTAAGTAGTTGTAAGTTCTAGGGGACTGATGGTCTTAGAAGTTAAGTCCCATAGCACTCAGAGCCATTTTCACGGGTACTCGTTAAGCCCAATTGGCGCAAGGAAAGACAGCTAAAAACGGGGACATGCAGAAAGGAGCATAAAATACGCCTTAGAGAAACTGAGGTCGTGAACTAAAGATTAACTGTCCTTCGCCATATTGTTACGACGGATAAAAAGTAAAACGCTGTCGACAGAACGCGCATCGTTCGGTAAACGATCGGTGACGCAGAGGGCAAACGTAAATGAGTACGTAAGTGGTTGAAGAAGGACATTCCGTCAAGAAATGGCGAACCGCCAGAGGGTGAGGGCAATGAGCACATAGTGGTAGAGGAAGCACCGCTTAACAACTGGCTAAAAAGACAGTGCCATTACGCAAACGAGCTAAAATGTTCTCTCGGAGAGAGGGCCGAGAAGGCATCGACCAAGCTGGTGGGAGAGACTTAATTCTCCGGAGCTTGTTCCCATGAAGGGAGGAACAGTGGTGATGCCAAAGTGACACCACGTACTGACAGACGGCAACACAGAGATCATCGGAGGGAATGGAAGAACTAGCGGGCCGGGTACGTGGACTATAACGTTGGCAGCAGCGTCAGCGGCCTCGTTTGCCATCAGACCGACGCGACCAGGAAGACACAAACATCAAAAGTGAGCAAGTGACAGCTTTCCCGGACCCATTGCGCTAAGGAATGGCCGGTGTACAGTACACTGATGCTCTGAAGGGCACAGTGAGTCGGAGAAAATAACGCAATTGAAAAGGTCCGTGTTAGCCAAGCACGAACCCGCCAGAGAGAGGCGGGGCACCTGGGGGTACTATTGAACGATGCTTGCAGGAATGCCTGAAACTTGGCCGAACAGAGCGCCAAGAAGGAAGCGGTGGATGTAGAGCGACGACAGAACGTAAGGACCCATCAATCGTCAAGGAGGCACTCACAGCAGCGGATTCATCATTATCATCGATACGACGTGCAACTAGTGGTTTAATTAGGACAAGGATCATTAACAGGTGGCTCACTGAAAGCGGCTGAACTCATTACGCCCCTTGCGCCCGATAACAATAACCTCTGTGCATCAACAAGCCCGTTAGCAGTGGTGCCGGGCACGTTCGGCCTGGAATCTCACTAACTGGAATAGAATTGTCTTTAGTTATGAGTCCCATTTCGAACAGAGCCCCGATCACCAGCAAAGATGAGTCTGGAGACGCCCCAAACAGCGGTGGGATATCAGCCTGATTGCCTACCGCTATATGGCGCTACACCCAAGAGGGATGGTCTGGGATGTCATTTCTTTACATAGAACGAGTCCTTTGATTGTCAACCGCGGCACCCTTAAGGCACAGAGTCGCGTCGTCGATATTATACGCCCCTTTTCGTTGCCCTCCGTGGCAAGCTATCCTGGACTTAACCTTTCAGCAAGACAATTCCCGCCCGCATATGGCGAGAGTTTCTATTGTTTGTCTTTGTGTTTGCCAAACCCTACTTTGGTCAACGAGAGTTGCCAGATCTTCTCAAACAGAGAATGTCTGGAGCTTTATTGGCGGGGCCCTCCAACCAGCTTGTGATTTTGACGAAATGATGCATCAGTTGGACAGGATTTGGCACTATATCCCTTAGGAGGACATCCAATAACTATCAATCAGTGGCTAGCCGAATAACTGCTTGCGTAAGGGCCAGAAGCGGACCAATGAGTTACTGACTTCCCGCTGTTGAGAAGCTATTCTCTTGAATAAATCGTCCAATTTTTCTGAAACTTAAATCGTTTGTTTACCTGTATATGTACATCACATCTGTCGATTTACATCTCATTTGGGTGATGGTTTCGTGGTTAGTCGTGCTTTTTTTGTGTGTGTTCGAAAATATGGTTCAAGTGGCTCTAAGCACTATGGAACTTAACATATCTGTGGTCATCAGTCCCCTAGACTTAGGACTACGTAAACTTCACTAACCTAAGGACATCACACACATCTATGCCCGAGGCAGGATTCGAACCTGCGACCGTAGCAGCCGCGTGGTTCCGGACTGAAGCGCCTAGAACGGCTCGGCCACAGTGGTTGGATAGGGATGTGTGTCGTAGAGTGTAGTTGAACAGCAGCAAGATAAATAAAGTCTGTACACATCATTAGTAAAGGGAATTAAACAAAATGCATACTAAATACAAGCGTAAGTGAACTCTAGTATCATTATTTTCACTTAAGTTACAAGCAACAAAGAAATGCGTTCTTACACGAAGAAGGCTGCAAGACAAAAAGCAGAGACTTTGTAGTGAGGAGACTTTGTAAGTAGGCTGTTTAGGTTTTTATGTTGGTAACGCCACGTAGTGCTCTGTATGAAAATCGCTGAGTGTGCTGTGTGCAGTCTGTGGCTCGTTGGCCTCATTGTTGCAATATTCGCTTGTGTAGTGTTGGGCTGTTGGATGTGAACAGCGCGCAGCGTTGGGCATGGTGGAGGTGAGCCGCCATTAGTGATGGATGTGAGGAGAGAGATGCCAGTGTTTTGAGTGGGCGCTCTGGACGTGTGTCCGTCAGAAAAAGAAATTTAAATACGTTCTTTGTTCTCTGTCAAACACTTTCATCTTTTAGCTATGCCTATCAGTAGTTAGAGCCTTCAGTACTTAGAATATCTTATTTAGCTGGCTGTATTGCAGTAGCTCGAGTAACGAAGATTTTTGTGCGGTAAGTGATTCATGTAAGGTATAGGTTATCGTTAGTCAGGGCTATTCTTTTATTGAAAGGCAGACTGCGTTGCGCTAAAAATATTGTGTGTCAGTTTAGTGATGATCAGAATAAGTAAAGAGGGAACTGTCTGAGTACGTTGTATATTACTCTGCTGTTTCTGTATCACACAACGAAGGAGTTTTTACAGCACTGTCATTCATAATTTTTCGAAGGAGACGTTTCAAATTTAGTGCTACATTTATTTTTAAATATTTGAAAAACAAAATTACTGCAACGACTGATAAATATTAATGGAGATGCAGAAAGTTGATCCTCGACATAATGTGAAATTTGAATTAATTACATTATGTGTAATTGACTTTCGTTTATCCACATTTAACGAGTGGTCACATTCAGCACACCAAGTGAAAATTGTGCCTAATTTATTCTACAGTTTCTTGTGATCGTCCAGTGACGTTACTTCCCTGTGTGACAACGGCATCGCCAGCGAACAATCGAAGAGTTCTTATACCGTGTGACAAGCTCACTGTAGAAAACAGACAGCTCCGCAGAAGAGCAGACTGGTTGGTCTCTTTGTAACTGAATCGAGGACGGTCAGGTGACCCTGCACCGGTGAAGTAACTCGTGGTAGTGCCATTCAGTTATCTGGAATTAGTGTAGTAAGATGAGTTGACGTGGTGTCGAGACAGAATGGCTGGAAGAAGCTATAGTGAATCAAGCTGCCTGATTTTTGGTGTATCAATGCGGTCTGTACAACGTCTCCTCAAGGAACAGTCACTCTCAGTGAATGCAAATCCTTTTTGAAACAAGTTTCCAAGCTGACAATGTGAAGGAAACAGCAGACAACCTACATTTAAAATGCTAGTGTCAAGCAAAGGTCAACCGTCAGCGCAGCACACAAAGCTACACATATTTCATGGGTTAAACGACATGGAAATGGGACAGTTGTTACTGAGGGCCTGCTATCGGTTTTTCGTCGTTAGAATTGCCTCTTTAGGTACATCTAAATAAAGGAGAATACCATACAATGAAACTAAAAAATATAATTTTCTTAGAAACGGAAAAATCTAGAGAGAAGACAATATAATGTTGTACGCGAAACACGTAAGTGTCAAAAGCAACTTTAAGCGTACTAGTTAACTTATATTCAGGTCATTTACAAGAAAAGGTTGAGTGCATTGGTCGTCCCATCACTACCACTCACGTTCCACTAATTCTTGGAAATAGTTTCACGACTTTATTATTCTTCTCTTGGAGCTGACCATCCTTTATTGCCGTCTTCTTCATTCAATCTGTTTTAAAATTTGATTTTCGTCACCATTCCGGTGAATTTATTGGACTGACTGGTAATTCTTCTTCTTCTTCTTGTTGGTTGGCTGTAGAGTCCTTAAAGAGCCGTGGCCTCGTGCATCACGTGCCTCCATTTTTCTCTGTCCATCGCCTTCCTTCTCCAATTTCTTATTCCCATCTACTTTAGACCTTCTTCCATATTGTCCAGCCACTTCTTCCTGGGTCTACCTCTTCTCCTTCTCCCTTCTTAACAACAACATCGATCTGTCCAAAAAGTGTTTGTAGTTCTACATTTGTCCTTCCTCTCCAGCCATCTTCCTCTCTCACTGATCCAAAAATCGTTCTCAGCATCTTTCTTTCCTATCTCAATAGCCAGTTCTCCTCCTTTTATGTCAATACCCAGCCTTTTGATCCATATATTACTACAGGTCTTAATATGGTCGTGTATACTATAACATGCCTCGGAACGGAAAGGATTGTCTGTTGACGACTGGTAATTATGAGACATCAAATGCGCTCAACTTTTTCCTGTAAGTGATCTGTTAAAAAGTAGGTTGACTTCTGTGTTCAAATTTGCTTTCGTCAATTACGTACATTGTATACCACGTTATACTATCTTCTCCAAAGATTCTTGCCAAAATAATTCCCCGCGTGGTAATCCTTTTTATTTAGATGTACCTGAAGATGAAACTTTAATGTTGTGCAGCCGGTAGTGCTGTTAAAGGAACATACAACAGCTTTTTTCTGTTATTTTCAACAATATTGACACCGTCTTTGCAGCAACAGGAAAAAGCCTGTAATGAAACATCATCAGTGGTCTGGAATGAGAGATTTACCATTCGACTTCCTTCCTAGACCGGAAAACAGTTCTTTACAAAAGATGTTGGTTTTTAGTTTGGATGTTTCAAACTTAGTTTTTCGCTCACATCAGGAAAAGCCGTCTGCTTCCTTGTTTTTCAATTATTTATTCGATTAGCAGTGTTGGTACTGGCCTACTCCCACACTGCTATGCACAACATTAAATTATTTTTGTTAAACGTAACACAATCTAGCACTAATAATATTTCTTTCTCTCTTTCTGGCATGATATATATCGTTAAGATTTGTGTAGTTTTACAAACTTCAGTACTAAATTATTTTTATTTAAAACTGTTATTTGCTTGTGCAATTCGTTTTATGTGCGATATTCCATTTAATTATATTACTTTGTATTTACACTCCTGGAAATTGAAATAAGAACACCGTGAATTCATTGTCCCAGGAAGGGGAAACTTTATTGACACATTCCTGGGGTCAGATACATCACATGATCACACTGACAGGACCACAGGAACATAGACACAGGCAACAGAGCATGCACAATGTCGGCACTAGTACAGTGTATATCCACCTTTCGCAACAATGCAGGCTGCTATTCTCCCATGGAGACGATCGTAGAGATGCTGGATGTAGTCCTGTGGAACGGCTTGCCATGCCATTTCCACCTGGCGCCTCAGTTGGACCAGCGTTCGTGCTGGACGTGCAGACCGCGTGAGACGACGCTTCATCCAGTCCCAAACATGCTCAATGGGGGACAGATCCGGAGATCTTGCTGGCCAGGGTAGTTGACTTACACCTTCTAGAGCACGTTGGGTGGCACGGGATACATGCGGACGTGCATTGTTCTGTTGGAACAGCAAGTTCCCTTGCCGGTCTAGGAATGGTAGAACGATGGGTTCGATGACGGTTTGGATGTACCGTGCACTATTCAGTGTCCCCTCGACGATCACCAGAGGTGTACGGCCAGTGTAGGAGATCGCTCCCCACACCATGATGCCGGTTGTTGGCCCTGTGTGCTTCGGTCGTATGCACTCCTGATTGTGGCGCTCACCTGCACGGCGCCAAACACGCATACGACCATCATTGGCACCAAGGCAGAAGCGACTGTCATCGCTGAAGACGACACGTCTGCATTCGTCCCTCCATTCACGCCTGTCGCGACACCACTGGAGGCGGCCTGCACGATGTTGAGGCGTGAGCGGAAGACGGCCTAACGGTGTGCGGGACCGTAGCCAAGCTTCATGGAGACGGTTGCGAATGGTCCTCACCGATACCCCAGGAGCAACAGTGCCCCTAATTTGCTGGGAAGTGGCGGTGCGATCCCCTACGGCACTGCGTAGGATCCTACGGTCTTGGCGAGCATCCTTGTATCGCTGCAGTCCGGTCCCAGGTCGACGGGCACGTGCACCTTCCGCCGACCACTGGCGACAACATCGATGTACTGTGGAGACCTCACGCCCCACGTGTTGAGCAATTCGGCGGTATGTCCACCTGGCCTCCCGCATGCCCACTATACGCCCTCGCTCAAAGTCCGTCAACTGCACATACAGTTCACGTCCACGCTGTCGCGGCGTGCTACCAGTGTTAAAGACTGCGATGGAGCTCCGTATGCCACGGCAAACTGGCTGACACTGACGGCGGCGGTGCACAAATGCTGCGCAGCTAGCGCCATTCGACGGCCAACACCACGGTTCCTGGTGTGTCCGCTGTGCCGTGAGTGTGATCATTGCTTGTACAGCCCTCTCGCAGTGTCTGGAGCAAGTATGGTGGGTCTGACACACCGCTGTTAATGTGTTCTTTTTTCCATTTCCAGGAGTGTATTTAATGTGCAAAGGAAATGAAGAAGTAGTGATGGAGTTGAAATTGTGAATGATGAGAGGGAGGAGTGAGGAGGGGGGGGGGGGGGGGGAAGATGAGTGAATAGTGAGTCCCAAGCAGTGAACTGGAGGAAAAGAGGTGAAATGAAAGGGATGCGGGAAGGAGACGGGAGCTAGAGAGAATGAGGGACTGGATAGGGAAACTATGTTTTCCATTACGTGATGCTTCGTTTCTCATGATACTTCGTTTCTCATCTAAAGCTACATGGACAGTATGCTATAGCCACTTCCAAAATGACTACAACCGTGTTCACAAGGCTGCACGTAAACATTTCTGATTTGATTGAAAGTCACAGAGTGTGAGGTGATAGGTGGTACTCAACCTTGCAGCTGGTTCGCTTGGACACCGTAGTCCCTGAGTGTCAAGCCACTGTGCTCTTCTCAAAATTTATTTTGACATTAAAGCAAACAGCGCATACATCGGTACTTGAACAATACGGGAAAGACATAAATAAAAACTTTTCTTCCTAAAAAAACAATAAGATAAACGCTATTCATTCCAGAAATCAGTACCAATTAAAATTTTTGTGTTAGAAAATACAGAACATTTTTATTAAATCAGTAGCCGCCCTGTGTGGCCGTGCGGTTCTAGGCGCTTCAGTCTGGAACCGCGCGAACGCTACGGTCTTAGGTTCGAATCCTGCCTCGGGCATGGATGTGTGTAATGTCCTTAAGTTATTTAGATTTAAATAGTTCTACGTTCTAGGGGACTGATGACTTCAGATATTAGTTCCGATAGCGCTCAGAGCCATTTGAACCATTATTAAACCAGTACTTGCATGAAATCTATCTCAAGCAAAATCCAAAACAATTAATTCTTTCATAAAAAGGATTTGGGACCACAAATACCAGAGAGCATGCTTAATTATATTTCTACATGGATATTCCAAATTATTTTCGTCAAAATTTTTCGTTGTCCCCAGACGGCCATGGCTGACCAACAGTAAAATGAACAAGATAAATTTAAAGTAGTTACCGTTAGGCGAGATTGCCAGGGCTGACTCAAGTCCAGCTGCCCAAATTTTGTTAGCTGTAAAACACAAAAATCTCCTTCGGCCTAAAGAGAGCGACGGCCGGAACCGTTAATAACACCAATTTTTTCAGAAAGTGGCCGGTGCCCAAAATGTTAAACAGGCCAGTAATTTCGACGGAATCTAGGCCGTAATTTTTCTGAGAGAACGGCCGTGATTACCTGGCGGTCGCAATGTATAAATATGCAAATTTTTGTTAAGAAAGGATGGCCGTGAGTGGACAGTAAAAAACCAATTAAATACTTGGAAAGTAAATATAGCATAATATTAAGTAAGTGGCGGTTATTAAGCAACACCTAAGTAAGTTACATAATAAAAGACGTAATGCTACTGAGAGAATACCAGCGCTTGTGTGGCAGTATCAATGTATGAATATGCAAATGGGCCTGATGGGACTTACGAAGGCAACATTAGCTCTTGAGCAGTTCCTCGGAGATCCCGCCCAAAAGTTTTTTTATATTTTTTATATTCGCCGTCACCTGTGTGCCAAAGCCCAGCTGAGGATTCCAAGACGGCTATGCACAGTAAATGTCTGAAATTTATACGATCTGTTCCGAACAACCCATCTCAAACCAACAAAATTTTAGGCACCTTTATCAGTCTGTGAGATGAGAGCCTCAAAGTTACCCTACTTGTACACTTAAAATACGCACGTAAAATCTGGTTTCTGTCGAAAAAATAGTTTATAAAGTGACGTAGCAAGGAGAAATTTGATGTAAAGTTCATCCGTTATCATCGAAGGATTCTGGGAACTCCATGTTGTAGCACTAAAGCATGTAATCTTACCCTCTCATATATCACTATTAAAATTCTCATTCTTTGCACAAATTTGAAAGATTCCAGAGGCGTAAGATATACAAAAGAATAACTTTGTAGTTATCTTCATTATCTCGTTGCTGTTGTCGATGGCTCGAAGTCTTGACTAGTGGTACATTTTTGTAGCTGAAATTTCGATTTTATAGGTTCTTGATGACTAAATAACTGATGAAGAGTTGCCTGTATTAGTATTGAATTTTATTCTTTGTCACATCTTTCAGCATCACATCGATTTTACATTTTCCACATTCGAAAATACCAATAACTACATTGTTGATGACAAACTTAGAAAACGCGTACTTCCATCAGAGGCATGCCCACCATTACCCACATTCGGCGGTACTCACATTATGCCGAAGAATTTGCAAAGCAAAAGAGTTTACAAACTAACTTTACGAAAGAAGAATTTTCGCTATAATGTATCATTATTCTGTAAGTCAAACTAGAAATAAATTTAATAATTAGAGTGAGATTGTTCAATTAATTACATGAATTTTAAGTGTGCCAGAAATTTTTATAAGGAGTAGTTTTAACTGTCAGTACATACTGATTGTAACATATTTACTTCGTTTTTTATACTTTTTAGCCTGAAATATAATACATCGTATACAGAATCATATGAAATATTTTAATGCAACAGCTGAGATAATTTTAACCTATGTAGGAATTGATAGTATACATGGTATCGGTTATCTCTATATAAAAAAGGTAAAGTTAGAGGAAGGTGATTCATTATAACCACATGCAAAATTTTTGGGTGCGCAAAATCCGTCCCGATACGTAAAACTAGTTTTGCGTTATTTCGGTTTCACAAAATGATTTTGCCAACCGATAGATTTCTTTTCATATGAGTTAAATGCTCTGTTGAGGCAGGTAAAAGAAGGAAACGTCTGAGACTGCTAATAAAATGTAACAATCAACATACCTGCACATTCCAGCTCTACTAGCAAAAACTTTACAACTTAAACTTTCATAAGTAAATGTCAGGTAATGAGTATTTAAACATCCCAAGCATACTGTAAACAAAAGGGGGAAGTAGTACAAGGAGAGTAAGAAGGACAATTTACTTTCAAATTTAGAAGCTAACTGATCCCCACAGGTCGTAAATATTACAAACTGACAAGTTACTATAGTTAAAGATTTATACGAAATATAAAAATATTCTGCAGTTCAAATCAATATACACATTACCTACAAGTGGGTACTATTATCCCCTTAAACGTCATGCAGACAGTAGCCGCCCCTCGGGCTGGTAACATTGGAACAACCTTAAAACAGCAATTAATCTAAAACAGAAAGAGAAAACCGTGTACACTCTTGCATAGATAAAAATTTCACAGAACATCAGTTATTTAAATGAGGTTAAAGCTCGAGCGAACTTTACGACTTTTGTTTTGTTTTACCAACTGCCCTATGCATGAAAAAAGTGGGAGTAACTACCTTGGTTAACGTTTATTAAAATAATGGAAGTACTTAACTAAGATAAAATCCCAACGGGACAAACGAACTATTAAAGATGAACACAATAAAATTTCGCTTCCTATATGAAGTACTGAGTAATATATTCGAAATTTGATACCTAAACATTACAATGCTGTAGCTTTAAGGCAGTTTACAAGAACAAAGGTAACGGCCCATTAAGAAACACACTCAAATTGTAAAACTCAGTTCTTGCTATTTAACCAACCGGCCCTAGAGGCGCCACTGAAAGTTATTAGTAAACAGGCATCACGTACTCCTTCCCGTGAGATTACAAGAACGGATGTTCACCATGATATCCATTTAGGTAAGAACTCCTTGGTTCTGTTTCTCACAAAGCTTTCCATCCACCGCGAAGCCAGTTGGAAATTTCAGAGGAGTGACACCTCCTTCCGTGGTGCGGCCAACGTGCGTTTCCGACAGAACAGAACAACACTTCACCAGGCCGCACTCGTCCGGCTGGAATGTAGTATTTACTTCCACGCTCCGCCCAAGCTCTGAGGCATAACTCTGCTTTTTAACTGCAAGAGCACACAGCGACAAGTCCATCTTCTTCTCGAAAGGAAGTCATTGTCAATGCCACAGGCGGTGTTACGCGGTGTTAAACTGATGTCTCCTAAGGGCGAGTGGGTTTTGTCTGGCGTGTTTACGAATCCCCTATTCGTAGTTCAGTACATCCACCTCCGCATCTGAGTGGTCATCACGGCTGGCTACCCTGCAGAGGGCCCGGTTTCGCTGCGCTGTGCTGCCAGTGATTTTTCGTCAGTGAGAGGACTCAACCTCGTGAGTCCACCTGAGGACATACTCGACGGATTACTAGCAATTATAAGCCAAGAAACCTGACAACGACTCCGAAAGCGTTGTGCTAACCGCATGTCCCTCCATAGCGCATCCGATGACTCCACTGACAGAGGACGACACTGTGGTCGATCGGGGCCGATTCGCAAGTCTAGGGCCTGAACTCTGAACTTTATTGCCCGCATGTCGTGGTCGTGAGGTAGCGTTCTCGCTTCCCACGCCCGGGTTCCCGGGCTCGATTCCCGGCGGGGTCAGGGATTTTCTCTGCCTCGTGATGGCTGGGTGTTGTGTGATGTCCTTAGGTTAGTTAGGTTTAAGTAGTTCTAAGTTCTAGGGGACTGAGGACCATAGATGTTAAGTCCCATAGTGCTCAGAGCCTCTTGAACCTCTGAACTTTATTTACTTATCTGCATAGTTCAGTATAACGTACTAGGTTCTATTACTCAAATGTTCTTCGAGCCAATCATTTATTTGCGACGCCATCCCCTCATGAACGTATCTTAGTTGCAATTGATGGTATGGTACAGTGTCTAACGGCTGTTGACAGTTCTACACGAAAATTAGTCTACTTTTGCTTATTTTCATTCGCTTATGACGTTTGGTTTTATGTTTAGGGATAACTCTTCCCATTCTCAAAGGATATTCTTGGCTCAGAAACGGGCGGTTCGGGCAGTAACTGGTGTAAAGTTCGTCAACCTCCCGTCGATCTCTGTTCGCTAGTCTGGATATTCTGACATTGACCTCTCAATATGTCTATTCTTTACTGTCGTTTCTTGTTAATAATATCAGCTTGTACCCAAGGATTAGCAGCTTTTACTCAGTTAATACTACGCAGAAATCCATTCGGCGTTTGGATCGCACTTCCTTCACTCTTGTGCAGAAATGTGTGCAGTATACTGATGCATCCATTTTCAATTAACTACGATAAGAATTCAGAAATTTTAGCAGTAATTCTCATAGGTCACTTCTTCTATTCTGTCGAGGGGTTGCTTGAAAAATTAAAGTGATTCCTGTGTTATATTGTTTATTGCGTTTACATAAATTCATGACTTGTCTTTTTTTGGGTTCACAGACATTTTATTTTGCCTGTTTCACTTTTATGTTGTAACGTCAAGTACTGACATGTTCTATAACCTTGGGAATTTGCTCCACAGTTTGGTTCTGAGGAACGTGACGTGTAAAATAAAATTAAAAAAACTCAATGGACTCTGCCTATTCACCTGCGGCTTTTCCCAACATGTAGCACGCACTGTGTTTCAGACGAGTGGTTTTTTTCGGTTATCTGCATTTTCTTTCAGGATAATTTCCTTTCCTCAAGGTAGTTTATATTATTAGTATTTAGAATATACTATAAATTCGTAAAACAGAGGGACCTTACTGATATTGGTCTGCAATACTGTGTATACCTTCTCTGAATTTTGCTCTTTCCCTAGTACACCAAGAGAATCCCGATTAATATCAATTAGCGAAGGGGTTATTTCACATCATATTCCCTGTAAGACCTAATAGGAATCCCGTCAGTGCCCGGTAATTTCTCTGAGGAAAATTATTTATTTGGAGTACAGAGAACACTTATCTTACTTTCATTCTTTCTATGAAAAAGAGTATAAAAATAAAGAATATAAAAGCAAAGAATTTAAAAAAAACACGCACCACAAAAGAATTATGCGAGTGGAACTCAAATCAATGGATATAATGTTGATGCAAAGAAAAACAAATTATTACAGTGTCAGAAGAATTGGATGATTTATTCAAGAGAAACAGCTTGACGAATTGAGAAAGTCAATGCTTTGGTCAACTTCTGGCCCTTATACAAGCAGTTATTCTGCTTGCCATTTATTTACAGTTGTTGAATGTCCTCCTGAGGGATATCACGCGAAATTCTGTCCAACCGGCGAATTATGTCGTCAAAATCCAGAGCTGGATGGAGTGCCCTGCTCATAATGCTCGAAGCACTCTCAATCGGGGAGAGATCCGTCTACATTGCTGGCCAATGTAGGGTTTGGCAAGCACGAAGAGAAGCAGCAAAAACTCCCGTCGTATGTGGGCGGACATTATGTTGCTGAAATGTAAGGATGGTTCCCCGCGAAACGCAATGAAACAGAAATGGCACCCCGGACCATCACTTCTGGTTATCAGGCCATATGGCAGGTGACAGTCAGGTTGGTATTCCACCACCGACCGAGGTGTCTCTAGTCAAGTCTTTAGCATGGAACGTAATTGAGTGGTGAGTGGAGTAGAATTTTTTCAGTGATGAGTCCCTCTTCGAACTGAACCCCAGTAACAAACGAAGACGGGTCTGGAGAAGCCACTGGCAGTGGTGGCATACCAACCTGACAGTCGTGCGCCACACGGCCCGACAGTCTGGAACGCCATTTCTTTTCGTAGCAGGACATCTTAGGTCGTCATCCGAGGCTCCCTTACAGCACAGCGCTATGTCGGCGATATTCTACACTCCGTTTTGTTGTTCTCCATGGCAAGCCATACCGGTTATGTATTTCAGCAAGGTAATCCGCCTGCAGACTGCGAGAGTTTCTGTTCCTTGTCTTCTTGCTTGTGAAACCCTACCTTGACCTGGAAGGGCAACTCATCTCTCGCCCCACTGAGAACATTTGGAGCATTGTCAACCGAGCTCTACAGACTTCATGAGATTTTCATGATTTAACCCCAAATGGACAGACTTTGGCACGAAATCCATAAAGAAGACACCCAACAACTTTGTCACTCAGTGCTAACCGAGTAACTTCTTGCATGAGGGCCAGAGCAGACCTAACGCGCTATTGGCTTGCTTAGTATGTGAAGATCCTTCTCTTGAGTACATCATCCAGTTTTTCAATAATGATAATCATTTTTTTTTTTGTAAATGTACGCCACAGCTACCGGTATTCGACCCATTTGGATGACTCCTTCGTCCTGTCATTTTTTTTCTTAGAGTGTAAATTTTTGTGTTTCTGCTACCATCATGCAGTTGTAGGAGCCTCAGTCTTGAATACATGTTTGAATGTAGTACTTAATATTGCAGCGAGAATTTGAACAAAGTCCCTCTACTAACAAGAAAATAATAGTATAATTTAGAAGACTGCTTAGCTAGAAAGGCCTTCGTGTATACATCTGTCTGGTTTTCTCTCCAGGTCCAACATGGCTTCCACTGGTGGGCAACTACTGGGAAATCCGCCGTCTGGGCGAAAAGTTCGGATCGCAGCACGAGGCATTCGCGTACCTCGCCCAGAAGTACGGGTCTCCCCTGGTGGGCCTTCGTCTGGGCGGCGACTTGACCGTCATCGTCTCCTCCAAGGACCTGATACGCGAAGTGCTCACGCGACCCGAATTTGAAGGACGGCCCCAGAACTTCTTTATGAACCTGCGCAACGTGGGGCAGCGAAGAGGTGAGTTACACCGCCGTAAATGTAATTCAGCAATGCTGCAAGAAGTTGCAAGAGACGCAAACAATCTAACGTTCGTCTTCACTGTGAGGATACGCACTGAGACTAAAACTAACATCGCCCTAACAGCAGTCTGGGGTACAAAAATAGAGACAAAGAGGTATATCCGAGTGGTGACAGTTAAGAAAGGAAAACAAAAAAATAAAGTGACTCAGTGGATAAGTGTATGGCGTTAAATGCAAAGATCTGACGTTAGACCTCAACCTGCCCTGTGTTTTTCCTGTCACTTATCGCTTATTTCACGTTTGGCATTGATTTATTTATGTGGAAATGCCAAAATGCTCTATAGTGCGGAGTCCACGTGAAACTGGGTCTGTTAGTTCTGGGGTCAGAAGAAGACAAGAGCAACACGGCCAGAGGCGACAGGACCGGGACTAGTAAGGCACTGCGTTGTTCAAACCAATCCTCAGGAGGAGATCGCACTACTCTGTCACCTCAAAGTGATCAAGCGTGCAGCTCTTGTTTCAAAAAGCAAAGAATTAAAATGTTTCCTCTTCTTTGTATAGAAATGACAATTATTTACGAATCACTGCAAGCCCAGTGTCAGTAAAATGTTTTCCTTTAATATAATTCGACAGAGCCATGTCTCATGTTATGAACGAAAATATGCACACTGAAGTGAATAATTAAAATTTGTACCAGGGCCGCTTCGAACCCATGCCTGCTGCTCACTGGACAAGTGCGCTAACCACTTCGCCACCCTGCCAGAGTGACTTTGCTGAATTGCATGGACTACCGTATCAAGGGTCGCTCCTCAGTTCAAATTCCCATTCACGCTTCAGCCCACTTGGTATTCCCTCTAAGTTCGAACAACATTGTAGAAGCTGTCCGACGTTACTAGAATTGTACATCACCATCGAGCTGACGGGTGATCTTGTCTGAAACGCAGGCGTCAAAGTTTTAAGCAGATGGAACTGTATGGCTCCAGAGTCTTTTTAAGTCTGAGGTGCTATTCCAATAAACCTGGGGAGTTCCTGCAAAGCAGTTCGTTTTTAGGGGAAATACGAAGTGGCTAAGGCGTGAATGGGAATTTGGAATGAGGGCGGAGGCGTGGTAGGGTAGATCGTGCAGTTGTAGAAAGCCAGTGTGCCAGGGTGGCGTAGTGGTGAGGTCACCTGCCTAATGAGCAGGCGACGCTGGTTTCAATCCTCTCCTTGGTACAAATATTCATTCGTCAGTTCAGTCTGCATTTGTACATCATAAATGTTTCAGAATTTAAAAAAAATGCCCTGGAACCAAATAGTTTCATTTGATATATTTGATTTGTATTAATCTGTTTTGCCTGATTTCAACGACAACGTTCCTCTGACTTTAAGCTAAAGCGTGGCCTTCACACCTGTCCATGCTTTTCGAACAGTCTCATCATGTTCAAACATATATTCTACTTACTTTTTACACAATTCAGCTTTAAAAGCAATCTCCGAGTGATGTTGAACGGAGGATCTTGACACAGAGGTCAAGTCTAGCTTGAACAGAATTTTATTAACGCTTAAGTATCACAAAGTTTCACCAAAAGTTATCAGAGATACAAATAATGGAGTTACAAAACTACATTAATAAAAGTAACTTTACCACTATGGGTAGTGTCAAATTAAAGGATGAGTGCATATCCCTATTTGTACAGCTTACGAATACCAAATTAAAGAAACAAAATACAAATCAGAATTAAATCTGGAACTCAGGTTGCATACCTAAAACATGTGAGAATCGAGCCGATCATATTACATATCACTCTGTAGCCGATTGTGAAAACTTACATCTCGTCAATATCAGTGACGTGTGGCAAACCGCCCCTGATGGCGTGTAGCTTCTGACTCCTCCGACAAACTGTCCTCCCGAATGTCAAAATGTTTCTTATTCCTACCCATCTCCTAACCTTCCAAAAATTAAACGTCGAGAGGACGACTCCAAACTATCTCCAATGTGACAGATCAGAAATACAACAAAATAACGAAAAATCGGACAAAGGAAAGCATATTTTCAATTTTTGCCCACAATGGCCCATTTTACCACTGCCAGGTTGGTACTAGGCTCAAGTACAGTTACCTTGATTGGTCTGCCGGTGGGTTTCATGCACTGAACCTCTAGGTGGGCATGGAGCTGTCTCTCCAAGTGCCCACAAATGTAACCAAAAAATAGTGGTAAAAATGAGTAGATATTCTACAGCAATTTGTGACAGTAATTTAACACACTGTTACTAATTTTGAGGTTTTGTTCTCTTATAGACCAAAGATGGTAGTGGATTTGAAGCAGTTATTTCCTTCTCTGCATTTCTAATCCCTCGGAAGCACATGAAATTCTTGCGCTGCCTGCTCAAGCTGAGCAGGTGAGTATGTACAAAATGCGCTGTCTCTCTTGATCCGTTGTGGACATCTGACAGCGGCTAGTCAAATATTTAATAATGAAACAGTTTTTCAATTGAACTGTTGTTTTATTTTCGCTAAAAGTTTCGGCAGTTCATTATACCATCTCCAGGCCCCAAATGCACCTCTCAGAAACAATAGATATTGGTATACTGGGGCCACATGTTTCTGCATGTCGTGAGTTCGTAGCTCAAGTGCTTCTTTCGAAGACTGGACTACTGCTTCATAGAAAATTCAATACTTTATGAAGTTTATTCTAAATAATCGACTACAGCTGTAAAGGAACAATGATGTATATAATTACAATACCAGAAGGAAATGACATTCTTTACTTCACATTAAGGTTATCTTTATAAGGGCTTCACAAGTCTGCAACAAAAATTTTTGATCACTTTCTCAGTGATATAAATTGTCGCGCATACAGCAAAGTAAAATTTGAAAACAAACTAAGAAAGTTTTCCCTTGGCAATTCTTATTCTGTGGAAGACTTTCTATTACTAGCTTACAGAATCTGCATATCACTTCATTTTTTGTAGAGGGGGAAACTAAAAGTTTAGTAATATTAAGACTGTAGCTGTATGTGCGGTTTAATTTGCTATGGGAATGTGAAATGATTCGTTTGACATCATTACGATCTATCGTGCAAAATAATCCATGGAGTATGAAACCTAAACTGATAAGTCTTTCGGCAAATTCTTCCGATTACTTTGCTGTTGATATACTGTCAAGCCATAAAACAGTGTAAAGCAAGTCGATCTGTGCATATTATGTCGATATGAAGGTAGTTTTAACTGAGTAATCAAAACAACAAACAAAATGCACATCTTATAGTTTTTGGTCTAACACAGAAATATAACCAGGAACTTTATGTAATATTTTTACGGAAATAAATCAAGAACTACAGAGAATGACCCAGAGTGTCGAACACATTTGGTTGAACAGGAAAAAGATATGCATTACCTTTTGGAGAAGACGGAGATGAAAACGCAAACTTAAATCGCAAATATAAAGGAAAATCAGCAGGAGCTTCCATCCTCAGTAAGATCATTAACCGATAACCGAGATGGTTACTTTGAAAATGACAAGTTAGACTTCTCCCCCTGTCCCCCTGTGCTCTGTCTCGAGTGACCTCGTCGTTGACACGACGATGTGCCCGAATATTCCTTCCTTTCTTTCTACTTATTTGTGTATGCCGGTTTGGGTTGAGCGTGCAACAATGAGCTGGTGGAGAAATGGTTTGGCTGCGCAGGTCTTTCGTCGGTTGACGGCCAGCTGTGGCAGGAACAGCGCGCTTTCGCAATGCGCCACCTGCGTTCGTTGGGCTTCAATGGGGCAGCCATGCAGGCTCAAGTGGAGGAGGAGGTTCGCACCCTGCTGGAAGAACTGAGCGACAGCCGTGGGAGGCCGACACAGCTCAAGAACTTGCTGCCGCCCTCCGTGCTCAACGTCATTCTCCAATTCTGCGCTGGTAAGTACACCCAACCACTCAAGTACTGCTACTTAGAGTCTACTGAGGTGACGTAAGTCATGAGATACCTCCTAATATCGTGTGCGATCTCCTTTTGGCTGGCATAGTGCTCGACGTGGCATGGACTCAACAACTCGTTTTAAGTCCCCAGCAGAAATATTCACCCATACTGCCTCTATAGCCGACTGTAACTGCGAAAACATTGGCGGGGCAGGAATTAGTGAACGAGCTGATCTCTCGATTATGTCCTATGAATGTCTGATGGATGGCCAAAACATTCGCTCAAACTGTCGAGAATGCTCTTTCTAATCGTAAACAACTGTGGACGTGTGACATGGTGCATTGTCACCCATTAAAATACCATCTTTGTTTCTGAACATGAAGTCCATTAATGGCTGAGAAAGGTCATCAAGTAGCCGGAAATAACTATTTCCAGTCAATGATCCGTTCAGTTGAACCAGAGGACGCAGCCCATTCCATGTAAAAACAGCCCACACCATTCTGGAGCCACCACCAACTTGTCCTTGTCGACAACTTGGGTGCTTGCCTTCGTGAGGCCTGCGCCACACTCGAACCCTACCACACCACCGCTTACCAACTGAAATCATGACTCAACTGACCAGGTCAAGGTGTTCCAGTCTCTAGGGGCCAACCTAAATGGTCACAGGCCTAGGAAGAGCGCTACAAGCGATGTCGCGCTGTTAGCAAATGCACCCGCGTCGTTCGTCTGCTACCATACCTCACTAACACAGCATTTTCCCGCATTGTCCTAATGGATACGTTCCTCATACATCCCACATTGATTTCTGCGATTGTTTCACACAGTGTTGGTTGTCCGCTAGTACTGACAACTCCATGCAAACGCCGCTGCCCTCGGTCGTTAAGTGAAGGCCGTTGGCTACTGCGTTGTCCATGGTGAGCGATAATGCCTGAAATTTGGTATTCTAAGCACACTCTTGCCACTCTGGATCTCGGTATATTGAATTCCCTATCGATTTCCGAAATGGAATGTCTCATGCGCATATATCTGCATATAGCTACCCCATTACTTTTTTCACTTCACTGTACATGCAGGTTTATTCATCGGTATCGAAGAAGCCTGCACGAAAACAAATGACACAGAAAAATGAAACAAATGACTGTGTAGAGATCCCTTCAAGTTTCCAATCTTAATACGCTCCGTGGCGTAGTTGCAGAGCGTGCAGCTATTAGGCAAGAGTTCAGAACATGGGGACATATAATACACTCTGTACCGTCGCGTCAAATTGGCCTGTGTCCGCAGCACAGTGAACAAGTTTTTAAATCAATTCCGTTGACGCAGCGCCTTCGCGGGTAGCAGCAGCGACTTCAATGAATTCCGTACAAATGTTACGTTTGCAAAGTCACAAATAGCGCCCATTTTGAGCATCTGTGATGTGCGTTAAGAGTTTGCACAGATGCTGTATCCACTGATATGCATCTATTTTTTGTATGTCTTTCAGTTTTTGTACAGTGGTCTTCTGAAACCGTGGAGCTATTTACGAAATTGCTGTGTCAATGATAAGATTCACTGATGGCATTGCTATCCTCAGTGAAAGTGAAGAGGAATCACAGTATGTGTTAAATGGAAAGAACTGTTAAATGAATACAGAATACAGGTTGACAGTAAATCGAAGAAATGCGAAAGCAACGAGAAGTAGCAGAAATGTGAACAGCGAATGTGGATCAGGAAGTAGACGAAGTTAAGGAACTTTTCTACCTAGGTAGATGAACCTAGCAAATAGGACATCAAAAGCAGACTGGCTCTGGAAAAAAGACGTTCCTGGCCAAGAGAAGTCTGCTAGTGTCAAACACATGCTTTAATTTGAGGAAGAAATTTCTGACAGTATATGTTTGGAGCTCAGCATTAGTGAAACGTGGACTGTGAGGAAACCGGAACAGAAGAAAATCGAACCATTTGAGGTAGTATAACGTTTTCATGACTAGGAGAATGGGGAAACAAACTTCTCTTTAAGTAACGGTCGAATTTGTAAGTAAGACATAAGAGGGTGGAAACGTTGCAATTGGCAGTCCCGTTACGTAACTTCAAAGTAACTACTTTGGCTTCAGTTAGACACAAAATAACTAAAATTTTAAATGATTCCTCAACTGATTAATTTCATGGGAAGTTCTATCCAGCTATGCCCGCCCAGGCGTAAGATACATACATACTTGGCAGTACGACAATAATTGACTACGTGAGGGAAATTTAAACTGCCGTGCTGTTTGAACATGACTTCGAAAAGATCTTATTAGTATCTTCTTCGTAAAAATTGAATTTACTTTTTTAACAAGGTTTATAGTTCATGAAGATTCTATCTGTGGCTGTTGTCGTCTGACCGAATGTTCAAGTCAACGTAATGCTACCAGACACTGATGACCTCCAAAGAAAGTCTTTATAACATTTATCAAGAGGATGTTCTGTACTCTTTGGAAAAAAAACAAGTTATTATTTGAATTAATCATTATTCAACTAATGGAATTACACTAGTGGATTAAAACAGATGCTTACATGCTTGGCTGAAGATATGGAAGGTAAGAGAATAATAGTCGGTAGATCAGCCATAGATACGATAGAGTTCACTGATACTACATCAATAAATTATTCCTTTGAATTTCATAGAATTACAATTCATGTTTGGGAAAAGTGATGAAACTAATAATTATCTCTGTGCAATACAGTATTCATAACCTAAGATGTTGTAGAGAAATGTCCAAGTACATTTATAGGCGTTACGTAGCCCTCTGAATGGCAGAGGCAACGCACGATCTTAGTGTCTTCTGTGCTACCATTCACCTGTGTCTAGTTGTATTACTGTCACTGTATAAGTCACTATTTGATAACTCCTTCATAATCACAGTGTGAAACGCCAACTGAATATACCATTACGCATACCATCACTTCTGTGTTAGTATTTGGAGGCATAAAATTTACCATAAGACATAGCGCACTTTTACTACGAACAGCTACTCTAATTTGCCGATGGGTTGCTCGAAACTATCTACAAATATTACTACTTTAGTTTTATGTAGAGGCATAGACCCTTACATCTTAGGTACTGTCATGTATAACACTATACCAACAATGTAATTGTAGCTCGGTTTTACAAGTTAATTCCTTTGAGATCGAAAATGATTTGCAAAATTCGCCATGGTTTTATCCTGTTAGCTGGTTTCTATTTCCAAGTAAGAAATTATTCGTACCAATTATTAGATTACGTAGGGTAAGTTAGTGCGTTTATCATAAAATCAACAGACAGATATCAGAGAATTCTGGGCTGGTTTTACACAGTACACATATTCGGATTTGTAGAGCAATAAAATTTCTTCCAGATATACAGCTAATTTCATTTGTTTCAGATTCATAAGTTTAATTTGGTCAAGGTAAAGTCATATTAATTTATCTCATATGCCTGTTTTTTTATCAGAACATTCCGGAAATCAATGTAGAGTAATTTACTTTAGTCAAACGGTTATGAAAAACCACATTTACCACAGATTTTTAACTTTTTCGTTGAGCAAACAAATTAAACTGACATTATAATTGAGCGTTCACAAAATTTCCTCAAAAACCTGTGTGATTTTAACGATCCTATAACAGTTTCTGTTTTAGTATGTGCAGTTATGAGTACATAATTTTAACATGTTAATTTCAACAGTTCACATTCATGAAATGGGCTGCATTGAACGGAAGGCTCCTCTCGCAAATCAGTGGAGCAGGAGGACACTCACTTGGATCAGTGCGCCGTGGAAACTGACGGCTGAAGGCGTGCGAGTAAAGGCTCAGCAATTTGCACATATCCTGGGCTACGACGGGTTTTCCTCCCATTGATAGATAACTCATCTCGACTCAGCACGTCTATACAGTATATGACAAGTCGCCGTCACCGCTCATAATCAGCCGTAGAGTCCATGTAAAATTACACAGTGTCATTAATACATGTAGAATAATTCTCACAACATATTTTGATCTGAGAGAGGACACGTGCTATCACATTAAGTCCCATGGATACAACACATGACATCATTATTTTATGTAATACATGGTATAACAGCGTGAGGATTTTAGTCGTTAATATTTTTGACTGCATCACACATATAATTAAGCATTAAGAAGAGTTCACTATGATGCTAACATCCATTCTCATCAAGACATGTACATAGTTCAAATTATATTGTATATTGTGAGTCGGTTCCCAGCGGGCTGGCTGTGAAGACTGAACTACTGTTCCTGTAGCTCTCCGAAAACAGTCTGCCAACAATCACTTTAATTTAACTTCCCTGCTCTTATTATGTATTAAGAAAGGTTCATTTCATGCTAACGTGCGTGATTGTCAATATGTGTGCATAGTTAGGGTTACATGGTATACTGTGAGTCGGCCCAAGCCGGCTGGCTGTGACGCTTGAATTATTCTTTCTGTCGCTCTCCGAAAGCAGTCTGCCAATGATAACTTTAATTTAACTACACTGGGCTTCACCACCATCTGCTTATGTCCATCACAGGGCATGGCAAAAGTGTAGTGCACTGTAATCACCACTATAGATAACACTCTCAGTTATATATCAGGACGAAAAATATCTTTCCAGCAATTCTCACATCTGCAGTAACAACTTCATCTCATGTCAGTCTAGCATTACACGTCTACTTCTCATCTATTACTTTCCGTTTAGCACGTTGAAAGTGTACCGCTTCATTCATCCTTATAGACTTGTGCAATCGTATGCTGTTCAGCGTCTTTCTTGTTTACTATCTTTAAACTTGTGACTAACCAGTAAGCAAAATCTTACATGTCGACAATATTTATAGACATTAATGATCGTCAAACTCATCGGTTTAATCGGTATGTTTTACGGGAAATTTACATATAATTTATGCAGTATTAATCATGTGCTATGCTGGCGGAAGGCAAGAATAACTTCATCCTCAAGAGCATACACCCATTCGCCTGTGACGCTTTTACCCTCAGATATTTAGTTGAAAGCATGAACTGCCTACCACAAGTAAAGTCACTGTGACATAAAATATTTCTTCTTAACACAATTATGCTAAGTATGGACGGTGGATGACAATATAAGTAAGAACTGATTGCTTAAAATTATGTGAAGAGTAATACATCTTAATATTCTGAAAGAGATATTTTCCTTTTATTCTCTTAGTTTTCAGTAAACCCAGCAGGTAGCTGTCACTATCCGATTTTCGAATGGTTTCATCCGGATCAGTGTATAATAAGGATCACTTCTGTTGTGGTTGACCGGAGAGCCAACCGTATGGTTAAAGAAGGCCGAAATGCACGCGTTTCAACTCACGCAGGCTGCCGTGAGGTCTGGAACATGACAAGGGAATTAGAATTGAGAAAAACGGAGGTAGCTGGTGGAATACTTAACTTTAATCCATTAATGGAGAACGTCGCTCTTTATGGTATACTATTCACAATATCAATAGTACGGATACTGGCGCCTTGCTAGGTCGTAGCAAATAACGTAGCTGAAGGCTATGCTAACTATCGTCTCGGCAAATGACAGCGCAATTTGTCAGTGAACCATCGCTAGCAAAGTATGCTGTACAACTGGGGCGAGTGCTAGGAAGTCTCTCTAGACCTGCCGTGTGGCGGCGCTCGGTCTGCAATCACTGATAGTGGCGACACGCGGGTCCGACGTATACTACCGGACCGCGGCCGATTTAAAGGCTACCACCTAGCAAGTGTGGTTTCTGGCGGTGACACCACAACTTCTTCATGTTTTGACCAAGGAATGGAGTAGTGTCTTTTTGCAATAAGTCTGGTATGCAAGTACATTCATATGATACAAAAGTATACATGATACTTGGTTTTTTTCTCAAACACGGGTAGATATGACAACAACACTCGCTCTAGATCATTCTGTTGGGTCCTATCAGTTCTACATCTACATCTACATCCATACTCCGCAAGCCACCTGACGGTTTGTGGCGGAGGGTACCCTGAGTACCTCTATCGGTTCTCCCTTCTATTCCAGTCTCGTATTGTACGTGGAAAGAAGGATTGTCGGTATGCTTCTGTGTGGGCTCTAATCTCTCTGATTTTATCCTCATGGTCTCTTCGCGAGATATACGTAGGAGGGAGCAATATACTGCTTGACTCTTCGGTGAAGGTATGTCCTCGGAGCTTTAACAAAAGCCCGTACCGAGCTACTGAGCGTCTCTCCTGCAGAGTCTTCCACTGGAGTTTATCTATCATCTCCGTAACGCTTTCGCGATTACTAAATGATCCTGTAACGAAGCGCGCTCTTCTCCGTTGGATCTTCTCTATCTCTTCTATCAACCCTATCTGGTGCGGAGCCCACACTGCTGAGCAGTATTCAAGCAGTGGGCGAACAAGCGTACTGTAACCTACTTCCTTTGTTGTCGGATTGCATTTCCTTAGGATTCTTCCAATGAATCTCAGTCTGGCATCTGCTTTACCGACGATCAACTTTATATGATCATTCCATTTTAAATCACTCCTAATGCGTACTCCCAGATAATTTATGGAATTAACTGCTTCCAGTTGCTGACCTGCTATTTTGTAGCTAAATGATAAGGGACCTATCTTTCTATGTATTCGCATCACATTACACTTGTCTACATTGAGATTCAATTGCCATTCTGTGCACCAAGCGTCAATTCGCTGCAGATCCTCCTGCATTTCATTTCAGTACAATTTTCCATTGTTGCAACCTCTCGATACACCACAGCATCATCTGCAAAAAGCCTCAGTGAACTTCCGATGTCATCCACCAGGTCATTTATGTATATTGTGAATAGCAACGGTCCTATGACACTCCCCTGCGGCACACCTGAAATCACTCTTACTTCGGAAGACTTCTCTCCATTGAGAATAACATGCTGCGTTCTGTTATCTATGAACTCCTAAATCCAATCACACAATTGATCTGATAGTCCGTATGCTCTTACTTTGTTCATTAAACGAATGTGGGGAACTGTATCTAACGCCTTGCGGAAGTCAAGAAACACGGCATCTACCTGTGAACCCGTGTCTCTAGCCCTCTGAGTCTCGTGGACGAATAGCGCTAGCTGGGTTTCACACGACCGTCTCTTTCGAAACCCATGCTGATTCCTACCGAGTGGATTTATAATCTTCAGAAAAGTAGTTGTACTCGAACATAATACGTGTTCCAAAATTCTACAACTGATCGACGTTAGAGATATAGGTCTATAGTTCTGCACATCTGTTCGACGTCCCTTTTTGAAAACGGGGATGACCTGTGCCCTTTTCCAATCCCTTGGAACGCTTCGCTCTTCTAGAGACCTACGGTACACCGCTGCTAGAAGGGGGGGGGGGGGGGGGGGGCAAGTTCCTTCGCGTACTCTGTGTAAAATCGAACAGGTATCCCATCAGGACCAGCGGCCTTTCCTCTTTTGAGCGATTTTAATTGCTTCTCTATCCCTCTGTCGTCTATTTCGATATCTACCATTTTGTCAACTGCGCGTCAATCTAGAGAAGGAAGCACAGTGCAGTCTTCCTCTGTGAAACAGCTTTGGAAGAAGACATTTAGTATTTCGGCCTTTAGTCTGTCATCCTCTGTTTCAGTACCATTTTGGTCACAGAGTGTCTGGACATTTTGTTTTGATCCACCTACCGCTTTGACATAGGACCAAAACTTCTTAGGATTTCCTGCCAAGTCAGTACATAGAACTTTACTTTCGAATTCATTGAAAGCCTCTCGCTTATCCCTCCTCACACTACATTTCGCTTCGCGTAATTTTTGTTTGTGTGCAAGGCTTTGGCTATGTTTATGTTTGCTGTGAAGTTCCCTTTGCTTCCGCAGCAGTTTTCTAACTCGGTTGTTGTACTACGGTGGCTCTTTTCCATCTCTTACGATCTTGCTTGGCACATACTCAACTAACGCATATTGTACGATGGTTTTGAACTTTGTCCACTGATCCTCAACACTATCTGTACTTGAGACAAAACTTTTGTGTTAAGCCATCAAGTACTCTGAAATCTGCTTTTTGTCACTTTTGCTAAACAGAAAAATCTTCCTACCTTTTTTAATATTTCTATTTACGGCTGAAATCACCGATGCAGTAATCGTTTTATGATCGCTGATTCCATGTTCTGAATTAACTGATTCAAATACACTCCTGGAAATGGAAAAAAGAACACATTGACACCGGTGTGTCAGACGCAGCATACTTGCTCCGGACACTGCGACAGGGCTGTACAAGCAATGATCACACGCACGGCACAGCGGACACACCAAGAACCGCGGTGTTGGCCGTCGAATGGCGCTAGCTGCATCTTGACAGCGTTCAATGCAGTTGCCTGTGGAGCAGCAGCAGCGCGATGGAAGCCCTGCGCGGCGCTCGCTCGCTTATATACAAGTCCGAACACGCGTGACCTTGAGTCGGACTAGGCGCTCGCGTCCGCTGTGCGCTAAGTCCGCCGGCGGCGCGCTGCCAAGATTGCGTAAGCTGTTCGGCGAGTTGCGTCAGCCGTACAGAAGATATCGCCGCCGTTCCAAACAGACAGTCTACAAGACCATCGAGAACATCGAATTTTCTACAACAGCTGGTTTAGTTTAGATATAAATGGTATGTGCGAAAAGCAATAATGTCTCTGTCGACAAAACTTTCAAGTCCGGGAACATTTGGTACTCCTGTACCACCACGCCAAGATGCCGTACAGAAGATACCGCCGCCGTTCTAAACAGACAGTCTACAAGACCATCGAGAACATCGAATTTGCTACAACAGCTGGAGACAAGAAGAATCGTATTCCAGTCAAGTCCGTCGCTGCTCAAGCCCTGCTGGACGGCCCATCTGTTTTCTGCAGTTGCAAACTTAATTTTAGTTTAGATATAAATGATTCATTTGGTCATGGTAACGGATGGTTTACCGTAGCCATTGTTCGTGGTGGTACAGGAGTACCAAATGTTCCCGGACTTGAAAGTTTTGTCGACAGAGACATTATTGCTTTTCGCACATACCATATGGCTGAACTGGCAGTTCCTACAGACTCTGATACTTTCTGTTTATTTGTAATTTTTAAGTCTTCTACCTTATAGCTGCTACCAGGTATATCCCCATGTGATACTGTTTCAGTTTTTATAAATTTAATTTTTATTATTTGACAATACGTCCCATGTAAAGCCTCAATAAATGAAGAATCTATTAACATATCTTGGTCCTTAGCTAACAGATGGTATTTGTACGAAGATAAGTCAATCTTTGCATCCCTCTCTCTATGAAAATCAACCCCAAAACTGCAGCATGTAATCAATTTACCTATGAGAGGGAATGGGATTCAGTTTCTCCCATTCCCAGTGCTACCTTTATCCACGCTTGTCACTTTACAGGTTGTAACTGATGCGAAAAGCACCAACAACTCGACATTTCTGTGCTGGATACTGAGGGAATTCAGTACTATTATTTGGTGAAATAAGTCCTGGGGAATCAGACAGACAGCTTCACGTGTATTGAAAACGTCAACTGTAGGGAATATTGCCCACCACTGCTTTGATACTTACTTGCTCAATATTTTTGGGTTTGTCTACAATGTTATTATATCCTTCCAATAATTCTTGTCTCATATTGGCATTGCCAAAGATGAAGCTCTTTTGGAATTTCGCACTCACTACATTCCTCGGCCACATATGAGGGCAAGACATGGCCTACCTTAGCTTGTCCAGTTAGTGACCTGAGGATGTGACTCCTCAGCCACTTCAATTATGTTCATGGGCTCACTGGGAGTTCTCCGGTACTGATTGTAATTGTTGATCGTTACTGGCTTATTAACCAGGTGGACATTACTATTATTATTGTTGTTGCATCGTGGACTCCCTCCAGAAAGACCGCAGTTTTGATCATAATTATCATTGTTACTACAGCTGTACCATGAACCGCCCCCAGTTTTGCGATATCGTGGTTAAAAAATATTGTCGGGTCTACGTCTTTTACTAAGGTTCCCTGGATAAATCGAGGGAGATTTGAATTTTGTCACCATTCACACTGGGGAAAGGTTGTCTATCTTGATTTTCACGTGTTGGATGTGGAACATTTTTGTAATCTGAACCATTTCGAACATCTTTGATATCTACATTATACCCATCAAGGCAGTCAAGCACAGAAAGAAAATGTTTCACAATCGCTGCGGGTACATTGATGAGCTTTCCTTGATATAAAAGGTGGATTAGTTTTTGGTATCCTATAAAACATCTCGTTGTGAACTGGGTTCACTCCAGTACATTATCTTATTGAGATACTTCTCCAAATATTTACGCAAATTACCATTCTTGCTATTGTACCTCTCAGGATTGAACACCCGTTGACGCAATCGTTCCTGAATACCTTTCGACCGGCACTTAACAAAAAACCTTGCTCTAACTGTTCAGATGTTTTGCTGTATTCAGTAGCTTCAGTTCCCAGAGCGTGCAATCACCTTGAGAAAGTCGTTCCACCTGTTGTATTTTCTGTCGCTCTGACCATGAATTTGGTAAAATAACTCTAAACGATCGTATGAACGCTGCAGACTGTAAATTACATTTTGAGGTATGAAAATTCGTGTTTGCCGAATCTTTAAAAGAGTAGACAGTGTTTGCTCTGCCCACATTCAATATGCAGAAAGCGAGCACCAGATTTTATTCGTCTGCTGTTCCCCTTGGGTACGCTCACTCGGTATCACACCATCATTTAAATTCCCCGTTCTGTTTGCTGAACTGGGACTGTCATTACCTATTTCTCTAACACCAAATAATTTCTTTTGTAAATTATCGGATTGAGTATTAACTCTATCTCTCCATTCCGCTATCTTTTTATTTAAAGTTCCCCTAATATGATTGAGATCCTCCCTGAATGACTTCTGTGTTTCTGTCTGTTCTACGGGTATCTCATCAACCGAATTGCGTGCACCTTACTTTACCTCTCAAACAACTACCTCGTTGAGTTGTTCTGCTTCAAGAATTCATTAAATTTTTGTTCTTGATTAGCAGAAAGCCGTTCTAGCATGTCGCTATATCCCTGAATATTAGTTTTTATCGATTGTTGTTCGGTTTGTATAACACTCACCTCTTTTATGACTGTTTCCCGAACTTCACGGTACGCACCTTGGAAATTCCACATATCAGTTTCTACTGCATGTTGCCTGACCATGAGCCTGAGCAGTTCTGACGGTGACGGGTTCATTTGGGCTGACATAGTCTGTTGTTCCTTGTCAATTTCCGCTAACTGAGATGCCATGTCTGTCCGCGCGGCTGTTAATGGGGCAAGTTCAGAAGGTACATGTTAAGCAACCTGGTTATTTGCAAGTTCGGTTAGCTCATTTTTTGTTTCAATTGAGAATCCAAAACATGTGGAGGTATCAGTTTCAAAATGTTCCAACTGCTTTCTACTTTAATTTCTGAAATGATTCGACTGCCGGCTGCGGTGGCCGAGCGGTTCTAGGCCCTTCAGTCCGGAACCGCGCGACTGCTACGGTCGCAGCTTCGAATCTTGCCTCGGGTATGGTTGTGTGTAACGTCCTTAGGTTAGTTAGGTTTAAGTAGTTCTAAGTTCTAGGGGACTGATGACCTCAGATGTTAAGTCCCATAGTGCTCAGAGCCATTTGAACCACATTTTTTATTCAGCTTACTTTCATTGGGAAATGATCCAGCTGTTGTCTTATCTGGTGTGACTGCTGCCTAATCTGATGCAACTGTTGTCCCGTCATTCCTATTAGAATTACCAAAGGAGAATACTGTTCGGTGTTCGAAGTATCTTCAGGTAAAATCAGAACTGAGATTTGCTTTTGCTGTTGCAACGTGATCGCTATCTGCGAGTGATTTACATCCATCCACAGTAACATCCATGTTATCATTCCTAACATTCGTGAATCCGCTATCTGTTGCGTCAAGATATCAGAATTCGACACTTGAAAAATCACTGCTATTAACTGCCTGTGCATCCTTACCGTACACATAAACACAATATCAGTACACAAATATTTATTACTACAGGTTACGTGATTGGAATGTCAACAATTTCACACACGTTTTCTCCACTATTAACATGTAAATCAACAACCTAAATATTCTCTCTAGCTGGACACTGCAATAATATCTCTGATCACTCTCCACACATTACTATTTCTATCATATTGTGGAAAGCAGATATATCAATTTTGAAACATTAAAATTTCGTACACAGTCACTGTGAGCACTGACAAATTATTTTCCTAACGCTTTCTCCTGACGAGAAAAGCAAAGAAAAACCAGACGAGAAGTTATTCTTAGCATCGCGTCGTGCCGCGACGTTTTAGCCAGATAAATTTTCTGCCTGAGACACTCTTAACAGTCGTCCAAAATAATCCAGTTGCTCAGCTTTTTATTGTCTCTCACTTCTTGCAACGATACTGTGAATCATTTCCCGATAATGGTTACAGCTGCAGAGCATGAAAAATGGGAGTAAGTTTTAGTACAAAGACAAGATAAAATTTTATAGACGCTTAATTACATAAGGTTACCTATGTGAATCGAGTTCCACACTGGGCGCCTCTTGTACGTTCCCAGAAGGCGGAGACTAGGGAAACAAACTTTTATTTAAGTAACGTTTGAATATGTATTTAAAATATGGGGGAGGGGGGCGGAAAAGTTGTAATTAGCAGTAATGTTACGTAAGTTCAATTTATCTAATTCGGCTTCAGTTAGTCAAAGAATAGCTAAAATTTAAAATGATTCCTCAACTGATTATTTTCATTGGAAGTTAGAATGAAAACTCTGTCTTGTATTTATCCACCTATGCCTACCCAGGCGTAAAATACATACTTGACAGTATGTCAATAATTGACTACTTGCGGGATATTTAAACTGCCGCGCTGTATGAATATTGATTTAGAAAAGATCTCATTATTACCTGCTGCATAAAAAGTAAAGTTACTGTTGTTGAAACAGTAGGTTAACTTTCTGTGCAGCAGCTAATAATCAGATCTAAGCAGATTTACGCTTTAAGAAGATCCGATCTGTGGCTGTCGCCGTCTGACCAAATGTTTTAGTCAACGTAATGCTAGCAAATACTGATGAGCTGCAAAGAGATTCTTGTTTAAGAAGAGGATGCTGTGTCACACTCCTTGGAATAAAACAAATTATATTATGAAATAATTATTTTTCCAATAATGAAATTATACTATTGGATGAAAGCAGACGCTTACATACTTGGCTCAAGATACCGAAGGGAAAAATTCAATGGTCGGTAGACGCTTTTTATCATCCATCAAAGATATTATGGAGTTCACGCTTTGATACTACATCAGTTACATTCTTCCTTTGATGTTCATAGAACTACAATCCATGTTTGGGAAAAATGATAAAATTAATAATTATCATTGTCCATTACAGTATTCAAAACCATGATTTTGCAGAGAAATTTCTAAGTCCATCTGGGGGCGTTACAATGTGGTGCTACAAACTGGTATGATAAAAAAAATTTATTTTCTCCACTGAATAGGCGAGAAAACAAATATAAGGAAAACACTGACAAGAAGAAGGGATAGGGTGGTAGAACTTGTGTTAAGACATCAAGGAGTAAGTAGAAGGAACTGCAGAGGGTAAATGATGAAAAATATTATTTTAAAGGCAAGAAAACATTTTATTAACTTTATAATTATACACTGGATACGAAAAAAACACATTTACTGAAAAAAAGCACGGAAGTTACACTAAAGCAAAGAATAAACATGTTGACAGCAGGGTCATGGAGCAGCACATAAACATAGACCTCAAGGATTTTTTTCTTTTCTTTTAACACTTCCTCCAAAAGGAAAAAATCATGAAATTATTGCTTTACTTTCTGCAACTGACTTGTCCATGACACTGCACCACCTGAGTACTTTGCAAGAATTCCAGTTGTTGAGCGCCTTGTCCGGTTATCACCTGCGAAATCTGCTTCAGCGTAGATCTTTAACTCTTCTTCGGTTTTGCAATACTTCGGCATTCTTCGGACGGTCAACCTGCACCCAGATATTGTTTTTCTTTAGTGATTGAGGTTCTTCACTGATAGCTTGCATTCATTCTTCCTCCTCGTTTGACCGCAATATTTCTGAAAAACAGTTTGGATCTTTGTGTTCAAGTGAATCAACTTTTGTTGCCATACAAAATTCACTATTTTCCATCCAGGTTGGTTTCCTTCGTTGTCTATTATTCTTCTGTTTCTCTTCATTAGAAGATTCAGCAGCTTTTGCTTTTAGAAATTCTGTTAATTCTTTATTTTCATCAGATTCACTCGACGCTTGACTTTCTCTATAATCGAGAGTGCCAATTTTTTCTTTAGTTTGAGTTCCTCCAGAAGTGTACAGCCTAGGAGATTTACATTGGTCATCTTTAGATAAATTCGGATCATTAATTCTTCCTGAGGGACTTTAAATTCAACATGATCACTATGTAAATCACAAACAATTTCTGGCTTAAATTTCACATCGTGACTCAACACCACTTTTCTTTTAGATGGAATCCAAACTCTAAACCCATCCTTGTCATTAATATATCCAACAAGTCGTCCAAACACTGCCTTATCATCAAACTTGGAACGGAATTGTTTGTTAATGTGAACATAGCAGCCTGTGCCAAAATTCTGAGATGATCAATTCGTCCTACTGGTCGATTAAACCATAGTTCATAAGGGGTTTTATTTTCAACTGAAGATTTTCCAGTACGATTTATTAGGTATACTGCTGTGTTACTTGCCTCTGCCCACAACCCTTTAGCTAATGTACTCTGATTTGGCATTGACCGGGCAGCTTCAACAATGATCCTATTTTCCCGTTCAGACACACCATTTTGTTCGGGAGTGTAAGGAGGAGGAATCAGAAGCTCTATTCCCCTGTCTGCAAGCAGTTCACTGACATTCTTATTGTTAAATTATTTGCCACCATCACATCTAAATTGTTTGACAACATGTCCGTTACTTCGTGCTTCATTTAAAAACTGCTTAGTACAGTACACAATTCTCTTTTGTGTCTTACAAAGAAAATTCGACGAAATTTACTCAGATCGTCTTTGAAACATACATAATAATGCTTACCTTCAAAAGATTTCGTGCTCATTGGTCCATTAACATCCGCGGGGATTAATTCACCAGTACTGGTAGAGCGGATTGTTCGTGTTTTGAATGGCAGCCTATGCATCTTTCCAACCACATGGCCGTCACAAAATTCACTCTTGGCATCTTCCACATTAATGTTCATTTCTTTTAAAATATTCTTCACATGTTGCTTATTTTGATGACCAAACCTTTCATGGTACATTTGCAATGTTTCGGATGAAGTCATCAAGTTCACATGATTCATGTTTGCACTTCTAACAACACGCATGTTCAACACGTGAAGTCCATTTTTCACATAACCTGTCATAACAATATTGCCATTGGCTTGTTTTCAAACACAGACATTATTATAACTAAAATTAGTACTGTAGCCTCTGCAGGCAATGGCTCTCACAAAGAACAGATTAGCACTTGCATCAGGGACGTACAAAACATTGTCCATTCTAGCATTGTACCATTTATTGTTTCGTCGAATTTGAATTTAAACTGTTCCTGGTCAATTTTGACGTCTTGTTTTCCCAATGTAATTACTTGAGGAGCATCAAATTCACTATACGAAACAAAATACTGTTTGTTGGTAGTGATATGATTTGTAGCGCCACTGTCGCAATACCATTAATTTGGGTCACTGTGATTACTGGTACACACACGCATAGCGTATGAAGTAAATGCAGCGTGTTCACCTTCTCGCTTCTTCTCTTTTCTTTTATTGCTGTCACGAGTGTTCTGTGGACACTCTGCTGCCCAGTGACCTAATTATTTGCATATATTACATGGAAACTTCTGTTTTAGTTGTGACTTCGTCATCTTTACTTGCAGATTACTTGTTTACCGTTTTCTTGTTTTAGAAAAGACGAAAGCTCCACTTCCATTAATGCCTTGTTCACGCAGTTCAGTAGTACAGAGTTTTTCAATTAATAAATTCAAGCTTTGCTTTTCTGTCGGTATCGTATGCCAGAGATCCTTAAAAATGTCGTGTAGACAAAATTCGACCATTTAAGATTCTTTCAGATAGCGTATTTCTTCATGTTTTAATAATTCATCGTTCAGGTCCACAAATAACTTTTGCAGTTTGGCCACATGTGCACTAATATCTTCCGTTTTATCACGTTTAACACGAAAAAAGATTTCAATCAACATATTCAAACGCAGAGTACTGCTACGTTCAAATCGGGCCCGTAACTTGTCCCAGATTTCTTTAGGATTCTTGTACGTTAAGACGAGTTCTGCAACAGGTTTCCTTAGCGCACTTGCTATAAGACTTACTGCCTTTGCGTCGTCCTTGTGCCATTCCAAATATGATTCTTTTTGTGCACTTGTCGCATCTTGCGGCAACTCTACACGTTCACACGTACCATTAATAATATCTTCTAGTCCATATGAACGCAGCACCATAGAAATATGCCATTTCCATTTCGCCCAGTCCGCAGGTCCTTCAAGCTTATCAATGCTGACCTTATAATCGCCGCTAGCAATCTTGTTTCTTTACAGACATAGGCTCATTTCAAATATTGTTTTAATTAAACTATGTTGTTTGCCTTTACACGTGTACTGGGCCCATAACCTGACGAAGAATATTATTTGAAAGGCAAGAAAACATTTTATTAACTTTATAATTACACTCTGGATACGAAAAAAACACATTTACTGAAAAAAACACAGAAGTTACACTAAAGCAAAGAATAAACATTTTGACAGCAGAGTCATGGAGCAGCACATAAACATAGACTTCGAGGAATTTTTTTTCTTTTCTTTTAACAGTAAAGACTGTAGAGGCTGACCGAGATTGGAATGCATCCGGCCAATAATTTAGGATGTAATTTGCAATTGGCGCTTTGAGATGAAACGGATGGCACAGGAGAGGAATTTGTGGCGCGCAGCAACAAAGCAGCCACATGACTAATGACTCAAAATAAATAAATAAATAAAATAAAACAAAAAATAATCCAATTAGAAAGTGTGGGGAGGTCATGCTGTACTACAAACGGAAGTTGCGATGTTAGAAAACTGTAAAATCTCCATTTGGTTTTTCTCGTTTAGTTATTTCATGGTTTCGGTAAAGCGCTCAAGGCAAATATCGGGATGATTTCTTTTAACAGGCTTGGCTGATATTGCCCCCCCCCCCCCCCCTCACCCTCCTTTCTCCCTACTCGAAATTGTGCTCCATCTTTAATGACATCATCGATTTGACCTAAACCTAAAATGATCTGCTCAATCTTCCGCTTATTTCATTCCCTCATGAATTTTATCGCTAGTTTAATATTGCTCTGGATTTCAAGCCAATTTCGATCAGAGTTTAGAACTCATTATTCCACCTTAAAAATTGGTGTTTCTCTAAGGTAACAAATTTTATATGTGTATTTGTTTGCTTGCACTACAGAGATGGTAATTAATTTCTCCGTGGTATGTTTTTCTGCATCTGAATGGGTCTTAAAGGAATTTCCCTTCTTATTTTTTCTTTCCGTTCGTCCATACTCTGTTCTGATCAGCATTTTTCAAGCGTGAGGTATCAAGTTTGTCGCTAAGACGTTTTTTATTTCACACCATTGCGTTTCCTCATAACAATAGCTTCATTGCCCACACTTGCTTGAATACGAGCCACAACCGATCTCTCACATGACACACCTATCAGTACCATCGAAACATCCAAATCCGGTCCACACATTACTGCAACACACAAATCTCTCCTTCCACACCTCAGTATAACGTATAATCACCTCACTTGTCCACATCATGGAAAGCTTTTAGTGAAGTTCTTATGGGTTACATTACCAGTACTGATACACAAAGGAGGTAATAACTATGTAATGCTTCTGGTATACTTTACATACAACCAAAAAAGTCTTTGGATTTTCTGCCAGTTTTTGAAACAATATTTCATTATGGAAAATTGTTAAAGGCATCTCGCACTGAACTTTCCAGTGTTTAGAGCTTCTGTAAACTTTCGTGAATCATAGAGAGGGGTGTGTTCTTATAAAACTGGTACGCTTTTATCGTTGTTACTGCAACACTGTCCTGGCCTGTTTTATGTGCCATGAGGGATCTGTCTTGTCTCTTATTAATTTACTTCGTATAAAACTCTCGACTGCTGTCAATACTATTTCTTTGAAGCTGAACCCATATTTGTTGAAACTTACATAATTAGTGTGGAAGAACTAGTGACTGACTCTGGGGAAAGCACCAATTTGTCTCTATTTGGTGGATTTGGATAGTTCAGTATTCCTTCTCGATACCACTACCTACTGTTCATTAATTCCTTTTTCCGTCATGTGGCTCTCTAGTTGCTCAGAACTATTTGTCGTTAGCAGGCCTCGTGAGTCATTGCAACTGTTTACACTTTGTCTCTACTCCTAAACTAATAGGTCAGTGTAATTTAGGAGACAGCTTCGAGAATAATGCTGGACGATGTTTCACGCCTACCACTGACTATAAAAATTTGTTTTCGCCAACAAATCTACAGATGATTGAAGTTCCCATCAACGACAATACCGTGAAGCAGTTATCTACGGGAAATGAGGCTTAAATATCCCCTGAACTTTCCAGCGACTTTTTGTCTGAGTCAGGGAATCGGAAAAAGAAACTAATAATTTATTTCGGTTGTCGAGTATAGCCTTTACCCGTAATAACTCACAAGGGGACTACACGACAATCGAGTTTTTGTAATTTTTTGTATTTATGGTACAAGAAGTACAGAAATCAAATGCATCTCTCCCAAAGCAGTTCGATGCAGCTCTCAGAGTACTCGAGGAAATCGACTCTGAAGTTTTCCGACCACTTTTATTATGCTAAACTAAGGTGGTGTTCTTTTGACAAGCAGAGTAGAGTGCTCATCTGATGTGTGGGCGGCCTGGTGCCGAATCCTGGCAGAATTAAATATTTAAAGTAACATGTTAAGTCCCATAGTGCTCAGAACCATTTGAACCATACTACGTTAATTGGACACAATTTGGCACGATATCGGTCAGGAGGACATCCAACATCTTTATCAATCAGTGCCAAGTGCTTACATAAGAGCCACAGATAAGCCAACACGTTAATGACTTACTCAATTTGTGAAGCTCTTTGTTTTGAGTAAATAATCTAATATATCTGAAACTGTAATCAGTTGTTTGTCTCTATCACATTAAGATAATTCGTTCTTGGTGAAACTACTTTCTTTGTCTTAGAGTGTAATGTGCGCTTCAGGGGAATGTTTGTAGAACATGGACTTTTCTTTAGGCTCTAAGCACTATGGGACTTAACATCTATGGTCATCAGTCCCCTAGAGCTTAGAATTACTTAAACCTAACTAACCGAAGGACATCACACAACACCCAGTCATCACGAGGCAGAGAAGATCCCTGACCCCGCCGGGAATCGAACCCGGGAACCCGGGCGCGGAAAGCGAGAACGCTACCGCACGACCACGAGCTGCGTACATGGACTTTTCTTTAAAATTTTTATTACACCTGGATCGAACACAGCCTCCCGACACATCGAGGAAGCATTTTGTCGCAGAATCACATTGCTAGTCGAAAATTATGTGCGTTATTTTGGTGTGCTACACATGTTTGGAAAACTTCAAAGTTGATTTTCCCGATAGTTTCCTCCGTTCTGAACAATAAATGTAAAAATTATTAAAATGCGATTTCTGTGTGGCCCCCTTGTCAAAGCAACTACCTCCTTCAATTGCACAGTCACATAAACTTCAAATACGCCACTACCACCTGAATTCAGTCTGTCATTTCTGTACACAATTGGGTGCGTGTAGAAAACAGCAGTTAAATTGTCATCAGCATTTGCAAGTTTTTCAGTACCTATGACGATTTTGACGCTGTACCCCTGTTTGAACTTTCCCAACATGCCCTAACCTAAAAAACTCCCAGCCCACTCTACAAAGCTACCTTGATTCTGCTATGCACTTCTGATCTGTTAAGCACATCCCAACACCACTCCAATCTGTGACATTAATCAAGTAATCTACAGCATATACAGTCGCAAAAACCGTCTGAGATCCGATTTAGTCTCAGCAAACTGACGGGTCTCTTTTGTCGTGATCGACTTCTGCAGTTGGGGTATGCGCTATTTTCTTATGTGAAAAGGTAGGGAATGTGGGGCAGGCGTACAGGAGCCATGTCCACACTTTTCTGCGTTTTGGAAATATACATTTCTCTAGGTCTGTAGGTTGACAAGGGTAGAGAAAAGAACTGGGACCTTTATAGACGGAATCTATTACTAAGGGTTGGCAACCCCCACAGCCACAAGATAACACCGAAACCGGTGCCGTGACAAGAAAACGGTATAATTTCCCGTAAACATCCAAACACTCGGGTTTTGATGGAGGACATGAAGAGGGACTCCGGGTAGTTGGCGTCAGGTAGAAATGTGGATCAGTAAGGGAGCATGCCGAGATAGTCGACACATCTGCCATAAACACTGCGTCCGGATGGCGTAGTGGGTAATGCAACTGTTTAGGAAGCAGGAGATACTGGGTTTGAGGCCTGGTCCGTGTGCTGCCCCTGAGTAAAAATTCGCTTATATTTTATCAGCACAAGATGTACGTAGCCTCAAAATACGCAAAGTGGTTGGATAATAAATATATAGATTTTACTTGTTAAAAGGAATTCTGTTATATGTGATAGGGAGAACGACAAAGAGGTGGGCTTGGCTGCCGATCGCGGTACAACAGCGACCTGGCGTCTAAAGAAAACAGAATACAGAAGGCCAAAGAACAGTTAATCATTTAAAACAACAACGATGTAAGAGAATAAGAATTTTAATAGTATGTCCGAAGTAGGTCTGAAGTAGACACAGAGATCGTCGTTTCTTCATGGTTAGGACACTAGTTCGGCGTTTGACGCTTAATTAATATTATATCTTGCAGTAGAAGAATTTATGATTTGACTTATGTATTTACATCGATACGTAAAGAAAGGAAAATTAGCAAGATAATATTGGATTCTATCCTGATTGGAAAGTTTGAAATTTGTCATCACTTACGTAAGGCTCATGTTTTCGTTTAATTCTGAAGAAGATATGTCTGCTTTCACTTAAGGTGACTGAACAACCATATAAAGTTCGTTGTAAAAAAAGGGAATAATTCTCTGTCGGAGATTGTTCTTATGTTGATTGTAATGGGAAGTTTTGAAGCTACATGCTTCCAAATGGTTTATAAAGTAAGGACTGAGCTGTCCTAGAAAGTTGTACAGAGGTTCAGTGTACTATCTGAAGTTAATTCCAGAATAAATTTTGTTTGGGTTGAAAAGTGATGCAGGTGATTTTGGTTGAATTTCCGTTGTCTTCGGGGTAGTAGCTCTATATTGTAAAATACGCGAACCCATCAATTGATGAGAAAGTGACGACAAGCATAAGTGAAGCCTCGATTTATTTTGATGCTAGATGTCGGTATATGTATGGTATATTTGTTGGTGGTAGTGACTACTATCCCCTGTGGAAAGTGTAAACGATTGTGTGATTAAATGCTGGTCATTTCACAAAAAGAATTTATACTATTGTAATAGTTGTTCTTCCCATTTCATACTGAAATAAGCAATTGTGAGTTCAATAACTGTGAGCACTTACGGTGATGACATTACTGTTGGATAGTAAGTAAAGTGAACAGTTACCGGACAGACAAAAAAAAAGTTCTCATTCTACATTGCTGGAAAAAAGATATTTTAAAAAGGGTTAGTAACCAAGAATGTCAAATGCCTGAAGAGGTTGAGTCTTGTACATCATTTCATACAGGGGCAAAAGTGGCGGTGGAGCTTAGTGATTTGTTTTTCTTTATTTTTGATTTATTATTCAATACCGAAAATAGGGATTTTTAAAAAATCAATTTCCAGCAAAAGATTATATAACAACTGAAATTGTTGAAACATAAAAGACTGAAATATTCTGTAACATTCCTTAAGGACAATAAATTAACGTTCAGAGTTAAATTAAAATCAAAGTTCCACTGGTGTCCGAACTTACTGAGTAGTTATTTAATACTACTATATTCTTGTGTCAATGTCTCTGAGCATTTTAAATGCACAAATAATAATACAAATACTTCTGAAGAGTAATATTAAGTAACGTTTTTCTCTAAAGTGAAAAGAAAAGCATAAGTTTGATTTTAGACAGTTACGATATAAAGTTTAAGCTGTCAGAGAGGTTAACTGTCTCCGGTAGGAAAGATATATTTTATCACATCGAAACAATACGCAAACAGTAGTCATTTGTCTATCAGATCAGATGATCTCAAATAGGCTTTCTTGTGTCGTTAATTTTCTTTAACGATGGTTTAAGAATCTGATGGAAATAACGATTTATTTTATTATCTAAAGAAATACCTTTTTATGTTAATCCTCTTCAAATACAGGGCACAGACATAGGATTGTTTTATCGTAACAAACTATATTGGCATTTACTTGAGCGAAAGTTATAACTAGGGCAGTAATTTGTGAATTTGTGATTTGCCGGCTTGGAATTACAACGTTGTGAGTTTTTATTTGGGTGTTGAATTGAGGTGGAGCTGGGCATCTTCTGAGAAGAAAAATAAACTATTGATCCATTGTGTCGGTGTCAGATTAATTATGTTGCATATAAGATACGCGTACAGGTTGCCTACTCTTTTCAACACTAACGGCCTAAATAAAACTGTGGTGTTACACTACTGAAGGAAGTTGTTGTTACCAAAGTATAGGCCCAACTAACATACATTAGTTTAGAGGATCCATCTCTAAAGATTCTCTGTAGCTTACTTAAAAGTTTTCTTATATATTGTGGATTGATTTACGATATTGATCTTGAGAGGTCACAACTGTACATCAATATATCTTAACACCGCTCATCGTTTCTACAGATTTCACAACTAAGAAAGTAGATTGTATTATGTTGTGATTGCCTATTGACATTATTCTTTGAAAATCTGTTTGATACGCTAGTCGGGTTGTGTCGTCAATTTATGGTGTTATACCCTGTCAGTATCTTCTCTTGATATCTTCACCGGATTCGTCAGATAAGTCAGTCAGGCAACCACAGCTCAGCAGTGGTGTACTGTTTTCCTCAAAATTGATGTTGTACTTTAAAGCGATTATCTATTGCCATCGTCTTTGGGATCTTCTGTTGAACACTGGCCGGTAATAACGTTTCTTCAGGGGTAGCAGTTCATCCGGTAAATATTTTCACTCGTCGCTGGTAATTCCGCATACTGTCCTTACGCGGCTGATATCATAACTTCGCAATTCTTCCATCATTTTACAATTTCAGTGAGATATCTAAGTGGCTAGACAATTTTTATAGCAATATTACGCTGGACAGCTAGAGAAGACGGACGCAGTATATTTTTCGTTTTTTGGGAACCCAATGTAGCACCTCTCCCTGGAGAGGCCATGATGGCTTCTCTTTTCCCTCGTTGATCGTTGCCGTAGGGAGCTTGGGGGACCAGTCTGAATACTGTGTAGTGTCCAAAATCGACTCCCTTCTTAGTATCACAAGTTGTGTTGCCAACCCTGAAGCTTAACTTCTCACTCCTTTTTAACGCTGCAAAATGGCTCCCTGACGAAACTCTGATCGTCTTCTGAAGAATCACAAACCATATTCCGGAGCCCGGGAGGCTAGTCATATGGGCATCGTGTTTCGCTGCAGTCCCGCTGCCTCTGATTGGCCGGGCAATAGGAGCGTCAATTCTCGCGACCCAATGCTCCCAGATACCCTTTGGAGAAGTGGAACCTCAGTCATTTCTGTTCTGTTCCTGCTCGCTGGTGGAGGACTGAGGTCGCGATTTTGATTTCGCTAAGCATGTGTGTACCCAGTGAATGCCCACTTAGTTGGCAATAATGCACTTTGAGCACTAGGGATTCGTTAGTGACAGAGCGCTATTTTCTTTTCGTTTCTCATAAATTTTGTTTCGTAAATTCGATAGTTCGTGAGTAATGTTGGATTTAGCATCTGATCTTTGTGCATTACGAGCGCGAGGTCAGCTATGGATCATATCAGAGTAAAGGTTGTGGTCCTCAAAGTTGCAGAATCGCCTTCAGCATCTCTTGTTTAGTCTTTTTGTTGAGATACGCGTGTGAATTTAAGTTTCTAGATTGTAACTTCCCGAACTAGACTCATGGTCCTTTCTGCTAGAACACGTGACGACTAGGAGAGCGGTTGGTCTTGCATACTGCTAGTTCCAAAGCAACTTCTTAGCCTTGCAGTAATTTTATTTTATTTTTCTTCCCTTAAACGAGTATTGCTATGACGGATATTCCCGTGAGTTACCTGGTTTTCGGTTGTAGACCACTTTGGCACTTCCTGATTCTGGTATTTATCCCTTGCTCTGTTTAGTCTACGGTAGTGGCGAGTGCATTATGGAAATTCCACTCCTTTATACAAATGATAGCGCAGTATTTGCTTACAACGATCAGAGCCCCTGTTCATCTTTCCGTCACACCTCTTTCTTCGCTATTGTGGAGAGGGAAGACTGCTGGATCAAGCTTTCCTTCCTCCCGCAAAATTATGTTCAATAGCATCTGTATGAGCGAAAATAACGACATTATTTTCTTTGTATTTATGCAAGTTCTCCCTTACGTCTTTTTTATAATAAAGATGTCATACTAAAGTCTATCTGTATTCATCACTTCAATGAAACTTCACTCCGACATAATAGCAGCTGCCGCCCGCGATGGCCGTGCGGTTCTAGGCCCTGCAGTCCGGAACCGCGGGACTGCTGCGGTCGCAGGTTCGAATCCTGCCTCGGGCATGGATGTGTGTGATGTCCTTAGGTTAGTTAGGGTTAAGTAGTTCTAAGTTCTAGGGGACTGATGACCACAAATGTTAAGTCCCATAGTGCTTAGAGCCATTTGAACCAACCATAAGAGCAGCTTGTAACCCCTGCTCTCTTAATCCTTATCACCAGCAAATTATCTATCAATAAATGCTTTGCTTTGTCGGCCTCCGTAATGTCCTGCCGATCTCACACTTCCCTTTGTTGGGGCTGAGTTTGTTTTCACAGAGCCGTTGCGACCATTGTACTTACGGAACCGCTGATAACTAAATCAAAGTCTTCCCTTCCGATTAAGGGAAAAGACATGGCGCACTGAGAGTCACGAACTAAATTCCTCTTGTCGTGGTGCAAATTGGTTGCCTTATCCTGAATAGGTGACAGAGAGTTTGAATTAAGTACCTATGGCTATTCACTGAATTTATTTGTGGACAAGTCGTTTTCCAATTCCCATAGAAAAGGCCTTGAAACAAACAAGACACCGCTTTTAATTGTCCATACACTTGCCATAAACACTGTGTCCAGATGGCGTAATGGTTAACGCAACCGCCTAATAAACGCAGTCGGCTCTCAGCCGTGTTGTGAAGAGGACGTGCGTGGGGTCCTGTGCGGCGTTCCGCGAGGGCCGTTGTTTACTCGCGCTGGTATTGGTGTTGTACTGTCAACAAATCACCTCGAACGACGATGGCGGCACGACTAAATTTAATGTTCGATGCTCAGTACTCACGGCCCAAGGCATACGAAGTACAGCGTTTTCTGCCTCAAGTAAAGCACGTCGATCCACATGAACTTCTCGGACTACATCTTTCGTTCGTATCCAGTACAATTTACCTGAAATTTTTCGACGAATCCGCGTGCGAACCGTTTATCCGTCGTTCAGTAAATGGATATCATTTCCACCACTCGAACGCCAACGTGGGTGTAGTGACTGTCGAGCGTGCAGGAGTCGGCGTTCGGACTATACGAATCTTCGAGCTGCCACTTGAAGTTCCGCCCACGCTTGACGTGAGCGTGGTGCCGCCTGACGGGGAAGTAGTAAGTCACGTGGAAGAAAAGTAGCATACGTTTGAGACGTATCCTGTTCTGAACGGAGTGCGGCAGGTGCGAATTGAAATGCGCAAACATATCCCGTGCTACGTGACCATTGATGGCTGTCGAGCGATCGTCATTTATGACGGTCAACAGCGGTCTTGTTCACGGTGCGGGCAGGAAGGCCATGTTCGCTCCGAATGCCTGCAGACACGCCTGGTCCAGCTACCACATGCACACACGACTCCTACAGCGCAACCGACGACGCTGCCTGTTACGAGTACATACGTTGAAGCACTGGCGAACATGACGGTCGCGGACGTTGTTCCATTATCGACCCCCCCCCCCCCCCCCCCGCCCCTCCGGGCCCAGTTTCCGAACCCACGAGGACGCAGTCTGCTTCGGAGCCGCCGACGTGCTCTACAGCGGCGACCACGTCTGCACTCCAGCCGTGTGAGGAAGGAGAGAATCACCAAATCGATTTCGGCTCCGACACGGAGATGCAGGAGGTGCTAACTGTTTGTCGTGATCCACAGGATGCGGACACGCGTTCACGCAAGCGGAACTTGCCCAAGTGACGAAAGAAGAGGAGGCTGTCCGTGAGAAATGCTCCGCGTGATAGCGACACGTTGTAGGATGATGAGGAAAATCCCTCTGCGGCCCGGGCTGTGGATCTCATTCCAACAGTTCCTGGTTCGTCGAAGGACAAAGACAAGCTGACTGTACTCAAACCACCGACGAGCCCCATGGCGATTTCGCAGCTCCGTCGCCTAACGTGGCACACCTCCAGCCTGGTCATTTGGCGTCCGAGATGGAGACAGATAGAATAATGTCAGACTCGAGCGACAAACTGATACCCGCCGTCGGAGAATCTTGGGACGGACATATTGTCTCTGCCGATCAGGGACATTTATGGTGCGGTTACCAGGGACGGTCAGACGGGCGACGTTATCGTGCTATCCAATGACACAGGTGTATCGGATAGGTACAGTCAATGTCAACGGCATTAGTTCCACGATCAGAATCAAGCTGCTAAATGACATGATTCGGACAGCGATCTTTGTGTTTCTTCAAGAGGTGAGGCCTGATCTGCGTCTGGATGTTTATGGATACACGTGTTACGTCAACACAACTACCAACGGTGTTAATGGTACGGCCATACTACTAAGCGATGGCATAGAATCAATGAATATTCAATATTTGCCATCAGCACGAGGCGTTGCGCTCACCTTTGACGCAGTCAACCTCGTCAATCTGTATGCCCCGTCCGGTACTGTGAAGCATCGAGCGCGAACGCTCTATTACAGTACTAAGGTAGCTCCGCTGTTCCAAGGCTCTACAGAGCACTTAATGTTGGGCAGGGACTTCAACAGCATTTTACGCCCTAAGAGTCAGATCCCTCACCATGTCCCATGTCCAGCCCTTCATGCTATGGTCTGGGACATCGCTTTGCGTGGTATATGGTCACTACTCCACCGTGACAGACACGGATATAAAATTTCACCAGCCACTCGGCCAGCAGCTTGGACAGGATTTACGTTTCCCGAGGTCTTCAGGCATCGGCTGTCGGTCCCGAGCTTTGGTCCTCTGCATTCACCGACCACCAGGCCTTCATCTGCGCTATGGCTCTGCCACGACAACAGACGACCCACTGTAAGGACCTTTTTGCGGGAAGAGGCTTGCCATATAGCCGTCACTGATACCTGGCACCAATGTGAGCGACGACGTCATACCTATGATTATCTGACACGATGATGGACACAATGCGCCAAACAAGCTATTCGCCGCACGCTCATGGCCTATGGATGAGACAGGGTGCTTTGGCCCCAATCGACCTCTGGGTTTTACTATACGACCTTGCAAGAACTAGCGTCGCAACAACCTTCGCCAGAGCGCCAAACGGATGTCCACTGGACACAGGCACGGCTTCTGCAGATCAATGCTGACAGATTGGACAGCACGCGAGTTCGAACGAGACTGCAAGATTCCATCCCAGAGGAACGTGCCTCTCTCTATCACATCGTCAGAGAACGGAGACACCATAAGAGGCGACTCATCACGGCAGTAGTGGACGGGCAACGGTAAACGCGCAGAGACAGACGTCATCTCCAGTGCCCTCACAGATTATTATCGCACTCTCTATATGGCAGGTCAACGGCTAGTAAATGACGTTGCGGACGTCCTGCACGGCCTGCCACTTTCGCGTAGGGCACAAGGCGACTTCACATTCTCGGAGGTCCTCACGTGGGAAATAAAGTGCATAGCCTTGTCGTGGGGCAAAAGAAACAAATCCCCTGGACCTGATAGTCTTCCGCTTGAATTTTGTAGCACCTTTCCTGACATGATGGGGAAGTTTGGCAGCACATGTGCTGCGTACTCTTTGATCCAGTCTTTCCCGCCTCCCCCCCCCCCTTTCCAGAATTTTTGGAGGGAATGATCATACCAGTGCCAAAACCAAACGGAGGTGTGCAGACCGGAAGACTTCTGGCGGCTGACATTAGTGAATTCGGATTACAAGCTGTTCGCCAGGATACTTCGTGTTCGTCTTCTTGTTACTGTCAAAGATGCCATTCAAGCCGACCAAACATGCCTGGAAGGTGGTAGTAAGATACACACAGCGTTAAGCACTTATAGAGACGTGGTGGCGCTCATATCGGCGTGCCACTTAGAAGGCGCTCTCGTGGAAGTTCACCTAGACCACTCGTTTGACCGAGTTGAGCACCATTTCTTGCAGGCCGTCTTAAAGAAGATATGCCTGTCCCCAATATCGGCAGGTGTCGCTCTCCGTCTCATCCACGAAGTCCCTTCCACAGTCCTGACCGTGGCTACCGCTCGTCATCAGTCACTAGTGAGCGCTTAGTGCGACAAGGATGCCCTCTGTCAGCCTTTCTCTTCGCCGTCGCCCTCGAGCCATCACTATATAATCTATGGTGTCGTTTGGGCGGCATTCACCTCCGCAAACTGCATTTTAAATGTCCTTCTTACGTGGACGATGTAGTTTTCTAGGCGAGGTCGGCATAAGATATATGTACGGCAATCGCTTGGCTTCAGCGATACGGCGAGGTGGTTGGGAGCCGTATCAAGCTGCAGAAGTCACAGTACATGGATGTGGGCAGGGAACTGAATATGAGTGAGCCAGTGCCCTTTATCAAGGTCCCAGCAATGAAATGTTAGGGAGTGACCTTCCATGGGAACGTGCAGAGTACTGCAACAGCTACATATTGCAAACTACTTAATGTGACCCTCGCGCAGGTTCGCCTCCACACCTTTCAAAATCTTGACTTGATCATGTGTGTAGATTTTGTCAATGTCTACCTCGCTCCGAAACTTAATCACTACACACGCGTTCTCCCAATGGCCGCTACAGTAGCTGCGAAGTTCCAGGCGGCCTTAGCTCATTTCGTCAGCTGTGGTAGGGTGTTCAGACCTGCTGTGAGACACTATTGTTGTTCACACTTGAGGCGGCATTGGAATGATAAACGTGCACAGTAGGGCTCGCGCTTCTGCCGACGATGCATCGCCTACGTACTTCGGACGAGGACAGCCCTGCGCCTGCTACACGGACGTCTGAGTCACAGCTCTTGTACAAGATAAGTAATTTAAGTAGTAATAAACTGTTTTTTAACACTTTAAACTAATTTATTACGTTAATTATAGTGCTCTGCAAGCATACCATTAAAGGTTTTTGTCTTACTCGCGTATTTTCACAGTAATCACGTAAAGTTCATTTTGTTTACATATCGCGGCCAGGCCGAACTTTTGAGTTTTCAGATTAAACTTCATACCGCAATCTTAAGTGCATTTACTGATAGTTTAGTGTGCTAAATACGTTTGCTGCCCATTTATATCTGTAGAGTATCGTCATCTCTTAAGTAATTTCCAGTAAAAAACTTCTGAACCACTGTTTACATAGTCGCGAGTAGGCCTAATTTTTCGTACACGTATTTTCATTGTTTTCCGGTAACTTAATTGTCTTTCTGTCACTAAAGTAGATTTGTACCATGAGTGTAAAGTGCCTGACGTGCCGTAGGATCGTTAGCTCCGGGGTCTGGTGTGATGGATGTAGTAACTTTTTTCATTGGTGCGACTGTAGTGGCGTGGGAATTGGGAAAATGAGCGAGACTCATCAGTGGTTCTGTAGGCTATGCAGTAGAGATAGGAAGATTGTGGAACAGGAGGGGAAAATTGCTGCCCTTCAGGCTGAGTTAGATGAGGCTAGGCGAGAACTGGGCAGGTTAAGGGGGGAGAAGGGTAAACAGGGGTGGGAAGTGGCAACAGGCATGAGGAACAGGCCAAGAAATTCTTCTGACCGCTTTGTTATTAATGTACAAAATAGGTTTGACCTGTTGCCTCAGTCAGAAACTGATGAGCCTCTCACAGAAGTAGATGTACACAGGGCTCAACAAGCTTTCAGCAGCAAATTGATTAAGAATGTAGGGAAGTCTGCAAAGAGAAAGAAAGTCTTGTTGCTAGGTAGTTCGCATGCTAGGGGTGTGGGCCAACTTCTGCAGGATGAATTAGGGTTGGATTACCAGGTCACAAGTTTTTTCAAACCTAGTGCTGAACTTGGGCAGGTTACAGAGGATTTAGGTTCACTATGTAAAGGTTTTACTAAGGAAGACACCGTGGTTATTGTGGGTGGGCCGGGCAACAGTATTGACAGAGATCCGGGGTACAGCATAGAGTGTGACCTGGCAAATATTGCATCGGCATCGAATCATACCAGTGTTGGGTTTGTGTCGGTTCTGGAGCGCCACGACCGACCTCATTTGACCTCTTCTGTCAGGAGAGTTAATTTGGAGTTGGAACGGCTACTTGGATCTGATGCGGGGTCACACATTGGTGTGGTTCGTGTTGATTCACTCTGTAGGTGGGACTATACTAGACATGGCCTACACCTCAACAGGAAAGGGAAGGGTAAACTGGCTGGGCTGATAGCAGGAAATTTAAAGGGGGGAGGAACTACATCTCATGGTGGAAACTCTTTTTTAGTGTAAGATCAGTGTCCAGTGGGAAACTCAGCCATGCAAGTACTAAAGATGTCAAAAAAGTTCAAGATAGTTGCAAAAGTAAAATGAAAAATGTTAGTATATTTCATCAAAATATTGGGGGATTGAACAATAAAATTGATGAGCTTCTGCTTTGTTTAGAAGATATAGAAACTGAGAATGTAATAGATGTACTATGCCTGTCTGAGCATCACATTGTCACTGATATGCAAAAGGTTAGCATCAATGGGTACAAATTAGCTGCACATGTAAGTAGAGATAATATGATGAGAGGAGGAGTTGCCATATATGTCAAAAGATTCCACAGTGCAAAAAATTTAGAAACTAAAAAATTTTGTGTAGAGCAACATATGGAAGCATGTGCCACTGAACTTAAACTAAAGGATGGCACTTTCATAATTGTAACAGTGTATAGGTCCCCCTCAGGGAATTTCCAGCTATTTCTGGAAAACTTGGATGCTTTGTTGTGCTATCTGTCAGACAGGGGGAAGCAAATTATCATTTGTGGGGATTTCAATGTTGATTCCCTGAAAGAGTGTAATAGGAAGAATGACCTTTTAGTATTACTCAGTTCTTTCAATTTGAGCTCCGTCATTGATTTTCCTACTCGGATAACAAAGAACAGCAGTACATTGATAGATAACTTTTTTATAGACCAAGATAAGTTTAAGGACATAAATGCTTATCCTGTTGAGAATGGTCTTTCAGATCATAGTGCACAGCTTGTTACAGTACATGACATAGCTCCATGCAGTATAATAAATCAGACTTTCAAAGCAGTGCGTTCAATTAACAATATAAATATTGCAAACTTTAGGGAAAGCCTACAGCAGCTAGACTGGGATGAAGTGTATAAGGAACCCGATGCAAACTTGAAATATAACTTATTTCACAATACATTTTTAAGGGTATTTGAAAATTGTTTTCCCAAGAAAATAGTTAAACATAATTCCAAGAAAACATATAAAAAACCTTGGCTAACTAAAGGAATAAGAATATCTTGCAACCTTAAAAGAGAACTGTATCTAACAGCAAGATGGAGTACTGACCCCGAAATTGTTCAATATTATAAAAACTATTGTGCGGTACTAAGAAAAGTTATTAAAAAGTCCAGAAGCATGTGTATCATGTCTGAGATCAGTAACTCTGATAATAAAATTAAAGCAATTTGGAATATTATTGAAAGGGAAACAGGGCAACCAAGAGCACAGGAAGACTTTAGTGCAATAAAATTGAATGACAAGTGCACTAACAAACAATCAGAAATTGAAAATATTTTGAATAATCATTTTTTAAATGTTGTGGAGAAAATAGGATCTAGATCTTCACTAGAAGAGGCAAGGCTATTAATAGAAGAGGCCATACCTGCACAGTTTGAAACAGCTGTAATTCCACCAACCTCTCCCTCTGAAATCAGTAAAATAATAAACTCACTGAAAAGTAAAAGCTCTTACGGAATTGATGGCATTTCCAGCAAAGTACTTAAAGCTTGTTCCCCACAGATAAGTAGAATTCTCAGCCACGTATGTAATAGCTCTTTGGAGCAGGGTGTTTTCCCTGATAGACTGAAATATGCCATTGTAAAACCATTGCATAAAAAGGGGGATATGTCGGATGTCAACAACTACCGCCCAATCTCTCTTCTGACAGCTCTATCAAAAATTTTTGAGAAAGTAATGTATTCAAGAGTAGCCTCCCATATTTGTAAAAATAAAGTACTAACAAAATGTCAGTTTGGTTTTCAGAAAGGCTTTTCAACAGAAAATGCTATATATGCTTTCACTGATCAAATATTAAATGCTCTGAATAACCGGACATCACCCATTGGTATTTTTTGTGATCTCTCAAAGGCCTTTGATTGTGTAAATCATGGAATTCTTTTAGATAAGCTAAATCATTATGGTTTGAGTGGGGCAGTGCACAAATGGTTTAATTCATACTTAACTGGAAGAATGCAGAAAGTTGAAATAAGTGGTTCGTGTAATGTTAAAACAGCTGATTCCTCAAACTGGGGTGCTATCAAGCACGGGGTCCCACAGGGTTCGGTCTTAGGTCCTTTACTGTTCTTGATATACATTAATGACTTACCATTCCACATTGATGAAGATGCAAAGTTAGTTCTTTTTGCTGATGATACAAGTATAGTAATAACATCCAAAAACCAAGAACTAAGTGATGTAATTGTAAATGATGTTTTTCACAAAATTATTAAGTGGTTCTCAGCAAACGGACTCTCTTTAAATTTTGATAAAACACAGTATATACAGTTCCGTACAGTAAATGGCAAAACTCCAGTAATAAATATAGAATTTGAACAGAAGTCTGTAGCTAAGGTAGAATTTTCAAAATTTTTAGGTGTGTCCATTGATGAGAGGTTAAACTGGAAGCAACACATTGATGGTCTGCTGAAACGTCTGAGTTCAGCTACGTATGCTATTAGGGTTATTGCAAATTTTGGTGATAAGAATCTCAGTAAATTAGCTTACTATGCCTACTTTCATTCACTGCTTTCGTATGGCATCATATTCTGGGGTAATTCATCGTTGAGTAGAAAAGTATTCATTGCACAAAAACGTGTAATCAGAATAATTGCTGGAGCCCACCCACGGTCATCCTGCAGACATCTATTTAAGGATCTAGGGATCCTCACAGTAACCTCACAGTATATATATTCCCTTATGAAATTTGTTGATAATAATCCAACCCAATTCAAAAGTAATAGCAGTGTGCATACCTATAACACCAGGAGAAAGGATGATCTTCACTATGCAGGGTTAAATCTGACTTTGGCACAGAAAGGGGTAAATTATGCTGCCACAAAAGTCTTTGGGCACCTACCAAACAGCATCAAAAGCCTGACAGATAGCCAACTAACATTTAAAAATAAATTAAAAGAATTTCTAGATGACAACTCCTTCTACTCATTGGCTGAATTTTTAGATATAAAGTAAGTAAAAAAAAAAAAAAAAAACTTAATCATTAGTGTCATGCAATATTTTGTGTAATGTAATTTCTTGTACAGACATCTTTTATTAACCTGACACGTTCCACATCATTACGAAGTGTCGTATTCATGATCTATGGAACAAGTATTAATCTAATCTAATCTAATCTAATCTAATGTCATTGGTTCGTTGATTGAGTGGGTGGTGTCTCAGTCCCTCCGGCCGCCGATTCCTGTTGGACATACCGCACAGCCACTGTGCCACGTTCGCACCTATCTGGTCAACATGAGTTATGTGTTGAATGTCCTACGAATCAACCGCGCTCCTAGAACCAAGGACTTCTGGTGCTACTTTGAGCGGACACAGCCTGCTACTGTGATTGAATGCCGACATCCAACGGTTGGCTGGAAGCGTGTGTGAAGTAACAAACATTCGCCTTTCCTTCCCACCGCGGTGATGGAGCTGTGGTATTTGATAACGTTTATACACAATACATTTTGCCAAGGACCCTTTCTGCCCCAGATGCGCCGCTGTAAACACCGGAATGCACCGGTTCGTTTGTGATACGGCTGCCGACTGCTAGCTCCTCAAACGTGGCAGTCCGTAGAGCCATCCCGACCTCAGTTATTATCCTGCTACTTGTCATAACGCTACGGTTTGGTTTAAGGGTATCGCATAGTCATACCTTTTTAGTGAGGGCGTTGCAGGATTGCTAGATTTTGGCACTATTTAACGAACAACTACACGGTTTTAAGGCGCAAGGCGTCGTATTGTTCGCTCTTTGCGCATTACTTGGGGTCGTTGTTTACGCGACTTCAAACCATTGGGGTATACCGGGTGCGAGAAGAGATTGATGATAAAGCACACGATGGACTGATAAGAGACGCCAACGGTAATTTGAGTGTTTCACCCTGGCTGAAAGTAAAAGACGACCTGAACATCCCTTCGTCTGGCTGGTTTGGATATCCCCGAGAGAAGATAGAGAAAAGGAAACATAACAATAAAAAATGAAACAAATAAAATATAATAAAAGTATTGTACCCTTTCCTTTAGCCTTTTCTTTTCATAACAAAACGATCAAAGGCGTAATTAATTTCTGTTCATGGTTGTAGCCTGAAGTGGTGGAAAACAACCGTCCTAGTTAGCTTTTATGATGTAAGTGGTGGTGGCAACACTCATTTACTGTATATAGAATCATATATTATTCTATTTTTCGTTTCCCTTAGCCCTGGTAGCTCTGTGTGTCTCGCCTGCTGCTTTCCCTTAATAATTAGCGTTATTGGGCTATTTAAATTAAAAATAGTGATTCGTACTTAGTATTGCAATCATTAATTTATTAATAATGGTTAATTAATTAATACTAGTAATTATACATGGCTTCATCGTATATATGGCTTCTATCCTAGATACCTCCAGCAGTGAAATATGGAGAGTGGCGTGAAGATGATACGGGTCTTGCCTTAATTGCAGTTCGAAATGGTGATATGGGCATCAATGCGGCCGCCAGAACTTACAGCGTGCCGCGAGCAAATTTACAAAGGCGTTCAGCAGGGAAAACGTATTTGACTGTAGAGAGAAAAAAAGTTATTGGGAATACCCTCCTGAACTGCACGTGGCAGCGGAGAAGAAATTAGGTGCGCACATCCAGGAGCTAAAGGAATTCATGTGTGGCGTTTCGCTAAAAGAACTGCGTTCACTAGCTTTCGAGACAGTGGAGAGGAACGAGATTGCACGGAGGAAAGAGCATCGCCGGGAAAATATAGTTTTGCTCATGTATGAGTCGGCGCCTGGAGCTTAGTTTATGTCGGCGAAATCGACTTCGTTTGCTCGAGCAAACGGCTTTATTAAAAAGAGCGTTAGACACCTCTTGGATATACCAGTTAACACTATTGATGAAAACCCGCTCGACACAATACGATTATTCAAGATAGTGGAGACAGGTTTATCAACGGCTCAGAAGAAACCATGAAAGATGCTTGCCCACAAAGGTAAAAGGGCTGTTGGGTCAATAGCCAGTGGCGAAAGATGGAACTCTACTCATTCAGTTTGCTGCACAAGTGTAGCTGACTTTAATGTCCCACTTTAAATTGTTCACAAACATTCACGTTCAGTAGAAGAGTTATAAGATAGAGCTCCACCATGAATCACTTTTGCCAACAATCCAGAAAGTGGTTATATATCAATAACGATATATTTTTATGGTGGTTAAGGCATTTCATCAATACCGTTCATCTCACACGGAAGAGAGAAGGTCAGTATTGCTTCTACTTGATGGCCATTCAACTCACTCCCGATGCCTTTGATACCGATCGAAAAAGTGAAATCAACCTAGTGTCACTGCCAGGCCGTACTATCCACAAGTTACAAAAATTGGTCGTTTCGTTTTTTACGCCTGTGAGTAGTTACTTCATTGCAGAGATGAAGAAGTTTCTCAGAAAAAACGTAGCTCTTCAATAAAGGATATGGACAGGCTGCAATAATAGGGACTGCAGTGAATGACTTTTCAAAATGTAAATACGAACGCTTTTTCAAGACTGCCATTCGGAGTCGTGATGCAGTCTGAAATGGATGATGTCATTTCAAGAGAAGCACATGTCAATGAGCTAAATCTGGAACCACTTAGGCCTCGACCCAATAGTCTCGACTCATCATCTGGGGTCAAGATAGGCCCGAATCTCTTCCAGTAGGTGCAGCAACATTAGCATTATAAGTTTTCATGAATGAAATCTCCCACACTGGACAAACTCGTTCGAAGAATAATCTTGAATAATGCTCAGAAAACCTTATTTATCACAAGCAGTCCATACAAACAGAGACAGCAAGAAGCGGAAAACAAAAATAGGGTGGAAAGGAAAAAACTAAATAGATCTAAAAAGGAAGTGAGCTAGAGTTCAATTCTCGTTTCCGTCAGATGTTTCAGAGAAGTCTGAGTCTGGATCCTGGAAGGAGTCATGGTTTTAACGCATCTGTTGCAGCGACATAAAACAAGAGATGATTCAGTGTTTGTTATGTAAAGAGTGGGCTGATGGAAATCGTGCTGGCGTTAGACAAAGGACAAAAATGTTCTGTTGTGGAAACTGTAACTAAAGTCTGTGTGAAGAATGTCAAGAAGTGTAGGCCTATCTCAGTTTCGTTTTGTCTAATCCTAATAGTTTGTAATAAACAGCCAAATGTTTCTTTTTCACTTTTTTCCCTTGAAAGGCGACGTTTCTACTTTTGGCCTCCATGGGTTCCACTACTTGTGGTTTGCTTTCAGGTGCCAAAAAAACCTTCTAAAATTAAAAAAAAATCCGATGCATTAATATTTATTTGTATGTGTGTAATGTTTAGTAGCTATTACAGTATACATCATTAGTGGAAAATGCCTGGCCTGATGAAGGACACCAATGCTCTCGATTGGACCGATGACACACTTTTTATTTCTAAAATATTTTATTAGCATTGAATATTGACTTCTGTGTGCACTGTAGTGAAATACAAAAGATAATGCTCAAGTTACACTGAAAATAAAATATCTGTTACAAGAGCCCAGGATTTTATTACATATTTTATTACACAATTCCAATACACTGTCACTCCTGGGATATGATTTCGCCTACCAAGGCCGTACTAAGTTAGAGTTCCAGATACGACATTCATATGTAATCGCAATCACTCTTAATAGGCACCGTATGGTTTAAACCCTGACCTGTTACTGGAAGAATACACACAGAAAGTATGTGCATTGCATGCTCGCTCCGTACTCTCCAAACGGATGGCTTCGAACTTCCACTTTCAGGTTACGATCAGTGCAGTATGCTACGCAAATAGGCGTTATTCACAAAAAAGGGTCACAGTTCACACAGCAAGTTCACAGTTCGCACATTCATCTTTGCTGTTTGTCCGTAAACATTTTCTGACCACATTCTTTTTAAGTTAAAGATCGCCCAAAATTAACACATCTCTTCAGAGCTCTGTGCTAACACGTCCAACCGTAATGATGTTCCATCCCTGCATCCTCCCTGACTCCAGCACAGACTGCCTCTGGCCATACAAAATGCACACGAAAACGCTCTCTACCTATTGGCTTCGATCGATCACAGCCATTCAGTTTACTCTTCTGATTCTCACTATCTCGGGTCTTCTACCTTGCACCAATCACATTATCAACATTTCTTTAAATCAATTTATTAAATAATTACTTTTGCAAAATTAATTCCTTCGTTATCATAGCTGAACTACCGCTGTTAGCTATTGACACACGAAAATACAGAGTTTTGTTCTGTTTGGTCTATGGCATGTACTGCATTTAATTTTACAACCGTATACATAATATTTCATTGACTGTACGGCAGTGACAAATGGAGAGTCCACGTGAAGTGGCAGTCGAGAGTGAGGCCTAGGTATTTTAGGGTGAGAGTGAGGTGAATAGGACAACCATAAATGGTTAGGTAGAAATCATGGAGACAGAAGGAGCGAGTGGTGTGGCCTATGATGATAACCTGGGTCTGAACCACTGGTTGCATTAAGTGGTGAATTGGTCAATATGGGTTTGGAGGGTACATTGGGACTGTTGAAGGACAGGATAAAGAGCCAGAAAGGTGGTGTCATCAGCAAATTGAAGGAGATGAATAGGTGGGGGGAGGGGGCGGGGGCAGGTGGGCATATCAGCAGTCCACAGGAAGTAGAGGAGAGGGGAAGGGATGGAGCCTTGGGAAATAGAAAGTACAGGAGCTGGAATTGAGGATAGTGACATAGGAAGGACGATGGGAGAGGAAGGAAGCCACGAGACAGACGAAATTGATAGGGAGAGCATATATCTGGAGTTTGAAGAGGGGCGTGGGATGCCAAACACGGTCGCAGGCTCTCTGGAGTTGAGGGTAACAAAGATAGCGGAGTGATGGGAGTTAATTTGGAGGGAAAGAAGACTGGTAAGGTTAAGAACCTGGTCGTCAGCTGAGAAGGAGGGCCAGAAACCACACTGGGTAAGGGGAAGGAGGTGGTGCAGGTTAAGGTGGATATGAATACCGTGGGAAAGGACGGATTCGAAGACCCTACTGAACATGGAGGTGAGGCAGATGACATGATAAGAAGAGGTGTCAGAGGGGGGTTTATTACATTTAGGGAACAGCAGGACATGGTAAATCTTCCACAGGTCAGGGTAGATGCCAGTGGAGAGGAAGATGTTGTACAGTGTATCAAGGATAGCCAGGAAGGGTGTGGGTATTCCTTGAGGTAACAGCAGATGACACTGTCATGACCAGGGGTAGTGTTGCGTTTGGAGTGGGGGATGACTGGGATGCCGTGTGCAATGATGGTTGTGTTTACGTTTGAGGAGGGTAATTGATTCAAGTGCCAGAAACTGGAAGCGAGCAGTGGGGCAGAAGTATCAGTGCATTCAAGGATGGTGGGAAAGAGGGAGTAATCAAATGAGGATCGTCAGGAGTGGAGAAGATCTCGGTTAGGTGGGAAGCAGAATGGTTAGCCATACTGAGATTGTCAGGGAAGGGGCAGTTGTCATGGAGAAGAGGGTAATGCAGAGTGGTATGGCTACCAGTAAGGCGGTGCAAGGCTGACCAGTACTTCCAGGAGTTGAGAGGGAGGGTGGAGTTGAGGCTTTTACATGTCTGGCGCCAGTGCCGGCGTTTCTTTGCTTTAAGGAGGTTCTGCATGTGTCGTTGTAATTTCCAGCGGTGGAGGAGTATATCCCAGTCACAGGTGCGGAGGAAAGAGCGGTAGAGCCTCCGGGACTCACGAAGAAGGAGAATGGCCCATGAGGAAACTGTAGTGTGGTGAGGGTGGATGAGTTTGGTAGGAGCCTGAGCCTACACAGCGTCATCTATGGTCTTCTGGAGGAAGGAAGAGGCATGGGTGATGTCAGCAGGATGGTGAAAGGAAAGGGGGTGCCTTTCAGTCTGTGAGGCAATGGAGTCAAGGTAGGTATCTCAATCGGTGCAGTGGTAGTCATGGATGGACTTCGGGGGGCGCGTGGAGGGCCGCAGTGGAGGAGATGATGGTGAGAAGGATGAGGAGGTAGTCACTACCAACGGGATTAAGGATATCCACGGCGATACTTTCTCTTTTCTTTGTTTTCCATTTAAGCAGACTCAGCAACCACAAAGCATGGCTGGGTACAGCTCGTTCTTCAACGTGTAAAGTACACTCCCTAACTTTACCAATGACGTTTTACATAGGAACATAAAAGGAGCACACGTTCTCCTCAGAGTGAAATCGGTACTGGTATGAACGCTGAGTGCAAGGTGAGCTGAGGTTTGGCCGTCGAACTGTGCAGGGTACCGCTTCACGCGCGGCGACCAGCGCCTGCAGACGCTGCTCAATCTAGTAGAGACTCGTTCGCGCGCCTTCGACATGGCTGGAGGCAAACTCAGCGCCATGCCGTGGCTGCGATTCATCCAGCCCGAGGCAACGGGATACAACGCACTCATCAAGTTCAACGAGATGGCGCGCGCATATTTTATGGTAAGCACTACAAGTCAATGCTCACTAAATTTAAGTACACATATGCACTACTGGTTTCAGCAGAAAGATTTCTCAGCCTGATAGCGAAAGATAGTATTTGTAAGTTAAAAATAACTTATTATTTCGAGGTAGTTCCTATTGAGGTCTCTACACTTTGTCGCTCAGTGTTCCAATCAGTATATACCGACATAATCACCATTTCTGTCGATGCATTTTGTTTTTAGACGCTGTGACAGTTTTTTTTATGCCCATGTCATACCAGCTCGCCGCCATGCTCTTCAGAAAGCTATGAACCTTTCCTTTCACCTCGTTGTCGGAGCTGAATTGCTGGGACCACAATTAACGGTGACAGGTACTGTGAGTCTCTGAAAAAACTCAAACGGGCAATTCGGAACCGGAGAACACAAATGTTGAGCAAGGGCGTACACATTCTCCATGACAACGCTCGCCCAAACATCGCTCGGCAAACCGTTGCTCTCCTGCAACAATTTCAGCGGAACATAGTCACCCATCACTCTACAGTCCTGACTTGGCGCCCAGTGACTATCACTTGTTCCCTAGGTTAAAAGAACATTTGGCCGGAAAGCGAGTCATAACTTTCTGAACAGTATCGCGGCGAGCTCGTATGACATGAACATACAAAAACTGCCACAGTGTCTACAAAATTGCATCGACAGAAATGGTTATTATGTCTAACATAGCTAAATGTTCAAGCTGTAAACTGATGTAAACTATTGTAGAAATAAACAGGTCTATGCACTTATAAAAAATAGGAGACTCTACTTTTGGGATTACCCTCGTATGAGGCACTAGAGAATGTAATCTGAGGAGAAAGAAACTACTGGCACTTACAATCGGTCAGTTTTCGCAGTGTCGAAATACCTTTGCATACAAGTTCACTGACGTCGAGCTTTTTTCTGTAAGCCTGCTACATTTTGTACCAAGAGAGGAAACCCTCTGTTGCCAGCTTTGAACAGGAAGCACACAGGCTATCTGCAGTACAAAAGTTGCTTATTTTTTGACAATATTTTCATGTGGTAGCAGTGCTTCACAAATATACAAGGGTGCAACCGGTATATTTCTACTGGTGACTGAGTGCGGCGTACTGAACAATATTACATCAGTATTTACGTGAGTTACAGAATAATAATTATAGCTATTACAAGCTATAATTATAGCTATTACAAGCTGTATGTTTTTAGGTTGGTTAGTACCTCCAAATATGTGTGGCAAGATGAAGCCATTAATGTTTACTTTGTTTACTGTTGAAATGTGGACACGTTGACGGAAAACAGTTAGTCTATACTGACAGCCGTAGTCTGCATAGTGGTCTAGTAATGACTCTGCAGAAAACATCTGGCCCTAGAGTTTGTGAGATGTTTTTTGGATGACTGTTCGATACAGAGAAAAAACAATAAACAGACTGATTCGTGTACATGTGAAGGCACCACACGTAAAAATATTTGCACTTATACCCTTACACCTACTTTACATTTAATGTATACATCTATATATGCGTCGCTAGTAGCAGCAAAATTCATGAAACCTACAAATGCAATGTCGACAGAAGACCTTACATTTTAAAAAATAGGAGATTTTTGTGTGATGTGCCAGGAGTGTCCTATGGAGCACTGTCACCTCTTTTTTCAAAGTTGAGATTACTGAAAATCGTTAATCTGTGTCTGTATGTTTGCGGAGCTTACATCAAGGGCTATAACGAACAACGTGTAGTCTGGGAATAAATTCGCCATTATGATTCCAGAAATAAAGCAAATCTGGATATACCAAAATACAGGTTAGAAAGTACGAGAAACTCATAAAATAAATCTGCGAAGAATCTTGAATAAATTGTCAGTGCCTATTCGGTCTCAGCCTATAATAATTTTTATGCAACCAAACAATCAGTTTTATAATTTGAAATAGTCTTCCTAATATCCCACATAATCACATTAGGTTTTAAGAACTTTATTGCAATTACTGAATTTGTCTATAACAAAAGTACTTATTGACTTAATTAATAGTAATACTAACTGCTAACGATTTAGAATTTTTCCATGCAACATTGTGACACTTGATGTAGGCGCTGCGAGCTCCATATATATATTGTGTGTGCTTGCGTTTTAGTGTGCAAGTTTGTTTACATATTTTTGTCGTGGAAATACTGGAAATTACACCAATAAGGTATTATCTTTTTATAAATAATACAGGTCATTCGTATACTTCTGAATACGGCGCAAAATTAAGGCCATTCGGATACTTTGAACAAGTGGCTACATATTGGTTGGCTGTTCCTTTTTAATGGCTGTGACTGGCTCTTTCATCTTAATGAATGATAAAATAATGGGCTGCTTAGTTTTTGTGGCCTGTAAAATACTAGGCTGTAATTGCCTGTTCGTTTTATTTTAAACAACATTTTCTTTTATTATCTCTCTTATTCTTATTGATCTGGATATACTTTTAGGTTACAATTTCTTCTCAGTGTTATAACAAAAACCTTTTTCTTTTTCAGACACTAATCGATGACCATAAGGCAACATATACGCCAGGGAAAAAGAGAGATCTCATAGATGCATTTGTCTATGAAATGGCGAAAGCAGAAGAGGAGCAAAATAACAATACAACTTTTACTGGTGAGTGATAACTTTCCTGCGATATGAGATTTGTGTTGTACTGTAATAAAAGAGGGCTGAGTGGATACAAAGTTGTATCCAGTCTTTCACCACCGTGCTGCATGACACGCAGTGCTTTCGGACTTTTCGCCTATGCCCTCAGGCGCCCGAGAGGTAGTCAAGTAGTATTGATACTTGCCGCCTCCTGGAATCTAGCGACAGACTTTTAATTCATTACGCATTTCTAGAAATGACTGCTATTGCATTACTCCTCAGATTTAGCTCTGCTGCGGCGAGAAATGCTGTAGCTGTACCAATCTCTGGTGACTTTGATTTCTTTGGTTGTCACACTCTTGACGGAAAGTTACGTCGTTTCCCCATTCCCGTGACGATGGTTGCGGCCATGTCCTGCGGTAAAAGGAAACGGGATCATTGGCCGAACATTACTGGAATACAGACCACTGTCACTTCACCATATAGCCCGTTACCGAGATGCACAAAAAGGGTCGAACCAGCATCCTCGTGCATAGAGGCCAATTACATGTCTCAGCACACTCCTCTCCTCCGTACAACGGTAAAACATAAACACCTGGCAGACATGCGTCTCCACAGCACAAGCTACTCGTCGTACTGGTATACCTTTTTGCGGCCACGAGTGACGTCTGGGCCCGAATTCTGAGACTACATTCAGTTTAACACGTCAGAGCGATTGCAAAAGATTCTGAAGATCGTGGACGTGAAACTCTGAAAGTGTGACTGTTTATGCTACGTCTATGGGCCTGAAAGAGAAATAATCCTGTGTGAGCAGTAACCTGATACACAGATTCGTCAGCAAAAATTCTTCATTGTACCAAAATAAGATTGTCTGCATTATAACGCAAGGATTTCGTGTACAATTCATTCGTGACATTACAGTTGCAACTGAATTGTTCTACAGCAGTGAAAAAGACGAGCTCGTGTATTGACACTACCGGTCTAACTTTCATGTTAAACTGCACTTGGTTAGGACTGCCTTATGCTGTCACACAGTCCAAAAAACAAGGTTCTTTGATGAAACAGAATCATACACACATAGGAAAGACAGAAGAGTTGCTATGTTTTCAAGTTTTCACTTTCAGCTACTTTTCAAAGTCACCCAAAAACTATAGTGCCTCCATGATAGTGTTGTTGTGGTGGTGTTGGTGGTTGTAATGGTTCTTTATTTACGTAACCATTACGGCACTCCAACCTCAGTCCTCGATACCAGAATATCATACTACTTTTCTGGAAGTAACAGACATATTTTTGTGACGATATTCACATTTGGTTTTATTTATGTATAGGTACTCCGATGTATCGATATATTACAGTGATATGGTTCTTGTGTTTATTCATTTCTGTGAGACTATGATAATCTTTGACTTAGTAGTAACCGTTTTGGCGCAAATGCGCACAGAGCAGTCTTTCTTTCACTTTGGCAGAAGTTAAGTTGTTATTTCTCTTAGTAAAAGAACAGTCAAGTCTTGTGTTTGGTTAAAGTGGAAATCCAATGTATAAAGATTGACAAAAAACTGCTTTCTTGATAATGTGACAATTAAGAAGAAGTATATTTGAATTTACAAGAATTTTAATAAAAATGTGGATCTTGAACACCAAGTCAAAAATTATTTCTACCGTACTATTGTTCTGATCTGGGATTGTTTGATCATTAAGAATTTCCTGAAAAACGCATTTGTTAGGTCTTCAAATATTGATAAAATTCAGATCTGGACCTTCTAGCAGTCAAAGTGGAATCCCTTAGAATCAACAAGATGAGCCATAACGACTTCGACGAAATCTATGTGATAATCCCTTCAAGATAAGTGCCAAATTAATGATTTTTTTTACAGTGACCTCATTATTTCCATTCTGACGATACCACCAACAGTCAATGACTTTGTTGTTGCCCGATAAAGCAAACATATGCTGTGTGAGCAACATTATTAATTTGATTTCTAATCTACTTTGCAAGTGGTGGTATTGTTAGATGGTGCTGGTATTCTCCCGAGACTGGTTTGATGCAGCCCTCCACGCTACTCTATCCTTTGCACGCCTCTTCTTCTATGAATAACTACAAGAGCTACAGCCTTCCGAATCGCTTATTGTATGTATCTGTTGGTCTCCCTCTAAGATTTTTACCCCCCTTCCACACTTCCCTCCAATGCTAAGTTGGTGTCCTATTATCTATACCTTCTTTTACTCAAGTTGTGCTACAAAGTTCTTGTCTCCTCAGTTCTGATCAGTACCTCCTCACTAGCTACATGGTTTACCCGCCTAATCTTCAGAATTCTTCTGTAGCACCACATTTCAAAAGCTTATATTCTCTTCGTGTCTAAACTGTTTATCGTTCATGCTTCAGTAATGTACATCCCTACAATTTAGACAAATACCTTCAGAAAATACTTTCTAACATTTCAGTCTGTATGTCATAGCCCTGAGCACTGTGGGACTTAACATCTGAGGTCATCAGTCCCCTAGAACTTAGAACTACTTAAATCTAACTAGCCTAAGCACATCATATACATCCATGCCCGAAGGAGGATTCGAACCTGCGACCTTAACGATCGCGCGGTTCCAGACTGAAGCCCCTAGAACTGTTCAGCCACACCGGCCAGCCTGTATTTGATATTAACCAATCTCTCTTCTTTAAAAACGCTTTTCTTGACATTGCCAGTCTGCGTTTTATATCCTCTCTATTTTAACCGTCCTCAGTTACTTTGCTATCCAAATAGCAAAACACAGCTGCTATTTTCAGTGTCTCGTTTCCTAATCTAATTTCCTCGCCATCACCTGACTTAATTCGACTAATTCCATTATTCTTGTTTTACTTTTGCTGACGTTAATCTTACATCCTCATTTCAAGAAAATGTCCATTCCGCTCAACTGGTCTTCCATATCCTTTGCTGTCTGACAGAATTACAGTATCATTGGCAAACCTCAAATTTTTATTTCTTCTCACTGGACTTTAATTCCTGCTCCAAATTTTTCTTTGGTTTCCTTTACTTGCCTTCTCAGTGCACTGACTGAATGACATCGGTGTAGGCTTCAAAATTGTCTCGCTCCCTTGTCAACCACTGCTTCCTGTCCATGGCCGTCAACTCTTATAATGTCGTCTGTTGTCTATACAAGGTGTGACTAGCCTTTCGCTCCCCGTATTTTACCGCTAATAACATTAGAATTTCAATGAGCGTATTCCAGTCTACATCGTCAAAAGCTTTCTCTAAGTCTACAAATGCTATAAACGTAGGTTTTCCTTTCCTTGACCTATCTTCTAAGATAAGTCGTACGGTCAGTATTGCCTCATGTGAAAGCATTTCTCCGAACTTTAAACTGGCCTTCACCGAGACCCGGTTCTACTAGTTTTCCATTCTTCTGTAAGGGATTCTTGTTAGCATTTTCCATTTACGACTTATTCAACTGACAGTTCGAAAATTTTCGCTCCTCTCAGAAACTGCTTTCTTTGGAATTGGAATTATTACATTGTTCGTGAAGTATGAGGGTTTCTCACCAGTCTTATACATCTTGCACACCAATGGGAGAGTTTTGTCATGAATGATTTTCCCAAGGCTATCTGTAGCTCTGACGGAATGCCTGCGCCTGGGGCGTCGTGTCGACTTATGTCTTTCATTGCTCTGTCAAATTATTATTATTTTTTTTTCTTATGGGGCTAACTGCTAAGGTGATCAGTCCGTAAGCTTACACACTACTTAACCTAAATTATCCTAAGGACAAACACACACACACCCATGCCAGAGGGAGGACTCCAACCTCCGCCGGGAGCAGCCAAACATTCCCTGATGTCAAATTATTCTCAAATTATCATATCTCCCATCCCTTCTTCATCTACATCCTCTTCCATTTCTATACTATTACCTTCAAGCTCATCTGCCTTGTATAGGTCCTTTATATACTTCTTCAATACTTCAGCTTTCCCTGTTTTCCTTACGACTTGTTTCTGACAGAATGTCTACTCCTGGGGCCATGTTTTGACTTACGACTTTCAGTGCTTTGTCAAATTATTCTCACAGTATGATATCTCCATCTTCATCTATATCCTCTTCCATTTCTCTAATATTCCCTTCAAGCACACCTCCCTTGTAGAAACCCTTTATATATAGTACTTCAATATTTCAGCTTTCCCTGTTTGCTTGGGACTGGTTTTCCATCTGAGCTCTTGATATTCATAAAGCTGCTTCTCTTTTTTCCGAAGGCTTCTTTAATTTTCCTGTGGGCGGTATACATCTACGTTCCCATCAATTCATTAATTATAATTTTGTACACCCTTTCACCTGCTTCATTTGCTGCATTTTTTATTTTCTCCTTTCATCAATTAAATTCAATATCTCTTATGTTATCCAAGGATTTCTACTAGGTCTTGTCTTTTCACCTGCTTCATCCACTGCTGCCGCCACTATTTTATAACTTAATGCTATCAGTTCCTCTTCTACTGTATTTCTTCCTCCTGTATTTGTCAACAATTGCCTAATACTCTCTGTGAAATTCTCAACGATCGCTTCTTTTCAACGTATCTATGTCCCATCTCCTCAATTTCCTAACTTTTTGCAATTTCTTCAGTTTTATTCTATGGTTCATAACCAATAAATTGTGGTCAGTGTCCATATCTGCACCTGAAAATGTCTTAAAATTTTAAATCTGGTCCTCAAGTATCTGTCTTACCGTTATATAATCATTCCGAAACCTTTCAGTGTCTCCAGGTCTTTCCCTGTGTACAACTTTCTTTCATGATTCTTAAACGAAGTATTAGCGATGATTAAATTATGCTCTGTGCAAAATTGTACCAGATGACTTCCTCTTTCATTCCTTCCCCCTGTCAATTTTCATTTACAATTTTTCCTTCTCTGTCTTTTCTTGCTATCGAATTCCAGTCGACCATCAAATTTGAATTTTCGTCATCGTTAACTATCTCGATCATGTCTGCACCTACATTTGCATCTACATGGCTACTCTACTGAGCACAGTTAAATACCTTTACCACAATTCTCTGTTATTCCACTCTCTAACAGCGCACGGAAAAAAACCAAAATGCCGGCCGGTCGCAGGTTCGAATCCTGCCTCGGGCATCGATGTGTGTGATGTCCTTAGGTTAGTTAGGTTTAAGTAGTTCTAAGTTCTAGGGGACTGAAGACCTCAGAAGTTAAGTCCCATAGTGCTCAGAGCCATTGAACCATTTTGAAAAAACGAACACCTGTATCTTTCCTTGTGAGCTTTGATTTCTCTTAGTTTAATATGATGATGGTTTCTCCCTAATAGGCTGGCGTCAATAAAATATTTTCACATTCGGAGAAGAAATGTGGCGATTGAGATTTCGTGAGAAGATCCTGTCGCAACGAGAAACCCCTTTGTTTTATTGATATCCGCCCCAAATCCTGCATCATTTGCGTGACACTCTCTCCCTAATTTTGCCCTTCTTTGAGCTTTCTCGACACACCACACAGCAGTGCCCCTAAAAAGGGCAGGCAAGCATAGGGTAGGCAGTCTCTTTAGTATATTTATTGCGTCTTCTACGTGTTCTGCCAATACAATTCAGTCTTTGGTTCACCTTACCCACAATATTTTCTATGTGATCTTTCCAATTTCCGTTGTTTGTAATTGTAATTCCTAGGAATTTAGTAGAGTTTATGTCCTTTATATTTGATAGATTTATCGTGTAAACGAAGTTTAACGGATTAGTTTTAGCACTCAAGTGGATGAACTCACACTTTTCGTTATTTTGTGTCAATTGCAAATTTTCGCGCCATACAAATATCTTAATTAAACCGTTTTGCAGTTGGTTTCGATGTTCTGATGACTTCACTAGACCACAAACGATAGCATCATCTGCATACAACCGAAGTCGGCTGCTCAGGTTATCACCTAAATCGTTTACGTAGATACGGAACGGCAGAGGGCCTATAATATTATCTTGAGGAACGCTAGATATCACTTCTGTTTTACTCGATGACTTTCCGTCAGTGCTATGAACTGTGTCCTGTCACAGAAAATCACGAATCTAATCACATAACTGAGACAATATTCCTTAAGCAAGCATTCTGATTCCAAGCTGCTCGTGCAGAACGGTGTCAAAAGCGTTCTGGAAATTTCGAAATATTGATGCAATTTGAAAACGTTTGTCGAGCTCTCAACACTTTGTGTAAGTAAAGAGCTAGTGTGTTTCACGAGAACGACCTTTTCTAAATCCGTGTTGACTGTGTGTCAATAGGCCGTTCATTTCGAGGTAATTCGTAATTTTCAAACGAACCATATGTTCCAAAATCCTGTTGCGAATTTAACGTTAATGACATGGACCTGTAATTTGGCGGATTACTCCTACTGCCTTCCTTGGATATTGGTGTGACCTGCGCAGCTTTCCAGTCTTTGGGTACAGGTCTTTCGTGGAGTGATCTGTTGTGCATGAAACATTTCTTAAATCTCTTCATCATTTGTGGAGCTAGCTAGTATATTAACATGCACTGGTAGGGTAGGTGTTGATTTTGTGTCTATCGTGGTGTCAATAGCTGTTCATAGTAGCTTACTTGCATTCCTATTTTCTTATTCATTCTTAAACCTACTCCTGCGTTACCTCTATTCGATTTTGTATTTGTAACAGTCTGTTCACCTGACCAGAAGTCTTCTTCCTCCTACCACCGAACTTCACTAATTCCCTCTACACATAACTTCAACCTATACATTTCCCTTTTTAAATTTCCTAAGCTACCTGCCCGATTAAGGTGGTTTTATTTTTCCTGATGACAACATCCTCTTGAGTATTTGTCACTCCGGAGATCTGGATGGGGGACTATTTAATCTACAGAATATTTTACCCAAGAGGACGCCATCGTCATTTAATCATACAGCAGGGCTGCATTCCTCGAGAAAAATATACAGCTGTAGTTTCTCCTTTGTTTCAGCCATTCACAGTATTAGCACAGCAAGGCCATTTTAGCTGATGTTACAAGCCTAGGTCATTCAATCATTAAGAGTGTTGCCCTGGCAACTACTGAAAAGGCTGCTGCCCCTCTTCAGGAACCACACGTTTGTCTGGCCTCCCAACAAGTACTCCTCCATTGTGATTGCACATACGGTATGGCTATCAGTATCTTTGAGGCAAGCTAGCCGCCCTACCAACGGCAAGGTCCATGGTTTGTGGCTGGTAATGCTAAGTTATGCTATTACTTAGTGGAGTCTACGTAATACTTTTCCCCATACATCATCATTATACAACGAAATTGTAGCAAATGGTTCCCATTTTATATTCAGTTACAGATGAGAATTAAATGATACTGTAACAAATTGCTCCCTCAATCACCATGTTACACTAAAATAGTAACAAGTTCCCCCATGTACAAAATGTATGCCATCCTCTGAGGATAATGCCAACATATACTGTCACACAGTGGAAACCTCATTGATAAGTAGGCAACGAAGTGACAGTTTAAACAAAAAATAGGTATCAGGAAATGAAGTAGTATTCTAACACCATCCAGTGAATGTGTCATGATTTGAAAGTAGGTGTCAGCTGCTGGATCTTATAACTCTATTATAACACTACATCCTGACAATGTGTGTGCCATATGTTAAGAGTTGGGGTCAGCTACTAGATCTCAACTGGTACTATAACACCATAAGCTGACAGTGTATATTGCACAAGCTGATTAAAAAAATACATCAAAATAAAATTAATAAATAAATAGAAATGGGTGCATTATTTATCAAAATCTAGCCCCAGTGAAATTATAAAACCTTAAATATGTGTGTGTGTGTGTGTGCAATTGACAACCAGTCTCAGCTTGTCTGAGGAAGTGCACACACATTTACATTGACCCAGTAAAATAGGACATGCTTTGAGATTGCTTCAATGTGAATATGCAGATGTCGGCCATTCTAATCGTGATGTCACTGTTGGTTACACATTTTAAATTTAGAACAATTCTCCATGTGCCTGAGAGCTTGCTGATTAAGCATACTTACACATCTTAGCACAATCCCACTGATGCTGGATTCATGTGGTCTGGAGAGTGAGGAGTAGTGGAAGGGGATGGGAGCATGTCTCTAATGTCAGAGGGGGGAGGGGGAGACTGTGTTTATGTATTGTAAGACACCTTTGCCTCCATCTTACTCTCTTATACAGCAGTACTATTCCATCTGGTAGTATCCCCATATATTGTCATGTAATAAATTCTTGAGTTAATGATCGAGTTTATAATTTATTATGTTTATTGTTCGCCTTCAAAGCACTAATCATCACCTACAGTCATCCATTCATTACATCAGGTTTCTTTCTCCTTACCACCATAGCTAATTAAATAATGTATCATGACGTGTTGTAGTTGATAATGTGCAGATGGTGACTAGTTATTTTTCCAGATAAATTACTTCAAACGCATCATGTGCAGCAGTCTGCTATGTGCCACTGTTATCGTCCAAACATTTATACTGACACTTTATTTTTAATTACGCTAAATAACTGCAGTTGTTTGCATACCACTCACATTTTTAATCTTCTACATTCTTCATTATTTAATATGATACTAGAAAAAAACATTAACCAGTTGATCCACAAATTTTTTGCATAGCTGAGCACGCCCACCCTGAACCCACGATTCTTGGCTCCATAGATTTAACAGATATGGGATAATGTCTCAGAGATTTATTATCCATTGTGAGTAATCCAAACATTATTTTGGGGATGATTCTATTTATTACAACTCCCCTGCGCTTCAGGAGTGTATTACACAATATGAAGCTTTAAATTTGAAAAATTGTAAATATCCTGATTTTCTTCTAATGTCACAAATACAGGGGCAAAGTACAACCATAATCACAAATATCAGTCGTGACTGTACATTCCACAAAATACCAAAGAGAATGATTGATAAACTACTGTGCCTAAACCCATTAACAATGAGAAGTTTTGCGGCAAATACAGGCAACATAAGCTCAACCCTGACGATTCAGGCACCTCGGCTTCCCAAACACAAGAGCCCCATTTGATTTTTCCAATATGGTGGTGGGAAACCAAATATTAGCTGCAGCTGGGAGTTGAAAATGATTTAATTTCGATCTACTCTATGCATTTGGCATTTTCACGGAAGTAACTGTGACAGCGTTCAACGTTCCCTACAAGTTTTGAAATTATGTATTTTTTATCATTTGGTGCACCACTATTCATGCATTCCAAGCTGATACTCGGCACAGTGGGTGATGGGAACGTCCATAAAGGCATGTCCAGTTTACAGTCGTTCACATCAGCTAGACCACTGAGTCTCAACTTGGACTGCGCAAATAGTTCTTTCACACATGATACAGTCGCCAATTTGAGATGACACTGTGAGCGATACAGTGATTTCATTCTTAGCCACCCAAGCATGTGCTCTGTCACTAATTACATCAACAGGACATTCAACTTTCCTTCCATTGATGAAATCGCAGACTGTATTTCATTATTGGAGAAAATTACTCACCGTTTCTAATAAAGACCCACCTCACTTGCCGCTCACCACTGCAACATTCAAAGACCTCAGAAACACTCTTAATTGTTCCCAGAAAGAATTTTCATGCTGAAACTTACTCAGATTAAAGCTGTGCGTGGGGCCGGGACTCGAACTTTGGAGCTGTGCCTTTTGTGGGCAGGTTTACTACTGACTGAGCTACATTCACTCTGGAAATAAACGCCTATAGTCCAGATGGAATAAGATGATCCCTGACAGATTGCAGCACTGTTGTCAACTTTCGACTGTAAAAGCTACAGCCAAAACAATAGCTGTCTGTTGAGCCGCAGTAACACTGAGACGTTGCCATAGAGACCTTCAAAAAATCGCATTACGTGGCTGTTTGAGGTAGACACACAAAGCACCCATGCCCAGCCCATTGTGTCACTGAGCTTCTTACACCGGCTCTACTACAGGCTGTAGCTAAGTCATTTCTCTCAAAGTCTTTTCCTCCAGGAGTGTTAATCATGCTGCGAAGTTTGTAAAGAGGAGAAAGGTACCGGCAATTGTGAGGCTACGAAAACCTGTGCGCTTAGACAGCTTGGTAGGTGGAGTGATTATCTGCAAAAGACAACGGTCTTTGGTTCGATTTCCAGGCTGGCATACAATTTTAATTTTCCAGAAGGTGCACTTTTGAACATGTTTCGAGCAAAGCCGGGTAAACAAATAATGAGATAATATGATAAACTGCTTTTTTATGTCACAATATAAAGCGGGAAAAATGAGGGAGATCGAACTGGCAGGATCAGAGAGGGATAGAAGGTTAAGCATCTCATGAGAGATATATAACGTACATATACTCAGATCTATGATACTGTGAAGTAAAAACGTCAGAACAGGGCTAAACAAAACTACATCCTTAGTGGTAAACTCTAAGAATAAACTCTTAGAGTAATATACGAGAAAACGTCATAAATCCTTGTCAGATATTGCAATTCAAATGCAATGACCATGACGGAACAAACCGTCTGAAGGAACAACTGAAACTAACAGTGCGTCATCACAGAGTACTACCTGGATGGCCACTTTCAAGGATTGAGATAGGATTGAGCAGCAATGTCTCGAACAATGTACCAATATCGATCACGATATGTTACAGCCAATTAGTTGTAGGTATAGAGTACTCGAATGTGCCTCATTTTAGCAGACGTTCAAATACGTGCACTTTCCACCAGTCTGTGTTCGTTTTATCAATTTTCTGCTTTCATTTCACTGTGTTTTAGTTTAGTTACATAACCTCTTCAAGACCAGTTTGGAGTATTGTTCTTTGTTTTCCAGAGAACCAGCTTCTCATGCTGTTATATGACATGTTTGTCGCTGGCTCAGAAACGACAAGCAACTCTCTTCGATTTGCGTTTCTTATGATGTTATGGTATCCTGATGTCCAGGAACGAGTATACCAAGAGATAAAAGAAGCAGTTGGTAGTGATAAACTTCCAACTCTTGAGGACAAAGACAGGTAATTAGATCGTTTATACACTGCTGTAAGTATAAGAGAACATTTTAAGACTTGGTAACTGCAAACCATTCGTAATTTTGTGATATATCTAAACAATTAATCTTAATATCTAGAATTGATTTACTTCACAATTTATCAGACGCTAATATTATCATATGCTTTGTTTAAGCTGTGAAACTAATTAGCTGGTATTGACCATTTACAAATTTAATTTTAAAACGTCGTCTTGCTTTTCAATCATTTGTTTTCAAATTTATAATGTCTTTGTTGTATACTTTGCTTTATCTGTACAGTTACCTGTTAACTACTATCAGTACCATTGTTCTCCTGTTTTGTTCCATTATCGAGAATGATTCAGCTGTCTCTATCGATCATTTTATTCAACCCACAACGCCTTCGAATATCACGTGTAAGATTCTCACATTCTCTTACTTGCTAGACACAAGCTATTAGACTTACAGAAAAACATGAACAGAACATTTCTGCTGGAAATTTAATGTAGTTCTCGCTGGATGCTACGGTTTTCGAGTTAATCAAGAAAAAAGCCTTTGAAGGTAACTCTCGTTCGTTTTTCTGGAATAATTCGAGAACTAAAACCTCCAGGGAAAACGTATCCCAGTTCAAAATTTAACTACATTAAATTTCTTAGAAAAACGCGCTGTTCATTTTTTTATTTTGGGCTAATATTTCGCACTTAGCGAGCGAGAAAATATAAAAATCTTTCAGACGTTATTTGAAGGCATTGTAGGTTGCATAAACCCAGTCAGAAGGGGAAGCTGATTCACAATGTACAAGGGGCAGTCAAATGAAAATCAAAACCAACGGGAAAATGTTATCTTAACTGTTTGCTATTTAAAAAGTAATCACCATAATTGTTAATACATTTATCTCACTGGTTAATATCGTCAGGAAAAGTATTTGCGGTTGTCTACAGAACCATAATTGTACTCAGGCGTTTACGTCTTCACATGAAGCAAATCGATGGCCACGAATGTCTTCCTTCAGGGCTCCAAAAACATGTAAATTGCATGGGGGTGGGGAGAAGGGGGAGCTGGGGGGGGGGGGGGGGGAAGGTTTGGGCGGCGAGTGAGGTTTGAACTGTATGCAAGATGTGTAAGGGATTCCAAACGAAACTTGTGCTGCATAGTTGGGACAATGTTGACAACATGTGGGCGGGCAGTAGCGTGGAAGTACCGAATGGAGCATGTATTGCAGCAATGGCGAGAAGAGGATGTAAGCAGTCATCTACCGGCTATGACTTTCTGACAGCCACTGCGCTAAAAACCAAAATACTGAGCTGGATGACACCTGAAAGTGTCTAATTTTAATAGATGTGTAAATATGTGTGTGAGGAGTAGATTGAATGCCTTACGTAAATCCTAGATTCAAAATGTCTATCGTGAAGTACAGCAAGTAAGTGCCGTGCTTTAGTAAGATCTCATCCCTAACATTCTGCAAAGCTGGATCGAATTATATTGAATTCGATGGTAACAAACAGAATTAATCTGTTTGAGGGCTTCCGCGTTGATACTAGTAGTAGAGACCATTAAGGGGTTCCAGCGAAGATAATTATCCAAGGACAAAGGTCTACTTTTAACAAGGAGTAAGATGTGCTTGTTCAGAAAATTAGATAATCAGACAATAGTGTCATATCTGAAGAAGAAAATTGAAACATTTAACTCTGGGCGGGAACATACAGAAGAGCTTGGACTTACCTTTAGACAAATAGTTTGTTTAGCAGCTAGTAAACGAGTTCTTGATGGGAATGATATTCTGTGTTATTCAATCTCTGTAAAGGAGCACAGAAGAAACAGTAACAACTGCCCAATAGCTCTGAAACAAAGTATAGGACCATAGACAGAGAAATGCTAAATGAAAATCGTTTGGCTGCCGTAAAGGCAACGAGTAAAGCCTTCAATGAGTACCGTAGCAGAAACGTTTCGAAAGTTGTCTCGCAAACCACACAGAAATTCTTGTCGTATATAAAAGCTATCACTGACATCGGAGTTAGTGTCCAGACGCCCATGGATGACACAGGAATCGAAACTGAGTACAACGAAGCTAAAGCAGATATAATGAAATTCGTTTCCAAATGTATTTTTTTTTTCTTTTTACAAAGGAAATTCCAGGAGTACTACTGCAATTTAACTGTTTATAGAAGAAATTACAGGCCGGCACACGAGCCAAAAGGGTAGCGGAAGCGGTTCACGAAACAACTACTGTCCAATACCCTTGACATCCGTCTGTTGTAGAATCTTAAAACATATTCCGAGGTACCTCCAACACAATGACCTCCTCCGTTCCATATAGTACGGATTCCGAAACTATCGGTAATGCGAAACCTAACTCGCACTATTCTCACGTGACATACTGAAACTTTTAACCAAGGCAGTCAAGTAGAAACAGTATTTCTTCTTTTTCATAATCAACACTACACATACACTTATTATCGAAACTACGATCGTATGAGGTGTCACGAGAAATTTTTGACTGGTTGAGGATTCCTTGGTAGTGAGGACAAAACATATTATCTCGAATGGAGAGTCGTCGACAGATCTACATGCACATCTACGTGATTACTCTGCTATTTACAATAAAGTGCCTGGTAGAGGGTTTAATGAACCACCTTCAAGCTGTCTCTGTACCGTTCCATTCTCGAACGGCACTCTGGAAAAACCAACACTTGAATACTTCTGTGCGAGCCCTGATTTCTCTTATTTTATCGTGGTGATCATTTCTCCCTAAGTAGGTGGATGCCAACATAATGTTTTCACAATCGGAGGAGAAAACTAGTGATTGAAATTTCGTGACAAGACTCCGTCGCAACGAAAAACGCCTTTGTTTTAAATATTGCCATTCCAATTCATGTATCTTGTCTGTGACACTATCTCCCCTCTTTCGAGATAATAAAAAACGAGCTGCACTTCTTTGTACTTTTTCGATGTCATCCTTCAGTCCCATCTGACGCGGATCCCACACTGCACAGCAATACTCCGGAATATGGCGGACAAGCGTGGTGTAAGGACTTTCTTTAGTAGACCTCTTGTACCTTCTAAGTGTTCTGCCAGTGAGTCGCAGTCTTTGGTTTTCTCTACCCACAATATTATCTATGTGATCGTTCCAAGTTAGGTTATTTGTAACTGTAATCCCTAAGTATTTAGTTGAATTTACAGCCTTCAGATTTTTGTGGCTTATCGCGTAATCGAAATTTAGCTGATTTCTTTTAGTACTCATGTAATAACTTCACATTTTCCTTATTCATTGTTAATTTCCACTTTCCGCCCCATACAGATATCTTATTTAAATCATTTTGCAATTCGTTTTGATCATCTGATTACTTTACAAGACGGTAAATGAAAGCATCATCTGTAAACAATCTAAGACGGCTACTCAGATTGTCTCGTATGTCGTTAATATAGATGAGGAACAATAGAAGGCCTATAACAATTTCTTGAGGAACGCTGGATATTAATTCTGTTATACGCGATGACTTTCCGTCTATTACTACGAATAGTCCGTACCTTTCTGACAGGAAATAACGAATCCAGTCGTACAACTGAGACGATACTCCGTAGGCACGTAGTTTGGTTAGAAGACGCTTGTGAGGAACGGTGTCGAAAGCCTTCTGGAAATCTAAAAATATGGAATCAATTTGGCATCCCCTGTCAATAGCACGTATTACTTCATGAATATAAAGAGCTAGTTGTGTTTCACAGGAACGGTATTTTCTGAAACCGTGCTGACTATGTGTCAATAACTCGTTTTCTTCGAGGTACTTCATAATGTTCGAATACAGTATATGTTCCAAAAACCTACTGCACATCGACGTTAGTGACATAGGCCTGTAATTCAGCGGACTACTCCTACTTCTCTTTTTGGGTATTGGTGTGACTTGAGCAATTTTCCAGTCTTTAAGTACGGATTTTTCTGTGAGCGAGTGGTTGTATATAACTGCTACATATGGAGCTATTTTATCAGAATACTACGAGAGGAAACTGACTGGTAAAGAATCTGGACCGGAGGCCTTGCCTTTATTAAGTGATTTAAGCTGCTTCGTTACACCGAGGATATTTACTTCTATGTTCCGCATCTTGGTAGTTGTTTTTGATTGGAACTCAGGAATATTTACTTCGGCTTCTTTGGTGAATGAGTTTCGGAAAACCGTGTTTAATAACTGTACTTTAGTGGCACTGTCATCAGTGACTTCACTGTTGTTATCGCGCAGTGAAGGTATTGATTGCGTCTTGCCACTGGTGTGCTTTATGTATGACCATAATCTCTTCGGGTTTTCTGGCAGATTTCGAGACAGAATTTCGTTGTGAAAATTATTAAAAGCGTCTCGCATTGAGGTACGCGCCATATTTCGAATTTCTGTAAAACTTCGCCAATCTTGGGGATTTTGCGTTCTTTTAAATTTGACATGCTTTTTTCGTTGCTTCTGCGACAATGATCTGACCCGTTTTGTGTACCATAGGGGATCAGTACCATCACTTATTAATTTATGTGGTACATATGTCTCTATTGTTGTCGATTCTATCTCTTTGAAAACGTTCCACAACTTTTCTACACTTACATGATCAGATCGGAATCAGTGAAGACTGTCCCTTAAAAAGGCGTTAAGAGCATTTTTATCAGATTTTTTGAATAGATGTACTTTGCGTTTCTTTTTGATTGCAGTAAGTGTTACGGTATTTGGCCTAGCAGCAACTGCCCTGTGGTCGCTAATCCCTGTATTCGTCACAATACTCACTATTTGCCCAGGATTATTTGTTGCTAAAAAGTCAAGTATGCTTTCGCAACCATTTACGCTTCGAGTGGGATCATGAACTAATTGTTCAAAATAATTTTCTGAAAAAGCATTCTTTACAATTTCGATGACGTTTTATGCCTGCCGCCGGCTTTGAACGCATAATTTTTCCAGCATGTCGACGATAGATTAAAGTCACCACGTCCGCAGCTCATGGTCGTTCGGTAGCGTTCTCGCTTCCCGCGCCCGGGTTCCCGGGTTCGATTCCCGGCGGGGTCAGGGATTTTCTCTGCCTCTTGATGACTGGGTGTTGTGTGATGTCCTTAGATTAGTTAGGGGACTGATGACCATACATGTTAAGTCCCATAGTGCTCATAGCCATTTGAACATTTTTTTAAAGTCACCACCGACTATAATTGTATGAGCGGGGTACTTACTTGAAATGAGACTGAAGTTTTCTTTGAACTGTTCAGCAACTATATCTTCTGAGTCGGGGGAGCGGGGGGGGGGGGGGGGGGGGGGGGTCGGAAAACGGATCCAATTATAGTTTATTCCCATTGTCAGGTATAACCTCTACCCATACTATTTCACACCAACTATCTACTTTAATTTCGCTACGAGGCAAACTACCTCTGACAGCAATAAATACTCCACCAGCAACTGTATTTAATCTATCCTTTCTGAACACTGTCAGATCGTTTGAAAAAATTTCGGTTGAACTTATTTCCGGCTTTAGCCAGCTCTCTGTACCTACAACTATTTGAGCTTCAGTGCTTTCTATTAGGGATTGGAGCTTTGGTTCTTTCCCAACACAGCTACGACAATTTACAACTACAATACCGATCGTTTCTACAACTACCTTACTGTGTTTTACCTGCCCACTTTTAGACGGACGTCCCTTCTGTGGTTCCCTGAGACCCTCTAATCGGGTGTACTCCAGGTAAGTGTGTTGTGATCCTTCCTGTTAATGTTGAATATCAATAGCTTTGTATATGACGTTCACATTAACATCAGACTTTTTTATGGATGGTGTGGTAACTGTGATGAAGTACTGTCTGAAAAAAGCTGCTCATGTATTCTGTCGAACTTCAAAACATGGCATCAACGGATCACAACTGGAATCGGTGAAAGTAGTACATTTATAGGGTTTTTGGACCATGATTAGTAAGTTTCAGTTCAACGCCTGCCTATAGTAACGTCCTCGTGACGTCACGGGACGCAGTTGCCTGCATTCTGGGGGAGGGGGAGGAAGGGAAGGAAAGTTGGTGCATACACTAAATGTTTGGTACATTTTATGCCTAACTCACTGAACATGAAAGACAATACTGCTTATTACAACAATATGGGGCAACGTGCCACGCATCTAGGTATCCCTGGAACGAGTCTATAATATCTTCACTGAAGAACGAACCGTCAACAAGTATTTATGGCCACCAAATTCGCCGGATAGAACAGCGTGTGATTTTTACCTGTGGGGACACTTGAAGAGCAAGCCCTGTGAAACAGATCCACAAACAATACAGGAACCGATAGACAATGTCAATTATGAAATTGTCAGCATCAGTATCCGAACTTTACGCAGGGTGTATCTGAATAATCTTAGACGTGCACAGATGTGTATTGATGTTGCAGGGGGGTGCACTCAACATCTCCTCATATAAAAGTAGCCCGTCTCCCTTTTGAATGCGAATGCAATATTTTGAGTTCTGCAATAAACAGCTACAACAATGGACAATTTTATGGAATAATCGATTGTTAGCATTCTTCTGTCAGCATTTCAGTCTATTTCTTCAGTGAAGTTAGATGTCCGTCTTTACAATCTGCAAAATGACTTTCTCGGCAGAAGAAAGAATTGAAATTATATATATATATATATAAAAGAAAGATGACATAGATAGGTCAAGTGAAGACGTCTGCCTCAAGTAAACAATCTGCATTAGTTGAGAAAGTGAAACGCTTGCAGGGGGATGATAGAGAGGCAAAGGAATGTTCATTACTGCAGTTCATGGATGTGTTTGATCCGAGTGGTCTGTTAGCCGCAACGGTACTCACGCAACAGAGAATACCATCGTGGAATAATGTTCCACTGCGCAAGAACCTATATCAAGTTCCAAAGAGTATGCAACCAGTAATAGATGATTCTTCGACCAGCTAGCTCATGGTATTATTGAGTATAGTGGTAGTCCCTGAGGGCACCCGTAATTTTAGTCTTGAAAAAGTCACCAGATGACCCCAAAACATACAGATTTAGCTGTGACTGCTGATACCTGAACACATGATTGATAATTAATGCGTATCAAATACCAAACATACCAGGGACTTTCGATAACTTGGGTGGGTCAGTGTAACTCTTTCGCCACAATAGATTCAAAGAGTGGATATCATCAGACCGAAGTCTGATCTATCTGGATGACATAACAGTGTTTTCAAAGACGTGGGAGAGCATGAACAATGGTTGGAGGAGGTATTCAAAATACTGAGAACAGCTCAACTAACGCTAAGCATCGACAAATATAATTGTGCAGCAACGGAATTAAATTATCTTGGGCTTATAACTAGCAAGGAAGGTATGAAAACAATTCCACCCATGGTCTCAGCAGTTCAGGAAAGGAAATGACTAGTAGTGGTACTGGATACACTCTGCCACGCAGTGTGTTGTGGAGTGTGGAATATCTATGTACATGCAGGTAAAGAATTTTTCGCCACAGAAGATAGTTAAAAAGTTGTCGAGTTTCATCAGCCTCTTTAATAATTATCATCGATGCATAAACGACTTTGCTGAAACTGTGAGATCTTTTGACTGTTTACTACAGAGAGGTGCAAATTTGAATGGTCTACTGAATGCCAGTACTTTAATGTGTGGAATGATTTCGGACTCAGTTCTAATACTCCCCGACTTTGAAAAAGGATTTATCCTGTTTTGTGATGCAAGCAATTTGGCTCTGGAGGCTGTCCTAGGAGAGAATACTGTCAAAGAGCTTCCTGTAGCATGTACATCCAGACACCTGAACAAAGTAGAGCAACATTATTCTACAACTGAGAAGGAGATGCACGCAGTTATCTATGGTAGTATGCCCTTCCACTGTTATTTATGTGGTAAAAAAATTATGGTCGCGTTGCATCAAACTGCTCTTACATGGTTATTAGGACTGCAGGACTCTTGCAGTGGATTACCACACATTGTATGTTTTACCACCATACAGCGAGACCTTCAAATGTTGGTCCGGATTACTGTACACACCAGTACCTCTAATACCCAGTAGCACGTTCTCTTGTATTGATGTATGCCTGTATTCGTCAAGGCATACTATCCACAAGTCCATCAAGGCACTGTTGGTCCAGACTGTCCCACTCCTCAATGACGATTCAGCATAGACCCCTCAGAGTGGTTGGTGGGTCACGTCATCCATAAACAGCCCTTTTCAATTTATGCCACACATGTACGATAGGGTTCATGTCTGGAGAGCATGCTGGCCACTCTAGTCGAAATATGTTGTTAACCTGAAGGAAGTCATTCACAAGATGTGCACGATGGGAGCGCGAATTGTCGTCCATGAAGACAAATGGTTCGCCATTTGTCGTTCGGAGGATGGCATTCACGTGTCGTGCAGTAGTTACGGCGCCTTCCATGACCACCATGACATTATGTTGGCCCAACATAATGTCACACAAAAACGTCAGGGAACCTTGCTGCACTCACTGGACGGTGTGTATAAGGCGTTCAGCCTGACTGGGTTGCCTCCGAACACGTCTCGAACAGTTGTCTGGTTGAAGCCATATGCGACACTCATTGGTGAAGAGAACGTGATGCCAGTCCTGAGCGGTCCTTTCGGCTCGCTGTTGGGCCCATCAGTACCGCGCTGCATGGTGTCGTGGTTGCAAAGATGGACCTCGCCATGGATGTGCGGAGTGAAGTTGCGCATCATGCAGCCTACTGCACACAGTGAGTCGTAACATGACGTCCTGTGGCTGCAGAAAAAGCATTATTCAACATGGTGGCGTTGCTTTCAGGGTTCTTCCGAGCCACAATTAGTAGGTAGCGGTCTTCCACCTCAGTAATAGCCCTTGGGCGGCCTGAGCGATGTATGTCATCGACAGTTCCTGTCTCTTTGTACCTCCTCTATGCCCGATCAACATTTCTCTGGTTCACTCCGAGACTCCTGAACACTTCCCTTGTTGAGAGCCCTTCCTAGCACAAAGTAGCAATGTGTACGCGATTGAATCGCGGTTTTCACTGTCTAGGTATGGTTGAACTACAGACGAGCCGTGTACCTCCTTCCTGGTGGCATAACTGGAACTGATCAGCTGTCGGACCCCTCCATTTAATAGGCGCTTCTCACGCTTGGTTGTTTTTCTTTGAGAGGGTTTAGTGTCATTTCTGAACAGTCAAAGGGTCGGTGTCTGTGATACAATATCCACAGTTAATGTATATCGTCAGGAGTTCTGGGAACCAGGGTGATGCAAAAATTTTTTTGATATGTGTAGTATGTCTTCACCGGTCACTGAGGTTCAATTCTCATCACCAAAGACAAATCTTCTCCAGTCACTGAGATTCCTGGCTGAAGCTGTGTCTGTTGGCGCCCTGTACAATCGTAGGATACCTACCTGACTGTCGCCGACCATACTGCATGACAGCCAGAAGCGATGGTCTGCGCTGCCAGTTCATTTCATATTCAGAACCCCTTCCGTTGTCATCCGTGGCACAGTAGCACGTCGACGATATTCTGTTAATTTTGGTTGTCTTTCATGGCAAGCCATCCTGGGCTTATATTTCAGCACGATAAGGTTCACCTGGATTAGGCGAGGGTTTGTATTGCTTGACTAATCTCTTCCAAATCCTATCTTGACCAATAAGGTCGTCGGACCTCTGCCCAATTGAGAACGTTCGCCGCACTATGGCAAGGGATCTCAAACCAGCTCGAGATTTTGACAATTTAAAGCACCAGTTTGCCAAAGTTCGCCACGATATCCCTCAGCAGGACATCCAACAACTCTGTTAATCTATGCCAAGTCGAATAACTGCTTGCATAAGAGCCAGACGTAGGCCAACGCATTGCTCACTTGCTCAATTTGTAAAGCTTCTTGTCTTGAATAACTCATCTAGTTATTGTGAAACTGTGTTCAGTTGTTTGTCTGTGGAAGTTCATCACACCTAGCGATTACCGATTTCTGTTCCCTGTTCCACTCGAATATATATATATATATATATATATATATATATATATATATATATATATATATAATTTCAGGTGATTATCACGTACTTCACATAATCTATACTGTGGTGACCACAGTGTCTCTAAGGCCAAGAGATCTAGACTGCCTTCTGACACTTCAGCTCCTATGTCAATGTTCTGTACCGTTTACTTTGCCCAGGAATCAACGCTCTGTCTCTGCATACGTTTCTGCAATCTCGTGATCTACTGGGACTGCCGTCCGACGAATGAGGCACGCCATTCCCGTTTAACGACCGATTATTAGGACGCTGCTTATCCTCTGGTTTCTTCTGACAGTCACGAGCTTTTTGACCCTCCTCCCCACATTCATTACATTGAGGCTGACGACATTGTTTCCTGATGTGGCCAGTGCGCCCTTATTTAAAACACTTCGCTTCAGAAGAAAAAGCACCACGATCACTCTCTCCTCCTCTAATTGTGTAGCAATCCTAATGGCAGAAAATAAGACACTTGGGTTCTCCCTTCTAACCGGCCTTGACATATCAGCAAGAAAACCTCTTAGAAACTGATCCATAGCCCCATTCTGTGCCTCACACGGTATCATTGTATCGGATTCTGTGTTCTGCGTTAGTTCATACGTTTGCGAGTTCACTTTCCTAATCTGGTCAGAGAATGATTTCACTGATTTGCCGTGCTTCTTCGATAGTCCTTTGGGCTTTTTCCTAAAGAAAGTCGCGCTGTTCTGCTTCCGATAGCGCTGTGTTACACCGTTAGCCAGTTCATGACATTTTTGGGCCTTACTGAGGGTCTCGTGCTACATTACGTACGCCATTGCGTCATCCAGGAACTTTAATTTGGCCATGTTCAATTATGTTTCTTCCGACGATTTTCCTAATTTTGTTGTAGTTTTTACATCACCAATAAAGACAGATACATACTCGTTTGCCAACCTCTGTATCGATGGAACGGGTAGATACAGTCAACCAGGTTTTATTTGACCCTGAATCAAGGAGTCATTGGCTCCCAAAGGCTACCCATTGCTCTTTTCGCCTATGCAATGCTTCATTATGTTGCCCTGTTGCGTTGTAATTTGTAACCACGCGGATATCTGTCCACTCAAAGCTTCTAGCGTTTCATTCAGGACTTAATTCAAACACGAAGCACAGCCTGGTCTCGAACCAATGGCTGCGGCTCGTGGAGCCTATTCGTCTTGCTGTCTGGCATTGTTGTATTGTCATAGTGGCATTGCTGGTTTCTGGCAATAACGAGCGATCCCTGCCTTAAAATCAAGACTAATTTATATGATTCCGCCAATTTGTTTTGTTAAAACCCAGCACCTAGTCATGTTGCCAAAACAGGAGATGTGACCTCAAGTGGTGACACCACTTCACTTGCTACACAGTTATAATGATGCAGTACCATTTACCACTAAGCTCTGCTATCCTCTCTGTGCAATACACTGGCACATCTGTTACTGTAACACACATGGCGCCACATTTTCAGCAAAAGACCCACAACTGTTGGAGCAGTGCACCACGATGCTTACATTCTACTTTTTCTTACTATTTGTTAAAGATTAACAATTTTCTGACCAAATACTGAGTTGTGGCGGTACACTGCTACACTGCCCTCCCATATTGAGTAGACCCTGTCCTCTGGGTCTTATCCCAGCCCATGAACTCTACAGTAATTACATCCACTCATAATCCATAAAACTAGTGCCTAACACTAAACTGGATACTCTTAACCACTATGCAAATTAGTGTGCTCATTCATGACTTCATAAATTTCCCTTTCATTCGTTCTTTGTGGCATCCAGTCTATGTGATCTGGAAATACGTCAGAGTCACCTTTGTGCATGGCCTGTCATTTCAGATACGTGAGAACTAGGCACGTCTAAATCGGAGTTACCACAGCACTAGGAAGTGCCGTGCTCAAAGTAGCGATTTCTTGACGTTTACCATCCTGGTAGTGTTTTGCATGCTGCTACAATTGTTCTGGAGTGATGTGACCCTCCTACGCTGCCAACATTTAGCTTAGTAAATGGTCAAGGTTAAGTTCCCTGGTGCTGTTAAGGTAGGTGAGGTTTTTTTGGACAACATCTCTGTAGGTTAACATGGCCAGTATACCTGTATAGTCAGGGTGATTTGTGCTGGTTTTTCACATCTCTTAATCACAATGACATCACATCCCGAGAAATATGTGTTGTACAATGATATACTATTGATCATACATTCACTGACATAGGTGGACACTGTCCAAAACATGTTTTTGCGAAAAGAGTTAGTGGTAAGGGAGTAATAAACTAAAATGTAATGCCTGATATGGTAGTTTTAATTCACGAACAGCGAAAATGTTGTACAAAATAAACTTTTTTCCTTTCATCATCTGGTGAGAGGTGTCAGCTAGAAAAAGAAATGGAAGGTTTCAACTTTTATATAAAATTTGTTGCAAATGCATAAGTGCTTTCTTTCTCTAATACTCAATGAGTATAGTCTGGATCTTAGTATGCAGTGAAATGCATTGTCCCAAGACATATATATATATATAGTTTCAAATTATAATACTTGTCTCACTGCTGCAAACCCTTAACACAAGATTATAAATCTTACTGAACCAATTATTACAGCATTGTAAATTTTTAAATTAGCCATTAATTTTGTGAAGCACAGAAACTCAAATCTTTGTTACCCTCGAAAGTGATTTGTATGCAACCTGTAAATGGGAGCAGTAATGTCATAACCATTCATGTCTACCTAGAACTGGCGTAGCCCCACTACTCTCTATCAGTGAGTTTTCACATATATTAATCACAATGACATCATATGCAGAGAACTATGTGTTGTACAGTGATATAATATTGATCATACATTCAGTGACATAGGTGGATTCTGCCCGAAAAATGTTTTGTGAAAAGAGTTAGTAGTAAGGAAGTAATAAACTAAAACGTCATGCTACTATCAGTGGAAAGTCATGGTCTCTTCCCCCTCTCCCTATCATCAGCCTATCATAGCACAGTATTAAAAATGAAATAACAAATAAAAAAAATCCAAGATGGAGGAAAGAGCCCAATTTTATTCGTGGGAAATCACTGTTTCCAATTCACATCTATTCTCCTATTCTAACCAATCATAACGCAGTATTGACATGAACAAAGTCCAAGATGATAGAACTAAACCAATCGTTCTTTATACCACACCTCCTCCTCTTTGTAACCAATAGGAGCATATTATTAAAATATGTATTAAATGGCGTCCAGTTATATTATTTCCAAAATACATTATAAGCCATATCCATTCCCCTTCCCCATCTTCCCTAACACCAACGAATCCACAAAATTTCAACTTACTATGTCTGTTGTGCTTTACACCCCTCCCCCACCTCTTTGCAACCAATCAGAGCATAGCATTAAAAATTGTGTCAGATATGCAATAAAAAAGTCATGTAAACAAATGTTCTTGAAAGTCAAAGATAATCATTGTTTCTGAGATAAAAATCAAGCAACATTATTTCGATACAGACCAATTGTTTGCTTTCTATGGTACTCCCCTACTACCTATCACCAACCAGTCAGACTGTAGTGTTACAATGGAATGTGAAAAAGGCGTCAAGATCCATTAATTCGCTATATAAGCAAAGATACTTATGTACACATACACAACTCTGTTTTTAATCAGCATTGTATTAAAATGATGCTTCACATTGGAATAAATCATCATTAAAACGAAAGAGCCAGTTACATTGAAGTCCCATCTGCATTGTGCTCAAAAGTATCCAAATGATCTGAATTATTTGCCAAAAATGTGTCATACACTTCGTTTTGCTTTCCTGCATTTAGAGCAATTACAATGCAGCCCCGTCTGAGCTGTGCTCATAAGCATCAAAATAACCTCAACTATTTGTAAGAGAAATACCTCACACACTACCCTTCTCCTCCTCCAAACAGAACCTAGTATGTTAGATACGATTAAAATGAAAGGGCCAGTTACAGTTTATCCTCATCCAGGCTGTGCTCAAAAATATTCAAAATAATGACCAAAAAATACATCAAAGTATCTGAATTGCAGAAAATAACGAGCTGTGTTTCCATTACTGAATTCAAAAAATCTTTTATGGACTAGCTTACAAACCGTATCACTACAGTTCGTCCAAATCTATATATCATTCACTATGAAATATTGGTAGGAGTATACAACAAATTCTCCATAAATAATTAAAAACCAATGTTTGCTTATTCAACGTAATTAGCCAATTAGTAATATGTAGTTTAAAAACCAATGTTTGTTAATTGAATGCAATTAACAAATTAGTACTACTTAGTTTCTGAGGAAGAGTGTTACTTTAAATTTCATTCCCCAAATCCTGAGAACTCGAAATAAAACAGCTGATTTATGTTTCCATTATTTACTGTCACTAACAGATGGCCGCACTGGTAAAGCATTTAAACTAGGATCTGAGGACCACAAGTTGCTTACTGTCACCGACAAATGACAGCACTGCTGAAAGCGCTGTATAAACTATCCTTGTACCTCATAACAGAGTCTCAAATTAATTTCTTTTTTCACATCTATGATGCTTGTCAGGTGTTGCAACATTCCTTATAAGTCTAAATAGCTGCAAAAATACGACTGAAACACAAAAAAGTGCATCATTTACGTAAAGTAACGTATCATTATTTTCCACATACACAAAGTTATCACAATAGTGCTTAGAACGGGGTTGTCAACTCTAAATTAAGTACTCCAATGCTATTTCCATGCCCAAAGGGTACTTAAAAAGAACATGGTCAACTAGCAGTTGACTTTCTAGAAGTTACACCCAAGTGGTCGATACGGAAAATTATCCTGACCGTGTTTGTAGCCTCAGAAAATACTTGGTACCTACAGTACTATCCTAATCACTGAAGCATAAAAACAAATAGACAATCTGAATGTCATTAATTAAGCCTACTTTTGTATAAGTCACAACACACCCTCAAATGAATTACATACATATCTAAATTGTTCTCAAGCACCATTTTAGAAGGGATAAAGGAAACGTATCACTATAAAAACACATAATCAATGACAATTACTGCTTTTATTTCAAATGATGCACGCCTATTAGAGGTTACATGTCCACTAAAAATTCTTGCTGAAGTGTGCAATATTTACCAATCAGATCTATGGTGTCACAGCCCTCTAAAAGGTTTATAGAGTGTATTTCCTAAAATCAACTATTAAATAACACCATCATGTACTAAAATTACACCACACACACAACAAGGTTTAATTATTTCGTATCGTCATAACACTATGTATTCTTACACACATACAAAATAGAAAAACGACAAACAAAATGAGAAAATACCATATCAGAAATGAGGGATGGTAGAAGATGTTCAATTTTAGAAAGGAAGAAATTGTTTTATTGTGATATATCACTTAAATTGTAGACCGACATGCTTTACTTATACACAGTGATGAGACGAGCAAGGGTTGTAACAGAGTGTTGTAATATCTCTAGAGACAATGTCAGAGTCGATATCTAGAAAATAAATAAAATTATCATCATTTATTGCGTTATAAATAAGATTTCACACACTTGCTAGTAAATTAAAAATTTTCAAATTTAAGTTGGCTTATGGCCACTAATGATAAAAACTGTTAGCTATGCTGCACTCGTTTTTGATGAAGTTCAATAGGTGCATCACACTTTCAAGTTCTGTGTTCCTCTAAAGTAAATTTTTGCGCTTGTAAAGTGCCTACACAACAGGCAAGATCACTACAAAAATTACAGCAAAACAAAATTGTATTTTCCAAATATTTTGCACACTTTGCAAGCATAAGTTTTCAATTAAACATATCTGCACCTGACTTGAATGTTTATATCTCATTAATATACACACAAAATTAAATTCATCTGAATCACTACTACAACGTAACTTACAGCCAAGAATTAGGAAAGTAAACAATGACAACAGTAGAAAAAGCACTTCATCTTCCATCTTGGAATGTATAGTAAATGTCTACCACCTCTACATTGTAAAACGCTTTGCTGTAACAGAGTGGAAAACTGTATCCACTCTGTAATAGAGTATAATGTTATTTCCCTATTAAACTAATCACCACAAATTTTCGTCCTTCTATAATATATAGGGCAATGTCGTTGCCTCATTACTGAGAGAGAGACCTTAATTCATCACCACTGTGTTCTATGCACTCAGTAAATAAGTAGCCAGATGATTAGCTTCGTAACATATGGTGCTGAGGGATATGGTTCCATATCTGGTATCTCCTCAGGTTTATTATTGGCTAGGGAGGTGTAGAAATGATTGCACAGCTTAGAAAGGTCTGGAACCTGGCTACACAGGAATCTGCGATGTTTACAGCTGCAAGGATGTAATAGAAATTTCGAAGGATCTTGATACATTTGAGGAGCAATTTTGTACCATTTTGAAGAACGTGTATATGTTGTTGTTGTTGTTGTTGTTGTTGTCTTCAGTCCTGAGACTGGTTTGATGCATGCTACTCTGTCCTGTGCAAGCTTCTTCATCTCCCAGTACCGACTGCAACCTACATCCTTCTGAATCTGCTTAGTGTATTCATCTCTTGTTCTCCCTCTATGATTTTTACCCTCCACGCTGCCGTCCAATGCTAAATTTGTGATCCCTTGATGCCTCAGGACATGCCCTACCAACCGATACCTTCTTCTAGTCAAGTTGTGCCACAAACTTCTCTTCTCCCCAATCCCATTCAATACCTCCTCATTAATTACGTGATCTATCCACCTTATCTTCGGCAATCCTCTGTAGCACCACATTTCGAAAGCTTCTATTCTCTTCTTGTCCAAACTAGTTAATGTCCATGTTTCACTTCCATACATGGCTGCACTCCATACAAATACTTCCAGAAACGACTTCCTGATACATATGTCTATACTCGATGTTAACAAACTTCTCTTCTTCAGAAACGCTTTCCTTGCCATTGCCAGTCTACATTTTATATCCTCTCTACTTCGACCATCATCAGTTATTTTACTTCCTAAATAGCAAACCTCCTTTACTACCTTAAGTGTGTCACTTCTTAATCTAATTCCCTCAGCATCACCCGATTTAATTTGACTACATTCCATTATCCTCGTTTTGCTTTTGTTGATGTTCATCTTATATCTTCCTTTCAAGACACTGTCCATTCCATTCAACTGCTCTTCCAGGTCCTTTGCTGTCCCTGACAGAATTACAATGTCACCGGCGAACGTCAAAGTTTTTACTTCTTCTCCATGAATTTTAATACCTACTCCGAATTTTTCTTTTGTTTCCTTTACTGCTTGATCAATATACAGATTGAATAACATCGGGGAGAGGCTACAACACTGTCTCACTCCTTTCCCAACCACTGCTTCCCTTTCGTGCCCCTCGACTCTTATGACTGCCATCTGGTTTCTATACAAATTGTATATAGCCTTTCACTCCCTGTATTTTACCCCTGCCACCTTAGAATTTGAAAGAGAGTATTCCAGTCAACATTGTCAAAAGCTTTCTCCAAGTCTACAAATGCTAGAAACGTAGGTTTGCCTTTTCTTAATCTTTCTTCTAAAATAAGTCGTAAGGTCAGTATTGCCTCACGTGTTCCAACATTTCTACGGAATCCAAACTGATCCTCCCTGAGGTCTGTATCTACCAGTTTTTCCATTCGTCTGTTAAGAATTCGCGTCAGTATTTTGCAACTGTGACTTATTAAACTGATAGTTCGGTAATTTTCACATTTGTCAGCATCTGCTTTCTTTGGGATTGGAATTACTATATTCTTCTTGAAGTCTGAGGGTATTTCATCTGTCTCATACATCTTGCTCACCACCTGGTAGAGTTTTGTCACGATTGGCTCTCCCAAGCGGTCAGTAGTTCTAATGGAATGTTGTCTACTCCCAGGGCCTTGTTTCGACTCAGGTCTTTCAGTGCTCTGTCAAACTCTTCACGCAGTATCTTATCTCCCATTTCCTCTTCATCTACATCCTCTTCCATTTCTATAATATTGTCCTCAAGTACATTGCCCTTGTATAAATCCTCTATATACTCTTTCCACATTTCTGCCTTCCCTTCTTTGCTTAGAACTGGGTTGCCATCTGAGCTCTTGATATTCATACACGTGGTTCTCTTCTCTCCAAAGGTCTCTTTAATTTTCCTGTAGGCAGTATCTATCTTGCCCCTAGTGAGATAAGCTTCTACATCCATACATTTGTCCTCTAGCCATCCCTGCTTAGCCATTTTGCACTTCCTGTCGATCTCATTTTTGATACGTTTGTATTCCTTTGTGCCTGCTTCATTTACTGTATTTTTATATTTTCCCCTTTCATCAATTAAATTCAATATTTCTTCTGTTACCCAAGGATTTCTAGCAACCCTCGTCTTTTTACCTAGTTTATCATCTGCTGCCTTCATTACTTCATCCTTCAGAGCTACCCATTCTTCTTCTACTGTGTTTCTTTCCCCATTCCTGTCAATTGTTCCCTTATGCTCTCCTTGAAACTCTGTACAACCTCTGGTTCTTTCAGCTTATCCAGATCCCATGTCCTTAAATTCCCACCTTTTTGCAGTTACCTCAGAGTCCACATCTGCCCCTGGAAATGTCCTACAATTTAAAACCTGATTCCTAAATCTCTGTCTTACCATTATATAATCTATCTAATACCTTTTAGTATCTCCAGGATTCTTCCATGTATACAACATTCTTTTATGATTCTTGAACCAAGTGTTAGCTATGATTAAGTTATGCTCTGTGCAAAATTCTACCAGACGGCTTCCTCTTTCATTTCTTAGTCCCAATCCATATTCACCCACTATGTTTCCTTCTCTCCCTTTTCCTACTGACGAATTCCAGTCACCCATGACTATTAAATTTTCGTCTCCCTTCATTACCTGAATAATTTCTTTTATCTCATCATACATTTCATCAATTTCTAATATCTGCAGAGCTAGTTGGCATATAAACTTCTACTACTGTAGTAGTCATGGGCTTTGTGTCTATCTTGGCCACAATAATGCGTTCACTATGCTGTTTGTAGTAGCTTACCTGCACTCCTATTTTTATATTCATTATTAAACCTACTCCTGCATTACCCCTATTTGATTTTGTATTTATAACTCTTTATTCACCTGACCAAAAGTCTTGTTCCTCCTGCTACCAAACTTCACTAATTCCCACTATATCTAACTTTAACCTATCCATATCCCTTTTGAAATTTTCTAACCTACCTGCCTGATTAAGGGATCTGACATTCCACACTCTGATCCGTAGAACGCCAGTTTTCTTTCTCCTGATAACGACGTCCTCCTGAGTAGTCCCCGCCCGGAGATCCGAATGGGGGACTATTTTACCTCTGGAATATTTTACCCAAGAGGACGCCATCATCATTTAATCATACAGTAAAGCTGCATGTCCTCGGGAAAAATTACGGCTGTAGTTTCCCCTTGCTTTCAGCCGTTTGCAGTACCAGCACAGCAAGGCCGTTTTGGTTAATGTTGCAAGGCCAGATCAGTCAATCATCCAGACAAGGCTGCTGCCCCTCTTCAGGAACCACATGTTTGTCTGGCCTCTCAACAGATACCCCTCCGTTGTGGTTGCACCTACGGTACGGCCATCTGTATCGCTGAGGCACGCAAGCCTCCCCACCAACGGCAAGGTCCATGGTTCATGGGGAGGGGGGAGTGTATATAGTTCCCAGATACTTTGATACATTTTAGGGGCAAGTTGATACACTTTTGGTGCCACCTGGTACAGTTTGCGGGGTAATATGACACACTTTGGTGGCTGTTGATAATCGTTTGAGGTGCACTGATACATATTTGGGGCAATCTAATACAATATGAGGGCTAATTTAATACACTTTTGGGAGGTGTTTATGGGAAAAATTAACACACATGGGGGTTGAGGTAAATTGATACACCTTTGGGATAATTTGATGTATTTTGGGAGACAGATTGATGTAAGTTTATGGGTTTGTTGATACAGAGCACAAAACATCAAAAGATTCCATAGAGTATTGCCACATCTGCTGCATCATCGATCCAATTTATACATCAAAATAAAATTTCTGGGTCTCTCTTTCTTTGCGGTGCTGATCACAGTGCTATAAGGTTTGGCTTGGTAAATCTCAACTTGGTGTTGCTGTCAACTCGCTTAGTCAGCATCATGCTGACATACACATGTGAACTGACATGTTTGAAACGCAGATAGAATAAGAGTGTTGGGACCAGCCTTCGAATAAACATCATTTAAAGTGTAAGAAGATTTATTTAAGAAAACCAGTTCTGCACATTATAGCAATTAAATTCTAAAAGATGACAAAATAATTGGGTTTCATAATGATATGAATGTGGGTAGGACTTCAACCTGGCACCAGTTCACAATACTGGATGGGCCATTCTAGAGGATACGGCCAAGTAGCACAATATTTCTTAAACACGGAACTCAAATACATTTAATAAACAAGTTCTTAAATTATTTGAGCCCACATATAAGAACAAGAACAATTTAAAACTGTAATGTTCTCATGGAACTCCCTCATATTGTCTACTTAGGGTGGAAATGGCGCTGCTATTTGCCAGCTTGAACTTTTCCTCTGGACTACGAGACCAAGACTTCACCTTACTAGACCTATACACTCGTAAAAAGGCTAGGAACTTTATATGCTCACCATCATGTGGTGTGATGCACAATGCCATTTTTAGCAACCCTAAGTTTATGCAATATTCATAGGAACTCACATGACTCAGCCTCCCACCTTAACACAAAACACTCTAGGGGGTGGGGTTTACCAAATTTTAAGCTTGAGGACCAGCCTTAATATACCTTACGTGAACTGAGCTGTGTTCCCCATAGACTTGTTCTCAACGAGAGGGCTGTCTGGGGTGTGGATTGTTGTAATCTTACAATGTTCCACATAATGGGGAATCAGTTACTAGAAATTTTGCTATCAACTTTCCCTCGTTTACTGAAATTCTTAATAAAAACTACGTTTCTGTATTCAGTTTGGTTTGGCACCTCCCCTGGTTGTATCACTCTGCCTTCCTCCAATGTGTATGGTCATTATTAATCTTCGCGCAGATCCAATCATCTTGAGTGCCTTCACGAGCCACGTGCTCAAGACAGAGGTCGTTCACTGACCAAAGATTTGACTAGGGTAAATTGATAGGAAAAACAACAATTAAAGCTGCCAGGATCATATTATGTGTTTTATTAGTGGCGGTGTTAAACTCTAGCCGGCCGCGGTGGTCTCGCGGTTTTAGGCGCTCAGTCCGGAGCCGAGCGACTGCTGCGGTCGCAGGTTCGAATCCTGCCTCGGGCATGGATGTTTCTGATGTCCTTAGGTTTGTTAGCTTTAAGTAGTTCTAAGTTCTAGGGGGCTGATGACCACAGATGTTAAGTCCCATAGTGCTCAGAGCCATTTGAACAATTTTGTTAAACTCTAGGTTAAACCAAGGAATATAACTATCTAAGTTTGTTTCAACTCAAGAATGGAATATTATTAGGGTAGACTTCAAACTATGATTCACCGTCTCAGCGATGGGTAATAAAAGATGGTTGTCGAATGAGATATACTTCATTCTGAAAACAAAATCTCTTAAACTCCCTTGAAACAAATGCAAGTGCAATGTCGCTCACTACGGACTTATCCGTTGAAAATATGGAAAGTATTTAAGTAAAATGCCCAGTCTTCAGCCCAGCTATTATTCTAACATTAGGGATCATCAACAAAAGAAAACGTGAAATGGCATCAGTGATGACGAGTTTATGTTTACTACAGTTTTGGGTACTAGAGAGTGGAGTGTGGCCCTACATAATCAACAAATACAGCCCAGGTAGTATAAAGGAATGTGTGTCCTGGCAAACTTACAAGCTTCACATTGATTCACCAACTTTCTCACATATTTGTTCAATGGTGGCCAATTGAGCCAGTCCTTAATCTTATGGGACTGTCTTACATATTCCCAGATGTCTGGTAAGCACAGGCTTTTGAAAATATTTGGATCTTCTAGCACTAACGCCCAAAGAAGGAAAATTGTCGACCTCTTATCCTAACAAGTAAGAAAACAGAACAAGCCTTTCTGTAGCTGGTAATCAGGCTCTTCCTCCCCAACGGCAGATGTTTGTTTCAACTCTTGAAGTTTGGGTCTTGTTCTTGTCTTTCCTCGAGATCTCCAAATAAAAAGCGTATTTGAGCAAATACCATGGGAACCCAGGCCCTACTTCCAATGTTTTCAGGGTTACCAGGACCGTCAAAGTCCTCCTCAAGTATGTGGCTTAGAGTATCAGCCACCAGATTTCAGATCCTTTCATATGTTTCACAGAGAAACGAAGTGCTGAAATATCGATGGCATGAAAGGCAATGTGTCCTCTTTTACGTGGTCGAGCAAGGACGCAGCTAGAAGCTTGATTACCAGTGTGAGTGGTAAATTCTCGACGCTCACGATAGAAATTGAATGTTTCTAGCGCAAACAACACCTCCAGCTCATAGAATAAATATTTTACCTTAGCAGTAGACAAAGTCCTGAAAGCGTACGTAGTAGGACATCTGTCATCGTTTGGTTTCTGCGGGAAAATCTGGGATCATCAGAACGGGTATATTATTTAATGCGGATCTCAGAATGGCACAGGATGTCTGCTGGATTGCTGTCCATTAAAACGCCTGCGCTTTTTTATGTAACTGATTCAAAGGGTTGGCAGCTGAGAAAGTCCAGGTATGAACTTCCTAAAGAAATTCACCATTCCCTTCTTATCCTTGGGTGGTCAAAACTTCTGTATAGCCTAAGTTCTCTCCTGGTCTACCTGGACCCCAGTGGCCAACACTAAGTGTCCTCAAGGACCAGATTAACATAGATGGATTTACACCAAGACTAGCACTACACACAAACAGTCCAATGCTTGGTATACATATTCCGTAAGATTAGTAAATATGCATCTCTCTCTCTCGCGCGCGCGCATGATTAGCCTACAGAACCAGGAAAAATGGCTCTGCGAAAGGTGAGGTTGATGGCCTAATCGCATCATCAGCTAATATCTGGTCAATCAAATGGCACATATCTTCATTTTCGGCAGTAACAGCCGATAAGGGGCTGACGAATTGGTATCTGATTTGACAACTGTATTTTGTTCATTACCCATAGTTAATCTTTAAAAACATCACAAATCTCCCTCAGCTCCTGGAGCACTATATCGACGCCCGTCAGCAGTTGAAGGTATTAATATAATTCTAATAATTATGACATACAGTCCTTGTACATACTTTCGTCTATGAAGTTGTTATCACCAAAACACATATACAGCACCTTTCTCTTAAGTAAATCCGTAACGACTGCTGCTAAGAAGATCTTTAGAAAATAGATTCTGCATAATCCTGTTAAATAATACACTGAAGCCCCAAAGAAACTAGTATAGTTATGCGTATTCATGTACAGAGATAAGTAAACAGGCGGAATACGGTGCTGCGATTGGCAACGCCTATATAAGGCAACAAGTGTCTCTCGCAGTTGCTAGATCAGTTACTGCTGCTGCAATGGTTGGTTATCAAGATTTAAGAGAGTGTGAAGGTGGCGTTACAGTCGGTGAACGAGCGATGGGATACAGCATCTACGTACGACCATTCACAAGTATTCTGTGAATATCAGGACTCCGCTAAAACATCAAATCTCCGACATTGCTGCGGCCCCAGAAAGATCCTGCAAGAACGGGGCCAACAACGACTGAAGAGAACCGTTCAACGTTACAGAAGTGCAACCCTCCCGCAAACTGCTGCCGATTCCAATACTGAGACATCGACAAGTGTTGGCGTGCAAACCATTCAACTATACATGATCGATATGGGCTTGCAGAGCCAAAGGCCCACTCGTGTACCCTTGATGACTGTCTGACACAAAGCTTTACACCTCGTCTGGGCCCATAAACACTGTACAAAAATGTTGCCTGGTCGGACGAGTCTCATTTGAAATTGTATGGAGCAGATAGAAGTTTACGGGTACGGAATCATCGTAATGATCCATAGACCCTGCATGTTAGTAGGGAACTGTTCAAGATGGTGGTAGCTTTGTTACGGTGTGGGATGTGTGTGGTTGGAGTGAGATGGGACCCCTGACACATGTTGATACGACTCTGACAGGCTCACATACGTAAGCATCCTGTCTGGTCACCTGCATCCATTCATGTCCACTGAACATTCCGAAGGATTTGGGCAATTCCAGAAGTATAAAGTGACACCCCACGCGCCCTATTTGCTCCACATTGGCTCCAGAAACACTCTTCTTAGTTTAAACACTTCCGCTGACCACCGAACTCCCCAGACATGAACATTATTTTGAGCATATCTGGAATGCCTTGTAACGTGCTGTTCAGAAGAGATCTCAATGCCCTCGTAATCTTACGGATTTATGTACAGCCCTGCAGGATTCATGGTTTTCGAGTTTGTTTCACATTGTGATTCCTGTAACAGACGGAATAATGTAGGAAAAAGTAGAGAACCATTGCAAGAACTGCCAGAAACAAGTGGACAATTGGAACTAGTAGACTAGGACCGTTACCTAAAACTAAAGATGGAAACAAATACATATTGACAATGTTAGATCATTTCTTGTAGATGCCTTCTTATGATAGCAATACCTGATCAGAGCGCTGAGACTATAGCTAAAGTTTTTGTAAAAAAAAAAAAAAAAATGGATTCTTACATTTGGATCACCATTAAGTATAATTAGTGATCAAGGAATTACTTAAACAGACTTGTGAGCTCATGCAAATAACTCAATTAAGGACAACAGCAGCACACCCTGAAGGAAATGTAAGAGTCGAGCGACTCCACAGAACAATTATTAAAATGGTTAGCCATTATGTAGGCAGCAACACGACGATTGGGATATCTGTTTACCGTATTGGGTAAGTTGTTACAATGCCAAAATGCACAGCTCAACTGGCCTAAGTCCATTTGAGATTGTCTACAGAAGAAGAATTCATTCATCCTTGGACTTTGCGCGGTCGACTACCAGAATCAGCAACTAACACGTAAGGGATCTAGCACGCAAACTAATGGAAGCATGGAGGGGAGTGAAACAACGAAATCATCAATCCTTTCTTCAGCAAGCGAGACAACACGACCGCCATGCAGCAGTACCACCGTATCGAGCTGGAGATCTTGTCTATTTGAGCAACGTTGTGTTAAAGAAGAGTAAGGACAAAGTTTAAAAAGTTTTAGAAAGGACCATATCCAATCTTGGAGGTGTTGTCGCCAGTCACTTTTAAGCTCCAACTGGCCAAAGTTCGATTGCCGTTCATGTCAGTCGTATAAAGCCGTTTCTGGGTAGATTTCCTGTAGCATCGCAAGACGACGAGGAGCGACCGAGAGGCAGACCTGCTGTTCTCAAACCCTGAAAGCGAGAATCGCGCGGTCACAGTCCAGACTTCGAGGCCGAGGCATCTCCACGCTCCAAGCGATCCTGTTCCAGACACCCCTACAATCTGTGTAAATGTGTGTAGTGTGAGAAAGTGCAATGCGTGTGTTAATTTCGGCCATGGGCTTATGTGAGTGTGTTGTGAAAATTTAGTATTGAAGCTATTACACTAGTGCAAAAATGAAGCTAAAACTTTTATTCTACAGGTTACCACAAGCACTTCATTTATTTTATGTTCATTGTTAACTCTAGTATTTAGAACTAATTAACCATGTTCATTTTTATTCTAATGTTTGCTATGGTAGCATATTCTACTAATGCTGTAGTAATAGCACCACAGAGTACAGGTGTTTTCTTTGAAACACGATCAGACATGGTAGTTTCAACAAGTAATCCAAACTTGTACTCAAGTACAATCTGAGTGAGATCCAGCAACAGTTCAATTCTGTAAAGAAGCAAATTGATCTAAATCGTTCTGTTAAGGGTAATAATACAATTTTGGAAATGGTATAATAACTGGATCACAGCCAAAATGCACGTAGTGTCTACATTTGCTAATTATGAACAAGAGATTTACTGTTTTTTAAAGCTTTTGCTTGTCATCCTGAAAGCTGGCTTCTCAGTACCGAAAGTTACTGTGTCCACAAATGAAATACATGTTGCAATGTCTTCTGACGCCATGAATGGCGAAATAAATTCATGGCGCCCAGGAGGTCGTTTTGAGTCACCTATGGTCGCTCTTTTTCTCTGGGGAGAGTGATGTAAGGATCTACGGGTTTGCACGTAGTCGTGCAGTATGTAACAAGCGCTCGACAGCCGACCTATCTTGGAATGCTTACAATTTGCTTCGTCAGTAGACGTGCATCCGGATGCAGTGCGCCACAAGAGGGTAAGCCACTGGCCGTCATCCGCAGCGCGCCATATAACTAGCGCGGCCTTGGGCGTGAATATGTCTCTTTTCTTAGCTCACCATGGAGCCTTTCGATACGCCTGTAGTTAGCCGGTGTTAGATGTCAGACACAGTGATGACGGGTACGTGTAGAATGCGTGTTTTATAGTCAGTCTTTTGTTAATAGTCTGTTTGAACTTACTTCTCGGTGTTCGCGTATTCTATACCTCAGGGACCCACTGCTTACGAATCCTGACAAATATTTCGTGTAATTATTATCTGGAGCTAATAACAACACAACCAACCTTCTTATAATATGAAAATTATTTTGAATATCTTGTATTGTGATAGCGTACATCACAGTTCACCTGAAACTTGTTTTTGTCATCCCTAACAAAAACTATTCAGAGCACATGTTTTGCGAAACGAGTGAAGAAATCCAAGAGCTGTAAAAAGCATTCTACACAATTAATGTTTATCTACTTTACATGATAATCTTGCTGTTCAATTTGGGTGAATAAACACTTTATTTACTGTAAATTCCCTGCCTCATAAGGTAATTCGTTATTAGGTAAACAGGCTCCATTTAACACGATCATTCTCAATTTCACATAAAAATGCATTAACTTCTTTATGGTGTGTAGTAGGCTATAAGATATATGTTAGAGAATAAAGGCAGCTGCCTATTTTGGTAGACTGTTAGAGAGAAACGATTTCTGGTGGCTGAAACTTTTCCAAGCCAGTCACACAAAAGTTCAACAGAATCCTGTGAACAACAATGAAAACAACAGGAAAAATTAAAGAATTGATGGTAATAATAGAAGCACCATCATTTAAACAGAACTTATAATGTTGTGCTGTGGAAATTTATTACTATACCACTTATCACAAATCTTTCATAATCAACTTTATTTAAACTAATTCTTTGCTATGGAATACTGCGTAAGGAGGAAAAGAAGTTCAGTCAGCTTAAAAATATAAGTCATAACACAGTTTTAAGGAAAACAAATCTTGGAAACTGCAGCTATGTGCTACATGCTGAAACCAGTATAAGGCGTTAATTTACCATTTGCTAGCAACAGAGATACAAGAAAATTTAAACAAAGGTAGCAAAATTTAGTATTTTATTTCACACAACCAAACACAATAGTATAGTTCAGCTATAGGTGACTTGACCTCTGAGCCTCTAGGTATCACCACATATGTATATAATTCTATTTTAAAAAACAAGAATATAATTCTTAGTTTTTTAATATAATTATTTTTGTGTAGAAACTCTTAATCTGAGCATTGTGTAGCTTCTCACTGTGGAGTCTTACTCCGTAACGCAGTCTTGTTTTGAAATACTCACTGAGTACATCTTTCCTCAAATGAGAAATGTGGCTATTGAGGAGATGGCTATTTGAAACATGTTCATTAAGCTGAAGAAAAACCTCCCACAAAGCTGAGATAACTAATTTTTAAAAGGGTTTTTCACATTAAAAACCGACATTTGTCTAGTACTTGCTGGCATATTTTGCCTAGAACACATCATCGTTCAATATAATGGAGAAGCTACCTTTGTTTTTCTGTTCAAGACACCTGAACTTGAAATACTAGAACATAATGAAATTTTGCGAAAGTGGCGATTCATCGTTTTGAGCCGTTTGCTACGCAAACACAGAATGAAAGAAACTGGATGAAGTGGGAACTCACATCATAGTTTTTACAATGGCAGTACAATTAGCACTAGTAGCTGTTCATATCTGAATGTTTCCAAAAATCTGTGCCAAGCAGTTTCAAACTACTGCACTTGAGATTCGAGTACGTGTTCTGAGTATCCTCTCTCGTAACTACTACTACATCAGTTTTCTTGGGACTGACGCTTAGATACTATTTTCTGAAGCAGTTTTTCATAATGATCAGGGCCGTTGTTTTAACGGTAATACCAAATTTGCCAAGTATTACTAAGACTAAATCGTCAGAGTATCTTTGCTTGTTGTTTTGCCAGCCACGACTCCTTACAGCAGTAAGAACACTTTCAGTTGATCTTGACTCAGTAAATGTTAGTCATAACGTCATACACAGGTAAAGATGAATATCGGCTATTAATTATACCTACAAAACCGGTTCTTGTTTTTCAGTGCACTAGTAACGTTCCACCAGTAGCTTCTTTTAATGTAAGTAGTCAATTAATTGCTTGCTTTACGTATCAATATCAGTGTAAATGGCAAAAGTCAAAAACTATAAGCGTTAATTTGGTGTAAAAACCCGACTTATGGATATAAATGGATTTCATTTCGTATAAAAAAAATAACAAAATAGTTCAGACGTATTGTTGATGAATTTACCAAAAACGTAATGCTGCCTGCCAGATGATATTTTGTCTCCTACTCCTGTGGAAGCGGTGAACTACAAGACAGTGCATCAAGAACAGATATTCACTGAAGAAGTGTAATTTTGTTGCTTATAAAAAGAACTGTCGAAATGTTTCACCTGCTCATTTGTGAAATCGATAACCATTGCATTACTATTAGGAATTTCAGTGAAATGAGATTGATTGTACTATTACTTGTGTAAAATCAATACGACAATTCGTTTAAGTGTTAAAGTCATTGATTGATTTCAGATAATGAGAAAAACTGTAATTGTCATATCCACTCAATACAGCACGTAGTAATAGAAACTTGCCTATCTGTCCCTAGTCACGTGACTTATTGTCGTTTTTTAGCACAATGACGTCATGCACAGTTGTGTCACGTATGGGTCAAATTCTGTTGCACAGAGCATTCCATTGTTTCAGCGACCTGCGATAGGCTATCGCTGAAAGAGGTGCTTGTTCTTCCGAATTTTCGATACAAAATGTAATGCGACATTCTGTCATTTCTGCATCCATGCGAAGATCGAAAGTAGGAACAGTGTTTGATAATCTTCGATGAAGTAATATCGGTCAGCAGAATCGAATATCTGGGTATCATCATCTTTTGTGCCGGTGCCATGATCAATATGCGTTTTGAGAGTAGTGATATTCTTTTTATGTGCACGACTCAAACGAGAGCGCAAACTAAGCGACGTAATCGTCCTGTAGTTTGAAACATTTCTGCTCTGGCATCTTTAAAACAACGTTTTAATATATTCTTTTGTAAGAAGAATTTATGTGGATATGATTCATAAATAAGCAAGACGTTGACCATTGTCACATATTTTTATATAATTCACATTAATTGTTGTATGAAAATCAGTATCTATGAAATAATAACAGGAACGTTTGTTGTTTGTAGATTGGTTTACACCAGAGCTGCTCTTATGGAATCACAGAGAATGTGTTATGTCATACCAACACGTGGAATTCGACGGGTGCTAAAAGACACCATCCTACACGGCTGTAAACTTCCAAAGGTTGGTATAATATTTTGTCGCATTGACAAAAAAGACGAGGAAAAATGGGTGAAAATCTTATTGCTGAGAAATTTTTTCAGAGTATCAATTTTTTCCATACAAAATTCCGGGATTTCAATAGTTAACTTTTTATGTACAGATAGTTATTGTGACAGCTGTTTCAGTAGACGTGTATGATCTGGCTAGCCAACGATAGCCTAGCGTTAACTGGACTAAAGGGTTACAGCGATGGTCAACATCTTGGGTAAAACGACATTTCCTTTGCGGAGACGATAATTTACTTATTGTACGGTGTTATTTTTTTTATTTTTTACACATTCACTTTCTTGTGTTACAGTCACATCAGGTTTCGGCCTTCAAAGGTCATCTTCAGATACTATGGGCGGCATTTAATGAGCAGGTGTCCTTGCGTTGGTAGCTCACGCGTTGACAACTAGCTGAGATCCGACAGATATCCGTTCTACATTCTCAAGTTACCCTGACGCCGTAGAACAGCGAAAGATAGAAACTGAGTTGGAGTAAACATGTTGTCATCTCTAAGAAGTAACAAGGTTTTTTTTTCATGAATTTCATTTGTCACAGCATACAGAATAGGGGCACAAAGAGACACTATAACAAATTAACACCTTTTTTTCACCCTTAATTGGAACTCAAATTTACCTAAAATGGAACTGCGCAATAACGCAAACCAAAGAAGCTATTAATGAGACATTAGTAGCAAACAGAGGAACGAAGAGGACTAAGAAAAGCAGAATTGGTGAGCTGAAAGAGATATAAGTAGTTCATACGGTAATCAAAGTAACGTATTACCATTCGATTTCTCTTAAAATATACACTGATGAGCCAGAATATTATGACTACCGACCTACTATCGATACAAACCCGGCGATAGCATCGTCACGTGGTGAGGGATGACTGCTAGTCAGACACACGCGCTGTGTCTGTAGTATCAGTGAGCATGCTGCCATGTGTATAATGGGGACGGCGTATGATTTGTCTGAAATTGACTGAGGACAGCTTATGATAGTCCGCAAGCTCGGCACGAGCATTTCGGGAACTGCTCGATTTGTCGGGTGTTCGAGGAGTGCTGTGATGAGTGTCTTCAACACGTGGCTAAATCGAGGTGCAACCAAGACCAGACGTCGTGTGGTTGGACAACCACCCCGCGTCAAAGATGTCGGATGTCGTAGGCTGTGCAGACAGCTAAAATAGGACAGGCGACGACCTGTGTCGGAACTAACATCAGACTTTAATGCTGGGCAGAGTAAAAGTGTGAGTGAACACATAGCACACCGAACACTCCTAACGATGGGCCTCCGCAGCCTCCCATGCAGGTGCTCAAGTTAGCAGCACGACATCGGCACGTGACCATTGGCACTGGATGTTGGCGCAGTGGCAGAGCATTCCATGATCTGACGAATCTCGAAACCTTCTTCATCATGCCAATGCGAGGGCACTAATTCGTCGACTTCCAGGGGAACAGCTCCTTGACACCTGTCCTGCAGGACAGAGACAAGCTGGCTGCGGCTCCTTTATGTTCTGGGGAATATTCACATAGGTACTCATGGGTCCAGTGGAGCTCGTGCAAGGCGCCAATAGGGCTAAGGAGTAACGCACACTTTGCGCAGACCACGTACACTTCTTCATAACAATCATGATTCCCGACAATAGTTGCATTTCCCAACAAGACAGTACGCCAAGTCACAAGGCCAAGAGTATGATTGGGTGTTTCGAGGAACACGGGGGCGAGTTCCAATTTATGTGCTGACCCCATCCCCACTTGCTCAACAGGTCTAAACCCGATCAAAGACATCTGGGATGTGATTGAACATGGCGTTAGAGTTCATCGCCCCCCCCCCTCCCTCCCTCGAATTAACGAGAGTTAGGTGACGTGTGTGCGCGCGCGCGCGTGCGTGTGTGTGTGTGTGTGAGTGTGTGTGTGTGTGTGTGTGTGTGTGTGTGCAGATGTCGTACCAACTCCCTCCAGCGACCTACCAAGGCCTCAGTGTTTCCAAGCCACGACGCGTCGTTGCTGTTATCTGTGTCAAAGATGAACATATTGGGTATCAGGTAAATGGTATAATGTTTTGGCTGGTCAGTGTAACTGATTTGAAGGCTGAAACCATGTTGTCCATCCATCGCTGGGTATTTACTTTCTCAGAACAAAATGAACTTTTACTTCAGTATTTGTTTTGCACATTAGCCAGTCTCCGTTTGCTGCGATTTCAAATGCTGGTGTAATATAAAACACTGACGTTTATTGTTGTTGATTGTTACAGCTACACTTCAAAATGGTCAAGAAACGAAACTGAGTTATATACTAAACGAATGTTGATGACATAGTTCGGCTTGCATAATAAATTGTACAGCCTATGATGTACGAAGTGGTTTTTGACCTGCATTAAATATCTTGATACTTAGCATCCGAGTGTGAGGATACTAAATAACTGATTTGGCTTATTTGATTTTTCTTGTATTTATCCGTTCCATGCCAAATAAAAGCATGGCCCGTTGTTCCTAGGTGTTGTGCCAGAGGGAATTAAACGAATCACCGTAACACGGGATATTTCAGCCATTTGAAGGAGATCCCTTTCTGCAATTACAGCTAGAAGAACACCCAAAAGCCATTGAAGGCCTTTTTCGTTTGTATAACAACCTTTTTAAAAACTTTACAAAAGCATTCTCGCAAGGACAAGGAGGGAGCATGACCACACCCAAACAACACATGATAAAAACCTTTTTTTCATAGTGACAATCTCCTTGGTTTTACGTTGTGTTCCTATGCTCGCAGAAAGTAATAATTAACAGAGATCGGCTTTTAAGTTTATTTTCACGACATGTTGCTGCACAGCTTAGCAAACTGAATTAAATATGCTCACAGTGTGTAAATAAATTTATTCTATTTAAGGCATATAAATTAAAGCTATACACAGTATACAAATTAAAAAGCAAAATCTCTTACAAATTCATTGCAACTAATGTGAGAGCTGCACTCTCTTTTGCGACGGTAACAAGTTTTATTTGTGCAAGACATTCTGAACTTTATGTAAAGTATCATGAGCGGTCAGTTTTGTCTCCTGCACTATTTTCACGTGATCTTCTATCCACAGGCGTTTGTTTTATTTATAACACACTACACTGGGATTACATACAATATTTTCTCGTTTACATTTTTGTATGTATCCACATTTACGTCGTGTACTTTATGTAGGTACTTTGCTTTGATCCAGAGGAATGCCATCACCTATCGTTTTGTTGTTTTGACTGTGGCAGTGTATACTAGTTCGCTATGTGTTCCAAGTCCATTAGGACACAAAGCACAGGAGTTGAATGTGGATATACATAACCATGCAAATGAGAAAAAAAATTCTGCCAGTGCAGTTCAGTGTGCTAAAAACTGAATGCCTGTGTGCAGAAGAACGCATGGAAATAATGTAAGTGACAGAAAACTGACCGTTGAAGATTCTTTACATAAAGTGAAACGCCTCTGGTCCAAATAATACTTGATACAATCACAAAAGTCGGAATAGCTCAAATATTACATATGAAACTGGACTGTGCAAGACAAGCCTCAAAGACAAAAAGACAACATGCAGATTAATTTGCAATAATAATGTAGCACACAATGTAATCACATACTACTTGTGTTATATTTATAAATCAATCCCTTCTGTCTCTTACAACCACTTACACGCTTTAAACTGTTGCGGGTGCTCCACCCCACACATTTTTGTAGACAGTAATTTTTCTATCTTTCTCCTTTTTTTTAATAGCTCAAAGCGTTCCAGAGTAATGATTTAAATGTCACTACTTTCCGCAGTCACCCTATCCCCGGGGCTGAAGTGTCAGCAACGCCGATTTTACACCAATACAGCTCTTTTCCACTCTTTTTTTACGTGTCTTCCTCTTCATGTGTCCACACCATTGTTAAGGCTACTAGCGTCTTTTACTCCAGCAGTACTTCTTCCCATATAATAATTCACACATGTACCAAAACTGTTTCAAATTGTTTCAGGCATTCCAGAGTTACACTGGAACACCCAAATATGTGTATTTTCGTACATAGACGACATTTTGTTTTTTCTGAGAATATCTATTACATTCACGAGTTTATACCGACAGCGTTTTGAAGCTTTGTCCCAGATAGTGCACTGTCTCTTGACTAATTGTTTCACTGGCCAGACTCAGGTGAGAGTATTCAGATGAAGATCTATGTACAAAATAAACACTTTATGCAGCATTTCGGATTCACTCGATCAATTTCAGGTATTGTGAAACATGGAGAGGGGGGAGGAGGATAAGTAGGGCACTGGCCATCCTGGCAAAAAATCGCTTAGTCAGCATCAATCAGACAGCTGAGGCAATTATGAATGTCATATTCCGCTTACAGCAGCATCAGTACTTCCTTATCTTGAAGAGAACTACACACCAAAGCCAAGAAGGGGAGGGAGTGGAGAAGGGGAGGGGTTGGAGAAGGGGAGGGGGGAGAGGACTGGTACTTGTGTCGTATCAGCATCAACAGGACCTTATCCTCCAAGGCCATACCAGGAATCAAGACTTCAGCAGAAGCACATCTAGCTATGTGTGAATGGCATGTAGTGGGAGGGAAGGCAGAGACCTCCACGACCCACCCCCTCCCCTCTGTCTCATACCATGCACCTATGTGACAACCAGATATGATAAGGAATCTGCCTAAAGCACAGAATAATTTTGTCAACAAAGTTTCCATTATTGTCTGCCAAAATTCGTGGGTCATGAGTCACATTAGTAAATTTCATGAGAAGCTGTATATTATTCGCCATGGAAATTTGGAATGATTAGATAACATATTCCTCTATAAATAATTAAAAAACAACATTTGATTATAAAACACAAGTAATAAATTAGGAATTCAAGTTTGTTAAAGTGATTTTCATCTTTAATTCTAGCCCATAAATAATGGAAATGCAAACAAAATCAAGTCCTGTATCACATCGCAGATTCTCTTGTCACCAGCAGGTGGCTACACTGCGACAATATAGCACAGTTCAATCTTTGAAGCACAATTTCTTCGAGGTTAATACTGCCACCAGTAGGTGGCAAAACTGTATAAATGTGGATAGTTCGTTGTTTTGTACGTTGGGTATTTCTCATTATCACCAACAGAAGTTTCAACTGTTAAAAACGCAACAGAGTCGAAAATTAATTATTTTCAGTATCAAAGATGTTGAAATATTCTAAAATGTCTGCAAATTACATAGGGGGCGAACAAAGTGCGATGTTTACACAAATTATCCAGAGCCCAGCTGAGGTCCAGTACATGAAACACAATTAATGTACACAATATTGCAAAAATATGTCTCCAATGTGAAAGAAAGAGCAAGTTAATTCCATATACGCACATATTTGACCATTTAGTGCCCAAAATTGTGTACTCCAATGCTAGATATCCACACTTAACATCAACTGACATTTTATAAGATAAGCCTAAGGATTCAATATCATAAAAGTAACCTGACCAAACTTACAACTGCTGGAAAATGTGTGTAAGCTAAAATACTATGCTAAGCTAACAAACATGCAAAAAAAAACTCACAGCCTGAGTGTAACTAATTACATCTAATTTTGATGTAAATCATGTTAAACCCCCAGATTAAATATTTCCGCATTTAAAATGTTCGCAAGCACCAGTTTAGGAGGGACAAAGATAATGCATCATGTTATTCACTAAAAAAATATAATTGATGCTATTGATTTCCAGTTATTGCTATTATTCTAGATGAAAAATAGCTCACTGAAAACTACGTATAATAACAGCAATTTGCAGTCAGATCCATGGTGGCAAGGGTCTTTGAAAGCTTTGTAGGTTGTGTTATTTTCTGCAAATATGAAGTCACAATATTCCAAAAATTCATCAAAATGTTTCAGCAACACAAAATGTGTGATATTTGCATCGAGTATATCTATGATGGCACAATATTCTAAAATGTGCTGAAAAATGTACTATTTACGTTGTAGGAGTATCTAAATACAATACAATTGTCTACCAAGAGAAGGAAGAAATAAATTGCTTTATTACAATATAGCCGTTACACTACAGAGCAAACAGTTTATAAACACTCGACCAAAAGTAGTAACAACTAGAGATGCGACATTTCCAGAGATAATCTCAGAGTTAATACCTCTGAGATAAATTAAACTATTTATCGTTTATTATGAGATGTTTCACACTTTTCAAGCCCAAATAAGCTCCAAAACTTAAATATTGCTACATCTAAAGCGTCAGTATAGCTCATGAACATGCATGGTCATCGCAATACAAGCAAGACTTCTAGGGAAATTCAAGCAAAAGTAACATCGTATTACAAGCAACACTACTCATCTGGCAAACACAATGAGGCATCAGATATGCCTAAGGCCTATTGCAAGACATTTTATGATCAGCAGCCACTGCTATAAATGAATTCCGAAACTCACATCGAAGAGAGGTTATTCGCTGTAATGTACAGATATGTAAATGTAGATTCAGAATTATTTGGGTTCTAAAATTTAATGGGTCATGAACAGAAATTATATTAGAAATTCTACTAAATCTTAACGCCGCCTCAGCTGCAATACACAAACAACATCAAGTCCTCAACCACATCGCACATGTTAGGACCTCCTACAAAGGGATCAAACACGTGATCCATACTGCAGCGGTCTCCAGCATAGTATTACCACGTTCTTTAGCCAAGGGAGGTGTAAAAGTTTTCTGTATCTGCATGTCTGAGTACTTTATAAACTCTATATGTAGGTTAACAATAACTTTGTTTATTCCTGCGCTTATGATTTGACATGTAAATGTATAATATAGGTTTTACTATAAAACTGGAGGTCATTCAAATTAAACACTCAACTCCAATTGCATCATCATATAACATATCCCTATGTGTCGCTGTATATCAAAGGTATCACCTTCAAGTGCCCAAGTGCACATCGCTCTCCACCTAGGAAGCTTTATAGGCCCACCAAATCAGGCTGGTTCTGCTAATATAGATTCATAATGCAGTGTCCTGAGACATGATAGTAATTGAATCCGTTGATAACATATTCCACAAAAAGTGGGGATGAATAGTAATGTAACAGAATAACTTAATGGTAAACTCTGCGATTTGTGTGTGAAAGAGTGCCAAATCGCGACAGTCAGACTCCCCCACTGACAGTATTGTGAGGAGCAATATTTCTCCATTTTTTAATATACAGTCGACAGGCAGCACGACTATAATAGAACTAATACCCTCACAGAAACCAACTACATCATACAACATTTAAAGACTTTTTGGGGAGTTCGTGTGATCATTGGTCGTTTCAGAGAGACGAATGTGTGGGCAGGACACTTGCCTAGAACTTATACTACCGTTTATTTCAGTATCCTGCAGAACCCAATCCCCCAGATCTGGTGTATGCACAGTCTGCCACCTAGCATCATCTGCTGTAAGGACTGATTTTCACACGAAATTGCAAAAATGGCTTCAAATGTTGTGTGATGTGGTTTATGTCTATGAGGATTCTTGTTTTGGTATAGCCGTGCTGCCTCTCGACCAATTCCATCTGCTTGGCCATATGCAAACACCATCTCAGCTCATTCGCAATATAATTAACAGACCATTTACGCTGCTTACAGTACGCTGCATCTGTTATACAGCCTGCAATTCACAAGGACTACACAGAACATGATCACAGGAAATTTCATTTGTCAGCTCCTCCTACCATGGCAATGGCGCATTTCTGGACAAATGTTCATAGGACAATTTTTCTTCACTTTTCAGTTCGAAGTCTGTCCCTGAAATTTGTCGGTTTTGTTAATGCTCATCCTCTAAGAACACTGTAAAGAACTTACCACCAGGCAGGACTCATGATTAGCAACTGCATAGCATTTACTCGAGACTTGAACGCCAGAGGGCCCCCAGCGCTTCTGTTGAAGTATTTTACTCTTTAAATGAAAAATAAACTTTTGTTTAAAAGAGGGCAGTTTATTTATTGGTGGACTATGTGATGATACTTTGCAGAAGCAACTACACGACTGCCGACCTCATGCATTTTCATATGGTCACATTCAGCCTTCCCACTCGCATTTAGCACAACACACATAACAGCTAACACCTAACATCTGACACCTAACCCCTGATACCTAGAACATAATGCCTGATGCTTAATGCCTAACGCCTAATTCCTGACACAGTATATTGTCCGTAAATGCACCGTTATATGACCAACGTGCAGTGCTTTAAATGTTACACAAAACATGCAGCTTGTAATAAAATGATATCTAACAGACATGATATGATCTATTTTCTATAAGCACACACTCCTTCCATCGCTATTCATAACATTTCTGGCCTCTTTTTCTCCAAATACTCCATATCTCCATTCTAAGATACGTGAGTAAACACATGAAATGTTGTAGCACTGTTCAATGTTTTACCACAAATACACCGCTAACACACACTAAAACGAGTAGCACAGCATGATAACTTCGTTGAACATTAAAACCATAAGGTGCAGATAGATGCTTGCTAGCCACTAGATAATATATATATATATATATATATATATATATATATATATATATATATATATATATATATATTGACACTTATACAGAATACATGCCTCTGAAAGTCATCTACACACAGCTGCTGCAATTGTCAGAGCCCTCTCAAGAAAGTGTTAAGCTGACATCAGCGAAAATCAGTTTGTGCTGGGGCTATACACAGCAGGTTATCTACCTATTCAGATTAGTATTCCGAACCTAGATTGTCTGACGTGGAACAGCGGCATTCTGGTAATAGGGAACACCTCATCCTGTCATGACAATACATGCCAATATTCCACATTCTACATCTACATCTACATCCATACTCCGCAAGCCACCTGACGGTGTGTGGCGGAGGGTACCCTGAGTACCTCTATCGGTTCTCCCTTCTATTCCAGTCTCGTATTGTACGAGGAAGGAAGGATTGTCGGTATGCTTCTGTGTGGGCTCTAATCTCTCTGATTTTATCCTCATGGTCTCTTCGCGAGATTTACGTAGGAGGGAGCAATATACTGCTTGACTTTTCGATGAAGGTATGTTCTCGAAATTTTAACAAAAGCCCGTACCGAGCTACTGAGCGTCTCTCCCGCAGAGTCTTCCACTGGAGTTTATCTCTCATCTCAATAACGCTTTCGCGATTACAAAATGATCCTGTAACGAAGTGCACTGCTCTCCGTTGGATCTTTCCTATCTCTTCTATCAACCCTATATGGTGCGGATCCCACACTGCTGAGCAGTATTCAAGCAGTGGGCGAACAAGCGTACTGTAACTTACTTCCTTTGTTGTCGGACTGCATTTCCTTAGGATTCTTCCAATGAATCTCAGTCTGGCATCTGCTTTACCGACGATCAACTTTATAAGATCATTCCATTTTAAATCACTCCTAATGCGTACTCCCAGATAATTTATGGAATTAACTGCTTCCAGTTGCTGACCTGCTATTTTGTAGCTAAATGATAAGGGACCTATCTTTCTATGTATTCGCATCACATTACACTTGTCTACATTGAGATTCAATTGCCATTCCGTGCACCAAAAGTTAATTCGCTGCAGATCCTCTTGCATTTCAGTCCGTATGCTCTTACTTTGTTCATTAAACGACTGTGGGTAACTGTCTCAAACGCCTTGCGGAAGTCAAGAAACACGGCATCTACCTATGAACCCGTGTCTAAGGCCCTCTGAGTCTCGTGGACGAATAGAGCGAGCTGGGTTTCACACGACCGTCTTTTTCGAAACCCATGCTGATTCCTACAGAGTAGATTTCTAGTCTCCAGAAAAGACATTATACTCGAACATAATACGTGTTCCAAATTCTACAACTGATCGACGTTAGAGATATAGGTCTATAGTTCTTCACATCTGTTCGACATCCCTTCTTGAAAACGGGGATGACCTGTGCCCTTTTCCAATTATAACCATTGTAGCATTAACACAGGTATAAAGCAGGCACAGAACCAAGGCATCCAATGTAACTCACAGGTAGGCAGATCGAACTAGAGAATTTGAAGTCAATGGTCATGTGATCAGTGTAGTAAAGATACACTGCGGTTCATAAGGCTTGAGACACAGATGAAGGCATCTACCTGTAATGTACAGTACGTTTATACCACGATACCCATGCAGTCTGCAGTTTTCTCGACGAGTATGGAGGTGGGGGTTCTTTAACACAGAGAGCACCTGTACACAAAGATGTCATGTATACTACTGGCCATTAAAATTGCTACATCAAGAAGAAATGCAGAAGATAAACGGGTATTCAGTGGACAAACATATTATACTAGAACTGACATGAGATTACACTGTCACGCAATTTGGGTGCATAGATCCTGAGAAATCAGTACCCTGAACAAGAACCTCTGGCCGTAATAACGGCCTTGATAAGCCTGGGTATTCACTCAAACAGAGCTTGGATGGCGTGTACAGGTACAGCTGCCCATGCAGCTTCAACACGATACCATAGTTCATCAAGAGCCAGTTGCTCGGCCACCATTGACCAGACGTTTTCAATTGGTGAGAGATCTGGATAATATGGTGGCCAGGGCAGCAGTCGAACATTTTCTGTATCCAGAAAGGCCCGTACAGCCAGCGGTTGTGCATTATCCTGCTGAAATGTAGGATTTTCCAGGGATGGAATGAAGGGTGGAGCTACGGGTTGTAACACGTGTTAAATGTAACGTCCACTGTTAGAAGTGCCGTCAATGCTAACAAGAGGTGACCGAGACATGTAACGAATGTCACCTCATGCCATCACGCCAGGTGATATGCCAGTATGGTGATGACGAATACACGCTTCCAATGTGCGTTCACCGCGATGTTGCTAAACACAGATGCAACCATCATGATGCTGTAAACAGAACCTGGATTCATCCGAAAAATTTACGTTTTGCCATTCGTGCACGCAGGTTGGTCGTTGAGTACACCATCGCAGGCGCTCCTGTCTGTGATGCAGCTTCAAGGCTAACCGCAGCCATGGTCTTCGAGCTGATAGTCCATGCTGATGCAAACGTCGTCGAACTGTTCGTGCAGATGGTTGTTGTCTTGCAAACGTCCCCACCTGTTGACTTAGGGATCGAGACATGGCTGCACGATCCGTTACAGCCATGCGAATAAATTGCCTGTCATCTCGACTGCTAGTGATACGAGGCCTTTGGGATCTAGCACGGCGTTGAACCCACCGACTCCATATTCTGCTAACAGTCATTGGATCTCGACCAACGCGAGCAGCAGCGTCGCGATACGATAAACCACAATCTCGATCGGCTACAATCTGACCTTTATCAAAGTCGGAAGCGTGATGGTACGCACTTCTTCTCCTTACACGAGGCATCACAACAACGTTGCACCAGGGAACGCCGGTCAACTGCTGTTTATGTACGAGAAATCGGTTGGAAACTTTCCTCATGTCAGCGCGTTGTAGGTGTCGCCACCGGCGCCAACCTTGTGTGATAGCTCTGAAAAGCTAATCATTTGCATATCACAGCATCTTCTTCTTGTTGGTTAAATTTCGCGTCTGTAGCACGTGATCTTCGTGGTGTAGCAATTTTAATGGCCAGTAGTGTATATTCCTGACAAAATACTCCAACCTCCAAACTAGTCGGGAAAACTAAGGGCTGCATGGTTATCATGGTATAAACATTTGTTACGGAGAGATGCCTGCATCTATAGCTCGAGTAGCTCGAGCCTTACAAACTGCAATGTATCTACTGCTACACTGATCACGTGATCACTGCCTTGCAGTTCCCTATGTGGTTCTGGCTACCTTTGCGATAAGAGCAAGAGATTTAAATTCATATGTGGCAGAGAAGATTTATAGGGTATAATGTATTGGCTGAGTGGATCATGTTCGAATACCAAAACTCAAATAAAATTAAGAAGAAAACAGAAAAACGCACTTGATGTAGATGTGTAGTGCCTGATGGCACTCCTGTTGTTAAGCTTAGTATGGACAGATTCATTGTTTAGACTCATTGCAGCAATTTTGTGTCACAGACGCTTTACAGCAGACTTTCTCGCCACTCCATCCGAAGAATCGTAATCACATCAATATTTGATTGAAGGAAAGCAGATACCGGTAGCTGAAAGTTGAGTCCTCGGTTGCGATGCTGCAAAATTTCGTTTATATAAACTAACCAGGGAAAGGGGAACTACTATGCACTGTGGAATCCGAACCACAGTCTAATTGTGCTGTATCCCCACGTCCTTCACGGGTGAATGTTAGGTTTAACGGCAAAGTAAAAACAAGTGCCTATACTGGGATTCGATCCCACAACTTTCCGGCAACTAGCTGCCATATACAAATTTGTTTGCGCTTGCTGCTTTCTCGCTTCACTGCTTTTCCCTCGAGTTGAGACAATTGATCGCTAGGTGGATTTGGCATCGTCATCGTTTTCGCAATGGCGAGATACTTTAATTCACATAATTCAATCAATTTCTACGAAATATTTATAAATTTTATACAGATACCTTTTTGATGAGCCGGTTTATCGAGTAGTCAAACCCAGATCAAAAGCCGTACGCCACTTCCTGTGATTAGCCTCCATATACAGAAGGAAGCGAGCAGGCGACTTCGCTTTATACGGCGTGAGTCAGGAGGAAAGGCATATGCTTTGAGGGTCATAGTGTTAGTCATTCCGAACAAAAAACCTTTAAATGAACGTATGTCCTTTTCTTAACTACGTCCAAGATAGAGCTGTTTGAAAATCGTGGGTGTTAGTCGCATGTAACGTCCTTCACCGACGCTCACAAGTAAAAACAACCAAAGCGAGAAAAGGCCACATAGCGTTGTCTTTCCTTTCCATTGGTCATTTTTCTGAATCCGAACTTTTTTTCCACACACACACACACACACACACACACACACACACACACACACACACACATTGATTTAGTGAGCCCACTGCTTCCAGCAGTAGTGTTCCGATGTATCTTCATAGCAACTGACTTGTACACCAGTTGGGCTGATGTATCTCCAATTACAGATATTTCGACGCAAACAATGGCCGAGACATTCTTTACTCCATGTAACTTTTCGTTCGTATTTTATGTGCATGTGCTCAAATAAAGGACTTCATGAACGAGCTCAGATCAGTTTCACATTTGCTTCCTACAAGGCTTGCAAAATGTGTTGTAGTTTACAGTGGACCTTTTTAACAACCTTTGTGCGTAAATATACACAATTAAACATAACATTATATCAAAATGTCTCATTAGCCGGCATCTGCATTTGTTCTGTTCCCAATTGTTTTCATTAGTTTCTCCTGAAACTGTTAAGAACAGGACATATGTTCAGAGGACACTTTTATGTTCAGAATGACTTATTCTAACACCACTTAAAGTATGTACCTTTTTCCCTCTGACTTACCTTCTATACACATTGAAGAGACGCAAAATAAATGTTTGAAAGTTTTACTGAGCTTCAAAGTAGTCGCCGTCGTTTTTTATAACCCGCCGTCACCAGCGTGGAAATTGTAGGATATCCTTAGCAGCAGCAGTTGTGTTGATGATGAGAGTGGAGCGGTCTATTACCCGAAGAACCTCTGAAGATTCTCAAGCGAATACCATGAAATTCTCCTTCAGTTTAGGATTCAAGCTGGAGTCGTGGCCTAGGCTGTGTTACAAAAATTAACAGCTTTAGAGAAAGAAGCGCCGATACTTCCTGCAGTACCCACTCTTCATTTTGTATGACAATGGTGAGGCACAAGTTGTGACTATTTTGTACTGTCGATTGAGCTGGGAAGTCCTGTACCATCCACCGCATTCTCTGGAATTAACCCCTGGTGACTTCAACCAGATTGAAGAAAGCATTCGCTTTAGAACCGTTACAGATATTCTTCGGTTAATAGACCGCTCCACTCGCACTATCAACACAACTGGCTGTACTAAGGGTACCTTACGACTAACACATCGCTGGTAAGGGGTGGTACACAATACTGGATACTATCCGAAGGACACTAAAACTTTGAAACTTATATCTGTTTTTATGTGTTGTAAATAAGTGTAATGCCACTATTGAAGTTCCAAGTTCATATGTCAGAATTGTTCCACAGGTTTATATTCAAGAAACAGGTTATCATTGCATATTTAAAGAGTATGGTCCGTCAGAAACAAGCTCATATGCGTGTTAAGGTAATCATTATCAATAGTTCACTGCTGCATAGCAACTAGTTCGTCAGAAAAGTGTCCAGTCTTGTTTTATTGATATTATTTACAAATACTTTTATGACTTTTACTATATTACTGTGGTTTCTTAGACGTCACGTCTGGACGTTCGCTCCCAGGATTCGGCCCCAGATCGAAGCCAGCATGCAGATTAGCGCCAAAGGCCAGAGTGCCAGCCTGTTTGGATGTGACTTTTAGGTGGTTTCCCACATCCAACTTACCAGGAAAGTACTTGCCTTGAACAAACACAAATACACCAAAATCGTGTGAGAAATAATGCAAGGGTATCTTATTGCACTAGTGATACTTCAGCATCTGCAAAACTCTGCAGCTGTCCGTTAGAGGCCTCTGCGTATGCCATGCCGCATTGCACACTGACCTGCCGGTACGCCAGTCGGGACCAGTAGGAACGGTGCAGTGTGCCTCTGAAGTTCTGTTTTGTGACTACATTTGTGTATTGGCTCGGTGATTGGTAATCCATCCTGCTACTGTATTGTGATTGGTTGAGATGAAGTTACGAAGAACCCTTCTTCGTAAAGATGGTGTTGGTGTAGAAGACGAATCACTCGCGTGTTTTCTGGTATCTCCTATAGTGCAGAAATATGATTATAAGTTAGAAACAGATACTGTTGTAACACTAACACATAATGGTGATCATAGGGATGATAATGACGAACAAATCATTGCAAACGGTAGTACTACGGCAAGTGCGGGAAGAGGCGATGGAAGCAGTGATAGTGAATACCAACCGTCTGCCAAGAAGAAGGTTAAAGTTGCAAGTATCATCACGTCGTTTGATGACAACACACTGAAGAACAGTACGATGATGATTATGTAAGAGGTTTCGACACATACGACAAGCTACTAAAAATATACCCTAAACTGAAGTCAAAAAGCAATACTAAAAACACACTGGTTTACGTGGCAAAGAAAAGAGGAGGAAATACAGTTTTCAAAGGAAATCGTACACTGCTGTTTAAGACCATCAAGGAGCGTGTAATGGTGAAATTCGATGAAGCGCGAGAATGCGGTTCCGCCGTTCATTATTGGCATTTGCAACATTGGGCTTTGGACGTAGCCAGAAATCTCGGATGTACAAACTTAACAGCTTTATTAGGATTGATTACTAATTTGAAAAAGGAGTTTAGGATAACATTACGCCGTATCACTATGCTCCAAGCACGAAAAGATAAGGATGACGAAGAAGAGCTGATTGAAAGAGCTCAAACATTTGTTGCTCATGTCAATGAGCATATCACGAGAGAAAACATCTATATTAGTTCTGTATGGAACTGTGATCAGAGTCAGTTCAACTATGAACTTTCTTGTGACAGAACACTATCCATGAGATGGGAGAGAAACACTGTCGCGATGTTACAATCAGTTAACTGTGCAACACATAGTTACACGATCGATGTTGCTATATCAATGGATGGACAATTGGCAGACAAACTCCATATTTGTTTCCTAGAATCCAGTTTAAAGTTCGGACCCCGAGTGTCAAGGGAAATAGAAACGCGGTGCCCTCCAAATCTCGTCGTCGATGCAAGTGTGAGTGGGAAGATGACGAAACAACATATGAAGACGTTTTTTCTATCAGTTTAGAATCCACATTTGTCGAGAAAGTCATTAGTACTTCGTGACTCCTGGTTTGGACATAAGGATGAACGAGCATTACTGGAAGCATCTGGCGGAAAACATGTAGATTTAAAAATCATTCCACCTAAAACTACAAAATATGCACAAACTCTGGATGTGTATTTCTTCAGGCAGTATAAAATATAAAATATAAAACTTGTAGGTTCGCTGATGACATTGTAATTCTGTCAGAGACAGCAAAGAACTTGGAAGAGCAGTTGAACGGAATGGACAGTGTCTTGAAAGAAGGATATAAGATGAACATCAACAAAAGCAAAACGAGGATAATGGAATGTAGTTCAATGAAGTCGGGTGATGCTGAGGGAATTAGATTAGGAAATGAGACATTTATAGTAGTAAAGGAGGTTTGCTATTTGGGGAGCAAAATAACTGATCATGGTCGAAGTAGAGAGGATATAAAATGTAGACTGGCCATGGCAAGGAAAGCATTTCTGAAGAATAGAAATTTGTTAACATCGAGTATAGATTTAAGTGTCTGGAAGTCGTTTCTGAAAGTATTTGTATGGAGTGTAGCCATGTATGGAAGTGAAACATGGACGATAAATAGTTTGGACAAGAAGAGAATAGAAGCTTTTGAAATGTGGTGCTACAGATGAATGCTGAAGATTAGATGGGTAGATCACATAACTAATGAAGAGGTACTGAATAGGATTGGGGAGGAGTTTGTGGCACAACTTGACTAGAAGAAAGGATCGGTTGGTGGGTCATGTTCTGAGGCATCAAGGGATCACCAATTTAGTATTGGAGGGTAGCGTGGAGGGTAAGAATCGTAGAGGGAGACCAAGAGATGAATACACTAAGCAGATTCAGAAGGATGTAGGTTTCAGTAGCTATTGGGAGAGGAAGAAGGTTGCACAGGGTAGAGTAGCGTGGAGAGCTGCATCAAACTAGTCTTAGGACTGAAGACCACAACAACAACATATAAAATATATGCCAAGAGAATAACAGACTTCATTAAACTACGTTCCAGTAAAATGCAGCCGAAATTGCACGACAGATTCTTTATCATGAATATGCATTTACAATCAGTTTTCTGCGGGAGTATACAGACCAATGCTTCGTTACGCGTGGCAGAACGCTGGCTACGATATTGGTGAACCAGTGAACAACTTCAAAAGTGTCATTGACGTGGCGTTCAACGCTGGTGTTATAGAATGTGCAAATACGCCATGCGATCAACTAACATTTTCTCACAGTGTGTTTTGCAATCATTCGTATTTCTCGGAGCATTTTATTGACATTCGGCATTTACATTTATAGTTAAGATTGCTGCATTGCGTATGGCGTCTACAATTACATCTACAGTGATATCTACAGCATGACTGCAGAGTTTTGCACAAAAACGACACCCACCAGCACATTCATAGGTAGATAATGGTCCTGTAACCAAACGTTCATACAGATCTATTTGTTCGAGCCCAAGTACCTTCCTGGTAAGTTAAAACCGGACTGGTAGTCACCTAAGCGGTTCACAATCATTTAGAAGCATTTATTCACTTACACTTGGGATAACAATAGGCACAAATGTTGGTTGCACAAATTACGTACTAGGCGGGAAAGCGATGGGGACAGAAAGGACATTCAGCCACTCTCTTCTATTAACACTGCTAAATCCAGTAATTAACATGTCCACATGGTGAAGAAATGGCATGCAAGCCAAGAAAAAGAGGAATCCCACGGTTTCATGGAGTTGAAACATTGATCTTTTTAATACAGTAAGTAAATTTCACAAAAGCAAGAAATCTACATAAATATGACAAGAGTGATGGCAAATCCTCTGTGTTTTATTTCGATTACCGCAATTCATATTGCAAATAGAAATTACTAAGATCAAACCATCTCGTGTATGTTGCTACTTACAACCTGAGAAATAAGGTCAATAAAAATTATAGTGCTGTCTCTAAAGTGTACCAGAATAGAGCTATTTCTTATGCTTTCCAAATTTAGAGATGTTAACATGAAGTAATTGATGCATTTTTATATGCAGAATACAGTTGTCCTGACGAACATTTGGTCATTGCATATGGATAAAGACCACTGGGGCGATCCTGAAGTGTATCGACCAGAACGTTTCATTACTGAAACTGGAAAGCTTAGAGAGGATGATGCATTCTTACCATTTGGTCTTGGTGAGTTATTGCTAATTGAATACGTAATGGTAACATAAATTGTAACTGATATCTGACAGCTTCAATTTGACTTTCAGGTCGACGTCGGTGTGTGGGGGAGCAATTGGCCAAATTTTTGTTATTCCAAATGTTTGCTGGAGTCTTGCAAAAATTTCGTCTTGTTCCTGCTAATGGTACTGGACTGAAGCACTCTAATGTTGAGGGCGTTAATCTTGCACCGAAACCTTATGACATTATTTTCAAACTTCGATAACATTGCAAAGATTGAAAAATATAATTACTTTCATTACTGAAACAACAACTAATAGACGAATATATATATAAATAAATTAAGCTGACAATAATCAGAGAAATTAAATTTCATTAACTTAGTTGCATACCAATCCTTTTTTTTAAGTTTGTGAAATCGCACAACAGTATTCAAAGGAAATGATGAAAAGTAGAAATAAGATTGCTAAAAACTTATTATTTGCGAACAATAAGGGGAGTGTTTACATATTTCCTTGTATCAATATGTAAATTATAGGTGTCATCTAACGATTAAATTTTAATTTAGCTGTTTTAATTCAATTCAGTAATGTACTTAACATTTTAATTATGTGTATCTACACTCAAGTAAGTAAACCGATTTATACATGTCAGTCTCAGTAACAATTTGTCGATCATAAATTCTGCTATAGTTGTAAAAATTATTTATTTCTAAAAAGGAAAGCATACCGACTTTCAGGGTATAAGTCCCATCTCCAGGTGCATGTGCAAAATTTTTAAAATGAATAATAATACCTATGCACCAGGTTAAGATAATCATAGCTAAACAAAACAAACAGAAACTATTAGAAAAATTCTATACTGACACTACAATTTGACTCAAGAAAGACTGCATAACTTAAGTTAAAATAGTTTAAAGAATGTTAAAGTAGTATATCCCTGGTAGAAGATATGAAAGAGGATATCCTCATATCTTAGGTCTGCCAGAAAACCTCTCACACCGGAAGACATACATAAAAGGACAAAGATTTCCAATTATAAGAGCGGAAATCTCCGTTTCCTAGAATTAAATATGGAGAGAATTGTAATTTTGTCAAATCAAGACATGGTTGGAGACTGCAGCTGTTATATGAAAAAACTCTTGGTGCTTTCATACAAACAAATTATTCAGTTGCTTCCAGTTGGTTGCCATAGGAGAAACAATAATTCACATCCACGAATGTGTAATCAAAATGGTTGCCCTACAATTTGTGTTGGAATGTAAGTTACATAAAATGTACATCTGTCACATTTGTTTTTGATTTTTGTTGCAATGACATACATTCTCAAGGATTTTTGTATATCCACAGTCCCAAAACATACACTACATTGTAAACACTTTTGTTCGATCACAAGAGAATTTTCAGTGTGCTTCACATGTTTTGATTTATCTTGTGAACTGTGTTTTTGTTTCCATATGTTGCAAATCAATTTATGTGGTGTGCATCGAAAATTTATTTCGTGACCGAACGAAAGCGATTTACAAGGAAGGCCAGTGTTTGTGACTGCTAAAACACAAACATCCTTGTGAATTTGTTTCATTGCAATAAAACTGTGAAAACAATACTGCAGATGAACATTTCAAGCAAGTTGCATTCCAACACAAATATTAGCCCAACCATTGTAGTTACACATTAGTAATTATGAATTATTTTTTATCCTAGGGAACCTCACAGGAAGTGAATGTATAATTTGCTTTGATGTAAGCATGAAAAAGCCGTCTGATGATGAATTTTGAAAAGTAAGAAACAGGTAATGGTACTTTTTGGATAAAATAACCGAAACAAATTTGTGGTTGGCATCTGTACAATATCAACACTATGAAGAATTATCGACCAGTCATCCTAAATGTCCCATTACGAAACTTACAATGATCCAGAATTAGGGGCCTGACATGCATCGACATGAAGACAGGTGAGCTGAGTTTCAAACACTGAAACGCCCAAAAAATGGTTTCTATAGAATGTGTACCTGCAGGTATGTGAGAAAAACAATGCAATTCACTGAGTAACATTTGCGACTTACCAATGCTTCATAGACACCCATCAGACTAGTTTGGAGCACAACCCAAAGTTGAATTGCCAGTGGGAGCGGCTGTTTATTAGTAACGGACTGCTCACGCCATTTGATGGTCAAAATTTAGTTTAATGTAGCAGCCCAGAACAGGTCTAAGAAACCACAAACTCTCATCTGCTGCTGTGCAGCTAACTTCTCTCATATACCAACGAGGCATTAATTAAATATTATCTGCTCGTATGTAGATTGCAAAACCAACAAGTGGGGTCACTGAAGAATAAAAGAATTCATACACAATTCTTAGAGAACAGTCTCAATTGTCACTAATTTGAACATACACAAAGTTGTGGAACAATAACACAAATAGAAGGAAACCAATAAAGCACTTATAGCCTACCAGCAAGTATAGCAGAAGCAGCTAAGTTAGAGCACTATTGATCACAATAAGAATACCCATACAATAAAAGTACACTTCTAATTTGATTTCAAAACTGTTTAAGAATTTTGCAGATGCTCCTAAAGATGAGACATGTGTCCTGAAATTGGATAGCGCTTTCCTTTTTAGAAATAAATAATTTTTACAACTGTAGCCATTTTTATCACTGATAAGGAATAACAGTTGTGGATGTCCTGTGAAGAGAAACGTCGCTAACAACTGATTCCATAGTATTCTATTACGGAAATGATTATGCAGTACTACCTAAATGTATACTCTGTGAGTACCACATTGTATCACAAGTTCTTACACCGTGTAAATTTCATTAAGTAAAATGGAGTAGCTGGAAAACTTCACACGCTGCAAGCAGAAACTCATTTCTAGCGATCAACCTGGCAGACTGATGTACGAGGACAGATACCAAAATCAAAGTGAATCGCAACACGCTATATCACAATGGATATACAACACAACGCAAAGTAGCTGTGCTGAGACATGCAACATCAACTAAGCTATAACAAGATATTCTCAAACAAAAGTTATTTCTTCTTCAATATGTAAAAGTTCATTTGCAAAGAATTCTCTGGATGATTAAACAATGAATCTGAATGCAGGTTTCCATGGTCATTGTCACTGAGAATAAGTCGTCAGAGTTTTAGACATATGAAGTGATGGTTAAAATTTTCAATCATTTTAGAATATGTTAAGTTGTACACCATGAATATATCCTTCAAACCAGAATAACTGTGCTACCAGAAAGTTTAATATTGCTTTCACCATGGCATTTAAAACTAAAAGAGTTTTGTGGGATAGCAGCATAGATGAACAATTATTATTCTTACTGGGGCGATTGCCAGTCAGCCAACTTGCAAAATCTAGTTTGCTCGTATTTCACAATAGAAGAGCAGAAGGCATACTGCAACACATAAATTAAGCATATCATTTTACCTTGCATCAAGTAATTCTGTTATGCACCATCAAAGCAAAGCTTTTGATTGATATGATTGGATACAGTTGAGGTTCATAATATTGCTATCAGGGGTCACAATATTTTAAAATTCATAGAGACATAACACATTATGTGTAAATCATAATTTCACTCCTGACCATTTCAATATTGCTCAGGACTGAATCAATTATACACAAAGACATCTTAAAAAGGTACAGGGTTAAGAAGGAGTGTAATGTATCCCTCACAGACAATAAAATGAGAGAATGAAATTACTATGAAGTGATGAACATCAGATTGATCACAGCAGCAGCTGTTGACTTTATAGATTAATGATTAAAATGAGTTTCCTGTTGTGACAACTGGATGACAATAACCTGAAATTTCATATTTTGGTGAAAGTCAGGTGCAGAAGTCATCGTTGGAGAATGGAGAAGTTTGGACTCAGGACCATGAATATATTAACCTGAAATGCAAGAAATGATTTGCATGCAAATAGCAGTGATAATTGAGCTCCATCAAAAAAATTCCAGGTGCGACTTGCGGAAGACATAATTGCACATTCAATAGCAAGCTGATGGTGCAGGGTTATCATGTCACCAAATCATCGACTACCAATGGTTTATTTAGCTGAAATATATAAATTCCTCATTTATATTATCACAAAATCACAATGGAAGAATGAAATAAAGCACATTTGAAATTATTAAATTAATAATTTTATTAAATATGTTACCTCTTTCTCAGTACATAAATTTAACAGTGCATACAAAGAGCAATAGATATGGAATGATTCCAGACTAAAAAGTATATGAATGTTTTGAAAACAATTCATACATTTTTTTACAAATATTAACCTATAAGCTAGTGATTAACTCTCAGAAAAATGATTATATCTTCATCTTTAAATAATTATGTCTTACAGTAGATTTAGGTAACAACTGATATTGTCTAAGAATTCATTACTGCAGAATATAAAAATTTACTGTCTAATGACACAAAACTAAAACTTAAGTGAATTTTTACATCTTTAAAGCCAAGGTATAACATAGCACATTCTCTTTAAGAAATGCTGCATTTTTTGTACTTGCTTCCCACCTTTACGGTTATTTTTATCGATGAAGTTGAAATTTAGGTCAGAAAGTTCATCTGGTCCTAGAAATAATTACCACAACTATTATGTATAACTCATCAAAAAACAGGTAACAGTAGCATAAAATAGAAAACAGTTCTATTACAAAAGAAACATCAAAAGTCAACAGAATCATTTGAATTCTATGTAGCACACTTTTCTGAAGTGGCGTTAACCATAATTATAATTTTTGCTATGATCTAAAGAACAAAGGTGGGTAATACTAATGGTTAACAAATTGTACATTAACTTTTATTATAAGATTACAAGTTTTGGAATCTGTTATTATCTTTATTTATACTCTACCTTTATGACTATGAATAACAATAATCTGAAAGCACAATAATTCTCCACTAACTCATTTACTTCTGCCCATATGGTTTATTTCAAAGATGTGTTGAATGTATGCCACTATTATTTAAGGCACTTTTGGTTGCCAGGTAACCATTTTCAATTTTTAGTTAAATTATTACTTGATTTTATGAACTACTGATTGCAGAAACTTTGAAAAGTTAACTCAGTACAAGAATTGACAACACAGTTATCATCTTTCAAGCGTTCTCTCCGTAACATTTGTTCAGAAGCTTGGACTCGATTGTGGTTGGTAATAAATGTGGTTGCTATCGGTTTGCACTTTCGGTGAGTTATCTCTATTTATTTCGGTTATCTGAGGAGACTGATTATGTGCAAGGATATTCTGTTAAGTAATTGATGAGGTTCTCGTATTCCTTGGTTAAATTTTATACTAATTGGTGTTACTAAACCTGCTACGAATTTTGGAAATTAACATGTACTATGTGTCGTGTTGGAAACGATTAGTGTCTTTGTGAAATCAGTAGACACGAGATGGGCTACAGAATCAAAATTTATCTACTTCATCTGAATACTTATAGAGTCAGATCTGTCACCCTTTTCTTAAGTTTAGTTTATTCATAATTTTCTTCGTGTTGTATTTGGAATTTAGTTCATGTGATGTTGGTATATCCGACTTTTCGTTCATATGTCTTTGTGATTCCAAGGACTGTAATGTTGCTATGTTCACTTGATTTTGAAACAATTACATAAATTTTAATTCGTATACTGTTTGTCATTTCGACTTTACTGACCATTTGCACGATATTTAAGTACAAACTGGTATACCTATTTGCCTGCTGCCATTTCGTCATCACTTGTTACTAGACGCTAATTTTTCATCAGCTAACTGTTCCATATGAAAAAATCATCAAATATTTCGCGTCACAGATAACATCCACTATTCTAAGGATTACATACCCCACTATGATGCAATAATTTTCAGATAACATGGTAAGTCTTGACATGGATGCTGGTTGGAGGGACACTGTGCATGATGCTGAAAATGTGTATTTCCTCAGTGTCTTATCTGGAATAGAGCATTGTCTCGAGGTGTCTAGCATCTTGTGACAAACCATGCATATTCCAGTCTTTCAAAGTGCAACATCATTCAACCAATTTTAAGTTATATTGTTAGCTGATATTCAGCGTTTCATATTTGACAGCTCTGTTTACAGAATGCAGTCTACTTCTCGCTGCACAGTGAGGAACTAAAAGTTGCTCACTACAGCACTTTAGATATCTTTAGTCTCTTACCAGTGATTTTCTTGTTCATTGGTACTGATATTACGCCTGATATTTTCCCATTGCAAGATTAATGTATGTGCTGCTTGATTAAGCTTCTTTTCTCACATTGACTGTGTTGATTAATTGATTACTTATGCCATAAATTTGTCGATAATATGGCATAGATCTATGAAGTCAGGGCGTGATGATTCTACTTGTACTAGGAGTTCAATTTCAAACACAGTAGCCACATTACAAAGGAACTGTCATTAAAACTCCTTCGGGCGTGTTTGGTATTTTGTATTACAGCAATAGGAGAGATATTACCAGATAAAATGATCTTGTATAATTACTTTATGCCTGAATATGTGTGACACAAATATGTAAAACCAGAAAGATACACAAATGAGACAACAGATCATTTAACATTTTTTGAGATATGCTACATACATGAAAGTCAAACAGTACATAACAAATAATATTCTAAATGTAGAGAATTTAGCGAAATGGATTGTAGTGCAGGCATGAAACAAGAATTTAGAGGAGGCGGCACACAGACAACATAAACTAATACAAGGAAACACTGGAAAATGGAATATTGATAAACACAGATTTCCAAAAAGCATTCAAATCAGTACAACAGCTACACTTATTATCAGAAGCACTAATGTAGGGGGTACAAGCGAGATTTGTGACTGGATGAGGATTTCTTCGTACAGGGGACGCAACATGTTATCTTGAAGGACGAAACATCTACAGATGTGGATATAATTTCAAGTATGCCCCTGGGAAGTGTGTTGAGGATTTTGGTGTTCATGTTGTAGATTAACAAACATACAGAGCATATTAATAGTAATCTCATACTTTTCGAAAATGAAGCAGTTATTTGTAATGAAGTAGCCCTACTGTCTGAAAAGTATTGAGTCAAATCTTGATAATATCTTACACTGTTGCGAATCTTGGCGAACTGAAACATCCTGCCTTATTAAGAAAGTGTGCAGGACCGGGAATCGAAAGAGGGAACTTTACTTTTGTGGCAAGTGTTCTATGACTAAGCTATCCAAGCACGACTCTTGACTGGCCTTCACAGTACCTTTCCTGCACACCTACTCCTGGAAGGAAGGATATATTGAAGCCATGTCCTACCCACAACCTACTTCTGTGAACAGGGGAAAGGAAGAGATAATGTACTAGAGGAAATAAAGCTAAGAGGGCAGGCGAAATTTACTGGTGCTTGGATAGCTCAGTTGGTAGAGAAATTGGCCACGAATGGCAAAGGTCCCACTTTTGAATCCCAGTCCAGCACACAGTTTTAGACTACAAGAAAGTTTTAAATCAATGCACACTTGGCTGGGAAGTGCAAATGTTACAATTTGGATTTGGAAACGTTCCTTAAACTGCTTTAAATGTTCCCAAAATTAAAACGTTGTACTTGACTAAATGAAGAAAAAGTGTTGAGTGTTCAAAATGGCAGCGGCTGTTAGTTTTGTACACAATAATTCTATAAATGAAGTTAAAAATGTGAGGAAGAATTTGTCAGATGCGAAGAACTCAAATTTCACAGTGATAAACAATGTACCTGCTGCTATTTCTATAGATATTACAAAATGGATGTACTTATATATGCTTATATGTGTGTATGTATGTATGTTCCACTTCTCCTAAACCACTCCACCGATTTCCACCAAACTTTGTACACACGTCACTCACTGCCTGTAAATCTTGGCAGTGGGGGTAAAAACCACCTACCTAACTAAGGGGCGAGGAAGGAAGTGAAAAAACTCTGCAGTCGCTTAAGCGCAACTACCCATACATTAGTCATCTAGTATTTGAGAATGAGAGCATTTAGAGATTTGCAATAAAGTCTGCAGATGGCTTCAGACTTTTACGGAACTTTTTCTCGCTGGCGACACACAGAAAACCATGAACGGAAAAAGGTCATCGCTTATAGCATTTTCGCCGTTCATAAATCAAAACTGCCGCATGAAACATGACGTTTAATTAATTACGACTTTCCTTCAGACAGTAATCGTGACGTATTTTGCAGACAGTATTTAAATATACCACTGAATGTACCAGCAAAATTGTATCATTTTACAGCACATACTTCAGCTGCGTCATAAAAATTATAGGGCGAAATTCGTTAAAGATACAGATGAAATATGTGTACATGTATGTGTTAAATATGTGTGAAATAAAATTTCACATGTGTGTCCGCTGGCAAAGTCACAGGTAAAAATCTTACCTAAGCCCCAGGAACAATCTCAACAACCAAATTTGGCACACATATTGTTTAGAATCTGAAAATGCTTTGGGGTAGGAACCAGCAGCCTCTTATTATAAAGAGCATCCTTATGTGGAAGAGAAGGAGGAGGTGGAGATGAACAGACAGAGAGGGGAAGGAGGATACCTGCACAGATAGGGCATAGGAGGACACGGACAGGAGAGAGGGAGGGAGAAAGGGACAGACAAACAGGAGAGGAGGAGATGGACGAATAGAAGATCTGAGTAAACAAGTTCCTGGTCAACGTCATGTACTCAGCTGGTCGTTAATGAAGTAACCAAAGAAAGCTGTGCCAAAACGCTAGAATACAAAATTGGGAACTCATGTAGAACATCCGAATTGCGTGCTAATCATGAAATAAAACCAATTGAAACTGTTGCTATTGTAAAACAGAATCCGGCAAAAGTAACGCGTGTATTAAATGCGAAAGTGGCGTCGTTCCTAGCCTGAATCACAAATCTGGATACGTTGCAAATGTGAAAAAGATTTTCACGTACAGCTTAATAATGACAACTCCATAAACGAAATCATTAGGAAATTACTAGACGAAACTGAAACGCTAAAACACAAATAAAATGTTCTGTCTAAGACGAACACTCATACTAAGCGAAAAAAGTGCATTGTTTCAAAAGTTATTAGTGAAAAATGGAAACAAGAGTCGGAAGATGGTCAGAAATATCCCATGATGGGTACGTAACACATTACGACATTTCCGTTCAGTGAAAATAGACTCATCAATGAAAGAAAATATCAGGACAGGTACGACTTAGAAATGTGAAGAATTTTGCCTCACAAACACATCGAAAACTTCAAATATTAAAAACTGTGAGAAGAAATGAACTGCCTTCAGTCATGAGACCGACACGTGCGTGTGATAATGAAGTGAGTAACAGTAACAAAAGGGAGCGCTGTAAAAATAATACTCAGTTACAAAACCTAGGAAACAACCATACGAATGCAGTGAAGTACGCTGACGAAAATGAGCAAAACAATAAAGAAGATGTACCACAACCTGAAAAGGCTGTTAATTAATTGGAGGACACGGATGGGAATAATACGACAATAAAGATCGTGGTACTTGGCAGCAGTCACTTGAAGGGAAACGTCAAAACGTTCCAAGAGTCAGTTAAGGACTATCAATTCACCAGTGCTTCTAAGCGAATACTGACTCGGTGATGTTACGCGTAACCTAGGCTCCTTGCGGTAAATCTTGATCTCTGGCTCATGTAATAATGATAACATGGGGTGCTAGAAATAGCTGAGACTACAACAACAGCTATGCAGTTAAGAAAGACGTTGCAAGTATTTCCTGAACGACATCACACATCAATATGAACATGGTGTCACTCTTCCAGCACTTTGACCAGCCCTGGATAAATTTTTATGTGCAGCGTGTGAATATTGAGCTTCAAAGATCATTTTGGTAGACAGATATTTCCCACATTACGTTTACTGACACATTGACATCAATTCCACAACATGACACTCTCCATAGTTTGCACCTAAATTCAACAAGGAAAAGAGTGTTTCCAGCGATTACCAAAAAACGTTACATGCAAGCAGGACAGCACTTACCTAATTCCAGTAACATTTAACACTCGGAGACGACATATTTTAGGATAAAGAGCAAAGAAAGTTACAGAGCAAATTTTTATTTTTTATTCTAATTTATCTCATATCAGATATATCATTAAGGAACGTGTCATGTAAAACTAGGGTGGCTTGTGGTTTTTATATGCTGAAATCTGACAAGCCCTGTTATGGTGGCCTGTCCTCAGACGTTAGACAAAAATTATTTTAGTGACCAAAACTGATTAATTGTCTTAAATAACTTATTCAGTTTGGTAAACCCCAATGCTAGTTAAATAAGAGTAATAGGATGCTACGAAGATATTTATTATAAAGAAAATCATAGAAATTGGAAAATATATTTTGTACAGTTACAGCATTCAATTAATTCTACTGGTTAGACTAGGTTTAAGGTTAGCAAAACACCTATCTTCTATGCAAATATCGAGCCCCATTTTTCAAGACAGGAACACTTAAATGATGGGTAGTGTCTAGCCCCTGTGGTAGTAAAATCTTCCATTCTCATTAGAACTGGGAACAGAGATCTCAAGGAATAATGTAGCGGAATTGAAAACATTTACCGTTACGGTTCCATATTTTTCAAGCCGTGACCCATACAAATAGACGAGTTGGAGAGAACATCTGCCGCATCGATCTGCACAAGACTGCAGTCGTTGTGGATACGAAGTGTGATGTGCAAAATTTAACTGCACAGAGGACGTGTGGTAGCATCCGCAAACTCCTATGCACGACGTCCGTTCACGAAGCAAGACAATTTGCTTACCCACTTGACAGATGCTGACACTTAACTCAAGTGCACGGTTGTAAGTGAGCAGTTCGGAATGCCTAAAGCTCTACAGCGAATCACTGACTTGCTCTGCTGCCCGCAGAGAAACAACATGATTCTGGTTCAAGTAGCAGAATCGGCACTTTCTCGGACTAAGTTTGAGAGTGATTGCTGAAAGCTTTGCCGGCAACGTATCAAACAGATTATATACTTTCCTGCAATGTATGACATTTGGATACCCACGAGAGACTTCCCCTATACATTCTGCCTCCGTATTAGCAAACCTCGGTTCACAAACGTGGATTCTTGACTCTCTCCATAACGGCCTTCGTCACAACCTGGTTTCTTCCCACTCTTTCTAGACATGAAACTGCTAGACAACCCTGAGCTGTTCATATAAAATATTCTAGAATCTTTTCGAACAATTTAAAGCGACATTCACCTGAAGGTTCTACCCAATCATAAAGTCTCCCAGATATACTGGCGGGAAAGTGCTACGCGTTCTTCATCAGAAAGTTCTTAACCATTGACTTCCGGGCACGTGTGTGGCTACCGAAGACGCATTCCAAACTGCAGGCGATTCTTGTTAGATGGCTATCTTTACTGCCCCCTTTCTTTTGCCTACGCCTCTGAAAACAGGAGACAACGGTCGCTGGACCACTCCACAGGATGTCTTTGTGGCGGGCTGTAAAATTCTGCCGTCAGCCACTTAGAAAAAACTCCCAGCTCACCCCCAACCTGTCCGAAGTTCATTGGTTCCCTAGCCTCTCTCACTACCCCAACCAGTACAAAAACTATTTTTTCACAGCATGTACTACTCCATTTGTTAGTCTGACGCTTGCCAGCATCAACCAGTGCGATTAATGTAGTGATCCATAATGGTATAAATATATTAATCTATTAGAGGAAATTAAATACGTTAATTGAACATGTAAGGAGGCAAAATACTCCTTCCTTACATAACAGACCCCTTAACGACCATTTTTCTGCTGTGATCAGCTAACACTTCATGTGTTTTGTGAAAACACAGAAATTTACTCTATCGAACATATAACATATTTCCATCAGTCCAAACCTAGCTTCCGTTGTGCCATCCAGTAAACACACACAGATTTGTTTGGAGCATCCACGAATTACTGAATTTAACCTCCGGTCATTATTTACTCCCTCACTGCCATCTCTTGACACAGAACACTGGGTTTTGTGACTCAGTGGTTACATTAAGAATGGCAAAATTAAAAAAAAAAGACAAGCTTATTGGAGATCGGTCTCGATGAAGACAATGCTTTAGGCTGTCGGGCTGGCAAAGGCAGTCTCCAACTACTCTTAAGTGTGTTGATTCATCTCAAATTGCAAGTATGCCTCAATCACAGGAACAATTATGAAGAACTGCGGGCGTCCATATACACTCCTGGAAATTGAAATAAGAACACCGTGAATTCATTGTCCCAGGAAGGGGAAACTTTATTGACACATTCCTGTGGTCAGATACATCACATGATCACACTGACAGAACCACAGGCACATAGACACATGCAACAGAGCATGCACAATGTCGGCACTAGTACAGTGTATATCCACATTTCGCAGCAATGCAGACTGCTATTCTCCCATGGAGACGATCGTGGAGATGCTGGATGTAGTCCTATGGAACGGCTTGCCATGCCATTTCCACCTGGCGCCTCAGTTGGACCAGCGTTCGTGCTGGACGTGCAGACCGCGTGAGACGACGCTTCATCCAGTCCCAAACATGCTCAATGGGGCACAGATCCGGAGATCTTGCTGGCCAGGGTAGTTGACTTACACCTTCTAGAGCACGTTGGGTGGCACGGGATACATGCGGACATGCATTGTCCTGTTGGAACAGCAAGTTCCCTTGCCGGTCTAGGAATGGTAGAACGATGGGTTCGATGACGGTTTGGATGTACCGTGCACTATTCAGTGTCCCCTCGACGATCACCAGAGGTGTACGGCCAGTGTAGGAGATCTCTCCCCACACCATGATGCCGGGTGTTGGCCCTGTGTGCTTCGGTCGTATGCAGTCCTGATTGTGGCGCTCACCTGCACGGCGCCAAACACGCATACGACCATCATTGGCACCAAGGCAGAAGCGACTGTCATCGCTGAAGACGACACGTCTCCATTCGTCCCTTCATTCACGCCTGTCGCGACACCACTGGAGGCGGGCTGCACGATGTTGGGGCGTGAGCGGAAGACGGCCTAACGGTGTGCGGGACCGTAGACCAGCTTCATGGAGACGGTTGCGAATGGTCCTCGCCGATACCCCAGGAGCAACAGTGTCCCTAATTTGCTGGGAAGTGGCGGTGCGGTCCCCTACGGCACTGCGTAGGATCCTACGGTCTTGGCGTGCATATGTGCGTCGCTGCGGTCCGGTCCCAGGTCGACGGTCACGTGCACCTTCCGCCGACCACTGGCGACAACATCGATGTACTGTGGAGACCTCACGCCCCATGTGTTGAGCAATTTGGCGGTACGTCCACCAGGCCTCCCACATGCCCATTATACGCCCTCGCTCAAAGTCCGTCATCTGCACATACGGTTCACGTCCACGCTGTCGCGGCATGCTACCAGTGTTAAAGACTGCGATGGAGCTCCGTATGCCACGGCAAACTGGCTGACACTGACGGCGGCGGTGCACAAATGCTGCGCAGCTAGCGCAATTCGACGGCCAACACCGCGGTTCCTGGTGTGTCCGCTGTGCCGTGGGTGTGATCATTGCTTGTACAGCCCTCTCGCAGTGTCCGGAGCAAGTATGGTGGGTCAGACACACCGGTGTCAATGTGTTCTTTTTTCCATTTCCAGGAATATATATATATATATATATATATATATATATATATATATATATATATATAATATTTTAAATGACAAGACTCAAGCAGGATCAATACATAGAGATTAACAGTGATCAGCCATTTTATTTTTGAGTCAGCAGTCATCTGACTGGTCTAATACGGCCTACCACGAATTCCTCTCCTGCGCCAACCTCTTCATCGCAGAGAAGTACTTGCAACTTACGCCGCTTCTGAATTGCTTCTATGTCCTCCCTCAATCCGACCTGATAGGGATCCCAAACGCTCGAGCAGTACTCAAGAATAGATCGTAATACTGTTTTATAAGCGGTCTCCTTTACAGATGAACCACATCTTCCCAAAATTCCACCAGGGAAACGAAGATGACTATTCGCCTTCCCTACGACTGCCATTACATGCTTGTCCCACTTCATATCGCTCTGCAATGTTACACCCAAATATTTAATCGACGTTACTGTGTCAAGCGCTACACAACTAACGGAGTATTCAAACATTACAGGATTCTTTTTCCTATTCATCCGCATTAATTTACATTTATCTATATTTAGAGTTAGCTGCCATTCTGTACACCAATCACAAATCCTGTCCAAGTCATCTTGTATCCTCCTACAGTCACTCAACGACGACACCTTCCCGTACACCACAGCATCATCCACAAACAGCATCACATTGCTATCCACCCTATCCAAAAGATCATTTATGTAGATAGAAAACTACAGCAGACCTACCACACTTCCCTGGGACACTCCAGATGATACTCTCACCTCAGATGAACACTCACCATCGAGGACAACGTACTGGGTTCTATTACTGAAGAAGTCTTCGAGCCACTCACATACTTGGGAACCAATCCCATATGCTCGTACCTTACTTAGGAGTCTGCAGTGAGGCACCGAGTCTAACGCTTTCCGGAAGTCAAGGAATATGGCATCCGTCTGATACACTTCATCCATGGTTCGCAAGATATCAAGTGAAAAAATGGTGAGTTGCGTTTCGCTTTCTAAAGCCGTGCTGATGCATGGACAGCAACCTGCGCTGTTTTCCAGCCTCTCGGGACTTTACATTGGGCAAGAGATTCGCGATAAATGCAAGCTAAGTAAGGAGCCAATGCAGTAGAGTACTCTCTGTAAAACGGAATTGGAATCCCATCAGGACCTGGTGATTTATTTATTTTCAACCCATTCCGCTGCTTCACAACCCCAGGGATGTCTATCACTATGTCCTGTTCACCATGCTGGGATTCGACTGGCCACAGGTGCTTATCGGACCAGTCCCATACCCAGCCTCTGTGCTGAGGCTGGGGATCCGCCACTTACCATCCGGCGGCAGCTCCTGCTGGTGCGCCAGGCTTGTAAGTTTCTTGCAGCTCCCAGCTCGCCTGCTCACCATCTTGTTGCCCATCCACCTCTGGACAGCCTTTTTCCCGCCGTCCCCGGGCTACGTTGCCGTTTGGGATCCGCGTGTAACGTGTACTAGAGTCCCTCGGTGTGGAGTCTATACACCCCAAATCCAGGGTTTTAACCGTCTGCCACCCTGGTTACTGAAGAGGCCCGGAGTGATTTTAGATTTATTGCAGTACAAGAGAGATTGCACTCCTGCCACCGTTTTTAATGCAGCATTTTCTGCTATTTTATCTGAGCACCACGACTATGTAGCTGTTTTTACGGATGGGTCGAAACAAGGGGATTCTGTTGGTTGCTCAGTTGTTTTTCCAGATCGTGTCTTCAAGGTCCGCCTGCCTCAGACTTTCGCTGTCATTGATGCAGAATTGTCTGCGATCTTGCGGGCACTGGAGCACATGAGACATTCTTCCTCTCCTAAATTTCTTGTCTGTTCCGATTCACTCAGTGCCCTTCACTTATTGCAACGTTTGTATCCGGCAGACAAAACTGTCCAGACCATCCAGGATGCCCTCCTCCGACTACAGCGACTGGGGAAGGTTGTAGCTTTCTGCTGTGTTCCGGGGCATGTCGGCATTGCTGGGAATGAAAGGGCAGATCTCGCAGCCAAAGAGGCGTGTCTCGCCCCACAGGTATCTCAGTGTGCTATCCCCTTGCACGCACCCACCTCGCTCTTGAGCTCACGGGTTATGCGTTGGTGGGAGGATGAGTGGCTGGAAGTGACTGACAATAAGCTCCGTATAGTCAAGCCAACAACGCGTGTGTGGTGTACTTCCTTTCAGCCCCATCGACGGGACGAGGTTCTCCTCACTCAGCTTCGAATAGGCCACAGCCCTATGACGCATGGCTACCTGCTCCGGCGAGAGGACCCTCCAATGTGTGGTGCTTGCGGCGTCCAGGTCACTGTGCGCCAAGTGTTATTGGATTGCGTTTTATTTTCTGACCAGCGGGCCGCAGCTGACTCGCCAGCGGACCTGCCATCTCTTTTAGGCAACACTCGGACGAATGTGGCTAATGTTTTAAAGTTCTGTGCCATGTCAAATGTTTTTACAAATATTTTAGGGAGAGGATTTTAATTTGCTCACTGTGTGACAAGTTAGCCCATATTTTATGTAAGTGGCCAGCCAATAACAATTTCCTGTGACATTCTTCTTGCTATGTTTCCCCTTTCCTTACGTTTTACTTTCTTATGTAGCATTTTCCTTCTTTTCCTGCTTTCTTTGAGTGTGTGCTTTAGTTTTCTTAGGGCTGTCCACATTCGTTCCTTTTAATGTGTGTCAGGGCACTGATGATCTCGATGTTGAGCGCCCATAAGCCCCAACACACCACCACCACATCCATACGGGAATCGGCGTCTTCCTCTACAGTTTTTTCCCTGTTCATCCCTCTAGTACCATAGCAGTCTTTCCCTCATGTCTTAACAAATGTCTTATCATGCTGTCCCTTCTCCTTTTCAGTGTTTTCCACATATATCTTTCCTCTCCGATTCTGCGCAGAACTTCCACATTCCTTAACTTTTCAGCCCTAATTTTCAACATTCTTCTTTAGCACATCTCAAATGCTTCGATTCTCTTCTGTTCCGATTTGGCCACAGACCATGTTTCATTATCACACAACGCTGTGTTCCATGCGTACATTCTCAGAAACACTTTCCTCAAATTAGGGCCTATATTTGATACTGGTAGACTTCTCTTGGCCAGGAAAGTCCTTTTTGCCAGTGCTAGTCTTCTTTTGATGTCCTCTTTGCTCCAGCCATCGTTGGTTACTTTGCTGCCTAGGTAATAGGATTCCTTAACTTCATCTACTTCGTGAACATCATTTCTGATGATAAGTTTCTCGCTGTTGTCATTTCTGGTACTTCTCATTGCTTTCATCTTCCTTCGATTTATTCTCAACCTACATTCTGCAGTCATTAGCCTGTCCACTCGGTTCATCAGATCATGTAATTCTTCTTCACTTTGATTCCTGATAGCAATATCATCAACGAATAATATCATCGTTATCCTTTCACCTCTAATTTCAGTTCCATTCCTGGACCTTTCCTTTATTCCCATCATTGCTTCTACGATGTACAGATTCAACAGTAGGGGCGAAACACTGCATCCCTGTCTTACACTCTTTTTAATCAGAGCACTTCGTTGTTGGCTTTGCTCTCTTAGTATTCCTTCGTGGTTCTTGTACATATAGTGTATTTCCCATCTCTTCCTATAGCTTACCTCTATTTTTCTCAGAATTTCGTTCATCTTGCATCATTTTACATCTGCATTTATTGTTACATTAACTGAATCACAAAGATTGCAAGTCAACCAGGACCGCAAATATAAGGTAACAAAGACATGTATATAGCAAACTATCGATGGTCTGCATCTAACTTCAATTTAGGGTTGGACATCATTTATGTCCGATAATTCACTTTGCGAGTTGCTGAACTGTGTGGTGCAACTACACCAGACACTCGACGCTGCTGTTCGCAGTTGCGGCTGGTGTTGATGAGAAGCGGGTTGCTGCCCATGGTAGTGTATTGGAAGAAGTAAGGCTTGCCCATCGGGGGTACCACGGTACTTGCAGATTAAATCTTCTTGTGGAACCCAGAATGGGCATCTCTTCCCCTACAGCCCCAGGATTAATCGTTTACGTAGTAAGGCGCCTCGCCCTAACTGTTTGACGACTACCAGTAGATGCGCGCTGCCTCAGCCCACGGCATGGGCTACGCCGTCACCACTATCAGCCGGTCCCGTAGGACCCCTCCAAGGCCGCCCCTAGGCAACGTCCTTTCGCCTTCACTTTTGTTTGAGCTTGGGCCCAGCTGCTAGTACGGCTTCCTGTTAACGACGTCATGCCATCGGTTCCGCCGTTGCCTCTCCCAAAGTCCGCCGTGTGGTAAACACTTTGCTGACCTGCTGGCCATGTACGCTCCCTGCCGCTGTTGGATAAGCAGCTGCAGAAGCAAGTCGTATAACCCTAGCTTACTTATTTGTTAGATAGTTTAATTAATTTCTTTGCGTGTTTTTGGGTACTTGCATTGTTTAATTCATATATTTCGGGCGTATTATAGTATTTGAGGGTTGTAGCATCGCGCCTTAGTACCTAAATAGTGTAAATTCGCGTAGTCGTCTGTCTTCTGTTTTTGTTGTGAACGGCCAGTGTCGGTTGGCCAGTCAGTGTGCTTCCTGCCGCCGTTGGATAAGCAGCTGCAGCAGCAAGTCGTATAACCCTAGCTTACTTATTTGTTAGATAGTTTAATTAATTTCTTTGCGTGTTTTTGGGTACTTGCATTGTTTAATTCATATATTTCGGGCGTATTATAGTATTTGAGGGTTGTAGCATCGCGCCTTAGTACCTGAATAGTGCAAATTCGCGTAGTCGTCTGTCTTCTGTTTCTGTTGTGAACGGCCAGTGTCGGTTGGCCAGTCAGTGTGCTCCCTGCCGCCGTTGGATAAGCAGCTGCAGCAGCAAGTCGTATAACCCTAGCTTACTTATTTGTTAGATAGTTTAATTAATTTCTTTGCGTGTTTTTGGGTACTTGCATTGTTTAATTCATTTATTTCGGGCGTATTATAGTATTTGAGGGTTGTAGCATCGCGCTTTAGTGTTTACTTCGTAGATTCTTATTTAAATTGCGTGTGAGTTTCGTATAGGAGGTGCAATTTCGAGTTTTAGTTACTGTAATCGTAAATTCAGCAGATTGTAGCGCAGTCGTTAGGCATTTGTACAGGTTAGTTGATACATTCTTTGCGTGTTCCGCTTGCGTTATCTAGGCACGGACTCGTGTTTCGGTAACTGTTGTTAAACATCGATTAGAATGGACAGGGACTGCGATTGCTGTGTTCGGATGAGGGCTGACTTGGCATCCCTTCGCTCACAGCTGCAATCGGCGCTGACTTCGGTCGCGCAGCTTGAGGCTGTTGCCAATGGGCACCACTGTGGGGAGCCGGACTCGGGTATCACGGGGATGTCAACCTCGTCCCGTCTGTCCCCAGATCGGTCCGCCGCTGTGGTTGCCCCGGTTGCTGCCCGCAGTGGGGCTGAGCCCTCGCCTGTGGTTAATTGGGAGGTCGTTCCAAGGCGTGGCAGGCAGCGAAAGGCGTCCCCGGAGGCTGATCAGAAAGCCTCCCCGGTGCGTCTGACAAACCGGTTTCAGGCACTGTCTCTGGCTGAGCCAGATGCAGCCGCCTGCCCTGTTTCAGAGGATCATTCTCAGCCTTCAAGGTCCGGGCAATCGCAGAGGGTGGGCTTACTGGTAGTTGGGAGCTCCAGTGTTAGGCGCGTAATGGGGCCTCTTAGGGATACGGCGGCTAAGGAGGGGAAGAAATCCATTGTGCACTCCGTGTGCATTCCGGGAGGAGTCATTCCTGATGTGGAAAGGGTCCTTCCGGATGCCATGAAGAGCACAGGGTGCAGCCAGCTGCGGGTGGTGGCACATGTCGCCATTAATGACGTGTGTCGCTTTGGATCTGAGGAAATTCTCTCTGGATTCCAGCGGCTATCTGATTTGGTGAAGGCTGCCGGTCTTGCTTACGAGATGAAGGCAGAGCTCACCATCTGCAGCATCGTTGACAGAACCGACTGCGGACCTTTGGTGCAGAGCCGGGTGGAGGGTCTGAATCAGAGGCTCAGGCGGTTTTGCGACCGTATTGGCTGCAGATTCCTAGACTTGCGCCATAGGTTGGTGGGGTTTCGGGTTCCGCTGAATAGGTCAGGAGTTCACTACACTCAGCTGGCGGCTACACGGGTAGCGGAGGCTGTGTGGCGTGGACTGGGCGGTTTTTTAGGTTAGAAGGCCTCGAGAAAGTGCGGGATGGGCTGCAATGTCAAAGGGTGCTTGGCAATTACAGGACGTGCTTGGATCAAGGAACAGTCGGAATTATAGTTGTAAATTGTTGTAGTTGCGCTGGAAAAGTCCCTGAGCTTCAAGCGCTAATAGAAAGCACAGAAGCTGATATCGTTATAGGTACAGAAAGCTGTCTAAAGCCTGAAATAAGTTCTGCAGAAATTTTTACGAAGTCTCAGACGGTGTTCAGGAAAGATAGATTAGGCAGAATTGGTGGTGGAGTGTTTGTGTCTGTCAGTAGTGGTTTATCTTGTAGTGAAATCGAAGTAGATACTCCGTGCGAATTGGTGTGGGTGGAGGTTATACTTAACAGCCGAATTAAGTTAATAATTGGCTCCTTCTACCGACCCCCAGACTCCGATGATACAGTTGCGGAACAGTTCAGAGAAAGTTTGAGTCTCGTTACAAATAAATACCCCACTCATACGGTTATAGTTGGTGGGAACTTCAACCTACCCTCGGTATGTTGGCAAAAATACTTGTTCAAAACCGGTGGTAGGCAGAAAACGTCTTCCGAGATTGTCCTAAATGCATTCTCCGAAAATTATTTCGAGCAGTTAGTCCACGAACCCACGCGAATTGTAAATGGTTGCGAAAACACACTTGACCTCTTGGCCACAAACAATCCAGAGCTGATAGAGAGCATCATGACTGATACAGGGATTAGTGATCACAAGGTCATTGTAGCTAGGCTCAATACCATTTCTTCCAAATCCATCAGAAACAAACGCAAAATAATTTTATTTAAAAAAGCGGATAAAGTGCCACTAGAAGCCTTCCTAAAAGACAATTTCCATTCCTTCCGAACTGACTATGCGAATGTAGACGAGATGTGGCTCAAATTCAAAGATATAGAAGCAACAGCAATTGAGATATTCATACCTCAAAAATTGGTAAGAGATGGAACGGATCCCCCGTGGTACACAAAAAAGGTCCGAACGCTGTTGCAGAGGCAACGGAAAAAGCATGCGAAGTTCAGAAGAACGCGAAATCCTGAAGATGGGCTAAAATTTACAGACGCGCGAAATTTGGCACGTACTTCGATGCGAGATGCCTTTAATAGGTTCCACAACAAAACATTGTCTCGAAATTTGGTAGAAAATCCGAAGAAATTCTGGTCGTATGTAAAGTACACAAGCGGCAAGACGCAGTCAATACCTTCGCTGCACAGTGCCGATGGTACTGTTATCGAAGACTGTGCCGGTAAAGCGGAGTTATTGAACGCAGTTTTCCAAAATTCCTTCACCAGGGAAGACGAATGGAATATTCCAGAATTTGAAACACGAACATCTGCTAGCATGATTTTCTTAGAGGTAGATACCTTAGGGGTTGCGAAGCAACTCAAATCGCTTGATACGGGTAAGTCTTCAGGTCCAGATTGTATACCGATTAGGTTCCTTTCAGATTACGCTGATACTATAGCTCCCTACTTAGCACTCATATACAACCGCTCGCTCACCGATAGATCTGTACCTACAGATTGGAAAATTGCGCAGGTCGCACCAGTGTTCAAGAAGGGTAGTAGGAGTAATCCATTTAACTACAGACCTATATCATTGACGTCGGTTTGCAGTAGGGTTTTGGAGCATATACTGTATTCAAACATTATGAATCACCTCGAAGGGAACGATCTATTGACACGTAATCATCATGGCTTCAGAAAACATCGCTCTTGTGCAACGCAGCTAGCTCTATATTCGCACGAAGTAATGGCCGCTAGCGACAGGGGATCTCAAGTTGATTCCGTATTTCTAGATTTCCGGAAAGCTTTTGACACCGTTCCTCACAAGCGACTTCTAATCAAGCTGCGGAGCTATGGGGTATCGTCTCAGTTGTGCGACTGGATTCGTGATTTCCTGTCAGGAAGGTCGCTGTTCGTAGTAATAGACGGCAAATCATCGAGTAAAACTGAAGTGATATCAGGTGTTCCCCAGGGAAGCGTCCTGGGACCTCTACTGTTCCTGATCTATATAAATGACCTGGGTGACAATCTGAGCAGTTCTCTTAGACTGTTCGCAGATGATGCTGTAATTTATCGTCTAGTAAGGTCATCCGAAGACCAGTATCAGCTGCAAAGCGATTTAGAAAAGATTGCTGTATGGTGTGTCAGGTGGCAGTTGACGCTAAATAACGAAAAGTGTGAGATGATCCACATGAGTTCCAAAAGAAATCCGTTGGAATTCGATTACTCGATAAATAGTACAATTCTCAAGGCTGTCAATTCAACTAAGTACCTGGGTGTTAAAATTACGAACAACTTCAGTTGGAAGGACCACATAGATAATATTGTCGGGAAGGCGAGCCCAAGGTTGCGTTTCATTGGCAGGACACTTAGAAGATGCAACAAGTCCACTAAAGAGACAGCTTACACTGCACTCGTTCGTCCTCTGTTAGAATATTGCTGCGCGGTGTGGGATCCTTACCAGGTGGGATTGACGGAGGACATCGAGAGGGTACAAAGAAGGGCAGCTCGTTTTGTATTATCGCGTTATAGGGGAGAGAGTGTGGCAGATATGATACACGAGTTGGGATGGAAGTCATTACAGCATAGACGTTTTTCGTCGCGGCGAGACCTTTTCACGAAATTTCAGTCACCAACTTTCTCTTCCGAATGCGAAAATATTTTGTTGAGCCCAACCTACATAGGTTGGAATGATCATCAAAGTAAAATAAGAGAAATCAGAGCTCGAACAGAAAGGTTTAGGTGTTCGTTTTTCCCGCTCGCTGTTCGGGAGTGGAATAGTAGCGAGATAGTATGATTGTGGTTCGATGAACCCTCTGCCAAGCACTTAAATGTGAATTGCAGAGTAGTCATGTAGATGTAGATGTAGATGTACGCACTTAGCGTCTGCACGACGCTCACCTGTGCCAAATCGTACGTCGAGTCTTAATCTTACAGCTTATGACTAATGTTAGAACTCTTCTTTGCATTTATACAAATGGCATGTACAACTGAAAACATGAATTTTAATTTTGAATTAAAATAAAATGAAGTAAATTTTGACATTAAGTATTACACTGGGTTTATCAATTTGTATTAAAAATCCTTTGCAATGAAAGGAAAAACGTTAATATTCTAGAAATGTTTCACTCAAAATCCTTAAAAATCTTCGCCCAAATATTTTTTTTTCAGCGTGACTTTTACACAGGTTTGTGTTACTGAAGTTAAGTGTTTTCAGTTCTCGTTCAGAAACATCCAAGTGTGTAGTTGTATGCATTTTACTAGTTTAGTAGTGTATGCATTCTACCACCCAACCCTCTATTGTTAATTAAAATTACTAAGGTTCTTTATTTGACTCCCTTTTATTGACGCCTGCCACCCATTTTGAGGACGTTGCTGCACTCTACGTCCCCAATCAGCTGTCACCATGATCCGTCTTCCACTTGTACTTTTTTCTCTGTAGCTTTCTTTATTTTGATTTTGTACAAATGATCGTTTTTGCCTGTTGAACAATCATATCATTAGTGGCCGAACACACTTTCTTAGCCGGTCATGGTGGCCGAGCAATACTTGGCGCTTCAGTCTGGAACCGAGCGACCGCTACGGTCGCAGGTTCGAATCCTGCCTCGGGCATGGATGTGTGTGATGTCCTTAGGTTAGATAGGTTGAAGTAGTTCTACGTTCTAGGGGTCTGATGACCTCAGCTGTTAAGTCTCGTAGTGCTCAGAGCCATATGAACCATTTTTGAACACTTTGTTATCACAAAACAACTGCGACAAAAGCCTACTTGAATTTCTTCACACAGTACATCTTTTCAGTTTGCTACTTCGATACACATTCTCCAGCCTCATATGGTGATCGTCCTGCATACGCTCAACAACCTCCACTCACGCGCAGTGCATCAAGATCCCGTTGAAACAACACAAATTATCGCTTTCGCACTTGCGGCAAGCACTCCTTCATTTTTATATATCGGTCAATCTTACAGGGAGGAGGAGCCATGCACTGACATCGTTAAAGAACACCAAACTCGTGATTTGTCAGTCATTAATTCAGATAAAAAATTTCCTCTATTGTAAAGACAAAGTTTTCAGCCGCAAAATGCGTCCTGACGCCTCTTTTTGAAGACTTCGTCATATCAAAGATTTATTACGGATCTTTCTCTTTAATTTATGGTGCTGTTACACACCATCCTACTGGACGCCTAACAGTTCATACATTGCTCCAGGCAATTCACCAAACATTTTGTAGGCGGTGTAAGTAATTTACTTGATTATCATGAATTGATAATTTTCAGGTTTGTTTGCAGTTCTGATACATGACGTTTCTAGTTCATTCTCACATATATTTTGCTACAAAGGATCACTTCGCTTATTTCATCGCTACCTTGAAAAATATTGGTTCAACGATTATTTTCAAACTAACCTTTCTTTTTGTTTCCTTAAGATGGACCATAATAAGCAGAAAAGAATTTGTGGCATACTTTGTTCAGCGTTCATAAAGTGTATTCCAGTTGCGAATACGAACAACCATTAGCTGTACAATGAAATGGCGGTAATGAAAATTTTTACTGGTGCGCGATTCGATCGTGGATCCCTCGCTTATCGGCTTACCATTGAGCTACCCGAGAACGACTCACAGCCTAATCCGAACTACTTCTTTAATGTATCCTCCCCATTTGTGAACGATACTGTGGATTATTGCCCTACGGAATATGATCTACACATTCCATTTGCCTAAGGAAGTCCTCGCACAACGTATTACTTATGGAAAAACCTGTCGTATTTCTGATTGCGTGAGCATCACGTATTTTGACGTCAATTTGACTACCATCATAATTTATGTAAATCCATGTGCCATCATGGTAGGGTGTCCATGACATCTGATGCTGCTGTTTCCCTTAATTTAGAGCTTACAATGAGATACATTGGTGCCTGTTTTTGGACTGTCATGGTTTTGGCCTTCTGACAATGTTTACATATTGTCAACACCTTCTGTATTTGCCTTTCCACGACATTAAAATCATGCATACTTCTTAGCTTAACGAAGAACTTCTTGGCATCAAAGTGTGCGCTACTGAGATGTATGTAACAAATAACTTTATTTAACAGCTCCTCTGGTATACACACTACACAGAAGGTGCTGTCCACTTAGCTGCCAAAGAACAGAATGCTTTTATATAACAAATAGTGCTGCCTGATCTGTGTTTGAGTCTTATCTTTGAACTTTGTCTTAATGTTGAGAAGATGCTATTCTTTATCCTCTTCCATATGTATGTTCTTCACCTATACTATGATGAACTTTTCGAATGCCACCTTTTTCATGTAATGGATCGAGAAAGAGTCACCTTCAATGGTTTTCACCCTTTTATCCGTCGCTCCAATAGGTTATCAAAACGGAACATCTAAAATAACATTTGTCACGCCTATGAGTAAATTTCTGTGAAATCATACTCCTTGATTATAGAAATCGAATGTCCCTGTTTCCCACTCATGACTTTCGCAGCCATTAAAAATTATAATGCTTTGTGGTCGGTTTGGACTTTGTTTTCCTCCCATAGAAGTTCCTGAAATTTCTGAAATCCCCAGAAGACTGACAGGGCCTCCAGTTCAGTATCCAAATAGTTGTGCTTCCACTTCATGAGCAAACAGCTTCCAAAATCATAGTCTTGTGTGTCATCTTCTCATTTTGTTCGCATTTCTGGAAGATTAACACGCCAAGTCTTGTTCTAGAATCGTCTATTTCCATGTAAAAGTTCTCTCAAATTTGGATGTGATAGGAATTGGGCCAGAAACAGAGCTGCCTTCAAATTGCAGAGCACTCTATCTGGATCTCGTCCCACACAAATGGCATCTTTTTCTATGTCATGGCATAGGGTCTAGGAGTGGCTACTTATTCAATACACACAAACCCTTTACAAAAATTTACCACCCCTACAAACCCTCAAAGCTGTGTTATTTTTTAAGGTGTGTGTAATTCAGTGATTGCCTCCACTTACTCTGAATCTGGCGCTATCCTTCTGCTGAAATGAAAGGCCACAGGAAATGAACTTGTCTAGTCCCAACATAGTACCTATTAATAGTAACAGCTACTCCAGGTGCATATATCTTGTTGAGTAATGCACCAAACACCTCACAGTGCTGTCCCCAGTTGCTTTCTTCTATTAAGGCATCATCAAAATAGACTTAACTCTGCCCTAAGGCAATCATCTAGAAAGGTCCCTAATCCTTGAATGAATGCTGCAGAGGACTCATTGAGGCCAAAATGAAACTATTTAAATTGGAAGCACCTGCGAATGTGATAAAGGCAATGTACTTATGACACTCAGTTGTCAGTTCAATTTGCCAGAAACTCGACTGCAGGTCTGTTGACATAGACACAGGTAATCCGTGAAATTTCTGTAACAGTTTTTCTGATTGGTCTGGATGGTCTATATCTTCTACAATCTAGAGTCTAGGAGTAGGCAAATACTTCTATCCCATTTGTGTGCTACTCATAATGGACTATTGTAAGTGGAGGATGGTTATTATCCCATCATTCTCCATAATATTTTGCACTGTGTTACATCAAAAATGAAGGAAATTGCAAAATATAATCTGTACAATTGGAGCATTCATTAATTCCAGCAATCAGGCTAAGTTTAGTTATCAAAGGAAAGTCATAAAGTAAAGCAGAATTGCTGTCTACCTCTATGAAGCGTTATAGACTATTTGCTGTTCCTAACTATATTGATGAGGCAATCCGAATACCCATCTTAGTTTGTCTGCAGTTGATACTGACACTTGCCGTCTAGTAAATTCATTAGAAGGCAAAACCAATTGAAAAACGACTTACACACGGTATCTGTACAGTGTGAAAAGTGGCAATTGTCTGTGATTAAGAAAAAGTGTGAGGTTATCCACATTCCTACAACAAGGAAACCGTAAAATTGTGATTAGATGAAAAATGACACCAATCTAAAGGTTGGCAGTTCATCTTAAGGGGGTAGGGCATTAAACAGGCAGACTTCAAGCATGAGAGGCACCACAGGACATTCGCATTTCCACTCTCTATACTTTTAGAAATAAATTGCTAAAACTTTGTCAGCATGACCAGGAAGAATTCAGAATTCACACTCATTGGAGTGGAAGTTCAAAAAATTAACAAAACATTTTTACATGTGAAATTTCATTATTATTTCACTTACTATTAGCTGTAGATGCACTTTTCTTCATAAGTAAGAGAGATTCTTCGATAAATTTTTGGACAGCATGCAAACCATACTCACAGGTGTATGAAAGTAGAATTTTCCAAATCTACTAAAACAGTGGTAAGAAATAGAGATAATTAACTATAAAATTTTAAGTTTTTTGGAAGCATGAAGTTTTCATAAATTAAATAAATTCTAGAGTTTCACATAAGTAAGTATGGTTGTATGCTATTCAAATTTCATAGAAGAATCTCTCTTATGTATGAAGAAAAATGCACCTGTAGCAAGAAATATGGCCAATAGTAAGTGGAAAAAATAATGAAATTTCACATGTAAAAAATTATTTTATTATTTTTTAACTTCCACTGTTATGAGTGAGAATCATGAATTATTCTTGGTCATGCTGATAAAGTTTTTTGAATTTATCTGTAAAGGTATAGACATTGGTAACTAAACTGCCCTGTTCTGCCTCCCTGCTCCAAGTCGGCCCATTTGATGCCCTACCCCTCTTAGCATGTAGGAACTAAAATTCCAAATAATCTAATCTGGAATGATTATATAGATAACGTTGTGTGGAAGGTGAGACAAAGATTGTATTGTTTTTTTTTTTTCAGAACACTTAGAAGATACATCAAGTCTACTAAAGTGGCCACCTACGCTACGTTTGTCCTTCCTCTGTTAGAATATTGCTTTACGCAATATATCTTTACCTGCCAGGGTTGACGGAAGCCAGCCAAAAATTCCATCAGCACAGCTCGTCTTGTATTATCGCGAAATAGGGGAGAGAGTGTCATGGAAATGATAAGCGAGCTGATTAAAGCAAGTGCTTTTTCCACTGCGCCGAGATCTTTTCAGGAAATTTCAATCACCAACTTTCTTCTCTGAATGCGAAAATATTTTATTGACGCCAACGTGCATGAGTATCATAATAAAATAATCGAAATCGGATCTCATGGGGAGAGGTGTAAGTTTTCTATTTCCCATGCGCTGTTCAAGAGTGCAACGGCAGAGAAATAGTCTGAAAGTAGCTCGCTGAACTCTCTGCCTGTCACTTAAGTTGAATTGCAGAGTAGCCATGTGCATGTAAATGTAGACGTCGAATATGTCATCGTCCCCTGTTTAGGCAAAGTTTCTGAAAGTGTGAGAGTTTCTGCATTGATCAAATTTGCAGCAAACTTTAAACAAAAATAAAGAATTAAATAATAATAATTTCTTACAGCATGTCACTGAAATATTATTGTTTGCGTAGAGCAATATTTAAAGTAATGTGTAATGTGTAAAGTATGTGCCAGATGTCTATGTATGATGTGAGTTGATACGTATGTAACTATAGTTACTGTTAGGTTAACATAATATTATCAGTTATGAGAGTAGCACGTTGAAGTACTTTTCATGTCTGCTACATATCATTTTACATTCATATTAACAACAGTAATATGTTTTATATTGTATTTGAATATGGATTCTAAGATAATATGCCTCAGTAGTCATGTATACGTTATGTTTCTCATCAATATAGTAACAACCTAAAGCCAAGAATAAATTTCTCTAACTTAACTGAGGTGACAAAAGTCATAGAATAGCGATAATGCACATACACAGACGACTGTAGTGTCATGTACACAAGATATAAAAGGGCATTCCACTGGATGTCATTTGTACTCAGATGATTCACGTGGAAAGGTTTTCGAAATGATTAGGGTCGCACCATGGGAAGCTACAGACTTTGAGCCGGCCGATTTAGCCGAGCGGTTCTAGGCGCTACAGTCTGGAACCGCGCGACCGCTACGGTCGCAGGTTAGAATCCTGCCTCGCGTATGTATGTATGTGTTGTCCTTAGGTTAGTTAGGTTTAAGTGGTTCTAAGTTCTAGGGGACTGATGACCTCAGAAGTTACATCCCATAGTGCTCAGAGCCATTTGAACCATTTGAACGCGGAATGGAAGTTGGAGCTAGATGCACGGGACATTCCTTTTCGCAAATTGGTAGGGATATCACTATTCCGAGATCTATATCGTAGAGAGTGAGCTGAGGATACAAAATTTCAGGCATTTCCTTCCACCACAAACAACGCAATGGCCGACTCCTTTCACTTAACGACCGAGAGCAGCGGTGTTTGTTTAGAGTTGTCAATAATAATAGCAAGCAACACTCGGTGAAATAACAGCAGAAATCAATGTGTGACTACGACGAAAGTCTCCGTTAGGACAATTGTATCACTGTGCTATGGCAGCAGACGTCTTGACATATTTGCTAACAGCGGAAATCGTCAGCAGCGCCTCTCCCGGGCTTTTGACTAAATCAGCTGGGCCCTAGACAAGTGGAAAACCGTGGTCTGGTCAGATGAGTCCCGATTTCAGTTGGTAAGAGCTGATGGTAGGGTTCGAGTGTGGCACAGACCCCACGAAGCCATGGATCCAAATTGTCTACAAGGGAGTGTGTCCAATGTGGTGATGGCTCCACAATAAAATGGTGTAGGTTGTGTTTACATGGAATGACTGGATCCTCTGGTCCAACTGCACCTATCACTTACTGGAAATGGTTATGTCCAGCTACTTGGAGACCATCTGCAATCATTTATGAACTTCATGTTCCCAAACAACGGTGGATTTTTTATGGATGACGAAGTGCCACCTCACAGGGCCACAGTTTTTCGTGAGTGGTTTGAAGAACATTATGGACTGTTCGAGTGAATGATCTGGGCACCTAGACTGTCCGAGATGAATCCCATCGAACATTTATGGGACACAATCGAAAGAGCAGTCTGTTCACAAAATCCTGCACCAGCAACACTATCGCGGCTGTGGACGGCTGCAGAGGCGGCGTGGCTCTGTATTTATGCAGGGGACTTCCAGCGACTTGTTGAGTCGAGCTGCTACACTATGCTGGCCAAAAGAAAGACTGACGCGATGCTTCAAGGTGTCCCACGAGTTTTGTCTGCTCAGTGTACGAACATTTAATAAAATTATGCAATTTCCTTTATTATTCATTGTATTTCCTGATAGTTACTTGCACTCAACTGTTATTTTACTTGTACCGTTACTATCATATTGGATTTTGAGCTCAGTTCCTGTACTTGCAGAAAATAATTATGAATGAAGGGTGTAGCTGCCTTTTTGCAAGTAAAAACATTATTGTTTTGCTTCAACACCTAAACAGTTTTCACTGTAGTTGTGACACTTTCAGTGTTTTTTTCTTTTATTTTTTTTTTGAAATACATACATCCACTTTATATTTGTGTCAGGAAATACATTACATCGGAGTTTGTTGATATTTAAATTACATATGCACCTTAACATTTATTTAACATTGCGTGTGTACTGTGGCTACCAACCAAAATCATAAGTTGCCTTCTGAATAATATATTCCTTAATCACCTTGAAAACAAAATCTTTGAAGAAATAATAAAACTAAAAAAAAAGAAAGCAATATATTGGAGCCACTTTACTGATAACACGATTTGCTTGATAGATGGAACACATGACTGGATATTACAGTTATAAGAAACGTCTATACTACTCACCCAAAAATACACTTCATCCTTAAAACTGAAACAGACAAAAATATAAATTTCCTAGACGTCACAAAAGAAAAAAAGAAACATTAGTTCTCAACATACAGAAAATCAATATCAACCAGTACAGTTACTCACAACAGGGCAAACTATATGACAGTCCACAAGCATGGTAGCCTCAGCTAGATCTTACACAACCTGAACAGAATTCCGATGGACAAAATAGCTACACATAAGAACTAAACACAGTCAGACAGACTGCCACAGAAAATGCGTGCAATGTAAACACTGTTGACGAACCACCCACGAAATAAAAACAAAACTAACACCAAAAACATACAAAAATATTACAACACACCAGCAAGAACCACACAACAGAAAAAAACTATCAAGGCAAATAAGATGACGAAAACACAAGATAACAAGAAAACGTGGCTCACTCTGACAGTTGACACCAAAACAACTCACACAGTAGGAAACATCACGAGAAAACAGGGTACACATGCGGCATACAAACCAAGCAACACATTGCAGAAAATATTTAAAATACCCAGCATCACCACAGATCACTTCAACAAAGCATGCATACTCACCAGCTAATCTGGAAAGATTGTGATGCAGTACACACTGGACAGACACACAGAAATTGCACGATGAGATACACAGAACATTTAAGAGCACTAGTGAGTGACGACATACATTCCACATTTGCAGACTACCTAAAAAGATAAAAAACAACCATCACACTTATGGCATAGAAACAGACCTCCAAATCCTAAAATGCAGTAATTATCTGTACAATTCTTTAACAACAGAAGCATGTTACCACATCCAAAAATTTATCACACAGGGCAAAAAAGTTATTAGTGACCAATCAGTACCATGTAACAAAACATTATTCAACACTCTAAACGAACTATCAGACAAAACAAATAAAACACACTCATACACATGCATGCAGACATATACTCGCATGTACACATGCATTCACACACATACACACACACACACACACACACACACACACACACGCACACGAATACAAACGGAACAAAGTTCGCAGACGTAAAACCAAAATAAAACAAAACCGGACGTAAATGGCTATTGGAAGTGCATCGGAATCGTAAATTTGTGCAGTGCAGTGTGTCCAAGCCACAACAACATAGGAAGGGCAGTGTTCACAAACGCACAGGAGAAAAGTGAGAAACACTGTCGAAATCGAAATAAAATTCATTAATAAAAAAAAACTATGTCAAATAGTTCTCCATGCCTGAGCTTCACAAAATTTTTATCTATGTCCAAAAATGAGTTCAACTACACTAAAATAATAAAAACAGTTAGGCATCCATAAACTAAGCTGTCACAGCTACGGACTAGCAAAATAATATTATACAATGGTAAGACGAAAAAGGACATTTACCACAATTTTACCTGAACATACATTCAAAGACTGGATTATAAATAAAAATTCAATGCAGACGTTATCGTAGCATCTCTTGTGTTTGCAGATGACATGGTTTACTAATTTAGACTGCTGGCTGATTGCGGATGACAGCTACAGGACACACTCATTGTAAAATAAAGCGTATAAATATTTCAAATAACAACAAAACCCTATTTGACGTATTCCCTAACTTAAGCATAACAGGGATGTATGTATTTCGGAAACACAAAAGAAAAAGAAACCACTGATGATAACATAAGTGTGATGAAACATGTAAGGGTGTTAAAGCAAAACAATAATTTGTGTACTTGTGAAAACGTGGACCTTATCGTTAATTCATTATTTATCCTTGCTATTTATTCGTGATAATACTGCTCTAGTGCTACTAATACCTCATTAGTGAAGTATAACTATGCTGATGGACAAAGTTTACTTCATTTGTAATCTGGCAGCTAGGTTTATAGGATTTGTAGACCTGAAAAGTATTCGACAGTGCAAAATTGTACAAGACGTTCGAAATAATGAAAAAAAATTGAAGGTCAACTGTAGGGAAAGATGGATAATACAGAATTTGTACAAAAACCAAGAGGAAACAATGAGAGTGGGAGACCAAGAACTAAGTGCTTTCATTAGAAAAGTGTAAGACAGATGTCGTCTTTCACCCAACTGTTCAATCTATACATCAAAGAAACAACAACGGAAATAAAAGGAAGATTCAGGAGTCGAATCAAAATTCAAAGTGAAAGGATATCAATGGTAAGACTCACTGTTGACATTGCCATTACCAGTGACAGTGAAGACAAATGACCTGCTGAATGGAATGAACAATTTGATTAGTATAGAATATTGATTGTTAGGGAGCGAGACGTCGCGGGGGCAAGATGCCAGGACTGGTGATCAAGAAGCAGACGAAGTTACAGAATCTGCTACCTAGGTACAAAAATAACCAGTGACGACATCGAAGGTAGGGTAGCACTGGCATAAAGAGCATTATAGGTCAAGAGAAGTCTACTAGTATCGATCATATTTGAAAGTAGTTATGTCTTCAATGTGTAATTGGGATTTTCTCAAGATAGCTATGAGAGGAGGTAGGTCATTGGTTGTTGTTTTAACTCCGGCTGTGGTAATCTGAAACATGACATTAACTTATCACCCTGATCCTTACTGATGTAATTTTAGGTCATTGTAGAAACTTGCAAAAACATTTTGGCATAATTATAGATATATGAAATAATGGTAATTTTTGGTTCCCACTTTTGCCCGCAAAAATGCTCTATATCAACATAAATCGGCTACGACGAACTGAAGAGAATTCAATTTGTGTCAGAGGAGCTAGAAAATCGGACGAATACTGTTACATGAGCGAAGACAAACATGCAAAAAAAAACATGGTTTTGAGAAGAATCCTTTTCACAAGTATTTATCACTGAGGAAGTGATAACAAAATGGGACAAAGCTTGAAACGTACGGGATATCATCGACACCTGGTCCATAGTAATTATAGCCACGGCCGCTTTCTGCTACCTTGATTTGATAAGCCCTTATTTTCGGCATCAAAGCCCTTTTCGTCACTGAGCGCATCACCGCTCGCGTCTCAATCTTCACAGAATCGCGCATTTCATAGCGGATTTAGATTTGAAGGGCATTAATGCAGTACGGCCTACACTAAGTAGACATACGACCGAATTTGAATCTATGTAGACAAACTCGTTTCTACTTATTTTGGAACGTATCTCGAAGTGAGACTATTAAAACTATCTATCATATTTTGAGTAAAACTGCCCAAGCAATGCTCCAGCGAATCTGGTTTACTCTAATCAGCACCAACAGGGGTGATGGCATGGGGATTTTGTGTTTATAACTTTCCAATTCACCGTTTGCTTTAGCTTGAAACGCACACAAAATCGTTGCTTTTTGAGTTGGCGCATTATGTTCCGGGGAACAATTCTTCGATATACCGGGTGATGAGAAAGTCAGTATAAATTTGAAAACTGAATAAATCACGGAATAATGTAGACAGAGAGGTAGAAATTGACACACATGCTTGGAATGACATGGGGTTTTATTAGAACCAAAAAAATACAAAAGTTAAAAAAATGTCTGACAGATGGCGCTTCATCTGATCAGAATAGGAATAATTAGCATAAAGTAAGAGAAAGCAAAGATGATAATCTTTACAGGAAATGTTCAATATGTCCACCATCATTCCTCAACAGTAGCTGTAGTCGAGGACTAATCTTGTGAACTTCGCTGTAAAGCATGTCCGGAGTTATGGTTAGGCATTGGAGTCGGATGTTGTCTTGTGAGCAGCACTGTAAAGCATGTCCGGAGTTATGGTGAGGCATTGGAGTCGGATGTTGTCTTTCAGCATCCCTAGAGATGATTGTCGATAACGATACACTTGCGATTTCAGGTAACCCCAAAGCCACGGACTGAGGTCTGGGGACCTGGGAGACCAAGCATGACGAAAGTGGCGGCTGAGCATACGATTATCACCAAACGACGCAGCAAGATACCTTTCACGCGCCTAGTAATATGGGATGGAGCGCCATCCTGCATAAACATCGTTCGTTCCAGCAGGTGTTTATCAGCCAGGCTGGAGATGATGCGATTCTGTAACATATCGGCGTCCCTCTCAGCCGTCACGGTAGCAGTTCCAAAACAAGAATCACGCATTTCCTCGAAGAAAAAAGGCCCGATAACGGTAGTTATGATAAATCCAACCCATACCGTGACTTGCTCGTGGTGCAATGGAGTTTCCACGACAGTTCTATGATTTTCGGTAGCCCAAATTCTGAATGGAAAATAATGTACTGCCCATATAAATGTCACGATTGTAATTAGGTGTCATGTCTACGGGTGTGTACTGTGTTGTTGCTGTGAGGTGTGTATTGTGTACAGAGGATAAGAGTCATACATGTGTCTTTTTTCATTAGCAAAGTGAGCATTTTAATTATTTGCACTACTGCACTCCGGTCGTATGTCATTATTTAGTTGTTTCTGTTATGTTGGGTTGGATTGAGCTGCCTCAGCTATGACATGTTTGTTATTTTGAACAAATTCGGCTACGGTGTCGTGCACAACCGTCGGTAATTTATCCGCTATACATTGGGCAAAATATTTATTTTTCTTATAATCCCAGTCATGAATTTTTTAATTTATGTTGGCAAAATGGTTGCCAGTGTGTAATCGCATTTTGTCTGTAATTTGTTTATCCATAGTGTTAACTTTGCCTTCAATTATAGTAATACGTGTTTTTATTGAGCCACGAACTGGTGGATAAGATTTGACATGAGTGGCATCAGCTTCGCATGTAGCAATTAAATAGCAATTAAATGTTTGACTTCAGTTTGAATATCTTTTACTGCACGTCTTTTGAGGTTTTTGCTGCTGTAAGTTCAATTCGGAAAATTTTGAGTCACGTTCGGACACTTGGCCGCTCAGTCTCGTGCTAATCTTTCACACGAAGTATCATTTTAAGTTTTTTGTGCTATTAATTCACATCAATCTCGTCATGTTGCGTTTTTAAAATTGTCATGTGTTCGTCAACGTCTTATTTGTTTTCAATCATCTGTGTATATATTGATGACACGTAATTTTTTTTTCAATCATTTGCTTGATAATATCACCAAACATACTGGCAATGTTTGTCAACTGAAACTGCTCGGCCCCCCGCCACTTCGTTTGACATGACGTCACAGACAAGAATGGGTTATGAGCTTGAGTTAGCTATTTGACTAGTTCTCGGGCTATTTACGAAATTTCCGCAACCAGGCATGTTGATTGCTGATAGATAGTTACTATTGGAGTTAACTCTGGAGTCATTGTTACTGTTCTTTTCAATGTCCAAGTCGGATTCGGTTTGCATCTGTTCTCTGTCGTGTTTCATTTTTGCTAGTTGTTTACATGTTATCACTATACTACACGTAATGCATATAGCAAGAAAAATCTAACACGTTTGAGAACGAATTCATGAAATTGATTTCCTGTGGCATCAATGTTGACTTAACTGAGCAAGAATTGCAATTAATGGTGAAATAATAAACATTAATGGCTGCTTGCCATTTTGCGTTGCACGTGACGCAATTCGCAATTAGGCCATTTTATGGAATGGTATGACTGTATTGTTGTAATAAACTGTATGATAAAAATACTTTGGAATACACAATTTCGGGCAAAAATGACTGCTATGGTGATGGATCCAAGTATGCAGTGTAGATTCCAGGTTTCATCATCAGTTGCAATGGTGTTTTTTTTTCTTTTTTGTCTTACAGATATTCAGTGGCAATGGCTCTTGTGATATGATCCCATTATCCATGCAACAAATAAAAACAATGTAGCAAATACAATAAAAGGCCCAGACACGAAGTCACCAGTTTGATTTATCGTGGCTTTTCCTGTCGGGTTTGTGAGTATCAACCAATAGACAATTGATAATAGATAATGATAGCAGTATGTGAACAGTATACACAGACTTTGGGCCTTTGACAATGGCTTTTTGCGTAATGGTTATTCATTGTAAGTTGGACTGTGACTGATTTATCCGAAAATATTTCTTTATCAGGCTCCATAGACTGAATAATCCCAATGTTTCGGCTCGTGCTGGCCTTTTGTAATACGGAACCTTTAGCCACACCAAGACGCTTTTTAATTGGAACAATACCTTGCAATATAAACTAAATGCAAGATTAAATAATATCACTGTCTTTGCAAAACATTATACGAAATTAAACTACATAGAACTTACATTAATTCTGTTGCTGTGTGTAACTATAAATAAGCTTAGTGAAATTTTGTCTCTATAAAATAGAATAATAGCGATGTGTCAAATAATTACTTGCAGCGATGGCAGATATGAGTCCAATATGGACAGCTTCAAGAACAAAAAATTGCAGTCTTCTCAGCAAGACAACTGAACTGCTTAATTTTCAGCAGTTGCACGCCACAATCGTCACAAATGCTTATACTAATGAATATCTTAAGTAATTCTTTATTTATATTCTGAAGTTATATCTACGGTTTTCCAATATATCCACGCCCATCCTGCAAATGTGCCTTTAAAAAATGTAACGAAATTGACTTAACATTCCAATGATAAAGCGATAAAATTTTTAACACAACAGATAAAATTACATATTTTGAGAGAACATTTCAATTTTGGTTTTCTTCAGATCAAGAAAACAATTTTAAATGTTTTCCAACATTATATTAACGTTTGACTGAAAATAATTTGTGACTGGATGAAGAGGCATCTAAACTTTTTGAAGAGCATTCACATCACTTGAAAAAGGCACTTCTGCAATATATTTTGAAGATTGGGGAGGATAACTCCTGGTTCGAAGTCCGTTTCTTGTTGAAGCTAAACCACAAGTGAAAGACACTATGAAAATTAAAGATTAGGGAAGTGACAGATGTAAAGGAAAAGCAGGAAGATCAGCCATCGTGTAATTTCTAGGGGAATTTATCAGGAGAATATTTGAGTTCATCAGAATAACCTGTAATAGTTTTCCTTCCACTTATCACTACACGTTTACTTCAATCAGAATTTTCTTACTATGCCGAAATGAAGAAAAGTTTAGGAACAGGCTTGATGCTAGATGTTAGAATTCAACTTTCTATTATTATACCTAACATCAAGAAGATTTATGATTTAATGATCAGAACCATTAAAACACTATAAAACCTTATTCTCCTTTGTTTCTATGTGTTAAGGTAAAAACGTGAATAAAATAATTTTTGAATTAATTTGAAATAAATACTTCTTTCTTATTTTTAAAAACTTTATTGTCATGTGTGTTTTATTTGTTAAGATTTAAAACTGAAGGAATCGCTGAATAAAACTAGTGTTCTCAGTTTTTAAAGTTCTATTAATTTTATTATCCTTCTAGATAAACACAGTGTTCCATCAGAGTTCCAGGTCTCTCAAAGTGTTCCATTACAGACAGCAGTGGGATAAAAATGCACAAACCCATATTTGAATGCAAAAGCCATGTACACCTAAATTATTTTAAGTTTATGGGAAATCAATGAAATTAATTGCAATTAACAAAAAGCCAATAACATTTACTAACTAGCAACAAATCATGTGAGGGGTGCTGAATGACGCTGCTCATTGTGACTCTACATCTCGTCAAGTCTTATAAAGCAGTTACCTATGATTAATCACTTATTCATAATAAATATTACTTCAGAAAAGTTCGTAAGGACTTCAGTAACTAACAACTAGCGCTTCTGCAGTGCCAATGTTACAAAAGTCATAAACACATGAAATACCAGCTAATACACAAAAAATTCACAAAAATCACGTAAATCAAAATTGGATAATTACATTACTTTGTCAGTTATTTCAAAATTCTTTTACTTTGTACTGTCTTCACTTAGTTATTTATGAAACGCAGTAGAGCACTAAAATGCACAAAGAACAGTAAATTATTCTGTGTCTGATTTCATGCACGAATCGATTCACATTAACTGTACATGTAATTAATTTTCTTTCCGTTGAAATAGCTTTACGTTTTTCATTTATGGTTGTCTCAGTAATAATGATGAAAAGATTGGACTCTGTTTATGATCAGTGAATTGGAATGATCTGTAGCATCCACAATGTCTATTGTTAAACCAAAAAAATTGTAGTGTTCAAAGTGCAGAAACTACTCCAGTGGCATGCTGTGTAGATAACTGAAAAGATAACTGTCTTGACCTTAATTTGTCGAGTGTTTGCAGATGATGTGACATAATGCATTTTGTACCGGTTATTATTGGCTACAGTCTCTTTTTTGACAACGAGCAATTTTTAACAATTATGGTACAGTAATCTTCCTTTTTACAAATTCTTCTTATACAACAATATGACAGAAATGATGGGTTATCTCCTAATATCGTGTCGAACCTGTTCCTGCCTGGTGTAGTGCAGGAACCCAACGTGGCATGGACTCAAAAAGTCGGTGGAATTCGATGGGATTCATGTCAGGTGATATGGGCGACCAAATCATTCACTCGAATTGTCCAGAATGTTGTTGAAACCAGTCGCGAACGATTGCGGCCTGGTCACATGGCGCATTGTCATCCATAAAAATTCGATCGTTGTTTGGGGACATGAAGTGGCTACAAAATGTCCCCAAGTAACCAAACGTAGGCATATCCAGCCAGTGGTTGGTTCAGTTGTACTAGAGGACAGAATCTATTACATGTAAACATAGCCCACACCATTATGGAGCCACCACCAGCTTGCACAGTGCCTTGTTGACAACTTGGGTCCATGGTTTTGTGGGTTCTGGGCCAAACTCGAATCCTGCCAGCAGCATTCGCGACTCATCTGACTAGGCCACGATTTTCCAGTTGTCTATGGTTCAACCGATATAGTCAAGAGCCCAAGAGAGGCGCTGGAGGCGATGTCAGGCTGTCAACAAAGACGCTTATGCCACATTGATTTCTGTTGTTATTTTGTCTGGTGTTGCTTGTCTCTTAGCACTGACAACTCTATGGTAGCGCCGCTGCTCTCGGTTGTTAAGCGACTGCCTTCAGCCACTGCATTGTCTGTGGTGAGGGGTAATGCCAGAAATGTGGTATTTTCGGCCCACTCTTGACACTGTGAATATCGTAATATTGAATTCTCTAACAATTTCTGAAAAGAGAGTCCCATTCCACGTTTAACGTATGTAAATTCCTGTCGTGCGGCCACAATCATGTCGGAAAGCTTTCCACATGCACCACAAGAGTACAAGTGGCAGCTCCGGCGATGCACTGCTCTTTTATACCTTGTGTACACGATACAACCGCTATCTAATTATGTTAGTATCGCTGTCCCATGACTTCGTTACCTCAGTTCATTACCCAAGCAACATATTTTGTGTCGGTGAGAATGGTTTTACGGGGTATGTTTGAATCAGGTCCCTTGAAAGTAGCTAAATGATACACTCATAATCAACTTTTACTCTTAACATTAATGCTTTAGATAAAGGCTGTATCTATTCCACAGAGACAGAGGTATGCAATGGACACAACTAAGTGATGCCTACCACGACATATGAATCCCTGTGTACGCCAAATGATGTCTGAAATGACCTGTAGAGTATTTCTTAAGTTAGATATGCTAACATCTTTTAGGTAACGTCTAGTACACGTTGTAGGACAAGCACATTCATTACGTTATGTAGAAACAGACCGTAGAGATGTAGATTCAGCACCCGTCATCTGAAATTGCAGTAAGCAAGCTCAAACAGATAACTTAGAAATTTTTGACTTCTAAACTATTTACCTAAACATACAGGCTCCATTAGAGTTCACATTATAGAAAGAGTAGTCAACACAACATAAGCTGTACCTGTTCACAGTTTACATTCGGCTGCTAAGGTACTGTAGAGTACACGCTGCTCCATAACGGCTTCCCATGCTTTGTGCCTGAGCAGAGCGGTGTCTACTGTGGCTCGTTGAGGTCATTGCTCCCGCTTTCACCCATTCATGGAACAATCGTAAGTAGTTAACCAATGACGGAGATTGCGCCTCGTCCTGCGGTTCCCTGCATGTGCGATACCATTCTCGATGAGAGGCGAAGTGCATCTTCTACATCTACATCCATACTCCGCAAGCCACCTGACGATGCGTGGCGGAGTGTACTTTGGGTACCTTTATCGGTTCTCCCTTCAATTCCAGTCTCATATTGTCCGTGGAAAGAAAGATTGTCGGTATGCCTCTGTGTGGGCTCTAATCTCTCTGATTTTATCCTCATGGTCTCTTCGCGAGATATACGTAGGAGGGAGCAATATACTGCTTGACTCCTCGGTGAAGGTATGTTCACGAAACTACAACAGAAGCCCATACGGTGCTACTGAGCGTCTCTCCTGCAAAGTCTTTCAATGGAGTTTATCTATCATCTCCGTAACGCTTTCGCGACTACTAAATGATCCTGTAACGAAGCGCGCAGCTCTCTGTTGGATCTTCTCTGTCTCTTCTATCAACCCTATATGGTACAGATCCCACACTGGTGAGCATTACTCAGGCAGTGGGCGAACAAGTGCGATTGCATTTCCTTAGGTTTCTTCCAATGAATCTCAGTGTGGCATCTGCTTTACCGACGATCAACTTTACATGATCATTCCACTTTAAATCACTCTTAATGCCTACTCCCAGATAATTTATGGAATTACCTGCATCCAGTTTCTGACCTGCTATACTGTGGCTAAACGATAAAGGATCTTTCTTTCTGCGTATTCACAGCAAATTTCTCTTAACACAGATCTCTGAATGATTTCCTCATTATATTGTGACGCCATAGCTTGTTCTGACAACAGATAACCTCCAGGAACAGCTGATTATTGTGTCATGAATTTGAGGAGTTCGTCTGTAGTTATTGTTTTGTCTCCGCGATTATTCAGGTTGAGCTTCGAAGCCATATTTAAACTAGTATTGGCAGATATAGATATAGGAATTAATATTTAACACAAAGATATGCCGACGGCAAAGTCGTATTTGCTGAAAACGCTTGTAGTTCTTCTTAGAGGAGTTGAATTTAGTTGGAGAAAAAGTTTGTCCGACAATGAATAAAGGATGGGGCATAAAAAATATTCTGAATTTAATAACCAGAAAAACCAACAGATAATAACCTAAATACAGGGTAACACACAGGAGATGGACGGTTTTGAACTGCGTAGTACTGAGGGCGCGGTGGTGGGAGGTGGTCGTGGTGGGGATAGTTCTGATCCACACAAGATGCCATTTCATTTACTCAGTCACTATGGAGCAGTGGGACTTGCAACGTAGAGTGTTTGTCTATGACAGGTTCGTGAAAAATGGTGAGTCTAGTATTGCAACGCAGTGATTGTTTTGTGCGCAGTTTAATGTTGGTTGACATGGAGCTGTTCCGAGCCGTAACACAATCCTCAGATGGGTGGAAAACTTCAGATCAACTGGAAATATACTAGATAAGAGCATCCTGGCCCGAGAAGCAGAGTAACGACACCAGAAAATGTTGAAAGGGTAAGGCAAGCGGCAGTCAGGAGCCCAGGACGGTCAGCTAGACGTCATGCTGGTGAGCACCTACACCTTATCCACCAGCATCCTCTAAACACAGAAAAGGTAACAGTCTGGTGTGCTCTTGGCTCTGTTGACATTATTGGACCTTACTTTTTGAAGAGAATGGGGCCACAGTTAATGTTAATTCGGTTCGTTACATTCGTATACTTGAAACATTCTTGAAACCAGAACTCAGAAGACGACTAATCCTTTTAAAACGCGTTCGGTTCCAGAAGGATTATGCAACATCGCACACCGCAAACACTTCAATGACAGTTCTTAGACGCATGTTTCCTCGCCGAATTATCTCACGTTTTGGCAATGTTCCTTGGCCTCCCAGGTCTCCCGACTTGTCAGTATGTGACTTTTTCTGTGAGGGTACCATAAGAACTGTGTCTATAATCACAAACCACGAAATTTGGACGAGTTGAAGAATGCAATCATTCAAGACATTGCTGCCATCTGTGCAGAGATTTTAGACCATGTGATGGAGAATTTTGAGAAGAGATTTGAGTCCAGCATTCGAAATGATGCACATCACCTTGACGACATTTTTTCTCAGAAATAACTTTGTTTACTAAAATGGCAAAAAATGAGCTTTGATTTTGTGTAAATAAACATGCATTAATTTTAAAGTTAGCTGAGTATTATTTCATTAAAAACCGTCCATCTCCCGTGTGTCACCCTGTATATTGGTTGTGGAATAATAAATTAACGAATTGATCCCAAAAGAATTAAGAGCCGAATAGAAACGACGGTTTTGACATACAGTTGCGGTACCCCCATTGCTTACTCGCTTCACTGATAATTACACCTCTCCTCGTTGATGGTGGATTGTTCTATTATTAGTATTTTTTGATGACCAAGTGGGTGGAATTCATCAACCACAATGGATTGGGATGCCAGAATTACAGTAAAACTTGCTTAAAGCGAAATCGTCTGGGACTAAAACAATTTTCCACATTTGAAAAGTTTCCAGATTACATAAAACTCACTGGGCTGCGTAAAATTGGTCAGGTATCATGCACAAAAAATACAGCAAAAATTTTTAATTATTCATATACTGTACTTACGTACCTTCACTGCAGCACAGTAGATGTTCATTTACTGTATATTGCACAATAAAAGACTGGACTATTTCACTGATAGATAAATAACACCCCATTTCTGTGTTTGTACTCGAACTTTAGATTCGTTTATTATTGTATTTACGTACATATTATTCCCATGTTTATTTGCTTTACATTTCACTTTTTTCGCCACATATCAAGAAGGGAAACTTGTTTCAACTTCCTGTTCAAAAGTGGTTTTTTTTCTAGGCAATTTTTTTCAGCATACAATAGATCCAACAAGTTATAATTTGTGAGTGCTGCAGATTGCATAACTTCGTTTATGCACACAATGGCTTCTTCAGGTGTATTAATTTTTCTAGAAACATCATCTTCTACTTCCTTTGTTTCTTCTTCATTATCCTCTGTGTTTTGGATTTCTATGAAATCTGTTACTGAAGTGAAAGTGGAGTGGGTTGACAGAAACTCATCACTTCGAATGTAATCATCTAAACTACATGAAATGTTTAGCACTTTAATTAATTCAGCAATTGCTGCTGCATCTTCTAGAACTTCGATAGCCACAGAAGCATCTTGTTCTTGACCCCCAAATCTTGCTTTGTTGAAGCATTTGGTGACAGTTTCAAGTTTTTATTTCCTTTACTGCCAAGCCAGTCCAATTAGCTGCATCCAGGACAGAAACTGACCGTGCAAGAGCAAACCCACTTTTGGCTTCTTCAACACTAAGAGTAAGAGATAGTATCAGTAATCGCCTGTAACGACACTTGAATGTCTAAATAACCCCGTGGTCCACAGGTTGTGTGAGGCTGATACTGACTTAACCTGGAGGGAACCAAGGCAATTTCACATTTGATAACGTTACTTTTGGGTGGCAGGTTGCATTGTGTAGGAAAAGGAGAACTAGGCGATTTCCTTTTTTCATTTTGGCATTGAAGGAGCCCTGCCATTCTTCCACAAGACCACACACAATCCACGCCTTTTTATTGCTTCGGCATGTGACTGAAAGCCTACTGACTTCTATGTTTTTGAAACAACGCGATTTTTTCAATTATTTTCCAAAACACAGATAATAATGATAGTGGTCTGAAACTTTTAATGTCAAACTTGTCACCACTTTTATAAACTGGTATTACTGTTGACTGCTTAAGTTTTCTTGGAAACACGCCAGTTTAGAAGGTGTCATTGATTACCTCCACAAGTTGGGAGACAACATTATCAGTACTATACTTAATAATTTTGTCAGGGATACCATGAAATCTGTTGGTCATTTTACTCTTCAGTTTGCTGATAGCCATTTGCACTTCTTTTTGTGTTATGGGATATAGGTACGTTGTCCTTTCATTTATTGGAGTTATTACCTTTGTCTTTGGATTATGTTTAGTGGTGAAATGCATTGTTGATTGCTCTGTGATCAAATTGTCTTTTGTCCAAGAACTGTATAATAGGTTCTTGTGAAACTTCAAATAAAATGATCAATGTATTATTCAATTAATGACTTCCATTTTTTCTGCTGGTAGGCTCCTAGAAACAAAACATTCCACAATGGCAGCCACAACTTCATAACACTTGACATAGAAAGGCACATCACAAACATGTCTGGTCAACATTAGAGCAAAACACCAACTACATCTTTGTGTCTTAGTGACCAAAATAGCTGACTTAGTCCTAATACCACAGGGTTGATTACAGTTGACCCAACTTATGTAAACAGTGTGTAACATTACAGGACATATTGGGACATATTGAAGTATTCGATACTGTAGACTTTTAGGGGATGTCGATACAGATATGCAAAATGTAAAGGGAAACTTTGGTGATGTTTAAATATTGTACTGTGTCAATATTAGGACATTTTGCACAGAAAGAACAAAAATAGAATTAATGTAAATATATATTAGTGTTAGTAACCTATTTTCATTCAATTTTGTAATTATATTTCATTTTGTAAAAGAAAGACTCACTGTTTGCTGTAGCTCTGATTAATTGTATAAATTATCAGTTTTGAGCTAAATTATTTCGTATAATATGGACAAGATACTTTTAAAAACTCACCAGCTAAGGAGAAAATCTGTAAATGAACGTTTAATGCACACTTCTGGAACTTTCTATGGAGAAATTCTATATTATGTTCGCAAAAATACGAAAACTTGTGAAAACTGTTTCATAACCTAATTTCGAAAGACGATTTGTATCAAGAAATATTGCTAAAAAGATTTATTTACGTTTTGAAACACGATTTAAATCATTTTACATATAAATAGTTGTTCTAAATCACTCAAGAAATATCCAGAATCAAATGTCAAGATATTTCTGGAAACGTCGGTGCAAGTCTGGTGTAGGTTATCCAGAAGCTGGTAGAAAAATTTTATAAAATCTATTTGGAAATTATGCTTGTAAGAATTTATATGTACTGATCCTTTTACTTACTTTAATCTGTACTAAAATTCTGTAATGTCTAATTTAGTTTTGGGTCGTGAATTGCTATCGAATTGTAAACAAATCATTGTTAAAGACTCTCATTGTTTGGAAAGATATTAATACACCTAGGAGTTGTCAGTTGCCAGTTCGGATATGCAGTGCGGTTAGCTCGGAGAGTCAGTTGTTGAGTCTGTGAAGTCTGTCACTTCTGTTTGTAAATAAACGTCTGTAATGTGGAATTACTTGTTGTCGTCAATATGAACTCAAGACCTTTTTGCACGAAGCAGACACCTCCTAATGCAACGTTTTAATTTGGTTGAGGAAGCTGGGATCGCTATAAATGCAAACAAATTGAAGTGGAACGTTTTAATTTGGTGTTGAGGAGCTGAAATGTTATAATTTGGTGGAGGAGCTGGGATGTTATAATTTGGTGGAGGAGCTGGGATGTTATAATTTGGTGGAGGAAGCAGAGGATTTGACGACCACCCAGTGATTCTTCAAAATAAAATACGTCTCTTCTGGGATCACAAGAAGGAAATACGTCTGTTTTGGGACCACAAGAAGAGGATATACGACGGACCAGTCATTCTTCAGAAGTAAATACGTCGATTCTGGGGTCACAAGAAGAGGAGTGAATCAACCGAGCGAAACCATCCTGGAAATGAAGAAATTTCGCAAAACACGGACACCAACAACCGCCGACGGACACTAAGATAAGTACCTGCTTTCTAAAATAATGGAAAAAGACGCAGATTTCAGTATTGACAGCGGTGTAGCAAGTACACCTATTAGGGAAAGTGCTTCTGACAGTGTAGGAATGTTGGAAATGTTAAAACAAATGTTTTCAGAGTTAAACTCGAAGATGGACGATTCTCGTGCCGAATTACGTCAACAAATTGAACAGACACAACAACAGATGGACAGGTCGATTTCGAAGGCTGTGTGTGATTTAAAATCAGAAATAAATTCAAATACAGAACAGATTGCTCGCACTAATCAGGTTCTCGAAAAATGGCGAATTACTTTTGAGTCAAACCAAAATGAACTTAGTTGTCGTGTGGACATGGTTGAGAGCAAAATTTTTGTCCTTGAAACTGATTTAAGTAACGAAATTTCAAATAACCAGTCAAAACTTAAAAAAGTTGTTGATTTTCTAAATGAGGAAAATTCTCAATTGAGAAATGAATTTGACCAGACAAAACGATTTTTTGAAAGCGAAATTGAATCTTTCAAATCTGATCCTGACAAAAAGGTGACAGAAATTTGTAGTAGAGTAGGTAATGTCGAAAAAACTGTAGACAGAAAATTTGTAGAAATACAAGAAACTATGTTGCAAAAACGTTTTAGTAATTGTTGTAATGGGGTATGGGGAAATTTTCCCATTATAACTTATCCCGGTGACAAGAATATACACCCAAAAGACTTCATGCAATTCTGCAAGGAGCAGTTCACGTCCATAATGACAGATAGTGTTAAGATAAAATTTGTAAAGAAATTACTTGATGGTGAGGCGCTTTCGTGGGCCAATCAGAATTGTTCCGCGGAAATGTCCTTTGAAGATTTCGAAAAATGTTTTCTAACCAAATTTTGGTCTGAAACTGAGCAAGCTCGAATCAAAAGTGAATTCTTGAATGGTCCAAGTTACAGAGAATCTGATGGGTCAATGAAAGCCTATTGTGAGAAACAGTTGCAAAAATTAGTGCATCTGGATAAGCCATTGGATGAGCTAACTCAAATTGATGCACTAAAACGGAGACTTCCGAAAAGAGTACAATGGGGTTTAGTATATGGTCCAGACGAGTCCATAGAACAATTCTTGAAATATGTGGACAAACTTGATAGAGCCTTTGAACAAAACAACAGATTTAACGACTTTGTAGGTTCATCACACAGAGGGTGGGAACCGAACCGTGGAAATAATAACAATAATAGTGAACGAAGAAACTTTAACAACAACAGGGATAATTATAATAGCAATGACAGAAGAAATTTTGGTAGGAATGATCAGCACTTTAATTCAAACAGAGAATGGGAAAATCGAAACAGGTCCTGGGGTAATGACATGAGAGAAGGTAACCCGAGGCAGGGAAACGACAGACATAGGCCTTTAAACGACTAAATGCTCCACTGGGAGTCTGTCAGTTTGGGGCAAGGAATTTTCAAAATCAGGCTAATTTCACCCGGAACAGACAGCACTATAATCAGAGACCTAATCAGTATAGACAGTATGCTTATGATCGATCTGTAGATAGAGGTAATGAAAAAATTAAATATGACAGGAAATTTGGGAATGTCATCAGAGAAAATACTAGAAACAACTGTAATAGGAAACAGGCTACCTTTGATGAAGTAGGCTTAGAAGATGATATAATTGCAAATCTATATAATCAGGAAGAAGCACCTAATGCTGAAATGAAAGGTAAGGATAACTTTGATAATTTTGGATTGTACAAACTTATGTGTGGTGATGTTTTAGATGTAAGTTGTCATAATGATGTTCTTACTGAAGTTTCTGGAAAGTCTGATATTCATGTGGATGTGGTTGGTGAAGATGGTGTTGAGAGTAATGTTGGTGATACTAGTAGTGTTTGTAGTGTAAGCTCAGGCAATGATGATGATAATGTTGATGTTAAGGCTAATGGTGATTATGTACTAGAAGATTTTGATTGTGAATTGGATGGAATAGTTTATGTTGAAGTTAAGGAGGATGTTATAAGCAATAGTGTTGAGAATAGTTGTGCCAGGAACTCTAACTACATTCCACATGAGAATCAGATTGTGCCAGTTCAGCTTAGTAATACATCAGGAGACAGGGGGGTTGATTGTGCTGATGCATCTGAGATTATTTTGAAATCTGTTTGGGGCAAATTTAAAGATTACAGTGATGACAATGATGTTAAGATCAAATTAAGGGAAATTTGTGAAGCAGTTTCGGCTTTTAAGCCTAATGAAATTATCAAACAGGGTACTAGTCAGGATGTGTGTGAGGTAAATAGTAATCCAGACATTCCAGTAAATTCCAGTAGAGCTAGAAGTTTGAAGAAAGTATTGCCCAATAAAGAAAACCTAAATATGGAACAGAGGTATGATGAGATAGCAGAAGATCTTTTGTATGAAGAACAGGAAGAAAGGGAAAACACCACTATTGGTAGTCCATACATAAAAATTAAAGCTGCAGGTTGGGAAGGGTATTGTTTGATTGACACAGGGAGTCCAATCAGTGCCATTTCAAGCAAATTAAGAGATATAATTAAGCATGATCCTGACTTTGTTGAATTACCAGTTGTTGGAATAAAAATTAGAGGCATTACCGGCAAACTGAGCAAAATTGTTAATAGACAGGTGTTATTGTCCTTCAGTATAAATGATGTACAGTTTACTCAAGGATGTCTTGTAATAAGTGACCTAAATGAGAATGTACTGTTGGGTATGGACTGGATATTAAAAGCTAATGCAGCATTTGATTGGGGAAAGAGTTTGTTTACCTTTATTGATCCTAAGACGAGAGTATGTTCCAGTACTGACATGTCGGTTCAAAACTGTGCTGATAAGGGAATTGAAATTAGGGACGTTACATTTTCTAAACACAGTGGTTATTGTGTAGAGGAAATTACTGATGATTATGATGATGGAGAATATGGGGATATAGTTCAAGAAAAATTACAGGAATCAGATAATTTGAACCAAGAACAGAAGATAGAGTTAGAAAGATTATTGTGGAATTACTGTGATGTTTTTGATGATAAACCTGGCAGAGTAAAGAATTATCAATGTAAACTCAGATTAAAACCACATGAGCCATTCTTTATAAAACCTTATAGTGTACCCATTGCAAAGAGGAAAGATGTCGAAAAGGAACTTCAAAAGATGGAAGAGTGGGGCATCATTGAGAGAAGTAAGAGCCAATACAATAATCCTTTGGTAGTGGTTGCAAAACGTGATGGCAGTGTCAGGCTTGTACTAGATTCAAGACACCTAAATAAGTATCGGGAAAGAGAGACCGATCATCCCGAGAATATAGACGAATTACTTCATAAATTTGAAAGAATGAAATACATGACCAGTTTAGATCTCACATCAGGATTTCACCAAGTAGAATTAAAAAATGATTCCAGAAAGTATACTGCCTTTTTGTATGGGGGAAAATGTTACCAGTATTGTGTGGTACCATTTGGGCTGAATGTCTCAGTAGCCGAATTCATTAGAGCACTTGACTTTGTTTTGGGAAAAGATCTTTTATCAAAATTAACTGTGTATGTAGATGACATTTTGATCACTGCAGAAACTTGGGAAGAACATGTTAATACTTTGAGGGAGGTTTGCAATAGATTAAGGAAAGGGGGAATGTCACTTAAATTATCTAAATGTAAGTTTGGTATGAAGAAATTGAAGTTTCTGGGGCACAGTATTTCTGAGGAAGGTATTTTGTCAGATCCTGAAAAACTCGAGGCAATTGCAAAATTCCCAATTCCAAAAACCAAGAAACAACTAAAGTAATTTTTCGGGATGTGCGGTTACTACAGAAAGTTCATTAGTACACAAGCTCTAAATGCTCCAAGTCTTAACAGATTGCTGAAGAAAAACGCAATGTGGGTTTGGGATCAGGAATGTGAAGCTGCTTTTGAAGAAATAAAAACACAGTTATGTAACAGTCAAATTTTGTACCGTCCTGATTTAAGTTTACCTTTTTGCATTATGCCAGATAGTAGTGATTATGGCCTAGGTGCTCACCTTTTCCAAGGAGTAAATATAAATGGGAAAATAGAACACAGGTCTATTGCTTTTGCTAGTCGAACCTTGAAAAAAACATGAGAGGCAAAACACTGTTACCGAGAAAGAGCTTTTGGCCATTTACTGGGCATTTTCTAAATTCAGAAATTATTTATTGGGAAACCAGGTAGTTGTCTACACAGACCATAAGGCATTAATTTATATTCAAGAATGTAGGTTGCATCATGGAAGGATTACCAGGTGGGCACTTTTGTTGCAACAATTTAATTACTCAATAAAATATCTTAGAGGACCCGATAAAGTAGTTGCTGATGCTTTATCTAGACTACCTGTGGGGGGTGACTTTGAAGATGACAGTGGGGAATGTGAAAAAGAATTCAGAATTATGTATTTAAGAGGGGTGGACAATGAACAAGATATCAGAGATATTTGTAATGACATCCGACGGAATCAGAACCACGATGAGAACTGTAAACTGGTCAAAAGTTATTTAGGGAAAAAGGGACATGAAAAAGTGGGAGATTATTACAAAATCTACAAGGGGATTCTATTCAAGAGAAACAGTGTAGATAGCGAAACAGTACACCAATGTACTCATCAAGTACATTCATGAAAGTTTTGGTCATTGTGGGATTCAAAAGTGTATCCAGAAAATCGAAGAAAATGTGTACTTTAACAACATAGCCAGGAGGGTTAGAAAAATTTTGATGGGTTGTGACAGGTGCCAAAGAGTAAAAGTATCCAACCAAACTTGTCGAGGATTGATGCAAAACATCTTACCAAAAGAACAACACGAGTTAGTCGCTGTCGACTTATATGGACCATTACTGAAGACCAGAGGAGGCTATTGCTACATTTTTGTTATGGTTGATGTTTTTTTCAAAATTCATTAAGTTATACCCTCTTCGCAAGGCAAACAGTAAGAGCATTATTTCAAAAATCAGAGGAGACTATTTTGGCAGGGTTGGAAAACCTCAGAAAATCTTATCAGACAATGGGACTCAATTTACTTCTGGAGTATGGAAAGCTTTTGTTGAAGATGAAAATATAAGTCACATTCTTATTTCAGCTTATCATCTGTCAGGAAACCCATGGGAGAGATACATGAGGGAAATTGGGTGATTCTTTAGAACCTACTGCAATACTGATCATGCTAGTTGGATTGACTATGTTGAGAAATTCGAAGATGTTGTGAACAGCCTACAGCATTCCTCAACAGGGTTTTCACGTTATGAAATACAGTATAATAGCAAACCACCACATCCAATTAGTGATTTCATTGATTTTCCAGTCTGCAAACCATTAAGTACTCAAAAGAGAGAGGAAATAGTGAGAAAGACCATGAAATCTCAAGGTGATAAGAGGAAATGTAGACATGACAAAAGATTGAAGCCTACTCAATTTAAAATTGAAGACTTGGTCCTTGTTAAAACACAAGAGAAGTCTAAAGCCATCAGTGGTGAATTAAAAAAGTTTTTTGACATATACATTGGACCTTTCAAGATTCAGGACAATCCTCATCCGAATGCTTACCGTCTAGTCTTCCCAAATTCTGGCAGACTGTTTGGCCTACGAAACGTGACCGAACTGAAATTGTATAAAAAAATGTAAAAAAGTATTTTAGATAATAGATGTTTATAGACTTTTATATGTAATCTTACCAGGATATTTTTGTATACTTTGTTATGTTGTATTTATCTGATTTCTCAGGGGAGCATACATTCTTTGTGTGCTAAGTGTTTGGCGAGCACTAGGTCCCCTAGCTATGCAGTTGTCATATTTCATTTTCATATTCTGGCATTGCATCTTACACTTATTCTGTGATCCTGTATAATCAATTTTCTCCATCTGTCAGTCTATCCTCTCTTAGCTTTAAGAAATTATTTAGAGTAAATTTTCTTGAGTAATTAGACTTTAGAGAATTCAAATTTCTGTGTCCTTAAAAAACCGGTCCACCGACTATTAAGTGCTTTTGCTAATGTTTAACTGGGTTTGACCACTGTATGCTGTATATTCATAGCGGACTGTGCTATTGCAGCCTGTGATAGCCTGCAGTGTATATGGAAACCATACGGACTGTGAAGATGAGACTGAAATACAGTGTGTGGCATTGAGGTATACCGACCTTTAAGGAAGAAGATCACCGACCTTCAAGAAAGAAGATCACCGGTCTTCAAGAAAGAAGACACCAAAGATATGTGTAAAACTTTTCTGTTTTGTAATGTAAGGACATCAACCCTTCCGTGTTTCACGTGGAAGTGCTGATGGGGGGGTTGTGTAACATTACAGGACATATTGGGATATATTGAAGTATTCGATACTGTAGACTTTTAGGGGATGTTGATACAGATATGCAAAATGTAAAGGGAAACTTTGGTGATGTTTAAATATTGTACTGTGTCAATATTAGGACATTTTGCACAGAAAGAACAAAAATAGAATTAATGTAAATATATATTAGTGTTAGTAACCTATTTTCATTCAATTTTGTAATTATATTTCATTTTGTAAAAGAAAGACTCACTGTTTGCTGTAGCTCTGATTAATTGTATAAATTATCAGTTTTGAGCTAAATTATTTCGTATAATATGGACAAGATACTTTTAAAAACTCACCAGCTAAGGAGAAAATCTGTAAATGAACGTTTAATGCACACTTCTGGAACTTTCTATGGAGAAATTCTATATTATGTTCGCAAAAATACGAAAACTTGTGAAAACTGTTTCATAACCTAATTTCGAAAGACGATTTGTATCAAGAAATATTGCTAAAAAGATTTATTTACGTTTTGAAACACGATTTAAATCATTTTACATATAAATAGTTGTTCTAAATCACTCAAGAAATATCCAGAATCAAATGTCAAGATATTTCTGGAAACGTCGGTGCAAGTCTGGTGTAGGTTATCCAGAAGCTGGTAGAAAAATTTTATAAAATCTATTTGGAAATTATGCTTGTAAGAATTTATATGTACTGATCCTTTTACTTACTTTAATCTGTACTAAAATTCTGTAATGTCTAATTTAGTTTTGGGTCGTGAATTGCTATCGAATTGTAAACAAATCATTGTTAAAGACTCTCATTGTTTGGAAAGATATTAATACACCTAGGAGTTGTCAGTTGCCAGTTCGGATATGCAGTGCGGTTAGCTCGGAGAGTCAGTTGTTGAGTCTGTGAAGTCTGTCACTTCTGTTTGTAAATAAACGTCTGTAATGTGGAATTACTTGTTGTCGTCAATATGAACTCAAGACCTTTTTGCACGAAGCAGACACCTCCTAATGCAACGTTTTAATTTGGTTGAGGAAGCTGGGATCGCTATAAATGCAAACAAATTGAAGTGGAACGTTTTAATTTGGTGTTGAGGAGCTGAAATGTTATAATTTGGTGGAGGAGCTGGGATGTTATAATTTGGTGGAGGAACTGGGATGTTATAAGTGGAATAAAATAATTGTCATGAAATGGATCAGAAATTATTTATTTTCAAGAACAAACTCCGTTATTTATGGAATTAAATTTTTGCTTTTAATAGTAAAGGCAATTTGAATGTTTTGAAACTTACTTGTCCAATACATGTTTTAAAGTGTTTTTCTCAAAACATGTATTTCTGTCTTTTTAAGTATTAAATTAAAAATGTACAAATCCAAACAAAAATCTGTTATTAACACTATTGTAAGCTGTGTGTGTTTTGAAATTATTAATTGCAATGAAGAAATAATCAGTGTTGATCACAAAAAACAAAAGGTGTTTTATTAATGGGGACCTGTTTCAGTTGACACAGATCTTCAGACCATGACATTTCTGAAAATTTAATTTAAGTTTTCTTGGAAGGAGATTGGGAACTTTTAAATACATAAACAGTATACAGAAAAGACAATACAAATTACAATAAAATACTAAAATATTTATACCCTCCAGTAATCTATAGGGAGACTGAGTCAAGCCAATCTGTTTGCCACAAGGCAAATTTGTCAGCTACTGAAAAGCACAACAGTGCTGTGAGTTAAAGGCAAAGCTCTGACCACTATACAACAAGCACCAACAAGAAGAAAATGAAATGGTAATGTGTGAAAATACATTGAAAAATATAAATGAGTAGTTTAAAAAAATCAAAAAATGCTCATAAGTGTGTTGAAGTACTTCATTACTAACTGCGAGACTGACTAAACATTTGTAATAAAATAACTGAAGAATGAAAAGGATAATCAATAGAAATCAACTACTGGAAAGGGAATTGTCACCTAGGGGAATAAGTGGAAATAATAGACAGTAATGTCTTTGTTAGAGATTGTAGCAAGCTAGATGTCAGTGTAAAGATGTATTGAAATGACACCACCAGTCACCGTGAAGACGAGTGCCTAGAGTCCACCGATGAAATATTTCCATGATAGCGCTGACATCCATTCAAAGATATACTGACAGCAGATCTGTCACAATGGAGAGAAGCAGCCAAGAGTCCGCTGATGTAAAATATCTGCAGCAGGGAAGACATCCATCCAAAAATGTGCCCATAGAGGACACCTTCATACACCATAAAGACAAAATCATCACAATGAGCCAATGTCGTAATTGTGGCCTTAGAGATAACTGGCCTCAAACTGAATAATAAACATACCGTCTGCAGCTAGGTAATGGTTTACTCAATGACCTGGCACCATGAGATGCCATCAGTCATCATGGAGACGAGAGGTATCACAGATTATTGACTTAGGATGATAACATAAGTACAACTCTAGTAAAACATTGTACCATATGGCTAGCTATAAGCTGATGCCGTTTTATAAAATAATTAAGCAGTAACTGATCAGAAAAAAATTAATAGTTAATTGACTGTCAGCTGTACAGGGTGGGTACATAAAAGTGCCCCAAGAGCAGGTCTAGGTGAGTATCTGTCCGCATGATCAACATGACATGCCAGTCCCTTGCAACAGGCATTGGGTTGATTTGATAGGACTCTGAAGCATTTTCTCATCAACTACAGGGACATTTGATGATGCATGACCTCATTTTGAAATGATATCGGATCGTATCTGATATCATTTCTTCACTATGAATAGCATACATTCTTCCCTGGAACTTCGACACCATTAAACTTCTCAGCAAACAACTGACCACACCATTTCCATGCCTTCGTTCTCACACAACTTTTGTGCAATGAACACCCACTCCTCCAATGTGAGTACCATTGTCCCTTTTGCACTGCTCCACTCACAATGATAATGCCCACACTATGCTATGAACTGGTGTGAATCATGTGGTGGGCATACACATAATGTGTGTGTCACAGGGTGTGGTTATATGCAGACTTAAAATGCTACATGATGATAACATCAGGATTTTTTAAATACTAAAAGAACGAAAAGCAGTAATTTTGTGTAACAAGTTGTCAAATAGACACTAGAGTTGTTTATGTTTTAAATCCTGAGGTAACTGATGTTTCCACTGTCAGAACATCTTTTTATGGGCTTCTGCCCTGCCCCAGATGTGTTTCATTGATGGACTGTAGGCCACTCATCTCCATGGGAACAGGTGCCATACTTTGTTGATACATCTTTCAATGGATGTCTGCCCGGCCATGGATGCATTTCATCAGCGGACTCTAGGCTGCTTGTCTTCATAGAAACTGGTTGTGCCATTTGAATACATCTTTGCATTAATGTCTAATTTCCTAAAGTATTTGACAATTGTTTTACAGTCTACAATTTTCATGTATTGTGCATAGGAGGCATTTGCCTATACAGTACCCAAGTGTTATTGGTTATCCTTTCTATTCTTCTGTTATTCCGTTACAAGTATTCAGTGTGTCAGACAATTAATACTGATGTATTTCAACATACATATATTTTTCAATTTTTTAGACTACTCACCTATTTTTCAATGTGTTTACATATATAACCATTGAATTTCCTTCTCACTGGTGCCTGCAGTGATCATGCACTGTATGGCAGGTAGGACTTCGTCTTTATAACTCTTAGTGCTTTCACACTAATCTGTTGCTGATGAATGTACCTTCCAGCAGACAGTATGGCCCAACTGAGTGTGTCTGTGGATCACTGAAGGGAATGAGTACTTTTCTACTTTATTGTTATTTTTAAGTATACTGCTTATGTATTGGAAAGTTTCCAATGTCTGTCTAAGAAAATTTAACTTAACTTTTCAGATATGTTGTATGGTCTGAAGAAGATCTATCTAGGTTGGAATCAGACACCATTAATAGTACATCATCTGTTTTTCTGATCAAGAATGTTTATTTTGTCACAATTTAATTTAGATCACTGTTGTTCTATAGACACTATCAAAACCTGAACTTCATATTTCAATAAGAACTCAATCCAGTACGTTTGACAAGAAATGAAATATAATCTGGACACTCTGTCTTCTAAGCTTCCTGATGGACTATAAATTCTTAGAAACTTAATTATTTTTTGTAATAAGAAAATTTGCAATTTGTGTTCCTGTATTGATTCAGTGGCCTTCCTGTTTCTTATGCTTACAGTGGTTGTTATTAAACTAAAATGAGTGTTATTCTTTCTTAAATTGCTTTACAGTGCATTGGTTTTGGATATTTATATATTGCAAAACTGTCTGTAATTATAACCATTCAACAAACTTTGTTTCCTTGGCTAATTGTAAGAATATAAATCAAATATTACAATACTGTCAAGTATAGGTATCAAAGACTTATCCTTATGTTGGTTAATTAAATTAAGATTGATCCCTTTCAGACTCTAATGAATTGACCTATGCACTGTTTAAAATGTTGTCACTGTAACTCAACTGGGGTGAACCTGAAACATATGTCAGGTGGAGAGGGTGAGGGGAGAAAGGACACGGGGAGCAGGTATGAGTGCTTGGAAAGCATGGCTGATAGCTGGGCGGGAGAGGTAGCAGATGTGTGGTGGATAAATGTGGCATTGGTGAGCCTGTTCCGGGCACAGACAGGGTGAGTTCTGCATAGCACTAAAAATCTGGAAGAGTTGAGTGGTAAGGGAAGGTGGGGAAGAATGTGTGGGTGTAGGATGGATGAAGGTACGTACATAGGGCTCAGGTTGGTGTGGGGCAGGGCAAACCAAGGAAGAGTGCAGAATCACGATATGTGCTGCTTTTACATCTTCCATATACATCATTCAGAGAATCTAATGTTGGTGGGGGGGATCCATGTGAAGCAGCCATTGATGAGCAGTGCATTCTTCCATTGGGTTGTCTATCTGCTCTTTGCCACAGTTTGGAGAGGAACATACATTGGTTGTTATGCCCCAATTTTTCTGCCACTAAGTGGTCTACTCTGCTCTCTGCCATGGTTTGAATAGGTACACACATTGGTTGTTACAACCACATAAAATTTTGTTTAGAAATTACCTCAGAGGTGGTAAATGATGTGACCACTTTTACAGGTGGCTGTGTCTCTACTGAGACAGAATAAATGTGTGATACAACTGGAGTAACATGTGATGGTTGGTGGTATCAGCTAAGTCTTACACTCACGTAAACTTTGCCTCCTGTCTTACATTCAGGAGTTACGTCCTCTAGTGGAAAGATACTCAACAAGTTTCAGTTTAACGTAAAACAAGGAACTTGAAATCGCTAAAGAATACAACACATAAAGCACTCTTGCTACTAACTATCCAAGTATCTAGATCTGGAAATGGAGAAATTCTATTAGCTATGTAGCAAGCCACAGTGTTTGTTGTAAAGCCTTATGACAAGTAATAATATGCTTTACATATGACTCATTTTCTTTGAGAAACAAGAATATAATCAAGTAATGTTAAGCTACCAACTGCAGTTAAACAGCAGCTATATAGTATACTATAGCACTTGTTATCAAAGTAGCAACTGTCTTACTAATTTACTCTATCAGATTTGTTGTCAATACAGTATTCAGATTAAGTTTCTATGATTTTGTGGTCTATCAATGTTCACCTTGCCTTGTTTCACAGCCCAGAATGATCTTTCTTCACTAGATCTATAGAACATGATAAATAAATGATTAAATCTTCCCAAGAGTATGATCTACATGCCAAGAGACTGAAAGTATGTGTGGTGTAAATATAGACTAGGATATTCTTTAGATTGATGGTGATAGAATACCACACTGAATTTCCACATTGATAGAGGTGGGAAGGATTGCAGATAGAAAGTTCCTCAATTCTTGGCACAATAATACATAGTCAAAGTCTTGCTGAAGGATATAGTTCTGATATTCTTTTCCATGATGACTAGGTGATGAAAGGGTGCTCCTTTGCAGCTCCTATGTGGAGTGGTTAGATGATTAGGAGTGAGTGTGAATATGATGAGGAAAATCTATCTATGGCATAGGAGTGGGAGAATAATACCTGTCTGTGAAGACCTAATTAAGGCCTAAGTATACTGTGCAATGAACTGCTCATCACTACAGAGGAACTGTCCATGGATAACTAGACTATTCTAAACTATTCTCACCTTTTTGTGTGACAGTGATGACAGTTAACAATATCCTGTATTGCCTCAATCTCAATCTCCACCAGCCAATGTCCACAGCCACTTCCAACCCTGTGCAGAGAGAGAGAGAGAGAGAGAGAGAGAGAGAGAGAGAGAGAGAGAGAGAGAGAGAGAGAGAGTGTGTGTGTGTGTGTGTGTGTCTCCTCTATTGTTGACGAAGGCCTTAATGGCTTAAAGTGTTAATTGTGAGAGTCTTTTTGTTGTGTCTATCTGCTGCTCAGCATCTTTGCTATAAGGTGAGTTGCAACTTTCATTTTCATAAGATGGTTATTTGATGTTGTTTCATCTTTGTTCTCAAGAAGTCTTAGTTCTTGAAAAGTTTTTGCAAATGTTTTATGATGATAACTCATAAGGAGTCTTCATACAATTCAGGAAAAATGAGCAGATCCTCGTCAATGATGAAGATGTTACAACAACAATGCTTTTCTTATGCACAGGTATCCACACAGAGCGGATCAAATAAGGGCATTCTTCTCCTCCCGGAATATGGAGTACAGAGATTTTTTTCATTACAGAATCCTCATATACTTCTATAAATAATTTCCCATCATTCCACTAAACGTCAATATTTTAAATCACTTATAAAATTTAGTTCTCAACACTGGACAGTTCATTTCCATTTCAACCCCATCCCTCAACCCAAATCAAACCCAGTCTACCTAACCCTGCCTCAACTCACTCTGTATCCCCTCCCCCCCCCCCCCCCAAACACACACACACACACACACACACACACACACACACACACACACACACACACACACACACAGATAAATTTCTGTAGACATCCATGTTCTTATGGAACAGAAAGATGTGTTGACAACATGTCTACATAAATAATAGGGAGGATTGCAATAATGCTTGTGAGATGGTTATAGCTAAATATGGTTAATTGGATCATGAAATAAAAGAGAAACATGTTACACCGAGTGCCACTTGCTGCGCACTGCAGTCTTTGGTCAAGTACCACACATTCCCCTTATCCCCTTATATTATGTAATTGATATGTATTGCAATAGATGTGCAGACAGATGTCACAAAATTTGAATTTAAGTTAACCATATTTTAGCCAACATCCTGTAGTCTGAATAAACATACTATGCATTCTTGCAAAATTTCTGATTTAGGATTTGTATAATTATTTCTCTTTGTAATTTTAATTACATAGGCTGGCACTGTTGACAAAATTGTAAGCTTCTACTTGTTGCAGAAATGTGACAATGAGGCACCAACAATTACAGAATGTTTGAGAATATAATTCTTATGTTTCATTACAGATTTCACACTGAAAATTATATTGTTCTTTATAGTTCTTTATAGTTTTGGCAGTCTAGAACTTTAATGACTGTGTAAAAGATTGCCAACTTTGCTGCATCAGCAAAAGTTAATTCATTTCTTACAAGTACATAGTCTTGCTAGTTCCATACTGAGTTGTTCAAAATGTTAATCTTCAGGATACTAACAAGGAACCCCTTGAAAGTGAGGTTGCAAGATCAATCTTCAGTAAGGATCTTTTGAAAGTGTTGTGTTAGTAGGGTGTATATGATTTGGGACAACCGGGAGATCCGGGAAAAACCTGGGAATTTTTTCATCCGGGAGAAAGCTGGGGAAAACTCCAGAATATTTCAGAATTCCAGGAATTTTTTGTTGTTTTAGTTTTCAGTTAAATTTTTGTAATTTTGACTGGTAAGCAGCATTAAAGCATGAATGAGAGAAAAAATGAAAATAAAACTTGAATTGCAAAGGAAATGTGCCATATAAAATAACACAGTGCATGTACAAGCATCTGCCAACAGCAAAATGTGTCAAAGGGATTAGGAAGACTATGCAGTGCTTCATAACAACAAATTGCCTCTGATGAGCACGTGACGTCATAATGGTTTACATTCAGAGTCATTTCAGCAGTTATGTGTGGGCTCATGCACATGCGTAGTTGAGTCGCATATGAATAATACCTTCTCCTGCTTCTGGCTACTGAAATGTGGCTGCTGGCTCTGTAAACAGCAGTAGCAGCAACCAGCCACATGGGGTATCCGGAAAAATTTTACTGGTGCGTCCAAGCTGCCAGTTTTACGAGTGCGCAGCAGGAACGGATCTAGTTGTGGGGGAGGGGGGGGGGGGAGGGCATCTGAACAGCGTGGCAATTTGGGGGAGGGGGTAAATTCAAATTCTTGAGGGAAAAGACATTGTTTCACAAAGCATCTAGCATCCAGCTCACGTCGGACTATTGATTGTTAATATGTGATTGAAATGCATCCCTGCTGGTTTTTGGACATTTTTGAAAACAGTCTAAGTTGATTTATTCATGAATTATAAGTTGATTTTTGAATGTGTGCATAGTGTAAATGATGTCTGTGCCAGGGGAATCCTCATCACATCTAGAAATTAACTTCCCAGGAGACAAAATGGACGGGGCTATACGAGCTGAGTGGAATAAAGCCGAAACAGTGAATGCCAACTGCTGCTTGTTTATGTTGTGGATTCGGTTTGCAAATGTTCAGCATTGTTATAATTACTAGCAAAATCTATAGATACAGTCTACCAGAGTGGAAATAAATGAATAACAGGAACAATAGGTAATTAAGATTATGTATTATCTTCATGGTGTATTCAAGAAAGTGAAATTCTGACAAAATTTTGGCCAGATTGCTACACTAGACAGAGCCAGTTGTAGTCCCTGGCTAGCAGCTGCTTAAGTTTCATTCTGGGAGTAGCATGGAAAACGCATTGTACGAACACGTAATAACACCTAACCAGAGAATAATCGCTGGATAACTAAACTGGTTTCCAGAATGAGATTTTCACTCTGCAGCGGAGTGTGCGCTGATATGAAACTTCCTGGCAGATTAAAACTGTGTGCCCGACCGAGACTCGAACTCGGGACCTTTGCCTTTCGCGGGCAAGTGCTCTACCATCTGAGCTACCGAAGCACGACTCACGCCCGGTACTCACAGCTTTACTTCTGCCAGTATCCGTCTCCTACCTTCCAAACTTTACAGAAGCTCTCCTGCGAACCTTGCAGAACTAGCACTCCTGAAAGAAAGGATATTGCGGAGACATGGCTTAGCCACAGCCTGGGGGATGTTTCCAGAATGAGATTTTCACTCTGCAGCGGAGTGTGCGCTGATATGAAACTTCCTGGCAGATTAAAACTGTGTGCCCGACCGAGACTCGAACTCGGGACCTTTGCCTTTCGCGGGCAAGTGCTCTACCATCTGAGCTACCGAAGCACGACTCACGCCCGGTACTCACAGCTTTACTTCTGCCAGTATCCGTCTCCTACCTTCCAAACTTTACAGAAGCTCTCCTGCGAACCTTGCAGAACTAGCACTCCTGAAAGAAAGGATATTGCGGAGACATGGCTTAGCCACAGCCTGGGGGATGTTTCCAGAATGAGATTTTCACTCTGCAGCGGAGTGTGCGCTGATATGAAACTTCCTGGCAGATTAAAACTGTGTGCCCGACCGAGACTCGAACTCGGGACCTTTGCCTTTCGCGGGCAAGTGCTCTACCATCTGAGCTACCGAAGCACGACTCACGCCCGGTACTCACAGCTTTACTTCTGCCAGTATCCGTCTCCTACCTTCCAAACTTTACAGAAGCTCTCCTGCGAACCTTGCAGAACTAGCACTCCTGAAAGAAAGGATATTGCGGAGACATGGCTTAGCCACAGCCTGGGGGATGTTTCCAGAATGAGATTTTCACTCTGCAGCGGAGTGTGCGCTGATATGAAACTTCCTGGCAGATTAAAACTGTGTGCCCGACCGAGACTCGAACTCGGGACCTTTGCCTTTAGCGGGCAAGTGCTCTACCATCTGAGCTACCGAAGCACGACTCACGCCCGGTACTCACAGCTTTACTTCTGCCAGTATCCGTCTCCTACCTTCCAAACTTTACAGAAGCTCTCCTGCGAACCTTGCAGAACTAGCACTCCTGAAAGAAAGGATATTGCGGAGACATGGCTTAGCCACAGCCTGGGGGATGTTTCCAGAATGAGATTTTCACTCTGCAGCGGAGTGTGCGCTGATATGAAACTTCCTGGCAGATTAAAACTGTGTGCCCGACCGAGACTCGAACTCGGAACCTTTGCCTTTCGCGGGCAAGTGCTCTACCATCTGAGCTACCGAAGCACGACTCACGCCCGGTACTCACAGCTTTACTTCTGCCAGTATCCGTCTCCTACCTTCCAAACTTTACAGAAGCTCTCCTGCGAACCTTGCAGAACTAGCACTCCTGAAAGAAAGGATATTGCGGAGACATGGCTTAGCCACAGCCTGGGGGATGTTTCCAGAATGAGATTTTCACTCTGCAGCGGAGTGTGCGCTGATATGAAACTTCCTGGCAGATTAAAACTGTGTGCCCGACCGAGACTCGAACTCGGGACCTTTGCCTTTCGCGGGCAAGTGCTCTACCATCTGAGCTACCGAAGCACGACTCACGCCCGGTACTCACAGCTTTACTTCTGCCAGTATCCGTCTCCTACCTTCCAAACTTTACAGAAGCTCTCCTGCGAACCTTGCAGAACTAGCACTCCTGAAAGAAAGGATATTGCGGAGACATGGCTTAGCCACAGCCTGGGGGATGTTTCCAGAATGAGATTTTCACTCTGCAGCGGAGTGTGCGCTGATATGAAACTTCCTGGCAGATTAAAACTGTGTGCCCGACCGAGACTCGAACTCGGGACCTTTGCCTTTCGCGGGCAAGTGCTCTACCATCTGAGCTACCGAAGCACGACTCACGCCCGGTACTCACAGCTTTACTTCTGCCAGTATCCGTCTCCTACCTTCCAAACTTTACAGAAGCTCTCCTGCGAACCTTGCAGAACTAGCACTCCTGAAAGAAAGGATATTGCGGAGACATGGCTTAGCCACAGCCTGGGGGATGTTTCCAGAATGAGATTTTCACTCTGCAGCGGAGTGTGCGCTGATATGAAACTTCCTGGCAGATTAAAACTGTGTGCCCGACCGAGACTCGAACTCGGGACCTTTGCCTTTCGCGGGCAAGTGCTCTACCATCTGAGCTACCGAAGCACGACTCACGCCCGGTACTCACAGCTTTACTTCTGCCAGTATCCGTCTCCTACCTTCCAAACTTTACAGAAGCTCTCCTGCGAACCTTGCAGAACTAGCACTCCTGAAAGAAAGGATATTGCGGAGACATGGCTTAGCCACAGCCTGGGGGATGTTTCCAGAATGAGATTTTCACTCTGCAGCGGAGTGTGCGCTGATATGAAACTTCCTGGCAGATTAAAACTGTGTGCCCGACCGAGACTCGAACTCGGGACCTTTGCCTTTCGCGGGCAAGTGCTCTACCATCTGAGCTACCGAAGCACGACTCACGCCCGGTACTCACAGCTTTACTTCTGCCAGTATCCGTCTCCTACCTTCCAAACTTTACAGAAGCTCTCCTGCGAACCTTGCAGAACTAGCACTCCTGAAAGAAAGGATATTGCGGAGACATGGCTTAGCCACAGCCTGGGGGATGTTTCCAGAATGAGATTTTCACTCTGCAGCGGAGTGTGCGCTGATATGAAACTTCCTGGCAGATTAAAACTGTGTGCCCGACCGAGACTCGAACTCGGGACCTTTGCCTTTCGCGGGCAAGTGCTCTACCATCTGAGCTACCGAAGCACGACTCACGCCCGGTACTCATAGCTTTACTTCTGCCAGTATCCGTCTCCTACCTTCCAAACTGCAGAGTGAAAATCTCATTCTGGAAACATCCCCCAGGCTGTGGCTAAGCCATGTCTCCGCAATTGCTGCAGAGTGAAAATCTCATTCTGGAAACATCCCCCAGGCTGTGGCTAAGCCATGTCTCCGCAATATCGCTGCAGAGTGAAAATCTCATTCTAGAAACATCCCCCAGGCTGTGGCTAAGCCATGTCTCCGCAATATCCTTTCTTTCAGGAGTGCTAGTTCTGCAAGTTTCGCAGGAGAGCTTCTGTAAAGTTTGGAAGGTAGGAGACGGATACTGGCAGAAGTAAAGCTGTGAGTACCGGGCGTGAGTCGTGCTTCGGTAGCTCAGATGGTAGAGCACTTGCCCGCGAAAGGCAAAGTTCCCGAGTTCGAGTCTCGGTCGGGCACACAGTTTTAATCTGCCAGGAAGTTTCATATCAGCGCACACTCCGCTGCAGAGTGAAAATCTCATTCTGGAAACATCCCCCAGGCTGTGGCTAAGCCATGTCTCCGCAATATCCTTTCTTTCAGGAGTGCTAGTTCTGCAAGGTTCGCAGGAGAGCTTCTGTAAAGTTTGGAAGGTAGGAGACGGATACTGGCAGAAGTAAAGCTGTGAGTACCGGGCGTGAGTCGTGATTCGGTAGCTCAGATGGTAGAGCACTTGCCCGCGAAAGGCAAAGGTCCCGAGTTCGAGTCTCGGTCGGGCACACAGTTTTAATCTGCCAGGAAGTTTCATATCAGCGCACACTCCGCTGCAGAGTGAAAATCTCATTCTGGAAACATCCCCCAGGCTGTGGCTAAGCCATGTCTCCGCAATATCCTTTCTTTCAGGAGTGCTAGTTCTGCAAGGTTCGCAGGAGAGCTTCTGTAAAGTTTGGAAGGTAGGAGACGGATACTGGCAGAAGTAAAGCTGTGAGTACCGGGCGTGAGTCGTGCTTCGGTAGCTCAGATGGTAGAGCACTTGCCCGCGAAAGGCAAAGGTCCCGAGTTCGAGTCTCGGTCGGGCACACAGTTTTAATCTGCCAGGAAGTTTCATATCAGCGCACACTCCGCTGCAGAGTGAAAATCTCATTCTGGAAACATCCCCCAGGCTGTGGCTAAGCCATGTCTCCGCAATATCCTTTCTTTCAGGAGTGCTAGTTCTGCAAGGTTCGCAGGAGAGCTTCTGTAAAGTTTGGAAGGTAGGAGACGGATACTGGCAGAAGTAAAGCTGTGAGTACCGGGCGTGAGTCGTGATTCGGTAGCTCAGATGGTAGAGCACTTGCCCGCGAAAGGCAAAGGTCGCGAGTTCGAGTCTCGGTCGGGCACACAGTTTTAATCTGCCAGGAAGTTTCATATCAGCGCACACTCCGCTGCAGAGTGAAAATCTCATTCTGGAAACATCCCCCAGGCTGTGGCTAAGCCATGTCTCCGCAATATCCTTTCTTTCAGGAGTGCTAGTTCTGCAAGGTTCGCAGGAGAGCTTCTGTAAAGTTTGGAAGGTAGGAGACGGATACTGGCAGAAGTAAAGCTGTGAGTACCGGGCGTGAGTCGTGCTTCGGTAGCTCAGATGGTAGAGCACTTGCCCGCGAAAGGCAAAGGTCGCGAGTTCGAGTCTCGGTCGGGCACACAGTTTTAATCTGCCAGGAAGTTTCATATCAGCGCACACTCCGCTGCAGAGTGAAAATCTCATTCTGGAAACATCCCCCAGGCTGTGGCTAAGCCATGTCTCCGCAATATCCTTTCTTTCAGGAGTGCTAGTTCTGCAAGGTTCGCAGGAGAGCTTCTGTAAAGTTTGGAAGGTAGGAGACGGATACTGGCAGAAGTAAAGCTGTGAGTACCGGGCGTGAGTCGTGCTTCGGTAGCTCAGATGGTAGAGCACTTGCCCGCGAAAGGCAAAGGTCCCGAGTTCGAGTCTCAGTCGGGCACACAGTTTTAATCTGCCAGGAAGTTTCATATCAGCGCACACTCCGCTGCAGAGTGAAAATCTCATTCTGGAAACATCCCCCAGGCTGTGGCTAAGCCATGTCTCCGCAATATCCTTTCTTTCAGGAGTGCTAGTTCTGCAAGGTTCGCAGGAGAGCTTCTGTAAAGTTTGGAAGGTAGGAGACGGATACTGGCAGAAGTAAAGCTGTGAGTACCGGGCGTGAGTCGTGCTTCGGTAGCTCAGATGGTAGAGCACTTGCCCGCGAAAGGCAAAGGTCCCGAGTTCGAGTCTCGGTCGGGCACACAGTTTTAATCTGCCAGGAAGTTTCATATCAGCGCACACTCCGCTGCAGAGTGAAAATCTCATTCTGGAAACATCCCCCAGGCTGTGGCTAAGCCATGTCTCCGCAATATCCTTTCTTTCAGGAGTGCTAGTTCTGCAAGGTTCGCAGGAGAGCTTCTGTAAAGTTTGGAAGGTAGGAGACGGATACTGGCAGAAGTAAAGCTGTGAGTACCGGGCGTGAGTCGTGCTTCGGTAGCTCAGATGGTAGAGCACTTGCCCGCGAAAGGCAAAGGTCGCGAGTTCGAGTCTCGGTCGGGCACACAGTTTTAATCTGCCAGGAAGTTTCATATCAGCGCACACTCCGCTGCAGAGTGAAAATCTCATTCTGGAAACATCCCCCAGGCTGTGGCTAAGCCATGTCTCCGCAATATCCTTTCTTTCAGGAGTGCTAGTTCTGCAAGGTTCGCAGGAGAGCTTCTGTAAAGTTTGGAAGGTAGGAGACGGATACTGGCAGAAGTAAAGCTGTGAGTACCGGGCGTGAGTCGTGCTTCGGTAGCTCAGATGGTAGAGCACTTGCCCGCGAAAGGCAAAGGTCCCGAGTTCGAGTCTCGGTCGGGCACACAGTTTTAATCTGCCAGGAAGTTTCATATCAGCGCACACTCCGCTGCAGAGTGAAAATCTCATTCTGGAAACATCCCCCAGGCTGTGGCTAAGCCATGTCTCCGCAATATCCTTTCTTTCAGGAGTGCTAGTTCTGCAAGGTTCGCAGGAGAGCTTCTGTAAAGTTTGGAAGGTAGGAGACGGATACTGGCAGAAGTAAAGCTGTGAGTACCGGGCGTGAGTCGTGCTTCGGTAGCTCAGATGGTAGAGCACTTGCCCGCGAAAGGCAAAGGTCCCGAGTTCGAGTCTCGGTCGGGCACACAGTTTTAATCTGCCAGGAAGTTTCATATCAGCGCACACTCCGCTGCAGAGTGAAAATCTCATTCTGGAAACATCCCCCAGGCTGTGGCTAAGCCATGTCTCCGCAATATCCTTTCTTTCAGGAGTGCTAGTTCTGCAAGGTTCGCAGGAGAGCTTCTGTAAAGTTTGGAAGGTAGGAGACGGATACTGGCAGAAGTAAAGCTGTGAGTACCGGGCGTGAGTCGTGCTTCGGTAGCTCAGATGGTAGAGCACTTGCCCGCGAAAGGCAAAGGTCCCGAGTTCGAGTCTCGGTTGGGCACACAGTTTTAATCTGCCAGGAAGTTTCATATCAGCGCACACTCCGCTGCAGAGTGAAAATCTCATTCTGGAAACATCCCCCAGGCTGTGGCTAAGCCATGTCTCCGCAATATCCTTTCTTTCAGGAGTGCTAGTTCTGCAAGGTTCGCAGGAGAGCTTCTGTAAAGTTTGGAAGGTAGGAGACGGATACTGGCAGAAGTAAAGCTGTGAGTACCGGGCGTGAGTCGTGCTTCGGTAGCTCAGATGGTAGAGCACTTGCCCGCGAAAGGCAAAGGTCCCGAGTTCGAGTCTCGGTTGGGCACACAGTTTTAATCTGCCAGGAAGTTTCATATCAGCGCACACTCCGCTGCAGAGTGAAAATCTCATTCTGGAAACATCCCCCAGGATGTGGCTAAGCCATGTCTCCGCAATATCCTTTCTTTCAGGAGTGCTAGTTCTGCAAGGTTCGCAGGAGAGCTTCTGTAAAGTTTGGAAGGTAGGAGACGGATACTGGCAGAAGTAAAGCTGTGAGTACCGGGCGTGAGTCGTGATTCGGTAGCTCAGATGGTAGAGCACTTGCCTGCGAAAGGCAAAGGTCGCGAGTTCGAGTCTCGGTCGGGCACACAGTTTTAATCTGCCAGGAAGTTTCATATCAGCGCACACTCCGCTGCAGAGTGAAAATCTCATTCTGGAAACATCCCCCAGGCTGTGGCTAAGCCATGTCTCCGCAATATCCTTTCTTTCAGGAGTGCTAGATCTGCAAGGTTCGCAGGAGAGCTTCTGTAAAGTTTGGAAGGTAGGAGACGGATACTGGCAGAAGTAAAGCTGTGAGTACCGGGCGTGAGTCGTGCTTCGGTAGCTCAGATGGTAGAGCACTTGCCCGCGAAAGGCAAAGGTCCCGAGTTCGAGTCTCGGTCGGGCACACAGTTTTAATCTGCCAGGAAGTTTCATATCAGCGCACACTCCGCTGCAGAGTGAAAATCTCATTCTGGAAACATCCCCCAGGCTGTGGCTAAGCCATGTCTCCGCAATATCCTTTCTTTCAGGAGTGCTAGTTCTGCAAGGTTCGCAGGAGAGCTTCTGTAAAGTTTGGAAGGTAGGAGACGGATACTGGCAGAAGTAAAGCTGTGAGTACCGGGCGTGAGTCGTGCTTCGGTAGCTCAGATGGTAGAGCACTTGCCCGCGAAAGGCAAAGGTCCCGAGTTCGAGTCTCGGTCGGGCACACAGTTTTAATCTGCCAGGAAGTTTCATATCAGCGCACACTCCGCTGCAGAGTGAAAATCTCATTCTGGAAACATCCCCCAGGCTGTGGCTAAGCCATGTCTCCGCAATATCCTTTCTTTCAGGAGTGCTAGTTCTGCAAGGTTCGCAGGAGAGCTTCTGTAAAGTTTGGAAGGTAGGAGACGGATACTGGCAGAAGTAAAGCTGTGAGTACCGGGCGTGAGTCGTGCTTCGGTAGCTCAGATGGTAGAGCACTTGCCCGCGAAAGGCAAAGGTCCCGAGTTCGAGTCTCGGTCGGGCACACAGTTTTAATCTGCCAGGAAGTTTCATATCAGCGCACACTCCGCTGCAGAGTGAAAATCTCATTCTGGAAACATCCCCCAGGCTGTGGCTAAGCCATGTCTCCGCAATATCCTTTCTTTCAGGAGTGCTAGTTCTGCAAGGTTCGCAGGAGAGCTTCTGTAAAGTTTGGAAGGTAGGAGACGGATACTGGCAGAAGTAAAGCTGTGAGTACCGGGCGTGAGTCGTGATTCGGTAGCTCAGATGGTAGAGCACTTGCCCGCGAAAGGCAAAGGTCGCGAGTTCGAGTCTCGGTCGGGCACACAGTTTTAATCTGCCAGGAAGTTTCATATCAGCGCACACTCCGCTGCAGAGTGAAAATCTCATTCTGGAAACATCCCCCAGGCTGTGGCTAAGCCATGTCTCCGCAATATCCTTTCTTTCAGGAGTGCTAGTTCTGCAAGGTTCGCAGGAGAGCTTCTGTAAAGTTTGGAAGGTAGGAGACGGATACTGGCAGAAGTAAAGCTGTGAGTACCGGGCGTGAGTCGTGCTTCGGTAGCTCAGATGGTAGAGCACTTGCCCGCGAAAGGCAAAGGTCCCGAGTTCGAGTCTCGGTCGGGCACACAGTTTTAATCTGCCAGGAAGTTTCATATCAGCGCACACTCCGCTGCAGAGTGAAAATCTCATTCTGGAAACATCCCCCAGGCTGTGGCTAAGCCATGTCTCCGCAATATCCTTTCTTTCAGGAGTGCTAGTTCTGCAAGGTTCGCAGGAGAGCTTCTGTAAAGTTTGGAAGGTAGGAGACGGATACTGGCAGAAGTAAAGCTGTGAGTACCGGGCGTGAGTCGTGCTTCGGTAGCTCAGATGGTAGAGCACTTGCCCGCGAAAGGCAAAGGTCCCGAGTTCGAGTCTCGGTTGGGCACACAGTTTTAATCTGCCAGGAAGTTTCATATCAGCGCACACTCCGCTGCAGAGTGAAAATCTCATTCTGGAAACATCCCCCAGGCTGTGGCTAAGCCATGTCTCCGCAATATCCTTTCTTTCAGGAGTGCTAGTTCTGCAAGGTTCGCAGGAGAGCTTCTGTAAAGTTTGGAAGGTAGGAGACGGATACTGGCAGAAGTAAAGCTGTGAGTACCGGGCGTGAGTCGTGCTTCGGTAGCTCAGATGGTAGAGCACTTGCCCGCGAAAGGCAAAGGTCCCGAGTTCGAGTCTCGGTTGGGCACACAGTTTTAATCTGCCAGGAAGTTTCATATCAGCGCACACTCCGCTGCAGAGTGAAAATCTCATTCTGGAAACATCCCCCAGGCTGTGGCTAAGCCATGTCTCCGCAATATCCTTTCTTTCAGGAGTGCTAGTTCTGCAAGGTTCGCAGGAGAGCTTCTGTAAAGTTTGGAAGGTAGGAGACGGATACTGGCAGAAGTAAAGCTGTGAGTACCGGGCGTGAGTCGTGCTTCGGTAGCTCAGATGGTAGAGCACTTGCCCGCGAAAGGCAAAGGTCCCGAGTTCGAGTCTCGGTCGGGCACACAGTTTTAATCTGCCAGGAAGTTTCATATCAGCGCACACTCCGCTGCAGAGTGAAAATCTCATTCTGGAAACATCCCCCAGGCTGTGGCTAAGCCATGTCTCCGCAATATCCTTTCTTTCAGGAGTGCTAGTTCTGCAAGGTTCGCAGGAGAGCTTCTGTAAAGTTTGGAAGGTAGGAGACGGATACTGGCAGAAGTAAAGCTGTGAGTACCGGGCGTGAGTCGTGCTTCGGTAGCTCAGATGGTAGAGCACTTGCCCGCGAAAGGCAAAGGTCCCGAGTTCGAGTCTCGGTTGGGCACACAGTTTTAATCTGCCAGGAAGTTTCATATCAGCGCACACTCCGCTGCAGAGTGAAAATCTCATTCTGGAAACATCCCCCAGGCTGTGGCTAAGCCATGTCTCCGCAATATCCTTTCTTTCAGGAGTGCTAGTTCTGCAAGGTTCGCAGGAGAGCTTCTGTAAAGTTTGGAAGGTAGGAGACGGATACTGGCAGAAGTAAAGCTGTGAGTACCGGGCGTGAGTCGTGCTTCGGTAGCTCAGATGGTAGAGCACTTGCCCGCGAAAGGCAAAGGTCCCGAGTTCGAGTCTCGGTTGGGCACACAGTTTTAATCTGCCAGGAAGTTTCATATCAGCGCACACTCCGCTGCAGAGTGAAAATCTCATTCTGGAAACATCCCCCAGGCTGTGGCTAAGCCATGTCTCCGCAATATCCTTTCTTTCAGGAGTGCTAGTTCTGCAAGGTTCGCAGGAGAGCTTCTGTAAAGTTTGGAAGGTAGGAGACGGATACTGGCAGAAGTAAAGCTGTGAGTACCGGGCGTGAGTCGTGCTTCGGTAGCTCAGATGGTAGAGCACTTGCCCGCGAAAGGCAAAGGTCCCGAGTTCGAGTCTCGGTCGGGCACACAGTTTTAATCTGCCAGGAAGTTTCATATCAGCGCACACTCCGCTGCAGAGTGAAAATCTCATTCTGGAAACATCCCCCAGGCTGTGGCTAAGCCATGTCTCCGCAATATCCTTTCTTTCAGGAGTGCTAGTTCTGCAAGGTTCGCAGGAGAGCTTCTGTAAAGTTTGGAAGGTAGGAGACGGATACTGGCAGAAGTAAAGCTGTGAGTACCGGGCGTGAGTCGTGCTTCGGTAGCTCAGATGGTAGAGCACTTGCCCGCGAAAGGCAAAGGTCCCGAGTTCGAGTCTCGGTCGGGCACACAGTTTTAATCTGCCAGGAAGTTTCATATCAGCGCACACTCCGCTGCAGAGTGAAAATCTCATTCTGGAAACATCCCCCAGGCTGTGGCTAAGCCATGTCTCCGCAATATCCTTTCTTTCAGGAGTGCTAGTTCTGCAAGGTTCGCAGGAGAGCTTCTGTAAAGTTTGGAAGGTAGGAGACGGATACTGGCAGAAGTAAAGCTGTGAGTACCGGGCGTGAGTCGTGCTTCGGTAGCTCAGATGGTAGAGCACTTGCCCGCGAAAGGCAAAGGTCCCGAGTTCGAGTCTCGGTTGGGCACACAGTTTTAATCTGCCAGGAAGTTTCATATCAGCGCACACTCCGCTGCAGAGTGAAAATCTCATTCTGGAAACATCCCCCAGGCTGTGGCTAAGCCATGTCTCCGCAATATCCTTTCTTTCAGGAGTGCTAGTTCTGCAAGGTTCGCAGGAGAGCTTCTGTAAAGTTTGGAAGGTAGGAGACGGATACTGGCAGAAGTAAAGCTGTGAGTACCGGGCGTGAGTCGTGCTTCGGTAGCTCAGATGGTAGAGCACTTGCCCGCGAAAGGCAAAGGTCCCGAGTTCGAGTCTCGGTCGGGCACACAGTTTTAATCTGCCAGGAAGTTTCATATCAGCGCACACTCCGCTGCAGAGTGAAAATCTCATTCTGGAAACATCCCCCAGGCTGTGGCTAAGCCATGTCTCCGCAATATCCTTTCTTTCAGGAGTGCTAGTTCTGCAAGGTTCGCAGGAGAGCTTCTGTAAAGTTTGGAAGGTAGGAGACGGATACTGGCAGAAGTAAAGCTGTGAGTACCGGGCGTGAGTCGTGCTTCGGTAGCTCAGATGGTAGAGCACTTGCCCGCGAAAGGCAAAGGTCCCGAGTTCGAGTCTCGGTTGGGCACACAGTTTTAATCTGCCAGGAAGTTTCATATCAGCGCACACTCCGCTGCAGAGTGAAAATCTCATTCTGGAAACATCCCCCAGGCTGTGGCTAAGCCATGTCTCCGCAATATCCTTTCTTTCAGGAGTGCTAGTTCTGCAAGGTTCGCAGGAGAGCTTCTGTAAAGTTTGGAAGGTAGGAGACGGATACTGGCAGAAGTAAAGCTGTGAGTACCGGGCGTGAGTCGTGCTTCGGTAGCTCAGATGGTAGAGCACTTGCCCGCGAAAGGCAAAGGTCCCGAGTTCGAGTCTCGGTTGGGCACACAGTTTTAATCTGCCAGGAAGTTTCATATCAGCGCACACTCCGCTGCAGAGTGAAAATCTCATTCTGGAAACATCCCCCAGGCTGTGGCTAAGCCATGTCTCCGCAATATCCTTTCTTTCAGGAGTGCTAGTTCTGCAAGGTTCGCAGGAGAGCTTCTGTAAAGTTTGGAAGGTAGGAGACGGATACTGGCAGAAGTAAAGCTGTGAGTACCGGGCGTGAGTCGTGCTTCGGTAGCTCAGATGGTAGAGCACTTGCCCGCGAAAGGCAAAGGTCCCGAGTTCGAGTCTCGGTTGGGCACACAGTTTTAATCTGCCAGGAAGTTTCATATCAGCGCACACTCCGCTGCAGAGTGAAAATCTCATTCTGGAAACATCCCCCAGGCTGTGGCTAAGCCATGTCTCCGCAATATCCTTTCTTTCAGGAGTGCTAGTTCTGCAAGGTTCGCAGGAGAGCTTCTGTAAAGTTTGGAAGGTAGGAGACGGATACTGGCAGAAGTAAAGCTGTGAGTACCGGGCGTGAGTCGTGCTTCGGTAGCTCAGATGGTAGAGCACTTGCCCGCGAAAGGCAAAGGTCCCGAGTTCGAGTCTCGGTCGGGCACACAGTTTTAATCTGCCAGGAAGTTTCATATCAGCGCACACTCCGCTGCAGAGTGAAAATCTCATTCTGGAAACATCCCCCAGGCTGTGGCTAAGCCATGTCTCCGCAATATCCTTTCTTTCAGGAGTGCTAGTTCTGCAAGGTTCGCAGGAGAGCTTCTGTAAAGTTTGGAAGGTAGGAGACGGATACTGGCAGAAGTAAAGCTGTGAGTACCGGGCGTGAGTCGTGCTTCGGTAGCTCAGATGGTAGAGCACTTGCCCGCGAAAGGCAAAGGTCCCGAGTTCGAGTCTCGGTCGGGCACACAGTTTTAATCTGCCAGGAAGTTTCATATCAGCGCACACTCCGCTGCAGAGTGAAAATCTCATTCTGGAAACATCCCCCAGGCTGTGGCTAAGCCATGTCTCCGCAATATCCTTTCTTTCAGGAGTGCTAGTTCTGCAAGGTTCGCAGGAGAGCTTCTGTAAAGTTTGGAAGGTAGGAGACGGATACTGGCAGAAGTAAAGCTGTGAGTACCGGGCGTGAGTCGTGCTTCGGTAGCTCAGATGGTAGAGCACTTGCCCGCGAAAGGCAAAGGTCCCGAGTTCGAGTCTCGGTTGGGCACACAGTTTTAATCTGCCAGGAAGTTTCATATCAGCGCACACTCCGCTGCAGAGTGAAAATCTCATTCTGGAAACATCCCCCAGGCTGTGGCTAAGCCATGTCTCCGCAATATCCTTTCTTTCAGGAGTGCTAGTTCTGCAAGGTTCGCAGGAGAGCTTCTGTAAAGTTTGGAAGGTAGGAGACGGATACTGGCAGAAGTAAAGCTGTGAGTACCGGGCGTGAGTCGTGCTTCGGTAGCTCAGATGGTAGAGCACTTGCCCGCGAAAGGCAAAGGTCCCGAGTTCGAGTCTCGGTTGGGCACACAGTTTTAATATGCCAGGAAGTTTCATATCAGCGCACACTCCGCTGCAGAGTGAAAATCTCATTCTGGAAACATCCCCCAGGCTGTGGCTAAGCCATGTCTCCGCAATATCCTTTCTTTCAGGAGTGCTAGTTCTGCAAGGTTCGCAGGAGAGCTTCTGTAAAGTTTGGAAGGTAGGAGACGGATACTGGCAGAAGTAAAGCTGTGAGTACCGGGCGTGAGTCGTGCTTCGGTAGCTCAGATGGTAGAGCACTTGCCCGCGAAAGGCAAAGGTCCCGAGTTCGAGTCTCGGTCGGGCACACAGTTTTAATCTGCCAGGAAGTTTCATATCAGCGCACACTCCGCTGCAGAGTGAAAATCTCATTCTGGAAACATCCCCCAGGCTGTGGCTAAGCCATGTCTCCGCAATATCCTTTCTTTCAGGAGTGCTAGTTCTGCAAGGTTCGCAGGAGAGCTTCTGTAAAGTTTGGAAGGTAGGAGACGGATACTGGCAGAAGTAAAGCTGTGAGTACCGGGCGTGAGTCGTGCTTCGGTAGCTCAGATGGTAGAGCACTTGCCCGCGAAAGGCAAAGGTCCCGAGTTCGAGTCTCGGTCGGGCACACAGTTTTAATCTGCCAGGAAGTTTCATATCAGCGCACACTCCGCTGCAGAGTGAAAATCTCATTCTGGAAACATCCCCCAGGCTGTGGCTAAGCCATGTCTCCGCAATATCCTTTCTTTCAGGAGTGCTAGTTCTGCAAGGTTCGCAGGAGAGCTTCTGTAAAGTTTGGAAGGTAGGAGACGGATACTGGCAGAAGTAAAGCTGTGAGTACCGGGCGTGAGTCGTGCTTCGGTAGCTCAGATGGTAGAGCACTTGCCCGCGAAAGGCAAAGGTCCCGAGTTCGAGTCTCGGTCGGGCACACAGTTTCAATCTGCCAGGAAGTTTCATATCAGCGCACACTCCGCTGCAGAGTGAAAATCTCATTCTGGAAACATCCCCCAGGCTGTGGCTAAGCCATGTCTCCGCAATATCCTTTCTTTCAGGAGTGCTAGTTCTGCAAGGTTCGCAGGAGAGCTTCTGTAAAGTTTGGAAGGTAGGAGACGGATACTGGCAGAAGTAAAGCTGTGAGTACCGGGCGTGAGTCGTGATTCGGTAGCTCAGATGGTAGAGCACTTGCCCGCGAAAGGCAAAGGTCGCGAGTTCGAGTCTCGGTCGGGCACACAGTTTTAATCTGCCAGGAAGTTTCATATCAGCGCACACTCCGCTGCAGAGTGAAAATCTCATTCTGGAAACATCCCCCAGGCTGTGGCTAAGCCATGTCTCCGCAATATCCTTTCTTTCAGGAGTGCTAGTTCTGCAAGGTTCGCAGGAGAGCTTCTGTAAAGTTTGGAAGGTAGGAGACGGATACTGGCAGAAGTAAAGCTGTGAGTACCGGGCGTGAGTCGTGCTTCGGTAGCTCAGATGGTAGAGCACTTGCCCGCGAAAGGCAAAGGTCCCGAGTTCGAGTCTCGGTCGGGCACACAGTTTTAATCTGCCAGGAAGTTTCATATCAGCGCACACTCCGCTGCAGAGTGAAAATCTCATTCTGGAAACATCCCCCAGGCTGTGGCTAAGCCATGTCTCCGCAATATCCTTTCTTTCAGGAGTGCTAGTTCTGCAAGGTTCGCAGGAGAGCTTCTGTAAAGTTTGGAAGGTAGGAGACGGATACTGGCAGAAGTAAAGCTGTGAGTACCGGGCGTGAGTCGTGCTTCGGTAGCTCAGATGGTAGAGCACTTGCCCGCGAAAGGCAAAGGTCCCGAGTTCGAGTCTCGGTTGGGCACACAGTTTTAATCTGCCAGGAAGTTTCATATCAGCGCACACTCCGCTGCAGAGTGAAAATCTCATTCTGGAAACATCCCCCAGGCTGTGGCTAAGCCATGTCTCCGCAATATCCTTTCTTTCAGGAGTGCTAGTTCTGCAAGGTTCGCAGGAGAGCTTCTGTAAAGTTTGGAAGGTAGGAGACGGATACTGGCAGAAGTAAAGCTGTGAGTACCGGGCGTGAGTCGTGCTTCGGTAGCTCAGATGGTAGAGCACTTGCCCGCGAAAGGCAAAGGTCCCGAGTTCGAGTCTCGGTTGGGCACACAGTTTTAATCTGCCAGGAAGTTTCATATCAGCGCACACTCCGCTGCAGAGTGAAAATCTCATTCTGGAAACATCCCCCAGGCTGTGGCTAAGCCATGTCTCCGCAATATCCTTTCTTTCAGGAGTGCTAGTTCTGCAAGGTTCGCAGGAGAGCTTCTGTAAAGTTTGGAAGGTAGGAGACGGATACTGGCAGAAGTAAAGCTGTGAGTACCGGGCGTGAGTCGTGCTTCGGTAGCTCAGATGGTAGAGCACTTGCCCGCGAAAGGCAAAGGTCCCGAGTTCGAGTCTCGGTTGGGCACACAGTTTTAATCTGCCAGGAAGTTTCATATCAGCGCACACTCCGCTGCAGAGTGAAAATCTCATTCTGGAAACATCCCCCAGGCTGTGGCTAAGCCATGTCTCCGCAATATCCTTTCTTTCAGGAGTGCTAGTTCTGCAAGGTTCGCAGGAGAGCTTCTGTAAAGTTTGGAAGGTAGGAGACGGATACTGGCAGAAGTAAAGCTGTGAGTACCGGGCGTGAGTCGTGCTTCGGTAGCTCAGATGGTAGAGCACTTGCCCGCGAAAGGCAAAGGTCCCGAGTTCGAGTCTCGGTTGGGCACACAGTTTTAATCTGCCAGGAAGTTTCATATCAGCGCACACTCCGCTGCAGAGTGAAAATCTCATTCTGGAAACATCCCCCAGGCTGTGGCTAAGCCATGTCTCCGCAATATCCTTTCTTTCAGGAGTGCTAGTTCTGCAAGGTTCGCAGGAGAGCTTCTGTAAAGTTTGGAAGGTAGGAGACGGATACTGGCAGAAGTAAAGCTGTGAGTACCGGGCGTGAGTCGTGCTTCGGTAGCTCAGATGGTAGAGCACTTGCCCGCGAAAGGCAAAGGTCCCGAGTTCGAGTCTCGGTCGGGCACACAGTTTTAATCTGCCAGGAAGTTTCATATCAGCGCACACTCCGCTGCAGAGTGAAAATCTCATTCTGGAAACATCCCCCAGGCTGTGGCTAAGCCATGTCTCCGCAATATCCTTTCTTTCAGGAGTGCTAGTTCTGCAAGGTTCGCAGGAGAGCTTCTGTAAAGTTTGGAAGGTAGGAGACGGATACTGGCAGAAGTAAAGCTGTGAGTACCGGGCGTGAGTCGTGCTTCGGTAGCTCAGATGGTAGAGCACTTGCCCGCGAAAGGCAAAGGTCCCGAGTTCGAGTCTCGGTCGGGCACACAGTTTTAATCTGCCAGGAAGTTTCATATCAGCGCACACTCCGCTGCAGAGTGAAAATCTCATTCTGGAAACATCCCCCAGGCTGTGGCTAAGCCATGTCTCCGCAATATCCTTTCTTTCAGGAGTGCTAGTTCTGCAAGGTTCGCAGGAGAGCTTCTGTAAAGTTTGGAAGGTAGGAGACGGATACTGGCAGAAGTAAAGCTGTGAGTACCGGGCGTGAGTCGTGCTTCGGTAGCTCAGATGGTAGAGCACTTGCCCGCGAAAGGCAAAGGTCCCGAGTTCGAGTCTCGGTTGGGCACACAGTTTTAATCTGCCAGGAAGTTTCATATCAGCGCACACTCCGCTGCAGAGTGAAAATCTCATTCTGGAAACATCCCCCAGGCTGTGGCTAAGCCATGTCTCCGCAATATCCTTTCTTTCAGGAGTGCTAGTTCTGCAAGGTTCGCAGGAGAGCTTCTGTAAAGTTTGGAAGGTAGGAGACGGATACTGGCAGAAGTAAAGCTGTGAGTACCGGGCGTGAGTCGTGCTTCGGTAGCTCAGATGGTAGAGCACTTGCCCGCGAAAGGCAAAGGTCCCGAGTTCGAGTCTCGGTTGGGCACACAGTTTTAATATGCCAGGAAGTTTCATATCAGCGCACACTCCGCTGCAGAGTGAAAATCTCATTCTGGAAACATCCCCCAGGCTGTGGCTAAGCCATGTCTCCGCAATATCCTTTCTTTCAGGAGTGCTAGTTCTGCAAGGTTCGCAGGAGAGCTTCTGTAAAGTTTGGAAGGTAGGAGACGGATACTGGCAGAAGTAAAGCTGTGAGTACCGGGCGTGAGTCGTGCTTCGGTAGCTCAGATGGTAGAGCACTTGCCCGCGAAAGGCAAAGGTCCCGAGTTCGAGTCTCGGTCGGGCACACAGTTTTAATCTGCCAGGAAGTTTCATATCAGCGCACACTCCGCTGCAGAGTGAAAATCTCATTCTGGAAACATCCCCCAGGCTGTGGCTAAGCCATGTCTCCGCAATATCCTTTCTTTCAGGAGTGCTAGTTCTGCAAGGTTCGCAGGAGAGCTTCTGTAAAGTTTGGAAGGTAGGAGACGGATACTGGCAGAAGTAAAGCTGTGAGTACCGGGCGTGAGTCGTGCTTCGGTAGCTCAGATGGTAGAGCACTTGCCCGCGAAAGGCAAAGGTCCCGAGTTCGAGTCTCGGTCGGGCACACAGTTTTAATCTGCCAGGAAGTTTCATATCAGCGCACACTCCGCTGCAGAGTGAAAATCTCATTCTGGAAACATCCCCCAGGCTGTGGCTAAGCCATGTCTCCGCAATATCCTTTCTTTCAGGAGTGCTAGTTCTGCAAGGTTCGCAGGAGAGCTTCTGTAAAGTTTGGAAGGTAGGAGACGGATACTGGCAGAAGTAAAGCTGTGAGTACCGGGCGTGAGTCGTGCTTCGGTAGCTCAGATGGTAGAGCACTTGCCCGCGAAAGGCAAAGGTCCCGAGTTCGAGTCTCGGTCGGGCACACAGTTTCAATCTGCCAGGAAGTTTCATATCAGCGCACACTCCGCTGCAGAGTGAAAATCTCATTCTGGAAACATCCCCCAGGCTGTGGCTAAGCCATGTCTCCGCAATATCCTTTCTTTCAGGAGTGCTAGTTCTGCAAGGTTCGCAGGAGAGCTTCTGTAAAGTTTGGAAGGTAGGAGACGGATACTGGCAGAAGTAAAGCTGTGAGTACCGGGCGTGAGTCGTGATTCGGTAGCTCAGATGGTAGAGCACTTGCCCGCGAAAGGCAAAGGTCGCGAGTTCGAGTCTCGGTCGGGCACACAGTTTTAATCTGCCAGGAAGTTTCATATCAGCGCACACTCCGCTGCAGAGTGAAAATCTCATTCTGGAAACATCCCCCAGGCTGTGGCTAAGCCATGTCTCCGCAATATCCTTTCTTTCAGGAGTGCTAGATCTGCAAGGTTCGCAGGAGAGCTTCTGTAAAGTTTGGAAGGTAGGAGACGGATACTGGCAGAAGTAAAGCTGTGAGTACCGGGCGTGAGTCGTGCTTCGGTAGCTCAGATGGTAGAGCACTTGCCCGCGAAAGGCAAAGGTCCCGAGTTCGAGTCTCGGTCGGGCACACAGTTTTAATCTGCCAGGAAGTTTCATATCAGCGCACACTCCGCTGCAGAGTGAAAATCTCATTCTGGAAACATCCCCCAGGCTGTGGCTAAGCCATGTCTCCGCAATATCCTTTCTTTCAGGAGTGCTAGTTCTGCAAGGTTCGCAGGAGAGCTTCTGTAAAGTTTGGAAGGTAGGAGACGGATACTGGCAGAAGTAAAGCTGTGAGTACCGGGCGTGAGTCGTGCTTCGGTAGCTCAGATGGTAGAGCACTTGCCCGCGAAAGGCAAAGGTCCCGAGTTCGAGTCTCGGTCGGGCACACAGTTTTAATCTGCCAGGAAGTTTCATATCAGCGCACACTCCGCTGCAGAGTGAAAATCTCATTCTGGAAACATCCCCCAGGCTGTGGCTAAGCCATGTCTCCGCAATATCCTTTCTTTCAGGAGTGCTAGTTCTGCAAGGTTCGCAGGAGAGCTTCTGTAAAGTTTGGAAGGTAGGAGACGGATACTGGCAGAAGTAAAGCTGTGAGTACCGGGCGTGAGTCGTGCTTCGGTAGCTCAGATGGTAGAGCACTTGCCCGCGAAAGGCAAAGGTCCCGAGTTCGAGTCTCGGTCGGGCACACAGTTTCAATCTGCCAGGAAGTTTCATATCAGCGCACACTCCGCTGCAGAGTGAAAATCTCATTCTGGAAACATCCCCCAGGCTGTGGCTAAGCCATGTCTCCGCAATATCCTTTCTTTCAGGAGTGCTAGTTCTGCAAGGTTCGCAGGAGAGCTTCTGTAAAGTTTGGAAGGTAGGAGACGGATACTGGCAGAAGTAAAGCTGTGAGTACCGGGCGTGAGTCGTGATTCGGTAGCTCAGATGGTAGAGCACTTGCCCGCGAAAGGCAAAGGTCGCGAGTTCGAGTCTCGGTCGGGCACACAGTTTTAATCTGCCAGGAAGTTTCATATCAGCGCACACTCCGCTGCAGAGTGAAAATCTCATTCTGGAAACATCCCCCAGGCTGTGGCTAAGCCATGTCTCCGCAATATCCTTTCTTTCAGGAGTGCTAGATCTGCAAGGTTCGCAGGAGAGCTTCTGTAAAGTTTGGAAGGTAGGAGACGGATACTGGCAGAAGTAAAGCTGTGAGTACCGGGCGTGAGTCGTGCTTCGGTAGCTCAGATGGTAGAGCACTTGCCCGCGAAAGGCAAAGGTCCCGAGTTCGAGTCTCGGTCGGGCACACAGTTTTAATCTGCCAGGAAGTTTCATATCAGCGCACACTCCGCTGCAGAGTGAAAATCTCATTCTGGAAACATCCCCCAGGCTGTGGCTAAGCCATGTCTCCGCAATATCCTTTCTTTCAGGAGTGCTAGTTCTGCAAGGTTCGCAGGAGAGCTTCTGTAAAGTTTGGAAGGTAGGAGACGGATACTGGCAGAAGTAAAGCTGTGAGTACCGGGCGTGAGTCGTGCTTCGGTAGCTCAGATGGTAGAGCACTTGCCCGCGAAAGGCAAAGGTCCCGAGTTCGAGTCTCGGTCGGGCACACAGTTTTAATCTGCCAGGAAGTTTCATATCAGCGCACACTCCGCTGCAGAGTGAAAATCTCATTCTGGAAACATCCCCCAGGCTGTGGCTAAGCCATGTCTCCGCAATATCCTTTCTTTCAGGAGTGCTAGTTCTGCAAGGTTCGCAGGAGAGCTTCTGTAAAGTTTGGAAGGTAGGAGACGGATACTGGCAGAAGTAAAGCTGTGAGTACCGGGCGTGAGTCGTGCTTCGGTAGCTCAGATGGTAGAGCACTTGCCCGCGAAAGGCAAAGGTCCCGAGTTCGAGTCTCGGTCGGGCACACAGTTTTAATCTGCCAGGAAGTTTCATATCAGCGCACACTCCGCTGCAGAGTGAAAATCTCATTCTGGAAACATCCCCCAGGCTGTGGCTAAGCCATGTCTCCGCAATATCCTTTCTTTCAGGAGTGCTAGTTCTGCAAGGTTCGCAGGAGAGCTTCTGTAAAGTTTGGAAGGTAGGAGACGGATACTGGCAGAAGTAAAGCTGTGAGTACCGGGCGTGAGTCGTGATTCGGTAGCTCAGATGGTAGAGCACTTGCCCGCGAAAGGCAAAGGTCGCGAGTTCGAGTCTCGGTCGGGCACACAGTTTTAATCTGCCAGGAAGTTTCATATCAGCGCACACTCCGCTGCAGAGTGAAAATCTCATTCTGGAAACATCCCCCAGGCTGTGGCTAAGCCATGTCTCCGCAATATCCTTTCTTTCAGGAGTGCTAGATCTGCAAGGTTCGCAGGAGAGCTTCTGTAAAGTTTGGAAGGTAGGAGACGGATACTGGCAGAAGTAAAGCTGTGAGTACCGGGCGTGAGTCGTGCTTCGGTAGCTCAGATGGTAGAGCACTTGCCCGCGAAAGGCAAAGGTCCCGAGTTCGAGTCTCGGTCGGGCACACAGTTTTAATCTGCCAGGAAGTTTCATATCAGCGCACACTCCGCTGCAGAGTGAAAATCTCATTCTGGAAACATCCCCCAGGCTGTGGCTAAGCCATGTCTCCGCAATATCCTTTCTTTCAGGAGTGCTAGTTCTGCAAGGTTCGCAGGAGAGCTTCTGTAAAGTTTGGAAGGTAGGAGACGGATACTGGCAGAAGTAAAGCTGTGAGTACCGGGCGTGAGTCGTGCTTCGGTAGCTCAGATGGTAGAGCACTTGCCCGCGAAAGGCAAAGGTCCCGAGTTCGAGTCTCGGTTGGGCACACAGTTTTAATCTGCCAGGAAGTTTCATATCAGCGCACACTCTGCTGCAGAGTGAAAATCTCATTCTGGAAACATCCCCCAGGCTGTGGCTAAGCCATGTCTCCGCAATATCCTTTCTTTCAGGAGTGCTAGTTCTGCAAGGTTCGCAGGAGAGCTTCTGTAAAGTTTGGAAGGTAGGAGACGGATACTGGCAGAAGTAAAGCTGTGAGTACCGGGCGTGAGTCGTGCTTCGGTAGCTCAGATGGTAGAGCACTTGCCCGCGAAAGGCAAAGGTCCCGAGTTCGAGTCTCGGTCGGGCACACAGTTTTAATCTGCCAGGAAGTTTCATATCAGCGCACACTCCGCTGCAGAGTGAAAATCTCATTCTGGAAACATCCCCCAAGCTGTGGCTAAGCCATGTCTCCGCAATATCCTTTCTTTCAGGAGTGCTAGTTCTGCAAGGTTCGCAGGAGAGCTTCTGTAAAGTTTGGAAGGTAGGAGACGGATACTGGCAGAAGTAAAGCTGTGAGTACCGGGCGTGAGTCGTGCTTCGGTAGCTCAGATGGTAGAGCACTTGCCCGCGAAAGGCAAAGGTCCCGAGTTCGAGTCTCGGTCGGGCACACAGTTTTAATCTGCCAGGAAGTTTCATATCAGCGCACACTCCGCTGCAGAGTGAAAATCTCATTCTGGAAACATCCCCCAGGCTGTGGCTAAGCCATGTCTCCGCAATATCCTTTCTTTCAGGAGTGCTAGATCTGCAAGGTTCGCAGGAGAGCTTCTGTAAAGTTTGGAAGGTAGGAGACGGATACTGGCAGAAGTAAAGCTGTGAGTACCGGGCGTGAGTCGTGCTTCGGTAGCTCAGATGGTAGAGCACTTGCCCGCGAAAGGCAAAGGTCCCGAGTTCGAGTCTCGGTCGGGCACACAGTTTTAATCTGCCAGGAAGTTTCAACTAAACTGGTGATTGTGGCAGGTTAACTGAAGTTAACCGGAGAATGGGTTTTGACAGTTGTAGGAATAGTTACAGAATTAGTGATGACAAGATTGTTTGTTACAATGAGGAAGGAGAAGAAATTGGGACATCACACAAATTATGACGATTCCACATTTACACAAAAATTTCGTTCTACTACTCAGTCTCATCCGTGAGAAACTGGAGGGCATCAATGAAATGTGAAACTATTTCCTAACACAAAGCTTTTTGATTGTAGTAGGCCAAATAGGTATTTCGTACTGGTACTTCATGAATTGTATTGTACTATAAAAATGGTCACTATTGCCAAAACAGTTTCGCTTATTTGGTGTGTGTTACAATTGGCGCAATATTAGAAAGGCCTGTTTTGTTTTATCCAGCACACAGTGACAAAATAGACATAATCAGATTGAGATACCACACCAGTCTTGGATACTATTTGTATTAACAGCTTCTTTCAGTATTAGACGACGACATTTCGATTTTTCATGTAGCAAAATGTTTCATGTACTTAGATGAGGTAATAGCTCTTTCACAGAAAGGAAAGCATGCCGTGTAGAGCTGTAGCAAGATCAGAGAGAAAAATCACTAAGACCTAAGGATTGAAGAAATGTGTACTGCCTTGCCTGTCTCTTGTCTTTACTGGTTTTGGGTACCATATATTTAATTTTATGTCGCACAGAAGAGCAAGTTATTAGCTAATAGACATTAAAGAGTTCAGATTTTCTGAAGAGTTCTTGTTCTCCCAGTTAAATTAATCCCATCAAGTATTAATTGCGATTTTTTATATTTTTATTTTTATTTTTAAAAGGGGCAAGATATAAAACCGACTGGCTGAGAGCAGGAGAGGTACTACAGGACATTTTAATTTCCACTGTCCTGAAATAGTTTGATGGCATCCATTACAAAATATACACGTTTGAGTTCCACAGAGCAAAATACAGTGACGTGTATTATGAGAAGGTTGTTTGAAGAGGCATGGCATTGCATTTCAGCACACTTAAGACCAAATAACATGTCTTTCATTTCCTCAAAGATATATGTTTTATGTATCGGACTCTTCAGAAAGATGTGTGCTACAAAATGAACTTGTTTTGGAAAAGTCGTTTTAAATTGACATTCTGATGCGCAGAGCAGTCTGAGTTGAGGTGGTGGTCGTGGTGGTCATGGTAGTGGAGAGGGGTAGTCTCCACATGACCCATGTTTACATTTAGTGATTTTTCTGTTTCCTCTTCATTTACTGCACTCACATAAAATGAAAACAAGACATATTTCTGTGGCTGAGAGCTAGCAAGTGAATTAAAATACATTCACATAATTATGAAAGGCTAAAATATGTTACTAATTTCAGATTTTATTATATTTCCACCTTTCTGACACTCAAGCACCTTGCAGAACATTAAAGTTATTTCTGTTGGTTTGGTAAAGAAATTTGGCTTTCATTAAGCTTTCCTGCTGAGGCAGTAAATTTATTTGGAGCAAAGTGTTTAATTCCACACTGTTGGCTAGTTTCAACTGTTCACTGCATTTCAAGTGCATGTTTTCATCTACTAGCACATATGGCATTATGTGATAATAAAGAACCAAACATGAGATAATACAGTACTAGTACTAAAAGAAAATTTACGTCCTGAAAACCACACCAAAAAGTGTAATATCAGATCAAGGTCTATGTCATTGGGAATCAGGACGTATGAATGTGCGCTTTAGGTGATCTATGCATTTTGGAACGGTTTACAAAATTCCAATGCTCTTCTAGTATCCTCTGATGTCGTGTTTCTTTTATGAGATAATGTAAGTAAGATCTTTTAATGTATTACATGTACCAACATACGGGCTTCCTATGCCACCGTAGCTACACAAGCGTGGTGACGCCTCTTATCTGGCACTCTCTGGCAACTGCTGAAATGAATCTAACAGGTCATGGGGAAATATTGTGAATTGTGGTTTGAAGAGCGTTATTTTCAAAGTAAATCTACTTTTACGCAAGATGAACTATGTGTGAGAATGTACGATGAATTTCTTAAATCACAGAGCATTTGCTCTCATTTAAAAAATAAATTCATTGATGACAAGCCACTCAGAAGAATTTCGAGCCCAGAAGATCAGATGTCTATGTCGGTATTAAAAATTTTACTGGCGTATTTGTGTGATGTATCTTCAAGTGTAACATGCACTAAACAGATCAACAACTTTATGTCAAAGCTTAGCTTCTTTTGTAGCTTATTAATCTTCAAGACAAATATTATATGTGAAAGCGTTGCTTTCCTTGTAGCAACACTATGTATATTAACTTAAACCATTAACTTTTCCTGTTGGTGGAATTAGAATTTACACTTTTGTAATATGAAAGTATGCAACATACATGTTGCTGCACATCAGAGAGCTTTCCAAAATGTGCTTGTTCCCCCTGAGTTTCATTTTCTAAAGTGCCGAGAAATTCTATGCTGCCATATAAAACCATATCCATTCAGAGCATTGATAAGTTTTACTGTTCCAACAGAATGTATATTCTCACTAGGAAAAAGTGTATTTTCACCTGGGAGGAAATGTATTTTTAACTGTGAGATCTGGGAAAAACCTGGGAATTTTGTTTCCTTGCCCGTGTATACACCCTGGTTAACGATTATGACAGGAAAAATATTAGCTGCTAATGACTCACTGCAAGTATCAGGAGGGCAACAGGAAACAAGTGTCCAGGAGGTGCAGAGAACAACCTTCTATGGGATGTGTATATTGCACTTCACAAAATGTTTGTTGTCAACATTCAAAAAATGTTCAAAATTAACCATTAACTTGCACCATGAACACCAAATGAAACAATCAACATCACAGTGATCACAAAGGTTTGCCCCAGTGAGACTGAAGGCAAACTTTTTTGGAGTTATAAATTGTGCAGGACGTTCAGCTAGATATCCACTTTTAAGGCATTTATTGTAACACTGGTGTTACAAGGCAGTGAGGACTGATGGAATATGATGACATGCAACCACAAGTGAAACAGTCTGTTGTGGAACTTATCATGAAACTGGCTATCCTTTAAGGTGTAGCTGCCAATTGCATGATGATATGTTTTATAGATACAGAAGAAACAAACATCTAGAGGCTGAATTTGGCTAGTAGTTTCAGGTGGTATGAATTGCAAATACCACACACTTTTCAGGTGGGGTAGTTTGCTCTACAGGAGTATGATTTTTATGTGCAGATCAAGAATCAAGGATAAGCAAGATATTTTAAAGAGCAATGTGCTAAAAGCAGTGCTCATATCATAGTTGTAGTACTCTTTTCCCATTATGCCACTTTTACTTGCTGTGATGTAAATATTCCCTACTGCCCTGGCAAGGTCACGCCCATGAGAAAGCATCATAGGGGGCAGAGCACCTCCAACTTCCTGCAGCACAATAAATAACTTTCCAATCAATTTACCATCCTGATTAACAGTCAGCATAATTGTTTACAAATGTGTTAAGGCACTGATGTTAATTGATCTCAGTACAACTCTCCTGGTACATCTAATTTCATTGTTGCACATTTTCCTCTGTATGTCTGCCAGTATTCTGTGTGATACGCTGCATTGGATCTGTGCTTAGTCTTTGGTACATTGTTGGATCTAATAGGTCCCGAAACGTCTGCTCATAATCTTCAGTCTTCATTACTATGGTTGCATTTCCCTTATAGGCAGCAGTAGCACTATACTGTTGTCAGTGTTAAGATTTTTAATAGCTTGTACCTATTCTTTCTTCAGACTGCAAGATGGTGGTTATGCTCAGCACAGTATCCTGGCTGTTCCAGGGAGTATTTCCTCTGCTCTTTCACAAGGAAGTATCTGAATGGCCACTTTGGTATTAGCAATGATATCCTCCACAGGTATAGTTCTTGAGATGATAGCGAAATTCCCTCCTTTTTGAAGAATAGACACTTCCTCTTTGGTCAATTGTCATTCAGTGAGGTTGACCAATGTGCATGACATGTCGGGAATCACCTTGTCAGTCTGCTTCCGGTATCTTACAAACTTTTTCTTCTGGCACTCAGTGCAGTGTTCAAGTTCTTTCTGCATGCCCCTGTAAGTGTAGCTGTCAATCTTGTCCCAGTCATCTTGCTCCATTCTACTACTTAGCTGATAGAAAATGTTCAAAAGTTGCCAAGTCTCTCCGTCTCTCCATGTTGTATGAATTCGGTCACATAGAAAATCTCATTCCATTCTGTCATAGATATGATGTACTTGGCTGGTGGTGAATTAGTGTTTACATTTCATGAACCTTGGTGTAGCATCTTCATCCCTGCATTGTGACAGAAAGGCAAGAGAGGACATCAACCATGTTTTCTTCTTCCATCATTGGTCTAGGTGTTGGTGCAACTTGCAGATCTCCTCCCTTAATGCCAGCAGTCAGACAGAGAAATCTGCGCAACATAGAAGCCTAACACCTTGGTTGTATGGATTACTTAAGATCCATAAGAACAATGTTCAATTGTTAGTGCTCCTGCTAATCAATATATAAACTGGCAAAACAAATGGATTCTCTGCTCCAGCCACACGTGGGGAAGACCGACACATACATAAAGGACTCAGGACATTTCATTGAGAAGCTGAAGAAACTAAAACTTGCACCAAATGGCTTCCTGGTCAGCCTTGATGTTGTTTCTTTGTTTATGAAACTGCCACTCAGTGGCTCTCTGGAGCACATCAGTTCCATTTTCCTGCAAGACATCACAAAGCTCTTTCATGCATGTCTCACCATGAACTCTTTCACATGTAATGGCAATTTCTATGAACAGCTGGAAGGTGTTGCCATGGATATCCCTCTTAGCCCAGTGGTGGCCAACTTCTTCATGGAACATTTTGAATCAGAGACACTGGACTTGGCAACTTGTAAACCTAAGGTGTGGTACAGATATAGTGATGATTCTTTTGTTGTGTGGAGCCATGGTGAAGAACAGCTCTTTGAGTTCCTAAGACACTTGAACAGTCTCTGTACCAACGTAAAATTTGCTGTGGAAGTCGAAAAGACAAAAAACCACCATTTATAGATGTGCTGGTCACAGGGCATGGTGAAAACCTGGAACACAGCATGTACCGAAAACTGACACAAATGTACTGATACCTGCACAAATTATCAAACCACCACCCACGCCAGAAAAGACACATGATTAATACTTTCATAATGCAAGCAGGATGAATATGTGAGCTGCGCCACCTCAGACAGGAAGTGCAACACCTGGAACATGTTTTGAGGAGCAATAGGTACTCCACTAGTTATATTAGAAGGGTAACAGAGCCAAACACTCAGCAAAGTGACAAATCAGAAAAAGAAATGTTGGGTATGGCCTTTCTGCCATACAATCCCAGATCAACACACAGAATCAGCCATATACTGTGCAAACATGACGTAAAGACTATTTTCAAACAAAAACAGAAATTCAAGTTGTATCTTAGATCGGCAAAGTAGAAAAGGTCCCCACTTGCAATGCAGAAATATACCGCTTACTGTGCACATGTGGAAAAGTTTATGTCAGAGAGAATGGATGAACAGTCAACACCAGCATCAAAGAACATAAGTGACATTGAAAGTTTGGCAAGTGGAGAAACTGACTGTGGCAGACAATGCACTGTGTTAGAACAATAATGTAATAAACTTCACCAACATGGAAATTCTGGGTGTAGAGAAGCCCTATCACCCCTGCTTGTTCAGAGAAGCTATAGAAATACAATACACAGAAATATCTTCAACAAGTTATAAGAAAGCCTCAAGGTAAACAGATCCTGGCTTCCCATGATGCAGCAAACAACCGTTCCAGGTAGCAAGAGGAGAACTAAAATGAAAACAACCACAGAAGAGCCCTCGGTCAGTGGCACACCAGGTACATATAGTCCGCAGCTTTGAGCTTGGCTCCAGTTCACCACCAGCAAGGGATGCTGAAACTTTGACAATGCGAACCACTTATGATGGTGAAATGTCAGAAAACATCAGGAAAATGTCAGCCAAAGAACCTGAGACAGAAGTCAAAAGGCTAATTTTAATACTTCTTCAGTTATCTCAAAATGATCTAGATTAATGAATCTGATTAAGCTACATGTACATTCATTACTTGTAGAAATTTTCTGTCAATATTCAGTTTCATGCTGTTACTAAACTATCCCTGTCTAATATTATTTTTTCATTTATTATACCAGAAATTGAATCTTAAATATTAAATCAAACAAAGAAACACCCAGAATGGAATGTAACAATATTATGAAAGGAAGTTTCTATTCACCATACAGTGGAGATGCTGAGTTGCAGATAGGCACAACAAAAAGACTCTCACAATTAAAGCTTTTGGCTATTGAGTCCTTCGTCAACACTACACAACACACACACACACACACACACACACACACACACACACACACACACACACACATACACATGACTGCAGTCTCCGGCAACTGAATCCACACTGCGATAAGCAGCACCAGTGCATGATGGGAGTGGAGACTGGGTGGGGTAGGGAGGAGGCTAGGACAGGGAGGGGGAGGGATAGTACGATTGGGGAAGCTGACAGTGAAGTACTGCAGGTTAGACAGTGGGCTGGGGAGAGGTGGGTTGGGGGGGGGGGGGAGGAAGTAGTGAAAGCAGAGAAATAAAGAGACTGGGTGTGACGGCTCTGTAGTGCTGGAATGGGAACAGGGAAGGGGCTGAATGGATGGGGACAGTGACTAATGAAAGTTGAGAGAAGGAAGTTTACGGGAATGAAGCACATATTGCAGGGAAAGTTCCCACATGCGCAATTCAGAGAAGCTGGTGCTGTTGGGAGGAATCCATATGGCACAGGCAGTGAAGTAGTCATTAAAATGAAGGATATCTGGTTTGGCAGCATGTTCAGGATCGAGGTGGTCCACTTGTTTCTTTGACACAGTTTATTGGTAGCCATTTGTGTGGACAGACAGCTTGTTGCTTGTCATGCCTCCATAGAATGCAGCACAGTGGTTATAGTTTAGCTTGTAGATTACGTGACTGGTTTCACAGTTTGCCCTACCTTTAATGGGATGGGTGTTGTTAGTGACCAAATTGGAGTAGGTGGTGGTGGGAGGATGTCTGGGACAGGTCTTGCAACTAGTTCTATTACAGGCAAATGAGCCATGAGGTAAAGGATTAGGAGCAGGGGTTGTGTATGGATGGACAAGTATATTGTGTAGGCTCAGTGGGTGATGGAATACCACTGTGGGAGGGATAGTGGCCAGGCCATTTCTCATTTCAATGCTCAACGAGAGATAATTGTAACCCTGGCGGAGAATGTAATTCAGTTGCTCCAATCCTGGGTGGTACTGAGTTTTGAGGGAAATGCTCCTCTGGCTGGACGATGGTACTTGGGAGGTGGTGGGAGACTGGAATGATAAGGCATGGGAGATTTGTTTTTGTACATGGTTGGGAGGATAATTAGGGTCAGTGAAGGCTTCAATGAGACCGTAGGTATATTCTGAGAGGGACTTCTCATCACTGCAGATGTGACGACCATGGGTGGCTAGGCAGTATGAAAGGAACTTCTTGGTATGGAATTGGTGGCAGCTGTTGAATTGGAGATACTGCTACTGGTTATTAGGTTTGATATGGATGGAGGTACTGATGAAGCCATCCTAAATATTATGTATAGTAAGTCTCTGAAGTGCTTGAAAATATTAAGCTAAAAAGAAAGCTGAAAATGGGGGTACCAGAAAGTTCATGCTTAAGGAAATAATTATTACAGTGTTCTATATAGTCTTGCCATTATGTTTTAATGTGCCGTGTCTTACGAGGGAAATAATTTCCTAAAACCTCATCATTACTATTTTCTGAAACAATACAGAAATCAGTGCAAATGTCTGTCGTCATTGTTACCTGTTATTGAAGCATTTGACTTTTTCCCAATTTAATGAACTGGAAACACCACTGGTAGTTGAAACAGGAAGTATAAGGTTGTTTATATTTTAGTCATTTTAAAATTTCCAAAGAAATATACATTTGCAAGCTGTTTATAAAATATGTATTGATAAAATTTTCTAAAGTTCCTTCGCTGAAATTGCTTGAGAAATTGTACATATGTTTTTGAACCTATTATATTTTATTTGCATAACCACTAGAGCAAAATGCCTCTACTACCCTATTCATTACATTATTAGTTAATTACAATTTAGGATGTTTGACTTTTGTGGCACAACAGAGTGAAAATTTGAGTACTGGGTACCTCTGTCTCAGTCAACGAAAAAGGAGGCATATGCACAGCATGTTACTGGAGTTACAGAAATTTTAGTTTTGTGCCTATGTTTTAAATGTACATTTCAAATAGATTACTTATATATGACCTGTTCATATTTTCTGACTATAAAAACTATGTTTAATTTCTCTAAGTGTAGGTCTCATGTAACTGGAACCCATAGCTGCCATATAACTTTTATGTAATTGCATAGAACAGTCTTGAACCAGTATTACAGAAGCAAACTCTGTTGCAGCTGTATGTGAGTATACCATAACTTTGAGAGAAGGACTGAGATGTAAACAGTTTACAAAATCAATGAAAATGAATGTGACATGAAGCCACATATGTTACCAATGAACAGAATAGCAACTAAGAGGAAGGGATATGGAGGGGAGGGGAGGTGGCAATGGGGGGGAGTGACACGGGAAAAAATCAACCTTATCTTAAAAAGAGTAGGAGTCAATTTTATAAAACATCTTTAAAATATTCAAAAGATTTTTTTTGTGTCTGTTATAAAACTATTTGCTGATTTACTTGGAAAACAGAAATGTTATTTAAGTTATAGGTTGATTCTTACAGAGAAGATAACAGCAACCATCCACTTTTTACAATGCTATTCACTTATTTAAAAAGTGCCATTACTGGTTTCAAACCGAAAGGTTCATCTTTATATAGCTATTTCATGTTAAGAGCACATTTCTACATTCACTTATAGCCTCTGTGTCAACATAAAACTTATCATGGAAGTAGAAAAGACAAAAAAACTACCATTTCTAGATGTGCTGGTCACAGGGCATGGCGAAAGCTTGGGACATAGCCTGTATCAAATACCAACACACATGGATGGATACCTGCAGTACCTACCAAATCACCATCTGAGCCAGAAAAGACACATGGTTAATACTCCCGTAACATGAGCAAGATGAATATGTGAGCTGCACCAGCTCAGATGTGAAATGGGACACCTGAAATGTGTTCTGAGGAGAAATGCATGCTCCGTAATTTGTATTAGAAGTGCAATAGAGCCAAACACTTGGTGAAGTGACAAATCAGAAAAAGAAATGTTGGGTACAGCCTTTCTGCCATACAATCCCAGAATGACACACAGAATCAGCCATGTATTGTGCAAACATGATGTACAGACTATTTTAAAACTGACAATGAAGATCAAAGATAAGCCTAGGTTGGCAAAGTAAAAAAGGGCCCCACCTGCAATGCTGAGAATATACCGCATACCTTGCACTTGAAGGAAACTTTATATCAGAATTACTAAATGATCAGTCAACACCAGGATCAAAGAGCATAAGCAATATTGCAGGTTGGGGCAGATGGAGAAATTGGCTGTGGCAGAGCATATATTCAACAAGTGGTCACAAAAACCTTAACAATCCTGTATTAAATTAGCACAGTCTTTTCACTTTACTAGTGAACATGATAAGACAGTTGCATAATAATGTACCATTTACAGAATCCAGAGGAGTTTCACTCTAGAGACAATAAAAAAAGCAAAGGTAGACATGGCATTTTCTTACAGACTAAAACTAGGAAAGTCGAAAGTAATATGTACAACTTCCAGAAGAGTTTCACTCTGGGAAGCAAATTTAAACAAATATATGAGATGAAGGTAAACTGTAAAAAGAAGAAACATTTCATTTCTTAGGGGATGTGCTATTTTCATTAAACTACTTACCATAGAGACAGTGCACCCTATACTAACTTCAACTCATTTAGAGTTAGATGTTAGTAACTATCCACTTTGTGTTTTGTAATAGATAAAACAATAAAAGTTTGAGCAATACACACAATAAAATTAATGGTCATATAGACATAGTTTGTCCCAGTGACAGATTCAATTATCTATGTCATCTCAGATGAGTAGTACTCCTAGTAACCTTCATCTTTTAGAAATGTCCAAATGGCCGGTGATCAGAGGATGTGGTAGTAGTTGTAGCCATAATTGTTTTTGTGGTAAACCTTTACACATTTTGTCCCTACTACACCACCAGTATTAGAAAGCAAGTCAAAGTACAAAATCTTAGCCATAACCTAACATAGCCAGAGGTGTGAAGCACGGTGAGGATGTCAAACCCTTGCCAGGCCACCTGCAAATGCTCAGTTAGCATGTAACACGATGTCACTACTAGAAGCAGAAGAGGTGGTGCAAGCTGTCATGGCCCTGTTGCTGTGTTCTTCCATGGCCTGGGAGGATAGACAGTATGGTGCTGTCTCTCTAAGTTCCCCTTACGTTACTTGTCCCTTGTGCAGTAAACATGAATGAAGCCTAATATCCTACAAGTACTGATGTAATGCCTTTGAATGAGGTCATCATTATTTTCTTGTTGGAGTTTTTGTTTTCAAGGAGATGTGTAATGGAACAAAATGAAACTTTCAAGAAAGAACATTCAACACTGGCATTGCATCATCTGCAGAAAGACAAGTTAAGAACATGTGCATTCCAAAGTTCATGGTATGAGTAGCACAAGAAGATACATGCTAAATCTACAAAAGGAAAATTATTGTGCTAGCCATATTTCCTCTTAAGATCAGGAAAAAACTATACTGTCTACTGGGGGTTCTGATGGTCTGAAGAATCTGTCTACAGGTTTATCATGGTATGCTTCACCTAAAGGTCACCTAAGTTGTTTTATCTCATATAAAGAATTATGCAAACAAGTGTTTGGTATTCAGAGCTGCTTAATGAACATCACAGACTGATGAAAATCAGACACAACAAGGAAGTGAAAGCAGGAGCTTGCTATCAGAGGTCCTGATGAGGCAGAAGAGTCCATGCAATCTGGAAATATCAGAACCATTTTTAAACTTGTGCTAAATAGGAATAAAGAACTGAGAGAAAACAAGAAGAAACAGGCTATTTCCAGGGATTTTCAAAAATTATACAAAACAAAGTGATTCAATGTATAAATGAAGAAATTTTTAAATATATACATTCAGCTCTGGATTGAACCTCATTTTAGGCTTGTATTGTGGATGAAGCAACGGAAGTTCCAGACAAGTCACAGTGCTCTAGTTTTGTGAGACTTGTGGACTCCAAAGGCGACATTCACCAACACTTTATTTGTCATCAAGGGCAGTTATCTTTGTCATATATTGTTTCTTTTTTCTGTGTACCAGACGATTTTCAGCTACTGTGAGAACCTGTATGGCACGGTGGTGAGAAATGGCAAGCTTTAGTATTGATGCATTGAATGTAAAGTGGTACAAGTTAGTTATTATGCTGTCAATGAATGCTTTCATAAGAGTTCTGATATAGAGAAAGCTATTTACCCTTACAGTACTTAAGTCATTAGATAAAAAATTAGAGGCTACTGGCATTTTCTGTGACCTGTCTAAAGCCTTTGACTGTGTGAATCACAGCATTCTCTTAAATAAATTATAATATGGTAATGTTGCAAAATGTTTTGTGTCTTACCTATCTAATAGGAAACAAAGGGTGTCGTTGCAAAATACTTGTGCAGTAAGCAGTCAGTCTTCATCTGACTGAGAATTAATACATGTCGTGTTGCCCAAGGTTCTATCAAAAAATGCTTCAAATGGCTCTGAGCACTATGGGACTTAACATCTCAGGTCATCAGTCCCCTAGAGCTTAGAACCACTTAAACCTAACTAACTTAAGGACATCACACACATCCATGCCCAAAGCAGGATTCGAACCTGCGACCGTAGAAGTTGCACAGTTCCAGACTGAAGCACCTAGAACTGCTCGGCCACCAGAGGCCGTCTACGAACATCAAAGAAAATATCTAGGCTACCAGGTGGAGGTCTGTATAGGCCTATAATAATGAATTTCTCTTTCCCCCTCTTGTAATTAATTGCTGCTAGTTCTATTACATCCTCAATGCTGAAAGTACTTACATCTGTTACATCATAGTTACTACCACTCATGCTATGATAGCTACCCAACAACTATGTTTCTCTTTTCTACTGAAGGCAAAGCAAAAGATTGTGGAGAGTTGCTTACATATACTAATTAGCTCATCTGTCTACCAGTGTTCACTTATAACTAAAACATCAGAGTTCTCAATTGCTGCAGTCGTATCCAACTCTTTGTGCTATTTTGCTAAGACTTTGAAAGTTTTGCTGAATTAATTTGTGTATGAGTTTGGATTGTTGAACACTGTTTGGAGGTGTTACCCTACCTGAGCGATTGTTTTCAGGACTGCAAAATGTCCCCTGTATGAAATTAGTGCTGAGTTCCTCCTGCTTGACCATACAGGGAGACAGAGCTAACAGGCTGTCCAGCAGGGTTAGCACAACAATGGAAGGGGCTTGGAGTAAAATTACCTTCTACTTTACCACATGACCTTTCCACACACAAATTTGGTCAGGTGATGTCATGGTTGCTGTAGCAGTTACTCATGCTCAGTATGTGGCTCCTTGCATGAGGCTGATCTATGAGAAAGGCAACATACTTCGCTTCCCCTGATCAGAATCATACACTGCTGCTACAAGAGAGTTCCATGCAGTGCAGAACAGGGAAATACATTCGGAGCACAAACCAGCAAACATGGTAAGATAAATGCACTTTTTTAAAGTGTGACAAGATAAAAGTATTTCTGAAGTGCCATTTCACCAGCTGCCCCTGGATAGCTGCCCCTGTTATAGATTAGTTAATGTTGCATGTTCCAGTACAACAGCTTTAAGCCATGTATTGTACAGTCATTGTCTTAGTTGCTGTTGCCATTTAATTTTGGTCTGTATATGTCTCTAAAAATTGCTCAGTCAAGTGATTCACTAGAAACAGTTTCAATTTGCAGGTTATGAAGCACACTAATTATTGTTTCCTGTTGTTTATTAACTTGTGATAAAGAAGAACAGGACTGTGGGAAATAAATCAAGCCATCACCACATGTTTATTTCCCTAACAGATTATTGTATCATTCAGTTGTTAATGAGACTCCCATAAACAAAGTGGTACATTTATTTGGGTGATGATACACATGAACGAACTGCAAAGTATAGTATAGAAATTAAATTAGAATTTAATTGTTTGTTAATATCTATAGTCTATGTATCAATAACTATCAATATGAAAACACTCCTCTCCTTGTTCACACATAACACATTTTTATAAACTTCGCTTCTATGTTTCACCATTTTTCTTTCCTTTCAAAAATTCAAATAAAATTTTTGGAAATAACAGTTTGGCAGCATGGAGATGATAATTTAATAAAATTTTATTTACAAGTAATTAACTTTGTAATAAGTTCTGTAAAATGTATTCATCTATTGGGTTTCAGTTGTTACTACAATAAGGAAAACAATTATATTTGTATGGTTTTGCAATGTTATCGAGATTTGAAAATGATGTCATAAGGTTTTGGTGCAAGATTAAATCCCCCAAAAGCAGTAGACTTCAGGTCAGTAACATCAGCAGGAACAAGTTGAAATTTTTGCAAGATTCCAGCAAAAATTTGGAATAAACAACTTTTTGCAAAATGCTCCCCCAAACATCGATGTCGACCTGAAAGACAAATTAAAACTGTCAGATATGAGCCACAACTTATATTACCATAACTCTTTCTAGCAACAGTAACTCACCCAGACCAAAAGGTAAGAATGCATCATCCTCTCTAAGTAGTCCAGTTTCATTAATGAAACGTTCTGGTCGATAAACTTCAGGATCACCCCAGTGTTCTTTATTCATATGCAGTGACCAGTTGTTTACCAGTACAGTAGTATTCTGCATAAGAATGCATCATTTACTTTATGTAAGCAACTACTTAAGGTTAGAAATCATTATAAATATCTCTGTTTAGGTACACTTTATTGATAGTAGTATTATTTCTATTGATCTTATTTTTTGGGTTATAAAGAACAGTACTACACTCCTGGAAATGTAAAAAAGAACACATTGACACCGGTGTGTCAGACCCACCATACTTGCTCTGGACACTGCGAGAGGGCTGTACAAGCAATGATCACACGCACGCCACAGTGGACACACCAGGAACCGCGGTGATGGCCGTCGAACGGCCTTAGCTGCGCAGCATTTGTGCACCGCCGCGGTCAGTGTCAGCCAGTTTTGCTCCATCGCAGTCTTTAACACTGGTAGCATGCTGCGACAGCATGGACGTGGACCGTATGTGCAGTTGACGGACTTTGAGCGAGGGCGTATAGTGTGCATGCGGGAGGCCGGGTGGACGTACCGCCGAATTGCTCAACACGTGGGGCGTGAGGTCTCCACAGTACATCGATGTTGTTGCCAGTGGTCGGCGGAAGGTGCACGTGCCCGTCGACCTGGGACCGGACCACAGTGACGCACGGATGCACGCCAAGACCGTAGGATCCTACGCAGCGCCGCAGGGGACCGCACCGCCACTTCCCAGCAAATTAGGGACACTGTTGCTCCTGGGGTATCGGCGAGGACCATTCGCAACCGTCTCCATGAAGCTGTGCTACGGGCCCACACACCGTTAGGCCGTCTTCCGCTCACGCCCCAACATCGTGCAGCCCGCCTCCAGTGGTGTCGCGACAGGCGTGAATGGAGGGACGAATGGAGACGTGTCGTCTTCAGCGATGAGAGTCGCTTCTGCCTTGGTGCCAATGATGGTCATGTGCATGTTTGGCGCCGTGCAGGTGAGCGCCACAATCAGGACTGCATACGACCGAGGCACACAGGGCCAACACCCGGCATCATGGTGTGGGGAGCGATCTCCTACACTGGCCGTACACCTCTGGTGATCGTCGAGGGGACACTGAATAGTGCACGGTACATCCAAACCGTCATCGAACCCATCGTTCTACCATTCCTAGACCGGCAAGGGAACTTGCTGTTCCAACAGGACAATGCACGTCCACTTGTATCCCGTGCCACCCAACGTGCTCTAGAAGGTGTAAGTCAACTACCCTGGCCAGCAAGATCTCCGGATCTGTGCCCCATTGAGCATGTTTGGGACTGGATGAAGCGTCGTCTCACGCGGTCTGCATGTCCAGCACGAATGCTGGTCCAACTGAGGCACCAGGTGGAAATGGCATGGTAAACCGTTCCACAGGACTACATCCAGCATCTCTACGATCATCTCCATGGGAGAATAGCAGCGTGCATTGCTGCGAAAGGTGGATATACACTGTACTAGTGCCGACATTGTGCATGCTCTGTTGCCTGTGTCCATGTGCCTGTGGTTCTGTCAGTGTGATCATGTGATGTATCTGACCCCAGGAATGTGTCAATAAAGTTTCCCCTTCCTGGGACAATGAATTCACGGTGTTCTTATTTCAGTTTCCAGGAGTGTATTTAAATGTGAGTTTATAAAACTCCATTTGTAACATACATTATTAAGAAAGAAATAAGACACAGAGAATTTACCAACCCAATAGTTACACTTATACAGAAATTTTTCTTTGTGCCTGGTACAGTGAAACCACAACACCAAGGCAAAAGCCATATCAAATAGCAAAGATAGTATGAGGTGTAATAAAATTGAACAATAATACCCAAAAATAAGAATTGGACTGTTTGCTGACAAACTGTTTGATTTGTTACATTGAGCCATTGATAACTTGATCACATATACATTAACTGAAGACACTGAACTATCTCAAAAACTACATGTTGTATAAAAACATTTATAATTCCAATTTGTTTCTCTTAGTGGCTGACATCAAATGATGCCACACTCAAACCAACACCCTACAACATGAGTGGTCGGCAGGGGCAACTTCGTAATCTTCAATGGGAACCCCCGTTTTTTATTGCAGATTACAGTTCTGTGGCAAAATCTACAGACATTTTGTCTGAATCAATTTCTTGATTTTTCCACTGATGGCACTGTAATTGGTGGAATAGAAATAGGTACAAAATTTTAATTTATGACAAGCTACTCAATGATTCTTGAATATCCAATGGCAAATACCACCCTGTCTCCATGCTGCGAGAACAGAACAGGCCAGTATTTTATAACTTTCAATTGGAAACCCCATTGCCAACATTATATACAGGCCAGTATTTTATAACTTTCAATTGGAAACCCCATTGCCAACATTATATTCCTCCGAAATTTTGGAGAGGTCTACTCAATGTGCCATACAGATAACTAAAATGTGTCATAACAGTCAGTACACTGTGACCAGAGCTCACATATCATGCAGACATGGAACAGATAGCGGCTCTAAACATAACAATACTTGCACAGTGTTTATTGCCTGCACCCCTATGCATCATATGGAGGAAAGATGTGCAAGTGGACAATGAGTGTTGCAGCATAGAAGAAAATATTGAAATGATCCTAATTTACAAAGAATGTAGGAGAAATGTTGAGGCTGCTATTGCCCTATATGACAAGTGCTTCCCAGAGAAAGATCACTCTCATTCGCTCTTTTACAAGATTGTGGACAGACTTTTTGGATAGCAGTGTGCAGACCAGCAAAATAAAATGAAACAAACGTGTTACAGGAGAAGGTAATGAAATAACTGTACTAGTTGCAGTGCACCACAACTCCCAGATAAGCATCAAGAAATCACTGCATCAGGAATTTCATGGCACCAATCTCCATAAGTGGGTAGTGTTTTGTGAATGGGCACGTCAGCAAAATCCAAATGACATCCACATTTCTAGCTGAGGTACTATTTTCTGATAAGTCTATATTCACAAACCATGGTAGCATTAACCGGCTTAATATGCATTACTGGGGTGTGTAGATGATTCCCGCTGGTTATGGTGAGCTGACCATCAATGTCCTTTGTCAGTTAACATATAGTGTGGCATCATGGGAAATAAACTCATGTGTCCGTATATTTTCAATGGCACATTCATGGGGAGCAAATGCCAAATGTATTTGGAACAGAAACTACTGGTACTAGTGCCTGATATTGCGCTGGAAATTCAACAGTGTACGTGATTTCAGCATGATGACTGCCCAGTGGATCACCCAACTGAAGCACAGGGGTTATGAGACCATGTTTGCACTGGTTGGTTGATTTGCAGAGGTGGCCCCATTAACTGACCTGCTAGGTTGGCTGAACTTGAAGTTGCTAGGGATATCTAAGAGATAAGGTGTACCAATAAGTGCCAACAGGCTGTGAAGACATGATTGACTGCATCAGAAACACCTGTGCTGACATTTCGGTAGATATGCTTCTGCCTTGTGTATGGTCATTTGAAAAGTAGATCACTAAATGCATTAAAGTTGGTGATACTATGTTTGAGTACTAACTGTACTTGGAAAAGCTGAGTAGCATTCACCTCAAGCCATGGCCACCGAATAGTCAACTGTTTGATATATAGCAATGAATGGGGTTTCCAATTATAAGTTACAAAATACTGGTTTGTTCCACCCTTGCAGCATGGAGGCAGGGTCCCAAGGGCAATTGGCTATTCAAGGGCCATTTAGCGACCTGCCATAAAATATAATTTTGTGCCCACATCCATTCCTCATATTACAGTACCATCTGTGGAGAAACAAAGAAAATGCTTCAGACAAAATGTATGTAGTTTTTATCATAGAATCATAATCTGCAACAAAAAATGGTGGTTCCCATTGAAGATTTCAAAGTTACCCCCCACTCAGGGGTGGGGTGATGGATTGAATGTTGTATGTCCCTCTCCATGACAAACAAATTGGAATTATAACTTTTTTTTTTGATCAGGTGTGTGGTGTTTGACATATTTCAGTGTCTTCAGTTAAAATGAGCACCATGTGTAGGCCTATTTCTCAGAGACCACAATCCCTATACTGGTATATGCAGTGCTAACATGTCTTTGAATGTGAATGCTGTGGAGAAATACTGACAGACATTAAGGAGAATTTAAGCATTTGGGTCTCCCTGCATCATCTGAGAAGATTTTGTCTTATTGTGGTATACAGCTACGAGTTTCTTATGAAAAAATATGCTACCTGCTGCCTAAAAGATTAACTGTAGCAGATGCAGCATCCAAGCCTAGTGAGTGTAGGGCATTGACTGAATAGTAGTCAGCCCAAATTGAAGGTGTTTCAGTTTGCACATAGCCTAAGATTGGATTACATATACTTTATGTCCCAATAGATCTATAGTGAGGAGATCCTCTAGGATGTAAAAGATGCCAGAAAAACAGAAATATGCAATAAATATTTATGAAGTAAATCAAATATGCTAATGTACTTCCCACAGATCTCAATTGGAACAGTCCTCACAGAAGCTGACTAGGTAAAAAATACCTTAATGTATTATTGTTTGAAAGGTAATGAAAAACTTGTGACAAAGTATGTAAATACTCCATATAAGGAAGTGCATATGGTAATATTTATGTCATTATAACCATAGATCATGAAATAGAAAAATTAATTTTCAGCACATCTTACTTACAATGATTACTTCACTGAACTGAATTTGTGCTAAAGTCAGATTACACTATTTTTTATTATTTGTAACACATACACAACTATTAGTCTACTAAGCAATTCATCAATGGATTAGGAGATGGCAAGCAATAAATCCTTTAGGCTCATTTAAATGAACTTTATTAGTGCCATAATTAAACTTTTTATGGCTGCCGATAGGTTATGGAAAATGTATGTTTGGGAATAACAGACACATTTCTGGACCAAAGTAAGTGACTTAATATCTTTGTGAAGATTATTCTTGTTTCCAGGATTGATTCCATGAACTGAGCTGTTGGTTTAAAAAAAGAGATATGTCTGAAAGATGAATTTCATTAAGGAATAAATATATTAGGAAGCAATAGTTGGCATAAATAGTTCCCTAAATTTGCCTCTACAGGATGTTCTTTAGTACACCACAAATAACTCTTATTACACATTTTTGAATCCAGAAAACTTTAACTTAGCTCGATGAGTTACCCAACACAAAAATCCTGAGTGACATTGTGGAATCAAAGCAAGCATAGTATTCCAGGTTTTTTATTTTTAGGAGGAACGGAAATGGTCTTAAATCTATGCCCATCCTATTCCCTACAATGAATCTTGCTTGTCAACACTGATACCACCTCCCTCTGTACCAAGGTCCCTAAAGTACATGGTCTGTCAGCTGCTGAACATATCCTCAGGCAAAGCTCACCTGATTCCAAACCTATGACATCCTTCCTACTCCACTTAATGACCTTTATATTTACCAACAACTACTTCACATTTGAGGGACAGACATATAAACAGATCAAGGGTACAATTATGGGAACCAGGAAGTCTCCTTCCTACCCCAATCTTTTCACCAGTCACTTGGAAGGGGCTTTCCTGGTATCCATAAGTCTTCAGCCCCTGGTTTGGTTTAGGTACATTGATGACATCTTTACCATATGGACTCATGGTGAGGCTGAACTGTTAAAATTCCTGCAATTTCAGAATTCTCCAAATTAAATTTCAAATGATAATATTCTGAATCCTGTGCCACTTCCCTTGATGTTGATCTTGTCCTCACCAAAGGCCAACTACACACTACTGTCCAATTGAAATCTGCTAACAAACAATAGTTCTTAATTTTAACAGTTGCCATCCTTTCTATGGCAAATGTTCCCTCCTGTACAGCCTTCACATTCAAGACAAACTTATTTGTTCGGATGAAGACTCCTTACAGCAATACACGACCATTCCCACCTCAGCCTTCACTGGACATGATTACCCCACCTAATGCAAAAGCAGACGTGCAGCGTCACCACGTCCCATCCTGGTACTGCTATTCCCTCCAAAAAACAACTTTGGAACACATCACTGCTCACTCAGTATTATCCTGGTCTTGAATGTATTAATCAGTTAATTTGACAAGGCCATTACTTCCTAAAATCATGCCCTATAATAGGATCCATTCTGTCTGAAATATTACCCACCACACTTGCAACAGTTTTTTGTCACCCTTGCAATCTCCACAGTTTTCTTCTGACTCTACACTCCCTCACCCATATCCCTACCTTATGGCTCCCGCCTCTTTGAGCATTCCCACTGCAAGACTTGCTTGACTTCCTACAACCACCTATACCAGCTGTGTAACAGGCAAAATATATAGTATCAAAGGGGGACCCACCTATGAAATGACACATGTCATATAGCAACTGTAAAGAAACACTGTTTGGACCTTTACATCAACAGGACTACCACCAAATTATTATTTAGTATGAATGGTGTGTACACTGGCCACACACAAGGCGGAGGGTGTACACTGGCCACACACAATATCCTGTTGCAGAGTGTGCTCCACATGACAATCATGATCTTGGTGCATGTTTCACCATACTTCTCCACCAGACACCAGTGTTTCAGAATTGTGGAGGTGGGAACCAGCATTACTACGTGACCATGGTTCTTGCCACCCCTGCCCTTAATTTACATCAAATTCTCCTGCCTCAGCATTTCTTCACAGTAACTACTCCATTCTTCACTCCATTTTAGTTTTCTACACCTCTCATTTTCTTACTTGTCTATTTTTTACCACCCCCCCTCTCCCCTCTCTGTTATATGCAATGCACTTAGTTTTTCACTCTTATTAAGTCATCCACACTGTTTAAGCAGTAATCTCTGTCTTGAATATTACCCTGTCTTCCACCTTTAAGTTCTCAGGTTTTCAAATCTCATCTGGTACAGTCCCAACAATCAGTCTTTCCTTCTCATCCTGCTCTGATCCCGGTTCTGGGTGACTTTCCCAAAATCTAGCCCTTTTCCTAAACCTCTCTCCAATTCTTATCCTTCAGCCCTCATCCTTCCCCTTCAACACTTCTGCCTGAAGAAGGTGCCACTGGCTCCAGACGTTTACCTAATTATAATCTTTTATGTGTGTCTTCTGCTGTCATGTGTTGAGTAGATTTTGTTTCACCTGTCAAGTTACCTTATTTTGACAGAAAACTGTTCAATAGATATGCTATATCTTATCAACATTCATAACCAAGAGCCAAGTCTAACCTGTTACTAAGAAATAAATCAGAAATAATGTGGACTAAACCACTTGGCAGTGCTAGATATGTGGTACATAATGCATTTTTTGCTCACAACTACCTTTTTTCATCATTACTCCATAAAAAACAGTTTCATCAGTAAAGATATCATGGGCATCATGTTATAACATTTTACAAAAAGTAATTTTTTAGAAAACAATGCATAACAGTTTTTTTGAATTGTTGAAAATAATACCACAGCACAGTAGTGCTGTTGTTGGGAGTTTTTAGTTCGTACCATGTAGTGCCAAGCACTAGGTAATAACTTCTGAATATTTTATTGGCCCATAACCAATATGAGCTGGTTGACACTAGTGCACAGAAGACAAATTTTCTGTTAATGAGCCTAACTTTGACAACTTACAGCACATAAAATCCAGTGCTTACATTACTTGTTCCTTTTTACTCTTATTACATGTTACAATCGTTTCATAGGAAACACCTACAGACATTGTATAACTATATAATAAAGCATAAGCTGTAAATGCGCATGCTATAAACTGGAAAAAAATTAAAATTGCAAGGGGAAAGAAAAATTGCTTTAGAATTGGTATATTTAAAACATTGTTTATATAATCTTCTATGGTTCTGTTACTATGAAATTGTTTTTCTGTAAATAACAAGAACTGCAAAATGTCATGAAGCAGTTAAAAGAGGGAAGAGGAGGGAGCAAGTGTGGATTGTGGAGGGAGGGGAGAGTGGGATGAATTGGTAAACAGGATCATCTTGATTTCTTGAAAAAATATTGTAAAACTGTTTGGAATCCTGTGACTACAAATGTTTTATAAAATGAAAATTTTTAATTAAAATAATATGGAGACACTATGGAACAGCCACAGTAGTGCTGTTGTTGGGAGTTTTTAGTTCCTACCATGTAGTGCCAAGCACTAGGTAATAACTTCTGAATATTTTATTGGCCCATGACCAATATGAGCATATGACCCTGCATGTATAGTGAACAATTAGGCTGTTATTCATCCAACGTAAAATGAAAAACATGAGGGCAAGTGACACAGAGGTGCATAGCCTTGGGGGGTAACATACAGAATGGTGTGGCATTTATCACAAAAAGAATGTTCTGTAGTGGCTAACGTTATTGCATCACCAACTACCAAGACTCTAGGTTGATGGTAGAAATGTATCAATAAGTGTTCCATAAATAGACTCAAAACAAGTTCTTAGGGAAATCTATTTGTCCATCTAGCATTTCTTTTGAAAATTTGTTACTCTGAAACAATTCCAATTTCTCAAGTGTATTTAACAAGAGCCTTTTCGGTGTGTTGTGCAGAGTTTTAAGATTACTTTGAATTCACTGAACAAGTGGTTGTTTTGTACAAGATGCCTGTTTATACAGCCTTCATTGCTGTCATGTGTTTGGTCTCTAAAACAATTTTTGAAGGACCTAGCTGTCCATTGTATACAAAATTTTTCATGAGTAGTGGTATGAGATTACTGGCTCATGAATGGTAGCATTGGAACGCAAACAAATGAAGGTGGATTCGTGCAGATGCAGTGTTAACTATTCATCTCTCATGCATGTTGAAAAATGACTGCCTCACAGACAGACAGGAAATCTGGGCAGAAGTACCATTGGACAGATTGCAGTAGTGGGAGGGAAAGACATCCCTGTTGATAGGTGTCCAGTGTGCTGCAGGTCTAGGGACAACTGTGAGATGGTAGAGTTTCATACAACATCTAAAGAAGACAAAACTGGAGAAAAACTGGGTGACCAGCAGATATCTAGGGCTTACATACTAATAGTAAACTAAACTGGTCAAACCACATCCTGGATCTGTGTAAAAGACTGCATTCTGCGACGTATGCTTTGCACATTGTCTGCTCTTACAGAAATATGGGAACCATTATATTGACTTATTGTGGCTATTTTTATGCCATTATGGCATATGCTGTCATATTTCTGGGAAATCAGTCACATGCTAGAAAAGTACTATGTGCACAGAAAAGAGCCATAAGAATCATGAGTGGAGTCCACCCTAGAGTCATATGCAGAAATCTTTTTAAGGAACTTGAAATCGTCAAATCCACGGCATAGTATATATTATGTCTGCTGTGTTTCATAAAAGAAAAAAAGTGTTTCAAATTTAACAGTGTTCATCATAGTCTTGATACTAGAAGAAAAGATATTTTTCATGAACATGCAAGCCTGAGTACGAAACAGAACAGGGTCCAGTTTACTGGGTGTAAGATTTTTAATACCATCCCTTCTGAAATTAAGTGTTTAGTAGACAATGATCTCTTGTAAGGAAAAAACACCTTAATCCCATTGCAAGTGTCATTTTACTCTATAGAAGAGATCCTGAACCATAATGAACATTACTTCTGTACTTGTAATACTCAGGTTCGTTTCCAGATCTTACGTAATATTTACTTCAATATGAAACTGGTTAATACTTTTACATAATATTCTAACAAACTTGAAAAACTGACATATTCCATATGCTGTGAAGTATTTACAACATGGATACACTGATCACTGAAATTTGCAATAAATAAAAAATAATAATAATAAAGAAACAGTTATATTCTACAATGAATTGGGAACATTTATGTGGTTTGACAATACTATTGTTATTGTTTTTTGATGCAGTTCTCCAAGTTCGCTTATCCTGTGAAAAGATATTCATTTCTACATATAACTGTAGACTACATAATTTTGGACCTGTTTACCACAGTGAAGCCCAGTGAAGCCTTGGTCATCATCTACAGGTTTTCTCCTCCACCCTCCCACTTTCCCACCAACCCACATGTCCCTTCAATGTGAAATTGATAATTTCTCTATGTCTTAGGAAATTTCCTGTAAAATTTCCTGTTCATTAACCAAGTGGTGCTGTAAATTTATTTGCTCCCCAATTTCATTCAATACTTCTTCATTAGTTATCTGATCTAACAAAAAAATTTTCAGCAGTCTTCTGTAGCATCACATTCTAAACACTTCTTTGTTGGCTGAACTGGTTAACATCCACATTTCACTTAGACGCAGGATTACACTCAAGATAAATATTGTGAAAATGACATCCCAATATTTGTATTTATATTTGATTTTAAAAAAGTATTTTTTCAGAAAAGCTTCTTTGCTGGTATTAGTTGACAGTTTATATCCTCTCTACTACAGGAGTTGTCACTTATTCTGCTGCCCAATCAGCAAAACTCATCTCTTACTGAAATTGACCTAGTATTATATTAAATTAATACTGCAGTGAAATTGTAAGAGATTTAGGAATTTTTATGCTGTATTCCTACCTTAAAACCATACAAGTAAACTAAGTTTGCTTAAATGCTATCAACAGATTTCATTCCCTTTTGCTGTCTAACAGATGTTTTGCATGGACAAGTAAATGGTTATTGGGAATTCAGATTGTCTAAAATGAAGATCAAATAAAATGGTGAAACTTGTTCACCAAAAAATAAACATATCAAATTGAGATCTATCAATAATTCAGACTCTATTTATGATTACATTTTGCAGGTGCAGTGTTTTAGTTTCAAACCCAGGAAAAAGTTACCATGCCTGGTTTGAATGTGGTCATACTGACTGCTTGTTCCTGCAGTGAATGCAGTTGTTGTATCCTTCAAGTATTTACTGTTCAAATGCAAAAGCTTACCTGAAGATGGCTGAAATATCATGTGATGTGTACTGTTACTATTCCCAGTGGAAAAACACTCAGGAACTGCATGACACACTAAGTTTCCATGGGGTAAGGGCTGATTTAAGGCCCAAGTGACACAAGCCATCAGTTGGGGCCCAAGATACAATGGGCACCAGAAGTGCCACAATTGTAAGATTCCTACAAATGACATACCACAATTAGTATTGGCCTCTTGGGGTGCCAATCTTAGAGGGGCATCAAGGACACCTAATATTGCAAGATTTGTCTGCAGTGTGTAACACTATTAGTAGTGAAAACTGACACAGCTGAAAGTGCACAAGGGAAAACTGGGAAGAGGGACACCAAATGACAAGTTGTGTGAAAAAATGTTCTTGAATCACTCCTGTATGGGAAGGATCAATGTGTGAAAAGTTAAGTCAAATAATGTTTTTAATTAAGTTTTCTCCTTTTCAGATTCACAGTCACAATGTACATTACCTGAACAAAAACAGCTCGATGTCTATTAATGGATACTAATATGGGATGTGCCCAACCTTTGCTTTTTGGAGGCTTAAGTTCTGCTGGGGACACCTTTAATGAGGAGTCTGAGTGTCTTTTGAAAAATGACAGGCCATTCTCCCTCCAGAGCCAGAACCAAAGAAGGGAATTGGATGTTGTGGTCTGGAACGAAGTCAACAATCCAACTCACCCCAAAGGTGTTCCAGTTCTAACCAGTGCAGGTCAGGACTCTATGTAACAGTCCATTTCTGGAATACTGCTGTCCCCAAAACATTGCCTCATGCATGCTGGTCTATGACAGGGTGCACCGTCATGTTGATACAAATAATCATTGGCTTCAGACTGCTCTCCTGCTGTACATAGTGCACAACATTGTAAAATATATTGATATTCTTCCACATTTACCATTCCCTTAAACACAATAAGGGGGCACATCCTAGCCACAAAGCACTGTCTCCTCCACACTTCACTGTTGCCACCTCACATGAATGCAGGAAATATTCTCCAGGCATTTGCCAAATCCAATCCCACTGGATTGTCACATGGAAGTCTTATAGCATGATTCATCACTACAAAACACTTGTTTCCAGTCATCCATTGTCTAGTGGTGTTACTCTTCAATCACCTGTTGTTAAATACAGTCTACAGAAATGTGTGGCGTATGAAGAGCTACTCCAGAGTTGCCCCCAACTTTTCAACTCCCAATGCAGAGTTATTGTTGTAGCTAGACAACTGGAACCACTTTGGAACTCACAAGTGCTTCTTCCTGCTTATTTCATGTGATGCTTTAGTTGACTCCCTGTAAGTACAAGAGGCCTGCCCTGGTCTTGGTTTAGTTGTAGTTGTTCCTTTGCATTTGCACTTCACAATCACATCTCCAACAGTTGAATTAGGCAGCAGTAGAAGGGATGAAACATCCTTGATGTAATTGTTATCAATGACTACTCTGCCTTCAAACTCACTGAGCACTCCTGACCAACCCATTCTGGTGTTTTTGCCTGTTGATGACAACACAATACTCCCTTCCACCTTTTGTATTGGTGAGCCCATCTCTGGTTATATTTAGTGGCCAATTCCACACACATTTGATCAGTTGGTGTATTTTCTAAAGGTCAAAACCATCTTGTCCATCATAGGCTATTTAATTTCCTGAAACAAGTAGAATATTTTTATTTCAACATACGTGTTACATACAAATTAATTGTGGCTTGTGATTTTTTTCAGTTGCAACTGTAACAGCCAACATAACAAACATCAAAATTCGATATTATTTATGCATATGCAAGTGGACACAGACTGCAACTACCTTTATTCTAAATATATTCTGAAGTAAGATTTCAGCTTGTTCCAATAAATGAAATTGTGTATGGTAGACAACAAGGTTTTGACTCTGAAATCAGTCATCTTAAGACGAACATGAGCATAATACTACTCTGATTGGGAAAACGTGTGATTTATTAAATGATATTCTTCTGTTCATCTAAACTCTTCACCTGTGTTTCCCATACTCTCTTTTCCAAAATATGTTCTTTGTTCCATGATTTGCTACTTCAATATATCACTGATATTTAAAATATGTTCTTTGTTTTATTATTTGCTAATTTAATATTTCACTGATATTATCTCTGGTTTGTGTTCATGCATCTGTTCTGTTTTATGGCAATTTGTGCCTTCTACATCTACATCCATACTTCGCAAGCCACATGACGGTGTGTGGCGGAGGGTACCCTGAGTAACTCTATCGGTTCTCTCTTCTATTCCAGTCTCGTATTGTTCGTAGAAAAAAGGATTGTTGGTATGCTTCTGTATGGGCTCTAATCTCTCTGATTTTATCCTCATGGTCTCTTTGCAAGATAGACGTAGGAGGGAGCAATATACTGCTTGACCCTTCAGTGAGGGTATGTTCTCGAAACTTTAAGAAAAGCCCATACCGATCTACTGAGCATCTCTCCTGTAGAGTCTTCCACTGGAGTTTATCTACCATCTCTGTAATGCTTTCGCGATTACTAAATGATTCTGTAACGAAGCGCACTGCTCTCCGTTGGATCTTCTCTCTCTCTTCTATCAAACCTATCTGGTACGGATCCCACACTGCTGAGCAATATTCAAGCAGTGGGCGAACAAACATACTGTAACCTACTTCCTTTGTTTTCAGATTGCATTTTCTTTGGATTCTTCCAATGAATCTCAGTCTGGCATCTCCTTTACCGACGATCAACTTTATATGATCATTCCATTTTAAATCACTCCTAATGTGTACTCCCAGATAATTTATGGAATTAACTGCTTCCAGTTGCTGACCTGCTATTTTGAAGCTAAATGATAAGGGATCTATCTTTCTATGTATTTGCAGCACATTACACTTGTCTACATTGAGATTCAATTGCCATTCCCTGCGTCAATTCGTTGCAGATCATCCTGCATTTCAGCTAAAGTTAAAAAAAAAAAAAAAAAGTGTTTCATTTCTGGGATGGTATTTTCTTTTATTAACAGTTTTCAGAAGAGCTTCACTTTGTTATACTTTGTGATTATGCCACCGCTCTGAGACTAGTAACATGTGTGGCAAAGATGCTCAACATGTCTTGGAGAGGGAAAATAGGTGGCAGGTCTGCAGGGGTAAGACATATGATGTTCACGTCCATGCTGCATTCACAAGTTCCCAACCCACACCTACAAGTCTTTTATCCAGATCTGTTGATACTGAAATTCTGTAAATGGCTTTAACCTGTTGAGCAGGCCAGGGCTCTTATGGTAGGCTTGTGCTTGACCTAAACTTTCATCCAGTGAAGTCGGACCTTTCAGCTTACATTGCATGAAGTGAGCAGATATAGGCCAATCATAACGATCTTCCCATTCCATTCACATACGGAGTCCAGGAAGACTAATTCCTTAAACGCCTTTGTGTGTGCTGTAATTAGTCTAAACTCATTCAAAATAATTTTCTACATGATAGTTTGTAACTGTCTTCAAATGTTGACAAGTTCAGTTCTTTCAGCACGTTCATGACACTCTCCGACACGCCAAAAAAATCTATGACCATTTGTGCTGCTGTTCTTTCTATTTATTCAATATCCCCATTAGCCATACTTGCTATGGGTCCCACACACTTCAGCAATATTCTACAATGGTTAAAATGAGTGTTTTGTGTGCAGTCTCATTTGTAGACTGATCGCTTTTCCGTAACAACTTATCTGTGACCACAGTCTACCAGCTGCTTTACCCTACAACTGAGGCTGTATGGTTATTTATTTATTTATTTAGCAGCTTTGTATGTATGTACAATGAACAGATCTAAGTAGATATTTGCATTGTCAGTTTAACACAATAATAATCACACACAAAGGGGTACCCATAAGAAACTGAAGTTTTTTTAAAAACAAAAAAACTTATGTATTCACATTTTGAGAACAACCGTTCAAACCCCTTTAAACTACTCTCTACTTGCACTAATACACTTGTCTAGTCTTTTATTCCATTTTTCAAAAGATTGTTTAAATTCATCTTTTGTGATGCTTAACAGTGCTTCTGTAGTTTTCTTCTTCACCTTGGCAACATCAGCAAAATGCTTTTCTTTCATGTCTCTATTCATTCTAGGAAACAAACAAAAGTCACATGGGGCAAGGTCAGTTGAGCAAGAGGCATGAGCAATAGGGATCACACCATTTTTGGTCAACAGTTACATAGTCATGACATAAAAAACCAGTCGCCCAACTGTCCCAAATTAGGCCATTTCTGCCATGCACTGTTGTGTAAGTTTTTCAAAAGTTGCAAGTAGAAAGCAACATTGACTGTCTGACCCTGCAGAACAAACTCTGAATGGACAACTCCTCTCACCCTGAAGTAACAAATCAGCACTGTCTTATTAATGTATGATGTCACATAATGAGCTTTCTTGGGGCGAGATGAACTTGAAGTCTCTCACTGGCTTCACTGTTGCTTTGATTTAGGATCATGAGCATGGAATCCAGTTTCATCACCTGAGATAATTTTTGAAAAAGAGTTCTCATCATTTTGGGACTCTTCTTTTAAAGTACAACATGCTTCCACATGACCTTACTTTTGTTCAGCAGTCAGCAGCCATGGCTTGAATTTGGCAGCCACCCTTTCCATTGCCAAATCTTCTGTCACAATTTCCTGTTCTGAACTCCAATTCACTCCCAACACAATAGCTCCAAAATTTCTTTAATGGTCTGCTGTCAAACTTTGTTGATGATTTCACAAGTGTTTTAAACATTTTTATGTGTTTGGGCCATGGAAGAATAACCAGAATGAGATGTGTCATCAACTGACATTTCAAAATTTTTGAAACAGGGAAACCTCTCAACCACTCATGTTTTCACCATACCATAGTCCTTGTATGCCATTTTCATCATTTCAGTTTTTTGTTCCATTTTTTCTGAGCAAAAGGCAGAATTTCACTGCCATATGTTGTTCACAAAAATCTGCCATTCCAAAATTTACAATCACACAAAACACTTTTCAAGACACTGTCCATTCTTTTCAGCTGCTCTTCCAGATTCTTTCTTGTCTCTGACAGAATTAAAATGTCATCAGCAAACCTGAAAATTTTTATTTCCTCTCCATGGGCTTTAATTCATACTCCAAATTTGTATCTTTTCTTTACTTTTTATATATTACATTACACTATCCTACTTGGTGTCCAATAAAACACACTGAACACATTGGATAGTGATACTTGTTTCTAAAAGCAAACATAGCACTATTTTCTAATGCCACTTAATAACCTTCTGTATCATTGTGGCGTATGACAGCATCTGGTCACTTCTGTTGATGCTAGTTTTTTCCATTATTATATGTCAGTATCACCACAGGTTTGGTTTCAGGGGACAAGCATGATGTGTAATATCTAAGCTTGATGTCATAATAGGTGTGTGTTTTGTTGATAGCATCCTAACATCATGAACATCCCCATATTTTAGCACCACAGTAACATTTTCATCTTCATGTGCTATCATTCCACCTTTCTCCAATTAGTACAATATACAAAACAGAACATAACTTTTTTATTGTACCATACAGTTCCAGTGACATACATTTGCTAATTCATTGCTAATGAAGAAGTTGTCAACAAACAATGTTCGTCCTTCATTTAGCACTTTAACTGCAACGTAAATGCAGATATTTTTGGCTATGCCAACTACCTTCCTCCCACTGGTAAGTCATTCAGAATAACCTTTGGTAGATCATGTACACCGTTCAGTGGATCACAGTTTAAAAGTTTAAACCATACTTACATGATTTTGTTGGTATGTATAGTCTAAACCTTAGTCACCCCATCTGAGGAACCATTGTTTTGTCAACTACAGTATCTTTAGCTGGTGAAAAGATGTTTTGATAATTGTCTGTCAATATCTTTAGTAATAGTAAAACTTTCCAAGTCTGCTACTCTCATCTATGATTTTGTTATTTGTGAAATGCAGGTTGGTAACAGTAATTCAAAATGACTATGGGAAATCCTGCTGCACAGAAATGTGAAGTTGTAAATGTCTGTTGACCAAAATCTAGCAAGCAGTGTCTGTACTAGACATATCCAAATCATCAGTCTCAGAAAAGTTTGTAATTTCCTCAGGTGAGGCAGGTTTCCATCTGTTCAGTTGAGCACATTCAATCATTTCATGTTGATGAAAATTTTGCTCTGCGTATCTATTAGTGTCTGTGACTAAAAGGCTTATTAGTCATCTAAGAATAGTAAAAGCACTTCACTTGCGCTAATATCAGATGGAAAATCCATCAGAAGTGCATCTTTTCTGGTAAATGTAAATGACTGTTGCCTGTTAGTGAATTCGTTCCACTGTATGTTGTCCAGTGAATCTCCAACAGAGTTCAGCTTCTCTTCTTCATCTGCAGCAAGTTCTTCCAACATGTCATCGTAACCTTCACTTTCTCCTGATTCCTGTGTATTGGGGTTTGAACTCATTGAAATTCTATTTATCATTTTTCGTCTAAAATGCACTGCTTGGTCATCACTGCTCCCCTCACTTATACGGAATCTTTTATGCCACCAAGGAATATTTTGATGACAAAAATATCACTGACATATGTCTCAAACACAGTATCCTTCTTGACTGAGTGACAGATCTGGGATAAATGCAGTGAGACCACAGGTAGTCCTCTAGCTGAAGTGCTTATCACTTTCCCCATTTCAGGAGTAAACACTTTGCTCTTTGTAATGAGTCAAAGGCCATATTGCACTGGTCATGGAAACCATGTGGTATAGTGTAATGTTATATATAAGTAGTAAAGGGGACAAAAACTTTGTAGTATGAATTACAACCCATGGAGAAGAAATAAAAACTTTGAGGTTTGCTGATGACATTGTAATTCTGTCAGAGAGAGCAAAGAACCTGGAAGAGCAGCTGAACAGAATGGATAGTGTGTTGAAAAGAGGATATCAGGTGAACAACAACAAAAGCAAACTGATGATAACAGACTGGACATGTCTGAAAGAAGAGACACCATATCCATATAAGTACATAGTTCAGGCAATACCAGCCATGACCTTCTTCTTCTGTGTGGATGCACACATATTATCCGAACTCTTACGGGACTTGGTAATAATGTCTTCCATAAGTAATGAGTGTGTTGGGTAGGGACACTACGAATGTAGTGTGTGGACGTATAAGGTGAGAATGTGGGTCTCACAGGAAGCATGCATGTGATAGTCTCTGTAGTCACACTATCCTCTGTGCCCTCGGTGGCTCAGATGGATAGAGTGTGTGCCATGTAAGGAGGAGATCCCGGGTTCGAGTCCCAGTTGGGGCACACATTTTCACCTGTCCCTATATATATATATATATATATATATATATATATATATATATATACAAAACACACAAACACACACACAGAATTACAAGCTTTCGCAACTGGCAGTTGCTTCGTCAGGAAGGAAGGAAGGAGAGGGAAAAATGAAAGGATGTGGGTTTTAAGGGAGAGGGTAAGGAGTCATTCCAATCCCGGGAGCGGAAAGACTTCCCTTAGGGGAAAAAAAGGACAGGTGTACACTCGCACACACACATACACACACACATATCCATCCGCACATACACAGACACAAGTCTGCTTGTGTCTGTGTATGTGCGGATGGATATGTGTGTGTGTGTGTGTGTGTGTGTGTGTGTGTGTGTGTGTGTGCGAGTGTACACCTGTCCTTTTTTTTCCCTAAGGGAAGTCTTTCCGCTCCCGGGATTGGAATGACTCCTTACCCTCTCCCTTAAAACCCACATCCTTTCATTTTTCCCTCTCCTTCCTTCCTTCCTGACGAAGCAACTGCCAGTTGCGAAAGCTCGTAATTCTGTGTGTGTGTTTGTGTGTTTTGTTCATGTGCCTGTCTGCCGGCACTTTCCCGCTTGGTAAGTCTTGGAATCTTTGTTTTTAATATATTTTTCCCATGTGGAAGTTTCTTTCTGTTTTATATATATATATATATATATATATATATATATATATATATATATATATATATATCAACGCCCGTCAGCAGCTGAAGGTATTAAAAAGTAATTTTAATAATTAATACTAAAAACAAAGATTCCGAACTCCGGAGATGGGAACTTGCCCTTCAATATATCCTCTCTTCTCGTTATCCACCAGGCCTCAATCTCCACTAATTTCAAGTTGCCGCCACTCATACCTCACCTGTCATTCAACATCATCTTTGCCTCCACACTTCCGCCTCGACTGACATCTCTAACCAAACTCTTTGCCTTTAAATATGTCTGCTTGTGTCTGTGTATGTATGGATGGATATGTGTGTGTGTGTGTGTGTGTGTGTGTGTGTGTGTGTGTGTGTGTGTACGCGAGTATATACCTATCCTTTTTTCCCCCTAAGGTAAGTCTTTCCGCTCCCGGGATTGGAATGACTCCTTACCCTCTCCCTTAAAACCCACATCCTTTCATCTTTCCTTTTCCTTCCCTCTTTCCTGACAAACCAGCCACCGGTTGCAAAAGCTCGAAATTTTGTGTGTGTGTGTTGGTGGGTTATTTTATTGTGCCTGTCTATGAGCACTTTCCCGCTTGGTAAGTCTTGGAATCTTTGTTTTTAATATATTTTTCCCATGTGGAAGTTTCTTTCTATTTAATAATTAATACTGGTTGATTAATGGATGTTTTAGAGAATTTGATTAAATTAATCAAAAATTTCTCAAAATTCCCACCAGTTATCCACCCAGCATCATGACAGCAGAGCTCTGATCCTGGAGGAGCACCAGCTTCTGTTAACTCATGCACTCTTTTTCTAGAGAACACTTATAACACAACAAATTCCACTAATGTTCCCTTTCTGTCAATATGACCATTGAAACTTGTTTCTATCCATTATTGGAAGTTTTCTTTTCCGGTTTCTGGACTGTGCTCACTCCGGTGTCTCAACATCATAAGTGCTTTCAGGACCAAAGGCTTGTTTGTCGAAAACTGTACCTAAATTATCGAAGAACTCCTTCACTGTTATTTTGTCAAAAGCAGTAGCTCTTCCTGGGCTTGTAGCTTGTGGAGTTCACAGCAATAATTTTTTCTTCTGCAGCATGAAACCACAGTGGGCCTTAAGAACTTTATGTTTTGAACTAAATTCATATCCAGTTGTTGTATGTGTGATGATTTCTCTATTTTCCTTCTAGTATTGTTACTAAATAGTACTGTGTTAGTCTTCTCTTCATTGACAATTAGCCTATTTGTTCCTTGATACTGAGTGATAGACTCAAGTATCAATTTGCTTTTTGTTATGGTATTGTGTAAATTTGTACCAATTATTATGCTGATGGTATGAACTGCAAGAAACATCATTTCCCTTTCAGTGTTCAGAGATGTAAACAACAGGGGTCCTAAAATATGCCTTGTGGTACACTATGACTTATTTATTGAAATTCTGGTAATATTTCTTTCATTCAAATTGTATTTCCAGTGTTTGTTTCTTAATTTGCACATACATTTTAGTGACACTTAGAGGTGTTCCTCTGACCCCTTAGCGGAAAATTTCGTTATCAAGATATCACAGTCAACTAGGTTGAAAGCTTTCAATAATTCACAAAATATAGTAAGAGGATTTTTGCCTTGATCTAATCCCTCTGAGATTATATTTACACTGTCAAATTCTGCTGGAACTGTTGATTTTACTTTCTGGAATCCAAATTGAATATCATTTATGAAGCCATGTCTTTCAAAATATGACATAAATCTGATGCATATTATTTTGTTCAATAACTTTTGAGAAAATGGGTAGTAAGCTAACTGGCCTGCAGTTGCTGGAGAACAGCGGATTTCCAGTTTTCTACAATGATAAAATTCTGGTTATTTTATTCTATCTGGAAAGCTACCTTCCATCAGACATGAATTAACTAGATGGCCAGGTGGTTTAGCCATTTCATTTTTCACTAACTTTAAAATTTTATTTGAATGCCCATTTATGTCAGTGGAGGTTTTATCACCAAATTTCTTTATCCCTTTTGTTATCTCTTGCTCTGTTGTAGGATACAAATAGCATGAGTTAATGGTGTAGTCTTGCTTATTTTTAAGTGTCTGTAGGGCTTTCAGAGGATCACATTTGTTATTTTGTGTAAGTCTTTGGCACACATTGGTAAAATATTTACTGAAAGTGCTACTAACAGCTAAAATATATTATATTATTCTACTTTAAGCTTTAGAAGTTTGCTATTATTGTCTGACAATTTTCCTACTTGTTTGTTAATTGTCTTCCATATGCTCCTGACCATATTCAGTGAGTAAGCAATCATGCTTCCGAAAATATAAAAAAAATATTTTGCTTTCTGATACTTCAGGTGTCTTGTTGTAAACCTTTATGTAAGCATTATAATATTTGTCAAAATGGCTTGGTATGTATAGATCTTTGCTAATAGAATAAATATGTTTTAGTTTATTCAGGACACAAGTAAATCCTTTGTCAACAGTGGCACATGCCCTCCCTTCTTCACTTCCTTGTTTTACTGAGTAGGCGCTCTTCTGTAGATTTTAAGTAAATATAGAGTAAAACATTGTATCTATCATTGATATTGTCAGAAATGTTCAATTCTGGTCAGTTTTCATTTTCCACTTCTTTCTTTAGAAATTGTGTGTTATATATGTCAATGTCTGTAAGAAGACAGTAGGCCTAGTGAGTATGAACCTTCACAGAATAATTTTTAGTTACTGACTGTAAAAAAATGGTGGTGTGATAGACTCATTTAATTTATCAGACATCCATACATATTGGGTTCAACATTTGTAGTTATAAAATTCTTGTTTATTCTAGTAAAGTATGAAAACCATATGTTCTAAGTAGAGCATGAAACACTATTTTGAGTCTTGTGTAAGATAACGAGCTAATATTGATGTCCCCATATAAAATTAAGGTACATTACTTTTCCCAGTATGACAGTATGAAAGTACAGTATCCATGTTTTGCATAAATCCATTGAAATCATCTCTTGATGCCCTATACACAGATACTAAAATATAAGTTACGTTTTGCAGCCCAATTTTTGTACTACCATTTCTTATCACTACAGATTCTTACACCCAGGTATTTCTATGAGTCAACTGAATCAAACTGTGACTCATTCATATTGAAGTCACAGAATACTACATTTTGTTCTGTTTTGTGCACTGCATAAGTTTACATTTATGTTTAACACAAGTTGCTAATCTTCCTGCCACTCTGAAACCTTATCAAGATATGGTAGAAAATTTATACAGTATTTTCTGAGAGTACACCATCAGCAAAAAGTCTGCAGTTACTATTAATGTTATCCACAATATGTATAAAATGAACAGCAAGGGTCACAACAAATGTCCATGTGGCACACCTGAAATTACTTCTACAATTTTCAATGGCCCTTCATTGAAGATAATATGCTGTGCCCTGCCAACCAAGAGTCTTTAGCCCAGTCACAATCTCATTTGGTGCCTCATATGTTTGTACTTTCGATAATAAGTGTAGAGTGCCTTAATCCATGGCTTTCAGGATTCCATGTGAGAAAAACAAAAGTTAGATTTCACATGATCAACATTTCTGGAATACATGTTGACTGGCATGGAGGGAATCATTATGTTTGGGATACCTCATTATATTTGAGCTCTTAGTACAGTCTAAGATTTTATAACAAATAGATGTTAAGCCTTTCCTGTAGGTGTGTGTAACCTGTACTTGTTTCCAACCACCAGACACATTTTTTTTTTGTTGAACACTTCTTCAGTACATTATGGTTAAAAGAGATGCTAACTCAGCCAGAAATTTAGTATAAAATCTGTCTGGGAGAACAGACACCACAAAAATGTAATTACGGCTGTGAAGGTCTATCATCCCTTCAGTGTAGATGCATATCAAACTAGAATTCTTAAAGGAATTGTAAGATACTGTGAGTAACGAGGCTAATGAGCAGGAACACTACATCAATAGTGTGTGGTATAAGTTCAGAATTTGGATTTAATGGAAGATGTGTTAGGGTAGCCCGTGCATCTACTGTGACCACTGTGACCAGATGGTGCACTGGACAGCACATCTGCCCAATAAGTCAGTTCACCTCCAGTGTCTGCTTGCCATGGACATTTATTGTGAATAGCTACTCTGTAGACAAAACGTGGCTCACTCATACAGTAAGTCACACATTGAGATCAGCTTCAATACTGGATTCATGCAACCCAAAGCTTTGAAAATCTAATGGTTTGTATGGGAACGTCCACAGGACCTGACAGGCATCCACCTGTTATGAATATCATGGTTTACCTAAAAATCCTAAAAATGATCAACAACAGAGTATGTGATAAAATTGTATGTGGCCATAAGAATGGGCTAAAATTCAACCATTGGATCTTTTGACTACAAGATTTTATTAAATAAATTAGAAGCATTAGGAATAAGAGGGGTAGCTTATGACAGGTTTCAATCATACCTAACAGATAGGGTACAAAGAGTAGAGATAACACATACTTCAAATAGATCCAAACATTTAGCAACACACTTGTTGTTGTTGTTGTCTTCAGTCCTGAGACTGGTTTGAGGCAGCTCTCCATGCTACTCTATCCTGTGCAAGCTGCTTCATCTCCCAGTACCTACTGCAACCTACATCCTTCTGAATCTGCTTAGTGTACTCATCTCTCGGTCTCCCTCTACGATTTTTACCCTCCACGCTGCCCTCCAATGCTAAATTTGTGATCCCTTGATGCCTCAAAACATGTCCTACCAACCGATCCCTTCTTCTAGTCAAGTTGTGCCACAAACTTCTCTTCTCCCCAATCCTATTCAATACCTCCTCATTAGTTACGTGCTCTATCCACCTTATCTTCAGTATTCTTCTGTAGCACCACATTTCGAAAGCTTCTATTCTCTTCTTGTCCAAACTAGTTATCGTCCATGTTTCACTTCCATACATGGCTACACTCCAAACAAATACTTTCAGAAACGACTTCCTGATACATAAATCTATATTCGATGTTAACAAGTTTCTCTTTTTCAGAAACGCTTTCCTTGCCATTGCCAGTCTACATTTTATATCCTCTCTACTTCGACCATCATCAGTTATTTTACTTCCTAAATAGCAAAACTCCTTTACTACTTTAAGTGTCTCATTTCCTAATCTAATTCCCTCAGCATCACCCGATTTAATTTGACTACATTCCATTATCCTCGTTTTGCTTTTGTTAATGTTCATCTTATATCCTCCTTTCAAGACACTGTCCATTCCGTTCAACTGCTCTTCCAAGTCCTTTGCCGTCTCTGACAGAATTACAATGTCATCGGCGAACCTCAAAGTTTTTACTTCTTCTCCATGAATTTTAATACCTACTCCAAATTTTTCTTTTGTTTCCTTTACTGCTTGCTCAATATACAGATTGAATAACATCGGGGAGAGGCTACAACCCTGTCTCACTCCTTTCCCAACCACTGCTTCCCTTTCATGCCCCTCGACTCTTATTACTGCCATCTGGTTTCTGTACAAATTATAAATAGCCTTTCGCTCCCTGTATTTTACCCCTGCCACCTTTAGAATTTGAAAAAGAGTATTCCAGTCAACATTGTCAAAAGCTTTCTCTAAGTCTACAAATGCTAGAAACGTAGGTTTGCCTTTTCTTAATCTTTCTTCTAAGATAAGTCGTAAGGTCAGTATTGCCTCACGTGTTGCAACATTTCGACGGAATCCAAACTGATCCTCCCCGAGGTCTGCATCTACCAGTTTTTCCATTCGTCTGTAAAGAATTCGCGTTAGTATTTTGCAGCCGTGGCTTATTAAACTGATAGTTCGGTAATTTTCACATCTGTCAGCACCTGCTTTCTTTGGGATTGGAATTATTATATTCTTCTTGAAGTCTGAGGGTATTTCGCCTGTCTCATACATCTTGCTCACCAGCTGGTAGAGTTTTGTCATGACTGGCTCTCCCAAGGCCGTCAGTAGTTCTAATGGAATGTTGTCTACTCCGGGGGCCTTGTTTCGACTCAGGTCTTTCAGTGCTCTGTCAAACTTTTCACGCAGTATCGTATCTCCCATTTCGTCTTCATCTACATCCTCTTCTATTTCCATAATATTGTCCTCAAGTACATCGCCCTTGTATAACCCTTCTATATACTCCTTCCACCTTTCTGCCTTCCCTTCTTTGCTTAGAACTGGGCTGCCATCTGAGCTCTTGATATTCATACACATGGTTCTCTTATCTCCAAAGGTCTCTTTAATTTTCCTGTAGGCAGTATCTATCTTACCCCTAGTGAGATAAGCTTCTACATCCTTACATTTGTCCTCTAGCCATCCCTGTTTAGCCATTTTGCACTTCCTGTCGATCTCATTTTTGAGACGTTTGTATTCCTTTTTTCCTGCTTCATTTACTGCATTTTTATATTTTCTCCTTTCATCAATTAAATTCAATGTTTCTTCTGTTACCCAAGGATTTCTAGCAGCCCTCGTCTTTGTACCTACTTTATCCTCTGCTGCCTTCACTACTACATCCCTCAGAGCTACCCATTCTTCTTCTACTGTATTTTTTTCCCCTATTCCTGTCAATTGTTCCCTTATGTTCTCCCTGAAACTCTGTACAACCTCTGGTTCTTTCAGTTTATCCAGGTCCCATCTCCTTAATTTCCCACATTTTTGCAGTTTCTTCAGTTTTAATCTACAGGTCATAACCAATAGATTGTGGTCAGAGTCCACATCTGCCCCTGGAAATGTCTTACAACTTAAAACCTGGTTCCTAAATCTCTGTCTTACCATTATATAATCTATCTGATACCTTTTAGTATCTCCAGGGTTCTTCCACATATACAACCTTCTTTCATGATTCTTAAACCAAGTGTTAGCTATGATTAAGTTGTGCTCTGTGCAAAATTCTACTAGGCGGCTTCCTCTTTCATTTCTTAGCCCCAATCCATATTCACCTACTATGTTTCCTTCTCTCCCTTTTCCTACACTCGAATTCCAGTCACCCATTACTATTAAATTTTCGTCTCCCTTCTCTATCTGAATAATTTCTTTTATTTCATCGTACATTTCTTCAATTTCTTCATAATCTGCAGAGCTAGTTGGCATATAAACTTGTGCTACTGTAGTAGGTGTGGGCTTCGTATCTATCTTGGCCACAATGATGCGTTCACTATGCTGTTTGTAGTAGCTTATCCGCATTCCTATTTTCCTATTCATTATTAAACCTACTCCTGCATTACCCCTATTTGATTTTGTGTTTATTACCCTGTAGTCACCTGACCAGAAGTCTTGTTCCTCCTGCCACCGAACTTCACTAATTCCCACTATATCTAACTTTAACCTATCCATCTCCCTTTTTAAATTTTCTAACCTACCTGCCCGATTAAGGGATCTGACATTCCACGCTCCGATCCGTAGAACGCCAGTTTTCTTTCTCCTGATAACGACATCCTCCTGAGTAGTCCCCGCCCGGAGATCCGAATGGGGGACTATTTTACCTCCGGAATATTTTACCCAAGAGGATGCCATCATCATTTAATCATACAGTAAAGCTGCATGTCCTCGGGAAAAATTACGGCTGTAGTTTCCCCTTGCTTTCAGCCGTTCGCAGTACCAGCACAGCAAGGCCGTTTTGGTTAATGTTGCAAGGCCAGATCAGTCAATCATCCAGACTGTTGCCCCTGCAACTACTGAAAAGGCTGCTGCCCCTCTTCAGGAACCACACGTTTGTCTGGCCTCTCAACAGATACCCCTCCGTTGTGGTTGCACCTACGGTACGGCCATCTGTATCGCTGAGGCACGCAAGCCTCCCCACCAACGGCAAGGTCCATGGTTCATGGGGGGAGGAGCAAAACACTTATCAGAACCAAATTACATTAACATAGCATAATAGGACCAATACTTTTCCTGATGTACATCAATGACTGACTTTCCCAGTAGTGTTACTCATGGTGAAAAACTTCTCTTCACTGATGACAGGAGTATTATAGTCACTGAGAAAACAAGATAACTCCTTGCAGAGAAAGCAAATGAAACTCTCAAGGAAGTTTATGATTGGTCAATAAGCAATAAAGTGACATAGAACATAAAGAAAACTAATGCCATGAATTTCAGTTTGAAGAGGAAAAATGACAATGTTAAATTAAATGTAGATGGGACCTTTATAGACTGTGTAACAAATGTAAAATTTCTAGGAATGAATATTGATTCTCAGCTGAAGTGGTGCGAACACACAAAGCTACTTGCAAACAGATTGTCATAAGCATGTTATTCCCTTAGAATCGTATCATCAGTGTGTAAGATGCAGTGTCTTTTAGCTACATACTATTCATACTTAGACTCAGTTCTTAGCTATGGAATTCTTTTTTGGGGAATAAATGCACAAAATATGAACACAATTTTCAAACTTCAGAAAAAAGCCATAAGAATAATAACTAAAAATAGTAGTCAAGCTCACTGTAAAGACCTGTTCAAAACACTGCAGATTTTAACTGCCCCATGTGAATACATTTACCACTCAGTTGTACACATCAAAACTAACACTGGTAATTACAGCCGAAACAGCTCTGTCCATGACCATGGAACAAGAGCTAGACTCAGCTTACATTCACCAAGAAAAAATAAACATAAAACTCAAAACAGCATTTTCTACATAGGAATAAAACTGTACAATAAATGACCAAAAGAGTTCAAGGAAATTACAAAAATACACTTACTTAAAAAGGCAGCTAAATAGTACCTGTTATTCAATACATTTTATATATTGAAGAAGTACTTAGATAAAACAGAGTAGGGGCTTGGTAAAAAAAAAAGTTATACAAATATATAACAATAATGATTGTAAAACATCCAACATTCCACATAACACATTCATACTATGTTTTTCCTTCTTTTTGCCTTTTCTAGAAATACTTACCCCCAAGCTAACCATAGCACAATACTAACACTTGTTTCTCTTTCTGAGCTCAGCATCTCACTCATTATAGAGGGATGCTGACTCAGTTTTTCAGGATACTGAATGGTAAGTTGTGGTATAGAAAAAGGCCCAACGACCACCAGTGTGTGTGTGTGTGTGTGTGTGTGTGTGTGTGTGTGTGTTTGTGTGAGTAGTGAGCGAAGTATTATGAAACAATGTGTGTGTAGTATGTGCAGTGACAGATATTAGCCAACAGTGTGGCATTACATTATTTAATAAGTTATTTGCAAAAAAGTATTGTGTACCTGGAGTAAATCTAATGATTGTCCCTAACTAGAAGTCTGTAAATGTGTGTATACAAATTAGCTTATTTTAAAGTGATCTAAACTTGTAAATACTTTGACATCTCCTACATCCTTGTAAAAAGAGATCTATGGATAAATAAATCTACTACTACTACTATTCTAATGGTGATGTGGGGACGATGTCAGTCAACCCAAATTCTGGATCATCAGAGTTTTTGAATTTCTCTTCAAGGTTCCAGGTGCCACTGCGATCAGTGCTTGAAACCATGTGAACATATACTCAGCCATGTCACCGAAAAGTGGATCTCTTTTAAGACATGCCCCACTGCCAGTGGCATGAGGCTGGTTGAGACTGAGCTTACATGGGATTTCCCATCTTATTTCCTTATTAGTGGTTGTACAGTGACAATTATTTATGACATGCAGTCAAACACCTGCTCAGGTTGTGTCAAGGAGGATCTCATAGACTTGGAGTGTATCTAAAGGATGATAATTCTAGTACCAAGGGGCAAAGCTGTACCTACACCCTTGACAGAATCCATGCCTCCTATGTACACTGCCACCTTCCAGAAGGATTCCTCTTCCACATACCCAGTACCAAATGAGAGATGGTCTCATGTCACAGTCAACACATGTGGGTGGCATTGTGTTGTAGACATAAGCTACAATAGAAGTCTGATGTCACAGGAATGGAGAAAAATATGGAAATCACCAGGCAGATGGAACCAAGAGCCACTTTTATTCCCAACTTTCATGAAAATGTGGCTTCCAAACAGCATTCAGATTTTGATGTGGGTGCATGACTGCACAAACAGAGGTCACCAAAATGGTGAAAGAAAAGATGTTGCACACCCTCAGATGACTGCTTTCTTCATGAATGAACACACAGCCAATGACAATGCCACAGTAGAGAGTGCCGGGGTCTCGAACGAAGACTGACATTACACCAGCAAATGTGATGGCCTCCTCTACACTGGTGAGACATTTAAGACAGATCCAAAGGAAGTTTCATTACTCAGGATAGTAGCGGAAGACATGGTCATAACAGCTGAGGCTGAGGAGGTCTAGCCACAGTATTCATCTTGGTAGAACTGGGCAGATGACATTGAGTAAATCCAGCCACCTGCAACTGTGGGTCTCATGGTTGAGGTGCCACTGCCAAATGTCCCAGCCGCCCAGCCGCCTTGATGACAGCTTTCACTCTCGCAGGCATACATTCAATCACATGCTGGAAGGTTTCTTGGGGAATGGCAGCCCATTCTTCTGGAAGTGCTCCACTGAGGCAAGGTATTGATGTTGGTTGGTGTGGCCTGCGTTCCAAACCATCTCAAAGGTGTTCTATATGATTTAGGTAGGCACTCTGTGCAGGCCAGTCCATTACAGGGATGTTATTGTCATGTAACCACTCTGCCACAGGCTGTGCATTATGAACAGGTGTTCGATCATGTTGAAAGATGCAGTCGCCATCCCCGAATTGCTCTTCAACAGTGGGAAGTAAGAAGGTGCTTAAAACATCAGTATAGACCTGTGCTGTAATAAATCCATGCAAAATAACAAGGAGTGCAAGCCCCCTCCATGAAAAACATGACCACACCATAACACCACTGCCTCCAAATTTCATTGTTGGCACTACACACACTGGCAGATTACATACACTGGGCATTCGCCATACCCATACCCTGCCAGCGGCTCACCAAATTGTGTACCATGATTCGTCACTCAACACAACATTTTTCTACTGCTCAGGCATTCAATGTTTACGCTCCTTACACCAAGTGAGGCATCATTTGGCGTTTACTGGGGTGGTGTGTGGCTTATGAGCTGCTGTTAAACCACAAAATCCAAGTTTTATCACCTTCTGCCTAACTTTCATAGTATTTGCAGTGAATCCTAATGCAGTTTGGAGTTCCTGTGTGATGGTCTGGATAGATGTCTGCCTGTTACACATTACGACCCTCTGCAACTGGTGGCAGTCTCTGTCATTTAACAGACAAGGTCGGCCTGTACGATTTTGTGCTGTATGTCTTCCTTCAGATTTCCACTTCACTATCACATCGGAAACAGTGTACCTAGGGATGTTTAGGATTGTGGAAATCTTGCATACAGACGTCTGACACAAGAGACACCCAATCACCTGACCACGTTAGAAGTCCGTGAGTTCCACGGAGTGCCCCATTCTGCTGTCTCACAATGTCTAATGACTACTGAGGTCGCTGCTATGGACTACCTGGCAGTAGGTGGCAGCACAATGCACCTAATATGAAAAACATATGTTATTGTGGGTGTCCAGGTAATTTTGATCACATAGTGTATCTGCTTGATAACAGCAGAGACAGCAGGTTGGTTGGTTGGTTGGTTGGTTTGTCGATTCAGGGGGAGAGGACCAAACAACAAGTTCAAAAGTGGCTCTGAGCCATTTCACTTCTGACGTCATCAGACCCCTAGAACTTAGAACCACTTAAACTTAACTAACCGAAGGATGTCACACACATCCATGCCTGAGGCAGGATTTGAACCTGTGACCGTAGCAGTCGCTCGGGTCCAGACTGTAGTGCCTAGGACCGCTTGGCCACTCTGGCCAGCCAAACATCGAGGTCATTTGTCCCATTGGATTAGTGAAGGATGGGGAAGGACATCAGCTGTTCCCTTTCACAGGAACTATCCCAGCCTTTACCTGAAGTGATTTATGGAAATAATGGAAAAGCTAAATTAGGATGGCCAGACTTGGTTTGAACCATCTTCCCGAATGTGAGTCCAGTGTGGTAATTACTGCACCATCTCACTCAGTAGGCAGCAGGTGTGGCGAAGCTGTGGCCTATGGAAAATGAATGTGGTCCACTTCAGAGCTCCAGAGTGTCACCAAGTTATTAAAGAAATCTGGCAACCTTGAGGAAGCATCGACAAATATACCCTACTACATTATGTTGGTTGTTGGAATGTACCAAACCAGCAATATGGTGTGCACTAATTGCATTGCGGTATGAATATTGACAATGGAACTAGCAGACTTTAAACTTCTATTTCACAATTTATGGGAATTTAACAATGAGGGCCCCTCTCCTTAATGACAGGTTGTGGTACAATGAGCCAAGGCAAAAATTGTGGCTATTGTGTGTTCTCATCTGGGAGGAGCAATGGTCTGCACAAGGACACTAGATTGACTCACAGGTGAATACCCATGGCTGCACCTTATCATTCATGAACATAAGTGGTGCTGAAGAAGTCTAATACATACCACTGACATAGAGGATGGCATACATCTGAATACATAAAATTACATAGCAGACATCTTAATTGTGTTCTATATCTGACTATACACTGAAAAAAATATGAGAGGATGGCCCCACAAGACATTACTGACATGCTTTTTAGAATGCTCAGTCAAGAGGGGATAGCCACAATACTGGAGGAAATTAATGAGCACAAAGTGTTTGAAGCTATAGATAAGAGGGCATTGAATGGTTGCTGGGGCTGGATGAAATACTATTAGATTTTTATAAGATGTTTCAACACTTGATGGCTTCCTGTTGGACTGAAATCTACCACAAACTAATATTTCTTAACGTGTCTCTTCCACCTGCCCTCATAGAGGGGCTGATGATCCCAATACCTGAACCGTCAGGTGGCACATGACTCAGAGACTATCTCCCATTGACACTACCTGTGATTTTAAGATTTTTATCAGATTGTTGGTAGATTGACCTACAAGATTACTGCATCGTATGATGTCACTTGACCAGAGACCCCTCAGCAGCGATAGCAACATCCAGACAGGACTCATTGAATACTTCAATTCAAGTGAAGGAAGGGAGGGAGGGAGGGATGGACGGGAAGGAAGTCTGGGTTTAATGTCCCATCAACTTGAGGTCATTAGAGATGGAGCACAAGCCCAGACAGTGTCAAGGTTGTCCTCTTGAATGCGAGTCCATAGTGCTAACCACTGCATCAACTCACTTGGTCATGTGATTTGATCACAATGGTGAAAGCATGTCAACTACACAGATCTCTGATATCCACAGAATTCAATCAAGCTTTTGACAGGATCAGTCATACCTCCATTATGGAAATGTTGACATAAATGAAGTTCCTGCAGGCCTGTATAACCATGGTGATGCATTACCACATGGAGCCACCTCTAATGTGCTTGTTAATGGCTGGTGGGCCGGGCACCTTACTATTATGAGATTGGTATGACAAGGGTGATCCTTACCCATGATGATATATGCACTGGCTCTCAAACCATTTCTCAGAAGTATTTGCCATCTCTTGACAAAACTTAACGATATGGGGACCCACTTCTCAGTGCAAGGAGTATACGTAGTATTACTGGTGACATGGACTGGCAATGAAAAATTTTCTGCCTTGGATTGGATCAATAGATGAGTTGCTGCTACAGATACGGGTATGGATGTTGACAGATTGGTCACCCTGATAATTGGTGCTGGATAACCTGTTACTGCGACGCGGCCTTCCAAATACTGGACAATAAAGTGTCTGGAGATCATGTTGACAAATGATGTAAGACACGTGGTGGTGATCAGCTTTAATATGTTTCTACTAGCTGTTTAGAATTTTGTCAGAGCGAAAGCTTGTGTGCCTTAGACAATATACAGTGGGTCACCTACATGAGTACAAATTTTGAATCACATACCCACCTATGCACAGATTCTTCTGGTGCTGCAGACATCACTCAATACATGCTGGTAGCCTTTGAGTACTTTGTCAGTACTGGATTACTTTTCAAGATTGAATACAGTGCCCTAACCACATCCACTGGAAAAGGAGGGCTTAAACATCTACACATTTATGATCACATGGTGGCACTTTATATAAGTCCAATGTTGAAGACATGGATGGGATACACAACAGCCAAGTCTGTCAGAACTCTTGACAGACAAACTGGCACCAGCTTCCCTACTTGTGCCCATGATAGTGAAAAGCATTTCTTAACTGTTTCATCATATCAGAGAGTTTTCCTTGAATATAGCTATGTTATGGCAGATCTGTTGGGCAATAGACCAATGACAGCACATGACATTTGCTGTACACTCACAACCAGGCATCTTGCCAACCCTGTGGAAACATTGCACTTGTTGATCCACTCACCAGTTACACGGTGGACAAATCACCATATAGCCCTTGACACGAAAACATGAACAATGTTGTACCTTGTAATATTACAGGACATATTGGGACATATTGAAGTATTCGATACTGTAGACTTTTAGGGGATGTCGATACAGATATGCAAAATGTAAAGGGAAACTTTTGTGATGTTTAAATATTGTACTGTGTCAATATTAGGACATTTTGCACAGAAAGAACAAAAATAGAAATAATGTAAATATATATTAGTGTTAGTAACCTATTTTCATTCAATTTTGTAGTTATATTTCATTTTGTAAAAGAAAGACTCACTGTTTGCTGTAACTCTGATTAATTGTATAAATTATCCGTTTTGAGCTAAATTATTTCGTATAATATGGACAAGATACTTTTAAAAACTCACCAGCTAAAGAGAAAGTCTGTAAATGAACGTTTAATGCACACTTCTGGAATTTTCTATGGAGAAATTCTATATTATGATCGCAAAAATACGAAAACTTGTGAAAACTGTTTCATAACCTAATTTCGAAAGACGATTTGTATCAAGAAATATTGCTAAAAAGATTTATTTACGTTTTGAAACACGATTTAAATCATTTTACATATAAATAGTTGTTCTAAATCACTCAAGAAATATCCAGAATCAAATGTCAAGATATTTCTGGAAACATCGGTACAAATCTGGTGAAGGTTATCCAGAAGCTGGTAGAAAAATGTTATAAAATCTATTTGGAAATTATGCCTGTAAGAATTTATATGTACTGATTCTTTTACTTACTTTAATCTGTACTAAAATTCTGTAATCTCTAATTTAGTTTTAAGTCGTGAATTGCTATCGTATTGTGAACAAAGCATTGTCAAAGACTCTCATTGTTTGGAAGGATATTAGTACACCTACGAGTTGTCAGTTGCCAGTTCGGATATGCAGTGCGGTTAGCTCGGAGAGTCAGTTGTTGAGTCTGTGAAGTCTGTCAGTGCTGTTTGCAAATAAACGTCTGTAATGAAGAATTACTTGTTGTCGTCAATATGAACTCAAGACCTTTTGCACGAAGCAGACACCTCCTAATGCAATGTTCTAATTTGGTGTTGAGGAGCTGTAATGTTATAATATGGTGGAGGAGCTGGGATGTCATAATTTGGTGGAGGAGCTGGGATGTTGTAATTTGGTGGAGGAAGCAGAGGATATAACGACCACCCAGTGATTCTTCAAAGTAAAATACGTCTCTTCTGGGATCACAAGAAGAAAATACGTCTGTTTTGGGACCACAAGAAGAGGATATACGACAGACCAGTCATTCTTCAGAAGTAAATACGTCGATTCTGGGGTCACAAGAAGAGGAGTGAATCAACCGAGCGAAACCATCCTGGAATTGAAGAAATTTCGCAAAACACGGACACCAACGACCGCCGACGGACACTGAGATAAGTACCTGCTTCCTAAAATAATGGAAAAAGACGCAGATTTCAGTATTGACAGCGGTGTAGCGAGTACACCTATTAGGGAAAGTGCTTCTGACAGTGTAGGAATGTTGGAAATGTTAAAACAAATGTTTTCAGAGTTAAATTCGAAGTTGGATAACAGAAACTCGAAGATGGCCGATTCTCGTGCCGAATTACGTCAACAAATTGAACAGACACAACAACAGTTGGACAGGTCGATTTCGAAGGCTGTGTGTGATTTAAAATCAGAAATAAATTCAAATACAGAACAGATTGCTCACACTAATCAGGTTCTCGAAGAATGGCGAATTATTTTTGAGTCAAACCAAAAAGAACTTAGTTGTCGTGTGGACACGGTTGAGAGCAAAATTTCTGTCCTTGAAACTGATTTAAGTAACGAAATTTCAAATAACCAGTCAAAACTTAAAAAAGTGGTTGATTTTGTAAATGAGGAAAATTCTCAATTGAGAAATGAATTTGACCAGACAAAACGATTTTTTGAAAGCGAAATTGAATCTTTCAAATCTGATTCTGACAAAAAGGTGACAGAAAATTGTAGTAGAGTAGGTAATGTCGAAAAAACTGTAGACAGAAAATTTGTAGAAATACAAGAAACTATGTTGCAAAAACGTTTTAGTAATAGTTGTAATGTGGTATGGGGAAATTTTCCCATTAAAACTTATCCCGGTGACAAGAATATACACCCAAAAGACTTCATGCAATTCTGCAAGGAGCAGTTCACGTCCATAATGACAGATAGTGTTAAGATAAAATTTGTAAAGAAATTACTTGATGGTGAGGCGCTTTCGTGGGCCAATCAGAATTGTTCCGCGGAAATGTCCTTTGAAGATTTCGAAAAATTTTTTCTAACCAAATTTTGGTCTGAAACTGAGCAAGCTCGAATCAAAAGTGAATTCTTGAATGGTCCTAGTTACAGAGAATCTGATGGGTCAATGAAAGCCTATTGTGAGAAACAGTTGCAAAAATTAGTGCATCTGGATAAGCCATTGGATGAGCTAACTCAAATTGATGCACTAAAACGGAGACTTCCGAAAAGAGTACTATGGGTTTTAGTATATGGTCCAAATGAGTCCATACAACAATTCTTGAAATATGTGGACAAACTTGATAGAGCCTTTGAACAAAACAACAGATTTAACGACTTTGTAGGTTCATCACACAGAGGGTGGGAACCGAACCGTGGAAATAATAACAATAATAGGGAACGAAGAAACTTTAACAACAACAGGGATAATTATAATAGCAATGACAGAAGAAATTTTGGTAGGAATGATCAGCACTTTAATTCAAACAGAGAATGGGAAAATCGAAACAGGTCCTGGGGTAATGACATGAGAGAAGGTAACCCGAGGCAGGGAAACGACAGACATAGGCCTTTAAATGACTAAATGCTCCACTGGGAGTCTGTCAGTTTGGGGCAAGGAATTTTCAAAATCAGGCTAATTTCACCCGGAACAGACAGCACTATAATCAGAGACCTAACCAGTATAGACAGTATGCTTATGATCGATCTGTAGATAGAGGTAATGAAAAAATTAAATTTGACAGGAAATTTTGGAATGTCATCAGAGAAAATACTAGAAACAACTGTAATAGGAAACAGGCTACCTTTGATGAAGTAGGCTTAGAAGATGATATAATTGCAAATCTATATAATCAGGAAGAAGCACCTAATGCTGTAATGAAAGGTAAGGATAACTTTGATAATTTTGGATTGTACAAACTTATGTGTGGTGATGTTTTAGATGTAAGTTGTCATAATGATGTTCGTACTGAAGTTTCTGGAAAGTCTGATATTCATGTGGATGTGGTTGGTGAAGATGGTGTTGTGAGTAATGTTGGTGATACTAGTAGTGTTTGTAATGTAAGCTCAGGCAATGATGATGATAATGTTGATGTTAAGGCTAATGGTGATTATGTACTAGAAGATTTTGATGGTGAATTGGATGGAATAGTTTATGTTGAAGTTAAGGAGGATGTTATAAGCAATAGTGTTGAGAATAGTTGTGCCAGGAACTCTAACTACATTCCACATGAGAATCAGATTGTGCCAGTTCAGCTTAGTAATACATCAGGAGACAGGGGGGTTGATTGTGCTGATGCATCTCAGATTATTTTGAAATCTGTTTGGGGCAAATTTAAAGATTACAGTGATGACAATGATGTTAAGATCAAATTAAAAGAAATTTGTGAAGCAGTTTCTGCTTTTAAGCCTAATGAAATCATCAAACAGGGTACTAGTCAGGATGTGTGTGAGGTAAATAGTAATCCAGACATTCCAGTAAATTCCAGTAGACCTAGAAGTTTGAAGAAAGTATTGCCCAATAAAGAAAACCTAAATATGGAACAGAGGTATGATGAGATAGCAGAAGATCTTTTGTATGAAGAACAGGAAGAAAGGGAAAACACCACTATTGGTAGTCCATACATAAAAATTAAAGCTGCAGGTTGGGAAGGGTATTGTTTGATTGACACAGGGAGTCCAATCAGTGCCATTTCAAGCAAATTAAGAGATATAATTAAGCATGATCCTGACTTTGTTGAATTACCAGTTGTTGGAATAAAAATTAGAGGCATTACCGGCAAACTGAGCAAAATTGTTAATAGACAGGTGTTGTTGTCCTTCAGTATAAATGATGTACAGTTTACTCAAGGATGTCTTGTAATAAGTGACCTAAATGAGAATGTACTGTTAGGTATGGACTGGATATTAAAAGCTAATGCAGCATTTGATTGGGAAAAGAGTTTGTTTACCTTTATTGATCCTAAGACGAGAGTATGTTCCAGTACTGACATGTCGGTTCAAAACTGTGCTGATAAGGGAATTGAAATTAGGGACGTTACATTTTCTAAAGACAGTGGTTATTGTGTAGAGGAAATTACTGTGGTTTATGATTATGGAGGATATGGGGATATAGTTCAAGAAAAATTACAGGAATCAGTTAATGTGAACCAAGAACAGAAGGTGGAGTTAGAAAGATTATTGTGGAATTACTGTGATGTTTTTGATGATAGACCTGGCAGAGTAAAGAATTATCAATGTAAACTCAGATTAAAACCACATGAGCAATTCTTTATAAAACCTTATAGTGTACCCATTGCAAAGAGAAAAGATGTCGAAAAGGAACTTCAAAAGATGGAAGAGTGGGGCATCATTGAGAGAAGTAAGAGCCAATACAATAATCTTTTGGTAATGGTTGCAAAACGTGATGGCAGTGTCAGGCTTGTACTAGATTCAAGACACCTAAATAAGTATCTGGAAAGAGAGACCGATCATCCCGAGAATATAGACGAATTACTTCATAAATTTGAAAGAATGAAATACATGACCAGTTTAGATCTCACATCAGGATTTCACCAAATAGAATTAGAAAATGATTCCAGAAAGTATACTGCCTTTTTGTATGGGGGAAGATGTTTCCAGTATTGTGTGGTACCATTTGGGCTGAATGTCTCAGTATCCGAATTCATTAGAGCACTTGACTTTGTTTTGGGAAAAGTTCTTTTATCAAAATTAACTGTGTATGTAGATGACATTTTGATCACTGGAGAAACTTGGGAAGAACATGTTAATACTTTGAGGGAGGTTTGCAATAGATTAAGGAAAGGGGGAATGTCACTTAAATTATCTAAATGTAAGTTTGGTATGAAAAATTTTAAGTTTCTGGGGCACAGTATTTCTGAGGAAGTTATTTTGCCAGATCCTGAAAAACTCGAGGCAATTGCAAAATTCCCAGTTCCAAAAAAAAAAAAAGAAACAACTAAAGTAATTTTTCGGGATGTGCGGTTACTACAGAAAGTTCATTAGTACCCAAGCTCTAAATGCTCCAAGTCTTCACAGATTGCTGAAGAAAAACGCAATGTGGGTTTGGGATCAGGAATGTGAAGCTGCTTTTGAAGAAATAAAAACACAGTTATGTAACAGTCAAATTTTTTACCGTCCTGATTTAAGTTTACCTTTTTGCATTCTGGCAGATAGTAATGATTATGGCCTAGGTGCTCACCTTTTTCAAGAAGTAAATATAAATGGGAAAATAGAACACAGGTCTATTGCTTTTGCTAGTCGAACCTTGAAAAAACATGAGAGGCAATACACTGTTACGAGAAAGAGCTTTTGGCCATTTACTGGGCATGTTCTAAATTCAGAAATTATTTATTGGGAAACCAGGTAGTTGTCCACACAGACCATAACGCATTAATTTATATTCAAGAATGTAGGTTGCATCATGGAAGGATTACCAGGTGGGCATTCTTGTTACAACAATTTAATTACTCAATAAAATATCTTAGAGGACCCGATAATGTAGTTGCTGATGCTTTATCTAGACTACCTGTGGCGGGTGACTTTGAAGATGATAGTGGGGAATGTGAAAAAGAATTCAAAATTATGTATTTAAGAGGGGTGGACAATGAACAAGAAATCAGAGACATTTGTAATGACATCTGACGGAATCAGAACGACGATGAGAACTGTAAACTGGTCAAAAGTTATTTAGGGAAAAAGGGACATGAAAAAGTGGGAGATTATTACAAAATCTACAAGGGGATTCTATTCAAGAGAAACAGTGTAGATAGCGATGTATGGAAATTATGTTGGCCTGAACAGTACATCAATGTACTCATCAAGTACATTCATGAAAGTTTTGGTCATTGTGGGATTCAAAATTGTATCCAGAAAATCCAAGAAAATGTGTACTTTAACAACATAGCCAGGAGGGTTAGAAAAATTTTGACGGGTTGTGACAGCTGCCAAAGAGTAAAAGTATCCAACCAAACTTGTCGACGATTGATGCAAAACATCTTACCAAAAGAACAACACGAGTTAGTCGTTGTCGACTTATATGGACCATTACCGAAGACCAGAGGAGGCTATTGCTACATTTTTGTTATGGTTGATGTTTTTTCAAAATTCATTAAGTTATACCCTACAGCATTCCTCAACAGGGTTTTCGCCTTATGAAATACAGTATAATAGCAAACCACCACATCCAATTAGTGATTTCATTAATTTTCCAGTCTGCAAACCATTAAGTACTCAAGAGAGAGAGGAAATACTGAGAAAGACCATGAAATCTCAAGGTGATAAGAGGAAATGTAGACATGACAAAAGATTGAAGCCTACTCAATTTAAAATTGAAGACTTGGTCCTTGTTAAAACACAAGAGAAGTCTAAAGCCATCAGTGGTGAATTAAAAAAGTTTTTTGACATATACATTGGACCTTTCAAGATTCAGGACAATCCTCATCCGAATGCTTACCGTCTAGTCTACCCAAATTCTGGCAGACTGTTTGGCCTACGAAACGTGACCGAACTGAAATTGTATAAAAAAAACGTAAAAAAGTATTTTAGTTAATAGATGTTTATAGACTTTTATATGTAATCTTACCAGGATATTTTTGTATACTTTGTTATATTGTATTTATCTGATTCCTCAGGGGAGCATACATTGTTTGTGTGCTAAGTGTTTGGCGAGCACTAGGTCCCCTAGCTATGCAATGGTCATATTTCATTTTCGTATTCTGGCATTGCATCTTCCACTTATTCTGTGATCCTGTATAATCAATTTTCTCCATCTGTCAGTCTATCCTCTCTTAGCTTTAAGAAATTATTTAGAGTAAATTTTCTTGAGTAATTAGACTTTAGAGAACTCAAATTTCTGTGTCCTTAAAAACCGGTCCTCCGACTATTAAATGCTTTTGCTAATGTTTAACTGGGTTTGACCACTGTATGCTGTATATTCATAGCGGACTGTGCTATTGCAGCCTGTGATAGCCTGCAGTGTATATGAAAACCATACGGACTGTGAAGATGAGACTGAAATAAAGTGTGTGGCATTGAGGTATACCGACCTACCGACCTTTAAGGAAGAAGATCACTGACCTTGAAGAAAGAAGATCACCGGTCTTCAAGAAAGAAGACACCAAAGATATGTGTAAAACTTTTCTGTTTTGTAATGTAAAGACATCAACCCTTCCGTGTTTCATGTGGAAGTGCTGATGGGGGGGGGGGGGGGGGTTGTGTAATATTACAGGACATATTGGGACATATTGAAGTATTCGATACTGTAGACTTTTAGGGGATGTCGATACAGATATGCAAAATGTAAAGGGAAACTTTGGTGATGTTTAAATATTGTACTGTGTCAATATTAGGACATTTTGCACAGAAAGAACAAAAATAGAATTAATGTAAATATATATTAGTGTTGGTAACCTATTTTCATTCAATTTTGTAATTATATTTCATTTTGTAAAAGAAAGACTCACTGTTTGCTGTAGCTCTGATTAATTGTATAAATTATCCGTTTTGAGCTAAATTATTTCGTGTAATATGGACAAGATACTTTTAAAAACTCACCAGCTAAAGAGAAAGTCTGTAAATGAACGTTTAATGCACACTTCTGGAATTTTCTATGGAGAAATTCTATATTATGATCGCAAAAATACGAAAACTTGTGAAAACTGTTTCATAACGTAACTTCGAGAGACGATTTGTATCAAGAAATATTGCTAAAAAGATTTATTTACGTTTTGAAACACGATTTAAATCATTTTACATATAAATACACTCCTGGAAATTGAAATAAGAACACCGTGAATTCATTGTCCCAGGAAGGGGAAACTTTATTGACACATTCCTGGGGTCAGATACATCACGTGATCACACTGACAGAACCACAGGCACATAGACACAGGCAACAGAGCATGCACAATGTCGGCCCTAGTACAGTGTATATCCACCTTTCGCAGCAATGCAGGCTGCTATTCTCCCATGGAGACGATCGTAGAAATGCTGGATGCAGTCCTGTGGAACGGCTTGCCATGCCATTTCCACCTGGCGCCTCAGTTGGACCAGCGTTCGTGCTGGACGTGCAGACCGCGTGAGACGACGCTTCATCCAGTCCCAAACATGCTCAATGGGGGACAGATCCGGAGATCTTGCTGGCCAGGGTAGTTGACTTACACCTTCTACAGCACGTTGGGTGGCACGGGATACATGCGGACGTGCATTGTCCTGTTGGAACAGCAAGTTCCCTTGCCGGTCTAGGAATGGTAGAAAGATGGGTTCGATGACGGTTTGGATGTACCGTGCACTATTCAGTGTCCCCTCGACGATCACCAGAGGTGTACGGCCAGTGTAGGAGATCGCTACCCACACCATGATGCAAGGGGTTGGCCCTGTGTGCCTCGGTCGTATGCAGTCCTGATTGTGGCGCTCACCAGCACGGCGCTAAACACGCATACGACCATCATTGGCACCAAGGCAGAAGCGACTCTCATCGCTGAAGGCGACACGTCTCCATTCATCCCTCCATTCACGCCTGTCGCGACACCATTGGAGGCGGGCTGCACGATGTTGGGGCGTGAGCGGAAGACAGCCTAACGGTTTGCGGGACCGTAGCCCAGCTTCATGGAGACGGTTGCGAATGGTCCTCGCCGATACCCCAGGAGCAACAGTGTCCCTAATTTGCTGGGAAGTGGCGATGCGGTCCCCTACGGCATTGCGTAGGATCCTACGGTCTTGGCGTGCATCCGTGCGTCGCTGCGGTCCGGTCCCAGGTCGACGGGCACGTGCACCTTCCGCCGACCACTGGCGACAACATCGATGTACTGTGGAGACCTCACGCCCCACCCGGCCTCCCGCATGCCCACTATATGCCCTCGCTCAAAGTCCGTCAACTGCACATACGGTTAACGTCCAGGCTGTCGCGGCATGCTACCAGTGTTAAAGACTGCGATGGAGCTCCGTATGCCACGGCAAACTGGCTAACACTGACGGCGGCGGTGCACAAATGCTGCGCAGCTAGCGCCATTCGACGGCCAACACCGCGGTTCCTGGTGTGTCCGCTGTGCCGTGCGTGTGATCATTGCTTGTACAGCCCTCTCGCAGTGTCCGGAGCAAGTATGGTGGGTCTGACACACCGGTGTCAATGTGTTCTTTTTTCCATTTCCAGGAGTGTAGTTGTTCTAAATCACTCAAGAAATATCCAGAATCAAATGTCAAGATATTTCTGGAAACATCGGTACAAATCTGGTGAAGGTTATCCAGAAGCTGGTAGAAAAATGTTATAAAATCTATTTGGAAATTATGCTTGTAAGAATTTATATGTACTGATCCTTTTACTTACTTTAATCTGTACTAAAATTCTGTAATGTCTAATTTAGTTTTAAGTCGTGAATTGCTATTGTATTGTGAACAAAGCATTGTCAAAGACTCTCATTGTTTGGAAGGATATTAGTACACCTACGAGTTGTCAGTTGCCAGTTCGGATATGCAGTGCGGTTAGCTCGGAGAGTCAGTTGTTGAGTCTGTGAAGTCTGTCAGTGCTGTTTGTAAATAAACGTCTGTAATGAAGAATTACTTGTTGTCGTCAATATGAACTCAAGACCTTTTGCACGAAGCAGACACCTCCTAATGCAACGTTTTAATTTGGTGTTGAGGTGCTGAAATGTTATAACCTGATAGTTAATGATAAACAAGTCACCATATCTCACATCCACACCATAAATATGATCAACTTCTCATTATACCAGTTAAGTCGCAGTCTAATTTGTAGTCCACCCACAGAAGTGTGGCATCTAGTGACGTAGATGACTACCTTTCTTCTCCACATAGGACAACAAGCCTTGGATACTATGATTGTTCTTTTTTCGGAACAGATCCTACTAATCATGCATCAAGATGAATGTAGTGACATGACTATGAGTTCAAGCAGTGCATTATCTGCTTTTTGATGGCCTGAAGAAAGTGGATTTCTGGAACCTCCTGTATGGATGTCAAATGGCAGTTGTGTGCAACCTGAAATACCAACAAAATTTTTCTTATTTTCTGGGGAGGTCCTCCACACAGCTGGAACATCGTGGGTGAGAGAAGCTGATGTTGACCATGATGAAGAGGCATATGGTGACCATGATGAAACTGTTATCTCCTCCAATCCACTTCTACAGGATGATATGGCCTGAGGTAGAAGCTCTGGAGAGGACTGCTCTTATACTCACCCATCAGTGGAGATTTTCTTTTCTTCTCTGTTTTCTTTAGGTATTTGAGAGCACATACAATTTGCTTAGTGAAGAGTGCCTGGTGTACGATTTTTAAAAAATGGCAGATTTTGCTTAATCTGAATTGTTTTCTTTTCAAAAGTGTTATGATTCCTCTTCTACTTTTGAGTTGAAGAAGATAATAAAAAAAGAAAACAGAGCTGTGTAACAGTGTTTGTGGTGTTAAAAAGTTAAAAATAAAAAAAATGGTTATCAGGAGATCTGGGATCGAATCCTGGTCTGGTACAAACTTTAAACTTGCCCCAGTGATGTAACCCTATGCCAATGGCTGCTACTGTCTTTAATTCATTTGTGTCTTGATCGAGCCTGCCACTGAGGCTGAGTGGTTCTAGGCACTTCAGTCTGGAGCCATGTGACCGCTATGGTCGCAGGTTCGAATCATGCCTCGGGCATGGATGTGTGTGATGTCCTTAGTTTAGTTAGGTTTAAGTAGTTCTAAGTTATAGGGGACTAATGACCTCAGATGTTTAGGTCCATAGTGCTCAGAGTCATTTTTGTCTTGATTGACTGTGGCTGCACGATCTAACTGGTTTTTGTTCTTTCTGATGCCTCTGAAAACAGAGCCATCACTCACATACATATATTCTTTTAAAGTTGAGCCACAATTCCTCTACATGCATCTGTCCTGAGCTAAATGTTTCAATTTCCTTGTAGAGACATGACGCTACAGCCTCTTCATCTAGTTTGCTGAAAATATGGATCTTTTTACTTGTTTTAGTTGGCCTTTGTACTTTGGTAATCACAGTTGCTACAGTTGCTTCATGATCATTGATACAAGTAGCAATGTGGTCTTTGTTAATGTGTCAGATGTGGTTGTTGCCATTAGTTCTAATTTACAGGGCACCCAAAATTAGTGTCCCTGTTTCAAAACACTGTAGAAAGAGAATCACTGTACAGAATGATGTCAAATCTGTGAAGCATATTTTTGAGAATGGGGTAAAAGTCATGAAACAAACAAAATTTGAGGAAAATTTGACCAATAGATGGCACTGTAAGCTGTAAGTGTCAGGATATGCACATCATATCTGTTTCTTATTTTGCGTCTGAGACGCCTGACATGATTTTCTCCATGAAGGATTGTGTGCTGCTGGTATACCTCTTTTGCAAGAATGAACAGGGAGCGTGCGACAGTAGCCTGCAGATCTTCCAGACACTCAGAGGTATGAAAAAAGGCTTTGATCTGATGTCTGCTGAGGGTCTGCAGAAAATGATTACAAAATTCGAAAAGACAGGTTCATTTGAAATGCTGTGTGGCAGAAGTTGGAAAGCAGTTTTCTGATGGCTGTCAAAGATGTGGGCACAGGATTGTAAATGTAGTGAAACAGTGGTGTGCAAACATGTAGTGAACAGGGAACTGAACAAACGGTGGACATGCCAGCAAGCACAGTGCATAAAATCCTATGAAACATCCTGCATTGCTATCCATACAAAATCACTCATGTACAGCAGCTGCTTACTGCTGACTTACCAGCAAGACAATGTTTACTCTGGAATTTCATATTTGCTTGAAAATCGACAATGAATGTCCATGGAACATTCTGCGGATCAACAAAGCCCACTTCCATCTCTAATAACATGTCAATGTGCAGATTTCTAGAATATGGGCAATGGAAAATCTGCATGCAGATGAACCGGTACCACTTAATTCTGCAAAGGTGACTGTGTGATGCTGGTTAATGGCGTCGTTTATTGTAAAGTTGTATTTTTTCAAGGAAGTGAATTCTGCACATCCAGTTACATGTACCATCTTGGGTAAAAGCTACGAGAGTCTTCTGCAGACCAACATCATTCCAGCACTTCAGCAGTGTGCATGTGTGGGTAGGATCATTTTATGCAAGATGGCGCTTCTCCACACATTGCACAGCCAGTGAAGCGGCTGTTGCAGAGGCATTTCAAAAATGCTATATTATCAGCCATTATTTCCCTGCAGCCTGTACAGCCAGATCATCTGAGTAATACGGGAAGGGTGACGTCACCCCACTCTGCATTGTTGCCATATTTATTCAAGATGGCTGATCCAAGTCGGTGGCCATAGATATGGCATTCTCACAGTGACGTCATGGTGGGACGTTAAAATTTTGTCAAGAAAATAGGTCAATGGGGCTACCTCCTCTAAACTAATCCCCTCCCTCCCCCATCCCCTCCCCCATCTGGAAATTTGTGGAAAAAGAACAGTATGTGCTGGGTTGCTGGATAGGGTGGATTTAAGTCTTTATTTTACCTGCATTTCTCCCTCCCCTCTTCCCATCAGGAAATTGTCAGGAACACGACTCACACTGTGCTGGGCTGCCAGGTAAGTTGGATGTAAGTATGCATTGTTTGTTTAAACAATTTGAATTGTTATAGACTGTAGCTCCTCCCAGTGTATTCACCATGAGGTCTGGAGTCCGAGGTCTAGTTCACAGCAGAGCCACCAAAGAGCACTGTCTTCTCTCTCCCTCTCGTCTCCCATGACATAATCCAAGATCGCACTCTGGAGAAAAAATTACAGGAAAAGGACTCAGTCTGTGACTGGGTGCTGGAATGGGAGGATGGACGTAACTGTTTACTGTGTTCAACAGACAAGATGTCTGTGCTGGAGAAGGAGGAGTATGTTGGCATCTGAGGCTGTGTCAATAGCAATGATATTTGTTGAAGACAAATATGCTTAATGAAATAATGAAGACGGGCTAAGGTACACTTCAAAACTCATGCTGATAAGTGCATTTGCTGTAACCATAGATCATTTGATAAAAGTCGATTGAGTTGGATTGGAAGCTGTTTGAGCAATCCACAAGTCCATACCGTAGTCCTTTAATGGTTGTCCCTAAACCAGAGGATAAATTTCGACTAGTTTTGGACGCAAGACACATAAATAAGATTATAGTTCTCATTCAGAAAATATTGATGATGTTACACAAAAGTTTCATGGCAAGAAATCCTTTTCAACATGTGATCTCAGAAGTTCTTACTGGCAGATATGCCTAAGTCCTGAATCGAGGAAATACACAGCATTTGTTTATTTTAAAGTTCCTCCATTTGGCCTAAATGTTAGCTCTGGTGTGCTCATCCAGACTTTGGGTGCTGTGTTTTGTCAATGATATTCTCACTGCTTCATATTCTTGGGAAGAACACATTAACCTCTTGGCCAGAGTGAACTTAGTAAAGCAGGTGTGACAGTTAACCTGGAAAAATCTTATTTTTCACTTGAATGGATCCGTTTCCTCAGGCATATAACAGACAATTAGGGAATAACGCTGGACTCAGCAGAGGTGAGTCCCATCAAGAATTTTCCCACACCATCAAACTAGAAGCAGTTAAAATCTTTCATATTAATAACAACGTTCCTTAGGCGATTTTTAAACAAAACATGATGAATGCATAGCCGTTACACCAGCTTGTACAAAAAAAAAAGTACCGTGGAGGTGGACAAATGAGTGTAAAGTTGCATTCTAGCTTATCAAAGGCACTCTTGTGGATGCAAAATTGTTACACCACCGAGATATGACTTTGGAGTTCGGTTTGATGACTGATTCATGGAGCATTGGTTTAGGTTGCTGTTTGTTTCAAATCAAGGAAATCAATAATCAGCCAATGTTCTATCCCATAGCTTATGCAAGTCGCATGTTATCATGCTGGAAGCACTCCTACACAACTACAGAACTAGAAGATTTGGCAGTTGTGTGGGTGTTTCAAAATTCCACTATAACTTTTTTGGAGTATGCTCTACCATGTCCTGCAATATTAAAAGTCTCACATTCTTGCAGCATGCTCATATATCACGCTGGACCTTGGCTTTATAACAATATAATTTCAGACGTGTATACATAAGGGGACAACATAAACATAATCAGATCACCATGCTTTATCTAGACTATCTGGAGGTTTGGAGAAAATTAGCACTGTGGAAGATGAGCAGAAGCAACATAGGACTTGCTGATGAAAGATTTGGAGTCTAAGAGATATTATTTATATAGACCAAAGGCAACTTCGAAGATTTTTCAAAGTAATAGATAATGTTTTGTTCTACAGAAGGTCTGATGCTTCAGATAAGTGGTGTGTATGCATACCGGAAGATTACATGGAGAAGCTCATACTGCACACTCACTATGCTTGAGGACACTTTTGGTGTACTTAAATGTGCAAGAAAAATAGGTAGCTACTGCTACTTTCCGAATATCAGGAGAAGAGTTCAGCAGGTTTCAAAGAAATGCAAAATATGTCAGCTGACTAAGCCGTGTAACAAAGGAACGCAAGATGAGATGCACTCAATCATTTCATATAAGCCCTTAGATCTAATATCTGTAGACATCTGTGGGCTAGTTCTGAAGGCAAGAGGAGGTAGTAAATAATAATTGGGTTTTTGGATACGTTTTCTAATTATGTGATTTTGTATCCAATTCGATCAGCCACCAGCAAATCCGTTATCAAGAAATTGTTTTCTGATTTTATTCCATCTGTTGGGAAGCCAAGAATGATTCTAACAGACAATGCAATGATGTTCATATGTTATATTTGGAAACATGTCAAAATGACATGTTACAATCCCAGAGCGAATACCATGGAAATTGTATTTAGAGGGTTAACTCGTTTTATGAGAAACAACTGCTCACTGAAGCAAACAAAGTGGATTGATCTGTTGCAAGACTTCACTACAATTGTAAATGACCTACCACATACAACTACTGGTTGTACTATGGAAGAATTACTCCTAAATACCAAAGAAAGTAATGAGTAGGTGCAAGCATTCCCAAAGATACCCCATAACAGAAACTCATGGGAAGAAAAAATTCATGATACTTACCTCAACATGAAAGAGAAAGCTCTTATGAGAAAGAAGAGACATGATGAGGGATTAAAGAGAAGGCATTCATTATAATGCTGGAGATTTGGTACTGTTTAGATCTCATACAAGATCTTCACTTCTGGAGAATAGGACCAAGAAGTGGCAAAGAATATACCATGGACCATATGTTGTTATAGAACAACAACATCCAGTTGCATCTCTGTTGGCATGTCCAAAGACATTGAAAATAAAGGGCGTGTACCCTCATAAAGATTTAAAAATATTCTGTAAATAATTCCGTGCATTTTTCTTACATTTGTGTCAACATTTTTGTAAAAATATGAATTGTAAATAGTAGTTATTTAAGTATGCAATTTGTTTCCTATCATATATATTGATAATATGCCACCGTTGTGTGCCATGAACTGGTGCTCTAAAATGAGTGAGCTTTAAATCCAGATGTAGGGATATAACTAAGTGATTTACTAATGGTTACTTTCACCATGCCTAATTTTCTTGTCAGTTGTTAGTACTTGTAGGATAATCTGCATATTGTTTTTTTGATTCTGTATGTTATGCCATTTTGTGCAAGTTTCTGATTTTGTGTCTTAGCATTAAGTGAGTTTCATTTCAATAGGGTATGCTATCCCTTTTCCTGTCCTTTTATCCTTTGTTAGTCTAGTGTTCTAGTGTTTTTTGAACCTTCAGATCATTAGGCAATTGCTCAGGTGTTGGAGGAGACATAAATAGGGTTCTTGTAAGAATTTTTGTATCTGACTGGATTGTATTGCTATCTGGTTGCGAGTTGTAATGTTTGAGAATCAGGTGCTAAGCTAAGTTAGAAAATTAGTTGTTAAATTTATTAGCCACTACTGTGGGGTTGATTATTTTATTGTAGTTTTCATGAAGTTCTATATTTTTGAGGGCTAATGACGTAGTACCTGTTTCTCTTTTTATAATACTCCAGGTTGCTTTAGTCTTATTCCTGGAATTTTTTACTTATTTGTCAATTTCCATTGTCTTTGCTTGTGTTATAACTTGTCCAAGTACTTGTTTACATTGTTTAAAGTGGTTGAAAAATACAGGATTTGTGGTTTGCTTTGAGTATTCATATAAGTTCCTTTTATTCTGGAATGATGTTTTTATTCCTGTTGTGATACATTTATTTGGATTGTGTACAGAATTTGTAAGTGACATTTGTTTAGGAAAGGCTATTTCAAAAAAAATATTTGTACATGGCCATAAATTTATCAAACTTGTCATCTATGTTGTTTGAACTGTAAACATCAGTCCAGATTTCTCCTCTGAAGAGGGAACAAAAGTAATCTATGTTTTCATTATTAAACTTCCTGACAATACCTCTAGTTTTCTGGGCTTTTGTGTTCTGTGGAATAGTGATTGTTAGTATTTGGGCACTGTGGTCACTAAAACCAGTATTTACAGTCTGTATGTTGCAGGTATATTTATCTGTATTTACAAACACCTGATCTATGGTTGTTGCAGAAGTAGTGGTTATACGAGCTAGGTTAGTTATAGTTGGTTTTAGGTCAAAGGACTTCAGTAAATCTTTGATTTCATCTTTAAATTTACTGGTTTCGGAGAAATCAACATTGAAATCTCCACATAGGATAATTTTTTTGAGGGTGTTGAAATCCACTAAAGCTCTTCCATATTATTATAAAAATCTTTCTTATCATTTTCTGGTGACCTATATACACAGATGATTACAGAATTTGTAGTTGGTTGTTCCACTATTGAGAGTTCCCTGTCTCTTTCTTTAGTTAAGCTGTAAAATTTTGTTATGTTAGTGAAGTCTATATCTTCTCGAATGTATATGCAGCTACCACCATTCCTGAGTACTTCTTTACAAAATGTGCCAGCTAATTTGAACTGAGGTATGTGTGCTAGTTCTATCATGTCTTTATTTAGCCAGTGCTCAGTAAATCATAAAGCAGAAATATCACTCATATTATTAAGCAAGGTTTGTATTTCATTCAGCTAATTGGAAAGAGACTGAACATTCTGTTGGAACAATGTAAAGTATGAAGCAGGGACTATACTTTGTCTTGCTTGAACACTTACCCCTTTTTTTACATCTAGTATTGTTAGCTGTAAAAAATCCTCCTTGTTTTCGGTGTGGGTGGTTCCCATGATTCTGGGCCCTGCCTTTTGTGTGCTGTGGTGCTTCTAATGGTAATCCAATAACAAAGAAGTAGCTTATTCACCATTGGTTCAGGTTAGTCTATTAGAGGAAACTGAATCTGACAGCTGTAAAAGTACACGATCTTTGTTTACATGTCACTTAACATCATATTTCTATTCATTCATGTTTAGATGTAAATTTATATGGGTTTAACTGTTACTGGTAAGCAAAATTATAAGATAATGTATCATTATTTACCAAATTAGCTTTAGAGTGTATTATTGTTTTCCACTATTGAAGGATTTTATTATCAGAATTTGAACAGGATTGGGAAACTTCTCATATCTCATATGGAGGTTTGGTTTTAAACTTTCCTGAAGTAAAAAGAGTGCTTGAGGTTTATACAAAATTAATTTACTCTATGCAGTTTTTCTTTAAACATTTTCTGATTACAATTCAGTCATAGTACATCTCCAGGAACCGTTTTCTTCACATATGTCGACCATGGAGTGACAGGACAGGGTATTTGGTGCTGTCTTAAAGAATATGAAATCTTTGAATCGAAGTTTAAAAGTTAGTGGAAATGGTTTGTTTGTTTTTGGATAAATAGTAGACAAGGTGACTATAAAAGAGGATGAATGGGTAGCCAATTTTAAGGTGTGCAGTGATGAGCAAGGATAAAACAAAGAACAGGAACCTGCTATGGACAAGGTGGAAAAAGATATAGTTATTAAGACAGAACCAGGTATTGAGAGAGAAATGGGGGAGAAAGTACAAATAGAAAGTATGTTTGCTGTACTATTGGTGGAACTGAAAGATGTAAAAGAAGGATTGAGTAGAAAGATGAAAACTGTTAGGAGGGAGGAAAAAGGAGTTAATAAATTGCAAAAGTATGTGGACAAAGAATTGAGAAATTTAGATATGAAAATTGAACTTAGGTTTAAGGATTTTAAAAGGGAAATAAATGATAGGATAGAGAAGAAGATTTCTGAGGTGAAGTCAGATGTAGGCAAAGATTTTGACAAATTTAAAGATGATGTTGAAAAGCCATTTAAAGAAACAGAATTCAAGTTGGTGGAAAAAGCAAAAGATATTCAGGGATGAGGTAAATGGAAGTGTGGAATGCTCAGATAAAAATAGTGCAACACGAGTTGAAGTGTGTGATAGGAGAAAGACAATAGTGAAGAAGTATTGTGATAAAATGTTGCAGGAACATAGCAAGAAAGCTCAACCAGAAGAAGAAGAAGACAGCTCAGAGATAGGTTGTAGAAAGTGGGAATATGACAATACTCAAAGAGAATTGTTACATGAGGATGAAGATGTGTCAATCCATGCAGGATTAGGAATGAGTAAATATAACCTGATATGACAAGTTTTACCCAAAAGTGACAATTTTCATGATGATGAATTAGAGATAGAAGAGTGTTTAGGAATCAACAAGTAGAGGAAAACTGTTTGGGAACATCTTGTTGGGAAATGGTAGTAGGATTATGTAGGAATATTTCTGGTTCAAAGCATACAATTTATACAGGAATAACAAAGAATTTTAGGTATTTGTTTCTGTGTAATAGAATTAATGATTGAAGGTATGAAGGAGTCAGTGATGCATAACAAGTTGGAGTGGAGAGTAACTTAGAAGTATGGTTCTTGTGATTATGTGGGTGAATAAAAGTGTAAAGTGGGAGGCCTGAAAGAAGTCAGTAATTTTGATGAACAGTGGTAAGGAAAAATATATATATATTACATAATTGAAGAAATGAAAAAGGAATCAATGGAAATAATAAATAGGGAACAAGGAATAAGTGAAGTAAGATGAGGAATAATGATGTGAAAAGTAGTGTGAGTATTAGATTAAGATGACTTGAAACAGAATGTATGATTTTGATTTGGAAGACAAGAAGGTAAAATGGATGAATGGGTAGCTCAAGGTAGTACTCAGCATCTAGACGGGGGACTGAATTGTAATATTGATGATGTAATCGAAAGACATGGTTAAAGATGAATTGTTGCATGTAGGATTTTGTAGTATTGTTATTTGGGATAATGAAGAAGTAAGCTCACAGATGGGCAGAGAACTTTGGAAATATGACGATATATTTAAATTAGTATTTTCATAATCGTGTTAGAGTTGTTACATTATATGATGAGAAGCGATAACATCCCAGATATACGACATATTACAAGAAAAACACATACATTGACTATTTATAAAGTAATAGAATGACTGAGAATTCAATTACACAATAAATGCTATAAATGGGACCCGCTGATGTAGAGAAATTAGTATGAAGCAGTAGTAAAGACACTCAAAGGTGTTATGAAAAGTGTTGTGTAATAGGTATTGTAGGTAAAGATCTGATTGGATATGTCTTCAGTTTTACAATGGGAATTTATGGTAATCAATTCTTTTGCTTGACTATTTTTACCAATGCATATATTTCGTATTACTCTTTTTTGGGATCATAAATCCAATAATGTGTTTAATTCTGGAGCTTTTGATATTCTTCAGTAAAAAGATTGTAATAAAATCTTTCTTTATTAGTGGATAAATTTCACACTTTTTGTGGTATATTGGACTATTGAGGCCATAACTTGTGAAATATAATTTTAAAATTAAAATTGACATAATCAAAGCCTATAACTAGTGTTAGGTAGATGCGAATTGTCTGTGTCAAGGACATTTTATCTTGTGAGGTTCTTGGGAAAATCTCGTGATAAAATGGGGGGGGGGGCACATGTTATGCCATGACTAAAAAGGAGATATAATTTTCGTCCTTCCTCTTACTACCTTGACTATATATATATATATATATATATATATATATATATATATATATATATATATATGATGACACAGAATATTTTTATTTGGTTATGTAGTGTAGAACATGAAGTGCTTATTACTATGTTTACTGTGATATTTTCCACACGAGTTCCTTATTTAAAGAAATGGATTTCTTTGGTGATATTTCACATAGTTTGATTGAATGTACTGTGTGAAACGGAATGCATTAGGCAGAAGTTTTGTAATAACTGCGGATTGAGAGAGGTATCGATAGTTGTCAGGTTGCACAGTGTATAGCAGACAGTCGCGGATGGCGCATGAGCAAGGCGATACAAAAGCAAGTACAGTGTGTAGTATGATGTGCATTTAACGTGATATTAATACCAGACTTTCTTGTGTTAGACCGGTTTGAAATTTGACTTTATGATGGATATTCTAAACGGACGTTGTAGTATGCACACACTTTTGGTTTTTCCAGAATTATGCTTGTGGCAGTAACAATGCACTAGTAATCAAAAGGTATTGTCGTCGGTTTAGAATTGAGTTACACTACATAAACTGTGAATTTAATATTGCTCATTTTTCTTGACAACGAAATATGGTGTGTGCCAATGCACTAACTGCCAAAGTGGAAACTATGAACTGCGTTGCTATGTAAGTGATTATTTTTACGGGACAGTGTTACCATGAATCACGAATATTAACTGTTGATGGACTAACTTCGCAATTGGCAAATTATAGCAACTGGAATGTTAATTTAAACACGTCACTTGGACTGTGCCAAACTATCATGTGTGAAAATTGCAGCTGAACTAATGAGATCTTCAGGTGCTGCGTAAACAGTTTCCTTGTTCCAGCCAATGACAAATGAATGTTGCACAACTTATTACCACTGCCAGTTGAAAAGAGGATACACTAATGCCAGGGACACAACTGGAGGAACTTACAGGATTCATATCAAGACTTCAAACAGCTTCTAATGCCGTCACCACATTACCCCGAGCCAGAACAGATAAAACTTAAAGCTATTCCTCCCTTCCAGAAACCCAATTATAACCAATTTAATTTCTCTCTGTTTTGTAATAGACTTCCTCTTAACGTTTCTCTCTGCAAATAAAAGTATTGTATTGGAAAGACTGTTCACTTTGAGTGATTGTAGAGCCCACCACTAACAGTAGTTATTGCAAACATTTATTTATTTTTGTTATTCATTGTATTTGTACTAGTAGTTTCATGTGTTGTACGTGTCTTTTGGAAGGGTATGCTTCAATGTGTGCATACAGTAATTCAGGTAAGAGGATTTATGTGTTGCATTGTGAAGTGTGGCCAGATGTGTAAGTTGAGGCATCTGCCATAGAATTACACTGACCAATTGTGAAGAAGTAGCCTATTCGCCATTGGTTCAAGTTAGCGTATTAGAGGGAACTTTGATATTTCCGTTCATTCATGTTTAGATGCAAATTTGTCTGGGTATAAATGTTACCAAGTTAGCTTCAGAGCGTTTCACTGTTTTCCACTATCAGAGTATTTTATCATCAGAATTTTAACAGGATTGGGAGACTTCTCATATAGATGTTTGCTTTTGAAGTTTTCGGAAGTATAACAGCTTCTTGGGGTTTATACAGTACTAATTTACTTCATGCAGTTTTTCTTTAAACATTTTTTGATTACAAATTAATGGTCATAGTAAATTTCCAGGAACTGTTTTCTTCACAATCGCTAAGATTGGCAGCGACTGACACAGAATATGAGCAGTCCGAAGTCGACTAACTTCTAACGAGTCAGAACTAGGCAAGCCATGTTGCTCTTTCTTAATAGAGTACACAAAACGCAGTTCTGCTTCTGACGTCACATCTGTCTCACTCTAAGTCTCAAATGCCATCACATGCGCGCTCTAGCATGAAAAACGTGATTTGTTTTAAAATTTGGTACTGGAAGATTAATAAACTGTAAGCCATTATACATCATGTTCAAAATCGGAACATTTGGGGTACGATTAAACGTTTGCACAGTACCTGGAACAAAACAGGACAATTCCTTATTGTTCCAGCTAAAACCATACAAATGGAAACCCTGGATGTGTGTGAGAGAGAAAAATTTCTCAGTCCTACAGCTGCTGTAGTGTTCCTCAATTTTCTGAATCATTGAGTGGGCTTAGTTTATATTTGGTGCTGCTGGAGTCAGGGACGTTATTTTTTCCTCACTCTTCGAAGCACACACTGATGTCTTAGTACAGTCGGCAAATCAGAACAATTACACAAACAGAATTCGAAGCACTGCCATACACACGAGAAAAACGGCTGGAATTTTCTTTGTCCTACAGTAGGTTGTCTGGACATGCTCTAAAGCCACAATGATGGATAGCAGACAGCATCCTGCTAGAGGAGGGTGGTCTGCTTGGACGTCTCTCCTTGAGCAAAGCAGACATCACATTACTCTCAGACGTCAGTAGACACCTTACTCCCGTTATTCTTTAACCAGTCTGTAGAGGCTCCTATGCCCCGCACAAATGATGTCTTGTGAATGGAGTATTTGCATTGGGACTTGCTGAATTTACCTGCCAAACTGATGCTTCTGCCGATGTGGGAACACTGTCCACCATTTTTTTCTGCATACAGAGAAATTATGAGACTTTTAATGGCAAAACTATTTCGTACAGACCTAAAAAGAACATATGACAGACATATTGCACTGACTGTTAAATCCTACAAAAGTGGTCTACAGATAATGAAATATGGAAATTACCACCAAAGACACTTCTTCAGTTACACTGCTCTGCTACTGTCGAGGAAAGCTGGGATGTGTCAGCGGGAAACCGATCTTCAACCTCGATGTAATAGTAAACACAATTTGTATCCTGCACCATAGAAAACTATCACTTCTGCATTCTGCATATAGGTATTGACCACCAGACACTCGTACATCTTCACAGAAAACAAGTATAAATTGAGGGAGAAATACACCTAAATGCAGGGGTACCTGCATGTCTTTATCTTGTTGCCACATATGACTTGTCCTGTACCAAGCAGAAGACAGTCATGTACTCCCATATTCAGTGTATTTCTCCCTCAATTTATACATTTTTCCTGTCAATTTTTTCATTACTTTATGTCGCTTATGTATACGCCATCATGACACCACTTTGCACCACATATTCTCAAATTGCTCCTATATGTGGTAGGTAGTACAGTGGTCAGCATCCAGCACAAATGCACTATTTTTCTGGTCTGATGCTATAGTACAGAACTGTACTAGAATGCAGTTGCAGCACTCTTGTTCTGTTTTCTGTGTATCACAGATGGTTCAGGAGGAGGGGAGGGAGGTAGAGTGGCTTCAGGTCTGCTGCTGGCTTCATGTGGTCATGAAGTATGAAGGCTGAGGTATTTTCTGAGAGACAGGATGTATGCCTAGGATAAGCACCTGCCCAAGTATGTGCCCTGACCAGCGTCGCGCAGCCCGGCAAAACGGCAAAAGATATGGGTTGCAGGCTGGCAGACGGTGGGGAGCTATGTGACCTTACCTAAAGGGCTTTGTATGATGAGCATGCTTGACTTCAGTACACAACTACAGAACGGAGCATGTGTTTTACTCTGTGCAGGACTGATTAGGTATTTTAAACCCTAATAAACAGTATTTACAATGTGTTTCTCCACACTGCCCGCCAATCACCAAACAAGCAATTGCGTTATGGAAGCATTGTACTGTACTTCTATTGAGATTATAGTGATACACACGAGTTGACTGCTATCTTTGATGCTTTTCTGGACAAAAGTGAACCCTCGGCCTCTAAACTTATTTGCATCTGCGTTGAAGAATGACAGAAAGTGGAGGGAATGGTTGATTAAGATGGAGTTGTAACGAGGTATTACTTAATGGTAGATTTATGATGCATTCTAGAGAGAGGGAGATGTTGCTGCAGGTCATTTAACCATTTTTTTCTGTTGTTCTCTCAGGGTGTATCAGTAGTGTGGCATAACCTACGTTCAACTCGTATACAACTGCATGTTCTGTGTGTGACTTAGAGCACTATCTACTTGTGACTGTTAACAGCAAACCTCTCAGTCACAGAGGCCTTCCATTTCATGGGTGATCATGATGCAAGATGTCCGTCCTGTTATGGCATTTTCCTCTATATGAATGAAGATTTATGCAATATACTCCATTCTCGTACCACATCTTTGGCATAAAATTGAGTCTTCAGTTTCATAACTACAGTGATTCTAAGTTAGTGCCAGTTGTTTGTGAGATACTACAATCCCCTTGTATATATCTGCTTGACAAATGTCCTATTTATGGGGTTAGTGGGGGCATGACTGCTGATATACATTTATCTGTTTCCTTGTAAGAGATATTCTTCATTACTAACGATCATTTTATTGGGGTGATGAGACCATAGTATAATTTCTGAACCATGATCGGATTTGAACAGTGGATGCTATACACCTCTGGGAAGCTACATTGTGCAAGTATCACAAAGACCATGTCTTAAGGAAGTAGTTCTTTCATTTTAAGTTTGTCATCATTGTTTTTCATAGACAAACTTGCAAGGAGAAAGTATATCATGCGCTGTAAATGTATTTCTTACACTGGAATATTTACAGTGTCACACTCCACACAACTGATAGGTCGGAAACCGCAACGACCTAACATTACAGCGTGTTTTAAGTGCAGAAGCGTGTAGCCTTAGGAGTGTGTGTGCTTATGTTTTCTCTTACCAATGCCTTCTTGGTAATGACCTCAGACACTAGAACAGTACTTCAGTATTGATAGTGCAATTAATTTACGTAAAATGCTTCAAACGCCGTCTGTTTGGATCTCCATCATGCACAAAGACCACATGTTTCTTCTTCTTAACCGTCTGTTACATCACCACAAAAAAATGGCTCTGAGCACTATGGGACTTAACATCTGTGGTCATCAGTCCCCTAGAACTTAGAACTACTTCATCCTAACTAGCCTAAGGACATCACAGACATCCATGCCCGAGGCAGGATTCGAACCTGCGACTGTAGCGATCACACGGTTCCAGACTGAAGCACCTGGAATCGCACGGTCACACCAGCTAGCTCATCACAACAGTTTCATATCTATTATACACCGATAATGAATGCTAACCTCCTCGACATGTCCACATCTGGAGAAATATTGGGCTCTTGGATGGGTACCAAGAGTGAGATTGCTGTGGAACAATAGTTACGGACTAGGCTCACTCTGCTCCTTCACGAGACATGGAATTTAGCCGTCTACTTCTGGTCAGCTGTAGATTTAATCAGTGACAGAGTTCCAAGGAGAGTTGGTCAAAGACAATGTGAGGAGGTCTTTCAGTCTCTAACTTTATCCTAAGAATGCTCTGTACTTCGACTGGCATAGAGAAAGAGTATAAATCACACGCTATGATCAAAGTGCTGGAAATATGTAGTATGCTGTCTGGTATACAATCGAGAATTAACAATAAATGGATGTACTGGACAGTTATGTATTTACATTCGCAGTCTATTATATGGCACTTGCAAAGTAGAGGAATAGTGGCTTAGTGATGATACAGACTCTGTGAAGCTCGGTGCCGCAAATTGGGCAGTTTTGAAATTACAGTAAAATTGCTAAAATTGATTGCACTACCAACTGTCTTTCCACCCCATCCATTCGTTGGTACACTGTTGATTACAACATAATGACTGACTGGTATCGCTTGTTTGAGATGGAGAAAGAGTCTTGGTGGAGGGCCAACACATTCCAGGGATGGTTAGCACCAAAAAAGTGTGCACGTGCATGACTGCTGTATGAGGAATGAATCAAAATGGAACACCGAGCCATCAGCTACCCCATCACTGTGCATGATGAGTTTAAATGTAGAGGTCGTCAATTACCTTCAGACAGCTGTTTGGAAACGCTCCCAATGCCGCAAAATTCTTACATTTTCCATACATTTTCTTTACTTAATATCCTTTCAGTAGATCCAATTGTCTGGAACAGGTTAATGTCAGTTTAGAACCTGACACAAACATCGAATTTCTGGAGGAAGAAACAAAATGTATGGCAGTGTAAAAGCTGCGTTATAGGCTGTTTGGACATGTCACAGCAGAAAAAAGCAATGTATCAGACAATGAAACAGAGACTCTCTCTTGCGACTAATAGTCTATGGGATACAGTCTTCCTGAGGGGATCAATACCTGTACATTTAATAGGGTCGGCACATATGCTTAATGCCAGCACACAGACGGTATATATATCAGAAGACAGGGATATAGTAATATCTTATCGAGTCCTCTGTCTGATGAAGTTAGCAGTGTTTTTAAAGTTTGCAATTTTTCATTCTGTGTTGCATTGTGCATGACAGAGAGATTGTTTGGGTGACAAACGCGAATGGATCCTGAGGGACGCAGATCTGCTTTGGTCTGCAGTATGTGATTGAGTTGGGAGACGTTCTGCAATGCAGTAGCAAAATCCTCATTCTTCTCTTAGTTCCCATACTGTCTTTTATAACACACCCTCGTCTTACAGGAGGAAGCTCCGTCTGGCGCTAGCCTTAAGCATTTACATGGTTGGTGGAGGTACAACATACTCCCATTTCCACCAAGTGGTCGACACACGGTCCTGTCGAGTTAACTCAGCTTACCCTATTTCTGCAGGAGTAGCGTAAGGTGATAGATATAGCGCTCTCTGACTTCTGCTCAGTTCAGACCTAATTGGAACGATCACATGTGCAAAGCTAGAGGCATGGCAGGGTAAAGACTGACAAACAGTCACTGTTTAAACCCACGTTGGAATTTTACTGTAGCAAATAGGTTCGAAAAATGTTACTCGTTTCGAGATATCAGTGTGCCACAAATATGAACCAGTGGTGGCTGTAGTCATTAAATGACATCTCCACATCTCTAGTCTACATTTCTTACGAACTCAGTCCTGCATTGATTTTTTTAAAGTGATTTGTTGCATAGCACACCGTCTACTGTATGTGACTCTTCTCAATCAGCCATCTCCTATAACCCAGTGGATGTCCCATAGAACCTCTGACATGACATTGAGATGGAATGTATTACAAACACTGGAGAAATATGTAGAAGCAGCATGATTGAGTTGCAAATACTGGCTTCATACCATGTTACATAGCCGAATCACTTTCTAAATTCGGTGATTCTATTAGAAGATCACTACGCAGATGACATTGACCCACACTTTTGGTCTGTTAATATACACTGCAGCGATCACCATCTATATTCAATGCTGTGGTATTTACGTGGAAGACCACTTCATTTGGAAGCAATACCATACCTCGATTTATAAAGCCAGTATAGTTTTTAAGACAGATATTTGCATGTGGCGGTAGAATCAAGACCGCTTATGTCAGTAACATAGTCGATGCAATCGTCTTTTTGATATGTGATGGCTTGTAAGACGATTACATCTCCCTTTCTAAGAGAATGATGCCATTCGCAAGAAAAACTTATGAGACATGCCCATCCATCACGGATTTTCGCTCAGTATTGTTTGGTATCGTCAGCATTTAGCATTTAGTTACTGTGCTTAGTGATAAGGGGTTCATGATGGGTTAGCTGTGGCCTTATAAAGTAAGGGTGCAAAGAAAATGTCTATGTCCTGTCATAGGGAAAGTACGGATATGACATGGAAAACTGCAATAGTTGTAGGGGGAGTGAAATACTTTTTTACGTGGAAAATTAGGTCCAGACATAAAAATGGTAGAGATATTTCTATTTCCAGGGCCACAGGCGACACGAGCGGATATTTCCAATACTTCTCTCATTTTTGAGTGTCGTCAGATTGAGGTTGCAACTGTAATATTTAATTGTAAGTAGAGTGATATAATATATGTTGCTGCCTTCCTAGCACGAGTCTGTCTAAGGTGCGGCATTAGCCTGTCGCTGTAACAGTTGAGGTTTCCAGCTTACGGTGTGAGCTGTCCAGAGTGGAACAGCTGGCTGTGGTACAGGAATGTAGCTGACCCGATCAAGTCACCCTCTAGACGGCTGAATTACGAACTAACAATAAGTATGTGTTGGAAAGCCTTCATGATTGCTTGTGTTCTCCATGCAAATTTGAGAAGATTCAATATGCACATGTGTTTGTGCTGAGCCATTGTTCCCTCCCATGTAAATACACCAATTGACCACTTCTACACATTTCCTCGTCATTATTTGGCTGAGAGAACATCGATTGTTTTGCGTCTTGTATGCTTCTAGATGGTGAAAGACCGATAGAAGACATGTTCGTAGGCTCTCTAGACATGAGAGGCATCTTAGTTGACTTTGGAATCTGTTAAGTCACTTAGGTCGGTATTTGTGAGTAGAACTATCATTTTCCTCAATTTTTTTGTGTTGTCACGTAAAGATCTTCGCAGTTATTCGGTGGTTTGCAGCACGCTCCACCTCCCTGCACCACCACTAAAGGTTTGAGTTTGTAGAGAAATAATTTGTGCCCTTTATCTTCGGAATTACACTGTGCAAGCGATCGGTAGCATACCGCTATGTGCTTGATATCGAGAACTATCGCGTAAATGGTATGGTATTCTGGCAAACCATGTGAAAATACATGTGATTTTGTAAATCCAGAACATGGAAATGGGTGCAGAAGCCAAGCAAGCAAGCAGGTCAGGGCCAGAAATGGTAATGCCTTTGTACCGAGGGGAACCGACCTAGCCTTCGTGCAACAATTCGGAGAGTGACACAGTCCGCTGACGGTGCTCTGATCGCATATCAGGCAAGTGTGTGTGAAGGCAGTTACCTTGTAATGATTGACCACTGTGGATGACCGATCGGCCTCGTGGAAAATATCTAGCGCTGCGAGGACTATATATAGTGCATTTGCTTTTTCTGTCTGTTTTCACAGAATGATTGGTGGTTGACTGCTATATGCAGGATGTAGAAGTGATGATTTTGTATGGGGCAGGATACAAATTGTGTTAACTACTACATCGATATGGTGTGTGGAGATACAACCCAGTTGGAGACCGGTTTCACACTGAAAAATACAAGCTTCCGTCAACAGTAGCAGAGCAATGTAATTGAGGAAGTGTCTTTGGTGGGTATAGTCAGTAAGAGCCAATCAGAATACCCCATTCACAAGACATCCACTGTGTGGGGCATAGGAGCCTCTACAGACTGGTTTGAACAAGTCGGGATAAAGTGTCTATGAACGTTCCATGACGCCTGAGAGTAACGTGATGTCTTCTTTGTTCGAGTGTCTTGAGGCACGTCTCAGCAGACCATCCTCCTCTGACAGGATGTTCTCTGTCATCCGCCAATGTAGTTTTAGAGCATCTCCAGACCAGCTGCTGTAGGACACCGAAAATTCTAGCCGTTTTTTTCATGTGTAGGACAGTGCTTCGAATTCTGTTTGTGTAATTGTTCTGATTTTCCGTCTGTGCTTGGACACAAGTGCGTGCTTCGAGACGTGAGGAAAAAATAACGTCCCTGACTCCAGCAGCAGCAAATATAAAGTAAGCCCACTCGATGTTTAAGAAAATTGATGAACACCACAGAAGTTTTTCTCTCGCCCTGGCAGCTAAGACTTGAAGTGTAGTGAGTGTCCTGTTTTTAGATTTCACAGATATTTATTTCGACTTCCAGATTTTATCGATTTGGTGTGTAAAATCATATATTGCAACTGATATCGGTTTCGTAATCTGTTTACCACAAAAGTATCTCAAGAAGTTTTTACAAGTGTGTGGCGATCTGTTTTTAGTCAGTGTTCGAGTGTGGCGGTATACATTCGCAAAAATTTAAGCGAACTACTGTGCAGCTGTGTTTCTGGAAAGTGTATTTACAGACGCATTCACCTGGATTTAGTAACTCCTGAAGCAGCTTGTGCTGAAAGACAAGGATATTTTCCACAAAAGCACACGAAGTGTCTCAGGGACAGTATCACGAGTGTTTGCGATCTTCTTTTAGAGTCTGTGTTCAAGTGTGGCGGTGGTGGTATTCCTCAGAATAAAACGCGTAATTGTTTAAATATTCTTACGTCATCTGCAAAGCCCCCCCCCCCCCCTCCCGCTCTCTCTCTCTGTACTGTGGTGCATTTGGTTACTGTGATATCTTAAGTTATGTATGTGACAATATTGCGCAACACCAGATGCAGTAACTCCTGAAGCAGTTCATTTTCAGCGCAAGGGGTATCTGTGCATGGGGGATGGGAAGGTGGACAGCCTCGGGTATTTCCACCACGACAGGAAGTGCTGAGAGCATGGCCCTGCTGCTGCCATGTGACTGTGACATAAGCAGGCGGGCTACCTGGCCATGACGTAAGCCGGCATGTTGCCTCTCTTCCAACTGGGCGCAAAGGTTCTGGGGGTGAATTATAATGCCTCTTGCACTCTGGAAGTATGACTGACTCGTCTTTTATCGAGTTATCTACGGTTACAGCACACACGTTTATTAGCATGAGTTGCAAACCATAACTTAACCCCATCTTCATTATTTCATTAAGCGTATGTCTTTACCAAATTTCATGGCTATCGACTGAGTCCTCAGATGCTAATATACTCCTCTTTTTCCAGCACAGACATCTCGTCCGTTGAACACAGTAAACAATTATGTCCATCCCCCCAGTCCAGCAGCTAGGCACAGAGTGTTTCTCCTACGATCTTTCCCCAGACCGCCATCTTGGATTATGTCATGGGAGGCGAGAGGGCAAGGACGACAGAATCATGTGGTGACGGTGCTGTGGACTCGGTCAGTAGGACTACGGACCTGATGGTGAATGCCCTGGATGGAGCTACTGTCTATGGCAACTCAAATTGTTTAAATAAGCAATGCATACTTGCATCAGTTCTATCTAACTGCCCAGCACACACTGTGTCTTTTTCCCGCCAATTTCCAGATTGACCTTCAGTCAACTGTTCGGAAACGCTCCACGATGCCTCAAAACAAAACAGTCATCCAATTTGTGTGTTGTGGGAGGAAGGTTTGTTTGGCGTTGGTCTTACACATCATAGTTTTGAAAAAAACTCACTATATCCAGTTCTGTACACCGAATAGAGTCATACCGACAATTGATGTAGCATATGAATGGGGCTCAGTTAACAGGGCAGATTTCTCCAAATTTTTGGGTATTCACACTGATGACAACTTGAACTGGAAGAAGCATATTACTGAGCTTCTCAAACAACAAGTTCAGCTTCTTTTACTCTTCGTATAATCGCTAGTCTTGGTAATAAACATATCGGCCTCCTAACTTACTTTTCATATTTCCATTCAATAATGTTTATGGAATAGTTTTTTGGGGTAACTCATCACTTAGACATAAAGTATTGATTGCACAAAAGAGAGCTGTGAGAATAATTAGTGGTGTTTACCCAAGCACGTCATGTGGGCACATTTTCAAGGAGTTAGGTATTTTAACTGCACCATCAGAGTACATACAGGGTGTTTCCAAAATGACCGGTATATTTGAAACTGCAATAAAAACTAAACGAGCAGCGATAGAAATACACCGATTGTTGCAATATGCTTGGGACTACAGTACATTTTCAGGCGGACAAACTTTCGAAATTACAGTAGTTACAATTTTCAACAACAGATGGCGCTGCAAGTGATGTGAAAGATATAGAAGACAACGCAGTCTGTGGGTGCGCCATTCTGTATGTCGTCTTTCTGCTGTAAGCGTGTGCTGTTCACAACGTGCAAGTGTGCTGTAGACAACATGGTTTATTCCTTAGAACAGAGGATTTTTCTGGTGTTGGAATTCCACCGTCTAGAACACAGTGTTGTTGTAACAAGACGAAGTTTTCAACGGAGGTTTAATGTAACCAAAGGACCGAAAAGCGATACCATAAAGGATCTGTTTGAAAAGTTTCAATGTACTGGGAACGTGACGGATGAACGTGCTGGAAAGGTAGGGCGACCGCATACGGCAACCACAGAGGGCAACGCGCAGCTAGTGCAGCAGGTGATCCAACAGCGGCCTCGGGTTTCCGTTCGCCATGTTGCAGCTGCGGTGCAAATGACGCCAACGTCCACGTATCGTCTCATGCACCAGAGTTTACACCTCTATCCATACAAAATTCAAACGCGGCAACCCCTCAGCGCCGCTACCATTGCTGCACGAGAGACATTCGCTAACGATATAGTGCACAGGATTAATGACGGCGATATGCATGTGGGCAGCATTTGATTTACTGACGAAGCTTATTTTTACCTGGATGGCTTCGTCAATAAACAGAACTGGCGCATATGGGGAAACGAAAAGCCCCATGTTGCAGTCCCATCGTCCCAGCATCCTCAAAAAGTACTTGTTTGGGCCGCCATTTCTTCCAAAGGAATCATTGGCCCATTTTTCAGATCCGAAACGAATACTGCATCACGCTATCTGGACATTCTTCGTGAATTTGTGGCGGTACAAACTGCCTTAGACGACACTGCGAACACCTCGTGGTTTATGCAAGATGGTGCCCGGCCACATCGCACGGCCAACGTCTTTAATTTCCTGAATGAATATTTCGATAATCGTGTGACTGCTTTGGGCTATCCGAAACATACAGGAGGCGGCGTGGATTGGCCTCCCTATTCGCCAGACATGAACCCCTGTGACTTCTTTCTGTGGGGACACTTGAAAGACCAGGTGTACCGCCAGAATCCAGAAACAATTGAACAGCTGAACAGCTGAAGCAGTACATCTCATCTGCATGTGAAGCCATTCCGCCAGACACGTTGTCAAAGGTTTCGGGTAATTTCATTCAGAGACTACGCCATATTATTGCTATGCATGGTGGATATGTGGAAAATATCGTACTATAGAATTTCCCAGACCGCAGCGCCATCTGTTGTTGACAATTGTAACTACTGTAATTTCGAAAGTTTGTCTGCCTGAAAATGGACTGTTGTCCCAAGCATATTGCAACAAACTGTGTATTTCTATCGCTGCTCGTTTAGTTTGTATTGCCGTTTCAAATATACCGGTCATTTTTGAAACACCCAGTATATACGCTAATGAAATTCGTTACAAACAATCCATCTCAATTCGCGGAGAACAGTGATGTTCATATGTACAACACTAGAGGGGAAAATGTCCTTTCCTGTCCTTTATTGAAGCTGTCAGTTGCTCAAAAAGGAGCACATTATCCAGCAACAAGAATCTTTGATCATTTTCCCAACAACATAAATTGTCTGGCAGGTGGCAGATCAAGTTTTAAATCTAGCTTAAACTCGTTTCTTTTGGACAACTTCTTCTACCCCATGGACGAGTTTCTGTTTCAGAAATGGTAAAAAAGTGTACCCCTAAATGTGGATGCATGTGTATAACTAAAAATTTCAGTAATATATATATATATATATATATATATATATATATATATATATATATATATATGTGTGTGTGTGTGTGTGTGTGTGTGTGTGTGTGTGTGTGTGTGTGTTTGCAGAAGGTGGTAGATACAGCGCTCTCTGACTTCTCTTCAGTTCAAACTTAAGCTGGAACGATCACATGAACAAAGCTGCAGAGACTGAAGCCCAGCTACGAGATGCATAGGGGCTACCTAAAAATATGTTGGAGTTTAACCATAGCACATATGTTCAAGAAAGGTGACTTGTTTCGAGATATGAGTGAGCCACGAATATGGTTCACTAGTGGCTCTAATCATTAAGAGACATTTCCATATCGTCCAATGCAGGTATGTGGTTGAATGGGAGGACTTGATTCGAAATAGCAGACAGAATTTCTACCAGAGAGCGTAACATTATAGATCTTAAATGCCAGTGTATTGATCATAGGATTTTGTACATTTCTGACGACCACAATCTAGCGCAGCATTCTTTTTTTAAGTGATTCTCTTACGTGGCATCGAGATAGAATGTGTTACAAATACTGGAGAAATATGTAGCAGCGGAATGAAGGAGTTGCAAATACCAACTTCATACCACGTTCCTTAGCCAAATCACTTTCTAAATTCAGTGCTTTTATTAGTAGCTTACATCGGAGGCTACGTGCACACACATTTTTGGTCTGTTGATACACAATCCAGCTATCACTATCTATATTCAATTTCGCGGTATTTGTGTGGAAGAGTACTTCATTCGGAAGCAGTACCATACATTGATTTCCTTGATTTATAAAGCCTATATAGTTTTCAGCATGGATATCATTAGCAACACTTGTCTGCGCCGGTACAATGAATACTGCTTGTGACAGTAACATAGCTGTTGCAATCGTGTTTTTTTAATAGCTGGCCTCTTATAAAACGATTACGTCTCTGGTCTTAAGACACACTGGTACCACCTGCAAGAAAAACAAATGAGATGTCTCTATCCATTTCATATTTTCACTCTATATTGTTTGGTATTACCAACATTCAGTTATTAGCGAAGTATTGTACTTTGTAAGGCATGTGTGATAGATTTGCTATGATCAGCTGGCTTAAAAAGTATGTATGTTTCCAGACATAAACAAAGGAAAATGACTATGTCCTGTTGTAAGGAAGGTATGGATTTGACGTGGAAAACTGTGACAGCCGGAAGAGGAATGAAAGGCATTTTTACGTGAAAAATTATGTTCAATCGTAAGAATGCCATAGATATTTATACTTCCTGAGCCGCAGTGGGTATTTCCGATACTCCGTTCTTTGTCGAATGTCGTCAGATTGAGACTGCGTTCGTAATATTTAATTGTAAGTACAGTCATAAAATATATGTGGTTGGTTCCTTAGGGCGATTCTGCCTGGCTTGCGAGGAGTGCATATCGGCTCTGACCGGTGGCCAGAACAATCGACCTTTCTGGCTTACGGTGGGAGCCGTCCAGGCTGGAGAAGCAGGCTGGGGTACAGGAAGGTAGCTGACCTCAAGCCGTCACCATCTAGGCTGGTGAAAAGTGAACTAATGCTCAGTATGTATTGGGCAGCCTTCACGATCATATGTGTTCTCCGTGCAAATTTGAGAAGATTCAATGTGGGCGTGTATGTGTATGTACTGGACAGTTACTTCCTCCCATGTAAATAGTCCAGCTGACTGCTTCTACACATATCCTATCATTATTTGGTTGAGAGAACATCGAGTGTGGTGTGTGTTGTGTGCATCTAGCTGGTGAAAGACAGCTGGAAGACACTTTTGCTGGTTCTCTAGACATGAGAAACACCTTAGTTGACTTTGTAAAATAGAAGTACGAATTGAAATCCGTTATATCACTGATATCGGTGGAACTACCAATTTCCTCTTTTTTTCGGGTTTTTACGTAAAGGTCTTCGCAGGCGGGATAAGTTTCTAGTCAGTCAGTGGTTTGCTGCACGTTCCACCTCGCTGCACCTCGCTAAAGTTTCGGTATTCTATAGAAATAATTTCTACGCTTTATCTTCGGAATTATACGGTGCAAGCGGTCGGTAGCATGCCGCTATGTGCTTGACGTCGAGAGGTATGGCGTAAATGGTATGATATTGTGGAAAACCATGTGAAAATACATGTGTTCTTGTAATCCGAGAGTATGAATAAGGGTGTGGAAAGAAGCATGGCAGTAATCTAGCAAGCAAGCAGGTGAGGGTCGGAAACATTAACGCCTTTGTGCCGAGTAGAGTCAGCCTAGCCTTTGTACACCAGTTCAGAGAGTGACCTCTGTCTGTGGAGGGCGCTGTGATCGCTCATTGGGTTGATGTCTGCGCGGGGCAGTTGATTTCTGTTAGATCTGTTTGTCTTCGTGGTACATGAAGAGTACGACAGTATGGTGGTCGATAGCTATATGCAGGATGCAAATGTTATGATTTTGTATGGTACCAGATACAAATTGTGTGTTTACGAAATCGATATGGCATGTGGTGATATTGTCCGGTTGGATATCGGTTTCATGCTGATAAAAGTTAAAGCTTTTCTCGACAGCAGCAGAGCAGCGTAACTGCAGAAATGTCTTTTTTGCGTATTTCATGATCTTTAGACTACTTTTGCAGGGTTTAACTGTCAGTGCTAAATGACAGCTGTATGTTTTTTCGATCTGTACAAAATAGTTTTCCCCCTAAAAGTCTCGTCTTCAGAAAATGGTGGACAGTGCTCCCACACTGTCAGCAGCAGCAGCAGCAGTTTGGCATGTAAATTAAGTCAAGAGCCAGTCCAATTGCTCCACTCAGACGTCTCTACTCAGAATGCTCCACTCAGAATGCTCCGCTCATAAGACTTCCTTTCTACAAGTCTTCGGAGTCTCTACAGACTCGTTCAAACAAGATGGGCGAAACGTATCTACGGATAGTTCTGTGACATTCGAGGGTAACACGATGTCTTCTTTGTTTGAGTATACAGAGACATGTCCAAGCAGACCATCCACCTTTGGCAGGTTGCTGTTCCACATTTTCCATTGTGGCTTTTGAGCATTTTCAGACCAACAGCTGTAGGAAATCGAACATTCACCGAAAATTCCAACCATTCTTCTCGTCTGTAGGAGGGCACGTCGAATTCTATTTGTGTAACTGTTCTGATTTTGCTGACTGTGCTTACGCACCAGTGTGCACTTCGAGAAGTAAGGAAAATAACGTCCCTACCTCCAACAGCAAATGTAAAACTCAGCCCACTCACTGTTTCCGAAAAGTGATGAATTCCGTAGAAGCTGTAGAACACAGAAATCTCTCTCTCTCTCTCTCTCTCTCTCTCTCTCTCTCTGTCTCTCTCTCTCTCTCTCTCTCTCTCTCTCTCTCTCTCTCTCTCTCTCTCTCTCTTTGTCAGTGCCTTCAAACAAGCAGATAGAGCTCTAAAAGTGGTGAGCGTTCTGTTTAGAGTTTCAGATATATGTACACTCCTGGAAATGGAAAAAAGAACACATTGACACCGGTGTGTCAGACCCACCATACTTGCTCCGGACACTGCGAGAGGGCTGTACAAGAAATGATCACACGCACGGCTCAGCGGACACACCAGGAACCGCGGTGTTGGCGCTAGCTGCGCAGCATTTGGCGCTAGCTGCGCAGCATTTGTGCACCGCCGCCGTCAGTGTCAGCCAGTTTGCCGTGGCATACGGAGCTCCATCGCAGTCTTTAACACTGGTAGCATGCCGCGACAGCGTGGACGTGAACCGTATGTGCAGTTGACGGACTTTGAGCGAGGGCGTATAGTGGGCATGCGGGAGGCCGGGTGGACGTACCGCCGAATTGCTCAACACGTGGGGCGTGAGGTCTCCACAGTACATCGATGTTGTCGCCAGTGGTCGGCGGAAGGTGCACGTACACGTCGACCTGGGACCGGACCGCAGCGACGCACGCATGCACGCCAAGACCGTAGGATCCTACGCAGTGCCGTAGGGGACCGCACCGCCACTTCCCAGCAAATTAGGGACACTGTTGCTCCTGGGGTATCGGCGAGGAACATTAGCAACCGTCTCCAAGAAGCTGGGCTACGGTCCCGCACACCATTAGGCCGTCTTCCGCTCACGCCCCAACATCGTGCAGCCCGCCTCCAGTGGTGTCGCGACAGGCGTGAATGGAGGGACGAACGGAGACGTGTCGTCTTCAGAGATGAGAGTCGCTTCTGCCTTGGTGCCAATGATGGTCGTATGCGTGTTTGGCGCCGTGCAGGTGAGCGCCACAATAAGGACTGCATACGACCGAGGCACACAGGGCCAACACCCGGCATCATGGTGTGGGGAGCGCTCTCCTACACTGGCCGTACACCTCTGGTGATCGTCGAGGGGACACTGAATAGTGCACGGTACATCCAAACCGTCATCGAATCCATCGTTCTACCATTCCTAGACCGGCATGGGAACTTGCTGTTCCAACAGGACAATGCACGTCCGCATGTATCCTGTGCCACCCAACGTGCTCTAGAAGGTGTAAGTCAACTACCCTGCCCAGCAAGATCTCCGGATCTGTCCCCCATTGAGCATGTTTGGGACTGGATGAAGCGTCGTCTCACGCGGTCTGCACGTCCAGCACGAACGCTGGTCCAACTGAGGCGCCAGGTGGAAATGGCATGGCAAGCCGTTCCACAGGACTACATCCAGCATCTCTACGATCGTCTCCATGGGAGAATAGCAGCCTGCATTGCTGCGAAAGGTGGATATACACTGTACTAGTGCCGACATTGTGCATGCTCTGTTGCCTGTGTGTATGTGCCTGTGGTTCTGTCAGTGTGATCATGTGATGTATCTGACCCCAGGAATGTGTCAATAAAGTTTCCCCTTCCTGGGACAATGAATTCACGGTGTTCTTATTTCAGTTTCCAGGAGTGTATTTTGAGTTCCAAACATCATCGTTTTGGTGTGTATAATCATATATTACAGCTGATACCGTTTTCAGGATCTGTTTCCGACAAAAGCGTAAGAAGTGTTCCAGGGAGGTTTCTCAAGTGTGCTGGGACATTGTTAGAGCCCGTGCTCGATAGTGGCTGTATACATCACAAAACTGAGACAAACTGCAGTGCAACGATCTTTTGTGATAGTCTATCTACAAATGTATTCAATTGGATTTAGTAACTCCCGGAGCAGCTCGTACTCAAAGACAAGTGTATATCTCACAAAAGCATGCTAAGTATCTCTGAGGTGGTTTCACAAACGTGCTACTATCTTTTTAGAGTATGTGTTCAAGTTTAGCGGTGGTGGTAATACTTGGGGAATTGTTTAAATATTGTTGCGTCATCTGCAGGCTCTCTCTCTCTCTCTGTACTATATTAATTTTGTCCCTGTCACATCTTCAAGTTATGTATGTGACAATATTCCGCAACACCTGGTATAATAACTCCTGAAGCAGATCATGTTCAGTGACAAAGGTCATCTGTGCACCGCGCATGGGAAGGAGGAAGGTTGCGGGTATTTCCAATGTGACAGGAAGTGCTTTTGCACACAGCACTGACTGTGTTCTTGTCCTGTCAATTTCCGGTTGAGGGAAGGGCGGGGGAGGGGAGGGTTTGGGAGGGGGGTTAGGCTACTGGAGTTAGCATAATTGCCCTATTTTCTGATCTAAAATTTGAACTTCCCCCAAATTTTGAATTTCCTGCCATGACATCACTGTGTGTTGCCGCCATCTTGGACTTGCCATCTAGAATAAATTTGGCAACAATGCAGATTGGTGTGATGCTGATCTTGCCCTACTACTCGCCTGATCATAACCCATGTAACATTTGGCTGCAGGGTTACCTGAAACATGTTGTTTTCAGTGCTCCATTTTCGAATGTAACTGAATTGAAGGCACGCATTGCATATTGCATTCTGACCATGACCTCAGAGACGTTCCTATCTGTTGTGGAATATGCTGTTTCTCGAGTTCATCTTGTGGCAGAAAACGGTGGAAAGCATGCTGAACATGTCTTGCACCAGCCTCATGACAGTTAGAAACCGTTGTCATCTTGCTTTAAAAATTGACGTCATTTTGCTTTTTATGTAGTTTTTTGCCTCAGGACCATTAAAACCAGATTTTTTCTGTCCGATGTAATACGATCTTGGATAGGCTCACCTGTCTAGCAGTGCCATCACTGTCAACTGCTGAACCTGTGCAGTAATACACATTGAACAATACAGATGGTGTAATGTTCAACTCCAACCACAACCATCCTATTGTGAGGCATCGGTAATGTGTAGCCGACTCCGTTTACAGTAAGACTCTTACAGCGACATTTACTGGTAAAACTTTTGTTACTTTTTTTTGTTCCACGACGTTTCACCCTATATGAATAATATGATGTTGAAATGTGACGTCATATGAGATGTGGTTCTCTTTCTATAGCGTTTTGAAACTGGAACTTTAATTATGGACACACTGTGTTTTAACCAGAGAGCGGTTATAAACTACCTGGAACAGGTGGTTTACAAACAAGGTATTTAATAATGTTTAGCAGGATGTATTGTCATGTCCACCATTAAAAATTCAGTAATGATCCCAAATGATTGCTGAATGATGAGTCTACTGCAAATTATTACAGGGTGCTTGAGGAATTTAGGTACTAATGTATTGAGGTTCTCTTTATAATTTATGAATAAATCAGGAGAGCGAGTCTGGCGGTCGAGAGAAGGATCCACTTACAAGTGTATACCCACAGACAAGTCTGAATCTTGCCAAAACATTCTCACATGCAATTTGCATTTCTGTTTTTGTGGGTTTGAGTTTCTTATCTACTAAAACAAACATAAACCTTTCTTCCCTAGAAGTCTGTCCCATTGATATACGCTTTCCCACAAATCTCACTGCTGTCACTTTCAGGTTTCAATTAGATTTCTGTAACTAGTATTATCTGAGCTTCAACCGTTTTTAGGAATGTTTCAAAATCTGGCACTTTGTTGCGAATGATTCAGCAGTTAAGCACTAGGATTTTAATACTCTACCCTGAGAGGAGTCGGAGTAGCCGTGCGGTTCTAGGCGCTGCCTTCTGGAGCCGGGCGACAGCTACGGTCGCAATTTCGAATCCTGCCTCGGGTATGGATGTGTATGATGTCCTTAGGATAGTTAGGTTTCATTAGTTCTAAGCTCTAGGCGACTGATGACCTCAAAAGTTAAGTCCCTAGTGCTCAGACCCGTTTATGAGAGGAGCGTTACTCTTGATCTTACGCTGATACTTCTGGGTCTCTTACAGTTCTTACACTGCAGAGCCAAAGAAACTGGTACACCTGCCTAATATCCTGTAGAGCCCCCGCGAACACGCGGAAGTGCCACAACAAGACGTGGCGTGGACTCGGCTGGAGGGCTGGAGGGAAGTGACACCATGAGTCCTGCAGGGCTGCCCACAAATCCGCAAGAGTACGAGGGGGTGGAAAGCTCTCCTGAACAGAAAATTTCAAGGAATCCCAGATATGATCAATAATGTTCATGTCTGGGAACACTGGTCACCAGCGGACGTGTTTAAGCTCAGAATTGTGTTCCTGGAGTCATTCTGTAGCAATTCTGGATGTGTGGGGTGTCGGATTGTCCTGCTGGGAATTATCCAAGTCCGTCGAATTGCACAATGGACATGGATGGACGCAGGTGATCAGACAGGATGCTTAAGTAAGTATCACCTGTGAGAGTCGTATCTAGACGTATCAAGGGTTCCATATCACTCCAACTGCAAACGCCCCACACTATTACAGAGCCTCCACCAGCTTGAACAGTCCCCTGCTGACTTGCAGGGCCCATGGATTCATGAGGTTGTATCCATAACCGTCCACGTGTATCTGCTCGATAGATTTTGAAACTGGACTCGTCCGACCAGGCAACATGTTTCCAGTCATCAACAGTCCAATGTCGGTGTTGACGGGCCCACGTAAAGCCTTGTTTCGTGCAGCATCAACGGTAAATGAGTGGGCCTTCGGTTCCAAAAGCCCATATCGATGATGTTTCATTGAATGGTTCGCACGCTGACACTTGTTGATGGCGCAGCATTGACACCTGCAGTAGTTTGTGGAAGGATTGCACTTCTGTGACTTTGAACGATTCTCTTCAATCGTCGTTCGTCCTGCCCTTGCAGAATCTTTTTCCGCACGCAACAATGTCGGAGATTTGATGTTTTATCGGATTCGTGATATTCGCTGCACACTCGTGAAATGGTCATTCGGGAATATCCCCACATCATATTTACCTCGGAGATGTTGTGTCCCATCGCTCGTGCACCGACTATAATCTCACGTTCAAACTCACTTAAATGTTGGCAACCTATCATTGGAGCAGCAGTAACCGATTTAACGACTGCGCCATACATTTATCTGATGTAGGCTTTGCCGACAACAGCTACATATTCTGCTTTTATACCTGTCTCTGTATTTGAATGCGTGTGCCTATACCAGTTTCTGTGGCGCTTCAGTGTATTGTGTGGACTGAGTGGAGAGTCTGCTACACTGAAAAGCTCTTGTGCATCCAACACATATTCAGGTACACTCTTTCGTCTACCTGGGTAGCAGCCTCTGGTGTGTAGTGGAACCCGAACCACTCAGGGGAACCCTACATTTCTCAACGGTACGGGGCAAGTCTAGGAAGTAGCAGCCTAGCTTGTCACACAACCTTCACACGGACTGGATTAAACCTTCCATGCAACTCAGAACATGGGGGCCATTATCAGTTCTGGGAACAATGTTGAAGATTGTGAGATTCACTGAAAGTCTGCGAACAAAGTTGGTATTCTAGCCTTCTCTGCTGGAACGATCTAAGTTAGACATCAGAATCCAGACGACAGGCATCGTTTCCACCAACGAACGCCGACTGCCAGCTGCAGAAATAACTCTTCAGCTTGCCGAATAACATCCACAGGTAGGTATACTGAGTGTACGTGACGTTATTTCACATCTCTTGCTGATAGTTCTCTAAGTGGTAGCATTATGTCTGACATGTTTTTAACTGCCAAAGATTATTAGAGCTCTACCCTTTTATGTTTCCCTCCCCTTGGCTCAGGTTACAGCGTTTCGCCAATAGATGAAGTGAGTCTCACTGGCTTAGTTTCTGTTTCAATGGAAGACAGTGCCTCGAATTTGTTGCTTAAGGGAATTGATGTAAAATTCTAAGTTCTCCCTGGTCTCCAGTCTCCCCTCTACAGGAGTTCACTGACAAGCCACTCACAATCAGATGGACAAATAGTGGTAGATCCGATATTTTCCGTAGAGAAGACATCATTCACAGGAGAGGATATAATCTGAGGTATCTTTGGTATCTCTGGTACATGACTTCTGATACTCCTTCCAACTCACCCATTCGTAGCAGCTTCCAATCACATGACAATAGTCAATGTCATTACCAGCTGCTTACAAAGAGCAAGTAACTCATCCCACGTTAGAGAACAACAATATAGTGGGATTGTATCATGGCACTAATACTGTCCTTTAAACTAATTTTTAGAGCAGATATTCCCAGGTATACATGCGGATATAGGCATCGCTGTGGTATTTTATAGGCAAAGTAATTATTAGGGGTGTGGATATCCGGGTCAGTGCCGTCCTGTAAATATAGTAATTTGGTTAGAAAAACACAGTTTCATTTTTGATCAGTTACCAGGACACCCCAGGGGAACTTGACAGTGTAGAATGGAAATATATTGGATTTCAGTTAGTCATAGATGCAAAAACAGAGTGATCAGGAAGTACAGTTTTGGAAACAAAATTGGTAAGTATGGCAAGCGAGAGGGGAGGGGGGAGGAGGGGAATCATCACCAATGGCGGCTTTTATAAAAAATCGAGCTTGACAACCTGTGTCCTTGTAAGCTGGCTCATGCTACGCTGTCTTACTATATACGTAAACCAAACAATACTGGCACAAAAACTACTGATATATCCTTTCAAGGTTAGTATATCAACTAACGACATTGTATTTGGTAAGAATAGTTATTAAGACAAAGTAATTAGTGGCTGATGTAGGTTTTGGTAGTTGTTACAGATTAAATGTACAAACCACTGGGAGTCTATAGCCGTGTAGCGTGGTGTCTTCGAGAACCCGCCGAAATCCACGTGTTGGTAACACGTAACACATTCTCTGTGATTCCATTAGGGCAGCTCTGGTGTAAACCAACCTAAAAATAATGAAAGTTTTTGCCATTATATTACTGCTATGAATTCTCAGACTTAATTTTTATGGGAGGTGCATCAAAACATGTGATAAAGGTCACTGACTAAGTTATTTATCTAATAGTTATATTCAACTACACTATTGAAAAAGAATGCATTGGTAGAGTAGTACTTTCAAACAAGCAAATAAAAGTATTTCTAACTCAGGATGACTAAATATCGCATGTCGTATAACCATTTGAGTGCTACGCCTCGGAAGAACAAAGTGTTGTTAAGATGTTTATTGATCATGCCACCAAATCGCCAACTCGAAAGATGCAAAATCGGAGCCTGAAATATTCGATTCACAGCTCTCGATACTGCTTCATCGAAGAAGATCACATCACAGTTTCTACTTGCGATCGTTGCATGGGTACAGAAATGACTTGTAGTAGAACTATAGCTCGATCTTAGTGAGGATAATCTGTTGTAAAATAAGGGACCAGTAAAGTTTGTAGGGAGTATAACAATTAACGTTGAAATCAGAAAGAATCTCTATATTAACAATTAATTGCAAGAATAAAAGCTATATCTTTATAAATTGTCATGCACCTGTTAATTATGATAACAGAAGAAATTTGCACAAACTAAATCAGTTTTGGGGTCTTTTAGATCTGAAATCTCCAACAGACCTAAAAAAATGTTACAATAATTCCCAGCGGCTTCAATGTGCATGTTGGGAAAGTACAGAAATTTCAGAATGCTGTAGGCGAATATCTAGCACATATGAGAACAAATAGTAATGGCGAAAAACTGATTAATATATGTAAAATGTTACAGTTAAAACTAATCTCGACACATTTTTGCAACCTGTCCAGAACAGTCAAAAATTGAACATCTCCATCTCCAACCTAAGAGAATTTCAACTGGATCAGATATCCATATCTGAAGGAATATCATGGAAATCATGAATATTAAAGTAATCAGAACTGGGGAATTTAATTCAGATCATTATCACTATAACATCCAAATACGATTTTTCCCATATAAAAAAGTACAGACAAGAATATAATCAGATACAACTCCACTACAGTTAATATTACGAAGCAAAATATAGAAAAATGTAGAGACAAAATTGAGACAACAAAAAAGGTGATTGGCAAGAACTGCATATACAAAATAATTAAAACAGCAGAGAAAACTTTAGGACTGGACAAGAATAAAAAGAAAACATGGTGGAACAGAGAGGGAGTGAAATTAAATCAGACGGAAGGTCTAATGCCTCAGGCAAATGCTGCTTTTAACATGAGAAAAAACCTTTTCACATCCAGCAGCATAGACGAACATCTCAAGAAAAACCTCATAAAGACCTTTGTTTGGAGTATGCTGCTGTACGGAAGTGTAACAGGGACACATAAGAAGCAGAGAAAAACATAAAATAACAGCCTTCGAGATGTGGTGGTACTGTAGAATGCTCAAGATTTCCTGCGTAGACAAAACATCAAACGAAGAGGGGCTCCAGAGAGCGGAGGAACCCAAGCCTTGTCTTCTGAAGTTCATCAGACACAGAAGGAACACACGGGTCGGTCATCTGTTGAGACGTTATGGTATCATTAAAAGTATCATTGAAGAGACAGTAGAAGGCAAAAATACAAGAATCGGACCGGGACTAGAATACATCAACCGGATCTTGAGGATACCAGCTACACCACCTGTACAGCTCTCAAGGGGGAGGCCGAAGCCAGAAATGCATGAAAAACTGCTGCTTACCAACCTGATGCCTGAAGACATAAGAAGAAGAAGGTAGTGGTATTACCTGACAGTGGAGCACACAAACTGTTACATTGCACGAAACACAAACACAATTTTGACCGATTTCTGAGCCCTGAACTGCCATACTGGCCCATGCGACTGAACACAGGTTTCCTTTACATAAAAGAAAAAAAGAACAAGATTAAGAAATGTCGGATCCTTAGGTAGTGAACACGATCTTTCTTTCGTTGAGCAAAACCTTTCCGCTTAGGAAGAAACTATTTGACTTTCCTATAGCAAGTTGCGTTTCACGGACTAAAAAATCTCCGCCTTCAAGAAGAAGTTTTGGAAGTTTTTGCCGTTCTCTAGAATTATTAACTTCACTTTTATCTTTTCCTTGGTGTACAGCAACCCGCAACTGCAGAGATGCCAGGATATATTTGTTCATACGAAACGAGTTTTAATTTCAAGTAGAATATCCTTTTTAAGAATAGCAATTACAAGTGTGTCTTAAGAAATGTAGGTCTTTTAGTTCCACAGAAGGAGATATTTTCAAGTATTATATTATTAAATAATGAAACAATAAAACAACGAAGAAGCGTAGAAGGCAAAGAAGGTGAGTGAATTTATGGGCTAAAAGGGGAGATGGGCGGCCCATATAAAAAAAGAAGAATAAACAGAAAGTTGGCAGCGCACTCGCCCGCAAAAGACAAACGTTCCAGGTTCGAGTGCCGGTCCATCGTACAGTGTTAATACAAAATTTCAAGCCTTAGTATTGTGGCTCAGATCAGGAAATATTCCTCATGATAGTGATTTTTTTTTAAAGATAGTGTATTTCTTCTTTATTCGTCGTTCTTTTATGCCACACGGTGTCTACTACAAACCTACCGTCCTCGAATAAATATTTTAATTAGATGTACAGATAGTTGTCAGCAGCTTTAGTTATACCCAAGGTTGTAAGATGGAGAATCAAGAAGAAAAATAAGAATTTTAGTTATTTCACTTTCAGAAGTTGATCAAAATAGAAGTATGGCATTGTAATATATGAGTATGCAAGAAACCTGTGGAGTCAGTAATTACTAGGGACATTTCATAAGTAATGCACATGTTGGTATTACTGTGGATTGTTTGATGTAACAACAGTGTAAAGTACGTCACATGTAGTCGGGAGGTTGCGGAAGAAGCATGTGCTTTTGTTTTTTCGCTTTGTACTTTAACATAAAATTGCCAAGAGGTAGAGGTAGACCCTGCAGGAGCCTCGGGTACTGTGTCTGTTGACAATCAGAGGTCGTACATCAAGACAGAAACTTTACGTGGCTGATACCCAACAGAAATCGACAGTGCGTTAAGTGAAGTTTTTGGCGTATTTAGAGCGGACCGTAGTACAATTTCACGTTGGGTTAATCGTTTTCGTGGTGGTCGTACGTGCATAGATGATAATACAAGATTAGGAATGCCAAAAACGCAAACAGATGAATGAATTGTGAAACTTGTGGCAGATGCTCAGGAAAGAGATTGCAATGTGATTTGTGAGGAAGTATCTGAAGCCACGGCAAATCCCCCAACATGAGTATTTCGTATGATGACAAATGATTTGAAGAAGATAAAAATTCCAGCGAGTTGGGCCCCACACAGTTTCACTGCTGAAAAGAAGCAGAAACGTCTGTACACTGGAACCACGCTCAGACAACGATTCGTCCGTGAAAGTAAAGGATTCTGGTGTCGAATTGTACATATTGATGAAACCCAGACTAGAAACTTTGAACCGGAGTTGAAATAACAGTCCAATGAGTAGAGATCTACAGAGTCAAAGCAAGTGATGATCACCAAGGATTCATCATGAAAGATAGAATCCCAAGTGGAACAAGTGTTGCAGCAGTGTATTATCCTAACTTCATGCAGAAGCTACGCAGAAAAATGCACAGAACCCACACCTCAGCTGCTCGAGCCACTCATTCTATACGACAATGCTCGCCCTCGTAGCGGCAATGTTGTAGCCCGAAAACAGAGCGAAAACGTGTGGGACGTGTTGCCGCATCCCCCTTTCGGCCGTACAGCCGGGACATGAAACCAGCAGACTTCGACTTGTTCCCCAAGTTGAAAAAACCTATGAAATGTCACCCGTCTAATACTAAACAAGGAGGACAATCGTGGTACTAATGGTAGATGACAGAAAACTGAGATGCCATTAGAGTATGGGAATAATTTTTTTAAAAATTAATAACTGTACAGGTAAAGCAAAGTACACAACAAAGAAATTGTAGAGAACTGAAAAACGAGACGACGTTTCAAAATTAATATTATAAACAGTCTATGCTGTCCAGATAATGGTAAACCTCAAATCATTTCTCGAAATGACGGTTTGTGGGTTAGATATGTCACAAAATTACAAATTCTAGATTTCAAGTCTCATCAATTTTCTCCTATACGTTTAATGGTAAAAAGTTTATCTAAATACCTGTCTTTGTCTTCGAGTGTTGGAGGTCTGTCAGTACCAACCGCTTCTTTTATCTCATTGTGCACTCGTTCTTGGACATCGGGATGCCGTAACATCATAAGAAAAGCAAATTGAAGAGCGCTGCTTGTTTCTTCCAAGCCAGCAACTAACATGTCGTATAACACCATGAGAAGCTGATCCTCTGGAAAATAAAGAACACTACAGCAAACTGGTCGCGAAGAGCTTATCTGAATAAAATTCCCAAGAAAAGTCTTGTAGCACCGGCGTACCTGTGAGAACATTTGGAATTAGATTCAAGAGGAGCAGGGAATGAAAGAATAGGCTTTATGAAAATAAAACAAATAAAAACAAATTAGTAACAAAAGTAAAGGCAGTCTCTTGGAAACTGCACATATGTGAAATCAAAATCTTCATGTGGATAACATTCAATGGTATGTTGCTGCACACCACACACTGCACAATGGTTTGATCCACTTTGGCTCACAGTACACGATAGTTGCAGCTGAAGCCTATTTCAGTTTTCGATGGCAGCCTCCCGAGTAAGATTCCCACGACTATGCACTGATAGTTTCAACTTCTTCCAAGCATGCTCAGTCGGATTCATGTCAGCAAATACCGTGGAACAGGTGTGGCAGGGATATCAGCTCGTAGGCAATGCCCGAGTCCAAGTGCCAAAGCGCTCAGCCTTGCGTAACGGTCCCCCCAACGCTCGGCCGTGGAGGAGGACGGGACAGATGGTAAAGCAGAAACCGCGCCGCATTGAAAAGGCAGTACAGTCGTACTGCATGTGACTTGGCCTTATGTTTCACATTTCTCGACAACACAGATCACTAACAAAACAAGCTTTCAGTGTAAATTAATTAGTTTTGAGTGCTGAAGACGTAATATAATTTTTATCTGGTACAAACAGCTTATGGACAAAAGCTGACAATCTCACAGACTTTCGCAGTCAGTTTGCCACGTAACCGTGACTTTATTTAGTGCCGGAAATAGCTCTTTCACACAAATATGTCGATCGAAATGCTGCAGCGCTTTTGCAACTTCATTATGAAGTCTTGGAAAATCCTCCTGAGAAAAGCAATGAAGATGTCCTGGACCCAGTTTTAACGTCAAATGATTTGTAATTAAGACTAGAATTACCTTGCAGTTCAGTCAGTTACATCTGCACATGCATAGGGGCGCTTCCAATTGAAACGGCAAATGGACTCTAAAACACGCCGAAAACAGACGTAAGGTTGACAGTGTCCTCAAAGCTCCATGGAACTGTCGTTCTAATTTTTGTAGAGTCACAGCGAGTTCTTCAGAGCACGCGCTTTCTTTAACGCCATTTAGCTTATGGAATTTGATTGTCTTTGTCAGGATGAATAACTTCTACAATGCGATTTTCTTTTTAAATGCATCCTTATCAAATCAGAAAGAAGTTGCTTTGCATTGTCTTACTGTGGGCAGTGTGCAGTTAATTCCACTTAAAATACGAAGTTCTAATTGCGGATGTTCTAATTTTCGTTCCTGCACTCCTTTTTCCTTCATAAATTGAGCAGTCTTCTTTCGCTTGTCCTTGGTCCCGCAGTTTAAACAGGGTCGGCATTGTTACAGTCAGATTTGACATGGTTAATTCGAAGGGGTGGCCAGATGCCCTTCTTGTCATCACCCCTTACCCCCGCAACAGAATCAGTGTACCCTGCTGTCTACACCTGGTGTAAATCGTGAAATAGTGTGAATATTTTCCAAACGTCTGTGAGTCGTGGAACTGAAGCAGGTCGTAGGAACCAGCCCTGTATTCACTTAGTGGGATGTGGAAAACCGCCTAAAAACCACATTCTGGCTGCCTGGCACACCTGCCCTCGTCGGGGCGGATTCAATCCGGGGCCGGCGCGCCTACCTCAGTCCAAAAAAACAGCGCATTAGCGCTCTTGACTAACTTGGCGGGTTTTCGTAAACTGAGCAATAGCGGGATTTAAATCGAAACATCGTTCCAGGCAAGCCCTTTGACTTAACCAACGCAGTTTGAAGTAGTATATGAAGTCCCCACACTCTTCGTTCCTTTTCACTGAAAATTGTGGCAACTGAAAATGGAATAATGGGTGTGACTTCAGAAATTTTACTGTTCATATCACCAATTTCTGAAAGTGTTGTATGCTTGCACATTTAGCACAAAGTGCTTTTTGATGTACAGGACACTTAATCTCGTTTGTCGATGGTAATAATTTTTTTCTCTTTCATTGTCCTCTGAAAGTTTAAAGTTCAAATTCTCTCTGCGTGTTACTGTCATGTCGCTTCGCAGCAAATAAGCAGTACCCGTCGCTTATGCTAATTGAGAATTCTCATCCCTTTCTTCTGTTATTCCCATTCATTTGAAAGGATTGTGACGATAGCTCGCTAGACTGCCCCTCTTTGTGCAAATAGCCACTAGACCTGTAAACGTCCTTCATAACACAAACAAATAGCGAACGGTAAACAGCGCTGACAGTACGATTCTGCCGCTCTGAGATTTGTGCTGAACACAAAATGCCGCACCGCAATGCTAAATGAAATGTTGCGCTGTTTGGGTACTTCCGGGAAGGACCGCGCAAAGCCGAGTGACAAGCTGGGCCGCACACAATGCACGGGTGAAGTTTGGTATGCCGTAGACCATTCCATCCAGCTGATTCCTGGTCCCAAAGGACTTTAGTTATGAGGTGGGTGCTGTATAACGGCGAACTGCCGTCGTGGAAAACGAAACACTGGGCTGTCTCCAGCCTCCAAATTCGCCTCGATTGCGACGAGAAGCGTCCGAAATTTGTACTTGGTACCGGTCCAAAACATACTGACCCAGTGACCCAGACCCCCCCCTCCCCCGCTTAACCCCTGGGACTACACGCACTGGTACCTTCGCGCCTCCACACTCTTCTACGACGACCATCAGGTGTAAGAAAAAACCTGCGGTCATTGGTGAAGAGAACGTGATTCCATTGATCCGCATTTAGTTCCAAGTTCTCCTTTGCCCAGCTTAATCGTGCACTAGCTGCTGAGGTGTTTGTACTACTGATCATAATGGACGCCTAGAGACCAAATTGAACGTGAGGAGACAAATGCGTACAGTCTGTCTCGATGCAATTGCCCTCTAACTGTTCTTCATTAACTATTCTCCATGACACCATTTTCCTCTTGGCCATCGTCCATTTTAAAGAGGTTTTAACGAGAAATTGAAAAGAAAAAGGAAAAACCAAAGGTATCTGAGTCGTACGAATTTATAAGTAGATCTATTAAAGCTCTGTTATCTTTGCCGATTGTTATAGAGCATTTCTCTGGTCTACCAAAAGGGCGCAGGGTACGTGGTTTCTGAAAGGTGGGCTGCCGCGAGATAATTTCGTCGCCGATACGGAATCTGTGGCACAGCGAGCAAACGTATGGTGAACCAAAACTGAATAAGTGACACGTTCTCGGATGCGAATATTTTCTCGTTTGTCGGAAGGTTCCAACACGTGTTGTGTGGCTCGAGGCGACAGTTGCATTTGAATTACACTCAAGAGCCAAAGAAAGTGATACATGTGCCTAATATCGTGTAAGCCCTCCGCGAACACGCAGAAGTGCCACAACACGACGTGGCATGGACTCAGCTAATATCTGAAGTAGTGCCGGCGGGAACTGACACCATGAATCCTGCTCGGCTGTCCATAAATCCATAAGAGTACGAGGCGGTGCAGATCTCTCCTGAACAACACATTGCAAGGCATCCCAGATATACTCAATAATGTTCATGTCTATAGAGTCTGGTGGCCAGCGGAAGTGTTTAAACCCAGAATAGTGTTCCTCTGTAGTTATTTTGGGCGTGTGGGGTGTCACATTGTCATGCTAGAATTGCCGAATTCCGTCGGAACGCACAATGGACATGAATCGATGCATGTGATCAGACAGGATGCTTACGTACGTGTCACCTGTCAGAGTCGTATCTGTAAGTATCAGGTGTTCCGTATCACTCCAATTGCACACGCCTAACACCGTTACAGAGTTTCCATCAGCTTGAATAGTCCCCTACCGACATGCAGGATTCATATATTCGTGAAGTTGTCTCTATACCCGTACACGTCCATCCGCTCGATACTAAATGAAACGAGACTCGTCCGACCAGGCAACATGTTTTCCCAGTCTTTAACAATTCAGTGTCGGTGTTGACAGGCACAGGCGAGGCGTAAACCTTTGATTCGTGCAGTCATCAAGGATACACGAGTAGGCTTTTGGCTCCAAAAGCTCATATCGATTATGTTTCATTACATGGTTCGCACGCTGATACTTATAGATGGCCCAACACTGAAATCTGGAGCAATTTGCGGAAGGGTTGCACTTCTGTCACATGGGAGGGTTCTCTTCAGTCGTCGTTGGCCTCGTTCTTGCAGGTTCTTCTTCCGGCCGCAGCGATGTGGCAGACTTGATGTGTGGTGTCACCGCCAGACACACACTTGCTAGGTAGTAGCCTTTAAATCGGCCGCGGTCCGTTAGTATACGTTGGACCCGAATGTCGCCACTATCAGTGATTGCAGACCGAGCACTCGCCCCAGTTGTCCAGCCGACTTTGCTAGCGATGGCTCACTGACCACATACGCTCTCATTTGCAGAGACGACAGTTTAGCATAGCCTTCAGCTACGTCATTTGCTACGACCTAGCAAGGCGCCATATTCATTTACTATTGATATTGATATTGTGAATCATGTACCGTCAAGAGTGGCGTTCATCATTAATGGATTAAAGTTAAGTATCAAACTAATTACGTCCGCTTTCTGAATTCTAATTCCTTGTCATGTTCCAGACCTCACGTCAGTATATTTCTTCCCTCCTCACGCCAGCCTGCGTGAGCTAAAACACATGCATTTCGGCCTCCACTAGTAACACGGTGTTAGCTCTTTTGCCAACACTACATGATGTTTTACCGGTTTCCTGATATTCGCGGTACACTCGTGAAATGGTCGTACATTCCCACTTGATCGCTACCTTGGAGATGTTGTGTCCCATCGATTGTGTGCCGACTATAACACCACGTTCAAACTAACTTAAATCTTGATAACCTGCCACTGTAGCAGCACTAACCTATCTAGCAACTGCACCAGACACTTGTCTTATATAGGCGTTGCCGACCTCAGCGCTGTTATTCTGCCTGTTTACAAATCTCTGTATTTGAATACGCATACCTGTATCATATTCTTTGGTGTTTGAGTGTATAACGTTCTGCCGTGATAAACGTTCAGTTCGTTCTCAATGGAGGAGCTACAACATTTCAAAACAATATGAATCTGCACTATATATCTCCGTTTCTCCTTCACCGTTCGGAAGCTGCATCCATGTGATCGCTGAAAGCTTCGGTTGTAGTACTGTTTAAGACGATATTTGTGTGTATCTGACGGTGGAGTTATCTGTTGTAGTAGTGGCCAATTTTAAACGTAACTTTGGATTGTAGTGGTTTTGCGAGGGGCTGGTTGAGTCGCCATGGTAGGCTCCCTCGGCCAGATGTAAAGAGAGTGTGTAACCCCACGAGGGGCTATTGGCTGTAATTTATATTATGGTTCATCTTAATTTTGATACTAAGTAGATATAGCGTTACTATCCAAGATTTGGCTGTATGTAACTGTAACCCCTAAGTTCATATCTATGGGTGTCTTGATTGTATTTAATGAAGGTTTCAAAAAAATAATTATTAAAAATCTGGTACTGGCTTTATGGTGCCGTCTCATATTGAGCGGTTTAGATCAGCAGTATGTAATGTGATAAATTACTCCTGAAATCAGCTGATTGCACAATTAATGATAAATCACTTACATTTTTTTAAAAAATCATTATTATTGCTATTTTAGCACTGTCTGCTTTGGTAATTAATCAGTGTGTCTCCAGACGAAGTGTGTTGACGAACACAAAACTGAAGACGCGAGGATCGAGGCATGATCAACATCAGAGCAGCCATGATGCGAACTCGTCTCAGGCCAGTGTGAGGAGGCTGGCCAGTGTGTCATGTTACAACTCGCTTCTTTCCTTTCGACTCTTTCTTCTAGAGAATCACTCCACTGCAGGTCAGTCACTGACATATTGCAAACACAGAAAGCTGAGGACCACACATTCACAGTGAACTAACACAAATTAGAATATCCATACAAATTGTTTCAACTTGTTTGTCAATTAAATTATAAAATGTACTGATCCTGTATAAAAAAAGTAGTCGTTTGATTTGTAACAATGACTCGCTTGTTTAAGATGGTTTTGTTTGCTTTTAACAAATTTTTAGACCCTCTCTTGAGAACAGCTGAAATATTTACTTTTATTATGGATAGCAGAACTCTTTTTCTCCGCTTTGCAAAACAACGCACCGGACAAAGTACTAGCCACTGCCTGGAGACATCTTGCTACTGCCGTGCAACACCGCCTCTACTTAGTCTCAGTTCATCGAGAAAGAGTGTCACCAAATCCATCTGAAGTCACTACAGTCCGATCGACGAACGTTACGGTTCGCGCAGGTCGACGAAAGGAGGAGATTAGTATTAAACGTCCCGTCGAGTATTACTGAAATACATGTGAAAGTTATGCGTTTTAAATATGACGAGGCACACCTGTTTTATATAAAAAACCATGGTCTAATGTACTGGAGCCATAGTGGCATCGTAAAATGCTGAACAGCAAATCAGAGCCAGCATCGCCACACATGTATAAATTACGGTATATACTATGGGCATCTCGTCAGCAGTGCAAAACAAACTGCCGTTTAGTAGCCGCAAAATATTTGTCTCGCATGCTCACCAGATGTCGCTACTGTACGTGTACACGTATTCTTCAATAATGTAATTATACGATAAACAGTAAAAAGAAAAATACAATCGCTAAAGTCTGTAGTACGCTTACCACGTGCAAAAGTCATTACAGTAACAAAATGCAATAAATTAAGACACGGCAAAAGTTGGATTGTTAAAAAGGAAAAAGTTAAGCGATAATCATTATGATACGCTCTAGTGGCGAATTATGGATGAAAATACAAAGGCGTAAGTAATACCCAGCTTACGGAGTACACAGAATAATACAAAAACGACAAAAACAAAGAGCGGAAGAGGCACACTGCAGGAAATAATCAGCGCCCTCTGTTGGCGCTACCGACAGAATGCCACATAGACGAGAAGGTGTTAGACAGTTAGAGATACGTAAGCGCCAGAGGGTCGCCATTGCAAGAAAAGAATGATAAAACTCATTACCAAACAATTAACAAGATTATCTAGTTAGTGAAAGATGTTATACAAACCGAGAAGGGGGAAGAAAACACGAGAGATATTCGCTCAACGTGATAAAAACGAAACGAATTAGTAAAGCATTCTGTACTATGTCGTTTTAGGGCAGAAGAAATTGTAGATATGTAATGTCTCAGCAGGAATTTGTTGCTGAGCAATATTAGTTAAGACGTATTTAACATTTTTAGTAAGTTTAGCAGCTTGATTTGGCAACTAAGTCAACGTTTTATGTGGTTACATAATTATCTTTTCCATCTACGGAGTTATGTGTGGTAGTAATAAATTATTTGGGAATATTTTATCCGTTACCGTGTTCAGTAGTTTCAGTAAAGTTGTGAATATAATTTTTATGCCATAACTAGATTTGTCCGTTAAAAATTTTGTGTGTGTTTTTGTGTGTGTTTATCTCGATTTCTATTTCTTCTAAAACATCCACTTTTGAGCCCTTTGGTGTTGTGTGCAGAATCTGCATCGTATTTTCGATCTGGTTTACCTCATACATAATTTTTCTTACTAATTACAATGTAAACCAGGTCGGACAGGCGATGAAAATCCTGCTCGTAACACCGAAGGGACCAGTAATGAATCTTTTAGAATAAATATAAATCTACATAAACACACGTAAATAACCCAACAAAATTTTAACGAACAACTGACTAAAAATATAAAAATGATATTCACAACTTTACTGAAATCACAGAACATGACAACGGATAAAACAGGCAAAGACGACAGCAACGAACATTTGCAAAGATTTACTACTACCATACACAACTCCATAGTCGAACAAGCTAATTATAAAACCACACAAAATAGGTGACATAATTGCCAAATGAAGCTGTGAAACTTACCAAGAACATTTAACACATCTTAACGAATACTGTTCAGTAACAAATTTCAGTGCTGAGAGATTACATCTCTATAATTTCGCCTGCGCTACACCTTAGAAACTCAGCAGTACAAGGTATTAGACAGCGATAGACGTACATAAAACTGTTATTAGTTACAAATAAATACAGAGACATCACTAGTGACTCCATATGTTTTGAGCTTGATAATGGCCATGGAGCCGAAATAAGCTTATACCCCTAAGAAATAACATCGTAATAAAATTTCTTTGAATATAGAAGCGTTTTGGCTTGTTAAACATGTAAGATTCCGTAGAGCTATCAAACTGCAGTGAGGCTGATTGCTACGTTACACAGACTGTTCCAAATGGTCACAGACATTTTCCGTGCTTTTAAATTCGGATGGTTCATGAGGCCAGTGGAGGACGCCTGGCCCTCATGAGTTTCTCTAGTAAACCTTTTGATGAAAACAGAGTTTTCTTTTACGAATCATTCACACTTAATAAAGGAATGTTTGTATCTAATTGTGGTAATGCACATTTTAGAAAATTATAATGTTTGTAATTTTCAATGTCCGCATAGAAGAGGGAACTTCGGAGACTGTTTAAAGACTCTGAAGACACTTATAGCCGCAGGCGCAAAATCCAGCAGGGATGTGTAACATCCAACACCCCTAATCAATCATATTTTAAGTAGAGGTGTGATATAACTTTTATTGCGCATTATGCTGCGTCGTCGGAACAAGACACAACGAGGCCAAAAGCACCACAGGCCCAAAGATGATACCTGGTGCCAGTGACATAGACGAAGATATCGTCTTCGTCTCGGTCAGTTGCCGACTATAATCCACCAATGACCGGAGGACAACGTACGGAGCCTACTTGGTAGACAGAGCAGCTCTCGCCCACATCGTTATAGATCATCGTCCAGGGCTGACTCAGACAGGGAACTTCGTTTACTGAATTCTTAGAATTGAACAAACAGTTGTTTTAACTGCATTTGCTATGTACTGTGAAATTTACTTACGATCACTTGCACTTAGCCATTGAGGGCTTTTTTGTATTATATTACAAAGAGTGTTGGCGCCTTCAATATTCAACTCATTAGTGTGACTTTATTACTAATTTGTTGGAGTGTTGTAAAACCTTCGATCTCCTATCTTGTTACCTACCCCTAGGGCATAACTGTGTAATAGTGGCAAGGAGAAATTGTCTTCGCGGTGTACTGCACCAAAAACCGTTTAACGAACTCACAGACTCGGCCAGCAAATACTGTGGCAACTTGGTCTTCACTGCAGTAGCGACGAGGCCTTTCCAAAACTGGAGACGAGGGTTTATAAAACATTACTTACCCGTGAATGTTGTGTTATCATCTTGGGCATCTTCTGCTTTTGCAATTTCATACAAATATGCGTCTATGAGATCTCTCTTCTTCCCTGGAAAATATGCAGCCTTGTGGTCTTCGATAAGTTTCTGGAAAAAAGTAAAGGATTTTTGTTAAATATAATTGCATAAGATTTTGTGGACAGAGTCACTTATCATAAAAGTTTTCTGAGTATCGTACCGCATCATAATGTGAAATAGTATGCGGGAGAAACCAGAAGAGTGTCGAAACGTTTGTTTCTCCAGCATACCTTTTTCTTTTTTTTTTTTTTACATTATGACGTGGTATGATGGTACGATACTCAGAAAACTTTTGTGTTAGCACAGAATAAATAGTTGTCTCCGAGTACACAGCATCCATACCAATAAGAGCAAGAATAAAATATCTTTCAGAAATTTAATGAAAATATTTTTTCCTGTTAGGTATAACGATTCGGCCTTGTTAATAATAAATGGCTCTGAGCACTATGGGACTCAACTGCTGTGGTCATCAGTCCCCTAGAACTTAGAACTACTAAAACCTAACTAATCTAAACACATCACACATATCCATGCCCGAGGCAGGATTCGAACCCGCGACCGTAGCAGTCGCACGGTTCTGGACTGCGCGCCTAGAACCGCGAGACCACAGCGGCCGGCTGTTAATAATTTCTGCGAGTTTCGTAGCTCAGGATACAGTGAACTATCATCTTTGAGATCTTTCGTTTGCCAACAAACTGTTTCCTTTTGACGACGCTGCTATGTTATTTTATCAAAAATCTCTCTAACGTAATGCGAAGCAACGGTGAGAATTTGATTTCAACAAGTACTTAGGAGTGAGAGCACTGGTTTAGGTGGGTTATGTACATCGACCGACCAGTTTTGTTTAGATTTTCCATTATAATTTTTCTAAATCATTTCAGGCGAATAGTAGGATGATTAAGCGACAAGTTTACGATCAATATATTACATCATATTTGTCCATGAGGGCTGTGTCCAGTCTCAAATGGCTCTAAGCACTATAGGACTTAACATCTGACGTCACCAGTCCCCTAGACTTAGAACTACTTAAACCTAACTAACCTAAAGACATCACACACATCCACGCCCAAGGTAGTATTCGAACCTGCGATCGCAGCAGCAGCGCGGTTCCGGACTTAAGCGCCTAGAACCTCTCGGCCACAGCGGACTGGCTGTCCAGTCTCACTTATCCCCTTGTTGAAGGAAGGTGAAACCTAACATTCCTTCTCTTTCATCTGGGTAATTTCGAGAACTGCATTTGCATATTCTACAAGACACTCTCGGGTTTATTGCATATAGTTCTTTTTATTGTTGCGTTCTCAGATAGCATGGAAAGACTGATTGCTAGCATAGCACTTTTTTATTTATTATTATTTCATTCTCATTCAGGCGTGGTCTGGTAACAGCTGTTTCCACTATTCAGCCATAGGATTACAATTTAATTAGAAGATATTACAACATTAAAGAATTAAATAAAGTGTCTAGGAGAAATGATTCAGCCTAAAAGAGGGGATAAATGATCTATTTCGGCAAGAATACGAAACCTGGACTTGGCATTTCAGTAAAAATGAGATGTTAGTAATAAAAAATTGTTTTCTAAAATTTATCTTTACCAGACAGTTAATGGGCCAGAATGCTCTTTAGCATCAGAAACACTCATTTTAAGTTCAATAAAAGGAAACAAAGAAATCAGTGATAAAGACAGATATTAAGAAGTAGAACGACAGTATACAGGGTATTACAAAAAGGTACGGCCAAACTTTCAGTAAATATTCCTCACACACAAAGAAAGAAAATATGTTAGGTGGACATGTGTCCGGAAACGCTTACTTTCCATGTTAGAGCTTATTTTATTACTTCTCCTCAAATCACATTAATCATGGAATGGAAACACACAGCAACAGAACGTACCAACGTGACTTCAAACACTTTGTTACATGAAATGTTCAAAATGTCCTCCGTTAGTGAGGATACATGCATCCACCCTCCGTCGCATGGAATCCCTGCTGCGCTGATGCAGCCCTGGAGAATGGCGTATTGTATCACAGCCGTCAAAATTACGAGCACGAAGATTTCGTACATTTGGCACCGGGGTTGCGTAGACAAGAGCTTTAAAATGCCCCCATAAATGAAAGTCAAGAGAGTTGAGGCCGGGAGAGCGTGGAGGCCATGGAATTGGTCCGCCTCTACCAATCTATAGGTCACCGAATCTGTTGTTGAGAAGCGTACGAACACTTCGACTGAAATGTGCAGGAGCTCCATCGTGCATGAAGCACATGTTGTGTCGTACTATTAAGGCACATGTTCTAGCAGCACAGGTAGAGTATCACATATGAAATCACGATAACGTGCTCCATTGAGCGTAGGTGGAAGAATGGTTCAAATGGCTCTGAGCACTAAGGGACTTAAACTCTTAGGTCATCAGTCCCATAGAACTTAGAACTACTTAAACCTAACTAACCTAAGGACATCACACACATCCATTCACGAGGCAGGATACGAACCTGCGACCGTAGCAGTCCTGCGGTTCCGGACTGCAGCGCCTAGAACCACGGCTGGCCGTAGGTGGAAGAACATGGGGCCCAATCAAGACATCACAAACAATGCGTGCCCAAACGTACTGTAGAGCAATGAGTCGCATGTCAACACGAGCACCGAAGTCAACATTATCTTCCTTCAATTGGGCCAACTGGCGGCGAATCGAGGAAGTACAGTACATACTGACGAAACTAAAATGAGCTTCAACATGGAAATTAAGCGTTTCCGGACACAAGTCCACATAACATCTTTTCTTTATATGTGTGTGACGAATGTTTCCTGAAAGTCTGGCCGTACCTTTTTGTAACACCCTGTAGAAATAGTCCTATACTCAGGGAATAGGTGTAGGGGAAGGAGATGCAGGAGCACCGCTGCTCATGGCAATGTCGTACTGGAGGTGATTGGGCACAACGACAGTAGTCATGTTTAAATTAAGAAGTAATACAGAAGAACGTAATTGTGTAGGAAAAAAACATAAGAAATTAGGAAAAAACAACTAATGTTATGTCGGCATATCCAAAGAATAAGTCGTAGCAGACTGACAAGAAAGTACAGCATTTTGAAAAATTTAAATGAAAACCCATCTGGCGTAGCATAGTGCAAATCGGCTTAAATATGCAGGAAATTCGAAACAAAACAAAAAATACATTAATAGATGGGTCAGTATCCAAGCCAAATCTGTTCCAAAAATTCTGGGAAGAAATTGGACAGCGCAAGAGAGGAAACAAGAAAGTGAACAGAAGGTGTACTAAAGAAAGCTCAAGCTAACGTAGTAGCTGAAAAGTGATGCTTAGCTGATCTGTAACAATAGAAGAAGAAATAAACAAAAGATGGTGCCATTTTTTTTGCCTAAGTTTAACCTACAGTCGTTTATTTGACGATCTGCGTGCGGTGGTGTTGCGGTCCTACGTTGTTTCGGAGATGACGATACTAGTGCCGATGCTGGTGGAGACGGCGGTGCTGTTTTTTTATGCATTAAATCAAATGTGAAACAAGCAGCGTCATATTTTCGATACAGCGCTGATTTTTAACTACACCTATGATGAACAGTATGTGGTGTACTGCAAAGCTGTCGACCTTCGGAGGAAGACCTGCATACGATATTTTACAATTTCACATAATTCATAGTCTGGTGCCAGAAAATAATAAAAGTAACCTGATAAGCTGGTGTAAGAACGGTTGAGTTGAACGTAAAATTACGCACTGTATTATTAGTATAGACACAAAATAGTATTGTTTTTGAGTTATTCTGCTTAACAGTACTGAAGTGCGAATGTGTATGCGTGTGTGTGTGTGTGTGTGTGTTGTGTGTGTGTGTGTGTGTGTGTGTGTGAAAACCCTTTCTGACGAAGATATTCGAATGGTGTTCCTTGTTGTTGTGTGAATGCCAAACTCGAAATTCCCTGCAGTTATACCGAATTGGGAAACCATTTGTCCTCATTACAAATTAGTAGTGGAGCACAGCTGATGTGCCTTCTGTTGTATGGGTTGCATACGTTAAGGAGCAAGCACACAGTCAGCGGCAAATTATTCCCCCTCCCATAACCTATTGCTATGATAGTTAATTTATAACAGCCCACCCCTCCCCTTCCCCCTCCCTATCCCCTGCCCCTCTGGTAAAAGTGTGCCGATACTGGGGCACTTTTTTTCACCCCTCCTCAGCTCACTTCTGGGCAACATTTCTCCACCCTAGGAACCCCCACCCCCCCAGCCCTCCTGTCCAACACTTCCTCCTCCCCAGCCCCACTTCCCTCACCCTCCTTCCACCTGAGAATTAGTGGGGAAAAAAGACCCAGTCTGTGCTGTGCTGCTGGAAAGAGGGATCACATGACAAGAAATTCAGATCAATGCCAGTTACATTGCAGAGGACATATTGTTGATTTATAAAAATCAGTTTGCATATTCTTTACCTGGATATATGCTCCACTACTCCCCACCCCCTTCCCCCAGCATTAATGCTTCCCAGTATCCATCCTCCTTCCTTTTCCCAGGCATGAGTGTTTTGCAGTCCTCCCACTCTCACTTATCTCAGCATGAACACAACTTTGACAGGCATTAATGGAACTGATGGTGGATTTATGAGCCCCTACTGTTTTAAATTATGATCGGGTGGCTGATGCATCCCTAAAATAAATAAATATAGCACTCTACCCTACATCCTTCAACTCTGACAAATAAAAATCCACTATTTCATCAAATTTATTGACTGACTATTAATTTGCAGCACCAATGTGAAACTCTCTATAAATTTGTAACATGTGATTAAATGATAACACAAGCGCTCTCCTCCACTCACTGCCAGTCCTCCACACCGCTGCACTGAGATTGCAGAGGAGCTGCTATTCGGGACCACACAGTCCACTACTGCACCAAATGCGAGATCACATCATGTGCAGCGAAACCACTGTTTGGGGGGGGGGGGGGGCTGAGCCGTTACCTGACATTAGCTATGTGCTCTGATACCAGTCTGAGGGAACACACATGCCTACTCATCTGAGAGATCCTCCTTTGTTTTCGCAGTGGTGGCATTCCATTGACCAGGAAATTTTAGACCCACTTCCTGTCTGTCCACTTACTGTCTGTCTGTCTCTCTAACTCTAGCGCTTACTTCCTGTTTGTCTGAACACCTGCATGAACCAAAATGTTCAAATATTCATACTGGGGTTTTCATCCCTCCTCAACATACTGTGTACCTATTGTCTAATGCCGAATTAGTAAACCATGAACTCAGCTCGCTCTGTTCCATCATGAGATATCGAATGTAGTGGGTATAGTATCCTTCTGCTTCTCGTCAGTTCCAATTTAAATGAGAGACACTGTTGCAGGGAGGGTTATCCGAAGTCAAATACATCACTCGTAACACTCACAGTGAATCTTCTTCATAATAAAACGTATTTTTAATATTTCAGAATCACACACATACATTTTGCAAATCTAGTAATTACATTCAGCCACAAATAAATCACAGTGACAAATATATCTGAGATCTTGTATACACTAATTTTTGAGAACACCATAGCACCCTCTTTCAGATGCTGCCCTACGCTCCGCCACCACAGCGTTTCCACCTTACAGTAAATATATCTGGCAAAAAAACCTTCCCATTGCATACACATGTGATCACCAAGCGTGAGCCATCTGCCATCTGCAGGAGTGCCAGGAGCTCCAGCCACCAAGGCAGGGAGAGGGCTGGAGATCGGCAGGTGTGCCAGCCATGCCTGTAGTTCTGCGCTTATCTCCCAGTAACCAAATTCTGGCCGTACCAGGCTCTCAGAGGCTGGAGAGGCTGTCACTGTTGTAAGGTGTCAGGCAAATCCAACACCTTACATGAAAACCCTGACGTGATAAGCAAATCCAGTAGTATGTCACATAGCTCCGAATAAATTGTGACATTAAATTAACCAATGTAATACGAGTAACGAGTGAGCAAATTGAATACCACAGACTAACACCAGAATGCCTAAATGTATGTCGTACCTTCCCACCGTGAGGCAGACGCAGTTCCGAGGGGAGAAACGAGGACAGAAGCCGAGAGCAGAACCGTGGGGAGGGGCTGGGCACCCACGCCACGAGCCTACCTGTACAACTATACAACCCGCATGTTTTAGCGTCAGGCTTTTTAGCGTCTCAGGTATGTCAAGGACAACCCCCAGCCCATGTTAAAAGCTAGAGCCCTCCAGAAAAGCAGTATAGATCTTACGATAACACAAAAAGGGCCACTACCACCCGCAAGTTTTAGCGTGAGACTTTTTCGCGTGTCTGTTACATTAGGATCACTCCCCAGCCCATGTTAAAAGATAGAGCCCTCCAGAAGAGCAGTATAGATCTCACGATAACGCTAAAAGGACCACACTAGCTGCAGGTTTTAGCGTGAGACTTTTTAGCGTCTCTGTTACGTTGGAAACTTTAAAATCATTGCCCCACCACGAAAAAAGTATAACGTTTCCCATTGTATAGACAGAATTTTTATAGGCGGAGCTTAAGGTTAACATTGAGACCCTGATTGGTCAGATGAAAACATAGCCAGATAGTTTTTTTTAAACTAACTTCGGTAAATTGTGGTAAGGAGAAGTTAGTGGAGAGTTGGTTCCGAGACGGCGGGCTGGATGGCTGCTGCGCCGGCCGCTGCCGCCCTGACGCTGCTTAGACACCGACAAGGTAATGAACGCACGCGATGCCGCAGTTTTGAGCGCATAAGGCTTCACTCAGAACTGCAGAAATCTCATCTGTTACACCCCTTTTTTCCGTAATACTAATGGTGATCGTTAATTAAAACTCATGGTGTTCACATTTGCCACTTGAAGAACAGATCTGAAACGCGATGATTTTTCATTTATATAGTTATTGAGAAGCCACATCAGCCACTGTAATTTACGACAAGTTAGATAAGTTATTAAAGATAATTGAGGGTCACTGTAGACCATTTTGATAGTTTTCTCTTTTGTGAAACTTAAATTAAACCTAGATTATAGATGTGATATGGCATAGGTCATCCTTCGATCGATTGTAGAACTTGGAAATCCATTTAGAGAATATTCGTTCACATTTTTGTTGAACGCTGTTGGTTTTTACCATCCTGTATTAAAACATTTCCTTTTATCAATAGTGCAATTTATAAACGATGTTTTGCGATTAGAATAAATTTCCAATGGTAAACTTAACTGCTTTTTAGACGTTATTTTACCAGCTAGCTAAAAATAGGAAAGCCTTGAACCCTTTCCACTAAATTTAGTTAGTATTAAGATTCTTTTACAGGGAGTGCAGTGGAGCTGACGCTGAGATCATTTAGTATTTGGTTATATCATCGCTAGTCTCACTGAACTCTTCTGAATTCTACATGTCATGTGTGGTCTGGCGTCTCCTTACCAGCAGCAGGTCCCAGGTTCAAGCTAGTTAATTCCCTAAAAAATACGCTCAGAGCGTCGTTGCGCGAAAGTGGTAGGGAGACACGATATAGTAAAATCAGACACCACCATGAATGTTTAGAAAATGGCGACCCTGCCAGGATGGTAAAATACCATGATTGAAGGTCGACCACATGCCTAACTAGGTCAGAAAAATATCCTGTTAAAAAAATTTTCGTAGTAAAATTTTTTTCTCATGTTATATATAGTCGAAAACAGTAGCTGGCGCGATAGATAGTAGAATTATTAAATAGAAATGAGTCTGGCAGTGACAATTGCATAATTAAATTAAGAGTTTTGAAAATTGTTAGAATTAAGTTTTCTCTCCAATGCAAGCGCGCAGGTGGCGGATACATCGCTGACAAGTTGGTTCTGACCCAAGAAGTAAGTGAATGGATTGTCAGTCTTGGTAGTGTCAAGTCGTGTGAACAAAAAATTTATGAAACGTGTGAGATCGTATGAGCGCATGTTGACGCGAAGTAGGGCGTGTGAATTGCTTTTAAAACATAAAATAAGGGATTCAGAAAGATTAGCAATGGCAAATCGAGACCTTGACCGAATTGAGGTAGAGACCCAGCATGAAAATGGACAGAGAATAGAGAACAGTACAACAGACGATGCAGTATCGCGAGAAATAGGACAGATAACGAACCATAACGAGGATAATGTACTCCAAGGCACAGAAAACCTAGGTCAGCATACGACAGAGGAACAGGAAAGTAGAGAGAAAGGCGATGAGGATTCTAACTTGCGTCTTGAATACGTAGAACCCATAGTACAAGTAATCCGAGCTCCCTCAGCACAGAGTACAAGGAATGCGAGCAGAAACGTGTCCCAGCAGAGGTCAACGCAATCGGTTGCGAACCAACACTTGGGCAAAAACACAGAGCGTATGACGTCGGAAGAAAACGCAATAGGACCCACCAATCTGGCAGAATTATTACAACAAATTACGGAAACCATGACAAGGCAAAATAAAGAAATTGCGAACCAAATTAAAATTCAAAATGCGGAAACCACGAGACAAATGCGTGAGATTAAAGAACAAAACAAAAAAATTCAGTTACATCTATGTCGTATTGAAGACGAGGCAAAAGAATCTCGAGAAGTGATAGGAAACTTAATAATAGGTCACAATCAATTGAGAACAGACATTGACAAGGTTCAAGCGGACGTACAAACATTGCGTAATGACACTGAGGACGAGATCAAAACATTACGTAACAACACCCAGGGAGAAGTCAAGGAACTAAAGAAACAGATAAACGTAATTACTAGACAAGCAGCAGGTACAGCGCGTGAAATTGTTGAAAACAGTGTGTTACACAAACGTATCACAAAAGCAGCACTGAAAAGATATGATAACCGCATAGTCAAAATAGAAGCGCAAACGAAGCGACAATTTCAGAAATTGCGAACAGAGTTGTTGCAAACCATTGGAGAGCGTAGTGAACAGGATCGAAGAAGCACAGAGTGTGCAACTACATCCGTATCTGTAACAGCACCGGAGAAACAAGAAATTAACGAATATATTATGTATTTGCGATTCCAATCACAGGCGGAAAGTAACATATGTGAAATCAGACAGCCTGCACAGTTGGTACGCGAAAGTTACAGTGGACAATATCCAAAGGGTCTACCACAACCGGAAAGAACGACGGGAGAAATGATCAGAAACAAAAGTGGCGAAGAATCGCGAATTTCATATGGAACTATGACGAAGTACGACAACGATCATTTCCTCACAGTCAGAAAATTTCAACACTTTCGAGAAGGAAACTCATTACATCCACGTACTTTTATTGATCAATTCCGAGTAGGATTACCAGAACACTGGACGCTAGCACACAAATTAGACTTTATATGTGCACACATGTCAGGAACAGTAGCAGAAATCATGCAAAATGTTGCAGCGACATGCCGATCGTACGAAGATTTCAGAGAGAAGTTTCTCTCACGATATTGGTCAAGGGAAGCACAGAACAGAGTGAAGTACGGATTATTACAGAACCCATATTTTGAAAATTCTGGAGAGAAGAGTCCCATGAAATTTTTCGAAGCAATGGCAAACAAAAATCAATTCTTAGATGTACCATACAGTGACGGAGAGTTGATTACATTATGCGCGATGAAGCTACCATTGAAATACCAGCAATCATTAGAAGGTCGCGGAGGCAATGACGTTGAAGCATTTAAAGGTATTCTAAGGGAACTAGAGTTCATATTTTCGGAAGATGACGCAAGAAAAAGAAGAAGCGCACGTGAAAACGAAAGCAAAAAGCAGTGGAATCCACAAGACAGAGTACGAAGAAACAATAATTACGAACCACGTGATAACTTCGCACCAAGAAAAGACAATACATTTCAACAAAGAACCGGTTATGGATTTAGAAGAGAATATGGCAATAATTATAATTCACCCAGGAACGGCAACAACTATTACAGAGGGAATAACGACAACCAGAACGGGTACTGGAGAACCAATAGACCGACAAATTATCAACAAAGAAATCACTATCAACAAGCTGAACAAGAAAAGCAAATACAGATAGAAGACGTGGAGGTAAAACCACCAAACCCCAGTAAGCAATTTATAAACGATGTTTTGTGATTAGAATAAATTTCCAATGGTAAACTTAACTGCTTTTTCGACGTTATTTTACCAGCTAACTAAAAATAGGAAAGCCTTGAACCCTTTCCACTATATTTAGTTAGAATTAAGATTCTTTTACAGGGAGTGCAGTGGAGCTGACGCTGAGATCATTTAGTATTTGATTATATCATCGCTAGTCTCACTGAACTCTTCTGAATGCTACATGTCATGTGTGGTCTGGCGTCTCCTTACCAGTAGCAGGTCCCAGGTTCAAACTAGTTAATTCCCTAAAAAACACTCTCAGAGCGTCGTTGCGCGAAAGTGGTAGGGAGACACGATATAGTACAATCAGACACCACCATGAATGTTTAGACTGTGACTACCCAGTCAATAACCAACCAGTGCAAACACTTCCCACATTGAATCTTTTCAAATTTCCACAGAAAAACCTGTGAATACATCTAACACATATGTCCACGTCGGTTGCCGTTCAACCAGCATACTGGTTATTTTGCTATTCAGCCACTAGGAGGGTGCTCTGAGTGGCACCGCTGGGAGTTGTCCCTGCAGCTGTGGGCAAGAGCGAACTAACTGGAGCCTTTCTTTGTACCTAACCGCTCAGTACAGGCTAATCCATGACTTCTGATCAGGACTGGCAATGAACGGGCCTTGCTAACCTCTACCACACTGCGAGATTAGCAGGGACAGATTGCTCATAAAGTTCTAACTTCAATTCCACCCTCGCCAAAGGGTCTCAGATGTTTAAAAAATTCACTTTCCCAAATTGGAGACAGAGATGTTGTTGTCCATATACCTCGAATTTCTCCCACTGATTTTATTTATATGCGTTATTTTTACTAAGTCAATTCAGTAATATAGCAGTTTTTCTTACGATGGCCATCTGTCCATATGTAGGTGGGAGACTGAAATTTCATTAAAAGATTTCGTTGCCACGAAAAAACGCCTGATTACTACGCTCCAACTAGAGAATCGATTCTGTGGTATTCTTGCTATGACTTCCACCTGGCTGGTGCCATTTCATTGATATCAAATTGATTAACCAATTAATTAAATTGACCATGAGGCTCCCTTTGCGTGGTAACTTCTTTCTTGCAGTCGGATTACTCTCGCCAGCTACCCATTACAGATGCATCTGTGACGTCTCTAGGTGTTTCCCATAAGCTAGTTATTCATTTCCTCCGGTACCAAAATGGATGGCAATTGTCATCAAATAGCTGAAGACACCTAATGGTATTTACGTTCTGTCTGTCAGCTGCCTTGTTGTCCATTCGAAGACACCTAATGGTATTTACGTTCTGTCTGTCAGCTGCCTTGTTGTCCTGTTGGAAGTAAGTCACTTAGAATCCCAGTATACTACTCCTGATGTAATCCTGCTGAGACTTGTCAGTCTGTAGGGGCAGTAGGACGCGTCACTCTCCTCTCCAAATCCATCCCTGCCACCGGTTAACATGTGAACACTGACACCAGCGGCACCGCGTCGCGAATCTCTGCCCGCACGTAACGGCTGTACCGCTGCCAGCTAACAGATACCAAGATTTTGAGCATATGCTTACCCCCCTCTCACCCGCAAACCGTAACGTTGTGAGGAGTGTTAATGGTTAAAATGGCTCTGAGCACAATGGGACTTAACATCGGAGGTCATCAGTCCCCTAGAACTTAGAACTACTTAAACCTAACTAACCTAAGGACATCACACACATCCATGCCCGAGGCAGGATTAGAAACTGCGACGGTAGCGATCGTGCGGTTCCTTACTGAAGCGCCTAGAACCGCTCGGCCACATCGGCCGGCGAGGAGTGTTAATGCCGGAAGGTCTGACCCACTGAATAATAACAAAATACCAGTCTGCAGACCACCTTTCTAAACGTGTATGAGCCTTCAGACCCAGGTTTCCTTCAAAACACAGCTCGGAAGAAGCGTTCCTGGTGGCTCCTGCCAAATTAGTGGGTGGATGGTTTGAGAACGCAAATGGCAATCCCTGAAGGGACGGCGATGTTCTTTTCGAGAAACGCTATTGGGAAGCGAAATTTGAAGCTGACTTCAGAAGGATTTCACTGCCACCAACATACATTTCGCACAAAGTCAATTAAAATGAGAAACGAGACATTAGCGCTCATAGGAGGCATATAGACAAAGTTTTTCTTCCCCTTCACTCTGTTTGCGAGTGTAATAGGAAAGGAAATGACAAGTAGTGGTACAGGGTATCCTCGGCCGCGAACCGTACATTGACAGAAGGGATGACGTCACATCGGAACATGTGCAGTCCAACGCACAGCTCCGTTCCTTCTCTGAGCTGATTGTAGCGCAGCTGACCATCATTTGAGCAATTGTCAGTGGTTTCTAGTTTTAGTAGAGAGTATTATAAAAAAATGTTTTCGTTCATTTTATTTGTATACCAGCACGCATTCGAAGAGAAGTAGCATAGTTGTAGTGCGATTTCCGACTCTCATTCGAAGAGAAATGACATAACTGTAGTGCGATAGTTACAGTCAGATGTAGCACACCAGCACACGACAACCGGCCACCATGGCATGTCTTGTATTTAGGTCAGACTGTACATAGCGATCTTCTCTCCTGTGGTAGAGAGGTTTCTACGATTTTCGATTCTGTTTCTTCCCAACCAATAGCTCAAGTTCTTCTTATCAAATCCCTTTACCATTTACTACTGAAAACTACGTCTATGTTCGATACTTGCATCGCTGTCTCCACTATATAGATAAAGTGTATTTTCCGATACTGGTCAAGATTTACTGGCGATAAGTAATTTTTTATTCGTATTGCGTGATCCAATGCTCATTATTTCTGTGGTAATTGTTTTTGTGATACTCTCCTCTTCTTCTTTCTAAGAAATTTTTGTCTTATTTATATGCGACTGACAATAGTAACTGCAAAACAAAGTATCTTTCCCCGATATACTTAATACTCACAATAGAAACTGTCTGTGTTGTTCATGTTTCAAAACATCGCCAATGATGTGACGTTACAGTTGTCATGTTGTCTATATCGTGTGTCACGTATGTACGACGTCACCGGTCAAAGCTGACTGCTAGTACCCCAGTTTCTCCTTATCGAGACGTTAGCACTGAATACAAAGAGTATACATCGATGAGTCAAAACATTGTAAACATTGATCACCGCGAGGCTGAATGCTTCTTGTTGACGTTGTGGCTACTTGACACGGTAAGGAAACTGTAGAAGCAGAGTAGGGACTAACAGGGGACCATTCTAGCGACGATATGAGTCACAAATGTTGAGATACTCTGCCTTCAGCGACCTTACCAAAGGGCAGATTGTTATCTATATCTACTTCAAACTCAGCAAGCCGCCTAACGGTGTGTGGCGGAGGTTAATTCTGGTATCACTAATCGATTTCCCCTTCCCTGTTATTATTAAGGCTATGCATTAACTCTAATATTTCGAATTTTCTCGTCGTGGTCACATCGTGAGGTATATGTGGGATGCGGTAATATGTTGCCCCACTCCTTCCGGAAAGTGTTCAGGGCTAATTTCAATAGTAAGTCTTTTCGTGATGCACAGCTTATATCTTGTAATGTCTACCAGTGAAATTTTTTGAGCATGTCGTGCTGACTAAACGAACCCGTGATTCAATGCGCCACAAGTAGTTGGTCGTTCTCTGTGTCTTCTATCAGTCCACCCTGGTAAGAATCGGTCGAACAAGCGCCTTGCAAGCCACTTCCCTCGTGGATGGGTTATATTTCCTTAAGAATCATCCTATGAACCTGAGTCTGGCATCTGCTTCTCGTCAACTATTTTTTTATGTGTTCATTCTACTTAAGGTCGCTATGGATAGTTACTCCTATATATTTTCCAGCAATTTGTCACCGAGCGAGATGGTGCATTGGTTAACATACTGGAATCGCATTCGGGAGGACTACGGTTAAAACCCGCCTCCGGCCCTCCTGATTTAGGTTTTCCGTGATTTCTCCAAATCGCTTGAGGTAAATACCGAGATGGTTCTTGGGAAAGGGCACGGCCGATTTCCTTCCCCATCCTTCCCTAAACCGATGGCAGCGATGACCTCGCTGTTTGGTTTTTCTCCTCCGCGGAATCAACCAACCAGCAATTTGTCATCAATAATGTAGATACATTATAGTGGGTTTGTTTTCCTATGAATGCTCAATATGTGACATTTATTTACGTGCAGGGTCAACTGCCACATCCTGCACCATTTATCAATCCTCTGCACATCAATTTGCAAATCGATGATGTCTTTTGGCATTGCTCTTTCTTGTAGGCCACTTCATCAAATGTAAACGATCTTAAGTCATTTATATATACTGTAAACGGTAACGGTTCTAGCACACTAGCTTGAGGTACTCTTGAAGTTACCTCTACATCTGTCGATTTTGCTTCGTTCAGAGCGAGGTGATGATTGTGTCTTCAAAGATATCTTGGATCCGGTAGCAAATTTGGTCTCATACTCGGTAATCTCGTTTTTTTTTTTTTTTTTTTTTTTTTCCTCTAAACGGCGCTGTGGAAAGGTGTGAAATGCCATCGTGAACTCAAGAACACGGTATCAACCTGAGTGACGTAATGATCTGGTGCCTGGGGATCATGGCCAGAGAAAGTGGTGATGTGGGTGTGTTTTCTGGTTTAGAAAAATATCTTTTGGCCGTAAGGTCAAATGCATAACAGTCCTTTTGTTGTGCTTGTCTGCGAGTCAAAGTCTCCTCTGTATAAGGTGAGCATATCTTTTCTTGATATTAGAGACTGATTCAACTTACATATAGATACGAAAAACTTGTCATGATTCCATCCTAATGTACAAAGCAGGTCCGAACTGCAAATACATAATTGTTTTTGTGGGCGCGTTTGTGTATGAGTGTGTGTGTGTGTGTGTGTGTGTGTGTGTGTAGTAGTAGTAGTAGTAGTAGCAGATCGAGAACCTGCAGGGTGTGGCCGATCGGCCAAGGTGCCGACAGTGAGTCGACGAAAGTAAATAGGAAGACTACAACAGAGGAGAAACAACGATGACGATACGGAGGAAGAACAAGTCCAGCGAATACATCAATATAAAACCCTAAGGTGCTGAAAATCCAGAATCAAACAACAACGTGTAGCGAGATAAATACAAGGTTATTGTAAACGATTACAACAATTTCATAGATTCACTGTAGCTACATTAATTGACATTTTGTCGCAAAACCGAAAATTCACATAGAAAAACTCAAGAAGTTTTGTACCGTTGAGCCTCACTTCGGATTTGTACCATGAGAGTGAAGCAAAGAGCAATTAGTCAAGATGGCCACAGGCGCCGAGTAAACGTATGTTGTGCTTGAAATGCACTCACATTAGTCTTTCGTAATAGTGCAACGACATTTCACCATGAAGTTCAACAAAGATACACCAACTGACAACTCCATTCGACGATGGCACGCTCAGTTTAAAGCTTCAAGATGCCCCTGCAAGGGGAACCCAATGTGCAGGCTTGCAGTGAATGAAAAATGGTTGAACACGTGCAGCCGAGTTCTAGGAGGTGCATTCAAGTTCTAAGGCATCCGATTTTTTTTCTAATTAACTACTCACCCGAAATTGATGAAACTAGCGTTCTTTTTCGACGTAATCGTCCTGCAAACGTACACATCTTTCACAACGCTGACGCCATGATTCCATGGCAGCGGCGAGGGCTTCTTTAGGAATCTGTTTTGACCACTGGAAAATCGCTGAGGCAATAGCAGCACGGCTCGTGAATGTGCGGCCACGGAGAGTGTCTTTCATTGTTGGAAAAAGCCAACAGTCACTAGGAGCCAGGTCAGGTGAGTAGGGAGCATGAGGAATCACTTCAAAGTTGTTATCACGAAGAAACTGTTGCGTAACGTTAGTTCGATGTGCGCGTGCGTTGTCTTGGTGAAACAGGACACGCGAAGCCCTTCCCAGATGTTTTCGTTGCAGTGCAGGAAGGAAATTGTTCTTCAGAACATTTTCGGAGGATGCACCTGTTTCCGTAGTGCCCTTTGGAACGTAATGGGTAAGGATTACGCCCTTGCTGTCCCAGAACATGGACACGATCATTTTTTCAGCACTGGGATTTACCCGAAATGTTTTGGTGGCAGTGAATCTGTGTGCTTACATTGAGCTGACTGGTGCTTTGTTCCTGGATTGAAAAATGGCATCCACGTCTCATCCATTGCCACAACCGACGAAAAGAAAGTCCCATTCACGCTGTCGTTGCTCATCAACATTGCTGGGCAACATGCCACATGGGCAGCCATGTCATCGTCCGTCGGCATTCGTGGCACCCACCTGGATGACACTTTTCGCAATTTCAGGTCTTCATGCAGGACTGTGTGCACTGAACCCACAGAAATGCCAACTCTGGAGGCGATCTCTTCAACAGCCATTCGGCGATCCCCCAAAACATTTCTCTCCACTCTCTCGATCATGTCGTCAGACCGGCTTGTGCGAGCCCGAAGTTGTTTCAGTTTGATGTCACACGATGTTCAGCCTTCATTAAACTGTCGCACCCACGAACGCACTTTCGACACATCCATAAATCTATCACCACATGTCTCCTTCAACTGTCGATGAATATTAATTGGTTTCACACCACGCAAATTCAGAAAACGAATTATTGCACGCTGTTCAAGTAAGGAAAACGTCGGCATTTTAAGTATTTAAAACAGTTCTCATTCTCGCCGCTGGCGGTAAAATTCCATCTGCCGTATGGTGCTGCCATCTCTGGGACGTATTGACAATGAATGCGGCCTCATTTTAAAACAATGCGCATGTTTCTATCTCTTTCCAGTCCAGAGAAAAAAATTGGAGGCCTTAGAACTTGAACGCACCTCGTACATGTAGCACACAAAAGTAGACGAACAGAGCTAGCAAAGAGCTGAACCTATCACAATAGAACATTTGGAAGATCTTGAGGAAACAACTTAACCTGAAGCCTTACCGCCTGCAATGGCCACAAGCCCTTATTCCCGATGACAATATGAAACACTGTGAACTGAATTTTCAGCTTAACTGCACAGTTTGTGGTAGAGGATGGGTTTTGAGTGAAAGTCATATCCATTGGCGAAACAACATTATTCGTGAATGGCACAGTAAACAGGCACAATGTGCAATTCTCAGATACAAATGGTTCAAATGGCTCCGAGCACTATGAGACTTAACATCTGAGGTCATCAGTCCCCTAGAACTTAGAACTAATTAAACCTAACCAACCTAAGGACATCACACACATCCACGCCCGAGGCAGGATTCGAACCTGCGACCGTAGCGGTCGCGCTGTTCCAGGCTGAAGCGCATAGAATCACTCGGCCACAGAATCCAGCTCTCAGAGACAGAGAATCCCCCTTCTGCAGTGCAGCACATTCAAATCCACCAAAAGTTAATGTGTTCCGTTTAGTCTCACGGTTTAAAAATTACAGTCCGTTTTTCTTCTGAGAAATGACAGTTACAGAACATGTGTATCTTGATTTGCTGTAACACTGGCTCATGTTGCAACTGGATGCTGACAGTGTGGACTTCATCCCCCCTCCCCCTTTCATCATGATATTCGTGAATTCTCAAACAGAAAATGAGAACCTGATGGATCGTTCTTGGGAAAAGAGGGGATGATCATCAGTAATTCATGCCTTGGCGAAGACGCTCTACCGACCTAACCCCATGCGATTTTTTTGTGTGGGGTTATGTGAAAGACTCAGTGTTTACGTCTTCGCTACCAACAAACCCATCAGCACTGCGTGCTTGCATCGACAGTACCTTTGAACATAATGATAGGGAGCCGGCCAGTATGGCCGTGCGGTTCTAGGCGCTTCAGTCTGGAACCGCGTGACCGCTACGGTCGCAGGTTGGAATCCTGCCTCCTTAGGTTAGTTAGGTTTAAGTAGTTCTAAGTTCTAGGTGACTGATGACCACAGATGATAAGTCCCATAGTGTTCAGAGCCATTTGAACCATTAATAGGGCCATGATGCGCCGATAGTGGGAAAAACTTGGTGACCAACTTGACGTCCGCAGAACCGATAGGGAGAGGGCACATATGGAGCACTTGTAAAAGAGTGTATCTGAGTGTCTGCAAAGCCCTGCGACAATATGTAAAATTATGTAGCTGGACAATATATTAAATAATATAGGTCCAAAAAATGGTTGAAAGGCTCTAAGCACTATGGGACGTAACATCTGAGGTCATTAGTCCCCTAGATTTAGAACTACTTAAATCTAACTAACCTAAGGATATCACCCACATCCATGCCCGAGGCAGGATTCGAACCTGCGATCGTAGCAGCAGCGCGGATGCGGATTGAAGCGCCTAGAACCGCTCGGCCTATATAGCTATAAAAAATTCTGAAATCCCTTCAGTCGTTTACAATAACGTTGTACTGTAACACAATGAGATCGTTTAAGGGCAGCCGCAAACGCTGATAGGCTGGAAGGACGACCGTGTCTCCGTAGATAGCGCTACAGCGCGCTTTCAAACTCGTCAGGCTTAATGATGGGGAGCTCGTGAATGAGTCGTTCAAATGAACGCTTGACTCAAGTGAAGTGTGAACTAACCACTCAATTTCAATGAACTGGTACTTCAAACTCTTCACAGATAGCACACTCGACACTTTTTTGTAGTTCACTCACTCTATTCCCCTCTCCCTCTCCCACTACATCGGCGCTACGTCACTCATCCTCCCTTCACTTCAATCCTCCCTCTACTGCCTGTCGAGGAATCGCGCAGTGTTTATGGGGAACGATAGGTTTACGAAAGTTGGGTAGTTGAGGGGCGAGGGGAAAGCTGCGTCAGTTGCTTCCTGCAGTGATGATATCATTACCCATGACTAATTGTGCAGTTACACTCCGCGTCTACGGGTAGCCTACCGTTGGCAGCGTTTGCAGACAAATGAATATTAAAGATACAAACGAAGAGGCTGGCTGTGTGAGCACGCACACCCAACGTGAAAATAAAAGGTTTGTTAATAACACTGAAAGAGGGATTTTACCTGAAATCTTACCAATGACTACAGGTGACAGTTTACGTTTTGAAGGAGGGTTATTATTCTCAACAAAAAATGTACAGGAAAACTTCTGAATAATTTCTTAACGTAGATATATAGACTTTGTGACAGTGGTAAACATACTCATTCTATTTTGGATTAAATTTTAAAAGGAACATAAATTTGGACTGCATTTCGTTGGTAGCCGTAGTTTTCAGTCCATGAATGCAACACATAATGTTTCATTTGCCAGATAAAGACTTTTTTCGGCGTTTCATGAGAAAATGTCGAGCAAGATCAAATGTAATACCTTCTTTACATGTGACAGGCTTCTCTGTTTATCTTTCCTTTGTCCCCTTTGACCATACTATATTTAACTCAGTGCTGTAAGAGCGTAAAACGTTGCGTGCACTTTACGGCCTAGTTCGGCCATCTGTTGGTAAAATTATGAAGTATTACGAAGCTTTATTGCACGAACGAGGCGAAGCGAGCGTAGCCGGAGATGGGCAAGTTCGCCAGGCTTCCCTACTTCTTGAATGAACTACTTCATTTGAACGCTTCACGGCAAAGAGTGAAATGAATGAAGTAGTTCACGGGAATGAACGAGTTCGACTCATCTCTAGTCAGGCTGGATATCAGAGTATGCGTGCTCAAAGAACGAAAAACACTGCTGGCCCAAGAATTGTCAACAATCACGTAGCTTCGATACTACCGGGAGCCTTTGCGTTTCACAACTGAAAGCTGTCGACAGACGGGTATTTGTCCTATCGTATGAAGCGTTGGAAGCTTACACTAAAAATTACAATCTTAATGAACCTATATGCAAAGAGAAAATTGGACGATTCGAAATAACGATTGTGCTCTTCTCATCAGTTAGCGCTCTCTGCTGCCTCCTACTCGTACAACTAAAGAAATTTGTCTGAGAATGGCCTTGATTCAAATTAAAGACTAATGTAGATGTAGAAAGGTATTTTGTAGACGTTCAGAGATGGTGTATACACAGTGAGTCAAAAAGGACTTTAAAGCTTTTGAATGATACAGAAATTTATTGAGATAACTTGCAGAATCGGTAGATTGTCATTTTGTAGCTAATGACCTCAAATTTGACTCATGTAGAGCATCAGTACTCCATTCCGCCACCTTGAGAACATGATAGCACACAATTAAAATGGCTACTTTCACCAATGTGGAGCGTGCTTGCTGTGTGTTTTGGCTTCATGAAACGAACTCTGCTACAAGTGTTCGGCGTAAATTTTTCGCTGGATACGCTAAAGAACCTCCATGCAGGCCCTTAATTACTCTTGGCTCAAGAACTTTGTTGAGACGAGTTTTTCACTGCGACATGATAAATCACCAGATTGCCGCTCGTTGACGATTATGAGGAAACTGTCATTGGTGTTGTGTATTTGGATATGCTAGAAAACTTCTTAATTCCACAGATCTATGAAGATGACCGAGACGGGGTGTTTTACTACCAGAAAGACGGTGTACTACTTCATTTCCTCGGTGATGTTCGTGGCTTCCTCGATAATTGCTTCCCATGTTGGTGGATTGACCTTAAAGGGTGAATCGCATGGTAACCTGGCCCCCCAGGCCTGACACCACTGGATTTCTTTCTCTGGGGTACGTACGCTCCTTCCCTACCAAACAATATAGCCGACCTGAAAAATCTAATCTATGCTGCCGTTGCACAAGTTACGCCCTATTTGTTGCAACGAGTACTGGAAGAAACTGATTACTGGTGGAATGTTTGCCACATCCAAATGGTAGTCATATCGAACCAAAATGACATATCTATCGATTCTGTAAGTTATGCCAACAAATTTCTATATCATTCCAAAAATTGTAACGTCCTTTTTGACTCACCCTGTGCTGATTATAACATCATGTTACCATTTTATTGGCCTCGAAAAGCAACCTAGCGAGACTTTGTAATAGACTCTGCTAGTGCAGCCTGCTCTTGTTAAAACGAGCAACCGCCTTACATCTTCCTGTCCAGACTGTGCCCCAGTCATCGGCTTCCTCTCCTACTTGGAGGCGTAATCAACCATGGTCTCTATCGTAATCTCTATGATTCTGATCAAGTTACTGACTTAAATTAAGGATAGATGTGGAGATTAGAAACTATGTAAATAAGACTCATATAAATAGTTATATTAAATGAAACCCTCTCAGGTACATGTTCACGAAACTCACTTAGTCAGTTAATGCGAAGGCACTGAAATGTGTGGCAAAGCGTGCTTAACCTAATCAAGTTTTATAGGTTTTGGGCCCAGCAGTCACTGCTCGAAAAAAATGGTTCAAATGGCTCTGAGCACTATGGGACTCAACTGCTGTGGTCATCAGTCCCCTAGAACTTAGAACTAATTAAACCTAACTAACCTAAGGACATCACACACATCCATGCCCGAGGCAGGAGTCGAACCTGCGACCGCAGCAGTATCACAGTTCCGGACTGCGCGCCTAGAACCGCGAGACCACCGCGGCCGGCAGTCACTGCTCGGACGACAAAGAAAACCACATACAATAATTATTGTAATGCACGAGAAAATAAAGGTGGGTGTGAGAGGTATTTTGACAAATGTTGTTAAGAAACAACGGAACTTTTAACGTTGCCTGGGCGGCAACACGGATTATAGATGTTAGGATCCGATCGTACATCTAAGCTATCACCGGAATATGGCAATAACCAGGGAGATCAAAGTTATCTCACCGTCTTACAGCATTGCCACTTGGTGAAAATTTCAAGGGTTAGTAAAAATTCCGTAAAAAACCTCACGCTGCAAAAACGTTTCAAGGAAAATAATTTTTACTTCAACCTGTGGAAAAAAGCACTAACTTAAAATGAAAAAAAGAAGAACATTCTAGAAGTTTATTGATACATGTCATACATATTTTATCGTAAAAATATAAAAGTATTCCGAGATAAAAAGCAAAACAACATGCGAGATGTGAACTATTTTGCTTATGTAATAAAAAAATGCCGTCACTGATGAATATTTGTTTTGTTGGATTTCGTAGAAACGAAAACCAACACAATGGAGATAATTAGTAACTTTTAAATGAATCTAGGTATCAACTCACAAGAATCAGGGAAAAATATCTCTGTACTTATGTATGAGCATTACCTATTTTTTACTAAAGTTTATAAATTGATTTTTAACCACAGTCCGTATCTCACTACCATTCAGTGCTGTGCTCTAAACTACACTCCTGGAAATTGAAATAAGAACACCGTGAATTCATTGTCCCAGGAAGGGGAAACTTTATTGACACATTCCTGGGGTCAGATACATCACATGATCACACTGACAGAACCACAGGCACATAGACACAGGCAACAGAGCATGCACAATGTCGGCACTAGTACAGTGTATATCCACCTTCCGCAGCAATGCAGGCTGCTATTCTCCCATGGAGACGATCGTAGAGATGCTGGATGTAGTCCTATGGAACGGCTTGCCATGCCATTTCCACCTGGCGCCTCAGTTGGACCAGCGTCCGTGCTGGACGTGCAGACCGCGTGAGACGACGCTTCATCCAGTCCCAAACATGCTCAATGGGGGACAGATTCGGAGATCTTGCTGGCCAGGGTAGTTGACTTACACCTTCTAGAGCACGTTGGGTGGCACGGAATACATGCGGACGTGCATTGTCCTGTTGGAACAGCAAGTTCCCTTGCCGGTCTAGGAATGGTAGAATGATGGGTTCGATGACGGTTTGGATGTACCGTGCACTATTCAGTGTCCCCTCGACGATCACCAGAGGTGTACGGCCAGTGTAGGAGATCGCTCCCCACACCATGATGCCGGGTGCTGGCCCTGTGTGCCTCGGTCGTATGCAGTCCTGATTGTGGCGCTCACCTGCACGGCACCAAACACGCATACGACCATCATTGGCACCAAGGCAGAAGCGACTCTCATCGCTGAAGACGACACGTCTCCATTCGTCCCTCCATTCACGCCTGTCGCGACACCACTGGAGGCGGGCTGCACGATGTTGGGGCGTGAGCGGAAGACGGCCTAACGGTGTGCGGGACCGTAGCCCAGCTTCATGGAGACGGTTGCGAATGGTCCTCGCCGATACCCCAGGAGCAACAGTGTCCCTAATTTGCTGGGAAGTGGCGGTGCGGTCCCCTACGGCACTGCGTAGGATCCTACAGTCTTGGCGTGCATCCGTGCGTCGCTGCGGTCCGGTCCCAGGTCGACGGGCACGTGCACCTTCCGCCGACCACTGGCGACAACATCGATGTACTGTGGAGACCTCACGCCCCACGTGTTGAGCAATTCGGCGGTACGTCCACCCAGCCTCCGGCATGCCCACTATACGCCCTCGCTCAAAGTCCGTCAACTGCACATACGGTTCACGTCCACGCTGTCGCGTCATGCTACCAGTGTTAAAGACTGCGATGGAGCTCCGTATGCCACGGCAAACTGGCTGACACTGACGGCGGCGGTGCACAAATGCTGTGCAGCTAGCGCCATTCGACGGCCAACACCGCGGTTCCTGGTGTGTCCGCTGAGCCGTGCGTGTGATCATTGCTTGTACAGCCCTCTCGCAGTGTCCGGAGCAAGTATGGTGGGTCTGACACACCGGTGTCAATGTGTCCTTTTTTCCATTTCCTGGAGTGTACATTCTCAGACATTTCCGCCTCGAAGTAAGCCTTATAATAGATACTACTTGTCATCTCTTGACTAGGAATGCCATTTTTGCCATCGCTACTCTGCTTTTGATGTCCGCTTAGCTCTGTCCGTCATTGGTTATTTTATTGCCTTGGTAGCAGAATTCCTTAACTTTATCTACTTCATTACCATCAATCCTGATGTTAATCGCTGTTCTCGTTTCTGCTACTTCTCATTACTTTCGTCTTTCTTCGATTTACTCTCAATCCATATTCAATACTCATTAGACAGTTCATTCCATTCAGCAGATCATGTAATTCTTCTTCACTTTCACTCAGGATACCAATGTCATCAGCGTATGGTATCTTTGATATTCCTATTCCTGAATCTTTCTTTTATTTACGTTATTGCTTGTTCGATGTACAGGCTGAACAATAGGGGCGGAAGATTACATCCCATCTTACACCCTTTTTAATCTTGGTCGTCCAGTATTATTATTGCCTCTTGGCTCTTCTGCATATTTATCTTACCTGTCTGCCTCGATAACTTACCCCTATTTGTCTCAGAATCTCGAAAATCTTGCATTATTTTACTTTGTCCAACACCTTTTCCAGGTCGACAAATCCTATGAAAGTGTCTTGATTTTTCTTTAGTCTTGCTTCCGTTATCGACCGCAATGTCAGCATTGCCTCTGCAGTGCCTTACCTTTTCATAAGTTAAGCAGATTTTCATGTAACACATGTTCAATTTCCTTTTCCATTCTTCTACATATTTTTCTTGGAAGAAAGAGCTGTTAAGATGATTGTGCGGTAATTCTCGCACTTGTCTGCTCTGGTAGTCTTCGGAACTGTGTGGATGATATAGTTTCAAAAGTCAGATGGTATGTCGCCAGACTCATAGATTCTACACACCAACTGGAATGGTCGGTTTGTTGCCATTTTCCCCAATGATTTTGGAAATTCTGATCTGCCATGATTAAGGTGTATAATAAGATTTTTATTAAATATGGCCAAGGGAGCCGAGTTCTTCTAAAGATTAACAGTGGATTTTCGAAATATGGTAAAGCTATGAATATATGAAGGGATTATTTCAATAGTGGTAAAAGTCTATTACCTCCACTTTTCTGCCTATAATACTTGTGAAATGGATGATCCAAACAAACAGAAAGAAAGGTTCATCTCTAGCAAGAAGCCATATTCTTGAATATTTCTGGTATCTCAACTGCAGATTTTTCAGCGCTCATTTAACTTTAGGACTCTGTATCTCAATATGAACAAATACATGTCTATCTCCTCTGCCCTGTTTACTCTTAAATCCTCCAAAGCTCTCTTAATTTCTGATTCTAATACTTGATTTCCCATTGCTTCTAAATCGACTCCTGTTTCTTCTTATACCCACTTATAGAGGTCTTCTATGTACTCTTCCCACCTATCCACTCGCTCCTCTGCATTTAACCGTAGAATTCCCGTTTCACTCTTAATGTTAACACCCTTGTTTTTACTTTCACCGAATGTCGTTTTGACTTTCCTGTTCTACATTCGCTATTTTCCAAGATCTGTTGGTGGACATTGTGTGTGGGAGAACTGAGTGAGACAGGGGTGTTGTGTTAGGCCAATTCGGCTGGGTTCCAGGAAGGTCGGGCCCCAGGGGTGCTCTCTCTACCTGAGGGAAGGCGGTGAGGATTGCGTGGAACCTGCCACCACGACTTAGTGGCACCTGGGTCACAGCTGATGGGCTTTGTATCGCTGTTCCCTTGGAATTGCGGCTCAGTGACAGCAGGATGTCCGCCAAGCTGGCACGACATGTACGCACTGTATTTTGATATGATGGTTAGGTTCCTCATGCCGCTATCTCCACAAATGCACATTAAAGGAGCAGACTGACTGGTGCACAGTGGGTTACGCTTGCTGACGTAACAAAGCTACGCTAATTTTTCTCGGCAAGACTCAAATGGAATAGATGTTTCGTGAAGTTTTGGAGGGTTTGAGTGCGGCGATTTGTACACTTGTGTTTAGTAGCTTGGTGGGGTCGTCGCATTTTAATTTTGTCGGCATTTGTAGAGAGAACCGTTATTCTACAACAATCGGTCGCAGACCGGCAAGAGGGAGAAGACGTGAAGTAGAGAGTGGAGACGGTCGAGTTAAGAGTATTCACTGTCTCGATAGCCCAGAAAGTTTTTAAAGATGCTGATCGGGATTGTCAAACTCGGTTTCGGTATCGCAACTTAGCAGATCATCGGCCATGCCCAAAACTGTTTGGGATGTTCAGCAGGTCTGAATGCAGCCAGCAGTGCAGCCCATCACTGATAGTTGACTCCACACAAATCGAGAACGGTATCTAGTAAAGTATTTGGCAGCTCTGACAAAGTGAAACTCAGCCAGTTAATTTGATACACCCCTCCCCTACTCTAGCACCACTTCTGCGCCTATAGTGTACAAAAATTTGGAAATTTGTGGTAAGGTTTTAGGGGAGCAAACCACTTAGGTCATCGGTCCCGGATCCTAACTTAAACTAACTGGAGTGAAGAAACCGAAGCACTTGAAAGTTTGCCTGGTGGCGAGGTGAAGCTAGTCCCTGACTTGAACAAAACCTGTATCTCAGTGCTGTGTAGATACACCCCCAGGAATTGTCACTCTCTATATCACTTTCAAGGATAGCAGAATGCATAAGAATCTATTTGGGCCTGTCTCACAACAAACACCCATGCCCGACAGAGGACTCGAACCTCCGACTAGGGGAGCCGCACAGACCGAGACAAGGCGCCCTAGACCACGTGGCTACCTCACGCGGCGCATAGTGTAGACAATGGTTATAATTTGCATGTGGGATTTTGTAGCTGAACATTGTTACTCTGTCCCTGTACCACGTGTTAAGGAATTAGCGATTTGTTAGAATAGTCAGCTCACTCACAGTGGGGAACAGGGACCTACAAACATTTTATAGGCGCCCACTTCAACTTGGCCACCTAGTTATGGATGGAAACTTGTTGTGCTTTTCATGCACTTGGAATAGTCTTGCATTTTCATAGTATCTGAAGGCTGGATTCATTTGTGCCTCAAATCAATAAATCTCATTGTCATTTTAAACTTCGCTTGCATTCAGTAATATATATCACCACTTTATGTTGTCCCATACTGAACCACATTTTTGGGATAGATTATTCAACATCTTGCAAATTATGCAAAGGAGACCAACCCATGAATTTTCATTAGAGACAGGCCCAAATAGATTCTTATGCATTCTGCTATCCTTGAAAGTGATATAGAGAGTGAAAATTCATGGGGGTGTATCTACACAGTACTGAGATACAGGTTTTATTCAAGTCAGGGGACTAGCTTCCCCTCGCCACCAGGCAAACTTTCAAGCGCTTCGGTTTCTTCACTCCAGTTAGCTACAAAGTTTTATCCTTATCCACTGAGCGCATGCTTCACAACATGACTACCAGTACTTACCATACAAAAGGCGCTTGCCATGTCGTTGAAATTGGTAATCGCGTTGTAGCCCGTTGCCTCGGGCTGGATGAAGCGCAGCCAAGGCATGGCGCTGAGCTTGCCTCCAGTCATGTCAAAGGCGCGCGAACGCTCGTCCTGCAGGTCGATCAGGGTCTGTAGCTGCTGGTCGCCGCGTGCGAAGCGGTAGCCTGCTCAGACACCACGGTCAGACCTCAGTGTACAGTGTTCTCACCACACATAACAAACAATACTGTGTTCACGTTCTGCTTGCAGAGCTGAACAGAGCATGTGGTCCTATCCTGCTAGTCCTCAAATAGCTTAACATTGCATTTTATAGCTGCACTTGTAATTTATTACTAGTGTTCACTAATTATGGGTGTAAAATGTAAAATTAGGAACACCTTCACCCGTCTATAATTTGAATATAATGTATTTATGCCACTTGTTTCGGCGTTTCGTTACACCATCTCCAGGCCCAACGTGTTGGTGGAATCAACTTCTGGTGCAGTCGAAATAGGTTCCAATAGTAAGTAACTGACATTAATAGACTTCTGGTTGCAACTCAGAGATCACTACAATTCTGTTTGCATGTTTGTTTAGCAGTTTTCAATTGATGAACGATGGGATTGGGTTTTAAAATCACAAGTCTACTGTATCGTCTCCGGGAACGAAATAAATGAAATAACCGCATACATATACTGAATGTACAGTGGTGTGGGGTCAAAGACCTTTCAGTAAGTAGCGGACGAACAGTCTCTCGCAGATAATAATAATGTTGTGTGGCTAGGTCCTCCCGTCAGGTAGACCGTTCGCCTGGTGCAAGTCTTTCCTTTTGACGCCACTTCGGCGACTTGCGAGTCGATGGGGATGAAATGATGATGATTAGGACAACACAACACCCTGTCTCTGAGCGGAGAAACTCTCCGTCCCAGCCGAGAATCGAACCTAGTCTGTCGCGCTGACCACTCAGCTACTGGGGACTCTCGCAGAGGATAAAGATGTTATCAATAAAGTAACGGCCTTGACTTTTGTTGTATGTGAACATAATCATGACTGATTACTATTTTTTTATTGCAGTAAATGCACGCAATGTCTGCTTTCTCTCACCTGCCTCTTCAGGTCTGTAATATATTATAGGCTAAGTCAGTTTGAAAATACATTAAATCTTGTTAATTACAAAAGCCTTTCACTTATGTAGAAATAATCACTTGAAAAAAGTTTTGCATCACCTCGGTTCCGAGAGTTACGGTACTTGTACAGACAACTAGAATAGAGATTAACATAAACATCATTTCCTCCCTTTTTATTGTTCATGAAAATCACACATTGCATGTTGTACCACCATAGAGCGAGACCTTCACAGCTGGTGGTCCAGATTGCTGTAGACACCGGTACCTCTAACACCTATTAGCACGTCCTCTTGCGCTCATACATGCCTGTATTCGTCGTGGCATACTATCAACAAGTTCGTCAAGGCGCTGTTGGTCCTTATTGTCCCACTCCTCAATGGCGATTCGGCGTAGATCCCTCAGAGTGGTTGGTGGGTCAAGTCGTCCCTAAATAGCCGTTTTCAGTCCATCCCAGGCATGTTCGATAGAGTTCATGTCCGGAGAACATGCTGGCCACTCTAGTCGAGCGATGTAGTTATCCTGAAGGAAGTCATTCACAAGATGTGCACGATGGGGGCGCGAATTGTCGCCCAAGAAGACGAGTGCTTCACCAATACACTGCCGATATGGTTGCACTATCGATCGAAGCATGGCATTCACGTATTGCACAGCCGTTTTGGCGCCTTCCATGTACACCAGCGGCGTACGCCGGCCCCACATAATGTCACCCCAAAACAGCAGGGGACCTCCACCTTGCTGTACTCGCTGGACAATGTGTCTAAGACATTCAGCCTGACCAGGTTGCCTCTAAACACGTCTCCGACGATTGTCTGGTTGAAGGCATATGCTACACTCATTGGTGAAGAGAACGTGATGCTAATCCTGAGCGGTCCATTCAGTATGTTGTTGGGCGCATCTGTACCGCACTACACGGTATCGTGGTTGCAAAGATGGATCTCGCCATGGACATGGGGAGTGAATTTGCACATCATGCAGCCTATTGCGCACAGTTTAGGTCGTAACACGATGTCCTGTAGCTGCACGAAAAGCATTGTTCAATATGGTGGCGTAGCTGTCAGGGTTCCTCCGAGCTAAAATCCGTAGGTAGCGGTCACCCACTGCAGTAGTAGCCCTCGGGCGCCCTGAGCGAGGCATGTCATCGACGGATCCTGTCTCTCTGTATCTTCTCCATCTCCCAACAACATCGCTTTGGTTTACTCCGAGACGCCTGGACACTTCCTTTGTTGAGAGCCCTTCCTGGCACAAAGTAAAAATGCGGACACGATCGAACAGCGGTATTCGCCATCTACGTATGGTTGAACTACAGACAAATCGAGCCGTGTACCTCCTTCCTGGTGGAATGACTACAACTGATCGGCTGTCGGACCCCCTCCGTCCAATAGGCGGTGCTCGTGCATGGTTGTTTACGTCTTTGGACGGGTTTAGAGACAACTCTGAACAGTCAAAGGGACTGTATCTGTGATACAATACCCACAGTCAACATCTATCTTCAGGAGTTCTGGGAAATAGGGTGATACAATACTTTTTTGTAATATGTGTTGTATCCTAAACCAAATATCAGAGTAATAAGTATGTTTTGATAAATGCCATTGTTGTTTGCCATTAAGGCGTGCAATAGGATTTTTATTAAATAGGGCCATGGGAGCCGAGTTCTTCTAAAGATTAATAGTGGATTTTCGAAATATTGTAAAACTCTGAATATATGTTCCAAAGATTTTAATAATTTTTCATTCTGTATATCCCGTTGGGGTAATAAGCCGAGTACGTCATTACGTAGCAAGCTGAAAACTGTGGTGTCACCGCCAGACGCCACACTTGCTAGCTGGTAGACTTCAAATTTTATCCAACATGGATAAAATATGAAATTATCATAACTTAAACACACATTGAGTGCGTCATACCACGGGTACCGAGTACGTCATTACGTAGCAAGCTGAAAACTGTGGTGTCACCGCCAGACGCCACACTTGCTAGCTGGTAGACTTCAAATTTTATCCAACATGGATAAAATATGAAATTATCATAACTTAAACACACATTGAGTGCGTCATACCACGGGTACCAGTTACTTAACATTTATCCCCATTGCAACTGCACAAGACGCTGGATTCATCGTACGCGTTGGTCAGGGGGCCTGAAGATGGTGTAGTGAAACGCCGAAACTGGTCCAGTAAAAAAATTATATTAAAATTATTGGCAGTGGAAGATATTTTTAATTTTATGTTATATGTTGAACGGAAACATTTCCTTAACCATCTTGTACAAAAATGTACATACAGAGAAGAAATGTCAGATTGCAATTGAAAATTAGCTGGTTCAATCCATTGGTGTCCATAGCATTTTCGACTCACTTATCTTTCGTTTATTTCACCTTTGAGAATGCCTTGGTTCAAATGGCTCTGAGCACTATCGGACTTAACTGAGGTCATCAGTCCCCTAGAACTTAGAACTGCTTAAACCTAAGTAACCTAAGGACATCACACACATCCATGCCCCAAGCAGGATTCGAACCTGCGATCGAGAAATGCCAAGTTACACCATGTTTTGGAGTGCACCTTAAACTATAGGTCTCTATACAACTGGATGTATGTAAAGTGGCCATATCATTGGAAACCTTCGATCTCACCTCACATTTCAGTCACGGGTACCCCTAAAATGATCGAAACTAGAATAATTTTTTTGGAACGCGGATACATTGTTAACATCTCTGTGTTACGCTCCTTTGCAGGTCTTACAAACAGAGAAAGTGTTCGTGGGAGACGAGAGTGAAGCAAGTCTAACCATTCAGTGAATGTGAACTTTAGTTTGCATCTTGTAGGATATTATCATTACATTAAAAAAAACCGAGGTTGCTGCATCAGGTTCAACTACCATAAGTGAGGAACAGCAGGAGCCGAATTAAGTTGTTTTAATTTAATACTGTGAAGAAACTGATGAAAAGAAAAACGCCCGACATTACAAGTCTGCGTTCTCTTTCGGTGACTGTCTATAAAAGGAAGGTATAAGCTCTAAAATTGGGTGATTCCTGTGGGAAAGTACATGTAGCTTTGATCGCTGTCAGTCAACTACAATCAATCAACTAGAATCTTTTGTTTATAGACTAATAGTTAATGAACAATGGTACTGCCAAAATATACTGTTAGTTTATCTAAGAAGTATTGCAGAAACCATTTCAATTGAGATGCTTTTCTTGTGTGCTATCTTTCGTATAATGGTTTATTGAAAAATTTAATAATCGAAGAAAAACATGAATGCGCAAACTAGCCATTTGCAACATATTTGCGAATGCCACCATTGAATTCAGTCTCAAGTATTGGCCAACTTTAAATTTCATTCCATTTAGAAAGGGGACTCAATAAAATAGTGTGTGCTAACTAGGACATAATCACTTACCAAAATCTGTGGTGGCTTGTAACCACACATGCAAAAGTATTTCGCAAAAGGCTCGTTTGAGGACCCATGTTTACTGGAACGCTTTGGCTTCTGTTGTCATACATTTTCAAACATGTGAGTTTGGACTATTAAATAAATAATAAATATCATGTGGCCCAAAGCTTGTAGCAAACATTTTATCTGAAACCATTTCAGTGATGGACATGTCAGTTTAAATTGATTCGATTTTTCTTTCATACCACTCACAAATTTTTGTTATCCTTTCCAGTTGTATACATAAAAATTTTGACAATATTTATCAATTTTCAATTCCTTTCAAGACCAATTTCTTAAAATTTAAGTACTTACTGTTGAGTTGTCATTACATGTAACGTAAAACTTACAAAGTTAAACAGTGTCCTATATTTAACACATAAATATAAAATTACGTGGTATTTTGTCCAACTGGTATTTTGTCCAACTTTTTCTCATGAAAAATGAAATTATATGTAAATAATAGAAGTAAAAAATTTACTTAACATATAAAAAATAACAAATTTTGTATTTTCTTTCTTTTCCATGTATTTTAACAGATGGAACATTTTTATGGAAAGTAGAACAATACAACAGGCCTACATAAAGAGAAGTTTTTAAAGATGTCAAGGATCACCTTAAATGCAAATACTCTAAACCAGTAAAATGTTAACATTCACTGCCGGAATTGTCACAATTGATAAAATATTTTGGCCTATTTTGTTGAACAAAGTTACGATCCTCCTTGGAAATTTCCTCCGCAGATGGAGACGAAACGTCAGGTTATTAAGTGAAATCCCTTAGACCACTGCATAACAGCCCGGAGTACTTTATTAATTTCGAATACTGTAAATTGTTTCTTATTTTAGTATTTAGCAGTGGAATAAGATTTTTACAGAAGAATTAGACTTATAAGTTATTTTCAAAGGAAAAACATTCCATTTGCATGATCATTTCTATTTTTAAAGGGCTATCCACGAAGAGCTCATGTAATGGCAAACTTAGGTCTATGGGAGAAGGGGCGAGGCATGTCAAATGATATGTCGATCGTGTGAATTTTTTTCCACACGCTAACTTGCATTTTACTCTGTTCCTAGCAGTTACGAAGAAAGGAAGGATGATTAGGATTGAACCTTCAGTCGACATCGAGGTCATTAGAGACTCAACAAGAGCTCGGATTGTTCGAGGATGAGGCAGGAAATCGACAGTGCCTTTCCAAAGAAACCGTGAACGACTTGGGGCACAGAGTCTGTCTTTACTACTAGACTCTGAAGCAGCAGCCGTCCTATCTGCTCGAGGAGACACCAATTCACCTAGCTCTTTTCGGAGCTACAGCTGCTAACATTATTAAGGCTGGCGGAGCTACCAGTTTTGCCATGGCGAACAAAGTTCCAGTATCACTTATGGAAAGAAGTTGCTCTAGTTTGTATGAGTATAGGGCGTTGTCCTCTGACGAACGCACACCTCCCACTGCTGGAGGACTCACCAGTGGCGCACCAGTGTTGGTGCACAAACTCTTACTTAATCAGCTACATGTTTGGCACATCATTCGGGCAATCTTTATATCGAAATGATATGGAACAAGCCACTTTGCAGGATATGTACACACGATTAGTGTCAACATTACTGAACATGTTACTTTTCAGCCCTACTATGTGACTTTTTATTTACAGACTAAGAGATGTCAGTAAACAGGGTAGAATGCTCCGCACTTTTGTACGTACATGTTGATGAAAACTTGCACTGGAAAAAGCATATTACTGTGCTAGTAACGCGTCTAAGAAAAGAAGGAGTTGTTTAGAAGAAATGATTTTAGGTCACATCTAAAACCTGCATTTCTAAATGTTAGTCATTTTATGTTATTGCTTAAATGACCAAAAATTTTTGTTGATGATAGTGAACTTCTTTCTGAATCAATAACAGCTTTAATAATGGGTAATAAAGGTCTTTTTTTTCTTGCAGCTTTCTATGTATGGACATCGCCATTCCTCTCAAATTGCGATGGATTATTTATGACAAATTTCACTAACAAACATATATTTTGTGAAGGTGCAGTTAAAATACCTAATTCGTTGATAAGGTACATACAAGATTATTGCAGGTGAGCAACACGCGTTTTTCCTACTGCTCATTTTCTTGCAATAACACTTTGTTTAAAAGTCATGAGTTACGCCAGTAAATTACTCCGCAAGACATCATTCGCAGGGAATATGCAAATCACTTTAAGATGTTCATTCGTTTATTTCCAAGACTAGCAACTGTATGGAGAAGAAAGGTAGCGGAACATAATTGATTGAGTAGCTCAGTAATATATTTCTTACAATTCAGTTTTTATCAACATGTACTCCTACAAATTTGGAGCACTCTACCCTGTTTACTAACTTCTGTTCATGTGCTACATAAACTGTTGTTATGACCTTATTTGTTGTACAGAACTAAATACTGTGTGCTTTCTCAAAATTAAGGGAGAGAGTATTTTCAGAGCTTCACTTAATAATTCTTTGAAACACATAATTAACAATTTCTTAATTTTTGCTTTCTCTCTAACGGATTTTGTATAACACTGGTTATTTCTACTAAATGTACCCATTCTACTTGAAGGTCTTTAATATATATTGAGCATCCAAAACTGAACCCTGTCGGACTCCCTTCGCAGTTCCTCTCCAGTCACTAAACTTTTCTCACCTTGCAACACTGTTTGAATTATTTAACACAATTTTTTGTATTCTTTGTGTTAAATATGATTCAAACCACATGCTTATAAAAACATCAATTCCATAAAACTTTCGTTTTTTGAGAGAGTAGCATGACCTAAGCACTCAAACGCCTAGGAGTGACCACAAAAAATACCAAAGGCTTGTAGTATTTGGTGACTGAATGTCGACTAACTCTTCAAGAATCCCCACTGTGATGTGCTAAGGAAATTGTTTCTACTGTTGCACCACGACTTCACATGGTGAAACGAACGGTTCTTGTGTGAGTTCAGCAGAATGATGTCATGAGGAAGGACCTGCACGTCAGCTCGGCAAGTAGGTGCCATGGCCTTGAATGCCGAAGTTGTGACACCTAACATCTCCGACCGGGTTTCTGGAGGAGTTGATGAGATAGGAAAACCGAGGCAAACGAAGTCATAGTTTTGAACGATTACATCTGTCCACCCCAGCCTATTGTGACTTAGAGGCAGAAGGCTGCCATTTGGGGAATGTTAGCCAGCCCGACTCATACATTCGTATATACTACATCATTAAGCACGTCCGAGTAAGTAGAGGTCAGTTGTGTACAATAAGCCCAGTTACACAGTTAATGCCAGCAGCTAGTCACGAGAAGTAGTCCGTTAACAGTCTGAGATGAAGCAGCTAGCCATCGCCGTCAGACTTTGTTACCAGTAGCTGTTGGCAGTCGCCTGAGCTGAATTTGTATGCACCCCACTTGCCGCCTTCTCACCACCGGGCCAGCCACTGGGTGACTACCATCTGCCAACATCACTTCCCCCGTGGGCAACGGGCTGGAGTCTGGAGCGTCCAGGTGTCCAGCCACTACCGCCCTGTGCGGACATACGTCGTTGCTGTTCGTCAGCCATACTGGGCACTGACGGCTGTCATCAGGAATGCCGGAAGTCGCAGTTTAACCCCAACTGTTCCAGTCTGTATTCAGCTGAGCTGCCCAAGCAGCCAATGCTGCATCCTTCTGACCATCGCCAGGAGTTGCCGTGGCCTTGCATCAGCACTCTGCTGCCATGCTGATCGAAGCACCATGCCGCCAGCTGCCATTGCGCCGTGCGCCGACCTCCTGGCGGAAGATTGCTGACATCAACCCGCTTCAGTGGCTGTTGCCGCGGGTGGGTACAGATTGCGAGCGAAAAGTAATGTTTGCTCAATTGCATGAGAGCATATTTAGCATCACTTCATGAGACAGGTCGACTGCGTACAAGAGATATGTTACAAACACATCTACTGCCCACGAGTGTTCTATTTGCTACTTAGTAATGTTTGCACTGACCTACTGATAGCGCTGTTATCATTAGTCACTATTTGCGTGTGCTGCGCTCTGTGTGCCAATTTCTACTCCTCGTATGTCAAGAGAAAATTAGAAATGGATTGCAACGTTCGTGTAGAACATACGACAAGTGAAAGAGGGCGTAAGCTGATCGTTGTTGGAAGAAACAAATTTCGGAAAGACAGAGAAACAGAACATGGAGTAGAGTGGAGATGCTCAGTAAAAACATGCAAGTAACGTATTTTCTTAAACTTTTGTTCAAGCCACATTCTGTTTACTAGTGAAGTCAATAATCACCACGAAGCCACAGATAAATTAAAGACAAATAACTTCCAATAGTGTAAAACGGAGGACTGTTACTGAATGTATGAAAGACCTACAAGTCGCCCCCAATTGACTCCATGTTTCCAGGCAATACGTTATTAACATTAAAAAGGTCAATTTTGCCGCAATTACCGAAAACATTAAATAAACTTCATAGGGCTCCCCAGGAAATGTGTTTCAAATGCAAAAAAAGCAAATGTCCTTCTCATCAACGACCAACTTTAATATCGTGTGATTTTCAGCTGAAAATATAGGCATGAGTGTTTCATAACTCATTTGAAGCTCAGTAGTCATAGAGAAACTCATGTCTCCAAAATGGGAAGAAAAATGTTGTAGCGTCAACACAGCTTAGGTTTTCCTCCGAGCACAGTCGACTTGACTCAAAAACTGACCACCATGTGCAGTTGCCTACTTCGAAAAGTGAACATACACATCAGGTAATTACTTAAAGAGCAGATAAATTTTGTGTCTGCATGCATTCAGAATCACCCAGTAGCCACCTACATCAAGGAAGGCCTACGACCACCTTTCCGGGTCAGTTTCTGCCATTGTAACTGTAAGACGTTTTCAGTGGGGAATGTTTATCTGACGGTCCACCGTTCGACACGTTCCACCAACATTACCGTCACCGCCAATGCAGACACTCGTTGGCACGGATCTGCGGTACATCCCGACATACCAGCGATCCAGTTCACCCACCATCATAGATGTCACGCGCCTGATCTTTACATTTTGGTCTCACAAGGGGAAGGCCTCAGACACGGCCAACCGATTCGGCTCAGATTTTGCAGGTCGCTTGTGTACAATTTAAAACGAAGGAATCTAATATATTTTGGGTCAACACCCCCGCAATTTTGAGAAAATCACCCCTAAAGGTTATGACGAGCAGTCGACTCAAAATTGGAGGGATCGATGGATAATTGTGAATAGAGCCTTTGTCCCCCTGTTAGCGCACCGCGCGCGAGTGTTTACTGTTTACTTTCCGCTGCGGCGAGTGTCACGCGTCCGTGTCTCGGTAGTGCTATGGCGCACTCGTATGGCAAGTCCACAACTAAGATCACATTTCAAGCGGACTACGCAAGACCTCGAGCACTTGACATTGAACGTTTCATCCGGGAAGAACTTCATATTGCACCTCAAGACATCATTGGGATCCACTTTTCTATAACACAAAGTGTCGTCTACATAAAAATGACCAATAAAAAGGCGTGCACTGATGTGTGCCGACACGATCATGGACTTAAATTCAAGCATTCTGATGGTCACATAGGAACTGTCACGATCGACAACGCTGGATTAGACCTTCGCACTCTGAGGGTCTTCGAGCTGCCATTCGAAGTCGCGCCAGATGTTGTGATGACAGCTTTCAAACCGTACGGCAACGTGATAAGCCACCTGGCTGAAAAATGGCAAACGTTTGAGACGTACCCCGTCTTAAATGGAGTGCGATAAATTAAGGTTGAACTGACAAAGCAAGTGCCATCCTATTTAGTAATTGGCGGCTGCAGAGCCATTGCCATGTACGACGGACAACCGCGTACTTGCGCCAGCTGTGGCCAGGAAGGACATGTCCGATCGGCCTGCATTCAACGCCGACTGACTCAGACACCGGTTGGTGAAGTTCTATCCCCGGCGGCTCCTACTTCACTCCTCATCACGTATGCAGCGGTTGCAACCGCAACAGCTGTTCCTGCCCAGGATCGTAACGCCATTTTGCAGTCAGTGGTCGATGGCAGTGTGGCGGACAGCATATCCCCCTCTACGACGTCATCGGCAGACTTGCCTCAAGACGGTGATCAATTGTGCCACAAAGACGAGCTTAAAGAGAAGATGGAAGTAGAAACTGAAATTGTCCCGTCCTCTGCCTTCCTACCAATGGAGACCGCATCAGATGATTGTCGCCCGCACTCTGACACAGAACAACATGTTCGGAAACAACGGTCCCCTCGAAAACGCAAGAAACTGCGCCATACGCCATCCGATGATTGCCTGCTTCGAATGTGTGACCCGGACGAACATCCGGCGTCGGACCACACTCAGGACTCTACCACCACAACTCACGCTTCCCATCACGATGCTACGGCGGATACAATTTCTGAGCCTCAGTCTGACAACATCACTTCTACATCTACATTTTGCAGGTCGCCTTGATACCCAGCGCGACATAGGAAACGCCCTTCATGCTCACTGCTCTGCTACTGAACATGCGCGCGAGCGCTCTACCGACAGCAATAATCAACAGTTACGAATTGCTACATCTGATTCTTGGGCGGATGATGTCGAGGATGAGCCACAGCACCAGGAGGATGCCGAAGGCAGAGATGCTCCCTCGGCCGTACCCAGCACCAACCAACAACAGTGACTACGGCTGTATCGTCAGCCTCTGTGGGGCCGCCCCTGCCGCCCACACCTGGCCTCCTACACAACCCAGTTGCCGACCTGACTGACCAAACGTACCGTCTAGCGACGATTAACATCAACAACATACGTGCCCGACATAAACTAGCGATGCTACAGGATCTACTCAACACAGCAGACATCGACATTGCGCTCCTTCAAGAGGTGTATGTCGCAGACTTCAAGGGACCCTACGGTTACGAGACTTGGGTCTCACATGCGTCTGCCAATGGCAGTGGTGTGGCGGTCCTCCTCCGCGAAGGTACATCCGGAGAAGACGTCGAGTATCTCCCTGACGCCAGAGGCATGGCTCTTAAAATCCAAGAAGTCAAACTTATTAACATCTATGCACCGTCAGGATCTGGTCGGCGTCGCGAACGATCCACCTTTTTCGGTCATACAATCACGCCCCTCTTTATGGGCCGTCAGGACGCCTTGATAATGGGAGGGGACTTCAACTGTAGCCAAGCACCTAAGGACCAGTTACCACATCATTCTCCCTGCGCAGAACTTACGACAATTATAAATAATCTTCAATTGGTGGACTCGTGGGAACATGTTTGTGGCGGTCGGCCCGGATTTATTCACTACACCAGCCATTCCTCCAGCCGCATCGACCGGATTTACATGTCGCGCTGCATAGCTGTGGGGACAAGAGCTGCCGAAGTTTGGCCCACAGCTTTTTCTGACCACAAGGCCTACATCTGCGCTTTTACCCTCGGCCGCCAGAAGGTATGACACAGCCATGGTCCTTGGAAGTTGAACGTCGCCCACCTCGCTTCTCACGAATGCCAGCGCCTTATAGAGAACACTTGGAACTCTCGTAGCCGCCGGCGTGGCACCTACCGGTCTACACTGTCGTGGTGGTTACTCTGCGCTAAACCAGCCCTCCGGAAGACCTTGATAGGCTACGACCGAGATGGTGCAGCATGGAAGAGACTTACCATGGACTTTTACTACAGCTCCTTAAGGGAATGTACAACACTGCCATACTCACCTGCACGGCAGGTGACGGTGAACCTTGCCAAGACACAGATCATCAGATTAACACGTTGCCACCTTGAGGGTGCGATCGTCAGAGCGCGCACTCAAGACAGAGTAGCCCAGGAGGAACCGTCTATGTACCACGTTATTGCAGAACGACGGCGCCGACGCAGGACACTGATCCAAGCTGTCATGACGGAAGACGGACGACGCCTTGATACCCAGCGCGACATAGGAAACGCCCTTCATGCTCACTACACTAGGCTGTACTCGGAACATCGACATCCCCCAAAGGTGATCGCCGAAGTCTCTCAACTCACTTATGGCTCGATCTCTCCGACAACGGCGGCGGATTTGACTGCAGATGTGACGGAAGAAGAAATCATTGAAGCAATACGGGTTGGGGCTGCTCATAAGTTCCCGGGACCTGATGGCCTTCCTCTGGAGTTTTACCGGACGTATCAACAATTGCTGGCACTATCATGGACTGATATTTGCAGCGATCTTATGTCTTCCACGACGCAGATACCTGGAGCCTTCCTAGAAGGACTGATTGTGCCCATACACAAACCACGAGGCGTATCCAGGATCAGTGACTATCGGCCCTTGACCTTACTCAACAGTGACTTGAAGATTTTCACCCGGCTTCTGGCGGCACGCCTAAAGCGATCAGTACTATGTGTAGCAGGACTAGGCATCGTTAGGTGGTGAGCATAATATTCGATCTGCATTGTGCCGATGTACAGATATGATGGCGCTAGCCAAAGCTCGCCAACTGCCAGGAGTTTTGGCCTCCCTCGACTTTAGCCAGGTCTTCGAAAGAGGCGACCACACATTTTTGATGGAGGTACTGCGACACATGGGGTATCCGGACGTCATAGTTAATGTACTGATGCGTCTCCTACGCGGCGCGACGTCCAAAGTGTTATATAATGGCCATCTTACCCCGCCGATACAAATCCAGCGATCGGTGCGACAAGGCGGCCCTCTTTCGGCGATATTGTACGCCCTCGTCTTGGAACCACTCCTCTGCTGCCTCCGACAACGCCTGACTGGGATGTCCCTTGGTGGACACACTTTTTGCTGCACTGCCTATGCGGATGATCTGGTACTCCTTCTTCGCAATAATGACGATGTTCGTGCAGCACTGACGTGGGTGGCGACCTACGGCGCGGCATCGGGGAGCCATCTCAATCTCCACAAATCACACGCCCTGTCTATAGGCAGAGGGCTACCCGACGAGAGCGTCGCACCGCTACGAATCAGTGACACAATCCACTGTCTTGGCAGTGATTTCACATCTGACATGAAGCGTTCAACAGCCCTTAACTACAGGCGTTTATTGAATCAGATGAGAGCAGGGATAAGTGACCACCGTCTGAGACATCTAGACCTCCTGCAACGGACACGATATGCTAACGTCTATTTGGCGTCACGTATCCCCCATTTTGCGCAGATACTCCCCATATCACCCACCCTGGCTCACGGCATGTTGGCGTTTTTCGGATCCTTTGTCAATACGGCCATGTTATTTAAGATTCGTTAGAAGTCCCTAACCCTCCCGAGGAGCAGAGGGGGTTCAGGCCTTTGTCATGTTCAGAACAGAGCGAAGGCCCTGTTCGTCAGCTGTCACCTGCAACTGTGGCGACGAAGTCCGACGTGCCTCACAAGTCTCTTACTAGAGGCCTTACGACCAATCTCACTCGCACCCCCTGTGATGATGTCGGACATCCCAGCATCATTCTTTTACATTAGCCAATTCTTCCTTGAATTAAGCAACATCCGCTCCGCACTACTACCCACACGCTTGATGATGACGAGGGTGATATATGCTGCCATGCAAATGAACAGGGCGCCGAACGTGATTGAAAGCAAACACCCTACTACAAAGTGGCGCGCTGTGTGGCAGGCAGTGAATGCCACCACCCTTGATACTAACGTGCAATCTGCATGGTACGTAACTGTTAACGGGAAACAGTTGTGCCAGTCCCGCCTACATCACATCCACCTCGCTGATTCACCCTTGTGTGCCACATGCCAAGTGACTGACACGGATGAACATCGTTTCGAATGCGGGTCGGCAAAGAATGTTTGGTATTTGGTGCGTCAGATATTGGCTTTTCTCACACGCACGACTCCCGACAGGATAACTATCCGATCACTTCTTTTCCCCTATAAGATTTATTTCCCAACAGCAAAAACGAACTCTGTGACGTGGATCAGCGGCCACGCTGTTCACTACCTCTTCGGTAATGGCGAAAAGACAGTACCCGATTTTTGGTATTACCTCAACGAACGACATTGTGCGATCGTCAAGAACTCTAAACATAGGCAGTATTTTTCTAGTTTTCTTTGGAGCGCATTCCGTAATCCTCCTCGCAGCTGGATTATCGATGACATGAGAAGATAACCATAGCACTTCTTCCCAGTTCCTTTTTTATGAGATTGAACAAACAACGGAAACAACATAGCAACGAGAAGACAGTCATCGAAAAATTCGCAGCAGGCTATAGTATGGAGCATCCTTTGTCGTAACGGGACGACTTCCTACTATTCTGTTTATGTAGCCGAAGAGGAACGGCCTTCCTTTTATCCATTTGTATAAAAATAAAATAAAATAAAAATAGCAGAAAAACAAACCTTCCTAAATCCTTTTTCCTTCTTTTTTTATTTTTGTTAAAAAAAGTGGCTAGGAAAGCTGGCTATTAAAAAAATGCCCATTTGTGTTACGTACGCATTTTTTTATTTTAAGCAGTGCAAAAAAAGCAAAAAAAAATTAAAAAAGGAAAAAGAAGGTCTAAGGTAACTGGCTGGGAATCGGAGAATCCGGGTTCGAATCTCGAAGAAACCTCGCGGTGTTATTCTTTTCGTTTGTATTTTTCCACATTTCAATTGATAGGGATAGGAGGGTTAATAAGGTAAGTAAATCAATAAGGAATGATAATAATAAGGTAGGCAAACTAATTTACCAAACGCCGTGTGTTAGTACAGTATTAAACCTTAAATCCTCGTCACATGAAAACAACTCCGAGTAAGAGTACTGCGAGTTCCTCATGAGGAATCACAGATAGCCAACCGCGCGACGCTTGTTTACAACGAGGCACGGGACGGAATGCACGAGGGGAGAGTTATTTTGTCCCAGTTGCCCCTTCGTCATATCATACGTGTGAACCTGGAATAGTGAATGTGTCCAGCACGATCCTTATAGAAGTTGTTTTCCGTCATTAGGCTGCCGCGAAGCTCGTGCATACTTGTAGTGATTTTTCCATCGTTAATGCACCGAATGAAATACGTTTTGTGAATGAATACAGTGTTCTTCCGTAAGTAACATATGACGGGTACTGTAAGTAGTTTGTTGTAATTAGCTCGTCTGTTTATGCCGTAATAACTAGTTATTGTTTGTTGTATCATATCTTTCAGGTACATAATTTGAATAATGGAGGATGTACACCCTTCGACTAGCGCTGTAATATATAGTTGGGACGATGGCAAGCGGAAAGTTACCGACACTGTGTTTTGGTTTGTAAAAGTGTTGCAAGACAGATGCATTATCAACGAACTACCGGAAGCAGGCAGTTTTGTTTCTTGCCGTTCCAGATTATTAGGAGCGGCTATCGCCGAACAATTTTTGGAGATGACGGACGAAATAACTTTTGCTGATACTGAAGTACTATACCATGAAGACGAAGCAGAAGGTGATTCAGTGGAAGATATCCCGACTAGTGAATCGCAAAATGGTCATAACACTTTGGAAACTGGGAATGTGTGCTTCATCTGTTCCCGATGAGTATTACGAACCGGTTACTAAACGATTGAACTACGGCGCTATACCCCTTGAAGTAAAAGTAAAAGCGGTACCGCTAGCCAGGAATGATCCAAACTGGAACTTACAAACACTGCAAAAGAATGTAGTAACAACAGCGCTGAAAAGGAAGAAGTGCTTGAAATTGTGGGAAAGTGATATCGTTAAAAGAGGGACAAGATACGATAAATACTAGGCGATAAATAAGTGGACATACGACAAATTTGTCGAATTTAGTTGTCGTAACGAGAATGTAACAATGAGAATACTTCAGGAGTGGGCTGCAGGTGCACCGCTTCAATATACGGCCAACAGCGATTCTACGTTTGCTGCAACATTATCTTAGGCAAGAAATTTCAAATCGGAGTGTAAAATTCGTCAACGGCACATCACTAAATACGTCTCTCATAAGGAGGTACAAAATGTAGTAGATATACAGGAAGTGGCGGCTCTTTTCAGCACGCAAACGGCGTCACTTATGACATGTTTCAATCGTGATTACGTGATCAACACCGATCAAACAGAATGCGAGTATCGGGTGAACATTCGACGCACGTTATCGCATAAGGGAGTAAAACGAACCCTTGTCGCAGTGGGTAGTAAAAACAAACTAACCCATTCGTACACGGCGCAATATGCCATCACAGCCTCTGGAAAAGTGCTGCCTACGGTTTTCCTGTGTTTACAAGAAACGAATGGTACATTTGGTCCTCGGGTTATAGAAGAGGTCAATCGTTTAACCGACTCATTGAAAAATGTTTACATTACCTGCTCCAAATCCGGGAAACTGACGAATGTGATTTACAGAACATTACTTGAGAATTTTTTAAAACCATACCTTTCTGATACCAAGTTCTGTCTAATATTGGATTCCTAGAGTGGAGAAATTAATACTAATACACAATGTTTATAAATGGCGAGGATCAGCCGACGTGCACAGTAAAAGTAATACCGCCAAACTGTACACCCGTATGCCAACCGTGTGATGTTTATATTTATCGCCAGTTTAAAAACTTTACTTCCAGGCTTCAGAATTGCAGTGTGCTTCTGGAAACCCAGAGGGAATTGCACAACCGCACGGATGCAATAACTATTCACAGCATAATTCATAACCAACTTTCAGCACCGATTTTTCAGGCAATGATATCGTATGCGTGGTACACATCAAAATTAATTCCCGAAAAAGAAATATTTTAAAATGTAAACCAAGTTTGTTTTCCACCGTCTCTTCGGAAGGAACAGTGTAGCTGTCGAAAGATTGCATTCAAAAAATGATTCAAATAGCTCTGAGCACTATGGGACTTAACATCTGAGGTCATGAGTCCCCTAGAACTTAGAACTAATTAAACCAAACTAATGTAAAGATATCACACACATCCATGCCCGAGGCAGGATTCGAACCTGCGGCCGTAGCGGTCGCGAATTGCATTCATTAGATGTTCTCGGTGCCGTGAGTATAATTATTTCGAATGTTTATATGACATGTACCATCCATCTAGCTGTTCGAAGAAAAGTGAGGACACGTAACGCTGACTGGAAGAGCCATTGTAAAGTGACCTGGAGTATCATTTTAATTGTTTACTATTCCAAGAGGTTTGAGAAGTTTATTTGCCTACCTTATTATTATCATTTCTTATTGATTTACTTACCTTATTCCCTCCTATTCCTATCAATTGAGATACGGAAAAATACAAACGAAAAGGAAAAAACCCTCTAGGTTTCTTCGAGATTCGAACCCGGGCTATAGGATTCCCAGCCAGTTACCTGGGCCGTTGCACTATCGATATTGCCCGCGAATAAGCGTTTACCATGTAGGTACAGAAGCGGCAGTTGTGAAGGTTTCATACCTCGATTTCTGGAAAAGTATGCGTTTTCGGACCCCATAGCTGATGATGAAACTTGCTCTATTTACGATTATCGATCGACCCCGGTATTTTTGAGTCGGCTTCTCGTCATAACATTTAGGGGCGATTTTCTAAAAAACGCGGGGGTGTTGACCAAAAATATCTTAGATTCCTCCGTTTTAGGCTGTACACAAGCGACCTGCCAAATCTGAGCCGAATCGGTTGGCCGCATCTGAGGCCTTCCCTTGTCAGAGGATTGTGGTCGGAACCGCAGTCACCACATCAGCGATCAGCTGCTGTGGATAACAGAGTCACGGATATCAGCGCTAGCTCCTGTTTTCAGCTTTGTTTGCACAGATTGGTTGGTGGACTTACTGTTGTGTTGCCCTTCTCTGTTCATGCACACAGAGATGGTCGAAAAAAGGATTACCACGGAAATTGAAAGGTGCAGTCTGTGAAGATTGAGGGACATGCTGACGTGTCTCATTTCAGAGATAATACTGCGGCCACTGAGATTCACACAGTGGAATCTGTTAGGCCACAACGACATTGTTCACAGTCTGTGCCTCTTAAGTGTAGCAGAACCGAGACTGTGCCTATTGTACCAAGAAAATTCGATTAGGTGGATGATAATTTGATACAAAGAAAAGAAACATTTTTTGCTAGTTGGGAACGCCTGTAGCAGCGGTGTTTTTTTCTTATTGTGTTTTTTTTATTTTTTTATTTTTTAGTGGGTGAAAGTTTCGCAGTGTCAGAGCCATAAACACAAGGTCTCCTCCAGGAGACGTTTCATAGTTTGACAGGGCAATTAGATTGAGAGCAGGCAGTGCGCGTATTTTCAAGGAATTCCCGCGAACCATACGCCACTGGAACCGGAAAAGGAGGTAATGACAGTGGCATGTAAAGTGCCCTCCACCACACACCGTTGGGTGGCTTGCGGATTATAAATGTAGATATATATGTAGAAGTAAAGGACATAACACACACCCATGCCCGAGACAGGATGCGAACCTGCGACCGTAGCAGTCGCGTGGTTCTGGACTGAAGCGCCTAGAACCGTTCGGCCACCTCGGCCGGCTCTTTCGTGAGCAGCTCCGTGGAGTATCCGAAAAGCGAAATTAATCAGTAGGACGTTTTCTAGACAGGATAGGGAATATAGCTGCTCAGACCTATCACCTGATAGAAAGCGAAAAGGTGAAGAAGATTATCCTGCAGGAGGCTGAGCTGAGAGCGTCGGATGCTTCCATTGACATAAGGAAAACTCGGAACATTTGATGGCCGCTATCAGGCTAGCTCCGCGGCTGTAAGAGGTAAATGTAGCGACGAGAACGTTGGATTCACGATAAAGTGTTACAGATGTGGACGTACGGGCCACATGCAGAAGCAGTGGGGTCAGCCACAATGCAGTGCGTTTGTAGTACTTGGCGCCATGAAGAAGACTAAGAATAGGAAGCAGATTGTTCAAGAACGGTATAGATGATTGTTAAACACCAATGGCGACCTGAAATCTGCTGGTCGGCGTTCAAAACAAATTTCAATGGTATGAAGACATATGCAGAGATGGAGTGTTGGTTGGTTGGTGTGACAGATAGTAAAGAACCTAAGAAGTTATTAGCCACAGAGCTCACATATCGATGGCTAGTTTGGACTTCTTGGGTAGGAAGAGACTGAACTCCCTGCATAATAGGTTATATGCTCTAGAAAGTAATGATGTGGCATCATTTGGTTCCGTGATGCTCAAGTTTTGCATTGGAACGAAACATTTGCCAGAGAATATGGAAGTTTTGCCCCATGTTGCTGAGGGATACTGCGCAATTGCACAGTTCGGGTTGAATTTGTTAAGCAGACAATATGTATATTAGAAATATTTTGTGTTTAGTAGTGCCATTGGTAGATATGAAAGATGAACACATCGCATTGTTTTATATGTAGGAACATAGTACATGTGTAAGAAGTAGGAGGAGAGCATTTGGTTCCTTCCAGTATCGGTAAATTCGGTGCTGATGCAATAGAAAAAGGGCTGTTAGTTACCCGCTTGGACATTCTCGATGAGAATGATTTAGACAGGTCAAGTAGGGGCCTCAGCCATGAGCAAAACATCAGTAGAGCTACATTTTCCGGGCAGGAAGGCGTGCTAGTCCCCAGCAAGAATCCACCCGGCGTATTAGTGTCGACGTTCGGTGTGCCGGCCAGTTTGTGGATGGTTTTTAAGGCAGTTTCCCATCTGCTCGGCGAATGCGAGCTGCTTTCCCTTATTCCACCTCAGTTACAGGGCGATTGCTGCCGAAACACTGTCTGCATGTACGCGTACACCATAATTACTCTACCATGCAACATGAGGAGTTACACTCGTCTGACGTGAGACGTAACCGTAGGCGGGGAGGGAGGGGGGGGGGGGTCCACAGGGGGCCGAACCGCACAATCACCCTGGGTTCTGTGTGGGGCGTCGGGGGTGAGTGGGCTGCCGTAGCCTGTTGTGGGGTTGTGTACCACTGCGGGCTATGGCGGGGACGAGCCCTCTCCGTCGTTTCTTGGTCCCCAGTTCCATACAATACAATACAGAGCTGTATTACCTGCAAAAGCTTAGAATTTGAACGGAGAAGACAGGACAGCCGGCCATTCCCAGCAGCTCCATAGACAGTACAGAATCTCCTGTCTGTTGAAAGCTTACAGGATACGCCACCATTTGCAGCCAATAATGGAGGAGTTTATTGATCAGCAATTGAATGTGGCGATATTGAGAGGCTCCTTGATCATTATTATATGCAAAACTTCGTAAGATGATACAAAAATACATGTCTTATCTGATACCAAACTAAACAGAGACACTGGATAACTTTGGTCAATGCAAATTATTTTCCACTGTACAAGGTGAACATTAATAAAACCGATAAACGGCAGGGGAAGATTCCGTACTGGAAATAGAGGAAAAAGGTCGTACAAGCATGTGTCCAGACATGGTTGGAGTCTGTGCAATCTGAACAAATCATTCCGAGAGGAGCTACATCGCATCCATGTCACAACATGTATTCAAAGTGGCCTCCATGGGATGCAATAAATGCTTTTAGGCTTCGCGTCATGGACTGCCATACTCATTCGTACATTCAAATAACGTCACCCGTGTCGTGAGCACGCTGTTGAAGGGTGTGCGCATCAGGAATTAGTTCGGCATACACCACGCTTTTCAGATGCCTCAGAGGTACAAATACATGAGGTTTCTGTTCAATGATCTAGGTGACCATGCTACAGGTTCTCTTTTCAAATTGCAACGTCAGGGGAAGATGATGTTAAGGTGTCAGCGAACTGTAATGTGAAACTGGGGTGGTTTTCCATCATGCGGAAACAATATAACCTGTCGTAATGCCAAAGGCACGTTCTTCAGCAGCTCAGGCCTAGTATTTCACGAGAAGTCCAGGTATGTTCCTCCATTGAGGTGTTTTGGGATAATAACCGGTCCTAGTGTGTGATCGCCGAGAATCCCTGCCCACACATTGATACTGAATCGTTGCTGATGAGGTACGTCAAGCATTCCCAAAGGATTGTCTGTAGCCCACAGTTGATGATTATGTTAGCTCTGGTAGAGGTTGCTTCGTCGGCAAGGAAAACTGATGACGGTAATCTCATAATTGTGATGGTCTAGTACAAAAACTACCAAGAAAATCCTTCCCATACAGCGAAATCTGCTGGTGATAATCTTTGCACTCATTACGCGTGATAGGGATAGTAATGGTTGTTATGCAGGATACATACAGTCGTACGTTGGCAAAACTATTTTCGTTGGCCATTTGCCTGCAGCTTGTACTACAGTTTGTCTCAATATCCTGCAGAGCCCGGTCCTTCAAATCTGGTGTATGCACAGTCCGCTGCTTCCCTGCACGTTCGTCTGTCTAAAAGTATCCACACAAATTCCCAAAGAGGGCTCGAAATGTTGTGTGATGTGGTTGGTGGCTGTGAGGGTGTACTGCTGTGCTGCCATCTGCTTGACCATACATAAACACCACCACGGCTTGTTATGGACGTGCATATCGGACCATAGTGCTGCTTAGAGAAAGCTGTGTCACTCGCACAGCCTACAACACACATGGAACACGTGGTACGTGGCCTGAGGAATTTTCCTCCGTCAGTGCCATCTAAAATTGCAATGATGCATTTGCGGACACAAGTTCATAAACCATTTGCCTCTATTTCGCACTATTCCTACAGTTCGTGGGTTTTATTAATGCTCGTCCTGTAGTCCTGAAGAATGGTTACCGTCAGTTGAGAGTAGTGCTGGACAAAGACTGTGTTTACTGCTCCCTGGACGCAGTACCAATACCAGCAAATTCCATTTGGTTTAAAGAAAGCTCTAACCACATTTTAGTCGTTGTTGCTACAAGAAGTGTTAAGAGATTTGAAGCCATGTCACTCTATGGTTTACATGGCAGACAATATCGTATTTTTCAGGGATATGAGGGAACACACAGAATGGCTGGAAGAAGTTTTACATATATTCCACTCATTGATCACTGAGTGTTGTGAAGTGTCATCTCAAGTTAACAGAAGTGTCTTTGAAGTCGCCAGATAAGCCAAAAAATTAGTTCCCTTATTGTACATCCCTAACTCTGCCCAGGATATATTCGCCCTTTTTGTGCTGTGATAGGAGCACTTATCACTCTGATTGGCCAATTGGGAAATTTATTGATTCCTGCAAGGAGGGTGAAGACAAGTCATTATTGAAATTTCAGTGTGGCACAATGAAAGAGTAGGGAATAACTGCTCAACATCAAATTTGGAAAGAAATAAGGTGTGGATACTTACCAGCACTTGTTAATTTAAAATGATAAGTAAAATTTGATAATTGTTAGCCTAGTTACACTTTGATTTTCAACTACAATAAAGAAGGAATTTCATTCTGAAGACGGATTCTCACCGAGCAAAGGAAGATTTTGGGTTCTTAATTTTACATTATTTCTGTATGAGGACTGTATTTAAATGATCAGAAAGTAGATGTTGATGAGCGCATTTTTATTCTACGGAACAATTTTTTAGTTCTTTAAGAAAATCTTCTATTTCTCAATGAATAACAGATACATTTGATTCCTCTGGGAAACAGAATTGTTTTTGCGGTTCTGTTTAAATGGTGTAGGAGAAGTTTACTTTTTATCCGGTATTAAAGAGGACTTGCAGGCAACGGTCTTGCCGCAGTGGATGCACCAGTTCCCGTCAGATCACCGAAGTTAAGCGCTGTCGAGCGTGATCGGCACATGAATGGGTGACCATCATGGCCGCCATGCGCTTTTGCCATTTTTTCGGGGTGCACTCAGCCTCGTGATACCAATTGGGGAGTTACTCGACTGAACAGTAGCGGCTCCGGTCAAAGAAACCCATCATAACGACTGGGAGAGCGGTGTGCTGACCACACACCCCTCCTATCTGCATCCTCAGCTGGTGATGACACGGCCGTCGGATGGTCCCGATAGGCCACTTGTGGCCTGAAGACGGAGTGCCAAAGAGGACTTGGGGTACTGAGAAGAGTTTCAGTTCCAAATGAAGATTCTATTACTACAGTCTTCTTCTTTATCTGTCGTCACTGTCCGACATCTACAGAGGGTAGGCGTGGTTATTTAGCTAACTGGCATGGTTAATTTAAGGGGTGGTCAGATGCCCTTCCTGTTGCCACACTGTTACCCAGCAGCAGAAATATGTGCACCCCAGCGTTCTGCGTGTAACGTTAGTCATGTGAAAGTGTGTGAACACTTTATAAGTGCTTGCGACTCGTGTGACTCAGGTGAGATCTGGGTACCAGCCTATATTCACATCGTCAGATGTGGGAAACTGCCTAAACCATGTTCAGGCTGGCTGACACACCACCCTCATCATTAATTCACTGGATGGATGCATCCAGGGCCAGCACATCTGTCCAAATCCCGGAACTGTTGCATTAATATGCTCGGCAGGTAAAATTCTATTGCTACAATAACCACATAATTTACGACAAAGAATGTAACTTTCATTTCCAGAAGAAACTCCAAGTACCTTAAGAAGAATTTTCAGCTCTCAATATATGCACTCTAAGGAAAAAAAAGCCTCACCATAACGGATTATGCGAATTAGACAGAAATTGGTAAGTGTGATGTGCATGTATGGACAAACAAATCATTACAGTTTCAGAAAAATTTAATGATTTATTCAAGAGAAAGAGTTTCACAAATTGAGGTAGTCAGTAGCGCGTTGGTCCATCTCTGGCACTTACACAAGCAGTTATTCGGCTTGACATTGATTGATAGAGTTATTGGATGTCCTCCAGCGGCATACCAAGCCAAATTATGCCGAAATCCCTCCCTATAATGCTCCAAACGTCCTCAATCGGGAAGAGATCTGGTGACCTTGCTGGCCAAGGTAGGGTTTGGAAAACACAAAGACAAGCAGTAGAAGGTCTCACCATGTGCAAGTGGATATTATCCTGATGAAATGTAAGCCAAGGATGGATGTACATCAAGGGCAAAAAAACCGGGCACAGAATAAAGTCGCCGTACCGCTGTGCTGTAAGGGTACTGTGGATGACAGCCAGTGGTGTCCTGTTGCGGAAAGGAATAGCACCTCACACCATCACTCCTGGTTGTCAGGCTGAATGACAGGCGACAGTCCGGTTAGTGTGCCACCACTATCTGTGGCGTCCACAGATACGTCATTGGACTGGAAACTCATTGACTGGAGTAGAATTGTCTTCAGTGTAGAGTCCCGCTTCGAACTGAGCCCCGCTGATCAGCAAAGACAGGTATGGAGACGCCCGGGCGGCAGTGGTATACCAACTTGACTGTTGCCAACCACACTGTTCTGGAGAGCCATTTCATTTCATTTCATAGCAGGAGCCCTTTGGTTGTCACCGGCGGCATCTTCACGACACAGCTGTACGTCGACGATATTCTGTGCCCCACTTTGTTATCCTTCATGGTAAGCTATCTTGGGCTTACATTTCAGCAAGAGAATGCGGATTGGCCCTTAACATAGACAAATGTAATGTATTGCGAATACTTAGAAAAAGGATCCTTTATTGTATGATTATATGATAGCGGAACAAACACTGGTAGCAGTTCCTTCTGTAAAACATCTGGGAGTATGCGTGCGGAACGATTTGAAGTGAAATGATCCTATAAAATTAATTGTTGGTGAGGCGGGTACCAGGTTGAGATTGATTAGGAGAGTCCTTAAAAAATGTAGTCCATTAACAGAGGAGGCGGCTTACAAAACACTCGTTCGACCTATACTTGAGTATTGCTCATCAGTGTGGAATCCGTACCAGATCTGGTTGACGGAGGAGATAGAGACGATCCAAAGACGAACGGCGCGTTTCGTCACAGGATTATTTGGTAACCGTGATAGCGTTACGGAGATGTTTAGCAAACTCAAGTGGCAGACTCTGGAAAAGAGGCGATCTGCATCGCGATGTAGCTTGCTCGCCAGGTTTCGAGAGGGTTCGTTTCTGGATGAGGTATCGAATATATTGCTTCGCCCTACTTATACCTCCCGAGGAGATCACGAATGTAAAATTAGAGAGATTCGAGCGCGCACGGAGGCTTTCAGACAGTCGTTCTTCCCGCGAACCATACGCGACTGGAACAGAAAAGGGAGGTAATGATAGTGGCACGTAAAGTGCCCTCCGCCACAAACGGTTGGGTGGCTTGCGGAGAATAAATGTAGATGTAGAGAATGCCTGCCTGCACACAGCGAGAGTTCCTACAGCCTGTTTTCATGTTTTAAAAGCCCTACCTTGGTCAGTAAGTTTACCCAATCTGTCTCTAATTGAGAACGTTTGGAGCATTATGGGCAGAGCCCTCCAACCATCTCGGGATTTTGACTATATAACACACCAGTGGGACAGAATTTGGTACAACATCCCTCAGGTGTATGTCCTACAACTCTGTCAAGCAATGCCAAGCCGAATAACTGCTTGCATCAGGGTCAGAGGTGGACCAATGCGATATCGATTTGTTCAGTTTGTGAAACATTTTCATTGAATAAGTTATCCAATTTTTCTAAAATTGTAATGATTTATTTGTCTCTACATGTACATCACATCTACCGATTTCCATACCGTTCGGATAATTCCTTCGTGGTTTGTTGTTTTTTGTCTTAGACTGTATTTTACTACATAGGTGCACACAGAAAGGAGTCTTTACTATGCATTAGGGGCGTATCGCAACAGGCATAGGATAAAAAGGTCCTAGATCCGAATTTCGGCCGGCATACAGTTATAATCTGCTAGGAAGTGTAAACATGCTGAACAAAAAAAGGGAAATCTTATGGGACTTAACTGCTAAGGTCATCAGTCCCTAAGCTTAAAACTAGTTATCCTAAATTATCCTAAGAACAAACACACACACCCATGCCCGAGGAAGGACTCGAACCTCCGCTGGGACCAGCCGCACAGTCCATGACTGAAACGTCCCTAGACCGCTCGGCTATTCCCGCGCGGCCTGCTAAACACCTCCACAGGATTTGATAAATATAACACTGTTACTTTACAGTGTAGAAGTTTCTATTTCTGTTACTTTATAATGGACGGCATACCCCATGAACCACAGCCATTGCTGAGATAGGGTGGCTTGCGTGCCTGAACGATACTGATTCCCACACCACAGCTCGAACCACAACGGAGGGTGTCTTTGCCAACCTCGGGGAACATCAGTTTGGGTTCCAGAGAAATTTGACATCACACATGAGTCAGTAGTGGCCCACCGACGTATCTCAACAGATACGTTACGGAAACGCAAATGTACTGGGTGGTTATAATTAAACTTTCCCTATTCAACAAGTTATAACACGGAAACTAATTACCGCTCGAGTACCAAAATTTGGTAGCATTAATGTCCAGAGCGTGGAATGCATGATTTCCACCGTCCACTTCCAAATAGGGTCACCAGGTGTATGGACAGTCACTGTGATTCATAGTCCCACACACCTGCCAGTCGCAGTGCACTTGTTGACATGTCAGCATGAGCTTGGACAAAATAAGCTGGGTATTATTGGTAAAGCTCTATTATAAAAAATTAAAAAAGAAACCTTAATGCCGCAGCTGCCCTTCACGAATATCGCCGTCTGGAAGGTTACGGATGGGTCTTCATTCTCTACCTGCTGTGTGGAGCATGATAGAGTAGTTCGAGTCAACTGGAGAACTGGGCGTCGCGCCGGGAAGAGACTGAAGACGCTTTGCACCATAGGTGGTTGATCAAATCGCTGTAGCTATGGCACACATCGTTGACCGCAATTCCCTATCGTCAGGAAGTGCGCGTGCTGTGTCACCACAGCTGAATATCCCGTGGTCCACTGTACGGAGAGTGCTTCGACTATTCTCAAATAGTATCCGCACAAGATCCATACCGTCTAGCAGCTTGCACCAAAGGACGCACAACGACGTGTTTGTTTCGCTGTCAGCTTTCTCGCAGGGACTGAGGTTGACGAGGGCTGGTCCTGGCCATCCTATGGACAGCCAAAGCTCATTTTTCTCTGATAGGTGAGGTGAACACACAGAATTGCCGACTGTGGGGATTTTCGTCTCGAGTCGCTGTGCATGAAGTTCCTCTGTATGGTGAATGTGTCACCGTATGGTGTGGGTTCACGGCTACGTTCGTCATTAGCCCATTCTTTTTTAAACAGGTTGGCGCTCAAGGAACAAAGACGTGCTGTGTACCTGGCCAGCTTTACTGCGATATGCATCACCAGCATGTCATGCCCGTCCTTCAGGAGAGAGGCGCATTGAACTCAACAATTTTCATACAAGATGGGGCTCCACCGCACATCCATCAACAAGTTCGCCTGCTTCTCCGTAACACGTTTGGAAACGACCGAATTATCAGCCGATCGTTTCCAAATGTTTGGCCAGCGATCATCTGATCTCATTCCCTGTAAGTTACGGTTGTGGAGCTACATGAAGGACGGGGTTTACCAGGGGAACATTCACAGATGTATTGATCTGAAGCGCAACTTATCAAGAGAGGTAGAGAGAGGTAGCCAGCATTCTTATGGAAATACTTCGTTCTGCTGTGCAGAATGCAATCCTGCGCTTTCAGACTCTTCTGGACACTGAGGGGCCCGTGTTGAGCCCCTTTTGTAGCAGTAATGGTACCGGTATGTATTGGTATGATGTACCGTAACAGCACATTACAAGTGTTTCAAGTGAACTGATTCTGCATTATTTCTCTTCACCATGTCCTTGATGTTAAAGCTGCCACGTTTGGGAACCTTACAGTAAATGGCTTCCGTATTATAACATGTTAAATAGGGAGTGTTTAATTATAACCAACCGGTACATTTATAGTCTTTGTAGATTTTGAGAAAGCTTTTGACAATGTTGACAGAAATGTACTCTTTAAATTTCAGAAAGCAGTAGGGTAAAACACAGGGAGCAAAAGATTATTTACAACTTGTACAGAAGCCAGATTGCAGTTACAAGAGGTGAGCAGCATGAAAGGGAAGCAGTGGTTGAAAACGGTATGAAACAAGGTTGTAGCCTGCCCCCAATGTTATTCAATCTGTACTCTGAGAAAGTTGTGAAAGAAGTCAAAGAGAAATTTACGAAGAGAATTAACGTTCAGGGAGGCGGAATGAAATCTTTTCCGTTTGCCGATGACATAGTAATTCTGTCAGAGACAGCAAAGGACTTTGAAGTGCAGTTGAATGGAATGAACAGTCTCTTGAAATCTGGATATAAGATGAACAACAACAAAACTATAACAAGGGTAACAGAATGTACTCGAAGTAAACAAGGCGATGCGAGAGAATTAGATAATGAAATGAAATAGTGTAAAGAAGTAGCTAAGTTTTGCTTTTTGGGCAGTAAAATAACTTCCTCTGGCTGAAGTAGAGAGTGTATAACGACTAGACTAGCAATGAGAACAAAAGCGTTGCTGAAGGAGAGAAATTTGTGAACATCTAAGATAAATTAAAATGTTAGGAAGTCTTTTCTGAAGACATTTGTCTGGAGAGTAACTTTGTACAGAAGTGAGACGTAAACCATAAGGCCAGGAGGCGAGTACAGTAAGCAGGTACCAACGGATGTGGGTTTTAGTAGTTATTCGGAGATGAAAAGGCTTGCACAGAATGAGAAGAGCGTGGAGAGCTCCTTTAAACCAGTCTTCGGATTGAAGACCACAACAACAACACAACAACAACAAAAACAACAGTGACAACAAAATTGGTAACAAGACGGTGTCAGGCAACCTATAAAGTTGTTTTCGCTCTCCTGGAAAGTAGAGGGTGCAGCACGGGTACTTCCACATCTTAAAAATTCATAAACCAGATTGTATTGGAAATATCGGTTTAATTTTCCTTTCTTCACATAGGCGTAAATTTAAAGTTTCATTTCATTAGGTTTTGAAAATGCTGTTTTGAAGACGGCCTTCGATCTGTTCAGTGCATTTGTAGAGTCGAAATCGTAACTTTCGGCCCACTGCGTCCAACATGTCTCAGTCTGCGTTGGCAACAGCAGCCTCGATGGGCAATGAATCCAACGCCTTCATTGCGGAGTCCCCTCCTGTGGGACTCTCAATGTAGCGAGGATGGTGGACGTGGACGGGAACTGCAGGTAGGTGGCGCTAGGTGGGAATGTGGGTCGGCCAAGATTCTGCAAAGACAGTTCACCCAATTGCGATAAACTCTGGGTCCAATGGTTAACGGAACTGCCCGGTAAACGAAAGATCCCGGGTTCCCGTTTCGGTCCGCGACACGTTTTCACTCGTCTCAGCTTATTCGTCATGAAGTCCCCATGCAGTTGACATCAATAGCCCCTCCCTTCCTTCCTTTCTCCCCCCTCCATCTTCAGTTCACATAGAATGCACGCCGGGTTGAGATGACTGAACGATCATTGGAAATGTAAGTCTCCATGGCGGTTGCACACTCCTCCTCGTCCACCACGTGATCGCTATTAAAATAAGTTTTTTAAAAAAAAAAAAAAAGGATAGTTATGTCCCGCCCCGTGGAATGCGCGCAACCCCACACAGCAATAGGAAACGGCCCCTGTGTGCGGCATGTTTCAAATGAGGAATTTCTCGCCCCGCATCTCGTATGTATTTTTAACAAAGGCCGTTTCTGTAAGTCAATCTTGTATTATATTGTGTTCGTCATAAGAATAAACCTGAGCTAAAATTACAAAAATGTATTCTTCCGCGTTTGCTGGAACCTTACTGGATTTCGTTTCTCATGCAGCCGAAGCCAAGCTGTCTCAAGTACAGTCAAGTACGATAATAGGGATACGTTATATCTGTGCGTTACGTGCACATCGACTGATCGATCGTGCTGCTGCTACGGTCGCAGGTTTGAATCCTGCCTCGGGCATGGGTGTGTGTGATGTCCTTAGGTTAGTTAGGTTTAAGTAGTTCTAAGTCTAGGAGACTGATGACGTCAGATGTTAAGTCCCCTAGTGCTCAGACCCATTTGAACCATTTTTGACTGAGCGATAATACGGGGCGACAGCTTTACCGCCCCATTTAACTTGGACAGCACATAGCATCTAGCTGGCGCTATTAACATTCAGTGACGTGAGCAGTTGCCGTTAAGACGTAAGAAGACATGAGCAGAGAAACACCATAGCTTCAAATGTCGTTTAATTATTAACAAGGTTCGGCAAAACTCCAGCAGTATCGCCTGCTTCTTAGATGACCAGACGGAAACTATAGAAATGATCTTGTTCTTAGCTAACATAGTATCGCAATGAACAGAATCGAAGAAGCCATCCAAGCGCCATACTTTCTCCTCCTCTTTTATGACGTGCCGTTTGTACCCCCGAAAGTGTTCGGCAGTGACGTGTGACAAAGCTTCGTGCATCGATTCCAGTACGTCTGGCAGCTTAAAAGTCTTGTTATTTCTCGCGACAAATCCATTAAAATGGCTCCAGATCATCATATTGCAGTGGTACCGTGGCAAATGAAAGGATGCAGCATTTTCACGGTGTGCTCGATGCCGTGAGAATTATTGTTTTCCATGTTTCTACGGCGCTTATAGCCCTGGTTCGTGTAAAACCACATCTGTGGTATAAAACAACAGGCAAAGTCCAATCGAAGAGTATCTGATTTTTCATTTTTGTTTTAAAATTAATTTGTTATGCTTTCTTAATTTAAACAACCTTTATTATCAATCTTTTATAAAACAGCGATAATTAGGAATATATATTTTTGCAATGAAACTGGGATATTGTAAAGAATATGTGACCATAAACAAGAAGACGTGCATTTTTAAAAAAAATTGGCGATAAGATGTGCATTAATTAGCATATATTTGATAAGTTTCACATTTAAAAGACACAGGTATTCCAAATCGAACGAAAAAAAACCAACTAATATTTAAACTAGCGATCCACGGACGTCAACCTATCATTCTACAACGCTAGCGATTCAGCTATGCATTCCGTTTACAGAAATACCTTCATTTTATTATTTATTTATGAAAGTTCTCTAAATTTTTCTGTAAAATTTCGAAAAAATTGAGAACGATATGTATCTCGCTACTTTTTATCGCTGTTCCACGCACGTTTTTCCATGCTAAGCAGGAAGCAGCGGCAGTCATTTTCACACCAAGCATCAACAACGCTACAGTCAGAGCACAACATTACAGAGATGGAACTAAAAACTACGTAGCTGAAGTGTGATTAACGAAAACGTTGGTAACTTTTAACGCATTAGAACATCTTGAAGTTTCATTTAGTGTAACATCGTAAGAAATTATCTAAGAGGTATGTAGGACCTACTTGCAATAGCGTAACAACACCACTGTACATGTGCTAAGGCTGCTGACCAATCATCTCGTTCTTGTTTGTTTACATCAACTTTATTCTTAAGGTGAACGAAATATATGTGAGAAGAGGAGGAGGTACGAGTCCAGTGAAAGGTTGGGGTTACTCACCAGCGCAGAAGTGGAAAATGACGTTGAGCACCGAGGGTGGCAGCAGTTGCTTGAGCTGCGTCGGACTCTCACGGCTGTCGCTCAGTTCTTCCAGCAGGGCGCGGACCTCCTCCCCCACCTGAGCCTGCATGGCTGGCCCGCTGAAGCCCAGAGAGCGCAGGTGTCTCATCACGAAGGCGCGCTGCTCCTGCCACAGCTTGCCGTCCACCATCCCTACACCTGTGCAGTCAAATCACATGTCTATCAGCTCACTGTTTCACGCTCAGCTCACCTGGACATTCAGTATCAAGACAAAAGGATAAAGAAAGCAAGGAAGGTTAAGACATATCCTTGTGCCGACGACGAGGTCAGTGGTCATGTAACAAATGCACGGATTTGAGAAGAGTGAGTAAGAAGCCGGAACGTGTCATTTTAAAAGAAACCATCGCAGCTTTAGTCAGAGGCGATTTTGAGAAACCTAAATCTGGGTGTTCATAGCTTATCAGTATACATTAAAAATGGTTCAAATGGCTCTAAGCACTATGGGACTTCACATCTTAGGTCATCAGTACCCTAGACTTAGAACTACTTAAAGCTAACTAACCTAAGGACATCACACACATCCACACCCGAGGAAGGATTCGAACCTGAAACCGTAGCAGCAGCGCGGTTCCAGACTGAGGCGCCTAGAGCCGCTGGGCCACAGCGGCCGGCTGTAGCGTTAATTTACGAAAAGTTTCCAAACAGTTATTAGCGGGCATTAATATGGGTAGTGTCCACCGTTCGCATTTATGACAGTTTCAACCGTGCTGGGGGCATCCTAAATGACGAGTCTTGAATGACTGGAGGAATTGTAGAAAATGTTCCCTCCATATCAGGAGCTATGTTGGACACTCCAGCAAAGTCTTCATGCTAACTCATCCCAAAGGTGTTCCATTTGGTTCAAGACCGGACTCTCGGTAGGATAGTCCATTGGAGGAATGTTATTGTTCACAAACCATTGCCCCCACATTGCACTGTCAATGGTACAATGGTACAAAAAAATTGTCGTCTCCGAATTGTTTCTCTACTGTACGCAGTGCACAAAGCTGTAAAATGTGTACCTACCGACCATTTTATTTAGGCGCAAAGAACAAATATTAGGGTTTAACGTCCCATCGACATCGAAGTCGTTCGAGACAGAGCTCAAACTTGCATTGTTTTAAGGAAGGGGAAAGAAATGGGGCGTACCTCTTCAAAGGAGCGAATTAGGAAAATCACAGGAAACCTAAATCTGAATATCTGGACGCGCATTTAATCGGCTGTCCTCCAGAAAGAGCAGTAGAGGGACATATCCTAACCACGAAAAACATCCATTACACAGACTCCCCGTATTTTACTGTGGGCACTACACATAACGGGAGGTAGCCTTCCCCAGGAACTTGTCAAACCCAAACCATTCAGTGATTCATCACTCCAATTCACTCGTTTCTATGCATCCACAGCCCAGTAGCGTCGCTCTTTACATCAGCTCGAGGGTCGCTTAGCATTGACTACATAAATTTGTGGCTTATGAGGAATTGTAACTCATTCTTTTTAACTTTTAACTCCCTACACATAATCATTGTGCTAGCGGGACTGCTGGTTGCCTTTCGCTGATTTCATGCGACGTTTTACAACCATCCTCCGCAATGCTGGACGGTGAGCGTCCATCAATACATGTGGTTTCCCTGGTCTTGGTTTAGTTCTTGTTGTCCTTCTCGTTTCCACTTCAGTCACATCACCAACAGCCAAACTGGGCAGCTTTAAAATGATTAAAATGCCCTTTACAACACAATACTCCGACTCCTTTGATGCACTGATGGAAAAATATATCGCAACACCAAGAAGGAATTATGCAACATAAACGAAGATTAGAGCCCACACAGAAGCATACCGACAATCCTTCTTTCCACGTACAATACTAGACTGGAATAGAAGGGAGAACCGATAGAGGTACTCAGGGTACCCTCCGCCACACACCGTCAGGTGGCTTGCGGAGTATGGGTGTAGATGTAGATGTAGACGTGTTTCTATTAAAATTTCACACCAGTCTCCAAAGAGTGAGGCTAGTAGCTCCCCTATGAGGATTCAAATCAGATTTACTTTAAATACATGCTGTCACAGTCTTGAGAATTACTCGTCTTGACAATGGACGTGGTGAGTTGATGTTAGTGAAAAATGCCTTTAAGGCGACAGTTACGTCATTATCAACAGCTCAATGAGTTTGACCGAGGTCGCATAACAGGGCTGCGAGAAACTGGATGTTCCTCCTGCGACAGTACAGAAGAACTTGGCAAGAATTCTGCCACAGTGCATGATTACTGGCAGCGGTGGTCAGGAGGTGTCCTGTGTCTCGCTCTGCCGCATCATACTGCAACTGCAGTAGCAATTTGAGCAGCAGCTGGCACCACAGTGACATAATGAACAGTTACTGATCAGTTGTTTCAAGGACAGCTCCGAGCCAAACGCCCTTTAGCCTGTAGCGTGCATCCCACTGACTCCAAACCAACGTCATTTGCGACTATAGTGATGTCAAGTGACAGGGCAGGGTGAAAGTCTGTTGTGTTTTGTGATGAAAGCTGGTTGTGTTTCGGTACCAGTGATGGCTGAATGTTGCTTAGAAGGAGGCTAGTTCAGGTCCCGCAACCAACCTGTCTGTGTGAGAGACACATTGGACCTACAACTGGAGTTTCAGTCTAGGATGCGATTTCGTATGAGAGCAGGATCAATCTTATGGTTATCCCACTCATCCTGTCTGCAAATGTATACGTCAGTCTGGTGATTCAATCCATTGTGCTGTCATTCATGAGCACTATTCTAGGGGGTGTTTTTCAACATAACACCACTCGCCCAGATACTCCTTTTGTGCTCTACAGATTATGGACATGTTGCCTTGGCCTGCTCGATCACCAGACCTGTCTCCAATCATGCACGTATGGGACATCATCCGTCGAGAACAGCAGTGTTATCCACAACCAGTATTAACCTTCCTTGTGTTGACCGACCAAGTCCAGAGGCATCAAGCTCCGACCCACAAACTGGTATCTGGCACCTGTGCAACACAATGCATGCACGGTTACGTGCTTGCATTCAGCATTCTGCCGTTACGCTGGCTATTAATGTAACAACATTTCACATTTGCAATGGCTTCTATCACACTTACTTTCACCTGTGATCTTTCAATGTTAATCACTTACCTAAGTTGTAAATAGTCTTAACGGGTTTGCCGCCATATCGCGTTGTGCAAATTACACAATATTAAAAAGGGATGTAGTCTTTCGCCTGTAGTGTTCAATCTCGACACCGAAGAATCAATGACGGAAATAAAAGAAAGTTTCAGGAGTGGAATTAAAATTCAAGGTGACTGGATATTAATTATACGATTCGCTGATGACATTGATATCCTTAGTGAAAGCGAAGAAGAATTACATAGTTTCCAGAATAGAATGAACAGTCTAATGAATACAGGAGCTGAACAAACCCCCCCCCCCTGTTTCAACCCCCACCAAGCTGAATTCTATAATGAAGAAAGGTAGCAGGATAGGAAGAGGATGCTGACGCTGTCGCAAAGTGTTGTGCGAGGCGTTCTGCAAGGACTGATGGATCAGTACACAGGGCGTCCTTTAGGATGAGACCTTGAACAGTAGATTGTTGCTGGCGGCCCAGAAGGCTACAGAGCCTGGACCAAACGTTCGACAATAAAGTACACATCCCCAGGGAGGAAATATAGCACTCCCAGCATTTCTGTTTACTCTGCTTACCCTTTGCACACAGACGCTTAAATGCGATAAGGTTGGTCTGTGAATAGTGTCGTTTAAATAGTTGTAGCATCCATTGGTGGTCCTGGATAGCGACTGCTACGTCCTTGGCCCATCACAGGGTCGGTGGACGACGAGGGGGACCTGTGGAAAGGGGGTAGTAGTGCCACCAGCATGAAGAAGAGTGGCAGAGATGTCTTGCACGACCGTATCAATGCAATCCGAGAAAGAGATGTCTAAGAGCTGAAGTATATAAGGGCCAATTGGCTCTGTACAATGTCCAGCGCTGGGGCTTGTCTACCTGGTGGCGGCAGGAGAACGTTAGTATCATCAGAAAGTGGTCACTGTCACAAAGATCATTACGGCGTAACCAGTGTGGGAAAGCCACAATAGCAGGGAAGGAGTTTGTGTGATTGATAGTAGAAAAGGTGCTGTGAGCGGTACTGAAATGGGTAGGGGAGCCGTCATTGAGGAGACACAAATTACAGTAATAAGTTGGTCAATTAGAAGACCACTACCCATCGAAGTAGCACTCCCCCACAGGGGGATAGCGTGCACTGAAGTCCCTAAGGAGAAGGTACAGGGACGTGAGTTGCTGTATTAAGGCAGGTAGATCAGCATAAGGAAGTGGGCTACCTGGAGGGAGGCAGACATTTGCAAATGATGCTTGCTGGTGTCGTTTGCATTCATACAGCTATTTCTTCCGGTTAGTATGAAGGGGAACCAGTAACTAATGACATCAGTGTGAACCAGACCATTCCAGACGCTATTCCAGCGCTGGCACACTTCCGACAGAACTCCCGATAACCATGAGGCGTTCGACAGTAGTCATCGCGGAAGTGCGTTTCTTGAAGAGCAAGACGGTAATAACTGTTGCATTCCAGTGAATTATCATGCTGTGAGAGTCCAGGTGAGCCATAAAGAAGCCGAGGGGAAGTCATGTCACCTGGTCAGTGATCGTCACCGACAAGGATGGGGTGACATCCATAAATAAGATGTCAGACTCAGGGGGAACCAGGAAGAGGGCCTTGTCCTGGGACTTACGTTTCTTCTTCTTCCGTTTCGGAGATTGAGGATGACAGGGCATAAGGGAGAGGAGGTTTCCGTAAGATCCAAAACTGAAAGAGAGTAGGCGACCATGGGGCACCATGGGCCTGTAGAAGGAGGGTCAATTCCTTGGTTTGGGAAGGTAGCGGCACCTGGAGGGCAGGGCATGAGAACCACCGAGGAGGGGGAGATGGCAGAGGGATGGCGATGGGGTAAGTATGAAGTAGGAGGGGGAAAGGACGTAACAGAGGCAAAATAGAAGAAATCGACACAGGGTGAAGTTAGTCATATTTTTGGCCGGCTTGAGCGTCACATAATGGAGTTGATGGCCACAGTCACCACACAGCAGAGCATTCAGGGTACAGTGGGAAAACGTATGCCTAGAACCCAAGCACCAAAAGCACCTCATGGGTGGCAGGACCTACGATTTCACATCGCATTGGTAAAATATAACCTCGACATTCTCTGGGAGGATATCTTCCTCAAAAGCCAGAATAAATGCACTGGTGTCTGTGCAGTTGTCCTTATGACCCTTCTGCAGACACTGAAGATGCTGAATCACTCCAGATAAGCCCAGATCTACTCGTCAGTTTTCAGGTAAAGGTCCGTATGAGAAACCACTCCCTGGACCATGTTCAAGGACTGGTGCAGGGTAATAGACACTGGGCTGTCGCCAAGTGCCAAGGCGATCGCAATCACGAAGGCTGTAAATTGGGTGGCAGAAGAAGCTTTAATCAACAGGGAGCCTGACTGCATTTTATTGAGAGATTCCACTTCACCAAACTTATCCTCGATGTTCTCCGCAATAAACAACGTTTTTGTGGTGGTGAATGTGCCCCCATTTAGTACAGACTAGGTAGTGGGGAAAGTGTTTCATCCCAAATGGAGAGCCTGGCCCTCCTCCAAGGGCATAACCGGGGAAGGCAAGGCTGCAGGGTCATACAAAGTAGCATTCAGTGATACCTTTTAAAGAGATGGCCGTTTGACAACAACCAGATTTGGGCAGCTTGGTACACTTCAAACGCCAAGCATCCACCATGATATCGCCCACCCTGATCAGGGGCTCTCCCCAGCCACAGCAATGGCTATCTGGCATGGTGGCCATTGCCAGGAGTTCCAATGCTCCAGAGTGATAAGTAACCATTCCTTAGCATACATGGGAAGGCAACAGCTCTGATGTCAGCACTATGGTCCCTGAGTTTTCAGGGGGCTCAGCCAGATGAGTACATAACAGTCCCACCAAATGGACTGGCTACACAAGCTATTTACTTATCGGGAGGAGAGGGGGCCATTGTGGAGAATGAAGAGGGGGAGTAAGTGGGTAGAGGAATCCAAGCTGTTGATGCTGCGGAGGGAGTTCTCCTCCAAATGGCCCACACTAAAGACAGAAAATTCAGAAGGGGATGACAAACCACAATAGAGGCCAAAAATGCCAAAAAGGATGAAAGAGGAAGAAAACTGCAAGGAATACCGGGAACCAGGTGGATAGCCATGTTGACATAACTAAAAACACCAAGTGAGGGGAAGGTGGTGACAGTGGGGAATAAGCCACGATGGGGAGGGACTGGCAAGGTGAAGGAAATGCAGCTCAGGAAGGAAGAGTGGACTGCAATAGCTCAGGGTCCCGTATGTGCTGTGCACGAACTCACGAAAGAACTGTAAGCACATTAGGGGGGGGGGGGGAGAGGGGCTGTAGGAGTTTCATTTTATTATGTAAGTGAACGGCCAAAGTCCCTCAGACCCTGCAAAAATAAGTTTGAAAACTTTAAAGCTCTGCCAATCACTTTCTGTTGATGTCGTCAAGTACATGCTGTTTGTTTGACTGAAACAAAACTTTAAAGCTTGCCAATCACTTTCTGTTGATGTCGTCATGTACATGCAATTTGTTTGACTGAAACACATGTGCAGTCAATTGCCCCATTAGATTCGAGTAATGTATAGTACAGAATGTTTCAAGAGCAGTCATAATCTTTCGAAATTTAATCCAATTCGACACTTTATTTTTGTTACTGCATACGCTATTACCCAAAAAGCGATTGATACCATACTCCTATTTTTTGTATTCCGCACTTAGGATTCCACCACTTGTTATCGTTGTTTCAACAAGAAAATAATCACTAAGTTATTCCACATCTTCTTTCTTGAAACTGACAGTAGTTTATAGTATTGAATTCTATAGTCCACTGGAAACATCATTTCCAATTTTGCTATGATCTTTATTTCCTCACTCTCCTGTGCTAAGTCCCCATCTGCGGTGGTTTATACAACTGTGAACTGCTTACTACTTACACGAGATGCCATTTGCTGTTATTAATACACCAGCTCTCCCAGCTCTCTCTTAGTTCCACTGCCTAGAGCACGTGCAACAAACAGACAATCTAACAGTGATCATACAAGAGTCCATACAAATACTAAACAAAAAACAAAATATTGCTCCTGGTCACTACTGTGTTTCATATTGCCACCTGAAAGCCTGTCCCTGCTTCTTCCTAAAAATCCTTGCAAGCCTCTACGGTGCGGTCCTTCACATGACCGTCGAAAACTTCACATTTCCTATTTCTCCTTAAATCCGACAAACCTACCGTTGAAACTCCTCCTACCTATCCATCAGCCTAACATCTTTGAATCAATCATCTCCCAACACAAACATACTTGTAAACACCTAAATGTGGCTCTTGGCCTAGCTTTTCTTCTGACGAACATCTCGTGTACTTTAACAGTGGATGACGTTCTGATATCCTTTTAAAACTCCATAGGTATGCATCCACAATAAAGTATGTCCATCTTAATGAGTCCTATCCTACTGTCCATACACTGAAGCGCCAAAAAACTGGTACAGCCATGCGTATTCAAATACAGCGATACGTAAACAGGCAGAATACGGCACTGCGATCAGCAACGCCTATATAAGAAAACAAGTGTCTGACGCAGTTGTTAGATCGATTACTGCTGCTATAATGACAAGTTATCAAGATTTAAGTCACTTTGAACGTGGTGTTATAATCGGCGCACGAGCGATGGGACACATCGTCACCGAGGTAGCGATGAAGTAGGGATTTCCCCGTACGACGGTTTCACGAGTGTACCGTGAATATCAGGAATCAGGTAAAACATGAAATCTCCGACATCGCTGCGGCCGGAAAAAGAACCTGCAAGAACGGGATCAACGACAGCTGAAGAGAATCGTTCAGCGTGACAGAAGTGCAACCCTTCTGCAAATTTCTGCAGATTTCAACGCTGGGCTATCAAAAAGTGTCAGCGTGCGAACGGTTCTACGAAACATCATCGAAATGTCTCTCGAAACCGAAGGTACACTTGTTTACCCTTGATGACTACACGACACAATGCCTTACGGCTAGACTGGGTCAGCCAACACTGTCACTATACCCTTGATGACTGGAAACACGTTGCCTGGTCGGACGAGCCTCGTTTCAAATTGTATAGAGCAGATGGACGTGTACGGGTATGGAGACAACCTCACGAATTCATTGACCGTGCATGTCAGTAGCGGACTTTTCAAGCTGGTGGAGGCTCTGTAAGTGTGCAGTTGGCGTGATATGGGATCCCTGATAAGTCTAGATACGACTCTGACAGGTGACACGTATGTAAGCATCCTATTTGATCACCTGCATCCATTCACGTCCAGTGTGCATTCCGACGGACTTGGGCAATCCCAGCAGGACAATGCGACACCCCACACGTCCGAAATTGCTCCAGAGTGACTCCAGCAACACCTTTCTGAGTTAACACTTCCGCTGCCCACCAAACCCCCCAGACATGAACATTATTGAGCATATCTGCGATACCTTGCCCAGTACTGTTCAGAAGAGATCTCCACCCCCTCGTACTTTTACTGGTTTATGGACAGCCCTACAGGATTTATGGCGTTAATTCCCTCCAGCGCTACTCCAGACATTAGTCGAGTCTATTCCGCGTCGTTTTGCGGCAGTTCTGCATGATCGCGAGGGCCCTACACGATACTAAGCAGATGTACCAGTTTCTTTGGCTCTTCAGTGGATATAACCGCAAACAAGCGTAATTCCCGCAAATTACATCTCACTCTGCCCTTTTACATTCTCGCATAGCCCCGTACACTGCTGATATGATTAGGCCCTCTCCTCCCTTATACCTTCTTCTATATGCCAATGATACAATTATCCTAACACCGCACTCCAACATCCATAAATCGCAACGATTTCTTCAACTCTATCTCAAACTAGAGCTTCCAGTGGCTTCTTAAACTCAGCTATTCCAAGACACAGACAATACTTTCAACGATCACCCGTAATTTGTACCCCAATGACTTTTACCTGAACATCTACATATTGTTCGCTTTTTGATAGTAGAGGGGGGGGGGCACAAAGACAGCTCGGAATCTTTGTATTGTTTGTGTGGCGAGTTCTTTCGGCCAAAACACGCCAGAAAAAGACCTTTTTGCCTCAAGAAATATCGTTTTGACATGAATGATTTTTCACATTCAGGATGCCTCGATAAGCCAGGGGGCAAACCATTTAAGCGTCATGTGACATTTGCATGCGACAGGCAAAGGTTGGGAAGTTGGTAGCGGTAGTACTGCATGGTCTAACAAAATATTAAAATATTTTTGCTTGATTGACATGAGTTCGTTCATTGAGAATTCCATTGCAATGTTCCTACTTGGGACTAGTTATGATGTCTTTATATTAACTTCTAAAGAGGAATTAATCACCAACAACTAAGACACACACAGGTTGCAATGTAAGAAAGACGATCTACAATATTTCATCACATGTTGATAGTACACAGTAAACGCACTTCCTGGTTTGATGCTTCTTTAGCTCAGATCTAGTACATTTCTGCAGGTGTGGAATCAGTAAACTACCTAATCGTTGTCAAACTGCTTTAGGTAATGTAAGAGAATGTAGTGTTGTTGATTAACTTGTCTCTGATGTTTACTGTTGTGTTCAATAAAACAACAGACAACACTATTAAAACATGAACTGTACTAATTCAAATGCAATTCGGGTTACCACGTTATCCTTAAGACAAAAGTCTATTTTAGTAAAACGTTATGTATCTGTAACTGGAGCGTGCTTTCATCAGCACGAATTAGGAAGATATTACTCATTCTCGGCTTCAAAACAGATTGTTTTTACTTGCTTTCCCGTGTCAAAATGAAGTAGTGTCGGAATGTGACAACTTATAAATAAAATTTCTTCTCGATTTTCAATTTGACTGCTTGTAGCTCTGTAACATAACGGCTAAATTTGTGGTGGTAACTTCCTATGGGACCAAACTGGTGAGGTCATCGGTCCCTAGGCTTACACACAACTTAATCTAACTTAAACTAATTTACGCTAAGAACAACACACACACCCATGCCCGAGAGAAGACTCGAACCTCCGACGGGGAGAACCGCACGAACCGTGGCAGACTGCTTGGCTACCCTGCGCAACACATCCGCTAAAAACGTTTCCTTCAGCAAGACTTGACCAAGAAACCAAAGCAGCTCCCACTTTACAGGTAACAACTTTATCTCATAGCCAGCGTAATAGTGCAGCATTGTATCTCCCTCACTGCTCTAACGCTGGCTAGAACGTAAGTTGGCAACGTAAAATACGAAATTAATTGAAATTTCCATGTCGAATGACTGTCCTCGAGTCAGAAGCATAAACTGATAACTGTATGTCACGCGTTATGTGAAAATCACTCATATTATATTACAGAAATGATACAGACACATCAAGTGGATTTTGTATGCTAATTCTGTTCATCCAGGAAGTACATCGCTGGTTAGAGGATTGACGCACATATCTTGTGTTGTTGCCGAGATCCAGTTATATTTCTAGCAAAGAATATCAGCCTTGATTGTTCTAGAAAGTGACTAATACGTAGAGGTTAACTGTTACAGTTATTTGTGTTTTTCTGTCTTAAGCATAATAAAACCAAGAACTCATCGCCAGATATGTTTCACATTTTTAGAACTCTCCAGTAGTTATACTGTTCGTAATAACAGACTTGGAAATTTTTTTTTTTTTTTGGGTTCGATGTCAATGGCACTATCCATGAAAGACAGATACGCGAATGGAGGAACAAGAACACAGCATCGATTGCAAAACGTAACGTCTACAGGGAGACTCGTAAGCAATGAATAACATCAAGTACCAGATCAAGAATGTCTTCTATACAAGAATCCATAAGAAATGACAGAAAATATAGGCTCAAAATTTCGTTGAAAATTAAACTAGCGAAGACACGCAGTGCAACTTCGCTTCCAGAGAGAACGACAAGTTCACCAAGCTGGGAATGGCACTGAGATTCCATACATAGCCCCTAATGTTTTTATGTTAACGACGCCTCCGGCCTACCATATTAGTCATATTTGAGAATTGTCGAGTTCTGTTTCGGCGGCACAGATGAGCAGACGGTTCTAGAATTTGCAGAGACTATGCGTAGCCTGCTGAATCATAAAGCCAAACTACCACTACATCAGATTGTAGTCCGTACCTAATTTCTATCTGTAAAAGAATTGCTCGACAGTGTGTGAATAGCATCAACACCGCTAACTCCTCACACCACGCTCTACCAGTCCCAGTATATGCCAGACAATCACTGCAAAATGCTCTATGCTCTCATTTTTCTGCCAACGGCTTCATTTCTATCTGAGGTCTGTCACCCCATTACCAAAAGGATAAAAAAGTGTTATAGTCTACCCCAGCATGATTTTCTGTCTCCCCTGCGTCTTTTTGATCTTAAGAAGGCCCAAGAGAGGCAGAAAATCACTCATACAAACATCAGCAAAAATATTTAGTAAGCAAATGCACAAATGCACCGAAAACGGGAGCAAATTCTTAAAACATATTACGCTAAGCATAAAAAAATAAGAAATGGGTGCAGTTTCCATTATTTAAACGATGGATGATATACCTGCCGGCTTTCCTGAAACATCAAATCAGTCATAAGATTTCTTCTGGCTCCTTTTATACAAAGACCTGCACGTTAAGACATACGTGCCATGCTTCATGATTGCACACGAACTTTCCCACGAATAGATTTTACATAGATTTTAATAGACAGAACATCTACAATTTACATATGCCCTCCATACACTCTTTCTACACATTTACACAGCAAAACGTAATTAATTAATAATTATTAAAGTGATTAATATTATATCAGTAAGGTACTGTAACGAAAGCAAACAAGACTCCAGAAACACAATCTGTGTGAACTGATCTCTTGGTTATGGTTTCGAGTATTATAAATGAACACATTGCAGTCACTTATTGTGTTGTATCAAAAAAGTTAGTATGGTTCTTAGGTAAAATTTTATATCTCATACAGTACTGTACAAAATGGGATGGCATGATTCGCTACAAATTGATTACCTTGTTTACATTTACATAGCTAGTGGAACGTTTCCAAACGTTTAGCAGGGGCTGGGCTAGCTGATACCGGATATTAACCAGCTGCCATTCCCTGCATGTGCTGTTCACGTGATGGATGTGTGAAGTTGTGGTGTTGACAAGGTAACGCTGTGGCTTAAGCATCGCTGACGCTATCAGACAAGGAACTGTGTAGGACGAAATCTGTCATGGAAACGGAATCGGTCACGTGAGGCCCTGCGGCGTGAGCGAATGAAATTTGGTCCATTTCTTCTTAGCCAGGCTATCGAACTTCCTCCGTTTCTTTGCAGCCATGAGACGTCCGGCTTCTACGAAAGATTTCAGACTCTGTACCTGTATCCGTTAAGGTCGATTCAGGTCTGTATAGCAAACGCCACTATTTCTAATTTCATAACCTGCAACTGCCTCCTAAACGCCGGACGTCCACCCACCTTGACGTACATGTCACTGACCAAACCTTTAGGCACTTGCACAGTACTGAAGTTACTGAACTGAGATTTTTGCAGTGCTATTGTATTATCTGCACAAGTCCGTATGTAGAGTATGGTGAAGATGGAATAAAATGTGGTCTTACTTCTTCAGAATCATGGGGGTGTGCATAACCAAATCGTCCAAATCGTACGCACTGTACAGCTCACGCCACCCCAGCGGCAGCGACAGCTGTCATTTGCGGAGGCTCTCCCTCCAGCTACACACCAAGACACCCTAGGATCGCATACTTCACTGCAAGGGTAAAAACTTAGAAAAATTTGGTATATTACTCTCCAGAAATGATGGATCTCGTAAAAGTTCAAAATATAAGCGCAAGTAAGAATAAGAGTGCAACTCACCTTTTCGGAGCTTCAGAGTGCGTAGGTACGTGAAGAAGTTCTGGTGCCGTCCTTCAAATTCGGGCCGTGTGAGCACCTCGCGTTTGAGGCTCCTGGTGGAGACGATGACGGTCAGATCGCCACCAACATGTAAACCGATCACGGGCGACCCATACTGCTCGGCGAGGTGAGCGAACGCCTCGTGCTGTGATGAGAGTTTCTTGCTCAGGCGACGGATTTCCAGGTAGTTGCCAATCACTGGAAGCCATGTTGGACCTGTGGAGGGAACCAAGAAGCTGTCCTTAGAGGTACCCATCAACGTAGGAATCTTAGTTTCTTGTTCGCTGGGTAGGCAGTGTACTGACTTTTTGTAGCTAACACACGAGGGCTATTCGGAAATAAAGGTCCGATAGGTCGCGAAATGGAAACGACAGTGAATATCCGATGAAGCTTTGCACAATTTTTTGGACAGTGTCTCTAATATGTCTGTCGATCGCGTCACCTCACTCTCTGCAGTTCTGAGCGCTCATTGAGCATGTTATGATGCCTAGAACACTAATGTCTCCCGCTAAGTATGGATGCCCGCTGCAAGGTTTCCCCTTATTTCATGAGATCCCACATAATGTACCTGTCATGAATTTCCTTCTTTGTTAGAATTCTCGGTTGCACACTGAAGGGGGGCAATGAGGAGACCCTACCCCGTTTGTTCACCCACCATACAGACCAGACTTGGTTCTCTCTGAGGTTCGTCTCTGCTCATGTTAACAGCTGGCTATGAAGTGAGAAGTGTCGGTGAGCTCAGTTGGCTGCCTTCTATGATCAGGGCATTGGAAACTTGGTACAACGCTATGACAGATATCTAAGTCGGAGCAGCGACTATGTAGAGAAGTAACTGCACAGTGTATCAACGTGTTGAAAATAAAACATTTTTGATTTTCTTTGTTGTTTCCATTTTGGGGGCGATAGGACCTTACTTTCCAAACAGCGCTCGTACATTAAACGATTAGTTTCTTGGGTGTCGAATACTGCATTTAAGTAAGCTCACCAGACACTATTCTAGTCATCGCATAAAAGAGCACACTGGTAGAATAGGAGCGTTATAGATAGTTTTGAACTGTTACCAGACGGGCATATGACCCACCACCGCTGATGTAAGTGATGTCTCTGAAGTGGTAGGTGTGTTTGTGCGTGCTAATTGATTGGAATCAGTGTAGTAAGTGCGTGGACGCGGAGACCTGGCGCAATGGATGAAATGAGCTATTGTGTTTGGAAGACAGATGATCATACGGTGAATGAAGACGCCAGATTTGTTGGTATACCAAAGCGAACTGTCCAACTTGCCACTCACAGGCATGGAACGAGGCGCAAGAACAGTTCTGGTGATAGTGTCCTAACCCAAAGGCTGCAGAGACGAGACTCACACCTTCCGTGACTATCGGTTTCAAATCCGGCAGGCATTGGTATTTCTAGTTAATAGACGTCCGTCTCAACAAGTCTCCGAGCGACTGCAACAGGCATTTGGTATCAGATTCTTGCAAAACGTCATTACTCACGGTGGCAAGCACAGCTGCACATATTCTATTGGCCAAATAGCACAGCAACTGGACAGTAGTTAACTAGGGGCATGTAGTGTGATCCGATAATTCGCGATGTGGCCTCTTTTCAAAACCGACGACCCAGTGAGGCTGCTCAATAGCAGTGTGAAGGACGTATTTCAGCCGGAGATTGTTCTGTGTAGTTTGGAGGTTTTTTTTTAGTATGACTTCATACGCTCATTGAAGTTACATGAACATGAAAAAAGTGTGGCCCTTTGATTTCTGTCCTTATGACGAGTTGCTCAGGATACTCATGCCTAGCAAGACGGCAACAGCCTTATTGACAGGGATAAACGCATACGTTCCTGGTTTGAGGAACTTCTACATCCACAACATACGTTGTAAGCCACATAAATGTGTGTAGTGATAGGAACTTCTGGTATCACTAACTGATCCCCTCTTCCCTTCTTCATTCGCGAATTGTGCGCCAGAAGTCATTGTTGGTAAACCTTCGTATTAGCTCTAGTTTATCAAATTTTCTAATCGTGATCATTTTGCGAGTTGCCTATGGAACGAGGTAAAATGTAGTCAAACCCTCCCCGGAAAGGGCTCTCTCGAAATTTCAGTAGCAAATTTCTCTGTGATGCACAAAGCCTGTCTTGTAGCGTTTGCCACTGCAGTTTGTTGAGAATCTTTGAAACGCTCTCGCGTGGACTACACAACCCCTTGATGGAACGCGTAGTTCTTTGTGGGATCTTCATTATCTGTTCTATCAGTCCTACCTGGTAAGGATCCCAGACTGATGAACAATAAAAAAGTATCGTTCGAATAATCGCGTTTGTCAGCCACTTCCTTCGTGTATGAGCTTCATTTCCTTAAGATTCTTCCTATGAATCTCAGTCTGGCACCTGACCGTCCTACTGTTTGTTATATATGGTAATTCCATTTACGGTAGCTTTGGATGCCTACGGTGGACACTGTTTGCAGCAATTTGTCATCAGTAGTGTCTGTAGGAAGATATAAGATGATTTAGACAAAATGTATTGCTGGGGTGATGAATGACAGCTAGCCCTAAACGTGGAAAAATGTACGTTAATGCGGATGAGTAGGAAGAACAAAGTTGTAATGTTTGGAACAGTGTTATTAGTGTCCTGCTTGATACAATCGTTAAAACATCGAGGCTTAACGCTGCAAAGCGATATGAGGTGGAACGAGCTTGTGAAAACTGTGGTAGGGGAGGCAAATGGTCGACTTTGGTTTATTGGGAAAATTTTAGGAAAGAGTGGTTCACCTTTAAAGGAGACCGCGTATAGGACGCTTTATTTGCGAACGGGGCAGTAGGGGAAATGGCAAACAGTGGTTCAGGGTACCCTCCGCCAAGCACCTTACGGTGGCTTGCGAAGTATCTGTGTGGATGTAGTAGAGTTGTACAGCAGCTGATTTCCTTTCTTATGTTGGCGCAATATGTTATATTTATTTTTTATTTTCGTTCAAGGTCAACTTCCAGAGCCCGCACAATTCATCAATTCTCTGCTGGTCATTTTGCAAATCGACACCGTCTTTTGGTGTTGCTACTTTCTTACAGACAAACGCATAATCTGCGAACAGCCTCAAGGAGCTTCTGACGCTTTCTACCAAATTAGTTTTATACGCTATAAATAGGAACGTTCCTATCAAACTTCCTTGGGATACTCCTGCAGTTACCTTTATCCTATAGCCTTTCACACATTGAGTGGTCCTGGAAATCACTTGATCTTAATCTTATACAAAGTGTCAAACAATAAAAGTGAAGTGTAATATAGAAGACGACTTTGCAGATCAGATATGTGACAGAACTATTTGTCTAGAAGTAAGAGTACTTGAGTCTTAGAGCCGTGTCCGTGCCTGGAAGCCACTGATTACAAGAAGAAATCCGCGTCGTCGATTACAGCAGGATAAAAACTTCTCGATTGGTTTTTACAGCAGGGGAAAGTCTTTATTTGATTCTGTACGTCACACTACGTGATAGGCCGTCCACATGGAAGTAAATAAACCCTGCGAATGGCGTGTGAACGATGTCTGACGGAAAGTGCTGTGCGGTAGCGAAAGTCAGTGCGATCTTGTCGTTGGTCTGTATTCGTTTTCTCTCGTTGGGGCTTGCGGAATTAGTTTACAAAATGGCTAGATGGCTTCTGTGTGTATGAGAACATTTTAGACATATTGCGAAAATATAACGAGGAGTCAAATAAATACCGAACACCCGCCACGACGAGACCATGGAATGGTTTCACTTAAAAGTAATCACCAAATGCTTTGAGACATTTATCCCACTGGGAGCCACGACGATCAATCTCTCTTTCGTAGAACTCGTTCGGCCGCTGACGGTTCCACAATCTCTCTCACTCATGCACTCCTCTTACAACTGAAACTGATGGCCACACATGTCTTTCTTCAGGACACCAACAATGTGAAACTCACTCGATGAATGATTCAGGCAGTGCAGAGACTGTTTCAATGTTTCCCAAACAAATCGCTGGTGTGCAACCTTCGTGTGATTGGAAGACTGGCAACGGGCGTCATCGTGCAGCAACATGATTCGTTCCACCAGCACTATCAGGCGTTTTGACTTTATGACTCATCGCAATATCTGTGGAGTGTCTTCACAGCGCTGCGCATTCATTGTGGTTCCACGCTCGATGAACGTAATGAGCAGAGGGTCCCTGCAAACGACAGTCGACATGACCTTACCGGAATTTGTGAGAACAGCTTTGGATTTCGTCTGTGAAGGGAGATGCGGGTTGTTTCCACTGTTGGCTTTGCCGTTTGCCTATGTGATGTCTGAATTCTGTCGGTTGAAATCAGCCCGTTTGCACGAAAACGCCCGCTTCCACACTACCAATGGGACGAAGGCTACGCTAGTTGGGAACATCCTCGGTGCAGCACGGATCTTTCCCTTGTGATTTTCACAACTCTGTCGACCTAAAGAAAGACTTGCGTGGACGGCAGCTACAGTCGGACTAGGAAGTACAAGTGTGGGTGCGGTTGTGGAGCCGTTAGCGGCCGACACTGATCTACGAAATAAGAACTGATCGTCTCCCAATTCGATAAAGGTCTTACTGCGTGTGGTGAAAACATGGTCCTATTGTGGCAGGAGTTTGATTTTCATTTGACTGCCCCTTAAAATTTTAAAATCGAACGCGTGCCGTTGAAGCAAGAGGAGCCTTCTGTTTACAACTTGACGACTCTGTACCGTGACAGAAGGTGATAGATATGATGGAGTGTCCTCCTTGAAGCTCCAATATGAATACCACCTCTGGGATGAAAAAGAGCGTCCGGTGCCTGCCAGATCAATTCGCCCTTAACATGCTGAACAGTTACCTCTTAGACAAAATATTTTGAGGATTCAGATATATATACACCCAGGAGGGAAGTTGAAAATAGACCCAGAATTTCGGAAGCAATACGTTTACAAATACACTATTCGTGTCCAATTCTGTCCGTGATGGATCTTGGGTGCCGTAGCTGCAGATGTGGGGTGTATCATAATTAATAGCGAAGACTCACACGGGTTAAAGTCTGTTATAACAAGAGGAAAAATGCTCCTGATGGGGCACAAAAAAGGTGAAAATATTCCTCTTTAAAATACTGGCAGTAAAGTGAGGAACCACCTGTCTCAATCCTCATTCTGCCTTCAACAAAAATTTTGGCATCTGATCATATTCAATAGGCATACGAACATACTACCGCTCTTTTAGCACAGAACATGCTAAATACTTTTACTCAGTCTCTCTTTGTAGTCAAGCCTTCATGCTCAGTATCTCCCCCTCACAGTCACTGTCTATTTCTCTTTCCGTCTCCTTCATCCCTATTGATTTACAGTATATGTCACTGCCACTGCCTCCTCTCTGAATTACGTTGCCTTCTTTTGTTTGTATTTCCCACTGCCACTGTCTCCATCATACCTCGGCAGCGCGCAAATACTGCAGCATCCGACTTATTTTTCGCCCACACCCACGCATTAAAAATCTAGAAGTGGCCAGCCCCCCAACTGATACTTTCCGTAACCAACAATCATGGTTTTTCAGGGTTCCTTCAAGAATAGCCCAAGCACAAGTGGTGCTTTTATAATCCGCTTTAATTTCTCCTCAGATCACACCAACTGATTTGGTATATATGCGTTGGCTATAGGATGTGTCTGAGGTTTCTATTTTGATCCTCTGCTGTAGGCTAGCTACAGTGTGCCCGTTGTACGACAGGTATACAAATGGTCGCTAAGCCAAGGGCTGTCCAAAAGATTTGACCACTCACCTCTCTGATCAGAACCTGTGATGTGACCCCCTGAAATATTGTATTTTCGAGCGTGGCTTTTTCGATAATTTGGTACCGAGCACTATCATACACGGCCCGATAAAAGCAAAAACATTCCAATAAACTTTGCATCAAAAACATGCCATTTGCTTCATAATTGCGAATGTTTAGTATTGAACCGCTGATTTCTATTTAAATTTTGTCCTAATTTGTACAGATCTGTTTGAAATGTAAAATTTTCGATTGAGTCTCCATCTCATCTTGTTGAAAATTCACCCATGCTCCTTGCGAAACGCTGAGAAATGTGGTACACGCATGACGGACAGCCACATCTTTCTAATGAGATGAGTAGACATATAAACTGCCAATATGGACCGCTGTGGATAGGTCGAACAACTTTTTTATCCCGACTTCCACGATAACCTAAATTCATTGCTCCGAATTTTGCTGCCTGGGGCCATGTGAAAAGCATGGTGTACAGCACTTTCGTCAATACAGTTGAACATCGAGAGCAGAGAATTTGCCTTCTTCTGAAGCTTTACGTGATGATCTAGCTATGTTTGAAAGAATCTGTAGCTCACTGGTGAAACGAGTGACAGTAACGTGAAGACGGAACGAGTGTGCTGTAAACTGTAACAAGTAACATGCTTGAGTAGCTCTCAATACCTTGTTAACGTTGGCCTTCAATGAAATTTCAGTCCTGTCAGATGGCTAATTAAGTGAAAAGTCTAGATTGCAAATTCATTTTTACTATTTTAGGACAAAATTTGATGCTGAAGTCAGTGGCTGCACTTAAAGATGACTATCTCGCACACGGCTAGTTTACGTTCATATGTTTACTGGAATTCTTTGCTTTTATCATTCTAAACCTTAACTTGTGTCAGTTTACGTTATCACTTAGTTCGCACAATACTGATTTTGCAGCAGAACTTGTTCCGGCTTGCGAGCACGGAGACAAGCGTGGGGAACGGTGCACAGTGTTGTTTTGTCTAGAGGGAAGGATTGATTGCGCCAGGCATCCACATGAAGTTAGTAGACATATGAGGGGAAACAGCACCTACTTGCAGACCCGTGTTTTGTTGAGTATCTGAATTCAGAGACGGCAGGGACTGGGTTGAAAAACGTAAAACCACCTGGCGTCCAGCAACTGCACGCAAACCGAGCAATGCACAGCGTGTCCATGACTTGATAATGGAAAACAGGCGAATCTAGTTCGATGAACTAGGAAGGCAACAGGTCTATATGGGGAACGCCGGATTTGAAGATGACGATGTGTGCCCATTCCATCACCACTGTGCAGAAACAGAAGCGTGTGAAAATGCCCCAATATCTGGTGCAACACTACAGTGCAGATCCGCCGGAGTTCTTTGAGCGCCTGGTCACTGTCGACTGGCCACGGTTCTTCCATGAGACTGCAGAAAATGAACGCCTGTCTATGGGCTGGAAGCACTGTGGGATCCCTTGTCTCAAGAAGTTACGGCCGGGACTGTTTATTCAGAAACGAATTGCGACATTGTTCTGGGAACAGAAGGGATGCAGTTGTGGAATTGGCTCCCTCCCAGTACGATTCTGTACTGCAATTCACGCCTGATAAAAGAATGCCACTACAGAAAACAGGGCCGTGAATAGGTCCTCTGTAGCTGGAGTACGGCGAGTCTGTGGACGACCTGTATGGTGGAAGGAGAGAACCCGTCTCCCGATGGCGAAGCTTCGGACGATGAAATACATTTTTATCTGGATGACGTCGACCAGGATCTCTAGCAGCATATTCACGAGCGGCAACGCAAGCCCAGTTATCAGATGCACCAAGGACCAGAAGCATTTCCAAGTACTCATCGTTTGTGCAAGCTGTACGTCTGGCACAATGTCTTCGAATAAAGCCAGAAGAAAGTGCGATATGTGTATGAACGTACGTGAAGTCCACCATGGGCGCGTTACTCGTTTAGCAACTAGTCCCCGTCTGGTGAACAGGGCATACTGTGTCAACACGCAGCAGGCTGTTCCACCCAACGCACATCAAATCTCTCACAGCTTTTGTTTTAGGTTAGGTTTAGGTTAGTGTTTTTTAACGTCCCGTCGACAACGAGGTCATTAGGGACGGAGCACAAGCTCGGAGTAGGGAAGGATGGGGAAGGAAATTGGCCGTGCCCTTTCAAAGGAACCATCCGGGCATTTGCCTGAAATGATTTAGGGAAATCACGGAAAACCTAAATCAGGAAGGCTGGAGACGGGATTGAAAGGTTGTCCTCCAGAATGCCAGTGTGCTAACCACTGCGCCACCTCGCACGGTAGCTTTTGTTCTGCATGGCTCACACCGATATTGTTAATTGTGAAACGTTCATTTTCGAATTACATTGTCTCGCTAACAGCAATAGACGTGATGTTTCCACATTTCCGTAGATGATGATGATAATAATAATAATAAAAACACTAATGATGATACAGTGAGATGCTTACTAAACAACATGGGCTTATCAGACTCAGTATCAGAAGGCATAATTAGTGATTCCATCGTGGTAATTCGTAGAAAGGGCAGCCGATTACCTACAAAATACGTTTCTAGCCCTACTTGTGACGTTAAGGCCCCAATGAAATGTAATGCATCTGAAAGTGGCAAGCATAATAGTCGGTACTAATCGATGGTGCCACTGGGGCAGGGGACATAGACAACAGAGTTGGAGTCTAATAGATGCAGTGATGTGAAACAATTCAGTCTTTCTAAGCTGACCACCGAAAAGAATTGCATTTCTATTTCTGTGTTCGTAATATGTAAGTGCAGATGTTTTGTAGAAGACCCACTGTAATTATTGTAGGACACTTTAGGCGGAAGATTCTATAATATGCAGGCTACATTTAACAAATAATAATAATCCGCCCTCGACCCAGAATCGAACCCTCTACCTCCTTCAGGCGAACACAAAACGTTTTGTACTGCACTAACAGCACAGCACTTTTCAAACATGCTGACGGAAGTAGTTACCGTACATGTGATTACAGTGTTGTCAGATTGAAAATAATTAACGTTGATTTACTGCTAGAAATATGCATAGGAAGAAATTTTGTGACACACTTTTCTGTATTGCCAATATGTGAGGAATCGTGCTGCGAAGTCCGAGTGAACTAATTTTTCTTCACCCTGTATTTACAAAAATATAAATACATTCGAGTCGGAATGCCTGTGGCTATTCTATTTGAAAATACAACGAATTTCACCAGTGAGACACAATGAAACTGTTGGCAGAGCACTTTTCTCCTGAAACGCTAAAGTTGCTCAGACAAGTTATGAGGGCCACCTACTTTTTGTACAGCTGTAAATTTTATGAAATGACGGACGGAACAGCTCTGTGTCCTTCGTTGTCTCCAGCAATGGCCCACTTTTTTACGGAACATTTTGAGGATCGTGCATTAAATTCGGCTCCCCTTCGTCCATCTTCATTTTATCGTTATGTTGACGACACTTTCATAATCTGTCCACACAGGGTAGAAGCTCTTGAGCGCGTCCAGAACATATGAGCAGTATGCACCGTAACATCCAGTCCGCCGTCGAGACAAGTAAAGAGGGTAGGCTGCCGCTTTCAGACGTTCTGGTACAGCGAAAGTCGGATGGACGTTTCGGCGAATCAGTGTACCGCAAGCCGACCCACACTGACTTATATCTTGGTCCCGAGAGTTGTCGCCATCCAGACCAGAAGACAGCAGCTATAGATACACTGATACACAGAGCAAAAGCAGTTTCTGACGAGGACCACTTCCACTACGAAATTAATCATCTGAAGTATGAGTTCCGTATGGGTCACGTGATATAAAGTCAGGATTCTTCAAGAAAACTAAAAGTGAAAATGTTGAACCTTCACGTAATTAGCTGCTGACTGCATTCCTTCCATTTTGTCGCTATATCCAGCAAAATGGGGAGATCCTGGCAAGGCGAGGTTGTTGTTGTTGTCCTCAGTCCTAAGACTGGTTTGATGCAGCTCTCCAAGCTACTCTATCCTGTGCAAGCTTCTTCATCTCCCAGTACCTACTGCAACCTACATCCTTCTGAATCTGCTTAGAGTATTCATCTCTTGGTCTCCCTCTACGATTTTTATCCTCCACGCTGCCCTCCAATGCTAAATTTGTGATCCCTTGATGCCTCAAAACATGTCCTACCAACCGATCCCTTCTTCTAGTCAAGTTGTGCCACAAACTTCTCTTCTCCCCAATCCTATTCAATACCTCCTCATTAGTTACATGATCTATCCACCTTATCTTCAGCATTCTTCTGTAGCACCACATTTCGAAAGCTTCTATTCTCTTCTTGTCCAAACTAGTTGTCGTCCATGTTTCACTTCCATACATGGCTACACTCCAAACAAATACTCTCAGAAACGACTTCCTGATACATAAATCTATATTCTATGTTAACAAATTTCTCTTCTTCAGAAACGCTTTCCTTCCCATTGCCAGTCTACATTTTATATCCTCTCTACTTCGACCATCGTCAGTTATATTACTTCCTAAATAGCAAAACTTCTTTACTACATTAAGTGTCTCATTTCCTAATATAATTCCCTCAGCATCACTCGATTCAATTTGACTACATTCCATTACCCTCGTTTTGCTTTTGTTGATGTTCATCTTATATCCTCCTTTTAAGGCTCTGTCCATTCCGTTCAACTGCTCTTCCAAGTCCTTTGCCGTCTCTGACAGAATTACAATGTCATCGGCGAATCTCAAAGTTTTTACTTCTTCTCCATGAATTTTAATACCTACTCCAAATTTTTCTTTTGTTTCCTTTACTGCTTGCTGAATATATAGATTGAATAACATCGGGAAGAGGCTACAACCCTGTCTCACTCCTTTCCCAACCACTGCTTCCCTTTCATGCCCCTGGATCTTATAATTGCCACCTGGTTTCTGTACAAATTGTAAATAGCCTTTCGCTCCCTGTATTTTACCCCTGCCACCTTCAGAATTTGAAAGAGAGTATTCCAGTCAACATTGTCAAAAGCTTTTTTCCAAGTCTACAAATGCTAGATACGTAGGTTTGCCTTTTCTTAATCTTTCTTCTAAGATAAGTCGTAGGGTCAGTATTGCCTCACGTGATCCAGCATTTCTACGGAATCCAAACTGATCCTTTCCGAGGTCCGCATCTACTAGTTTTTCCATTCGTCTGTAAAGAATTCGCGTTAGTATTTTGCAGCTGTGACTTATTAAACTGATAGTTCGGTAATTTTCACATCTGTCAACACCTGCTTTCTTTGAGATTGGAATTATTGTATACTTCTTGAAGTCTGAGAGTATTTCGCCTGTCTCATACATCTTGCTCACCAGCTGGTAGAGTTTTGTCATGACTGGCTCTCCCAAGGCCGTCAGTAGTTCTAATGGAATGTTGTCTACTCCTGAGGCCTTGTTTCGACTCAGGTCTTTCAGTGCTCTGTCAAACTCTTCATGCAGTATCTTATCTCCCATTTCGTCTTCATCTACATCCTCTTCCATTTCCATAATATTGTCCTCAAGTACATCGCCCTTTTATAAACCTTCTATATACTCCTTCCACCTTTCTGCCTTCCCTTCTTTGCTTAGAACTGGGTTTACATCTGAGCACTTGATATATATACAAGTGGGTCTCTTCTCTCGAAAGGTCTCTTTAATTTTCCTGTAGGCAGTACCTATTTTACCCCTAGTGAGATAAGCTTCTACATCCTTACATTTGTCCTCTAGCCATCCCTGCTTAGCCATTTTGCACTTCCGGTTGATGTCATTTTTGAGACGTTTGTATTCCTTTTTGGCTGATTCATTTACTGGATTTTTATATTTTCTCCTTTCATCAATTAAATTCAATATTTCTTCTGTTACCCAAGGATTTCTAGCAGCCCTCGTCTTTCTACCTACTTGATCCTCTGCTGCCTTTACTACTTCATCCCTCAAAGCTACCCATTCTTCTTCTACTGCGTTTCTTTCCCCCATTCCTGTCAGTTGTTCCCTTATGCTCTCCTTAAAACTCTGTAGAACCTCTGGTTCTTTCAGCTTATCCAGATCCCATGTCCTTAAATTCCCACCTTTTTGCAGTTTCTTCAGTTTTAACCTACAGGTCATAACCAGTAGATTGTGGTCAGAGTCCACATCTGGCCCTGGAAATGTCCTACAGTTTAAAACCTGATTCCTAAATCTCTGTCTTACCATTATATAATCTATCTGATACCCTTTAGTATCTCCAGGATTCTTCCTTGTATACAACCTTCTTTTATGATTCTTGAACCAAGTGTTAGCTATGATTAAGTTATGCTCTGTGCAAAATTCTACCAGACGGCTTCCTCTTTCATTTCTTAGCCCCAATCCATAATCACCTACTATGTTTCCTTCTCTCCCTTTTCCTACTGACGAATTCCAGTCACCCATGACTATTACATTTTCGTCTCCCTTCACTACCTGAATAATTTCTTTTATCTCATCATACATTTCATCAATTTCTTCACCACCTGCAGAGCTAGTTGGCATATAAACTTGTACTACTGTAGTAGGCATGGACTTTGTGTCTATCTTGTCCACAATAATGCGTTCACTATGCTGTCTGTAGTAGCTTACCCGCATTCCTATTCTATATTCATTATTGAACCGACTCCTGCATTACCCCTATTTGATTTTGTATTTATAATCCTGTATTCACCTGACCAAAAGTCTTGTTCCTCCTGCCACAGAACTTCACTAATTCCCACTATATCTAACTTTAACCTATCCATTTCCCTTTTTAAATTTTCTAACCTACCTGCCCGGTTAAGGGATCTGACATTCCAGGCTCCGATCCGTAGACCGCCAGTTTTCTTTCTCCTGATAACGACGTCCTCCTGAGTAGTCCCCGACCGGAGATCCGAATCGGGGACTATTTTACCTCCGGAATATTTTACCCATGAGGACGCCATCATCATTTAATCATACAGTAAAGCTGCATGTCCTCGGGAAAAATTACGGCTGTAGTTTCCCCTTGGTTTCAGCCGTTTGCAGTACCAGCACAGCAAGGCCGTTTTGGTTAATGTTGCAAGGCCAGATCAGCCAATCATCCAGACTGTTGCCCCTGCAACTACTGAAAAGGCTGCTGCCCCTCTTCAGGAACCACATGTTTGTCTGGCCTCTCAACAGATACCCCTCCGTTGTGGTTGCACCTATAGTACGGCCATCTGTATCGCTGAGGCACGCAAGCCTCCCCACCAACGGCAAGGTCCATGGTTCATGGGGGGGGGGGGGGGGGTATATCAGATGTATTTTCCGACCTCCTAAGCAGGTAATGTAGATGCTACGCCCTGTTAAGGACAGTCTCGGTCTCGGGATTCCTGGGATTTATAACATCCTATGGGAAATCGGAAACAATTACATCGCTCAGTCTATCCGCACGATTTCCGACTGCTGTGATGAACATCACCAGCATGTTAAATATCGAGAACTGGAGAAATTTGGAGTTGCTGAGCACAGTCTCACAAACAACCATAAAATACTGTTTGAATGAGTTTTGTCGTAGCCTTGTGGGTACTGGGACTCTATAATTAAAGAGGCTGAAGAATTAAGAATGTATGAAAGAACCTTCAACCGTGACGGCAGATATGATCTTAGCGGTTTATGCAAGCGAGCTCTCGATGTAGAGGAGCGTCAGAGATATTCGTCGCAATGTTTACGCTATGGCTGGAACGGTGGCGCCACCAGCGCAGACGTTCACAACATCTGCGACTGCATGACATAACTATTGACCAATCAGAAGCCGTCTTTGAGCTTTATATGGCCGCCACAACAGCAATTTTCACAATCAGTTGCTCCTGACGAAGAAGAAAGTGGAAATCGCCGAAAGCTGGAGGTTGTACCCTGAACTGACACAGCAAGAAGCCTGAGAATGTTTTATACTACAATTTCACCAGTGCCCACTGGAGAAACTTCTTATGTAAAAACGGAAAAGGCAATATTAGTTTCCAAATACCATCTGGAGGCCAACCCACTGGAAATAATGTTTAGAGTATTTAATCATTTTACTAGAATGTATTGCTCTACTAGACAAAGAGCGTCTACATGTTATTTGGCACCATTTGAGAAAATATTTAAGAACCTACCTCATATTTCCATACAATGTAGGCCAAATTAACTTCTTTCAATAAAGTTAAAAGGAATGAGGGGACAATTCCATTGCCAAAGATACTCAGAAATAATTCACTACTGGAAGGAAAGATGAGTCATTCACTACTAATGTACATGGAAAATGCTACCCAAAGAAAAGGGTACTTTGACAGAAAATCAGGAGAGTTACAGCAAGTGAAGATAGACAGTAAGGTTTTAATCCATGACATCCAAGATCCTTACTATTCTTCTTCTTTTGCTTGTGCCTTTGTTCCGCATGGCCACAGGGTGGGCATGGTCATTAGCGGATTTCGCTTTGTTAGTTCAAGGCGTGGCCGGATGCCATTTCTGTCTCCCTCCCAGAATGATGACAACACAAACACCCACTCCCAAGGCAGAGAAAGTCTCCCACCTGGCTGGGAATCGAACCCATGGCCCTGTGATCAAGAGGCAGCAATGCTAGCCAATATGCCACAAACTGCGGACATCCAAGATCCTTACTATTAAACAACAAAAATAAAGAAGCAGCAAATGTTGTACAGTGGACCATATGTTATCAGTGTCATACCACATGAAGGAGCTTACCTTTTAGTGTATTTTGGGACATACGAAGTCACAGGGGTGTATGCAACTAGGATATTAAGAAATACTCCCACTATATTCCATATGAGGGCATATAAACAATTATATATGTAAATATTTGATGGACATTTCATTTATAGTCTATAATTGAAAATATATATCTATCTAAAATGGGTACTGTATATATTTATGAATGTACATGTCTACGGCAGGGGACTAATTTCATTGAAATAAGCTCAGGTTTCCAATTCAAGGATGAATGTGAAGAGTGGTATAGAAAATTCATCTGTGTTGTGAGTCTACAAATTGACTGTGAATCATAAATGTGAAAACAATGTTTTACAAACAAAAGATCTGCAAAGAGATAATGGTACAAGGCCATGAACATTTGGGCAGCTCAAATCCATTGTTTAGAAGGAGTACAGTTATAGGTTAATCTTTAGTGATGTCCATTTGTATGAAGCTCACATAAACAAACAAATTGCCTGAAAATTGACAAACAAAACTAACTGGAAAACATCGATCAACACTGAATTCAGATTCGAAACCTAGTCTCAACACAATATCTATCAGCTTTTAGCTTCTCAGAGTTCATTACATATGAGTCGAACAGATTGATATACATCGATTGCTAATATGAACGTTTAGATGCTGAGTTGTGCAGTCACTAGTAAGTGAACATAAGTTAGGAACAGATTAGACGATAATGAACTGTCCCGGTTGGTTTCTTCTGCGGCACTTTTGAATTCATGCCACAGCCACCGACTGAACAGCTCCACTGCCTGTTTCACCGTCCATTCGTCAATAGAGTTTTGTGCGCTGTTACCAAGAGACACTGTCCACATTCCGATCACTCACCAGGCATGAAGTGCCGCCGCGGAAGCCCTTGTGGTTTGCTGTTGTTGACTGCAACAATATCGTTATCTGGTCACTAATACTGAAGAGATACAATTAATGGAAGTTGGTCTATCATATAGCGTGTGGGGCACTATAATTCTATCTGGTAGATTCAATTATTAAAACCATTAATTTTGTGTCGTTTAGTTCACAAACATTGCCACGAGATAGGACAAGTAACATATGAAAGTGATATTCTGTTTGATAAACGCGTTGCATTCAATAGAGTGAAGGCGGCCGTTGTATACATCCATTAAGGATTCCTTTGGACTTCCTTAAGCCGAGTAAGTAGTGCTACTGGGAAAGGCTATATGTGTCCACAAAATACTCTTTCAGTATCTTTCTGGGTGTGATAAATGGTTGGTGATTTTGCCACGTTAGAGAGTCTCGGTATTGCGTGTTAAAATATAATAGTGTTGAGACGGAGGAGTAATTACTGGAAGAGGGTAGAGAAATTATGGAAATTCTGGGGACTGACACTAAAAAAAATTCACCTTTTTCGTGTAGTTGTGGGCAATTACAGAGTCGAAATGACAGTAGTGAATCGTCTCGGAATACAGAAGCTAGGTTCTGAGAACCATGTTGTCGGCCGCTCTCCACTTTGTTAAGACAAAAAACTGTGTTTCACAGCGTGCAGAAACAGAAAGATAAAGCCCTCTAGCTACAATACCGAAAGAACCTTGTCTCTCTTTTTTTTCTAATGAAAAAGAAGAAACATGCACTGCCCTTTCGTATGTTAGCTCTTTTACACGTTACCTTAAGCATACGACAACGCGTGTGTCTCATATGTCACGAGGCTCTTTTTGCTGCAACACTTGTTATATCACTTATAATTATTTCCTTATAAAATGTTAGTCTCGCTTAGTTCAGTTTTTCTCGTTTTTAGATCTGCAGATAAATGTAAGTTTTCATTATTGTACGACTAAAAATTGTGATTGTTGTATAGTCAAATAACAGTAAAATTAATCATTGGCGATTGATAGTGTTATGTGATTTCCGATTTGTCATCCGCTGCTAGCCTCTGGACGCTATCACACTTGTGTTAAGGGCTCTTATTAGTGGTACAGGAGTTGAGGGTAGAAAATCTTATCTTGCGGTTCAAAGTTAGACTGGCGACTGTTATGGAAAGAACTGCCCAAAAAAAATGTTTAGCACCGTCTGCATATCTAAGAACTGAAAAAGAGCAAGAATAAGTGAATAATCCTTCGTTGTCATCATCTACCCTCTATGTACAGGCCTCTTAACCTGTTGTGGTCTCGTCGACAGGTCGACCTAGACATTAATTTTGGAACGCTCTATGGGATCATTCACTGCAGACTTTTTCTCCAGTTGTTTTGGTGATACTAAATGGAATGTGTAATGAGTTTCGTTTGAAGTTGCTTCAATACATATTCATTCCTTTTGTGGTCCCATTTGGTTTAACCAGCTGTTCGCATCAGGAATTCAATTTGACAGGGTGCTAATCTTGCCACAACTTTTGTCTTTATTGTCCAGGCTTCACTGTCATATCGAGGAGACACTCTTGCTGAGGCCTTATCAAGATCTATTCTGGGGTGAATCTGGGCTATGGAAGGAGTCATATTATTTATGACTTCCGTTGTTTTTATATACCTGGTGGTTTCTCACCTAGGTCTGCTCCTTCTAGTTAGTATAGTTCACAGTCTAAATATGTTTGTGTGTTCACTCATTCTAGAATTTTACTTTTCAAACCAGTATTATTTTGTGGTGGGTACTTTCCAGAGATGGCTATAGATTTTGCGTTTTCGGTGTTGATGCCCGTGCTGTATTTCTCTGATGTAATCTGTAATATGCGTACAGAACGCTGTAGCCGTCCTCTGAACAGGTTACAAGAGCTAAATCATGTGTAAAAGGTAATGTATAAGGATTTATATTTCTGTTGATTTGAATGAAGGCATGTGGCACTTATCTCCACTCTTGGATGATTTTATTCAGATAAATAACCAGCGGAAAATGCTCCTATCGGAGCACAAAAAATGGGAAAATGTTCTAGTTATTTAAAATACTGACTAAAAAGTGAGGTAGCAGCTGCATCATTCTACCTTTCTAAGCACCTTTAAAAATTTTCCCAAACATTTTGACATGCCAATTTATTCACGCTTATTTAAAATGCAACTCATCTCAAACTCCCACAAGCTCCCATAACTGTACCTCACTTACATCCAGCAGTCTATGGCTGTAAGTCGCTCATAGCCATCCACTCCCAGTTTCCCTTTGTCACTCACTCATTCACCCCCACTCATTGCCGTTATCTCTTTGTGTCTCTCTGTCATTGTCTCCTGTGTCACAACCACAGACCCGTTCGGTCTGTCCTACTACTACAGTGTCCTCTCATTTGTCAGTGTCTCCCTCTGGCTCTCTCTTAATACTACCGTCTCATTCTTTCCTTCCTACTGCTGCTGTCTCCTCTCATAGTCGCTATCTCTCTCTTCCACGTTGTCATTATTATACACTCTGTATCTCATTATCACCTGCTCTCACCCAGTTCCAGTTTCTCTTTATTCCTCTCGTCGGATTTTACGTATTTTACGCGTACAGATAGGATAACTTTGAACCTCTGTGTCTCTGATAAGAATAAAGATATGGACAAAATTTTTCAAGGCTGTTCGAGATCGGTATCTAGTTGATACATCGTAAAAATAACTCACTAACTGTGAGAACTCATTTCGGATTCTGCAGCTGAGTTTCAGTACTCAAAAAAATATGTTTTTCTATTGTTCCTCGCTAACGGATAAAGATTTTTGAAAATGCGTATATTGTTATTTTAGATAAATGCCTAGATAATGTACCGTTAAAATTTGATCAATTTGCTATGGTTATTTATTATTTAGATTTCGCCTCATACCGCATTTTACGCGTAGAAGTAGCAATTTTTTTTTTTTTTTGAGGTCGTGATCTTAGGAATGAATACACATTAAAAATTTCAGCCATTTGTTATACGTAACTATCTTGAAATCGTCGGCTGGGTTTTGGTCTGCTAGTGATAGCGAAAATATAATAATGAAACCCTTTTATGGAGTTATCCGAGGAACCGCTCATGAAGAAATGGTGCCTTCATACACCTCATCAAGTCCACAGTAGACAACATCAATTACAAAAAGAACCAACCGATTTGCTCAATTTGACTAAGCAGGAGTTAGTAGACCGATGAAAATTGATCGTGTGAGAAAACGTGACTTTAATTAGTAGTAGTCTCAAGAGACGGGCCAGGGCAAAAGGTTGATATCCTGTGACACAAGAAGGCACGCGTTCGTGCAGAAACATGTAGTTGTACACTGTATTCCTGAAAAATGGCGTCTCGAATGTTCGGCAGAAAGGGAGTATGCTATGGGTCACAGGATGTCATTCACTTGGGTAACACTGGCCACAGTGCCTTGGATACGCACAAACTGTGATTCTTTGTTCAAATGGTTCAAATGGCTCTGAGCACTATACCCTCCTCTCCAGCTACCTCATGCGTCACCTTGCGGCGTTATCGAGAAGCAGGAAAGCAACGTCTTCTCTGTTAAGTTCCTCAGTGGTCAAGAGGAAAGGTCGCATTGGACAACGCCGATTCGAAGGACGAACACGATACGAGAACATATCTGTGGCTCAAAAACTATTCGCCTAAATATTATGATATACACATATTTGAAACTGTCTTTTTAAGCCCATAATGTTACGCTAAAACAATGGGTTCCATTTAAAAAAATCAAAGATGGCCTCATATCGCTGTAATAAAAGAATAGCACAAACATGAAATGTGATGTACTCATGTAGCCCCTGTCCCTGTAATTCACTGTCAAACGGCATCTTTGCATCTATTCCGGTTGGGAACATACAAGGGGTGTTATGACTTAGCTGCCTCGCCCTGTATAATAGCACCCCATACCATAAGGCCTTGAGCTGGCGCTCTATGTCTTGTGTGAATGCAGTCACTGTGATACCGCTCCCCCTGTCTGCGGCGCACAAAATGCCGCCATCATTTTCAAACAAACAGAGCCTGGATTCGTCTGAAAACACTGATACCATTCCTGTCCCAGGTGACATCGTTCCACACAGCATTGTCGTCCAGAATCTTTCTGTACTTTCGTCAAAGGTAGGCGGAGAAGTGGACGCCGCGCACAACACATGTCGTAATAAACGGCGATGGACTGTCTCGGATGAGGCGTCGAACGTTCCTGGGGGGGGGGGGGGGGGGGGGGGGGAGGGAGCGTAGTCTGGGTGGTGTTACCTGACCCAACTCATGGTGTGCTGCGGTCTTCCATGAACCATTCCCCACACATCCGTTGCACTGTTAAAATAGTTAGCCCTACAGGAACAGCAGTTTTTCTCTCATGCCAATAATGCGACCTCTTTCAGTCACTGATATGGCGGTATACAGTCGCCTTCGGTTTATAGCGACAATGAGACCCCCGGCACATTTTACAGGTAGGTGGTGTTGTGTCACGATATCGATGTTGACCTTGAACCTACGGGCCAACATTGTTCTAATGATAATCATTTCTGCAGACCATACTAATGTACATGTCCTCTGAATACGAACGTCCTACCTGTAGGCGTTCAAGCGGTTCTGTTCTTTTTCTGAACATGAGTGCATTTCATACACATGAAATTTTCGGCCGTCGCGATTATGCCCACTTTGATGCATGACACATTCTCGCCCGGTCGTCGGCTCTCCACTGTTGGTGACCTGGTAGTACATAACAGTCGCGACACTCCATCTCGTTTCCGTTACCCACAGCGATAGCAGCGGCCCAAGCGGCCAGCAAGTAACACTTCTGAATACGGGATCGGGTAACTGTGGGTACGTTCACATTGATTTATAACTCAGTTTTTACGTTAGGGAATGTTTGTAGTACCAAAAAATAAGCAAAAACAAAAAAATTTCACCGCATATGTCATTATTTGGTTTCCTAAGGATCCTGGGAGATACGAAGCGGTGGATTACACAGTTTATTTATTATTCTCTTGTAACGTACAGACATTTATTGAATAATGTGGTTTTCGTTTAATAACAAAGAATTGCTAGTAAACACCTCTCGACCAGGCCCCTAGCTGAAAAGTGTGTCGTATATCTACACAAAAAGCAGAGTCTTTTTCGTTACATTTTCAATCAAATCAGTGAATGTGGAACATAGAAGACATGTATGAACTGGGATAAATGGTTCAAATGGCTCTGAGCACTATGGGACTCAATTGCTGTGGTCATCAGTCCCCTAGAACTTAGAACTACTTAAACCTAACTAACCTAAGGACATCAGACACATCCATGCCCGAGGCAGTATTCGAACCTGCGACCGTAGCAGTCGCACGGTTCCGGACTGCGCGCCTAGAACCGCGAAACCACCACGTGAACTGGGATACCTACATTATTTAAAGTATCAAATAAGATATCACACCTGTAGCTTAAGGGAAAATCAGACAGACTTGATGATAAATCATCAAAAGCAATAAAACTTTTTCCCAAAACTGAAGAAACCTATTGCATAATTGTTGCCGAAACTGATCCACAAGCGTAAACAATCTTCAACAGATTCGCTTTTTAAGCAAAATTAATTACATTTGTAAAAATATTCGTGTATTAGAAAGTCGAGAGAAGTGCCAGAATTGGCGAATCACCGGATTACATGATAATTTTTTTTTTTAGCGTGAAGAAAAGTGTCTACTATAATAATAGCAGACAACGACAGAGATATATGCTTCTCAAGCGTAAAATTGTGTTTAAATTATCTCTCTTTCAGTGGAATAAGCTGCAAAGAGACACATATTCGAAAGTATCTCTTCATGAATAAATTCTAACTTATCTCACTGAATCAGTGTGACTCCACTGTTTTGACATGTAATTAACATTAATTCATGTCTCTTGGCAATTTAGCAACCCAAGGAGTGCAAAAACGTAACAAATATTTCGTTTATTAAGTAGAAACTAATTACAAACAAAAATTATCCCTACGACGCATGTGACTAGTTTCTCACGGCTTGGAGCGCTTTTATTGCTCCAGCTGCCAAACGGCAACAAGTTTCCCACCAGACGGTGCTGTGACTGTATGTATTAGGCTCTGGTAATAGTGACATGTGTGCGCAGTGATACACAGTGTGATCTCTGTAACGTATCTGTCGCAACGATTAAAAATACAACTTCCTCCATTACGGACCACGGCTACACTCTGAGATGTCTCTTTATTGAACATCACCTTCAAGCGACCAGATCACGGGGTTGGCTTAGGGCCTACAGAGTGAATTAAATCGGCCACTGCAACCGGACCTAACAGGTTGGAATAGCCTACGCCATCTGTCTTATCATGTGTCCAGGATTAGCTGGGATAGTCCTGCTCTCTTAGTGCTGTCTGGGATAATGATCAGGGCTGAAAAAGTGTCCAGGTTTTTTGAATTATAAGACTGACGCGAATTTTTCAAAACTTTTAGTGCCATATTTCCAGAATGAGATTTTCACTCTGCAACGGAGTGTGCGCTGATATGAAACTTCCTGGCAGATTCAAACTGTGTGAGTCGTGCTTCGGTAGCTCAGATATTAGAGCACTTGCCCGCGAAAGGCAAAGGTCCCGAGTTCGAGTCTCGGTCGAGCACACACTTTTAATCTGCCAGGAAGTTTCATATCAGCGCACACTCCGCTGCAGAGTAAAAATCTCATTCTTGAAACATCCCCCAGGCTGTGGCTAAGCCATGTCTCCGCAATATCCTTTCTTTCAGGAGTGCTAGTTCTGCAAGGTTCGCAGGAGAGCTTCTGTAAAGTTTGGAAGGTAGGAGACGGATACTGGCAGAAGTAAAGCTGTGAGTACCGGGTGTGAGTCGTGCTTCGGTGGCTCAGATGGTAGAGCACTTGCCCGCGAAAGGCAAAGGTCCCGAGTTCGAGTCTCGGTCGGGCACACAGTTTTAATCTGCCAGGAAGTTTCATATCAGCGCACACTCCACTGCAGAGTGAAAATCTCATTCTGGAAACATCCCCCAGGCTGTGGCTAAGCCATGTCTCCACAATATCCTTTCTTTCAGGAGTGCTAGTTCTGCAAGGTTCGCAGGAGAGCTTCTGTAAAGTTTGGAAGGTAGGAGACGGATACTGGCAGAAGTACAGCTGTGAGTACCGGGCGGCAGTCGTGCTTCGGTTGCTCAGATGGTACGCCGGCACGGTAGCTCAGCGTGTTCGGTCAGGAGGTTAGCTGCCCTCTGTAATAAAAAAAACTGAGGTAATAGATCAACAACGAACTTAAAAGGATGTCTTACGACGTCCACCCCGATCAAATTCAACGAACAAAATTAGATATAAAAAAAAAAGATGGGAGAGCACTTGCCCGCGAAAGGCAAAGGTCCCGAGTTCGAGTCTCGGGCACACAGTTTTAATCTGCCAGGAAGTTTCATATCAGCGCACACTCCGCTGCAGAGTGAAAATCTCATTCTGGTAACATCCCCCAGGCTGTGGCTAAGCCATGTCTCCGCAATATCCTTTCTTTCAGGAGTGCTAGTTCTGCAAGTTTCGCAGGAGAGCTTCTGTAAAGTTTGGAGGGTAGGAGACGGATACTGGCAGAAGTACAGCTGTGAGTACCGGGCGTGAGTCGTGCTTCGGTGGCTCAGATGGTAGAGCACTTGCCCGCGAAAGGCAAAGGTCCTGAGTTCGAGTCTCGGGCACACAGTTTTAATCTGCCAGGAAGTTTCATATCAGCGCACACTCCGCTGCAGAGTGAAAATCTCATTCTGGAAACATCCCCCAGGCTGTGGCTAAGCCATGTCTCCGCAATATCCTTTCTTTCAGGAGTGCTAGTTCTGCAAGGTTCGCAGGAGAGCTTCTGTAAAGTTTGGAAGGTAGGAGACGGATACTGGCAGAAGTAAAGCTGTGAGTACCGTGCGTGAGTCGTGCTTCGGTGGCTCAGATGGTAGAGCACTTGCCCGCGAAAGGCAAAGGTCCTGAGTTCGAGTCTCGGTCGGGCACACAGTTTTAATCTGCCAGGAAGTTTCATATCAGGGCACACTCCGCTGCAGAGTGAAAATCTCATTCTGGAAACATCCCCCAGGCTGTGGCTAAGCCATCTCTCCACAATATCCTTTCTTTCAGGAATGCTAGTTCTGCAAGGTTCGCAGGAGAGCTTCTGTAAAGTTTGGAAGGTAGGAGACGGATACTGGCAGAAGTAAAGCTGTGAGTACCGGGCGTGAGTTGTGCTTCGGTGGCTCAGATGGTAGAGCACTTGCCCGCGTAAGGCAAAGGTCCCGAGTTCGAGTCTCGGTCGGGCACACAGTTTTAATCTGCCAGGAAGTTTCATTTTAATGCCGTTTGTTCGACACCGCCATTTCAGAGTCTCTTGTGGCTGTGCCTCTTTCAGCCGATCTTGAAGCGAGCGCTAACGTTGTGGGAGATCGTGGCTACCGGTTCTGTCACAACTTTTCATTTAGTCATTTGTCAACACAACAGAAGCATTGTGTTTGTATTGTTTTTGTATATGAAGTATCTCGTCTAAAAGTTTTGCTCGTTTTATCTCTATTTGTTATTGTCCCCTCATGCAGTAAAGGGCAAAAAAAGTGTGTAGTTAATGTTAACTTGCAGCAGGAATACGAACTTTTTAAAATGTGTAATGACAGTAACAATGAACGTGTTGCTGCGCGGGATTAGCCGAGCGGTCTGGGACGCTGCAGTCGTTGACTGTGCGGCTGGTTCCGGCGGAGGTTCGAGTCCTCCCTCGGGCATGGGTGTGTGTGTTTGTCCTTAGGATACTTCAGGTTAAGTAGTGTGTAAGCTTAGGGGCTGATGACCTTAGCAGTTAAGTCCCATAACATTTCACACAATTTGAAAATTTGAACAATGAATGCCGGCCGGTGTGGCCGACCGGTTCTAGGCGCTTCAGTCTGGAACCGCGCGACCGCTACGGTAGCAGGTTCGAATCCTGCCTCGGGAATGGATGTGTGTTATGTCCTTAGGATAGTTAGGTTTAAATAGTACTAAGTTCTGGGGGACTGATGACCTCAGATGTAGCTCCCATAGTGCTCAGAGCCATTTGAACCATTTGAACAATGAACGTGTTGTTGCACACTGTGTACTGCAATATTTTCTGTCGGACATAAAGGAAAGGGTGATTTTAAAGACCACCTGTAAACAGCTAAACATAGGAGTGTTATTAATGCACTGTTATTTGTGCTTAAGGTCGGAAAAATACGGGATACTACTGAAGAGAAGAGGAAAGAAATTTTTAGGCTGGTCTTTTGTTACAATATTTATAAAATGGCTAATTTCTCTATATCTGCTCCAGTTGAGAACGTTTTAACAACTTGGGGGAACATTTTGACTGCAGAAAGTGATAGAATTCCATTATCTACTATTAAGTCTCTGCTAAAACTTAAAATTAATTCACAATTTTTTTGAAATTTTATGATGTAATTAAAACGAACCATTCCCGAAAAAAAGGCATTCTAGAGAAAAGTACAACTGGATAAATACAGTTTATTATTTCAGTAAATTCTTAAGGCGTTTCATTAATTTCAAAAATATGTCCTGGGTTGGACCCAAAAATATGGTAGGCTAATATGGCCTTTATTGGCTGAGGTTGCAGCTCTGAACTTTTTCTTCAAAGGAGAGGTGGTATGGCGCCATTCCATGGATTGCCGTTCGGATTCCGGATTGAGGTGATAAACCCATGTTTCGAAGTCTGTGACCATGCTCGACAAAAAATAGTGATGATCTGCATCACAGTGCACATTCAATTCCGCACAGATGAAACTTCCTTGTGTTCTTTCAGGCGAAGAGGAACCCAGCGGGCCTATAACTTTCAGAACCCCAACTGATGGACGAGTGTGTCAAAACTACCAACGGAGATGCCCAGTTGAGCAGCGAGATGTTTGACCGAGAGTGGCCGCGCGGGATTAGCTGAGCGGTCGGGGGCGCTGTAGTCGTGGACTGTGCGGCTGGTCCCAGCGGAGGTTCGAGTCCTCCGTCGGGCATGGGTGTGTGTGTTTGTCCTTAGTATAATTTAGGTTACGTAGTGTGTAAGCTTAGGGACTGATGACCTTAACAGTTAAGACCCATAAGATTTCACGCACATTTGAACATTTTTTTTGAGAGTGTCCGCACGTTCCATCATTGCAGGAGTTACAACTATGTGCGGCCATCCGGTGCGTTGCAGGTCGAGCAGCGCGAACTTCTTGCGATGATGCGGGAAGCCATAACCAGCAACTCACTGTGCTTTCGGTCACTGCCATGTCTCCATGGTCATTAGCCAAGCGCCTATGAACACCAAAAGGAACTCAGTGACAGCTCTGTGCTTGGAACGCACCTCTCTTGGAGACGCCATTTTCAAGACTGCATATAGCGGTGCTACCTATCGGGATTTCATGAAACTATAGGGGCTGAAGTGGGAATATTCCATGATGCATCGCAGCAAATTCCGCATTTTTCAACCGATAAAAAAATGGGTTGCATTACTTTTTGAATGCCCTTTGTATATTCATCTAGTATTTGGGAATGAGCACACTTATCTAATTCCAACAAACTTAGCATACAACTTCAAAGCTTTTCGAAACTTCTTCTTGCTTATAACTCACACAAAATGATGAAAGGAAAGAAATCATCGTTTACTGTATTTTCGCTGTTCACGCAGTCAAACGTCACCTTCTAATTTATTGCTACTTTACTGCTAACCGTATTCGAAACACATTTTGTAGACAGTATCCATATATACCACTGAATGTACCTGCAAAATTACATCTTTGATGAAACATAGTTCGGAATATTTGACGTTTCGATTCTTTAAAGTATCGAGGTTGGGTGTTTACCAGCTGTGGCAAAGTCGTAGTAAGTGACAAAAATATTACATGACTCTACAACACGTCTATTTCAGTGGTACAGGCGTGTGATTCTTTTCTTCGGTCTTGTACCCCGTTTTGTAGATGGAGGGACTTGCGCTTTCCTTCAGCCATTGACATGATGTCACAGTGATTCCCTGTAAACTCCTGCAGGGAGATGGGCCAGTTCCTTTTGATACTCAACGTAAAATCTAACTTGCACTGCGTTCAATTCCGCATTCACTTATTTTTAAATCTGCTAGTTTCAGGTCTGTTCGTTGGTTAAATGTAGGGGTAGGAGATGTGAGGCACTGTAACTCAGAATAGCGAAACAATGATTAACGTCGTCATTAAGTCCTGGTAACTAGTTTGGTGTTTTTGCGTCTACATCAACGTACCATAGAACTCCCCAACTTGTGACACGTTGTGAAGTTTTTTAAACGCAATTCCCTTAATAATCCAAGTGAAAGGCTGAGGATTTTACTCCACGTAGCTACTCATCTCTTATCTCGAATTCCGTCTTTTAAAAAGTCTGTCTCTTATAGGGATGGATGGGGAATTTTTTTTGTGTGTCAGCACAAGTTACCCAGCTTTGTGAATCTCCTCATTTTGCATAGAATATTTATCCTCCGTGGATGTGCCATATTTCTGTAGTTCCTTTGTTTGACTCTACAAACACTTGGATATGAATTTTAAACATAAATCAAAAGCTTCTTGTAAGAATTGGAAACACACACACACACACACACACACACACACACACACACATACACACAGGGGAGAGGGAATTGAACAAGGAAATTCACTGCTTCAGATCGGCAACAAAGATAGCTGGTGTGATCTCTCGTGATGGATCCATTCGGCGAACAGTTTGATATGCCTGATACGACATAAGAACAGGAGGATTTGGCCACGTCCAGAATTTTCCTACTTTTGTCAGGGCTGATACAGGTGCTTCTCCTGTCTCGGTTGGGAGGACGAGCCTGAGCCCAGGGTATAATTTCCCACAATACTCACAAGTACGTACAGGTAATTCTCTTGTCTAACATCAGGACGTGGGTTGTGATTAAAGTTGGTGGAAATATTAGCCTGTTTATCACTGAGGATGGGGATGGCAGCGGACAATTCATTGCTCGTTTCACCCAGTCGTTCAGACTCATCATTTGAAGTATGTGTTCAGCTGCAACGACTTCATAGATGGTATGAACAATTTTTCGTTTAAAGGGCCACAAAACCTGAATAAAAACAATTCAAATTGCGAAAGGTTGCATTTTGTAGCTGATATTATTGAGATGAACATACATACTTTGTATGTTCCTCAGGACACGAGATATAGTGAAGCCAAACGAGACTGTATCAATCACGTTACCACACGAACCGGTCTCACTGAATTTTGTAAACATGTTGAAACTTGAAGTTAATTAAGATACCATGTGGAATATGATCCATCTCTATCAGACAGGTGCCGCAGCCACCGAACATTTTACGAAATTTTATCTTAATCAAGACAGCCATTACAGAGCCATCTTGGCCAAGAACCATGAGTTTGTTGGGAGCTTGACACGTAATCGGGAGTTTGACGGTATATATTCCACATGCCGTTCAACAATGCAAATCAAAGGGTGCTCGTACAAAAATATTGGTGACTTCCAGCCAGATTCTGTCCGTTTATGGAACATGGGAAAACTTCTGCCTGCATTTGTCACTATGAGTCGTGATCACTCTTCTTTTACTCATCATCAGTTTGAGTGATGCACGATCAAGGCCGCATATCTGGTGCACCGTCTACGTCGACTACCTGTACTTTAAATTTATCCAATATCTCTCGTAAGAACCAACATCGACTGCCACTGAAGACCTCTATGCTTTTATACTACACTTTCAAATAGGCCTTTTCATTATCGAATTATTTCCATTTCTGCTATCATGCCTACTTAACAAGGATTCAAAACTCTAGAGCAGTGCTCAAGAAAGGATCATATTAGCGTATTTTACGTGGTAATCTCTACACTTCACTAGAATTATTGGGAGGTTTGGAGCTAAAGCACGTTGCTGGAAACATACCAAAGCGCATTCCTGGGAATCGAAATGTCGCGGACAACAGTGTAATTCAGTCTGCCTTTAACGTACCCTTCACCTCTTCATGACGTTCGGATTCCACATTAAACTGTGGCTCCTGTGCTAAATTTACGCAGTCGATATAGGAAGAAGAACCAAGAGACGATACGGTTAAGTGATACGACTTTATTAAATCAGAGCACAATAACACATCCACATTACTCGAGGTTCTAGAGCGAAATGTATTTCCTGTGTCCCTTGCAGATACTCCACATCGCCACAGACGCTGTGTGGTCAGCGGTATCATTAATCAGAATGAGATTTTCACTCTGCAGCGGAGTGTACGCTGATATGAAACTTCCTGACAGATTAAAACTGTGTGCCGGACCGAGACTCGAGCTCGGGACCTTTGCCTTTCGCTGGTTAGTGCTCTACCAACTGAGCTACCCAAGCACGACTCACACCCCGTCCTCACAGCTTTACTTCTGCCACTACCTCGTCTCCTACCTTCCAAACTTTGCAGAAGCTCTCCTGCGAACCTTGCAGAACTAGCACTCCTCAAAGCTAGGATATTGCGGACACATGGCTTAGCCACAGCCTGGAGGATGTTTCCAGAATGAGATTTTCACTCTGCAGCGGAGTGTGCGCTGATATGAAACTTCCTGGCACATTAAATCTGTGTGCCGGACCGAGACTAGAACTCCGGACCTTTGCCTTTCGCGGGCAAGTGATAGCACTTGCCTGCGATAGGCAAAGGTCCCGAGTTCGAGTCTCGGTCCGGCACACAGTTTTAATCTGCCAGGAAGTTTCGGTATCATTAATGCTGATGTCTCTATGTTACCTTTTCCCCGGCAGGATTACTTCGGCAGGTATGGGAAATGTAAGTCACTAAGTAGCTTTTAATTGGAAGGTCGTTCATCTACACGAAATTATTATTATTATGCTTCACAGTTTCCCAGTACTTTCACATCACATCTAAGTCTTCAATTCGGTATCGGTAGTACTGATTTCATTTCACTTAGTGATATTAATCCCATATACCTAAACGATGTAACAAGCTCTAGATGTTAGTCGTTGTTCTTTCATTCGTATACTGTCGTGTTCTTACTGTTGAATGCCATATATTCCATACACCGAAATTTGAAAGAGACCTTTGAAAACATCAAGTCTAATTTCCATACGATCTTTTACCGACGATACTTGTGTGTAGACGATAGCAATGAAGACGCTGCTGATATTAGATTATAAAGCATTTGCATAAGCTGACAGAAATGAGAATTGTTACACCATGAACACCTTGAATGAACGCTACCGAAGCAATAACACAGTATTTACGTAGGTAACGAGTATGTCAATTATAATTACATCCTGGCACTAGCTTATTTTGAATCCTGTAACTCCAGATAGAATACATTCCTACAAACGAAGAATGGTTTGAATGCAAGAGAGCTGTCGGGCGTGTCTAACGTTGTTGGAACTTTTCGGGTCGAGATCGCAAGACTGCGTGACGTGCACGTGCACTTGGAGCTAACCGCCATCTTTGGGACTTAGAGAAAGGTCGGGTCACTGGCGTGAGGGACAGTCTGGAAACATCATACCCATAGTTCGCAAAGACAGTGGACTCTGGTGTAATGACTGTAGGACGAGTAGTTACGAAATGAACTCAGTACAACGGTGTGGCAAGAACAACAGGCACAGGTTCTTCCTGAAGGACTACACCGCGAGGTGATCATAGGGTTCTTAGACTGGCTGTGACGAATAGACGGATGAAAACAGCTCAGTTCCGGGCAGATGATAAAGGCAGAGGGCAACGTATTAGATTACTGAAATCTGGATTTAGATCTTCGTTCGAAATACATCATTTATCGCTCACACCATACCAGAGACAAAAGAGACTTGCATGGCTCCGATCGAGAGTGAACTAAAACACTGAGTGGCATTCTGAGGCGTTTAGCATGTACGAAACACCAAAGCTAAATCCGGCTCTAGCAGAGCACTGTATTTATGCTGGTAACTCTATGTTGGATGGAAATGCAGGCATTTTAGGGTCTGCTTCATCTCTTTGCGATTCATTGGTGAAAGAGGCAATCTAAATTCGCTTTACGACGAATCTAATTAACAGAGATATCGGCTTCAGTGTGGATGAGTCATGGAATCTGGCGCTACCTCCAATAAACCTTCAAAGACGGCGCCACAGTGCCAGCCGCAGTGCAAATCGACATTCCAGCGTGTATCGACCGCCAAACCACAGATATAATTCACGGTTACTAAATTTCTCTGCTGCCGATCAACGTCTCTGCATGCGCAGTGGTGCGGTCCAAGAGTTTAAAGGGACGTAGATAGTGTTGGATCAGCAACAGGACTGATTCTATTGGAGGGGGTCTGTGGGCTCGCTGGTATGTGGCAGGAATGTCACAGTCTTTGTCTCCAGGGTACCAAATGGCGTATTCGAGCAGGATAATGCTAGACCCCACGATAAAGTGTGTACCACTAATATCTCAAGGAATGTACGGATCGTCGACTGGCCATCGCGTCTGGGTTGCGATGGGGCTCCAAAAACGGTTCAAACGGCTCTGAACACTATGGCACATAACATCTGAGGTTATTCAGCACTTTTCAGTGCAGAGTAGTATATGCACAATGTAAGTTGGCAATTTGTACAAGGGGTGCTAGGAGTAGAAGAAAAGGTAGGAGCCGGCCGATATTGCCTTGTTTCCACTCAGTTAATTAGCTATCAATAGGTTTACCATATTTTTTAGGTGTGACGCAGGACAAATATTACCATACTTTTTGGAACCAACTCAGGACACAGTTTTGAAATTAACTAAAGCACTTTATTGGAACAATAACTTTATTAACTCTGTTGAATTTTTTTCAGAAATAGTGTTCGTGTCTAGCAGTGTGCTATGAAAATGTAGCCTCTTTAGCAGCAAACTCCATATCACATTTATTCCGAACTTTGGATTTAAAAAAAATTCTTATGGTTTGTGAAGTAGCAACATTTATAGCACGTCTATATTTAGCTGTTTTCATGTGCTCTTTAATATGACTCTTTCATTTATGTGTAACAGAAATCTCTCCAGTACGTGGTGTGGAGAAAAAAAGTTCATTGTTACTGTCATAATAAGCTTCAAAAAATTTGTATTGCTGTTGCAAGTTAGCATTAAGCACACACTTTCTTTTGTCCATTTGTAAACCATGAGATAGAAAACAAATAGAAATAAAACGTCCAAAAACGTCTAGGCGAGATATTTCACACAAGGAAACAACCATGGGATGAAATGTGTCCGGACACCCCTAAAAACATTCGTTTTTCATAGTAGGTGCATTGAGCTGCCACCTATTGCCAGGTACTCCATATCAGCGACCTCAGTAGTCATTAGACATCGTGAGAGAGCAGAGTGGGGCGCTTCACGGAACTCACGGACTTCGAACGTGGTCAGGTGATTGGGTGTCACTTGCGTTATATGTCTGTATGCGAGAATTCCACATTCCTAAACATCCCTAGGTCCACTGTTTCCGATGTGATAGTGAAGTGGAAACGTGAAGGGACATGAAGAGCACAAAAGCGCACAGGCCAACCGCGTTTGTTGACTGACAGAGACCGCCGACAGTTGAAGAGGGTCGTAATGTGTAATAGGCACACATCTATCCAGACCATCACACAGGAATTCCAAACTCCGTTAGGATCCACTGCGAGTACTATAACAGTTAGGTGGGAGGTGAGAAAACTTGGATTTCATGATCGAGCTTCTACTCATAAGCCACACATCACACCGATAAATTCCAGAGGATACCTCCTTTGGTGTAAGGAGCGTAAATATAGGACGATTGAACAGTTTAAAAATGTTGTGTAGAGTGACGAATCACGGTACACATTGCGGCGTTCCGGTGGTAGGGCGTGAGTTAGGTGAATGCCCTGTGAATGTCATCTGCCAACGCGTGTATTGCCAATGATAAAATTCGGAGGCCCTGGTGTTATGGTGTGGTCGTGTTTTTCTTGGAGGGGGCTTGCACCCATTGTTGTTTTGCGTGGCACTATTACAGCATAGGCCTACATTGATGTTTTAAGGACCTTCTTGCTTCCCATTGTTGAAGAGCAATTCGGGTATGGCGATTGCATCTTTCAACATGATGGAGCACCTGTTCATAATGCACGGCCTGTGGCGGAGTTGTTACACGGCAATAACATCCATGTAATGGACTGGACAGCACAGAGTCCTGACCTGAATCCTATAGAATCTTTGGGTGTGTTTTGGTACGCCTACTTCGTGCCAGGCATTACCGACCGACATCGGATAGCTCTCCTCGGTGCAGCACACCGTGAAGAATGGGTTGCCATTCCCCAAGAACCATTCCAGCACCTAATACAACGTATGTCTGATAAAGGGGAAGCTGTCGTCAAGGCTAAGGGTGGGCCAACAGCATATTGAATTCCAGCATTACCGATGGAGGGCGCCATGAACTTGTAAGTCATTTTCAGCCAGGTATACGCATACTTTTGATCACATAGTGTAAACACTATGCTCCTGCTGTGTTGCCAAATGACTAACATACTTGAGAAGAATTTTACAGAGCGCTGAGAGACCTGTGTCGAAACAAGGCCGCGGAAGTAGACGACGATCTGTCAGAACTACCATTGCCTTTGCGGGAAAAACTCTTGCACCTTGTGTGCAAGATGTATGAGACAGGCGAAATATCTCCAGACTTAAAGAAGAATGTAATAATTTCAATTCCGAAAGAAATCAGCTTCTGACAGGTGTGAATTTTATCGAAATATCACTGTAATAAACCATGTTTGCAAAATACACGAATTATTTAAAGAGGAACGGAAAAACTGGTAGAAGCCAACCTCGGTGAAGATCAGTTTCGATTCCGTAGAAATGTTGGAACACGTGAGGCAGTACTGACTCTAGGACGTATCATAGAAGATAGATTAAGGAAAGGCAAACCTACGTTTATAACATTTGTAGACATAGAGAAAGCTGGAACACTGAAAGTTTGGAAGGTAGCAGGGATAAAATAAAGGTAGTACAGAATCCAGGTGGCAATTATAAGAGTCGAGGTGCGTGAAAGGGAAGCAGTGCTGCGAATAGAGTGCGACAGGGTTGTAGTCTGTCTCCAGTGTTATTCAATTTGTACACTCCTGGAAATTGAAATAAGAACACCGTGAATTCATTGTCCCAGGAAGGGGAAACTTTATTGACACATTCCTGAGGTCAGATACATCACATGATCACACTGACAGAACCACAGGCACATAGACACAGGCAACAGAGCATGCACAATGTCGGCACTAGTACAGTGTATATCCACCTTTCGCAGCAATGCAGGCTGCTATTCTCCCATGGAGACGATCGTAGAGATGCTGGATGTAGTCCTGTGGAACGGCTTGCCAAGCCATTTCCACCTGGCGCCTCAGTTGGACCAGCGTTCGTGCTGGACGTGCAGACCGCGTGAGACGACGCTTCATCCAGTCCCAAACATGCTCAATGGGGGCAGATCCGGAGATCTTCCTGGCCAGGGTAGTTGACTTACACCTTCTAGAGCACGTTGGGTGGCACGGGATACATGCGAACGTGCATTGTCCTGTTGGAACAGCAAGTTCCCTTGCCGGTCTAGGAATGGTAGAACGATGGATTCGATGACGGTTTGGATGTACCGTGCACTATTCAGTGTCCCCTTGACGATCACCAGAGGTGTACGGCCAGTGTAGGAGATCGCTCCCCACACCATGATGCCGTGTGTTGGCCCTGTGTGCCTTGGTCGTATGCAGTCCTGATTGTGGCGCTCACCTGCACGGCGCCAAACACGCATACGACCATCATTGGCACCAAGGTAGAAGCGACTCTCATCGCTGAAGACGACACGTCTCCATTCGTCCCTCCATTCACGCCTGTCACGACACCACTGGAGGCGGGCTGCACGATGTTGGGGCGTGAGCGGAGGACGGCCTAACGGTGTGCGAGACCGTAGCCCAGCATCATGGAGACGGTTGCGAATGGTCCTCGCCGATACCCCAGGAGCAACAGTGTCCCTAATTTGCTGGGAAGTGGCGGTGCGATCCCCTACGGCACTGCGTAGGATCCTATGGTCTTGGCGTGCATCCGTGCGTCGCTGCGGTCCGGTCCCAAGTCGACGGGCACGTGCACCTTCCGCCGACCACTGGCGACAATATCGATGTACTGTGGACACCTCACGCCCCACGTGTTGAGCAATTCGACGGTACGTCCACCCGGCCTCCCGCATGCCCACTATACGCCCTCGCTCAAAGTCCGTCAACTGCACATACGGTTCACATCCACGCTGTCACGGTATGCTACCAGTGTTAAAGACTGCGATGGAGCTCCGTATGCCACGGCAAACTGGCTGACACTGACGGCGGCGGTGCACAAATGCTGCGCAGCTAGCGCCATTCGACGGCCAACACCGCGGTTCCTGGTGTGTCCGCTGTGCCGTGCGTGTGATCATTGCTTGTACAGCCCTCTCGCAGTGCCCCGAGCAAGTATGGTGGGTCGGACACACCGGTGTCAATGTGTTCTTTTTTCCATTTCCAGGAGTGTATATTGAGCAAGTAGTAAAGGAAACCTAAGAAAAATTTGGAGTAGTAATTAGAGTTCATGGAGAAAATACGAGGGTCGGTCAAAAAGTAATGCCTCCCATTTTTTTTCTACTTAAAAAAATTAAGTTAAGTGAAAAATTTGAATTTGGCGCCATTCCTCAAACCTTCTTCTGCAATCCACTGCAGTAGTAACTTTCTGTGTCAACAGGTGGCAGCACAGCAGAAGTTTGTAAGATGGCCGACATCGATGTTCGTTTGAGACAGCGTTGTGTGATTGAATTCTTGAATGCAGAAGGTGAAACGCCCATACGCATTCATGAAAGACTGAAGAAGGTGTATGGTGTTGTGACAGTGGATGTCAGCACTGTTAGACGATGGGTTCGTCGTTCTAAGGAAGCTGAAGGGCAAACACCTTTGACTGACGAAAAGCGGAGCGGCAGGCCGGTGAGTGCAGTGACTCCACACAACATTCAGAAAGTTGATGACATCATTCGTGGTGACCGTCGGGTGACTGCAGATGAAGTGTGTCGCATTATTTCTCTTAGTAAAGGCAGTGTGATCACGATTATTAAACAATTGGGGTACTCAAAAGTTTGTGCACAGTGGGTTCCAAGAATGTTAACCGATCAGAATAAAGAGGCAAGGAAAACAATAGCCTCCCAACACTTGCAGCGCTTCCGTTTGGAGGGAGATGAGTTTCTGAAAAAAATTGTGACCGGGGACGAAACATGGGTGCATTTTTTTGAACCCGAATCAAAGAGGCAGTCAATGGAGTGGCGTCACACAAGCTCGCCGAGGAAGAAAAAATTCAAAACTGTGCGATCGGCAGGGAAAGTTATGGCAACAGTTTTCTGGGATACAGAGGGTGTGATTCTGGTTGATTTTTTGGAGCAGGGATGCACAATAAATTCTGTTCAATATGTCACAACCCTCAAAAAACTTAAAGCACGTCTTCAGCGAGTTCGCCCAACAAAATCAATGGCAGATGTTCTTCTTTTGCATGACAATGCAAGACCACACACCAGTCGTCACACCTCTGACGAGATTGTCAAAATTGGATGGGAAGTTTTGCCTCATCCCCCATACAGCCCTGACCTGGCACCATCAGACTTCCATCTGTTCGGGCCACTAAAAGAAGCTCATCGTGGGATTCATTTTGAAGATGAGGAGGCCGTCAAAACATCCGTGCGTCAATGGCTTAGGAAGCGGAGCTGTGATTTTTACCGTGCTGGGATACATGCCCTTGTTCAAAGATGGACCAAAACTGTAGAGATGGGCGGAGATTACATTGAAAAATGACAAAATGATCCTCAATGTTGTGGTTTTCAACCTATGTAATTGCATTTAAATTTCCTGACAATTAAACGTAGAAAAAAAATAGGAGGCATTACTTTTTGACTGACCCTCGTATAAAATCTTTGAGGTCTGCCAATGATGTAATTCTATCAGAGACGTCGAAGAACTTGGAGCAGCAACTGAACGGAATGGACAGTGTTTTGAGAGCAGGATATAAAATGAACATTAACAAAAGCAAACCTGGGATAATGGCATGTAGTGGAATTAAATTAGGTAATGATGAGGGCATTAGATTAGGAAACGAGACGCATAAAGTAATAGATGAGTTTTGCAATTTGAGCAGAAAAATAACTAGTTATGTCCAAAGTACAGAGGATAAATGAATACTTGCAATGGGAAGAAAAGCGTTTCTGAAGAAGAAAAATTTGTTGACATCGAATATAGACTTAAGTATTAGGATATATTTTCTTGAAGTGCTTGTACGGAGTGTAGCCATGTCCGAAAGTGAAACAAGAACAATAATAGTTTAGACAAGAAGAGAACAGAAGCTTTTGAGACATGGTGTTACAGAAGAATGCTGAAGATGAGATGTGTAGATCATGTAACTAATGAGGAGGTACTGAACAGAACTCGGTAAAACAGAAACACGAGGCACAACTGGACTAAAAAAGAAAAGATCAGCAATTTATTTCTTCAGTTTCAACTAGCAACTTCATTAAAATTCATTAAGCGTTTATTAGTGGCTCTGTCAACTGCTGCAGTTTTAAGTCATTTACGTAATTGATACTACTATGTACAGGTACATTAACTCCACTATCGGAGGAAGACTGGTGCCTGCTTGATTTACGAGGATATACTGCCTGCCAAGCGAAAGTGATCGATGTGCAAGGCCAGTTTTCAACCTCCGTACTAAGTGCCAAGTCAAGTAGCGCGTTCGAAGTACAACGCAGCTTCTATAGTATAGATACTCTGCAAATCACATTTAAGTGCCTGGCAGAGGGTTCATCGCACCACCTTCACATTTCTCTATTATTCCAATCTCGTACAGTGCGGGGAAAGAACGAACACCTATATCTTTCCGTACGAACTCTGATTTCTGTTATTTTATCGTGTTTATCGTTTCTCCCTATGTAGGTCGATGTCAACAATATACACTCCTGGAAATGGATAAAAGAACACATTGACACCGGTGTGTCAGACCCACCATACTTGCTCCGGACAGTGCGAGAGGGCTGTACAAGCAATGATCACACGCACGGCACAGCGGACACACCAGGAACCGCGGTGTTGGCCGTCGAATGGCGCTAGCTGCGCAGCATTTGTGCACCGCCGCCGTCAGTGTCAGCCAGTTTGCCGTGGCATACGGAGCTCCATCGCAGTCTTTAACACTGGTAGCATGCCGCGACAGCGTGGACGTGAACCGTATGTGCAGTTGACGAACTTTGAGCGAGGGCGTATAGTGGGCATGCGGGAGGCCGGCTGGACGTACCGCCGAATTGCTCAACACGTGGGGCGTGAGGTCTCCACAGTACATCGATGTTGTCGCCAGTGGTCGGCGGAAGGTGCACGTACCCGTCGACCTGGGACCGGACCGCAGCGACGCACGGATGCACGCCAAGACCGTAGGATCCTACGCAGTGCCGTAGGGGACCGAACCGCCACTTCCCAGCAAATTAGGGACACTGTTGCTTCTGGGGTATCGGCGAGGACCATTCGCAACCGTCTCCAGGAAGCTGGGCTACGGTCTCGCACACCGTTAGGCCGTCTTCCGCTCACGCCCCAACATCGTGCAGCCCGCCTCCAGTGGTGTCGTGACAGGCGTGAATGGAGGGACGAATGGAGACGTGTCGTCTTCAGCGATGAGAGTCGCTTCTACCTTGGTGCCAATGATGGTCGTATGCGTGTTTGGCGCCTTGCAGGTGAGCGCCACAATCAGGACTGCATACGACCGAGGCACACAGGGCCAACACCCGGCATCATGGTGTGGGGAGCGATCTCCTACACTGGCCGTACACCTCTGGTGATCGTCGAGGGGACACTGAATAGTGCACGGTACATCCAAACCGTCATCGAACCCATCGTTCTACCATTCCTAGACCGGCAAGGGAACTTGCTGTTCCAACAGGACAATGCACGTCCGCATGTATCCCGTGCCACCCAACGTGCTCTAGAAGGTGTAAGTCAACTACCCTGGCCAGGAAGATCTCCGGATCTGTCCCCCATTGAGCTTGTTTGGGACTGGATGAAGCGTCGTCTCACGCGGTCTGCACGTCCAGCACGAACGCTGGTCCAACTGAGGCGCCAGGTGGAAATGACATGGCAAGCCGTTTCACAGGACTACATCCAGCATCTCTATGATCGTCTCCATGGGAGAATAGCAGCATGCATTGCTGCGAAAGGTGGATATACACTGTACTAGTGCCGACATTGTGCATGCTCTGTTGCTTGTGTCTATGTGCCTGTGGTTCTGTCAATGTGATCATGTGATGTATCTGTCCCCAGGAATGTGTCAATAAAGTTTCCCATTCCTGGGACAATGAATTCACGGTGTTCTTATTTAAATTTCCAGGAGTGTATTTTCGCATTCGGAGGGGAACTTTGGTGATTAGAATTTCGTGAGAAGGTTCCGTCGCAACGAAAAACGTCTTTCTTTTAATGATGTCCAGACGAAATCCTGTATCATTTCTGTGACACTGTCTCCCATCTTTCGCGATAATACAAAACGTGCTGGTCTACTTTGGACTTTTACGATGTACTCTGTCAGTCCTATCTGGTACTATTCGTACACTTGAAGGTAGCCCTTTTGCTATCAGTGCAATTCGGCTAGCAACGAATGTTCAGGTTCGTTGCCAATCTTACCAACGTACCAACAGTTTTCGCTTGGCAGTTAACTAGCCATTGTGAAATAAATGTTGACTCGTGAGCGATGTTCAGCCTCGTTAGTGTGCACCTAGTCCTTCTAAGGGCTCAATCAACTTTCGTATCTCTTCTGGCATGCGCTAATGTAGTAGTTTCTAACTTTTTTGGATCCACGGATCCCTTGACCTGAATATAAGTGGCTCATACATGAGTGTGCGGTACATAAGTTTCGAAAAATGAATAGGAATAGCTATTTTTCTATTAAGTCTTGACTTAAATTAACTTTTAATATTGTCTCACTCCATTATTGCGACGAAATAAATCGGAGGGATGAGCTTGCCTCTTCATCATTAATTCTTCAAATTTCGTCACAAGACTGGAAATTCCGACTTGCATATTTATCTCCAATTTTTCTTAACATTCCGTACTGATGACTGCCAATGCTGAGAAGCCTTCCGTACATATGTTAAGATGTTGCAAAAGTTATCAAAATTCATAGAGCCTTGTTACCTACTTTCTGATTATCCTGCTTCACCAAGCTTACCTTTTTTCGGATACTCTTACTTCTTCGAACTCTAAAACTCAATAGTGATGTTGAAACGAACTTCGATTTCAATGTGGAGTCTGAAGAAATGTCAATATATTTCTCTCCTTCTTCAGTAGTGTTGATGGATATTCTGTACTGAAAAGATTTTCAATCCATTTATTTTGATTAACTTAAGTACCTCAGAAAGTAATCAGTGTGTTTTAAATGATCCACAAACACAGACTGCAATTCATGCAGTTTACCACTCATGTGAAAATCATTGTCTTCTGAAGCCGTGTGGAGAGCAGGGAAAACGTAATGTGTATCTTTATCATCCAACTTATTTTCCGTTTCAAGGCTAAAATTCACTCTGAAAATAGCAGAACGTTGGTCTCATTATCTTGAAGGAACACATTAAGTGAATTCAGTTTTTCAAAGGTGTCACAGAAATATAGCAGCTTCATAACGGAGTCACTGTTTACGAACTAGTCGGAACAAGTACAAGTGAAGTGCACTCTTGAGTTTATACAGCCCTTTTCGAGACATTCCTGCGTGAAAGCCAGCGAAAGTAACGGTAATAAATTAGGGAAACGTGTTCAGCTACCATACAAATGAACATTTGACGAAAACATCTCCAGTTAATGGGCCCTCCTTTAATGTTGCTTCCCACTTCTGTCACGGAAGAACCTCTGACTGGGCGGTCTCATGGTTTTTGACACCTGTCCTTCTCAGTGAATAAAGTAGTTTGTCCAAATAGCATGAGGGCTCTTTACGGATGAGAAATTCCAATATGACGTAACAGCCAACCATACTGCAGCCTTCACCTGTACCTAAGTCTACACACTATTACAATTTAATGTTGTTTTATTTCCTAAAGGAGTGTAGTATATTAGGAGACATGTTGCTTTTGTTCCAAGAATTTTTCTCCTGCGGAAAAGGAGACCTTCATGAAATTAATTGACATGTAGAAGCCGCAGGTAACAAATTATATGCGCGACCACAATGATGCGCATCTAATTTGTTACGTGCGGCTTCGTTCAAATGAATAGCAAAACCACCATTACCTTTAAGTTTTTCAGCCAATTTATCGTTAATGTCGTCAGCCATATCGAGTCTTCGACGACTAATAGTATTGTGTGAAAAGACTCACTTAGTTGCTTGTCAGCTGACTGACCAATTTACATAGTATTCACCATGTCCAGAGCAGCTGGTAAAGTAATGTCTGCCGCCATGATGTGCTGTTTCTCGGTCTTTACTATGCGCCAGGCAACTATGTAAGATACATCTTACCTTGTTTAGTAAATGATTGTTTTTGCTGTTATTTCTCTTAGCCCGCGGGAAAAGTGTTCTCGTTGTTAGATTACCAAATTACGGTGACTTCTAAATCTTCATCTACACCAATACCGCAAGCCACCTAACGGTGTGTGGCGGAGGGGACTTGTGCTACTTTTAACTGATCTCCTCCCCCCCCCCCCCCCACCCTCCTTTCACTGTTCCACTTGCGAGTGGCGCGGGGGAAGCATGAGTGCCGGTAAGCCTCTGCATTAGCTCTAATTTCTCGAATTTTCTCGTCGTGGTCATTTCGAAAGATGTATGTGGGAGAAAGTAATATGTTATCCGACTCTCGAAATTTCAATAGTTAACCTCTCGGTGATGCACAACGCCTCTCTTGTTGCACCTACCATTGGTTTTTGTTGAGCATCTCTGTAACGCTGTCATGTCGACTAAACGATCTCGAGAGGAAACGCGCTGCTGTTGTTTGGATTTTGTCTAACTCTTCCATCAACCCTACCTCGTAAGCATCCCAGATTGATGACCAATACTCAACAACCGTAAGTAACTGGATAGTTAATTCTCAAGATTTCACGGCAGATACTGTTTACAACAGTTTGTCATTAATAGTATAGTGGTACAGTAGTAGATTTCTTTTCCTGTGTACGCACAATGTGTTACATTTATGGTCAATTCCCAGAGCCTGGACCATTCATCACTCCTCTGCGGGTAATTCTGCAGATCGGTACTGTCTTCTGGCGTTGCTACTTTCTTATAGACAACGGCATCGTCTGCAAACGGTCTTAAAAGTTTCCGACGATTTCTTCTAGATCATTTATATCCATTGCAAACAGTAACTGCTCTATCACAGTTTCTTTTGGTACTCTGGAAATTATCTTTAAATCTGTCGATTTTGTTAAGAGCGACGTGTTGAGTTATATCTGCAAGGAAGTTTTGATCCAGTCACAAATCTAGTGCGACACTGGGTGAGACGCATTGTTTTTCTCTAAACGGCAACGCAGGACTGTGACAAATGCGTTCCTGAAGTCAAGCAACATAACACCATTCTGAGAGCCATTGTCTTCAACGCAATGGACTTCACTGAGAAACAGAGCGAGCTGAGTTTCGTAAGATCTGTATCTGCGGAATACATGTTGATTTTTACAGAGAAGATTTTCTTTCCCAAAAATGTCGTAATTCTTTAGCATTGACATTTGATTCCACCGTGCATTTTACTCCAAACGTACCTAAATGTTCGTGGCATCGCAATTCGGAATAACACAGGCATTGCAATATCGTATTTATCTGCCGACACCGGGCAAGCGACATTCAAGTAAACTGTCTTGCCTCTGCAGGAATATACGAGTACTAAAGGATGTACGAAGACAGGTTGTAGACACATGATTGACGATAAATGGAAATTTTCGTCTGACCGTGAGTCGTGCTCGGATAGCCTAAACGGTACGGCGAACGCTCTCGAAAGCGGGATATTGGAGCCCGAGCCCCAGTCCGATACATATTTCCACTCTCATCATTCCATTATACACTTGATGGTTGTCCATTTTATGTATTTCACAACGGCCATTTCCGCTGCGGTGCCTGTTCCTTTGGACATGCACGCATGTTCCTTGGGACATGCATGCAACTAAGAGGATAATCCGTTTAATATTTATTCGACTTTGGAATTTCGCAGTATGAACTGTGCAGTCATGTTGCACCACATATCCTTGAAAATTTACCTTGCTCCTATTTCTGGAAAGCTACGATGTTTATTCATTACGCTCATCCAGAACGATAGCTGTACTTGAGAGCAAATCGAAATACTGTTAGTAATATTTTATTCAAGGTAATTGGGTTAAAATTTACTAAAATATAATTTATATTATTGTACTTTATATTCTTTGGAATTGCGCGGGGAAGTACGTAAACTTTTCCTAATTATACATCAGAAGTCATAGGGCAATAGGTGGCCGATTTTTTGATACATTTAACCAAAGTTATCTCATTACTTTTAATTTCTATTTTTGAAATCTGAAATTCAGTATTGTATTCTATTGTCTTGTTATATATAACTGGAAGTGGCGCATTAGCCACGAGTCTGTCTGCACTATTGTCTGTCGGAAGCTGTTTGTATGAGTCCTTCGGAGGCTGTCAGACAGCCAATATATATTCTATCCATATACATGACAAGAGAAGTAATAGGCTCTGTGTTTTATTTCAAAATTAATCCTACGGCGACGAAAGGGTCGAAGACTTTCTGAAGCGACAACCTCCGAGGATATCAAAGTTGAGTACCTAATTATGTGGAGCAGCTAAGTTATTATGTAAACTTTCATTAACTGTGATTGAAATTTTCTAATTTCATTCGTCTGCGTACTTATGAATGGTGGAGGCCCAAAATATTAAGTTTCTCCAATGGTTTGATTGAGAATTGACTGTCATCTCTGTTCCGCTATAGTCAGAATTTGAGATTCTGTGTATATTTCTCACTCAGTGTCAGTGGTAATTGAAGTGCTCTCACCATTAAGGGTGGCATTTTGCGTTCCATGCCTACCGCATTTGGTCGGCAGCTACAAGCATCGTTTATACTGATTGTGGATGTTGCTGGAATTGTCGTCTGAAGATGTCGCATACGTGGTTGATTGGAGACGTATCGGTGATCGAGCAGGTCACGCCAATATGACGAGACTCTGTAGAGCATGTTGGGTTACAATAGTTGTATGTGAGCGAACGTTGTACTGTTGGAGAACACCCCCATGGAGTCCTTGTCTTGAATGGCAGCAAACAGGTCGAATCACCAGACTGACGTAGAGATTGGCAGTCAGAGTGCGTAGAATAACCACGAGAATGTTCTTGCTGCCATTCTAAATACCATTCAGTTTCACTAACCATATGCCCATTCCGTGAAATTAAAAGCTCAGGATTTGTTGAATTGTGTGTTAGAAACTATAAAAACTGAGTCTTACTGTGATTTAGCGTTAATTTATTTTCTACAAGCCATGAACTTAGGTCATGAACTGCACTATTTCTAACTGAGCCAATGTTGCACACAAGATCCTTTACTACAAAGCTAGGGTCGCCAACAAACAGAAATATTTTAGAGTTACCTGTAATACTTGAGTGCATATCATTTATATAAATAAGGAACAGGAGTGGCCCCAACACTGATCCCTGGAGCACCCCTTACCCCTCCCCCCCCCCCCCCCCCCCACTCCCCACTATACAGTACCCGATTCAGACCCCAAATCACAGCCATTCTCAACAGTTTGAATAATGATCTTTTGCTGTCTGTTGCTAGGGTAAAAGGTTAACCAATTAACCAATTGTGAGCCTCTCCCCGTATTCTGTAATGGTCCAACATACGGAGCAATATTTTGTGAACAACACGATCAAACGCCTTAGTTACGGAAAAAAATGCCCAGCGTTCGAAACCTTTTGTTTAACCCATCCACTACCTCACAGAGAACAGACAATATAGCATTTTCAGTTGTTAAACGCCATCTAAATCCGAACTGTACTTTTGATAGCAAATCATGTGATATAAAATGGTCAATTATCCTTACATAAACAGCCTTTTCAATAACTTTAGCAAACTCTGATGGCATAGAAATAGGTCTAAAATTGTCTACATCATTCCTTTCTTCCTTTTTATGAAGCGGCTTTACTACTGAGTACATTAATCGTCCAGGAAACTGAACATTCCTAAAGGAAAAAATTACAAGTATGGATAAATACAGGGCTAACATGTGCAGCACAGTACTTTGATATTCTGCTAGGCACTCCATCATATTCAAGAGAGTCCTTAATCTTCAGTAATTTAATTAATCACACAACCTTTCCCTCGTCTGTATCACAGAGGAGTATTTCAGACATTCAGTCTTGGAAAGGCATCTGCTAAGAAAGTTATATGATTCCCTGTAGAAACTAAATTTTTATTTAATTCACCCGCAATGCTCAGAAAATGTTTCATATCTGATTTATCAATAGCAGAAATACTTTTACTACGAACTGACTTTATATCGTCGACCTAGCGACGCTGATAAGACACTTTCTTCAAAACTGACCATATGGTTTTAATTTTATCCTGTGAGGTAGCTATTCTACTTGCATACCACATACTCTTTGCCTTCCTAATAAAATTTTTAAGCACCTTACAGCACTGTTTGTAATGGGCTACTGTAGCTTGATTGTGACTGTTTCTAACATTTTGATATAATTCCCGCTTTGTTCTACAGGATATCCTTTTTAGAACGTTCTAATGGAAAGCAACTCTCAAAGTGCATGAGAAATGTGTTAAGGAAAGCATTATATTTATCATCTATGTTATGGGCACTATAGTCCGCAGCTCGTGGTCGTGCGGTAGCGTTCTCGCTTCCCACGCCCGGATTCCCGGGTTCGATTCCCGGCGGGGTCAGGGATTTTCTGTGCCTCGTGATGACTGGGTGTTATGTGCTGTCCTAAGGTTAGTTGGGTTTAGGTAGTTCTAAGTTCTAGGGGACTGATGACCATCGATGTTAAGTCACATAGTGCTCAGAGCCATTTGAAGCATTTGTTGGCACTATAAACTTCCTGCCACTCTTGTTCCTTGACAAGGTTTAAAAGCTCTATATTGATGTTGGATTAACTTTCCTACATAGTTTGTAATTATACGTGACATTTGTTTGAGTAGAAAATCCTTTTAGTGTTAAAATTTGGGCATCATGGTCTGAAAGGCTATTCACCCTTTTATTGGCTCAAATGGCTCTGAGCACTATGGGACTTAACATCTACGGTCATCAGTCCTCTAGAACTTAGAACTACTTAAACCTAACTAAACTAAGGACATCATACAACACCCAGCCATCACGAGGCAGAGAAAATTCCTCACCCCGCCGGGAATCTAACCCGTGAACCCGGGCATGGGAGAAGAGAAAGCTACCGTACGACCACGAGATGCGGGCTACCCTTTTATTAACAGAATGCCCATCTAGTAGTGAAGTTCCGTGATACGTCTGTGGACTCAAATGGAATATTGTTTTTTACGTACATAGCCACTCCCCCACCCCGCAAGGAACTCCTTGAAAAACAGCCAGGTAATCTGTATCCTGGTAAAAGAAGCCTCTGAATAGTAAAATTATTTAAGTGGTGCTCCCACATACCAATAATTTCAGAGTCAACATTTATAAGCAGTTCACTAATTTTATCTCTATGCCTCTTATATTCTGATGAAATATGCTAATTCTGAAGGTGAACCCTTAGAGGGAATTCCTTCAATCTAAAAATGTGCAGCTCTAACACGAATTACTACAGGAATTTTTCCTTGAGTGATCTCATCACCAGCCACTACACTGTCAACTATAAGCTTTGCCACCCCCCCCCCCCCCTCCCCTTTTCCCACACCTACTGAGGTGCAGGCCATGCCTATTGAAACCCGATCTACTGATAGACCCAACTGGCACCACTGATTTGTGACCCATGCCCTCTGTCATCAGCACCCTCTCCAGCTCTATATTAACGCGCCGAACAGCTTAATTAAGATGAGGCCGATCATGATGCCGAAACAGGTGCATGAAATTAATGCCACCAGTTTGAGTAGCTATATTTTCCAGGTCATCACCCACATGATATTACCCGTCCCTATCAAGACTGTTCCCTGCTCCACCCAATATTACTACCTGCTACTCGTTCGTAAACTTCCTACATAACTCCACTATGCTGTCAGTCACCTGAGCCAACCCTGCACGAGGCTTCACAATGCTGGTGACCTGGTAATGACTCCCCAACACTTCCTGCAATTGCTGGCCCACACCTTTACCGTGCGAACTACCTAGCAGCAGAACCTTCTTCTTTCTGTTAGGCTTTGCAACTGACTTAGGCCTCCTAACGTCCGAGCACTGGTGCATGTTCCCTACATTTACAGCTACAAAAGTTTCCTGGTACTCAATTGGGGTCAATGGAATGCACGCTTTGGGGCGTCTGGCTTGAAGCTGTCTTTCACATAGCCGATTTGTAACAGTTCACTGTGTCACTATGGTGTCATCTGCTGCTCGAATTGCTCCTGCAGACGGATTACGGTGCGGCGCAGCCACACACCAAACACGACGGTCTTCCCTCTGGTTAGTGCCTCGTGCCAGTCCGGTGCCCGTTTTTTTTTTTTTTCTGCCTTATCTTTCCATGATAACTGCCAAGGGGTGTACACACTTTATTCACCATGCAAACGTCACTACAGATACTCGGATTTAGGTTATGACACCTTGAATATGCCTTCTATCAACAGCGATGATGTGGCACAGACTCCTGCAGGACCAGCTGAAGTGTCGGAACATCGATGCTGTCGATTACCTCCTGAAGGCTGTTTTCATCTCAGAAATGTTTCTGGGGTTATTACTGTAGACCATGTCTTTAATACAGTCCCATAAAAAGGAGTCGCATGTGTTCAGATCCAGAGAATTTGGCGGTCAATGGAGGCCCATGCCAGTGGCCTCTGGGTACTCAAGATCCAGAATGCGGTCCCCGAAGTGCTCCTCCAGGACGTAAAAAACTTTCCCGTTTCGATGGGGTCAAGTTTGTCTTGCATGAACCACGTCTTGTCGAAATTAGGGTCTCTCTGGAAATTGGGGATGATATCATCTTCCAATATCTCCTTACACCGTTCGGTAATCACAGTGCCGTCAAGGAATATCACATCGATTATTCCATGGTTGAACATTGCACACCACAGAGTGAATTACGGAAGAAGAAGAGATTTCTCGATCGCGAAATGCAGGTTCTTAGTCCCCCAAATGCGCCAATTTTTCTTACTGACGAACCCATCCAAATGAAAGTAGGTTTCGTCGCTAAACGAAATTCCCATCATGCCCCGTGGCCAACCGTGCAGTTTGAACGCAAACCGTTTGGAAGTTACGATGATTTTATTTCATATAGTTCGATAATTGTCACCCTGTATAAACCCAGCCTAGGGCTATTGGGCAACAGGAATGACATGCTGTCAGAAGAGCGCACATATTTGGGGTTACCTGCAGGCACAGTTCTGCTGCGGTCCGGATAACAGGTGCATCACAGTGTACCATCGGAATTGCGCAGCAGCTGAAACGTATTCCAGAACTGAAGTATGCAATACAGTAAGATTCTTGTGAGCAAAACGTCTCAGCTTCACACTTTTTCGTAAGCGGAATTCTTGACGTGCTACGGGCCAAATGCAGTGTCGCATCCAGCCGTAGCGCAATGGCACCGACAATTTTACAGGGCTGCGCAGACTTTGGTGATGGTGAGTGGTAAGTCAAATCTTGCAACACGCGATTTTTATCGGCCCTCTGAAAGAACATCTGATTGGAAAGATATTTCAAAACGATGAGGATGCTGACACAGCCGTTCTCGAATGGCTCCGTGACAAATGAGATTATTTCTAGCGACGAGAAATTCAGCGACTGGTTGAACGGTCCGAGCGGAGCGTTGTTTACACACACTTGATGACTACGTTGAAAATTATTATAATGTATCTGTGTTACTGTGAAATGTAGTGCAGGATTCAATAAAAATTGCTTGTCTTCCGTTACCGATGAGTAACTTACTTGCAGAAGTTCCCTCGTAGTTGTGTCTGGTACCGATAAGTGTAGAAGCTGACATTGCTTTGGTTTCTAGTTGCCCTCGTTTGGTGTGACAGCTACTAGCTGGATTGAAGCTTTTCTTAATTCTGCAAGGGAAAAAGAACTAGACGATTTACTCTAAGTACCTTGAGACGAATTATAACCGAACGTTGTGGTAGAGTACAGAATGTAGCTGTGGACGGTAACATCTGGTAGTTCAGCGGGAGGTTGGCTTTCTGCTTTGAAAAAAAAAAAATTGTTTCCAGACTACTGTTTTACAAGAAAGACTTTTCGCGTCGTCTTTATTGGTAGTTGTAAACAGAATTAAGTTTGGTGACACAAATAATAACTTCGCGAAACGAAATCTGGATGGAAAGATATCTAAGTGTGATGCTAACTATTAAATACATGAACTGTATTCGCAGTTGCGAATACGAACAACCAATAGAATGATGACAGTGGAAATTTGGGCCTGATCGGGACTCGAACCCGAATTTCCGTTCGGACACAGGCACTGCAAAATCGTATTTATCCGCCGGTACTAGACAGAAACTTTAAATTGAAATGTGCTTCCCTGTATGGAAATTACATAATGTGTGTATGAGTACCAGTTTTGATGCAGAAACGACGAGGTATGGAGGTTTGGGTTCGACCGTGGGTCGTGCAGGGATAGCTAAAGCGGTTGATGCGACCGCTCGAGTAAAGCGGGAAACCCGGTCCCCAGTTCCCTTACACACCTTATGGTTGTTCGTATTTTCAACTACAAATACATTTCATAACAGCTGAAGTCGCCTCAGTACCTGTTCGGAATAAAGGTTATTATTACGGTCACGATTTCACTTTAAAACACGTTTCCTTCTTTTCTTGATTTGAACACGTATACCAGAAACAATTGGAAAAATAAGTAAAGTTACTGCACCACGCAGTTAAGTGACAATGTGGCATTGTGTTGCACACGTTTCTGTAATCTAAGAAAACGTTATAAACTAACATATCGCCTTGCATAAAATATTTGGAATATATCGTTTGTGGAATAAAGTGAACTATTTTTCTTTCGAATGGTATTTCCTTCCCCCATTTCGCTTCTATGAGAGATATTTCTTCTCGTATAGAAGTTTATTTATTTCTTTTTAACAGATAAATAACCTCTGGAAGTATCGCAATTTTCGTCTCGTTCACATCAAGGTCGGTAAAGACGGAGCAGAGACACTGAATGAGTTAGGATGAGAAGCAAATCGGCAGTACTCTCTCACAGAAACCCTCGAGCCATTTGCCTGGAGTAATTTACGTGAGTCACGGAGAACATAAATCTCGATGGTTGGATGGCGTTTTGAACCGACTTCCTCGCGAATGAGAGTCCAGAGTGTTAACCATTCTTTTTTTTATTATCAGTCTAATTGGTACTATCATGAAACTTCAGTAAACGTAGTCAGATCATCATGTAATATAAACTTCAAATAGGAGAAACAATTTAGTATGATAACAATAATAAAAGGAGAAAGGGAACTAAAACGAGAACAAATCCGAAAAGCCACCACCAAGCACTCATGATATGTATAAACAATTTTTTATAAAGTTTTTTTATTTGTTGTTGCATTTATTTAGTTTTTAAAAGTTTTAGGAGATCAGATTATATTTGAAATAGCAAACTAAGAATAATTCCAAGTTGATTTCAAGGATTGTATACGCCCATGTGTATATACTATACACATTTTACGACAGAAATGGAGCGATACAGAGTCAAAACACAAAACAAAACGAGCAGGTAAACTAGGAGAGGACAAGCCGAAGCAAATCAGACCGGAAACATACATAACACCTATCATCAAAAAAATGAAATTATCCAACACTTTGCCAATAGAAAACAAGATTCGAGATGAAACTTTCTGGCAGATTAAAACTTGAACTCTGCGGAAGTAAAGTGCTTGGATAGCTCAAATGGTAGAGCACTTGCCCGCGAAAGGCAAAGGTCCCGAGTTCGAGTCTCGGTCCGGCACACAGTTTTAATCTGCCAGAAAGTTTCATGTCAGCGGACTCTCCGCTGCAGAGCGAAAATCTGATTCAAGATTCAAGAGGTTGGCGAAGAAGTCTCCATATCGAGGCATTCGCAAGCATGTCGAGTAGGCTGTGATCATGTACTGCATGATGTTCGTGCCATGTTCCCCCTCGACTTCTACAACATCATGAACGATGTGTCCGAGCAACCACATAACGGCATGGGTTTTTGACCGTGGAAAGAAGGAAGAATCTGGGCGCTATATGATATCCGTACTGCATAAAGTATCAGAAGATCGAATAAGGAAGGCCAATTGCGTCCTAATCCAAGACCAATTTGCCACATGACCTCCACAAGTAAATCAAAGTCGTATCGTATCTGTAGACGTACGACTGCATAAATCCCTGTTGCTAAGCCGAATACGGAAAAGTTGCTCGTTCGTTGGAATCAAGTTCTTTATTACCTTATAACAACAGGACGCTAGGCTCATCGGCAAAATCGGAAGACTGATGCTGCACAAAACTATCGTCCAGTTTGTTTGCGGCTATCCTCTTTCGTCGAGGTTCGGGCAAGGAACTGCTTTCTAACGAGTGTAGTAATTTCATGATGAGCACGGGTCTCCATAAAATATCAGCCCCTAAATAGCTCACCGCAAGATAGAAGTCAGAATGTGTTTTTACTTATAATTTATGCGACCAACATCAACAGGGGGTTTAAGACTAGCAGGGTGAACACAGACATACAAACGAGACCTGAATGTGTGAATTTCTTGAGCCATCATCAAAAAAGTACATCGCACATACAGCATCTGCGTGTTGCTTCTTATATCAGCCAGGCCCAGACCCCCAAAGTAACCAGACTTCGTGACCACCTCATACCGCAAGTGTCTTTTCCATCAGAAACGACCAGACAATTGCTGTAGTTTCTTCGCCATCATCAAGGGAAGCGGATAAACTTGGGCCACGTAATAAGCTTTGCATAAGACGTAAGTATCCAGTATTCGGACTATCTGGAGCAGAATAAGAGAACGCCTTTCATGTTCTAGTACTGCTCCCTGACTTTTTCCCGTAACAGACTTCCAGTTGAGCATCGCCATTTTGAGTAGACAATGATCAATGATGACTCCAAGAGACGTATGCCGATCCACTGCAGTCGCATATGGAACAACGGCGTCATCCAAACCTCGCAAAGTAAGAAGCCTGCATTTACCTTCATTAAGTAGTGCACCTGAACTCAGACAATAATCATCGATTACACCCTTCAGTTGAGGTATCTCCGCAGAATTGCGTAGCAGAACCATCACGTCATCCACGTAAGCACGAACAGCTATAGTCCCTCCGGAAAGCGTGCAGCCTTTCAGCTGGGCTGCTTGCATCCGAAGTAGGGGCTCCAGAGATGACACAAACAAAGTCATTGACAGCGGGCTTCCTTGAGGCACTCCCCGACGGATAATTATCCGGGGCGTCAGTTGGCCATTAACAACCACCGAAGCTGAAGTACCCGTAAACAGATTTGAGAGGACTCGCAATGAATCAACAATAAAACCAACTGCCTCCAGAATTCGAATCAAAAAGTCGTGATTAACATGATCAAATTCTTAATCAAAGCCTAGGAAAGCAAGCGCACAAGGGACGGACGTTACAGCAGCTACCGAAACCACGTCACGACACTCGACTATAGGGATAAGAATGGTACGACCTGGTACAGGTTTGATGTTTTGCAACAATCATCTCCATCGGAGCCGACATCTTACTATTAACTGCCCTCGCCACTGTCTTATCATCAAAGTTGAACAAAGTGATTGGGCGAAAGCTGTCAGCGAAAGACGGTCCAGGGCGTTTCGGGATTAATACAATTTTTCCCACTTTGAACTAGGTCGGCACTACTCTATCCTGTAACATTTCATTCAAAAGAGGAGTAAAAGAAGCACACAACAACAAACAAAAGCGCACATAAAATTCCTTGGGATGTCTATCCAGACCCAGAGTCTTTTGAGAAGGCGATCCCGCAGTAAGTTTGTAAACTTCCTCAGGCTGAAATGCAGCTAAGAGCGTTTCATTATGTTTAGCTGTAATTGCCATATCCAAGATGCTGACTAGTGGGTCGCAAAAGTTTGAACTGGACTCATCGATGTCGTAGATGACTACATAGTATTGGTGTAAGACATGCAGTAGATCAGCTTGCTCCGATACGTTCATTATTTGTCGTGAGAGAATGAATACAAGCGCTTCGGCGACGGGTCTGACGCCGAAGCAAATGATCTATTGAAGTCAGTTCTTTCGTCAACAATGATCGCGGCTTGGATCGTATTTTCAATCCTTCCATTTGTATTCTTTTCAAGGTCAACTAATTTGCCTTTCACGCCTAACATCCGCAATTCGCAGAGGGGCGTGATCCACACCAGCATAAAGTTCTCGTAGGATGGAATGGTAATATTCGTAAGTTCTCCGAAAGCCTCGCGATTTGGCGGCACGTAAAGTATCAAAGTTGCCTGAGCCTCGGTTTTGCTAGCTGTGTCCACCAGTGAAGGAAGGAAGAGCACTTCCGAGTGGACCGTAGAGTTCGCTCCCACATGGCTAGCATCACGTCACCGAGAGAGGGGTCAGCTAGCTGAGCGTCATTTAACATCCACGGAGAGCGAAAAATTTGACTGATTGCCGTTTTAGATTGAGGGTTGTAGTCACAGCACAGTGATCCGTAACGGAATCTGGCATGATTTCAACATTAAGAATACAATCGCGCAGGCAGTATGATAAGCAAAATCTATCCCACTGGCTACTAGAAGTCGCAGTAAAGTGGCCTTGCAAGTGTAAGGAGCGGACCAATTCATGTAATTCGAGACAGAAATTAAAATTTGGAGACATCTGTAGCACACAACACACAGTTAAAATCATAATCCAACAGAATACCCGGAGGACTCTTACGCAACCAATGAACAATATCCTCTTTATAAAAACGCGAACGATACACTGCGCCACCAGTGCGAGAAGGACTCGTAAAAGAACCAAGGTAAGATTAAAAAGTTGACAACCTATGCCCCTGCCAGAATCCAGCATTTCCACCTCCGCAGTAGGAATGCATTCGCGAAAGAATAAGGTGGTCCCCGTAGAAAATTCGGCTGCTACATAAAAATCACATGAAAACCAGGTAACGAGAAATGTCTAAATAACATCTCCTCTAATAAGAGTATGTCCGCACATGAATCATAAATGAACTGATGCAGCGAACCCAATTTCAGTTCTTATTCCAAACTAGCTATACAGGAACGTACGGAAGTCCGTGCAGGATTAGGTAGAGAGTTGAGAGTGAAGGTCCACTGCGGAATCCACAGAGGAATCACACATCGGGGGACCAGAACCCCCCTCATCGCAACCTTTCTTATTACGTACTTTATGTGCCACCGCACGGTCAGGTTGTATACTCTGTCAACTACGTGGCATCGCGGCCTCTGCAGACGAAGGTGTCGGAGAGGCTATAGGCACAGCTTCCTGCCCCTCAGAATTAGGGTCATGTAATACAGTTATTGTCCCTGGCGAAAGCTTTCTGTGAAACTGCCAATGCAACACGTGATACTTGGTCGCTAATTTGATTCTCCATAAGAGTTGCTGTAGTCGACAAATTTATCAAATCGTGGGCAGCAGAAGACGAAGGAGCAGGAGGACATTGCATCGTCTCAGACTGTAACGGAGGACAGGACACAGAGACGAAGAGGGCGAGGGGGGACTCCGCTCCCTCTTCATACACAGGCGGCCCAGAAGGAGCCGCTTCACGAGCTGGAGGGATCCTATAGATAACTTTTCCACTACTCACAGTACCACGGTTAGATCATAAATTAGAGAGGAGCAGGGGACACAATCGATGCGGAGGGGATTGGCACAGCCAAATCCTCAGCATCACCATCTTGAGTGCGACGTCGCTTGTTTTTCACCGTTACAGGTTCTCTCCTTGGGGCAACAGGATTCTGAACTTGTTGCGGAGGGCAAGGCGGAAATTCATTGACACGATTATCAGAATTGACTTTTTGTTCATTATGATCCGAAGCATAAGTAGGTCCGACGGCGTAAGTGGAAGGAACTAGTAAGTACAATCTAACTTCTGCGCCATTTCAGTGCAATAATGTGCTTATTGTAAATAAGTATTGTAGTAGTTCTATTACATGTTTATTACCTTATAAATAAAAAACTTTTTTATTTTAAATTCAGTGCATTAGTGTTTGTAAAATGAATCTTTCATATAGTGTTCATTAAAAAAGATGACAATCATTCCACTTGGGACCTGTGGAAGATACATTAGCTTATTTGTTTCAATTGTAAATATTTGTCATGTATTATTGTTTTTGTGACATGTTGTACATCCTGGAGGACCTCCTCACTACAGATCAATTGGAATGAAAGTAAATCTGATCTAATGTAATCAATCGTCAATTCATGATGCTGCACTAATGTCGGCTTTAATACAAAAACCCTTCGCGAGCAATTATACCGAACGTGTCCATTTTCAATACGTACAAAGTACGTTCCCTCTATACCAGTATGCATGAACGAATTCGGTAACCACACACTTGTAAATGTAATGGAATATTGCGTTTGATATGCATTTCCACTATAACACTGTAATCTGTGTCGAGTAGACCAGCATTCATGACGGACTTTTTTCACGTTACCATAAGGAATCAATATGTCCATTAGAAAGGTATTATCAACTTCCGACGGGAGGTTGAACACTCGAACACTGGTATAGTTAATTTCAGCATCTGTGAGTGACACCATACTAATAGAATTATCGCGATGCTTGAGCGGCACTTGAAAACCATGTCGCGACAGTAATCTTTCAACGTGAAGGGGATCAAGAAATTTCACGTAAAACACGTGCTCGTCTGCATCAAAGTAAGTGGTGTGGACCTGATCAGAGTTCACATGAAATGTATCGAAAAGCCAATCGTGGACTTCTAGGCACCCGGGCTGCACGTGTCACGTTGTTTTATCGGAAGCAAAGCCCACAACACCTTTTGGTGGAGTACAAGTGGAAACCATGGTAGCCATAGCGGAGCGGCCGGCGCCGCAGCAAGTAGACGAACACTAAACAGGCAGCAAGGTGGAGCGGAGGCGCTACGACTCACTCGGCAGACAGAACAGTACTAACGAGGGGAACCTCACACAAGCGACGCTGCGGCAAGTGAAATAAACGAGAACCTTTCCGCTTTGCGCTCGAAATGGAACTCGGAGCCCCCTCGATTGGTCGTGTTGAATTTTTGCATCTATCTGTAATTTTTTTCGATTGTTCCCTGGCCAAAATAATAGTACGGCGTCGATGGCCGCGACCCGAGCGGGAATCAAACCCGGGGTCGCTGCATGGCAGTCGCACGCGGCTAGACCATTCAGCTAAAGGTGCGGCCTCTATTTATAGATCTCATACTGAAAAACTGATACATTGTAGCTGTTGTACAGAAATGAGGATTATCCGCCGCGGATTTGTCAGGAACTGATATATGGAAGACGTGTACGTCGTCTCTTGTGGGAGCGTAGGTGTTCGCAAGGAGGGCAATAACAGGCACTTGGCCCCTTCTGGAACCTGAGGTACGACTTCTCACACAGGCTGCTTACGAGAAATGATGTCTTTTCTTTGAGACAGCGATAATTTCAGCGTTGCCCCGTATTCAAGGCGGGTGTATGCCAGCCGAATCATTCGTCCCTTCCCCACAGACTCCTTATCGAGCTCACATTCCAACACGCTGGCGCGCAATTTCACGGTGCCTGTTACCAGCGTTAAGATAGCTGCAATATACTTGACCAACATCTCTCCAAAATTCCCCCAAGGGAACTCCCTCTTCTTTCTGCTACTGGACAACTTACACACAACAGTAATTTACCATTTGGCTGTCGTCAAAGAGGACCCGTCGCGGCCTGAGGAAACAACATTGTTTTACAAACGCAGAGTGATTGAAGTAGACTATGAAGAAAATTACATTGGTATACGGTGCCACAGGTGTGCTCATATGTACCGGGTGATAAAAAAATCAGTATAAATTTGAAAACTGAATAAATCAAGGAATAATGTATATAGAGAGGTACAAATTGACACACATGTTAGGAATGACATGGGGTTTTATTAGAACCAAGAAAATACAAAAGTTCAAAAAATATCCGACAAATGGCGCTTCATCTGATCAGAATAGCAATAATTAGCATAACAAAGTAAGACAAATCAAAGATGATGTTCTTTACAGGAAATGCTCAATATGTCCACCATCATTCCTCAACAATAGCTGTAGTCGAGGAATAATATTTTGAACAGCACTGTAAAGCATGTCCGGAGTTATAGTGAAACATTGGCGTCGGATGTTGTCTTTCAGCATCCCTAGAGATGTCGGTCGATCACGATAATTTACGACTTCAGGTAACCCCAAAGCCAATAATCGGAGTCACTTAGGTCTGGGGACCTGGGAGGCCAAGCATGACGAAAGTGGCGGCTGAGCACACGATCATCACCAAACGACGCACGCAAGAGATCTTTTACGCGTCTAGCAATATGGGGTGGAGCACCATCCATTAAGACCCCATGTCATTCCAAGCACGTGTGTCAATTTTTATCTCTCTGTCTTCAACTCTACATTATCCCGTGGTTTATTAAGTTTTGAAATTTATACTGACTTTTTGAACACCCAGTACTTCACCTACGGAGCCAAGTGCATCAGCTGAAATCGAAAATACCATTTTGTGCCCTAAAAGAGAGAAAAAAGGTCCTAAAAATTAAGGTGGAGAACACTTCAAGAAACTGGAACTTGTCAAATTCCATGGGATGCAACACAGCGCAATATGCTGTCGTATTGGTTCACTCCTCGACCGTTAAGAGTCGTCTGCACTCGACTATTTTTGATTGTTTTGGGAAGTCTTTCACATTCATCTCGTCGAATCCTGACCTGAGTAATATTAGCCAAAGAAACAAAAAAGGAAGCTTTTAAAAACACGTGTGATGAAACTTAAAGTATGTTAGTAAATTTTTAAAAAAAGAAAGGAAAATCGGACACATGACAATAATCCAATAAATCCACCAACATGATGGGATACGAAGTTCTGTAAGCAAAGAGTGTTATACATAGTGTAAACTCAACAAAGATTTTTAAAATTTGTTTCCTGTTTCTTCGATTTGAGGAGTGTTAGTCATTGGTCTTTTTGCTCGTTATTTTTGTTAACAATCGACAGGAATTTGGAAAATTTTCTGATATCGTCAATGGCAATTTTAGAATCTTGCCCCCTCTAGCATTACTCCTGCGGACGCCAGTGCTGGGGCGACTGTATATTAGCAGGTGGCGCCTTACCTGGCGGGTATCCCGAAGGGCGCCGCAGCTGCCCCCAGAGCCACGCGGCCAGGGCGACCGCTGCGAGCAGCAGAGGCAGCGCCATCGGAGGCATGCCTTCCCTGTCACTGGCCGCTGGCCCGACGAACACTGAGCCGACGCCGCGTCCGACCGCCATTCTACCCGGGTTCGCAGTCGAGGGGAAGGGAGGGGAGTTCAGCTCACAAAGGGGCCGCGCATACTCGCCATCACCGGTTTCGTTCGAATTTGTGATATATGCAGGACTTGCCTGCTGTCAGAGAGAAAGTAAAATAAGTGACATTAAAATACAAAGTAGCGTTCTCAGCGCGGACCGGGTGACGCACGAGCCATTTACTTTGACGTAGATTTATTTACTTTGACGTAGATTTAACGCGGAAAAAATGGACGTTGGGTGCAGTGTGAATTTTTTTTTGTTTGTTTACATTCAGTTTCAAATTTTTGCGTTACTTACTCTACAAATAAACCGAAATAATGCTCAGTATATTGTATTCATTAATATTTTCGTAAAAGGCATGAGAAAGAGGGGAAAATTAAAATTTGGGATGCCAAATCAATTTCCTGGAAGGGGTCGTAAGGCGTACACGAGAACTTTGTGTATAAAACTAGATGCTTTTATTACACTACTGGCCATTAAAATCGCTGCACCAAGAAGAAATGCAGATGATAAACGGGTATTTATTGGACAAATATACTAGAACTGACATGTGATTACATTTTCACCCAATTTGGATGCATAGATCCTGAGAAATCAGTACCCAGAACAACCACCTCTGACCATAATAACGGCCTTCATACGGCTGGACATTGAGTCAGAGCTTGGATGGCGCGTACAGGTACAGCTGCCCATGCAGCTTCAGCACGATGCCACAGATCATCAGGAGTAGTGACTGGCGTATTGTGACGAGGCAGTTGCTCGGCCACCATTGACTAGAGCTTTTCAGTTCGTGAAAGATCTGGAGAATGTGCTGGCCAGGGCAGCAGTCGAACATTTTCTGTATCCAGAAAGGTCCGTACAGGACCGGCAACATGCGGTGGTGCATTATCCTGCTGAAATATAGAGTATCGTGGGGATCGAATGAAGGGTAGAGCCACGGGTCGTAACACATTTCGAATGTAACGCCCACTGTTCACCTTGCCGTCAATGCGAACAAGAAGTGACCGAGACGTGTAACCAGTGGCACCCCATACAATCACGCCGGGTGATACGCCAATATGACGATGACGAATACACGCTTCCAGTGTGCGTTCACCGTGATGTCGCCAAACACGGATGCGACCATCATGATGTTGTAAACAGAACGTGGATTCATCCGAAAAAACGACATTTTGCCATTCGTGCACCCAGGTTCGTCGTTGAGTACACCATCGCAGATGCTCCTGTCTGTGATGCAGCGTCGAGAGTAACCGCACCCATGGTCTCCGAGCAGATAGTCCATGCTGCTGCAAACGTCGTCGAACTGTTCGTGCAGATGGTTGTTGTCTTGCAAACGTCCCCATCGGTTGACTCAGGGATCGAGACGTGGCTGCACGATCCGTTACAGCCGTGCAGATAAGATGCCTGTCATCTCGACTGCTAGTGATAGGAGGCCGTTGGGATTCAACACGGCGTTCCGTATTACCCTCCTGAACCGACGGATTCCCTATTCTGCTAACAGTCATTGGATCTCGACCAACACGAGCAGCAATCGCGATAGGCTACAATCCGATCTTTATCAAAGTCGGAAACGTCATGGTATGCATTTCTCCTCCTTACACGAGGCATCACAACGACGTTTCACCAGGAAATGAGAAATCGGTTGGAAACTTTCCTAATGTCAGCACGTTGTAGGTGTCGCTACCGGCGCCAACCTTGTGTGAATGCTCTGAAAAGCTAATTAATTGCATATCACAGCATCTTCTTCCTGTCGGTTAAATTTCGCGTCTGTAGCACGTCATCTTCGTGGTGTAGCAATTTTAATGGCCAGCAGCGTACTTTTGATTTGTATAATACAGCAAAGCAGTATCACGGAGATTTAACTTCTCTTGATTTCGACACTAACTATGGATGTCTTTGCAACAAAACCTGTTGAGACAACAAAGCCATTAACGTAGAGGGAAATCTAGAATAGACTGTTGTTATACCGAACCGACTTATGAGATGACTATACTCACATACAGTGGCGGATGAAAGTAGATTTTTGAGCAAAATGTGTAAGTAGGCTGATCAGGTTTTTTTATTGGTAACGCCGCCGCCACGTAGCACTCTGTATAAAAATCACTGGCTGTGGCTTGTGCAGTCTGTGGCTGGTTTGCATTGTTGTCTGCCATTGTAGTATTGGGCAGCGGCAGCTGGATGCTAACAGCACGTAGCGTTGCGCAGTTGGAGATGAGCCGCCAGCAGTGGTGGACGTGGGGAGAGAGATGGCGGAGTTTTGTAATTTGTAAGACTGGTGTCATGAACTGCTATATATATTATGACTAGTGAGGTAAATACATTGTTTGTTCTCTATTAAAATCTTTCATTTGCTAACTATGCCTATCAGTAGTTAGTGCCTTCAGTAGTTTGAATCTTTTATTTAGCTGGCAGTAGTGGCGCTCGCTGTATTGCAGTAGCTTGAGTAACGAAGATTTTTGTGAGGTAAGTGATTTGTGAAACGTATAGGTTAATGACAGTCAGGGCCATTCTTTCGTAGGGATTTTTGGAAGACAGATTGCGTTGCGCTAAAGATATTGTGTGTCAGTTTAAGCACAGTCGTGTATAATTGTTCAAAGAGGACGTTTCACATAGACCAGTCGTGTACAATTTTTCTAAGTGTAGCTTTTGTTTATTGCTAGCGCGTAATCATAGAGAGAATTTCCTTTGTAGTTGCAGTCTTTCATTGTTGTACAGTAAAATAGTTGTGACATGCATGTAGTTTTGCACGAAGTATTTCGCAGCTGCGCTTGCAAGTAACTAGATATTATTTTCAGTGCTATGTTAATGTGTTCTCTTATTTTTGTTCTTCAAATTGTGTTTTTCTGTGTTGTCGTGTGAATAATTGTGACAATAATGGCGTGTGAAAACGTAATACTAGGCTCCAAAGTAAACTGAGAAATAATAGTGACGACGAGCGTAGCTTACCAGCATCACTGTGTAATGAATTAACAGACATTCAAAGTAGTAATTTAGTAACTGTGGATAGGGAAATGGAGCGGGCTGCAAATAATGGTGTAGGCAGTGAAACAATTAGTGAACAGGGAAGCATTATCGATCGATCGGTCGGCAAGAGCTCGCCTCAGGATTCCGAAATGACGGGACACAATCTTGCAAATACTGTAGATTCAGATTTTGGGTCCTCACCGTTTTCTCAAATAAATCAAGACACATTTTCTGCTTTTCAAAATGCGAATATTGCCGGTTCAAATGCACTGCCGAAAAGCACTGAGGAACATGTTTCAGACACCAGTGCACTGTTATTACAGTTAATGCAACAAATGGGACAAAGGCTACAAAAGTTAGGCACAACGCTTGAACAAAATCAGAAACAAATGGGACAAAATCTTCAAAAGTTAGACACAATGGAACAAAATCAGAGACAAACACAGCAACAGTTGGCCACAATGGAACATAATCTTCGGAAGTTAGACACCACACTTGAACAAACACGTGAAGATTTAACTACTGAGTTACATAACATTGAATCGAAATGTCAAAAAATCTGTAATGACGTAAAAACACAAATTTGTGAGCATTTTCAACCTATTTTTTCGCGGCATGAAAACTCATTACAGAATCATGAAGCAGCCATAAAAGCATTGCAAACTGTTGTTCGTGAAAATCACGACACCTTGCAAGCTAAAATGGACTCAGTTGCATCCACCGATTCGGTTACGCAACTTGCAAGAACTCAGGAAAACTTAAAGGACACAGTAGATTCGATTTCAACACAAATGGACACCCTGAAACTTGGTTCAGAAAAATACACTGAGGAAATGTGTTCACTATCGGAGAAAGTAGCCGAACTTTCGGATTAGTTCACTAATTTATCTACGAAGGTAGATGATAATCTGAATGACACAAAACCGGTAGTCTTTAATGACACAGAAGAGTTGGAACAAATTACGAATTTGAAACAAAATCGGAATCAAATTAATACGCAACACCAAAGAGAAATTCGGGAAGTACAAGATCAGTTGACACAGGTAATACAATAATTACGTATTTCAGAGGACACTCGCACTCCAATACGGGAAGAGGGACATAAAAATATGGAACTGCCACAAAATAACAACACAGGGCACTTTGGAGATTATGAAAGAAATTGGCAAAGTACACCGAATTTTGAGATGGAACCGCCGAAACGACGTAACAATGACCGATATGCGACCCGCCGACACGATGATTTTGACTATAAGCTGTTCATTACTACACGTAAATTCAAAACATTTAAGAATTCTGGCAACGACATTCATCCACAAGCGTGGCTCCATCAATTCTCTCATTGTTTTCCTCCCAACTGGTCACTAGAGCACAGATTAGAATTTATGTGTGGTTACTTAGAGAATGAACCAGCTGTAAGAATGCGATCGGTCATTCACGATTGCCACAGTGAAGGAGAACTTTACCACGCCTTCCTCTCAGCATATTGGTCTCTAGCCACACAAGACCGAGTAAAACATGGCATCATTATGATGAAACATTTCGAACAATCTGAATTTTCCAGTCTTGTGAAATATTTTGAAGACATGTTACATAAGAATCAGTATCTTTCAAACCCATACAGCCCCACAGAACTCGTCCACATTTGCTTAATGAAATTTCCTGAACATTTACGACATATTGTTTTGGCAGGGTGTTGCAAAGACGACATTGAAGCTTTTCAGGGACTCTTACAAGAATTAGAAATTGACACAGACAGTCGCGGGATGTGAAAACAGGAAAACAATCACTACAGGTCACATCCGTCGCAATTCCGCGATGAAAGGAACAATAACTGGAAACGACAGATACGACAAGGCCATTCTCACAACACAAATCGTGACCAAAACAGACACCACCCATATGACAACCACTGGCAGAGTAATAGTTACAGAGAAAGATCGCATTTCCGTAGTAATGAATATCACAGAGACAATCAGAGAGACAGACAATACGGGAACCAAAATAATTATTATCAAGGGAGACGGAATAACTTCAGACGCAACGGTCCAGCGCGCAGTTACGATTCAGGGAGAAATTCTCCACCACGTGACCGACAACAAATTAATTACAGAAATTACCGACATGACGACAGACGATATGATCGTAACGACAGACCTGAATTGCATCAGAACTGGCGGGATTCAAACAGAGCAGGGCCCTCTCGGCAAGGTGAATTTGTAGAAGTTAGGTCTCCTAATCCCAATAACGACGCGCGACAACAAAGAAACAGACAATGACTCGCACCGCAGGCAGCCACGTGCGCCGGCTGGCTCAGAGAAAAATAACATAGACGCTAACCTTGAGAACAATTTTAGCATTCTTTAGCGACGTATACTACATGATAATTGCTTTGAAGTTGAAAGTATGCGCACTATAAAGGGTAAAAGATTGCACCACATTTCACATGTAAAATCGTTTATTAAGAGATAATCTGCTTTTTAACTTTGTCTTTGCCATAAAACATTTCACTTCACATTTCTAGTATGCTTTGTCACACTTAGAAACTATTAACATGCAACAATGTCCGAAGTTTACTATCCAGTCTAGAACCTACGGAACATATTTAGACAGTATTTACGAGTGCATTGTTAGTGTGAACAGACATCACAGTGTTATTGTGTGAGTACATTCTTGCTTGTTAGTTGCACTATTACGTAACGACTATAAGGCTCACGTACTTAGAACATTTACCAGTATTGCTAATGAGATTTTAAAGCAACATTTTGGTTTACTTGAAAATACATTCTGGATTTAAAGTACTTTCTGTGAGATACCAGATGATACAGTGGTTAGTTTATGTGACAGCTACACGATTTTATCACGACGCTACTAATGAGTGACAATTTACAATGTTGCTTTTGCAGTTTATCTGTTTTATATCTGCACAGTTTTTCTGAATTTTTCTGGAAAGTAAAACATGTTTTAGTAGTAACGTTTGTGGTATAGCTACAATGAGACAGCCTTTTCTGTAGCACAGCAATACGTACAGTACAGTACTTACTTCATCACGGCAATAAGCGTAATAACTAAGATATCTATACGCAAAGCATTTCAATTTCGTTTATCATGAGGTAAGTACATTGACTTCTGCAGAACTTAGCTTTCGGAGGACAATAACTATGACACTTCCACAGAGATTGTCTTACAGCAAGACGCACATTTAGCGCTATAGGACACGCATTAAACTATTTATTTTTCAACATATTTGAATTACAAAGAAGTTTTCCGTGATACGTTTCATTCCATTGCTGTAATCTGTAACACCTGAGGATATAATTACATTATTCCTCAGGGGGGTACACACTTGCTTTGTGTACAATGTGTATGGCAAGCACAAGGAGCCCTAGCTAATATGGTATTTGCTGATACAAATTTACTCATCGGTACCATATTTCTCTAACACATAAATTATTACGTAATTACACAGTTGGATAACTTCATACTTACGAAATTGTATTTTGTCTGTACTTTGTGAACTGTTCATATTTTTTTCAGAACCATTGTGATACTATGAGAGCTTTGAATGATGCATTTGGTATGGGATCACGATTTTTAAAGTACGTTTGAGGTAGATGACACTTTTGACATGAGCAGAGAATTTTTTTTAGGTTTTGAAATTATTGGAAGAAGCTACGACGATTTTGAGATTTGGCTGAGGGTTTATGATGTTATGATGACGATGTGTATTACGCTGTTGCGGTATGTTTATGATCAATAAGCTGATGCTATATGAGTTATTTGATTATGCTACTTATCTGTTATGAAGGAATATTGAAGAAGTGTCGACGAATAAGATAAGGAATAATGAGTAAAGGTTAGGGACTCTGGTTTGTGAAAAAGGTGGTTGGAAACCGAGAATCGTACTTTAAGAGTTATGAAATGTGTGTATATGTGTGAATGTATCACTATGCTGGCGAAATTTTTTTGGACACTATTATATTTAAATGATTTTATTTCTACAGATTTGTAACGCAAGTTCTTGACCTGTGAAATTTTTTATATGAGACTGCCACTGTATCGGAAATTGGTGTCGTAAATATTTCGATAAGACAGTTAAGTAACCACCTGCACATAATGCGTCGTTGGCACCCAGCTGTCCGACAGTCGCCTGGGAGAAAAGCCATTAGGCGAAAAAAAAAAGAGAGGCCATTATCCTCGCTATTGACAGTCCTTTGTAGAAAGCACCACAAATACGATACGCTTATTTCTTGGAAACATTCTTACATTTGCACTCCTGATTATGACAAGTGCCTTTCTACAAGAGTTGAGAGAATTTGTACTAACTTATGAAATGCCGCATGATTATTGAATGATATTTTTATGTTTTGTACATAGTTGCTTATTTCATTTGATATCTGTTTTCCAGCTGTGTTGCAGCATTGGTTTTATAAAATAAAATTAAATGCATTTGCTAATGTAAACACTTCCTGTCAATAGATTTATTAATTAATCATTTTATGATCCACTTTCTTCGAAAAAGGAGCACTTGGAAAGGAAAGAACAATAAGAAGGGATTAATAACAGTTACTTCATACTTAATTTTCTTTTCAACTACTCGGTAATATCCTTTGTAGAATTAGTTTTGTGGTGCACCACTTTAATTATATAGGCATTAAGATGTGAATCGACATCTCCCTTTTCTGCATTGTTGTCTTTACTGTAATATTTTTTCTGCGTGAGCTTTGTCATGTTTAGTTATAAGCTGTTGCATTTGCTTCTACTGTGTGCCAGGCATAGTGCTGCTGAATTTCGCTTTGTATTACTCTGTTAAGCCAGTTTTACTACGGATTTGTTTCTCTTGTTTGCTGCACAGCGCCTTATATTAGTTGTAATATTGCAATTGCTTTACCAATTTCCATTTTTTTGGGTCATTGCTGTTTGTGTTAATTTGTTTTGTGCTGCTGCATTGCGTCGTCCCGTAGTTTAGCATCTGAGCTCAGTAGCTTTAAGTTAGCTTAAGAGGGGGTACACTATATAAGAAACTAACTATGATGAATTGGAAGAAAAGCGTTGAGAATCTATAAGAAAATGTTTTGGACAAAAAAGTTGTGTACAGTGGAGAAAAACTATTTTTGAAAGAGGATGTGAACAGAATACAGAAAGCAGGTTTAGATAGGACTTTTTGGGAATAATGGTAAACTAAGGGAGATCTCTATGCAAAATACTGCAGTAAAACAAACCCTGTCCTTTCCTTTCGTATTATCCCTCTATGTGTTTATGTACCCTTGTGTATTTGTCTTTTTCCTGTCTTTATGTGTTTAGCTAATAAGATTTATGTTGTAGAATTTTTCAAATACTATGTTATTTTCTTTGTAAATATGTTCAGACATTATTTATTGTGTTTTGTTTTAATGCTAATGCGTGAAGTTGATGTTTCAAAAGTTATTCTGATCTTTTATGTATGTACTTATGTTGTAATTTTTGTAACACTGATGTATTTGCTATTTCGATTCTTTTGTAAAGCTTGTGCTACTTCAAATGTTATCTGTATTGTTATGTTATTTAAAGATGTATTTTGTACCTTTGTTATTGTATTTTCATGTTATAAAATTGTAATTGACACCAGTTCATCAAATTAAGTAACTTGTAAATTACATTCCACTGCACACGTTTCTGTTGGTCATAGTATATGGACAATATGTGAGAAATAGGGACTGATAGTGTTTGCACGTGTGTTAATAATTCAGTAAGGGACTGGATAACAATATTGCTGGTTCTAAGGACATTTCAAAAACAATTTTTGTGATTGCACAAGTGGTGGTTATGGACTTGCTATATTATCCGCAAGACTCTTCAATGGTTACTGTGCGCCTACACAGTCAAACAGATGGCTGATGGCCATCTCTACAAGGACTACAGTGGGTCTACACCTTTGATGACCCACCAATACCATTATTTCTACAAGGTCTACAGTCGGTCTGCATCTCTGGTGGCCCACCAATACCGTAATCTCTACCAGGACTACAGTGGGTCTGCTCTGAGATGACCTACCTACCAATATTCTTCAAAACTTCGACTGACTCTGCTGTGGGTTTGCCCTGTTGTGGCCCATTACCTGTCTGCATGTCAAGAGTCAGCACTGTCTTACCGTTGGAGGGACATTACTACTTCTTCAAGACTGCATGGAAGCCCACTACTTCCGTGTGCATTTTCTTTTACTACTCAGACTTTGAGAAAAACACTGCAATTTTACTTTGATGAATGATCAGGACTGTCTTTATGGAATGTGAGAAAATTTTAGCTTCTGACCAGCATTGTATCAATAAGTGTGTGCATTTGATATTTTTATTATAGTAATTATGAAAAAATGTATCAAATCATTATTGGCCACTGCCCAAAACAATTTGGAAAAATTTTTGGGGGGCAGCATGGGGGCTATGTAAGTAGGCTGTTCAGGTTTTTTTATTGGTAACGCCGCCGCCACGTAGCACTCTGTATAAAAATCACTGGCTGTGGCTTGTGCAGTCTGTGGCTGGTTTGCATTGTTGTCTGCCATTGTAGTATTGGGCAGCGGCAGCTGGATGCTAACAGCGCGTAGCGTTGCGCAGTTGGAGGTGAGCCGCCAGCAGTGGTGGACGTGGGGAGAGAGATGGCGGAGTTTTGTAATTTGTAAGACTGGTGTCATGAACTGCTATATATATTATGACTAGTGAGGTAAATACATTGTTTGTTCTCTATTAAAATCTTTCATTTGCTAACTATGCCTATCAGTAGTTAGTGCCTTCAGTAGTTTGAATCTTTTATTTAGCTGGCAGTAGTGGCGCTCGCTGTATTGCAGTAGCTTGAGTAACGAAGATTTTTGTGAGGTAAGTGATTTGTGAAACGTATAGGTTAATGACAGTCAGGGCCATTCTTTCGTAGGGATTTTTGGAAGACAGATTGCGTTGCGCTAAAGATATTGTGTGTCAGTTTAAGCACAGTCGTGTATAATTGTTCAAAGAGGACGTTTCACATAGACCAGTCGTGTACAATTTTTCTAAGGGGGCGTTTCAAATGCTCTCGTCATACAAATTAATTTCTTAAAATCACACTTGAAACCGTATAAAAATTACATAAAAATGGTACTTGACAGTAAAAAATATAGCTAAATGTCGTAGCACACTCTGTGTCGCTAAGGGATTTAAGACGAATAGGCACTGGGCGTGGCATCAGACTAAGAGACTCACAGACCGAAGTTGCCACAACGTCGGCACAAAACAACTCGCGCCATCTATTAAAAACCGAATAAATCAGCTGTTTACATTAACAAAAATTACGTATAACTTTTCATCTTGCAAGCCTTTATCCAGTATTACGCAAAATAAAAATTTATTCAGGACAATGCAATAGCAAATATTAATACTTTTTTTGTGAAAACGAATTACGATGTAATGAATGAAAAGGAGAGACAAAGACGATATAACATATCGTCTATTGTGATGAGAATGGCGGGCAAATTTTATGCATATCTAACTAGGACCTCCATACGAATCTTTCTAGCAGGTTAAAGCTCTGTGGTGGATTTAGACGCCAACTTGGAACCTTTGCCTTTCGTGGGCAAGTGCTCTACTGACTGAGAAACCCAAGCATGACTCAGAGCCTCTCCTCACAGCACTACTTCCGGCAGTACCTCGTCTCCTATCTTCCAAACTTCACAAAAGCTCTTCCGCGAACTTGCAAGACTGGCACTCCTGGAAAACGTATGTTGCGGAGACATGGCTTCTCCACAGATTAAAACTGGGTGCCAGTCCGAGACTCTAATGCCTTTATACGGTTAAGGAAGTTTTTATTACGTAGCTGCGACTGTTCATTGAGAATGAAATCACAATTAAGAGAAAGCTGATTGTAAATCTCTAATTCATCAGGAATATTAAGTCTGAACTTTTTCTTTTCATTGCGTGGACCAAAGATTGGAGCTGAACAATTAAAAATGGTGGAAAGTGTCTAGTACTTGGGAAGTGTGATAGAGGAAAATGGAAGACATGAGAAATAGCTCAATGAACATCACACAGACACAAGGATTCCTGCAAAGTTTCCAGAGTGAAACTTTCACTCTGCAGAGGCGATTTTTTAAAAATAAATTTAAATTTCTAATAATTATAACAAGAAAGGAACTTCAAGTGGTTGTTTTTTATCTATGTACTTCCAATACTGCTCTTTTTTCCTTTTTTCATACAACGAAAGGGAAGGACTAGCTGCAATCCTCTTCATGAGTGGGTGTCAAAACAAACCAATCATCTGATAACATTCCCAGCAGCACGCGCTGAAGCATCATAAATTTTGCGTCCAATCGGATATACTTAATCATCCTCACCACTGTGGTGCCATCCCTATTTGCGTGCGTACCAATTATCTAAATATTATATGAGTCGTTCTAATCCAGCAGATCTACCCATGCACGACACACTGTAAGCTGCCAGGACATGGGCACTTACACGTTAGCTTACCTATATTAGTATTAATAATTAATGGACTGCCGAGGGCATCAGATCATGACTCTATTGAATTATGATAAATATGAGGCACTCTCGAGCAGTACTCCCTGCATGTCAGCAGGATTGACCCACTAACTTAAAGCGTTGGTGAAAAGTATCGGAAGTTGAGGATTGTGCAATGTAAAGTCTGCAGCTGGCCGTAGCTCGCCGGGCCGCCGTGGGCGGCAGGTAGCGCTCACCGGAAACGCGATACAATACGGAGCTTTTGTGGATAGCCCCAGCATCCGGAGCCACCCGTGCTGGGCAACACGTGGCGAAGACGGGAATTTCGTTTGCCTAGAGTATTCTTCCGCGGCGTTTTCGTACGCGTGGAGACGAGAGAATTGTGAACGAGGACTTCGCCTTCTGCCGTCGAGCGGTACGGACTTGGAGACGGCGTCTTGGCCATCGTCTTCGAAGGGAGATATACGGTCTGTATCGCTGCATTGCACCAACGCGTGTTCCGTGCTGAGTTCTGCGGTTCTCTTTGTGTGTTCAGAAGCGAGATTTTCACCAACGCCTTATCACTTCCAACAACTTACCTAATATTCTCGGTTTAGAAGTTATCCTTGCGAGGTGCCGAGTATTTATCAACGCAGCTGCCCGTAATAGGGGAGCATAACTGCAAATTGTTAATGTGCAATTCTCAGGAGTGTGTGGGTGGACAAAGAGATTCACATTTTTTTGTAAATTTTGTCAGTTGTGAGGTATATCAAATTGAAATGCCAATATTATAATCGAATTATCGACTTCATTGCAGCCAGCATTTACTCTGTCCTACTAAGCTTCACATGTATTCTAGTCACTACACAGCTTGCCCAGACGGGAAGGAAAGAAAGTTTGCAGTCTTCTATGTCAGCGACAGACTGATAAGTTTACACATGGCGACCGCTGCCAGGATTGTTCATAAATAGACATTTTTTTGTGATGTAGTCAGATTTTCAAAATTTTAGTTAAAGGCGACCCTAATTTCAGCTATTGCTTGTGGTGTTGCAAACTCTCGTTACTGAATAAGGGATAGGTTTGACGCAGCACTTGTGCGATATAAGATAAATGATTTCTTGTGTTGTTGCTGAATTGTTGTGATTTTTTTGTTTTGTCTTTCAGGATATTTTATATATTATGAAGTTTGTATCTTCTTGTATATGTATTGACGCGAGAGAGTAATCTACGACTATATTTGAAATATTGGTGGGACAGTGACACAGAAATCGCGCATGTCATGGGCTTCCAATATCGTGCATAAGTGTAGTTTTCGCTGCATCATCAAAAAAAATTTTTTTTCTCTTCTTCTTGTCTTTTGCTGTAGATTGTATTTGAATTCCTTTTGTGATTTGATTTGTGTTTTATGTGCTGCGTTTTGTTTAGTTAATTGTTATTTTGAGGGTAGTAATCGTTACTACATGAGGACGCGAAGCCAGGCCAAAGCGGAAGAGTGAACGCAGGATCGTGAGAAATATATGGAACGTCATAGTGAGGAAAATAGAATGTTGGTAGCCGCAGAAGTTCCTTTTGAGCATGAGCAAATGCAGGCAGAACGATCCAACACTGGTAACTTGATTAGTAGAGGTTATGGTTACACTAGTGGTGAAGGAGACAACTCCAAATCTGAAGTTGAATTCTAGTACCGTGGTAGTAAAATTAATTTGAGTCGGCAGGAAAATTTTAGTCCGATACCAACCACACGTTGCTACAGTGGGCCTCCGGCGTTTGGGGCAAGTCGGGCTAGCGCCGTAAGAAGACCAACCGGACACGAATCTAACCATAACGATCACTGGGTAGAGAAAGCTAGGCACTCGCGCAGAATGCGAAGTCCTGGAGGAACTGCGGCGATAGATGACTGGACGCTCGCGCAATTGATAAGGAAGATGGATGAAATCAACAATGATATGAAGGAAAATTTATTTTCTCGGAAGTCCGTTCGACGCAAATCGAGCTCCGGTCAAGTCCTGAACCTAACCCAACATATCGAGGATGGGTTTGAGAGAAAAGAGATCACGAGAGTGGCATCAGCTGCATATGACACGGTAAACCATCGGAGGCTCCTTAGGAAAGTATATAATGTGACAAGAGATTACCATTTAACATCACCGATAGGTACTTTCCTGCATAATAGGAGATTTTTCGTCTGTCTCCAGGGCAAGAAGAGCAGGTGGAGAAATCAGAGGAATGGCCTACCTCAGGGAAGCGTCCTCGCCCCAGCTCTGTATAATATATATACAAATGAACAACCAGTGCCAAACATAACGCGCCAGTGCTAAGCAAGGTAGAATAGTCTTATGAAAAATCGCAGGGGACCCATGACATGACGTGGTGTTGCATAGGAAGGAAGTTCCGAACATTTGGGCTTTAGAAAATAAACAATGTATGTCAGCAGAGAAAAGTATTCCAAATAAAGTTAATATTGTACGGTTAATCGCTCTTTATGTTCATCAGGTCCTATCAGGCACAATTACACAAACAAATTTATGTGAAACCACATTCGCTTCCAGCTGAAGAGGAAATTTGGAATGAGAAATAAATCACAAAAACAAGATTTTTGAAGTAAGAGCAAGGAAAAAAGGGTAAAAATCACGACCGGCAAGAAATCAGAATAACTAAAATACCAATCAAGGAATCAGGCACAAGCGAAGCTGGTGTCTGTGCTTTTTTTTTTTTTTTTTTTTTTTTTTTTTTGTTCACAGGGAGACCTTGGCGACATATCTTCATGTGCACGAAGATCCTATATACCCTCATTCCTCTTCCTGCATAATAATAATAACTTTGCATGTTTTCTTTAAATATATGTATCTATGAAATATATTTTTAACTGTTCAGGAGCTGAACAACATACTAAGGACATGAGACACCTGACAAAAAAAGTTTTTTATTTACAGTTTTGTAAAAAGAATGCTTGTTACTTCAATCACATCTGTAAACTGAATAATTATGATGTCTGTTAAGTTAGAAGAATCACTTAAGTAGAGTTTTAGGCCATTCCTGTAGACTTAGTTCACTCACAAAAAATGGTTAAAATGGCTCTGAGCACTATGGGACTTAACTGATGTGGTCATCAGTCCCCTAGAACTTGTTGTTGTTGTCGTGGTCTTCAGTAATGAGACTGGTTTGATGCAGCTCTCCATGCTACCCTATCCTGTGCAAGATTCTTCATCTCCCAGTACTTACTGCAACCCACATCCTTCTGAATCTGCTTAGTGTATTCATCTCTTGGTCTTCCTCTGCGATTTTTACCCTCCACGCTGTCCTCCGACGCTAAATTTGCGATCCCTTGATGCCTCAGAACATGTCCTACCAACCGGTCCCTTCTTTTTGTCAAGTTGTGCCACATACTCCTCTTCTCCCCAATTCTATTCACTACTTCATCATTAGTTATGTGATCTACCCATCTAATCTTCTGCATTCTTCTGAAGCACCACATTTCGAAAGCTTCTATTCTCTTCTTGTCCAAACTATTTATCGTTCATGTTTCACTTCCATACATGGCTGCACTCCATACAAATACTTTCAGAAACGACTTCCTCACACTTGAATCTACACTCGATGTTAACAAAATTCTCTTATTCAGAAACGCTTTCTTTGCCATTGCCAGTCTACATTTTATATCCTCTCTACTTCGACCATCATCAGTTATTTTGCTCCATAAATAGGAAAACTCCTTTACTACTTTGAGTGTCTCATTTCCTAATCTAATTCCCTCAGCATCACCCAACTTAATTCGACCACATTCCATTATCCTCGTTTTGCTTTTGTTGATGTTCATCTTATATCCTCCTTACAAGACACTGTCAATTCCGTTCAACTGTTCTTCCAAGTCCTTTGCTGTCTCTAATAGAATTACAATGTCATCGGCGAACCTCAAGGTTTTTGTTTCTTCTCCATAGATTTTAATACCTACTCTGAACCTTTCTTTCGTTTCCTTTACTGCTTGCTCAATATACAGATTGAATAACATCGGGGAGAGGCTACAACCCCGTCTCACTCCTTTCCCAACCACTGCTTCCCTTTCATGCCCCTCGACTCTTATTACTGCCATCTGGTTTCTGTACAAATTATAAATAGCCTTTCGCTCCCTGTATTTTACCCCAGCCACCTTTAGAATTTGAAAAAGAGTATTCCAGTCAACATTGTCAAAAGCTTTCTCTAAGTCTACAAATGCTAGAAACGTAGGTTTGCCTTTTCTTAATCTTTCTTCTAAGATAAGTCGTAAGGTCAGTATTGCCTCACGTGTTCCAACATTTCGACGGAATCCACACTGATCTCCCCCGAGGTCGGCTTCCACCAGTTTTTCCATTCGTCTGTAAAGAATTCGCCTTAGTATTTTGCAGCTCTAAACTGATAGTTCGGTAATTTTCACATCTGTCAACACCTGCTTTCTTTGGGATTGGAATTATTGTATTCTCCTTGAAGTCTGAGGGTATTTCGCCTGTCTCATACATCTTGCTCACCAGATGGTAGAGTTTAGTCAGGACTGGCTCTCCCAAGGCCGTCAGTAGTTCTAATGAAATGTTGTCTACTCCCGGGGCATTGTTTCGACTCAGATCTTTCAGTGCTCTGTCGAACTCTTCACACAGTATCGTATCTCCCATTTCATCTTCATCTACATCCTCTTCTGTTTCCATGATATTGTCCTCAAGTACATCACCCTTGTATAGACCCTCTATATACTTCTTCCACCTTTCTGCTTTCCCTTCTTTGCTTAGAACTGGGTTTCCATCTGAGCTCTTGATATTCATGCAAGTGGTTCTCTTTTCTCCAAAGATCTCTTTAGTTTTCCTGTAGGCAGTATCTATCTTACCCCTAGTGAGATAAGCCTCTACATCCTTACATTTGTTCTCTAGCCATCCCTGCTTAGCCAATTTGCACTTCCTGTCTATCTCGTTATAGAACTTAGAACTGCTTAAACCTAACTAACCTAAAGACATCACACACATCAATGCCCGAGGCAGGATTCGAACCTGCGACCGCAACGATCGGGTGTTTCCAGACTGTCGCGCCCAGAACCGCTCGGCCACTCTGGCCGGAGTTCACCCACATTGTGAAGTCAAAAGGGTGCCATTTCGGTTAAGATAAGGTAAAATAAATCTATGTTGTATGTACCGATTGCAGATTAGGTGTGACTACCCAAGGCGGCATGGTATGCAGAGAAGCACTAGTGGCGAAACAGGTGTGAGCACTTACGGCCTCAGACCTAATGGAAAGCTGAATGGCAAACAGAGCAAGGGTAGTGCCAGACTGCAGTCTGCACCGAGACCGGTTGTGCTGAAGGACACGGCCCACACAGGTATAGGTGAGCGCTGGGCCCTCCATGAAGATGGGGCCGACAGGTTCCTATTGATCGGCTGTGGTGCGGCGTCCGGCATCGGCTAACAAGAGGTCAACAACTCGTAATCTGATTAGAAGGACACGCGTGGATCACCCGAGGGCCGGCCGGTGTGGCGGTGCGGTTCTAGGCGCTTCAGTCTGGAACTGCGTGACCGCCACGTTCGCAGGTTCGAATCCTGCCTCGGGCATGGATGTGTGTGATGTCCTTAGGTTAGTTAGGTTTAAGTAGTTCTAAGTTCTAGGGGACTGATGACCACAGATGTTAAGTCCTGTAGTGCTCAGAGTCATTTGAACCATCTTGATCAGCCGAGGTGGGGCCAACTGCAGGGAAATTACGCGGTTACACTTGGTGAGAACAGTTGCATATATCCACCTCTCGTCCCCAACTATTATCGGATCAGGCTGACTCCGTAATTATAGCGGTACCGTGAAGACGGGACATAAGAAGAGGAGGTCTCTGCAGGAGCGGAGGCTTCCAGAAGAGTTACATATAGGGAAGAAAGAAGGCGAAGTGCCGCTATAGAGTCAGCCAAGAAGACGACGAGTAATTTATTGTTACCGTAAGTCGAGGATGCAAGATGTACGAGGGTGCCAAAAGAGAAACGATGACCGTGCCTTTCCTCCTATGAGCCCTGCCTGTGTCCCAGCTAGCCAGAGCGGACAGGTTAGCCGATAAACGCCACTGACGCCACGGCCGACAAATACACTACGCTGCGCCGACGAGCGCAACACGCCGCCGAACGTCTACGGCGGAGGTGCCTATGTGCATTACAGCTGGCGTAGAGGCCAATGCCTGGAAAGGCAGTAGCTCTGTACTAGATAGTGACTCCCACGTCAGCAAACTGCAGCGTCCCATAAACAAATCATTGCCACTCACTTTCCATAAATGAACTAGTGCCATTGCTTCTCTTGTGCTAAACGCCAGCCGGCCGCGGTTCTAGGCGCGCAGTCCGGAACCGTGCGACTGCTACGGTCGCAGGTTCGAATCCTGCCTCGGGCATGGATGTGATGTCCTTAGGTTGGTTAGCTTTAAGTAGTTCTAAATTCTAGGTGACTGATAACCATAGCAGTGGAGTCCCATAGTGCTCAGAGCCATTTGAACCATTTTTGCTAAACCCCAAGGACAGTCAGTGTCAGTCTCTTGAAGAACTCTCTCAACAGAGACAATCAGATTTTTTTTCTATTTTTGCTTTAAAAAAATTGTGAACAAAGTTCAGAACAATCATAAAGGGCTTGCGTTGAATTTTAATTGATCTTAAATTTCCTTAATCATTCTCTATCATTCACTATTGAATCTTGGCGGTTGAAGTAACGTCATGTCTGTTCATTTAGATTGTTTATACATGAATCCTTGTTCTATTATACAGTTCTGGTGCAAATTAATATGTTTGATTTTGTTTTCTGTATTACATATTCACAAAACTAAATTTGTGTATTACATATTCCTTCCCCTCATGAACCATGGACCTTGCCGTTTGTGGAGAGGGTTGCGTGCCTCAACGATACAGATAGCCGTACCGTAGGTGCAACCACAACGGAGGGGTATCTGTTGAGAGGCCAGACAAACATGTGGTTCCTGAAGAGGGGCAGCAGCCTTTTCAGTAGTTGCAGGGGCAACAGTCTGGATGACTGACTGATCTGGTCTTGTAACACTAACCAAAACGGCCTTGCTGTTCTGGTACTGCGAACGGCTGAGAGCAAGGGTAAACTACAGCCGTAATTTTCCCCGAGGGCATGCAGCTTTACTGTATGGTTAAATGATGATGGCGTCCTCTTGGGTAAAATATTCCGGAGGTAAAATAGTCCCACGTTCAGGTCTCCGGGCGGGGACTACTCAAGAGGATGTTGTTATCAGGAGAAACAAAACTGGCGTTCTACGGATCGGAGCGTGGAATGTCAGTCCTTAATCGGGCAGGTACGTTAAAAAATTTAAAAAGGGAAATCGATAGGTTGAAGTTAGATATAGTGAGAATTAGTGAAGTTCGGTGGCAGGAGGAACAAGAATTTTGGTCAGGTGAATACAGGGTTATAAAAACAAAATCAAATAGGGGTAATGCAGGAGTAGGTTTAATAATGAATCAAAAATAAGAGTGCGGGTAAGCTACTAAAAACAGCATTGTGATCGCATTATTGTGGCCAAGATGGACACGAAGCCCTGCAGATGACGAAGAAATTGATGAAATGCTTGATGATATAAAAGAAATTATTCAGGTAGTGAAAGGAGAAGAAAATTTAATAGTAAAGGGTGTCTGGAATGCGTGAGTAGCAAAAGGGAGAGAAGGAAACATAGTAGGTCAATATGAATTGGGGCTAAGAAATGAAAGAGGAAGCCGCCTGGTAGAATTTTGCGCAGAGCATAACTTAATCATAGCTTGGTTCAAGAATCGTAAAAGAAGGTTGTATACATGGAAGAATCCTGGAGATACTAAAAGGTATCAGATAGATTATATAATGGTAAGACAGAGTTTTAGGAACCAGGTTTTAAATTATAAGACATTTCCAGGGGCAGATGTGTACTCTGACCACAATCTATTGGTTATGAACTGAAGATTAAAATTAAAGAAACTGCAAAAAGGTGGGCAATTAAGGATATGGCACCTGGATAAACTGAATAAACCAGAGGTTGTACAGAGTTTGAGGGAGAGACTAAGGGAACAACTGACAAGAATGGGGGAAAGAAACAGAGTTGAAGTAGAATGGGTAGCTTTGGAGGATGAAATAATGAAGGCAGCAGAGTATCAAATAGGTAAAAAGACGAGGGCTAGTAGAAACCCTTGGGAAACAGAAGAAATATTGAATTTAACTGATGAAAGGAGAAAATAACAAAAATGCAGTAAATGAAGCAGGCAAAAGGGAATACAAACGTCTCGAAAATGAAATCGACAGGAAGTGCAAAACGTCTAATCAGGGATTGCTAGAGGACAAATGTAAGGATGTAGAGGCTTATCTCACTAGCGGTAAGATAGATACTGCCTACAGGAAAATTAAAGAGACCTTTGGAGAAAGGAGAACCACTTGCATGAATATCAAGAGCTTTGATGGAAACCCAGTTCTAAGCAAAGAAGGGAAAACAGAAAGGTGGAAGGAGTATATAGAGTGTCTATACAAGGGCGATGTACTTGAGGACAATATTATGGAAATGGAAAAGGATGTAGATGAAGATGTAATGGGAGATATGATACTGCGTGGAGAGTTTGACAGAGCACTGAAGGACCTGTGTCGAAACAATGCCCCCGGAGTAGACAACATTCCATTAGAACTACTGACAGCCTTGGGAGAGCCAGTCCTGACAAAACTCTACCATCTGGTGAGCAAGATTTATGTGACAGGCGGAATGCCCTCAGACTTCAAGAAGAATATAATACTTCCAATCTCAAAGAAAGCAGGTGTTGACAGATGTGAAAGTTACCGATCTATCAGTTTAATAAGTCACAGCTACAAAATACTAACGCGAATTGTTTACAGACGAATGGAAAAACTGATAGAAGCCGACCTCGGGGAAGATCAGTGTGGATTCCGTAGAAATGTTGTAACACGTAAGGCAATTCTGACCCTACGACTTATCTTAGAAGAAAGATTAAGGAATTAGATTAGGAAATGAGGCACTTAAAGTAGTAAAGGAGCTTTGCTATTTGGGGAGCAAAATAACTGATGATGGTCGAAGTAGAGAGGATATAAAATGTAGACTGGCAATGGCAAGGAAAGCGTTTCTGAAGAAGAAAAATTTGTTAACATCTAGCATAGATTTAAATGTCAGTCGTTGCTAAAAGTAATTGTATGGAGTGTAGCCATGTATGAAAGTCAAACGTGGACGATAAATAGTATGGACAAAAAGAAAATAGAAGCTTTTGAAATGTGGTGCTACAGAAGAATACAGAAGATTAGATGGGTAGATCACATAACTAATGAGGAGGTATTGAATAGAATTGGGGAGAACAGGAGCTTGTGGCACAACTTGACTAGAAGAAGGGATCCGTTGGTAGGACATGTTCTGAGACATCGAGGGATTACCAATTTAGTATTGGACGGCAGCGTGGAGGGTAAAAATCGTAGAGGGAGACAAAGAGATGAATACACTAAGCAGATTCAGAAGGATGTAGGCTGCAGTACGTACTATGAGATGAAGAAGCTTGCACAGGATAGAGTAGCATGGAGAGCTGCATCAAACCAGTCTCAGGACTGAAGACCACAACAACAACAACAACAACAACAACATTACATACTCGTATGTTCATAGTTAATGTTTGGTGTTGATGATATATGTTAGTAATTTTTGTACTGCTAGGTTAAGGCATTGTTTCCATTCTATTGCTCGGAAATTAACAAGAAGTGTAGTAAATGCAGTGACCACAATAAACTTAAGTTGCCAACTGTGTAGGGACAGTGACCATTGATGAAGTTTTTCATAGCTACTTAATTCTACTAATGAAGAATGATGTCACATTCGTTTGGTTTCTTTTTGATATTAATATCATACAACAAAATAGTTTGTCAAGACAGGGAATTCACTTCCAGTTTGAGTGGTACTGCCAATTTGCTTAAAATGTTAATTTCATATCATTTTCACAATATTTATTTTATTTTATTTTGTATTTGCAACTTCAGTATTGGGCCTAGAGCCGTATTTTTATAAGTGAAATCATTAATAAAAAGTAAGGCAACTTGCTAACACCAATTTTATAATTAATATGATTTTGTAATGTTTTGTGGAATGTATCTGTTGGTTGTGGTAATTAGGGATTCTCTCAAGGGGTACATCAGCGTATCCCAGGCGTAGGTGAGACATGTTGCTAGCGTTCAGATCGAAGTATTGTTACGCTGAGACTGTATTGCTGTAGTTCCATATAGGCTAAGCACTAGTGAATTTGTAAGACGGCACGGGAACAAGCTCCCTTCAAGCAGTGTCGGTAAAACTAATGGCATTCAGTCCTCCTTTTCAGAGATTTCCAAGTAATTCATGTCTCACAAAGATTGTATGAGTGTGTGAATAAGGAGGTAGGCACATGGGTAATATCTAGTGTCGGGACACCAGAAAAAATTTTCCGTTCGATCACCATAACCACTGGTTATACTGATACTAACAAAAATTTTATTACGATGGTAGGGGCTGTGTAAGGTGCCAGGACACTTACACATTCGCTTACCAATATTAGTATTAATAATAAATGGACTGGCGAGGGCATCAGATCATGACTCTATTGAATTATGATAAATATGAGGCACTCGGGAGTAGTACTCCCTGCATGTCTGCAGGATTGAGCCACTAACTTAAAGCGTTGGTGAAAAGTATCGGAAGTTGAGGATTGTGCAATGTAAAGTCTGCAGCTGGCCGTAGCTCGCCGGGCCGCCGTGGGCGGCAGGTAGCGCTCACCGGAAACGCGATACAATACGGAGCTTTTGGGGATAGCCCCAGCATCCGGAGCCACCTGTGCTGGGCAACACGTGGCGAAGACGGGAATTTCGTTTGCCTAGAGTATTCTTCCGCGGCGTTTTCGTACGCGTGAAGATGAGAGAATTGTGAACGAGGACTTCGCCTTCTGTCAACGAGCGGTACGGACTTGGAGACGGCGTCTTGGCCATCGTCTTCGAAGGGAGATATACGGTCTGTATCGCTGCATTGCACCAACGCGTGTTCCGTGCTGAGTTCTGCGGTTAGAGCTCTTTGTGTGTTCAGAAGCGAGATTTTCACTAACGCCTAACCACTTCCAACAACTTACCTAATATTCTCGATTTAGAAATTATCTTTGCGAGGTGCCGAGTATTTATCAACGCAGCTGCCGGTAATAGGGGAGCGTAATTGCAAATTGTTGATGTGCCATTCTCAGTAGTGTGTGGGTGGCCAAAGAGATTCACATTTTTTTTTAATTTTGTAAGTTGTGGGGTATATCAAATTGAAATGCCAATATTACGATCGAATTATCGACTTCATTGCAGCTAGCATTTACCCTGTCCCAGTAACCTTTACATGTACTCTAGTCACTGCACAGTTTGCCCAGACGGGAAGGAAAGAAGGTTTGCAGTCTTCCTTGTCAGCGACGGACTGATAAGTTTTCAACACTACCCGCTCTCCCAGCCGTACTTTGGCCAGTACCTCGTCTCCTACTTTCAACACTTCACAGACGCTCTCCTGCGAAACGAGAAATACTAGCACTCCTGGAAGAAACATGTGGGGACGGGTTGTCAGTAAATTTCCAAATTCTGTGTGTGATGGTTTACATGTTCAGAAAACATCTTTTGAAGTATTCAAATAGTAACAACCGCTTTAACATTTCCACTGTTGCACTAGCATTAGAGTAGCTGGTGGATGCTGAAAGTCAACAGCAGGCCGAAGAGGTTACGCTACCGTCATGTAAGTACATCTCCAAATTTTGTGTGTGTGTGTGTGTGTGTGTGTGTGTGTGTGTGTGTGTGTGCGCGCGTGTGTGTGTGTGATTGTTTGCGTGTCCATAAAACAGTTCTTGATGTATTCAGATCGTGACACGTGTGTATAAAGCTTTTGACCTCACTACTGGGGGCCGAAATGCAGCAGGAACGTAAGTATATTTGTAATACATTGTAAGATTTTTTTTTCATCGTATACGTTTATGTGAGACATACATCCTTCGTCAATAAACGTAAACATGGTCCGTAGTAGGTAGTGATGTGAATTTTATTTAATTGTACGATTGACTAATTTCGACAACCTGGCATTGTCAAGCACCTGTAAAACCAACCTGGAAAAGCAGTCTTGTAAGAAAATTGTGCAGTAATGATTTATGTTAATGTGAGGTGTGTAAAGTGTTATTTATACACGGCGATGTACGCAGACAATTTAGTGCTTTTCCATGTTGCCTTTACAGGTACTCGACAGTGACAAGTAGTTGAAATTACCTAATGTCACGATTAAATAAAAGTCACATTACAGGGTACTACGGACAATGTTTACGTTTGTTAAGCGTCTGGAGGCTGTAGACCCAAAAAATAAAAAAAATAAAAATTATTCAGGAGAAGAATGTACCAGGGGTGCACACAGAGGATGATGTCCGGAAGTCATCACTTTCATGTGGCATGAACTTTTATTTTTTTGCGTAGTTATGTATGGCCAGTATCTCGCTGTAGGCAAATTCAGTACCGATTTGTTGTTGTTGTTGTTGTTGTTGTTGTTGTGTCTTATAATCAATGTCTTGTTGTAGACTACTTTCGTGACATGGATAAATCGCACCACAACAATTCTTGCGGGCGTGCATGAGGTGGCAGCTGCTGAGAACACTGAAAGGCAACGACATCTCGCCCTTTTCCATGAAGAGGGAGAACTAACAGAAAAAGCGACTGAACTGCTCAATCCTGGGACCGAGAGTGTAAAAGGTGATTATTATGCAAAAGTCTTCGACAGTGTATTATTTTTATTTTTATTCTGGAATGCTGATATACTTATTTGTTGTTATTTGTTTACTGCTTATATTTAAAAAAATCTTGAGGGCTACACTTAACTTTTGTGCGTTATTCGTGTTACAGAGCTGTAACCAACACCACCACCACAACAGTTTACTGTGGCACGGGTGTCTAGAGCGGTGATTATGTTAGATTAGGTTAGGTTAGTGGCACGGGTGTCTAGAGCGGTGATTATGTTAGATTAGGTTAGGTTAGTGGCACGGGTGTCTAGAGCGGTGATTATGGGGGCAGGCACCAACCACTCAGCTGAGCGTCGTACACTGCGGGCAAAGCACGGCTCTCGGCTGCTCTAGAGGCACCGGAACCAGCTGCGGCCGCTGCTGTGCCGGCCCCAGCACTATCGCGTAGTCTCTGGTGTCCATGGGTGGTTCAGTCAGAGGACGAAGAAGAGCAACCATCATCCCCCCCCCCCCCCCCCCCCCAGGCTGGCGGTGATGAAGGCTCCAGCATCATGTGTACCTCGGCGCATACCACACACCCAAGAAGGCGCCTCCTCCCCTACGCCGTGATCCACCAAACTGGACACAGTCCTCAGCTTCCTCTATACATAGTGATAATGAACCTGTGTCTAGGGGTAGTTCCCTTGCCCGTCCTGATAAGGACATCAGGCTACGAGCGCCATGACCCCTCTAGAATACTAGGCAGTTCCTAGTACCTTTGACGAGTGTATCTCGTTCACTAGAGTTGAGAATCCGGCCAGGGCGTATCGCGACCCAGTTAGGTTTCTAGAAGTATACTTCCCAGTGCTGGAGGCAGAGCTCCCTAAAGTCCTAGATGATCCGGGATTTAATGCCATTAAATGTAACGCAGTACTCTGCTGCGAGCTGACTCATCCTCCCAAACAGCAGGGTGCAGCTGAGGAGAAAAGCCTGCCCTACATCTGTGGTGATAATGGCGTTATCTCAGAGCACATCAACAGCCGAGTGGTACCGCGAATCCACCTTGGGTGCTATACTGGCCTGGTTTCCGAGATGGAAGTCAGAGGGCCAGAAAAGCCCTCAGTCAAATCACACACCTCACCATCCGTATTCATGTTTATGATCCATTAAAAGGAGGGTCCAGTTACAACAAGCCTCGTAAGGATATAGCTGATAAGAAGGCATTTATTAGTGCTCAGAATGAAAAGGATAATGTCTGCTTTGCATGATCAATGCTGGCTTGCCATAGAGAAATTAAACAGAATACAGAGCGCACATCTCGATCCGAAATAGGCCTTAACATTCGTGTACAACTTGGACAGTATCGAGTTCTCGTAAGGCTTCAGGACAAACCTAAATCGAAATCCCGGAATATCAGTTCACATTTACGTCCTGAAAAGCAGAAAAGGGAGCCAGATGAAGCTGATAATGATGATGATGATGATAATCAGCAACAGAGGCAGGACGAACATACTGTAGTTCGACCACTTCATTTTCCGAAACAAACAGATGGGTACCGTCTTCATGTACACATGCTGCTCTTCTCTGAAGGTGATATTCAGCATTATTCAAGGATGAAAGACATGTCCCGTCTCCTTAACTCCCAAATAAATGAACACAGTTGTAAATAGTACATTTGCTTCTGGTATCTAAATTAATTTTCAGAAGACAGGTGTATATAAAAAGACATCTGGAGGATTATGTATCCAAGGAACTGGTACGTGTTGTTATGCCTTCAAACGAAAACAAATTCGTTAAATTCAAGAATGCTGACCACCACGAAAGATGTCCGTTTGTTGTATACACTGACTTAGAATGTCTCGTTGCTCCTATCACCTGCTGTGAAGGGAACCCCTTCGCCTCACATACCACCTTCATGCAGAAACATGGACCGTATGCGGCAGCGTACCAACTTGAATGCTCATGCGATTTAAGTCTCAAACGCTATGAATCATATGTTTGGGATAATCCTGCCTTTTTGTTGCTCACTGAGCTTGAAAAACTCTCATTGGATGTTGATAGGTTTTACAGCAACAACATCCCCATTACCGAATCAGAGGAGGACAAAAATTATACAATGCTGCGGTTAACTGTCATATTTGTGGGCTGCAGTTAGATAGAAAAGCTGAAACTCCTGTAACCTTACGGGGAAGTTCTGTTCTGCAGCTCACAATGTATGAAATTTGAAGTACCAGTTACTATGACACACATCCGTCTTCTTTCATAATTTAAGCTGGTATGACGCTCTCTTTTTAGTTGAGCAAATGGATAATTTGGCTACAAAGAAAGATTAGTGTCTTGCCTGAGAGTGTAGTGAAGTATATTTCTCTCTACGTCCTTTTTCTCAGAGATGGTTGTGGGACTCGGTTATTCAGTATAGAAGGTCCAATCAAACAGCTTCCAGCCGTATAATTTCCAAACTGTTAATTTATTGGGCCACCAGTTTCGGCGATATATTACGCCATCTTCATACCCTCTGACCGACATGTAGGAAGATTCTAACCTCGACTCCTATCAAAATAGGGGCAAACATTCAAAGACTGTTATCTGTAGATTTCTGTTTGATACAGCGATCACTTCAAGCATGATCTGCTGACTCTTGGAATATATCTCCGAAACTGCCAGCCTAATAAAGTAACAGTTTGGAAATGAGACAGCTGAAAGGTTTTTGATTTGATATTAAGTATATTTCTTTCTCGATATGAATGAGGCAAAAAACTACACTCACCTTGCAGAATGAGATTTTCACTCTCCAGCGGAGTGTGTGCTGATTGAAACTTCCTGGCAAATTAAAACTGTTTGCCGGACCGAGACTCAAACTGGAGTTTACAGTCCCCTTCCTTGACTCTTTAAATTTCATGCAGACTTCAGAAACTTGTTGACACTCTACCTCCAGAAGGTACGTATATCACCTGGTCTGCATACACCAATGAGGAAAAGTTTCAGCTTGTGATGAGTTTTCCCTTATGAGTATCTGCATAGCAAGGCAAAACTTTACAAAACCACTCTGCCCGACATATGTGCCTTTACCAGTACTCTCACAGGTGATGCCACACTAGTGCAGATAATGAGCATGCCATGAATGGCTGGCGGGAATCTAATATTCTCAATTTGGGTGAATACGAAAGGCTATACATGGACACCAACGTGCAATTGCCTGCGGCTGTTTTTCAAAAGTTCTGGTGTGTATGCATGGGCATGTACTCTCTGGACCATGCCTTTTATTACACGGCACCTGCGTTGTCCTGGGTCTCGATGCTCAAGAAAATGAGCACCTAACTTTTGACAAATGCTGATATGCTTCTTTTCGTAGAGGGAGACCAAGAGATGAATACAATTAACAGGTTCAGAAGGATGTAGGTTGCATTAGGTACTGGGAGATGAAGAAGCTTGCATGGGATGCAATGGAGAGCGGCTTCAAACCAGTCCCTGGACTGAAGACCACAACAGCAACATCGATGACCCTTCTTAGTACAAGGTACAGGTCCTAAATAATCAATACAGAGCTTTTGCATAGGACAGGACCCTCGTTCAAAACTCAACAAACTCTGTTGAAGAGCACTCTTGGGTTTGCCTACATTACACAAGCGGCATTCGGATATCATCTCTCTCACATCCCGGTCCATGGAGGGCCAAGTTAAATAAATGCTCCTTGATCTTTTGGAGAGTCTTATAAGTACCTAAATGGCCACCCACCAACGAATCATGAAAATAAAGAAAAACCGGACGCACCAAAGTTACAGGCAAACTGATCTTGCACTGCTTAGCATCGCCCACCCTCTTACAGAGAATAACACTCTTAACAATATACTCAATCGACAGCTCTCCTGCCAACACACGTTGCTTAATGGTTGCCCAAACAGGGTCCTGATCCTGATGCTGAGCAACATCTTCAAACAAGAGGGGAATTTCGCCCAACACCATACAATTAAGACTGTCCCCCTCTACCTGCTGGTTTCTCTCACTAGGTGTAGTTTTGGCGAACATCCGGCTGAGGATATCCGCAAGGAGATTTTCAGAGCCCTTCACATGTTTAACTTCCAACTGAAATGCCCAAATGCATACTGCCCACATGGCAATAAGGCAAGTTTTACGTGACCTAGCCAACACCCAGCTCAAAGCCTGATTGCCAGTTTCTCATTGGAAAACCCTATGTTCACGGTAGAAGCAGTACTTCTCTAATGCAAATACAACGGCCAAAGCCTCGCACTCGTAGACAGGGTACTTGAGTTCAACATCAATTAACCTACGAGTACAAGGTGCGAATATCGATGTTCACCACTGCTGCCATTGGTAGTGAGATGATAACAGCATAATTGCTATAACCGCGGGAGACTAAACACAGAATAGCAATGAAGGTTTAATCCAACACATAACATGAGCCAGCCAAGGCTCAGGTTAGTTTGATGGCTAGAATGAAATATCTGCCATGGTTTTGTTAAATATTGCTTTCTGTTGATTCTGCCAAATTTCATATTGGTTTAAGGTATAGGATTTAGAAGGCAATCTTGCTGTCTTCTGCCCTGATCTTGTGACCCTTTCTTCTCTTCGTTACATGCTGTGTCTTCATGTCTTTTTTCTTTGAACTTGCAACTTCTTGAGCATAATGATTGGGTATGTTGTTCAGCAAAAGTATTCGGAATGACTAGCAGATATGTTGTTATGAAGTATGATCAAGTCTGAATAGATAATTTCTGAAGTGAAATATGTTTTCAGTGATCAGCTTCTCCGTCTGGAATACTGAGAGAAATATTCTGTGTTTATTTTGCCAGGCGCTTGTAATAATGAGCAGCTGCACACGGTTTTCCATTGTGTGTCGCTGCTGATGGGTTCGCTTGGCTTTCCTTGCAGGTGGGCGGCTTTTGTGTCCCTTGCTGCTACGAAGTTTTCTCGTTCTCCCGCTATTGGGATGAAGCATGGGATAATATTCTTCAAAATACACATGGCTCACTCTCCGCACTAATTCGAAGCGTAAGACAGCAAATTCCTTATTCTGTCTTCGGTTTGTCGTCAATGCCATATTGTGCAATCGTATAAACTCTCACACCCAGGCCGTTTGAAGCTACCCGTCAACTTTTGCTTCTGTCGATAGCTTAGCTTCCTTCCTCAGACGAGTGTACCAACGTCATGTTGCATGCCTTCTTTATTTCATTTGTTTTACAATAACTTTTGCTTAGTGCTACTACTTACAAGTTTTTTTGTATCTAAATTTCCTATGAACTTTACATTTCAAAATTTACATGAATAACACAAAATGAACGTTTAAATAGTTTTCTTTCGGTACTTCAGAAAACAAATTAAAGTATTAAAATATATCTCTGACACATTGAGTTACTTCATTTTATAACAGTTCGTTTACTTCTTGAATGAGCATGTACTGTTGATGTGTAGGTTATTTAATTAGCACACCATGGATTTAGTTTTCTTTTATTTTTTTCTAACCTACTTTGATGATTTAAAGGATTAGTATTATTGTAGCTATATATGAATATTTACATGTTTGTAGCTTATCGTGTCTGTTACTTGAGATCTGCTGCTACCTGAAACATATCTACATTATTTTGATGTATCATCTGTTATCCATTTATATTTTAGTTTTCATGGCTAATTGCCTTATGACCACTGCAAGAATTATCATTCATTATAAGCCTTAAGGTGGCTGATGTAGACCTATATTTTTCTCATTCTTGGGTTCACCAGTTCTACTGTACTAGTTAACATGGGTCCCTTATAAACTGGATAAAGTTTATGTCTAACCTGTTTTCCTTTACTAGATAATAAGTGAGTTCTAACAATAGCTGACTGTCCCACAGTGAATACACACGTGGACGCTCCTCTGTCTGCTCTGAGCTTCCTTTTTGCAGCTACTCGTTGAATGTTTTTGAGTGCTAATTTTATTATCTGCTCGTATAAAGGTCTTCGGGATGGGGGAACTGTACAACTTCTCTTACCCTATCCAATGATCTTTTATTTTTGAGCACTGTGACTGGGGGTAACCGTCTAGTACTGTGCGGCATTTCGGTAATAACAGTCTGTAAATGATGTAAATTGGCGTCCCATGTGGTATACCGTATTCCAATATCCTTCATTGTTCGCTCTGCACGACTGGCACTTGGGTCGTTCCTAGATATGAAGATGGGTTTAATTTTATGTTTCTTAAAAGTATCCAACCAAGGTTACATCTGTATTGTGGCCCATTATCTTAAATTAACCTTTCTACATGCCGTACCTGCTGCTGGAAATCAAGTTGTAGTGCCTTGCTGATCGCAACACCGGTTGCGCATTTCAAAGGGGTCAAAGTGAAATACTTTGATGTAAACTCTAGGGCTACCAAGATAAACGTGTTCCCATTCCTTGCCATTGGAAACGGTCCCATCAAACCTGTTGCTGCTAGATGTTTCAACTTTTTCGGTATTAGGAGTGACAATGGTGATCTAGTCTGAAAAGTAACATGTTTGGCACGTTGGCAATCATTACATTTTTTTGAGTACTTTCCGAATACGTCTTTCCATGTTGGGGAAATGTGTGGTCTCTAAGTTTCATACAACATTTCTTCGCCCCAAAGTGCCCATTACTTAAGTGAGTGTACCACGTATACTGGTTCACGAGCTCATCAGGAACACATACTGTCCATAAACTTGTACTTGGGTCTAGTCTGTAGAACAACACGTCATTCTTCAGCTATTAATGCTGATGGATGTCAACCAAGTTCTTGTCTTTTCACTTGTGTTTGACCTTAACACCTCTTGGTTCTTTGTTAAGTTCGTTTGGAATGTTTGGAAATGAACTACTTTTATTTAATATATATCCATTTGGTCTTCATCTAGAGTTTGGGGATACGTACTTCCCTTTTTTAAATTGTCCAACTTTAGTCTCGTTGCTTCTAGATCAGCTTCTAAAGTGACCAATCTAGATTTTAAATCCTCATTTTCACACCTTGCTACTTCCTTTAAGCTTGTCTGCTCGTCACAGATCTGTGTAATCATGTTTAATTTGGATTTTGGAGCCTGGAAAGTATCCTTAAAGTGTGACAGTACTTCACCTAGATTCTGGGTGTCGTCAGATTCTGCGTAACCCGTTATCATATTTGTTATCTGCTACTGAGAGTTGCATAATCAAATTTTCAGATGCGTCGTCATTTATTACGACGCTGTTTTCTGTCTGGTGTGATGATTACATAGTCTCGGTAATATTACCATACTATGTCCTCGTATGTGCTAAAATTGTATACATATGAATCTGATTTATCAGACTGTTCACATACTATATAATCTAGTTCGTTTTACGACCTCGACGGGATATTTTCCCTATCTTGTTCTTCCCGATTTTGTTCGGTTCTCGCAATCCACAATGCCTCAGACTATTTCTGCTTTTCTTCCAAAGTTTTGTAGAAGAATTATAGTAGATCCTGTAGTGTGTCCAACATTTGATCAGTTGTACTTATCCATACTTACTTATTTTTTCTATGACCTGAATTAGCCGTATTTTGTCGGTTAATACTACAGTCTTCATCAGTCGTAGCGTCACAGGTAAGATTATGATGTGTATTATCGCTGAAAATCATTTTTCGTATGTGGAGAATCAAACATCTGCACCACGTACATTAATTTGCCATAATCATAATCATAATAGTTCATTACTAGGTAATGCCGGAAGTTCATGCTCATCTTCAGTTTGAGTCCAACCTATCTCGTCCCAACGCTTCAGTTCTGACTTTCTCCCTATTTTTAGTATTTGTGCAGATACCTTTGATGATCTTTCTGTCGTTCCTGTTTCCAATTCCGACTTTTGTACGTCACACCTTAATCTATTTGTTGCTGCAAACGCCTTGTCATCCGTTTCTGCAGAAAGTGTGTTATCTGCTTGAACTCCTGCAATACCTAACGTCAATCGATCCTCACGCTTCCATCTGCGGTTAGTTTCTCCGGTAATTACTCGAAATATTTGTCTGTGGTTGCGTTCTCACACCACATCCCCATCTGCTTTCTCTCTATGGACCTGGAGATCGCCGATTAAAGTCAGTCTGTCGGTTATCCTGAGTTCTCCAGTTCACATTCCTGTTTTCGTCTATATTACGCCTGTTCCAACCACTATTAAAACCATATCCATTACGCTGTGGTCTAGTGTTTCCACTACTCACATTTTTCATAATTATTTCTATTTCGTTCAAAATTCAATCCCGATACTAGCCTACAATCGCAACCATTATTGTTATTCTCCTTACGATTACTTGTTCTTTCAGAATTACTCTGTCCTGAATCTCAACGTCTTTGAGCGTCGTTTTCATACATGAATTCTACTCCTTTCAAAACACCTTTGAAATTTTCTACATTATTGCTCCCACATCCTATCAATGCTTGTCGATACTTCATTGGCAGTTTCGTTTTGCATGTTTGAAGCAATTCACCGTCGCTATATGGGTTATCTAAGTACTGGTTCATTTTAGCCAAATAATATCACTGATGTTTTCTCACGCGAATTTTCGAATGAGACATTTTGTAATAATCCATATTTTACCATATTTTATTCTCATCTGGACCTCAGGAGACCAATATCTTGATATAAAGGCAGCTCTAAACGAATGATACGAATCGCAAGTTTCTGCTATCTTCTGCATAGTTTCAGCAACACTTCTCTCCATATGTGCGCAAATAAAATCTAACTTATGTTTCAGTGGCCAATGTGTCGGTATTACTAATTTAAATTGGTCAATAAATGTGCGGGGGTGGAGAATATTTGCATTTTCCATATAGTGCTGGCATTTCCGCACTGTGAGAAAGTGGTTATCATCAAAACCTCTAGCATTTCTCTGTGATGTATCTGCTGAATTTTGAAGACTGTAATTCTGTCCTTGGTTTACGTCAAATCTACGTGACTGTGTGTAACTTGGTTCATTCTGTGACATTTGTGTCATAAAGTCACTAGCAGTTCTCATTGTGCAATATGCGTGCATAATGATCGCTACTGGCTCTATATCTTGACGTGTAAGCGATTCTGGCTCGTTAGATACCGTACTGTAACCCGTCGGTATTCGTCCGACAGGTTATGACGTTACACAATGCGTCATTATGGTTTGATCAGCGTATGTCACGCTTTGTGCTTGACGTACTGAACCTCGCTGCAATCCACGCTCATGGACTGCCATCGACATGTGCGTTTCCGTCTTACGTAACACGAAAATTCGCGTACCCTATCTGTCGTATTATGTGCGACTGTTGATTTTCCAGTTTTAACAGTGGTATCTACCGACACTAAAGTGGATTCTGTCGTCATCTGCGACTCCTCAGTAACGCTTTCTACGTCACCACCACTTTCGATCGAAAGTAAAACATCCGACCCCAGCCATTGAAATTGGTGTTTTTCTCTTGTATTTTTAAAATACGAGCATGAATTTCTTTAATTCTGCTTTTGTCGTTCTTTTGTGAGACGTCGTCTCAGCAATAACATGTTTCGCCTTCGTCGTCGCCCTGATGGCAAAAGCGTCGACCTGTTGTTTAACCTTTTTGACACTCTTTTGCGTATTTTCACGCAACGTAATCATGTCTGTTTGGACTGTGTCAATGTCTGTTCTCAATTGTTTGTGCCCGGACGAGCGTTTGAATCGTGATTTGCGCATCCTTAGCTTCAGTTCGCATTTGATGTAATTGGCCTTAAATATTATCACGTGTTTTTCTGTATTTCCTTGTTAGTTGCTTTCAGCCCCAGTGTTAGGCGCTCTTCTAATTCTTTTTGCTTGTGTTATGCGCCCCCCTATACGCTTATCTCATCGCTGCAACATTCCAAATATGTTGGCGTTTTCGCCTACACCATTTTTGCCAGTTGCCATCTGATACAACTGTTCTCTATCTCGTTTTTCGTGAACCTTTTCCTTCACTTCCAAAAATAGTGTAGGAGCACTAACACTCGTTCTTTCACACTTTTGCAAGCCTGACTGATTTAATACCACCCCAAAATATGATCCACTCTCTTATATTCAATATTTGAACCCGTTTTCTCGTCTTTTGGTTGCTGGAGTTGAGTCAGGACTCAACATAACCCGATTCAACGACGTGGTGCGCCAGCAAATAATAAATACATGAATACACTTCTATCTACAATTACTGCACGTCTGAGCCACATTTATATTTAAATTTTTTGCTCCATTTTGCGTCAACTTATTGTTTGGAGGGTTTATGTGTTTTGTACTTATCAAAAGCTAACCCACAATCTATCCAACACTGTGGCAGAGCGGTTCTAGGCGCTTCAGTCTGGTACTGCACTGTTGCTACAGTTGCAGGTTCGAATCCTGCCTCAGGCATGGGTTCATGTGATGTCCTTAGGTTATTTAGGTTTAAGTAGTTATAAATCTAGGAGACTGATGACCACTGATGTTAAGTTCCACAGTGCTTAGAGCCATTTGAACCATTTTCAATTTCGTATCCTGGCAAGGTCGCCATTTTGTCAACATCTGAAATTTGTATCTGAAATGTGAGTGTACTAATATGTGCAAACTTAGCTTACTACTTAGTGTGCAAAAGGACAAAACATCTGAACTGTCTTGTCAAGCTCAGGATGTCAGACAGACATTCCTAATAAATATGATCCTGGCCCTGTAAGGCACCTAATATCAGGTAGAGATCATAACAAAAATCATTAGAAATGCTGCTGTCATGTACCTAGAATGCATGAATTAATAAAAGTGAAAGTTTGGGGTCTATTTTAGGAAGACAGAAAACAGCTATTCCCTTTTCTTATTCTACATATAATTTATCAACTGTTGCTTCCACGGGTGAAGGGATAAACATGAATCATGTTCGGTTAATTTTTGAGACTCAATAACAAAAAAATTAATTCTTGGACATATTGAAATGACGCTTATTGAAATTTTTATCTCTACACCTAATTTTTTACCACAGGAAAGAATAATTATAGAAATTCCTCATCAGCTCATTTAAATCTACATTGAGATAGCTGGTCAATGCATCGAGTTGGTGGAGAGTAAATTTACCTTTTGAACCAACGTGAGGGTAGGTTAGTATCCTAGCTTTTGATATTCAATGGTCAAAGTGTATCCAAGTTGGAGTGAGCAAAATCCTGACTCAACATTTACTTTACCAAGCGGCATCTGCAATGGCGTTATCGCCGTGCTGGATGTGAAACGCTAATTCCCTACCCTGGTCTTAACTGAATTCACTCATATATTTAAAAATCCGTCTCACTTACAAAAATTTTCTGGTCCTTACCCAGGTTACAGCTAGAATAATCTAGCCTTCTTCAGAAGCATAAAATTACTAGAACATTCCAGAGTAAGGCACAGTCAACATTAAAAATTAAAACCTATAGTACTGTGAGGCAACGGCCTTGCCACAGTGGATACACCGGTTCCTGTCAGATCACCGAAGTTAAGCGCTGTCGTGGCCGGCATTTGGATGGGTGACCATCCGGGCTGCCAAATGCTGTTGCCATTTTTCGGGGTGCACTCAGCCTCGTGATGCCAACTGAGGAGCCACTCGACCGAGTAGTAGCGGTTCCGGTCAACTAAAACCATCGTAACGACCGGGAGAGTGGTGTGCTGACCAAACGCCCCTCCTACCTGCATCCTCAGCTGAGGATGACACGGCGGTCGGATGGTACCGATGGGCCACTTGTGGCCTGATGACGGAGTGCCTATAGTACTGTGGTACCATGTTGAATTAAAACTACTTAACTGAAGTCCAGCCCTGGCATCACGTCACCCCGCGTTCAGTTGGGAGTGGCAACAACGTTTTAATTCGACATGGTACCATTGTACTATAGGTTTTCATGTCTAATGTTGGCTGTGCTTTACTCTGGCATGTTATAGTAATATTATGTTTCTGAAGAAGGATAGATTATTCTAGCTGAAACCTGAGTAAAGACCAGTAAATTTTCGCAACTGAGGCGGATTTTTCAATATATTAGTCTATCACAGTTGCTGACAGGGCTGCAACATGCTAAAAACTCTTTGAATTCACTCAGTCGCAACTTTACTGCGTTCTGTAGAACATTACTCTTTCCCTAGTGGAAATACACTCCTGGAAATTGAAATAAAAACACCGTGAATTCATTGTCCCAGGAAGAGGAAACACTGTTGACACATTCCTGGGGTCAGATACATCACATGATCACACTGACAGAACCACAGGCACATAGACACAGGCAACAGAGCATGCACAATGTCGGCACTAGTACAGTGTATATCCACCTTTCGCAGCAATGCAGGCTGCTATTCTCCCATGGAGACGAACGTAGAGATGCTGGATGTAGTCCTGTGGAACGGCTTGCCATGCCATTTCCACGTGGCGCCTCAGTTGGACCAGCGTCCGTGCTGGACGTGCAGACCGCGTGACCAAGTGAGACGACGCTGCATCCAGTCCCAAACATGCTCAATGGGGGACAGATCCGAAGATCTTGCTGGCCAGGGTAGTTGACTTACACGTTCTAGAGCATGTTGGGTTGCACGGGATACATGCGGACGTGCATTGTCCTGTTGGAACAGCAAGTTCCCTTGCCGGTCTACGAATGGTAGAACGATAGGTTCGATGACGGTTTGGATGTACCGTGCACTATTCAGTGTCCCCTCGACGATCACCAGAGGTGTACGGCCATTGTAGGAGATCGCTCCCCACACCATGATGCCGGGTGTTGGCCCTGTGTGCCTCGGTCGTATGCAGTCCTGATTGTGGCGCTCACCTGCACGGCGCGCCAAACAAGCATACGACCATCATTGGCACCAAGGCAGAAGCGATTCTAATCGCTGAAGACGACACGTCTCCATTCGTCCCTCCATTCACGCCTGTCGCGACACCACTGGAGGCGGGCTGCACGATGTTGGGGCGTGAGCGGAAGACGGCCTAACGATGTGCGGGCCCGTAGCCCAGCTTCATGGAGACGGTTGCGAATGGTCCTCGCCGATAGCCCAGGAGCAACAGTGTCCCTAATTTGCTGGGAAGTGGCGGTGCGGTCCCCTACGGCACTGCGTAGGATCCTACGGTCTTGGCGTGCATCCGTGCGTCGCTGCGGTCTGGTCCCAGGTCGATGGGCACTTACACCTTCCGCCGACCACTGGCGACAACATCGATGTACCGTGGAGACCTCACGCCCCACGTGTTGAGCAATTCGGCAGTACGTCCACCCGGCCTCCCGCATGCCCACTATACGCCCTCGCTCAAACTCCGTCAACTGCACATACGGTTCACGTCCACGCTGTCGCGGCATGCTACTAGTGTTAAAGACTGCGATGGAGCTCCGTATGCCACGGCAAACTGGCTGACACTGACGGCGGCGGTGCACAAATGCTGCGCAGCTAGCGCCATTCGAAGGCCAACACCGCGGTTCCTGTTGTGTCCGCTGTGCCGTGCGTGTGATCATTGCTTGTACAGCCCTCTCGCAGTGTCCGGAGCAAGTATGGTGGGTCTGACACACCGGTGTCAATGTGTTCTTTTTTCCATTTCCAGGAATGTAATAGCTATTGCACACTCGCTATGGGTTGGAGCGACGTACACAATTTCTTTGCGTAGAAAATTTCCCACAGGAATAATTAACTAGCGCTTTTCTATCTGTCGCCGTGATACATGAAGTGTATCGTCCTCACCATCACATAAGTAAAAGCTCTCAACGCCCTCGCTTATTTCCTGTAACTTTTGCAGTTAGTCTCAAGCAAGAGAGTGAGAGATATAGCCTTAACGTCTTAAAATGCTTTTGTATAACAGGGATCTCCCCACCGTATTGCGTCTGTATTGTTAAGTATGGCTTCAGCCGATAAGTGTCTCGCTAGAGGTGAATATATTTTTATTTTTCTTGCTGGGTCGCAGTCTAGCCCTGTTAATGACATGCAGTCACTTACCCTCGGTTCCAGCCTTATAATGAGTTGGCTGAGTGGATCAAGTTCGAATACCAAAACTCAAATAAAATTAAAAAGAAAACAGAAAAACGCACTTGATGTAGATGTGTAGTGCGTTATGGCACTCCTGTTGTAAAGCTTAAGTATGGACAGATTCATTGTTTAGACTCATTGCAGCAATTTTGTGTCACAGACGCTTTACGGCAAACTTTTTCGCCCCTCCATCCGAAAAATCGTAATCACACCTATATTTGATTCGAAGAAAGCAGATACCGGTAGCTGAAAGTTGAGTCCTCGGCTGCGATGGTGCAAAATTTCGTTTATATAAACCAACCAGGGAAAGGGGAGCTACTATGCACAGTGGATTCCGAACCACAGTCTAATTGTGCTGTATCCCCACGTCCTTGACGGGTGAATGATAGGTTTAAGGGAAAAGTAAAAAAAAGTGCCCATACTGGGATTCGATCCCACAACTTTTCAGCAACTAGCTGCAGAATCTAGTGGCAGGACACAACGCCATATACAAATTTGTTTGGGCTTGCTGCTTTCTCGAGTCACTGCTTTTCCCTCGAGTTATGACGGCTGATCGCTAGGTGGATTTGGCATCGTCATCGTTTTCGCAATGGCGAGATACTTTAATTCACATAATTCAGTCAATTTCTACGAACGATTTATAAATTGTATACAGGTACCTTCTTGATGAATCGGTTTATAGAGTAGACGAACCCAGATCAAAAGCCGTAGGCCACTTCCGGCGATTAGCCTTCACATACAGAAGGAAGCGAGCTGGCGACTTCACTTTTTACGGCCTGAGTCAGGAGGGAAGGCATATGGTCTGAGGGTGACAGTATTAGTGATTCCGAACAAAAATCTTTAAATGAACGTACGCTCTTTTCTTAACTACGTCCAAGATAGAGCTGTTAGAAAATCGTGGGTGTTAGTCGCATGTCACGTCCTTCACCGACGCTCACATGTAAAAACAACCAAAGCGACAAAAGGCCTCATAGCGTTGTCTTTCCTGCTTGCTTCCAACAGCAGTGTTCCGATGTATTTGGGCTGATGCATCTCCAATTACAGATATTTCGACGCAAACAATGGCCGAGACATTCTTTACTCCATGGAACTTTTCGTTCGTATTTTACGTGCATGTTTTCAAATAAAGGACTTCTTGAACGAGCTGAGATCACTATCACAGTTGCTTTCTTCAAGACTTGCAAAATGTGTTGTAGTTGACAGTGGGCCTTTTTAACATCTTTTGTGCGTAAATATACACAATTAAACATTACATTATATCAAAATGTCTCATTAGCCGTCATCTGCATTTGTTCTGTTCCCCATTGCTTTCATTAGTTTCTCCTGAATCTGTTAAGAACAGGACATATGTTCAGAGGACGCTTTTTGTTCAGAATGGCTTATTCTAACACCACTCAAAGTATGTACGTTTCCCTCTAACTTACCCTCTATACGCAATGATGAGACGCAAAATAAATGTTTGAAAGTTTTACTGAGCTTCAAAGTAGTCGCCGTTATGTATAACCCGTCGTCACCAACGTGAAAGTTGTAGGATATCCTTAGCAGCAGCAGTTGTGTTGATAATGAGAGTGGAGCGGTCTATTACCCGAAGAATCTCTGACGATTCTCAAGCGAATACCTTGAAATTCTCCTTCAGCTTAGGATTCAAGGTGGAGTCATGGCCTAGGCTGTGTTACAAAAATTAACAGCTTTAGAGAAAGAAGCGCCGACGCTTCCTGCTGTACCCAGTCTTCATTTTGCGTGGCAATGGTGAGGCACAAGTTGTGACTAATTTGTACTTTCCATTGAGCTGGGAAGTGCTGTACCATCCACCACATTCTCTGGACTTTAGCCCTTGTGACTTCAACTTGATAACCAGATTGAAGAAAGCATTCGCTTTAGAACCGTTACAGATATTCTTCGGGTAATAGACCGCTTCACTCGCACTATCAACACAACCAGGGTATCTTACGACTAACACATCGCTGGAAAGGGGTTGTACACAATACTGGTCACTACTCCGAAGGATACTATGAAACATGCATCTGTTTTTTATCAAATGTAAATAAGTGTAATGTCACTATTGAAGTTCCAAGCTCATATGTCAGAATTGTTCCACAGGTTTCTATTCAAGAAACGGGTTAGCATTGCATATTTAAAGAGTACGGTCCGTCAGAAACAAGCCCATATGCGTGTTAAGGTAATCATTATCAGTAGTTCATTGCTACATAGCAACTAGTTCGTCAGCAAAGTGTCCAGTCTTATTTTATAGGTGCTATTATTTACAAATACTTTTATGACTTTTACTATACTACCGTGGTTTCTTAGACGTCACGTCCCGACATTCGCTCCCAGGATTCAGCCCCAGATGGAAGCCAGCATGCAGATTAACGCCAAGGGCCAGTGTGCCAGCCAGTTCGGATGTGACTTTCAGGTGGTTTCCCACATCCAACTAAGTGAAAACCGGGCTGGTAGTCACCTATGCGGTTCACAAACATTTAGAAGCATCTCTTCACTAACTCTTGGGATAACAATAGACACCAAGGTTGGTTGCACAAATTACGACAAGGCGGGAAAGCGACCAGGACAGAAAGGACATTCAGCCACCCTCTTCTATTAACACTGCTAAATCCAGTAATTAACATGTCCACACGGTGAAGAAATGGCATGCAAGCCACGAAAAAGAAGAATCCCACGGTTTCATGGACTTGAAACATTAATCTTTTTAATACAGTAAGTAAGTTTCACAAAAGCAAGAAATCTACTTAAATATGACAAGAGTGATGGCAAATCCTCTATGTTTTATTTCCATTATCACAATGCAAATTGCAAGTAGAAATTCCTAAGATCAAACCATTTCGTGTATGTTGCTACTTACAACCTGAGAAATAAGACCAATAAAAATAATAGTGATATCTCTAAAGTGCACCAGAATAGAGCTATTTCTTATGCTTTCTAAATTTTGAGATGTTAACATGAAGTAACTGATGCATTTTTATGCAGAATACAGTTGTCCTGACGAACATTTGGTGATAGCATATGGATAAAGACCACTGGGGTGATCCTGAAGTGTATCGACCAGAACGTTTCATTACTGAAACTGTAAAGCTTAGAGAGGATGATGCATTCTTACCATTTGGTCTTGGTGAGTTATTGCTAATTGAATAAGTAATGGTAACATAAATTGTGTCTGATATCTGACAGCTTCAATTCGACTTTCAGGTCGACGTCGGTGTTTGGGGGAGCAATTGGCAAAATGTTGTTTATTCCAGATGTTTGCTGGAGTCTTGCAAAAATTTCATCTTGTTCGTGCTGATGGTACTGGACTGAAGCATTCTAATTTTGAGGGCCTTAATCTTGCACCAAAACCTTATGACATTATTTTCAAACTTCGATAACATTGCAGCAATTGAAAAGTATGATTATTTTCATTACAGCAACAACAACTAATAGACGAATATATGTATGGAAATTAAGCTGACAATACTCAGTGAAATTAAATTTCATTAACTTATTTGCATACCAAACCTTTTCTTTAAATTTGTGAAATGGCACAACAGTATTCAAAGGAAATGACGAAAAGTGGATATAACGTTGGCAGAAACTTGTTATATGCAAACAAGAAGGGGAGTGTTTACATATTTCCTGGTATCAATATGTAAACTATAGGTGTCATCTAACGATTAAATTTTAATTTAGATTTTTTAATTCCATTCAATAATGTATGTAACATTTTAATTATGTACATCTACACTCAAGTAAGTAACACGATTTATAGGAAAATTTATAGGAAAGCACTACCCACTTTCAGGACATAAATCCCATCTCCAGGTGCACCTGCATCATTTTTAAAATGAATAATAACACCTATGCACCTGGTTAAGATAATCATAGCTAAACAAAACAAACAGAAACTCTTAGAAAAAACTCTATACCGACATTACAAAGTGACTCAAGAAAGAATGCATAACTTAAGTAAAAAAATAGTTTAAAGAATGTTAAAGTAGTACATCCTTGGTAGAAGACATGAAAGAGGATACCTCATAAATCTTAGGTCTGCCAGAAAACCTCTCACATGGGAAGACATACATAAAAGGACAATGATTTCCAGTTAGAAGAGTGGAAATCACCGTTACCTAGAATTAAATATGGAGAGAATTGTAATTTTGGAGACAGCGACTGTTACATGAAAAAAAAAACTGTTGGCGCTTTCATCGAAACAAATTATTCATTTGCTTCCAGTTGGTTGCCCTAGGAGAAACACTAATTTACATTTACGAAAGTGTAATCAAAATGGTTGCCCTACAATTTGTGTTGGAATGTAACTTACATGAAATGTACATCTGGCACATTTGTTTTTTCACTGTTAGTGCAATGAAATACATTCTCAAGGATTTTTGTATTTCCACAGTCCCAAAACTTACACTGCATTGTAAACACTTTCGTTCGATCACAAGAGAATTTTCAGTCTACTTCACATGTTTTGATATACCTTGTGAACTGTGGATTTGTTTCCGTATGCTGCAAATCAGTCTATGTGGTGTACATTGAAAATTCATTTTGTGACCGAACGAAAGCGGTTTACAATGCAAGCCAATGTTTGTGACTGTGAAAACACAAGCATCCTTGTGAATTTGTTTCATTGCAATAAAACTGCAAAAACAATGCAGCAGATGGACATTTCAAGCAAGTTACATTCCAACACAAATATTAGGGCAACTATTGTAGTTACACGTTAGTACTTATGAATTATTTTTTATCCTAGGGAAGCACACAGGAAATAAATGTATAATTTGTTTTAATGGAAGTATGAAAAAGCCGTCTGATGATGAATTTTGAAAAGTGAGAAACAGGTAACAGTACTTTTTGAAGAAAGTAACTTAAAACAAATTTGTGGCTAGCTTCCATACAATATCAACAATATGAAGAATTATCGACATGTCATCCTAAATATCCCATTACGAAACTAACAATGATCCAGAATTAGGGGCACGCCTCACATGCATCCACATAAAGACAGGTGGGCGGAGTTTCAAACACTGAAACGTCCCAAAAAGGGGTTCTATAGAATGTGTACCTGCAGGTATGAGAGAAAAACAATAAAAGCCCCTGAGTAAAGTTTACGACTCATCAATGCTTCATAGACACCCAACAGACTAGTCTGGAGCACAACCCAAAGTTAAAATAATAGTGGGAACGGCTGTGTATTAGTAACGGACTGCTCACGCCATCTGATGTTCAAAATTTAGATTAATGTACCAGCCCAGAACAGGTCTAAGAAACCACAAACTCTCATCTGCTGCTGTGAAAGCTAACTTCTCTCATATACCAATGAGGCAATAATTAAATATTATCTGCTCGTATGTAGATTGCAAAACCAACAAATGGGGTCACTGAAGAATAACAGAATTTATACACAACACTTAGAAAGCACAAAGTTATGGAACGATAACACAAATGGAAGGAAACCATTAAAGCACTTATAGCCTACCAGCAATTATAGCAGAAGGAGCTAAGTTAGAGCACTATTCATCACTATAAGAATAGCCATACAACAAAATGTACACTTAAAGATTTTTAGCGAGAATTGGTCAAACTGCACTGACCATATCACATAAATAATAAATAAATAAATGAATAAACTAAAATAAAAAATTGCTTACAACAATCAAAGCACAATACACATAATAACATCCAAAAGGAAGCTGTGCTGTGGTGCAAAGGCCGCAACATCCTACTCGCTTGTAGAAACTTCTAATTTGATTCCAAAACTGTTTAAGAATTTTGCAGATGCACCTAAGGATGAGACATGTGTCCTGAAATCGGATAGTGCTTTCCTTTTTAGAAATAAATAATTTTTACAACTGTAGCCAGTTTTATAACTGATAATGAATAACAGTTGTGGGTGTCCTATGAAGAGAAACGTCGCTAACAACTGATTGCCACAGTATTCTATTACAGAAATGATTATGCAGTACTATATAAATGTATACTTCGTGATTACCACAGTGTATCACAAGTTCTTACGCAGTGTAAATTTCCTTAAGTAAAAAGCAGTAGCTGGGAAACTTAACACGCTGCCAACAGAATCTCATTTCTAGTGATCAAACTGGCAGACTAATATACAAGGACAGTACCAAAATCACACTGAATCGCAACACCCTATATCACAATGGATATAAAACACAACACAAAATTGCTGTGCTGGGATATGCAGCATTAACTAAGCTGTAAAAAAGAGATTCTCAAACAAAAGTTATTTCTTGTTTAATATGTAAAAGTTCATTTGCAAAGAATTCTCTGGATAATTAAACAATGAATTTGAATGTAGATTTCCATAGTCCATATTGTCACTGACAATAAGTCATCAGAGTTTTAGACATATGGAATGAAGGTTAAAATTTTCAATCATTTTATAATACAGCAAGTTGTACAACATGAAGATTCCCTTCAAACCAGAATAACTTTACTACCAGAAAGTTTAATATTGCTTTCACCATGGCATTTAACACTAATAGTTCAGTGGGATAGCAGCATAGATGAACAATTACTATTCTTACTGGGGCAATTGACAGTCTGCCAACTTACAAAATCTAGTTTCCCTCATATTTCACAATAGAAGAGAAGAAGGCAAACTGCAACACATAAATTAAGTATATCATTTTACCTTGCATCAAGTAATTCTGTTATGCACCATCAAAGCAAAAGCTTTTGATTGACATGATTGGCTACAGTCCAGGTGCATAATAATGCTATCAGAGGTCACAATAATTTAAAATTCAAAGAGGCATAACACATTATGTGTAAATCAAAATTTCACCCACTGACCATTACAATATTTGTTCAGGATTGAAGCAATTATACACAAAGACCTCTTAGAAAGGTTCAGGGTTGAGAAAAAGTGTAATGTATCCCTCACAGACACAAAAATGAGAGAATGAAATTACTATGATGTGATAAACATCACGTTGATCACAGCAGGAGCTGTTGACTTTTTAGATTAATGATTAAAATGATCTCCCTTTTGTGACAACTGAAAGACTGTAACCTGAAATTTCATATTTTGGTGAAAGTCGGGTGCTGAAGTCATCATTGAAGAATAGTGAAGTTTGGACTCAGGGCCATGAAAATATTAAACTGGAATGCAGGAAATGATTTGCATGCCAATAGCAATGATAATTAAGCTCCATCAAAAGTAAATTTGATTCCAGGTGCGACTTGTGGAAGACATAATTGCACATTCAATAGCATGTTGATGGTGCAGGGTTATAATGTCACCAAATCATCCACTACTAGTGGTTTAATTAGCTGAAACACATAAATTCCTCGTTTATATTAGGACAAAATCACAGTGAAAGAATGAAATAAAGTACATTTGAAATTATTAAATTAATTACTTTACTAAATGTATTACCTCTTTCTCAGTACATACATTCAACAGAGCATACAAAGAGTAATAGCTATGTAATGATTCCAGACTAAAACGTACATGTATGTTTTGAAAACAATTTATACATTTTTTTTTACAAATATTAACCTATAAGCTAGTGATTAACTCTCAGAAAAATGATTATATCATCATCTTTAAATAATGTTGTCTTACAGTAGATTTAGGTAACAACTGATACTGTCTATGAATTCATTACTGCAGAATGTCAAAATGTCTTATGACACGAAACTAAAACTTATGTGAATTTTTACATCTTTAAAGCCAAGCTATAACATAGTACATTCCCCTTAAGAAATGCTGTATTTTTTGTACTTGCTTCCCACCTTCACGGTTATTTTTATCGATGAAGTTGGAATTTTGGTCAGAAAGTTCATCTGGCCCTAGAAACAATTACCACAACTATTATATGTAACTCATCAAAAAAACAGGTAACAATAGCATAAAATAGAAAACAGTTCAACTACAACAGAAACATTTAAAGTCAACAGAATCATTTGAATTGTATGTAGCATACTATTTTAAAGTTGCGTTAAGCATAATTATAATTTTTTCTATGATATGAAGAACAATGTTGGGTAATACTAATGGTTCATAAAAGGTACATTAACTTTTTATTATAAGATTACAAAATTTGGAATCTGTTATTATCTACACTCCTGGAAATGGAAAAAAGAACACATTGACACCGGTGTGTCAGACCCATCATACTTGCTCCGGACACTGCGAGAGGGCTGTACAAGCAATGATCACACGCACGGCACAGCGGACACACCAGGAACCGCGGTGTTGGCCGTCGAATGGCGCTAGCTGCGCAGCATTTGTGCACCGCCGCCGTCAGTGTCAGCCAGTTTGCCGTGGTATACGGAGATCCATCGCAGTCTTTAACACTGGTAGCATGCCGCGACAGCGTGGACGTGAACCGTATGTGCAGTTGACGGACTTTGAGCGAGGACGTATAGTGGGCATGCGGGAGGCCGGGTGGACGTACCGCCGAATTGCTCAACACGTGGGGCGTGAGGTCTCCACAGTACATCGATGTTGTCGCCAGTGGTCGGCGGAAGGTGCACGTGCCCGTCGACCTGGGACCGGACCGCAGCGACGCACGGATGCACGCCAAGACCGTAGGAACCTACGCAGTGCCGTAGGGGACCGCACCGCCACTTCCCAGCAAATTAGGGACACTGTTGCTCCTGGGCTATCGGCGAGGACCATTCGCAACCGTCTCCATGAAGCTGGGCTACGGTCCCGCACACCGTTAGGCCGTCTTCCGCTCACGCTCCAACATCGTGCAGCCTGCCTCCAGTGGTGTCGCGACAGGCGTGAATGGAGGGACGAATGGAGACGTGTCGTCTCCAGCGATGAGAGTCGCTTCTGCCTTGGTGCCAATGATGGTCGTATGCGTGTTTGGCGCCGTGCAGGTGAGCGCCACAATCAGGACTGCATACGACCGAGGCACACAGGGCCAACACCTGGCATCATGGTGTGGGGAGCGATCTCCTACACTGGCCGTCCACCTCTGGTGATCGTCGAGGGGACAGTGAATAGTGCACGGTACATTCAAACCGTCATCGATCCCATCGTTCTACCATTCTTAGACCGGCAAGGGAACTTGCTGTTCCAACAGGACAATGCACGTCCGCATGTATCCCGTGCCACCCAACGTGCTCTAGAAGGTGTAAGTGAACTACCCTGGCCAGCAAGATCTCCGGATCTGTCTCCCATTGAGCATGTTTGGGACTGGATGAAGCGTCGTCTCACGCGGTCTGCACGTGCAGCACGAACGCTGGTCCAACTGAGGCGCCAGGTGGAAATGGCATGGCAAGTCGTTCCACAGGACTACATCCAGCATCTCTACGTTCGTCTCCATGGGAGAATAGCAGCCTGCATTGCTGCGAAAGGTGGATATACACTGTACTAATGCCGACATTGTGCATGCTCTGTTGCCTGTGTCTATGTGCCTGTCGTTCTGTCAGTGTGATCATGTGATGTATCTGACCCCAGGAATGTGTCAATAAAGTTTCCCCTTCCTGGGACAATGAATTCACGGTGTTCTTATTTCAATTTCCAGGAGTGTATATTTATACTCTACCTCTATGACTACGAATAAAAAGCACAATAATTCTTCACTAACTCATTTACTTCTGCCCAGCTGGTTTGTTTCAAAGATGTGTTGAATGTGTGTCACTTTTATTTAAGTCACTTTTGGTTGCCAGGTAAGCATTTCCAATTTTTAGTTAAATTATTACTTTATTTTATGAACTGCTCATTGCAGGAACTTTGAATAGTTAACTCTGTAAAAGAATTGACAACACAGTTATCATCTTTCAAGCGTTCTCTCTGTGGCATTTTGGCAGAAGCTTGGTACTCGATTATGGCTGGTAATAAATGTGGTTCCTATCGGTTTGAACTTTTGGTGAGTTAGCTCTATTTATTTCGGTTATCTGAGGAGACTGATTATGTGCAAGGATATTCTATTAAGTCATTCATGAGGTTCTTGTATTCCTTGGTTAAATTTTATACTAATTGGTGTTACTAAACCTGCCACGAATTGTGGAAATGAACATGCACTCTGTGTCTTGTTGCAAACGATTTGTGTCTTTGTGAATTTATCTAATTCATCTGAATACTTATAGAGTCAGATCTGTCACCCTTTTCTTCTTTTCAGTTTATACATAATTTTATTTGTGTTGTGTATGGAATTAAGTTCATGTGATGTTGGTATATCCGACTTTTTGTTCATATGTCTTTGTGATTCCAAGGACTGAAATGTTGCTATGTTCACTTGATTTTGAAACAATTAGATAAATTTTAATTCGTATAATATTTGTCATTTCGACTTTACTGACTATTTGCACGATATTTAAGTACAAACTGGTATACATATTTGGCTGCTGCCATTTCGTTATCACTTGTTACTAGACAATACTTTTTCATCGGCTAACTCTTCCATATGGTAAAATCATCAAATATTTCACGCCACAGATAGCATCCACTATTCTAAGGATTACGTGCCCCTTTATGATGCAATAATTTTCAGATAGCATGGTAAGTCTTCACATGCATGCTGGTTGGAGGGACACTGTGCGTGATCCTGAAAATGTGTATATCCTCAGTGTCTTACAAGCTATCTGGAATAGAGCATTGTCTCTAGGTGTCTAGCATCTTGTGACAAACCATACATATTCCAGTCTTTCGAACTGCAACATCATTCAACCAATTTTAAGTTATTATTTTTAGCTGATATTCAGCGTTTCATACTTGACAGTTCTATTTACACAATGCAATCTACTTCTCACTGCACAGTGAGCAACTAAAAGTTGCTCACTACAATACTTCAGACATCTTCATTCTCTTACTAATGATTTTCTTGTTCATTGGTACTGATATTACGCCTGATATGTTTCCATTCCAAGATTAATGAATGTGCTGCTTAATTAAGATTCTTTTCTCACACCGACTGTGTTGATTGATTGATTACTTGTGTCATAAATTTGTCGATAATATGGCATAGTTCTACGAAATCTGGGCATGGTGTTTCTACTTGTGCTGGGAGTTCAATTTCAAACACAGCAGCCACATTACGAAGGTACTGTCATTAAAACTCAGGGCGTATTTGGTATTTTGTATCACAGTAGGAGAGATATTACCAGATAAAATGACCTTGTATAATTACTTTATACCTGAATATGTGTAATACAAATATGTAACACTAGACAGATACAGAAGTGAGACAACATATTACTTAACTTTTTTTGAGCTATCCTACAGACATGAAAGTCAAATAGTACATAACAAATAATATTCTGAATGCAGATAATTTAGTGAAATGGAATGTAGTGCAGACACAAAAGAAGAATTTGGAGGAGGCAGCACCACAGACTACATAAACTAATACAAGGAAACACTGAAAAATGGAATATTGATAAATACAGATTTCCAAAAAGCATTCAAATCAGTACAGCAGCTACACTTATTATCAGAAGTACTACTGTAGGGGGTACAAGCGAGATTTATGACTGGATGAGGATTTCTTCGTAGAGTGGACACAAGATGTTATCTTGAATGAAGAAACATCTATAGATGTGGATATGATTTCAAGTGTGCCCCTTGGAAGTGTGTTGAGGATTTTGGTGTTCATATTGTACATTAACAAACATACAGACCATATTAATAGCAATCTCAAACTTTTCGCAAATGAAGGAGTTATTTGTAATGAAGTAGCCCTACTGTCTGAAAAGTATTGAGTAAAATCTTGATAATATCTTACAGTGTTGCGAATCTTGGCAAATTGAAACTTCCTGCCTTATTAAGACCGTGTGCAGGATGGGGAATCGAAAGTGGGAATTTTACATTTGTGGCAAGTGTTCTATGACTAAGCTATCCAAGCGCGACTCTTGACTGGCCTTCACAGTACCTTTCCTGCATACCTACTCCTGGAAGAAAGGATATATTGAAGCCATGTCCTGCCCATTGCTCCAACCCCCTTCTTTGAGCCCAATTGCATGTCTCGTCACAAATGCTGACATCTGTGTATATGGTGTGCTCGTATGTCTCTTAGGCACAGTTACTGCTCAGCTGTGTTTATCGTATTAAATTCATACAGATATTTTGCCCTAGTATCGACTTATCCTTTGTTGACTATCCTTGGAAGCTAAACGATGAAATCGCGCTGCAGCGTCACACTTTATCCGTCGGCTACCAAAGTTTACAAGATGGTTCAAATGGCTCTGAGCACTATGCCACTTAACTTCTGAGGTCATCAGTCGCCTAGAACTTATAACTATTTAAACTCAACTAACCTAGGGACATCACACACATACATGCCCGGGGCAGGATTCAAACCTGCGACCGTAGCGGTCGCTCGGCTCCAGACTGTAGCGCCTAGAACCGCACGGCCACTCCGGCCTGCCAAAGTTTACAGTTTTGCATTTTACGTCGATACGAGTGTGAATTTATTACGCACTGCTTTTAATACTGCTTGGTATACATTACAATAACCAATCACAAAGAAAAACCAACACTAAATATCACCACATCACAGCTAACAGAAGAAATATGCGAGCTGCCATATTTAGGAAAATGGTCACATAAAGTAGAAAACTTTTTCTGGAGCAAATGTCACAATCAGTTTTTACACAAATAAGAAAGCCGTCCACCGTATTAAAGTTAGTGCAGCTGAAATTGAACATTAAAATACTGATTATTTTTATATAAAATGTAGTATACTATTTTTACAACACTGACTGTAGTCTAATTATCAGTCAGTCTTGCACTTATTTAATAATCATATACAGGACTCAGCACATTCATGCTAAACAATTTCAGTTTTTTTCTGTTTAGTGAAGCAGAAGTTTAAACCAGAGATAGCACTTTCAGAACCAGTAAGTAAAATATAGCTTTGGCCGTAGATATAATTTTTCGATGTAAAAAAAATAAAAAAAAAAAAAAAAACAGTCGGCAACATGGGGGACTCTGTGCTGTTTATGTGCAATTTACATTACAGGAGGAGGAGGAGGAGATCAGTGTTTAATGTCTCGTCGACAACAAGGTCATCAAAGACGGAGCACAAGCTCGTATTAGGGAAGGATGAGGAAGGAAATCGGCCGTGCCCTTTCAAAGGAACCAACCACGGATTTACGAGAAACGATTTAGGGAAATCACGGAAAGCTGAATCAGGATAGCTGGACGCGGGTTTGAACCGCCGCCCTCCCGACTGCGAATCGAGTTTGTTAACCTGGAGACTTTGTCAAATTCTCGTCTTTCGTTACACCTGAATATCTCGTCATGTCTGTCAGCGTATTCCTGGGAGTAGGTAAACGGTGCTACGTGGTCGCTTTCGGAGACGCGGCAGAAGTCCGAGGCGTGGCAAACTTCTGCATTCCACCGCCTCACACTCCAATCATCGCAAGAACGTAAACCATATACACGTGCTGTGTTTAATTTCACAGATAAACAATTGAGTGACACTGCGATATCGGTGTTGGAAAAGGGACTAAATTTTGTGTCCACTCCAAAGGCTTTGCCTATTAAGGATTTTATCAGAGCTGTTGAGCAAGGTGTCTTGGAACTTCCGAGCGAGACTGCTGAAGAAATAAGGCGAGAGGTTTGCAGGGTCATAACCCAGATGCCCGCACCAAAGCAGAAAATCAACACTGAAGAAAGGAGAGCTCTCTGTTCCTTAAGAGAAGACTCAGAAATCGTGAATTTGCGTACTGATAAGGGAAATGCTACTTCTATTTTTCCTGCAACATCCTATTTCGGCAGGATGACGGATTTACTGCAGGATTCAGCGTATCACCGTCTCCAGAAGGATTCAACTGACGCACTATATCACAAGACATCCGCGCTCCTCAAGTCCAGCCAGTTTCCTGAACATCCTAAAAAGATCTTAAGAGTAGAAGCGCCAGTTCAACCACGACTTTATAGGCTGCCTAAGATGTATAATGTGGGGATTCCTCTTCGCCCCATCGTGAGCTATGTAGGAGCCCCAAGCTATTACCTGGCGAAACATCTGGCTTCTCTCCTAAGCCCAGTGGTAGCAAAATGTGAACATCACATCCGAAACTAAGAAGATTTTATGAAACGACTGAAGACTTTGCGTCTCGAACCAGCTGACATTTTAATGAATTTCGATGTCGTCTCTTTGTTCACACGAATAACCTTGGTGCATTCATTACAACTTATAGGAACTAAGTTGGAGGAGGATATCTTACATCTACTGAAACATATCCTTACATCGAGTTACTTTTATTTAACGAACAGTATTTTGAGCATACTGACGGTGTTGTTATTGGTAGCCCTTTGAATCCCATAGTGGCTAATCTTTTTATGGAATACTTCAAGGAGAAAGCACTTTAGTCAGCTGTTTTGAAACCTAAATGTTTCTAGAGATGGCCAATACTTTTGTAGTTAGGCCACATGGAGCAGCAACGTTTCCTGAATTTCTGGAGCACCTTAACTCCCTTCATCCCAGAATTTGCTTCACTGTGGAAGTGGATAAAAATGGACATCTACCGTTTCTTGATGTCTTGGTCTGCAGAAAAGAAGATGGTTCCTTGGGTCACAGTGTGTTCCGTAAACCAACTCACACTGACCTACACCAACGAGCTACGAATTGTGATCACCCATATCAACTAAGTGGCATGTCGCGTAGTCTCGTTCATAGGGCTAGAATTTTTTCTGATGCAGGGGGCGTATCAGGAGAGCTTAGCCATCTGCGCCCTGTATTTGAACAAAAGGGGTACTCTGATAAACAGATCCGTAGTGCAATTAAACGTGTACGCACTACAGCTCAAAAACAGCTAGAAGAGACAGAGAAATCCAAGAGGATGGTTTTTCTACAGTATGTTGGTGGCGTGTCCTGTAAGGTTGCCAGGCTGTTCAAAAAACATCAAATAAAATGTGTCTTCCACCCTCCAGCGGGTATGCAGACTATGCCGGGTTCTGTTGAGGACGACCTAGGTCTCAGGAGACCAGCGATATATAAAATCCCGTACCAGTGTATGAAATCATACTTGGGCCAGACGTGTCGCATTTTTAAGGATAGATGTGCTCAACTTGGTCGTCACACTACACTGGGTCAGCCAGAAAAGTTTGCTGTGGCTGAACGCTGTCTTGACACGGGACACAGCATGAGTAACGGAGAGAGAAAGCTCCTTTCGTCCGGTTCCACGTAATGGGACTCCATCATTAAAGAAGGAGTAACATTTCGTATAAGTAATGACCTCATCAATAGAGACACGGGATTTCGACTCAGCAAGGCATGAGAACCAGCACTGGCGGCGCTAAGGCAACATCGGCCGCAGTTGAACGAATCCGAGTCAACACGGACAGAGGATCAAAGTCCGGAAATTTAAACCGGGCGCCAAAACTCTTCCCGCACGCGCTTTGGGCCGCTATTTACGGCCGCGCTTGTCCCGCATCGCGAATGAAAAGCCCGTAGCCCGTTTGTACGGCAGGGGGCACTGAATGTCGCCGTGCTCTATGATTAGTCTACGATGACGTTATAGCCTTAACCCATAGCGCCTTCGTCCTTCCATCGACTGAACGAATACAGGGTGGTCCATAGATAGTGACCGGGCCAAATACCTCACGAAATAAGGATCAACAGAAAAAAAAATACAAAGAACGAAACTCGTCTATCTTGAAGGGAGAAACCAGATGTCGCTATGGTTGGCCCGCTAGATGGCGCTGCCATAGGTCAAACGGATATCAACTGCGTTTTTTGAATATTTAAATAATTATTACATATTCGTGTAGTACGTAAAGATATATGAATGTTTTAGTTGTACCAATTTTCTCGCTTTGTGATAGAGGGCGCTGTAATAGTCACAGACATGTGGCTCACCATTTTAGACAGACAATTGGCAACAGGTAGGTTTCTTAAATTAAAATACAGAACATAAGTACGTTCTAACATTTTATTTTGGTTGTTCCAATGTGATACATGTACCTTTGTGAACTTATCATTTCTGAGAACGCATGCTGTTACAGGGTGATTACCTGTAAATACCACATTAATGCAATAAATGCTCAAAATGATATCCGACAACCTCAATGCATTTGGCAATACGTGTAATGACATTCCTCTTAACAGCGAGTAGTTCGCCTTCCGTAATATTTGCACATGCATTCACAATGTTCTGACGCATGTTGTCAGGCGTAGTCGGTGGGTCACCATAGCAAATGTCATTCAACTTACCCCTCAGAAAGAAATCCGGGGACGTCAGATCCGGTGAAACTGCGGGCCATGGTATGGTGCTTCGACGACCAAGCCACCTGTCATGAAATATGCCTTTCAATACCGCTTCAACCGCACGCGAGCTATGTGCCGGACATCCATCATGTTGGAAGTACATCGCCATTCTCTCATGCAATGAAACATCTTGTAGTAACATCGGTAGAAAATTACGTAGGAAATCAGCATACATTGCACCATTTAGATTTCCATCGATAAAATGGGGGCCAATCATCCTTCCTCCCATAATGCCACACCGTAAATTAACCCGCCAAGGTCGCTGATGTCCCACTTGTCGCAACCATCGTGGATTTTCCGTTGCCCAATACCGCATATTATGCCGGTTTACGTTACCGCTGTTGGCGAATGACGCTTCGTCGCTAAATAGAACGCGTGCAATAAATCTGTCATAGTCCTGTAATTTCTCTTCTGCCCAGTGGCACAACTGTACGCAACGTTCAAAGTCGCCGCCTTGCAATTCCTGGTGCATAGAAATATGGTACGGGAGCAATCGATGTTGATGTAGCATTCTCGACACCGACGTTTTGGAGATTCCCGATTCTCACGCAGTTTGTCTGCTACTGATGTGAGGATTAGCCGCGACAGCAGCTAAAACACCTACTTGGGCATCATCGTTTGTTGCAGGTCGTAGATGACGTTTCACATGTGGCTGAACACTTCCTGTTTCCTTAAGTAACGTAACTATCCGGCGAACGGTCCGGACACTTGGATGATGTAGTCCAGAATAACGAGCAGCATACACAGCAGACGCCCTTTGGGCATTTTGATCACAACAGCCATAGATCAACACGGAACTTTTCCGCACTTGGTAAACAGGTAATATATCACGAAGCAAATACCGCGCGCACTAGTGGAATGTTACGTGATACCAAGTACTTATACGTTCGTGACAATTACAGCGTTGCCATCTATCACAAAGCGAAAAAAGTGGTCCAACTAAAACATTCGTATTTCTTTACGTACTACACGAATATGTAATAAAAGATGGGGTTTCCTGTTTTTTAAAAAACCCAGCTTATCCGTTTGACCTATGGCAGCGCCATCTAGCGGGCGTCCGTAGCGCCATCTAGATTCCCCCTTCAAGCTAGGCAAGTTTCGTTCTTTGTAGTTTTTTCGTTTGACGCTTTGCAGTCACGATCAGTTTACCACCCTGTATATTGGCGAGCCATTGCAGCAACACGTCATCTCCATTTAATGTGTTTTTTATGTCTCCCTTTTTATCCCCCTTTCTGTATTTTTGTAAAGCCAATAGGCTGAAGAGCGGTGGACTGTGCCACTACCAGCCCTCCACTGTCCATGTAGTACAGGGGAATGAAATTACAATAAAGAAAAAAAGAAAAACAGCAACACGTCAGTAAGTACCTGAAGATGACGAATAGCAGTCTAGTCGAAATATTGTGCAGCTTCCACAACATTATCCGACGCTGACGCCCGTGAACCATTGAAGCAGTTACTACGTCGGGAAAGACTCAAACAGCACACACTTTGTATAAATGCCCTTTAATAGGTGTCGCTATACTTTTGACCATATAATGTATATGCAAATGTCTTGGTTGGACTTAGAATGCACCTTTTATTGGCACTACCTAATTGTTCGAGGAAAGGTGATTTCCTGTTTTCAAAAGAATAAAAAGTTATCTCCAGAGTACTGCTTTTCTGCGTAGACTTACCGCATTACCTTTATTGCTAATTAAAAGTGAAGTTGTAAACAGAGTTCATTGTGATGACTCAGTCGAAAGAAAGTCTAGAATCTCGGATAGATTTATAAGTTTGATGTTAGCTTCTAAAGGTAATTATATGATATTATAATCAATATTTTTACTTTAAAGGACATTTACTTCTTTTCTTCCTTTGAACTCGTGTATCACAAATAATTATAAAAATAAATAAAATCGCTGCTCCATATTATTTAGAGACAGTGGGACAATGTGTTGAACACGCATTTCAAATTAAGGAAACCCGACCGACATGTTAACCTGCATGTAATATTTGGAATATATCGTTTACCGAAAAAGTTAATTGTGTTTCTCTCGAATGGTGCTTGCCGAACCCATACCGCTTCTTTCAGAAATCCTTCGTCCCCTCTAGGAGGAGCACAGTGTTCGACGTTAGAAGATATTCAAGGTTTCTTCGACAGAAACAAGTTAGGGGTATTGGTCTGTAAATTGATATATCTGTTTGTTACATTCTTGGATTTTTTCCTCCCCACATGTCATACTTGAAGAATGATAACTTGTAGCAGTTACGCAGCAATATGCATTTTCCGCCACAGACTTGTCAGCAGCTGATGCAGAAGCTGTCTACTGCGCGTACAGGCCGACTACATAGCGTTATCCAGCTGCCACCTCCGCTATTATTTTATGCAAACCACAGTGTTATATTTGGCCATCATAACCCACATGCGAGATTTTCATATTCTCTCGGTACGCACCGATTATTAGCCCTACAGGAAAAATGAGCAGGACCTTCTTGTAGGACATTTAATGTAGTTAAGTTTTGTACTGAGATGCGTATAAGCTAGAGGCCACGATTTTCTAGCTATTCAAAGAAAACATGTAACAGTCAACTTCAAACTGACCTCCACCGCACACTCATCCCTCAAGACCCAGAATTTCTAGTACGATGTTCGTGGTACTCTTTCATACCGCTGTACAAAAATTTGCGACCACATAAATTATTCCCGATAAACGGACTTTTATGGTCTTAATGATTGAGCTGTTATGTCACTAGCATAGTCGGTTACTTGGTCTACAATATTAATTTAAATGAGCCCGCGAGAGTAATGAAAGAAAAACGACCTTTGTAAACGTTACGCTAACACTAATTTCGTTGACTATTCAATCTAAACTTTACCCTTACAAGCACATTAGTTTCGTAGCCGGGAGACCTGCCGAATACAACGATGTAATTGTTAATTTTAGGGTGTCAAAATTCGCCAAATTGCCTGGTAAAATTTACGCAACCGTCAATTTTACAGTTTTTAAGTGCTCGACAAACCTGGTGGCATAATAAGGCCAGCCAATGAAGACGAAGAAAGGGCGAATGTAAAGAATAATTCGTGCAGTCGCTAATTTCTGTACGGTAGTAGGAGGTAGCGTCACGAACAACATAATAGAAATTGTGACTGGTCGGAGCTGAGTGTGGCAGTCAGGATACGTTTGAACATTGCTTTTGTACGTTTTTCGTGAGCAACTCGGGAAGCCTCTAGCGAAGACGTATACCAATATCGAATTTAACTACGTTAAATTTCCTTCAAAAAGGTCGTGTCTATTCTTTTCTGTAGGACTAATGGTTTTCGCGTAGCGAGCGAGAGGATATGGAAAATCTGGCGGGTTGTTCATGAAGGCGAAATAAAATATTGCCGGTTGCATACAATGGCAGTGATAGGGGCAGCTGAATCACCTTGTACATTAGGAGGCGGCGCCTTACCTGGCGGAAATCCCGGAGGGCGTCTCAGCTGCCTCCAGAGCCAGGTGACCACGGCGGTCGCAGCGAGTAGCAAAGGCAACGCCAGAGGGAACATCTCTTAGCGTGCCTGGCCGCTGGCCAGGCAGGAACTAACAGACACCGCGTCTGCCGACAGACAGCCTGTATGTCGAGAGCTGCCACGAAGGGGAGGGGAGATCAGCTCGGACCAGCCCAGCTGCTGTTCGGCAGGCCGACGCTGTTAACGCACCTCCTCGCTGATAGCGAGGACACATTGCTTGTTCCTTCTTCTTCCCCATATTTGTCAGCTTCGGACTACCGCGTGGATCACCCTGGAGGTTTCCAATAAATGTCTAAATATCTCATACTTCATTTGCTGCTTTTCAGGTGCTGCTTCTGTTTCTACACCTATAGTATGTTCTCTGCGCTCCATCCAGTGATATGTGCTAGATAAAAATAGAAAAAGCTAGCGTGTTTCAGACAAGTTGTTATGTGGTCTTGAGTGAGAAAACTGGTTTTCTCCGGCGCACCAGGCTAGTACATCGTGTGAAAGCCTCTACATTTCTACATACGTGTTGCAATGTGCATCACTTTTAATCTGCTTAATGTATTCAAACCTTCGTTTCACCCTAAAATCTCAACATCCCCTCCCCTCTCTCCTCATCCCGCACTGCAACACTTCCCAATATTACCAAAATAAAGATTCTTTGACGCCCTCCAGGATGTATCCTATCAAACGATCTTTTCTTTTAGTCATACTGTGTCACACTCTTATTTTCTCGTTCGGCTCAACACCTACCCATTAGTTGCAGGAAGGTTGCTATCATTGGGCCGGCTCCATCGTTGGACCAGGTCGATTTCTCTGCTCATAGGCACATTCTACTAGTCACTGAGTGTATGTCACCAAATATTCGCCGTCTTAGTGGTGAATTGTTACACAAAGACACAAAGAAACAGTAAAAAATGCTAAGATTTTTTCTGCATCCTTCTACACTGAAGAGCCAAATGTATCTGGTACATATGTCTAATATCCTGTAGGGCTCCCGCGAGCTGCAGCAACACGACGTGGCATGGACTCGACTATTGTCTGAAGTAGTGCTGGAGGGACCTTACACCATGACTCCTGCAGGGCTGTCAGCAGATTCGTAAGAGTACAAGCTGGTGGAAGTCTCTTCTGAACAGCAAGTTGCAAGGCATCCCAGATATCCTCAATAATGTTCATGTCAGCGGACGTTGGGGGCCAGCGGAAATGTTTGAACTCAGAAGAGTATTCCTGGAGCCACTCTGTATCAATTCCGGACGTGTGGAGTATCGCATTGTCCTGCTCAAATTGACCAAGCACGCCGGCATGCACACTGGACATGAATAGGTGCAGGTGATCAGACAGGATGCGTACGAGCGTGTCACCTGCCATAGTTGTATCCATACGTATCACGGTCCCTTATCAATCCACCGCACGCGCCCCACACCATTACAGAGCCTCCACCAGCTTGAACCGTCCCCTGCTCACATGCAGGGTCTATGGATTCTTGAGGTTGTCTCCATACCCGTACACGTCCATCCACTCGATACAATTTGTAATGAGACTCGTCTGACCAGGCAACATGTTTCCCGTCATGTACAGTCCAATCTCGGCTTCGGTGAGCCCAGGCGAAGCGTAAAGCTTTGTGTCACGCGCTCATCAAATGTGAACGAGTGGTCCTTCGCCTCCAAAAGCCCATATCGATGATATATGGTTGAATGGTTCGCACGCCGACACTTGTTCATGACTCAGAATTGAATTCTGCAGCAATCTGGGGAATGATTGCACTTCTCTCATGTTAAATGGTTCTCTTCAGTAGTCGTTTGTCCCATTCTTGCAGGATCTTTTGACGGCCTCGGCGATGTCGGAGATTTAATTTTTTATCGGGTTCCTAATATTCACGGTACACTGGTGGAATGGACGTACGGGAAAATCCTCACTTCATCGCTACCTCAGAGGTGCTGTATCGCATCGCTCGTGCATCAACTATAACACCACTTTCAAACTCACTTGATAACCCGCCATTGTAGCACCAATAACCGATCTAACAACTGCGTCAGGTACTTCTTTTCTTACATAGACGTTCCCGACCGAAGCGCCGTATTCTGCCTGTTTACATACCTCTGTATTTAAGTACGCATGCATATACCACTTTCGTTGGCGCTTCACGGTAATTATCTTGTAATAAGGACTGACACGTCGCAGTGACACGGTAATAGTGATCAAATGTCCATAGTCATCGTTATAGAGCACGAGCAATTCACTCAATTTTTCCTATTTACAATATAAAGTTACGTGTTGTGGACAATGACCAGGTATTGTTAAGAGATGCAATGGGAGTTGCCTTGTATGAGACACCCCTAATTTTGTACAATCTTAGGCCTATGTAGGTCACTATAAATAAAATTTTAAAAATGGTCTTCATTACATGTTTTCTGATGGTATGTAAGTGTCCTGAAATCAGTCAAATGTGTGAGTGTGTTTCTTTTTTTACATTCGAAGACGGCATTTCTCCTTTTAGCCTCCATGGTTTCGAATACAACTTATTCGTTTTGAGATGCCAACACAAAATTCCTACCAATAACAGATACGACATGTATTAACATTTTTAGATGTGTGTACTACTCTGAAGGAAAAAAAATCGCAGCACCAAAAAAAATTAATTAATGTACAGTAATGAAATTCGGGAATAAATTGGTCAAAGTAACATATGTAATTTATTAACCCTGAAAGATCACAAGTTAATGTGAGCGCAAGAAAAGCTATTGCAAGTATGAAATGCTGGTACATCAATAAGCTGTGTAGCCGCCAGAATGTTGAATTCAATCATGCAAACGTGCGTGCATTGTGTTTTACAGTTGGCTATGTAAATTTGTCGGATGGAGCTACATGGCTGTTGCAGATTGGTCGGTCAATACAGATACGGTTTATGCTGTTTGTGGATGACGCTGGTATTGTTATCTGATGCTGTCACACAAGTTCTCGATTGGAGATGGATCTGATGATCTAGCAGGTCTAGGCAACATATCGACACCGTGTAGAGCATGTTGGGTTAGAACAGCTGTATGTAGACGAGAGTTATTCTGTTGGGAAACACCTAATGAAAGGTGTTCATGAATGGGATCACAGCTGGTCGAATCACCGGACTGACGTACAAATTTATAGTCATGGCGAGTGGGATAACATGCAAGTGCTCCTGTTGTCCTACGGCCGGCCGCGGTGGCCGAGCGGTTCTAGGTGCTACAGTCTGGAACCGCGCTACCGCTACGGTCGCAGGTTCAACCCCTGCCTCGGGCATGGATGTGCGTGATGTCCTTAGGTTAGTTAGATTTAAGTAGTTCTAAGTTCTAGGGGACTGATGACCACAGATGTTAAGTCTCATAGTGCTCAGAGCCATCTGAACCATTTTTGTTGCCCTAAGAAATCGCACTCCAGACCGTAAGTCCACATGTATTTCCAGTGCTTCTAGCAAGCAGACAGGTTTTTTTACAGGCCCTCAAATGGCCTCCTCCTAACCTGACCGCCAGCACTGGCAACGAGGCAGATACAGCTTCCATCAGAAACCACAACAAACCTTCCCCATGCTCTCCAATAAGCTCACGCTTTACGCCCCTCAAATCGAAAATGGCGGTGGTTTTGGGTTAGTGAAATGCACCTGAATGACGTTTGGTTCGGTGCTCTCCTTCAAATAACCGATTCGAAACTGTGGTGCCAATTGCTACTCAATATGCAGCCGCTAGATGCAGTAAGATGCGCCAGAACCATAGACGAACTATGACTTTCCCTCTTGGTAGTGCCAAGTGGCCGTCCGGAGCTCAGTGTTCTTGCGACCATGTACGAGGGTTGAAACTTTAACAGTGGCAACTATTTATTTATAACTCGTACAAAATAGATGCGTGTTTCAAAGTTTTACTGACCTTCACAGTACTCACCAGCATTGTGTATAATCCGTTGCCAGCGATGTGGAAATCGTAGGATAATCTTAGCAGTGCCAGTGTGTTGACAATTCAAGCGGCGTGGTCTATTGCCCGACGAATTTGTAGCAGTTCCGTAGCGAATGCCGTGAAGTGTTTCCTTCAGTTTAGAAATCGATCTGAACTCAAGAGGGCTTAAGTCAGAGAAGTGCAGTAGGTGGTATACCACTTAGCAGACCCATTATTCAAACAAATCAGTAACAGCTTCCACTGTACTTGCTTCACCACTGTCCTAAAAAATGATGGTCTGGTACTGCAGAAAGTGTCATCACTTCTAAGCTGGTCGCAGGTTGTGTTCCAAAAATGAACAGCATAGAGACAGAAGTGATGACACTTTCTGCAGGATCTGGCCATCATTTTGCATGACAATGCTCGAGCACCTACAGTGGAAGCTGTTTCTGATTTGTTTGATTGATGGAGCTGCTAAGTGCTATACGACCTACTGCACTCCCCTGACTTCAGCCCTCGTGAGTTCAGCTCGATTTCTAAATTAAAGGAAACACATCACAGCATTCGCTTCAGAAATGCTACAAATTGCAGGCCGGAGTGACCGAGTAGTTCTAGGCGCTACAGTCTGGAACCGCGCGAACGCTAGGGTCGCAGGTTCGAATCCTGCATCGGGCATGGATGTGTGTGTGATGTCTTTATGGTTAGTTAGGTTTAAGTAGTTCTAAGTTCTAGGGGACTGATGACCTCTGAAGTTAAGTCCCATAGTGCTCAGATCCATTTTTGCTACAAATTCGTCGGGCAATAGGCCGCGCCGCTCGAACTGCCAACACAACCGGCACTGCTAAGAGCATCCTACTACTTCCACATCGCTGTCAATGGTTTATACACAGTGCTGGTGACTGCTTTGAAGGTCAGTAAAACTTTGAAACACGTATCTGTTTCGTACAAGCTGTAAATAAATACACTCCTGGAAATTGAAATAAGAACACCGTGAATTCATTCTCCCAGGAAGAGGAAACTTTATTGACACATTCCTGGGGTCAGATACATCACATGATCACACTGACAGAACCACAGGCACATAGACACAGGCAACAGAGCATGCACAATGTCGGCACTAGTACAGTGTATATCCACCTTACGCAGCAATGCAGGCTGCTATTCTCCCATGGAGACGATCGTAGAGATGCTGGATGTAGTCCTGTGGAACGGCTTGCCATGCCATTTCCACCTGGCGCCTCAGTTGGACCAGCGTTCGTGCTGGACGTGCAGACCGCGTGAGACGACGCTTCATCCAGTCCCAAACATGCTCAATGGGGGACAGATCCGGAGATCTTGCTGGCCAGGGTAGTTGACTTACACCTTCTAGAGCACGTTGGGTTGCACGGGATACATGCGGACGTGCATTGTCCTGTAGGAACAGCAAGTTCCCTTGCCGGTCTAGGAATGGTAGAACGATGGGGTCGATGACGGTTTGGATGTACCCTGCACTATTCAGTGTCCCCTCGACGATCACCAGAGGTGTACGGCCAGTGTAGGAGATCGCTCCCCACACCATGATGCCGGGTGTTGGCCCTGTGTGCCTCGGTCGTATGCAGTCCTGATTGTGGCGCTCACCTGCACGGCGCCAAACACGAATACGACCATCATTGGCACCAAGGCAGAAGCGACTCTAATCGCTGAAGACGACACGTCTCCATTCGTCCTTCCATTCACGCCTGTCACGACACCACTGGAGGCGGGCTGCACGATGTTGGGGCGTGAGCGGAAGACGGCCTAACGGTGTGCGGGACCGTAGCCCAGCTTCATGGAGACGGTTGCGAATGGTCCTCGCCGATACCCCAGGAGCAACAGTGTCCCTAATTTGCTGGGAAGTGGCGGTGCGGTCCCCTACGGCACTGCGTAGGATCCTACGGTCTTGGCGTGCATCCGTGCGTCGCTGCGGTCCGGTCCCAGGTCGACGGGCACATGCACCTTCCGCCGACCACTGCCGACAACGTCGATGTACTGTGGAGACCTCACGCCCCACGTGTTGAGCAATTCGGCGGTACGTCCACCCGGCCTCCGGCATGCCCACTATACGCCCTCGCTCAAAGTCCGTCAACTGCACATACGGTTCACGTCCACGCTGTCGCGGCATGGTACCAGTGTTAAAGACTGCGATGGAGCTCCGTATGCCACGGCAAACTGGCTGACACTGACGGCGGCGGTGCACAATTGCTGCGCAGCTAGCGCCATTCGACGGCCAACACCGCGGTTCCTGGTGTGTCCGCTGTGCCGTGCGTGTGATCATTGCTTGTACAGCCCTCTCGCAGTGTCCGGAGCAAGTATGGTGGGTCTGACACACCGGTGTCAATGTGTTCTTTTTTCCATTTCCAGGAGTGTAGTTGGCACTGTTGAAATTCCAACCCTCGTATTCTCGTGATCACTGCTGCCTTCAATCGTGTACAGTGGCTGCATACCCGCCAAGTCCTTCTGCAATAAAGCAAATATAACAATGAGCTTCCCGTAGGCCTAGTACACCACCTCCTTCATTCAGTGAGTTGTTGGTAAAGGTATCTTTGTCGCCTTAAAGGTAATCTTGAATAATACCAGCTCACCACGTCCCATATCAAAGGTAACTGGCGCTCTCACCGTTACAACCTGTATTTAAGGCAATCCTGATTTGCGCCCTTATAGTGGAGCTACTAGCTCCACTCTTATGTGACTTGCGCGGTATTTGAGTAGACATCATCTTTCAGATTGCAGCATTTACGCCACGTTGTGTCCCGCTATTATTCCCACATTACATATATAAGCTGCAGTGTACAGAGCATCAGTAGCCGGTATTCGGTAGCTATCCTCGCACCACACGACACCAGATGGGCACATAGTGAGGGAACTTTCGAGAAGCTCCGATGTTGGAGCAGAGGCGAGTAATCATTCTGACGGGGCGCCAAGCCGAATCTTCTTATTCATCAGTCTTCTGACTGGTTTGATGCGGCTCGCCATGAATTCCTCTCCTGTGCTAAACTCTCCATCTCAGAGTAGCACTTGCAACCTATGTCCTCTACTATTTTCTGGATGTAGTCCAATCTCTGTCCTTCTCTACAGTTTTTGTCCCCTACAGCTGCCTCTAGTACCACGGAAGTCATTCCCTCAAGTCTTAACAGAGGTCCTATCATCCTATCCCTTCTCCTTATCAGTGTTTTCCACATATTCTTTCCTCTCCGATTCTGTGCAGAATGTCCTCATTCCTTACTTTATCAGTCCACCTAATTTTCAACATTCGTCTATAGCACCACATCTCAAATGCTTCGATTCTCCTCCGTACCTGTTTTTCCACAGTCCATATTTCACTGCCATATAATACTGTAGTCCAGACGTACATTCTCAGATATTTCTCCCTCAAATTAAGGCCAATTTTTGATGTTAGTAGATTTCTCTTGGCCAGGAATGCCCTTTTTGTCATTGCTTTTCTGCTTTTGATGTCCTTCATGCTCCATTCGTCATTGGTTATTTTACTGCCTAGGTAGCAGAATTCGTTAACTTTATCTACTTCGTGACCGTGAATCCTGATGTGAAGTTTCTCGCTGTTCTCATTTCTTCTACTTTCAATTACCTTCGTCTTTCTTCGCTTTACTCTAGGTCCATACTATGTACTTATTAGACTGTTCATTCCATTCAGCAGGTCATGTATTTCTTCACTTTCACTCAGGATAGCAATGTCATGAGCGAACAGTATCATTGATATCCTTTCACCTTGAATTTTAATTCCACTCCTGAAGCTTTCTTTTATTTCAATCATTGCTTCCTCGATTTACAGATTGGACAGCAGGGGCGAAAGGCTACATCCTTGTCGTACATCCTTTTTCATACGAGCACTTCGTTCTTGGTCGTTCACTCTTATTATTCCGTCTTGGTTGTTGTACATATTGTAAATGACCCGTCTCTCCCTATAGCTTACCCCTAGATTTTCAGAATTTCGAACAACTTGCCCCATTTTACATTGTCGAATGCTTTCCCAAGGTCGCCAAATCCTATGAACGTGTCTTTATTTTTTTTTAGCCTTGCTTCCATTATTAGCCGTAACGTCAGAATTTCCTCTCTCGTGCCTTTACCTTTCCTAAAGAGAAACTTATCGTCATCTAGCGCATCCTCAATTTTCTTTTCCATTCGCCTGTATATTATTCTTGCGAGCAACTTGGATGCATAACCTGTTAAGCTCATTGTGCAATAATTCTCGCACATGTCAGCTCTTGCCGTCTTCGGAATTGTGTGGATGGCGCTTTTCCGAAAGTCAGATGGTATGTCGCCAGACTCATACATCCTACACACCAACGTGAATAGTCGTTTTATTGCCATTTCCCCTAGTGATTTTAGAAATTCTGATTGAATTTTATCTATTCCTTTTGCTTATTTGATTTTAAGCCCTCCAAAGCTCTTTTAAATTCTGATTCTAATACTGGAGTCCGTATCTCTTCTAAATCGACTCCTGTTTCTTCTTCTATCACGTCCGACAAATCTTCCCCCTCATAGAGGCTTTAAATGTATTCTTTCCACCTGTCCGCTCTCTCCTCTACATTTAACAGTAGAATTCCCGTTGCACTCTTAATGTTATCACCCTAGCTTTTAAGTTTGTTTTGTCTTTGCTGTATGCTCAGTCTGTCCTTCCGACAATCAGTTCTTTTTTTCCTGCAGCCATTTCGTGTCAGCTACCCTGCACTTTCTATTTATTTGAATCCTCAGCGATTTGTATTTCTGTATTCCTGAGTTTCCCGGAATATTTTTGTACTTCTTTCTTCCATCGATCAACTGAAGTATTTCTTCTAGTACCCATGGTTTCTTTTCAGTTACCTTCTTTTTATCTACGTTTTTCTTCCCAACTTCTGTGATGGCCCTTTTTAGAGATGTCAATGCCTCTTCAACTTTACTGCCTACTGAGCTATTCCTTATTGCTGCATCTATAGCCTTAGAGAACTTCAGCCGCATCTCTTCATTCCTTAGTACTTCCGTATCCCAATACTTTGCGTATTGATTTTCCTGACCAATGTTTTAAACTTCAGCCTACCCTTCATCACTACTATATTGTGAGCTGAGTCTATATCTGCTCAATCGTACGCCTTACAATCCAGTATCTGATTTCAGAATCTCTGGCTGACCATGATGTAATCTAACTGAAATCTTCCCGTATCACCCGGCTTTTTCCAAGTATACCTCCTCCTCTTGTGATTCTTGAACAGAGTATTCGCTATAACTAGCAGAAACTTGTTACAGAACTCAGTAAGTCTTTCTCCTCTCTCATTTCTTGTCCTAAGCCCATATTCTCATGTAACCTTTTCTTCCACTCCTTCCCCTACAACTGCTTTCCAGTACACAATGACTATTTGATTTTCATACTGTATAACCTTTTCAACATCCTCAGTCAGTTTCTCTATCTCTTCACCTTCAGCTTGCGACGTCGGCATGTATACCTGATCTATCGTTGTCGGTGTTGGTTTGCTGTCGATTTCGACAAGAACAACCCTGTCACTGAACTGTTCACATTTAAGCTCTCTGCCCTGCGTTCCTATTCGTAACGAATCCTACTTCAGTTATACCATTTTCTTTTGCTATTGATATTACCCTATACTCATCTTATCAGAAATCCTTGTCTTCTTTTCACTTCACTTTACTGACCCCTACTATATCTAGATTGAGTCTTTGCATTTCCCCTTTCAGATTTTCTAGTTTTCCTACCACGTTCAAGATTCTGACATTCCCCCCTCCCACCCCTACTCGTAGAACGGTATCCTTTCGTTGATTATTCAATCTTTTTCTCATGGTAACCTCCCCCTTGGTAGTCTCCTCTCGGAAATCAATGGGCACTATTCCGGAATCTTTTCACACTGGAGAGGTCATCATGACACCTCTTCAGTTACAGGCCACGTGTCTTGTGGATACACGTTACGAGTCTTTAAGGCAGTGGTTTCCATTGCCTTCTGCATCCTCATGCCGTTGATGATTGCTGATTCTTCCGTCTTTAGGGCAGTTTCCCACCTCTAGGACAAGAGAGTGCTCTGAACCTCAGTCAGCTCCTCCGCCCTCTTTGACGAGGCCATTGGCAGAATGAGGATGACTTCTTATGCCGGAAGTCTTCGGCCGCCATTGCTGACTATTAATCAAAATTGAAGCAGCGGCGTTATTCGAACTCGAGACCGAAGACATTTATGATTATGAATCAAAGACGCTACGCCACCTTTTTTTTTTGCATTTTTGTTCGTTGTTGATCGTCGGGTTTGGTTGTTGCGGACGTCACATGACATCCGTTAAAGTTCGTTTGTTGATCCTTCCACTCAGTTCTTTCTTATTACAGAGGCCCACCAGCTCTCTGATCGAACACGCTGAGCTTCAGTGCCGGCTAGACCAGGCACATCACTCGCAATTTGCTTTCGCAGGTTACTATTAAACTGCACCTTGCGACCATATTGGTGGTCTTGCTTGTGCTGAGAACAATCATTTTATAATTTCAACGTCCGGCCCGGTAGCTGACTGGTATGCCGGCATGGTAGCTCAGCGTGTTCGGTCAGAGGGTCAGCTGCCCTCTGTAACAAAAAAACTGAGTTAATAGATCAACGACGAACTTAAACGGATTTCTAACGACGTCTGCCCAGAGCAGATGCAACGAACAAAAGCGAACAAAATGAGATTAAAAAAAAAAAGTGGTCAGCGCGACAGAATGTCAGTCCTAAGGGCCCATGTTCGATTCCTGGCTGGATCGGAGATTTTCTCTGCTCACGGACTAGGTGTTGTGTTGTCCTTATCATCATCATTTCATCGTCATCGACACGAAAGTCCCCGAAGTGACATCAACTCGAAAGACTTGCACCGTGTGAACGGTCTACCCGACAGAATGCCCTAGCCCAACGGCATTTCCATAATTTCAATAATTTTAATATTTTTATGAGGAAAGTTAGATGTTCTAATTAAAGTAAACTTTTATTAGATGTTGAGATAGACCAAACAGAAGCGAGCTGGAGGAGACAGGCGTGAAACGGTGGTTAAGCTTCTGCAGGAGTCGCGATCGGAGCTGAAAGGTGTAAAGACGTGCGCTGTAACTGATAGTACACCGAGAGACACGAAAGTGTTTCGTGTGGTATTACCGAAAGATATATAAACTAAATTCTAAAGCATACTGAGTGCAATGGGACCGTTGTTCACAGTGTTCAGAAAATATTTCACGTTTCAAAATTTTGTTTTACTGTCTCTGTGCGTCTGCAGGCTGTTCACAGCAAAGTCTGAATGAATTTAGAGAGGCATTTGCGGCATCCTACGTCTGTGACCGTGCCTTTACTTCTGCCGGATTATAATTTAGAATTTTATATTGTACCACTGCTCGTCCTTGCATCAATCAATGTAGGAGCAAGAACTCGCGACCCTCTGAGAAGAAGAATCCCCCTAAGTGAGCTAATACACTTCTAAATAATCAGTGGCGATACAAGACGCAAATGCAGAACAGTTTTATTGACTTAAATTTCACAGCGTCAGTGTTATCTTCGTGTAACCAAATCGGTGAAATTCAGTGCCGTCTGGTGCAATTTGTAGAAGCGGAAGAGTGCATACCAAGTTTCAATGGTTCAAATGGCTCTGAGCACTATGGGACTTAACATCTGAGGTCATCAGTCCCCTAGAACTTAGAACCACTTAAACGTAACTAACCTAAAGACATCACACACATCCATGTAGAAGTCTCGCGTTTCCGGACTGAAGCGCCTAGAACCGCACGGTCACCACGGACGGCTACCAAGTTTCGGCAGTATCTATTAGGCACTAAACATCGCCCTGAAGATCACCGTTTAAGTAATAAAAAGGCTTAATAATCTGCACCGCGCATCACTTTCTACTACTTATTTTCACTTCGCTATTTTTCTCACCATTGTTGTGTCATTCCTGGGCTGGCCGGAGTGGTCGTGCGGTTCTAGGCGCTACAGTCTGGAACAGAGCGACCGCTACGGTCGCAGGTTCGAATCCTGCCTCGGGCATGGATGTGTGTGATGTCCGTAGGTTAGTTGGGTTTGATTAGTTTTAAGTTCTAGGCGACTGATGACCTCATAAGTTAAGTCGCATAGTGCTCAGAGCCATTTGAACAATTTTTTGTTATTCTTGGCATGCCTTGCGAGCATGCTTGTGACTGGTGCAGGGAAGTTTAGTGATTGACAGACAATATGAGCGTTTGGTGACTGGAACTAGAAGTGTTGAATAGAACACTTCATTTCGCAATGGAAGGAACCATGCGGGTTGCAGTTGGTCCGGTCAGTGAAGAAACTAGACTATTTTCATATGAAACTGAATTTGCATTGCCGTATCTTTGGTGTTGAAGATTGAACTGTGCGAGGTGTTTGAACGAGATGAACATGGTAAATATTGAGCTGTGGACACTGTGAACATTGAACTATGAACGTGTGTACGACGCCAGTGAAGACGAGATATAAGCACCCAAAGGAGGAGCAGCTGATAGAAGTTGTAGCAACGGAAGGGAGACGGCGAAACACCGTGCAGCGTCCGGCAGTGGCAACGAGTGCGTGGACAGACGGGGCGTCGGCGATCGCAGGGGTACAGGCATGTTAGCAGCAACCAGCGCGCCTGGCTACGGCTTCGTGGCACCGTAGAGGCAGCGCCGAGTATTTCTATATTTCATGCAAGTTGTGTTCATATATTTGTCCGATAAAAGAATTTCTATTGTGTAAACTGATAGGGAAAAATAAAAAAAATAGAATTTATGAATTTAGTTTTTTTTGGAATAGTGTTGCATTATTTAAGACAAAACGGAGTCTGTAAATAGTAACATGGTAGATGTCCTACCTGTTCAGAGATGCTTCTGTTAGTGGGGACGATGTGGATGACTTGATTAACAATGAGAGAGATATTAGGATTCCATTAGGGGGACCTCACACTGAAGCGCCAAAGAAACTGTTACAGGCATGCACATTCTAATACAGATATGTAAACAGGCGGAATACGGCGCTACGGTAGCAACCCCTAAATGCGTTAAGTCTGGCGCAGTTGTTAAATCGGTTACTACTGCTACAAAGGCAGGTGTTATAGTCGGCGCACTAGCGATGTGACACAGCATCTCCGAGGTACCGTGAATATCAGGAATCCGGTATAACATCAAATCTCCGACATCGCTGTGGCAGGAAAAAGATCCTGCAAGAATAGGACCAATTACGACTGAAGAGAACTGTTGAACCTGACAGAATTGCAATCCTTCAGGTAATTGCTGAAGACTTCAATGCTGAGCCATAAACAAGTAGCCGTCTGCTGTGGCCGAGCGGTTCTAGGCGCTTCAGTCCGGAACCGCGTGACTGCTACGATCGCAGGCTTGAATCGTGCCTCGCGCATGGATGTGTGTGATGTCCTTAGGTTAGTTAGGTTTAAGTATTTCTAAGTTTTCGGGGACTGATGACCTCAGATTTTGAGTTCCATAGTGCTCAGAGCCAATTTGAACCATTTTTGAACGATAAAGAAGTGTCAGCATGCGAACAATTCAATGAAACATTGTCGATATGGCCTTTCAGAATCGAAAACCCACTCTTGTACCCTCGATGACTGCACGACACAAAGCTTTACGCCTCGCCTGGGCCCGTCAACACCGACATTGGACTGTTGATGACTGGAAACATGTTGCCTGACTGGACTAGCCTCGTTTCAAATTGTATCGAGCGGATGAACGTGTACGAGTGTGAAGACAACCTCATGAATCCATAGACCCTGCATGTCAGCACCCGGGCGGAGTGGCTGAGCGGTTCTAGGCGCTACCGTCTGGAACCGCGTGACCACTACGGTCGCAGATTCGAATCCTGCCTCGGGCATGGATGTGTGATGTCCTTAGGTTAGTTAGGTTTATGTGGTTCTATGTTCTAGGGGACTGATGACCTCAGATGTTAAGTCTCATAGTGCTCAGAGCCATTTGAACCATTATTGCATGTCAGCAGGGGACTGCTCAAGTTGATGGAGTCTCTGTAATGATGTGGTGCGCGTACAGTTGGGGTGATACAACTCTGAGAGGTGATGCATACGTAAGCATCATGTCCATAGTGCATTCCGACGGACTTGCGCAATTCCAACAGGACAACGTGACGTCCCACACGCCTGGTACCTTTACGGGGAGGAGATGGCAAAAAAACGTATGTGAATTTGACACGTTATGTCTCAAGAGAGGTAGACTGCTAAGCACCCTCTTATTTTTACTGAGATGCCATGACAAGCAAATCATCCCTGCGTTTGCTAAATTTAAACACCATATAAACTCTGAGGCTGCCGTTAGAATCAAACGACGGGCGAGTGCAGTGAGAGAAAGGGTACCCTATACACGTCAGGAATTGTGCTTGGTGTCCAGACGATTACTGTCACCCCATCTGAAAATCTCAGAGAACTTTTTAGCGGTATCCTGGAACTCGGTATATAGCCCCACTTGGGCACTAGCTGATTGGACTGAACAAAAAGCCAAGGTTCGTCAAATGGCTCGAAGCCGGATCGCAAGAAAACATGCCAAGAAGACGGACCGTGTTTAATCTCACGGAAAAGGCGCTGGACGACGCTGCATTTTTGGTCCTAGAGAAAGGTCTGAATTTTGCTCATACACCTGGGATCATTCCTATCCGAGACGTGATTAGTGAAATAGAACAGGCTGTTTTGAAACTTCCTAAGGAAGATGCCGAAGAGATTAGGCGTGATTCATGCCGCAATCTGACTCGGGCGCCACCTAAGAAGACCAGCTTTAACATTGCCGCAACTGAAAGAACTGCACTACAAGATCTGAGAAGAGACGAAGACATCGTCATCTTACCTGCTGACAAAGGAAACGCTACTGTTCTCCTCTCTCGCACAGAATATAACAGCAAGGTGCACAAACTGCCCGACGATCGTGCATACAGTAAATTAAAGCTGGTCCGACGGGTATGATCCAGAGGAAGACTTTGGAACTCATCAGGAAGATCTCGATCCCAGCGCAAGTTGCTAAGGGTTTACGTCAACAAGCTGCAGTTCCTCCTAGACTCAATGGTCTACCCAAGATCCATAAGAACGGGGTGCCTCTGCGCCCTATTGTGAGCAACGTTGGAGCACCTACTTTAGAGCTCATTAGTAACAAGTTTGAAGAGGACATAGTGGCACTATTGAAACAGGTGCTCACTTCAACGTACTTCTTATTTCAAGACCAATATTTTGAACAAGTGGACGGTGTCGCCATGGGGAGCACTCTTTCTCCTGTGGTGGCCAATTATTTTATGGAGGACTTTGAAGATAAAGTACTACAGTCAGCCACTCTCAAACCCTCTTGTTTTCTGCGTTATGTTGACGATACGTTAGTGGTGTGGCCACCTGGACTGAATACTCTACCTACGTTTCTTCAACATTTAAATTCGCTCCATGCGAATATTAACTTCACTATGGAAGTGGAAAAAGATGAAACTCTAACTTTTCTTGATATTTTGGTACGAAGGAAAGCAGATGGAACCTTGCATCAACATGACTACTCTGCAATTCACATTTAAGTGCTTGGCAGAGGGTTCATCGAACCACAATCATACTATCTCTCTACTATTCCACTCCCGAACAGCGAGCGGGAAAAACGAACACCTAAACCTTTCTGTTCGAGCTCTGATTTCTCTTATTTTATTTTGATGATCATTCCTACCTATGTAGGTTGGGCTCAACAAAATATTTTCGCATTCGGAAGAGAAAGTTGGTGACTGAAATTTCGTAAAAAGCTCTCGCCGCGACGAAAAACGTCTATGCTGTAATGACTTCCATCCCAACTCGTGTATCATATCTGCCACACTCTCTCCCCTATAACGCGGTAATACAAAACGAGCTGCCCTTCTTTGCACCCTCTCGATGTCCTCCGTCAATCCCACCTGGTAAGGATCCCACACCGCGCAGCAATATTCTAACAGAGGACGAACGAGTGTAGTGTAAGCTGTCTCTTTAGTGGACTTGTTGCATCATCTAAGTGTCCTGCCAATGAAACGCAACCTTTGGCTCGCCTTCCCGACAATATTATCTATGTGGTCCTTCCAACTGAAGTTGTTCGTAATTGCGACACAGCCTATACCGCAAGCCAATACATACAGATCTATATTTGCAGGCCACAAGCTGTCATTATCCAGCACAATGCGGTAGTTCATTACGTACGCTAGTTCATAGAGGGCTTGTGGTATCTGACTCTGAAAGCCTGCCGAGTGACATGCAAATTTGAAGACAGTCTTCCGTCAAAACGGTTATTCTGAGAGAAATACGTAATGCATTCAGGCCCAAGCGAGTTTGATCAATGGAGCAGAATGAAGATACGAAGACACCCACCACCTTGGCCTTCTTGCCGTACTTTGGTGCCATGTCGAAAAGAATCGGAAGAGTCCTCGAAAGATATGACATCAAGTGTGTTTTCCGACCGTCTGCAAAACTGAGGAACCTGTTAGGTTCGGTTAAGGATGATCTCGGTCTGAGGAAACGTGGTGTGTCCCCACACACAAATAAAGAAAATATGTTACGCGGACATATGTCTAGAAACGCTTAATTTCCATGTTAGAGCTCATTTTAGTTTCGTCAGTATGTACTGTACTTCCTCGATTCACCGCCAGTTGGCCCAATTAAAGGAAGGTAATGTTGACTTCGGTGCTTGTGTTGACACGCGACTCATTGCTCTACAGTACTAGCAACAAGCACATCAGTACGTAGCATCAACAGGTTAGTGTTACTCACGAACGTGGTTTTGCAGTCATTGCAATGTTTACAAATGCGGAGTTGGCAGATGCCCATTTGATGTATGGATTAGCACGGGGCAATAGCCGTGGTGCGGTACGTTAGTATTGAGACATATTTCCAGAACGAAGGTGTCCTGACAGAAAGACGTTCGAAGCAATTGATCGGCGTCTTAGGGAGCACGGAACATTCCAGCCTATGACTCGCGACTGGGGAAGACGTAGAACGACGAGGACACCTGCAATGGACGAGGCAATTCTTCGTGCAGTTGACGATAAATCTAATGTCAGCGTCAGAGAAGTTGTTGCTGTAGAAGGTAACGTTGACCACGTCACTGTAAGAGTGCTACGGGAGAACCAGTTGTTTCCGTCCCGTGTACAGCGTGTGCAGGCACTATCAGAAGCTGATTGGTCTCCACGGGTACACTTCTGCGAATGGTTCATCCAACGATGTGTCAATCCTCATTTCGGTGCAAATGTTCTTCATTCCAACGTGATCAAATTGTACATTTTCACAATCAACATGTGTGGGCTGACGAGAATCCGCACGCAATTGTGCAATCACGTCCTGAACACAGATTTTCTGTGAACGTTTGGGCAGGCATTGTTGGTGGTGTCTTGATTGGGCCCCATGTTCTTCCACCTACGCTCAATGGAGCACGTTATCATGATTTAATAAGGGATACTCTACCTGAGCTGCTACAACATGTGCCTTTACAAGTACGACACAACATGTGGTTCATGCACGATGGAGCTCCTGCACATTTCAATCGAAGTGCTCGTACGCTTCACAACAGATTCGGTGACCGACGGATTGATAGAGGCGGACCAATTCCATGGTCTCCACGCTCTCCTGACCTCAACCCTCTTGACTGTCATTTATGGGGGCATTTGAAAGCTCTTGTCTACGCAACCCCGGTACCAAAAGTAGAGACTCTTCGTGCTCGTACTGTGGACGGCTGTGATACAATACGCCATTCTCCAGGGCTGCATCAGCGCATCAGGGATTCCATGCGATGGAGGGTGGATGCATGTATCCTCGCTAACGGAGGACATTTTGAACATTTCCTGTAACAAAGTGTTTGAAGTCACGCTGGTAAGTTCTGTTGCTGTGTGTTTCATTCCATGATTAATGTGATTTGAAGAGAAGTAATATAATGAGCTCTAACATGGAAAGTACGCGTTTCAGGACACTTGTCCACATGACATATTCTTTCTTTGTGTGTGAGGAATGTTTTCTGAAAGTTTGGCCGTAGCTTTTTGTAACACCCTGTATAGGTCAGACATGTACCACAGTGCAAGAACGTTGCGATGAGCATCAGCGTCATACACGCCTAAGCCAACCGGAGAAGTCGGCAGTTGCAGAACACTGTCGGAACACAGGACATCACATTATTTATGAAAAGACGGAAGTTTTATCCCCAGCATCCACTTTCTGGGATTGCGTCATTAAGGAGGCAATACATATCCGTACAGCTGATAACCTTATCTACAGGGATGCGGGATTTCAATTGAGTACAACCTGGATCCCTGCATTGGCTGCTGTTAAGTCACGACGAGAAAGCAAAGAGCTTTCGATAATAGACCCGTCATAACTTTGGCAGCATGTTAGTAAACACAGCGTCAGCGCACGCGCAGAACGGCCGCTCTGCGTCTTGCGGCAGAGGGCGTTTGAGTCTGGCGCCATCTATCTGCAAATTTTTGCGCATGAGTGGTTTCCGCGCCTGCGCAATCTTCACGCGCGTGCTCTATATACAGCGGCGTCGACATGCGGATCTTGTCCCGATGCCGCTGAGCTCCTTACGCTCCTGCGTTCGTTGAGCCGGCTGCTTGAGCAGCTCCCGGTGCTCGTCACCGCCGTCACGTCCGCCCTCCAGGCCGGCGTTGTTCCTGCTGACCGCCATGGATAATGAGCACGTCCATGGGCTCACGGTGTGCGGTTTCAACGCACGCGGTTTGGTTCCCCAACAAGGGGAATTCCGCCAGTTCCTCCGCGATGAGGCGATCGACGTGTGTCTCGTCTGCGAGACGTTTCTGAAGCCTGGTGTGGCCGTCGGGGTGGCGAACTATCGCTGCTACCGCACCGACCGGCCCACCCATGGCGGAGGCACCGCCATCTATGTGAAGGCTTCGCTGAAGCACCATGAAGTCCTGATGCCACCTCTTCCTACGGTGGAGGCCACTGGGGTGGCTGTCTCCACCACGGCGGGGGTCATTACCTTCATCGCCGTCTACAGGCCGCCGAGAGGCCATCTCCTGGAGGCCGACCTTGATGCCCTGCTGACGCTACGTGGGAAGCTGTTCATTGCGGGCGACCTGAACGCCAAGAGCCCGCAACGGAACTCTCGCGTCACCAACGTCAGTGGGCGGCGCCTTCTCCGCATCACTCAACGTCATGGCGCTGTCGTGCTCGGTCCGTTTGACCACACCTTCTTCCCCAACAGAGGCCAGTCCGACGTGCTCGACGTCGCGGTCCTGAAGGGCGTTGGGCACTTTACGTCGGCTACCGTCCGCTGTGCCCTGTCGTCCGACCACCTTCCGGTTGTCTACGACATGGACATCGTCGGCGCCTCCCTTCCGCCTGACCGCCGCACCTTCCGCGGCATTGACGAGGCCCGTTTTCGAGATGAACTGCTCGGTCGCTTCGTCGATGCCCCAGATCCTGCCCTGGATGGGGCCGATGCTGCGCTGGCCTTTTTTACGCGGCACACTCTCAGCGCTGCTGCTGCTGCGTCTCTCCGTCAGCTGAAGCGGCCTCGCGAGATGTCCCGGCAGCTTCCGCCGCACATATTGGAGGCTATTACCGCCAAAAACCGTCTCTTCCGTGAGTGGCAGCAGACTCGCCAGCCTGCGACCAAGCGCCGCCTCAATCGGGCACGGCGTGAAATCCGGGCCGCTATCGACCAACACCGGAACCGTGACTGGGCTGGCCTTGTGGCCACCCTCACCACGACTGATGGGAGTGCCTGGCGGACCGCCAAGCGCTTCCTCCGCCGCCATCAGCCTGTTCCTCCGCTCCACGTCGGCGGCGAGGTTGTCTGTGCCCCAGACGCCAAGGCCAACTCCCTCGTCGACGTGTTCGCCGACAACTTCCACCCGATCGCGGACGTCCTGGATGCCGACCATGTGCGTCTCGTGGAAGACCGCCTCCCGGTTTTCCTCGCCGCCAGGGCTGCTGACGATGTGATCCCACCCATCACCGCCGCTGAGGTTGGACTCCAGTGCCGCCGCCTCAACCCCAAGAAGGCGGGTGGCTCTGATGGTGTCACGAACTGCCTCCTGCAGCTATTGCCACCGGCGATCCATCACTCACTGGCGGACACTTTCAACTGTGTTCTCCGCTCCGGGATCTTCCCTTCCGCGTGGAAGCACGCGGAAGTGGTGGCTATCCCCAAGGCTGGCAAGGATCCGCGCCGGGTAGAGCACTACCGGCCGATCAGCCTGCTCCCGTCTCGCTCCAAGATCTTTGAGAGACTGTACGTGGAGCGGCTGTGGCGCCACGTCACTGCCGAAGGGCTCCTTCCACCGGAGCAGTTCGGATTCCGGCGGGGCCACTCCACCACGCAACAACTATTACGCCTGGTGGAACAGGCGATGCGGGCGCTGGAGTCGAGGGAGTACCTTGGGGCGGTACTCCTCGACGTCTCCAAGGCGTTCGACTGCGTGTGGCACGAGGGCCTCGTGTACAAACTCCTTGGGCATGGGGTCCCCTCTGCTGCGGTCCTACCTCGCAGGCCGCACCTTCCACGTCCGGGCCGGCGGCGGCACCTCCACTGATCGGCCAATTCGTGCGGGGGTACCGCAGGGGTCGGTTCTCGGCCCCCTGCTGTACACCTTGCACACCGCTGACGCTCCGCAGGTGGCGCGCGTGGAGTTGGCTCTTTATGCCGACGACACTGCGCTGTTCACCCGCAGTATGAACGAGGTCGCGATGTGCCGCCGGCTCCAACTGGCGTGCGATGTCCTGGGGGCGTGGTCCACCAAGTGGCGACTCAAGTTTAACGCCGCCAAGAGCCAGGCGGTCGTTTTCACTCGGAGACGGCTGCCTCCAGACCTGCCGCCTGTCTCCGGGCCCTCTACCCGCTGCTAAACCCCTCATCCACGCTCCCACCTCGGCATGGCCTGACTGTGTACTTGGCCCTCATCCGGCCGGTACTCGCGTACGCCGCTGTTGTATGGAGGAATGCCGCCCCATCGCACGTTGCGATGCTCCAGCGTGTTCAGAATCGGGCGCTGCGGCTCGCTATCCACAAGCTGCATCGTTACTCAACAAGGCTCATTCATGAGGAAGCTGGCGTCCCGTTGCTGCGGGATCGCTTCAGGCAGTCCGCCAGGGTGTTCTATGCCTCCGCAGAACACTCTGGCAACCGTCTTATCCGCGGGCTGGGTCACCAAGTCCACCGCAGGCCAACCACGCGTTGGCCTGATCTGCTGCGGGAGTAGTTTCTCCCGCAGCCTCCATGACGCATTTGACACAGCGTCCGCTCCCACGCGGCCGCTCCCATAGGCCAATCCTAAGCGTGAGGCCCCACTATAGTTCTAGAGGCCCACACAGGAACAGCAGCTTCGCTGCTTAGCCTGTCTCCCTCCTGGTAGATGTATCCAGAGAATTGCAGTGCAGTGCGGATCTTGTCAGTCGTACCTAGCCACCAGCGAGGTTCAACCACCTGATGATGTCGGACAGTTGCTCTGAAGAAATATTGTGGGATTTGCACAACGTCATCCGGCGGTACATCCGTGAAGACTATTTACAACGTATCCGCCGGGAAAGCCTGAAGAGTCACAATATTTAAATAGCTGAAAATATCTTCAAAGGATGGGATAAAATACCAGGCAAGCTTATTATAAATCATAATGAAAGTTTTCACTATTCAAAACATTTAGACAGATTAAATTCTTACACATTTTTACAATTCAATGCCTAATGGCGTCCTCCTCTCAATCTTGACAAAAGAAAGTTCAAATGGCTCTGAGCACTATGGGACTCAACATCTTAGGTCATAAGTCCCCAAGAACTTAGAACTACTTAAACCTAACTAACCTAAGGACATCACATACACCCATGCCTGAGGCAGGATTCGAACCTGCGACCGTAGATGTCGCGCGGTTCCAGACTGAAGCGCGCAGAACCGCTCGACCACACCGGCAGGCCTTAGAATATAATCTAAGGATATCACTGATATTAGTCTGTGCACGCCTTCGTTTAACCTTAAGTATAACTGAATTTCGTTCTTGTCTATTATAGCGAGAGATCCTCAGTTAACGTGAGATAGCTAAGGGGCTATTTCACATCATATTACCTGTAAGACCGCATAGAAGTTGCATCAGGGCTTGGTAACTTCTTTATTTTGAGGAGCGTTATTGATTTTAAGCACAGAGAATATTTATATTAGTATCATACCCTCTAGAACAAAAAATATAAAAATAAAGAATATAAAAAAAACACCCAAAACAAAGGAATTATCCGACTGGGACGGAAATCGATAGATGCAATGTTGATGTACAGGCAAACAAATTACTGCAGTTTCAGAAGAATTGGATGACATATTCAGGAGAAAGAGCTTCACAAATTGAGCAACTGAGTAACGCACTGGTCCACCTCTGGCCCTAGCAAGCAGGTATTCGAATTTGCATTGCTTTCTAGAATTGTTGGATGTCCTCCTGAGGAATATCATACAAAATTATGTCGGATTAAATCGTGAAAATTTTAGGCTGGTTAGAGGGTCCTGCCTGTAATGCTCCAAACATTCTCAGTGGGGGGAGAGATACGAAAACCTTGCTGGCCAAGGTAGGGTTGGGAAAGGCAGGCAATAGAAACTCTCGCTGTGTACGGTTGGATTATCTCACACTGTCCAGGGTGTCTCCAGACAGGTTTTTGGTGTGGAACCTCATTGACTGGAGTAGAAGTCTTTCAGTGACGAGTCCCACTTCGAAGTGAATCCCAGTGACGGTCACGGTATTGACTTGCTCAACATGTAAAGCCCTTTCTCATGGACAGATCATCCAGTTTTTCTGTAACTGCAGTCACTTGTTTTTCTGTACGTAATCGCTACATCTACTGTTCCATTCGGTTAATTACTTCGTGGCGCATCGTATCTTTTTCCCATAAAGTGCCCATTTCTTGGTTTTTGCGCCCATCATGCAGTTGAACTATTGTAGGGACGTCATGCTTGAATATATATTCGAATGCAGTATTTAATATTGCAGCAAGAATTTCCGTAAACTCCTGCTACTGGTTCAAATGGCTCTGAGCACCATGGGACTTAACATCTATGGCCATCAGTCCCTTAGAACTTAGAACTACTTAAACCTAAGTAACCTAAGGACATCTCACAACACCCAGTCATCACGACGCAGAGAAAATCCCTGACCCCGCCGAACCGGGGAGCTCGGGCGTGGGAAGCGAGAACGATACCGCGCGACCACGAGACTCCTGCTACTATCAAGAAAATATGGCATAACGTAGAAATACAGCTTAGCTATAAAATTGCACAAAGGTGTTAAAATCCCTTCGTTAAGGAATACTTATAACGAGATCTGTCTGGTTCCCTACTCAGGTCTGACATGACTTCCCCTGGTGGGCAACTACAGGGGACGTCCGCCGTCTGAGCGAAAAGTTCGGATCGCAGCACGAGGCGTTCACGTATCTCGCCCAGAAGTACGGATCGCCCTTGCTGGGCCTACATCTGGGAGGTGACCTGACCGTCATCATCTCCATCAGGAGCCTCATACGCGAGATCCTCACGTGACCCCAATTTGAAGGACGGCCCCAGAACGTCTCCGCCTACCTACGCAACCTGGTGCAGCGAAGAGGTGAGTTGCACTGCTGTAAATGTAATTTAGCATTTCTACAGGAAGTTGCAAGTGAAGCGATCAATCTAATAATCGACTTCTCTGTGGCCACAAGCACACACGCTGAGACTAAAACTAACACCGCCCTAACAGCGATCTGCGATACAGAGATGAAAGACATAGATGTATATTCAAGTGGTCACAGCAAAAAAGGAATACAAAAACTAAAGCGACTCGGTGGATTAGTACGTGTAGTCAAAAAGATTTGAGGCTAGATTCTTTTGCATTTTTTTCCTGTTACTTATCGCATATTTCACTTTTAGCATTGATTTATTAATGTAAACATACGAAGCTGCATGGAGTCCACATTAAACTGGACAAGTTAGCTCGACGTCAGAGGAAGACAAGGGCACACCAGAGACAAAAGGACCAGGACTGCTAAAGTGTCAGCACCAACCCCCAGGAGGAGGATACTTTACTTTTTTTACGTCAAAATGTTCAAACATGTAGCATTTATTTAAAAAACCAAAGATTTTAAACGTCTCTTCAGCTTTGTAAGAAAATGACAATCATTTATGATTCACTGCGAATTAACTGGCAGTAAAATATTATCTGTTAATACAGTTTGACAAAGACACAACTTTTTCTCATGTTCGGAAGGAAAATATGTAGACTGAAGTGACGAATTAAAATTTGCGCCAGGGCCGATTTGAACCGAGGTCTTATACTCACTGACCTCTATGCCACCCTGGCAGAGTCTCTTTGCACAACTGATGGACTACCGCAGCACGCCTCCCTCCTCATTCCCATTTCCCACTCACGCTCCAGCCGACTTGGTATTCCCTCTGAACTCGAACAGTTTTGCAGAGGCTGTCCAACTGCACTGTCCAACTGAACTGCAAAAGCACCTCGGCATTGAACTACACAGGGGATCCTGCCTGAAACTCAGGTGTAAGTGCTTCAATCAAATGGAATAGTATGGTTGCAAAGACCTTTCAAGTCTGAGGTGCAAATCCAATGAAGTTAAAAAGCCTCTGCAGTGCCATTCGTGCTTAGGAGGAATACCAAGTGGTGTGAGCGTGTGGGTTTGTTCTGAGATGTTATTCTGCGCGACGGATTAATCTGAGATGCACCCTTTACCCTGTGGCTCCTGTAAGATTCAATTTCCACCCCAACACTACTACTGAAGTCAGACAGATGCTCCTAACGTTCGAAAGAGAAATGCCTGAAAAACTTTCAGCAATAAATATCTTCTGGAGTCGTCCGCTGTATGGTAATGACACAAAAATTCACAAAATTTCTTACGTAACTATTGGGATACTTGCCTACAGGATTAATGCTAGTTAGTGTAAGAAAAATATGAAACTAACGAAAATTATTATTTGTTTTACAAAAATTCTGAGATATCACAATTGCACTTTTAGTTATGCATTGAACAAGTTATATCGTGGTTCTTTTTGGAATGAGAAGTTACCTCTCAAGGAGAGGATTCACTAATGAAATTTCTATACAAAGTTTAAGACTGTTATTGACTTGGCAGAATGGCTGAGAGCCGCGCCTACTCAACTTGAATAATTATCTGTTAGAATGTTGCTAGGTACAGTAGAGGCTGTCGCGTGTGAAATGCAGTGAAGGGTACTGTTGTTTAGGAAATAAGGGGTTCGCAATAGCTGTAGCGCACAATACCGTAAGCTACGATGACTGCTGTCTGCGCCGCTCGCTGTTGACAAATAAGATAACTCTCGTTCTATCTGGATTGACCTTCGCCAATCAAACTCTCCCTATGCCTTGATGAAGTCATGGACTCCTATTCGCCCCTAGTCTAACTATTGGCGTGGTGCACCGGTCAGATAACCAGTCCACCGAGATGACACTCAAAAATTCTCTCGCAGGCGTTTAACAATAACTCTGTCCGTTCACACTGCACAATACGTATGTCTGCCAACACAGTGAACAATGCTTAATCGCAAGGACTAAATATAGAGTCGCACTTCGATTCCCTCTCGACAGAGGTGCTCTCCCAGTGAAGTACTGAGGAGAGACTAGTTCCTCACTCTTTGAGTACACGTACGAGCTCGCACGCTCTTATTATGCGTTCTCGCTCCAAGAGCGACAACGGAACGGCCCCTCTCCACGCCAGAAGTGAAGGGGCATATCTTTCGGTCTCTTCCATTACTCCTTCAGCTCAAGGCGTCAGAAATATCGTCTGCCAATCAGCATTGCTCTTCTAAAACGGGAGAATGACGTTTCATTTAAAGCGACCAATCCGGAATTCCATAGCATTGGCGTTTGCCGTTTGCTGTCTCCCTGTGAAAATCTCTGAAACTCCATGCTGTGTGTAAAGAATGCGTAGGCTGGCCGCTCCCACACAATGTATCGGAATTTGCTTTTAAGTCGAACGTGGGGTCGTTCCCCCTTTTCACTCAGGTCAACGCTGTCCGCTCTACGGGTGGTCACCGGCTGACATATAGGCTGAGTCGCCCTCTGAAGGGACCAGAGTCATGTTGTGTGGTTTGCATCTTCCGAACTAAAAGCAAGCCCCTGCGACCGTCGTGTCTTGAATGTGTATGTGTACGCCAGCCACAAGTATTTCAACCACGGTGCGCTTACTTGTTATTTGCATATCGTTTTCATGAATTCATACAACATTGACTTTATCTTATCGGGTTTGGATTCGAATGGACCGTCTTGATGTGCGGAATATGATTGTGAGGGCGGAATATGTAAGCAATGAAGGTCAAGAGACCACGACGTCTTACAGTGGGCTAGGGCGTGAAATGGAATTTCAACTGAGGATGGAGGCGTCAAAGGGAGGTCCGTGCAGTTGTAGAAAGCCATTGTATCAAGGTGACATAGCAGTTAGCTCATCTAACTAGTGAGCAGGCGATGGAGGTTCGAATCCTGTCCTTGATACAAATTTTCATTCGTCACTTCAGTCTGCATTTATACATCATAGAAGTTTGAGAATTAAAAAAAGGGCTCTGGAACGATATAGTGTCATTTTCTATATTGAATTATTATTAATTTATTTTGCCTGATTTCCACGACAGTATTCCTGTGACTTTAAATTAAAGCGTGGTCTTCACACCTGTTCATGCTTTTCTGACAGTCTCATCATTTTAAAAAACAAATTCTACTTATGCCTCGCTTTTTATACAGTTCGCTCGAAAAGTAAATGTCCTAGTGGTATTGAATGAAGTGCCATGGTCGTTGATGTTACGAAATGAAATAGTCTACAACTTCTCATCTAATATGGCCACTGCACGCAAAGGACAACGCCGACGAAGTAAAGCAAAACTCGGTATACTGTACTAATTTTTTAATTCATCTGCTATTAAATGTGAAAGCGTAAGCCGCTGGTGAACCTGTCTGATGTGCCAGTTGCACTAAAAGAATGTGACTTATACGAGACCATGTACAACCAAAATTTTTTCAACGTGGAATGGGAAACCTTTAACAATGACTTTAAGCTTCGTTTCAAAACGGGACCATGGGAAAGAGGTTTCCATCACGTTGCCGAGGTCCCTGGGAAAATGTGGCGCAAACTCACCACTGTGGGGAGAATATACACTGGATTTCATTAATGTTAGAGACTATTTATTAGTCCCCCGACGCCACAACTGTGGTGACTTGGACCACGTGCAAAAGCACTGTGAAAGGAAGCCAGTCTGCTCCAGATGTGGGGCGGAGGATCACATCAGAACAAATAGCAGTAAAACCGGGCTTTGTATTCCAAGCACAAAAAGAGGAAGGAAGACGTGCAGTACCACCAGAAGGAACTGGCCTCCTTACAGGACGTTAGAGCAAAGACTAACTGCTCGAATAAATTATGGCTGAGGCTATATCTACACACAGGAAGCCGAAGAGGAAGTCCCCGAGCAAGAGGTTGAGGGATGCAATGAGGGCGTATAAATTTAGAGAATTTATTCAAAAATTCACAAAGTTGCAATCTCACACAATAGTGATGAAAGACGTGTGCATTCAAACAGACCTCTGTGATCAGGAAAATGCTCCCTCCCCTCCCAGCCGGGGACTAAGGTCGACCGAAGATCAACTATGGGCACAGAGGCATCCTGTGGTAGGGAGTTCAGCTATGCAAGAGAGCAAAGAAACAAGTACTAAAGAACATGTCCAGAGCAATGTTGTAAGCAGCACAAGCTTCACCTGTAGGCTCACCACCTCAGAGAGGAAACGGAATTGATCCTGTAAGAATACACCCCAACCTGGAGCACACTCTGCAATTATATCGTCTAGCGGAGTCGACAATCCTCACCACAGTCTTAAGGCATGTGGTGCGTTTCGGCCACGAATACGGTAAGACACCATCTTCTCGGTAATGGAGGCTGTAGATAGAATTTCAGTTCAAGACAACAAATCTCCCCACTGACTGTGGGGGGCTGTGGCACATGGTTAAAAAAGTGTTTGAAAGACGTAACGAAAAATTTGATCTTGATGAACTATAGGGGGCAGAGTCACACATCCATACATATTTTTCATGTGAGCCGTTTAAACGTGGGACAAATTTACAGTCACAATAGTAAACTAGTCCTGCAGGAACTCTGAAATGTGGTGGCGGAGAAGAGTCTGGACATGTTCTGTCTGCAGGAGCCATACTCCCAAGCTGGGCGGATCCCGTTCTTGACTGCCAATTGGCAAGTGATTTACTGAGGAGCAGAACCAAAGGCCGCAGTCATAATCACCAACAGAGCCTTAAGAGCCATAGGCCTCGCACAGTTTTCCAGTGACCACTGCAATGTCGTGGGGGCTACAGTCAGCTGTAGGAGTGTTATATGTCATCAACCTGTACTTCCAATATGGAAGAGGAATAGATGAATTCTTGGATAAGTTAACACAAGTAGCCACAGCATTGCAGGGGCGTAATTTTATCATGACTGCAGATATATATATGCAACGTCCCCCCTGTGGTTCAGTGGCACTCAAGACGACTGAGGGGAAAATGCAGAGGAAACTATCATGGCACTGCAACTTGTGGTAGACAACCGGCAAGGGAACCCCCCATCTACTCTGGTGGAGGGTAGGGGAGGTACAAACATTGACGTTACATTAGTAACGCCAAATCTTGTCAGAAAAATCACAGACTGGAAAGTATGGGACAGGATAACGACAACACAATCTCATAACCTTTACTATAGGGGACAGGGAGAGCCACTGGGACATAGAGTGAGAAAAACAGCTTAATTATAACTAGACAAACTGGGACCGCTTAGCGACTCAGTGCGACATCCCGATATTGCCAGATGGTGATGAAGACGTGGTGGAATACACCGAAGAACTGGTACAAGCAATTACCAGGGCAGTATGGGCAGCTCTACCAAAAAGGAGGAGAGCCGTCGTGGCCTCCCCTACACCACGGTCTGACGAACTGGGACAGGCTGTAAGGAGGGCGAGGAGGTATTACCAGCGGAGCGTTGTCTGGGAAGAGAAGCAACGATGGCTGCAAGTCTATAGAGAGAGCGCAAAGACCAATTTCAACAGGAGCTCAGGGCAGCCAGGATGAGGAGTTGGGGAAACTATGTGCAAAGCCAATTGGCTACAGACCCTCGGGGTGTCCCGTAGAAACTTGAACAGGAAAAAATAAGGTCACCTATTGTGTTATTCACCATCAGGGATGGGGACCAGATGATGGACACTTGGCGGGAAACCGCCAAGGTCCTCCTTCGGGTCCTGTTGTTGCCTGACGATGAAGAGGAAGAGGAGTCAGAAGAACAAAAAAGAATCAGAAGGGAAGACCGAAGGGCCTATGAGAACAACAATATGATCTACCCTTTCTCTGAAGAAGAAGTAGCTGCCCAAATCTAGGCCCTTAAGAGGGGTATGGCTCCTGTCCCAGACGCCATTATAGCGGAGGTAGTACAATTCCTCGCCTCTCAGCTGGTGGCACATCTCACTAAGTTTTACAATTAGTGTCTAGGACTCGAGAAATTCCCAGCAATTTGGAGAAAAGCAATAATCAGAAACGGTCTGGGAAAAGATCCCACAGAAATTAAGTCATACAGACCCATCTGTTTATTGGACTTACTGGGCAAACGTTTTGAGAGGTGGCTAGCAGACAGACTGACAGCAGACCGTGTACAGACAATTCGGATTTCGGACGTGTCGGTCGGCGTCTGACGCAGTTGACCTGGCTGCCGATGTCTGTGACTCTACCACGCACAAGTATGTCGTCGGCTTCATGGTGGATATCAGTGGCGCCTTTGACAACCTGTGGTGGCCCTCACTCTTATCCTACGGGAGATGGATTGTGCAGGGCCGCTATAGGGCTGTCTGAGGAGCTATTCTGAAGACAGTGAGGTCTGGCTATCGGCCCCTAGCGGAAAAGTCAGTAAGAAAGTAACCAAAGGATGTCCTCAGGGCTATATCCTGGGACCTCTCTTTTGGGACATCAATATGGAGCCACTTCTGGAAGATCTAAAGAGCAGTGACAATGTGCTGGTTGGCGACTGGAGCCGCGAGGACTTAGAGCCCAAAGTAGAGAGAGCCATAACTACTCAGGCAGCATGGTTTCACAAGGCAAAAATGACAATTGCGCCTAGTAAGTCAACAAATATGTTACTCAAAGGTCTACTTGCTAGAAATCGAACTCTAAGAATTAATGGCTCACCAGTTCTTAGGCATCATGAGGCCCGATATCTAGGTGTAGTCATTGATGAGAAGTGGAACTTTACATCACACATTGATACCGTATCACAAAGTTCTCTGGTATTGCTAAACAACCTTATCGGAATAGGTCACAAACGTTTCCCTCTCCCACCTAACCAAATAAAACTTTACCACAACAGCGTCCTAACATCGATAGTAGGATACGGATCAGAGGTCTGGGCCCACAGGCTCACGAGGGTCATGCCTGCCATGGCCGTAAGAAGGGTGCAGCGAAATATGTTCCTGCGTTCAGTAGGAGCATATAGTAGAACTCCTGGAGGGGCGCATCTACTGCTAATGGTGATCTGTCCACTAGATATCAAAATTAGAGAGTAGGCTGCCTGGTACTGGGTGAAGAAGGGCAGGAAGGAAAAAATAATGGGAGTCTATGTTGGGGACAAGCTTGCAATAAAAAGGAGAAGGTTAGAACTATGGCAGGCTCAGTGGAATAATGAGGAAACGGGGCGCACAACCTATGAGCTTTTGCTGGACATAGAGGAACGCTTAAAGCTCACATACTTCAACCCTGTGAGAGGACTGCTGTACCTCCTTACTGGACATGGGCCCTACCTGACATACCTGTGTCGGTTCGGGAAGCGGGCTACACCAACATGGGACTGTGACGCTGTGCAGGGCACTCCAGAACCTGTGTATGAGTGCCCCCTCTTCGATGACGTAGGAAATCAGCTAAACAACTTCCAAAACACCATATGCACAACCTGCTTAGGCAAGATGACACATTCAATGTCCTAAATAAGCTTTCAGATGAGATCTGAAATAAGGTCCTTAGGGAATATCTAAGGAACAACCAGTAAAAATCATACCGATTTAGACTCCGTGCACCTTCCCTGTTCCGCGGGGCCTGGACTTGGCCAGCCGCTTCACGGCTGGGATCCGCCTTGCCTTGGAGGGAGGGTGTGCATCACCACTGATCAAGACACCCACCAATTGAGACATTAGATATAAGGATTAGGTTAGTATGTAGAAAGATAGGATAAAACTTATTAGTGTAGCACTGCAGCCCAGTGCCAGGGGAACGCCCACTGGGGTTAGCTCGGTGGGCAAGCCCAACAACAATCAGGTTTATAGATCACTGGCACACCTGTAACGCTGCACGTAGCATAGGCTAGTAGGATAAACTAGATGTATCTTAATAACAGATTCCAGAGAAATACAATAATTAATAGTTAGACATAGGTAAAAACTAAACAATCGAAGGCTACAGATCCCTGTAGTCGTAGAGCAATTATAAGTACTTACCGTAGCGTACAAACAATAGCTGAAAAATGTTAAATATGAAATTAGGACCCACTAATATATTTAGGTAGTGGGTTAACATGTATAATTACAATAAATGAATAAATATTTTTTTTAAAAAAAAGCAGTGGTCCATTGTTTGCAAGTTATTTGTGAATTTGTAGTTACAGTTCAATTCTATCTTCAATAGGAGAAACTACCTTTGTTAGTACATATGTACTAATATCTGTGGAATTTTTGGCCCAAGTTTGGTAAATGTTCTCTCAAATTATCGAGTCGCATTTCGCACGACGTCCTCAGAGGATTAATAATAAAGTCTGGTAGGTGTTCGTGGGATTGTACTCCCAGTGTTGCATGATGACGAAGTGTGGAGTGCAGTGGTAAAGGAATGTTGCTCACGCTGGGGTGCTATTGAAACAGTATTAGCGATTTACACGTTTACTGTTTTTCGTTTTGCATTTGAATCATGTTCTCTGTGGCAGCAGTGGACACAGTAGAAGTGGCATGTGGGATCGGAATGCGTTGATGCGTCCATCTCAGAGGTCTCGTTTGTCAGCATGGTCAGGGCTGCCAGCACAGTATAAGCGGCGCGAAGCTAGGTAGCCAGCCCAGTTAATGGCAGGCGTAGCCCGTTCGGCAGTGACGCTAAACAGCGTGATACCTCGGTTTACCAGGACGCACTCAAGGAAGCTCCCCGGAGCTCTGCGTGGAACGGTGTTGGTTGTGCAGAGTTACGTCACGGCCTCTCCACCAGAGGAAGGCGATGGGCACTTGTCTAAGCTTACAGATGCAAGTCGTGTTGTAGCAGATAGCGCACCTCCCCCAAACATTTACAGTTCAACAGGGCACCAAACTCTATCAGTTTGGCCTCCAGAGGGCAGCTAATAGAAGGCTTCAACTTGGCAGAATATTATGCTCCCTTCACAATGAGGTCATACTGCCGAGCTGGTGATTCAGCTCGAGCGATGTGTATCAATGGCCTCGGTTGTATGTCATGCTGTTTGCAGTATCAGATCCCCTACCTATTTGACATTCCAATGCAGACGTTGCTTAAGTGTCTGCCTTAGCTTGGCTTGGAGGTGGCCAGGGAAACGCTTCACTGAATTTTACACTCAGCTAGGATATTTTTCTGTGGTTCAACAGTGTTATGGAATGTGAATTAGTAAAGTTGGCTAGTAACGGAACTAACTGGCTATCTGTACATATTTTACCAAGCGCAGTGGCTAACCGTTTAGCCACTAGACTAGCAATCGAGAAGACGACGGTTCAAACCCGCGTCCGGCCATCCAGATTGCATCTTCTGTGATTTCCCTAAATTACTCTACGCAGTCGTCGGGATGGTTCCTTTGAAAGGGTACGGCCGATATCCTTTCCCATCCTTGACACAATGCGACTTGTACTCCGTCCCTAATGACCTCGATGTCGGCGGGACGTTAAACACAATATTTGTTCCTTCCTTCCTTGTACATATTTAACTCACTGCTATCATGGTCGTATACGGCAAAGAGCTGATGCATTTCACCATGTGTGGTGCTTCTCAAACAGCAAAATTTGTTCTTTGTTCACAAGCTCTATGGTGAAAATATATCGCGAGTGAATTTATGATAGTACTAGGAGACTGCAGAATTCCATCTACCACCGATGCCGATGTGGACGCAACTAAGACGTTGCGTAAAGTCCATCCGACCTGCTGCACAGCTAAATCTCAAATCCCAAAGCAACCAGGGGGTACCCACTCTCAGCGAGCGAAATGGTGGAGTGGTGAATGCAGTTCAGACACATGCCCAAGCTTCCAAATTTTTGTTTCTGTAAACGTATACGCATGAATGTGGAAATAATGATATGCATCCAGGTGTTGAGTAGAACTGCTATATTCGTTCTACGCACAATATTTCGATGACGGACACAGTCATTTTCTTCAGGTGTTGCGAGTTACGCTGCTATGTGTACTCACTGCCTGCACTCCAACCTGAATAGGAGCAACGGATCGGCCATCGAAACATTGCTCATGAAATTAAAACATCACTCAGAAGTACGTCCCATTGCACCACGTGTTAGAGCTTTTTTCTGTTCTATTCTCGTGTGGAGAGCGGAAAGAATCAATGTCTAATTGCTTCTATGCGAAATGAAAATACGCCAATCTTGTCCTCACGATCGCTAAGGTAACGATATGTCAGAGGTTATAGTACATTCCCTAGGTCATCAATCAAATCTGTCACTTGGTACTTTGTTGTTGTTGTACTTACTGCAACATACATCCTTCTGAATATGCTTAGTGTATTCATCTCTTGGTGCCCCTCTACGATTTTTACCCTCCACGCTGCCCTCCAACGCTAAATTTGTGATCCCTTGATGCCTCTGAACATGTCCTACCAACCGGTCTCTTCTTCTGGACAAGTTGTGCCACAAATTCCTCTTCTGCCCAATTTTATTCAATACCTAGTCATTAGTTACGTGATCTACCCATCTAATCTTCAGCATTCTACTGTAGCACCACATTTCGAAAGCTTCTATTCTCTTCTTGTCCAAACTATTTATCGTCCATGTTTCACTTCCATTCATGGCTTCACTCCATGCAAATACTTTCACAAATGACTTCCTGACACTTAAATCTATACTCGATGCTAACAAATTTGTCTTCTTCAGAAACGCTTTCCTTGCCATTGCCAGTCTACTTTTTATATCCTCTCTACTTCGACAATCATCAGTTATTTTGCTCCCCAAATAGCAAAACTCCTTGACTACCTTAAGTATATCATTTCCTAATCTAATTCCCTCAGCATCACCCGACTTAATTCGACCACATTCCATTATCCTCGTTTTGCTTTTGTTGATGTTCATATTATATCCTCCTTTCAATACACTGTCCATTCCGTTCAACTGCTCTTTCAAGTCCTTTGCTGTCTCTGACAGAATTACAATGTCATCGGCGAACCTCAACGTTTTTATTTCTTCTCCATGGACTTTAATACCTACTCCGATTTTTTCTTTTGTTTCCTTTACTGCTTGCTCAATATACAGGTTGAATATCATCGGGGACAGGCTACAACCCTGTCTCACTCCATTCCTAACCACTGCTTCCCTTTCATGCCCCTGACTCTTATAGCTGCCATCTGGTTTCTGTAGAAATTGTAAATAGCCTACCGCTCCCTGTAATTTACCCCTGCCACCTTTAGAATTTGAAAGAGAGTATTCCAGTCAACATTTTCAACAGCTTTCTCTAAGTTTACAGATGCTAGAAGTTCAAGTTTCCGTTTCCTTAATCTATTTTCTAACTTAAGTCGTAGGGTCAGTATTGCCTCACGTGTTCCAACATTTCTGCTGAATCCAAATTGATCCTAGCAGAGGTCGGCTTCTACCAGTTTTTCCATTCGTCTGTAAAGAATTCGTGTTAGTATTTTGCAGCTGTGACTTATTAAACTACTAGTTCGGTAATTTTCACATCTGTAAACACCAGTTTTCTGTGGGATTGTAATTATTATATTCTTCTTGATGTCTGAGGGAATTTCGCCTGTCTCATTCATCTTGCTCACTAGATGGTAGAGTTTTGTCAGGACTGGCTCTCCCAAGGCCGTCAGTAGTTCTAAAGGAATGTTGTCTACTCCCGGGGCTTTGTTGCGACTCAGGTCTTTCAGTATTCTGTCAAACCCTTGACGCAGTATCGTATCTCGCATTTCATCTTCATCTGCATCCTCTTCCATTTCCATAATAGTGTCCTCAAATACATCGCCTTTGTATTGACTCTCTATATACTCCTTCCACCTTTCTGCTTTCCCTTCTTTGCTTAGAACTGGCTTTCCATTTGAACTCTTGATATTCATACAAGTGGCTCTCTTTCCTCCAAATGTCTCTTTAATTTTCCTGTAGTCAGTATCAATCTTACCCCTAGTGAGATAAGCCTCTACAACCTTACATTTGTCCTCTAGCCATCCCCGTTTAGCCATTTTGCACTTCCTGTCGATCTCATTTTTGAGACTTTTGTATTCCTTTTTGCCTGCATCATTTACTGCGTTTTTATATTTTCTCCTTTCATCAATGAAATTTAATATTTTTTCTGTTACCCAAGGATTTCTACTACCCCTCGTCTTTTTTTCCTACTTGATCCCCTGCTGCGTTCACTACTTCATCCCTCAGAGCTACCCATTCTTCTACTGTATTTCTTTCCCCCATTCCTGTCAATTGTTCCCGTATGCTCTCCCTGAACCTCTGTACACCCTCGGATTCTTTCACTTTATTCAGGTCCCATCTCAAAATCCCAGCTTTTTGCAGTTTCTTCAGTTTTAATCTACAGTTCATAACCAATAGATTGTGGTCAGAGTCCACATCCGCCCCTGGAAATGTCTTACAATTTGAAACCTGCTTCATAAAACTCTGTCTTACCATTGTATAATCTATCTGATGCCTTTTAGTATCTGCAGGATTCTTCCATGTGTACAACCTTGTTTTATGATTCTTGAACCAAGTGTTGGCTATGATTAAGTTATGCTCTGTGCAAAATTTTACCAGACTGCTTCCTCTTTTATTACTTAGCCCCAATCCATATTCACCTACTATGTTTCTTCTCTCCCTTTTTCTACTCTCGAATTCCAGTCACCTATGACTATTAAATTTTCGTCTCCCTTCACTACCTGAATAATTTCATTTACCTCATCATACATTTTTCAGTTTCTTCACCATCTGCAGAGCTAGTTGGCATATAAACTTGTACTACTGTATTAGGCATGGGCTTCATGTATATCTTGGCCACAACATTGCGTTCACTACGCTGTTGGTAGTAGCTTACCCGCAGTCCTATTTTTTTATACATTATTAAACCTACTCCTGCATTACCCCTATTTGATTTTGTATTTATAACCCTGTATTCAACTGACCAAAAGTGTTGTTTCTCCTGCCACCGAACTTCAACCTATCCATTTCCCTTTTTAAATTTTCTAACATTCCTGCCCGATTAAGGGATCTGACATTCCACGCTCCGATCCGTAGAACGCCAGTTTTCCTGATAACGACGTCCTCTTGAGTAGTCCCCGCCCGGAGATCCGAATGGGGGACTATTTTACCTCTGGAATGTTTTACCCAAGAGGACGCCATCATCATTTAGCCATACAGTAAAGCTGCATGCCCTCGGGAAAAATTACGGCTGTAGTTTCCCCTTGCTTTCAGCCGTTCGCAGTACCAGCACAGGAAGGCAGTTTTGGTTAGTGTTGCAAGGCCAGATCAGTCAATCATCTATACTGTTGCCACTACAACTGCTCAAAAGGCTGCTGCCCATCTTCAGAAACCACACGTTTGTCTGACCTCTCAACAGATACCCCTCCGTTGTGGTTGCACCTACGGTACGGCCATCTGTATCGCTGAGGCACGCATGCCTCCCCACCAACGGCAAGGTCCATGGTTCATGGGGGTAGGTGGTTCTTTGTGAGCAAACTTTTTTCGGACAGTTTACGTCTGTCTTCAAAAGACTGCCTGTTCAGTTCTTTCAACATCTCAGTGACACTCTGCTGCGGGTCAGACAAGTTTGTGACCATTCGTGCCTTCTTTCTCTGTGTACGTTCAGTATCCCCTGTTAGTCCTCTTTGGTTCTGGCCTAACAAATTTCAGCAATACGAGTACTCTATGACTGGTCGCACGAGTGATTTACTAGCACTCTTCATTATAGACTGATTGCTTTTCTCTAGTAGCACACCAATAAACCGAAGTCTGTTACAAGCCTTACCCATGACCAAGCCTATGTGATCGTTGCATTTTATGTTCATACAAAGTTTTACACCCAGGTATCTGTATGAGTTTAGATTGCAACTCTGACTCAAGGATATTATAGTCATAGGATACTACGGGTACTACACTTGTTTCGTTTTGTAATGTGCACAACTTCACTTTTCTGAACATTTAAAGGAAGTTTCCAAGCGTTATACCGCTTTGAAATCTTATTAAGATGTGAGTGAATACTTGTGCTACTTCTTTCAGACTCTACTTCATTACAAATCAATGTTTCATCTGCGGAAACACTGAGGCCGCTATTAAAATCGCCCGGAAGGTTATTAATATACAACATGAATTTCAAGATATACAACACTCTTCCCTGGGTTACTCCCGCAGTTACTTCTACATCTGTCCATGTCTCTCCATCCAAGATAGCTTTGTTTCCTCCCTACCAATCCAGTCACAAAAAGTCTCCTGATATGCTATACGATAGTACTCTGATCCAGGGCGCATCCTACAGCATTTTCTCAAGATATAATAGAATACAGGCGATTGTTTTTCATGAATTATGAATTATTTAAATTAGCCCATGGTTATGTAGGTTTGATTTTGTGTTCTTAAATGCACGGCTTTGAATTACCAAACCTGAGCACAGACAATTTATATCGCAGACGTAATCTTTAAATGAGCGAATTTCCGCGAAGTACGCTATTTAGCGGAAGCACCAGCGATCACTTATATGTGCAACCTTTTACATCTAACGTAGGAACCTTTTGCCGTATTACCGTAATGTTAGGTTTAAGCTGAAATTAAAAATCTGAAATAGCAAAAAAAAAAGTTGGAACGACTGAGGTGATAACGCTGGATATCAATAAAAATGCCACGTTAATACTTATAACACCCGTTTGCTTACAAAGCTTCGCATCTGTTCACGTTAATTGATTTATTGCATTCTTTTTCTTTTTCTTGGCCTATATCACGTGTCGTCGCAAGGTTATCGACACGGGGTCGTCATGCTGATTATTGCTTTTGGCAATATTAGTGGTAATGAGTGGCGGGGTGCCCTTCCTGTCGCCAGCATCCCTCCCCCTCCCCCCGCCCCCCCCCCCCCCTCCAATCTCCCCAACGTCACACACTCAACCCCTGGAATGGAGTACCCTACCGTTTGTGTCCAGTGTCAACGCATGCGTAAGTGCGCGAACGTTTTCTAAATGTGGGAGACCGCTTAAAAGTCACATGTAGCCTGGCTATCACAATTGATTTATTATACAACTTTCATAATTTCTATTTGTAGTATCGGCTGGGGACACTGAAATTGAACAAAATATGTTCAGAAAGCCTAATTTTTTCGGGTGGTTAGACAAAGAGTTGCCCAGGGCCAAAATACGACTACATCAGTGTGGGAAACTCCCAAACCACCATCAAGCTGGTCTCGAAGCAGCCTAGGGCTGCCCCAAGGTTAGCCTTGTCTACGCAGTTCATCACATTAGTGTGCAGCATGCCAACTGGAATGCATAATTCGTAGCTCTGTGGCTGAATGTGGCATTGTGTTCCACTCACAGACTTTGAGAAGGTGCCAATCCTGGAGTGCTCATTTTCCTACCTTGAAATGTCACACTTGTTTACCTCTGTTCTTTCACTGAAAATGGTATTTGCTTTTTACAGCTGATGTGTTTGGATTGACAGATGAAGTATACACGCACACACGTGCATTACAGCATCTGCATCTATACTCAGCAAATCACTGTGAAGTGCATATCAAAGGTACGTCCTATTGCCCCGGTTATTAGGGCTTTTTCCCATTATATTCAAGTATGGAGCGTGGGGAAAATGTTTGTTTAAATGCCTCTGTGAGTGCTATAATTAATCTATTTTTATTCTCACGACCCCTTTGGGAGTGATCTGTACGGAGTTGTAGTATATTGTCAGAGTCACCAGTTAAAGCCAGTTATCGAAGCTTTGTCAGTAGACCTTTTCGGTATAGTTAATGTCCTATTTGGTACGGATCCTACACACTTAAGTGATATTTTAGGATGGGTCGCACGAGTGATTTGTAAGCAATGTCTCTGGCAGACTGATTGCATTTCCCTAGTATTCTACAAAAAACCCGCCAGTATTACCCACGTCTTAGCCCACGGGACTGTTCCACTTAATGTCAGTATGAAGTGTTGTACCCACGTATTTTTGTGAACTGATGGATTCCAGCTAGGATCCCTTGATAGTGTTGTCATAAGATATTACGTTATCTCATTTTGTGAAGTGAGCAGTTTCACGTTTATGAACATTTAGAGCAAACTGACAATCTTTGCCACCCTTCTGAAATCTTATCAAGATGTGATGTAATATTTTGTTCAGCTTTAACCAGAGAGTACATCATTACAGATAGGTGCATCATCTGCGAAAAGTCTGGGTTACTATTATGTCCGCAAGATCATTACTGTATAACATGAACAGCAAGGGTTCCAACACACTTCCCTCGGGTCCACCCGAAGTTACCTCTATATCTGTCGATGACTCTCCATCCAAGGTAACATGTTCCATCCTTGATACTAGTAAATTTTTAATCCAGATACATATTTTGTTTTTTTATAACAGGTGTAGGTGAGTCAAATGCTTTTCGGAAATGGAGAAGTACTACATTTACCTGGCTGCCTTGATCCATAGCTTTCAGTATGTCATGTGAGAAATGTGTTAGTTGTGTTCCACATGATTAGTGTTTACGAAATCCGTGCAGGTTGGTATAGAGGAGGTCGCTGTGTACGCGATACTTCATTATGTTTGAGGTCAGAACATGTTTTGAGATTATGAAAGAAATGGATGTAAAGTATACAGGACGGTAGTTTTGTGGGCCACTGTGCTTTCTTCCAGCTACCAAGAACGGGTTTTTTCCTCGAGGGATCTACTGTAGATTATAGTTAACAGAAATGATAACTCAGGCAGAAACTGGGAGAAGAATGTGATAGGGATGTCATCGGCCCTGGGTTTGTTGAGTTTAACAATTACAGTTGTTTCTTAACACCACTGATACTAATATCCATTTCACTCATCTTTTCAATGGTACGAGCATTCAGTTGGAGCATTTGGAGAATTATTGAATAGGATTTAGTTTTGTGTACAACACCTGACCAGGAGTATCTTATGGGATAGGAGTTTGTATTAGCTCTTGTCCGTCATAATTTTAATGCGCTACGACAGTAGCAAGAAGTTGATAAATATGTCACACCATAGGAACAAAACAGGGTATTATGGTATAGCATAATGTACTCACACTGTGTAGGTCCCACAACAATTACTTAGAGCTAACTCGATCGTGCCCCTTTAGTATAAAGCGAATCTGCGATCAGTCCGACAGGAACACAGCTATGCTGACTGGCCAGCGTATCATCCTGCGCCTTATGGCTTCATTTGAGTTCAGTATGGAGTTGCATGGAGCCTGCATACTGCTCTCCAAGCCGTTTTCAGCTGTCGAGATCTTTCAGTCGTTAGTTGTCATTCAAGTAACTCCTCAATTGGCCTCACAACACTGAGCGCACGCTATTCCTATCATCCCACCAAGGACAGATCTCTCAGTGGCAGAACCGAACGAGGAATCCGGGCTGTTCATATGGATATCAGCCACGCAGACCGGTCAGATACAGAGGTGGACTCACCTATAACTACACAGGAATAAGTTAAGAGCATCAAATGGAAGCAATAGCAAGATTAAAAATCAATCGATAAAGAACATGTACACCTGGAAATAATAAATGATAATTACTTTTCGCTTTGTAAAATTTCAATGTTTCACAAATTTTCGTGAATAATATCTTAAATATGCATAAGAGTAATATATAACAAACATCAAATAATGAAATGTGAACTGCGACAGTAGAAATGCCGAACTGTCCAGCAGTTTTAGATATGCCATTTTTTTTCACAGTTACACACAATGCATAGATTAAGTTTTCTTCTTGATGTCTACTAACGATTTTCATAATTGACTCAGATTTTAATGTTGGTTACAAAGACTATACTGGTATTTTGATTTTCACAAACAGCACCAAATTTACTTTGACCATGAGGTAAACTGCAGGGTTTTAAAGAAATCCACGTCACCTAAAAACATGCCCATAGGTATTAGCTTTTAATAACAACTATAAGTAAAATGTCTGTCTGGCACATGGAGGTAGAGTGAGGGGACAGACTTACGCTGTCCGATGCTCTGAAGCCAGCGCCGCCATGTTAGATCCCTCAAAACATTAGCAGACTACTGTTTACGATTGTTATTGTTCTCAATTTCTCTCGTGTGCACGCAACAGGTACTTTAAGTAGAAACTGTTGCAGTGATTTCGTGAATTACAAAGTCCTTTTCGGTCTTTTTCCTGCTCCTAAAGGCGTATTTGATCCAGTAGTATGACGCACTTCATCTCGTATGTGAAAAGGTTGCATTCGTAATCCAGAATTTTCCTAAATACAGACTGAAGAAACTTGCTTTCGGTTCATGTTCTCTTCCTGAAAATACTGAGAACATATTTTCTTATGTTTGGTCGGTTTCCAGTCTTTCTTTCTCACAGCGTTCACTCAGAGGTTTGCAAGCTGGACTGATGGGAAATCTAAAGTTAAACGACAGAGGTAAATTCACTATAGTAAAACTGAACAGCGAACCAGTATTCGTGTACACAAAAGAAAAGAGTTTGAACGAGTCCACTGACGAAAAAACTGTGATTCGTCACACTTCCTACTGTAATTAGAATGATTAGTACACCGGTAAATGACGCAAGCTGACATTTTTTTATCAAAACAATTCCACCGGAAGTGAGTGTTTGTGGAGCTAACACTGTGGAAGTCTGCTTCAAGTTGGTAACATATGGCAACTCCCCTTTGCATATTTCCATACTTTTGCACATTGGCAAAAGGATTCGTGCAGGAAGCAATAAACAATAATGTGGATTGCCAACACACAAGATAACTACTGACATGTCTACCCATTTTATTTGCCCTAGTGCGAAAGAACGTGGCAAGCTACATTTCTCATACGGCCCGTACATGATTAGGCCTAATTTTACACAATTGTACATGCAGTGCATATATTGTGCCTATAAATCGTACCATTGTATCTGTGTGAAGGTGTTCCTAACAATGGTGCAAACTGTTTAGTATAATTTTCATTCACAATTACTCGCGTTGAAACTGAAGTAGTCTGTGCTACACAACTCACTCAATAAAATCGCGGTTAATTTTTGTAATACAACAGCCCAAAGCGAAATAATGAATGAGTCGTACAGTTATAAACTTAACGACTTAAATTACAGTTCCGAGAAATCAGATGCTACTACTGTCTTAGTATATTAGTACTGACTTTCCGAAACACTTCATTTCACTATGATGGGATGATTAGGTCGCATACGCCTATGAGCGTAGGGAACGATGCGGGAGACCCGCACCGCTGACCAGGCAAGGTCGTAGCCGAGGTGCCTTCCTCCGACCGTAATGAAGATGAATGACGATGATGAAGACAACACAACAACACTCAGTCATCTCGAATTAGGGAAAATCCCTGACCCCGCCGAGAATCGAACCCGGGACCCCGTGCGTGGGAAGCGAGGACTCATTTCACTATAGCAAAGTATTGAACCTTATGTATACATGTCATGTTACTTTCTCAAATAAATTGTTTTGTAAGTATAATAATTTATTTATATAATTTGAGAAGGCAGGAACTATGCCACGGAATTTCATTCTTTCTCTAATACTTGGGATTAGATCACACAGCCTTGTCGTGTCAGTCACGCGTTCCATTCTCTTTGCCTCGTATGGACGTCCCAAACTACCATGGTAACCTGCAAGACTTCTTTTTCTTGAACTCGTTCCAGAGCCCCTATGAAATCTGTAATACGCAACTACGTAATTCATATTTATGTCGAGCCGACGAACTGACTAGTAGCGGCTCCGATGGAGGGGTATTAAAAACCCCATTTAGCCGTAGGAGCGCCTCCTTCCCCGGTCACTGTCGTACTAATTGATTTTCATATGAGTTACCACAACAGACAAAATGGCTTTGGGAAACGTCGTCACAGCATGACCCAGAAGAGTGCAAGCAACCTGCGCGGGTCAGTCATTTGCATGACAAACCCGTAGGATAACAAGCTTTTCACCTGGTGTAGACAACGTACCTTTAAATTCAGGTGCATTAATATGTCACGGAAAGAGGTGCAGTAAGTGGCAACGTATAAGGAGTATAAATTAATATTTAGAATGGACCGTGATGGTACGACGCTGCTTGGCCTGTCTCATTCGGCCTGTGTAACTTATGGTACAGTGCCGATGTGACAGAGACAAATGGTGGTGTCGCATTGTATACCACCCTGGACTTCCATACAACCGTGTGAGGTGGTACAGTGGTTAGCACTCTGGACTCGCATTCGGGAGGACGACGGTTACAAACCGCGTCCGGCCATCCTGATTTAGGTTTTCCATGATGTGCTTAAATCGCTTAGGGTAAAAGTCGGGATGGTTCCTTTGAAAGGGCACGGCCGACTTCCTTCCCCATACTTCCCTAATCCCATGGGACCTATGACCTCATTGTTTGGTCCCTTCCTCCAAATCAACCAACCAATTTGCATACAGACACAAACGTAGTAAAAGTGTCGCCTTACTTTATGCACTAGCTCAGATGGATGTAGTGTTGTGGTTGCCAGGAGAGCCAACACCGTGTTACTAGAGGAGGCCGAAAGGCACGCGTTTTAGCTCACACAGGCTGGCGTGAGGTCTGGAACATGACAAGGAATTAGAATTTAGAAAAAAAGGACGTAGCTGGTGAAATACTTAAATTTAATCCATTAATGACGAACGTCGGTATTGACAGCACATAATTCACTATATCAATAGTAACTGATAATGGCGCCTTGCTAGGTCGTAGCAAATAACGTAGCTGAAGGCTATGCTAACTATCGTCCCAGCAAATGAGAGCGTAGAAGTCAGTGAACCATCTCTAACGAAGTCGGTTGTACAACTGGGGCGAGTGCTAGGAAGTCTCTCTAGACTTGCCGTGTGGCGGCGCTCGGTCTGCAATCATTGATAGTGGCGACACGCGGGTACGACATATACTACCGGCCCGCGGCCGATTTAAAGGCTACCACCTAGCAAGTGTGGTGTCAGGCGGTGACACCACATGTAAAATACCGCATTTTCAATATTTGTTTATGTTAATTGTGATCTGTATATATTGTGTATTAATATGAAAATTTTGTCAAAGTGATGCAGAAATTTGCTGAATGGAAAGAAACGCCTTCATTTAACAAGTGGAGGCGATCTGCAGTACTCGCCTAGGCGCCAAAGAAATGGCCTCATCAAACGAGATCGTCCACTTCAGTGAAGCTGGCGCAGCAAGAGCTACATGACAGCCAGTTTTGTCACCATGTCCCATTGTTTATAAGGACGCACAACGCTGCTCTTTTGCTTGTCTATAGTTCTTAAACAAGAACGAATAACCGTACTTCAGTTGGGAAAAGACAGTCAAAGTTCACTTGATTCTGAGTTGCCTTGGAGCTGTCATCCAAGTGGGTATAGGGAATTATTTCGCTTGGTGTTTGATTGTATGGAGACTACTAACGCTATATAGGCAGTTGAAGTCTAGGTTGTGGCTGGATTCAACTTATATTTTTCCAGTGTGATTAGAAAAAATATATTGCTCCCAGAAGTAAAATAGCATCCGGGTGCTGGGAAATGTGGTTTGCTAAACATATGATAGTTAGCCCTTCACTCTGGTAAGCGTGTCTCGGACTAATTGAATAGAGCGTTAATGGGAAAGAATCATTTTTAATGGGAATTTCACGTGATCCTAAAGTAGGTTCTTGTATCTTTCGCCCGTGAAAGGCGATGACAGATCATTAGCTCTCCTATGAGCATGCAGAAGTGCCGCAACACGACTTGGCATGGAATTGAATAATGACTGAAGCAGTGCTGGAGGGAATTGGCACCACGAATCCTATAGGACTGTTCATAAATCCATAATAGTATCGGGGGTGGAGATCTCTTCTGAACAGCATATTGCAAGGCATCCATGATATGCTTAGTAATGTTAATGTCTGGGGAGTCTGGTGGGCATCCGAAGTGTTTAAACTCAGAATAATGTTTTGGAGTCACTCTGTAACAATTCTGGTCATGCAGGGTGTTGCATTGTCCTGCTGGAATTTCCCATGTCCATCTGAATGCACAATGAACATGCATGGATGCAGGTGATCAGACAGGATGCTTACGTACGTGTCACATGTCAGAGTGGTCTCTAGCTGTATCAGGAGTCCTGTATCACACCAACTGCACGCGCCCAACACCATTACAGGGCCTCCACCAGCTTGAACAGTCCCCTGCTGACATGCTGGGTCCATGGATTCATGAGGTTGTCTCCATACCCGTACCCGTCCATCCTCTCGATACAATTTGAAACGATACTCGTCCGACCAGGCAACATGTATTCAGTCGTCAACAGTCCAGTGTCGGTAGTGACAGGCCGAGGCGAGGTGTAAAGTTTTGCGTCGGCTCTGAAAGACCCTATCGATTATGTTTCGTTGAATGGTTCGCACGCTGAGACTTTTTGATGGCTGAGCACTGAAATCTGCAGCAATTTGCGGAACGGTTGCGCTTCTGTCATATCGAACGATTCTCTTCAGCCATCGTTGGTCCCGTTCTTGCGGGATATTTTCCCAATCGCAGCGATTTCGGAGATTTGATGTTTAACCGGATTCCTGATATTCACGGTCACTCGTGAAATGGTCATACCGGAAAATCCTCACTTCATTGCTACCTGAGAGATGCTTTGTCCCACCGCTAGTACGCCCAATATAACACCACGTTCAAACCCACTTAAATCTTGGTAACCTGCCACTGTAGCAGCAGCAACCGATCTAACAACTGCGCCAGACCCAGGTTGTCTCAATCATGCGTTACCGATCGTAGCAACCTATTCTGACTGTTTATATATCTATGCATTTGAATACTCATGCCCAAACCAGTTTTTTGGCGCTTCAGTGTTATTCTTACATCAACTGCGTGTGTTTTACTAAGTTTTGCGGTGAGATATTTTCAATTTGGGTACTCTTAAACGCTATTTCTATGATCTCACGCTACAGCAATGCATTAAGCATTGATTCAAACAAAATAATTTTATTACATTACAACGTGATCGGTTACCCGAATCTGTGCTCGCTCAGTAGCTTTATTATGATGATTAGTGGCAGGTAAGCAAGCTACTGATTGTGTAGTAACATTACCTGCCCTCACGTGTCTGCGTGTTCAGGTAAGCATCCGCTATCCCCCTTCCCAGGCTGTCCCAACGCACAATGCGTTGGCATGTGCAGCGTCGCTGCAGAGCAGTGCGTAGAGAAGGATATAGGCAGGAGCACGCATTGTTGTATCATGCTATTAATATACATTATACAATGTGACCGTTATAGGACAAATAGTGTGGAAGTACGGATTAAAAACAATAATGACTGTAAAAGCAAAAGTAATCATTAGTTTGTATCGTATCACATAGGCCACATCAACAAATGAAGGAATTTTCAAAAATATGACAACGATCAAAAGTCAAAGAATATACACCTTTCACAAGAGTAAATATTTTCCCCTAGTTCGTGTAATATTCTTCAAATCAATAGGTGCCTGTACGACACACTTTCTAAGGTAGCCTATGTTCTTCCTCAGGATTCAAGCTTCCCCATACCAAATTTATCGAAATCGGCTCGTCGGGTTTGTTGTGGTAATGTAACAGACAGAGCTACTTTGGCTTTTGTACTATTAGTGTGATAAAAGTTTCAGTTACGACGTCTTTTTTTGTGATCCGATTTTGATGAAATAAACCCAATACAGTGCCCCAAGCTGTGCTCAAGTCACCTGTGAAATTCCCATGAATGAGATTAGTGTGTTCAAACAGACAAACAAATGGACACAACAGTTTTACAGATTTATTCTTAGTATAGATTTTACGTATTATTATTATTATTATTATTATTATTATTATTATTATTATTATCATGGAGATCTTGCACATTTGCGGCATGTTAAAGCTAGGGCAATAGTAAGTTGTATTTGTAAGGTGAAATGGTAAGCAGTGTTTAATTTATAGCAGACTTTTAGAATCTGTGAATCATGAAAGAAATGGTATTTGTGTGCAAATTAAACATAAATGAAGAAGTGAAACGTAGTCGACCACTTCTCATCCTGCCTTAAGAAAACTGTATGGCTGCGTAAGCTCTGAACAAACTAATATGATAACTGAAATGCGACCAGAGATGCGCATCAGACCATGAAACACAGAACTGTTCTACGTGTATCGTACACTGTCAGCCTGTGGCAGCCCACTGGAGGTGGGCTGGATGACTTATAATCTGTTTAATGTTACTTAATAGCTAACGTCTGTCGCTTGGCGCTACAGTGTTGTCACACGTCGCTCGGTTGAAGGCGGCATGCAAACACTGCCGGTCACTTAGTAGGTGCCGAACTGTGTTCATGTAACGCAGAGTGGTGTTGGAAGCTGCTGCCCTCATGAACGTCGGGAACGCGAGATGCCCTGTCCACAGCTGATTTTAAACGGCCAGTGACTGAACTGCGGCAGACAAAGCATTTTGTAGCCCTCAGTTCACACTCATGTCCTAACTTAACCACAACCTCTTGATATGAAGATGATATCGGTTCATTCGGACATGTCCGAAAGAACAGATACCATCGGTGACCGTGCAGCTCATTAGAATAAAACGATAATTAAATCAAGACCCTAAGCTTCGAAAAGGCGTTGATATACATCAACGGGGACAGCTGAAAATGTGTGCCCCGACCGGGATATCCCGATTACATGGCAGACGCTCTATCCATCTGAACCACCGAAGGCACAGAGGATAGCGCGACTGCAGTGACTACCTCACCCACGCCTCCCGCGAGATCCACGTTCTCACCTTGTATGTCCACACACGATATTCGTAGTGCCCCTGCCCATTATACTCATTACTCGAGGCAGACAATTTGACCGAGTCCCGTAAGAGTTAGGGCAATGCGTGTGCATCCGCACAGAAGAAGGTCAATGGCCGGTCAGCCTTAACTATATGAAGATGGTATCTGTTCTTTTGGACGTGTCCGAAAGAACAGATACCATCGGTGACCGTGCATCTCTCTTGAATGAAACGATAAGTATTAAATTAAAATGGGGAGCGTGCAAGGCATAAGTTACTGCAATCGCACTATCTTCTGTGCCCTCGGTGACTCATATGGATAGAGCGTCTGCCATGTAAGCAGGAGATTCCGGGTTCGAGTCCCGGCCACGGCACACATTTTCAACTGTCCCTGTTGATGTACATTAACGTCTGTCGCAGGTTGGGGTCTTGATTTAATTATCGTTTCACAACCTCTTGATGTGCAATCTATCTGAGAAAACGACGGTCTGCAACCTGCAGCAGAACTCCTAATCACGCTCGCTTTGCTCATGGTTATTAAAGCTGACCTGTATAGGCAAATCGAAGACAGAAAAAATTCAGTTTCAGAGACAAAAGCAAACTGTAATTTCTCGATCCTGGTTGAAAGCCATTTGCAGATTATAGGGACACTGGCAGATTTCGAATGAAAGGAGAATGATAGGAAGAAAATAAGAGCAAGCAAAAGGGTTAATACGACGATGAAAATGATACAACCAAAGATTAAAAATAAAAAATAGATTAAAAGTATTTAATTGAGAATAAAAATAACCAGATTTAAAAAGAAAAGAAGTTACTACCTGATAATATCAGAACACCTATCTTTTGCACCACAGACTGTGACGTTACCATTGCGCAGTGGAAGACTTAAGATTATAGCGTTATATTAATTTATCTGTAAAACCGCTAACAACATAATTTTCTGCTTTCAAAAAGTTCAGTATTACACTATGTCATATGAACTTTACCTAAATGTAGGCTGATCCCTATGATGGTTGAATATGTGAAGCCGAATGGTGTCTTGTGCAAAAGAATCCAGTAGTCTGTGGTTAGCGGTACGTATGAAATGTGCGTATTTCGTTACCAACGTTTAGCGTGTGTGTTTTGTTTTGGGGCGTTTATTATGTGTGATGAAATGCGAAATAAAAAGGCTGGGCACACGATTCGGAATCAAAACACAAGTAACAAGGCCAGTCAAGGAAATGAAAGTTAACTGATGATTTGTTGGGGGAGTTTGGCAACAGCGTTGAATACTCAGATTGAAGGAAGACACCTCCAACTTGTGAAGTGTCAGCTATCAAGTAATTTAATCAGACTATAGCGCGAGCAGGCTCAGTCCAGCCTGGTGCACCAGATCGCGCTCTACGTCGGCTGACATCTACCAGGGTGGCCCATCGCCCTGCTGGGTTGACAACGTGGATCATAAAAACAACACTGACTTGTGTCATTGCCATGCAAAACTCAGCATTTTTCTGCTAAGCCATCAGACGGCGACAAGTTGAACCAGCACGAGCGAGTGCTAGAGGTTGCGTGGATGGTATAACTGCAGCACGAATGTACCTTTTAGAGAATTCCCGTGTGGGCTACTATGCAAACTGTGTACTGTAATATGAAGAGAATTAATCGTACGAAAGTGGTCCAAATATTAGTGACAAAGATGTGACGTACTGAATATTGAATTAAAATCGGGGTAGAGGATAGCGAGTTCGCTGATATGTTATACAACATAATATCTCAGTAATACAATGGAGAAGACACAGAAGTACACGATGTTACGTTGGAGAGAAACACTGATTTTGAAGAATAGGAAGGATCTGAACCTAAAGGCGGCTGTCCAAGCAGTACACGACGTTCATCTCCAGAACAACAAGAGCACCTCACTCAAAGTGAGTAGGAATTATCTCCACCAGAAAAGTTGAATGCCAGAAGATGCTGATGACGGAGTGCTTCGTAACATTTATAAAGACTACTAGCTATTCCGGCAATACACTGCAACTGCTAAATATGTATGGGAATTGCATGTGCATCATAAAATCCTTGCCCCACCCCCCTCACTCTAGCCACTTCCTTTTCTTCCCTGTTTATGCCCATTTCCGTGTGAATGTTCAATAGGGTATTGTGTAACAATTTGAAGTAAAAAGTCAAGATCACTTCTAGTTTTTTGGTAATAGCCTTTTCCCTTTATGTATTACATAAATAATATAGTACAAAATAAATAGCCTATGTCCATCCCATTGTTCATCAGAGTATCGGGTAAAAGCAAATAAAGTAAATTGGTCAGTAACAAGTTTTGCATCACCTCGGTTCCGAGAGTTCCGGAACGAATACAGAAAATTGCAGTAGAGATCAACAATAACATCATTTCCGCCCTTTTTGTTGCTCATGAAAATCACACATTGCATGTTGTACCACAATACAGTGAGACCTTCAGAGGTGGTGGTCCAGACTGCTGTACACACCGGTACCTCTAATACCCAGTAGCACACCCTCTTGCATTGATGCATGCCTGTATTCGTCGTGGCATACTATTTACAATTGCGTAAAGGCACTGATGGTCCAGATTGTCCCACTCCCCAACGGCGATTCGGCGTAGATACGTCTTAGTGGTCGGTGGGTCATGTCATTCATAAAGAGCCCTTTTCAGTCTATTCTAGGCATCTTAGATAGGGTCCACGTCTGGAGAACATGCTCGCCACACTAGCCGAGCGATGTCGTTATCCTGAAGAAGGTCATTCACAAGACACGCACGACGAGGGCGCGAATTGTCGTCCGTGAAGACGAATGCCTCGCCAATATGCTACCGATATAGAGTTCGTGGCGGGTCGCATCAAACCAGTCAGAAGACTGATGAAAAAATAAAAAGATTGCACTATCGGTCGTCATTCAAGTATCATACAGCCGTTACGGCTCCATACATGACCGCCACCGGCGTACACTGGTCCCACATAATGCCACCCCAAAACAGCAGGGATCCTCCCTCCACCTTGCTGCACTCGCTGGACAGCGTTCCCTAAGGCGTTCAACCTGATCGGGTTGCCTCCAAAGACGTCTCCGACGGTTGTTTGGTTGAAGGCATATGCGACACTCATCGGTGAACAGAACGCGATGTCAATGCTGAGCGGTCCTTTTGGCAGGTTGTTGGGCCCATCTGTACTGCGGTGCATAGTGTCGTGGTTGCAAAGATGGACCTGGCCATGGACGTCGGGAGTGAAGTTGCGCATCATGCAGCCTACTACGCACAGTTTGAGTCGTAACACGGCGTCCTGTGGCTGCACGAAAGCATTATTCAACATGGTGGCGTTGTTGTCAGGGTTCCTCCGAGCCGTAACCCGTAGGTAGCTGTCAGCCACTGCAAAAGTAGCCCTTGGGTTGCCTGAGCGAAGCATGTCATCGACAGTTCCTGTCTCTGTGTATCTCCTCCATGTCAGAACAACATCGCTTTGGTTCACTCCGAGACGCCTGGACACTTCCGTTGTTGAGAGCCCTTCCTTGAACAAAGTAACAATGCGGACTCTATAGAACTGCGGCAGTGACAGTCTAGGCTTGGTAGAACTACAGACGCTGCTCATCCATGCGGTTTTAGTAACATTTCAGAACAGTCAAAGGGATTGTGTCTGTGATACAATATCCACAATCAACGTTTAGCTTCAGGAATTCTGGGAACCGGGGTAATGGAAAACTTTTGATACAGGGCAAAAGCACCACAAGCGCAAAGAGATGGTGCTAGTGGCACTTATTGGCCGACTTAGTTCAAACTTTTATATTTTTACAGAATACTCTAATGAACTCTTTGATAGACTTTTACAACATCTTACAAAAATGTATAGCCTATGTCCGTCCGAACGTTCATTAGAATGTCGTGTAAAAGTTCGTAATAAATCGGTTAAGAACTTTTCGAGATTTTCGATAACAACGTTTCCTCTTTATACATTACATATGTATTTATATATTATACACATAACTGTCGAAGATTTTTTGTTATGTAAATACGTAACAGCATAACTGTCAAATTGAGAGAATTTTTTTGTTTGCTTTTTCATACCAAAAATGCTATTATAATACAGAATTAAGAGCACACATAAAAAACGAATCACATGGTTCGAACCGTTCTCAAATAATGGCTTTTCATAATTGATTTTAATTTTCGACTTTTCCGTGGGATTTTACAAAAATCTCCCTTCACAGAAACGAATACAAAAACAAAATCAACCAAAGTGGTCGAGCAGTTGTCAGGTGATGGCCTTTCTACATACCGCAATTGTTTTTATTTCCATGGAAGATTAGAATGATTTCTATGGCAAACTAAGGCGCTATAAGTGCATTAAAAGTAAAACATATTGCTCATTAATTCTAAATTGCGTGTCTAGCAAAAGGCGAGCAGGATTTCGTTTCAAAGGAAGCAGACTCTGCAATTTCAAACAGTAAAATAGCATGTAATATCGCCGTTTTCTTGAGCAGATTCCTATGAATCTACAGGCTTTTTCAGATTAATCATGTTCTGTGCTCCATCGGTGTGAAAGTCTGAAAGTAGACACCCTGCAACAGGCATCGGAAGGATCCGGGCCGGAGCAGGGAGCGTTGTGGTCTGGGGAATATCTTCGTGGCATTCCCTGTGCGATATCGTCATTCTGGAAGGTACAATGCATCAACACAAGTATTCCCCTACTCTTGGGAACCATGTTCAAGCCTTCGTCACGATGGTATCTACCAGCAGGACAATGCAAAATCTCACACCACTCGCAGTGTACGTCCGTGGTTCGAAGAGCACCAAGGTGAGTTTACTGTACCCACCAGGATCTCGGGATTTAAACCAAATCGAGAATTTATGGGACCACCTCGGTTAGGCTGTTCAAGTCCTGGCTCCGCAACTGGACACGACACTTTTTGGTTCCACATCATTGTCGATACCTTTCAGAATCTCACTGACTCCCTGCTGCAAGAAGGTTGTTATTTAGACTATTGGCGGGTGGTACACTAATGTTACTGGACAGTGTGTGGCTAAAGCTAAAACTAGAACCAGTGTAATAAAAAACACCCGCATCGCCTCCCATGTCGGCTACATCAGTGTTTGACCTTAGGGCTAAAAACACTGTATGCTGAGTTATTAAAATGTGTATTCAGACTATGAATTTGAAGCTACTGGTCTCCAAAATCTAGATCGCTAGATATAGAGTGTTCAGTCTAGAAATACTTTGCTAGAGATTGGTGTTGGAAGAAAGTTTCATTACTGGAATTATTTTTTGATCACCAAACTTTGTGCCAATGCGTTACGTTAGATGCCAAACCATTTTGCAAAGTTTCATGGAGTGGGAGAGAGCGTGTGAAATTATTTATGTTGGTCCGTCCATCAAACAGAACTTTATGTCCAATGTCAACTATGTTGCTGTAAGCCATACGTTGACACTGGACTCACTCTTTCCCTTGGTTCAGCATCATTATTAACCCAAGCGCAAAACACGATACTCTACAGGTGCATGTACACTTAACAGATAACGGCACGTGTAACATCCACTTTCCACTTAGGAGCATAGATGCCCGCGGCGGAGAAGCAAGAGCGGGCACTTTTCACCTCCGATCCGTTGATGCGGCTGCTATTTCGGCGTTTTATTACTGTGAAAATGGATGAAAACCTTTACACATCAGTGTCGGTAATAGCGTCTGCACGGTGGATTGACAGAATGAGTGGGAAAAGCTTTCATTATAGTCAAAATTTTTATTTATGACGGGGATCTGCGTTTCACTGCAGAGCTATTGGTACACATGGCCTGGTTCGGTACCGGGTACCGCTGGATATCGTCGCCCACACACATCTTCTATACGTGCATACCATTCTCAAAGAGAGTATCGCTGACGAGGTGATGTTTAGGTGAAGCGTTGCTGACTGTACGCATCCAACATACCCTCTACCAGCCAGTCAGAGGGCAGTGAATGGCCACGTAGAGGCCACAGAGCTGGCTGACGAGAGTGATCCTGGATCGACCTGACGCTCTTTTCGTAGTCACCTTTTGGTCCATCCAGACATGCCTTCCGCATTCTTCTTCGGGCAGTACGCCCTCTGGAATGAATCTGGTACACCAGCCCGTTTTTGAAATTCATTCTGTTGTTCTGCTTTAACATTCCCTCAGATAATCCAGTCCTGAACACCTTAATCCCGCAGTCTCCCGTCCCTCGTCAAGCCTTGAAAAAACGTCTTTTGTCTTTTTCTGTCGCTTTTTCGTTCAGTCGTTACGGACTTGACGAAAGAAACGAGTCCAATACACAGGCGCATGGATTCCGTCGTAAGTTTCCGACACATCATAAACGTGACACCCGTTTATGTGCAAGTCATCCATCCCCGATTCCCGTAAGGCCACGCTTGCTTCAAAGTCGAGTCACCAGTCGAGTCACTACAGTACCATTTCTTTGTGGACAAGGAAAACACATGTTATTTTGCTGATTCTGAATCCAGTTTTACACGACACAGCTAATTATTGTGGCAGAGCTGCAATAACAGAAGCAAGCTATGGTGTAGATGTGTACATCTGCACTTAATTATACACTGAAGAGCCAAAGAAACTGGTACATCTGCCTAATATCGTGGACAGCTCCCGTGAGCACGTAGAAGTGCTGCAACGCGAAGTGGCATGGAACCGACTGAAGTCTGAAGTAGTGCGCACGGATCTGGCACCATGAATTCTGCAGGGCTGTCCGTAAATCAGTAAGAAGTCGAGAGGGTGGAGACCACTTTTGAACAGCACGGTGCAGGGCATCCCAGATATGCTCAGTAATGTTCATGTCTGGGAAGTCTGGTGACCAGCGGAAGTGTTTAAACTCAGGAGAATGTTCCCAGAGCCACTGTGTAGGTATTCTGGACATGTGGGGTGTCGTACTGTCCTGCTGGAATTGCCCAAGTTCGTCTGAATGCACAATGGACATGAATGAACGTAGGTGACCAGACAAGATACTTATATCCGTGTCACCTGCCAGGGTCGTATCTAGACGTATCAGTGGTTCCATATCAGTCCAACTGGACACGTCCCACACCGTTACAGAGCCCCCATCAGCTTGAACAGTTCCCCACTGACATGCAGAGTCCGTGATTCATGGGATTGTATCCATACCCGTACACGTCCATCTGCTCGAAACCATTTGAAACGAGACTCGTCCGATCAGGCAACATATTTCCAGTCATCAATAGTCCAAATTTGGTGTTGATGGGCCGAGGCGAGCGAGGCGTAAAGCTTTGTGTCGTGCAGTCATCAAGTGTACACCAGCGGGCCTTCGGCTCCGAAAGCCCATATCGATGATGTTTCGTTGAATGATTCGCACGGTGACATTTGTTGATCGCCCAGCATTGAGATCTGTACCAATTTGCAGAATGGTTGCACTTCTGCCGCGATGAACGATTCTTTTCAGTCGACATTGATCCCTTTCTTTCAGGATATTTTCCGGCCTCAGTGATGTCGGAAATTTGATGTGTTACCGGATTCCTGATATTCACGGTACACTCGTGAAATGTTCATATGGGAAAGTGCCAACTTCGTCGCTACCTCGGAGATGCTGTGTCCCATCGCTCGTGCGTCGACTGTAATACCACGTTGAAACTCACAGACAACTTGATAACCTGCCGATGTAGCAGCAGCAACCGATGTAACAACTGCGCCAGACACTTTTGTCTTATGTAGGCGTTGCCTACCCTTGCGCCGTATTCTGTTTACCTATCTCTGTATTTGAACACGCATGCCTGTACCAAACATATTAGTCGACAAATCTGAACACGATTGTCGAAAAAGGCGAATACCATTTTTTGTGATAGATCAAAGAGGAAAAAGTGTGACATTTAAAGGTCGGAAAACGTGTACTCCAGGATTGGGCCGGAACGCCTCCTGCAGTCCCAGAGCTACGAATTTCGCATTCCAGTCAGCATGCTGGACGCTACTGTGATGGACTGCAAAGACGAACCTACTGTAGGTTGTTAAAAGCTCATTGTACAGGCCAGTCTGAGGGTGATTTTGGAGGTTTCCCACATTGATGTAGTCGGAAATTGATTCTGAGCTACTCTTTGCCTACTCATCCTAAGAAATATAGCTTTCCGGACATATTGTTTTTTTCAACTGCAGTTACATCAGCCGACACTAGAAACTTCGAACGTAATGCAATAAATCCATTGACACGGCCAGTCTGTACATGGTTTTAGGCGGTTTCTTACATCTGACTGGGTGAATACTCGGCTGGTACCCCGCTGGTACACTACCTCATTTACACGATTCGCAAACATTTAATTAACGTTCACGAAAATTTCGCGTGGGATGACACTAGGCGCGGTCAGCGGGGGTGCACAAATTCCATCGCATGGGTTGACTTGGAAGGGGTGGGAAGGTCGGGGGAGGGGGAGAGATGGTGACAAGAGGGGCATCCTGCAACTCTCTACCACTGACATTGCCAGATGCAGTTGTTAATATGGCGACCCCTTGACGATAAGCGATGCAGGCCACGATCAAGAAGAGGAGAAATACAATAAATCCATTAACATGAAGAGTTATGAACTTTTATAGGCAAAAAATGTCCTGTAGTTGAATAAACCTTTTTTAAACTTTATTTCCTGTTTCTGTATTTGGAGGAGTATTAATGTGGTATATGTGTTGATTTGCAGCAGGCTTATTTCAATCATTCTGACTTTCTTTTACTATTTCTGACTTTCAATTTCAGTTTTACTTAAAATTATGGGAATATGAATGAAATACTTTTTAAATATTTTCTAGCTTTATTTGGTTGGCTGTTTGGTTCGGGGGAAGGGACCAAACAGTGAGGTCATCGGTCCTATCAGTTTAGGGAAGGATGGGGAAGGAAGCTGGCAGTGACCTTTCTAAGGAACCATACCGGCTTTACCTGAAACGATTTAGGGAACTCATGGAAAATCTAAATCAGAGTGGCCGGACTCAGGTTTGAACCGTCGTCCTCCAGATTGCGAGTCCAGTGTGGCAACCACTCTGCAACCTCGCTCGGAAGTTTTATTTCATAACTCGTAGGACATCCTGGGTTTAATCATGGGAGCGTGTAATTTCACGCTGTTGAATCAAAAAGTGGTACCCATATTCAAACTAAAAGTTTTGCCCCCTCTTGAGAAAATTTCTGCAAATGCCAATGCTTAAATGTCTGTAAATGGAAAAGAACTGCTAAATTGAAGCTGCTGAATGGCTAGGAGACTTTCCACACAATATTTAACATCCATACTATTTGCAATGTTTGTGATGTGGAAGGAAGGAAGATTGAAGAGGAGAACAGTAGTAAAAGTAAAAGGATGGAGGGCAGTAATACATTATCGTTTCTATAAGCTACAGACACTACAGAATTGTTTGAAGAGCACAAGACCGTGAAAGGCTAAAATCCCGATTTCGTTCTCGGTCCGGCACACAGTTTTAATCTGCCAGGAAGTATCGTATCAGCGCACACTCCTCTGCAGAGTGAAAATCTCATTCTGGCAGGGCATATGATGTTATATGAATCCCCACCACCGCAGAACACACTGGAAACACCAACATAAATACCTCACCCTTCTTAACCAACGTCATTCCTGATTGCCGAGAGACGACTGCCGATTGCCCTTGCGTCAGCTGCAGCTACTCAGTGTGAGGGGAAGCTATGGAGGTCCACCTTCAGTATGCCTAGCAGCCTTTTATGGAACAACGAGTCCGGCTAGAAGGACGCTGCTGCTACCCATTGCACTGCCAACTTCCAAGACCACACTAATGGGGCACAGACGCTGCCGTAACGCTGCAGGCCTGCTCAAGGGGCTTGACCTGCTTGCACTGGATGCTGTCCGTCATCGCCTTCGAGTGCGTGTGTGCTGCTGCTGCTCATCCCGTTCCTGTGGCAGACACCAACGCTGCCAGCTCCTATTTCCTAAATGGTGGCTGAGAGTTGACCCCTTTGTGCCAGCAAGTACTTCTGGTGGACCTGGGTCGTAACTCCCGGGTGCAAATCTTCGACGTCCACGAGTGCACTTTGGAGATCGACACACAGAACTGGAGGCCGGCGGATCCCGTGGTCGATGGCCGCCTGTGATGCAGCAGCTGCCACGTGACACATCATTGTGCTGTTCAGCACTGCAAGACAAGAGCAAGACGGCCTTCTGTCACTGACAAGGCGCTGCTTCGCCAGCCCGGCTGCAGTGCGGCACTTGGAAAGACAACCCTTTATTACTTCATAATAAATATATTATTGTCAATGAAGTTTTCTCGGCGCTCTGTAGCATAACTAGGTTCTCACCACAACATCCTGCCTTGCTCTCTCCTGACATCTGTATAAGTCTGGGAGGGGGATACACTCTGTGGGATATTAAGAACTGTTGCTAAAATTTCTCATGATGAATAAATCCGTTCGAGTCGTACGTGACAAATCCTTTATTTGAATAAAATCGTACACAAGACCTGGTTTCACGGTGTAAATCCCATGTTCAGGCTCTTCAAACAGCAAGGAGAACTAAGAGGGAGTCTATACAAATTAACTATCAGTGAAAGGGCCCACAAAAATGTGAACATCATGTCATACCATCGTTGCGTACAAGAAAATCGTACCAGTCAAGTAGTTTATGAGATACCACGCAGAAGAGGCACGAAAAGGTTGTCTGCGTCAACCACTACCACACTGGGTAAACGAGGCCTAATCAAGAAAAACCATGAAGGTAACAGCAAACAAGCACACGTTGCCAGCCTAATGTAATCAATGAACCGACTGTGAACGATCAGACATGTGACATAGGCTTAAGAAATTAAATGGGAGGTATAAGAGCCGTGAAACGCAAATTTGTGAACCTCAGTGGTTACATATGCCACCTCCGGAGCTAGTGCCGAGGGTGGGAGGGACCACCGAAGAAATCGTAGCTAACAACATGGCCACACCCCCACATTTTCTCCTGAACACCATCTACTAATAACAGCGCTAAAACCAGATTATGTATGCTTGGTATTAGCTAAGAAATGCCCGTGACAGAGCAAACAATAAAAGTAAGACATGAAATGTATAATGCAGCTCACAAGAAAAAAAAGGAATAAAATACATAATGAAATTGTCAAGAAATAAAACCATAGTACGAAATGTAAAATTAATAAAACTGCAGAATAATTTAAAATGTCCAAACTGACATACCACAAATTAAACATAATAGTGGAAGATATTGAATCTGCAGAATACTTCATATTAATAGTGCAGGGCTATGGATGCAGATAGTGCAACACCACATGTAGGGTAACAAAGCTACACATTACATACTATGAAGAGGAACAATATATTACGTACAACACCTTAAAAGAAATGTCGATCTTATCTCTGAAAACTTCTTGTATAAATAATAAACAGCCAATCTGCTGCAAAATGGAAGATTTGTTAAAATCACTTTACTATGGTCGCAGCGTTTATGAAAACGTCTTATTCAGAAGGAGATACTGACAAGTGGATTACATGTTGCGGTAGAGGTTGGTTAAAATATAGTCAAAAATGTGTCAGTGAAATATAAACTTTCACCTCCATAATAAATCAAAATGCGCGCAACAAGGTTGTTGTCATGTAGCATTCACTCATCAATGTACAGCTAGTACATATATCATGTCCCTTAGATACATTTAGTGCAGCTAGTTTCGGCCACAGCTTCTCTAGCCAAGGGAACACTACACATTTTCCAACAGAGCGGCGTAGGCTGCAGAAGAAGAAATCGCTGACAGAGGAGTGGACCACTTCTGTAGGCGAGATGATGCAGGTTGAGCATTTTCGCCCGGGCAATACATAAGCTGTAGTAGCTCGAAAACTCGATCGAGAGTGATACTGAAAGGGGACAGTGTAGCACAGTGGGCGAGAGACAGCATATTTCAGTGTATGAGCAAGTGAAAACCAAGATAGATTCAACCACATTTGGATCTTTGCGAAGGTAAACATCGCCCATAGGATCGGAGACACATCATAGAAGTGTGGACGAGGAAGCGGCAAATTTTTCAGTTAGTTACCGGTGGAGCACACCATCACTGAAGGCATTTGCAGTAAACATGGTCCTGGAAACTAGTTAAGCAGAAGGTGGAGTTTGGACACTCAGAGGCGACACGCCGCAGCTGTGGCAGACAACTGGAGGTTTACTGTGGCTGGTATTTGCTTCTATTAAAAGACTTGCCATGGTGCCAGTTCAGTGTGAGTGCCAATGAAGGCAGCATTTCTGAACAACGACAATAGATAATAATGATACTTCAGTCGTTATGGTACAACAATTATGTCCAGATGAGAGGGTAGAACTGGAACAAAATTTTTCATCAGATGCAACAATGGGAAATGTTTTAACTTTGTCAATAATCAGATGAATAATTTCAATGATATTAATTTGTTCTGATGTTACTCTATTTAAGGTAAATAAGCAAGAAACAATGGAAGCTTATGGCAAAATTGGTATACTGGCCGTTAACCAAATTGAACTAGGAATGTACATGAAGAAAATAATTGAGATAAAATTCAGAAAATGGTAGTTAAATTAACGGTGAGAATAGACCAGCAATCTGACAGTATTAAAAGTTTGGCTAGTGATTTCCGTAAGAAAAGTGGTCAGCAGTCTGGAAATATTACTAGTTTGGCTAATGATCTCAACCAACAGTCAATAAATATGAATTGTTTGGCTACTGTACTCAGACAACAAACTAGTAGCATCCACTGTTTCCTGGTGATCGTTAAATTTAAAATTTGAGATTAATAGAAAAATAGAGCGTATTAGTGATGAATCAGAGGTAATGTGGAAGAAAGACATGTGTTTGTTTGACACTAAGATTGAGGAAAGAGTGCCTCAAATTGAGAATAATTGTAAGAACTCCTCCGAAAGTATTAGAAGTCTGTTAACAGGGATTATTAAAAAGGTAGCTAATGGGAGCAAGAAATGAATAGATAAAGTATTATGTACATAAAACCAAGTACAAAGAAGCTGCTGTGGAATTTGAGAAAATAGCCATAAAGCTTTAGATAGTAAAATTAATTCTGCACCTGAAAATTGTTTAAAATCTTTGTAAACGTTGTATCTGATGGTATGGAAGTGGTAGAGTCTAATGTAGATCAGGTAAGTAACCGAGCTGAGACTGTAGAAAATAAACTGCATGAGCATGGCAACAGACTGTCTGTGGAAGAGCACAACATTAGAATAGGCACTAATAACATTAGAATAGGCACTAACAGCGTGGAATGTAATCTTGTTATTGAACCAACTGGATTTTCGTATTTTGCAGATAATTCTAACGTTTTGATCCGCCATGAAATGTGCATCGGAATGAATTTTTGAAAGATTTAGAAAAAGGTTTTTTTTGCCGGGAGATGACATTCGCATTTATCAGTTATCTGGAAAGGATAGATACGTTGTGCAGGAAGAGGAGCAAGCTAACAGAAATTTAAGGCCGCAGGGGGGAACTGTAGAATCTCATCAAATGGTTTATGAAAACAGAATGCGTGGATTCTCGTAACATAGCGGTAGAGAAGCAAGCAGATGGCACCATGTTGCGGCAAATAGGCCAACTAATATAGAGCAAGGGCCTGTTTATTAGATCACGTTCTCTAATGCATGGCGATGATGACTTTCAAAATAGATGGCAGGTGGGTAGGCGAGTAGGGAATGATGTAGAACCACAGAATCAGGGAAACTGCAGATGCCGGATAAAAATAATGAAACAACAGAATCAGAAAACATTACACGCCTAATAAGATGTAGGAAACTCGGTGGGATTCAAAACGGATTCCAGTCATCTCCGCATGGATAAATACAGGTCCTTTTTGGTTTTCTAGGGAATACCATACGATATTTCCTGCATAACAGTGGCAAGTTTAGGAAACGATGAAGGTGAATAGCGATCATGCGCCCTTCTCTCGTCAGCGTACTACAATATTAAGATCTGGTGACTGTAGTGGCCAAGGAAAATGTCCTAGTGCTCACAAAAACAGTCCTGGATGGTGTGAGCTGAGTGAACGGAGGTCATGTCGTTTTGGAAAGCAGCATCACCATTGGGAACAAACGTTGTACCACGGGTACAAAATGGTTACATGATCCTTGGCAGTGATGCGGCCTTGCAAAGTAACCACGATATGGCTGCCCAAATCATCACCGAACCCCTACCATGTTTCACACTTGGGACGAAACCTCGTCCAGAAGTTGAAAACAGCTTGAAACAATGTCTGTCTTCCACTGCCCTGTAGTCCAATTTTTATGGCTTCAACACCACGCTATCTTTCCAGGCAGTTGCCTCAGTGATGAGTGACTTTGGAATTCCATCCCGCCGTGAAATTCCCTGCTTAGGGAGCTCCCTTCCTGCTGTTTTGGTGGCGGCAGCGTTCATCAGTGCGAAATTCAGTTCAGCAGTGACTTTTTCAGATGGTGTCCACCTGTTTTTCGTCGCAGTCCACATCAATGGCCGTCTCTCACGATCACTCAACACACACTCTCGTCTGTGTTGTGTCTTAGCGGGTGACGTTTTTCTGTTTTCTCTGTACGTGATACACAGCTTTGATATGGTGCCTCTTCAAACACCAAAGACTTTGGGTTCCTTGGTTATGGAAGCACCCACCATATGAGCACCAACAATTTGCCCACGTTCGAATCCAATTAGCTTGGAAATGATGCACTCACAGCTACATTGAACTCTATCCTGACGGCGATTGATACTTGCAAAGTTATGACACCAATGCATAGTGCCATTCATCGTCTGCAACAATGGAACCTGCAGGCTCGTCTATCATCTCCATTCTTGTTCAAGTAGGCATTTCTCGTACTGCAATAAAATGAATACCCCTAGCTAGCTTCATACAGGCTTTGACAGGGACAGTTGAAAATGTGTGCACCACCCGGGACTCGTACACGGGATCGCGTGCTTACATGGCAGGCGCACTACCCATCTGCGCCACCGAGGACACAGAGGATAGTGCAACAGCAGGGACTTGTCTCTGGCACGCCTGCCGTGAGACCCATATTCTCAACTTATGGTCCCGCACTATATTCAAAGTGCCCCTGCCCATTATACTCATTAACCGTGGCTTTTTGACGATTCCCGTAAGAGTTCCGTCAGTGTTTGTGCATCCGCACAGAAGATGGTCAAATGGCCGGTGAGCAGTAACTTATATATTTATATATGAAGATGGTATCGGTGACCATGCAGTTCGTTAGAATGAAATTACAATGAAATTAATACCCCTAGTTGTATACAGGCGTTGATATAAGTCAACGGGGACAACTGAAAATATGTGCCCCGACCAAGACTCGAACAAGGGATTTCCTGCTTACATAGCTGACGCTCTATCCATCTCGGCCATCGAGGACACAGAGTATATCTCCGAAAGAACAGATTCCATCTTCAAATGTATATTTCTCATATTGTGTAAGTCGGCTGTTAAGGTTGTTTTATTGGTAACGCCAGATAGCGCTCTGTATGAAAAATCACTGGCTGTGTTGTGTGCAGTCAGTGGCTGGTTGGCATTGTTGTAATACTCGCCATTGTAGCGTTGGGCAGCTCGATGTTAACAGCGCGTAGCATTGCGCAGTTGGAGGTGAGCCGCCAGTAGTGGTGGACGTGGGGAGAGAGATGGCGGAGTTTTGAAATTTGTAAGAATTGGTGTCATGAACTGATATATATATTATGACTATTAAGGTAAATACATTGTTTGTTCCCTATTAAAATCTTTCATTTGCTAACTGTGCCTATCAGTAGTTAGTGACTTCCGTAGTTTGAATCTTTTAGTTAGCTGGCAGTAGTGGCGCTTGCTTTATTGCAGTAGTTCGAGTAACGAAGATTTTTGTGAGGTAAGTGATTTGTGAAACATATAGGTTAATGTTAGTCAAGGCCATTCTCTTTTAGGGATTATTGAAAGTCAGATTGCGTTGCGCTAAAAACTATTGTGTGTCAGTTTAAGCACAGTCATGTATAATTTTTCAAAGGGGACGTTTCAATTGTTTCCATATATTTGTTCAACGCTTGTAGATCCAGTCTGTGAAGTGGATAGCATTTGCAGAACGGATAACACTAATTTGAACTTTCTGTTTAATAACAACCAAATGTCGGAATCTAGAAATAGTGACGGAGAAATGCAACTCAGGCAAATGAAATTAATAAAGTTAGGATATGTATGATTAACGATGGCTTGGGAGAGGTTTTGGAAATAAGTGGACTAAGTAAATACTTCAGTATAGATACTTTTTCTAGATAATTTAATAGGAAATAATGAAGAATCTCATAAACAGGAAATGTGCACAAAGGACCGCCTGAGAAAACTTGCTTGAAGAAAAAGAGGACAAATGTAATGAAGGAGATTACAAGATCTAGACGAAGAAAAGAAGGAAAATCTATCGGAGACAGTTAAGATGGATTTATTGGTAGCAAAAGGGAGGATGATCATAATGGCGGATATTCAGTTAATGGAAATGAGGAGGAGGATGAAGTTGAAAGTGAATTGGAGGAGTTAGTGGACACACTGATTACTTTCAAAAGAGATAAGAGTGATTAGTTGAAATGTTTTGATCTGTTGTTAGTGGACAGATTAACTAATGTTAACAAAGTGAACAGAAAGAGCAATCCTAAAAATATGCGTGTAATCTGTAGACACAGAGAAGGGAAATTGTGCGAGATTTTCTAGGACAATCTGAAGTCGGTAACAGTGAAGAAAAAACCAGGACATCTAGTTATTAATTCGATGGTAAAGTATGAAGAAGGGCAGTGTTTTGCTGACAGTAGCAGATGGACTATGACTGCTTAGTGCTAGTTGCTGGACTGAGTCACGAAGACATGTTACCGCCCAAACGATCTGTCACCGTGATGCTCTCGGTGGTACTGTGCCATCATCAATGCTTATACACCATGGCGCTTGCACCGAGCAGCCGTACGTCACACGTCACACATTCCCGGCTCATGCACAGCTCCGCTTAGCTGACTAGCGCAGCCACGCCGCAGGCACATAGCCACTTCCGTGTTAATGTAGCAACCCACCTCATGTAGCTGCATGATGATACCACACCTATCACGTGGTGCTATACTGTCGTAAACTTGTCGATGGCGAACCAGTATTTGAGGAAAAAATGTAGTGCTGCAGGAAGACAGTAATTTGCTTCATAGTGAGGGAATACTGAATTTATATAAGTAGATAGTAATGTTAGGTTTTTAATGGGAAAGTGGAATAGACATGTTAATGATGATATGTTCATCCTAAAAGTGCGAGAGAGTAAGAACAAAAGAATGCGATAAGAACATTTTTATAGGATAATATCACGATTTAGTATGTAATTACTTTTTGTATTAAGTAAAACTGTTACTATGAAGACTCTGAGAAGCATTGTGGCTTGCCTACAATATACACAACTGTGGAAAAAACATGAAGAAGAAACTGTAAAAAATAATGGTAACCATGACAAGTAAATTTTGTAAAAGAGTGATTTGTGCTAGATTTAAGTTTCTTTCGATAGTTTGAAAAACTAATATAAATAATATTCTGAATTAATTTAGTACGTATAGAAAATGCTGGCTTCAACAACCCAATTATTCCTTAGGTTATTGATTTTATTCCTCACTTTGAGAGCAATAGTATTTATAAGTAACTTCTGTTTTGTGCCATTTCAGAGAACTGTTGTTGTCGTTTGGTGGTTTGGTGGTTTGATGCAGCTCTCGATGCTACTCTATCATGTGGAAGCTTCATCTCCCAGTACTTACTGCAACCTACATTCTTCTGAATTTGCTTAATGTATTCATCTCTTGGTCTCCCTCTACGATTTTTACCCTCTACGCTGCCCTCCAATGCTAAATTTGGGATCGCCTGATGTCTCAGAACATGTCATAGCAACCGGTCCCTTTTTTTTGTCAAGTTGTGCCACAAACTCCTCATCTCTCCAATTCTGTTCAATACCTCCTCATTAGTTATGTGATCTACCCATCTAACCTTCAACATTCTTCTGTAGCACCACATTTCGAAAGCTGCTATTCTCTTTTTGTCTAAACTATTTATCGTCCACGTTTCACTTTCATACATGGCTACACTCCATACAAATACTTTCAGAAACGACTTCTTGACACTGAAATCTGTACTCAATGTTAACAAATTTCTCTTCTTCAGAAACATTTTCGTTGCCATTGCCATTATACATTTTATATCCTCTCCACATCGACCATCATCAGTTATTTTGCTCCCCAAGCAGCAAAACTCGTTTACTACATTAAGTGTCTCATTTCCTAATCTAGTTCCCTCAGCATCACCGGACTTAATTCGACTACATTCCGTTATCCTCGTTTTGCTTTTGTTGATACTCATCTTAAATCCTCCTTTCAAGACACTATCCATTCCATTCAACTGTTCTTCCAAGTCCTTTGCTGTTTCTGACAGAATTACAATGTCATCGGCCAACCTCAAAGCTTTAATTTCTTCTCCATGGATTATAATACCTTCTCCGAATTTTTCTTTTGTTTCCTTTACTGCTTGCTCAATATACAGATTAAATAACATCGGGGAGAGGCTACAACCCTGTCTCACTCCCTTCCCAACAACTGCTTCCCTTTCGTGCCCCACGACTCTTATTCCTGCAATCTGGTTTCTGTACAAATTGTAAATAGCCTTTGGCTCCCTGTATTTTACCCCTGCCACCTATAGAATTTGAAATAGAGTATTCCAGCCAACACTGTCAAAAGCTTTCTCAAAGTCTACAAATGCTAGAAACGTAGGTTTGCCTTTCCTTAATCTTTCGTCTAAGATAAGATCAGTATTGCCTCACGTGTTCTGACATTTCTACGGAATCCAAACTGATCTTCGCCGAGGTCGGCTTCTGCCAGTTTTCCCATTCGTCTGTAAAGAATTCGTGTTAGTATTTTGCAGCTGTGACTTATTAAACTACTAGTTCGGTAATTTTCACATGTGTCAACACCTGCTTTCTTAGGGATTGGAATTATTATATTCCTCTTGAAGTCTGAGGGAATTTCGCCTGTCTCATACATCTTGCTCACCAGATGGTAGAGTTTTGTCAGGACTGGCTCTCCCAAGCCTGTCAGTAGTTCTAATGGAATGTTGTCTACTCCCGGGGCCTTGTTGCGACTCAGGTCTTTCAGTGTTCAAACTCTTCACGCAGTATCGTATCTCGCATTTCATCTTCATCTGCATCCTCTTCCATTTCCATAATATTATCCTCGAGCACATCGCCCTTTTATGGACCCTCTGTACACTCCTTCCATCTTTCTGCTTTCCCTTCTTTGCTTAGAACTGTGTTTTCACCTGAGCACTTGATATACATACAAGTAGCTCTCTTCTCTCGAAAAGACTCTTTAATTTTCCTGCGGGCAGTGTCTATCTTGCTCTTAGTGAGATAAGCCTCTGCATCCTTACATTTGTCCTTCAGCCATCCGTGCTTAGCCATTTTGCACTTCCTGTCGATCTCATTTTTGATACGTTTGTATTCCTTTTTGCCCACTTTATTTACTGCATTTTTATATTTTCTCCTTTCATCAATTAAATTCTATATTTCTTGTGTTACCCAAGGATTTCTACTACCCCTCGTCTTTTTTCCTACTTGATCCTCTGCTGCCTTCACTACTTCATCCCTCAAATCTACCCATTCTTCTTCTACTGTATTTCTTTCCCGCATTCCTGTCAATTGTTCCCGTATGCTCTCCCTGAAACTCTGTACATCCTCTGATCTTGTCAGTTTATCCAGGTCCCATCTCCTTAAATTCCCACCTTTTTGCAGTTTCTCCAGTTTTAATCTATAGTTCATAACCAATAGATTGTGGACAGAGTCCACATCTGACCCTGGATATATCTTACATTTTAATACCTGGTTCTTAAAACTCTGTCTTACGATTATATAATCTATCTGATGCCTTCTAGTATCTGCAGGATTCTTCCATGTAAACAACCTTCTTTTATGATTCTTGAATCAAGTGTTAGCTATGATTAAGTTATGCTCTGTGCAAAATTTTACCAGACGGCTTCCTCTTCCATTACTTAGCCCCAAGCCATATTCACCAACTATGTTTCTTCTCTCCCTTTTCCTACTCTCGAATTCCAGTCATTCTTGACTATTAAATTTTCGTCTCCTTTCATTATCTGAATAATTTCTTTTAGCTCATCATACATTTCAGCAATTTCTTCATCGTCTGCAGAACTAGTTGGCATTTAAACTTGTACTACTGTAGTAGGTATGGGCTTCGTGTTTATCTTGGCCACAATAATGCGTTCAGCATGCTGTTTGGAGTTGCTTACATGCAATCCTTTTTTTATTCATTATTAAACCTACTACTGCATTACCCCTATTTGATTTTGTATGTGTAACCCTGTATTCACCTGACCAAAAGTCTTGTTCCTCCTGACACCGAACTTCACTAATTCCAACTACATATAACTTTAACCTATCCATTTCCCTTTTAAAATTTTCTAACCTACCTGCCCGATTAAGCGATCTGACATTCCACGCTGCCATCCGTAGAACACCAGTTTTCTTCCTCCTGATAACGGCGTCCTCTTGAGTAGTCCCCGCCCGGAGATCCGAGTGGGGGACTATTTTACCTCCGGAACATCACCATTTAACCATACAGTAAAGCTGAATGCTCTCGGGAAAAACTATGGCTTTAGTTTCCCCTTGCTTTCAGCCGTTTTGCAGTACCAGGACAGCAAGCCCGGTTTGGTTAGTGTTACAAGGCCAGATTAGTCAATCATCCAGACTGTTGCCCCTACAACTACTAAAAAGGCTGCTGCCCCTCTTCAGCAACCACACGTGTGTCTGGCCTCTCAACAGATACCCCTCCATTGTGGTTGCACCTACGGAAGTGCCATCTGCATCGCTAAGGCACGCAAGCCTCCCCACCAACGGCACGGCCAACGGTTCATGGGGGGTTCAGAGAACTAGTTACAGAAAATCCTCTATTAACTTATAATCATTGAGGAGAGTGACTAAAATATTTAAAATTGTAATGAATACTCTCAGGGTAAAGATATAGAGAAAGAATATGCACTAATATTTATCTTTCACGTAGGTACTATGTAAATTAAAGTCTCAGACGAAATTATGGTTAAAGGAAAAGTTGACATGTAACTGAATCATGGACTGTATTTAATATGAAGATGGAGTGTTTTGGAAAACTAAAGTGACATACTGATGTGAAAAACAAGAAAAAGAGCTCAAGTATAAAAGGGCGCTAAAAAAGGTAAAACATGAATTCATTTATGCAGAAATACCTATAATTTCAAAGGATGCGGGACGAACATAGGAAGAGAGTAGAATCAGGAATAATCAATTCTATAGTTGTAAACTGTCGTAGCTTTGTTGGAAAAGAACCAGATTTCCAATAATACAAATCACTTAATCTCAAATCGTTACAGTTACGGAAAGCTGGCTAAGGCCGAAAATAAGTTCAGCCCAAATTTTTAGAGGGGATCTAACAGTGATTAGGAAGGGCAGGTTATCTACAATATGTACCGAAGTATTTATTGCCGTCAGAAATAGTTTACCTTGTAGTGAAATTGAAGTAGGTAGTTTCTATGAGCTCCTGTGGGTAGCTGTTATACTTGACAACCGGAAAAAAATTAATAAATGGTTCCATTTACCGACCCTCCAACTCACATGGTGCAGTTTCTGAAGAGTTCAAAGAAAACTAGAGTTTCATCACAAGTGAGTACACCACTCACACAATTATAGTTGGTGGTTAATAACAAATAATCCTGATTAAATAGGGAGAATCATGACAGAGAGAGCGATTAGCGATTACAACGTGGTTGTAGCTAGACTGATAACTGTAACATCCAAACCCAACAAAAATAAACGCAAAATACATCTATTTAAAAAAGCGGATAAAAATTCGCTTGACGTTTTTCTAAGAGAGAGTTTCCACTCCTTCAAATCTGGCTATGTAAGAGTAGAGCAGATATAGTTTAAATTCAAAGAAATAGTGTCGACGGCAGTTGAGAGGTATATAGCAAATAAATTAATAAAAATAGTGCTGGCCCGACATGGTTCATAATACAGTTCAGAGCATTATTGCAGAAGAAACGAAAACAGCATGCCGGATTTTAAAAAAAACACGAAATCCCCAAGATTGGCGTAGCTCGAAATTTAGCACGAACTTCAATGCAGGATGCTTTTAACAGTTTCAATAACGAAACTCTGTCTCGAAATTTGGCAGAAAACCCAAAGAGATTTTGGTCTTATGTGAAGTACACCAGCAGCAAGACGCAATCATTACCTACAACGCGCGATACCAATGGTAAAGTTGCCGATGGTAACTAAAGCAGAGTTATTACTGTTTTTCGATATTCCTTCACAAAGACATACGAAGTAAATATTGCAGCATTGAAATCAATAACAACTGCCAAGACGAGTAATTTAGAAGTAGATATCCTCGGTGTAGCGAAGCACTTTGAAACAACTACGAAAGGCAAGGCTTCCGGTCCAGATTGTATACCAGTCAGAATCTTTTCAGAGTATGTTGATAAAATAGCTCCATATTTAGCAATCATATACAGCCGCTCGATCGAATAAGGTCCACATTCAAAAACTAGAAAATTGCACAAAGCACTCAAAAAAGAAAATAGGAGTAATCCGCTAAATTACAGACCCACATCAGTAACGTTTATTAACAATAGGATATTGAACATATAATTGGCTCGAAAATTATGAATGTGGATCTATTGACAAGTAGCGAACACAGGTTCAGACAATATTGTTCTTGTGAAACACAACTAGCACGTAATTGTCATAAAATACTGAGTTCTATCTATAGTGGACGTCAAATTTTTTCCATATTTTTAGACTTCCAGAAGCTTTTTGTTTGACACTTTTCCTCCTCTTCCAATTAAATTGGGTACCTATTGAATATCGTCTCAGTTGTGTGCCTGGATTCGTGATTTCCTGTCAGAAAGGTAATAATTGACGGAAAATTATCGAATAAAACAGAAGTAATATCTGGCGTTTTCCAAGGAAGTGAAATAGGCCCTCTGTTGCTCCTGATCTACATGAACGGTTTAGAAGACAACCTGAGCAGCCCCCTTAGACTGTTTGCAGATGATGCTATTATTTACCGTCATGTAAAGGCAGCAGATGACCAAAGGAATTGCAAAATAATTTACGCAAGATATCTGTATGGCACTAAAAGAGACAATTTACTCTAAATGATGAGAAATGTGAAATCCAGATGACCACTAAAAAAGAATGTGTTAAATTTCAGTTACTCGATAAATAAAAAAAATAAAGGCTGTAATCCAACTAAATACTTAGGGATTACAATTACGAGTAGCTAAAGCTAATGTTGTGAGGAAAGCAAATCGGAAATTGCGATTTAATGGCGTAATACTTAAAAATATAGCATGTCTACCAAAGAGATTGCTTACACTACGCTTGTCCGCCATAATCTGGAGTACTGCTTTGCGTTGCGGGATTCTCATAAGAAAGGATTGAAGGAGAACATCGAGAAAGTTCAAAGGGCGTAGCTCGTTTTCTGTTATCGCGAAATAAAGGAGAGTGTCCAGGGATAGATAAACAAATTCGGGTTGCACCCACGAATACAACGGCGTCTTTCGCTGCGACAGAGGTTTCTCATGAAATTTCGACCACAGACTTTCTCCTCAAAGTATGACAATATTATGTTGGCACCAACCAACAAAAGGAGAAATAATCATCATAATAAAATAAGAGAAATCGGAGCTCGCGATTAAAGATTTAAGCGTTCATTTCTCCGGCGCGCTGTTCGAAGGGAAACGGTAGAGAAGTAGTTTATAGATGTACGATGAACTCTCTGCCAGGCACTTCATTGGGAATTGCAGAGTAATCATACAGACGAAGATGTGTAGCATGACACAGGCTCACTGCAATGGTAAATGGCTAGGATAATTTAATGCGGAGTGATTAACATTCTAAAGATTCACACCAGAGGGCGTGAAAAGAAATAATAAGCCATGCGGATTTTATTCAAAAGGTCACAGTTCATACAGAAAACCTATAATCTGCAAATTCGGCCTTTGCTTTTCGTCACTCCATAATCTTTGTAAGACTTTAATTCCTTAAAATTAAAACATCTTTCCAGCGTTGAATGTAAACTTATCCGATCATCATAATGTCTGTGTCGTGAATTTATTCTAGACTCCACAAAGCAGTTCTCTTTCCCATTAAATGCGAGTGAATGCTCTCACCTCTGTCGGGCTAATAGTCATAATAGCCAGTCAGGTTGCAGTTCTTGACCTTGCTATCCCATGTACATTTTAAAATCGATTTATAAATAAAGAATTTCAATAAACCCACAAACAGCTGAATAATTCGTTATTTACATTCATTACATAACTGAATTATCGGAGTATGTTTATCGTTCCCCAATACCATAAAGCTGGCGAATTTCACATTACCAATTTCCGTTGGTGTCTACAACTAACTCACATTATGCAGTTACGAATCCTCAAGTTATCATATACTGAGTTAACAGAAATGCGAACATGCACAAATCGCATATTTCACATTCTTCTCTTCTTTCATTCTGATAATCAAACACGTGAAATTCGTAATAAATAATATAATACATATTAGCATAAGATAAACGTTTTTACGAAAAATACGTTGTTTGGACAGCTTATGATTTCATTACTTGTTCAACAGTGATACCTCTCTGTAGGAACCGTTACTACTAGCACCTAAATAGACTATAAGAACAGACATCTGCCACAAAAGGAACGTGACGCATCGTCTATATACGACTACTTGTTATTGTCAGACATGTTGTATGAGTCCGTTATATTACTCTGTGAGAGTAATTGCACGTGTTATGACGTTTTGTGCAGAAGGGAAAGTTTACTCTCTGATGTTGTTGTTGTTGTCGTCGTCTTCAGTCCAGAGACTGGTTTAATGCAGCTCTCCATGCTACTCTATCCTGTGCAAGCTTCTTCATCTCCCAGTACCTACTGCAACCTACATCCTTTGAATCTGTTTAGTGTATTCATCTCTTGGTCTCCCTCTACGATTTTTACCGTCCACGCTGCCCTCCAATACTGGATTGGTGATCCCTCGATGCCTCAGAACATGTCCTGCATTTTATGTCCTCTCTACTTCGACCAACATCAGTTATTTTTCTCCCAAAATAGCAAAACTCCTTTATTACTTTAAGTGTCTCATTTCCTAATCTAATGTGAAACGAATTATTATAAGATCAGAAGTGTAAAGATGGTTGGAAGGAGCATGTTTGACTGGGGGGGGGGGGGGGGGGGGGGGGGAATGAATGAGATGTGTAAGAGTTGTCTGTCGACATGTTTTCAGAGAGCCAAACAGACAAAACACACTGTCATTGTTAGTGGGGCACACACTGACACTATTCGTTGTGTCTGCGTAATGAGCGAAACGGGTGAAGAATGATAGGAGACAGTGACATACACTACGATTCCAACCTTTGTCTTTCACCACTGATGTCTTCCTCCCTTTAGAGTTTACAGCCTTTTCCACATGCAAGTCAGACGGTTAGACTTGTATTTCTTGCAGAACAATACAGAGAGTTTTGTCCTTTGGTTGGATCTAGACCTCCTCTGCTGAGTCCTCTTATGTTAAAATTTCACTAAAATAAGGGTGTCATCTTTCAGAAATCTTCCGATATTCTCTTCTTCGTCACTGTAGCTCAACGAAAAGGGAGGAGGACCTGGAGAAGATGATTCCCTTACTAATATTGCTGCTTCTACAGATACGTCATCTACAGGGTGACCCAAAAATTTAGGATTAAAAGTATATAAAAGGTAGAGGATAATAAACAGTATTTTTACACACGGAATCAACCGTCCGAATGGAATATTTCATGCAATACGATATCTTGAAAGATTACCGCGTATTACCTATGTTTAATAACAAGCAACTACCTGCCATACTGTCTTTGGCCGCGGTACCAAGAAAAACAAAATTAACTTATCTGTGACGTGCCCACTGTGGAGTTAACGACTGTTATTTGTTCTTGAGTTCAAAAATGGTTAAAATGGCTCTGAGCACTATGGGACTCAACTTCTGTGGTCATCAGTCCCCTAGCACTTAGAAGTACTTAAACGTAACTAACCTAAGGACGTCCATGCCCGAGGCAGGATGCGAACCTGCGACCGTAGCAGTCGCACGGTTCCGGACTGCGCGCCTAGAACCGCGAGACCACCGCGGCCGGCTGTTCTTGAGTGATGTCGGAAATGGTTCACTACAAGAACTTGCAGACATGTATTTAACGTACGGTAGGGCAGGTTGTAATGCCAGCAAAGTCAAGCCTTCATCTTTCTAAGATAAGGGTAATAAAGATATGGTGAGATGGATTACTGGAGTCCTTTGTTGTTTGGCGAGTATTGATTTATGGCCCTGTTTAGTTGCCTGAATGAGCTTTGAACCCATAAAGGAGCCCCATTTCCCAACAGATACAAATTGACATGTCCATCTGCACGTGCAGATACTAGTTTCAGCGTTTATAGTTCCTGTTAGTTATGACGCGTGGGCATTCATTGTTGAATTCAAGAGTGTAGGCGCAGAAGACGCCCTATAGTGGCGTAGTTTCACCTTGAATAACTTTCTAACTAAAAAATACGATCTGGGTCTTGCTGCTTGAATTTCCTATGCATTTTTTTCCTTCATTGAACTTTGGGAATATCCGATTCCACCATGGCTGTGTGCTGTTCATGCAATGTGGTGGGGCAAGCATATGTTGTCTAGTTTCAAGGACTATTTGACATGATCTTCCGCTGCTTGCGAGGTCTTTTTATAACAATATAGTATGGGAAACCTGTGACCCCTTTAACATTATAGGGGATTTCGAATAATCGTCTCACTTTGAGTCCAATGTAGTCTGTCTTAAAGGAGTCAGGTAACACTGGAGTATTGAATATTATCGCAAACGTAGCAGTTTTTTCCACCATACAGCCTGTATTCTTTCATGTATATCATGTGCTTCTGTGACACATTCTAATTCTTACTCTTTCTGCAAATCGGTTCTTCTTCTTGTTGTTGTCGTTGTTGTTGCTGTTGCTGTTGTAGTGACGGTGGTAGTAGTGATCTTCAGTCCTAAGACTGCTATTTGCTCCATCGTCTCTACATAATTACTGCGACTCAAATCCAACTGCAACCGCTTACAGTATTCATGCCTTTGTTCCCTCTACTCTGTATTTATCTGGCCAAAGATCCTGTTATTCCTTCCATGCACCTCACTAATTCCCACCATAACTTCAACCTACCTATTTCTATTTTTCACTTTTCGAATGTTTCTGTCCGTTTAAGAGTGTTAACATTTCACACTCCGACACGTAGAGCACGTGAATAGTTTTTTCTGATGACGACTTTCTCCTGAGTAATTTCCGACCAGAGATCCAAATGGAAGACCATTTTACCTTCGGAATATTTTATCCAGGAAGTTGCCATAATTATTAAGCCATACGGTAGACTTACAGGTTCTTGGGAAATATAACACCTGTAGATTCTCCTTCCATTCAGGCGTTTAGTGTTACAAGGCCAGATCAGTCAATCACACAGACTGTCGCGCGTCCAGTTACTGTAAAGGCTGTTGGCCCTCTGTAGTAACCTCACGTTTCATCTGGCCTCCCAACAGATGCTTCTCTGTTGTGGTTGCACCTAGGGTACAGCTATCTATATCTTCGAAGCACGTTAACATCTCACCATGACAAGGTTCGTGATCCAATAACCGTTATAATCTACCACGTCGAAACTTTAATTAAATTAGGCCACCTTTCTTTTCGCTTAAGAAATTTCAGTGCCCCAGCCATCTCCTCCCAAAAATTTCCAGTATAGAATGGAAATACTTTTTGGAATGAACCTTCTCATGGTTTTATAATTATAAAAGCGTTCATTAGCACTGGACAGTTTCTGTCTCCAAGGGAAACTTGATAGGGAGTACTAGCTTCCGAGTACTCTTGGCTGTGGCGGGGGAGGGGGATGGAGGCAGGGGTATTTATGCTCTCTCACGGCATACCAGTCTTGCTGGGAATGTTTTATGTGCCAACACTGTGGTAAATATCCGTGTACAACAAGATGACACAACTGTCGTTGATTACGTCGGGTTGCAGTGTGGATATCGGATTATAGTGTCGAACTGTCGAAAATCATTCTTCAAACCGACATCGGGCGAACTGAACAGTCATAAATATAGGAATGTCCCGTTATTTTGGGGTATGAAAGCTGTTTTTCCCTAATGGCAAGTGATATAGCTACTCGTTGCAAAGTACAGCCGTCAGCATGGTCGTTGAAATATATTCATCAGACGTTCAGTGTTTGCAAAGAAGATAAGTTTAACTGATTTGTTGTTTTACGTTTAAGTACACGTCGATGAGGCATACATAAGAAAATCAAGTTCCTTCGACAGTTGGGAACAGTTCGTGCTAGTGGTAGCTTCTTCAATTAAGGACTGCTTCAGTGCGAGAAATAGTAACCTTAGCATCACTACAATTGTCCCTCACGGGCGAATGGCAGAAGGGGACATGTTATGTGGACATCTTTCCAGCTTGCTCACAGTGCCCTGCTGGATACATGTCCAACCAGAAAGACAGAAAACCGCCCCGTCGCTTCCGATATTTCTCAGGATAGTTCGAATAAAGAGTCCACTGTACTGTTCCCCGAGGCCATCTGTATTCATTCCTAAGGGTGTCTTCAGGAATCCGCGGTACGACGAAAAGCCGTCGTCTTCGTGGCTAAAGGGCAGTGCTCCATTTAACAGTTCAGCTGCTCATTGATGTAATTATAAGAAGAGAAAGGGACGCTGAATATTTACAACTAAGATCTTATACGAATTTTGATTGGTTAACGCTACCATTCAATATTGTACAAACAATCAGTGTGAATCTCTGCTCTCTTACCGTGTGAAGGAAGCAGAGAGGTGAGTCTTTAAGTAGCCGTTAGATACGATGACCTGTAAGTCGATTATCCACTGCCGAAACAGTATTTTTGTAGTTCACATAGGCATTGTGTTCGATAATAATCAAATACAACGTACAATTTGGGTTCAAGATTGAGTTGAATATAGGCAAGGTGATTTGAGGGAAGAGAAAACAATACAGAAGTGACATTGTATGCTATAAGAAACGTTGCCAATACATGACATCGAGAGCTTCGTTTTTATCGCTCAGATAAGTAGGTTAGTGGTAGTTACGCGAAATGTCGGACAGTTGGCAACGACCTCTGCTGCCAATTCTGTTTAACAAGAATAACCAGTTCTAACACAGGCCGTGTACGAAACAGCATGTTCTAACGAACGAAGCGCGGCATATACAGCTGTGCTCCTACAGTGACCATAAACGATCGAAATCTCTGCATATCAGCATCAGTTCCACCTTCTTTTCTTTTACGCATGCAGTAGTAAGAGAGAACTAAACAGCTGCTTATAAGCAACTTACGTGTACATTTCTCTTGTTTTTCTTGCGATTTAACTATAAAGAAACATACGTTCTGAGACAAGTATTAGGATTCTACGGTTCTTAGAAAAGTTTTTATCGGTAAGTTTCACGTGTCTCTTACAGTGTGGTCTGCGAGAAATCATTGAGCGTCAACTTACAGATCTCAATGTACGTAGTGACATTATCATATGTGTATTAAATTCCAGCTTTCTGATTTGGGTCAGTTACAATGAGTCGGTAACGTTAGAAACATCAATATGTAAGTCTGTGTAAGGTCGCCATGGGTAAGCAATCTAGTCGGTAGATTAAGTAGGCTTCGATACGATAATCCAAGAAACAATTTCGTATGTTGTTTTCTTTTTCAAATTGGCGCAAAATATGTTTTCATCTGACATCGAGTTCTATGGTTTGTTGCAAGTATAGAGCAGTTACATAATGCCGCAAACTATTATTTTGCACTTTATTCTACTTCTATTTTATTTAAAATCGTGTGAAATAATTCAGTTCTGCTACGTCGTTCAAAGCCTGTTTATAAGTATTTCACCGAGCTTTCAGACTTCTTTGCGATTATCTTTCCTTTACGATCATTCTTGCACTTGCAAATGCCGTTAGCGTGCCCAAGAAAGGCCATTTAGCGACTAAGGACTCGCATAGAAACAACGAAATATACTGGAAGACACGATCTACTTCATTAATCCGTCTAGCCAGCAGTACGCCTGCACACAGATTCAGGTAAATCACACTGCTCGAACAATGCAAAACCTTTAAATACATTGAATTGCCACATAATACAAACTACTTTTTTGCGGCGAAGTCTAGTACCACACATAAACTTAGCTGGAGTGATGAAAACTATCTTTTCATCATTTCACTGCACTGAGTAGTTGTATTCCAAACTATTCCCGATAGTACATTCGTCATAACAAGTGAGAGTACAACCCAATTGGTTTCCTGCTTTCACCGGTGCACTTGTTGTCGTTTGTGTTACGTGCTTAACCTGCGAAAAATCATGAACCCGTTCACAGTTTTAAGTGACACAAATCGTTTCGTTCACCACTAATTGTAACCAGAGATAATCGTTACCTCATGTTCACAGGACGAACGGATGCACAGACTATTGAAACTGGTTCTACGTTAATACTTAAGTTGTGTGTGCCACTGGTATTGCGATGCTTACGTAATTTAAGAGAAAACAACCAGACCATCAGCAACAAGCAAACAGTCATCAAAAGAAATAACGAATGTTTTGCCATAAAGTCCGCAAATATCAGAGCCATTTGAACCATTTGAACCGCAAATATCGAATTTGCCAAGAGTGTAGACAAACAAAGATCCCGAAATATAAGAATGCTAAGCTGTTGCTGGAAAAATTAAAAGCATAATTTCAAAACCTAGATTTTCAAACGTGAGACAATCACAAAAAGGGCCTGATCAAAGCAGCAGTCAAAACGGCATCACAAAAAAAGAAGAAGAAAGAAACACAGACATGTTGGAACGATCAATGCGATAGTGATCTGCAAGTAAGACAGGCGGCAGGAGAAAAGTGAAAAAAAACCTCGGGAAGACAGAAAAAAAACCATAAAAAGAAGAAGAGAAACCACTAGAACTTTCAGTAGAGATAGAGAGAGCCCGTTATGCGAATTCTGTGGGCATGACATAGATCCTAACGGAATATCTAAGATTAGCGTGGGAGGTGTACTGAGATTGTTCAGAACAGTACATGGTGCTTCCGTGACTAGAAACACCCCCACTTAAGATGGGCGAAATTTTTCTCAGTATTTCGCCAATAATCGTTCTGGATCCATTATACGCGGTTAATAAGCAGAGTTTGTGGTTCCCAGCTGTCGAATCTGGTGTGAGGCGACAGCAGTGAGAGTTGCTTCGTATGTTTCTGAAAAGTTCCACATAGATTCTCTTTCTATTATCATTTTTCTAAAGTCACAGCAGTGCTCAAATCTACAGAAAGACAGTGCTTTTCGATTCATCAACAAAGCTCAACTCCGAGAAGGACTGAATTCAACCTTCTACTGGGATCAAGGGAGAGGAGCTGTTGCAAGCTGAAGCACTGAATCGCACCGGGACAACTGTTTTATTACGTAATTCAAAGATTACCATAGGCAAATGAAGTAATACTTCACTAATCCAGTGTTTATAACTACTACCATGGAATCACGAATTACAGGTCTGCAGTATCATAGACGAAAGTATTGGGTGATCGATATTAGTATTCTCTTTTTGCTTTCTGTTTTTTTTTTTCAGTGGTCAAGGCCGTGTGCTGAACCATGATTCTAATCTATAGACAAAGAGTTCTTTTCCGATTCAGTAACAATCTCGGGGCCGACTGAATCTTCTGGGACGATTGAATGTTTCAGTCTGCCACTAAAAGCAAGTTTGTGGAGCCAGTGACCAGTTAATGAATTGAATTTGTCTTTGACTGTAGTTTCGATTACTCAATTGAAAGGTCTCTGTAGAGAGAAACAGTAATACTGCACTATCCAGTTATTGTAAATGCTACCAAGGAAACACGAATTTCACACTTACTTACCATTTCAAGTCTTGAATAATGGAGACAAAAATAACAGACCACCGATATTAGCATTATCCAGTAATTATTGTTCTTTCGCACATCAGTCCGAAGTTTGGTTTCATGCAGTTCTCCAGACCTGTCGCTTGACAGTTGCCATCTTCATTTCAGTATAAGTGCTGAAGCTTGCGTCATCAACCATCTGCTTTATAACAGCCGTAGCTACACTTACCCCTGTCATAACTTCCTCCATGATCGTTGTAAGTTCGCGACATTCATGTCGTAATTGTGCCCAAACGTCCATCTTCTCGATTCATTACGTTCTTTAAACGATGCGACACGCTCCAGAGGTTTACCACACCTTGTTATTGGATGCTGTCGGGCTCCTTCTCTCTGTTGAACGCAACATCTTGCTTTTATCGATGTTTAAAGAGAACTGGCATGCAGAACATCAAGTTGAATAACTAGTTCTGTATTTCCCTGTCATCTTTCAGCGACGATAACATCAGTGTTAGTTGCTTCTGATCTTATATGACAAATTATTTACATGTGTTTGTTGAGGTATTCAGTCAGAGGCTTGGTTTGATGAAGCTTTACACTGTACTCCCGAATCCAAACTGATATTCCCCGTGGTCGGCTTCTATCAGGTTTTCCACTCTTCTGTAAATGATTTGTATTAGTATTTTGCAACCATTACTTACAACCCAGTAGAAACAGCATTTTGGATTGCAAAATGCTAAGAAATTTTGATTTTCTGGTGTGTTGTCTGTATTATCCTTCTCGTGAAAAATCCAAGTTTTAGATGTTCTCCCTCTGGTGCGCTATCCACCACCTTGAACAAATTGCTGTGAAATAGTACTTTTCTTAGTTTTTTCCACTTTCACTCAAATTGTTATTGCAAAAATTTGCACTTAAGTAAATTATTAAGGAGAAACCACCGACATATCTAACTTATTGCGATTTCTTGACTTTTTGCAGGTTTTTACAGCGCTTTATCTCAGTAGCTTTTCCGAATTTTCCAATATATTATGTATGAAACTTGCATGAAGTTCAACGCTCTTTAAAACTGATAACTTCAAATTTTTACCATAAGTGCACTGAAAGCGAGTTACTGAAGAAAACCTGAAAACGTGCCATTCTTTAGCGGTTTTTTCAAGATGGTGGATAACGCCTAAGAGGGAAGATTTAAAGCGTAGATTTTTCACAAGACGGACAGCACAAGAAGCATACCTAAAATCAAAAGTATTCCACCTTTCGCAACCCAACCCCTTTGTCAGATGTAGCTTTAGTAGGCTATTATTAAACTGATAGTTCGGCAATATTAACACCTGTCAGCACCTGCTTTTTTTGGAATTGGAATTATTACAGTTTTCTTAAAGCCTGACGGTGTTTCACCTGTCTCATAGTTTTGTTACGGCTACTCTCCCCAGCTATTCCGATGCAATGACATACGGTTACGGAAGTGATATACCATGAAAACCTTCAAGAGTATTTCTTTGTCTGTGTGATATGTTGATCAAAATGTCATTGTTGCGCGATTTTATCAGCAGTATAGAGAAAAGCCATTTCCACGTATAAATAACGGTGTGAGTAGGTCTATCGGCTGTTGGGTGAGTCTAACGGTAGTGGAACTTTTCAGATGGAGATCGATACACAGCATGCCTGGATGACGTACACGAGCAGATTATTGTCATCTTTCCGAATTTGGGAAAGATTGAATCATTGCCATGAGAGACCATGGATCATCATAGCAACATATCGCACAGACAGTTAGCTGTGGTACAAGTATTACAGAACGAGTCGTGACAAGATGGACACACTACAACAGTACAGAGAGGTGAGAAGGCATAAGTCCTTCCACAAGGACTACTAGAAGATCATTGGATTGTTCGACAGGCTCTCACGAGTAGACTTATGACAACAGCTGAAATCCGGGCAGATTTTGATGGCCAGTGTGTCACCACGAGCTGTCGGACATATGGGTTGAAATCTTGAGGTGCCATGCGTCGTTTCCCGGTGACATCATATCACAAATAATAAAGACGTAGATGATGTAGAGCCAGAGTCGAATGGGACACTGAGTGGCAACCTGTGGTGTTCAGCGAGTCTCACTTCTGTTTGTGGTGGCCAGATCGAGGCCAGTGTCTCTACAGACTACCTGCTGAAAGATGACAGGAAGCAGCGACTCTCCAGACTTATTCCCTCCAAGTCCTAGAATCATTGTGTTGGAAGCTAATGGTCTTGACAAGAGGACTAATTTGGTAGTTGTTGAAGGGTGGATGAATGCTCACCTGTATGTGGAAAGAATGCCAAACCCTGTTGTCATACCCTTCGTGATCAGAATACCAAAGGGCATATACCAGCAGAACAGTGCTAGATCACACAATGGAAAGCACACCACAAATGTATGAGGAATGTAAGAATCGTTTGTCAGCTATCTTGGTCTCCTGACTTTTCCTCATAGTCCTTGTCTGGGATGCGACAGAAAGACGTAAACTTTCATACCAGCGCCTAGCCAACAGTATTCATAAACTGATACAGCGTGTGTCTCAGGGACGTCAACAAATTTCTCAAGACAACAATCTGAGCCTGATTGCTTCCATGCCACCTCGTATACAAGAGCGTATCTGTGCCTATGGGGGTCACATCTCTTGTTGATGACTGACATTAATTTCGAATAGAAGTTTAATCATTAACGCTTCTTATATGATGAACATCTCCACAAAGCGTCCCATTTCCACTTTCCATTTTTCGTCAATGAGATCATTAACCCTCATAGCCTCGACCACGACTCATACCAACGTTGGGCTAGTGCCTCCTTTCTCGCGGCACGATCAGCCCCAGTTGAACCACTCTATCAGGAGTTGGATCAGTTGCGTAGGGCGGCCACTCTGTCAGACATTGGATTGGTTCCAGTGGAGGCTATTCATAGGGGGTATTTCACAAGGCTCAGTAGGAAAGGGTAAACTGGTAGGATGGTTAGCAAAATCCATAAGAATGGACAATAGTACTCATGGATGTACCTCTTTTTTAGACTAATATCAGTGTCCAATGAGAAGTTCAGGCAGGCAGGTGCTTAAGTGGTCCAAAGCACATGAAATTCTCACAACCGGAGAGTAAATAGTAATGTTACCACATTGAACCAAAATATTGGTGGATTAAAGAAAAAAGTTGATTCTCAGGAAAGTAAAGTAGAAAATAATGTTACCATTTTTCACCAAAATATCCCGGGGGCTGAAGAATAAAATATATGAGTTCCTGTTTTGTTTAGATAACATTGAGACTTACAACTTAAACTGAAGGAAGGCTCTTTTATAATTGTAACAGTATATCGGTCCCATTCAGGAAATTTTCATTTAATCCTGGAAAACTTGGATGCCTTGTTGTGCTATCTGTCAGATAGAGGAAAGCAAATTATTGTTTGTGGGGACTTCAATGTTGATTCACTGAAAAAGTGTTATAGGAAGAACGACCAGGAAGTCTTGCTTGGTTCTTTCAATTTGACATCTGTCATTAATTTTCCTACTCGGGTAGTAAAGGACAGCAGCACATTGATAAATAACACTTTCATAGATCAAGATAGGTTTAAAAACATAAATTCATGTCCTGTTGAGAATGGGCTTTCTGATCATGATGCTCAACTAATTACAGTATTATGACATATCTCCATTCAGTAATTCAAAACTACCCTCCAAAGTTATGTGTTCAATTAATGACTCAACAATTAGAAATTTCAGAGAAAATCTTCAGCAGTTAGACTGGGATGTGTACAAGGAACCTGATGCTAATTTAAAGTATAACTTAATTCATGATACACTTGTAAGAGAGTATGAAAACTGTTTCCCCCAAGAAAGTAGTTAAATCTAATTATAGGAAACCATGCAAAAAACCATGGCTTACTAAAGGAATAAAAATATCTTCTAACCACAAAAGGCAACTGTATCTAACAACAAGAAAGTGTAACGACCCAGAAACTGCCAAATATTATAAAAACTATTGCGCTACATTAAGAAAGGTCATTAAAAAGTCCAGAAGCATGTGCATCATGTCTGAGATTAATACCTCTGATAACAAAATCAAAAGAATTTACAATATTATTACAAGGGAGACAGGGCAACCAAGATTACAGGATGACGGCATTACCATCAAAGTGAATGGAAACTTGATAAGCAACAAGCCGGAAGTCGAAAACATTTTGAATAATCATTTTTTAAACGTTGTGAAGAAAATAGGATCTAAATGTTCATTAGAAGAAGCAAGGCAGTTAATGAAAGAGGCCTTACACGCACCATTTGATACAACTGAAATTCCACCCACCTCTCCTTCTGAAATTTGGAAGATAATGAACTCTCTCAAGAATAAAAGCTCACATGGAATTCATGCATTTCCAACAGGATAATAAAAGCTTATTCCCACGAAATAAGTGGGTTTCTTAGCCACATATGTAATAGCTCTCTGAAGCAGGGTATTTTCCCAGAAGTAGGTCATTGTTAAACCACTGCATAAAAAAGGGTATTCGTCTGATGTCAACAACTAACGCCAAATCTCTCTTCTGACTGCCTTATCCAAAATTCTTGAAAAAGTAATGTATTGCACAGTAGCTTCACATCTTTGTAAAAATAAAAGTTTTAACAAAATGTCAGTTTGGTTTCCAGAAGTGTTTTTCAACGGAAAATGCTATACATACTTTCACTAATGAAATATTAAATGCTCTGAGTAACCGGAAATCACCTGCTGGGATTTTTTGTGATCTATCAACGGCTTTTGATTGTGTAAATCATGGAATACTTCTAGATAAGCTCAAGTACTGTGGTATGAATGGGACAGTGCTCAAATGGTTTAAATCATACCTACCTGGAAGAGTGCAGAAAGTTGAAATAAGCAGTTCACATAACATGCAAAAAAATGTGTGATTTCTCGAACTGGGGAACAATCAAGAATGGGGTGCCGCATTGTTCGATCTTGGGTTCTCTGCTGTTCTTAATATACTGGGTGACCAAAAGTCAATATAAATCTGAAAACTGAATAAATCACGGGCTAATGTAGAGAGAGAGGTAGAAATTGACACACATGCTTGGAATGACATTGGGTTTTATTAGAACCAAATAAATACAAAAGTTCAAAAAATGTCCGACAGATGGCGCTTCTTCTCATCAGAATAGCAATAATTAGCAAGTAAGACAAAGCAAAGATGATGTTCTTTACAGGAAATGCTCAATATGTTCACCATCATTCCTCAACAATGGCTGTAGTCGAGGAATAATCTTCTGAACAGCACTGTAAAGCATGTCCGGAGTTATGGTGAGGCATTGGCGTCGGATGTTGTCTTTCAGCGTCCCTAGAGATGTCGGTCGATCACGATAAACTTGCGACTTCAGGTAACCCCAAAGCCAATAATCGGACGGACTGAGGTCTGGTGACCTGGGAGGCAAAGCATGACGAAAGTGGCGGCTGAGCACACCATCATCACCAAACGACAAGCGCAAGAGGCCTTTCACACATCTAGCAATAAGGGGTGGAGCGCCATCCTGCATAAACATCGTACGTTTCAGCAGGTGTTTTTTAGACAGGCTGGGGATGATGCGATTCTGTAACATATCGGCGTACCTCTCACCTGTCACGGTAGCAGTTACAAAACAAGAATCACGCATTTCCTCGAAGAAAAAAGGCCAGATAACGGTAGCTATGGTAAATCAAACCGTGACTTTCTCGTCGTGCAATGGGGTTTCCACGACGGTTCTAGGATTTTCGGTAGCCCAAATTCTGCAGTTGACAGACCCTCGGAGCGTGAAATGAGTTACGTCGGTCCACAACACGTTACTCAACCAATCGTCACCTTCCGCCATCTTTTGAAACGCCCACACCGCAAATGCCCTCCGCTTCACTAAATCGCCAGGTAATAGTTCATGATGCCGATGGATTTTGTACGAGTAGCATCGGAGGATTCGTCTAAGTGCCAACCCAACAGTAGTGTATGGAATGCCGGTGCGACGTGCGACTGTACGAGCGCTGACTTCCCCTTGCATAGACGAAACCGCTACAGTCTCCATTTCTTCCTGAACTGTCTCAGCAGCATTACGCCTTTTGCTCGGTTGGCCACTACGGGGTCTATCGTCCAAACAACCTGGGCTTTGAACTTCGAAATCATTCTCGCCACAGCTGCAATTGTCAACGCACGTTTACCCGTGCGAATCCCCTTCCTATGGCGATAGGATCCCCATTCTGATGATACAGCTTCACTAAAAGCGCCTTTTCAGGTAACGTCATCATTCTGCGACTGCTGGCGCATCTGATTCTCTCTCTCATTACAGCTCCTTTTATACACGATTGTCATTCGCAGTCACTGACATTTTGCTGTCTAGCGCCATCTGTCGGACATTTTGTGAACTTTGTATTGTTTTCGGTTCTAATAAAACCACATGTCATTCCAAGCAAGTGTGTCAATTTTCACCTCTCTATCTACTTTATCCGTGGTTTATTAAGTTTTCAAATTTATACCGACTTTTTGATCACCCGGTCTATTAATGACTTGACATTCTATATTCACGAAGATGCAAAGCTGGTACTTTTTGCCGATGATACGAGTATAGCTATCACACCCAACAGACAAGAATTAACTGGTAAAATTGTAAACGATGTTTTTCAGAAAATCATTAAGTGGATCTCTACAAATGGGCTCTCATTAAACTTTGACAAAACACAGTATATACAGCTCCACCAGTAAATGGAATGATACCATTAAGAAATATAGACTTCGATCAGAAATCGGTAGATAAGGTAGAATATTCAAATATCTAGGTGTATGCATTGATGAGGGATTGAACAGGAAGAAACACACTGAGGATCTGCTGAAACGTTTGAGTTCAGCTACTTATGCTATCAGGTACATTGCAAATTTTGGCGATGTACATCTCAGTAAACTAGCTTTCATCGCCTATTTTCATTCTCTGCTTTCGTATGGCATCATATTCTTGGGTAACTCATCATTGAGTAACAGAGTGTTCATTGCACAAAAGCGTGTAATCAGAATAATTGCTGGAGCTCATCCAAGATCATCCTGCAGACACTTATTTAAAGAGCTAGGGATCTTCACTGTAGCCTCACAATAAATATATATATATTCATTAATAAAAGTTGTTATTAACAATCCGATCGAATTCAAAAGTAATAGCAGTGTACATAGCTACAACTATAGGAGAAAGGATGATCTTCACTACTCAAGGTTAAATCTAACTTTGGCTCAGAATGGAGTAAATTTTGCTGCCACAAAAGTCTTTGGTCACTTAACCTAATAGCATCAAAAGTCTGACAGACAGCAATACAGCATTTAAAAGGAAACTAAAAGAATTTCTTAATGGCAACTCCTTCTATTCATTTGATGAATTTTTGGATATAGTAAATGGGTAATTTCCCCAACCCCCCACAAAAAATTAAAAATATCAAGTGTCATGTAGTATTTTGTGTAGTGTAATATCGTGTATAGATACCTTTTATTAACCTGACACGTTCAGCATCATTACGAAGTGTCGTATTCATGATCTATGGAACAAGTACTAATCTAATCTAACCTACTCGTCCTTGGGGTACACTCTATTCGTTTAGTTCAGTGAAATGTGATATAGCCAGTATGTAAGTTGGCAGTTAATACAATGGGTGCTGGAAGCGGAAGAGTAGACAGAATCGGGGCGGTATTGTCTTGTTTCTGCTCGGTGTCAATATTAATCAGGAACAGTTCTAACTAGCAGTATTTTATAATTTGTGGGAAGAATATTTCAGTTTAGACTACATAAAGACACTTAGGCAACTGATATCTCTGTGCATTACCTCTGCTTTCGTAGAGTGGTAAGAGCCTGTTTGTTTTGTATGCTGTCTGGCTTCTGACAATGGCCATTATGCCAAAAGGGGGTCTTTTACATCCGCTCCTAGAACCCCACAGTGGCAATGACACACATAAAGTACAATGTTGTACTGGACAAAAGCTATGGATGCCAATCATGTTTTCGAGGAATTCTGGGTTTGGTACCATGTACGTGACACATCATCTTAAGAAAATCACGGAAAACTCAATCAGACGATTAGAACCACCCTCCTGCAGAATGCGTGTCTAGTGTGCCACTCTGCCAGAATCAAAAAAGATCTCCACAGCCCAGTAAAGAGCATTTCGAATCATGAGCGGATGTCGTCCTTGAACTTTTCAATTCATTGTCAAATATTATCAAATATACAAGAAATAATATATCTTTACTTGCTAATACCTGCGGCTGTGCACGCATATCAATAGTTTTGTTACGGTGAGCGACCGTTAGTAAGTAAAGTATTGAGTAGGCAATAACGTCAGCTCTCCTCATGAGACCGCCTGAAGTAGCTGTACGTTATCCAACGTGTGCACTATGCAAGAAATTTTATACTTTCTTAACATGGCTTATCTGTAATGAAGCAAAAAAAATATGTAGCATTCCCTACTTCACATTCTTAGCAGACGTTTTTCTTTTATTTTCTAATGTAGCCTATGTTCTTCCTCGGGGTTCAAGCTATCTCTACACCAAACTTCATCGAAATCGGTTCAGCGATTTAGTATTGGAAACGTCTCGTACAGAACTACTTTCGCATTTTGTCAGCATGGATAAAACTTTAAATTGCAATATCTTTCTTTTCGTTACCAGATTTTGATGAAGTAAAGCTTATGTCTCACCCCAAGCCACTCTCAAGTTACCTGTGTAAAACCCATAAAATTATGTCTAGTAGTTTTGGACACTAGCGTGTTCGAAGAGACTGACTGAGAGACGCTACCATTTTACTGTTTTATTATTAGTAAAGATTTAAAACTAATGTAAAAAGTATCTGCTTGAACCCCATTTTAAACAATGAAATAATTCTTTTGTAGTAAGAAGCAGAAGCTTTTGTCTGAAACTGCCATGTAACACATACAATTGCAAATTCCTGTTAACTGTAGGTGACAATATGTATGTTGATCTAAGGTGGCAAAGAAAAAATACTCTGCGCTGAGACACTATTTGTAATGATCAGTTCTACAAATACGTTGTATGCACTGATATTCATATTCGACAAATTGGTACATTCTATACCCATGCGACTGCCCTACGTAACACATATATCAAAAACAAAATTAAGAGATAAAAAGAAAAACACCTCATCATTTCGTTCGATGGCAATGTGCCACAGTGTAGAACGTGGGTTTTGAAGAAGGAAAGGCAATCAACCTCTTGACCTGCGTCTTCTACTCGGAAAACACTGTGTGTGAAAAAAAAGAGTTGTTTTTCTCTAGACTGGTATTTCTTGAACCGATTTTGCTTATTTGTGAGAAACTTTGTATCCTCTATGTGTGTAACAATGTTCGAGCCTCGTGTATGTTCAAGAATTCTTCAACAGCTATGCTCTAAGAACGTTGGTTTGTTATGTTGTGTATCTGTATGTTACCGTTCTGCACTGTTCCTTTTTTGACATGCGATACAAAGTGCATGACCCTTTCATTGCCGTTATCAGGATATAGACGTCTGTGCTATAGAGTTTTCATTCAGTACAGGATTATCACCCATATCTAAAAATCAATGATCTGCGATTCTACTAAAAAACATATTACACGTTGCCGAGTGCGACGGGAACTATTGCATCTTTCGTTTGTGTGGTGCCACACTTCCCGCGTTTTGTTGGCGTGGCTGCGGTTTCTGCGCTCTTTTGCAGCCAAGACGGATGCGAAGCTTTAGAGCAGGGGTCTCCAAACTTTTTAGTCCGCGGGCCACATTGACTCCTCCACGAAGTCATAAGGGCCAAGAGCTACCTAGTGGGATTAAAGCACCATAGCACTCCGTGATCACCGTAATGTAAGGCTAAAGGAAAGATGAAATCGCAAGAATCTAAGGTTGTGGGAATAGCTAGCACTGAAACGAACTACGATTTTTATTTAATTACGTAATTTTGATTGGTGGACGTACCTGACAGAAATTATGGTGTATTTTATTCTGGCGAATTTCACCGACAAAAAAGTATGTCACTGCACATTCTTTACGTATTTTACAATGTAATCAAAAGAAAGTGAAACCAGGCTTAAGAAGCATCTTCCATAATGATTGATTACTAAGGCTAATGGCCGAAGTGGCGTCCATTTGAAAGACTTGCCCTAGACTCGTGAGTAGAATAAAATGCAAAGAACTTTTTTACTTAAAAGTTTTTCGGCAAACTAGTCTGTTAACCGTTCTTTCTTTTTTTCACTATCGCACGGAGAATGGTCTGTCTGTTTGTTGTGGATAGCCACAATTTTAACCATGACCTTCGGCTTTGTAAAGATAGAGCTCCGACAATGTCGGGGTGTATTGGTCGCGATAGGCCTCGAAACTCAATTGTTGCCAGTATAGCTACCACCTCAAATATTTGGCGGCTGGATACCGGAGATGACCGGCCAGCTAACGCGGGCCGGTTTGCCGGCCGTAGTTTGGAGAACCCTGCTTTAGAGTACAGCATCGAACTGCATTCCCCAACATTTTTTCCTCGCTTTCTCGTACCTACCCTTACCGCCTAGCAGAAATAGGACCAGTCCCACACTGTGTCGTGCGAAGGTCAACGACGTGTCCCTGGACACCACTTTCCTTCCTCACCAGCACTATATTGGGTGTTTCAAAAAGTACTTCACAACTTTAAAGATTCACATAAATTTATTAAAAGAAGATATAGAGCTAGGTGTAGTGTTATCACGTTTTTTGACCTTCGACTAAAGATGTATGTGGTTTCCGTTGGTTACCCTGCACACATCCCATCGGAAGTCAATTTCTTCCCAATCTCGCTGTAGCATTGCAGGTGTAACTTGCTCAGTGGCGGCGTAAATTCTTGCTCTAAGTTCAGGTAGAGAAGCCGGGCATGGAAGGTACAAACACGGCATCATATATGAACCCCATAAAAAAATGAGTGGTGACAGGTCTGGCGAACGGCACGGCGATGCAATTGCCGCATCACGGCCTATCCATTGACCTGGGAAGCGGTCACTGAGAAAATCCCATACATCAGTAAGGTAGTGGGGTGGTGTACCATCTTGCATTAAGTAAACATTTCGTTCTTGGTCATCCTCATCGATCTGTGGTATCAAAAATTGTTGTAACATATGCAGGTACACTATCACGTTGATGATTCTCTCACGGAGCACCCCGTTTCTACAAAACAATTATGCAACTCATAAAATGAGGGCCTACTAGGAAGATCTTTAGCGTACTTGGTACGGAAATTACGCTGAACTGTTGTCGCCGACTTCGATTATTCAAAACAAAACAAACAGCTAGCACGCTCAGGTCCAGTGTAGGGTGTCATCTTGAACGCAATTGCCACTAGCGCTGCTTAGGGTGCTATTCGGCTCTATCGAATTAAGCGAAACAAAACGTGATGTATTTCTCTTCAAACCGACACTACAATTACCTCTGTAGGTACTATGAATTAATTTATATGAATTTTCAAAGTTGTAAAGTACTTTTAGAAACACTCTGTACTATCAAAACTACAGTACACTTGGCCAGCATCTTCCACGATCCCAGAAACATACCTTAGAGCAGATATTACATTTTGTTCATGCACATACAAAACCTGAGGCGGCTTTCTGAAGGTATATTCAGTTTCAGTCGGTAGAGCCGCTGAAATAGTCTCTGAAGAATATGGACATGTTATTATGTAGATGTGTCCATCTACTAATTGGTAAAGAAAATATTATTTTCTGTGATACAGCTGAGGCAGAAAACTGAGATTTCAACATGTCTTTTCCCAGAAGTTGATACCTTCTCTATTTCAACGGGACTATATAGCGTAATATCGAGCAGTACAGTTAGAAATTCTGCAGTTCAGTAAACATGGCTGTATATAAAAATGTGAAACTGGGGACACGAGACACATCTGGTCCATTCCGACGCTGTTACGTCACTTCTACAGGCCAGGTTGAGCGAAGTTTAGGCCTTCGCCCACACGCATGTAATCTAGTGCTGAGCAATGGTTACATTTATCACGAAAAGCTTAAAATATCCATCTTCGTAAACACATTCATTCAGCTTAAATTAATCCAGTCAAAATAGCAAAGAAAGAAAATCTGAAAATCATACAAAGCACTTATAAAATGAAGTTTAAGAACCAAACGATTTCTTGTAGATATCAAAGGTGTAAAAGTGGTTTTTTCCCTAAGTTTATATCCTGCTCCACCGCCTTTCAAGAAATTAAATTCTGTGCTTGTTATTATCGTTGATATGCAACATGACTTTCGCTCCTACTCAGAAACTTATTTTTAAGAGTATTAATTTTTTGCGTAAGATAAAGTTATTGGCATAAAGTAAAAATATTGTAATGAAAATTTCCTAGTCTTAAGAAATATTTCTTAACTTTTTGGAAACACTAGATTGACTCATATGAGTTCCAGAAGATCAACTAAGAAAGTGATCTCCATAATAATCTTGATAACATTGGTACCAAGCACTTTCTGCTACGGGACATTCATACGAAGCACCCTCTCCCACCTAACACTGGTAGGAAGCATCCTCTACCAGCAACATTTCACTGAGCACCATACGCCACGCAACATCAGTGGGACATTTTGTGTATACTAATTCGATGTTGTTAGCTTTTAAGTATCAAAGCAATTTACCTGCAAAAATATATTGGGTGTATTACCAGTTTTGAAGTGAATCGGTGGCAGACGTAAGGATTAAATGACAAGAAAGGAGAGGAGAAAACGGCAAAAAAGCACTTTACAGAATATAGCGTGAGAAGAAGGTATTTTTGGAGTGAGAAACGAGGGGCTATACGGGAATATGGGAGACAGAAAAAGGAAAAGAAAGAGTCTGTGTGTTAAAAATTCCAGATTCCAAGTCCAAAGATCTTGGGTTCGGCCCTGGTCAAACCTAAGATTTTTGTCTGCCACTTACCGCTTCTTTCATCTTTGGCTGTGTTTGTTGCTGTGAAAAATGCCGTGGTTTGGAATTCACTTTAAACTGTAGGTAGATCCGTAGGTCGGAGGCAGGCAACGACATACGCCCTCCAACAGGACCATGCCTCGTAAAACACTGTGATGTCCAAAACAATCTTCAGATTGATGACGATCATTGATGAAAAAAATTTTATTGTATATACAGGGTGATTCTTATGAACGTTTAAAAACCTCTTAAGTGACATAGATAACGCAGAGACAAGACGCATGGTGCCGCAGGTGTCAGGAAATACCCCAAAAGTGGATGACAAATGTAGAACATGTGACGTCAGCAGATGACGTACGTCTCGCACGTGTTTGGTTCCATGTGTCTCATATTAATTTACTTTTCTCCGCGTCATATGCGTTGCTTCGGGGTTTTTTAAACGTTAATGAGAAACACCCCTTATAATGACAATGGTGCATGGTTTTTAAATGTTTTTTTAATTTACCAAACCAGTGTCGAGCACTTGTTCGTCGTCGGTGGTACTATGTTTCACTTTTAAGTGTTCATAGAATCATTTCATATCTTCTATTTGATTACAAAAGCGGAAAATTTTGCTTTCAATCATCAGTGACGTATTTTGTTGTCAGTCTCTTGAGATACTATTAGTTGTAAACCTCCGATAAAGTTCTTGCAGCCCGACTCATCTTCAGACTCAGCGAATCAGTCGTACCGAAATATGCTGTTTCTAGAATCTTGCTCCCGATTTACAACTGCACACGTTATACAGCAGGAGTTAGCGCAGCAACAAGTGTTATCCGCCGCCAGCAACTGATAGACAGATGTGCAGGGTTTACCTCCCGGTGCCACTACATAGGGTGATTCTACACTCATGCTCAGAAATTAAGGATAATGCTGATATATGGTGAAACAACGCTCTTGTGGGCGGTCTGCGGATTTAAATCACCTCGGGGTATGACCATGCGGTGCATTTGACCTGCGGTCGTCTCACGGTGGCGCTGGCAGCAGTCACATACGCAGAGGTGTGTTGGCGCATGTCAGAGTACGGTGCAGCGAGTAAGTGTGCAGACTCCTTCACACGTGCTAATGGCGACTGTGTTGAAAATGGCCCAAAGAACACACATTAATGACGTTATCAGGGGTAGAATAACAGGGTGACTAGAGGCTGGTCAAGCACAGCAGGTCGTAGCACAGGCCCTTCGTGTGCCACAAAGTGTGATCTCAAGATTATGGCAACGATTCTAGCAGGCAGGAAACGTGTTTAGGCGCTACAGTAAGAGACGTCCACAGTGTACAACACCACAAGAAGACCGATATCTCACCATCAGTGCCGGCAGATGGCCAAGGAGTACTGCAGGTAGCCTTGCTCGGGACATCACTGCAGCCAGGAGCAGTTGTCTCCAGACACACAGTCTATAGACAACTGAACAGACATGGTTTATTCGTCCGGAGACCTACAAGGGGCATTCCACTGACCCCTGGTCACAGGAGAGCCCGTAAAGCACGGTGTCAAGAACACAGTACATGGAAATCGGAACAGTGGTCCCAGGTTATGTTCACAGACGAGTCTAAGTATAGTCTGAACAGCGACTGTCGCCGGGTTTTCATCTGGCGGGAACCAGGAACCAGATACCAACCCCTTAATGTCCTTGAAAGGGACCTATATGGAGGTCGTGTTTGATGGTGTGGGGTGGGATTATGATTGGTGCACGTGCACCCTTGCATGTCTTTGACAGAGGAACTGTAACAGGTCAGGTATATCGGGACGTCATTTTGCACCAGTATGTCCGCCTTTTCAGGGGTGCACTGGGTTCCACCTTCCTCCTGATGGATGATAACGCACGGCGCCACCGAGCTGCCATCGTGGAGGAGTAGCGTGAAACAGAAGGTATCAGCGAATGGAGTGGCACCACATTCTGCAATTATCCTTAATTTATGAGCATGAGTATCATTAGCGTTTAAAAACGTCCGAAGCGACTTAGTTGACGCTCAGACATGTTAGGTAAGATAAGATACATGGGGTCGCAAATGATAGGAAATATCACAAAAGTGCGTGACAAATGTTGAACATGTGACTTCAAAACATGACGTAACTCGCCGCAATTGCATATCGGTCTGCCGCTCCTGGTCATCCCAACCCAAGTCTTGCAGAAAGTATTTTTTTCATTGCCTCAGACAATTGCGTTTTTACATTGAGGTATTGATTTATTTATCGGTCTCGCGGTCTCCGCTGGTTTATCGCAAAATAAAGCACAACAAAAAGCTACCGAGTTGTGTCACAAGTAAATGAGTATCAGCGTCCGGACTGCTTCATTACCACTAACTGAACTGCGTTTTCTTTACTACATAATTTCTGTAAACAAGAAAAGAAGGGAGAAAGTAAAGGAACACAAAATAAGAACAGCTTTTGCTTGGTGACAGCGAGGACAATTATGTAACATCTACGTTTAAAACAGATCACATTTACAGCAGATGTCCGAAATTTGCACCTTCTGCTTGAATGGAATTACTGAGTAGCTCAATCACCCCTTCGCTTGAGAATACCCTCCGTATTTTGGTTGTGATGTCACATATTCAAAAATTGTTATCCAGTTTTTAGGTTTTATTGCCGATGCTTGTCGGAAACAAAATCTAAAACCCGACATATCGACATTTAATGGACGTTAATACAAAAAACACCCTTGCTTCATTGATGTAAGTGTTACAGCAGGCCCAGTCTATATCCAATCCCAGTGCTACGAAGAGCAAAGTCCGCTTTTTTTTTACCATTTATAACTGTTGCCAAATGCCACTAGACGTTGTGCGCTAGCACCACGTTTAGTCTTTCTTGTTTAAATGTGAAATGAATTTCTCTAACTTACGGGCTATCCTTTAGGCTACGTATATAAATAAATTAATAACATTTACGTGAACATCTTTTGTTTTATCTATCTTCCTTTACCACGATGAGTTTCTTCAGTCAATGAAAAACCACACTGCAGATTTCAGGAATCATTTTAGTAGATAACTGTAGGAATGCAATATCACTAAATCTTCTAATCTTCTGCTACTAAACAGAAATCGAAATGTAGCTAGCAACCTCTCCTTGCAGCTTACAGCCTCCCTCACGACTGTACTGTTTATCGTTAAAAATTATTTGATGATGTTCATCAGCGCCGAAATGCATGTTTCATCCGTTGTTAGATAATTACGAAAATCATCGGCTTCCAGCTCCTTAACCTTTCAAGACCTAATTTTTTTCTGCAGGAAGGAAAATTTTTCTTTATTTAGTTATGCTCTTACGTGATTTTTTAATGATTTTTATGCAAGATTGAACAAAAATACATACCCGTTTGCAAAACCTACTTTGTGTATTTAGCTTAATTTTATGGAGTGAAATAACTAATTACGAAATATTCTCTATTGTGACCCGCCAGGTTAGCCGAGATCGCTAATGCGCTGCTTCCTGTATTCAAGTAGGCGCGCCGGACCCGAATCGAATCCGTTTTTGTTTCCTTTTTGTTTCTGTGTAAAACCAAGCGGGACCTCGTAAAATATAAACAATGAATTTAAGATTAACAAGTCACATCAATAGAGGCTGCGGCACTGTAATCGCTGAGTGCAGCGGTCGGGACGTGTGTAGGCTGGCATGAAATTGATCGGGAGGTCTATCGGCCGAAGGATTGGTGTGTGTGCAGGGGCCTTCAATAAGAATCACGCTCCACATCAGCAGGTGGCGCCTTACCTGGCGGGAATCCCGGAGGGCGCCTCAGCTGCCCCCACAGCCACACGGCCAGGGCGACTGCGGCGAGCAGCAGGGGCAGCACCAGAGAAAGCATGTCGTCTCTTCCCATCGTCCGACGAGCACTGGACTGACGCCGCGTCCAGCGACCGACAGCCAGTTAAGCCCAGAGCCACCGTGGTGTGCGGGGTGGGGCGGGGAGTGGAGCTCAGCTCACCCAATCCCGCTGCTGCACGGCTCGCCGACACTGCTGACGCACTCTTCAGCGCTCGCGAAGACAGATGGCTCTATTCCTCGTGTTATCCATATGTGTCAGCTCCAAACCAATGCCTAGATTGCATATCACTCTCACCACTTCCAATACAGGTGGAGAACTTCCATTTACGCACTTTCTGCCTTACAGTTTCTACTTCCATTTCTACATCTATGTTTATACACCGCAAGTACAAGACGCGAGCCTGTTTCAGTCGAATCTGCTTACTGTTATCAAAACTTACTCTCCCCCTATAACACTCCTCCGACCCACCCCTACCTTCCCATTTCCTTCTACTGCCAAACTGATGATTACATGATGCTTCAGATGTCTCCTATTACCCATTCCTTCTTTTAGTCATATATGTACATCTACATTAAAAATTGGACCTTTTGGTCCATTCCGTCATTCTCAAAATAGTTCGAGACACCTCTTTATTGGTCTTCCTAAAGATCTTTTGCTTCTTAGTTTGCATTGTTTTATCGTTTTAGTGATTCTTCCATCTGGAATACTGTCTATATATTCTTCCCATCTTAACTGATACCATTTAATTATGTTACTTATGTTTTGCATGTTCAGATTCAGCTCGGATGTCATCATTTCTCTTTTTATTCATCAAGGTATACCCAGCCACATGTCTAAGGTAATTCATTTCATATCCTTCTGTTCTCTTTTCATCTTTCTTCAAAGTGTCCAGTTATCGCATCAATTGAGCAGTGCTGGTAGCCAGAAGCTACTTGAACTTCAGTAGAGTATCTATGTGAACTTTCTTTCCCATTATTCTGCGAAAACACAGAAACATAAATGGGCTTATATATTATAAGAACACTTTTCGCCGAGAAAAGGGGTCCTACGCCTTTTTTTGTTTTAAGCTGCAACGCACGAAATTTAGTAAAATTTGCATCAACTGTAATAGTCAAAACAGTGTCTGTTTCTTCGGACATGCATACATGTCCGAAGAACATTGTAATGTAATGTGCAGACAGTGTGTAAATACGGACCTTGTGATAATCATTCACCTTAAAAATTTCGTTCATCTTACCTTATGAATGAAAAATGTCACAACTCAGAATATGCCGCTCTTCTTGGATGACCCAGGTACACCTACCAGTAACAGTGCTGAAGCGACACTATTCTTGCCGTGGAGAATTACGAAATATATGGGCTGTAACGGGTTAATAAATGTTCTGACATGTTCGATGTGCCTACCATCATTGGCGATGAGGTGGCGCAGACGGAAAGCGGATTTCTACATGGCCCGCTGAATTGTAGAAACATCTATGCTACCGATAACCTCGTGAATGGCTGTTTTCACCTCAGCAATGGTTTTGGGGCTATTGCTGTATGCCTTGTCTTTAATATAGCCCCACAAAAAGGAGTCGCATGTGTTGTGATCCGGAAAATACGGCACCCAATCGAGGCTCATGCCAGTGGCCTCTGGGTATCCCAGAGCGGGAATGCGGTCCCCAAAGTGCTTCTCCAGAACATCAAACACTCTCCAGCTTCGATGGGGTCGAGCTCCGTCTTTCATGAACCTCATCTTGCCGAAATCAGGGTCACTTTGGAAAATTCGAATGAAACCATCCTCCAAAACCTTCAGGAACTCTTCGGTAGTCACCGTGCCATCAAGGAATATCACAGCGATTATTCCGTGACTGGACATTGCTCACCACACAGTTATGCGCTGAGGTTGAGGAGACTTCTCGATCGCGAAATACGGATTCTGAGTCCCCCAAATGTGCCAATTTTGCTTACTGACGAACCCATCCAAATGAAAGTGGGCTTTGTCATTAAACCATGCGCAACTAATTCCCATCCTGTCTTGCGACCAACAGTGCAGTTTGATAGTTCTAACGCAAACTGTTCAGAAGTTGTGACCATTGTAATTCATGTAGTCCATTAATTGTCACCCTGTATATGCAAATATGTGTTTGGAGCCGCCACCGTTTTCGGTATGAAATATTACTCTAGTCAGTAGAAATAACCGGTCACGAAAACTGATAACGGCTGGGAGAGCGGTATGCTGACCTCATTTCCCTCCATATCCATAACCAGTACATGTGTCAGCTCACTACGACGTGGCGGTCGGTGTATACCGTTCGTTCTTCCGGGGTCTCTTCGGCTGGAGTTTAGTTTAGTCAAAATGTATTTGAAACGTAAACTTTGCGATTAAGTTCCCGTCTGATTGGGCTCAACTTTCATCCATGTCCTGCCTCAACAAGAAAAGCAATACTTAAAGTAGGCTGTTTAGGTTTTTATGTTGCCAACACCGCGTAGCGGTCTGTACTAAAACCGCTGACTGCGCTGTGGCTGTGTGCAGTGTATGGCTGGTAGGACACGTTGTTGTAAGTTATTCGCCAGTGTAGTGTTGGGCAGTTTGTTGTGAACAGCCCGTAGCGTTGGGCAGTTGTAGGTAAGCCGCCAGGAGTGATGGATGTGTGGAGAGAAATCACAGAGTTTTCAGATGTTAATATGAGCGGACGATCTGGACCTTTATGCGAGTTGTATTTTATTAGTACTTTCCAGTCACCTCTGCAATTAGTTACGAATTAATTCAAACACGACCGGATTATCTTGCCAATGTCGGTAAGACTCCTCAATTCGCGGCTCCGATATTCGAACGTGGACTAGTCATTGAATGTCAACTGAGTAACAAATCCATTAGAAACATTTAAACCCTCTTACAGCGGCCCAAGTCGATCATCAGTGACGTGATGTGATATCGGAACGTGAAGGAACAATCACTAGCCAGACGAGGACCAGGCAGAACTTACATACTGACCGACAGGATCCACGGCGAAATGCGGAAGGTGATGGTAAAAAAATCGCATGAAATCAGCAGAAGCAGCTGCTAGTGAGTTCCAGGGTGCTACAAGAATTCTAGCTAATACAATGACTGTGTGCGTATGGAGTTGAAAGAAATTGGGTAGAATCGTCGAGCACCGCTCACACTCCACACATTTCAGTAATCAATGTTAAATTGTGCTTCTGATGGTGTAAAGAGCGGTGTCACAGGAGAGTTGATGAGTGGAAACATGTTATTTGGAGTGATAAATCTCGACCATATCCTATGGCAATCCGATTGAAGAGCTTAGGTTTGGCACACGACTGGAGGACGTTACCTGCCATCATCTCTAGTGCCAGCAGTGAAGTATGGAGGAGGTGGTGTAGCGGTAGGAGAGCTTTTTTGTGGTTACATTGTGGTCCCCTTATTGAGTTTAAGAAAACGACAAACGCGCAAGGATAAGAACACATTTTACACTATTATTTATTGCGTGGAGTAGAGGAGCATTTCAGCGTCTACGATTGACTGTATCGGCAGCTCTCTCATAAAGCAGCATTTGTGAAGCAACAACCGTTTGTGGATAACAGTGTTCCTGAGATGGACTGGCCTGCCCAGAGTTCCCACCTGAACCAAACAGAATTTCTTTGGAATGAGATACAACGTCAACTTCACTCCAGACCTCAGCGTCCAACATCTCTAAATTCTCTGGTTTCGGCTGCTTCAAGAAGAATCGGCTGCCATTCCTCCACAGACACTTCAGACACTGAAAGTGTCTTCAACATAGTTAATGGTATCATAAAGGGAAAAGATGCACGCACCCCATATTAATGTCCATTAATAGGTGTCCAGACAGTTCTGACCAGTGAGTGTATTACTTCAGCAGTGATGTGTCGGAAATGCATATCAAAAGGGCACCGTGTATCCGTAAGTACGTCCACTGGAACTAGATGAACAAAGTGTACCTTACATGTAAATTCAAGTTGAAGGGGAGGAGAAAGGAAAGGGACGGAATTACTGATGTTAGCTGCATCGGGACATTACGCAGAATCAGCGGCGATGAGTGAAAATATGCACTGGACCAGGATTCTAACCTGGGATCCCTGCTTACGACTGTGATATATATATATATATATATATATATATATATATATATATATATATATATATATATATATATATATATATATATATTCGGTGCCTACAGTGTCAGTTTCACACAAATTTTTATTTTTAAAGTGGATCACTTAAGACTATTTCCATGGGTTCGCCTCTCAAATTTCTCCCTCATATCACAAAATTGTCGTCTGATGTAGTACAAACTGAAAAAAATAAATTCCTTTTAAAGCACAGTTTCGTATATAATTTATATTCAAAACCTTACACCTGTGTCACAGAACAAATTCTACATCGAGAATACTTTACACAAGTGTAAGGGAAGAAACGCTTCCAATAATTATTACAGCATTCAAAGAACATCAAAATATTGAAACGTCCCCTTAGAAAAATTTAAAAAACTGTGCTCTAACTGACACATAATATTTTTTTAGCGCAACACAATCTGGCTTTCAGTAATCCCTACAAGAAAATGGCCCTGATTAAATTAATCTATACGTTTCACAAATCACTTACCTCACCAAAAATCTTCGTTACTCGACCTACTGCAATACAGCGAGCGCCACTACTGCCAGCTAAATAAAAGATTCATACTGTTGAAGGCGCTATCTACTGATAGGCATAGTTAGCAAATGAAAGATTTTGATAGAGAACAAACAGTTTATTTACCTTAATAGTGTTCAAAAGTCATAATATATATAGCCGTTCATGACATCCAGTCTTACAAATTTCAAAACTCTTCCATTTCCCTCCTCACATCCACCACTGCTGGTGGCTCGCCTCCAACTGCACAACGATATGCGCTGTTAACATCCAGCTGCCCAGCACTGCAATGGCAGAGAACAATGCAAACTAGCCACAGACTGCACACAGCACAGCCAGTGATGTTCATACAGAGCGCTACGTGGCGTTACCAATAAGAAAACCTAAATAGCCTACTTACATAGCCCCCATGCTCCCTACAAAAAATTTTACAAATTGTTTTGGGCAGTGGCCAATAATGATTTGATAAAATTTTTCATAATTACAATATCAAAGAAATCAAATGCACGCACTTATTGACACAATGTTGATCAAAAGCTAAAATCTTCTCACAGTCCATAAAGACAGTCCTGATCGTTCATCACAGTAAAATAGCAGTGTTTTTCTCAAACTCTGAGCAGTTAAAGAAAATGCACATGGAAGTAGTGGATTTCCATGCAGGCTTGAAGAAGTAGTGTTGTCCTTCCAGTGGAAAGACAGTGCTGACTCTTGACATGCAGACAGGTGATGGGCCACAACAGAGCAAACCTACAGCAGAGTCAGTCGAAGTTTTTAAGAATATTGGTAGGTAGATCATCACAGAGCAGACGACTGTAGTCCAGTTAGAGATTACGGTATTGGTGGGGCACCAGAGGTGCAGACCCACTGGAGTCCATGTAGAGATAATGGTACTGGTGTGCCATCAAAGATTCAGACCCACTGTAGTGCTTGTGGAGACGGCCAGCAGCCTTCTGTTGCTACTGTGCAGGTGCACAATCACCAGCGAAGAGTCTTACGGACTATATAGCAAGTCCATGAACCACCACTTTTGCACTCACAATTTTTTTTTTGAAATGTCCTTAGAACCAGCAATGCTGTTAATCAGTCCCTTGCTGACTTATTAACAGACGTCCAAACATTAACGGTCCTTACATCTCACATATTGTCCATATACTATGCCCAACAGAAACGTGTGCAGTGAAATGTAACTTACAAGTTACTTAATTTGATGAGCTGGTGTCAATTACAATTTTATAACATAAGAATATAATAACAAAGGTACAAAATACATCATTAAAAACATAATAAAACAGATAACATTTGTAGTAATACAGGCTTTACAAAACAATAGAAATAAACATATAATCAGTGTTACAGGAATTATGACATAAGTAAATACATAAAAGATCAGAATAACTTTTGAAACATCAACTTCACATATGAGCATTAAAACAAAACAGAATAAATAATGTCTAAACATCTTTACAAGGTAAATAATATATTATCAGAGAAATTCTACAACATAAATCTTATTAGCTAAACACATACAGACAGGAGAAACACAAATTCACATAGTATAATAACACAAAAATACAGGACAGGGTTTGTTTTCAGTCTGGCATTTGGTACTATAGTCCATCCCAAAATGTCATTACATATATCTTTCCTCTTTTTTCAACGTTTGTTTCCACCAAAAAAAATTCTATACAAGCATGCTTTCTGTATTTATATGCTCACACATTTCTTACCTCATTATTTATTTTTCATTATCTTACCTCATCATTTATTTCCAAGAAAATCCTACCTAAACCTGTTGTCCCTAAATCCTACTTTTTTTATTCATATCCTCTTTCTAAATACTTTTTTGGCCAAACCATTTTCTTATAGCTTCTCAATGCATTTCTTCCAATACATCACAACTTGTTCTCTTATATGCCTTACCCCATCATAAGCTAACTTAAATCTACTGATCTCAGATACTAAACTAAGGGACGAGGTAATGCAGCAGTGCAAAACAATGAACACAAATAGCAATGATAAAAAATGCAAATTGGCAAAGCAAGCAGCATAAATTGGCAAACAAATGCAATATTACAACTAATATAAGGCATTGCACAGCAAACAAGAAAAATAAATCCGTAGTAAAACTGGCTTAACAGAGTAATACAAAGTCAAATTCAGTAACATTATGCCTGGTAAACACCAGCAGCAAATGCAATAACTTATATCTAAACATGACAAAGCTCAACCAGAAAAAAAAACAGTAAAAATGGCCATGTTTAATACCTATGTCATATCTTAACACTAGGGTGATGCATCACTTTAACTTACACTGCTAAACAAGTTACCCTGTCATTGACAAAAATTATGTATGCAATTCCTGTGAAGGGAAATGTCTTTTTGTGCTCCCTCGTTTCTTCAAAGTAGATTATAAACTTATTATTTACTGGATCTGTAGGCATAAAATATTTATATTAGTACATATATAAAATTTTATTTTAACCAATGATGCAGTGCAGCTAGAAACTGATATTAAACAAATTGATCAATCTCTCAACTTCAAAGACAATAGATGTGAATTATTTCTCATCATTTCATTAGCCATTTTAGTAATTATCATAAATTAAGAGCTCCACAGTGTAATCATATGTTTTCACGTTTGAGCGTGTCGTATTTGCGATGCTTTCGACAAAGGAATGTCAATAGCGAGGATAACGGCCTCTTTTTTTTTCACCTAATTGCTTTCTTTTGTCAGACGACTATCTCTCAGCTGGGCGCCCAAAACGCATTACGTGAAGGTCACTTACTTTTCTTACTGAAATATTTATGACAGCAGTTTCCACTACAATGACAGTCTCATATAAAAATATTTCCACAGGTTGAGAATTTGCGTTATAAATGTGTAGAAAATAAAATCCTATAAATATAACAGTGTCCAAAAAATTTTCGACAGCATTGTAATACATCCATGCATTTACACACATTTCATAATTCTTAAAGTACGATTCTTGGTTTCCAACATTCTTTTCCACATATCAGAGTCCCTAACCACTACTCATTATTCCTTACCTTATTACACATATACATATTCGTCGACACTTCTTTAATATTTCATCATAATAAATACATAGCATAATCAAATTCCTCATATTCGGTAGCATCATCTTATTTATCATAAACATACCTCAACAGCGTAATACACATTGTCATCGTAATAATAACATCATAAAAACTCAGCCAAATCTCAAAAACGTCATAGCTTACTGCAATAATTTCAAAACCTAAAAAAAATTCTCGGCTCATTTCAATAGTGTCATCTACCTCAATCGTACTGTAAAAATCGTGATCCCATACACAATACGTCATTCAAAGCTCTCATAGTATCACAATGGGTCCAAAAAAAATATGAACAGTTCACAAAGTACAGACAAAATACAGTTTCATAAGTGTGAAGTTATCCAACTGTGTAATTACATAAACATCTGTCACTGACGTAGAAAAGAAAAGTTTGTTTCTCTGTTAAATAATCAGGTAGCTGCGTAATTCTGTGTTGGAGAAATATGGTACCGATGTGTAAAGTTGTATAAGCAAATACCATATTAGCTAGGACTCCTTGTGCTTGCCACTCACATGGTACACAAAGCAAGCGTGTACCCCCTGAGAATTAATGTAATAATACCCTCAGGTGTTACAGATTACAGCAACGGAATGAAATGTATCGCGGAAAACCTTTGTATTATTGTACTTCAAATATCTTTAAAATAAATGTTTTAAGTACAAAATTAATCACTCAGATTAGTGTACTGTAGCGCTAAACTGTGTGTCTTGTTGTAAGATAATCTCTGTGGAAGTGTCGTAGTTTTCGTCCTCCGAAAGCTAAGTTCTGCAGAAGTCAATGTACTTACCTCATAATAAACAAAAGTGAAATGCTTTGCGTATAGATATCTTACTTATTACGCTTATGGTCATGATGAAGAAAGTACTGTACTGTAATGTATTGTTGTGCTACGGAAAAGGCTGCCTCATTGTAGCTATACTACAAAGTTACTACTAAAACATGTTTTCCTTTCCAGAAGAATTCAGAAAAACTGTGCAGATATAAAACAGATACACCGCAAAAGCACAATGTAAATGTGTCACACATTAGTAGCGTCGTGATATAATCGTGTAGATGTCACATGAACTAACCACTGTGTCATCTAGTATCTTGCAGAAAGTATTTTAAATCGAGAATGTATTTTCAAGTAAACCAAAATGTTGCATTAAAATCTCATTAGCAATATATGTTCTAAGTATGTAAGCCTTATAGTCGTTACGTAATCGTGCAACTAACAAGCAAGAATGTACACATACAATAACACCGTGTCCTCAGTTCACTATAACAATGCATTCGTAATTTCTGTTTCAATAAATTCTCTTGGTTCTTGACTGGATATTTAACTTCAAACATTGCTGCATGTTAACAGATCCTAAGTCTGACAAAGCATACTAGTAATGTGAAGTGAAAAGTTTTATGGCAAAGACAAAATTAAAAAGCAGATTATCTCTCAATAAACGGTTTTACATGTGAAATGTGGTGCAATCTTTTACCGTTTCTAGAGCGCAGAGTTTCAACTTCAAAGTAATTATCATGTTGTGTTCGTCGATAAGGAATGCTAAAATTTTTCTCAGGGTTAGCGTCTTTGTTATTTTTCTCTGAGCCAGCCGGTGCACGTGGCTGCCTGCGGTGAGAGTCTTTGTCTGTCTCTTTGTTGGCGCGCGTCGTTACTGGTATTAGGAGACCTAACTTCTACAAATTCACCTTGTCGAGAGTGCCCTGCTCTGTTTGAATCTCGCCAGTTCTGATTCAATTCAGCTCTATCGTTACGATTATATCGTCTGTCGTCATGTTGGTAGATTCCACAGTTTCTTTCTTGTCGATCTCGTGGTTGTGAATTTCTCCCTGAATCGTAACTGCGCGCTGGACCGTTGCGTCTGAAGTTATTCTGTCTCCTGTGATAATAATAGTTCTGGTTGCCATATTATCTGTTTCTCTGATTGTCTCTGTCATATTCATTACTACGGAAATACGATCTTTCTCTGTAACTATTATTGTGCCAACGGTTGTCGTATGGGTGGTGTCTGTTTTTGCCACGATTTGCGTTGTAAGAATAGTCTTGTCGTGTCCAGTTATTATTTCTTTCATCGCGGAATTGTGACGGATGTGGCCTGTAATTGTTGTGTTCCTGTTTTCGCGTTCCGCGATTGTCAGTGTCAATTTCCAATTCTTGTAACAGTCCCTGAAAAGCTTCAATTTCATCTTTGCAACGTCCTGCCAAAATAATATGTCGTAATGTTCAGGTAGTTTGATTAAGCAAATGCGGATGAGTTCTGAGGGGCTGTATCAGTTTGTCAGGTACTGATTCTTGTGCAACATGTCTTCAAAATATTTCACAAGACTGGAAAATTCAGATTGTTCGAAATGTTTCATCATTATGATGTTATATTTTACTCGGTCTTGTGTAGCTTGAGACCAATGTGCTGAGAGGAAGGCATGATAAAATTCTCCTTCACTGTGACAATCGTGAATGACAGATCGCATTCTTTCAGCTGGTTCATTGTCTAAGTAGCCACACATAAATTCTAATATATGCTCTAATGACCAATTGGGAGGAAAACAATGAGAGAATTGATGAAGCCACGCTTGTGGATGAATGTCGTTGCCAGAGTTCTTAAATGTTTTGAATTTACGTGTAGTAAAGAACAACTTACAGTCAAAATCATCGTGTCGGCGAGTCTCATATCGGTCATTGTTACATCGTGTCGGCGGTTTCATCTCAAAATTCGGTGTACATTGCTAATTTCTTTCATAACTTCCGAAATGCCCTGTGTTATTATTTTGCGGCTTTTCCGTATTTCTAAGTCCCTCTTACTGTGTTGGAGCGCGAGTGTGCTCCGAAATATGTAATTCTTGTATTACTTGTGCCAACGGATCTGTTTTGTGTTGCGTATTAATTTGTTTCTGATTGTGTTTGAATTTCTTAATTTGTTCATACTCTTCTGTGTCAGTGATGGCTATAGGTCTTGTGTCACTCAGGTCATCATCTACCTTTGTAGATAAGTTAGTGAACTGATCCGAAAGTTCGGCTACTTTCTCCGATAGTGTACTTATTTCCTCTGTGCGTTTTTCTGAACCAAGTTTCAGAGTGTCCATTTGTGTTGAAATCGTATCTACTGCGTTCTTTAAGTTTTCCTGAGTTTTTGCAAGTAGCGTAACCGAATCGGTAGATGCAACTGAGGCAACTTTAGCCCACAAGGTCTCATGATTTTCATGAACAATGGTTTGCAGTTCTTTTATGGCTGCTTCATGATTCTGTAATGCATCTTCATGCCGCGAAAAAATAGGTTGAAAATGCTCACAAATTTGTGTTTTTACGTCATTACAGACTTTTTGATATTTCAATTCAGTGTTACGTAACTCAGTAGTAAAAATCTTCACCTGTTTGTTGAAGTGTGGTGACTAACTTTTGAAGCTTTTGCTGTGTTTGTCTCTGATTTTGTTCCATTGTGTTTAACTGTTGCTGTGTTTGTCTCTGGTGTTGTTCCATTGTGTCTAACTTTTGAAGATTTTCTTCCATTGTGTCTAACTTTTGAAGCTTTTGTCCCATTTGTTGCATTAATTGTAATAACAATGCACTGGTGTCTGAAACAAGTTCCTCGGTACCATTCGGCAATGCATTTGAACCGGCAATATTCGCATTTTGAAAAGCAGAAAATGTGTCTTGACTTATTTGAGAAAACGGCGAGGACGCAAATCCTGAATCTGCAGTATTTGCAAGATTGTGTCCTTTCATTTCGGATTCCTGAGGCAAGCTGTTGCCGACCGTTCGATCGATAATGCTTCTCTGTTCACTAATTGTTTCACTGTCGACACCATTATTTGCAGCCCACTGCATTTCCCTATGCACGATTACCAAATTACTAATTTGAACATCAGTTAATTCATTACACGGTGGCGCTAACACACTGCTTTCGTCTTCACTGTCATTTCTCAGTTTACTTTGGAGCCTAGTATTACGTTTTTCACACGCCTTTATTGTCACAATATTTCACACAACAACACAGAAAACCACAATTTGAAGATCAAAATAAGAAAACACATTAACATAGCATTGAAAATAATCTCTCGTTAATTAGAAGCGCAGCTGCGAAATACTTGGTGCAAATCTACATGCATGCCACAACTGTTTTACTGTACAAGAATGAAAAACTACAACTACAAAGGAGATTCTCTCCACAATTACGCGCTAACAATAAACAAAGACTACACTTATTACACAAACTACAAGAAAAAAAAATCACTAGATGCCAGTGAGGTATCCTCGGCTAAGGGTCGACATATGAAACGTCCCCTTAGAAAAATTATACAAATCTGTGCTTAAACTGACACACAACATTTTTTTAGCGCAACGCAATCTGACTTTCAGTAATCCCTTCAAGAGCATGGCCCTGACTAAATTAATCTATACGTTTCACAAATTACTTACCTCACCAAAAATTTTCGTTGCTCGAACTACTGCAATACAGCGAGCGCCACTACTGCCAGCTAAATAAAAGATTCAGACTACTGAAGGCACTAACTACTGATAGGCGTAGTTAGCAAATAAAAGATTTTGATAGAGAGCAAACATTTTATTTACCTTAATAGTGTTCAAAAGTCCTAATATATATAGCCAGTCTTACAAATTTCAAAACTTCGCCATTTCTCTCCGCACATCCATCACTGCTGGCGGCTCGCCTCGAACTGCGCAAAGCTATGCGATGTTAACATCCAGCTGTCCAACACTACAATGACAGACAACAATGCAAACTAGCCACAGACTGCACACAGCACAGCCAGTGATTTCCATAGAGAGCGCTACGTGGCGTTACCAGTAAGAAAACCTAAACAGCCTACTAACAATATGAACAGGCTGAAATGAACAGACAGTATATGAGACTATGTTAATCAATTCAACTGTAAAAAGCCAAGGAGCATATTATTAGCAAAATGCAAAAGTGAAATGCCAAAATGAGCACTTCTCAATTGGGAGTAAATCGAAACGATCAGAATGGCTGAAAGAGAGAACAATGACATGAGCCATAAACGAACAACAGCTAAGCAACTAAGCAAATAAGAGAATAGGCAAAAATGAGATGCCAACAAAATGAGAGCTGACTGAACTCCGTCGGCTCTTATGTACGGTTGCGCTCGTGGCGGCACCTTGCGGCCCGTACACAACACGCGCGCCTGCGATCGCAAAGCACTCTTAGCGCTCGCGGCGGCGTCCAGCGGCCCGTACTCATGTTGTGCGATTGCTGTCGCAGGTCGACCCTTAATCTATGATGTTACACGAGGCAGGTGCGTTAACCACTGCATCATCCAAGACACAGTGTTATTGCAACTGCGCGGACTATCTCGAGCCGGCCGGTGTGGCGGAACGGTTCTAGGCGCTTCAGTGTCGAACCGCGCGACCGCTACGGTCGCAGGTTCAAGTCCTGCCTCGGGCATGGATGTGCGTGATGTCATTAGGTTAGTTAGGTTTAAGTAGTTCTAAGTTCTAGGGGACTGATGACCTCAGATGTTAAGTCACATAGTGCTCAGAGCCATTTGAACCATTTGGACCGTCTCAGCACGCCTCACGGCAGATCCACATTCCCACAGAGCGCCACCTATCCTCTGTCCCTGTCCGTTTCCGCCATTCTCGCCACTACATTCTCGCAGGAGGTCGGAGTACTTGTGCATCCGAACTGAAGAGGGTGGATTCGTTGCCCGTCTGGGCGAATCAGTTATATGAATGCGAAGTGTCTGTTCATTCGGACATGTCCAAAAGACACACACTACGCATTCCTATATAGTCTACGTTGTTCAAATATTGGTACACCAATTTTCATTTAGTGTTCTGACGTCCTGACGTTCGCATTGAACCAATAAACATAACACAGCTCGGTAGTGTTTGGAGGACGGTCGCAGTACATAACATGGAGCGTTAAACACGGATAGAACTGCTTGTGACATGCATTTTGTTTACGGTGCAGCTGAAATCATTGATGGAAGAGCTCAGAGAATACAACGCCAACTTTTTTTTTCGCGAAGATGTCAGCATTATCGCATATTTACCGGGTACTAACAAAATACTGACGGAGCGCAGGTCCAATGCAGGCAGCCGACAGAAGGGGTACATACCTGATTTTGTGGAAGATCTGCCGTTACGCTTTTAGAACATGCAAGTACCCGAGCAACTAACGCTGAGTTCCGTGTTCACTACAGTAAAGTGTGGAATCAGTTGCGTGGACAGCTTTATCACCGATTTCGTACTATCAGACGAACGGCCCTAGAACAAGACAAGTATGTATCTCATTTCGAGTTTGTACGCTGGCCCTGTAACAGGCTAACGAAGACTCACAGTGACCTGATGTTCTGTTTACTAATAAAACTCAGTTTACTCGGAAACGTATGTGCAGCTGTCATAGCTCGAATGTAAGGGCCACGGATAGCGCACGTACAGTTACGCGAGGTCATCAGAGACTGTTTGCAGTGAACTTTGGGACAGTATGGCAGGCGATTACTTTCCTGGGCCCTACATGTTTGCTTCCTCGACACAAGTGGCCAATGTACAGACTGTTCATGGAAGAGCATCTGTGTACCAAACCGGCAGGTGCACCATTAACTCGCACTTTCGGCAATCGGTTTATTGGACGGTGAAGACGTGTACATTGGCTTACAAGATCCTTGAACATCATGTCATTTCACTTCTTTCTTTGGGGCTTCATGAAAAAGCGACGCATGTTCCACCACTATGGCCTCAGAAGGAATTAGTTGCAATTTTCTCAGCGCTCACACACATGCAGAAAACGCCACACATTTTCCATTGAGCAAGGGATGCCCTGCTACGTCGATACCGGCAATATGCTGAAGTTAATCCTGCTCATTTTTAACATGTGTTGTTACAGTTATCAGACCGATAAAGGACTAAAACACATTTAACATTGGTTTATTGCCAGTCACACAAAAGACCTCATGGATATTCCGTAATAACTTAATAATCATTTCCCATACCTGGTTGTGTAATGAAAGATATGTATTTATTTTCAGTTATTTAACCTTATCTGATTAGGGCCGTCACGGCTTCTCTTACATCATACTACGTTTGCACATATACAGTATCTATTAAATCACAGTTACCTAGGAATTAACAATTTTAAAGGTGAAAATTAGTTTTAAAATGATTTGAGTGTTTCAAGTGACAGTGTGAGTAAATTATACTGACTAGGATCTAACAAAGTTAAGGGGGAGGCGTGTTTATAGCGATAAGAAGTGCAATAGTATCGAAGGAAATTGACGAGATCCGAAATGTGAAATAATTTGGGTGAAGGTCACGGTTAAAGCAGGCTCAGACAGGGTAATTGGATGTCTCTATAGGCCCCCTGGCTCAGCAGCTGCTGTGGCTGAGCACCTGAAGGATAATTTGGAAAATATTTCGAGTAGATTTCCTCACTATGTTATACTTCTTGGTGAAGATTTTAATTCACCGGATATAGACTGGGAGACTCAAACGTTCATAACGGGTGGCAGGGACAAAGAATTCAGTGAAATTTTTATAAGTGCTTTATCTGAAAACTACCTTGAGCAGTTAAAAAGAGAACTGACTCGTGGCGATAACATATTAGACCTTCTGGTGACAAACAGACCCGAACTATTTGAAACAGTTAACGCAGAACAGGGAATCAGCGATCATAAAGCGGTTACTGCATCGATGATTTCAGCCGTAAATAGAAATGTTAGAAAAGGTAGGAAGGTTTCTTCTGTTTAGCAAAAGTGACAAAAAGCATATTTCATAGTACCTGACAGCTCAACACAAAAGTTTTGTCTCAAGTACAGATAGTGTTGAGGATCAGCGGACAAAGTTCAAAACCATCGTACAATATGCGTTAGATGAGTATGTGCCAAGCAACATCGTAACAGATGGAAAGGAGCCACCGTGGTACAACAACTGAGTTAGAAAACTGCTGCGGAAGCAAAGGGAACTTCACAGCAAACTTAAACATAGCCAAAGCCTTGCAGACAAACAAAAATTACGCGAAGCGAAATGTAGTGTGAGGAGGGCTATGCGAGAGGCGTTCAATGAATTTGAAAGTAAAGTTCTACTGACTTGGCAGAAAATCCTAAGAAATTTTGGTCTTACGTCAAAGCGGTAGGTGGATCAAAACAAAATGTCCAGACACGCTGGGACCTAAACGGTATTGAAACAGAGGATGACAGACTAATGGCCGAAATACTTAAAGGTCTTTTTCCAAAGTTGTTTCACAGAGGAAGACTGCACTGTAGTTCCTTCTCTAGATTGGCGCACAGATGACAAAATGGTAGATATCGAAATAGACGACAGAGGGATACAGAAACAATTAAAGTCGTTCAATAGAGGAAATGCCACTGGACCTGATGGGATACCAGTTCGATATTACACAGAGTACGCGAAGGAACTAGCCGCCCTTCTTGCAGCGGTGTACCGTAGGTCTTTAGAAGAGCGTAGCGTTTCAAAGGATTGGAATAGGGCACAGGTCATCCCCGTTTTCAAGAAGGGACGTCGAACAGATTTGCAGAACTATAGACCTATATCTCTAACGTCGATCAGTTGTAGAATTTTGGAACACTTATTATGTTCGAGTACACTGACTTTTCTGGAGACTAGAAATCTACTCTATAGGTATCAGCATGGGTTTCGAAAAAGACGGTCGTGTGAAACCCAGCTCGCGCTATTCGTCCACGAGACTCAGAGGGCCATAGACACTGGTTCACAGGTAGATGCCGTATTTCTTGACTTCCGCAAGGCGTTCGATACAGTTTCCCACAGTCGTTTAATGAACAAAGTAAGAGCATATGTACTATCAGACCAAATGTTTTGATTGGACTGAAGAGTTCCTAGATAACAGAACGCAGCGTGTCATTCTCAATGGAGAGAAGTCTTCCGAAGTAAGAGTGATTTCAGGTGTGCCGCAGGGCAGTGTCATAGGACCGTTGCTATTCACAATATACATAAATGACCTTGTGGATGACATCGGAAGTTCACTGAGGCTTTTTGCAGATGATGCTGTGGTGTATCGAGAGGTTGTAACAATGGACAATTGTACTGAAATGCAGGACGATCTGCAGCGAATTGACGCATGGTGCGCGGAATGGCAATTGAATCTTAATGTAGACAATTGTAATGCTCTGCGAATACATAGTAAGATAGATCCCTCTCACTTAGCTACAAAATAGCAGGTCAGCAACTAGAAGCACTTAATTCCATAAATTATCTGGGAAAACGCATTTGGAGTGATTTAAAATGAAATGATCATACAAATTTGATCGTTGGTAAAGCAGATGCCAAGACTGAGTTTCATTGGAAGTATCCTAAGGAAATGCAATCCGAAAACAAAGGAAGTAGGTTACAGTACGCTTGCTCGCCCACTGCTTGAATACTGATCAGCAGTGTGGGTTCCGTACCAGATGGGGTTGATAGAAGAGATAGAGAAGAGCCAACGGAGAGCAGCGCGCTTCGTTACAGGATCATTTAGTAGTCGCGAAAGCATTACGGAGCTGATAGATTAACCCCAGTGGAAGACTCTACAGGGGACACGCTCAATAGCTCTGTATGGGCTTTTGTTGAAGTTTCGAGAAGATACCTTCACCGAAGAGTCAAGGAGTATATTGTTCCCTCCTATGTATATCTCGCGAAGAGACGATGAAGGTAAAATCAGAGAGATTAGAGATCACACAGAAGCATACCGACAATCCTTCTTTCCACGAACAATACGAGACTGGAATAGAAGGGAGAACCGATAGAGGTACTCAAGGTACCTTCTGCCACACACCGTCAGGTGGCTTGCGGAGTATGGATGTAGATGTAGATGTAGATACTGGCATTACCTGTATTACTGCTGCTGCAGCCTCTAATAGTGATAATAATAATAATAATAATAATGATATTAAAAGTCATAACAATAATTGTGACATTAATAACAATAATGATAATGGCAAATATAAGAAGAATTTGTAGGTCTACAAAATAGATGTTTTCTGACATAGTGCGTTCTGCAGAAAGGAAATTTAGGGTGACTACTTCGGGTAAGTGTACTGGGAAATGAGGAAGATCAGGCTGAAAAAAGGGATGAGCAAGGGTTACAAGTGTGTACAGGCACAATGGAAGTCTTGTTGCTTTAATAGATATGTCATTACCTGTCTTTTGAAGATAGAAATGTTATTTACTTCCCAGTAATAATGGGGGCAAGATAGACAAAAAGCCTATGCCTACTACCGTAGTACAAGTTTATATGCCAACTAGCTCTGCAGATGACGAAGAAATTGATGAAATGTATGATGAGATTAAAGAAATTATTCAGGTAGTGAAGGGAGACGAAAATTTAATAGTCATGGGTGACTGGAATTCGTCAGTAGGAAAAGGAAGAAAAGGAAACATAGTAGGTGATTATGGATTGGGGCTAAGAAATGAAAGAGGAAGCCGTCTGGTAGAATTTTGCACAGAGCATAAGTTAATCATAGCTAACACATGGCTCAAGAATCATAAAATAAGGTTGTATACATGGAAGAATCCTGGAGATACTAAAAGGTATCAGATAGATTATATAATGGTAAGACAGAGATTTAGGAATCAGGTTTGAAATTGTAGGACATTTCCAGGGGCGAAAGTGGACTCTGACCACAATCTAGTGGTTATGACCTGTAGGTTAAAACTGAAGAAACTGCAAAAAGGTGGGAATTTAAGGACGTGGGATCTGGATAAGCTGAAAGAACCAGAGGTTGTACAGAGTTTCAAGGAGAGCATAAGGGAACAATTGACAGGAATGGGGGAAAGAAACACAGTAGAAGAAGAATGGGTAGCTCTGAGGGATGAAGTAGTGAAGGCAACAGAGGTTAAATTAGGTAAAAAGACGAGGGCAGCTAGAAATCCTTGGGTAACAGAAGAAATATTGAATTTAACTGGTGAAAGGAGAAAATATAAAAATGCAGTAAATGAAGCAGGCAAAAACGAATAGAAACGTCTCAAAAATGAGATCCACAGGTAGTGCAAAATGGCTAAGCAGGGATGGCTAGAGGACAAATGTAAGGATGTAGAAGCTTATCTCACTAGGGGTAAGATAGATACTGCCTACAAGAAAATTAAAGAGACCTTTGGAGAGAAGAGAACCACTTGTATGAATATCAAGAGCTCAGATGGCAGCCCAGTTCTAAGCAAAGTGGGGAAGGCAGAAAGGTGGAAGGAGTATATAGAAGGTTTATACAAGGGCGATGTACTTGAGGACAATATTATGGAAATGGAAGAGGATGTAAATGAACACGAAATGGGAGATAAGATACTGCGTGAAGAATTTGACAGAGCACTGAAAGACCTGAGTCGAAACAAGGCCCCCGGAGTAGACAACATTCCATTAGAACTACTGACGGCCTTGGGAGAGCCAGTCATGACAAAACTCTACCAGCTGGTGAGGAAGATGTATGAGGCAGGCGAAATACCCTCAGACTTCAAGAAGAATATAATAATTCCAATCCGAAAGAAAACACGTGCTGACAGATGTGTAAATTAACGAACTATCAGTCTAATAAGCCACAGCTGCAAAATACTAACGCCAATTCTTTACAGACGAATGGAAAAACTGGTAGATGCGGACCTCGGGGAGGATCAGTTTGGATTCCGTAGAAATGATGGAACACGTGAGGCAATACTGACCTTACGACTTATCTTAGAAGAAAGATTAAGAAAAGGCAAACCTACGTTTCTAGCATTTGTAGACTTGGAAAAAAGCTTATGACAATGTTGACTGGAATACTCTCTTTCAAATTCTGAAGGTGGCAGGGGTAAAATACAGGGAGCGAAAGGCTATTTACAATTTGTACAGTTGGCAGTTATTAGAGGCGAGGGGCATGAAAGGGAAGCAGTGGTTGGGAAAGGAGTGAGACAGGGTTGTAGCCTCTCCCCCGATGTCATTCAATCTGTATTGAGCAAGCAGTAAAGGAAACAAAAGAAAAATTTGGGGTAGGTGTTAAAATTCATGGAGAAGAAGTAAAAACTTTGAGGTTCGCCAATGACATTGTAATTCTGTCAGAGACGGCAAAGGACTTGGAAGAGCACTTGAACGGAATGGACAGTGCTTTGAAAGGAGGATATAAGATGAACATCTACAAAAGCAAAACGAGGATAATGGAATGTAGTCAAATTAAATCGGGTGATGCTGAGGGAATTAGATTAGGAAATGAGACACTTAAAGTAGTAAAGGAGTTTTGCTATTTAGGAAGTAAAATAACTGATGATAGTCGAAGTAGAGAGGATATAAAATGTAGACTGGCAATGGCAAGGAAAGCATTTCTGAAAAAGAGAAATTTGTTAACATCGAATATAGATTTATGTATCAGGAAGTCGTTTCTGAAAGTATTTGTATGGAGTGTAGCCATGTATGGAAGTGAAACATGGACAATAACTAGTTTGGACAAGAAGAGAATAGAAGCTTTCGAAATGTGGTGCTACAGAAGAATGCTGAAGATAAGGTGGATAGATCATGTAACTAATGAGGAGGTATTGAATAGGATTGGGGAGAAGAGAAGTTTGTGGCACAACTTGACTAGAAGAAGGAATCGGTTGGTAGGACATGTTTTGAGGCATCACAGGATCACAAATTTAGCATTGGAGGGCAGCGTGGAATGTAAAAATCGTAGAGGAAGACCAAGAGATGAATACACTAAGCAGATACAGAAGGATGTAGGTTGCAGTAGGTACTGGGAGATGAAGAAACTTGCACAGGATAGAGTAGCATGGAGACCTGCATCAAACCAGTCTCAGGACTGAAGACAACAACAACAACAACAACAACAATAATGGGGGGGAGGTTCTTTCAGAGTTCGATTCCTGTTGCTGAGAACGACTTCTAGAACGTGACTGAATGATGGTGAGACAGAAAGGATTATCTCAAATTCGAACGAGTGTTTCCACTGTGTAGTTCAGACAAGAGCGTTAAGGTCGAGGAGGGATACGCCGAAGAGTCAGAGAAACTGGTACACCTGTCTAATGTCATGTAGAACCCGCACGAGCACGCAGAAGTGGCGCAACACGACATGGCATGGACTCTGTAATATCTGATGTGGTGCTGAAGGGAACTGACACCATGAATCGTGCGGGCCTGCCAAAAATCCATAAGAGTACGAGGGGATGAAGATCTCTTCTGAACAGTATGTTGCAAGGTATCCCAAATATGCTCAATAATGTTCATGTCTGGGGAGTTTGGTGGCCAGAGGAGGTGTTTGAACTCGAAAGAGTGTTCCTGGAGCCATACTGCAGCAATTCGGGACGTGTGGAGTGTCGCATTGTTCTGCTGGAATTGCCCAACTCCGTCGGAATGCAAAATGGACATGAATTGGTGCAGGCGATCAGACAGGATGCTTACGTATGTATTTGCCGTTTTTTCTTAATACTCACGTGAATAACTTCACACTTTTCTTTGTTCAGGGTCAACTGCCACTTTTCGCACCATGCAGATATCTTATCTAAACCATTTTGCAATTCGTTTTGGCCATCTGATGTCAAGACAGTAAAAGACAGAATCATCCGAAAACAATCTAAGAGGGCTACTGTAACACTTTCTTGTGGAACGCCGGATATTACTTGTGTTTTACTCGATGACTTTCAGTCTGTTACTACTAACTGTGATCTTTCTGAGAGGAACTCACGAATCCAGTCTCACAACTGAGGCGGTATTTCATAGGCATGCAGTTTGGTTAGAAGTGGCTTGAGAGGAACGGTGTCAAAAACCCTCTGGAAATCTCAAAACATGGAATCAATTTGACATCCCCTGTCGATAGCACTCATTATTCCGTGAGTATACGGAGCTAGTTGTGTTTCACAACAACGATATTTTCTGAATCCGTGCTATGTCTCTATAAATCATATTCTTCGAGGTAATTCATAATGTCCGAACACACTATATGTTCCAAAACCCTACTTCACATCGACGTTAGTGATACGGGCGGATTACTTCTATTTTCCTTTCCGGGTATTGGTGTGACCTGAGGAATTTTTCACTCATTAGGTACGGATCGTTCTATTAGCTAGCAGTTGTATATAATTGCTAAACATTGGGCTATTATATCAGCCTACTCTTGAATGAACTTGACTGGTATACAATCTGAACCGGAGGCCTTGCCTTTATTAAGTGATTTAAGCTGCTTTGCTACACGGAGAATATCTACTTCTATGTTTCTCATCTTGGCAGTTGTTCTTAATTGGAATTCAGAAATATTTACGTCCTCGTCTTTTGTGAAGGAACTTCGGAAAACCGTGTTTAATAAATCTGCTTTAGTGGCTCTGTCGTTAATGACTTCACCGCTGTTATCGCGCAGTGAAGGTATTGACTGCGTCTTGCCACTGGTGTGCTTTATGTATGACCAGAATATGTTTGCGTTTTCTACGAGATTGCTAGACAGAGAATTCGTTGTGAAAATTATTAAAAGCATCTTGCATTGAATTACGCTCTATCTTTCGAACTTATGCAAAACTCTTCCAATCTTGGGCATTTTGAGTTTTTTTTTTTTTTTTTTTTTTTTTTTTTTTTAAATTTGGCATGCTCTTTTCGTTGCTTCTGCATCAGCGATCTGACCCGTTTTGTGTACCATGGGAAATCAGTACAATCACTTATTAATTTACGTGGTATATATCTCTCAACTGCCGTCGATACTATCTCTTTGAAAACATTCCACATCATTTCTTCACTTACATGATCAGATCGGAAGCATTAAGAGCATTTTATCAGCATTTTTAAACAGATGTACCTTGCGTTTCGTTTTGATGGTTGTGGGTGTTACGGTTTTCAGCCTAGCAGCAACAGCCCTGTGGTCGCTAATCCTGTATTCGTTATCATACTCCCTATTTATACAGGATTATTTGTTGTTGCTAATACGTCAAGTATACTTTCGCAAACATTTACGCTTTGAGTGAGCTCATGAACCTGATTGGTATTCGTCTTACAAGTTGTTTGTAGTTAGACAGCTCATTAGCTGTTAGTGGAATTTATTTTCTAAGGCCATGGGCAGTCCAGCAAGAACCGTAGTTACTCTTCCATGCAAACGTTTGGGGCTACACTCGTCTGGTGTGAGACGTTCCCAGAGGGGGGGGGGGGGGGGGGGGGGCGGAAGCCGAATAGCACAGTAACCCTTGGTTCGGTGTGGGGCGGCGGCGGGGTGAGTGGACTGCTGTAGCCTCTTGTGGGGTTGTGAACCCATGAGGGCTACGGCGAGGACGAAGCTTCTTCGTTGCTTCTAGGTCAATACACACAATCTGCTTACTCTGGTTTCCCATCAATAGAAGCTCAATGACAGCTACCTGCTTAGACACACCTCTGTTACCCACTTCCACCAGAACTCACACGATCGTGCGGGTTCGGTTTTTATTTTTTTACGACAAACTGAATCTCTTGCCTCGCTTCCAACCGACCTGCAACGATCGTGCAGGTTGTGCGCTACGCGTTTCTCAAGTTTATGTTGCCATTCGGCGCCAACAGATTGCAGCACATGTTGTTTAAGTTGATCGAGAAGTGAGCATTATGCCGGCGCATTGTTAGTAGCTCATAATTAAGTTAAATATAATTGTTTCGGTGATTTGCTGGATCTGGTTATTTGTAATAGTGTGTACAACGTTGCGATATTGATAATTATTAGTAACTTCATATGGTTCAAATGGCTCTGAGCACTATGGGACTCAGCTTCTGAGGTCATTAGTCATCTATAACTTAGAACTCGTTAAACCTAACTAACCTAAGGACATCACACACATCCATGCCCGAGGCAGGATTAGAACCTGCGACCGTAGTGGCCTCGCGGTTCCAGACTGCAATGCCTAGAACCGCACGGCCACTTCGGCCGGCAGTAACTTCATATCTTTGCATAGTAATTGTACGTTTAATTTGTACTAGCACGATTGTGCGGGTTAGGTGTTGACTGTGTAACTTCATCCTCGAATGGGTGTTGTTGATTGTGTCATTGTCCTCCCTATGTTATTGCTTTGCATACAGTTTTGAATGGGAAAGTTTTTATGCACATTCCCGTTGTTGTACGCAGGTTTATCAGACAATCAAATCCGTTCTGTATTAGCGGATTTGGATTTGAGTGACATTTCGTCAGATGAAGACGACGAGTTTGTTCCTTCTCCTTCAAATATTCAGCAGGCAGACGACTCGTCTGATGATGATTTGAATGCCGAAGAAGTTCTGAAATTCCTGAAGAGCGCAGAAGTTCACACAGTGTCACAGGTGTCAGACCACTGCTTTCTCGGAGACCAAATTTTGATCAGAAGTTTCATTCACCAAACATTAATTACAGTGTTGTTGAGGTCAGTGACAAAGAGGAGCGATCAGAGTTACCTGTTACGTGTATCATTGCCATTTTCTTAATAAAATATCTTCTTTTTAATTCTAGAGTCCTTCACCAATTGGAACTCCTGCTGAATATTTCTGTGCATATTTCACTGAAACGTTTTTTGAAGAGGCAGCGAAATATAAAAATATGTATAGTGTTGCAAAGACAGGGTAATCCCTAAAGACTAAAGGCCATGAACTGAAGGTGTTTTTTGGGATAAATTTAATGATAGGGTGCATAAGGTATCCTAGGCTACCCATGTACTGGAAGAAATGTATTTCTTTATCAGCTATTAGTGACACTATGTCTAGAGACCGGTTCCTTGCACTCAGGAATAATGTGCACTTTGTTGATACCATAAAACCACCTGAAGAGGCTAAAACTAATAGACTGTGGAAAGTTAAGCCAGTGATCTACACAGTAACAAGAAGATGTCACAGTTTGCCTCATAGCTTTAACTACTACAGTATTGATGAGCAAATGATCCCTTTTACTGGGCGTTGCAAACTGAAGCAATATGTTAAAGGAAAACCAAGGCCTGTAGGTCTTAAAAACTTTATCATGACCTCAGCATCAGGTATAGTATTGGATTTTAAAAAATTTATCAGGCGGCTACTACACCTCTGGGTGACAAGTCATTAGGATTAGGACCTTCTGTTATTTTACGACTAACACAGACTCTCCCACAAGGAAGTTTTGTTTATTTTGATAGGTACTTTCCCACAATTCCTCTCTTAGCAAAGCTTAAGGAGAAAGGAATTGAGGCTACTGGCACAATAATGGTAAACAGAATTAAGAATGTTAATTTGAAAGAGGGAAGAATGAAAAGAGGAGAGTGACATTCATATGTTAGAGTAGATGAAGCTGTAGTAATTACTGAGTGGCAGGACAGTCAGAAGGTCGTGATAGCATCCACCTGTGCTGGCAATGAGCCAAAATGTAAAGTTCAAAGGTGGTGTAAACGGGAGGGTCACTATCTCATCGTAGATTGCCCTTTTGTAATTCAGCAGTACAATGCCAATATGGGTGGCGTAGACATTCATGACCAGCAGGTTGAGTGTTACCGAACGTGGTTCAGAACCAGAAAATGGAAACCCAAGTGCTTGCTGCATTTCATAGACCTTTCAGTGGTCAACTGCTGGTTTCTCTACAGAGAGCACTGTCGTGAAAACCAGACTACCAAAAAGAACATTATGGATCTGTTGAAATTTAGATTGTCTCTAGCTGAGGCTCCTCTGTCACAGAAGGAGGAGAGCTAAAGAGTTTGAAACACCGTAAGATGATACGTTAAGTACCTCCACAAAGGCAAAAGTGCACAAACCCCATACGAAACCAGGTTTGGACAAGCGATATGGCAGACAGTGGATGATATTTTGTCACCACGAACAAGTCAGTATGAGCGCTACAGTTCCAGAACAAAGACAAAGTCCAATACATGCTATCAGTACTTACGTCTTGCAAAAGGAAAGGATTGTTTCAAATTATTTCACGAAAAGTGAAGTAGTCTGAATCATGACTTTGTAATACAAAATACATTTAAAAAATTATTATTAATTTTTTTGCCCAGAATATGATTTGCAATCTAGGTAACATTTTTTATAATAACTAATAAACAAAAGTAATGAAAGAATTTTTTTATTCATAACTGATCCTCAGGTAATTTGTAATATCAGACAAATAGCAGGAAGTCAGAAAATAATTTTGGTTAAATAAAACTTGACCCTCACGATTGTCCTATTAGTTTTCCCGCAACATTTTTTGTGGAAGAGTTTTTTTATTATTTTTCCCAGTGTCTATTATGCCCAAGTATACAGAGAATTCAACGTTATTCACCATTTTCAAAAAAAATAAAAGGGTTCAGGGTGAAAAGGGGTACAGATGCTGTTTTGAAGGCTACGTACAACCGAAATCGGTGGAGAACAGAAAATTGTTGCGTTATTTATTGTACATATTTCGTGTACACCAATCTTTTTATAATGCGTAACGATATACACTGAAGAGTCAGAAAAACTATTATCCCTGCCTAATATCGTGTAGGGCGCTTGCGAGCACACAGAAGTGCCACAACACAACATGGAATGGACTCGACTATTGCCTGAATTAATGCTGGGGGGAATTGACATCATGAGTCCTGTAGGGTTGCCCATAACCTATTATAGTACGATGGGGTGGAAATCTTCAAAAATGGTTCAAATGGCTCTGAGCACTATGGGACTCAACTGCTGTGGTCATCAGTCCCCTAGAACTTAGAACTACTTAAACCTAACTAACCTAAGGACATCACACACATCCATGCCCGAGGCAGGATTCGAACCTGCGACCGTAGCAGTTGCACGGTTCCGGACTGCGCGCCTAGAACCGCGAGACCACCGCGGCCATCCGAAAAGCACGTTGTAAGGCAACCCAGATATGCTCAATAATGGGGAGTCTAGTGGTCAGGAGAGTGTTCCTGCAGCCACCCTATCACAATTCTGGAGGTGTGGGATGTCGCATTGTCCTGCTGGAATTCCGCAGGTCCGTCGGAATGCACAATGGACGTGAATGGATGCAGGTGATCAGACAGTATGCTTACGTGTCACCTGGCAGAATCGTAACTAGACATACGAGTATCAGGCGTCCCATATCACACGAAGTGCACACGCCCCATAAAATTACAGAGCCTCCACCAGCTTGAACAGACTCTGACGACATGCAGGGCCTGTAGGTTCATGAGACTGTCACCATACACGTACACGTCTATCCACTCGATACAATTTGAAACGGGACTCGTACGACCAGGGAACGTGAGTCCAGTCATCAACAGTCCAATGTCGGTGTTGGCGGGCGCAGGTAAGGCGCAAAGCCGGCCTGAGTGGCCGTGCAGTTCTAGGCGCTACAGTCTGGAGCCGAGCGACCGCTACGGTCGCAGGTTCGAATCCTGCCTCTGGCATGGATTTGTGTGATGTCCTTAGGTTGGTTAGGTTTAAGTAGTTCTAAGTTCTAGCCGACTGATGACCTCAGAAGTTAAGTCGCATAGAGCTCAGAGGCATTTGAACCATTTTTTAGGCGTAAAGCACTGTGTCGTCCATCCATCAAGGGCTCCAAAAGCACGTATCGATGATGTTTCGTTGAATGGTTCTCATGCTGACGCTCGTTCATGGTGCAGCCTTGAAATCTACAGCAATCTGAGGAAGGGTTGCACTTCTGTCACGTTAAACGATTCTCTTTATTCGTCGTTTGCCCCGTTCTTGCACGATGTTTTTCCTGCTGCATCGATGTCGGACATTTGATGTTTTACCGCATTCCTGATAATCATGGCACACTCGTGAAATCCCCAATTGATCGCTACCTCGGAGATGCTGTGTCCCATCACTCATGCGCCGAGTATAATACCACGTTCATACTCATTTCAATCTTTATATACTGGTTTTGTAGCAGCAGTAACCGATCTAACAACTGTGCCAGCCATTTGTTGTCTTATCTAGGCGTTGCCGACTGCAGCGCTTATTCTATTTACATAAATTTTAATTTGAATAAGCAGGCCTACGCCCGTTTCTTTGGCGCTTCAATGTATTTCAAGTCTCTTTTTCTGTTGCCACGTATATTAACGGATTCTGGAAGCGTGGAATGCCGAACGTAACTAACAATATTTCTTATGTGTATTTGCTAGCATGAACTTCAGCAATAACACTTCTTTCACGGATCACGATATGGCGAGAGGTTTTTCAGCTACTATAGCTGTCTGAACTGTCTTTAAACGTTTTAATACCCTACTAATTTCAGAACGCTGTAGAGAATTACTTTGAATAGTATTTGGAAGCTAAGCATGAAATGAGATGAAAGAAACAGGAACTGCAGTAAATAACTGTCAAGATTTCCGCACAAAGCAAACTTAAGCTACATCTATAGCAAAGCAGTAGGCCTACTCCTCACTTCCAGTACTCGTATGATACAAAGATAACTAAAGGTACTATATTAGAGTGACAAAGTCTCACTCACGTTTGCGCTTGCGTTGTGAACAGTGTGTAGTCTCTTGATAACGTCTACAACATAACGCCTAAACGATGCCATATGGACATTATTTTGCAGAATATAACTTTCGAACATTTCTGGAGACAGACGACATCTCAGCAGCACTGGAAGCGCTTCAAAGACTCAGGTCAGCAGTTTGGCAATGATCGTCTTCGGCCAGTATCAGATCGAGCGGAAATGCGCACTTCAGAAGAGGCGTGGGATCTGGCCTTAAATGCACGATAAAAACCTGGAATGTATGCAATACAAATGCCTGCAAAGTTTACAGTTGTCTCATGAGCTGTAATTTCTCGACCAACTGATCATCACAAGCTCACAGCAGTTCACAAGTGTGTTCATCCTGTGGCGCATTTCCCGCTCTCAGAAATAGACAGGCTCACCAATTTTAGGATCAGGAACATAAATGTCGTGCGAGGAGAAGGGTATTGCCATTGTATAACTTATTACAGATTCGTCTCATACATTTCGCCTACGGAGCGCGGGGAAAATGAATGCGTCTGTGCATACGGTGGTTGGTCTAATCCTGCCTTTGTAGTAGCTATGGGAGCAATACGTAGAGGTTTGAAGTGTATTCCTGAATTATTCACTCAAAACGGATCCTTGAAACTTTTTAAGTAGACGTTCGCGAACTAGCTGACGTTTATTTTTTATCAGTTCATGCCATTTTAGCACCTCAGTGAAACTCTGTCACGGACCATTTAAGCCTATGACGATATTTGCTGCCCCTCTTTGAATAAAGTTCGAAAGTCATATTTCGTATAGATCTCGCACACCTGATAAGTATTCTGGGATATGTCGCAAAAATATTTTGTTAGGGACATGCCCGAAAGAAAGGACACCACGTATTCACGTAACTGATACGTCTCAATGGGCTACGAGTACAGAACCGTCAGTTCAGATGCACATTTATTAAGTGTAGAAGTATGAAATAGGAATTTCCCTACAGACGGTAATAATCATCACAGTGAGACCGTGTCTGCTGCGCCATCTGCTTCCTGTAACGGCTGACGACGAATATCAGCACACAGTAAGGCTAGGCGCAAATTGAGACGCGTATAGCGCGTGTGGCGCGACGAAGCGCAGCGCACGTTTTTGTAACATCACAGGTTCAAGTGGGACCGCGCAAATTGCGACGCGACGCGACTGGGACGCGACACGCGCCTGCGCCAGGTCGCGCGGCGTTGTGGTTGAGGCACAGTTTCCCGCGCCGCGCGTCGCGTGAAATTTGTGGAGGGGAGCGGAAAAGTAGCCCAGCCATATGCTCACTTCGGAACGGCGCATATGAGTAGTGGTAGTATTGCCAATACGATAAATTTTGTCTTTGGGTGGTGTTTCGTTTTTCACCATTTAAAGGCTCCAGGTTTCTTCGTTAGCACATACTTTTCTGTTATTTATATCTGCACAGTTTTGCTTTGTTTTTCTTCTGTCAAGAAAAATGTATACTTCGGTAACTGATGATCCATTGCCCACTGGAATTGCACCACATGCCTCCGTGTTTTCAGATCGCAAGAAGGGATAGAGGGTAGTGAATAAGGAAGCAAGGAATACTATAAAATCATGTGATTAAGAATCAAGGCAGGAAAGTAAAGCAAGGTTATATTCTCGCTGCCTAGTAAGCTAGCGTATCTGTACGATCTGTTACAAAAATTTAGAAAGGGATAATCTCCACAGGTGTGACCCCTTTGTCCTTGTGGTAAAAAGCGCCCAAGATCTGAGGTATAGAAGTTTCACTGTTATTGCTCTGATATGTATGTAATAATGTAATACGACACACTGTACTACATGCATGTGAACAACATATTTCCACAGCAAGCTAGAAACAGTCGTAAAGCAGTCACAAATAACAATGTTATAATTGGTTCGCCGTGGTGAGAAAAAGCATTTCAGTTCTTCCATGGACATTATCAGTATTAATAAACTAATTATACAACAACAGGCTACACAAATGAAAAAAATGGTCGGTACTATTACGAAAGTAGGAATATCCTAAAAGAGTGTTATGATTAGATATATTTAATTTGTTGAAATGTGCTGCTGAGAAAGGCAGATCTACTGTCATGACAATGTTTTTCGAACACCATCTCACAAGGCACACATGGCTAACTTGTGCATTCCTGTCGCGCGCATTATCCTTCGCTGCTGACAATACACTGACCATTGTGTTATGCGACAGATCAATTGTTTATTTTTCTCAATAACAACTATTTTATTCGCGGTCACGCATTGTCAGTTTGGCAAGCCCTAAGTGAGTAAACAGTATCTGGCATGTGCCTATCATTCCGCCTGAAGGAACGCTCGTCATTATTTTAATACCGCTCAGATCAAGAGAAGGAATAAAATCCTTTGGTAAGTTTCCATTCCCGTCGCTCAGTGTTAAAAATACGATAGGTTACGGGGATTCCACCAAAATTCCAACAGAATTGCCAATCTGTTTTTTTTGTGAGTTGTTAACCTTTTCTCATTCGAAGAAGCATCACCATTAATGAGTAAAGGCCACATTTCTCTTGGTGACTGGATTAATTGTACTTCCTTTGTTACAATGTAATTTGCCGAACTCATCTCACAGCAGCTATTGACACAGAATTCCGAAACGTAGGGCCTCATTAAACAAGTAATTGGCAATTACAGACCTCAAAAGCTTACGAAAAACCTCATAGTATCGGTTTGGAGTGACAAAAAGAAGAAATTTCATTTTTATTTTCATACTAGGAAGCTCTTGTTTCGCTAACTGTCGATAACTCTTAAAAAATTACATTCACTGAAGTGAAATAAATAAAAAAAAGAAGTATAAGTAGTGATATATCGCCATAGATAAGAAAGTTTCGTGTGTTTAATAACTGGCAAAACACTCTCCTCCTAGTGTGCTATCATTCGCCAAACTTTCGTTTCGATGTCTCGAGCGGTTTAGGAGATACGAGAGATGTTGCGAGTATTTCATTCTCGCGGGCGTGAGTTCGGAAGTGCGCGCGCTACATGGGATCCATTGTCTCGAGATCGGAGGCAGATAGAGATCTCCACCACCAAATGCAAAATCACAGCGACCTCTCATTTTGGTTGCAAACTTTTTGAGTTTTGCGTAGTGTCTTACTAAAATGTGTACATCAGAATAAGAATGGTCATTAGCGAGGTGATGGGCACGAAGCTGACATATAACGCTACAAGTAAGGCAAAAGTCATATATTTTCAGAGAATAGTTTCTGTAAAATCGTTTGAGAAAAATAAGAGTCGCGCGCTTCAGTTCAGTCAGCGCAGAGCTTTGCCAGTCGGCGCGTGCGAAGTATGGTGTACGCGTCGCAATATCCGCTGCACCCGCGTGACCCGTGCGTGTCGCGCTGTAGTGTCGTGTCACGTCACACGTGCTATACGCTTCTCAATTTGCACCTAGCCTAACTCAAGCTACTGTGTGTATCGCTGTCGAGTTTTGTGCCTACGAACTACGATTTGCTAACAGCATTGGTTTTTAGTTATCATTCGAAGAAAACAGCTGCAGAATCGCATCGAATTCTTGTCGAAGCTTTCGGTGAACATGCTCTTGGGAAAACACAGTGGTTCGAGAGGTTCAAAAAATTCCAAAGTGGTGATTTTGACGTGAGAAACGACGAGTGTGGGAAACCACAGAAAAGGTTCGAAGACAACAAATTGCCGGCCTTATTGGATGAAGATTATACTCAAACTCAACAGGACCTCACGGAACAATTGAATGTGACGCAGAAAGCAGTTTCTCTTCGGTTGACTGCTACGGCAAAGGTGCAGAAAATCGGAAAAGGGGGTCCGCACGAACTGAATGAAAGACAGTAAGCAAATCGAAAGACCACTTGCAAAATGCTGCTCGCCAGATACAAAAGAAAGTCGTTTCTCCATCAAATAGGGACAGGTGATAAAAATGGATGTATTTTGAGAATCCTAAGCGTCGTAAATCATGGGCGAATCCACTGCAAGATCGAATCGCTTTGGAAAGAAGACTATGCTCCGTGTTTGGAGGGATCAGAAGAGTGTCACATACTATAAGCTGCTAAAACCTGGTGAAACAGTTAACACTGATCGCTACAGACAGAAAATGACAGACTGAAATCGAGCATTACGTGAAAATCGACCGAAATATGGAAAAAGGCAACACAAAGTCGTATTTTCCCTGATAACGTGCCATCACACACAAAGCAAAACGGGTCAGGGAAACGATAGAGGCGATCATTTGGGAAATACTAGGGCATACAGCTTATTGTTTAGACTTGGCTCCGTCCGATTATCATGTATTTGCATCACTGGAACACGCTTTCGCGGAACAACACTTCAGTTCGTATGAAAATGCCGAAGAGGTGGGAGAAACGTATAAATAGAAAAGGAGATTATTTTGAATAAAATATTGTTTAGCAGTTCCAAACAACAGACCTGTGATTACTGCGACCAAATTCAGGTTTCATACTTCTACTTACGGAGCACGGAGGACATGCACGGTGACTGCGGATACGTGGTGGCGCTAAGTGGGAGTGTAGGTCTGACGAGGAGATTGGCGAGGTACTTCGCTGGTTGGCGAATAAGCAGTGTGTCCCGGTAGCACTGTGGTTAACGCTGTTTCTTAGTAAGCTGGAGATCCTGGGTTCGAGTTCCAGTCTGTCAAACGTTTTACCTCGTCGTCACTGATTCGGCATACAGTCCTTAGGCAGCTCACATCGACATTACCTTTCCTTGCGCCCCCCCCCCCCCCCCTTGCGTCTCCACCTTCTATTTAGATAATGAGACTGAATTTTCCAGTATATTACCAATAAATCAAAGTACGCCAACTGCATTACATGCAACTGAGAGCATGTGGGCAATTCATTTAATGTCCTGACAATTTTTTATACCTAGGTATGGGGTGGCTGCAGTTGTGACTCATTGATGGTGTAGTTAGTAGATACAACGTTCCTACGTTCTGTGAAGAACAAAATTTTACATCGATGAACATCGAAAGAAATTTCTAATCATTGCTCCTTTTGTAAATCGTATCAAGAGCTCCTCAGCCGCTCAACCTATACTTGACACAGAGATAGTAAACTTTGCAGATACAGATACCGCAGTCGCAGCGACAAGTGGTACTCAGTCGCAAGCGACAGACGAAAATATGTCAACTCTAGAAACTGTTCCGGATTCCGCAGATGTACCAGGTCCAGCAGAGCCAGGCATTATGCAGATGTTAAGAATAATAACAACACAGATAGGAAATGTGACAGTCCAAATGAATACACAGATAGAAAATGTCACAGCACAGATAGGGAATGTAACAGACCAAATGAACAAGCTAGACAGTGATGTAAAAACACTCACTGAAATGCACAATAACCTGACGACACAACTGACAACAAAACTAAAAAGAGAGGTAGCGTATCAGGTAATAGAAGTGGTGCTTGAAGATCAAAACTGTATGAATAGGGATATCGATAATTTGAAAATCACAGTTAAGGATGTGTCAAATCAGATAAGTCAGTTAACTCAAAAATTTCAATGCCATGAGTGTACAGCAAACCGAGCTCAATACAAAAATGCAGGAAGCTGTAAATCAAGTTGAGTACTTGACAAAACAGCAGAAACAGCAATTCGAGGACTTTTTAGAAGAAAAAGACACACACATAAACCGCACTCTAGAAACAGAGCTACAAAAAGCAATAAGTAACACAATGGAGCAAGTATACACTACACAAAACACATCTGTAGTTAAACTGGAAACTGACATAGGCCAGATACAGAAAACGTTGACACAGGACTTACCAGGTTGGCAGAATCAAATAGTCGAGCAACTACACGGAAACTTGGTACAATGAAAGAACGGAACCAACATGCAGCAGAAGAACTTGACAACATAACCACAGGTAAGAGCGATAGTGCGGTCAGTGAATATCCTACCCCTAATGTACATGTGTATTCACCAAACTATGAGGTGTACGGTGACAACGACAACGTGACGAAAGGAGGGAACAGCAGATAGCTCAACCCCTTTGTTATCAGTTTTGTTAGAAGAGAGTCTTATAATAAATTCAAGTGCTTATACCGGAAAAAAAGTCGTGCATCCGTTAATTTTTATAAAGTCATTAAAAATGCATTGCCTACAACGTGGTCAGAACAGCAAAAGATACAGTATGTTACGGGTTATATCCAAGGCGATGGAATGTTATGGGAGATGGAAATGTGAGAAACTTGTCAGACATTAGAACAGTTTGAAAACGCGTTTCTTTCAAATTATTGGTCACATGGGATGCAAGAGAGATTAAGAAAAGCCTTATTCAACCCTGGACAGCATAATACAAAATTTGTATCACTCCGAAAGTACTTTGAGAAATATTTAAATAAAAAAAATTCTGGGATGAACCAGTGACACACACGGACGTCCTACGCATGCTGAAAGCTAAACTACCGCTAAATATTCGGGAAAAGATAGTACTAGTACCTGACAGCAATTTGAAGTAATTTTCTACCTGTCTTGGGTTCTATTGACTTAATTAATGAAGACAAAAGACAAAGCCACACCAATCAAAATAATTTCCATATATTTTCTCCAATACGAGTTGGAAACGTTTTGTGAAGAATTAGAGTAAGAAAGGACTTGGGTCACGTTCGATAAATGTATATATAATGTACACGTCCCAGTGATACAATGATGCACACAAGTAAACATGAACAAACACAAACACAGACTCAGAAAGCAGTGTAGCGTATAGCGGCCAATCTTCATTATCAATCTGTTGTTCGTACTGCCTAACATTTTAATTTTTCCAATTGTGTATGTGTTTTAGTATAGTGACTTATTTATTTATATGTTCTTTTTATTTCTTTCTACCTGTTCTTGATGTGTACCATGCGTTGTTACAATCTTGAGTGACGTAAAGATGAAATATTTCTCCCTACACTAACTCGCGGATAGTAAATGAACAGATTTTGCCTAATTTGGAGACAATTTCTATAAGCACGTTTTGTGCATTCATTTTTTGTAGTGTCATTTGTAAGTAGGCTGTTTAGGTTTTCGTATTGGTAATGCCACATAGCGCTCTGTATGAAAAATCACTGACTGTGCTGTGCGCAGTCTGTGGCTAGTTTGCATTGTTGTCTGCCATTGTAGTGTCGGGCAGCGGCAGGTGGATGCTAACAGCGCGTAGCGTTACGCAGTTGGAGGTGAGCCGCCAGCATTGGTGGACGTGGGGAGAGAGATGGCGGAGTTTTGTAATTTGTAAGACTGGATGTCGTGAACTGGTATATATATTATGACTATAAAGGTAAATACATTGTTTGTTCTCTATTAAAATCATTCATTTGCTAACTGTGCCTATCAGTAGTTAGTGACTTCCGTAGTTTGAATCTTTTAGTTAGCTGGCAGTAGTGGCGCTCGCTGTATTGCAGTAGTTCGAGTAACGAAGATTTTTGTGAGGTAAGTGATTTGTGAAACATATAGGTTAATGTTAGTCAGGGCCATTCTATTGTAGGGATTATTGAAAGTCAGATTGCGTTGCGCTAAAAAAAATATTGTGTGTCAGTTTAAGCACAGTCGTGTATAATTTTTCTAAGGGGACGTTTCATATGGCGACCCTGCCATTACATACATTTCATAACTCTTAAAGTACGATTCTTGGTTTTCAACAACGTTTTTCACAAACCAGAGTCCCTAACCACTACTCATTATTCCTTACCTTATTCGTCGACACTTCTTCAATATTTCATCATAACAGACACATAGCATAATCAAATAACTCATATAGCATCAGCTTATTGATCATAAACATACCGCAACAGCATAATACACGTAGTCATCGTAATAACAACATCATAACACCTCAGTCAAATTCTCAAAATCGTCGTAGCTTCCTACACTAATTTCAAAACCTAAAAAAATTCTCTGCTCATGTCAAAAGTGTCATCTACCTCAAATGTACTTTAAAAATCATGATCTCATACGAAATACATCATTCAAACCTCTCATAATATCACAATGGTTCCGAAAAAATATGAACTGTTCACAAAGTACAGACAAAATACAATTTCATAAGTGTGATGTTATCCAACTGTGCAATTACGTAAACATCTGTCACTGATGTAGTAAAATAAATGTTTGTCTCTCTCAGTTAAATATCAAGATAGCTGTGTAATTTATGTGTTAGAGAAATATGGTACCGATGTGTAAAGTTGTATAAGCAATTACCATATTAGCTAGGGTTCCTTGTGCTTGCCAAACACATGGTACACGAAGTAGGCTTGTACCCCCTGAGGATTAATGTAATTATATCCTCAGGTGTTACAGATTACAGCAATGGAATGCAATGTATCACGGAAAACCTTTGTATCATTGTACTTCAAATATCTTTAAAAATAAATGTTTTAAATACAAAATTAATCACTCAAATACGTGTACTGTAGCGCTAAGCTGTGCGTCTTGTTGTAAGATAATCTCTGTGCTGTGGAAGTGTCGTAGTTATCGTCCTCCGAAAGCAAAGTTCTGCAGAAGTCAATGTACTTACCTCATGATAAACAAAAGTGAAATGCTTTGCGTATAGATATAGTAGTTACTACGCTTATTGCTGTGATGAAGTAAGTACTGTACTAAAACGTATTGTTGTGCTACAGAAAAGGCTGTCTCATTGTAGCTATACCACAAAGATACTACTAAAACATGTTTTCCTTTCCAGAAGAATTCAGAAAAACTGTGCAGATATAAAACAGATACACCGCAAAAGCACAATGTAAATGTGTCACACATTAGTAGCGTTGTGATATAATCGTGTAGATGTCACATGAACTAACCACTGTGTCATCTGGTATCTTGCAGAAAGTACTTTAAATCCAGAATGTATTTTCAAGTAAACCAAAATGTTGCATTAAAATCTCATTAGCAGTATATGTTCTAAGTATGTAAGCCTTATAGTCGTTACGTAATCGTGCAACTGACAAGCAAGAATGTACACACACAATAACACTGTGTCGTCTGTTCACTATAACAGTGCATTCGTAATTTCTGTTTAAAAATGTTCCCTAGGTTCCAGACCGGATAGTTAACTTCAAAACATTGTTGCATAGTAACATATTCTAAGGCTGACAAAGTATACTAGTGACGTGATGTGAACAGCTTTATGGCAAAGACAAAGTTAAAAAGCAGATTATCTTTCAATAAATGGTTTTACATGTGAAATATGGTGTAAACCTTTACTTTCCTAGTACGCAGAGTTTCAACTTCAACACAGTTATCATGTGGTATACGTCGGTAAATAATACTGGAATTTTTCTCAAGGTTAGCGTCTATGTTATTTTTCTCTGAGCCAGCCGGCGCACGCGACTGCCTGCGGTGGGAGTCATTGTCTGTTTCTTTGTTGGCACGCGTCGTTATTGGGATTAGGAGACCTAACTTCTACAAATTCACCTTGTCGAGAGGGCCCTGCTCTGTTTTAATTCCGCCAGTTCTGATGCAATTCAGGTATGTCGTTACGATCATATTGTCTGTCGTCATGTCGGTAATTTCTGTAATTAATTTGTTGTCGGTCACGTGGTGGAGAATTTCTCCCTGAATCGTAACTGCGCGCTGGACCGTTGCGTCTGAAGTTATTCCGTCTCCCTTGATAATAATTATTTTGGTTCCCGTATTGTCTGTTTCTCTGACTGTCTCTGTGATATTCATTACTACGGAAATGCGATCTTTCTCTGTAGCTATTACTCTGCCAGTGGTTGTCATATGGGTGGTGTCTGTTTTGGTCACGATTTGTGTTGTGAGAATGGCCTTGTCGTGTCCAGTTATTGTTTCTTTCATCGCGGAATTGCGACGGATGTGACCTGTAGTGATTGTTTTCCTGTTTTCGCATCCCGCTACTGTCTGTGTCAATTTCTAATTCTTGTAAGAGCCCATGAAAAGCTTTAATGTCGTCTTTGCAACGTCCTGCCAAAATAAAATGCCGTAAATGTTCCGGTAATTTGATTAAGCAAATGCGGATGAGTTCTGAGGGGCTGTATGGGTTTGACAGGTACTGATTCTTGTGCAACAAGTTTTCAGAATATTTCACAAGACTGGAAAATTCAGATTGTTCGAAATGTTTCATCATTATGATGCCATGTTTTACTCGGTCTTGTGTAGCTTGAGACCAATATGCTGAGAGGAAGGAATGATAAAATTCTCCTTCACTGTGGCAATCGTGAATGACCGATCGCATTCTTACAGCTGGTTCATCCTCCAAGTAGCCACACATAAATTCTAATCTGTGTTCTGATAACCAGTTGGGAGGAAAACAATGAGAGAATTGATGAAGCCACGCTTGTGGATGAATGTCGTTGCCAGAATTCTTAAATGTTTTGAATTTACATGTAGTAATGAACAGCTTATAGTCAAAATCATCATGTCGGCGAGTCGCATGTCGGTCATTGTTACATCGTTTCGGCGGTTCCATCTCAAAATTCAGTGTACCTTGCCAATTTCTTTCATGATTTCCGAAATGCCCTGTGTTATTATTTTGTGGTTGTTCTGTATTGCTATGTCCCTCTTCCAGTACTGGGCGCGAGTGTCCTCTGAAATATGTAATTCTTGTACTACTTGAGCCAACTGATCTTGTACTTCCCGCATTTCTCTTTTGTACTGTGTGTTGATTTGATTTTGATTTGAATTTTCTAATTTGTTCATGCTCTTCAGTGTCAGTAAAGGCTATAGATTTTGTGTCATTCAGATCATCATCCACCTTTGTAGATAAGTTAGTGAACTGATCTGAAAGTTCGGCTACTTTATCCGATAGTGAAATTATTTCCTCTTTGTGTCTTTCTGAACCAATTTTCAGAGTATCTACTGTGTCCTTCAAGTTCCCTTGAGTTTTTGCAAGTTGTGTAACCGAATCGGTAGATGCAACTGAGTCAATTTTAGCTTGCAAGGTCCCATGATTTTCATGAACAATAGTTTGCAGTTCTTTTATGGCTGCTTCGTGATTCTGTAATGCATTTTCATGCCGCGAAAAAATGGATTGGAAATGCTCAAAAATTTGTGTTTTTACGTCATTACAGACTTTTTGACATTTCGATTCGATGTTATGTAACTCATTAGTTAAATCTTCACGGGTTTGTTCAAGTGTGAGTGTCTAACTTTTGAAGCTTTTGTTCCATTGTGTCTAACTTTTGAAGATTTTGTTCCATTGTGTCTAACGTTTGAAGCTTTTGCTGTGTTTGTCTCTGATTTTGTTCCATTGTGTCTAACTTTTGAAGACATTGTACCATTGTGTCTAACTGTTGCTGTGTTTGTCTCTGATTTTGTTTCATTTGCTGCATTAATTGCAATAATAATGTATTAGTGTCTGGAATCTGTTCCTCTATGCTTTTCGGCAGTGCATTTGCACCGGCAACATTCACATTTTGACAAGCAGAAAATGTGTCTTGACTTATTTGAGTAAACGGTGAGGACGCAAAATCTGAATGTATAGTATTTCCTAGATTGTGTCCTGTCGTTTCTGATTCCTGACGCGAGCTGTTGCTGACCGAATTATCGATAATGCTTCCCGGTTCACTAATTGTTTCACTGTCTACACCGTTATTTGCAGCCAGCTCCATTTCCCTATGCACTATTACCAAATTACTACTTTGAACATTGGTTAATTCATTACATGGTGGCGCTAACATACTGCTTTCGTCTTCACTGTCATTTCTCAGTTTACTTTGGAGCCTAGTATTACGTTTTTCACACGCCATTATTGTCACAATATTTCACACGACAACACAGAAAAACACAATTTGAAGAGCAAAAATAAGAGAACACATTAACATAGCGCTGAAAATCATATCTAGTTAATTGCAAGCGCAGCTGCGAAATACTTGGTGCAAATCTACATGCATGCCACAACTGTTTTACTGTATAACAATGAAAGACTATAACTACAAAGGAGATTCTCTCTACAATTACGCGCTAACAATAAACAAAGTCTACACTTATTACACAAACTACAAGAAAAAAAAATCACTAAATTCCAGTGAGGAATCCTCGGCTAAGGGTCGACATATGAAACGTCCCCTAAGAAAAATTATACATGACTGTGCTTAAACTGACACACAACTTTTTTTTTAGCGCAACGGAATCGGACTTTCAATAATCCCTGCAAGAGAATGGCCCTGACTAACATTAACCTATATATTTCACAAATCACTTACCTCACAAAAATCGAACTACTGCAATACAGCGAGCGCCACTACTGCCAGATAACTAAAAGATTCAAACTACGGAAGTCACTAACTACTGATAGGCACAGTTAGCAAATGAAAGTTTTTAATAGAGAACAAACAATGTATTTACCTTTATAGTCATAATATATATATCAGTTCATGACATCCATTCTTACAAATTACGAAACTCCGCCATCTCTCTCCCCACGTCCACCACTGCTGGCGGCTCACCTCCAACTGCGCAACGCTACGCGCTGTTAGCATCCAGCTGCCGCTGCCCGACACTACAATGGCAGACAACAATGCAAACTAGCCACAGACTGCGCACAGCACAGCCAGTGATTTTCATACAGAGAGCTATGTGGCGTTGCCAATAAGAAAACCTAAACAGCCTACTTACATATTTCAATGTGTAAGTGCGTCTATAGGACGATCCAAAGTTAGGGAAGTGCTGTTGTTCACGAAAACGTTTTCTCTTATGCCCTGCAGGATGTCAGATAGTATCGCGATTGCGAACTGTAGTACTAGAGGCACGTATGTTCTGTGAACACTTTCACCCAACAACATCTATAATGAAATATTTTGAGCAATATGTACCTCGATAAAGCTTTGAAAGAGAATACAGGAGCAAATAATAAACATGGGCATAAACTACTAAAAACCAGCCAGTGGTTTCATGAGCTACTTTCTTTTTTTTTCTTTTTTTTTGGGGGGGGGGGGGGAGGGGACAGAAAGAAAGCCAACGGGACATGTGAGATATACGCATAGGAACCAGGGAGAATACTATTATACCACAAGTTTTCTCCTTCGAAATAAAGAAGACTTGGTAAATCGCGAAAGCCTGTTACGGCACGGGTGTTTGTAAAAGTATAGGACAGTGTGCCGTTGGCAAGCTAAATAGTAAAGTGCAGTACTTACCTTCGTGCAGTGACCGTAGGAGGTGCCCTGTGGCCCCTTCTCACAGCCAAGGTCTACGAATAGTGGAAGCAGATGTAGTAGTTTCGTAAACGCTACAAACGCTGCTCAAAACACTTCACGGAAATGTATTGATGGGCGCGCACGACATCGCTATCCGGCGGTGTTTGCACGACTTCTGGACTCCAAACGGCGCGTAGCGTGCCGACAAACTCATTGTTGCGCGTGCGGTTGCTTGTAACTGACACGTTATTGACTGACAGCGTGAAGCTGCAGGGCAATTTGAGAAGGAAGCAAAAATCTACGTTGAAATAGACGCTCACCGTATTGCAAAGAGGCGCAGAGACTTAATTTCCTGACCTACTAAACAAAGTCTTACCACTACAGCTCATGATTTACGTCCCACGTTACAAGATAAAACATAAAAAACGACACCCATGTCCACTGAACAGTACCCATGTTTGTGTATATGGTAGTGTTACACAAGAACGAGTACTAATGTATATGAATTTCATTTGTTCCATGTTTATATTGCTCATGGTGAGACAACTATGAAACCCAGAAAGGACATTAACAAATGGATTCTGGTATACTGGAGGGAGGAAGTGGAGAGTATATGCAACTGTAAGGAACAATTTCTCCCACTTACTACTCCAAATGCCTTGCAGCCATACAGCCTGGATTGATACACTGAAATATACGACGTTCTTGTAAGACTTTCATGTTTTCAGCAAAACTGTAACTGCAGAATCATAGACTTGTGAAATTGAATGTTATTGTCAACGTGCAATTGAAGATGTTTCTGCACGTAGGTACTATGATACTGTGAATCGTCGCAAAGAACTGAACTATAAATTTGATGTAAAAGACGATGTAATGTAATATCCATGTATTTAATGTTAAAGGACGATGTAGCAATTTTTGTATCTAGTATGTAAGTATTTTGTGTGCCCTAGCGTGTACGTTTTGTTTTCCTTGCTAAGTACCAGTGTCAGCACCAGAAGTATATAAACTTAGTGATGAAGAGAACTCTACAAAAGAAATGAACAATGCCATTTAAAAACGTGTGTAGAGGAGTCAAGATTACCAGTGTGTAAAGTGGTTGGGCTCATTGCCCGGAATTTGACATTTCTTCGGAAAATTCACCCAAGGGGGCAATGTAAAGGAATAATATAACTTTTTTATGAATATATAGACACTAGTTCAACTACCAGAGATGAAAGCGTAATGCATTTGCTGAACAAAAGATGGTTTACGCTCTTCGTTTATTAGTTTTAGAATAAGTTACCTTTCCCTGTTATCCTGTGCTAGTGTTAAGACGTGTTGTGCCATTTCTTACTGATAAAATTGAGTTAAATGAAAGTGATTTTGAAGCCGAGTGACTTCGTCTTTTGTGATACCATGGGTCTCAGCTCATGAAACTATGGAAAATTATTACTATTATTTTAATTTTTTGCAGAGAATTTAGATGGAGGCGACGATCTTCACGGCGACGCTGCTCAACAATAGACGTACGTGATTGTGTTCATCTTTTTCCTTTCGTGGCCGCTACCGTCACTTTCAGTATATTTGCCCCGACATTCAGAACTTGCAGTCTATTTTTTTTTCATTTAATTTCGAAGGCCACGCATTTACGTTTTAAGACGAATAAATGCATTTAACTGTAATTCTTTTTATCCAGGCCACGGGGGATAATTCCACTCAAAATGTACGTGCCTCTATCCCTTTCGTATCTTCGCATACATTTGAGTGTGTACAAGTGTAACAATATTTAAGACTCAATTCCTACACAGTATTAAGTTTTAACTATATTTAAGACTCATTTCCTACCCAGTATTCATTTTTTTTTGACCACTCATTCGCGAATGTACGTGCCCTCTTATTTGATTTAGACAGTCGGCGGAATTCTTTAATAAGATTATTTGTAATATTCATTGGCCTAGTTTCCACAATTGATCTTTGCCTGTGTAGCAACAGCGCTTCACACGAAATATTTATTAAGCGACATCCACAATAACTTTTACTTCGAAATTTCGACGACCGACTGAATAAAGATTTTTCTAACAATAACAATAACAGAACTTAATAATATAAGAGGACGCGCTACATACCCGACACATACTTATGACGCTTCATGGCAGACATTCGGTTGCTAGGACTCATATAAGGCACTTGATCTAGAGCTCGGAGGTCGCATAGTATTATGCTTCTGAGGGCATGGATCATCAATGTGTCATAGCCGGTGGAAGCTTGCTGATATCCAGATCTTGTCACAGGCGCAAGGCATGCATCACTCATGACGTCTCTACTATTGTATACGAGTGTCTGCCTGTTCATGATCACACATGTCTGACTCTTCTGACAGATAGATCATCGTCTGGTAATGCTATGCACCTTAACATTGCTGTAATAATCTGCCTACAATGTTTTATTTGCCTCAAATTAACAATAACTGAAACCTAGGGAAAAAAAAGCCTGAGAAATGTTCATTACGATAGTGGTCAGATAATTTTTTTGATATTTTAATTATAGTATGGGAAAATATTTTTTTAGTCCTTGTGTTCCATAGCGGGTACTTGAAATTAACTAGTTACGACTGAAAACAGAACATTTTATACAAATAAAGTGACTGTAATGTACTTTGTTCACATTCTTGAATGTGGCGCTCCTGAACCGTTTGTGTATTATTAATTTTCAAAAGTTACACTCTAGTGCCATTGTCTCATAATTAACAAATATGATCAGTCTTAATTATCTTTATCCATGGACTGCAGCTAAATCCATCACTAAACAACTACAGCCTTCGTGGATCTGCAAGTAAAATCCTTTCTCCACGAAATCTTGAACCACATCATAGAGAAACTACACATACGTTAAGCATAACCTCATAAAGGTTTTATCGTTATCTAAGACATTTCCGTTTATGTTACAATTTTTATTTGGAACGTCTACTGCTTATATCGAAACTTTTGTTTCCATGTTAAGCTCGCTGTCGTTGTTAAATGTCTTCTGATAATCTTTACTTTGCTGCAGTTCCATAATTCAGTTCAGGATAATTCTCATTTCTTCAGGATGCTGACTTTTTGAAGGTAGTGTATTTCTTATGTATGTGTCACTCTTTTTCGAGACACAGCTTAGCTTTTATTACTCGTCGAACAAGTATTAAAGCAGCAAATGAAGATGGTATTAAGGAACAAATATCAATTTTTATGCTCCCCAAGTGACTAAGATGAACGATCAAGAAAGAATGAACTGATGACAACCCAAATAAGAATTCTAGTAATTTCTTATGCAAAATAAGATCAATAGAGGAGTCACTGCTTTGTAAGATATGCGAGAAGATAGGTAAAGATAAACAGATTATAATGAAAAAAATGGAGGATCAAGCTACTGGTAAACATAAAATTGAAATAATGCATGGAAATAAATTTCGTAGATAACTGTGCAACAGTGATATTGTACACATGGAAATAGAAGACCAAACAGTGAGACGCCTTTAAAAAATTAATTTTGTCTGTTGCTGGCTAGTTATATGTATTGTTAAAACAAAACATTGTAACGAAAAAAAAGAACGACGCACCGCATAGGAATTATCCGAATGGGGCGGAGATCGGTAGCTGTGGTGTACTTGAAAGGACAAACAAATGATTACGTTGTCAGAAAAAATGGTTGATTTATTCAAGACATAAAAATTCACAATTTGAGCAAGTCAGTAACGCGCTCGTCCATCTCTGGCCATCATGTAAGCAGTTATTCGGCTTGGCAGAGTAGAGTTGCTCTTGTTGGGGGGGCAGGAAGGACAAGAAATGTTATTTTATATATATTTTTCTGAAAAAATTTGGAAAAAGTGGATATTTTGGTGGGTCAGTTGGCAACAGAATCAGGGATTGATTACACTATTATAATAACATACGTTGAGCATTAAATACCTGAATAAGAGAAACATTATCCTTTCTGTGCAGTTTTATATTCACGTTGTAGTCATACCCGGAACAACACTAAGGGACCAGAAGATTTATAGACTTTAAAAGAAAATCAACACTACACAATTTAAAAAATTGGCTCAGAAATAATAGGAAAAGGATAATGTTCCTTCTGCCTCATGCTGCGTTCGGCCCATCAGCGTGATCGTAATTTCTGGTGATGAACTAACACAAAATAATTATCAACTGAGTGAATGAGAGGGTTGAAATCATCAAGGTTAATTTACTAAAATAAACACACTTATCTGTAACACACTTTTTTTAATGCTACGTACCTTTTCATATTAAATTACAATAGATGACCATTGTGGATAAATACTTTATACATAACAGTCAAAATGTCCTCTTGATGCTCTCCGTTCGTAATCAGTTATAAGAAACTGCAAGTTTTCTCATTGAAAAAAAAAAATAACAATTAGCATATTAACTAAATATTTTCACATAAAATATAAAATACAGTTGCGGAACGCAGCAAGTCCGCGTCCTCCTTTCATAGAAAACAAACAGTAAAATGTGAGGCGCCAGAAGCCTCATTTGTCTTGAAACAACAGAATTCTTTTTTATAACGTTAATCGATACATGTACACAGAGATTTACAGGCACCGCGCAAGAACGGCAAAGATAAGGAGTAATAGACTCTGTCGCTGCTATGCGATAGTTCATTTGTTTTACTTTGCAATTGTTCGATAACTTTAGGCCGTACGGCGTTTAGGGTTTATTAATGTTTGTGAAGCGAAAATTACTAATATTACACCGCCTCCCATGAGGAGGGAAGGAATACCGAAGGTATTACTTTCACCCTCATGCCCATTATAATATTTGTAATTTTCGGATGTAACATACAGGTTATTAAAAGTTTCATTTCACATTCATTCCATAATAATAGAATTACCGTTTCAATTTGTAATTACTGACGGTGGATCATTGTGAATTTGTTCTGTGTTTCTATCAGTGTATGTATGGATTCAGTTCTTTTTGATGATTCTTAAAATTAAGGCTATAAGTACACATATTTGCAAAATTTATAAGGAAATAGAGTCATACTTCATTTCTCATCGTTGCAAAAGTAATTTGATATCACAACTGGTACACAACTTTCTATTTTGATTATATTCATTATATTGTCATCATCTTGTCAATTGATTGCCTTGTCCGTTATCGCACTTAATTATACATTTATTTTCGTCGCAAATACACTATTTATGATAGACTTGGATTGTAGAGGGGCCACTGGTGATGGCTTTGACAAGGAAGTCCATATCTTTCACTTTCAGGGCTCGAGTGTGGCTCTCCGAATTATTTCACATATGAAACAGATAAAATATCTTATATTAGAATAGCTTACTAAACTAATTTTATGTACATGTGGGATGGGATATAGGAAGGATTGGATCCTGTGGCGTATTTTCGTGTGCTTATTTTCATTCGTATCGTGACCTCTCGTTAAAGTTTACATTTCAACAGTGTTCAGAGGTGACCTTGTGACTTACCTCTGTGTACAATCAGTCATTATACTAATTATGCTCTCTATCTTAGAGTCTCTCAGAAGGTTTATGATACATACAAAAATGTTTTCAGTGCAGGGTGTGAATGTTTTTGCTACAGAATGTAGCGCGCAGCAACTGTGCTGGCGGTTGAACGTTTACATTATTTCGTCACATGGTGGCTATCCGCCTCCACTGTTGCGAGCAATCTTGAAATTCAGTCTGTGAGCGCCCGTGACCGGAGCTTTCTTGCAGGGCGTTGATTTCTCATTTGAGGTCCGTGAGTCGCTTTTGTTCGGCAATCGTGGCTTTGTGCTTTTTAGATTGCTGGAGGGAGCTTCTGCCAACGAAACTGCCTCACATCACTTCCTGTCCACTATCCAATTACGGGTTTACAGGTAAGTGGTAGCTACCGATGCAACTGCATGTGTGGAATGACACTGATTATTACACACTGCACAGATCAATGAATTTTTCAAACATATGGTGCAATAGAATACTGCCACTGGAAATGGTCGAACTTTGAAACTTCACTTGCACTGTGGTGAGCGTCTGCGTGAACGGTATATTAAAAGAAATTCTCTCTTCATAACATCACACGGTCTTTACATGTTGATTTACATACTAATAATTACAAGCGTTCATTTAAATCGAGAAATAATCTAATTGACCACTTTGAATCAGAATAATTGTTTCTTAATTAGTCTTTTTTTTTACTGTTTATGCCTATGGTCACAGGTAAGCTATTATTAGTCCTTTTTCTTTTACCAAATTCATTCCAATCTCCTTTACAAACTATTTTCATTCATAGTAATCTTTATCACGCTTGCTTATTCATTTTGTAGGCCCAATACATTTTGTAATGCTCATCTTATTTAGTGACTTGTGAGGGGAGCTTCATTTATGTCAAAGTTTCTCTCGTATGTGCTTGTCTTTAAAGAAAGTTCGAGGACAGATTAGAAAATAGCAAATCCGCCTCTGGATTTCGTATACAAATACAAACAGTCGAAAAAGAAAACTGGACAAAGCTGGCCTACTCGCGGATCGTCTACAGAATCCTAGGTATCTGTTTACTTCAAACAGATGTTATTTTATCGCTGGCACAGCACTGTGCTGGAATTTTCAAGTTAAATCTACCGACTGTTTTGCGCTAACAGGTGGTGCATTATTTACGTCACATTTGAAAATAGGGAATAACCTCATGGAATCGAATCTTCTCACGCTACTTTCCTCTTTTGTCTGGGCATTAAGTATTTTCTTTCAAAACAGGTCATTAATTTGTCCTCGATTAAATTTCACTTACTAAAACTAAGCACATGTAATCATCATTTTCATATTACTATTTACCGAGAGAAGTGCATTATTCGCTCCTTCCTGCTCATTTTCAAATTACTATTTATCGAGAGAAGTGTATTATTCGCACCTTCCTCTTTCCTCATTTTAGTACCTTGGGGCTAATTAATACCTCTCGAGTACATCATTTTTCTTACATACTAACTTATAATAAAAATTGAAAATCGCCTCTAGGACATGTCCTCCTGTTTACATAAAGATTATTCATATAAATACTTATCTACAACTTATTCTGTATTTTATTTTCCAGACGCGTTGTTTTAGAACATAAGATTTCCTTTTAGCACCGGTTAACGTCCGTAGTCAGTTCAGTTCAGTTCTTGTCACTCTTTGGTTAATCCTGATCTTGTCTGCAACTTATTCTGTATTTTATTTTCCAGACGCGTTGTTTTAGTACATAAGATTTCCTTTTAGCACGGGTTAACGTCAGTAGTCAGTTCAGTTCAGTTCTTGTCACTCTTTGGTTAATCCTGATCTCCAATACCTTAGAATTTTCTTACAGCTTAAATTAACTTATTCCTGGCGTTATAAAATTTTCTTAAATCATGATGATGGAACAATCCTTTGATCTTATTCGTGGCAGGGTCAGATAACAAATAGCTACCAATGTGTGGTTTCCTCATTATCACAAAGGGACCTTCATAAATGTGTTACCACTTACGGTTCTTCTTTAACAACAGGGATGGTTTAAAGTGAGTCCTGACTAATACCTTTTCTCCTTCTTTGAAATCGATAACTCTGTTTACCTTCTTATCAAATGCCTTTTCTCGGAGGTTAGCGTACGTTGTCAATGATATGAGAGCTTACCTGATTTTTGCGTCTAGGTCCAATTCGATGTCTTGTAACTTTGGAAGGGGTCTATCCATTCATTTCCTTCTTTTGATCTTGACATTAACTCATGAGGCGTGAACCCCGTCGACAGATGAGGAAGGTGGTTTACAATCTGTTCGAAAGGTGTTACGAAGTCTACCCACCTAGATTGCTTATTCGGAATGTACGTCCTCATAAATCTGTTAAATTCTTTGAAGATTCTTCCTGTCGGATTCGATTGCGGTCGAAACAGGGATATCAAAATTTGTTTGATTTCATGGCGAGGAAGAAATGCACGTCACGGGCGTGATGTTAAATTTGAAGCATTATCGGACAAGATTGATTCTGGAACCCCGAATCGTGGGAAACAATCATTTTCAATGCGACGAATTATCGGATTTGGACAAGAACATTTCACTGCGTGCAGTCCTATGTGCTTAGAAAAATTGTCCAGGATTGCTACTAAGTATTTAGCGCCTCCCCTACCGGTGGGTAGTGGACCTGCCGAATCAATACTAAGAAGCTGGTTTGGCCTTTCAGCAATTACTGGACTTAGTGGGATTGAAGTGGAAATGTTTAAGGATTTTGCGTTTTGACAGATGACACAGTTTCTCAATAATTTATAGATTCTCGGATGTAGATTCGGAACATAACAGTAAGTCGAGATTTTCCTTTTACATTTTTCTGGTCCGTAGTGTCCCCATGAAATGTGAGTGTACCACAGAAGATGTTCAATGAAATTTCGAGAGATACAAACACACCACCTCTCAGATGACTCAGATGTCTTATGAAATAGGACTTCGTTATGAAGTTTATAAAACTTTTTGACGACTTGGATTTTCGTGATGAATTTGTCTAACCTTTTTCCATTTTGGATTTGTATTTTGAAGAATCTTAATCTGCCTACATAACTGAAGAAAATACTTTCTGTGCATTGGATCTTTCATTAACAAAACTTTATAATTAGACATTTGTTCCACCAGTTCGCTGGTTTCTGGTAAGCCCTCAGGTGAGCGAGAAAGTGCATCTGCTATAACATTATCTTTCCCTTTTATATATATAATGTCAAAGTCATATTCCTGCAGGAATAAGCACCATCGAGTAAGACGGGGATGTTGCAACTTGCATGTAAGGAGGAATGATAAGGCTTGATGGTCTGAATAGACTTTAATTTTTCTTCCATAGATATAATAGTTAAATCGCCTAAAAGCCCATACAATGGCGAGTGCCTCCAACTCCGTAACCGAATAAGACTTTTCACACTCAGCTAATCACTTGGATTTGCTCGTGTCCATCTACTAATTGAATATGGAAAAGACAAGCACCGATACCCACAAAGGAAACGTCTGCCGTAATGCAAAATTCCTTATCCATCTGGGGATGATGGAGGATGTCACTGTTAAGCAAAAGGTCTTTAATTTTCAGAAATCCGTATTGGCATTCCGGCGTCCAATTCCAATGCGAATTCTTTTTTAAAAGGTTGTGAAGAGAAGGGTTCAATACCTGACTGGGAACAAAACGTCTGAAAAGTGACGTAAGACCGATAAATCCTTTCAGTTGCCTTTTTGTAACAGGGATTGGAAAGCTTTTTATAGCAGACAATTTTTCCTGGTCAGGTTTAATCCCTTCAGGGGTGATGATGTGTCCTAAAAATTTACTTTCACTTTCTCCCAACTTGGATTTCTTAAGATTTGCTGTAACGCCATACTCTCTGAATCGTAGAAATACCTTTTGCAGAAGGGCCACATGACCTTCCCAATATTTCGATGCTACAAGAACGTCATCCACATAGTCTGTTACCTCATCTAAAAGTTCAGGACCTAGTACATAGTCAAGGGCAGAAATAAAAATTCCGAAACTCAAATTTAGTCAAAACGGTACAACTTTAAAATGGTAAGATCTACCTACAGATATAAACACAGTGTACTTCCTAGACTCCTGCGCAAGTTTTACTTGCCAGTAACTGCTTTTCAAATCAAGGGTGCTCAAATACTTAACTCCATGAAACTTCTGCAGATGCTCTTCAAGAGCCTCTGGTCTCGTTCTTATGGGTACTATTATTTTATTGATTAATCTTGCATCTAGGACTAGTCTTACGCTACCATCTGATTTGAGTACAGACAATAAAGGACTCGAATAAGGTGAATGAGATACCTCTATCACGTTCCAGCGTAACATTTTCCTGATCTCGCACTTGACACCTTCGCGTCTCGCATATGGAATGGAATAACTTGTTCTACAGTAGGTTTAATGGGGCAGGACATCCATTCGATATTCAAAGCCTTTTATTAGTCCAGGCTTCTTAAAAAATACTTGAACGTAATCTGTTAACAAATTGTAAGGCTCATTCTTCTGTTGTTTGGACAACTCAGTGGACTCACTAGCTTTACCGTATAATTAATTCTGACCGGGAATTAGGTCTTTATACTCATCGTCATTAACACTTTCAAGATCTGTCATGTCTTCTGTCTGACTGTACTGTCCTCTTTTAGTCCATGGCCGTACTGCTAATTGAAGCACCCCAATGTATGTCTTCACCTTATTTCTTAACAAATTTACAGTTACTTGATGCTGACTCGCTACTAGAGTGCACATTCCACACTCGATGTCAATTTTAGCTTTCGTCTGCCTCAAGAAATCCATACTCAGGATACATGGCACTGATAGGTTTTTAACATTAACAAAAATGCACGTTACTGAAATAGACTATATCTGGATTTGAAGCTGAGTCTGAAGATTTACACGTTGTGTTAGTGGACCAATTGCTCCCGAAACGGTGCAACCTTGAATTGGAAGTGATAAAACTTAGAATACAAAGGATATTTGCTTAAATAAACACAAAGACATTTATATTATCTTCTGCACCTACAACTGCTGTTACTGGTATGTTGGTAATTGATACACTTATGGAAGCTTGAACTTGTTTGTCCCATACGTCGTCATTGTCTTTCGTCTCAGTGTCTGCTACTAGATCATCGCGTAAGTTTGTCCCTTTGTCATACCTAATTTCTTTAATTTCGTGTGGACTAAGAGACAGGGCGCCCCCATTCAAACCTCAGCATCCTCTAGTAGGCTCAAAGGTGCTGTTTTTAATTTTCCGCTCGACGCTTACTTTCCTGCAGATTTATGTTTCTTGAAGTTTCTTCCGTCTGGAACTGGTGTTGGCTTTGTGGTACGAACTCGGGTGGAAATGCATCTTGTTGTCCTGGCGTATTCGCTTGCGTATAATAAATTTGCGTATTATGCGGGCGTTTTGGCTTCAGACTTGCTGAAGGCCCGTTCGCTTGTTGCGTGAACTGTATATTTTGTGGCTGAAAAGTATTTTGCTGTGGCTTGTGTTGATTGTAACCGTTACTGAAAGGTGTACGTTGGTCTCCACCTTGATTATGCCATGTATTTCCTTTCTACTGACGATTTGAATCGTAAGACTGATCGTTTTGATAACTGCCGTTGATTGGTTGCTTGTTTCCATGTTGCTGGGGCTGTGTATTATAATGTGCGTTTCCGTACTGAGGTGGTGACGAATTATACATTGGATTGTATCTCTGGCCTTATTGTACTTATTTTTGTATTTACTGTTGGAGTACGTGGTGTGTTTAATTTTGAAACCGTTGTGGGGTTGGTACTAGCCGAGGCTGTGTCCCACTTTCGCTCGGCCACCATTGTTGCCTGCGTATTCTGTATTGTGCTGGCCGCCTGCACTGAAGTGGGCGTAGCCAACACCAACTCTAGCGTCCTCGTAAATCAGATCTAATGAGTCTAATACAGACAGGAAGGTGACCGTATCGTCCTCAGACACATTTACTAACTTTTCTCTGATCGCAGTTGGTAGCTTAGTTTTTAGAATCATAATAACTTCATTTGCGGTGATCGGCGAATCCCAGAACTTTTCAAAATACCTTCTCAAACTACCGCGCTTACTGTTAAACACTTCGGCGTTGTAAACCTCTTTTCTCAGGCGCTGCTGCACACCAAAACTTAGAATTTAGCTAAAAACATCTGTTCAAACTCTTTGTAACTTTTACAAGAGTCGACCATTTCGGTTCCCCATGAGGCAGCATCGCCCACGATAAATCTAGTAACGAATTGAATTCGCTGTCGGTCACTCCAGCTATTCGGTAAAATTCCTGAAAATTTGGGAAGAACACTATAGGATGAATTTCTCTTTTCTGTGCGTGAAAGGTCGGAAAAACACGATGTTTGATCACGCTTTCCTCCTGCATCAAACTGACAAAAGGGGGTGGGCTTCTACTCTGGTTAAATTGTGCTTCTGTAGAACTATGAGTCTGAGCGTTATCAAATGGTGAAGTAATGTACCTGCTGTTGTTCATTACATCGTGGTGAATTATTCCACTCTCCTGACACGGGAGGTAGGGAATTTTCAACTTGACATTTTAGTGTACGAACTTCATCAACTATCTGTTGATGCCATTCAGGTAAACCTTGAGCTAACGTTCGTCTTATCTGGCCTAATTCTGACATGACAGTGTCTCCTGTTTTTCCAGGGGCTGCCAATATTTCAAAGGTCACGTTTTTAACAGTTTCTCTGGGTTCGTTCTTGACCTTGTTTTCTATGACTCCGTCTTTGTTTTTAATCCACTCTTGGTAGTGGTCGGACAATGCTTCAGCATGTGCCTTAACCCTTTGCAGCCCAACTTTTATTTACTTATGGGAAAAAATATTTTTTCGCATATTTCCCTACATAATGATTGAAATTATATATATTTATAAGAAATTTTGTTATTTTTTTTGTTTTTGGAAGGAAATTTGGGATGACTCCATATGGCATCATTGGGCAGGATTTGTTTCCTTCAGTCAGGTGGTTGGAATGTCACAGTGCTTGGTAATATTTTAATTACACAATTTGATGCAGTTTATTAAAGAAAAATTAGTACATACAATAATGTAACTTGCATTTCAGGACAACTTAATTTTTTTTATAGCTTGATTGTGACATTACATGAAAATTTAAGAAACAGTTCCTCCCACTGACCAACGTTTCACTGGTTCTACTGGACTTACTCCTTTGTATGATGATGCAAGAACGACAGACCTGTTATCATACCACTTAAGCACTAAGGTTTTCCTTTACGTTTCAGTTCGATAATCGTATGATCCTCGTCCCTGCTTTTTCAGCTCACTGTCTGCTTCTAGATTGCAGCCTTGAAGTCTTGTGGGTCTAACAGTTCCAATAGCCAAAATGTCATAGATTTTCAGGGCAGAAATAAGATTGTAAAAGGTGAACCAATTATCTGTAAACACTTTAAAATTTTTATATTTTGGCAGTCCTTTCACAAGCCTTATCACAATATCACCTCGTATACCAAGACCAGTGTCATTATGTACAGTTCCTTTCCCTCAGTATATTTCAAAATCGTACACAATTACAAAAGAACCAGCATGGGCAAAAACTTTTATACCCCACTTGTGTGGTTTGCTTTTTACATACTGCTTCAGGGATGAATGACCTTTGAAAGGAATGATTAATTCATCCACTGAATGATATTCCTCAGGTTCAATAACTGAAAAACCTTGTTTGATTTTGTCAACAAATGGTCTCACCTTGAACAGCTTGTCATAATCATGGTCCTCTCTTTGTTTCATTTTAGTGTTGTCATTCACATGTAAATAATTTCTTAGCTTATGAAACCTACTTCTAGGCTATTGGAGAAAATCTTGTAGCCTCTGCCCAGTACATTCTGTAACTAGGCATTTTCACAACACCTGCTGGGATGTTTATCCCTACATACGTTTCTATTTCACAAACGTTTGTATCTAAAGATGCACCTGTTTTCTGTGTGCAGTATAGACTAGATTGTTTGACTAGGTTCTGGATAATGTCACCACTACACATTGTTCTAAAATACTACAAAGGTGTCAGTTCATCTCCTGGAGGGTCAGAAAAAAATGCATTACATGATGTGTCCACTTCTTCAATGTCCTTCGTTCTGCACCGAAGATCCCGGTGTGTATCACACTGAATTTTCTGAGCTGAATGACTTGGTGTAAGGTTTGGCTCAGCAAGTAATCTTGAAGCTAAGGGAACATCATCTTCATCATTGGCTTGCGGGTCCACAATTTCAACCATATCAAGGTCCATTCCTTGAAGAAACTGTATATCCAGTGTAGTAGGGTCCTGCTGCCGAGCATTTTCAATCTCTTCCTCCACATCAAAAGTATCAAGGTCCAAATCAGATAAATCACCTTCAAGACGCAGCAATATTTCTTCTTCTGATAATGATTTATGGTTGCCAATCATCTGGTAAACAAACCAGGAAATTTTTACTAAAGCAGCAAAAAAACTGGTAAATTATATCAATAAACATTTTAACATATTAATATTAGTATAATAAAGGTTCAAAATAAACTTGAAAATATTAGAATTACACATTATGGTAAACTTTAGTCGAAGTTATTGCATGTACTACATTTGGCAACATAACAAATGCCCAATGATGCCAAATGGAATAATACATGTTTGTTATTTCCAAGCAGAAAATTACCGTAACTAGCATTATTTTCAAAGTGTTTACTAGTTAATTTACATTTTCTACAATAATTTATTAGTGCGACTTTTATATTAGTTTGCTTCCTTTACCTTGATATAATATTTTGAAAGTCCAGCTGGGTGCACTGTACCGTAGACACCATGCAACAATACTTTTGTAAAGGCATTGTAGCCTGGTGCTCTCCGTTTTAGCGAATTCACGGTAGCCAACCTAAGACCAATGACCTTTAGAAAGCCCTGCACACTTGTTTATAATCTTTGGAGTAATAGTTTGGCCTTGGGAAAAAGTTAAATGTGATGATGCCATATGGCATCACTGGGCTGGAAAGGGTTAACAATATTCTTTATTTGATCCTCTCCATCAAGAGTCTCAATCTGTTTGGAAAGATCATCAACAACATTCTCGATAATGTCTACTGCGGTTTTAGCTCCCTTGACCTCATCAGAGATTGCATTATAACCTTCTTTTAAGGTCGCAGCTAGTTTTTGATATTCCATCACTTTTGAATTTATCTCCCCCTTGGCTGCTTCGATTTTTTCATCTAACCGTTTTGAAATATCCTCTATTTTTACTCTACTTGTGTGTCAATTTCTAGTCTCATGGTCGTGAGCTGACTACTGATTTGGCTTTGGACATTACCAAACAGGGAATTTAAATCAGCTGTTATGTCTGCCTTTAGTTCGGCCATTACCGAATTTAATCGTGTATTTAGGTCATTTATCTCCGTTTGCAGATCTGTTTTTCTGAATTTATGTCTGTTTTTACTGAAATTATGTCTTTTTTTTTTGACTGAATTGCACAGATTTGTAAGGATGTGATCTTTATTATGCCGTCTTTCGGCCTTCTCTTTTTCTTCGCGGGCTTTCGAACTAACGTTCCATTATTGCTTCGATCATTCCGGCCAAGTCATTTTTCTCAAAAGCGGGAATAGTTTGCACACTAGGACCAGCGTCTAAAACTTAGGTCGAGGCTGCTTCTGCCTCCGCTCGTATATCTATCGCGCGTGATCGTAATGGATTGTGAGATCCATTCGCATCACCGCTGTCGTCTGCTTTTGTTTGTGTCCGCTGTTTACCGTCAGCCATGTTCATGAATTATTTGTCAAACGTCAAAAAGCTACAGATTTTGTTTGTCACTGCCGTCAGTCATTTGTGACGTAGTGCTATGGCTTACTGGGAACTAAGATGAAATTTTAACTCTGGGTAACAACTGACGTTCATGTACGCCAAGAAGACAAGATGGTTCGTACTAATTACAAACAAATTAAATATCACACGTTTTGAGAGTAATTACCCGCCATATTCCAATTTTTTTTGATGCACTGACAACAATGGTACACTTTCACTGAATTTGACTACATAAGAATGGACTATGGACAAATGGAAATAAAGCTGTTTCAAGGCAAGGAGAGACAGGCTTACATGCTGATCAACTCGAAAGATGCAATGTCACTACGAAAGCTTGGCTACTGCGTATAAAAATTTCACTTACTATGGCTGTCTGGATGGTGATACGGATGGATACTCGCGTTTTTTGGTAATTTCATCAATCGTTCTTCTGAATTAATTAAAAGGTTTTCCCACTTCTCTTTCTCGGTTGAATTGCATCCATATGAAAAAATGAAACACTGAAACACTAAAACATTTTTAAACACATACATGAAATGAGTTTTGATCAAGTCCCTGTTCGGACGCCAGTGTAGCTTTGTCTTGAGGTGGGGGGGGGGGGGGGGGGCAAGAAGGACAAGAATTGTTATTTTATGTATTTTTTTTAAAACATGTGGAAAAAGTGGATATTATGGTGGGCCACTTGGCAACAGAATCAGGGATTCATTACACTATTATAATAATATACGTTGAGCATTAAATACCTGAATAAGAGAAAAATTATCATTTCTGTGCATTTTTATGTTCGCGATGTAGTCATATCCCTAACAACACTAAGGGACCAAAAGATTTATAGACTTTAAAAGAAATGCAACACTACACAATTTTAAAAAAAATTGGCTCAGAACTAATAGGAAAACGATAGTGTTCCTTCTGCGTCATGCTGCGTTCGGCCCATCAGCGTGATCGTAATTTCTGGTGATGAACTAACACAAAATAATTATCAATTGAGTGAATGAGAATATGGAAATCATCAAGGTTAATTTACTAAAATAAGCACACTTATCTGTAACACAATTTTTTTAATGCTACATACCTTTTCATATCAACTTACAACAGATGACCATTGTGGATAAATACTTTATACATATCAGTCAAAATATCCTCTTGATGCTCTCTGTTCGTAATCAGTTACAAGAAACTACATGTTTTCTGATTGAAAAAATAACAATTAGCATATTCACTCAATATTTTCACATAAAATATAAAATACAGTTGCGGAACGCAGCAATTCCGCGTCCGCCTTTCATAGAATACAAACAGTAAAAGGTGAGGTGCCAAAAGCCTCATTTGTCTTGAAACAACAGAATTCTTTTTTATACCATTAATCGATACATGTACATAGAGTTTTACAGGCTCCGCGCAAGAACGGCAAAAATAAAGGGTAATAGACTCTGTCACTGCTATGCGAGAGTTCTTTTTTTTTACTTTACAATTGTTCGATAACTATAGGTCATAGGGTTATTACTATTGAGCGCTTATTAATGTTTGTGAAGCGAAAATTACTAATATTACAGCAGTGAATGATAAAGATGCTGGATGTCATCCTAAGGGATATTGTGCCGAATTCTATCCAATTGGTGCTTTAGATACTCAAAATTCCGTGCTGGTTGGAGGATCCTGCCAATAATGCTCCAGACTTTCTCAGTTAGGGAGGGATCCGGTGACCGCGCTGGTCTAGGTAAGACTTGGCAAGCACAAGACAAGCAGTAAAAACTCTCGCCATGTGCGAGCGGGCATTATTTTGCTGAAATGTAAGCCCACGATGATTTGCCATGAATCTTGTTTTTAATTATTCTTAAATTCCAAACTACATTTGTACTTCACTTCCCTATTCCATTATATTATTTGTAATGGTTTGAAAATGCTGCACCACAAGAAATAATAATTGTACATACGTGAAGAATAAAGAGCCCTCCTCCACGTGGCGGGACACGGGCAACGGTGTGAATGGGGTCGGGAAACGGGGTGGTGTCTTAATAGCCACTCTGGGCCCTGAACCCAGTCACAGCGGGCAAGTGGCATATAACGACCCACCATAAGCAACCAGAGAGTGGGTCAGAAAACATAGCTGCAAGTGAAAAGGAATGGGGTATTGAATATTTTGGACAGACCTGTGTGTTGTAATGGTCCTATGGATGATAACCGAAGAAGTCCTGCTATGAAATGAAATGGCATCTCAGTCTATCACTCCCAGTTGTAGGGCCACGTGGAAGGCAACACGTCTGCAGACAGTCTCATTGGCTGGACTAGAATTGTCTTCAGTGACGAGTCCCGCTTCGATCTGAGCCCCGATGACCAGCAAAGAAATGTCTGGAGACAATCCAGACCGCGATGAGACACCAACCTGGCTGTCATCCACCAATGTCCGACAGGTAGGAGTGATGGTCTGGGAGTGCCGTTTCTTCTCATACGAGGACCTCTCTGGTTGTCATCTGCTGCGCCTTCAAAGCATGGCGGTGCATCGACTATATTACACACCCATTTTGTTGCTCTTCATGGAAAGCCATCCTGGCTTACATTTCAGCAAGACAATGCCTGCCCGCACACGGCGAGAGTTTCTACTACTTGTCTTCGTGCTTGCCAAACTCTGCCGTGGCCAGCAAGGTCTCTGGATATCTCTCCAATTGAGAATGGTTGGAGCTTTTCTGGCAGGTTCCTCTAACCACCTCGTGTTTTTGGCGATCTAACTCGCCAATTGGACATAATTTGTCATAATATGCATCAGGAGGACATAAGGGGCAGGGGTGGACCAACGGGATATTGACTTGCTCAATTTATGATCCATTTCCTTCCGAAATTGTGTCATTTGTTGATCTGCATAAGTACATCACATCTACCAATTCCTGTCACATTTGGGTAATTCCTTTGTGGGTCATTGTTCCTTTCTTTTGTCTTGGAATGTGTGTTAATGTTAGTGTCTCGTAAACTGTTTGTAAATATTAAGATTAGTTGGTTATATGCATCTCTAAATTACAAACATCATCTAGCTGTCCAGTCATAACAACTTTCTCCTATAAGTTAATCAGTATAATAAAGTTGATCAGAGTACCTGTCTTTGTCTTCGTGAGTTGGAAGTCTGTCAGTACCAACTGCGTCTTTTATCTCTTTATGCACTCGTTCCTGGACGTCAGGATGCCTAACATCATAAGGAAAGCAAATCAAAGAGAGTTACTTGTGGTTTCTGCACCAGCAGTAAACATGTCGTAACACAGCATGAGGAGCTGGCTTTCTGGAAAACAAAGAAATTACTAATCAAATAGGTTTTTCGCATCATGCATACTCAATAATGTGTGTTGGCTTGATTCAAGGAAAGCAGGGAGTGAAGCAACAACAAATGAAAGTAACCCAAATAACTTTACCGCTTAATAAAATCAGAACAGTCACAAAAACAAAGGGAAACTGGTTGAAAGTGAACACCTTCTTTGCAAATCTGCGAACTCTAAATCTGCTTCTGGGTAACACTCAGTAGGCTACCGTACTGCCGATCTATTTTGGTACGTGATCAACGAAGCTCTCGAGACCATTGATGATTACATCCGTTTTCCTCAAGGGAGGGGCTGGAGGGGAGGGGATATTAAGTTCACGGGGAAGGGAGGGGGAAAAGCTTACAGGCTTCATATTTTATTGATAACATACTAAATAAATAGCAATGTTACTAATATGTAAAAATTTCCCTTCATCTGTGATACTAGCGCAAGCACTAGGTAGGTGTAGAAAAATTAATTATTTATCTTAAAGTATAAAATTATGAGAATCTATAAAACAATATTATTGTACAGAATAACGTAGGCCTACATTTACTGAAAAGTCGAGTGTTCTTTACAGTGTATCTGTCGTTATCAATGAAAATTTCTGTAGGTTTCTCATCCCCAGTATATCTGCTAAGATACACTGATGAACCAACACGTCATTACCACCTACTTTAAAGCGGTCTACTTCTGTAACGAAATTCCGCACTCATTCTGCGTGCCATGGGTTATAGAAGCACTTGATAGTTTTCCACACTTGGCAGGTTTGTAGAAGTGTGCATCAGCAGATGTTACTCACAGGTCACACACTTGCCGTAATTTACATGCGGTTGGTTCGAGAGCGTGGAGCTGACGCCCGATAGCGTTCCATTTGGGTTTCATCGGATTCAGATAAGTCGAATTTGATGACCAAGACATCACCGTGAATTCACTATCATGCTCTTGAAACCACAGCAGCACGATTATGGATTTGTGACACGGATAGTTATGCTGCTGGAATATCCCATTGCTGTTAAGGAAGACATCAAGAATAACGGGTTAAGGTGGTCCCTAATAATGTTCATTTAGTTCACAGGTATCATGGTGCCTTCGATTACTACCGCAGCTTCCATGGAACCCCAGATGAACGTTCGCATAACATAACACTGCTTTCAAAGGCCTGCGTCCGTGGCGCGCTGCATGTTTCGAGCAGCCATTCCCCTGAATGACAGCGTATCTCAGCTCGAACATCGACCTGGTTGAAAAATAAATGTGACTCATCCGATCAGGTGACACTATTCCATTTATCCCCTGTCCTACTTGATTATCCTGTGCATACTGTAATCATGTCTGACAATGTTGTTAGGCCAACAAGGGAACACGTACGGGTCCTCTGCTGCGGAACACCATGCTCAAGGCTGTTCACTGAATGGTGTGCTCCAAACCACTCGTGCCTGCGCCAGCACTGTACTCCGTCATCAGATCTGCCACAGACCACCGCATATGCTGCAGTAGAGTGTGGGCAAGCCTCCGATCCCTATATTCTTTGATGAGGTATGGATGATGAAGTTTAGACGTCCAACTTCTCGCCGCCTACTCGTGGTTTCAGCATTCTTCAATCTCTTTCCATAGACGCTAACCCCAGCAGCACGCGAACAGCTTCGCCGTTTTCGACATGCTCGCTCCCAGGCGCTTGGCCGCAACATCTGGTTTTTGTCAAACGCTTAGGTCAGCTAGTTTGCTCATTTTCCCGACTTACCGTCGCTAGAATGATTCCCCATTTGTCTCTCCCCCACTCACATATTTGTCTTACCGTGTCAAGTGCCTTCTGTGCGACCAGGCAGCATACGACTTCGTGATGGACAGTATTCATAATGTTTTGCTCTTCAGTGTATATGGACCTTTCACTCTGAAATTAACCCAGTTTTCAAGATTAATGTAGCTTCTTAATACTACCTTACGAATTAGAGATTCCTATTTTGCTATAAGGAAACACACCCTCGAATTGAAGAAGACATTACCTCGCGACTAGCCTTTGGAGCGTTTAATCACCGTAATTTAAAGTTTTAAAGTGCTCAGGCTTTAGAATGTCTCTCTAAAATGGCGTTCTTTTACAGCTTTTCGGTGGTTCTAGTAGCTTTTCTAATTTTAGTAAAAGATACTTACTACTCACCGTGCTTTTTGCAGAGTTTCGACACTGTTTTGAAATCAATATAACACAATTTGCACCCCGATAGTGGTCAAAGTACAGCCGACTGTACATACACTCCCATTTTTTGCCGGTACTTAATCTGGCGTTCAACACTTTTTTTTAGGTTTATAACTGAGGATGAGTCAGAAATAGTATAATTTTCGTTCGAAAACTGAGGAAGAATAAGTGAAGATTCAGTATGCAATTCACCTTCACATTCACTACCAATTCTTTCAATAGACACACACTCATCTATGTCTTCTGCATTGCATTGTCTTTTATCAGAAAAGAAAGCAAATAAAGTTTGTTTCTTACAAATTGCTTTTCGGCATTCACGCTTTTTTATACGAGGAATTGACGAATACCGCACTCACATTGCATTATCATATCACTTTCCCATAGTAGGCTGTTCACTGAGTTACTGTTGAAATAGCTGCATACAAGAAGTTGAAATTCATTACAACAATGGAAGCTGAGTAGCGCTGAGTGTGTAGCAGGCAGCAGCTTTTGTATTTAAATGTAGCCTTTTTGCGCGTATCAGCATATGCAGATTTTGTCAAAACAATGCTAGCTCCATTAATCGTCACATTACTCCAGCCCAGACAATAGCTTAAGTTCATACGTTATTTTGACTTTTAACGTTCTACACAAATAGATACGAATTTCTCATGGGGAATTTTTATCTTCTGGGGTATTTTCCCTCCTTGTAGCACCCGCTGAATTCATCACTGCTCGAGACGTTGCTGCTGTTATTCAATAAAGGCTATCACGGCTGGGGTCTTAGCTGATGCTGAATCATACGGCTTGTATAGAAGTCCAGAGATGCATTGTACATCTCCTGAGGTGCTCCTCGTTCTGCTGTGACTTTCCAATCGGTGAATCAGATACGGCGAGAAAGCCAGCCGTGAGATTAATGAAATATTTTCGAATTTATGTACAACGGCATCTTACTCAGATGAAGAAAGCAAGAGAACATAAACAGATTTTTCACGCGTGAGGAACATATATTTTTGTTGTTGTCTGTTCATATTGTCATTGGCACTTTCCTTGACACGTGCCGATTTTGTACGGCGTCTAATGATTCCCATATTCTTATACTTCAGTTGACTTTCTAATACACGATTATTTTTTGTAAATGTAATTACTTTTTCTTAAGAAGCGACTGTGTTGAAGAATCCTGACGTTTATGAAACTGGTTTCTTCTGTGTTGGGAAACTGTTTTATTAGTTTTAACGTAATACGTGCGCTACTCGGAAAGAAAGGAACGATAGGTCGCAAAATTTAAACCACAGTGAAAATCAAAACTGTTTTATTTGCAGCGGTTGGCTACACCTTCCAGCTACTAATGTACACAGTCGCCGCTCAGACTTAGACATCTGCCGTAGCGTTGTACCAGCTTTTCAATTCCGTTGTTATAGGAGACAGCCGCAAGTGCTTTTCGACAATTTTCTACTCTGGACTGTTGGTAGTTGTCTGTGTCAAAATATTGTCTTCATAGCCAGAGGTTCATTTGAGCAGAGATGAACCTCAGGGGTAGCTAATTACCAACTATATTGTCCCATTGAACTATATTGTCAAACTGAAAACGCTTTAACGCTTTAGGAGCGTCTTCATTGCCCCTGCAGAGTGTGGCCAAGAATTGTCGTGTAGAACGAACCACATGGCAGTTATGTTATGTGGAGTGCATAGCTTCAGGGAAATCATTCGCCAGGCCCTCAAACTCAGTGGGATACTCTAATTTCTAGCCATCTTTACGTTCTCGATGTGAGCTCAGAACTGGATAGAGCGACCTAATGCAATCGACGGGCGTGATATACACCGTGCCCAACGCATCTGAGCATAGCTTCATTACATTTTCACTTTATTTTCCATTTCACGACCGATCGTTCCTTACTTTCCGAATAACCCTCATATTATCATGTCTGTGATTCTCCCTTCAGCTACAGTTGTGGTGGCTTACTTGATACGTTAAATAAAGAATTCAATGCATTCCATACAATTTTCCTACATTCCACATTCCCTAACTTGACTGGAATGTTAGTGAACAAAACTCCACATTTTTGAGTAGATACACAGCATCTTTCTCAACAAGGTCAAGTCTTCTGCTGTTCACTTGCCATTTTTTTGTCTTAAGAGAAAATTACTTTCGTCAGTAGATATATGTAGGTTATATAAAATCGTAAATTAAACTGCCTTGTTATGAACAATTTCAAACCTGACAGAGTCCTTTGGAAACTACAGAAAAGAAATGGATTTCATTCTTTAGCTAATGCCCATTTTCATGCTACTACGTACAACTGATACTGTAAAAACTGTGTTACATCTACATCGACATCTACATCCATACTCCGCAAGCCACCAGACTGTGTGTGGCGCAGGGTACCCTGAGTGCCTCTATCGGTTCTCCCTTCCATTGCAGTCTCGTATTATTCGTGGAAACAAGGATTGTCGGTATGCTTCTGTGTGAGCTCCAATCTCTCTGATTTTATCTTCATGGTCTGTCCGCCAGACATATCTAGGAGGGAGCTTGACTCTTCGGTGAAGGTATATTCTCCAAACTTTAACAAACTCCCGTACCGAGCTACTGAGCGTCACTCCCGCAGAGACTTCCACCGGAGTTTATCTATCATCTCCGTAACGCTTTCGCGATTACTGAATGATCCTGTAACGAAGCGCGCTGCTCTCCGTTGGATCTTCTCTATCTCTTCTATCAACACTATCTGGTACGGATCCCACACTGCTGAGCAGTATTCAAGCAGTGGGCGAACAAGCGTAGTGTAACCTACTTCCTTTGTTTTGGGATTGCATTTACTTAGGATTCTTCCAATGAATCTCAGTCTGGCATCCGCTTTACCGACGATCAACTTTATATGATCATGACATTTTAAATCACTCCTAATGCGTTTTCCCAGATAATTTATGGAATTAACTGCTTCCAGTTGCTGACCTGCTATTTTGTGGCTAAATGACAAGGGATCTATCTTTCTATGTATTCTCAGCACATTACACTTTTCTACATTGAGACTGAATTGCCATTCCCTGCACCATGCGTCAATTCGCTGCAGATCCTTCTGCGTTTCAGTACAATTGTCCATTGTTACAACCTCTCGATACACCACAGCATCATCTGCAAAAAGCCTCAGTGAACTTCCGATGTCATCCACAAGGTCATTTATGTATATTGTGAATAGCAACGGTCCTATGACACTGCCCTGCGGCACACCTGAAATCACTCTTACTTGAGAAGACTTCTCTCCATTGAGAATGACACGCTGCGTTCTGTTATCTAGGAACTCTTCAATCCAATCAAAACATTTGGTCTGATAGTACATATGCTCTTACTTTGTTCATTAAACGACAGTGGGAAACTGTATCGAACGCCTTGCGGAAGTCAAGAAATACGGCATCTATCTGTGAACCAGTGTCTATGGCCCTCTGAGTCTCGTGGACGAATAGCGCGAGCTGAGTTTCACACGACCGTCTTTTTCGAAACTCATGCTGATACCTACAGAGTAGATTTCTAGTCTCCAGAAAAGTCAGTGTACTCGAACATAATAAGTGTTCCAAAATTCTACAACTGATCGACGTTAGAGATATAAGTCTATAGTTCTGCAAATCTGTTCCACGTCCCTTCTTGAAAACGGGGATGACCTGTGCCCTTTTCCAATCCTTTGAAACGCTACGCTCTTCTAAAGACCTACGGTACACCGCTGCAAGAAGGGGGGCAAGTTCCTTCGCGTACTCTGTGTAAAATCGAACTGGTATCCCATCAGGTCCAGTGGCCTTTCCTCTTTTGAGCGATTTTAATTTATTCTCTATCCCTCTGTCTTCTATTTCGATATCTACCATTCTGTCATCTGAGCGACAATCTAGAGAAGGAACTACAGTGCAGTCTTCCTCTGTGAAACAGCTTTGGAAAAAGACATTTAATATTTCGGCCTTTAGTCTGTCATCCTCTGTTTCAGTACCATTTTGGTCCCAGCGTGTCTGGACATTTTGTTTTGATCCACCTACCGCTTTGACATAAGACCAAAATTTCTTAGAATTTTCTGTCAAGTCAGTTCATAGAACTTTACTTTCTAATTCATTGAACGCCTCTCGCATAGCCCTCCTCACACTACATTTCGCTTCGCGGAATTTTTGTTTGTATGCAAGGGTTTGGTTATGTCTATGTTTGCTGTTAAGTTCCCTTGGCTTCCGCAGCAGTTTTCTAACTCGGTTGTCGTACCATGGTGGCTCCTTTCTATCTCTTACGATCTTGCTTGGCACATACTCATCTAACGCATATTGTACGATGGTTTTGAACTTTGTCCACTGATCCTCAACACTATCTGTACTTGAGACAAAACTTTTGTGTTGAGCCGTCAGGTACTCTGTAATCTGCTTTTTGTCACTTTTGCTAAACAGAAAAATCTTCCTACCTTTTTTAATATTTCTGATTACGGCTGAAATCATCGATGCAGTAACCGCTTTATGATCGCAGATTCCCTGTTCTACGTTAACTGTTTCAAATAGTTCGGGGCTGTTAGTCACCAGAAGGTCTAATATGTTATCGCCACGAGTCGGTTCTCTAAGTGTTATATGTCAATATCAACAATACTATTCGCACTCATCCGATATCGTATTCAGAAATGTAGCTTACTGTTCACTTGGAGAGCTGCTGTCACAGATTGTAACGAAAATGAAGCAGAAGTGTCGTGACCATGGAGGTTAAAAAAAGGGACATGGCGCTATAGGCGCTGTACTTTGTTTTGAAGCAAGAGTGGGTGGGGCCTATCTGAATGCAACAGCTGCTTTAAATACAAAAAATTACAGTTCTTACGTTAACAGCATAGTGTCAGGAAGGAATTTCATTCTTTTTTCTGATCTTGAATGAGTTTTTGCTGGTCTCGTTAATGTAACTTGTTTTTGTGGATATGATTCTAATAACCGAGAGAAGTATGTCATGTGAAAAGGATGCTTTCGTAATGCCTTTTATTCCAGTTTTATTGTATTTTTATCGGTAGCAAATGAAGCTGGAACTCCGAAACTAATGTTTGTGTACCTCTATGCAGAATAGAGTTCTTGTTTCATTAGATTGTCAAAGAATTAGTCCTATTGTAGTTTACACACGTTCTCGCTTTGATATCTTGCCTATGATGTGTCATTCAGTGTGTGGCCAATAATAGCAATTACAGGGTAAGAAAGAAACATATAAAATTCAAATGGCTCTGAGCACTATGGGACTTAACATCTGAGGTCATCAGTCGTCTTGAACTTAGAACTACTTAAACCTAACTGACCTAAGGACATTACACACGTCCATGTCCGAGGCAGGATTCGAACCTGCGATCGTAACTGTCGCGAGGTTCCAGACTGCAGCGCCTAGAACCGCTCGGCCACAGCGGCCGGCAAAAAAGGTATAATTTTTTAAACATCTTCCACCGTTGCGGAATGCTATAAATGTGATTACGGGAATGGTCTCGAACGCTTAAGACCCTATAAAATGGACATCTGCTTCAATATGTTTATAGTTAATTTTTTTATTAATGATTGCTTAACCTGTGTAAGATGGAGGCCTACCTTTCCAACAGTACCCTATCTATTTCGTTTCCCAGAATATTTCTCGCCAGTGACTCTGTCAGTTTTTCATGAACAACCAAACCTAGGACAACTGGAATGTACCAGGTGATGAAAAAGTCAGTATAAATTTGAAAACTGAATAAATCACGGAATAATGTAGATAGAGAGGTACAAATTGACACACATGTTTGGAATGGCGTGGGGTTTTATTACAACCAAAAAATTACAAAAGTTCAAAAAATGTCCGATACATGGCGTTTCATTTGATCAGAATAGCAATAATTAGTATAAGAAAGTAGGACAAAGCAAAGATGATGTTCCGTACAGGAAATGCTCAATATGTCCACAATCATTCCTGAACTATAGCTGTAGTCGAGGAATAATGTTGTAAACAGCACTGTAAAGCATGTCCGGAGTTATGGTGAGGCATTAGCGTCGGATGTTGTCTTTCAGCATCCCCAGAGATGTCGGTCGATCACGATATACTTGCGACTTCAGGTAACCCCAAAGCTAATAATCGTGCGGTCTGAGGTCTGGGGACCTGGGAGGCCAAGCATGATGAAAATGGCGGCTGAGCCCACATCATCACCAAACGACGCGCACAAGAGATCTTTCACGCGTCATCTGTCGGACATTTTGTGAACTTTTTTTGTTCTAATAAAAACCCCTGTCATTCCAAGCATGTGTGTCAGACAAATGTTAGTAATTCCTACCCATCATCATTTACTCGTTACGGTAATAGGAGCTACCAAAAAGAAACGTTTATGAACTCTCCTCGGGTGATCAGCTGAGTGGTGGCGTCGTCTTGACGAAACGTTTCGATGAATTTCGTACCCATCATCCTCAAGCAAGGTCTCGGGATGCTGCCTCTCTCACCTTTTACTTTCCCCTCCTTGGGGAAGTGTATGGAGGAGTTTATAGCCTGTTGGCTTTTACTCCACAATGTGTGTTCGGAGTGTGTGTGATTGTCTTTGATTGTTTTGGCTGTGTATGTGTTGTGCTGGATTTCTGGTGGTGAGTAGTACTTGCCTGAGGTTGGCGAGATGTTGGGTATTTTAAGGATTAAAGACTGGTATTTGGATTTGGAGATTTTTAGTATTTTTCTCTTCGACTTAGTCGTCGAAGATCGTCATGGGGCGTTTCTGCTTGTCGCGGGACACGTCATCTTGACCTAAGGAGTGGTTGATGGTATTTCCAGATCTGGAAGAGCTCTCGTGGAAAGCTCTTGCCAGATCTTGGAATCTTTCTTTGAGGAGTGAGATTTCGGTAGCGGCGAGCAGATCGTCGGTGGGGGATCCCATGGGTAGGTGCAGTGCCCTCCTGAGGACGCTATTCTGCAGCCTCTGGAGCTTCGCCGCATATCCGCAGACAGGGCACGCACACTCCATTACTGGCCGTACAAGGACATGATAGACGTTGAGTCCTACAGAGCAGGGATGGGATCTGGTTGTGTTGAGGACTGGGTATAGGATCGACATTCTGGCACAGATCTTCCTGTGGATCTCGCCTATATGGGATTTCCACGTTAGTCTCGAGTCCAAAAGTTACACCGAGATACTTGGCGGATCTGCGCCAGGAGAGTCGGGATCCATGGAGGTGCAGGTGAAGGGGTGGCGGTGGGGGGGGGGGGGGGGCGGGGCGTTGAGGGAGTCCACTGTGCTGCACAATCCTATAAAGGTACTTGTCCGCTGTCCTGTTTTGCAGGCTGGTCAATCACGAGGCTCCGGAAACGGGTCCCGATACGGCGCGGCCGGTGGTGTGGGTTCACGGTGCGGCTCTGGTGCGGGCGACGAGTCCTGGTCGCTGTCCATTCTGTCCGCGGACGCCGCCACCTCCAGAACGGAGCGTTCCTGACGTATCTTCTCAATTGCGGAGTCCCACGTTGCGCTAAGTTGAAATCCTGTATCGCGGTTGACCAGATTGTTGTGGAGACGTTTTCATTGCCTCCTTGAAAACGGAGTCTCAGAATCCGTTGGCACTGCACATCTTTTTCCTTTCTTCAGAGTTAAAGGTGTACCCCTGGTTAACGCTATGCTCTGCTACCGAGGACTTGCTTACTTGTCCTAATCGCACGTTTCTGATGTGCTCCGTACAGCGCTGTGATATACACCGTTGTGTTTGTCCGACGTACTGCCTTCAAAATTCGCACTCTATACTGCAGCTGCCCGGCGTCTGTAATCCTAAAGGGTCTTTAGTCTAACCAAGTATGTCCTTTACTTTTCGAGTTGTGTAGGAAATGGCTTTTATACCGTACTTTTTCAGTATTCTGGCCATTTTGCCTGTTGGGGGGCCAGCATAGAGCAGGAACGTTACACGATTTGCATCGCCTTCTTCTAGCTTGTCCTCCCGCCTCACGCCTGTCCGTAACGCGCGTCTTATCTGCGTCTCGCTGTAGCCGTTTTTTCGGAAAGTTTCCCGCAGGTGCTGCAATTACAGTGGCAAACTCCCTCTATTGTAGATGGACCTGGCTCTTTGTGCCAACGTCTTTCGTACCGAGTTGCGTTGTGCCGGATGGTGGCAACTCCGTGCATTAAGATAAAGGTATGTTTTTCTTTCCATGTGGCCGCACCATAAATGTGTCGTCAGCGTATCTATAGAAAGCCTTTGGTTTTTAGGCGGCGGTATCCAGTGCTACATCTTCAAAGTGCTCCATGTAGACGTTGTCAATACCCGGAGCTAGGGGAGCCAATGGCAACCCCGTCTATTTGTTCATAGAATTTCCCAACACATCTGAAATAGGTGGTTGTTAGCACATGTCGGAAGAATTTGATTGTGTCTTCACCGAAGTGTCCATTGAGAAGCGCTAAGGAATCGTCCAGTGGCACGCGGGAGAAAAGCGACGTAACATCAAAGCTAACTAGTAGGTCCTTCTCATGTGTGCACAGCTCTTGGAGTACCTTACAAATTCTGTGGAGTTCTTGACGTGGTGTGGGCAGTGACCCACATGTGGTTCTAGTAGTTCTGCTAGATGTTTGGCTATCCCATATGTTGGTGAGTTTATGATTTTCAGTATCGGACTTCGTGGAACCCTCTCCTATGTATGTTCGGGGGCCATATAGTCGCGGAGGCGCCGGTGCCCAGGGTAAAGCCTTCAGATGGTGTTCCTGCCTCGCTCCGAGTTGGTGAGAAGATCTATGGTCCTACGTGTGACTTCAGTAGTCGCGTCTTTCCTAAGGTTTTGTGTTAGTTAAGTTCGTTAAGATGGCAGACATCGACTTCAAGTGTGTGACGTAATGAGACGTCCCTTCTCTTTTTGCTTCCATGGATAAAACTCAAATAACGACTGTCGTCTGTCACAGATAAGTTTACCCATCTGCTCCTTAGAGCCTTTGGCCAAATATCGCTCAAGATGAATCTCATGCCTGTTAATATTCTGCTAAATTACCACCACATTAATATACAGTATTTCGACGACTATTCTGTATAGCCGTAGATAGCTGCTCAAGCCTAGGTGTCACAGGTGGCGGGCATCCTGCAGAGGGATCCTGTGATGACGCAATGCAGATTTCAACTGGTTCTGAGGGACTGTTCGGTCACTGATCATTGCACGTGAGCTAGAGCCAAAGATTTTTGCAATAGCTGACACGGGTTAATGACGTCTGAGTCGTATAATTTTGTTAATTCTTTGAGTTATGTCACTGACAGTTTCTTATGCTTATCAAAGAGATGAATTTGTTCAAAGCTCTTCGGAGGAATCTACTTCATAATAACATGGATCTGGTCACCTCTGACAACATGCCTGACCCTGGTGCTCAAAACATTCCTGACCTTGTGTACTTCTCTAATCATGTCACTTTCGATCACTCAACCAACTTCCATTCTTGAAATTTTGTGATGGGAAAGTAGTGGATGGTGCTGTCTAATTGTGTACCTAATGTGACGTCGCTCAGGGTACATCCAAATTTGTTTCCGAGGTTTTCGGTCTATAGTACAGCTATAGGCTAAGTTCCACTGCAGTGTCGAGTAGCAACGGAGCTAGTTTTAACAGGAAACAATATCTAAATTGCCGAAAGGAGAAACATGCTCTGTAATTACATTAAAGAAAGGTCAACCGAAGTTTAACGCTCCTTTCATGTCATTAGATACGTAGCACAAGCGTCGACCGGCTAAGCACGTGGGAAGTAATTGGCGGTACCTGTTCGAAGGTATCGTCCTAGAATTCACCTGAAATGTTTTAGAGAAACAGTGAGATATTTTGGCGCTGGATCTCCAGAGGGAGTCCAGTTTGTATCAACTCACATAAGTGGTCATGTTAAGCGTGCAAGTAGTGTAGTTAGAGTACAAAATGTACTCAATTTTAACTCTGCCGCAGCTATTCACGTGAAAACGCCTACTGTACACAGTATACCGTATTAGAAATATTACTTATATCCAGTTAAGTGCAATGTTAAATTCCCCGCTGCCGTATTGGAAATGCGATGAGGATCCCGTTTGTTTGAAATGTCAACCGGATTTCCAATGCGGAATTACGTTGCCTTTTCTTTTCTTTTTTCTTTTTCCTTTTGAGTCATCAAACTATCAGTCAACTGACTGGTTTGAAGCGGTCCACGATTTCCTCTCTTGTGCCATCCTCTTCATTTTAGGGAAGCGCTTGCACCCTACGTCCTCAAACATACGCCTGGTGTATTCCAATCTCAGTCTGCGTCTGCAGTTTTTATCCTCTACAACTCCCTCTAGTATCGTGGAAGTTATTCCGTGATTAATTAACAGATGTCCTACCATCCTATCCGCCCCTCTTGTCAGTGTTTTCCACATATTCCTTTCCTTCCCGAAACTTCGCAGAACCTCCTTATTCCTTACCTTTTCAATATTCTCCTGTAACGCCACATCCTATCTGCTTCGATTCTCTTCTATTCTGGCTATCCAACAGCCCATGTTTAACTACCATAAAATTCTGTTCCCGAAACGTACATACTCATAAATTTCGTCTTCAAATAAAGACCTATGTTTGATACTAGCAGATTTCTCTTGTCCAGATATGGCCTTTTTGACTTTGCTAGACTGCGTTTGATGTCCTCCCTGCTCCGACCATCGCGGATTATTTTCCTGCCTAGGTAGCAGAATTCCCTAACTTCATCTACTTCGTCATCACCAGTCGTGATGTTAAGTTTCTCGCTTTTCTCATTTCAGCTACTTCCAATTACTTTCGTCTGTCCTCGATTTACAATCAGTCCATATTCTGTTCCATTGGCATATAAATTCCATTCAGCAGATCATGTAATTCTTCTTCACTTCCACTAAGAAGTGCAATATCATCAGCGAATATTATCAGTCATATCCTTTCATCTTGAATTTTAATTCAGCTCTTGTACCTTTATTTTATTCCTGTAATTGCTTCTTCGATGTATAGATTGAACTGTCGGGGCGAAAGACTACATCCCTGTCTTACGTCCTTTGTAATCCGAGCACTTCGGACTACCAGTCTTATTATTCCTTCGTGATTCTTGTATACGTTGTATATTACTCGTCTTTCCCTATGCTTACCCTTATTTTTCCAAGTCGACAAATCCTATAAACTTTTCTTAACTTTTCTTTAGTCATGCTTCCATTATGAACCGCGTCAGAGTTGCCTCACTAATGCCTTTATTTTTCTAAAGTCACACTGATTGTCGTCTAACATATCCTCAGTTTTCTTTTCCATTCTACTGTGTATTATCCTGGTCAGCAGCTTGTATGCATGAGTTGTTAAACTGATTGTGGGCATAATTCTCGCACTTGTAGGCCTTTGCAACAGTCGGAAAAGTGTGGCTGATGTTTCTCCGAAAGTCTGCTGATATATCGACTTACTCATACATTCTACACACCAGCGTAATAATCGTTTTGTTGCCACTTCCCCCAATTATTTTTAGAAATTCTGATGGAATGTTATCTGTCCCTCGTGCCTTAATCGACAGTAAGTCTTCCAAAGCCCTTTTAACTGCATTTAACAGTGGATTTCCCATTGCTCTCTCATTGCTGCCACCCTTGCTTTTAATTTCACCAAAGGTTTTTTTGACTTTCGCATTTGTTCCCCTGCACGTTCTATTTATTTCATTCTTAAGTGACTTTTGTTTCTCTATTACTGAAATTCCTTAACATATTTCTACTGCCTTCTTTCATCGATCAACTGAAGTATTTCTTGTGTTAGCAAAGGTTTTTTCGCAGTTATCTTCTTTGTACCTATGTTTTCCTTTCCAACTGCTGTAATTGCCCTTTTTTGAGACGTCCATTCCTCTTCAACTTAACCGTGTTTTGAGCTATTGCTTGTGGCAGTATCTATAGCCTCAGAGAACTTCAAGAATATCTCCTCATTCCTTAGTGTTTCCGTAGCCCACTTCTCTGCGCGTTTTTTTCCCTCACTAATCATGTAAACTTCAGCCTACCTTTCATCACTACTAATCGTGGTTTGAGTCTACATATTCTCCTGGGTACGCCGTACAACCCAGTACTGATTTCAGAAACTGTGCCTGACCATGACCTAATCTAACTGAAATCTTCCAGCATCTCCCCGCCTTTTCCACGTGTACGCCCTCCTCTTGTGGTCCTTGAATAGAGTATTTGCTATTACAAGTCGAAATTTAATACAGAACTCAACTACACTTTCTCCTCTCTCATTTCTAGTTCAAAATGGTTCAAATGGCTCTGAACACTATGGGACTCAACTGCTGAGGTCATTAGTCCCCTAGAACTTAGAACTACTTAAACCTAACTAACCTAAGGACATGACACACAACCATGCCCGAGGCAGGATTCGAACCTGCGACCGAAGCGGTCTCGCGGCTCCAGACTGTAGCGGCTAGAACCGCGCGGCCACTCCGGCCAGCTCATTCTAGTACCAAGCCCTACTTGCCCTACAACCACATTCCAATCACCCATGGCTATTACATTTTTATCTCCCCATACGTACTGAATTACGCTTTCAATACCTTTATATACTTCCTCTTTCGCTTCATCTTCAGTTTTCAACGTCGGCAAATATACCTGAACTATCCCTGTCGATGTTAGTTTGCTGTCGATTCTGATGAGAACAACCCTATCACTGAACTGTTCACAGTAGCATACTCTCTGTCCTACCTTCCTATTCATAACGAATCTTATCTCCGTTATACCGTCTTCTGCTGCATTTGATATTACCCTGTAGTCATTCGACCAAAAATCTTTGTCTTCTTCCCATTTCACTTCACTGATCCCCGCTGTATCTAAATTGAGCCTTAGCATATCCCTCCTCTTATTTTCTAGTTTTCCTAGAACGTTCAAACTTCTGACATTCTACACCCCACCACGTAGAACGTCATCCTTTCCTTGGTTATTCAATCTTTTTCTCACGTTCGTCTCTTCCTAAGCAGCCCCTCCCGGAGATCCGAATGGGAGGACTATCCCAGAATCTTTTGCCAACGGAGACATTAATCACAATGACAATTTTTCAATTACAGGCCACGTGTCCTGCTGATAAACATTATGTGTCTTTAATGCACGAGGTTCCATAGCGTTCTGCATACTATGTCGTTGATCATGCCTCATTCTTCAGTCTTAAAACGGGCTGTTTTCCACCTCAAATGCAAGAGAGTGCCCTGAACCTCTCCTGTCCGATGCTCCATGCTCTGTGACAAGGCCGTTGGCAGAATGAGGGCGACTTCTTGTCCCGAACGTCTTCGGCCGCCATTTCTGTTGATTTTTATTCAAAATTTAAACGGTGGCGGGGTTCGAAGCTGTGACCGAAGACGTTTTGATAAGTAATTTAATATACCACCGCTAGTCTACGGGTTGTCTATATGTGTCGTAAAACAGCGTATTGGTCTTGTGACATAGTGTAACGTTTTTTGAAGTAACTCCCTTTGGAATTTTGTGCATTATATATTCGTGTATGATATTTGGAATTCTGGTTGTACTTTTTCCAAATATATCGCGAACTTCTAGGAAAGTCGGGTCATTTGAAACTTTTTCAAATTTGAGCGTCATATCTTTTTGTGATACGTACTTGGAGCACTGGATAAGTTGTAACGAAAACAATTGTTTTCAACACAGAACTTGCGCCATTCGCATTCGATAATTGATATCTACATTAAGACCGAATAAATAAGTAAGAAATTGCTATCTGTGATACTGTCACGTTGTAAACAGAATCAAGTGCAAATTCGAAAGCAGTGACGTCAATTAAGTATGACACTTACCACTGAAAGCACGTTTATTACGGAAATTAACGTACAACCAGAACATAAAAATATTTAATTACTGGAGAGGGAGTGGTGTTACTCAGAAAAACATCGAGTATTCGATAATACATGACTATTGCAAAGATAAAAAATTTCCAGAACCTTTCAGAAAATGATAAATACTTCATAACATCTAACACCTGCTTGGTGGCTTTGACCTACTACGTACAACACGCCATGAAGGGACACTAACCGCTACGCCAGGCTGTATACGGCGTTGCGTCTGGCCATATGATCCTATTTATAGCGAAATCACAGAGTCGAACATCGAGGGTCCACTTTGCACTCAGTTGTTGACATCCGATTGCCGACGGAACAACATCCCAAGAGGGCTTTTTACCAATAAAATTACAAATGACCGGACGTGGTACGATGAGTATGACCCAGAAACTAAATAACGACAGTGGTAGGAAGATGGGGTAACATGTACAATATTTATATCAAACTGACATGCAATTTAATTACATTTATCAATTAACACCCCCACCAACCATGCCCACCTCCACCCAGACCATGCCCACCCCCATCCCCGGGTGACGTCATGTGTTTCTCAGCCTGCACGTGAGCCCGAGCCGCCTCCTCCCCCCCCCCCCCCCCCCGCGCACCTGACCTATTGGCGAGAATTTCGAATTTTGGTGGCAATTACTTTTTACAAAGACTGTGCTGACATCCCACCCCACCCCCAATCTGGGAATTGGTGGGAAATTAAAAATGGCGGTACTCTTTCCAGGACATGAACGCTGCTCGTCCTGGATGGAAACCCAGTTGCAACCCCCTAACACAATTATACTACCAGAGGCACTTGGAATAGGTGGGGAATAACAAACAGCCGTGGCCTTTTCGGGACTCGAACCCTAGTCCTACTGGGTGGCAAGCTCAAGTCCCCCCTCCCCCCCCCCCAACTCATGGAAACTGTCCAGATGAAGGAGAGGAAGGTTATGTTAGTGAACTTTATTTTGGTTGGATAACTCGAAGTAAGGATCAGTCCTAATTACATAATTAATCACAAAGATCGAGCCTAATTACACAACTATGTTCATCGCGCTACACAAGCACTGCCTAAAATAGCAATAGAGCTCAAAAATTGACTGTACCATACAACTGGTGTTACCCTGCTTGGAAAACCTTCACAATACCATTCGAAACTAGTGACAGACATACTCAAACTCTACCCTTCACCTGGAAGCTGGCGGGAAAATAAAGGCTGAGGTGTCAGGTACTACCTCTATTCGTTTTGGCGAGAAATATGTTCAACTGAGGAGATGCTGGTGTTGGACAAAGAAGGGTTCAATAAATATATTACCTGTTAACATACAGCTGAGGTCAATGTCTATTATCGTTTGATGTCAGAGTTCGCTACAGACGCCTGCAGCCCACGTAATAGAAGCCAATACACGCTACTGCATCTGATGGACAAAATGCCTCGCTGTTCTAATTACACTTGGAAATTGTAGTGAAAAAAACAGAACTTGTAATGAATGGGACATAATGCACAGGGGTGGTAGATGAACGTGTGTTCAGCTCAGAAACTGCCGAAATCAAAGCCGTCTTACACCCCCTCATCCCTCCCCTCCCTCCCTCCCTGCACCCATCCATCCATCCACCTATGGGGACAACACAGACTCTTTCAAACAGCCAACTGCTACAGCAGAGCGCCTCACCGGCACTGCCCCCACTGGGCCCTTCACCACAACCCTGTGGACGCTGTCCGCCTTGAGGCGATGGTCATTCACCAACGCAAAAGCAGCTGTGGTTAACTAAACAATAGCAGGCAAAATGACAGCCGGCCCACGGGCAAGTTGTTGGTGTAAAGTACAGCGACACAGCCCGCACAAGCCATCCGTTGGTCAGAGTGTGGCTGTGTCCAGCGACCGCCCACAGTAGACATGTTCGCCTGTGTCTCCAGCAGCCCGGCGTTCTACAATGGAGAATAATTGTCTTTAACGTCAACACAACTCTTTCTTGCAATCTGTTAAACGTATTTCTCAGAAAGACTGGACCCCTCTGGAACAACAAAGAAATTCTGGAGAACGCTCCAGATGGCTTTTTCAAAAATCATCTGCTTGGGAAACAGTAAGCCTTCCGCCTAAAGCTACCTCAGCCTCGCATCGCAATGCCTTCAGTACAATGCGCCACCGCAAGCACGTTGCTGGGTGATGAGCATTATCGCCACCGACAAAAGCTACACATACAATAATGTACGATTCCTTCATTCGTCAGAACAAAACCTGATAAACGAGGGCAATCCTGACTGTGGGCTATTAGTCTAAACGGACAGCCCGACCTCTTACGGAACTCGGCCACCAAGCCATTCTGAGCACTGGACTGTAACATTTGCATTTAGCAACAACGTCTCCTATAATAAAGCACCTATTAAAAAACGAAAACACTATCATGACGATAATAAATGCCCTCTTCCCACGTATTTTTTTTTCAGTCGGATTACACTCAGCAGGTAGGCCATATGGGAATTTGTGAAGGGCCTACGACATTCGTTTTGAGGAACACTGTTAAGAAACGACATTTGAAGCTGACCACAGAGGGATTCTACAGCCCATAACATACATGTCCAGTAATGACCGCGCTATTAAAAAACGATCGTAACTACTATAAAATAAAATGCAGCCTTGAGTCTACAGGAACACACAGGTCGCTAATAGCTTTCTGCTTTCTGGTAGAAATTTTGTCTGGGATTTGAAATCAAGTCTATCCATTCAACCACGTACTTGTGTTTGATCCTGTAGAGACGTCTATAAATGATTACAACCAATGGCGAATCATATTCATGCCACTCTCATATCTCCAATCAAGTGTGGTGTCACAAAGCTTAGGCCTGTCCCACCCTCATTAAATCGACCAAGACTTACACGAATTATTGTAAGAACAGTTATTATTATTATGTTCTACAAGTTTGTTTTGGGGTTTTCAGAAATACTGTGGGAAGAAAGTTTACGTATGTTGCAGATAACGTGGAAGACGTTGCCCAACGATCACCACACGAAAGTTCGACGTAGCGGCAAGTGGGCAAGGAATAAAACGAATGCTGCAAACTACCGCGAGCCATGGAAGAGCTTGGGCCGTGAGGGCGTCGAGCTTCCTAGATCGTTGTTGGACAACGTCAAAGGAAGAGATATTCTGCTTTCTCTTTGTAAACAGATCGATCGAGTCTTGAAAGCTTCATGTAAAACGTATTGGCGGGTAACACATTAGGTGGGACCCGATGCCTGTAACACTTCCACAGTTATTAAAAAGTTGTTAAACCGCAAAACCAATAGTTCATCATTTATATAGATAAAAATAGTAAAGATATAGGAAAGGAAGAGTTGCGGCGTCAGAACGAAAAGTGATACATCGCTCAGCAACGAAGAAGGACGTAATCAGCGGGCGTTACGTGGTGAAAACAAATCAACTGATAAAATAATTAGTCTGTAAGTAAGCATAAAAGCACGTAACACTGCACAAGTCACCTTTTGCGAACCTATATGCTAAATATCCCATTTATTAAAAACTCAAGCTCTGTTTTCTTAGACAGGCCCTCTGCATCTTGTAACAGTTCCTCAATTTCTGCCCTGCACTCCCTGCAGTTACGTCCATGTGATCGTTCCAATTTCTGTCGGACCTGAGTGTAAGTCAGAGAGCGCTATTCTAAGACCTTCTGCATTCTTGGAGAAACAAGATTAGCTGAGTTAACGCAACAGGACCGCGCTTTGACCCCTCGTTGGAAATGAGAACCAATAGTTCCGTCAGTGTGTACAGCGTATAAGGCCAGTGCCAAGCGAAGCTTTCCCTTGCAACACGAATTGGTAGAAAATAGGGTAAGAGCAGTTATGTTGATGTTTCTTGTTGGGAAAATTAGGAAGACTCCACATCATTCAGGGCATGGAAGAAGGATAGGGATTTTGCTGCTGCACTGCGCTACATCTCAAACTACATGCTGGTACTGCATCCAAAGGAGATCTGGGTCTCTCAGGGTTTATTTATATCTGTCACCCAAATTGTTACGCCGTCGCCAAGGTAGCCCCTGCGGGCCGGCAACACATCTAACACAACACAGGATTGAGTTGGCCTATGCCCAAAGGCGTAAGCAATGGCAAAGATCGGCTGTTTTGGAAACAGACATTCCGCTTACTACTACATTCAGAGGGAGTTCGAGATGGCCTGCAGGAAGTATTACTACAGCAACATCTGATTGGCTGACCAATACTTTTTAAAGGCTAGAACCAACACCGGGCGTCAGTTCACGCCGAATACCGACCTCAAGGACGTCTCCACGGAAGACTACGTCTTCGCCATCGAAATAGGACTTCGAATTAAGTGTATGTGTGTTACCTGAGACTCTTGCGGGAAACTTAGAAGTTATCTTTTGTTGGCTCTAGTAGGAAATTCTTACTGGCTTTATGATTGTGACTTTTCGTTGTTATTCAGTCATTTCCATGTAGACTCACTTAAATAACCGTTGTGTTGTAAAAATTTATAATTGTCAAATACAACAAAAATATTCTCTCCCACCTCAGTATTTTGTACCATCCAACAAAGAAAACTTACGAAATATAATATCTCCTCTAACTTCGTCTTCTGATCAATCCGAAACAAATGCAGTGTGCTTTCCGTCGTTGACCATATGTGGCGACCCTATTAAATATACACGTATCGGTTCATTGGGGAAGGTTGCTCCTGATCTAAGTGGCTTCTAAAGACCAATGTGCCGCGCGGGATTAGCCGAGCGGTCTGAGGCGCTACAGTCACGGACTGTGCGGCTGGTCCCGGCGGAGGTTCGAGTCCTCCCTCGGGCATGGGTGTGTGTGTTTGTCCTTAGGATAATTTAGGTTCAGTAGTGTGTATGGTTAGGGACTGCTGACCTTAGCAATTAAGTCCCATAAGATTTCCCACACATTTAACCATTTTTTTGTAAACGTTCGTCATCTGTACTGTAGGAGGACCATATCCGGCAGACTATCAATCACACGAGAGGATTCGTGTATTGTTCCTTCATAAGGACTGTAATACATTCGTTTGTCACATATCCAATCTGTGTACCCCGCCATACACTTTGCTTTTTTCTAGAATGACTTGTAGGTCTGTGTTACCTGCTGATAAACTGACATTAACGCGTTTCGATCCTTTGGCTCTCACAGAAAGCTGAACATCACATGCCGTAAAGCATACCGCTACCACGGACACGGGCTGGTAGAAATAAAACACAGTGGCTATGTTTCTCATTGACAAAAATGTGGAAGACATTGCAACATATGGAAACTAGAAGAGCTTGTGGTATTGTAGAGAGCTTCCAACAGCTATCCGACTGTACAGTGAATCTCATCTTCTCCAGCGACAGGGTAGCGAATGTCTCGATGTTCCATTTGGAAGAGCATTGCTCCCTTATTCTGCAATAATGTACATGATTACTGTTTCAGTGTTGACCATCGCCGGAAGGTGCTGTTTACAACACGTGTGAGGTGGTAGAAATAAGAAGCAGTACTATTATCTTGTTGGCGGAAAAAATAAAAGTAAAAATATGTGGAAGGCATCGCACCTTATGAAAACAGGATGAGTCTGCAGCGTCAAGAAACGCTTCCAAACAATTGTATGCTGCACAGCGACATGTAGCAGATATTCAGGGTTCAGCTAAGGCTCCCTCCATCTCAACCGAGTGTTGTCAGTCAATCATTATGCGGTACCCAGAGGACGAACGGGATGAGAAAGACATCTTTGATATGAGACGATATTCTGTAATACAGACCATAGTTGACAGCTTGATTAATTTTAGCAATTTTACATGTTGTTCCGTAATTTCAACGTCGGTCAGTGACACGGTAGAACAATTTCCAGTTTCTGCATCACTGCTAAATCACCCCTCCACTACTTTGCAAGTTCCATACACTAGATTGCGGATACAGCTAGATAACCCTGCAGTACGTACATACGACCATATACACCAAAGTATACCAGACGGCGTCCTATACCGATGGAAAAAGGTTATATACATATTTCGAGTACATCAATAGTCAGTGTCCAGAAGCTAGAATACGTAGTTTGGATAGCGACAGTGCTGCCATCATGAGGTACACTGACGAACTGACTGATGGAAGCTGGCGTGGCGTTTTTATTTCCTACCCCACCCGCCAACCAGCGAGTCGCTCTGTCCACCATCGACGTTCAGCATATTCTCCCATAATTAGTTGGATACAAGTTTCTGACAAGAATAATGTACAGAATAACGGAAAACAAATTGAGGACCCGTCAGATCACGATTAGTATGGAAGGTAAAGGCACCAGAGGGGCAGGTATGACGTTGTGGTTGAAAACGGAAGCAAGACTGAAGGAAAACCAAGAAACGTTCATAGGATTTTTCGACCTGGAAAAGGCGTTCGACAATGTAAAATGGTTCAAGATGTTCGAAATTCTGAGGAAAATAGGGGTAAGCTGTAGCGAAAGACGGGTAATACACAATATACATAAGAACCAAACTGGAACAATAAGACTGCACAACAAGATGGAAGTGCTCGGATTAAAAAGGGTGTAAGACAGGGATGTAGTATTTCACTGCTGTTGTTCAAGCCATATATTGAAGAGACAATTACAGAAATAAAAGGAAGTATCTAGAATGGGATAAAGTTTATGTTGAAAGGATATCAATGATAAGATTTGCTGATGACATTACCATCTTCTGTGAAAGAGAAGAAGAATTACAGTAATTGGTGTATGGAATGAAGAGCCTGACGAGTACAGAATATGTATTGAGAGTAAATCGAAGAAAGACGAAAGTAGTGGGAAGTTGCAGAAATGCAAATAGCGAGATAGTTGACATCAGGGTTATGATCACGAAGTAGAGGAAGTTAAGGAATTGTGCTGCCTGGGCAGCAATATAGCCGGTGACGGTCGGAGCAAGGAGGACATGAAAAGGAGAATAGCTCTGGAAAAAAAGACATTACTGGACAAGAGAAATCTACTAGCATCAAACACAGGCCTTAATTTGAAGACTAAATTTCTAAGAAAGTACGTTTAGAGCGCAGCATTGGATGGTAATGAGACATGGACTATGGGAGAACCCGAACAAAAGAGACTAGAAGCATTCGAGATGTGGTGCTACAGAATAACGTTGAAAATTAGGTGGACTGATAAAGTAAGGACTGAGGACGTTATCCGGAGAATCGGCGAGGAAAGGACTGTATCAGAAACGCTCATAAGAAGAAGGGACGTCTGTTACGACAACAGGGATTAACGTCCATGGTACTAGAGAGAGTTGTAGAGGGTGAAAATTGTAGAAGAAGACAGTGATATTGAAGCATTCAGCAAATAACTGCGCCCCCCCCCCCCCCCCACAAAAAAAATAAAAAGTGCATAAGGCAGACGGTGGGTACAGTTGAAGATCATTGTCGAGCACACTAACGGCATGCCAGCTTGAAGCAGCCTAACAAGCCAGCAGTCGCAGAACATGGCCTATCGGAATTACATGGAATGATTACGACCAGACCAAGGTTCTGACACAGATGAATAAGTTCTGAGACTGTGCAATAATAGAATTTACAGAGGTTCGAATAAGGGAATTCGTCCGCAGCTCGTGGTCGTGTGGTAGCGTTCTCGCTTCCGCGCCCGTGTTACCGGGTTCGGTTCCCGGAGGGGTCAGGGATGTTCACTGCCTCGTGATGACTGAGTGTTGTGTGATGTCCTTAGGATAGTTAGGTTTAAGTAGTTCTAAGTTATAGGGGACTGATGACCATAGATGTTAAGTACCATAGTGCTCCGAGCCATTTAAGGGAACTGATGATAAATAACGGTAGTAGCTACTGCCTAAGTTATGCATGGGAACCGGCCATTGATCTGATTGAGAAGAGGAAGGCTACATCCCACAACAAACTTACTTTAGCTTACATGGAGGAACAGGAGATGTACATCAGTACTTATATCTGTGGACGAAGCGAGGACGGAGCAACGTGTCTGTGGCAGAAGTGAGGGAGGAGATGTAGGGCACGGACGGAGAGCAGAAAAGCGGAGGGAGGCGGTAAAAGACAGAAGCACCAAGCTGTCGCCTCAGCAGTCAGTTCATCAGCGCATCTCATGATCACTTGTCGAGTGGGGCAGCCGCAGCTGTAGAGATACATTTGAATATACAAATAACCGTAACAGCTGTCGTAAAAAGATTTATTGACTTCCTACTGATTCACAACTAGTACCGTGACTATAAAGTCAAATGTTCAGGTACCAAAAAATTGACTTTTTTTTTAGATATGTAAGCCGTCCTTCAATAAAACACAGCTGCCCTCTGTCCCCATGCTGATCATAGCGTAAAGCCGCAGCCGTCCAAAAACTTGACAGGGGAGTATATGCTAATTGCAAGACGAGCAGCAGTGGAATAATGTATGCAGAGTGGCACGGTCCGGAGCACAGCACGTGCTCCACCTCCACCTGATGATGGCAAAGTGGTTGCTTGCTGAAATATTGTTACTGTTGGACACTACATCCAGCCATTCACCTGTGAGCTATTTCGATGCTTTGGTGCATACTACGTTAATTAATAACGTATTCACTTATTTCATCTTTAAGTTCCTAGGGGAGTGCAGAAGTAGCGTTGTTCAGAAACGAACATAAATATATTTCACCAGTTGCTGCAAGTTACAGCGCCCGAAAAAAAAGGTGTACACCTGGAAAGAAGACGTCGGTTCTGATCCAATGGCAGCATATGCAATCTGAGAGATAATAGATGTACTGATAATAGTTTCAACGCCGTCCTCCAACAAATAGCATAGCGGCATAGTTACCAGACCGCCATCTGTGTCTACCCGATAAGAGGGACTGCTCACAGATAAACCCCTTCCTCCTCACGAGTTATACGATCCCGTTGGACACCACCCGCTCCTGCGCTCACTAGGGTCGAGAAAGGAGCTAAATCTGATAGATCGCCACCCTGTCTCCACGCCCTCTGACTGGGAACACATTTTTGTTGTCTCAGCCAGGTGCGTGTCGGCAAGGGAGTCCAATTCCTGTCCGCGGCGATCTCTGCGACTTGACTTACCACCTGACCCAGTCAGTCCCCAGGCTTCTGAGTCGATTCATTAGGAATTCTAAACCCTTCCAGGACGCCTGGCTTCCACCAGATCCATCCAACCAATGAGTCCCACGTTTTTCCATCTACCTCAAGATCTGCAGGCACAGCGACTCAGTTTCGTTATCCTGCTCAACATGAGCTTTAGTTGCTCGTTCCAGCCGTAGCCGCAGCCGTAGCAGAAGGCTCAGTGTGGTGCAAACGTGTGAAGCAAGCAGGCGACTATGCCACAAAGAGCACTCGTGCCTCATACGAGCAACTGAGCGAGTTTGAAAGGTGTCATATTAGGGTTCTTTCATGTTGTTGTTGTTGTTGTCTTCAGTCCTGAGACTGGTTTGATGCAGCTCTCCATGCTACTCTATCCTGTGCAAGCTGCTTCATCTCCCAGTACCTACTGCAACCTACATCCTTCTGAATCTGCTTAGTGTACTCATCTCTCGGTCTCCCTCTACGATTTTTACCCTCCACGCTGCCCTCCAATGCTAAATTTGTGATCCCTTGATGCCTCAAAACATGTCCTACCAACCGATCCCTTCTTCTAGTCAAGTTGTGCCACAAACTTCTCTTCTCCCCAATCCTATTCAATACCTCCTCATTAGTTACGTGCTCTATCCACCTTATCTTCAGTATTCTTCTGTAGCACCACATTTCGAAAGCTTCTATTCTCTTCTTGTCCAAACTAGTTATCGTCCATGTTTCACTTCCATACATGGCTACACTCCAAACAAATACTTTCAGAAACGACTTCCTGATACATAAATCTATATTCGATGTTAACAAATTTCTCTTCTTCAGAAACGCTTTCCTTGCCATTGCCAGTCTACATTTTATATCCTCTCTACTTCGACCATCATCAGTTATTTTACTTCCTAAATAGCAAAACTCCTTTACTACTTTAAGTGTCTCATTTCCTAGTCTAATTCCCTCAGCATCACCCGATTTAATTTGACTACATTCCATTATCCTCGTTTTGCTTTTGTTAATGTTCATCTTATATCCTCCTTTCAAGACACTGTCCACACCGTTCAACTGCTCTTCCAAGTCCTTTGCCGTCTCTGACAGAATTACAATGTCATCGGCGAACCTCAAAGTTTTTACTTCGTCTCCATGAATTTTAATACCTACTCCAAATTTTTCTTTTGTTTCCTTTACTGCTTGCTCAATATACAGATTGAATAACATCGGGGAGAGGCTACAACCCTGTCTCACTCCTTTCCCAACCACTGCTTCCCTTTCATGCCCCTCGACTCTTATGACTGCCATCTGGTTTCTGTACAAATTATAAATAGCCTTTTGCTCCCTGTATTTTACCCCTGCCACCTTTAGAATTTGAAAAAGAGTATTCCAGTCAACATTGTCAAAAGCTTTCTCTAAGTCTACAAATGCTAGAAACGTAGGTTTGCCTTTTCTTAATCTTTCTTCTAAGATAAGTCGTAAGGTCAGTATTGCCTCACGTGTTCCAACATTTCGACGGAATCCAAACTGATCCTCCCCGAGGTCTGCATCTACCAGTTTTTCCATTCGTCTGTAAAGAATTCGCGTTAGTATTTTGCAGCCGTGGCTTATTAAACTGATAGTTCGGTAATTTTCACATCTGTCAGCACCTGCTTTCTTTGGGATTGGAATTATTATATTCTTCTTGAAGTCTGAGGGTATTTCGCCTGTCTCATACATCTTGCTCACCAGCTGGTAAAGTTTTGTCAGGACTGGTTGTCCCAAGGCCGTCAGTATTTATAATGGAATGTTGTCTACTCCGGGGGCCTTGTTTCGACTCAGGTCTTTCAGTGCTCTGTCAAACTCTTCACGCAGTATCGTATCTCCCATTTCGTCTTCATCTACATCCTCTTCCATTTCCATAATATTGTCCTCAAGTACATCGCCCTTGTATAAACCTTCTATATACTCCTTCCACCTTTCTGCCTTCCCTTCTTTGCTTAGAACTGGGCTGCCATCTGAGCTCTTTATATTCATACACATGGTTCTCTTCTCTCCAAAGGTCTCTTTAATTTTCCTGTAGGCTGTATCTATCTTACCCCTAGTGAGATAAGCTTCTACATCCTTACATTTGTCCTCTAGCCATCCCTGTTTAGCCATTTTGCACTTCCTGTCGATCTCATTTTTGAGACGTTTGTATTCCTTTTGGCCTGCTTCATTTACTGCATTTTTATATTTTCTCCTTTCATCAATTAAATTCAATATTTCTTCTGTTACCCAAGGATTTCTAGCAGCCCTCGTCTTTGTACCTACTTTATCCTCTGCTGCCTTCACTACTACATCCCTCAGAGCTACCCATTCTTCTTCTACTGTATTTCTTTCCCCTATTCCTGTCAATTGTTCCCTTATGCTCTTCCTGAAACTCTGTACAACCTCTGGTTCTTTCAGTTTATCCAGGTCCCATCTCCTTAATTTCCCACATTTTTGCAGGTTCTTCAGTTTTAATCTACAGGTCATAACCAATAGATTGTGGTCAGAGTCCACATCTGCCCCTGGAAATGTCTTACAACTTAAGACCTGGTTCCTAAATCTCTGTCTTACCATTATATAATCTATCTGATACCTTTTAGTATCTCCAGGGTTCTTCCACGTATACAACCTTCTTTCATGATTCTTAAACCAAGTGTTAGCTATGATTAAGTTGTGCTCTGTGCAAAATTCTACTAGGCGGCTTCCTCTTTCATTTCTTAGCCCCAATCCATATTCACCTATTATGTTTCCTTCTCTCCCTTTTCCTACACTCGAATTCCAGTCACCCATTACTATTAAATTTTCGTCTCCCTTCAATGTCAAATAAGTTGGACGCGCTGTGTCAGTTGTGCAACGATGGTGGTATACGTGAACACTCTCACATTTGTATATGAGGCCCTAGGTGTCCATGGAGCACAGACGCCTTCCAATTGTAAGGGCAACAAGTACAGATCGTACAGCTACCGCAGCACAGATAAGAGTGGTTGTAAGTCCAGGCGTGTCAACACAAACTGTTGCGAACCGGTTATTACCCGTGGGATTACGGGCACGCACAACTCTAGCCCATCTCCCACTCACGCCATAGTATCAACATGAACAGTTCAACTGGTGCTGTGAAAGGATCACATGTAAGATGGAATGGCCTGCTGTGGTCTTTAGCGTTGAAATCAGATATTATATATATATATATATATATATATATATATATATATATATATATATATATGTGTGTGTGTGTGTGTGTGTGTGTGTGTGTGTGTGTGTGTGTGTGTGTGAAATAGTTTGGGACTTAACTGTTAATGTCATCAGTCCCTAAGCTTACACACTACTTAACCTAAATTGTCCTAAGGACAAACACACACCCATGCCCGAGGGAGGACTCGAACCTCCACCGGCATCAGCCGCACAGTCCATGACTGCAGCGCCTTAGACTGTTCTGCTAATCCACGCGGCAATCAGATTTTACTTACACGCAAGTGATGGTCGTTCCAGCGTACAACATAGACATGCTGAGCGCTGTCTCCTAGAGTACATACGTCCAAGATACGCCGACGCCACCCTAGGCCTTAGGACCTGGGATGCGATAAGCCACAACTCTTGTTCATCTTTGGTGTTTCTAGAGCGGACGCTAACCAGCCCTCGGTATCTGCAAAAAGTTCTTACCCCGTTCTTTTGCCATTCTTGCAACAGGAAGGCGATATGTTGGTCCCACTGGATAAAGCTAGTCCACACACGGCCTGTGAAACTCGAAGTTCTACCTAAATGTCTGGGATTCAAATCCTGATAGGTCCCAGGATTTCTATGTGTCATTTGTCACTATTTCTACCTTAGATGGTATTTTAAATTTGAAACCTACCGAGTTGCAACGGGGGTCAGAATTCTGCAGTTTCCGTGTATAACTGTCTGGGTAAGTCAGTTAAAAGGCGGAGGAAGGCAAGGGCATACCACCTCCAACAGGGCCATGCCTAATAAAGCATTGTGATGGCGTTGGGTTGATAACAAAGTTATTAAAATTCCATACTTCCCTCCCTCCTCTCTGATGCAGTTTGGGTCCATAGATATATCAGGGCACTTGGAAATTATCACAGTCGTGAGTGTTCTTCAGGGTCTACTACAATGGCTCTGGTGTGTTGAGATAAACATAGTCTCACCAAACCGCCATTTGTCTTATTATTGCAAGTATACTAGTCTGATACACAAGTAATAAGCAATGAAGAGATACGCTTGAAGAGGCATAGACATCTCTAAAAAGTCCAGTCAGAGAAGCTGGAAGGAAAACATTGGTACAAAGAAGGTAACTCTGAAGAAATCATGAGCAACGGAAGAAATACTTCAGTTGAACGACGAAAGGAAGAAATCCGAAAACGTGCAGTGAAATTCAGGAATACAGAAGTCAGTAAGAAACGAAATGAACAGGAACTGCAGGGACACTAAGGCGAAATGGCTGCATGAGAAATGTGAAGAAACCGAAAAGGAATGACTGTCGGAAGGAGTAACTCAGCATAAGAAAAGAAAAAAAAAAAACTTTCAATGAAATAAAAGCAATGGCGGTAACATTAAGAATACAACGGGACTTCCACTGTTAAATGCATGGGAGAGAGCAGATAGGTGGAATAAGTACACTGAAGACCTCTAAGAGAGAGGGAACTCGTCTGATGATGCGATAGGGGAAGAAACAAAAGTCGATAAGGAAGAGATAGGGGACCCATTATTAGAATCAAAATTTAAAAGAGCTATGGAAGACTTAAGATCAAATGAGGCAAAAGAGTTATATACCATTCTATTAGAACTTCCGAAAGCATTGGGGGAAGTGGCAACAAAACGATGATTCGCGATGGTGTGTAGAATATACGAGTCTAACGATACATCATCAGACTTTTGAAAAAAACATCATCCACACAATTCAGAAGACTGCAAGAGCCGACAAGTGCAAGAATTATAGCACAATCAGTTTAACAGCTCTTGCACATAAGTTGCTGGCAAGAATAATACACAGAAATAAGGGAAAAAAAGTTGAGGACCTGTTAGATGACGATCAGTGTGGCTTTAGGAAAGATAGAGGCACCAGAGAGGCAGTTCTGACGTTGCAGTCGAAAACTTAAGCAAGACTGAAGAAAAACCAAGACACGTTCATAGGATTTGTTGACCTGCAAAAAGCGCTCGACAATGTAAAATGGAGCAAGATCTTTGAAATTCTGAGGAAAATAGCGGTTAAGCTGTAGGGAAAGGCGGGTAATGCACAATAAGTATAAGAACCAAACGGGGACAATAAGACTGCAAGAACAAGAAGGAAGTGCTCGGATTAAAAAGGGTATAAGAGAGGGATGTGGTCTTTTGCTACTATTGTTCCCCCCATGTATCGAAGAAGCAATTACAGAAATAAAAGGAAGGTTCTAGAATGGGGAAAAAGATATGTTGAAAAGATATCAATGATCAGATTCGCTGATGACATTATCCTTTGTGAAAGAGAAGAAGAATTGCAGGATATGATGAATGGCATGAAGAGTCTGACGAGTGCAGAATATGGATTGAGAGGTAAATCGAAGAAAGACAAAAGTAGGAGAAGTAGCAGAACTGCGAACAGCGAGAAACTTTACATCAGAATTGAGGAATACGAAGTAGACAAGGTAAGGAATTCTGCTACCTAGACAGCAAAAGAACCCATGGTCGAAGCAAGGAGGCCATAAAAACCATACTAGCGCTGACAAGAAAGGCGCTCCTGGACAAGAGAAGTCTAAATTGGTTTTAATTTCAGGATGAAATATCTGAGAATGGACGTAGGGGGATACCATGATAGTGAATCACGGACTATGGAAAAACCGTAAAAAAGAGAATCGAAGCATTTGAGATGTGGTTCTACAGAATAATGTTGAAAATTAGATGAAATGAATGAGGAAGTTATCGGGAGAATCGGCGAGGAAAACACTACATGAGAAACACTTACAGGAAGAAGGGATAGGATGATAGGACGTCTCTTACGACAGGAGAAAATAACTTCTATGGTACAAGTAATAGTGGTAGAGGGTAAAAACTGTAGAGGAGGACAGAGATTGGAATACACTCCGAAAATAATTAAGAACAAAGTTTGCAGCTGCTACTCTGAGATGAAAAGGTTGGCCCACGAGAGGAATTCGTGGCTGGCCACTGCATCGAACCGGTATGAAGAGTGATGACTAAAAAAAAAAAGAGCCAACAACAACTACTGTGATGAGGATCTTACGCAGTGGGTATGCATTTCTGCCAGAGGCAGGTCTCCTATGGCCATGTTTAAATTCTTTAAATTCTGCTGGTGAGGGAGAAAAGAAGTATCTTGGGAACTGTCGTCAGACAATGTGCTACAGGGTACTGGCAGCTCAAATAGTTTGAATCGGGAAGCTAAAGAGAAAAGTACGGCAACTCTATTTCGACTATGTTCTACCTAAGTTCGCAGCGGCTTTGACTACAGGATACCGCCGAAGTCGTCCTCTCGGGTCCGGGAAAATTCCACTTCACTAGGGTAGAGTACCAAACAAACTGAAATTATGTAGCGATTGCTAAAGCCATAGTATTTCTCTCTCACAGCAAAAATGAATCTTTACTTTCGTAGAATAGCAGTCATTTTATAAATTTGCGATTAATTTAAAGTCTGTACATAAGGTTTCAGAAAGGGGAAAGGGTCTGCCTTGCTTAACACATTCCTGCCTTTTGGATCCCTGTGGAAGCAGACAAAAAGTTCGATTGCAGTCTGCTCCAGCATGGTGACTTAATCTGAGGCAATACTTCCTCCTCATTCTCCTTCCTTCTGGCTCTACTTTGGGTCTCCATGGGGTCAGCATGTTATGTCGGATTTGGTTATCTTAGTGGCAGTGGGTGGTTGTATGCGCTTCCTGATACCGCCTCTCCCCCTCGTCCCCACCCACCCCCATAGCCTGGGACGGAATTTGTGAATCGCGTCACTGAGGCGGGACATGGGTACCAACCTAGTGTTTACCTAGTTGAATGTGAGAGACCGTCTAAAAACCATATCAAGGCTTTCCGACACACAGACCCTTGCCGGTGATCTATCGTGTGGATTCTGTCTGCGGCTGGTGCGTCTCCCGGTGTCCAAGAAGTGGGCAGGTTATTTCCTTCTCATTGAGCACTTTTTAGGTAGAGTACGTTGTAAATCTCATTTTGCAGGACAGATGTCACTACCTGTAAATGTTGTGTTATCATTTTGTTCCTATTTTCTTTTGCCATTTTGGACAAAAATGCGTCTGTGAGATCACTGTTCTTCCCAGGCGTATATGCTGCCTTATGGTTTCAATAATTTTCTTAAAAATTACAGGAATTTTATTATAAGATACGGAAAAAATTGGTATCTTCAAGAACACGATATTTATAAGAGAGAAAATGTCATTCCGAAAAATTGCTGCAAGTTTTCCTTTTATATAGAATTGTTTGGCTTGTCAACAAACTGTCTGTTTTTCATAACTTCTTTGTAAACGTTTTCTTATACGTAAACAGTCATCTCATGACCACCAGAACTTCACTTGAAACAATGGTGGGAATCTGTTTTAAACATGTCCACAGGAGTGAGCTGGGGCACTGGCTGCGACACCGGATTCAAATCTGGAAGACGTGGTGTTCAAATCCTCTCGTTTAACGTTTCCGTGGTTTTCTTTAATCACTTCAAGCGAATGTTAGGATGATTAAGCAATGAGACCACGATCGTTATTTTACTCCATTTTTGACCATTTGAGATTATGTCCTGTCTCACTCATTACATTGTCGTTTCACTTGGTTGGTTGCAAGACTTCAATCTACCTCTATTCTCTGCTAACCATATATATACTGGGTGGTTCGCAAAGGTAGTTAAATATTCTAATATGTTATTCCACAAATGAAACTAAAGAAAAACTTCTTATAAACATACGTCCACAAATGTTTACTTACAGACTTACGGCTAATAGAAGATTTTGTCTGAAATTTAGCAACTTTGCTAATATCCGTTGCAAAACTGTACAAGATTAAAGTAGAGCACGATTCCCATTTATTTTTTTGTTAATGGTCTGGTGAATCTAATAAGACATGTCCCAGACGTATATCTTCTGTAATTTTCTAGAACATCAAGAGAAGCAAAGACGTAATTTCGTAATTTTTTTTTAGTTTTTCACTATTTGGCCCCATTTGTTTTTTAAATTCCAGACAATTTTACAATGTTTTCAACAGAAGTTGCAGAAAATTTAATCTTGGAAAAATGACGTTAATAACGTTAATTGAAACAGTATGGATGTGTCAGATAATCTGTTAATACCACAGCACACGTGAATTATGTTAAACCAGAAAAAACGAAGGTCAGTGTTGAGGAAGTTGTACAGTGTACATACAGTTTCACTATACATTCACAATAAATGTTCAAACATGTCTCCACCGAGCTCAATGCATTTAACTGCACGTGTGTGAACAGATTTTGTTGCTTGTTTCAGTCTCACAGTGTTATTCCTTATTTCGTCTGTTGCATTCATAGTGCGAGCAAGTAATGCCTCACGTGTAAAGACTTTGTCCTCATAAATTATGTCTTTCATCCATCCCCATACACAAAAATCCATTGGTGTTAAATTGGGCGATCTGCTTGGCCACGGACTTGTAGCATCACGACCAACCTATTTCTGGGGAAAATGTTCATTTAAATGTGTAGTAATGGAGTTGGTGAAATGTGGTGGTGCGCCGTCATGTTGAAAATGCATTGCGTAGCAAGTGAAACATCTTCGAGCAAGTGGGGCATTTCTTGTTGATGGAATTGTAAGTCAATTAGATGTCCTGGAAAAATGAAGGGTCCAATAAAGTGTGTGTTGATTGTATCATACCACACATTTATGCTAAATCGTTGCTCGAAATTGCGTTGCAGTCTTACATGTGGGTTTGCTTCATACCGTATGTGTTCGTTATGTAAGTTGTTTATACCATCTCGGGTAAACTGTGCCTCATCAGTAAATAAAATGTATTTGTGTAGCTGCTGATTAGAATTTCACCAGGTGCACAACTCCAAGCAAAGGATGTTTGTGTTAAGGATACAGATTATTGTACTTCATTGTACGCCGTACCTTAGATACTTTGTGTACTGGTACCCAGGCTACGTTGAACAGCATCCATAATATCTTCATCATCGTCTTCATGTATCGAGCACTCGTACTGATTATGACCTCTAGGGAGAGGACCTGTCTCCCGTAACATAGGAAATACTTCGCTAATTGTTCGTGTATTCGGAATTCTCCGAGTTGAATAGTGCACACGATATTCGTTAACTGCAGCCATAGCATAACCATCACATTTGCCATAAATAGGCACCATAACGGCGTATTCCTCTGTCGTAAATTTGAAAGGCATCCCTATTTTATAAATAATTTACAAACTACAACAGTTACTATGTGGTTTCACTTAAATACACTGTTGTTGTTACTCTTTCTCTGAACAATACAAAAGACTAACTCATTTCAAGGTTAGGAAACGACTGAAGCAATTCACTAACGTTTGCCAAGAATGACATATACATATCTACATTCTTAATGGAAAGTAAACAATTTTACTTGTATAATAATATTTTCTTCTCTGGATGTTCTGGAAAACTACTGCAGATTCACGTCTGGGACATGTTTTATTAGATTCACCAGAACAATAACAACAAAATACACGGAAATCGTGCTTTACTTTAAGCTTTCTCAGTTTTATGAAGGCTTCATGTTAGCGAAATTGCAAAATTTCAGGCAGAAACTCCGGAAGTAAACAATTGCGGACCGATGCTTATTTGAAAATTTTTTCTTTGGTTTACTTGTTGAATAACATATTAAAATATCTTCATATTTTGGTGAATCACTCTTTTTCAGTCTGTGTATCCATGTTTGTACAGTTTACATACAAAATAATGGCTGAACATTATATATATATATATATATATATATATATATATATATATATATATGATATTTTCAAAAGCAACCTGTTCATTCGTTATTTCATACATACGATTGGTGGACTTTGTTGTGCCTTATGAGGGTTGAACATTAATTTGTGTGTGTGTGTGTGTGTGTGTGTGTGTGTGTGTGTGTTTGTGCGCGCGCGCATGTCTGTGTGTGTGTGTGTGTGTGTGTGTGTGTGTGTGTGTGTGTGTGTGTGTGCGCGCGTGAATGTGTAAAGAGACAGACACTGCTTTCGAATGAACATTTTTGTCAAAGAATACATAGCTTTTGTACAACCGGCAACTTTTACACTTCACTGCTGAAAGCTGGCAACACAAGTTTCTCTCGTCATATGAAGGACATTTGCTCAAAAAAATCACGTCATTGTACCTGCCAGCAAAGGTGTCTGATAATGGGAAAACTGAAGGATTCGAGCTCTCTTTTGCCTTCTACTCTCACATCTAAATAAATTCAACTGGAAATCGTTAGAGCGTACTGTATTTGTAGACGAACATTTTACAGTCGTTCAGAGGAGGCATATACTGACTGAAACATTCTGTGGTAAAATGTGTGGAATCCTCAAAAGGTACAATTTAAAGCAAAAAGCCCTTTTCAACTTCAAAAACCGTATTTCACTGCCAGGCTGTGAAATTTTTGTCCTTAAACCCAAAGTGGTTACAGAGACATAAGTTTAATGAGACTTGAGTAGAAGAGTACTTACCAAAAGATAGGTCCACGCCATCTCATTGAACTTTGTGATTGCATTGTAACCCGATGCCTCAGGCTGCATGAAACGCAACCATGGCATGGCGCTGAGTTTACCTCCAGCCATTTCGAAGGCGAGAGAACGCGCGTGAATGAGGTCAAGCAGCGTCTGCAGGTGCTGGTCACCGTGTGGGAGGCGGTATCCTGCACAGTGCGATGACCAAAGCTCAGTCTACCGTGTACTCAGCACTGACAGCAGTATTGTACTATTGTCATGCCATGTCTGTAGTACTGAAAATGTGCTCCTTTTATGCTCTTTTTAACATGTTGTTCCGAGCCTTATGGGTTGTAACTCACTTATTAATTAATTATCGTGGTATTCTGACACTGAATGTGGCTTCTTGGCACAAAGGATAAGTGTCAAACAATAAACTGGCTGGTATGGGTTCATGGTGGTCAGCAGAAATTTAGCCAAGAGACAGGAGAGAATTGGTTTCGAACAATTTCAAGAGGGTTTTTAATGAAGCTAACTGGAAGTTTTATGGAATTCGTTTTGAAAATTGAAGGAGAACTTCACGAAATTTCATTAATCGTAACCCAAAAATTTTTGTATTTTAAAAGAGCATTATAAATGAGAAGTATCCAAGAATGGAGGACTTAGTTGCAACGTGTTTCGTAAGGTATCGCACTTTCATCTGAATGAAAGCTATCAACAAGAAAAGAAATGGAAAGGTAGTAAGCGAACTGAGAGTGAACATAGACAAAAGCTGTAAATAATGAAAAAGCTGTAACATAACTTCACGGAACAGACAAAGACTACCTGTTAATACAATCAAAGAGCTTAATATGACATTATAATGGTTTCTCTGTTCTACAGGACAATGCGGTCTCAGCTTTTGTGAGCCCCATACCTCAGAAAAAAAAGCAGTGCTCTCCAAGATGGTGAAAAACATTGTCGTCCTTTGCGGGCTTTACACAAGCATTTCACCAACCATACGAAAAATACTCTAATATAAGTCGTAATAATAATAACTATAACAATAATTTACTAAAACATGGAAAATATCGATTGCATTCATACCTGCCTGTAAGTTAAACATATGTTCGCCATGTACCTATAAGCTTCAATGCTGTGCACCGTGGCAAGAGGGTTTACCATGACCTCTAGTGTCCGTCATTGTATTACTTCACTGGGTGTTTAGTGTCGGGAAATTTATGAGGCGGGCCAAGCGCCAGCCCCTGCACCAAACGTCAGTCCTCTGCAGGTCTTCCACCCTATTTCGCAACAATTTTATAAAGAACAACTTCTCTGTGTACGACAGCATTATGTGCGAACAGTATACCGGCCGTGCAACACTCGCTTCGATCACAATGCAAAGTTACTTTTATGTCTGAAGACCTTGCTGAGAACTCTTGAGTCCAGTAACAATACTGATACGAGACGAAGGCTGTCCAGATACAGTACGTAGCAGTATCAAAAGTGCTCCTAAAATTCAAGGATGACGTCATCAAGCTAGGCACCAGTATTCGCTGTGTTCTTGGTCTCGTGGACGAGCTGAGCGACATGTTTTTCACACGATTGTTGTTTGCGAAATCTGTGTAAATATCTACAGAGAAGATTTTCGATTAGATATATGAAAAGGAGAGGAAGTACCACCACTTACGAGGTCCAACCCAAAATTTTAATACTGCGCCCAAACAATCAGTAGCACAATCTTCTGCTGCTAAGCGCCTCTAGTTATATCTTTCAATTGCCAGTCTGCGCGTGACGACGTTGTAAGTGCACTGTGGTGTACGTTGTTGCTGATTTATTTACACTACGTTCTACTGTGTCTGCAAATTTCGAAATGACTCACATGCAGGAACAAAGAATCTGCATTAAGTTTTGTTTTAAACGCCGCAAAACTGCAGCTGAAACGCTCCGCATGCTAAAGGAGGGTGTTGGTGTGGAAGCTTTAAGCCAAGCAAGAAAATCTGAGTGTTTTAAGCGAATAAAGATGGCCGGGAGTCAACCCTCGGACCAACGTCATTATATCCGACTCCGGGAACAATCGCGAAGGTACCAGTTTGTTACAAGTAAGGTGCAGCTACTCGCAGAGATCCAGTGAGAGCGGTAATTGTCGCATGACAGCAAAATTTGGTATATGTACTATTGCGTTAATGTGGAATCGATTTACAGAGGAAAAATATTAGTTACAATTTTGGCCCCTAGGTGCAAACATGGCGCTGGAACAAAACAGCAATGGAAGATACCATCCTCTTCACGACGTCAAAATTCGCGCCAAGTTCGCAGCAAAACCAAGTAAATGCTAATGTTCTCTTTCTTTCTTTTTCTTTTTCAAGGTCCATGGAATTGAACATAAGGTATTTCTTCCATGTGGTCAGACAGTCGCAGAGATGCTTTGATGAGATTAAGGGAAGATGTTACATGCACACAGCCTGAGTGATGGGAGAACAAAGACTGGTTGCTGCTTCATGCACGCACCTCGCTCACTGTGAGGGAATTCCTGGCAAAATATAACAAGGCAACCGTCTCTCACTTTTACTACTCGCCTGACCCAGAACCTTGTGTTTCTTCCTCTTCCCGAAAATAAAACAAAAGTTGAAAAGGCAGCTTTCTGATTATATAGAACAGATTACAATGGTATTGCAACAACTGAGTCCAATTCATCCAGCAGACTTCCATCAGTGCTTCCAGAAAGGGAACCGGCCATAGTAGCCGAGCGGTTCTAGGCGCTACAGTCTGGAACCGCGCGACCGCTGCGGTCGCAGGTTCGAATCCTGCCTCGGGGCAAGGCTGTGTGTGATGTCCCTAGGTTAGTTAGATTTCAGTAGTTCTAAGTTCTTGGGGACTGATGACCTCAGAAGTTAAGTCCCAAAGTCCTCAGAGCCATTTGAACCAGAAAGGGAAAAATACCAGAAAGTGCTACATACAAGCGGGTGGAGACTACTTTGAAGGTGACAGTGCATATTAAGATGTGGTGCATGTTTTATGATTATTACAAGGGTTCTCGAAATTTTTAGGGAGCACATCACAGAGACTAGTTAGCACTGCATGAGTGGGTGGGTGTACTCACCAGCACAGAATTGGAGGATGACGTTGAGCATGGAGGGCGCCATTACCTTCTTGAGCTGTGTTGGCCTTCCACGGCTGTTGTTCAGTATGTCCAGCAGGGCACGCACCTCCTTCCCCACCTGAGCCTGCATGGCAGCTCCACTGAAGCCCAGTGAGCGCAGCTGACGCATCACGAAGGCGCGTTGCTCCTGCCACAGCTTGCCGTACACCACTGATACACCTGTGCAACCGACACACATATCCATCAGCAACTGTTTGACGTCAGTCAGACCCGAAATTCTGTATCAAGGCAAACAGATAAAGAAAGGAAAGAATAATAGAACAAATCGTGTGAGGACGTTGGAGACACAGAACAAGCTCGGATAGTAGGGGAGTATTTGGACGTTATTTAGCTTGACATTGATTGATGGAGTCGTTTGATGTCGTCGTGAGAGGTACCATGCCAAATTCTGTCCAATTTACGAGTTAGATAGTCAAAATTTCAAGCTTGCTGGAGTCCTCTGTCCATAATGCTCCAGAAGTTCTCAATTGGGGAGAGATCCAGCAACCTTGCTAACCAAGGCAGGGTTTGGCAAGCACCGAGACAAGTAGTACAAATCCTCGCCATGTGAGAGTGGATATTATTTTGCCGATGTATAAGCCCAGGATGGTTTGCCACGAAGAGCAACAAAATTGGGTATGGAATATCGTCGACGTACGTCTCTGCTGTAAGGGAGCCATGGAGAACACTCAACGTGGTCATGGAATGAAATGAAATGGCACCACAGAGAAGCATTCCTAGCTGTCAGGCCATATGGCAGGCGACAGTCAGGTTGGTATCCCACAGCTGTCCGGTGCTGCTTCAGATACGTCTTCACTGGTCATCGGGGTTCAGTTCTTAGCAGGACTCACAACTGAAGACAATTATACTCCGGTCAGTGAGATTCCAGGGAAAATGTGCCCGACACCAGTGAAAACGGGCGCGCTGGAGTACAGAGGTCAACAGTAGTCGGCTTAAGAGGCGCCATTAGTTCAGAATCTTCACTATAAGCTGTCTATTAATTGTCCTTGTGGTCACTGATGCATCAGACGCATGTCTGATTGTCGATAACAGTTAATCTAGGGCTCTGAGCGCCTCTCTGACGATTGCTCTGTTCTCACGTCCTGTTTTCGCCGTAGGTTGTCCACTTCCTTCTTGACATTGTGTTCGACCAAGGTTCACCCATTGCTGACAACATCGTCAGATAGTGGTATCGCTCCTATTCAAATGTCGTGTGGTTGGACAATTACTCTAAGCAGCTTGTTTGAACCTAGCTACTCATCCTGTCTCAAACGCTGATATATGTGTATATTAATCAGGTGACTGTGTGTGACTAATAGTTACTGTCCAGCTGAGCAGACGGAATGAAATTCGCTATAACTTTATGTCCTAGTATTGATATGTCCCCTGTTCACTACCCATGTCAGGTATGCTGTGAAATTGGGCTGCAAAGTCATATATTCGTCCACTGGTGACAGAGTTTGTAGTTTTGTGTTTTGGTCAATAACCGTATGAATATTAGTTTATGACCAATTTACATAACTCGTTTGTCATGGGTTGTTCTTTTTTTGTCTTATAGTGTATGTCAAAAGAAACATTAGCTCAGGTCAGTTACATTAAACGGAAACATCTGAGTGAAACTGAACTTTCAGTGGCCCATAAATAACTGTAACATCCACACAAAGGAGAAAAACTATTTTCTAGTCCACTTTTTAGAGCAACTGCTACACATGAGATCTTCGTTTTGACATAAAAAGTAAATCTTGAAAGTAATCTGTTATAATTTGCCGACTTTCATATACTACTGTCTTACACTGAGCCAGATCGTGCAGTGGTTAGCGCATTCTGGAGGACAACGGTTCAAATTCATGTCCGGCCATCCAGATTTATGTTTTCCGTGATTTCCCTAAACATCTCCAGGGAAATCCTGTGCTATTTCCTTTGAAAGGGCATGGCCAATTTCCTTCCACATCCTAGAAACATTCCGAGCTTGTGCTCCATCTGTAATAACCTCTACGTCGACAGAACATTAAAGCCTATTTTTTTCCTTCCTCCTATGTTCTTGCATGGTCCGTCCTGAGTGGCCGCTTGGTTCGAGGCGCCATGTCACGGATTGCGAAGCCCTCGCACGGGAGGTTCGAGTCCTCCCTCGGGCATGGATGTGTGTGTGTGTGTGTGTGTGTGTGTGTGTGTGTGTGTGTGTGTGTGTGTGTGTGTGTGTGCGCGCGTTTTTAGCATAAGTTAGTTAAAATAGTGTGTAAGTCTAGGGACCAGTCACCTCAGCAGTTTGATCCCTTAGGAATTGGCTCAAATCAAATGGCTCTGAGCACTATGGGACTTAACGTCTAAGGTCACCAGTCCTCTAGAACTTAGAATTACTTAAACCTAACTAACCTAAGGACATCACACACATCCATGGCAGAGGCAGGATTCGAACCTGAGACCGCAGCGGTCGCGCGATTCCAGACTGTAGCGCCTAGAACCGCTCGGCCACTCTGGCCGGCCCTTAGGAATTCACACACATTTGTTCTTGCAAGTTTACTACGCATGAATAATCTCTGCTGTCGTATCTGCATCCAATGACTGATTTTCCGTATATTCACTTCAACATCTGTCATGCAAGGTTATCTTGCCTAAGATCTTTGAGAGGAGAACGGCATCAACCAATGACAACTGAGGGCACTGAGACGCTCTACATGGCTTGTACGTCTGAAGGAGCGCAAAACCTTCTTTTGCGTGTGTGTTCCATTTGAGCTGTTCTTAAATGAAGGTGTGCATTTGCTTGTGTGCAATGGTGTTTGCTTTTGAGCGTGACTGTATTGAATCTTACTGAAAAATGTGGAGAGCGAAATATGAAAGTAGCTTACAATTCACATTCACGACATCATACTGAGAACTGTATACACTATTACTTCATATATCTAATCTGGAATGCAAGGTAATGTTTTTGTTTTACTTATGATTTGGTGTCAACATCAGAAAAGTAATACTCCATGGTTATGAAAGCAGAATAAATAGCAGAGTAATATTCGTGGTTACGATTAACATGGGGCAGCTTCAATTCTGCTTATGTACTGTATTGGTTCATAAATGAGCAAGCCAGTATTTTGTTCACCAAAGCGTTTTTGCAGATTGTATATTTCTTGGCTATCCAGAAGAGTAAGTCTTTGTACGATAGCGGCGTGTACTCGTCTACCACATGATTCATGTAATGTTAATCATATTATTCTATGTAAAAACAGGTATATTCATTGGGAGCTAATAATCACAAGTCAAAAGACCATGTCATATCCATGTTAATATCCGTTTGTCTGAAAGAAGTATAAATACCATGAAGGTGGTACTGAGTAACCATAGGACTCTGCACCAGTGCCTTACACAGGATTAATAAGAGATATGACCTTGTGGTCGCAGCCTAATTATTAGTTTGGTAATAACCACTTCTCATGTTGTGCAAATTGTACAGCCAGCAAGAACTTCTATTGCTTTATTAACACATTGTAGAATGTATAAGATATTTGTAAATGCAAAACGTTGAAGTGTTGCTGTCATTTCTTTGCTTTCTGTACATGCGCCTAGATCTCGTGTGTTGAAACTGATAGGACTCTTGCTTTAACAAGTTGATTTATTATAAACATCTATCAGAGAAATATACTCACAGATTTGTGCATCAGGAATGGAATGCCTTGATCGTGGAGGGGCATATGTCTGTAGACAAGAGGAATATTGTTCAACAAATAAAGGCAATGCAAAAGAATGACAAGAAGAACCATTACCTGACTGGGTGCACTGATATAACATTCTGCATATGCTGGAATCGTATACCCTTTTTAAAATGTCTGTCCAGCCCTCCACCACACAAGTGGCAAAAACAACAACATAACAAAATTGCATTACTTCGGAGGATCCTTGCTGCAATTGCTGCAAGTACTCATCCTTCTAAAACAATTATTAGCATGATGTGTGCATAACGTTGTGCTTAAGTATGTTTCGTTGTCATTACAGAACTATAAGAGCTACAACAGCAAAAGAAATGGAGGTGTTCCTCATGATACAGAGTAGCAGCAACAGTTCACAAGTGTGTATAGAATCAGGAGGAATATAGTGTAATTGTCGCTGCGTAGATAATCGTATCCAAAAAAAATTTTGTGTTATTATTTTCAACCCAGTCAATCAATAACACCGCACAAACACACCTGCACTTTATAAAATACCAACAGAGCACAGCCACTGCACAGCCATCTTTGGGTGACACCTGCATCTGTACAGTATGTGTACATTTTTGATCTGAGCCCCATAAACTCCATGATATGCAAGCCATCCACCTCATCATTCATCAGGCCGATGACGTTCTTCATCTAAGATGTTATGCTGCAAGGAATATCAGCTGCAAGTCCAGTAAGTACGAATTCCTCAGGATTGTAGCTAATTACTTCATATGAATCATGGCCTTTAGCCTAGTTCATGGAAGTGTATGAATCCTTATAAGGTAACACGAGAAAAGTTAGCAAACTCGTACTGGAATCCGTACATTTAAAGTTCGGAGAGGTCCATAATACACCTACCCATATAGACAGGCTTCGGTAACTCTACTTAAGCCTTAGCCATCTCCACAGTCACCAGTTCTACATTAAAGATTGTGGCCCACTTAAAATTTGGCGTGGCAGCGTAACATATAGCGTCATCACACCAGTCCTAAAAGTGAACTAAATGAATTTCGCGACTGAATTATTCACTAATTTATAAAAATCTTACCCATAATCACTCTGTCCGTTATTAACATCAAAGTACTTCTTTAACCAGGCATGCTGGTCAAAGGAGATAACATAGGTGATTCTAGCGAGTTGCATCCCCAACCTGAGACTTTACTGGATGTTCCTGTAGTGCTGGTAGAAGGAGATAAAACAGATGATTGTAACAAGTTGCATCCCCAAGCTGAGACACTGCTGGAGATTTCTGAAGTGTAGAATTTATCTCTGCTTATTCCACAGCATTATCTTGGGGCCAGAAGTATTTTGTGGGACTAGGCACTCGAAACACAGTATTAAGACGTGTGCAGATCATGCAAAGTGATGAGATACTCCAGGTCTTCCTCGTGGACATATTCATTACCAGCATCAGTATGACAGTTTGGATCTCATCTTTCAATCTGACGACAGGTCGATTCAGATGTATGTTTCTTTTCTAACAGTGCATGATACGAAAGTCCTGGCGCAGGTGAATAGAAGGCAGAATCCAGAGTGTATCCACCCAGATGTACACTCTGGAATTTCTCAAAAACGATCTTCTAGATATGATTCATTTGCAGAATGAAAATGCATTATTTACATTGTCAGGTATAACACTGACCTGCCCAGCCTTCAACACAAAATCATGTTAAGTGCTCAACAGTAAAATGAGAATCACAACCGCTAAAAGTACGGAAAAAACGGTTATGGTCGTGGCAGTTTGTACTTCAAGTAGCATGCACTGTTAGCTGCACTGCAGAACTTTCCCATTAGATGACAATGGTATCTACGTGCCGTTTCATCTGTTATATCCAATGGCAGGCCACAAATATAAAATTCAACAGTCTGCTTGTATAAGGCGTCATTCTCTCACGATTTGGTCATTGGAATGTTTTTGCCATAAATAATAACACACAACGAAAGTTTTTCGAGGTTGGAGAGCAACTATGTTGGAGGATTATCCCTACTGAATGATTCAAATTTGCTTGGCCTAGTATCATATGAGCGTCCACCTTGATATACAGTTGCATATGGTATGTGTCGTTTTTTGAAAGTGTGTGAGGGTCTTGGGATCACATTCACAGCATGCCACAGGAACTAGTTAACACTCAAAGTCAGCGAATATAAAAAAGGGATAGTGTTCCTGATGTTGGACATTCTTGAACTTTAAGACTTTTTGTATTCAATGGAGATTTCCACACTTTCCTCGCTCAAGCAGTCAGTCAGATGTTTTTCTAAATACTCGTAGTAAAAGAAGTGAGGCGTCTACAGCAAAAATGTCCTATCATGTTTCGACAATCGGGAGGAAAGTAGCTGAGACATACCCTTGGCCAAGATGTAGTGATGCTTCTCATCTATGAAGAATAGCAGTAAATCACCGACTACTTTAGAAAAGTAGAGGTTTCCCGCTTCATGGTGTGCTTTTTCTCATTTACATCCAGGCAGTAAGCATGTACCGAATAATTAGAGTTCTACCTCTAGAATTTTGGCAGGTCTGGGACTGCGATGAGGATCGAGGTGCTTTTGAAGTTATAATCATTGCAGATGTTACTTGTTTCATATGTATCCGCAGGCACTGTATAACTCGAGTAATTTCCATCACAAGCCAGAAGCAAGTACGCAAAGCAATAATTATGTCCCTTTTTGGTATTCTACATGTTACTATTGATTTTATGGCGGTAATTCTTTCAGAAAAAGGATGAAATTGGACTACGTAACTTAACAAATACGCTGGATAAATCACAGGCTGACGAAAAGATTTGAGATTTGAATTTAAGTGTTGGTTAGGTTGGAGGAGCTTTGTGCCTAGGGTGGATCTGAGAATTCCTATGGCAGGCTGTACGATCACCAACAAAAGGAGGATTAACGCAGGTACTCAGCAGATTTCACCCTAATAGTAGAAAAGATGCCGACAACTCGTCTGTTCTTAAGTAAATCTGGACACTGGCAAGAGTTTAATACTTACAAAAGATAGTCAGTCTTCAATGTGTTTATGATTTGTAATTATTAAAGAAAGAATGGTAAGGCAAATCCAAGCATATCAAAATGATCACCACAGTCGATGCAACTAGTAAAAATGTCAGCTACAATTTTATCAATAAAAACAGGGAAGTTAGAAATTACATCAAAAAATTCCAGAAGTGAAATTTTGTACTCTAGGTCCTGAATGCATTATAGGCAGTTTCGTGCGGAGGCTCTGAGCTTAGAATTTGCAGCCTTTCTGTACGTACTAATGTGTAGCAGTAGTAGTTAAGCATGTGGAAAGTAGACATGGAGGAAACGCAAGAAGGAAGAAAGAGGCAATGCAGAGGCGCGCTGCGCTCGAGACTTTGGGCAGCTACCGGTCGGATGCAGTGGATGGAACAGACAATGGCATTGGCTAATTGAGAATAAGTTGAAAGATACTACAGCAGAAGTGGGCAAAATTGTAGTTAATGTTGGTCTTGTTAACGGTTGTGCCGAGAACCCAGTAGTAAGTGGGATAGATGGGTAATATGATGAGGTATGTAGTGGTGTGGTGGGTTGCTAATCAGAGCTAAATACACTTGAGGAAGTGGCCACACAGACAAGCAGTGAATTAACGGACATAGTACTTGATAGCCAGATTAAAGACATTGATTCGAAGACTGTTGCAAAGCAGCGCAGCAGGAACAGCAAGTACATATTCTGTGTTCTTCTGGCGATCAAAACTCTGATAATGTTACGAAAAATGTAGTAAATTCACAGTGGTGAATGTTTTAAATAGGTTTATGATGGATGTATGGGAGAGCAGGAAATGGAAGGGGCAATGGAGTGAGAGGCTGGCTCGCTAGGGGAAAGGAAGCAGTGATAGAATGGTGGGGATGACATGAGTTTAACTAGAGGGGTTATGCTAAAATAATAGACCATACAATTATGTAAAAAATTTCATTAAAATACTAATAGCGTCCAACAGTGTGTATGTAAAATGTAAAGGGCGTGAAATAGTAGAGTTATAAACTGGAGCAAGATGGTTTGAGAGCAGGCACAGATGGCAGGGAGGGGGGGGGGGGAGGGGGAGGAAGGCAAGGAAAGGATAGTGGCAGGGACGTTATGGGTTTAAGAGAAGATGGTTTTACATTGAAATTTTGAGAGGTCAATTATGTAAAAAAAAATCCTTGTCTAAAATACCAGAATGAATGTGTAAAAATGTAAAATGGAAATGCCGTGTGGCTAGGGCCTCCCGCCGGATAGACAGTTCATCTGGTCGAAGTCTTCGGCGACTTGCGTGTCACTGGGGATGAAATGATGATGACAAGGACAGCACAACACCCAGTCCATGAGCGGAGAAAATCTCCGACCCAGCCGGGAATCAAACCCAGGCCGTTAGGTATGACACCACTCAGCTACCAGTGGCGGACTGTAAAAATGTAAAAAGGGAATAGATAGTAGATTACGAAAGTGGAAAAAAAAGTAATGAAATCTGAATAGTATCTTAAGATATGTAGACTGTGAAAATAAAACTGTATAAAAATTTTATCTTCGTAATATTGAAAGTATAGGCTTACAAAAATGATTGGACATATAGTAGAACACAAAAAGATCGTGAAATTACGTAAGTGGAATTACGTAAATGACCTAGAACTGTATGAAATGTCGTAACAAATTTTTAAAAACATTAAAAGTATAAAACCATAAAAGGCGTAAAACAGTAAATTATAATAATGAAACTATGTGCGGCAACTGAAGTTACAGGGAACAAGGTGCGACAGTTTTGGTTAGCTGTATTTGTTTCGGCTTGGTGGCGTTGTATGGTATGGGTTTGCAATACGTATGGAAGCCAGTCTGCTTGCTGGCTAGGACGGTGGCTGAGCCAATGCGCTGCCAATACTCTTCTTGTTGGTGAGTGGGGCTGTTCATCATTTCTGCTCTGTTGTGAGATGGACGACTGAAAGACGCTTTCAAATGTTCTAACAAATGCACTGTTAATAAAATGTTATGCTGACTTAATGTGTTGCTAGCCTGTTGCAGATGCTGTGTAAAAATCTTAGTTTCTTCAAATATTTTCAGGAAGTGCCCTCGAACTCTATTTGCAGCACTTCCAAATGCATCCTTTTGTGTTACAAAATTTTCACCAAATACTGTTTTATTATTCTGAACTGAAGTGTGATGTTTGAAGAGTATTTCAAACGTTCTGGCAGTCTGACCTACATAAACCTTTGGATAGTTTCCATACATTAGATTATAGACACCTGCTGCCGTTAATTTCAAGGCTTTTCTATTCGCACGGTGTCTGAATCTGAAGCGAGTAATTTCATTAGGCTTACAATTTACAAATTGGCACTGTGAAATTGCCTAGCAGTAATTTCTGAAACCTGTCCTTTATAATTCATGGGTATGTAGAAGACTCTCCTGTTTTCATGTTCGCCTGTTAGTGTGGTAACGAGGAATCACTTCCAGCAGCGTATTTTTGTGAAAATTTCTGTACAGTTCGTCTGACAAATCTTGCGTTATATTTTTTCCATATGCGTTTCATTGATTCTAGTGTAGCAAAGAGCTTTCATGCATTTCCATCTGCGTGTGGAAAGCGACTCTGGTAAAACAATGATGTCATTCATTTTTTAGTGATCATGTGTACACAACCGGAAAATGAGGACCAGCTCGAAAGAGCCTATGATGTTGTAAGACGACATCCTTGGTGGTACTGCGCAGCTGGTGGCAAACACGTGTGTTGCAGTGCTTATGGTACGTGATGCATGTGGATGACTCAGCAAGTTTCTTCCAGCTCTCAGCCAACTCCGCTTCAGACACAGCTGAACCACGCGAATTTGAGCCTGCTGGCCCAGGAGGCAAAGAGGCTACCATGAGGACGCACAATATGTTTTAAATACTCATCATAAGCCCATAAGTGAGGAGGTGAAAAATATGAAGTGAATAAATGAATACAAAGCTTTTTAGAAAAGAACAGTTTGATTATTGGTAAATAAATTAAATAGTAATTGTACATATTTTGAAGCATTCAGAAACTCGTCCACATTTCAGCTGGTTGAGGTCTGGGTATTGAGGTGTTTTAAAATTCTGAACAGATGCATTTTTATTACTGTCTTGGATCCAGGTCATCTTCTCAGGACCTTTGACATAAACTATGCTGAATCTATGATCATTAGTCCGAAGCCATGACACAACACGTTCACTCACCACTTCATCAGCATCCCAGGGTTCTGCATCTTAAAATCGTGCCAACCACGCCTCTGTTTTCTGAAATTTAGCACACGAAAGTGAACTAAACGATTTGGGGGAGTTTAGATTGTGGAATACCTTGTTAATACTTATCTGGGTCGGAGAATGTGATGAATGCAACATCTTCAATAAAAACTGCTGTAACTCATCATAAAACCCTTGTGCATTTATGATGATGTTTGCAATTCGAGACGTCGTTGTAAAACACTCTACATGTGCGTAACCTTTACATTTACACTATACTTTGCACAATTCCAATTAGGGACGAGTAGTTTATGAGGCTATCATGCAGAAGTAATATGTACGCTATGGTGCCTGCAGTGAAGTTCTGCAATGATTAGAATTCGATATATACATTCAACTCCAGTCTTGACGACCTCACATTGCTTTGAACAATTTATAGATAATAAATCCTTAAACTTCTGCGTGCTGAGTTTGAATCCAAAACCATCATCAGACTTGTAGTAAGACGATTAAAACCTTGCTTATATGTCATACAACAAGCCATACACGTTTTTGTCCCAGAAAAACTTTAAGTTACCGAGTGGGAAAAAACTGGGAGTTGTCAGGTCACAGATTTTTTCCAGTCTACAGCAATTGTTCAAACATCTGTGTAACATCCTTCTTTGTATTTACCTTCACAAGCAGAGTCTGCAGGCATTTTGGATATGTGTCTACTGAAAGAGCATTAAAATTTACTTGCAACCTTTATTTGATAATGAGTATTCTCACATGTCTATGAGATCAACCTGTCATATCACCCAGTCCTTGTACAATTACATGTCTACACGAGAATGTATTGTATACTAGCCTGTGGAGCTCAGTAACAACTGCCACCATAAGTACTAAAGGCTACATCTTCCTTGAAGCTCTGAAATGACTGATGTGACTTCCCTTATCTGAACTCTATTCCCTGCAGCAGTACAACAACAGGTGTTCTTTCAAATTACTCATTCCCAACTTGCTTTGCTTTCTTGGTTAAACGTGTAGGGTGATTACCAAACATATATGATTTCCTTTTGATGACCCTGCACGTTCTGTCTAACGCACAATCATTGTGATGGATGGTGAAATTGTAATAGCACATCCTCCCTCTTCTTCTTCTTTCCTATCGCCATCCATGGTGTTACTAGTTTAAACATTTTCGTGGGAGACTAAGCTTGTTACAACTGTCATAATTTTAACAACTACAAGTTCGTTGAATAGCACTATGTTCTTCAATAACTTAATACTCTGTCCATGAAATGCTGTTATGTGATATACGACGTGCATGTTCTCTCAGACTACTGGGGCCGATGCAGTAAAATTTCTTTAGATATTGGCTGTATAAAACTAAGGGCATCCATTGTTTCCCTGGAACAACGTTGAAATATCCATTGACACATAGCATAGTCGACGTCATTCATCTTGGATAATATTACCTTGATGTCATTAAGTGGAGATTTTCAAATGCCACCACTGGATAGAATTCCTGCATTGATATCACGCTGATACTGAGATGCTAAGTGCCATTGGTGTTTAAACTGTAGGTTCGATTGAACAGCAATATTTCCATGCTGCATCCTCGCCTACAAGGAAATGAATTATTAGTTAAGCATATTAGTTTTGGCGCGGTCATAACCTATTCACCACAATCGGTGCTAATACTTAAAATGTCTCACGTCAGGGAGGCTTGATGTGTGTGTCTGCAACTTTACACTTTGATGGTCCCCTCACAAGTGGGTGAACTACTTATCGATTGCTGTGAGTATATACTATTCGCAATTTTTTTAAAAGAATACTTTACCTATACTATCGGTTCATCATGAGCAAAATGCATACACCTATAATTATCTTTGATGTTAAATTCATAGCGATCATGCTCATTGTCAATCTTCCTGAGGATACAGTGCATCTGTTACCTAGAAGTGATGATGACATGTGCTGAGTGCTGAATATTGCAACTTGTGGTTGACAAGCATCACAGAGTCAAAGGTAGCACATTCACACAGCATGCCATCTGCTGAGCGCCATATTGACATGACATCTAAAGTTATTATTATTACATCGTCACAAGCATTGCGCTGTGCAACGACAGTTGGTCATATCTATTAGTTAGCACGTCCTACATCAGTGTGTTTATCAACAAGGCTCTCACATATCTAAAGGCAAATCAAATGTTGGCATTTTATAAACTGCAAGTTTGTGTGTGTGTGTGTGTGTGTGTGTGTGTGAGAGAGAGAGAGAGAGAGAGAGAGAGCTATTAACTGCTTGGGTTGAAAATGAAAAAAGTAAATAAATAAATACATTTTTGTAGGACTTATCTATATCCATAGTGAAAATTTTACATCATTCCTCCTGATTGAAACTTCCTGGCAGATTAAAACTGTGTGCCCGACCGAGACTCGAACTTGGGTCCTTTGCCTTTCGCGGGCGAGTGCTCTACCATCTGAGCCACCGAAGCACGACTCACGCTCGTCACTCACAGCTTCACTTCTGCCAATATCCGTCTCCTACCTTCCAAACTTTACAGAAGCTCTCCTGCGAACCTTGGAGAACTAACACTCCTGAAAGAAAGGATATTGCGGAGACATGGCTTAGCCACAGCCTGGGGGATGTTTCCAGAATGACATTTTCACTCTGCAGCGGAGTGTGCGCTGATATGAAAGTTCCTGACAGATTAAAACTGTGTGCCCGATCGAGACTCGAACTCGGGACATTTGCCTTTCGCGGGCAAGTGCTCTACCATCTGAGCTACCGATGCACGACTCAGGCCCGGCACTCACAGCTTCACTTCTGCCAGTATCCGTCTCCTACCTTCCAAACTTTACAGAAGCTGTGAGTGCTGTGCGTGGGTCGTGCTTCGGTAGCACAGATGGTAGAGCACTTGCCCGCGAAAGGCAAATGTCCCGAGTTCGAGTCTCGATCGGCCCCCTGGCTCAGCAGCTGTTGTGGCTGAGCACTTGAAGGATAGTTCGGAAAATGTTTCGAGTAGATTTCCCCACCATGTTATAGTTCTGGGTAGAGATTTTAGTTTGCCGGATGTAGACTGGGAGACTAAAACGTTCATAACAAGTGGCAGGCACAAAGAATCCAGTGTAATTTTTTAAGTGCGTTATCTGAAAACTACCTTTAGCAGTTGAACAGAGAACCGACTCGTGGCGATAACATATTAGATCTTCTGGTGACAAACAGACCCGAACTATTTGAAACAGTTAAGCAGAACAGGGAATCAGCGATCATAAAGTGGTTACAGCATCGATGATTTCAACCGTAAATAGAAATATTAAAAAAGACAGGAAGATATTTGTGTTTAGCAAAAGAGACAAAAAGCATATTTCAGAGTACCTGACGGCTCAACACAAAAGTTTTGTCCCAAGTACAAATAGTGTTGAGGATCAGTGGACAAAGTTCAAAACCATCGCACAATATGCGTTAGATGAGTATGTGCCAAGGAAGATCGTAAGAGATGGAAAAGAGCCACCTTGGTACAACAACCGAGTTAGAAAACTGCTGCGGAAGCCAAGGGAACTTCACAGCAAACATAAACAAAGCCAAAGCCTTGCATACAAACAAAAATTACGCGAAGCGAAAGGTAGTGTGAGAAGGGCTATGCGAGAGGCGTTCAATGAATTCGAAAGTAAATTTCTATGAACTGACTTGACAGAAAATTCTAAGAAATTTTGGTCTGATGTCAAAGCGGTAGGTGGATAAAAAGAAAATGTCCATACACTCTGTGACCCAAATATTACTGAAACAGAGGATGACAGACTAGAGGCCGAAATACTAAATGTCTTTTTCCGAAGCTGTTTCACAGAGGAAGACTGCACTGTAGTTCCTTCTCTAGATAATCGCATAGATGACAAAATGGTAGATATCGAAATAGACGACAGAGGGGTAGAGAAACAATTAAAATTGCTCAAAAGAGAAAAGGCCGCTTGACCTGAGGGGATACCAGTTAGATTTTACACAGAGTACGCGAAGGAACTTGCCGCCCTTGTTGCGGCTGTGTACCGTAGGTCTCTAGAAGAGCGTAGCGTTGAAAAGTATTGGAAAAGGGCACAGGTCATCCCCGTTTTCAAGAAGGGACATCGAACAGATGTGCAGAACTATAGACCTATATCTCTAACGTCGATCAGTTGTAGAAGTTTGGAACACGTATGTTGTTGGAGTATAATGACTTTTCTGGAGACTAGAAATCTAATCTGTAGCAATCAGCATGGGTTTCGAAAAAGACGATTGTGTGAAACGCAGCTCGCGCTATTCGTTACACGATCATTTAGTAATCGCGAAAGCGTTACTGATATGATAGATAAACTCCAGTGGAAGACTCTGCAGGAGAGACGCTCAGTAGCTCGGTACGGGCTTTTGTTGAAGTTTCGAGAACATACCTTCACCTATGAGTCAAGCAGTATATTGCTCCCTCCTACGTACATCTCGCGAAGAGACCACGAGGATAAAATCAGAGAGATTAGAGCCCACACAGAGGCGTACCGACAATCCTTCTTTCCACGAACAATACGAGACTGTAGTAGAAGGGAGCACCGATTGAGGTACTCAAGCTACCGTCCGCCACACATCGTCAGGTGGCTTGCGGAGAATGGATGTAGATGCAGATGTAGATGATATGTTTGAAACAGATGCCGGGAAATTGGTAGATTCTGTCTAGCGAGATTTACGAAAGACGTTGGACACTACACCACACTGCAGGTTGACGACTAGCACATGTTCATGAGCGGATAGCTTGGCAGAGAAGTGACTGGCTCGAAGAATATTTGAGTAATAGAACCCACTACGTTGTCCTGAACTACAAATGAGGAAAACAATTAACATCGGTGAACACGATGTTAACTTAATACGAGCGGAGGTATTCTGAATATTCATAAATGATTTAAGAACGCTGCACAAAACTTAGTAACCCTTAGGAGACATCACGCTACTGCCGTATACCATCACCTCTACACCTAATAACGACTTCAGCTGAGAAAGGGAAAGTATCCTGAAGTTTCCCGGGGTACGCCGCATCCAGCTGGAGTCTTTCATAGTCAATCCCATAGATGAGCAGCGCAGGTCGCGGCGCGACGAACTTCGAGCGCGCTGGATGTGCGGGTGGGTGCGGGCCAAGGCTCTGCTTCCCTCGGCTTTCCTCGTTGCTTCTCGGAAGTACTCAGTTCGGTGTGACATTTCATTTAGTATTCCAGTAGGGCATTTACCGGTCGGCACGGCTCTTTTCATTGCGGCAGAATCGTGGCGACAGGGCTGTTTAACCTTCAGTGCAGTATTTGTTCGTGGTATGCAGGAAGGTAACAGGTACAGTGGCTGTTTGCAGAAAAAGAAGCGATCTATCGTGGCAAGCATTCGAAAATGAGTGGGAATATCAAAACAGAGGGATAAGAATCTCAATACATATATTATGCAGACGCATAAAAGATGGGGATTGCAGATTTGCTATGAAAAGAAATTACAAATCTTGCAGAAGGATAAGTTGACAGCGAAAGAGCAAAAATTACTAAGATCGACAGATCGAATTCATTGATCTGCACATCAAAAATCAATTTGTGCCAAATTTGCAGACATACAACACGAAGAATTTGGCGGTAGGACAGTAACTTTCCGGGAGTCGCCTGCATTATTCCAGTGCCAGTCGCAACAGTTTCCTCTGCAAATGAACGAAGAATGGGGCGACTTTGTATATTATTATAAAGTACGTTGATTAAGTCAAGAAGCTTGCCTGGTACAATTTTTCTATTTAAAACCTGCTATTGTTGAATTTATGAAAGGAAAAGGAGTGGAGAACGAAAATTAGAACATCCAGAATGGACTGTAGACCCCGAATTTTCAGGGGACTTGACAGGACTCTCCACACAGTTAGACACTGCAAGGTAAGAAACAAATTTTTTATGGGGCTTCATTCAAAAATAAAATCGCATTATAGAAAGGACACATCCCAACAAACGCAGGCCAGTTCTCTAAGCTCACTGCCGTCAAAAAACGCGAGGCCAGAGAAATTCATTGTGATCTTGAAAGATTTACAAGATCAGTTTCCTAAACGTTTGGGACACTGACAACATTACATCTGTTTTAAAGCTTTTGAAGAGACCGTTCGCCGCTTCGATTGAAAGCGTCCTTTTGCATGTACAGATTACTGATTGATCTACAACGTAATTTCCGTTTCAAAGATAAAGTCGTTAAAACTGTTCAGAACTTCTACACTGCTTTCCTCAGGTAGAGTTTAAACGTCTCCATTACGAGGTTGCAAAAGTGCTACAATATTTCGATCGACATATTTGTGTGAAAGACATTTTTTCGATTACGAAACTAAATAAATCAGGATTATGTGGGAAGCTGAGTGCAAAATTCTGTGAAACTGTCTGTGTCTGAATACTGACAGTTCGTACACATGAAAATTACATTATATCTTCAACGCCAAAAACTAATTAAATAATATTAAAAATTTGTTCTGTTCTCTATCTGTCTTGTTCGGAATGTCATTTAAATGCGACGCATTTGCAGTCTCCCCCGCTTCCCCTTCCTCACGGTCAGACAGCGCAGTGTGCAGCGAGGCTGGGCGCTGCGTCACTCTTCCCAGTCTTCCCAGAGCACAGCTCGTGAACCGAATCCTCCCTGGCCCTTGCGGATATGTTGACTGCTGCATTTCACGTGATGTTCGAAATAGATTCAGACATTTTCTTTGCGTTTAAGGCCAGGTGATTTAGTGGCCTGGTTCAGTTGTGGCAGGGTACATGAGCATTCGTCAAATCAAGACCAAATATGTCTGACCCTGTGAACACTTCTGTAGTGATCTTCGGACTGTCTGCAGCGTCATGAAGTCTAAAAACTTGATCGCGGAGAATGTTGACAATGATAAAGGTCCTGGTTCATATTCACAGTAACCTGAATGAGGAAGCTGGAGTCATGGTACGAAAATAACCTCAAAACATCACAAACCATTTTGGGTCTTCACGACGCCCTCCAAACATTAAAGATTAAATGCCTCATTGGGCCGTTTGGGCTCTTGATACCTTGTATAATTAGAAAAAAGGTAAAACCGCGACTTCTCGGACCATACAAGACGCCTCCAGTCCACCATTGTTTCATTTCTGTGTCGTTTAGTCTACTGAATACGTGCAGCTTTACAAGCCTCCCTGAGCAATGGCCTCTTTCGAGGCATTCCAAGTGTCCACTGCGTGATGTTCTCTTCACAATCAAAGCGACATATTCTCAATAAGGCTTCACAGCGAGTCAGGAGATATTTGTTTTGTTATAAATCTAGCCACAACTAAGCGCATAGCGACAGTAGTCCAAGATCATGACTTAACTTTCCGTATCGTGTTTCCTAATAAAATCTATGTTCTATTTAATATAATCTATAGATAAGCGGAGCTTGACAGGATTGCCATCCCATATCCCTGTACTGCTGTTTTTAATTAACAATTACCTAATTTTTTCGGTAGCTACACCCACACAGTTTTTTAAAAGAATTGGCACCAATCAAACGTAAGAGACGTAAATAAAACGCCATAGTGAGGTAGTTTACCTTCTTCCAGACAATAATGAAATGTTACCGGGTGGAAACAGGTAAACATGTGTGAGTAAAGTTTCCTTATACAGGGTGTTCAGAAATTCCCGTTACAGACCTTTAGGACCTATAGAGGGGAGTGAGTACATAATATTTTGAATAGGATGGTTCAAATGGCTCTGAGCACTATGGGACTCAACTGCTGTGGTCATTAGTCCCCTAGAACTTAGAACTACTTAAACCTAACTAACCTAAGGACATCACACACATCCATGCCCGAGGCAGGAATCGAAACTGCGACCGTAGCCGTCGCACGGTTCCGGACTGCGCTCCTAGAACCGCGAGACCACCGCGGCCGGCTTTTGAATAGGAACCCACGTCTGGAAACGTACCGTTCAACGACGGTTTGAATTCAGACGTTTAACTCTTCCACTTTTGCTTCAAGTATTGAATGAGGCGTGACGGAGTAGAATTAGTACATAACAATTCGAAAGGAAACATAACACATTTGTTTGCATTAACACATAAACATTACGTCTATAAATCATTCCAAAACAATAAAGAACCCAGAATACTGTATACACAGAACACTAAGGTGCGAACTGTCGTCTATGAAGACGACTGCCTCGCCAATGTGCTGCCAATATGGTTGCACTATCGGCCGGAGGATGGCATCCACATATCGTACAGCCGTTATGGCGCCTTCCATGACCACCAGCGGCGCACGTCGGCCGCACATAATGCCACCCCAAAACCGCAGGGAACCTCCACCTTGCTGCACTCTCTGGACAGCGTGTCTAAAGCGTTCAGCGTGACCGGTTTGCCTTCGACCATGTCTCCGTCGATTGTCTGGTTGAAAGCATATGCGACACTCATCGGCGAAGAGAACGTGATGCGAATCCCGAGCGGCCGATTCGGCATGTTGTTGGGCCCATCTGTACCACGCTGCATGGTATCGTGGTTGCAAGGATGGACTTAACCATGTACGTCGGGAGTGAAGTTACGCATCATGCAGCCTATTGCACACAGCTTGAGATGTAACCCGACGTCCTATGGCTGCATGAAAAGCATTATTCAACATGGTGGCTTTCTGTCAGGGTTCCTGCGAGCCATAATCCGTAGGTAGCGGTCATCCACTGCAGTAGTAAGCCCTTGGGCGGCCTCAGCGAGGCATGTCATCAACAGTTCCTGTCTCTCTGTATCTCCTCCATGTCCGAACAACATCGCTTTGGCGCCCTCCGAGACGCCTGGACACTTCCCTTGGTGAGAGCCCTTCCTGGGACAAAGTAACAATGCGGACTCGATCGAACAGCGGTATTGACAGTCTAGGCCTGGTTGAACTATAGTCAACACGAGCCGTGTACCTGTTTCCTAGTGGAAGTGATCGGCTGTTTGACCCTCTCCATCTAATAGGCGCTGCTCGTGCATGGTTGTTTACATCTTTGGGCAGGTTTAGTGACATCTCTGGACAGTCAAAGGGACTGTAATACAATACCCTCAGTCAACGTCCGTCTTCAGGAATTCTGGAAACTGGGGAGATGCAAAACTTTTTTTATGTGTGTATATAGTTGCTTAGAAAAAGTAGGCAAAATTTAAAGTTACGCCATTTTAAGTTTCAGTAACAAAGTACTAGAGTGTGGCGCGACACACAAACACCGAAAGAGAAACCTATATGATAGAGAAAGATGCAGGATAACAGCTGTGTGTGGGACACTGATGGAGTTAAAGTGCGAATGCTAGTTTCTCATTTTTACATAGAGACAAATGTACCATGCCACCGGGACTCCATTCTGTAGCAGATAATATTTTTATTGATAATTGCAACAACTATAACTTAAATAATAACCCTATATCAACGACTGAAGAGTCAGTCACCGCCCTGGAATCTTCGCGACATTGGCAAAAGGACCGAATAAGTACCTCAGACAAACGGGCGTTACGTGGTCCTTTGGGAGGTTCTTTGAGGGGAGAAAGAAAACACAGGGTTAGTCAGCGGATATCATACTTCGCTACAACGACTTAGCCGCTACGCTGCTCGACGGGAGAACGCAGAAGGTGGCATTCCAGATGTTATCAGAAAGAAGTTCGTCTGGTATTTACCCAGGAGGCTGATGAGGACGAAGGTATTGCGGCCTCACCAAATGGGTCACCTGTGAACTTAGGTGTTGAAGAACTGCGCTAGAAGATGCCGAGCCTGAGGGTCGCGGGTTCGATTCCGGGACGGAGTACTTTACGCCAAGCCGTAACCACTTTTTAATAACGGAACGAGCGTATTCAAAAGGAGGAGGCCATGCCGCCGCCGCAGAGTCACGGACACAGTACTGGGGGAAGAATACGCCGTCGGCACGCCACTGCAACACGCGCCGTCGCCGTGTACAACTCCTTCGACCCGCAGCTGCGAGGAATTGTGAGGGTTAAAACACATTGTATCTCTGTGTTTGTTCAAAGGGTCTTATGTCTCAATAAATAACTGTTAATGGAACCAACAATGTTTCACTCACCTCAGCCACTGTGCCAAGGAGAGAGTACATTCCACCGTTCACGAATTGTCTCTTTCCTTCCCGCCATCCCTGACAGCCGGGGTGGCCAAGCGGTTCTAGACGCTACAGTCTGGAACCGCGCGACAGCTACGGTCGCAGGTTCGAATCGTGCCTCGGGCACGGATGTGTGTGATGTCCTTCGGTTAATTAGGTTTAAGTAGTTCGAAGTTCTAGGGGATTGATGACCTTAGAAGTTAAGTCCCATAGTGCTCAGAGCCATTTGAGCCATCACTGACAAACAAAAAAAGATCTTTGCTCTCCTCTGCCACTTGAGAGGTGGCAGAAGTCATCTTCTCATATTTCTGTCTGACTCTGAGGAATTCGATTTTCCTCTCTAACTGCATTCGGTGAAAAGTTGCTATTCCTTCACACGCGGACTTCCCACGCAGCGTCTCTCGTCACCCAGGTGGTCCGGTGACAGGCGGGCTCTGCTGATCTTGAGGGGGTTAAGCCGACGGGTGTGGGGGAGTCGAGTGAATGCTTTCCAGACGCCGACATTGTCAGTAGAGCGGCAGAGACACGCCCGCAGGAGCCTGAAGGAGCGGCTGAGCTAGAGATTACGTTACTTCGCAGAAACTTAGCGAAAACACTTTCTGGCGGGCTACCAGCGAGCCGTGGGAATGACTTGTGTCCCCAGGCAGTCTTGGCGTGCTAATTCCCGCGTTTTCTGCCACATCGTAACTGTGATTGGTTTGCTCAGGACATAGCTCCGTGACGTAGCAAAATCAGGCAGAAACTGGCGCCAAGAATCTCCATTGGTGGAATGGTAGTGCTTCGGCAATAGAGTGGAATTTTCCGCTGGTATTCGAGTTGCTGATTGGAACATTTGACCACGCCTACTGTCGTGGGGGCGGGAATGTTCTGTGTTCGATTTGTACGGGTGCTCTTGTAGTGGTCGGCTCTCGCCTTTCGGTCGGAGTATGTTACAAGACCGAGCTCTCGCTGCTCTGGACAGCCTGCCTTTCGTTGGCTGTCTAATATACTTTTATTTGACTGTAACTGTTTAACGAAGTTGCTGAAGTTTCGACTTCAACGTAACATTCCGAGTACAGTTGGCTATTGAGCGTTCTGCGTACAAGCGGCCTACGTTGCCTGTCTTGGGCAGTTTTGGCTAAAGTTGACTGTATCGGAGTTACTGTGTGACTTCGCTTGTTAAAATCAATCACTGTACCGTCAGTGATTGTGTGGCGAGCCTTCTTCGTCTCCCTCAGAGGCGCATTTGTATTGATAGGAAGTCTTTAGTCTGGAATAACCAGACCAGGACAATTTGTTTCCGGCTATACTCGCGACATTATCTCCACCACGATAGGACGTCGAAGCAACCAGCCATCGCTTCCGGTACGCCAGATCGTGTCCTTGCAGTTAAGAAAACAGCTTGGTAATGTATGTCCGCAGCACCGGCAGATTAGGGAATTTGCACTGTGATAATCAGAGCTCAGCAGAGCGCGCCTGTTCGTCTTTTTCTAACTTTGTTCTGTCTTGGGTGTTGATTGAGTTCTCACTACTGTAGCAGCAGTTAATGTTGGGTTGCTTCTGTGTTTTTCTCTTTAGATTTGAGTTGCAAGGGATTGGCTCCACATACCACTTCGTCATAAATGTCACAATCTAGTTTATGGACAGCTTCATCTTCACAGCATTTATTTGAGTATCCAGTTTGATCCAGTATAACGTATACTAAATGTTTAATGCGTTTTTGTTTATTATTTTGTGTTTAGTCTTAATAAATCATATTGTTATTTTGCACAGAACGTTCATTCTTTTAATCGGTAGAGCAACCCTATCATTTCTCACTACTTTAATGAAACCTTCCTTTATTAAACTTATTTACCAAATTAAATTATCGCAGGTGCCAAACTCTTTTCTACTCCACTTGCAGGGTCTATTACAGTCAGTTCGCGTATCTTTTTAATCCATGTGCAACAGCAAAAGTCGGAGTTAGAATAGAGGGGCTTAGAGCATCATTTACATATGTAGATTCTAGCAGAATTTAGTGTTAAATACACTGCTAGCCCCGGTACCTCGCACACTGACGCTCAACATCTAGTGTCACTAAAGCCCGACCCACTACATCTGATGTCGGATAACCTTGGCTTCATTATGAGGTGTACACGGCAGGGAATTTGTGTACAAGAAATTCTTGTCGCCATCGCCAGCGATGGGCCGCGAACAACCCAGAGACAACAGACGACAACCTGCAGCCATCGGACAGTATTTCAGTACGTTGGTTCCAGATGTTCAAAAAGTGATAAAAACTACAACCTTTGCGCCAAAATTCTCATTTGGATCAGAAAATATAAATTGAAAGGCTAGGCTACAAGAATAATGATTTCGCAGTAGGCTTTCTAGTCTTTGTGAACTTTCGAAACTCCATAGATATGGTAGCGAAACAACTTAACCCACTGAAGAGGTTGACAACGAAAGCTAGATTTCAAGTTTTCTTTGAGAAGATGCATTTTATGACTAACACAAATTCAGCATCAAGGGAAATGAACGTCGGAAAGGAAAAACCAAGCAGGCAGAAACTTTTAAATACCAAGGTGAATGGATAGAGCCTAACCCATCCGAGAAAGAAGCTTTCGTGTTACGCATTAACAAAATTGAAATGCCTTGTCAACTAACTAAAGTGGTCTACAACAAGAATGCGATATCCTTAAATGCCAAAATTACACAATACCTGCTCTGTTATTATATCGGAGGCTCTGTATGCGGCAGAGACCGTTACAGTGAACAAGAGGAGTCTGATGGAAAGACTTGAGAACAAAGAAAGGAATATTCTGAGAAAAATCTTGGATTCCGTCAAGAAGGCATCACAACCACGAACTATAGAGATAAATGGAGAAGATAAATGACACTTTTCAGAATAGGCGGATGACCACGCAACAGGGATGAGTCTCGGAAGAATATCGAAACCTATTAACCCCTACTTTCCAAATAATAATGCTAAAGGGGCATGGTTCACAGAAGTGATTTCGAAATAGATCAACGAGAACTTTTCTTGTGAGTTTTTCCTGCGCACCACTCCTACTTTTCAGACTTGTGCGAATCGGTTAACATTTTGTAAGAATGTAGATAAATACATGTAATTAGCGCTCGTTCCGTTGTTTTGTGTTTCAAAGTTCTCGTAAAGATAGCCAGGAGCGTGATTCCCTTATGGAAAGGTTACAAACCCACAGACGTTTCCAGAAAAATCCTAAGCTGCAGAAAGAGACGTTGTGGAGACAAAATAGAAAAGAACAACACCATAAAGAAATGCAGGAGCACTGGGCAGCAATTTAAGCTCCGAAACAACAGTCAACTAAATACATGGGATTCCTGGTTTGCCAAGCCGAAGAAGAAGAATATTATTAATAAATGTGGAAAAGGTTTAGCGGCGTTTCAGATCGAGTCTCGGTGTTTCGTATTTTGAAGCATGCAACAATTTCCATTGGATAAATATATATCGTAATCCTTAGACTTCGGAAGCGCCGTAACAAATGTCTGAAAAGGGCGCGCACAGAAACGCGGTTGAGGGGGAAGAGCGTGAAGGTATTGGTGCTCGGTTCATATTTGAGCTAGCAACATCAGGTGAAAGTTTTTGGTTTAGCCCAGACCAGCAGTTTTGTATAGCCATTCCAACACCTATCTCACTGTAGCTACATTACAGTGCATTAAGCAAGGTTTGAATGACGAACCAGAGTTGGCGCCCAGGAAAATTGTGCGAATCGATGAATTCCTTTAGCAAAATATTTTAATTTGACTGAAATTAACGGTCAGCAAATGGAACCATTTGCATGTGCGCCGTTCGGATTTTGCGTGCAAAAACAGTCACCGTTGTTCGTATTTTATCTACATCTACATCTACATCCGTACTCCGCAAGCCACCTGACGGTGTGTGGCGGAGGGTACCCTGAGTACCTCTATCGGTTGTCCCTTCTATTCCAGTCTCGTATTGTACGTGGAAAGAAGGATTGTCGGTATGCTTCTGTGTGGGCTCTAATCTCTCTGATTTTATCCTCATGGTCTCTTCGCGAGATATACGTAGGAGGGAGCAATATACTGCTTGACTCTTCGGTGAAGGTATGTTCTCGAAACTTTAACAAAAGCCCGTACCGAGCTACTGAGCGTCTCTCCTGCAGAGTCTTCCACTGGAGTTTATCTATCATCTCCGTAACGCTTTCGCAATTACTAAATGATCCTGTAACGAAGCGCGCTGCTCTCCGTTGGATCTTCTCTATCTCTTCTATCAACCCTACCTGGTGCGGATCCCACACTGCTGAGCAGTATTCAAGCATTGGGCGAACAAGCGTACTGTAACCTACTTCCTTTGTTGTCGGATTGCATTTCCTTAGGATTCTTCCAATGAATCTCAGTCTGGCATCTGCTTTACCGACGATCAACTTCATATGATCATTCCATTTTAAATCACTCCTAATGCGTACTCCCAGATAATTTATGGAATTAACTGCTTCCAGTTGCTGACCTGCTATTTTGTAGCTAAATGATAAGGGACCTATCTTTCTATGTATTCGCATCACATTACACTTCGCTACATTGAGATTCAATTGCCATTCCGTGCACCATGCGTCAATTCGCTGCAGATCCTGCTGCATTTCAGTACAATTTTCCATTGTTGCAACCTTTCGATACACCACAGCATCATCTGCAAAAAGCCTCAGTGAACTTCCGATGTCATCCACCAGGTCATTTATGTATATTGTGAATAGCAGCGGTCCTATGACACTCCCCTGCGGCACACCTGAAATCACTCTTACTTCGGAAGACTTCTCTCCATTGAGAATGACGTGCTGCGTTCTGTTATCTAGGAACTCCTCAATCCAATCACACAATTGATCTGATAGTCCGTATGCTCTTACTTTGTTCATTAAACGACTGTGGGGAACTGTGTCAAACGCCTTGCGGAAGTCAAGAAACACGGCATCTACCTGTGAACCCGTGTCTAAGGCCCTCTGAGTCTCGTGGACGAATAGCGCGAGCTGGGTTTCACACGATCGTCTTTTTCGAAACCCATGCTGATTCCTACAGAGTAGATTTCTAGTCTCCAGAAAAGACATTATACTCGAACATAATACGTGTTCCAAAATTCTACAACTGATCGACGTTAGAGATATAGGTCTATAGTTCTGCACATCTGTTCGACGTCCCTTCTTGAGAACGGGGATGACCTGTGCCCTTTTCCAATCCTTTGGAACGCTTCGCTCTTCTAGAGACCTACGGTACACCGCTGCAAGAAGGGGGGCAAGTTCCTTCGCGTACTCTGTGTAAAATCGAACTGGTATCCCATCAGGACCAGCGGCCTTTCCTCTTTTGAGCGATTTTAATTGTTTCTCTATCCCTCTGTCGTCTACTTCGATATCTACCATTTTGTCAACTGTGCGACAATCTAGAGAAGGAAGCACAGTGCAGTCTTCCTCTGTGAAACAGCTTTGGAAGAAGACATTTAGTAATTCGGCCTTTAGTCTGTCATCCTCTGTTTCAGTACCATTTTGGTCACAGAGTGTCTGGACATTTTGTTTTGATCCACCTACCGCTTTGACATAGGACCAAAATTTCTTAGGATTTTCTGCCAAGTCAGTACATAGAACTTTACTTTCGAATTCATTGAAAACCTCTCGCATAGCCCTCCTCACACTACATTTCGCTTCGCGTAATTTTTGTTTGTCTGCAAGGCTTTGGCTATGTTTATGTTTGCTGTGAAGTTCCCTTTGCTTCCGCAGCAGTTTTCTAACTCGGTTGTTGTACCACGGTGGCTCTTTCCCATCTCTTACGATCTTGCTTGGCACATACTCATCTAACGCATATTTTACCATGGTTTTGAACTTCGTCCACTGATGCTCAACACTATCTGTACTTGAGACAAAACTTGTGTGTTGAGCCATCAAGTACTCTGAAATCTGCTTTTTGTCACTTTTGCTAAACAGAAAAATCTTCCTACCTTTTTTAATATTTCTATTTACGGCTGAAATCATCGATGCAATAACCGCTTTATGATCGCTGATTCCCTGTTCTGCTTAACTGATTCAAATAGTTCGGGTCTGTTTGTCACCAGAAGGTCTAATATGTTATCGCCACGAGTCGGTTCTCTGTTTAATTGCTCAAGGTAGTTTTCAGATAAAGCACTTAAAAATATTTCACTGGATTCTTTGTCCCTGCCACCCGTTATGAACGTTTGAGTCTCCCAGTCTATATCCGGCAAATTAAAATCTCCACCCAGAACTATAACATGGTGGGGAAATCTACTCGAAATATTTTCCAAATTATTCTTCAGGTGCTGAGCCACAACAGCTGCTGAGCCCGGGGGCCTATAGAGACATCCAATTACCATGTCTGAGCCTGCTTTAACCGTGACCTTCACCCAAATCATTTCACAATTCGAATCTCCGTCAATTTCCTTCGATACTATTGCACTTCTTATCGCTATAAACACGCCTCCCCCTTCACTGTCCAGCCTATCTCTGCGGTATACATTCCAATCAGAGTTTAGGATTTCATTACTGTTTACGTCTGGTTTCAGCCAACTTTCTGTTCCTAGTACTATATGGGCGTTGTGTTTTACGTGCAAAAACAGTCACACTTAAATAGTTCTGGATTTGAGCGAGGCTGATGGTTCAAGTTTGGTCACCTGTGTATTGGACCTTGGTCTATCGTAATTTAAGAGCTTGAAAAAGTTTTGCGTCGTTTTGATTTTACGTGCAAAAAACCACGTTTTTCTAGGAGATTTTTGAAGCGCACCATTTCTATACACTTGAGCGCATCGAATAAAAATTTGCACGAAGGTAGACAAAAGGGTAAAGCGGAATAGATTTTTTTAAATCCAATAATCTTTATTCGTTGTAGGGACACAATGGTTTAACATATTTCTGGGTAGGTTTTGAAGTGCGCCACTTCTGTGCTTTAAACTTGTACCAATCGGCTGAAAAAATGGTTCAGATGGCTCTGAGAACTATGGGACTTAACTTCCTAGGTCATCAGTCCCCCTATAACTTAGAACTACTTAAACCTACCTAACCTAAGGACATCACACACATCCATGCCCGCGGCAGGATTCGAACCTGTGACCGTAGCGGTTGCACGGTTCCAGACTGTAGCGCCTAGAACCGCTCGGCCATTCCGGCCGGCGAATCGGTTGAAACTTTGCACGAGGCTAGATAAATGGATAACGTCAAAATGAAATTTATTTTATTCAAGCGATCTTCATCCGTCGTCGGGATACATGGTTTGAAGTCCAGCCAAATGTAGCAATTTAAAACATTAGTATACGAGGCTTTTATTAAAATATTTAAAGTTGGTGGCACTTTGACAACATAAAACATAAATCGCATATCCAGTTTTTCATGCTGAGATTCATAATCAAATTTTCCAGTTTTTGCATCGCCTGCTGTTAGTTGATAGGAGTTGTACTGATTCCTAAAGGTTATAAAGACGTCCTTCGTTTGCAAAGTTGATACAAATGGTCATTCTCCCAATAATCGTCTGAGAACTGTACAAAAGCCCCCTTAAAACAATAATTCTTCGGACTTTCCAAAAAATTGGTAGGTCTAGGTTGTAGATATCCTTTAATTCTATAATGAATGTCAAACCATTGTCGATTTTGTAGTTCAGAGTCCTTGACTGAAGACGTTAAATTGCTATCAAATTTAATATGTATCTCTGCAGCATTACTTGAACTACATTTATAAGAACGGATTCATCAACTTAATCAAAGGATTGTGGCAAGCGAATCCGATCTTTGTTAGATGTAGTATCCATCAACGATTTCAACGTCGATTTGTGTTGGCTCCACCATACGAAATTGGAAATTTCAGTGCCTCGGCTGAAATGCACCTGTCCTCTTAACATTCCACCAACACACCATGAAAGAGCAGGCGGCATAGGTGCTAGTGGAGAAGTTAGTTTCTACCTATTTTAAAATCTAATTGTGAGTAGCCGACCGAAGAGGCCTCGATCCATTTATCTTTATTCACCTAAGCTTCTGAGGTGCACCGTGGAAAACATTTTCTTAGTGGTATCTATTTCTAACATCTTCCTCTAACAGAACTGCATTCAGATATAAAAGTTAACTTTCGTCACAAAGGAATTACAGACATTGGCTGCCATTTAAATTGATGGTCAAGCGGCACCACATTATTAGTGTGTTTATAAACTGAGAATTTGGGACTGACGAGTGGTGCTAGGGTTGTCCGTGCAGGTGCAATGACTATTGTGTCTGTGTGGCTCAGTTGTCAGTATATCTTCCTAATAAGTAGGAGACTTGGGTTCGAATCCCAGTCTGGGAAAAATTTTTAAACTTTCCCCATTGTTCAGTGCCCACTCCCCGACAGTGACTGTAATTCCTTTGTGTCTTAATTGATAATGGCTGCTGGATCAAAATGGTGACAGTTCTTTCAGACACGTTCAAAAGAACAGACGCCACATACAGTTAACTTTTATTGCTTTCCCATTGCCTCAACAGTAAGCAGAAATCGGTAATACCTAAAAATACTGATTTATGAATAGAAATGTTATACAAAACATTTTTATCGATACCATCATTGAATGGGCTGACCATATTTTAATCGTTTTAATAATTCTATGAGGGAGCTCCAGATTTCGAATTGACCGGCTGCATAGCTACGCAGCCCCGCCGACACTGGTGTAGAAATAAAATAGCGAAAACCCTAAGAGCTGCCTATTTTTCCCAGGTGAACTCTATACCACCGTGTTCTCATTAAAAATGTCAGCATGTTGTACATAATTATTTTTACTTACACACGTTCCTCCCTCCTGACAAATTTTCATTATATCCTGGAAAAAGGCAGGAAACCTTCCTGTGGTGTTTTATTCACATCTTTTGCTCTTGAATAGTGCCTGACAGTAACTATCGCCGCGGGTAGTGGCCACGCGGTTTGAGGCGCCATGTCACGCCTCCCGCCGGAGGTTCGAGTCCTCCCTCGGGCAAGGGTGTATGTGTTCTTCTTAACATAAGTTAGCCTGTGTAAGTCTAGGGGCTTATGACCTCGGCAGTTTGGTCCCTTAGGAATTCACACACATTTGAATATCGAAAAATTTTCATAAGTAATTTTTGACTAAAAATAGCTGTGCGGAGGTATAGGACAGCGATACTGGCATGTTTTGGTTATCTATACATTACACTGTATACAATATGCATTTACAAGGGAACTCGATGAGGGACGGTTGAATTAAGTCGGATCTTAGACTGCAGTACTAACAGGTTATGCGACGTGAGACGAAGACTTGAAGTAAAAAAGTAGGAAAGAATCAGTTTGTTAAATGGGTGTTTGGAAAATGCTGCGCATTGGTGTAGGAAGCAACATAAAAGACGCTTACAACACAAGAGTGACCAGCTCTAGAATAGCTATTTGAGCCGTGTAACGGCTCAGCTCATTTGATTTACCCGCGAGATTATTCACTTGTTTTCGCCGCAGCGATAGGGGGCGTGATCGCTGAGAGCTGTTGGCGCTGGTGAGCGAAGGAAGAGTTTTTGGAGGACCGCTCCGTCGGGAGATGGCGAGAGGGTCGGTCAGTCAGCCTCGGCGACTCTGGTCAGTCGGTTAGTCGCTCAGTTTGGGAGTCGGTGCAGTGAGACGACAGAGTCAGTCAGAAGGCAGACACTCGCATGTTAGTCGGTCGGCTCTAAGTCTCAGTCGCTGTTGCTTGTGCACTGAGTCGGGTTCGTCGTTACTCCGCGGTTGGACGAGTTGGCAGTCAGCAGCAGGCAGGTTCGCATGGTGTAAGTACGCGCTGGGGCCGTGGTCGCCGCAGACGGAAGGCCGTTGGTCGATCGGTCGGCTGGTTGTCGGAAAAGGGGCGACAGGACGGCAGCGGCGAGGAGTGCCTGCCGATTAAGGACTGCGGTGAGTGTGGCTGTTTGCGAGCATGGGGGGAGGACGGAATGCTCGCTTGCATAGCGTGGTTCTCCGTGACTAGCTGCTTGTTGGGCTTAGCACTCGAATGTAACAGGAAACTGCATTGGTGTGGTTCTCGTCACCTGGCTGTGTCCGAAATTTTCATATACTTTCATTATATTTCATTACCATTACTTATTATTATTATTATTATTATTATTATTATTATTATTATTATTATTATTGTTACATCAGATCTCGGTAAACTTGGTGCGTTTAAATTGCAAATTTCCAATTCTACTTATATTGCTTGGGATATAGATTTTGAGCTGCGTTGTGTATGCATATAAAAGAACTGTTGTGGGTGAGAAGCACACTTGAGTGTGTCATGTTTTTCAGCTCCATTGCTACGAAGTGACCATTATTAATATTGCGTGATTTGTTGGATTTTGTAGTGATTGGAACTTCAGTTTGTGTGATTCTGTTTTGTAGAATGTTTTTCGTGGCAGCATTTGAGAATCAGTTGCTACAAGAAGTTGCTAGCTCTGAAATGCCACCTCGTTAATCAATCATTTATTGACGGATGTGTTTGTCTGTCTGTAGCAAGTAAGAGGCAGCAACTGTAGCTTGTTAGTACAAAAACTGTTATGCAGAAATTTGAATGGGAAAAAGCTGTCATCTTTTATTATAATGTTGTTTTATAGTATGTTGGAAGACCATTCTTTTGAGCTGTGTTTATTCTGTACCAATCAAATTTAGGTAACACGCAGCTGGCAGAAATTACTGTTGAGCTCGTAATAGACTGTATGTGTGAAACAATTAGTGTAGTTTTGTGAGTGATGCGTTAAATTATTTATTTGCAAGTTGTTTTGAAGAGCCGTCCGCTGTGGTCGTGCGGTTCTAGGCGCTGTAGTCCGGAACCGCGGGTCTGCTACGGTCGCAGGTTCGAATCCTGCCTCGGGCATGGATGTATGTGATGTCCTTAGGTTAGTTAGGTTTAAGTAGTTCTAAGTTCTAGGGGACTGGTGACCTAAAATGTTACGTTCCATAGTGCTCAGAGCCATTTGAACCATTTGTTTTGAAGATCTGCATTTTTAGTGTTTTCACCTTATGTTGAACCAAAACAGTATTCTTGAGGTCTTGATGACTGCACATAATATACCTTTTACTAACAGTACCTTTATGTAATGTTTCAGAGTGTGGTTGCATGTTCTTCTGGAGAAAAAAGTTTTTTCATTGCTGAAATTTCCTTTAAACTGTTAATTTATTAACTTGGATGTATAACCAATTATTGTTAAAAAATAAATTTGTGTCAACAAGGCTTCGACCGAATAAATGTGCCTACACCTTCCCCATCCTGGCTCTGCTACCGTTAGTACAACTCACTATTGTTCAGTTGTTTAGAGTCCTTTCCATATTACCATGAACTGGGGCTAACAACCTGTGTATAATTATGTAATGACGCCATTTTTTCATTATTAGGCTGTCAATATGGGTTAATAGCTGATTTCGTTTTCTGTACCCCTAGTGGCTGAAATCAGCTGATTGTGTTAGACTAATAGACTTTAGTCTTATAATTGCATCTAGTAAAGGAAAAATGACGTCATTTAATAATCTTTATCAAGCAAACATAATAGAAGACATTAAACGGTTTCAGAGACGCTCTGAAAGGATTGTAATAACTCTTTACAGCCCTTACGAAAGTTCAACTGAAGTGGGCAGGAAAATTCGAGGATGTCTTTGGAAGACAGGCAATGTCTCCCACGGAAGATAACCGACATTAGACGTAGTTTATGCCAAAATTACACTGTCTTCGTGGCGTATTTCGGGCAGGAACCGTGAGAATAAGACAGATTAAAACATACATCGAGACATGTGTATCATTTTGTTTTCTCTCTTCATTCGGGAATGGAATAGGTTAGAAAAACGATAATACTGGAGTTACGCACCCTCTATGTAGAAGCTTGAAAACTACGTCACAACGACACTAAACCTCCATTACTGCAATGTAATGCAATATCTTCGAGGACTTCACTTTGACAGTGATAAAGCGCTGTAAGGTAAGGTGAGGTTGTGGCTCTGTCAATAAAGTCAAACATACTACACTGATGATATCAACAAACTTGTCTTCGTCGCCTGGACGATTGTACTGAGAAATTAATATGTAGACATGAAGGATAAAGATGTAGAATAGTAATAAAGTTTTTTATTAAAAATACTTTAAGATTGTTCACATTAAAAATTCGGAGATATTAGTCTCAAGGCTTCACGGGGCTGTTCTGTCTGTAAAAGTAGAGACTCGCGAAGAAATAAATTTCCTCTCTCTGTAATAGTTTTGGTCTCCCATCATACAGTCTATTCAATGTTCTTCGTATTTCCATTCACCTGAATATACGGGGTGCTCAAAAAGTCTCTCCGCGGTGCCGTATGATTGTTAGCCGCGCGTGCCATATGCCGCAGTGAGTATACCGAAATGAAATTCAGTGAAATACAAGTTATTAATTTAATACATTTTGATTTTTAGTTCCAAATTTTCACATTAAATGTTGGAAGTGTCCCCCCTGTTGTTAAATACACAATTCAATTTGTCTAATCATGCTTCCAAACATAAGCTGTGACATTTATTCTGTGACAGAAGCAGTGAAAGTGGATATTACAGTTTTCATCGATGGATTTTGGATGGTTTTTACAGACAGTTGCTTTCGCTGCTCCCCAGAAGAAAAAGTCAGGTGGCGTTAGGTCAGGCGATCGTGGAGGCCAAAATCCCTGTGAAATTATGCGATCACCAAAAACATCAGCAAGCAGTGACGTTGAAACGCGAGCTATATGCGTGGTTGCACCATCTTGTTGAAAATAACCGTTCAGTATTTCACTTAACACAAGTTCTCGTATGAACGGGTAGAGAATATAACTGTAGTATCGTTGTGCGTTTACTGTCTCGTTAAAAAACCCAGCCCGGCGGCACGCGTAATAACAATCATACGGCACTGCAGAGAGACTTTTTGAACACCCCGTGCGATCAATAAACTCAGCTAATCGTCATACTCAGCTGATTCCATTCCATTATTTTTGTCCGACCAGCTCGGACGGTTTTGATGTCAGTTGCAGCTTTAATCGTTTCGTTGTGGTTCTGGCTTGATTATCTACACCGATGGAACCAAAATTCGACAACAGCTCAAAGTCCTGGAAAGCCTTCAGACTGCCTAAGAGCGCTTCTGTTTTACGGCAAAGACTTAGCCGTTATGAAAGATCTCAAGTTTATACTTTCAACTAACATCTCAAAGATATTAATAGTGCGGTCGCAGGTTCGAATCCTGCCTCAGGCATGGATGTGTGTGATGTCCTTAGGTTTAACTAGTTCTAAGTTCTAGGGGACTGATGACCTCAGAAGTTAACAACCAACCGTTGCAGTCTGTCTGTGGCTTTGGAATACGTTAGCAGTATGGGGTTGGGTACACCATCCATTTGCTCATCCTGGTATGATGAGGACGTTGATGTATTAGCGAAGAAAGCTGCCGCTTTAGGCGTTCTCTTTGATACTACATTGCCTTTTAAGAATGAGGTTAAGAGCCATGGAAAACATCTGTAGCAAGAGATGTGGAACATGTCCCAACAAATGACAGGGTGTTATTATGCTATGTTAGAATGTCGAATTCACGCGAAACCGTGGTTTATGAGGACAAATTTGGACCGATCAACGATATCCACTATCATTCGACTCAGCTTCAACTTCGCATCTTTTCCTCTCCATGTACATCGAATCCACGTTTACAGCATGAGAGTGTAATTCTGAATCGGAAGCTGATGCATCTTGTTCCACATTTTACTATGAAAGGTTGGACTTTTTGACGACATTGCTTGGTATTGGATACCACTTCCCTCAATCAGCATCTTCTCTTTTGCCTACTAAAGACATTCGCCTTTATAAAGCGATTGTTAATATCCTTCAGGGTATTGGGAAAAGTCTATAGACTTTATGGAAAGTGTTCATCGTTTTTACGTTCTGCTTGTAAACAATTTCCATAATGGTGTGAGCTGATAAACCTCAACTGTCTAATTTACTTCAAAATCTGTTTGTTATCGATTTAGAGCGGGCACAGTTGTGACAGCTTGAGGTCTTATATCTGAAAAACTGAATTTATATAGTCTATCCATACAATTCAGTGTACATTGTAACCATGTGTTTTAGATGGTTAAATAGACTAAGCGCTCTAGAGGCCAAATAAATAAAAAAAGCGAATACTAACTACCGCTCTGACCGACAGGAGTTACGTGCAGACAATAGACGTCAATCGACAATAGTCAACAATGGAAATTAACTATTTGTTGCACGAATGCTATTTGCATTGCGTAATACTATGTAAATCACCTTTCAAGAGAGTTAAACCGCTAAGGGTATATTTAGAAAGATGGGAAAATAAATATCTGTAGTTAGGATGTGACAATAACAATTCATTCAAGACCAAAAGCCTAAGCTGAAACTTACAATTTTCAGGATATCTTTGAAATTGTTAAGAATGATAAGAAACTGTTGACTAAAGCAGACGAAATGGGTAAATTCGATTTTGTCATAGATTAATCTCATGATGGATTGTACGCATTCCCTGAGAAAAGAAGTGAAGCCCTCAGAAGAAATGGCTGGATATCAATGTGACTTTGTGCACATACACACCATCGGCGGGTATGTAAATGATTACAGTTGAAATTCTGTGTGATGGGTACAACGGCCACCAGAATGTACTAATGTTCTTCATGTTTAGTGTCATTATTAAGGGCCCAGTCGATCACGTTTGAGATCTCCGTACTCCACCAGCATCATCGTAACCCCTTCACATACGCGCCTTTAATCCGAGAACAAGTAATGGACACCCTGCGGCATTCTGTCATCCTGCACCATTTGTCAGAGACTAGCAGTAGTTGGACGATGGAGTTACCGTCCCTGAACTAGGCAATGGAAATAATGCCGAAAGCTGGAAGTAATATATCGAAGGGCTATATAAAGGGAAGATTGGATTGCACGTCGAGCAGGAATCCGACACGCTTCAAGAGGTCAAGCGGAGCAGACATTGATCCCAATCTCTCGTCCTTCATTTCCCTTTAAAACGGTAAAAAAAGTCGAGACCCAGGTGAAGTTACGTTCCTACAATGCAGCATGAACCTGTTCGGACACCAAGGAAGCCTAATGTCTGGAGGACCCAGGATAACCAAGCAGCATGTTTACACTGCGGACGACCGGAACATGTGGTGCGCAATTGTCGAGAAAGACGGCGGATGTTTGATGACGCCCGCGCCAGAAGACAGCAGACCAATCTTAGCCTATGTCAACTCCGGGATGACGAAGATGAAGAAGAAGATGTGGGTGCAAGACGACGTAGGTCACCATCGCCGCAAGCTAGCCGCTGGAGAGTATGCTCCCTAACACGCCGATCAAGATCTCTATCGCCGTTTAAAAGCTCCAGCCGCCGCAACCTGGAAAACTAAAGGGTGAGACCTTTCTCGGAGGTGATGCCGCCGAAGATAAAAATCCTCCGTCGTCTATCACTACAAAAATGATAGGAGACTATGTCGATATCCTCATGGATGGCCCACCAGCCCGAGCTCTTGTGGACTCTGGAGCATCATATTCAGTGATTTCGGAGAAGTACCGTCGCCAGTTGCAGAACACCGTATTCTTCGACAGCAAAACATCTCTGCTCAAGGTGCCTAATGGGAAATATGTAAAACCTACAGGAATATGTGTCATTCGTGTGGGTATAAGTGGTCATACACAGCCCTTAAAATTCATCATCTCACACGAGTGTAGTCGTACGTCATTCTCGGATGGGACTTTTTGAAAGCTTCTCAAGCAATTATAGATTGTGGTCGCTCGAAGATTATGCTAGATGAGATGAGATACCGTGGACAGGAAGATGTGCATCTACGTCTGTGGAGACTATGTGTGCAGGATGAAGTGATCATTCCTGCAGTCGGCGCTAGAAAGGGAGCTGTCATGTGTCATGCCATGCAACAATCCATGGATCTTGTAGTGGAATGTAAGATAAGCATACCACTGAAGAATATCTTGGTCATCCCAGCCTCTGTAGTCTCGTTTAAGAACGGATTCTGTGAATTGTGGGTAGTTAACTATCGCCAAGGACTGCACATCCTTTCAAGACGCTTGAGCGTAGAAAATGCTGAGCTGTTAATTGCAGAACAGATGAGCGTCATAGAAACCTCCCATGCCTAAGTCTGTGGGTGAAATTAGCGCTACCATTACGAGACAAGATCTTCTAGCTGGACTATCACCAGATCTCACTAAGGAACAATAGAAGAAGCTACTTGCCATTTTTCAAGAGTTCTCTGAATGCTTCAATCCACAGGTGAAGAGCAAGTTAGACAAATCGACGGTGAAGCACCGAATTAGCACTGGAGACCATCAGCCAGAGATCATCCCGTATGTCAGCAACGGAAAGTCGAAAAATTCGCGACTAGGTAGAGAAAATGATGAAGAATGACATCATTCGCCGGCCCCTGTGGCCGAGCGGTTCTAGGCGCTTCAGTCCGGAACCGCACTGCTGCTGCGGTCGCAGGTTCGACTCCTGCCTCGGGCAAGGACGTGTGTGATGTCCTGAGGTTAGTTAGGTTTAAGTAGTTCTAAGTCTAGGGGACGAATGACCTCAGATGTTAAGTCCCATACTGCTTAGAGCCATTGGAACCATTTGAATGACATCATTCAGCCTTCGCAGAGCCCATGGTCGTCACCAGCGGTTCTTGTCCTGAACAAGGATGGCAGTTGGCGCTTTTGAGGTGATTACAGGAAGCTTAATAAGATAACTAAATAGGACGTTTACCCTCTTCCACGGATTGACGATACACTAGATTGTGTGAAGGGGCTAAGTTTTTCTCAACCATGGATATCTACTAGGGATACTGGCCAATCGAAGCAGATGAGGCTGATCATAAGGAAACTGCATTCATCACCCCTGATGGCCTGCATGAGTTTAAGGTAATGCCGTTTTGTTTGCGTAATGCACCAGCAAGTTTTGAACGGATGATGGATAATCTTCTAAGGCACCTTAAGTCGACGATGCGTCTTTGTTATTTAGATGACATTATAGTGATCTCTGACGCATTTGATGAAAACATAAAGAGACTGAGGGCCGTTCTCAAGTGTATCCAACAAGCCGGACTGAAACTTAATGCAAGGAAGTATCTTTTTGGAGCAAAAGAAATCAAAATACTTGGGCACCTTGTGTCAAACGAAGGTGAGCGGCCAGACCCAGAAAAGGTGAGAGCTGTAATGGAATTTCTATTCCTAAAAGTATTAGAGATGCGGGAAGCTTCCTCGGGTTGTATTCTTATTACCGTCGTTTTATCAAAGACTTGTATCAAAGCCAGACCACTCCAAGAGTTGATAAAAGCCAATGCTAAATTTATCTGGGATGGTGCTCAACAAGATTCTTTCGATGTGCTGCGAAAAACTCTGACGACTGGCCCTGTACTTGGTCTGTATGATGAGAGAGCACCTACAGAACTACACACAGATGCCAGTGGGTATGGGATCGGTGCTGTTCTGGTGCAGTTTTCGGATGGAAAAGAGAAGGCTATAGCCTATGCTTTTAGGACACTTACAAAAGCCAAGAGAAACTACTCAACTACAGAAAGAATGTCTTGCTGTGATCTGGGCCATGTGCAAATTTCGACAGTATCTCTATGGAAGGCCATTCTCAGTTCTTACAGACCATCATTGTTGGTTGACACGTCTTAAGGATCCAGTAGGACGACTCACCAGGTGGGCACTACGTCTTCAAGAGTATGACATTACCATAGTGCACAAAAGTGGAAAAAAACACCAAGATGCTGCATGTCTCGCAAGAAACTGTGCAACACCGTCAAGACTTTGATGAAGATAGTGACTGTCTCGCTGCACTCCAGGATCTCTCTGCTGAGCAGAAGAATGACGCCATGATATCTCGAACTATGCTTGCCTTAAATCTGTCAGAGGATGTGAAAGGACAATTTAAGATAGTCAATGGATTACTTTGCAAGAAAAAGTTTGATCCGTTTGGAAAGAGGTGGGTACCAGTGATTCCTAAACACATGCGCTTAGATGTTCTACAGAAATTCCATGACACACCTGAGGCCGGACATTTGGGATTTATTAAGACATACGATAGGAACCGCAAGAGATTTTTCTGGCCAGGTTCTTTTAGGAGTGTCCGTCACTATGTGTCGCACTATCGAGAGTGCCAGAGGAGACAGGCGGTTCCTCAGAAAGCACCTGGCCGACTCATACTAGTTTCACCAGCCGAAACGCCTTTCCAGTGTGTTGGGATTGACCTCCTCGGAAGATTTCCAACGTCTGCTAGTGGCAATAGATTGATTATTGTTTGCACTGATTATCTGACACGCTATGCCTTTACAAAATCTGTGAAAACAGCCGAAGCAACCGAGGTAGCCAAATTCATCGTGGAAGACATTGTATTAAAACACGGTGCCCCAAGGTCGTTAATTACGGATCGAGGGAAAGTTTTTCAATCGAATCTTGTGACAGAGATAAACCGTCGGTGCAACATTATTCATCACATGACGATTGCCTACGTCCACTAACTAACGGGCTTACTGAACGCCTTAATATGACCTTGGCTGACATGCTATCAATGTTTGTCAATGTTGAGCAGAGCAACTGGGATGAGGTGCTATCTTTCGTGACGTTTGCCTGCAAAACCGGCAAACAAGACACCACAGGATTTACGCCATTTTTCCTGGTGCATGGGCGTGAGGCGCCGACGACGATGGACACTGTGTTTCCGTTACATCCTGGTGACGTGGACGACGACTACATCGGCCAGGTGTTAACCAGAGCTGAGGAAGCTCGGCAGTTATTCGACTCCGCACGCTGCAGGCTCAAGAAAACGATAGCCGAAGGTATAACGGGAGCCACCGCCCTGTTGTCTACCAGCCTGGTGACCTCGTCTGGATCTTCACTCCTGCTCGTAAGGCCGGTGTCTCTGAGAAGCTCCTCAGGGGCTACTTTTAATTTTTATTTCCAGTTCGAGTACATTCTAGAAGTATCCACAAATGGCAAGAAGCATTGTACTGGAATGTTCTGTAGCTGTATATATACCTTATGTGCTCTGGCCGGAGGCAGTTCGCTCCGCGCTCTTGTATGTGCAAGTGCTGAATAAACCTTTGTTAAGTGAAATTAGTGTTCGTCATTCATCTGCTTACACCTTCATCTACGTGACAATATTAATATCTTAGTTTGGCCCTTGTAAGCCTCCTCATCTCCACGTAACTACTGTAACTAAGGTGCACTTGAACCAGCTTACTGCAGTCAAGGCTGGGTCTCCTTCCCTCCATTATCAAATTAAATATTCCTTGATGCCTCAGAATGTTTCGTATAAACCGTGCCCTCCTATGCTATGCACAATGGATTGTTACAGGTAACGAGCAAATGTCACACCCATGGACATATGAATCTAGAAATATAAAACGACAAAATGAGTGCACTAAATAAAGCTGAAATAAAATATACTGCTGTATTACTTAAATATTTTGCGTGGTGTTACATCGATTTCCTGTTTGAAGCACAAAACTGTTTTTCGTAGAAATATGGTTTCTGGGTATTATCGAGCTCAGTGGAGTAAAAAAAATTTTTCAAGTCTGAATACTAATGAATGCTTTGACTCGGTATTTTTATACACTGAATTATGATAGTTATGGTCTTTTTTTTTCTTACACGATGTCCACTCCAAGCCAAAGTTCGAGTAACCTCGACTTGTGAAATTTCTTTGAAATTACGAAATGAATAATCACCATGTCGTCTGTAAAATAACTACCGGAATCCTTTAATACAATTTGGAAGAGGTGCAAATTCAGTTTTGCACAGAAATTTCATTCAGTGATTGGCTGTGAAGCCGACCAAAAATTCCTCCCACAAAAGCTTCAATTATTACAATGCTGACGGTCAGTTTTACTGATTATTTGAAGATGAAACACGACTCAGGATACGTAAATTATTCACACGACTCTCGGCGGCTAATACTTTGTTTTAAAATCATATTTCCAACTTGAATATACTTTTACTAATCAGCAACGAATAATAAGTATAATAATCTCAGTAGGAATCTCAAGCGAAATGAATGATTTTACATAGTTTCGTCACATTTACACTTTTACAGAAGAAAAAAAAATTAAGCCGGTTACGACATATACAACGTCATGTATCTGGTTCTTTGGTTTGTTACTTAACCATCTCAGGCTCTTTGCCTGTTTATTCATTAAAGTTTCTTACTCCTAAGAAAGGAAACATGAATAAAAAATACCAAAAATAACTCAAGTCTAGAAAAGAGATGCCACAAAATATGCTTCCGAACTTACTTAACAAAAGAAATGATCTGACCCTCACATCCGCGTTGTTAAAGGGTTGGAATGACGTTGGTGCGCAAAAGACTTTCGTAGCCTTAACCAGGGACGGTGCAGGTAACGGGTCACATATGACTAATCTCCTCGAAAAATTCGTTCCTACGATAAACGATTCTGTCAACCCGCAACACACAATCAACTTTGCAGAATGACGTGGTACTAGCTGATGTGTGTGCGGATCTTCCGTTGCCCATTTTCTGCAGATCTGCGTATTGACATGTCCTTGAGATGGAAATGGACATCGTATATCTACAGAATAATCCATGGGCATTCAATGTCCGATTCCATGCACGCCAGAAATTCCGGAGCGAACGCTTGTCTTGCTAGGAGGCCAGGAGGAAGCAACTCCTATATTGAGTTATTTAGTATGGGTAGAAATACGGAATGTTTTGTAGAATTTTATGCACCCAAATAGTAGGCATGTCTAGTGTTCGGGCAATTCGACGTGCTCTGCATGTTTGCACACCATCGCTCGACCCCTCCTGCAATGCTGTGGACATATCTTCGACAGACGTCAAATCGGCTGCTGTCCTCCCTCTCCAACATCGTACTTAAAAAGAAATGGAACCTCTCTTTTTGAATTCTGTGATCATCTTCTCTAGACGCTTAGCGGACATCGGACGGATGCATTTTTCATAGGCTTCAGCGTCCGGAATTTCTACAGAGCTACTGGTGCACAGTCACCGCTCTCATAAAAGAGCTTAAGCGGCGGCTCGCGATCCTTCATGGAGACAGTTATGTTGGACGTCTGGGACGCAAACAGAGGAACAGCCGTGTGCCGCGCAGCTGTTCGTGCGCATATTCTGATGTTAACAGTGCCATACGTTGGTCAAATTTAGGTAAATTTTTCTTTTGTTCCATAACGTTTCCACCTGCGTCAATAATATGCTCTTCCCATTTGACATCATTTTTAGCAGCTGTTCACTTTCTACAGTGTTTTGAAACTGGAATATTAATTGTGGACATACACCCACCATCCAAACAGGCCTCGGAAGGCCCAATGGTACCAACTGACCGCCGTGTCATCCTCTGACGAGAGGGGTTACTCGATGCGGATGTGGAGGGTTTGTGGTCAGCGCACCGCTTTCGCGACCTTTGTCAGTTTTCGTGACGGGAGTTACTACTTCTCCGTCAAGTATCTCCTCAATTGGGTTCACAAGGTGTGAGTGCAGCCCGTTGCCAACAGCGCTCGACACATCCAGACCGTCACCCATTCAAATGGTAGCCAACTCGGACAGTACTTAACTTCGGTGATCTGATGAGCACCGGTGTTATCATTGCGGCAAGACCATTGGCAATTATGGACATCCTGTATTTCAGATTACTCTTTTCAAGTTTTAAAGGTTCGTGACTTTCCGGAGTGCTAGTCGTTTGATCAATCAGGCAAAATGAAACTGTGCTTATGAGCTGGAGGGTCACACAAGGATGCATGGATGACAGAATCATTCACTGTGTGGTGTCACCGCCAGACACAACACTTGCTAGGTGGTAGCGTTTAAATCGGCCGCGGTCCGGTAGTATACGTCGGACCCGCGTGTCGCCACTATCAGTGATTGCAGACCGAGCGCCGCCACACGGCAGGTCTAGAGTGACTTCCTAGCACTCGCCCAGTTGTACAGCCGACTTTACTAGCGATGGTTCACTGACAAAATACGCTCTCATTTGCCGAGACGATAGTTAGCATAGCCTTCAGCTACGTTATTTGCTACGACCTAGCAAGGCGCTATTATAAGTTACTATTGATACTTTTAACTATGTACCGTCAAAACCGACGTTCGTCATTAATGGATTAAAGTTAAGTATTCCATCAGCTACGTCCATTTTTCTAAATTATAATTTCGTTGTCCTTTTCCAGGCCTCACGCCAGCTTGCGTGAGCTAAATCGCGTGCCTTTCGGTCTCCTCTCCTGCCAACCACAACAAACTGTGTTTTGAACAATGTACTTAATGTGCCCTTCTACTAATTGAAGGCTTAAACTCAAGTAATTTAGGCATATCCATCCCTATTAAATAGGAGGAGTGGACCATAGCCGATAGGAATATTACAATATTCATTGCTACGCTCTGCTATAGTTTCGTAATAAATTTATTGGTAAGCGGTTTCGACGATACACTTCATCATTAAGACCTAAAAGTAATACGTAAAAAAAAAAAAAAACCAGTGAGCGCCAGTCACCAGTGTGATATCAAAAACAAAATTTTATCTAGAGTTTAAACATACAGAGGTGACGAAATTCATAGGAGTGCGATATGCATGTATGCACATAGAGGTAGTATTGCGAACAGAAGACATAAAAGGGCAATGCATTGACGGAGCTGTCATTTGTACTCAGGTGGTTCATGTAAAACTATGTCTGACATGAATGTGGCCGCAAGACGGAAATTAAGACACTTTGAACGCTGAGTGCTAGTTGTAACTATAAGCATGGGACATTCCATTTCGTAAATCAATTTTCCGAGGTCCACCGGGCCAAGAGCGTGCCAATAATACCAAATTTCAGGTATTATCTCTCACCACGGACTATACAGTTACCTACGGCATTCACTTAAAGACCGAGAGCGGAGGTGTATGTCAGTGCTAACAGACAAGCAACAATGCATGAAATAACTACAGAAATCAATGCGGGACCTACAATAAACGTATCTGTTAGGACAGTGCCGCGAAATTTGGCGTTAATGGATTATGGCAACAGACGACAAAAGAGTGTCTTTGTAAACTGCACGACAATGCCTGCAGCACCTCTCCTGTGATCGTGATCATATCGGTTGGACGCAATACAGCTGGAAAACAGTGGCCTGATCAGATGAGTCCCAATTTCAGTTGGTAAGGGCAGCTAGGATTTCAATTTGGCGCAGGCCCCCAGAAGCCATGGACCCAAGTTGTCAACACGGTGCAGTACAAGCTGGTGTGGCTCCATAATGGTGTAGGCTGTGTTTACATGGAATGGAGTGGATCTTCTGTTCCGTCGGCTATTTAGAGATCATTCGCAGCCGTTCATGGACTTCATGTTCCCAAACAACGAAGAAATTTTTATGGATGATAATTCACCGTATCAACAGACCACAATTGTTCGCATTTCCTTTGAAGAACATTCTGGACAATTCGAGTGAACGGTTTAGCCATCCAGATCGCCCGACATTGATACCACCGAACAATTATGGGACATAATCGAGAGGTCAGTTGGTGCACAGAATCCTGTACTGGCAACACTTCCGTAATTATGGTCAGCTATAGGGGCAGCATGGCTCAATGTTCCTGCATTGGACTTCCAACGACTTGTTGAGTCCATTTCACTAGGCTGGGCAAAAGGAGATCGGACGCGATATTAGGAGGTATCGCATAACTTTTGTCATCTCACTATATGTAGAGTTCATAAGGTACTGAGCTCCATTAGAGTTGACACTTTAGTAATTTGGTCATACGTACATGATCCACTGATCTCTCATGACCCAAAAGAATGACTGTTTTGATGATTGGTTCCTTTTCTATTAACTGGTCCTCCCTATCTTGTCTTCATGCAAACTTTTATAGGCTCATGATTGACTCTGTCCTCTATATTTGCTTAGATCTTTCGGTGCTTTATTTTAGCTTTTATATTGCGTATGGACAACAATTTTAATTTTTATTGCTGATTACGACATAGACCAATTGTACATGTGTATGTACCTCATACCACTTCACTACGTTTGTAGTTATGTTGTATGCACGATCACGCCCAAGATCAGTGAATATTTATTGGTGTGATGGGTTGTTAACCACATGTCTTTAATTATGTCCTTATGTACTAGTTTCGATTGTTTTAGATTTCTAAGTGTGTACCTGATTGGTTATACAATGGGTCTTAATTGTATATAGGTACTCAGTTCTGTTTTCACTTTACACTGTCTGCACGTTGATTGAGTTTTACTATAGGCGACCGTGTGCATAGCAGTACCGACAGAGTAAAACATGGTGATTGTACCCCTATATTTAACAATACACTTATTAAGTTCGTGTTCAGTTTTATAAAAATGTAATTAGCTTTTCAGGCTTTCAGTTTCGTATTTAACTATTGCAGTTATGACCCATTCAACATTACCTTTTTGACTAGTGTGGTTTACGCCGTCCAAGGCAAATCTTTTTAATCAGTAGTTACTTAGCAGGGGCTGGAGAAGTTCGTTGTCATAACTTTATGTAATATATACTATGGAATTATGACGATGCACCCCTAGTGTGATGTGCTTGAATTTTAAAATAAATACCTGCAGTAGAGACTGCCTTTTATTTGAAATTTGGATTACTGTTGCTGAACGAGGCAGATATGTAGTGGAGAAACATATTTAAAAGTCTACCTTGTCGGGAATCGAATATGGCTGCTATTCTTCAGGCAACTAAATTCAAAATAACGAAAAAACTTTAGATGTTGCTTTTAGTAAACCATGTAACGATGATAAAGTAATACCAGTATATTCGCATCAGTTCTTGATATTATGGAAAGGTTAGTTTCCACCATAATCAGTATTCAAGTGTACAAAGACGCTGCTAGGCTGTGAAATTAAGCACTTTTATTCTAAAAAGGATTCACCCAATAAAACCTTGGTTTGTCCTGAAAATTCTCAATTTGACGAATTCCTGATAGCGCTCAATAATTTCACAGGGGAATGTGCACAATTAATTTTAAAAAAAGCATCGTCATAAACTCGTGTTTGACAAGAACCAAACTGAAGCTAATGGTATGATCTTTCCTTATGCAAAAAGAATAGTTAATCTAACATGTTTACAGTTCAACCACCAGGATATTGATTGCTCTTCTAAATAAAGGTATCAAACAAAATGTTCAGCCACTAATGAATGAATGACATGTCACTGACCTGATCATTGAGTTAAAGCTAGTGCTTGACCGTGCTGTTGACAGCTATGTGACCAAATTAAAAATAGCACGTAAAACAAGTGACATGACTGAGAGGTATATTAATTCAAAGAATAGCAGTAATGGACAGTCAGTTACTATATCTATTAATAAAACACTAAGAGAGCATGAGACCATGGTCATGGGGGTCGACAAAGGAAACATTGTTATTATAAGACAGACGACATATCCAAAACAGAACAATTTTCCAAAGATAATGGCATCAAGTCAGTAGATAATGAGTTGGAGAAAGCCTTCAGTAGAGAATTATATATCCACATCTTGTCAGGAAATAACATTATCACATCTGTGAATCAACAAAAATTACAAGCTATGAACCCTAGAGCGCAAATAAAACACACAAACTGGGTTTTCTGGTGCGTCCGATTAGTAACTGCTTTGAAAACACATGGAGAAATTTTCACTGCAGATGTAGGGTCAATTTTACGTTTCTGATAAAAAATTTCAAACAAAACAGGGAAACCCTTATTGATGATCTCCAATATAGAACATTCCCGCCATCAAGCAGGCTGGTTTCACTAGTGTGAAAAGCCTCTATACGAATATACAGATGAAAATAAATAAATAAATAAAAATTATTGCTGAGAACATAGCAAACGAAAGTTTCCTTGTACAAGATGAAACTGAGAAGCTAATAGCTCTCTTTAGGATTCTCTCTTCCTACGACTATTCCTCATTTGTCAACCGCACATGTATGCAAAAAGACGGGTTAGCCATGAGACCATTGGGTGGCAAATGTCCACATCACATATGGAACTCAGCCGATCTTATCAACAGATTGGGGGCTCTCCACCTAAGTAGTTGGAATCTCTTAATGGGTTTTGATGCAGCATTTCTTTTCACGAAGGTGCCTCTTGCTGATTCCTTGGTACTAATTGGTAAACAGTTACAGATGGGCATCAATGCGTTAATTTGACACGCTCTTTCCTCAACCTATTTTATGTTAAACCAAGAACAGACTGATGGCGTTGCCATGGGCATGTCTTCCCCGGTGGCAAACTTTTTTATGGAGAATTTTGAGGAAAGATCACATTAATCAGCGGTTCTGAAATCTATTGTGGATAATACTTTCGTAGTATGACACCACGGAGAATATAAGTTAATGGAAGTTTTACATTATCTTAACTACATTCATGAGACCATTCGATTGACTATGGAATTAGAGAAAGACGGTTGTTTTCCATTCCTGGATGTTTCGGTTAGACGGAAGAGTAACCGCTCTCTTGTAGAATCGGGAGCCCACTCTTACTGAATTGTATTTGCAATCTTTGAGTTGCCAACATCCAACTCAAACCATGAGTGTTCTTAAAACTCTTGTGCACTGTGCCGATACAGTGTCAGATGCAGATAGTTTGCCTAAAGAGCTTGCATATTTAAAGACAGTGTTCAGAGGCAATGGATACTTCACCCGGAAAATTGACATGGCATTCACAGTCAATAACAAGAACTGGAAACTGGATATAGAGGAGAACGTGCCAGCAAAGTTCCTATTTTTTATTCCCACTACTGGATTTTCAGGTGAAAGTGTTTTTCCTCTCACCATCTAAGATTTCGGAACAGGTAGGATCAGTGAAGAATAATTTGTTATTGCGGAAGGCAGGAATTTACAAAATACGTTGCACAGAACACAAACGTTGCTCTCGCCTTCTGCAACCCAGCAAGTCTGCAATTGCGGAACATTGTATCTCCAAAGCACATTCAACGCAGTATGACAGAACATTAGTTTTGGCCACAGCAACACCTTTTTGGAGCTCCATTATAAAAGAATCCGTTAAAATACGCATCCCGGAAAATCTAATGAACCGTGATAGCGGCTACTAGCTGGATAATGCGTGAAATCCCATCATCTCCGAGACTGTTTTCGACAAAGACGCCAGAATTTTCCGACCACTGCCGCTAGCTGCAACGCCGAAGACACCTGATCTTTGCAGTACCACCAACGAGGGCGTTGCCGCCGAGCAGTGTGGTCCTTTCGTCACTGTGACTCTGACACAAATATACTGTCAGATTCTACAGTAAGGTAAGGTCTGCCCTCTTGCTAACCAATATAACGTGAGATGAAACTTCCTGGCAAATTAAAACTGTGTGTCGGACCGAGACTCGAACTCGCGACCTTTGCCTTTCGTGGGCAAGTGCTCCTACCAGCGCACACTCCGCTGCAGAGCGAAAATCCTCATTCTGATAACATGAGATGTACAGATAGGACATTCTTGCAAGCATGATATTCTCTACGAATGTGACTTTGCCTATTCTGAATGTAGTGAGAATCTATTAATTCCATTGCTTTATTCGGGAGACACACACAATGGACGTGTGGAATGATTCACAAAAATCCGCTTGTTGTCTGTTACTTGCGACAATTCTTCCCCCACTCACTGAGCGTGATGCAGTGATAAGACACTGGACTCACATTCTAGAGAACAGTGGTTAGAATTCTCTCCAAGCCATACAGATGTAGCCTCTCCATGGTTTCCATAAATCAGTTATGGTTTCCATAAATCATAATCAAAGGGACAAGGTCTATTTCCTTCTCCATGCTTTTGCATTCAAGGTTTTATTTAATTTCCCAATCAAGGTTTTATTTAATTTTTAATTTACAGTTCTAGTTCTGTAGGGCGAAATTAAGTGGTAAATTTGCATGGTCATAAGACGAATCAGTACCTGAAATTAACAACAGATCAAATTTACACGAATCCTATGCAAACCACAAGATCCTGTGTAGATGCTAGCATAATCAACAATGTAATGCAGGAATTTGCTTAATTTTTGCAGAAACTCTCTGGCAGAGTAGAATGACTGATTCCTATGGAAATTCCTCAGTTTGAAATTGAAAATGGGTAAATTATTGCTAAGACTGTTTAATTCTGGTAATAGGTTAGATAAATTGAAGTAGCACAACACTGTGCGCTTTTTCACGAGAGTCAAGGAGATGCGATCCACATGCAGACTGACTTTCTCGTTAGTATTAACAGATTGAAAGCTGCTAATTCTTGGAAATATGTTCATGCTGCTAACAACAAACGATACGAAAGAAAAAAATATGTATTTAGAGGCTAACGTCAGAATTCCCAGCCTCCTGGTCAGGGGTCGACGTGAGATTCGCGAACTTACACCACGCATAACTCGAACTGTCTGCTTCTCAGCCAAACATTTGGAGAGTTACTCCAGAATATGGCGCTGTATGTGATAAGCGAATGACAATAACCAAAGTACACTAATTTCTATGTTGGACTATCACTTATTGCAGACATTTATCTCATTCAGGTTTCTGAAAATGGAGATGGTCGTTCCATGACAGATTGCCATCAATCTGAACATGTAGGAATTCGGATTGTTCAGGCTCATTAGTCATATTCCCATTTCGTGTAATCCAAATCTCAGTTTTAGTTGAATTGTGCTTAAAAACTGTGTCTTACGGTGATTTAGCATCAACGTAATTTATATTATTCATGAACTTATGTCTCAAGCTCCACTATTTGATACAGTGCCTGTGTTGGACTCAAAGACCTTCACTACCAAGCTATTGACAGAAGCAAACAGAAATACAGGGTTACTCTAAATGATGGACCATTCTCAAAACTTCGTATTTATTCAAGTGAAAATCCAAAATGAACAAGGTTTATACAAAAGAAAAGAGGCAATTTCAAAGCTTTTTTCATAATGTTTGATATTAATTTAATGAATTTAAAAATTTATAATAAATTGTAATTAATTAGTTTTTAATAATTATTTAATAAATATAAATGTGATAAATGTTCAATGAGGCCACAATTGGCTGCACAGAAAACATCGACGCGGTAGCCAAACTCGTCTCACACACGCGAGAGCGTATCTGCTGTTACTGAGAGCACAGCAGCGTGCGCAAGCTGTAATCGGTAGGGCTTGTACATCAAGCACTGTCTCAGAACTTTCCACACAGTTAGTTGGAGTATTCAAAGTTCTCGGCTAGCTCTGTTGGTAGTCTTACTGGGACAGTGCACAAACCAGTCTTGAATCCGTCGGACATCGTCCTATGACACACGCGGTCGGCCTGTGCTTCTTCCTTTGCACACACTCCTAGTTGTTTAAACTGTCTTAACCAAAGACTAATGCTTTTGCGAGTTGGTGGTTGAGTATTGAATTTGGTACGAAATTCCCGCTGCACTGCAATTTACGACTCACTTTGGGCGAACTTAAGGCCGCAGAAAACCTTGTGCTCCACAGTCGCCATCTCACTCAAGACTGACAGTGAAATGGAATGATGGGCCTATTGCCGCGCGAACTCTAGCGGCCCCTTCTGAAACCATCACCGCCTCCCACCAAAAACCTTGAAACTTCCTCTTTTCATTGGCATAAAGCTTATTCATTTTGGATTTTTACTTGAAAACATAAGAATTTTTGAAAATTGACACATCATTTAGAATAACTCTTTATTTTAGAATTACCTGTTCTATTAGAAGACATATCATTTATAAATGTAAAATACAGTTGTGTTCCCAGCACCGATCCCTGAGGAACCCTTCACTTAACTGTACCGCAATCAGACTCTGTGTCAGAGCCATTATTATAATTGTGGATAATCACCTTTGGTGCCCGTTCTTCTATTATGAGACGAGGTACTCCTCTCATTCCATTAATGGTCCAACTTCTGTAGTAATATTTTGTGATCAACGTAATAAAACGCGTAAGTTAATTCGTGGGAGACGTCTAGTGTTCGCAACTTTTTGTTTAATCCATCTGGTAACTCACAGAGAAAAGAGAATTTGGCATTTTCAGTTGTTAAATCACTTCTAAAACCAAACTGAATGTCTGACAGCAAATTATGGGCACTGAAATGATTAATTACCCATATTCAATAACTTTAGCAAACAGCTATGGCACATAAATAGATCTCCAAATGTCTTCATTATCCTTTGATACATTTTAGGGTTTCGTACCTCAAATGGTAAACATGGAACTGTTATAGGATCACTTTGTTGTACATCTGTTCGTCTATGTATCGGTCTGTCTGTTTGTCCAACTGTTAAGAACCCTTTTTCACTGGAATGGGTAGGTGTATCAAGTTGAAATTTGTATCACATCGTAAGGTCTACTGTCTCTTGGGAGTTCAAAACTTTAAGCTTCTATGACAACGCAACAAACAGATACGCCCATTTGTGTTTCATATTTTGACTTCTTGCCAATATTGATATCGATAACAGCCAAAAAACTTCGAAATTTTGATTCCTGGGATGCATGAGCTCTAGGTATACATAATTATGTTTGTACTGAAGCCTTGGTGCTTGAGTCCTACTCGCAAGTATACGAATTTTTCTTTTTAAGGTGGTTTCACTTGAGTACTTTAATTGTGCAGGAAATTGACCATTCCCTAGGTTTCATCAGTTTAATTATTGATCTCACCATAGTTAGTAAAAGGAGGTGCATTTCAAATAACAGTCTTGGAAAGCCATTTCTAAGTGTTATTTAATTACCTGTAGAAACTATGTTTTTATTTAATTCAAATTTTCGATTGGAATAATTGCCAGTTTTTCAGTCATTCAGGTTGGAATTTAGTGCCATTACCCTGTTTAAAACCTAACGGGAAGCACCCTTCTAAGTGCACGAGAAAAGAGTTGAGAAAAACATACTTGTCTGTGTTATCAGCATTGAAAAATACTGTCATTCTAAGTCTTAATGAGGCTTAAAAAGTCTCTGGATTAAAATTTATAAATAGTTTGTAATCGTCATTTACCATTTGACTATGGCTGAGGAGAGCTCGGTCGAAATCTCGTGGTATTTTAACCACTTGACGAGGCTAGAAGCCTGAAAAGATTTTATTAGTTCGTAACTGGATTAAACACATATGAGCAAAAAACACTTTCAGTTTTAAAGGCTTTTGCACTATGACCTGAAAGGCCATTTCCCCTTTTACTAACGCAATACTCCTCTAGTAACGAAGTAGTAACACGAACGTTGTCTATAGTTTCCTACCGTTCCTGCGCCTTGGATGGATAGAAAGGATTCTGCAACATATGATATAAATTAAGGTGATCTTCTGGCACCCTTCCCTTTGGCCAACATTTGTTTATGGCTCTCATTGGTTGGCCGAATCGGTTTCGAAAGCAAAGCAGACCTCGAAATTATCGTACTTTCTTCAGCTTTCCGCTTACATCTCGAAAACAATACGTTTTTCGAAGATAACCACTCAGTCGAAATTTAAAGTAGACAAAATCTCCTACAAAATATTTTAGTCAGGACTGTTTTTACGACGGACGGTATCGGTGCTGGAGCGCACTGAAAAGCAGTGATTTCTTGGCTCTTCTGCGGAGACGTCAAAATCACCGATTCCTACCGCCTGCAACTCTAGGAATATACAAGTTGTCAACAAATACCCTACATCACATGAAAGCACATTAACATTTCCTACAAGAAACGTTTGTAATTATCAATTGTCTCATAAGGAAGAAGGGAGTAAAGCGAAAATTACGAAGAACGCTTTCTGCGTCCTACATCCAAATGACCACTCCCACCTCGTTTTGTGCGGAGTAGTCATTTTCGTAAAATGCATAGTTTTCGAGATACAAGCGAAAAGTCGAAGAAAGTGCTAAAATTTGGTGGGTTTTTGGCATTTTTCGTCGTGATCCCGTCGTTCGGCAAGGCAGCAAACTTGAAATTCGGCTTTAGCACGATAAGGAACATATAGAATCGCTGAGAAAAACTATGACAGTTTCGTTACGCAATCGACTGTTCTGGATACCAACTGACTGGACTAAAAGACCGCTCCCCCTCTTCAGGATTCACGTATTTGTCTGACCTCTCCATAGGTACCTCTCCGTTGTGGTTGCATCTATTGTACGGCTATCTGTATCTTTGAAGCAAGATTCGTTATTCAATGTCCATTTTATTCTGGCACCTCTAAACTTTAATTTGATATTCTCCAAGCCTTTTAGTATTCATTAAGATAGCTACTTAATGAACTGTTGTCTCGACAAATGGGGTGACGACATTTTTTCTGTTAATAACAAACGAAACCTCCGTCCGAATAGACCTTGGAAGGCCCAACGGTATCCACCAACTGTCGTGTCATTCTGTGCCGATAGTCGTCACTGGATGCGGGTGTCTAGGGGCAGGTGGTCAGCACACCGCTCTCGTCAGTTTTCGAGACTGGATCCATTACTTCTCAATCAAGTACCTCCTCAGTTTGCCTCACAAGGGCTGAGCGCAGCCCGCTTGCCAACAGCACTCGGCAGACCCGAATGGTCACCCATCGAAGAGTTAGCTTACGCTGACAGCGCTTGGTACTTTAGGTTATCTAACGGGAACCGGTTTTACCACTGCGGAAAGGCTGTAGGCTCTTCCTGTTAATAGATTTCAATTTATCAGCCTGTCACTGTAAGCTATTGACTGCACAGAATAGAAAAAACTTTTTCGAGTAGACCTTGTTTGCTTTACATAACTCCATACACATTAATCAGTACAGGAAAATTTCTGTCTCTAGTGTGATGGTTAGTCCTAGCTTCCCTAGCTCTCTGGTTCGTTGGGGTGTTTATGCTCCCTGATGGCACACCGATCTCGCTGGGAATGTTTGTGTTAACACTGACGTAAACTCCCATGGTCAACAAGGTGTAGATGTTAACGAAATTTTTCGCAATAGTGAATATTTTTAAAATCGGCTGTATTAGGCATGGAAACCGTACCTGATGGTAACACAGGAAAATTTTTGCCGGACCAGGATTCGAACCCAGGTTTCCCGTTTATCCCGAGAGGTCGCCTTAATCTCGGCTATCCGCCCTTATCCTGCTTTTCGAGGTCACCTGTTTACATTTCTATTAAGCACCGTCAGATGCTCGTCAACGACATCGCTATGACAAGCACGGTGTGATATGTACAGCTTTCGACAGCCAAGGATCACCTTAGTACCCAAACTTTTCGGTTGCCTTCAGAATCCGCAAGCGGCGAAACGCTGCAGTGTTCGTGCAAAAGGGATGTGCTCCTTTTAACTAAAATTCGGCTGCTCATTAATGTCATTACGAGTCCAGAAAAAAGGACACTGAATAATTATATCTAAGATCTTGTATGAAAATTATATGGTAATGCTGTCATTTGATATTGCATACATCAGTCAGTATGAACCTCTGCTCTCTTATGATCCGAAGGAATCACGGATGTCGTTCTTCAAGAATCCAGTAGAGACCATGATTTGTAAGCTGATTATTCACTGCCGATGCAGCATTTTCGTAGTTCATGCAGGCATTATGTTCGACAACAACCACCTTTCGCATATAATTTGGGTTCAAGATTGAACTGCGTGAAAAATCGCATAGTTGACAACTACCTCAGTGACTCACAATGACTGAGTCAGGAGCCAGCGTCGTCACACAGATGATGCCAACTCTGATGATGGTCCGTAACTAAAAGGCTGAAACCTGTCAGAATTTAACATCGGCTGCAATATTAAGATCGCTTTTAAATAATTTTATCACAGTTAGATCGCAGTTCTCCTTTAATGTATTATAAAATTTTGAGTCTTATTGTAGGTCATGTACGAAACTGCATATTCTACCGAATAAAAGAACACGGGAGTGGGCATAAACAATCATGCACTTATAGCAACCCTACATGATGGAAAGCACTTCATATCAGCATGGCATCAAGTTGTTTGCAGTATAGCTAAACCGTATGTTCTGAGACAAGTGTTCGATTGCGAAGATTATTAGAAAAGTTTTCACGAAAAATTCAAGTCTCTCTTCCAACTGATTCACGAGAAATCATTGAACGTCAGTGTAATATCTCAAAGCATCTATTCCCATCATAACTTGTCTTCTCTTCCCTCACCTATGTAATAAATTCAAGCTTCCTAATTTTCTTTAATTATAGTTCAACATACCGAAATAAAAGTCGATATAAAGACGTTCTGGGTAAGCAGTCTAGTCTGCAAATTAAGTAGACTTCGAAGTGTAAATCCAAGAAATAAATTCATCTTTTATTTCCCTTTCCCAATACGTGCCACGTAATCTTCCACCCGATATGGTTTCCTGCAGTTTGATTCAAATACACTGTAGTTACGCAATGTCACTAATTACTGCGTAATAATACACTTCTCATGGTCGGGGTTCACAGTCATCCCGAAACTTTTAAAGGACACTATATTCGCAGTTGACTGTAGAAACTATTTATTTCACAACTAAAATTTCGACATCTCTGCCATTTTCTTGTGGTTCTGCAAAATATTTTGTTTCAGGTCATGTCATCGTCAAAACTAATCCTTTTCACTGTGCTGACGATGGCATACATGTAGGAGGATTTTAAAGTCTGACTTGAGCTGAAGCAAAATTTTTTTCCTTACCACTTGAAAAAGGGCCAAAAGTCGAAACCACAATTGTGAAATAAACAACTTTTACGGTCAGCGACAAATATGATGCACCAAATAATGCACCTTCATTATAATACTTTTATTTTATTTGTAACAGTATGAATTAATTCAGTTCCGCCATGTCGTTCACCTGCTTTTGCAAGAACTCAATCGAGCTTTAGACTTAATTGGGAAGATGTTTCCTAGAAGATCATTCTTGTATATCAGGACTGGGATGCAGAAGCACGAATGAAGACGGTCAAACACAGCCTGAGATACCAAATGCCGTTAGTGTGTCCCCAAAGGCTATTAAACGACTGTGGACTCGCTTACAAACAACGATATATACGAAGATACGACCAAGGACATTCACCAGTCCAACCAGCCGTACGCCAGTACACAGTTTCAGGTAAATAAAGAGGACTGGAACACCGCAAACCTATAAATGCATCGATCTGCGACAAAATACCACTGACTTATTTAGCAGCAATATGTAAGAAGTACCGCACACACTAAGTGCTTAGTTCAATTGATTAGAACGGTTTTTTCATCACCGTTTCGCTACAGTGAATGGTCATATTTGAAATTGTTCCAGACACAAATTTCTTCCCGGCACGTGAGAGGACAACCTTACTGCTTTCGTAATTGTTTTCACCAGTGCAGTTCTTATTGTTTCCGTGAGTCGCGTTTAGTGCTCGATCGAAGAAGTATTGTCTATTGCTCTTAAAAGTATCATTGACTGATTTTCTACAAATGGTCTCGCCTTCGATTTTAGAAAGACCCAAAATATTCAGTTCTGCACCTGTAGAGGTACTAAATCAATGGTAAGTATAACACACTATAAGGAAATAATAGGATGCAAATTTCAAAATTCTTAGGGGATCATAATTATGAGAATTTAAATTGGAGAAAATACATTTTCGTACTCCTAAAACAACTTAGTTCAGCCGAATTAGCTCTTAGAATCTTGGCAAACCTTGGGGAGAGAGAACTCACTATTTTGACATATTATGCATATGTTCATTCATTAATGTCATGTGGAATAATGTTCTGGAGTAACTCATGTTTAAGAAAGGATGTCTTCATTGCCCAAACGGTGCTGTGAGAATAATCTGCGTTGCTCACCCCTGATCATCTTGTAGACATCTATTTAAGAAGTACCAAGCGAGGTGGCGCAGTGGTTAGATACTGGACTCGCATTCGGGAGGACTACGGTTCAATTCCGCGTCCGACCATCCTGATTTTGGTTTTCCGTGATTTCCCTAAATCACTCCAGGCAAATTCCGGGATGGTTCCTCTAAAAGGGCACGGCCGACTTCCTACCCCATCCTTCCCTAATCCGATGAGACCCATGACCACGCTGTCTTCCCCAAACCAAACAACCAACCAACCATTTAAGAAGTTAGGAATTCTGACTACTACTTCGCAGTGTATTTATTCCCTCATAAAGTTTGTTGTAAATAATCCACGACACTTCAAGAGGAACAGTGAGAAATATTTAGAATAAAAGAAGGAAAAATGATATTCATTACTACAGATTAAGTTTGTATTTAGAATAGAAAGGGGTGCACAGTACTGCAACGAAACTTTTTGACATTGTCCCAGTGATATAAAATGTCTAACAGAGGGTAATGTAAAATTTGATAACAAACTGAGAACGTTTATCCCTGACAACTCCTTCTATTCCACAGAAGAATTTCTATTACTGCAATGTGTAAAAGGGGGTGGGTAGGAATTACTAAGTTACTTCTGTATATCTTTCTTTTTCCTTTTTGAAAAAAATGGAATATTCAGAATGTATCCGTGTGTACAAATTAATTTGCGATGTGAATGTACAATGACTCCTTCCATACCGTTAGGATCCATCATGCAAAATGATCCATGGAATATGTTACTAAGTAACCAACCAACTAATGGCCCTGCTCACTGTTACACGTGGATAAATCTTTTTGCTTAGCAATAACTGCAACCAGACGCAATTGTTACATCTTATTCACAGCATGACGGAATGCAAAGACTACTTGATACTGGTTCTGCGTTAAATACTTATGTTGCGCATGATACCGATATTACACCTTAGTCTCCAATGCAGTGTAAATTTAAATGTTAGGAAGGCTTTTCTGAATCTATAGGTGTAGATTGTAGCCTTGTACGGAAGTGAATGTAGAGCGCTAAGCAGTTCCCACAAGAAAATAACAGAAGCATTTGAAATGTGATGCTACAGAAGAATGCTGAAGATAAGATGAGCAGATCAAGTAATTAATGAGAAGGTACTGAATTGCAGTAAAAATAAATTTATGGCACACTTTGTCGATCTGTGTCATGAACAACTGTAGACAGGAAGAATACCGTTTGTAGCCAATACTTTTTAGATTGAGCTTACATAGGAACAGCTGGCTTGAAAATTTGCATAAAACCTGTCTTCTAACTGAAGACCACAACGACTTCAGCCTCCAAACAATATTGGATGGTGCACAGAGCACATTTAAGGAACAGCATTTTGTTCTTACGTTAAAAGAACTGAAGAGGTGGTCAAACCTAAACAACAACGCTGTTCGAATGGCATTCACTAATGTACTACATTACTGACAGGAAACCAAGATACTGTGAGACACAGTGTGGTGCAGCAGGTGGAAAATAAAGTTTTTATTTGTATTCTTCGTATGCCATTCTCAACACAGGCGCTCTAACTACAATGTTGGCAACCAGAAAGTGATTAGCAAAAACGCGATGCCTGTAATTAGAGTTCACTGTGCCCACACTGATGGAGAATAAAAGTTGTTGATTATTGAAGTTCATTATTCTGAGGATTTAGGATGATGTCTGGGATTCATAGAAAATGCAGTTTACTATAACAGTTTTCACTATATTCTGAAAAGGATAAAGCATAAATTTGCAGACAAATGATTACCCTTATCAGCTATTGCATTTTCAGAGCTGTTCAGAGTCTATTGTGCGGATCCTGCTATCCCTAGATAACAAAACTGTTCAATAACTGTTATCGATGTAAATATTCAAAGTGAATGCTCGTCAAAATTTGATGTTAATACTCATCAAACGCCACGCTAGTGATGATAGAAGGTCTGTCCTGCGGCGACACGTGAAAATACGACATTCACTAACTGAGACTAAATCACTGGAGTCACTTTGTAATTAACACTTTACCCCAATGCGCTCTCACTGGTAAGTGCATATCGGGTTAAGTAACACGGCATCCAAGGCTGTTCCTGGGAACTGCACAAACGCGGTGCGGCTTCTGACACGGAGTGCGCGCTGATACGAATCTAGAAGAGAAATGGGGCCTTACTCTAGCTCGCACGCTCTTATTTATATAGTCGCGGTGCAGACAGCTGAAGGCGCAGCCCACAACATTGCCTTACTGACTAGCCGCAGCGGCTAGCAGAACACCAAGTTACTAAATAATTAATTGCTGCATTCGCTGAAGGCGAAGGCCTTTTTTAAACTTCTCACATCTTTGTTATCATAGCGTATCTCCATTCTACCTAAATCTAAACATTCTATCTTTATTTAATCACTTACTTAATCTATCTTGCTTCTGTACTTTTAGGACACAAAAACAGAAAATCATGAATTTCAACCAAAATATCCAGCATGCTGTTTCCATTAAATTGCAGTGAAAAACAAATCCGAATATAAATTTCGAAGCTCCTTCCTGTTGCGCCGATGATTTTTACGTAAAATGTCGAAATTTCGAAAACTGTTTAAGTTACCAAACTGCAACTTAACACATTATTATTTTAGCATCAGTCCTGACATGCTATCAACTTTTCAGATTATTTGCTTTACTTTTAAGGCATTGCGCATTATTCGTGACGTCATAGCTAGTTATAGTGGACTAGGGTGGCACACAATGGAAAGGATATGAATTCTATATGGCGTGAGTAGGCTGCTCCCCTACAACCGTGTCTTCATAAACGTGTGTTTTGGTTAAGAGATTTTTAACTGAAAGAGCTGTGAGTTCGAAAATCGTAAAGTGGTCCCTAAAGGAGCATAATGAAAGTACTAACGATCTCTATATGCAGAGTGGTTATATTTAAACTTTCGCTACTTGTAAGGGCGTCCATGAAACACAAGTGATCATAGGACAATGAATGTTTGTGGAAACATTTGTAAGCAAATACGGAAAAGAAATAACGAATAAACCGTTGAGAGAAACGCATTTTAACTTCTGTATGAGAGGGTAACATTTTTAAATTGGGTACTGTGTTTACGTAAGATGCTCAGTGTGACGACCATCATTGGCTGCCTCCCTTGCTCTCCTCATCTTTAGCCTCCACACTGAGTCCAGCATTCTCAATCATGGCTACAGTAACATCTCCAACAATTTGTGGCGCTATTGGTCGTCGGTCTCTTCGAAGAGCAATTCCACAAATCTTCAGTTAATTTGAAATTTTGAATCATGTTCTTCAACTCCAGTGCAGAAAGAAAACTTCTCCGTATTCACGTAACGCGTCGATAATCGCGAGGAGCAGAAGTACTATTAATATGGCTGAGATAAAACAGCTTGTCCAGACCCATGTTGACTGTCTGCAGCTGTAACGCACAGTGATGCTTCTGTTTCAACCCTGCGTCACCGTGCCGGTATCGGCGCCTAACGGCAAGTCATGGTACTAAAACTACAATGCAGTCTGAACAATATTCCTCTAAAGTTGGGTACCCATACGCTAAACAATTTTCCGTCTACACTGGCTCAAGCAGCTAAAATGTAATTATAACCAATCTGTACATAAAGGATTTATCACACATGGTTAGAATTACCCTGATTAATAGATGATTATACTGCTGTCTACATGAAAGTGTCGTTGCTCGCGGAGTGTAAGGAAATGCAGAACAACTAAAGTGGTATGGTGTAGTGAATGATAGCTCTATTGAACTATGGATAACTGCAAGATAATGGGCCGGCCTGGGTGGCCGAGCGGTTCTAGGCGCTACAGTCTGGAACCGCGCGACCGCTACGGTCGCAGGTTCGAATCCATCCTCAGGCATGGATGTGTATGGTGCCCTTAGGTTAGTTAAGTTTAAGTAGTTCTAAGTTCTAGGGGACTGATGACCTCAGATGTTAAGTCCCATAGTGCTCAGAGTCATTTCTTCTTCCGCGAAGTCAGACTCGGTATTCGAGGTAGGTTCCACAATAATTTTGTTGTCTACATCGAACGTCCCTCGTAGAGGTAATAACTAGATCAGAGACGTATTGAAGCCTAATGAAGGAAAGTGATAATAGGATTTAACGTACAATGGACGACAAGGTCAGTAGAGATGGATTATAATTCTGATTCGGAAGTATGGAGAAGAATTTGATCACATCCTTTTCAGTATAACAATCCTGACATTCACTTGAACTTTTTAGATAAGGTTCTGATAACCGAAGTTTGGATGGGAAGACGGGATCTTAACTCTGATTCACTCAAAGATAACCCAGAATTCAGAATCTTAACTGCTGCGCCACATCACTCGGGGAGATTATAGGACATGCAGTACCCTTTCGGTCTTTACTCGAATGGAATCGGTCAGAAAACTTATATTATTGGTTTCAAGCATCACACACCTCAGAGTTCTTTGAGGAGTATAGGTCAGGTGTATATGTCAATTTGTTCGGAAAGTTTGAGAGATAAAACATCCCTATACTTGTACTGGTGGACAAGAGTTAACATTGGCGGTCAGAAATATTTTGGGCAGAAATTATAAATTTATACTGCCGCGTGCTAAAGCCACATACGCCTCTTTCATTTTAATTGGTGGTAGTGCTCATCTTCACAAAGCTCAGTTGGTGAATACTTGCTACAAGGTCAGGATATTACTCGAATGCTGTGGTCAGTACATGAATCGTAAGGGAACATTTGAGATTAGCTTGGTGATACACTGCAAATGGTTCAGCACCGTGCATTTTTGTTCCGTAATTACAGATTGCTCCTCTTAGTATGCTCGACATTTTTCTCAGAATTTCAACAATACTTATTTTGGGACCATATTACGCGATTAATAAGCGTAGTTTCCGGTTTCCAATTCCCAAATCTCAAATTTCCTATTACGGGACAGCAATGACTGTCGTTTTTCATGTCTCTGAGCTATTCCATAGATGCACAGATTCTCTTTCTAGAACTTTACTTCTGTGTTCAAGACTGTGTTCTGGACAAGGACGCAAATCTACAGATAGAGTTGACAGTGCTCCTCCGATCCAGCAACAAAGCACAACTCCAGGATGGGTTGATGGTTTCAACCTTCCTTTGGAACGTCCTAACACATTAAAACTGTGTGCCGTATCAGACTGTAAACTCGAACCTTTGCCTTCTGATGGCCTGAGCCATCTAAGCACTCCTCAAAAACCGCCCGCACCGCTTTCCCTTTTCGTGTACCTCATTTCCCGACTTCCGTTGGGAGCAAAGGAGTAGAGCCAGTGGTAAACTGAATCACTCAAATGGTCCGTGCCTGTAGCTTTGGCTGCTCAACTGAAATATCGCTGTAGGCAATAACAGTAATCCTGCAGTATTCAGTCATTATAACTGCAGCCAAGGAAACATCAATTTCACTTTTGTCGTTTCAAGTCTCGTGTAACATAGACAAAAATAACAAATCGATATTACATATCCTTATTCGGCGTGTCAGTTCAAAGTTTTGTTTCATGCTGTTCTTCAGCCCTGTCGCTTCTCAGTTATCGTCTTAATTTCAGCATAACTGCTGCATTCTGCAATTAGTTCCCTCTTTGCAAGTGCGAGATGACGCATTTCGTAAGAGGCAGCTAGCTGTCTCTCTCTTCGATTCATTATGTCTTCTATTATGCTTTTTAACGCTGACATCTTGCAAGATGCCTAGTGGCGGGCACGTGTGTGTCACCCACACTCAGCTTCTTGTTTTATTGTAGCCGAGCCTACGTCATTCCCTGCAATCTCGTTGCTCGGATGTCCTTGTGCCATGAAACTAGTCCGTTACCGCACAACTTGGCGCAGTGGTTAGCACACTGGACTCGCATTCGAGAGGACGACGGTTCAAACCCGCGTCCGGCCATCATGGTTTAGGTTTTCCGTGATTTCCCTGAATCTTGTCTAAGCACTATCTTACATGCCACACTAGTTCACAATATGTTCGAATATCCCGTTGCCAACTTCAGTGCATTTGTGCAATTTGCAAAAAACGGTTCAAATTGCTCTGAGCACTATGGGACTTAACATCTGAGGTCATCAGTCCGATTTGCATAGAACATGTTGTGTTGCCTGTCTGAATGCCTCTACGCATTTCCAAATGAGGGCAGCGTCCACGATACAACCAAGCATTCCATCTCTCGTATTCGCTTTTTGTTTGTTCACCTCAGACATCGTAGCCCTCAAACGAAAGGTCCGATTTTAATGCAGTGGTTTCTTTGTTTTTATTTTTTAAATTTGAAAGCTGGTTTAACCTGGATTGTTTTTAGCTATGTTCCATGGAAGTGTCAGCTAAATCAAATAAAAATGTTGTCCATCAGTGCGCTCTCCAGTTCCTTAATACAGAGTTACGTAGTTACTTAGTGTGAAATTGTGGAGCTAAAAAGATCTAAATAAAAGTCCGCGAGGACGTATGTTTATCTTGCACGTTTGACCAACAACGATGATTTTTGTCTTCTGAAGTCGCCCGTTTCAGCACCTACAAAGCAGAAAAAGGGTGACTGTGAATCCACTGTCAAAGATACACATACGCTCTCGCAGAGACTTTTTTATAGTTCTTTTTGAGGTCTACAATTGAATACTGAATCAAATGATTTTGCACTAACAGATAAGGTAGCCTATTGCAAGAGAGGCAAATGGCAATCCACTTTCTTCCTACTTGATGAACTGACTAGAATTATCACTGCTTCTTGCTTATGTTATCACCATTAGCTAAATATATACACGAAAACATAGGCAATGTATATATGTGTCAATTAAAAAAAGAAAAACGTAAATCGAATAAGTGAAAAAGACAACGCATTCGCAATTTCGCGTTTAGTCCAGGAAAATACTTGTGTGAATGAGAGAATAGAGTGTCGATCGTAACGTGTCTACTAGTAAAATATAAAATTTGAAAAACATGAAACAAAAGCTTAAAACAAAAATTTAAAAAATCCAGACACAAAAAGACCTCTATTTTGACCCCAAGCATCGTCGTGTCGGGGATCCACTAAGTAAATAAAAGCAGAATGTATGTAAAACTGATAAAGTACGAAATTTAAATACAAGTAAGCTGCATAGGGCAACGTAGGTAAATATCATAACAACGATATCAGGTCGTTCAGTCTGAATTTTAATTAATTTACTAAGAAAAATTCCCAGTTTAGACACAACCGCCAACAACGCCTGCCTTCATCCGGCTGTCCCTTCGGGTCACCGCATCTGTCACGGTCCGCGCGCCGCACACTCGCCTGTCATCAGACGACTGCAGGAATTAGGCATCGCGTGATAGATTAATGCAAGAAACTAAGTTCGTACGTAAGTACGTAAAATATGATATAAAAGAAATACGTAACTCTTTTCTTTAACAGTGTGAGAGTAACAAGAAGGACTGATTTCACATTTTACGTAACAAGTATTTATAGTTTCACTAGCTATTTTGAGGTGTGGATGCGGGACGAGAAGGACTGGAAGAGATGCCACCAAACAGAAGGGGCTTATTCCCAGCAATTATGAAAGTATGCTGCTGCAGAAAGAATAGCTGTTGTTAACTTCCTTTAAAAAAAATCGCTTTGCGTTGCCCCGACTCGACGACGCTTGGATCAAAATATTACACATTAAACTTATGCCAACGGCCTTGGCGCAGTGGTATCACCGGTTCCCGTCAGATCACCGCTGTCGGGGTGGGCTAGCACTTGGATGGGTGACCATCCGGTCTGCCGGGCGCGGTTGGCAAGCGGGGTACACTCAGCCCTTGTGAGGCAAACTGAGTAGCGGCTCCGATCTCGGAAACTTACATACGGCTGGGAGAGCGGTGGGCTGACCGCATGACCCTCCATATCCGCACCCAGGACGCCTGCGGGCTGATGATGAGACGGCGGCCGTCGGTACCGTTGGGCCTGTTAGGAAGGAGTTTATTTTTAAACTTACAAGGGGACACAAGGTTTTTTTTTTACTTCTTAGAGATTTTTGTGTTGTGGTTTTTAATTTTTTTGTTTTGAACGTGCAGTTCAAACAGGAACAGCTACACGTTGTTGCAGTGGTGCAGGACAAGGCGGCTTTCTACACGTACCAGTGTCCCACGAAAACGTGTGTGGCGAACATTACATGCGAAAAACTTGTACGCATTTCACCAATTGCGTGTCCACAATCTTCACATTGACGTGAATGCCATACGACTCGAGTACTTCGCACTGTTTCAATGACAAGCGTCTCCCAGTAATACTATTCACCGATGAAGCACGTTAACACGGAATAGAATCACAACACACGTAATGATCATCGATAGTGGCAGGAAATTCTACACGATGCAGTGGAAATCAATTCTGAAGTCCATTCATGGATCATTGTTTAGAGCGGCGAGTTCGAACATGTTGATAGCTCCAGTCGCTTTAGAGGAGAGAATGATGCGACAGAATTATTTGCATTTTTTGGAAAATTGGTTTGCTGAACACCTTGAGAAATTCTTTCGACCACGCGAACTGCATGTCACTTTCAGCTGGAAGGAACCCCTCCAAATTTTACCACACGTGTGAAGGAAGATCTCAAACGCACTTACCCTAATCGCTGTACTGGTCGTGTTAGTACAACTAATTGGCCACCAAGATCGCCAGACGTTAACCCATTATATTTTTGTTCATGCGGTTGGATGAAGTCTGAGGTGAACAAACAAAAAGCGAATACGAGAGACGGAATACTTGGTCGCATCGTGGACGCTGTCCTCAGTTGTAAATCCGTGGAGGCATTTAGACAAGCAACACAACATGTTCTATGCAAAATGCATAAATGGACTGAAGTTGGCAATGGGATACTCGAACGTCTTCTGAACAATACAACAGCTGAAATGTGACGTGTACGATAATGCGTATACACGAATGTGTTAAAACCATGTATTTTTCAATTGATGCTTCGTAGAACACACATTGTAATGTGTACTACCTGCTGTATATGTGTAAACCTGACATTGCATTGAATAATAATTCAAATAAACAGAAATGTGCATGAATTACGTTCTATCCTGGAAATCGTTCAGAGTAGGGCATACGTCCGTAGAAAGATTTTTGCTTCAAATCATCGTTCCTGCCATAGTCCTGAGTGTTGATCATTCCTCCTGGGACTCCTTGTATAAACTTACTTAAGCAATTCTTACCAATGTGCGTTACTTCAACTTTCGATGAATGACGGGTACCTGCTTGTTTTATATGCTGTCTGCCATACGAGAGAGATCAATGTGTGAGAAAGGGATTGCTTACATCCGCTCCTAGGAACAGCGCTAGCAGTATGAACTTACATTTCCAGCAAAGTACTATGATGTCATTCATTGATTTGAGATATTTAGGGTTCAATGTCCTGTCGAAGCAACTTAAGGAAATCCCTGAAACCTAACCGGACAATGATCTGAACCACTGTGCTTCAGAAGGCGTGTCCGTTGCGCCTCTGTGCCAGCATCAAAAGATATCTTCACAGCACAGCAAAGAGCAGCTCGAATCGTAAAAAGTAGCGAAATTCAAAGATCCAAGAGTTATCTTTGCCAGAAATTGGTATCTTCCCGATTTCCGCGGGTTGTTACACAGTGCAACATGACAGTCGTAGAGTTACAAATACTGTAGTTTAGTTACTATGTCTGCACGCTAAAGTCTCAAACTGGGGAGACGAGAAACCTCTTGGTTGAGTCCGACGAATCACTTCTAAAGACCAGAGCGACTAAGGTTGGGGGTTCTCCTTATATGCATCTAGTCTAACACCGAACCTGCCTTACACTTATCAAAGTTATCACAAACAGCCTAACATACGTAACTTTCGAAACACACTTAATAAACTGAAATTAAACCGGTGGCATAAAAAATTAAAGAAAACGCGAAAATAATGCAATACATCAGTTAAATTATCAGATCTTAATTTTTCCTAGCAAATAAATTCGTATAGATACCAACGTAATTTTTAATTTTTATTTAATTTATTTCTTTCGGGACGTGCCCCTACAGCCATCTCAATTGCGGAACGTCAGTTACGACAATAGGGACGTAAGGACAACACAACACCAAGTCCTGGAGCGTAGAAAATATCTAACCCTGCCGGAAATCGAATGCCGGACTCTTTAGGTTACACTTCGTCGCGCTGACCGCGCAGCTACCGAGGCGGACAAAATACCAACATCGAATAACTGTTTTTTCAAAGAAATATTTATCCTGTTGCTTAAACTTTCAAGCCTATTAATCAATGAAATAATATGTTGGTTATTCTTGTTGACGTGCAACAGCATTTCGTCAGTCACTCATATTACGTATTTAAAGATTTATAATTTTTAGAACAACTTAACATTATTGGCATATAAGAAAATTTTTGCTCTGAATATTTTCTAGCTTTATTTCCTAGCGCGCTCGAAATAATGGATTTCATTATATGAGAACGTAATTTTAGGACATTAGCTCACAAAAGTGACTTCCATAGTAATATTTACAACATTGGTACACAGCATTCTCTGCGATGGAACATTGGTATGAAGCACCTTCCACCACGCAACATTTGTACGAAGCACATTTTGCCAGGCCATATCTGTAGGATATTTTGCATGTACACCTACTGCAAAAGGCATTCGTCTAAAGTATGAATTTATTTTTAAGGGTGTATAATAAAATGTCGTGTGGCTAGGGTCTTCCATCGGGTAGACCAGTCGCCTGGTGCATGTCTTTCGAGTTGACGCCACATTTTTCTCTCATTTTGTTCGAAATTGTCTGGCGTATTACGTCGTAGCGGACGCCAGATGACATCCGTTGAAGTTCGTTGTTGATACATTCACTCAGTTTTTTTTTATTACAGAGGCCAGCCAGTTAAATGAAATGAGAGTATGGTATTGTTGACCGCGAGGCCACATCCGGGGAAGTTCGGCCGGCGAGTGCAAGTCTTACTTCAGCCGACGCCACATTGAGCGACTTGCGTGCCGGTGATGGGGATGAAATGATGATGAGGACAACACAACACTCAGTCCACGAGCGGAGAAAATGTCCAACCTATCCGGGAATCGAACCCAGGCCCGCTGCATGGGAAATGCGGCAATCGAACCCGAGCTCCTTGGCATGGCATTCTGTCGCGCTGACCACTCAGCTATCGAGGCGGACAATGGTGTATAGATAGTGATAAATTGCCAGAAAGGAGTACATCATGGACATCGGCGTGTTTCTTCATGAGTGAAAAAGAGAAAACAATAAGAAACACAGATTTTTATTTACATTAAAATAGTTCAACATTCAAAAGAAACACAAGCCATTTAGTATATAAAGTAATTATTCATCTGCAGTACTGAAAATGAAACTCTGATCATGAGATGTTATGCTGAATCGTTAGTAGTCCTTCTTATCCTCTTTATAATCTCTTAAATTCTCATTGGCGCGAATTTCACCACAGATTCTGTTGTCTGCATTGCAATTTTGCAACATTCCCTTCGCAGAGGGTACTTTGGATCATTCCCATTGCATGTCTGATGATTCGTCATATAGTAAATTTCACAGATTCTCTGCTGGATTAATATCTAGGAATTGCGGTGCTGTAGGAATCCAGTGGGGAGCCATATTTTTTTTAAACTTGTACGAATCGGTTGAAAAAATGGTTCAGATGGCTCTGAGCACTGTGGGACTTAACATCTGAGGTCATCGGTCCCCTAGAACTTAGAACTACTTAAACCTAACTAACCTAAGGCCGTCACACACCTAGGGACACTACACACAGCCTTGCTCTAGGCAGGATTCGAACCTGCGACCGTAGTGGTCACGCAGTTCCACACTGAAGCGCCTAGAACCACTCGACCACACCGGCCGGCCACAGTCTTGCATCTAGAGCTGCATATTTTGTATCATTACCTTGTGTGGAAATAAAATTCTTAGAAAGACGTGTATTATTGGCACTTGTGAATCGATGTGTTTAGGATGTTTATGTAAACCTTTGGGTTCATAATCCCATCAGTGAAACAAAAATTATCACAACATTTTGACTCATGCAGCCCCAGACAAGTACTCAACTTTCTTCATGTTTACCTGAGGCTGTTCTACTTCTCTCTTCAAGTTCACAATTCTTTTTTCTCCATGCCTCAAACAGCTTAATTCTACTCTCGTCAGTACACACAACCTTCTTTCAGAAATCAAACCTACCGGTTTTATGTTGCAAGTACAACTCGTTTCCTTCTGTTGATTTCGCTGATGTATGGTTTTCTACCGCAGTTCAGCCTCATAAAGCACATTTCTTATAGTTTGCGCTGAAACAGACTTTCCTGGATGCATCTGAGTAGCAGTAGGAAGTTTTGGAGCGCTTACTTTCGGATTATTCTTGACTTGTCTAAGAAGCTGTCGCTTTTTCATCTCGGATAGAACTGCAGGGCGATCACTTCGTGATTGGTTCAAAAAGGAGAACAAACAGTCTCGACAGCAAAAAGAGGTTTCAAATGGCTGTGCTCAGCAGTTGCAGAGCGTAGGTTACGTCTCAATACCCTAACACTGTTAAATTTGAAATTCCATTCTGTTTCTGTACCCTAAGATCGCGAGGTGAATGGCTGCCTGTGTGCATCTGGAAATACCTCCATTGGGTTTCCTCATATTAAGTCACTGCCAGAACTCGGATTTATCCATAAAAATGCCAATGACAATCTTCGCTTTCAGACGATAAGTTATGCACCGGTAGACAAGACAAAGGTCTTCTTTCAAATGCTGGTGACACGACTCATGACTTACATTTTACACACTCTAATCACTATAGGCGCATGGAGCACTCCAGAAAATGTGTTCAGCTTGTTCTGACTCTTCTCTGTAAACTGCTAAACATGCAGTATGTTGCATACTTGACTGCCACATAAGAATAGCTCAGAAAAGATTTTCAGAAATACACTACTCGACAAAAAAAAGTAGAGGCATCAAAGTGGAGAGGAGGCAACGAAATGAAACTTTATGGGTAGAGTGGGTATGTGCTGTTATTTTTGTGATTTCAATATTGAGTAAAATTTATAAAGAATTTGGCAGTGTAAGCTCACTTATCAGTATCACGTTGCAACCCTCTCTGCCATGGATGCAAGCACAGTTTCGGTTGCGGAAGGTGTCATAAAGCCTTTGTATCCTCTCCTCAGGCGGGATGGCCCACAAATCTTGTAACTGGTCCTTGATATCCTGGCTACTGATTTGGGACAGAGTTGAAGTACAATTCTACACTTTTTCTACTGGAGACAGATGTGGGTATCTTGATGGTCACTCAAGTACCTCAACATCATCCAGAAAGTCTATAGAGACTAGTGCCATATGTAGACGACCATTGTCCTGTTAAAAATAGACACCATGATGCTGTTGCACGAGAGGTAACACAGGAGGACGAAGAATGTTTGTGACTTACCACTGTGCCATCAGAGTTCTCTCAGACCAACCCTAACCTTAAGTCATACCCAATGGTTCCCACAAAGGACGTCAGGAGTACCACCGCAGTGCCTTTCCAAAGCAATGGAGGAATAGGGGTTCTCACCGGGTCACTGCCATTCCTGCCGCGAGGAGAACATCAGCCGGCCGCTGTGGGAGAGCGATTCTAGGCGCTTCAGTCTGCAACCGTGCGACCGCTACGGTCGCAGGTTCGAATCCTGCCTCGGGCATGGATGTGTGTGATGTCCTTAGGTTAGTTAGGTATAAGTAGTTGTAAGTTCCTGGGGGGCTGATGACCTCAGGTGTTAAGTCCCATACTACTCAAAGCAATTTGAATCATTTGGAGGAAATCTGGGGTGGTGCAGAATCGTGATTCCTCGCTGAATATGATGCGACGCCATTCGTCAGCAGCTCATGATTCCCAGTCATGGCACCATTCAAAATACAGCCGTTTGTATTGTGATGTTCGTGGCAGCCTACACATGGAAAGTAATTTCCTAGCCCACCTGCTGTTGGTCTCTGGTTCATGGTGCGAAATTATACAGAATGTTTCAGGGAATCCATTACTTGTGAACGCAGATGTGAAGGGGTTACGCTGTGCTTTGTGCACAGTACTGTGATGCTACCCTGTGGTGGTCAGACGTGGTCGGCTGGAACCTTGACAACGAGTACGCCTACCCTCATGTTCCCATGCAGTCTAACAGTTTGCTGTTGTCATACTGGAATGCCCCACAGACTTGGATCTTGCATGAGTCAACCAACTGACAAAATGGAAACCCACAAGGAGGCTCCTTTGACACTCTGTCAGGTACTAATAACGCTGAATCACCTGAGTACGCTGCATCTCCATCTTGTTCTCAGTATTTGCTGAACATCTGACGCTGTTCACAATCCTTATATACTGAACCAAGCCTGCTAACAACACAAATCATGGTCAACATTAGTGCACTCTGATGGCTGTTATACCTGTCACAGAGAATTGCAGCTCTAATTATTTACATACCCACATATGTTGTGTGCGTCTACAATGTTACGCCAGTCATCTTTCTGATGGCTCAATTTTTATTTCCAAATGACCGATTTCAAATTGGTTAGCGAACCACCATCAAATGGTGCACAGCTTATAGTGGTTGTTCCTAGACAATGTGGGGAACGATTTGTAGCTGTGGCAAGAAAGAAAAAAAATGAAATACACTGGCAGAAAAAAACCACTAGTAGCGCCACTGTGAGAATGAAAATCAGGTTTACTTTGAATACACGCTGTAGCAGTCTTGATCTTGAGTTACGTTTGAGATTGGACGTGGGTGAGTTGATGTTGGTCAAGGATGAAAGGTGACAAAGACGACATTATCACCACTCACTGACTGTAAACAAGGTCATGTAAAAGAGCTAGGAGAAGGTGGATGTTCCTTATGTGGTACAGAATAAATATATGGCAGAAACGTAGCCACTGTACATGATTGCTGACGGCGATGGTCACGAGAATGTACATTGTCAAGAAGACTCTGCTTTGCACGGCCACTTGGCGCATTTCACTGCGTTTTCGGCAACTATTTGAGCAACAGATAGCACTACGGTAACACAATGAACGGTTAAAAATGGGTTACTTCTTGGACAGCTGCGAACTAAACACTCGGTGGTGTACGTTCTAGTGACACCAAACCACCGCCATTTGCGACTACAGCGGTGTTAAGCCTAAGGTCGCTCCGGAATGGGGTGGAGGTTTTTTGTGTTTCCTGATGAAAGCAGGCGCTGCCTCTGTGCCAGTGATTGCCGTGTGATAGTTAGGAGGCGGCCAGATAAAGCCCTGCAACCAACCTGTCTGTATGGTAGACCCACTGCACCTACACCTGGAGTTATTGTGTAGAGTGTGATTTCGTATGACAGCAGGAGCGCTCTCGTAGTTATCCCACGCATTGGAGTGCAGTTTTGTACGTCAGTCTGATGATTTCATCTGTTGGCTGTCAGTCATTAATAGCGCTCCCAGGTTTATTTTCCAACATGATAACGCTCGCCCACATACCGCTGTTTGCCGCGTGGGGTAGCCGTGCAGTTTCAGGCGCCATGCCACGGTTCGCCCCCCCCCCCCCCCCTGTCGGAGGTTCGAGTCCTCCCTCGGGCATGGATGAATGTGTTGTTCTTACTGTAAGTTAGCTTAAGTTAGATTACGTAGTTTGTAAGCCTAGGGACCGATGACCTTAGCAGTTTGGTCCCATAGGACTAACCACAAGTTTCCACACCGCTGTTGTAACCCAACATGCTCTACAAAGTGTCTACATGTTGCCTTGGCCTGCTTCATTACAAGGTCTGACTCCATTCGAGCACAGGTGGCACATCATTGGACAACTCCAACGTCATTCACAAAATCCAATAAGCGTCCCAGTAATGACCAACCAAGTGATATAGTTGTAGGACTCCACCCCGCAAAATGATTTCCAGCACCTGTCCAACATAATGAATGCAATTTTGTATGCTTTCATTTAATATTCTGGTCGTTAAACTGTTTATTAACGTACCAGCATTTCACATTTGCAGTGGCTTATCTAACGCTTACATTAACCTGTGATCTTGCAATGTTAATCACTCAAATATGTTACCAAGACACATGTATTCCATAAATTTCATAAATATACATTAATTATTGTTTGCTGTTGCGATTTTTTTCTGTTAGAATGCGTAAGCACTGAATGTACCGAGGTATCACACAATAACGTCGAATAGAAGACCTTACTTAGTTATTAATATCTGTCTGTTTAATCCTGGAGCACAAATCACTTTGGGAAAAAGTCCTATGTGCTTTAAAAGATGAAATTATCACCGTCACACTTTAGCAAAAGATCTGGCAGAGAATCCTGGAAAATTCTGGTCGTACGTAAAATCGCTAAGCGGCTCTAAGGCTTTTATTCAGTCCCTTTTTGACCAGTCTGGTGTGGCAGTTGAAGATACCAAAATGAAAGCCGAAGTTTTAAATTTCACGTTCCAAGAGTGGTTCATAAAGGAGAATCGTCCAAACATATCGTCATTTGGCCGTCAGATTGGACCGTCCCATGTATACGACATACTATTACAAAAAAGCATCCCTCGCACAGAGAAACGGCTCAAAAATTTGAAAGCAAATAAATCACCAGGTCCGGATGGAATTCCAATTTGGTTTTTCGAAGAGTACTCTACGGCACTGGCCCCTTACCCAGCTTGCATTTGTCCTGAACAAGTCGCCCAGTACAAAGTACAGGCGACTGGGAAAAAGCGCAGGTGACTCCTGTATATAAGAAGGGTAAAAGAACGAACCTACAAAATTACAGACCAATTTCCCTAAATTAAGTTTGTTGCAGAATCCTTGAACATATTCTCATTTCTAGTATAATTAACTTTTTTGAAACTAAGAATTTTACGTCAACGAATCAGCATGGTTTTAGAAAGCTTCGCTCGTCCGAAACCCAGCTTCCCTTTTCTCGAATGATATACGAGGGTCAGTCAAAAAGTAATGCCTCCTATTTTTTTTTCTACGTTTAATTGTCAGGAAATTTAAATGCAATTACATAGGTTGAAAACCACAACATTGAGGATCATTTTGTCATTTTACAATGTAATCTCCGCCCATCTCTACAGTTTTGGTCCATCTTTGAACAAGGGCATGTATCCCAGCACGGTAAAAATCACAGCTCTGCTTCCTAAGCCATTGACGCACGGATGTTTTGACGGCCTCCTCATCTTCAAAATGAATCCCACGATGAGCTTCTTTTAGTGGCCCGAACAGATGGAAGTCTGATGGTGCCAGGTCAGGGCTGTATGGGGGATGAGGCAAAACGTCCCATCCAATTTTGACAATCTCGTCAGAGGTGTGACGACTGGTGTGTGGTCTTGCATTGTCATGCAAAAGAAGAACATCTGCCATTGATTTTGTTGGGCGAACTCGCTGAAGACGTGCTTTAAGTTTTTTGAGGCTTGTGACGTATTGAACAGAATTTATTGTGCATCCCTGCTCCAAAAAATCAACCAGAATCACACCCTCTGTATCCCAGAAAATTGTTGCCATAACTTTCCCTGCCGATCGCACAGTTTTGAATTTTTTCTTCCTCGGTGAGATTGTGTGACGCCACTCCATTGACTGCCTCTTTGATTCGGGTTCAAAAAAATGCACCCATGTTTCGTCCCCGGTCACAATTTTTTTCAGAAACTCATCTCCCTCCAAACGGAAGCGCTGCAAGTGTTGGGAGGCTATTGTTTTCCTTGCCTCTTTATTCTGATCGGTTAACATTCTTGGAACCCACCGTGCACAAACTTTTGAGTACCCCAATTGTTTAATAATCGTGATCACACTGCCTTTACTAAGAGAAATAATGCGACACACTTCATCTGCAGTCACCCGACGGTCACCACGAATGATGTCATCAACTTGCTGAATGTTGTGTGGAGTCACTGCACTCACCGGCCTGCCGCTCCGCTTTTCGTCAGTCAACGGTGTTTGCCCTTCAGCTTCCTTACAACGACGAACCCATCGTCTAACAGTGCTGACATCCACTGTCACAACACCATACACCTTCTTCAGTCTTTCATGAATGCGTATGGGCGTTTCACCTTCTGCATTCAAGAATTCAATCACACAACGCTGTCTCAAACGAACATCGATGTCGGCCATCTTACAAACTTCTGCTGTGCTGCCACCTGTTGACACAGAAAGTTACTACTGCAGTGGATTGCAGAATAAGGTTTGAGGAATGGCGCCAAATTCAAATTTTTCACTTAACTTAATTTTTTTAAGTAGAAAAAAAAATGGGAGGCATTACTTTTTGACCGACCCTCGTACTTCGAATTATAGATCAAGTGCAACAGCCTGAGCCCATATTTCTAGATTTCCAAAAAGCATCAGACTCAGTGCCCTATTTCAGGCTGTTCACGAACTTACGAGCACATAGAGGAGTGGCTCAAAGACGTCCTAAGTAACAGAATCCAGTATGTTGTCCTCGAGGGCGTGTGTTCATCAGAGACAAGTGTGTCGTCAGGAGTGCACCCGGGAAGAATGATAGGACCGCTGTTGTTCTCTGTATACATACATGATTTGGTGGACAGGATGGGCAGCAATCTGCGGTTGTGGTGTGGTGTACGGTAAGGTGTCGATGTTGAGTGACTGTAGCCGACAGGTGTGGCCGAGCGGTTCTAGGCGCTTCAGTCTGGAACCACGCGACCGCTACGGTTGCGGATTCGAATGCTGCCTCGGGCATGGATGTGTGCGATGTCCTTAGGTTAGTTAGGTTTAAGTAGTCTAGGGGACTGATGACCTCAGATGTTAAGTCCCATTGTGCTCAGAGCCATTTGAACCATTTGTTGAGTGACTATAGGAAGATACAAGACGACTTAGACAAAATATCTAGTTGGCGTCGTGAAGGGCAGTCAGTGCTAAATGTGGAAAACGTAAGTTCGGACACAGTATTTACAGTGTCCTCCGCGAGACAGTGGAGTCTTTTAAATATCTGGGCGTAACGTTGCAAAGCGATGTGAAATGCAACGAACATGTGAAAACTGTAGTAGGGAAGGCGATGGTGCAATTCGATTTATTGGGAGAATTTTAGCAAAAAGTGTGGTTCACATGTAAAGAAGGCCGCATACAGGACGCTGGTGCGACCTGTTCTTGAGTACTGCTCGAGTGTTTGGGATCCGTACCAGGGTGGAAGGAACACATCGAAGCAATTCAGAGACGGGCTGCTAGATTTATTAGCGGTAGGTTCGAACAACACGTGTTACGGATATGCTTCTGGAATACAAATGGGAATCCCTGGAGGGAAAGCGACGTTCTTTTCGAGGAACACTATTGTCAAAATTTAGAGAACCGGAATTTGAAGCTGACTGCCGAACGATTCTACTGCCGCCAACATACAATGCGTGTAAGGACCGAGAAGGTAAGATACGAGAAATTGGAGCTCATATGGAGGCATACAGGCAGTCGTTTTTCCCTCGCTCTATTTGCGAGTGGAACAGGGGAGGGAATAGCAGTGCTGGTGCATGTTGCCCTCCTCCACGCGGCGTGCGGTGGCTTGCGTAGTACCTATGTAGACGTAGATGTAGATGTAAAAAAACCAAAGAGCGTGATTGTAACACTTATGTTAAACTCTGTTTCATAAGATGGTGCAATACTGCACAAAGCCTGGGCAGAAGATAAACGTGGCGTCCTGATGAGGCGGTGCTTCCTTCGTGGAGTTAGCTCCGGAGCACGACGTCACCCACCTGTTCACTAGTTATTGGCTGAAAGCAGCCGAAACATAAGAAAAATCCAAGCCCCTGGTTGGCTGAACAATTTGAGGCCAGGGACGCTATTATCACTGTGTAATGCCGGAAATGCATATCCTCCTATTTCCATCTATTGTACTAGAATTTTTTTCCTTATTTTGTTACCTGAAGATATGACATTTCTCTGTCTTTATATATTGTAATTGTTTTACAATATATATATATATATATATATATATATATATATATATATATATATATATATATATATATATATATATAATTGATTTGTTTTGTAAGTATTATTTGTATTTTTATGCTGGGTCTTGCCTACGTAAAGCTATGCTATCGAACGATACATTGATAGGTCGAGTGGATAACCAAAGTGGAGCGCAGGCAGAGCAGAGTCTGTCTGGAGTAGGGTGGTGGAGCAGGTGTGTTGGGTGACGCTTCGCGAGTTGCCGCGCTTTTGGGGTTTGGCAGCATGTGATTGCGCTCGACTTGCTATGATAGTTTCTGGTACGGCGTCGCGGACGTGAAACATTAGCTGGCACACATCAAGAGCCCGTTTCGCCTGGTGAGCATCTTGAGAAGAAGGCGCGCCAACATCCAGATTCTGCAACAGCGACGGCCAACAACAAGTGACTGTCGCCACCTCTTCGATCGACGACTTCAAACCTTCAATCACTCAACAAGGAAGAGTGAAAGCACGTAATGTTTTAGAACTGTATGGCAGACCTCAGCTTTTCAAACTGTTCCATTTGCATCACTAAAATACAGTAACTTAGCATGAACCTTTGCGGCTCATTGTCCCAATGGCAGTACCAAGCAGGGTCCCTTCCTTTCCCGAAATGAACCCGAGTGTCATTGAAATTCAAACTCCAGCATTAAAGTAATATCATTCCATTTCACTGCTTTAATTTCAGTTAAAGTAAACATTAACTGGCTACAATGACAGAACAGAACTATATTTAGATTACACAAGCATAAATTAAGAGTGCGAGTTTTGTTACCATATTTTAGCTTACCTGTGACTGCAGAACGTACTAAATTTTAATATGGTTAATCGTTCAAAATCATTTAATTCAAGTTCAAAGTTAAATCTCTTACTTATAAATTGCGTAGATTCAGATTGCTTTTGAGATGATTGTTGAGGTAGCCAGAGACTAATCTTGTTCTATTTAATTCCGTAGTGCTTCAGAAACAAAGTTCACTATTAATTTCAGTCACTAAATTAACTTTCAATTTTCCTGTTTTATCAATTCTTTTGCTAAATTAAGTCAGAGTGTAGCGAAATTTATTACTTTCGACAAACATTCAGTTTTCATACAACACGTGTCAACCTTCAGTTGCCATGATTTTAGTGCTAATGATATGTGCATTAACCTTTCCTTTTCAGTTATTACAGTAGTTGTCCATAGGACTGGCGACCGTAATTTCCCCAAATCTCAAATCTCTAATTAACGACAGTTAATTGTTAATGCAACGACCGCACATTTACCTTCTTTAATTAACTTTACCCTTTTTCGAAATGAATTTCCATCAATTTCATTTGCATTTTTCCTTTCATTTAAATGTAACCATTCCTCCCTCTTTACCGACAGATTACCTTCGATGACGATTGCTTTTCCCAAGTTTCCATTAGGTACACGCTGTTTAATTTTTCACTGTCATTAAGGTCGATAAGTGAGGGGGAGGTTACAACTGCTATAGGAGACTCGCAGTGAGGCCCAAGTGGACGGTCGCGTGTCGATCATGAGCCGTACAAACAGTTGAGGAATGGCTCAGTTATCGCCAAAATGGTTCAAATGGCTCTGAGCACTATGGGACTTAACATCTGAGGTCATTAGTCCCCTAGAACTTAGAACTACTTAAACCTAACTTACCTAAGGACATCACATACATCCGTGCCCCAGGCAGGATTCGAACCTGCGACCGTAGCGGTCGCGCGGTTCCAGACTGTAGTGCCTAGAAACGCTCGGCCACTCTTGCTGGCTATCGCCAATTAAACTCAAAATCAAAAGCAACAGAAATGGTCATGAGAATGTTGACAATCGCAGTAATTAGATTGGACTTGAGTGTGATGATAGTGGATCATTGCATATTGGAAATCATTGGATCGAAGAGCTGAGTGACAATTGCAAGTTAGCCACCACTGTACTAAAGTGTCATATGACATCAATGATCTAGCGAGGTGGCGCAGTGGTTAGCACACTGGACTCGCATTCTGGAGAAGGGCGGTCCAAACCCGCGTCTGCCCGACCTGATTTACGTTTTCCGTGATTTCCCTGAATCGCTTGAGGCAATTGCCGGGATGGTTCCTTTCAAAGGGTACGGCCGCCTTCCTTCCCCATCCTTCGCTAATCCGATAGGGCTTCTGACCTCACTGTTTGACCCCCTCCCCGAAATCAGTTAACAACCAGAAGAAGACATCAGTGATTGTAATTGCTTTCATACTGTGCTGTGGTAGAAATAGCAGAGAATTATTGAAACTGGCATCCTTAAAATTTACTTGACGTATTCATTACTGAAGTCATGCTCCTTACTGCCCTAAGATTTTCACTTAACGGTACTCTGACGTCTCACTGAGTCAATGAGGTCACTAACTGGAGCCGTCAACTGCTGCAAAATGGACATCACCTGTAGAGGACGCCAGGTAGGAGATGTCTATAGTTACTCTTGGCGAGGTTTTGTCGGATCTGCACATCACCAAACGAAACTCCGGCTCAGTTATTACAAATAGACATGTGAGCACATACTTACTAACGTAAGTGGAGTGTTGTGTGAGAGCAATTAATGGTCAAAAATGTTTCGTTGGAGCAGGGATTTTATTTGTTGAACACTGGAAACTTCGAAAGTTGCACACTTGTAACAGTGCATATACGGGGTGGATCACCCAAAAAGTGCAACGCAAATATTGCGGGAACTGAAAGTGCTATTGATGTGCAGTTTTCGCACAATGGATTGGTAGTCAGCGGTTCGCACTGTTGTCCAATGAACAGATTGTATTAATACTCAGGAAGTGTATTTTTTGTGCAAACATACTCTTTTGAAATGGAACAATGCCTATTGACGTTAACAAATTAAAAGTAGGATAAATTAGAATGTCAGTGGCGTTTGTTGCAGGATTTTATTGAGAGTCGTTTACAGATACAAGTGTGAAAAGTTTCCACACCTACTTTTGTTTGTGCCATTCGATCTGCATGGTTACTAGATATGACGTTATGTTTGCTTACAGTGTGATTCTGCGTTCCTTGAGTACATTGCGACTTACTAGTCAGTTAGTGTGTGAGAATCCAAGTAATAGGTCGCGATTGGAAGATGGGATTTACCAATGCAGAAAGAGCACAAATGCTCATGGTCTATGGAAAGTATAGGAAGAGTACATTTCGTTCTTGTACGGTGTATGGGGCAAGATATTCCAATAGACGTCACCAATCTTGGCTGTTGCTAATCAATCTCATCAACCAGTTACGTGGAAGTGGTAGTGTAACACCCACACAACACAGGGAACAAGCGAAGACAGAGGAGGGGAAAGTTATTGTTCCTGTTGATGTTGCAGGTGATTCGCACATTAGCTCCCGCGCAATCACACGACGAAGTGGCATGAGTCAGGCAAGTGTCCTCTGCATTCTCCATCGACGTAGGTTTCATCCCTCTCACATCTCTCTCCATCAAGAGTCGCATGGAAACGATTGTTAGAACCGTGTTAACTTCTGTACACGGACATTAAGACAGGATACTTCAGATTATCATGTCTGTTTAGTGATGAAGCCACATTTACCAATCATGGCCGGGAAAACCATGGAAACTTGCACTATTGGTCTGTTGACAATCCCCATTGGCTTCGTCAGGTGGAACGTCAGCGTGCAATGAGTGTAAACGTGTCGTGTTGGATAGCGAACAATCAGACGGAACACTGAAAGCGCACAAGTATCGCAGCTTCCTAACAGACCATCTTCCACGGATGGAAGACGTTCCTGTACAGACTAGGAGGAATCTGTGGTACCAACATGATGGCTGTGCAGTCCATGGTGCACCAAGTATAATGGCTTGTCTTTACGAATTGTTCCCAAATTGATGGACTGGACGCAGAGGATCTGCGGCCCATACCCCGAATTTGCCGCCTGCAGAATTTTTTCTGTGGCCAAAGCTGAAAGACACTGTCTACAAGGACATAGCAACTACACCCGATGATATACTACAACGTATTACTGCAGCGTGCTCGGACATCTCCACTGAGCTGGTACGTGTGCAGCAGTCATTCCATACCAGACTGGAAGCGTGTATTGCCGCTGCTGGAGACCGTTTTGAACAGAACTTGCCGTGGTTAATTGTTTCGTTACTGATCGGAATCCACATAACTAGCGTATGCACTTGTGTTGTTCTTTAGTGGGCACTACCACAGGTATTGTAGTAGTGTCAGTATCGGAACGTTCGAAAATTCGATATCTCGCAAACTAGTGCAGTAGATTTCTGCAACCAACACCACTGACATTCTAATTTACACTACTTTTAGTTTATTAATGTCAACAGACATTGTTCCATTTATAAAAGCACATGTTTGCACAAAAACTACAATTTCTAAATATTACTAAAATCTGTTGATTGGCTAACAATACTAGTCCCTGATTACCAATCCATACTGTGAAAACCTTATACCAATAGGACTTTCCATTTATGCAATATTGCAGAGCAAGTTTTAGGCAATTCGAAAAAAATGTTCAAATGTGTGTGAAATCTAATGAGACTTAACTGCTAAGGTCATCAGTCCCTAAGCTTACACGCTACGTAACATAAATTATCCTAAGGACAAACACACACACCCATGCCCGAGGGAGGACTCGAACCTCCGCCGGGACCAGCCGCACATTCCATGATAGCAGCGCCATAGACCACTCGGCTAATCCCGGACGGCTTAGGCAATTCGCCCTGTATAATCGATGTCAGTTAAATTCATTATTACGAAGGTAACATGTACTCATTTTACACTTGCACAACTGCAAACAAGCACACAGACAATTGGTCAAAGATGTGGTGAAAAAGTTGTTTAAGAACGCATCAAACATTACACCCCAAAAAAGTACAATATGGCAAGATTCATTAATTCATCGTACCCACTGTTGCTGCTGTTGAAAAAACTCTGCAGTAATATGAAAACAACTATTTATAGCTGCATTGCAGGTGATATGTCGTTAGGGCATAAAATGTTAGCGGACTTTGTGAAAATATTCAATGGTCATTTTTAAAGTGACAGGCGACGACAGAATAATGTTTTGTATGGTATCGACGCACACGCTATTGGTTTGGAAGGAGGAGAAGTACAAACGCGATCTTCTGTAAAAGTGCCTCGTGAGGCGTGAAAACTGATTCCTTAGTTTCTGTTCGCCATGAAGGAATCTCGCGCTATTTGGAGATTTCCTATCACTACAGGCTAATGTTCTTCTTCCACAGAACGTCTGCCGCCGCATCAGTTGATGTTATTTCTTTTTCAGAAACTATAAGCTTTGGAGGCCATTAAAAATTGATACGATGAAAGCGTGTGAATGGCCGTCTAGACTACTTGTCTGTATTATTCCATATATATTAGTGACACGTATGCACCTAGTTATTTGGAATATACTACCAACGAGTAAATAAAATCACTGGCATTGTCTTCTACCACGTATAGTAACCAAATCCCGCTTCAGGTATTACATCATCTGTAGAGATAAAGGTTTAGATATTGAATTTAGTTAAGCTATTATTTTACACCTATTAGCATAACTTGCATCTCTTATGACTGAAAGGTAACTCATTAACGATCGATTAATTTCATAGGCGTTGATCTCTACTGACTGAGTACCAAGAGTCGCAATCACATATAACTATTCGAGCATTGGAACGGCCAACGATTTATAAGACAAATATTGCATTTTATTCGTTATTTCCCTTTAAAGTAGCTCAACCTTTATTATATTTCTCATTCTGTTACAATTAAATGTTGTTAAAATTTGAGGACGGTGAAAAATATGGATGACAAACTAAATTTTAAAAAAATTGTGTTGATTGTCTCCCGTTACCCACACAAAAACCAACGACATCAGTTCTACGAATTTCTAGTTTTAGTTCTCAATTTTTTAAGGTTTTTCGCTTTTTGCTTCCCTTTTTGCACTTGTACATGTGAGAGTGGTTTAGTAAGCGATACAAAGTCGGCGATTGAAGTGCGAAATGTAGTGTGGTTTATTATTTAAGGAAAATGTCTCTAGATGCATTTCATAGTCAGCAAGTGGAAAGTTACAGAGTGATTATAATATAACGAAAACAGGTGTGGTTCAAGTCCCGGGAATAATATAAAGGTTGATGAGTAGTGCGAAGGCCAGGGTGACCAACATTGTCCACCTGCGATGACAACATGTGCCATATCGAAAGACTCGAAAGGCTGCTTCAAGCCTATCACTGCATTCATGTGAGGCAGACTGCACCCCAACCTAACACCTCTGTTGGCAGTGTGATGGATATAACATACAACAAAATGGCCTCCCTAAAAACGTGTGCACGCTTGGTATCACGGCAACTCTTACACGAGAATGAAGCCAAACGGATGGGGTTGCCTTCTAATGCTTAATCTGTACGGTGTTCCAATCCTGTACTACACTGAGGTGACAGAAGTCATGGGACAGTGATACGCGCATATATAGATGGCGGTAGCATCGCGTACACAAAATATAAAAGAGCAGTGCAATGGCGGATCTGTCATTTTTACACAGGTGATCCATGTGAAAGGATTTGCGACGTGATTATGGCCGCATGACGGGAATTAACAGAGTTTGAACGGGGAATGGAAGTTGCAGCTAGACGCCTGGGACATTCCATTTCGGAAATCGTTAGGGGATTCAATATCCCGTGATCCACAGTATGAAGAGTGTGCCGAAAGTAACAAATTTCAGGCATTGACTGTTACCATACTCAACACAGTGTCTGACTGTCTTCTCTAATGATTGAGACCAACGATGTTTGTATATGGTTGCCAGTGCTAGCAGACAAGCAACACTGCGTGAAATAACAGCAGAAATCAATGTGGCACGTTCCCACTAGGACAGGGCGGCGAAATCTGGCGTTAATGGGCTATGGCAGCAGTGCCTTTGTTGATAGCACGACATCGCCTGCAGCGCCTTCTGGGCTCGTGACCATGTCGGTTGGACCCTAGACAAATAGTAGTCTAGTCAGATGAGTCCAGATGTCAGTTGGTAAGAGCTGAGGCAGGGTTAGAGTGTGGCCCAGAGCCCACGAAACTGAGGACCCTAGCTCTCAGCAAGGCTTTGTGCAATTACGGAGTGCACTGTGCTCACATGGAATGGCCTGGGTCCTCTCGTCCAATTGAACCGATCATTGACTGGAAATGGTTATGTTCAGCTACTTGGAAACCATTTTCAGCCATTCATGGACTATGTTTCCAAATAATGGTGGGATTTTTATTGATGACAATGCGCCATGTAACCAGACCGTAATTGATTGCGAATGGTCTGAAGAAAATTCTGGACAGTTTGAGCGAATGATGTGGTCACCCGTCTAACAATTATGGGACGTAACTGAGAGGTCAGTTCGTGCACAAAAATCTGCACTGGCAATGCTTTCGCAATTACGGACGGCCATAGAAGCAGCATGGCTCAGTACTTCTGCAGAGGGTTCCCAACGACTTGTTGAGCCCAGGCCACGTTGAGTTGCTGAACTGCGCCAGGTAAAACGAGGTCCAACATGATATTAGATGGTATCCCATCTACGATGTTTCTCATCTCAGCGTGTTTTGTTACAGGGAACGAACCGTGGGTGGATCGTGTGGCACCTGAGACATAGCGGTCATAATTCACATGGAGATTCCGTTCGCCACCCCGTCCCCCTTTCCTCCATAAGAAGTTCAAACAGGGGGGAGAAAGTTATGTCCTCAATTTTAGGACACGCAGGGTGTTCTGCTGACTGATATCCTAAACCATGGTGGGATAGTGAATGCTCTTAGTTACTACGGCACACTGGGACGATTTAAAACAGCGATTCAGGGGAAACAAACCGCATTGCTGTCACAAGGTAACGGTTTATTATACGGGAATGCCGGACTCTGCACCAAGTTGGCTAGCTACATTTTAACTGGCTTTTCCAATGGACTGTGTTGGAATACACTCCAACGGTCTTGATCCCGCACTAACTGATTTTCATCTCTTCGGGCCGTTCGCCATCGGTCGGCACTTCAGAAATGACTCCGATGTTCTGGTCGATATTGCTAAGTACCTTCTAGGCTTTGAGCTTGATTTCTTTTACGCCGTTTTCGAGAGATAGGTTTACCGAGGGAACAAATGCTAAGGTAACCATGATTGCTATGTGGAAAAGTAATACGTATCAATTCAATACTTTGGTAGCTCTGCGTATTGAGTTATAAGTTCGCAATCTTACCACGCCCCAAACTCAAGTATCAATGTAACAAGTAAACCATCCCCAGCGCATCACACAGATAAACGGCGCACGTTCATAAGTCGGTCGGTTGTTGAGAGCTGGACAATTAGCAACCACGTGCGCGCACGCACACACACAAACACGCAAGCGCGCTTGCTCGTGAGCGCAGTATTCTTTCGTCGCCTTTCCCTTTTATTGTTCATTACTGTCAGCATCTACATAGGTACACTTCTGTCAGGCATGTTAAAATATGGACATAGGTCTATAATTTTTCTATAGTTAGAAGTATTAAATAATAATATTAAAATACAGTAAAATGAGCTCTTTCGAGGATTTACGAAAACACAGATGGCGATGGCGTTGCTAGTAGCAAGATGATGATGGCAATGATGAAGACGACGACGACCACACATCTGGGAAGTTCCTTTAGGATAGATCCCACTATGTACTGAGTGGATAGGTTAAAAAATAAAAAGATGGGTGACTGAGGAGCACGTATTAATGGGACACTGCATTATGGAAGTTGGAGAAGAGGAGGATAACGTTGGATTGGGAAGTCTGATGTATAGGTGGAAGTGAGAGCAGGAAGGAGTAAAACTGGGTCAGCAGGTTGGGAGTTCTTATGGTGTCTTGATCTGAGGAAAGGATATTGGAGCTAGGGCTACAGCTAGTAGGTTGGGTAACTGTCAGGAAGTATTTCTAGATGAAGAAGAAGGAACCTGTTGAATTTGCTTTAGGATATGGGGTAGAGATGGCGGTTATAGCTGAAACAACTGGGTGCGGGTACATCGGTTTATTTCCACAGCAGTTTCACCTGACTTGAAACCACTCAAATTAGCCGGTTTCTGAAATAACTGATTTTAGGCACTTTATTCCTGTTAGTTACGTTAATAAAGGTACAAATCTGACAAAAATCGAAAAATTTTGACTCAGTTTCCAGAAAAATAGAAGCAAAATATTAAACAGACAAATAAAAGAAAACTTGGTCTGTCCACCGTTCGCTTCTTTTCTCGCAGAGTGATAAGCGGTTGAAGACTACAAAAAATCACCAGTATGCCCCTATTGACTCTGACGTTTTGAAAGCATGTTGTAATCAAGGATCATGCTACTACTTCTGCATTAAAGTAGTCAGTGATAAAGGATGAAAAATGAGGTCGAAGAAATCTGTTTTTTTGCATTAATTTGTCTGATTTCTAGAGGTACAATCGGATAAAGGCATATTATGTATACACAGACAGGATATCAGAAATTTTCTGTTTTTAATTGTATACTATAAACGAATTGTTTTTTATTTATTACTATGCCAAATTACCTTCCTCTTTTATTAATTCATCAGAGGACCCATGCACAAGTTTCGTGCTTTTGTGTTTTCCAAAATGACAGTATTTGGAGTAAGTGTGGTATTGGGATAAGAGCAGCTGTAGGAATGAAGCCGAAACATACTTAAAAATGAACCGAGCGATGTGAAATAATAATCGTGAATTTGTGATACATCCTTGTCAATGTATTACCGTGCATTATTGCTTATAATTCTTAAATTTCTATCGTTATATTTAGATTTACTTTTTGATGAAGAGACGTTTAATGAGAAACTCGAATATAAAACATAAACATTTAAATAAATTCAAGATGCATAGGTTTGAACGTTCTGTTCACTCCTTACTTGGTATATCACTAAGGCCACAATAACATGTAACTGTATTCTGAAAGTTTAATTGCACTTTTTACTTTATGTAATCACATTAGTCCGCAATAGCAAGAGGTAAATTACAATTCAAGGCGATAATGACAAATATGTTTGCCGTTTCGGAATCTATATGCGTTCAGGAAAGTCGCTATGCATGATGGCACTGATACTGAACCACCGCAGTAGTAAACTGTCATAATGCTGTATAGCAATTATCTAGTTAATTACTAGTTTCAAAAAAAGGCATCTGTAATAAGATAATATGAAAAAGGATTCTCTTATTTGTAATTATTAACTTAGCTTCGTAAAATGTAGGTATGGGCTGGGATTCACGATGCTCCAACAAGTGAGAATCAGCTGAGAAAATTGTAAATAATGTCTTTCAGGAAATTATTAAGTGGTTCTCTGCAAATGGACTCTCACTAAATTTTGCGAAAACACAGTTTATACAGTTCTGTACAGTAAATGACACAACACCATTGATAAATATAAACTGTGAACAGAAATCTGATGCTAAGGCAGAATATTCAAAATTTATGTGTGTGTTCATTGATGAGACATTGAATTGGAAGGAACACATCGATGATCTGCTTAAACGGTTAGGTTCAGCTACTTATGGTGTTAGGGTTATTGCAAATTTTGGTGTTAAACATGTTAGTAAATTAGCCTACAATGCCAATTTTCATTCACTGCTTCCATATGACATTATATTTTGGGGCAATTCGTCAAGAGAGAAAGTATTCATTGTACAAAAGCATGTGATCATAATAATAGGTGGATTCCACCCAAAATTACCTTGCAGACATTTATTTAAGGAACACAGGATATTCACAGTATCTTCGCAACACATATGTTCACTTACGAAATTTGTCATTAATAACCCAACCCAGTTCAAAAATAACAGTGGAATGCATAGCTACAACACTACAAGAAAAGATGATCTTCATTATTCTCGTTTAAATCTCACTTTGGCACAGAAAGGGGTGAATTATGCTGCCTCATAAATCTTTGACCACTAGCCAAATAGCATTAAAAGTCTGACAGATAACCAACCAACATTTAAAAGCAAATTAAAAGAATTATTGAATGACAACTCCTTCTAGTCAACAGATGACTACTATGCATATATATTGTGGGCCGACTGGTTTCAATATGGGTATGATTTATACAGTTCGCCATCTTTCTCACGCGAGCCTGACAACTAATTTTGTGTCAGCCCGAAAGCGATGGAGAACATACTGACCTTAGTTTCTTGTCTGTATGACCACATTCTGGTCCAGCCCACTGAAAGAATTGTTCCTATTCTCTTTCTGTTCAGCGGGATGAGGACTGTGATTATAAATGAAAGTATAAAGTTTTAGTTCAAACGTCTATTGAGTAAAATCTTTCACGTACAACACTTTGAAATTCACTATGTTTAATAGACTGTAAATGTGATTATCTTAAATAGCACAACTGGCATTTCAGAGGTGACCTCTATGGTACTTTTCTACCATCTTGTCTTTCGCCCTGACTAATAGTACTCAAATAAATGTCTGAAATAAATGCTCACCACAAAAGTGGAAATAATAGTCACCACTTGCCACGCAGATTTGTAATTATCACAAGCAGCACACTAACAATTACTTTAGCGAAATCTAAGCGATCCAGGGCAGTGTATAGCTCTCGTGAGTTCACTATCCGTTTTTACCACAAATGCGCGATTTGTCCCAGTCAGTCTCTGATGTCATCTAAGGCAGAGCGCGATCCAACGTTTAACAGATGAGGATCTTATGGTGGCTGAGTGCGAAGTGAACCTTCCTCCTGTTTTTTTTTCCTTTATTGTGATTTCATTGCTCTGCCCCATATGGGAAGGGGAAAGCTGGCAGTGGCACAATCTGTCATTCCTCAGCCGAGTGACATGATAGCTAATAAAAGGAGAAAATTATACATATAGAGGAGTTAAAAAGGGGGACATGAAAACAGAGTAAGGGGAGTCAATGGATGGTGACTATACACTGACAAGGAGACGTTTATGGGGGGGGGGGGGGGGATAAGTAAATAAGTCTACATAAAGTTAAAAAACACAATTGGCGATTCGTAGAGCACAAGAAAGACACTGAAGTCACATGCACAGGTTGACAGTTGGCCACAGTATTAAAACACTCCAGAACAAAGACAGCTTAAAACCACTTTAAGAGATGAAGCACACATGACAAAGAATAAAACCTGCTAGGAAGGACCTGCTTTGGGAGAGGCCTAAGGGAATGAAAAAAGTGGGTAGAGCAAGGTGCAGCAGGGAAGGAGGTTGGATAAAGGGAATAAGGGGTTAGGGGGTGTATTAAGAGACAGGAGACAGGTGGGGAAGGAGATGAAGAGGAAAACAAGGTGGGAGAGAGTGCAGAGACACTGAAGGTGAGCACAGGAGAGGGAGGGGAGGGAGGTGGGGGACTCAATAGAGAGGTGACTCAATAGAGACATCTTAACATCAAACAATTTGATAGGCAAGAACTGAGAACGAAAACGTAACTAAAGTATAGTACCATGTAAGTTACCGCATTGTGCTTAATGGTGAAGCTCCTTCAACTGGAGAAAAACTTTTTACATCATGAGTAAAAGATACAGTGTCATGCTTTATTAATAAGCAAGTGCAAAAAAAATAGATGCGCTACAGTTACGTAATGATGACACATCACAGATCTTTCTGCTGCCATAAAGAAGGAATCAGTCATCGGCTTGGGATTTGCAATATGTGCTGCAAACTGCGGAATTCACAGATGTCACAGGAACAGCTGTACTAATTGTGATTGTTAGCTGTAAAGGGTGTCCCACATAACACTGGTATGCCTCACGCACTGGTTAACCATTTCTAGTCAAATTTCTTATGAAGCGCCAACAATGTCTCGAAAGTTGGCTACATTGCATTTTATCGGAAAGATGAGGGCAGCTGAGTTTTCGTGCGTCAGTTGTTGTGAGAAGCACCTATTGTTGAGTTGTTACCGAATGGGGCTGTATGCATTAGAACAGTGAATTGAAATTGTAGAATGTTACATAAAGACAGGCTCCACAAAGAATGCAAAGAAATGTTTCAAGCGAAGTATCCTGGCTGGAAATTCCTGACGACCAGCACTATTCAAGATTTTCCCAAGACACAAGGGCTGTAGGATCAGTTCAGAAAGTGCAGGGGAATAGGCGGCTCACAGTGAGAACCCTTGAAACTTTCGGCTAGATAGAATTTGCTTGGAGATTTCAAGAAGTCCCCACAAGTCAGTAAGGAGGTTATTGTATCAGTTTGGTGTATCTCGTACATCGTGTACTAAAAGGTATGAAATTAAAAGCTTATCATGTTAGCCTGTGGTGCTAGGATTGAAATTTAAGGAGCAATAAAAAAGAGTTAATTGTTGGTACTGGTTATCAACATGAACTGCTAACGGTTACTTGGACCCCTTGTTATGCCTCGTATCAGATGAGGCCTGGTTTTATTTGCCAGGTTATGTAAACTCCCAGATTACAGATACTGGTGGCAGGACATGCTCGAATAACAGATGCATCGAAGCTGTATCCAATATTCCAATAAGATGGAGTAACCGCTCACACATCTAACCAAAGTAAGCCCCACATCACCAACGAAAACAGACTTGTCTATAGAAGTCTCTGGCCACCAAGGTCACCAGACATAACAGTGTAAGATTTTTATTTATGGAGCACACCACGAAGCAAAGAGTATGTTGACAACAGGCGATCTTAAACGGATCATTGCTAAAAAACATAAAAACATCACACCTCCAGAATTTCAGGGTCCTGTCGGTAACGTCACTTCCAGCGCCTCCGATAAACAGGAAATGACATATTTTCTAAAGTTACTATCACCTATTCTTTTTTAGTAAGTTCATTGTCACTTGAAACACGGACATGTGGCGTGCTCTTATACACTCCTGGAAATTGAAATAAGAACACCATGAATTCATTGTCCCAGGAAGGGGAAACTTTATTGACATATTCCTGGGGTCAGATACATCACATGATCACACTGACAGAACCACAGGCACATAGACACAGGCAACAGAGCATGCACAATGTCGGCACTAGTACGGTGTATATCCACCTTTCGCAGCAATGCAGGCTGCTATTCTCCCATGGAGACGATCGTAGAGATGCTGGTTGTAGTCCTGTGGAACGGCTTGCCATGCCATTTCCACCTGGCGCCTCAGTTGGACCAGCGTTCGTGCTGGATTTGCAGACCGCGTGAGACGACGCTTCATCCAGTCCCAAACATGCTCAATGGGGGACAGATCCGGAGATCTTGCCCGCCAGGGTAGTTGACTTACACCTTCTAGAGCACGTTGGGTGGCACGGGATACATGCGGACGTGCATTGTCCTGTTGGAACAGCAAGTTCCCTTGCTGGTCTAGGAATGGTAGAACGATGGGTTCGATGACAGTTTGGATGTACCGTGCACTATTCAGTGTCCCCTCGACGATCACCAGAGGTGTACGGCCAGTGTAGGAGATCGCTCCCCGCACCATGATGCTGGGTGTTGGCCCTGTGTGCCTCGGTCGTATGCAGTCCTGATTGTGGCGCTCACCTGCACGGCGCCAAACACGCATACGACCATCATTGGCACCAAGGCAGAAGCGACTCTCATCGCTGAAGACGACACGTCTCCATTCGTCCCTCCATTCACGCCTGTCGCGACACCACTGGAGGCGAGCTGCACGATGTTGGGGCGTGAGCGGAAGACGGCCTAACGGTGTGCGGGACCGTAGCCCAGCTTCATGGAGACGGTAGCGAATGGTCCTCGCCGATACCCCAGGAGCAACAGTGTCCCTAATTTGCTGGGAAGTGGCGGTGCGGTCCCCTACGGCACTGCGTAGGATCCTACGGTCTTGGCGTGCATCCGTGCGTCGCTGCGGTCCGGTCCCAGGTCGACGGGCACGTGCACCTTCCGCCGACCACCACCGATATACTGCGGAGACGTCACGCCCCACGTGTTGAGCAATTCGGCGGTACGTCCACCCGGCCTCCCGCATGCCCACTATACGCCCTCGCTCAAAGTCCGTCAACTGCACATACGGTTCACGTCCACGCTGTCGCGGCATGCTACCAGTGTTAAAGACTGCGATGGAGCTCCGTATGCCACGGCAAACTGGCTGACACTGACGGCGGCGGTGCACAAATGCTGCGCAGCTAGCGCCATTCGACGCCCAACACCGCGGTTCCTGGTGTGTCCGCTGTGCCGTGCGTGTGATCATTGCTTGTACAGCCCTCTCGCAGTGTCCGGAGCAAGTATGGTGGGTCTGACACAACGGTGTCAATGTGTTCTTTTTTCCATTTCCAGGAGTGTATTTACATGAAAAATCAACAGGAAAAATTATATTCAATTCCATTAATGATTACATTTTAAAAACAACAGATCGTCTGGGAGAAGTGTGTTGATAATTGCACAGATGGTGCTATAGCCATGGTAGGAAAACCAAGGGCGCTGTATCATTGCACTGCAGGTAGATATAAGAACCACCAGCAGTCATTGTATTGTGCACAGGCGAGCTCTAGTAACGAAAAACGCCTAATAATTTAAAATATGTTGGGAGGGTATGGTCAAAAGGATCACCTATGTAAAATCGCAGCCATAGCAGTCCAGAGTGCTGAAAAATATGTGCAGCGAAATGGGCAGTAAAAACAACTTGCTTTCACTACATACAGAAGTGAGATGGCTATCCAAAGAATTAGCGCTATTGAGGCTTTATGAACATAGTAATAACTTTTACCTTCTTTAATATGCAAAATAATTCACAAAAATTTTTATTGAATTTTTAAGAAATCCTTTATAGTGATAAAACTCGCATACTTCTCAGACACTCTTAAAAAGTGCATCGAAGTTAACTTAACTTTCCAAGGAAAAAATGATAATAATTTTAATACAACAGACAAAATTACGTGTTTTAGAGAAAATTTAAATTCTGGAATTCTTCAGATCAAGAAAACAATTTTAAATGCTTATTGGCTTTACATGAATGTTTCACTGAACATAATTTCCAGCTAGATGAAGGGGTGACTAAGCTTTTGGAAGAGCATTTAATGGACTTAAAAAAGATACTTCTGCAATATTTTGTGAAGATTGTTAAGAATAATTCGTGGATTCGAAATCAATTTCTTGTTATAGCGAAAGCATGTGTGAAAGAGACTGTGAGAACTATTTCATCAGAGAACTGACAGATTTAAAGCAAAAGCAAAAAGATCAGTCACGTAATTTCTAGATGAATTTATTGTAAGAATTTTTGAGTTCATCAGGACAAGCTGTAATTGTTTTCCTTCCATTTGTCACCACATGTTTATGTGAAACAGGATTTTTTTTAATATGCCGCAACGAGCACAAAGTTCAGGAACAGCCTTGATGCCGCACCATATGTCAGAATTCAACTTTCTGCAGCTATACCTAACATCAAGAGGATTTGTAATTTAATGACTCGGAATCACTGAAGCCTTAGAAAACTTTATTCTCCTTTGTTTTCATGTCTTAAGGAAAAAAATTTAAATTAGTTTGAAATAAATACTTTTTATTATTTTTAATTTTATTGTTATTCTTGTGTTATTAGTTATGATTGAAAACTAGAGGAATCACTCAACAAAACTACTGTTTTCAAAGTTCTATTAATGTTATTACCTCAACATAAACAAGGTGTTATGTCAAAGTGCCAGTACTCTCAAAGTGTCCTGTTAGAGGAAAAGTTTAGAAACCCTGGTGTACACAAACAGTAACAGAACAAAAACGCACACGAGCAAATTTGGATACAAAAGTCACCTATGCCAAAATGATTTTAAGTTAACCAGAAAACTATGAAATCACTTGCAATTAACAAAAAAACCAATAACGTTTACTAACTAGCAACACATCATTTGACGTCTGTTGCTTGACGCTACTCACTGTAACCCTATAAGTCGTCAAATTTTGTGACGCAAGTACCCATGATTAATCACTGTTTCGTAATAGTATTACATCAGAAAAGTTCGGCAAGCCTTCAGTAACTAATAACTAACACTTTTGCAGTGCCATTGTTACGAAAGTCATAAACACATCAAATACCAGAAAATACATAAAATATTATAAAAATGGGGTATTCACTTTAGCTTGTCAGTTATTTGAAAGTTCTTTTACTTTGTACTGTCTTCACTTAGTTATTTATGGAACGCAGTAGGCACTAAAATGCAGAAAGAACAGTAAATTCATGCACTGTTTGATTCACATGAACTGTAAATGTAATTAATTTCCTTTCCATTCAAATAACTATGCGTTTTTAATTTATGACTGTCTTGGTAATAATGATGAAAGGATGGGACCCTGCTGATAGTTAATGAATTGGGATAGTCTGTAGCAGTCAGAATATTTAACAATGTTTACAGTTCAACTATGCACTGGATAACCAAACATCACCCATTGGGATATTTTGTGATCTCTCAAAGTCTTTTGATTGTGTGAATCATGAAATTCTTTTAGATAAGCTTAAGTATTGTAGTATGAGTGGGACAGTGCACAAATGGTTTAATTCATACTTAACTGGAAGAATGCAGAAGGTTGAAATTAACAGTACTGATAGTCTGTAAAAACCAGCAGAGTCTTCCAACTGGGGAGGTATCAAGAACAGTGTCAGGGTTCAGTCATGGGTCCATTATTGTTCTTAATGTATATCAACCACTTGCCTCTCTATATTCATAAAGAGGCAAAGCTAGTTCTTTTTGCTGATGATACAAGTACAGTAATCACACTCAACAAGCGATAATCAGCTGAGGAAATTGCAAATAACGTCTTTCAGAAAATTATTAAATGGTTCTTTGCGAATAGACTTTTACTAAATTTTGAGAAAACACAGTTTATACAATTCAGTACGATAAATGGCATAACACCATTGATAAATATAGTCTATGAACCCGAACTCTGTTGCTAAGGCAGAATACTCAAAATTTCTGGGTGTGTGCATTGATGAGAAATTGAATGAGAAGAAACACATCGTTGATCTGCTGAAATGGTTAGGATGAGCTATTATAAATTTTGGTGATAAATATGTCAGTAAATTAGCCTACAATGCCAATTTTCGTTCACTGCTTTTATATGGCATCGTATTTTGGAGGAATCCCCACTTAAGAGAGAAAGTATTCCTTGCGAAAAAGCAAGTAGTCGGAATAATAGCTGGAGCCCAACCAAATTCACATTATAGAAATTTATTTAAGGAACTTGAGATATTCGCAATTCCTTCGCAGTACGTATACCCACTTACGAAATTTGTCTTCGATAACCCATCCCAGTTCAAAAATAACAGTGAAGTGCAAAGCTACAACACTAGAAGAAAGGAAGATCTGCACTATTCCGGATTAAATCTCACTTTGGCACAGAAAGGGTGAATTATGCTGCCACAAAAGTCTTTGTTCGTTTGCCAAATAGTATTAAAAGTCTGACAGATAGCCAACCAAAATTTAAAAGCAAATTAAAAGAATTTCTGAATGACGACTCCTTCTACTCATGGATGAATTCTTAGATATGAAGTAGTAACTGAAAAAAATTAATTATATTGTGTAAAGAAAATTTATGTTCCACATCATTACGAAATGTCGTAGTCATGATCTGTGGAACAAGGATTAATGTATGTATATATGTACTAAAAAACTAAATAATATTCAGATTGTTGCAACTACGCAAAAGGTAAGCCGTGTATATAACTTAAAAGATAACTGGCTTGATCTTAAGCTGAGGCGATTTGCAGATTGCGTGACATAATGCATTTTGTACTGGCAACGAGCGCTTCTTTGACAACGAGCAATTTTCAGCAATTGTGGTACAATAATCTTCCTCAGTCACCACTTCTTATTACATAATGAGGTGAAGAAAGTCGTGGACTACTTCCTAATTCATGTCTGACCTGTTTCTGCCTGGTGTAGTGCAGCAACTGGACAAGGCATGGACTCATCTAGTTGGTAGAAGTCTCCTGCAGAAATATTGAGCCATGCTGACTCTGTGTCCGTCCATAATGTTGTATCCACGGACCCAACCAACCAACCAAAGCGCGCACACGCACTCTGATTGTGACATCGCTGGCCACAGTTCCTGTAGCGGCCGTCGGGGTCTCAGGGCGTTACCGCCGACGGAAGAGTTCGCGCCATGGCTGAGCTCGGATCCGCTACGCCTTCTGCCTTATGCATATAAGGAGGAGCACTGGCCCCGAGACGGACAGTCTATTGTCGATTGTCTATTGCTAGCGTTTCGTGGAGTTTATAGCGGAGCCATTGCAGTGTGATATTTGCTATTGTATTCGACTAGTCTCAGTACACGGATTACTCTTGGATATTACTTGGACTTGAATTGATGGTGCACGTTTCATCAGAAATAAAGATAAGTTATCTCTTCATTCCAGCTGGCGCAATTCTTGTCATTAATTATTTTTCAGCCAACAGACATAGCTACATCCTGGTCACTACCCACACTTTATACGGACATCCGAGGACCTTGGGTTACGGAGCCGTTACAAAACGTAACTGCAAAAGTGTTACCTGTGCACGATTGATCTCTCGATTACAACCCATAAATGTTCGATGGGGTTCATGTCGAGCGATCTGGTTGACCAAATCTTTCGCTCAAATTGTCCAGAATGTGGTTGAAACCAATCCGTGAACGATTGTGACCTGGTGGCCATGCGCATTTTCACCCTTAAAAATGCGATCGTTGTTTGGGAATATGAAGTACATGAATGGGTGCAAAATGTCTCCCAATAGTCGAATGTAGCCATCTCCAGCCAATGGTTTATTCAGTTGGACCAGAGGACCCAATTCACTACATTTAAATACAGCCCACACCATGATGGAGCCACGACTAGCTTTTAGAGCGCCTTGTTGACAACTTGGGTCCATGGCTTTGTGGGGTCTGGGCCACACTCTGATGCTGCCACCAGCTCTTACCAGCTTAACTCACGACTCATCTGACTAGGCCGCGATAGTCGTCTAGGATTCAACCGATATGGTCACTAGCCCAGTAGAGGCGCTGCAGACTATGTCGTGCTTTTTGCAAAGGTACTCGCATCAGTCATCAGCTGCTATGGCCCATTAACGCAAAATTTCTCCATACTGTCCTAATGGTTACATTTGTCGTGTGTCCCACATTGATTCCTACGGTTATTTCATACAGTGTTGCTTGTGTGTTAGCACTGTGTTAACGTCTAGAACACTTGTAGGACTGGGATACTCATTACGTCAAATAGAAACAGACTGTAAAAAATGTAGGTTCTGCATCTGTCATCCGAAACCGCAGGGCGATAAGCTCAAACAGATAACCTCGAAATTTTCGACTTCTGAACTGTTTATCTAAATACACAGGTATCACTACAGTTCACATTATAAAAACAGTTCTAAATCCTAAAATAGTCATCAAGACATAAGTTGTATCTAAGCATGGTTTACAGTCGGCTGCTTAGGGAGTGATTACTGGGTACATGCTGCTCCATAACGAGCATTACTAGTATTAACGGCAGCGCAGTCGATTCAGTGGGGAACAGCCTGGTGGAAATTTGTGGTCTGTAGAAAACACCTCCAGCGAGCTTGCTCCTCTAGTTTTGAGCCTGAGCAGAGCGGTGTCTACAGATGCTCGCTGAGGTCATTGCTCTCGCTTTCACCTATTCAGGGAACAATCGCGAATAGTTAACCAATGACGGAAACTGCATCTCGTTCCTCGGTTCCCTGCGTGTGGGACACCACTCTCGAAGAGAGGCGAAATGCATCTTCCTCTTAACATAGTTCTCTGAATTGTTTCCTCATAATATTGCGACGCCGCAGATTGTTGTGACGACCGGTAACTCTCAGGAACAGCAGATTATGGTGTCGTGTAGTGTTGCTCTTTCAATTTCAGGTGTTCGTCTGTAGTTATTGTTTTTCCAACACTATTATTTGGGTTGAGCTTAGACGCCATATTTAAAGTGGCACTAGTGGATATCGATATCGGAATTAATGTTTAACACGAAGACATGTGGACGACACAGTCGTATTTGCTAAAACGCTGAAAGCTTATAGTTCTTCTAGTAGAAGCTGCATTTAGTGGGAGAAGAAGTTGGTCCGACAATGAATAAAAGGAGTGAGGGATAGAAACTATTCTGAATTTAGAAACCAAGGTTGTGTATTGGTTGTGGAATAATAAATTAATAAATTGATCCCAAAAAATTAAAAGCCGAATAGAAACAACAATTTCAACAATCTGTGGAGATGCTCGCGTTGCTTTCTCGCTTCACTGATAATTACTCCTCTCCTTGTTCATGATGAATTGTTCCATCATTAGTACTACCTGATGACCTAATGGGTGGTGTTCATTAACCACAATGGATTGAGATGCCAGTATTAGTGTATCGCTATTAAGTTCCCTCTCTAATTCATTAAAGAATCGAATTCTCATGTATAAACAGGTTCAAACCCCTGATTACTTTACAAATGAGTTAATGTGTATTTGACGTCAAGCATGTAAAACTTCATGGTTGAAGACACAAAACCTTAGCTATGTTGGTTTTATCACTTTCCGTAAAATCGAGTTATACTTGAAACACCACGGTAAACAGAAACAATTTGCAGTGATCGTGTTTTTAACGTTGGCGTCATGGTGTGCATAACATAATTGCTAGTTTTGTGTGATTCTGGACAAATCTACAATGAGTAGTAGTTTTAGCAAGAAACGGAAGTTAATGAAAGAATTTAGTATTCTCTAGAGGTTGTTTACGTTGATGAGGATTTTAGACCTGAAATCGTATCTTCGAAAACTTCTGTTCTACAAGACAACATATGATCTGCGAGGTGACCTCATGAAAACATAAGCCTGTCTTTTTGCTGATGATGTCGCATTAATAATTCTTTGTTATCTTATCATGCTTATAAAAATTTCTATTTTTTTAAATTCCATGTCTAAAATGGTGCAATTTGGAACAGTTTTATATACACTCAACAACAATGATGAAGATGATCACTGTTGCGTTGCTGAGTGCACGACAGTAATAATTTATAATTGAGCCTAAACATCACAGACGGAAAAAATGTCAGAAAAAATAAGTTTTCAGAATTTCGCAAGCTAAATGTGAACAATTTTATCATTTCGACAGTAAGGTACGATGGAGGCTCAGAGAAGGAAGTTTCAAAGAGGTTTGTTGCTCATATTAAAAACAAGGAAAAAAACACTTTGGTGATTTGTGACTTTCTTTTGTCTTCAACGATATGAAGCAATTTAAAGCGCCTTAGCTGTCACTGCATGTGACAAACTTACTGAAGTTTCCAACCGCTTCAGTCTTACATTCCTCAAATTTTATAGTACAATAATTAATAATTTCACAGATTATTTTGGTAGGTTTTTAAAAACGTTTCTACAGTGTTACTACTTACACCTGCCATATTTACCATGTGATGTAAACGACAAAAATAGAAATGTTTCAAGAAATCCCCTGCCAATGTGTGACTGAAAACAATCACATTTTCCTAACCTTTGTAATAGTTAAGATGACCTATAATTTTTTTACTTATTGGAAAACGTGTATCATAGTTTGGAATACTTTTTATTGTGCTTCTATTCATTGTTGTGATGCAGGATAGCTTCACAGATCAAAAATGTTTCAGTGTATCCATTGTGGATGACGAACTGCGACTGTGATTTAAATGTGCGTTTATCTGGTAATAAATATGCAACCAGTAGGTTTTTTACGATTTATAAACAGTATGTACTACACTTGGTTTTACCAACCAAGGGTAGCTACATACTGTGTTTATTTGTGTATAGCTTAATAATACATGTCATAAGAAGCAATCTGATGTGGCTCTGCATCTAGCTTCACTTGGTCCACAAGATAATATTTCTCTAACACGTCCATCTGAAGATGAACCTGTAGTGGCTCGAAAACATGTTCATGTTTTAAGAAATCGTAAAAAAGCGACTGGTTGCATATTTATTACCAGATGATCGACAAAAATGCCTCAAGCAACGCCAAAAGAAAGTTCTCATTATTCATCCATGCATTAATGAAAATGTCTAGAAAAGGTGTGAAATTATGTTTAAAGTTTGCTGGAACTCGCTAAGTACCCTGATTATCAAAAATTTTTGTTGGGTGTACTCTGTATGATTCAGGTTAGTTTTTCACGCGTCTCAGTGTTATGAGGTCATATCTCCTGAATTGAGTATCGTACAATGACATAATGTTGCAGGTACATTTAGTGGTGTGTGTCGATAGCGTATATAAAATGTCTACCGACTAGAGTTATTAGTAAGGAAGTAATAAATTAAAACGTCATGCATGATGTCGAAGCTTTACTGTATGGGCATCGAAAATATTGTAAGGGCTAAACCTTTTTCCTTTCCTTATTTTGTGAGAGTGTGAACGAGAGATAGTTTCCAAATTACGTGTAAATTTTGGTGGAACTCTTTAAGTGTATAAAGGAACTTAATTTTTTTTTCTTATACGAAAGATTAATGTGGAAAGTATTTAACACTGATGGACAAAAGAAGATTTACGCTCTTCGTTTATTAGTTTTAGTGTTAGCTACCTTTCGTTGTTCTCATGTTTTGGTGATAAGACCTTCTGTGTAATTTTAAAGTGAAATTGTGTTATATAATGAAAGCAATTTATGAACAATACAATTTCCTGATTGACGATACTATGGATCCCAGCTCCTGTAACCCTGGAAGATTATTATTACTTTAATATTGTATGAAGAATTTAGATGGAGGCCACGATCCTCACAACGGCGCTGCTCAACAATAGAGGTACATGAATGTGTTCATCTCTTTCCCTTCATGGCCGCCAATGTCAGTTGCAATATTTAGGTCATATCTTCCGTGACATTCAAAACCTGCTATCTTTCTTTTCATTTCATTTCATTAGCATTTCTGATTATTTTCTTTCTCGGGTGAATAAATGCGTTTTAACCATAATTCTTTTTACCCTGGCCATGGAGAATGAAAGTACCAGGTGATCAAAAAGTCAGTATAAATTAGAAAATTGAATAAATCACGGAATAATGTAGATAGAGAGGTAAAAATTGACACACATGCTTGGAATGACATGGGTTTTTATTAGAACCAACAAAATACAAAGTTCAAAAAATGTCCGTCAGTTGGCGCTTCATCTGATAAGAAAAGCAATAGTTAGTATAACAAAGTAAGACAAAGCAAAGATGATGTTCTTTACAGGAAATGCTCAATATGTCCACCATCATTCCTTAAAAATAGCTGTAGTCAACGAATAATGTTGTGAACAGCACTGTATAGCATGATCGGGGTTATGGTGAGGCATTGGCGTCGGATGTTGTCTTTCAGCATCCCTAGAGAAGTCGGTCGATCACGATACACTTACGACTTCAGGTAACCCCAAAGCCAATAATCGCACGGACTGAGGTCTGGGGACCTGGGAAGCCCAGCATGACGAAAGTGGCGGCTGAGCGCACGACCATCACCAAACCACGCGCGCAAGAGATCTTTCACGCGTCTAGCAATAGGGGGTGATTCCTAAAAACCCATGTCATTCCAAAAATGTGTGTCAATTTTTACCCCTGTGTCTACATATATTAAATTTTCAAATTTATACTGACTTTTTGATCACCCAGTACTTAGAACGTACGTGCTTCTATCCCAATCGTACGTTCACATAGAACTGAGTGTGTACCGGCGTAACTATATTTATGACCATTTTCCTTTGGTATGGTATTAATTCTTATTTTGAGCCTCTCACTCGCGAATGTACGTGCCCTCATATTTTCTGTAGTCAGTAGGGCGTATTCTTTAATAACCTTACTTATCATATTAAGTGGCTTGATTTCCACAATTGACTTTTGCCTCTGTCGCAACGGCGCTTCAGGCGAAATATTACGGAACATTCATAATAACTCTCATTCCAAAATTACGACACCGGCTGACTAAGATTTCAACAATTTAACAGGATGGTTACAAGTGCTCTCATTCCCAAATACTAGATGAATAAAATGTGAGTAATTTGTGCACCGTGACTTATGCTGCCTCAAGACATATTCACAGTGTTAAAACTTTAACACAAGATTATACCTCTGAGTGAGTACATTATAATAGAATTTTAAATATTTACATTCGGTCAATAATTGTATGAAATACTGAAATTCACATTTTTGTTCCCCTTGCAAGTCTTTAGATAGACAATCTACAACTGGATTCAGTTGACTGGATGACTGTTTTAACTACTTGGTAATACTAAGATTATTTGTCAAAAGGTATTGTAGCATTGCAGTAGCAGAATCATGCCACGATATCTGAATAAAATTTTAACCTGCTTGAATGCTTCAGTCTTTGTCAAATTTACCTAGAGTTCAATATTCTTCCGATATTTGACAGTAAAATTCAGTACACTACTTGGCTTTCTTTTGAATTCTTGCTTCCATATAGTGTTCGCGACCAAGCACATCAGTTAGTAGACTGCAATGCCTGCCTCGCTGGGGTGTGCTCAGAAACAAGCAACTGTATAACTCACACTTCATGTATACTGTAGTTATTCATTCACGTATCGCTCGAGATTCAGGACCTCACACAATACATGTACATCTCAAATCAGCATTTACATTTAAACTACATAAGCCATTGTGTGGTGTAGTGGTATGGGGTGAGTACTTGATATAGGTACTAAAACCATTTTCCTCTCTTCTATGCTACTCATGGGGGGCGTTTGTATACGCACAAATGTCTCCAAGTCTGCCTTCGACGTTATTACATGCAGTGTAACTTGGAGGAAGAAGTATGTTTATTGACTCGGAATTGTAGCTTCTAATGGTCAAACTGTTAAAGAATTACTGTGATGCTCTCACACCGACTAAACGAATCTGAGACGAGACACAATGCGTTTGTTTGTGTCTCTTCTATCTACAGTGAGCAGTACTCAAGAATTGATCAAGTGAAGGTTTTGTTGAAGACTTTCTTCGTAGCTGAATTATTTTTTTTTTTTGGGTTATTTCCACAAATGTGAATGTGGCATCTGCCATCCATATAGTTAATGCAGCCATTCCATCTGAAATGGCTTGAGACATCTACTTCTACATATGTACTCTCCAGGCCAATCGGCAGAGCATGGTGGACAGTATACCTTGCCTATATTATCGCTTTTCTTTCATATTCCCTTCACTCATTGAGTGAGGAGAAAAACAGCTGACTCTGTACATGTCCTCATCCCTCTTACTGTAATCTCATGTTTCCTACATGAAGTATTTATAGGTAGTACCATGGTTGTTCCACTGCATTCGTTGGACGTATGGTATCTAAATTTACCCAACAGATTTTTTGTGAGAAGTAAGTGGGAGATTGGGGAGAGAGAAGGCAGGAGTTGGAGAGGGGAGGTTAGGGAGAGATTGAGGGTTTAGAGGCAGAGAGGTAGTAGGGATAGATGGGGTGGGAAGAGAGAAAGAAGTGTGGAGAGTATAACATCCCAGCTCCTCCACCAAATTATAACATCCCAGCTTCTCAACACCAAATTAAAACGTTGCATTAGGAGGTGTCTGCTTCGTGCAAAAGGTCTTGAGTTCATATTGACGACAACAAGTAATTCTTCATTACAGACGTTTATTTACAAAACAGAACTGACAGACTTCACAGACTCAACAACTGACTCTCCGAGCTAACCACACTGCCTATCCGCCCTGGCAACTGACAACTCCTAGGTGTATTAATATCTTTCCAAACAATAAGAGTCTTTAACAATGTTTTGCTTACAATACTATAGCAATTCACGACTTAGAACTAAATTAGACATTACAGAATTTTAGTACAGATTAAAGTAAGTAAAAGGATCAGTACATATAAATTCTTACAAGCATAATTTCCAAATAGATTTTATAACATTTTTCTACCAGCTTCTGGATAACCTTCACCAGATTTGTACCGATGTTTCCAGAAATATCTTGACATTTGGTTCTGGATATTTCTTGAGTGATTTAGAACAACTATTTATATGTAAAATGATTTAAATCGTTTTTCAAAAAGTAAATAAATCTTTTTAGCAATATTTATTGATACAAATCGTCTTTCGAAGTTAGGTTATGAAACAGTTTTCACAAGTTTTCGTATTTCTGCGATCATAATATAGAATTTCTCCATAGAAAGTTCCAGAAGTGTGCATTAAACGTTCATTTACAGATTTTCTCTTTAGCTGGTGAGTTTTTAAAAGTATCTTGTCCATATTATACGAAATAATTTACCTCAAAACTGATAATTTATACAATTAATCAGAGCTACAGCAAACAGTGAGTCTTTCTTTTACAAAATGAAATATAATTACAAAATTGAATGAAAATAGGTTACTAACACTTATATATATTTACATTAATTCTATTTTTGTTCTTTCTGTGCACAACGTCCTAATATTGACACAGTACAATATTTAAACATCGCCAAAGTTTCCCTTTACATTTTGCATATCTGTATCGACATCCCCTAAAAGTCTACAGTATCGAATACTTCAATATGTCCCAATATGTCCTGTAATGTTACAAGAGGGAAGTAGGGAGAGAGAAAGGTGGGGGGAGGGGAGAGTGGGATGATGGTGCTGGAAGAGAGGAGGGATGGAGGAGAGGGGGAGGGGAGAAAGAAGTAGGTGGGAAAGAGGAGGGAGGGGAGAGTGATGAGGGGCTATGTGAGATGAGTAACAGGGGGAGAGAAGATAGGTTTAGTGTGTAATGGGAAATGGGAAGGTGCAGGGGAGGAGGGGAGAGGGAGAGTGGTTGGGGCAGAGGGGTTAGGGAAGAGAGAGGAAGGAGGGAGGGGGACATGGGGAAGGGGGAGGGAGGGAGTGGGAGGAATGACATGCAGTAATTTCTAATCTACATATAAAGATCAAATAAGAAGCTGGAAGTACGAAAATGGCATTCTAACTTTGCTGAACATGTGATAAAAATGGACAAGAACCATCAAACATGGAACAGGACATCATAATTTTTAGATGAATAACTACAAAATGGGACTCCTGTCATTATAGGAAAACATTCATACACACGGAGCCCTTCCAATGAAAAAGCAAGTACCTAATGACTAAACCAATGCAAGGAATAACTCATTGATGATGTTAGCCCCTCAAACAATGGCACTCAGATATGTGAAACATAACCAGACTAACTGAAAATTATGGTTCAAAGCTAATGGCTTCTTACTAAATGAAAACCAAACCCAGGCACTTTACTTTAGCCTCAGAGAGATTCCTAACTACCATCAATTAGAAACTGTAAAATTTTTACGTGTTACTATTCACAAGAAATTGACTTGGGAACCACACATTTAAAATATATTGGCTAATCTTTCAAGAGTTATTTATCTAACTAGAAATTTAAAAAGACATGTTCCCAATGATTATGTGAGATCAGCATATTTACCTTCTTCCAAAGCATCATCTCTTATGGAATCTTACTTTGGGGTAGTAGCTGTCATGTAAATGACATTTTATTTTACAGAAGAAAGTAAAAAGAATAATAATGAATCCTCATAAAACAGACCATTGTAAGCCTCTGTTTATTAAATTTCAGTGACTTACAGGAGTAAACTTATTCATCTACAACGTTTTATTGTCATTAGAAACAATGTCTCTAATTTTGTGTTGATATTGTGAATTGTGTTGTGAATTGTGTTTTATTCATCTCATGACGTACATTTGCAATCCATTTGGTTTGCGTACAGGAGACATGTCAAAAATTTATAAAACAATTACAATGATTTTTACATTAATTAATGATAGCACTATAATAAATAACAACACTATAAGGATATTTCTTGGAACATGTAACACATTGTACCCAGCTCAAATTTCCAGATTTTCCTGCATGAATTCATCCACTGAGTAATAACACTTCATTGTCAGTACCTCATATAGCTTTCTTTTAAGTGAACCTAAATTCATCTGCATCAACTTGTTCCCTTTTAATTTATTAAAAATTTTCATTCCCATGTATTGAGGTCCCTGGGCAAACAGTCTGAGGCGGTGGGTGGGGAGCATAAAATTTTCTTTGTTTCTGGTATCATGTGAATGGACAAAATGGTTTCCCTCAAATAAGTCGCGTCTGGAGTACAAAAATATAATAATCTCATATATGTATAAGGATGGCAGAGTTAATATTTTGAGTTTCCTAAATAATGGTCGACATGGTTCTTTGTGATTGGCAGTGCACATATTTCGTATGATTTTTTTCTGTATTTTTAGTATCCGCACTATGTTTGTCGAGTTACCCCAAAAAACAATACCATACCTAATAATGGATTCAAAGTAGCTTGTATATGCTACTTTCCGCGTGTCAATGTCCGTTGCAGTTGATAATATTTGCATTGCAAATGCAAAGCTGCTCAATTTGTTTGCAAGGTATTCAATGTGTGCCTGCCACCTCAAATTTTCATCTACTTTTAGACCTAAGAATTTGACTGAGTCAACTTCTTCTATAACTTGGTTGTTGTGTACAATCTTAATTTGCTCACATTTTGACTGTTTGGTTTTGAACTGCATCACGTGAGTCTTAGATATGTTTAGATTCAGCCCATTTTGCTGAAACCAAGTTTCTAAGGTACTGAGGGTACTGATCACAGATTTGAGAATTTTTTCTGAATCCTGATCTTCAACTAAGACAGAAGTATCATCTGCGAACAGAACTGATGGGGAGCTGATATTTAATGGTAAGTCATTAACATAAAAGAGAAATAGGACTGGGCCTAATATGGAGCCTTGTGGAACACCCTGAGTAATTTTTTTCCAGTCAGAAAAATAATATGCGCCATTTGAAGAAATGCTAACTCTTTGCTTTCTGTTGGATAAGTAGGATTTAAGCCATTGTAGGGCACTGCCGCCAATGCCATACTTTTCAAGTTTGTAAACAAGCAATGCGTGGTTTACGGAATCGAATGCCTTTGTGAGGTCGCAGAAAATTCCTGCCACCTTATTTCTCTTGTCTAATGACGTACTTATTTTCTCAATGAAACTGTTAACTGCATCTACGGTGTTTTTCCCTTGCTGAAAACCAAATTGATTGTTTAGAATAACAGAATATTTTGCAATGAAGTTTTGGATTTGAGCAACAGCAAGTTTTTCAAATATTTTAGATAGGACTGGGAGAATTGAGATAGGACGATAATTTCCCATGATCTCTCTTGATCCCTTCTTGAAGAGTGGTTTGACTTCAGCATATTTCAGTACCTCTGGGAAACAGCCCTCTTCAAAACATTGATTTATTATCTGAGCTAGTGGGTTTGCAATTCTATTGTGTACCACTTTAATAACTTTGGTGGGTATTCTATCCCAACCTGCAGATTTTTTGTTTCTTAATGTTAAAATAGCATTTTCTACATCCTCAAAAGAAACTTTTGAGAATTTTGTAAAGTTTTCAGAGTTTTTGCCTAGGCCAAAGGGATTTACTTTGTTGTGATAATCTGCTACATCTACATCAGATTTTGCTACATTTATAAAGAATTCATTAAAGTACTCTGGTATTTGAGTTGGATTTACAACAGTTTTTCCTTCAATGTCAATTTTTGGAATTTCTTGGTTACAGGCTTTAACACCTAACTCAGATTTAATGACTGACCACACAGCCTTTGTCTTATTTTTATGATTTAAAATTAACCTGTTGTTTGCCAGTTGTTTTGCTGCCTTGACAACTCTTTTAAATATGGTTTTATAGAGTTTAACATATTTAATGAAATTTATATCTTTATTATATTTTAGTTCTCTGTGCAGTTGCCTTTTCCTTACACTGGAAATTTTTATGCCCTGGGTAATCCACTTTACTGTATTTGTTATCTTATTGCTGCAGAGTCTAGGTGGAAATGTTTCATTAAAGCCTCTAAGAAAACTATTTAGGAATTTCTCAAAGTGATATTCATAGCCATAATACTAGAAACAGAACATCTGTGACGTGCCATATCATAGATTATCAAAATCGCAGAACTCCTATCTAGTTCTTGGACTAAGGATGTTTAATAGACTAAGTGCTGACTTTAAAGAACTGCCTGTAAATATTTTTAAAGTTAACTTATACAACCTACTAGTGAACAATCTGGTTTACACCATTGACGAATTTTTTGAAGATGAAAATACTGTATTCTAGTGTGTACCTATTTTATGTAAACCAATATACATTTATATAGTAGTTTATGTAGAAATATATGCTCTTGACTTTGTCTGTTACTGTAATCAGCCGAATGACAATAACATTATTATCATTATTACTACTACTGGTGGATTGTGGACCTCAAAGTCAATTTTTCATACACAAAATCTAGTCTGTTTATTGCACGTATATTTTGAATGTTTTAATAACTGCACTGCACTATCCTGGATACAGAAGTAATAATAATAATAGTAATAATATAATGTAATATAATATTGGTAGAGGTCCTGGACATTTTTCAGTTGCATATTTGATGTGGAATAGGTTTTGTACTTTTCATATGACTTTTGCCATCCATGTTATGTAATTTACTCTGTTATTGACAATTTTCCAATAACTCACTTGTTAATCACAACAATTATTGCCTTACAACTACTTGTGTGTCAATCAATGCTTCACGACAGTCCAGACTCTTGCTGACAGCAGCCATTATATACACTAACAGAAAAAATGGCAGCACCAACAAGGAGTTGTGTGACATGAACAAAACTCAGCAGGTGTGTTTACACCTCTGAAAGGTGATGCTTTACAAGTTTTTCACCAATCATGTAAGAGTGGAGCTAGCAGTACCACTGTGAGGATGCAAATCAGGTTTGCTATCAATATATGCTCTAACACTCATGAGCATTTGTCACCTTTGAGTTTGGACTTAGTGAATTGATATTAGCCAAGAACACCTTTAAAATGACAAAGACACCATTGTCAACACCTCACTGAGTTTGAACAAGATCATGTAATAGGGCTACAAGAACATGGGTATTCCTTCTGTGATATTGCAGAAAATCTTGGCAGGAATGTAACCACTTTACATGACTGTTGGCAGCAGTGGTCACAAGAATGTGTGATCGCAAGATGACTTGACTCCTGACATCCACATGGCACTACCGAGAGGGAAAACCATTGTGCTCAGCAAATGGATCTGGTGCATAATACTGCATCTGTAGCAGCAATCTGAGCAGCAGTTGGCATCACAGTGACACCATTAACTGTTACATATCAGTTACTTAAAGAACAACTGTGAGCCAAATGTCTTGCAGTGTGTATTCCACTGACCCCAAACCATCAAGATTTATGACTTCAGTGGTGTCAAGCGACAGCTGATATGAGGGTAAGGTGAAATGTGTTGTTTTCTGGTGCAAACTGGTTCTGCATTAGTGCCAGTGTGTTTGTTAGATGTAGGCCAATTGATTGCCTGCAACCAGACCATCTGCATGCTATACACATTGGCCATACACCAGGAGTTATGATCTGTGATGTGATTTCAAATGACAGCAGGAGCACTTGTGTGATTAGCCCATGGACTCTGATTGTAAATTTTTACATCAGTCTGGTGATCTAACCCGTAGTGCTGCCATTCATGAACAGCATCCTAGGGTTCATTCAAACAGGACAATGTTCACCCACATACCTCTGTATGATCCTACAAGCTCTGCAGAGTGTTGATATGCTGCTTTGGCCCACTGAATCACCAGATCTGTCTCCAAATGAGTACATATTGGGAGATCATCAGATGACAACTTTAATGTCGTCCACAACCAGAATTAACTGTCCAAGTATTGATCAGCCAAGTGCACCAGGTATGGAACTTCAACCCATAAACTGACATCCAGTACTTGCAAAACACAATGCTTACATGGCTGCAAGTTTGCATTCAACATTCTAGTAGTTACACTAATTATTGCTGTACCAGCATTTCACATTCACAATGGCTTATCTCGCACTTACGTTAACTTATGATCATGCAATGTTAATCATTTACATATCATTTTTCCAAAATTTCATTACCTTACATTAATTATTTTTTGGTGTTGTGACATTTTTTCCATCAATGTGGATTTATGACAACACGCAGTCGTTTTTGTATTAATAACATTCCAGTTTTTCACAATTTACAGTGAAAACAATAGTTGAAATTAATTTAAATGTGAAAACATATTCAGCAAAAATATATAACAGATTTAAATAAATTGGTGTGTAAAACACAAAGCTTTTCTGTGATAAAGGGAGGGAGAGGGATTTTGCTATTTGGGGAGCAAAATAACTGACGATGATTGAAGTAGAGAGGATATAAAATGTAGACTAGCAATGGCAAGGAAAGCTTTTCTGAAATTTCTTAATATAGAGTATAGGTTTAAGTGCCAGGAAGACTTTTCTGAAAGTATTTGTATGGAGTGTAGCCATGTATGGAAGTGAAACATGGACGATAAATAGCTTGGATAAGAGGAGAATAGAAGCTATTGAAATGGGGTGCTACAGAAGAATGCTGATGGTTAGGTGGGTAAGTCACATAACTGATGAGGAGGTACTGAATAGAATTGGAGGGAAGAGGAATTTGTGGCACAACTTTACTAGAAGAAGGGATCGGTGTGTCGGACATGTTCTGAGGCATTAAGGGATCATCAATTTAGTATTGAAGGGCAGCATGGAGGGTAAAAATCATAGAGGGCAACCAAGAGATGAATGCGTTATGTAGATTCAAAAGGATTTATGTTGCAGTAGTTACTTATAGATGAAGAAGCTTGTACAGGATAGAGAAGCATGGAGAGCTGCATAAAACCAGTCTCTGGACTGAAGACCACCACAACAACAACAGTTAGTAGAAATAACACGGAATTCACTGAATGATGTATTTTAAATACGGGTTTCCTCTTGTATGGTACTGCTCGAGGTCACTAGAAGATTTCTAACTTTAGTTTTTTACCCTGCAGTAATACTCCCAACAAGTAAAGAGAGACACAATATTGTACTGGGTGAAATTATATAATTTGGCATCAAATGAATCCCTCTTGCGTGGATGGATTTATATCTCATGGTTAGAAAATGGTGGATCACATTGAAAAGTGAGACTATGGGGGGAAAAACTAAAATGGGAATGAGGGAATCATTACATTTGGTGTCCTACAAGGTTCAGCACCTGTCCCATTCCTATTCATTACCAAAACGAAATGACCCATATAAAAAGCGGCATTTTCTGAGGGCATAAGTATGTTATAATGAGGCCCAAATACATTAACCCCTCAACCATGCTGTTTGTTGTGCTGAAGAGTGCCCAGTGGCAGGCTATTGTCAGGTGCTGCAAAACTGCTCAGGTGGGGAGTTTTGACACCTAGAACTGTTCCCTCAGGTGTAATTCTTTTCATGCCTCTAGCAGCACATATTTGACATGCTTATGTGCCATTGTTGTGAGGGCAAGTGATTATCTAACAACTGAATAACTAACAATTTGAAGGTTTTCACAGCAGTAATGGTGCTGCTGAAATAAAAATTATTTATTATTCATTTTTATATTCTGAGGAAGGGTTTTAGTGGTAGTACTAAAGGAAACACAGTTTCTTGAAGAATATTTATCAAAAATTACTCTTTGTAAGATATAGCTCAAAGCGTGGTATTACACACAATCCAACATCACACTCTTCATAATACACATGCGTTTCTCCTCTTATATTTTTCCCGTTGTCATCCAGTTTGCTGCAACACACTCGGCATTTTCATTTTGGCACCTTGAATTCAGTAGATGGAATGCGTTTGGGAAAGTGCCAGCCTTCCAAAAGTGTTGGGACTGAAACTTGGCAGGGACATCCAACTTTACTGTGCTGAGAGGACGAAACAACATGTGCACTGTAGTTTTCCAGTAAACTTTCGATTAAACGAATTTGAAAATCAAGTTATCCCAGTTTTCCACCAAGCTCATTATATGTAAGGTAAGAATTGAGTGCTGTCACTAGCATGAAATGGCAAAACTGATTTGTATAATATTTTTGCAGGCAGTTTCTTGTGGCAGTATAATTTGTCATGTACTGGTCAGACAAATCAACGCCACCCATTCTGTCATTGTATTTCAGTATAACTTGAGGTTTTGTTTTTACTGTTCTCCTCTTCTCAGTTTGTTTCATTTCATTAGTATAGACACTTGATAGAGTGTATACATTTTTTTTCTTGCCATTGCATTGCCATCAAATTTCCTCTATAATTGGTCTTAACTTGACTCTTCTCTAGTTTTCCCTCCCTCAAGCTAGCATTTCTTTTCTGTTCACCATAAGAGTAAGTGCTTTTAGATATAAGAAAATCTAACAGCTGGGGTCTTGAATAGAATCGATCAGTAAAAACCATATATTCCTTATCAAAATACCCTTTGAGTAACAACAAAACAACTTTCGATGCTAAACAATATTCAGTATATTGTGGCTCAAACACTGCGTCTTTTCCAGTGTAAATGATGAAGCACCAGAAATAGCCTCATTTTGCTTCACACAAACAAAATGAGTTAATTCCAAAACAAGCACATTTCAATGGAATATACTGCTTTATAGATAGCCGCCCTTTCCACAGTAGGAGGGATTCATCAATTGACAATTCTTGTTCTGGAGTACAGACAAATGCATGGCACTCTACCAAACTATGTCATGGACAACTATCATATATGACTGACAACACAATACAACCAACATGTCAAAATCTTTGCAACAGAGTAAAGTTGAAAGATCCTGTTCAGAGCAAGTTAAGCACCAAATAACACGCGATCTAGTGTTTTTCTCAAATAACACGTTTTGAATTAGGGTTTTTGCACAATTCCTTGGAGAAATAGCAATGCAGACAACAAACAGAGCTCTCCATTATTTGTAGATAACCACCTGTGCACATGAGATCATTGTTTCAATTTGTCTGCATATGAACTTTTAAATTGTTCAGCATATTTTTTTGTTTCCCTTGATATAATTGTTTACAAGCTGTCATCAAAACAGAAGGTAAAAATGTGTAATGGATTTGGAGGATTGTCAAACTAATTATTAATCCTATAGTGCCTGTGAAAGGAAGCTTACTCTTATCAGCCCTACATTTAACTGAGTAAAATCTTGGAGAACTAGTGTCAGCAGTCAACACTTCTTCTGCAATATCCTCTTCCACACTTGATGTTTCTGTATCACTATTGCTGAAATTGTTATCACTGTCTTCACCGCCACTTGAAAAACTGTAACTAGACCATTCATTATCACTTCAGTTTAATAATACTTCAATGTCTTCATTGTGCAAAGATGAAGAAGATGTGCACTTTGACATGTTTGCACTTGGAAAATTCTACTGTCTCACAAAACAGGTTGCAAAACTCAATTCGATGAGCATGCCCGGAAAGAGAGCACAGCTGGACACACGCAGTTTGTTGAGCATGATGACAGCGCATCAATGGCTCCCAAGCCCAGTTTGTCGGGCACAGTCACGGGGTTAAATAAGGCACAACCATGAGAACAGGCTAACATCAGGCACAACCATGAGAGCAGGCTAACAACTTATTCACAGCAAACTGATGAACTCCAATCTTACAAAACTCCATACTATGCAGTTTAGGTAAGGAAAACTGAGTTATAGTTACCAGAAGTAAGGATAAGTGGTCAGACCATAAATGGAACTCACTGCATGGCTAAACTGATCAGAAAACTCACTTTGCTAACCTTCAGACATCAATAGTATGAATTTATGGTGAACTCTACAATCAACAACCACATTAATGGAAGTAAAAAGAGTTTTCATATTAGCAACACATTTTTCTCTAGGGCTCAGAATTGAGTTTTGGACTTTGGTGCAAAGTCTATAATGGGTTGCTGGTAAATATTGGAAGAAAACTGCAAATTCTCAACATTCAAAAACAAAGTGAAGTTATATCTCTGATAATGAGTGAATGAATAAATAAAGATTGGTTAAAGATATGGATGAATGCAGTTTGTGTGATTTGAGGGACTCCTGTAAGATGATGCCAAATTTATGTTCTAGCCAATCCAGTGATGGAAGACATGCTCTGGATAATGGACAGTGAATTACATTCACTGAGACACATGTTATTAAAAGACCAAATGTTTTCTGGGACAGAATTATAAAAGTAAATGACTGAGCTAAAATTTTCTGACAACACTCACAATAAAGACAGTAGCCTACAGCTAAGTACTGCTTGAAACTCACTGTCAGAAATGTGAAGTGAGTGTGGAAGATGTGTGAAAAAACATATGTATATGGTGCTGGAGTGTGCAACTGTGATGTCACAGAAGGGAATGTGGCTACACAAGGATGACACAGCACTTCCACTACAGTCACCAACTGATGATGGTCATGGAACACCCAGCCACAAGCTCATGGAGATTTAACCAATTGATGTGGAAGGAAGATACTATAATCTTATCAGTACATATCATTATGAAATCATGCATTCATACTCAAGCCCCACTGTAGTACATTAAAATGTGAGTATTTGAATAGGCAACCAGCAAAATACTGTCAGAGATAGGATGTGTTATTGATACTGCTGTTGTATGAGGCATAACTGTACTGACAATCAAGGAAGAGGAATGTGTAAAGTGAAGGAGGTGGATAAAGTTAGTGTTCTGAGTCAAAGACATTTTTCTGTCAGTGATAATTGTAGATAAGAGGTATTTTGTTAATTGAGAAGGCACCATGACTACTATGACATTCAGCAGAAGAATTTAGGCTAGGGACTGATTCTTCAGTATAAGTGCTTTCACAAGAAATATACAATTGACATAGTACTTCTTAGTCTGAGATAGTGCTGGTAAAGTGAGAGAAACTATTACTGTCTGAATTCAGAAACATAACTGGAAGGGTGAGGTGAATATGGTTCTATTTTGTGCAAGGCATTTACGATCTTTATAAGCAATAATTTGGTGGTTATGTGTGACTCCAAAAGAAGGTGGAGTGTTCGTTGATTAAGAACTATAGTGTGAGGGGTTTTATGCAAAGAAACAGTCTTTGTAATGGTAGTGTATGATAGACAGGTGTAAATTCTGTTATAATTTGAGGGATAGCATGCAGACCCCTTTTCAAACAACTATAAATACTCACAATACCATCACTGTATAGATTTAAAAGACTTCTGTGTACAAGAGCACATATGAAAAAATCTATGTACAAATGAGGACTGCCACAATTATTATACAAGAAGTCATAAGATTTTGTATGTAGAAAGGGTAAAGACAACACAAACCCAAAAGCATGTAAGTTATTTTGGAATAAAACTTTACAATACTCTGTCAGTGTACGTGGGGGAAATAATAGATAAAGTAAAATTAAACCATGAGCTTAAAAATTACCTTTTAAGTAAAACCTTCTATGACATAGACGAGTACTTTGATGGTGTGTAAATGTATTGTCAAAAATTTTAATTTATACATCTAAATTCGTACTTTTAAAGATACCTTGAAAGTGATATTCCATTATTATGTTTGTAGTACTTGTACTTGTATGATAACTTTGTTGTGACAATTCCTACATCATGTAAATGATTTACAGCAAGATAATAAAATAATATGAAATTGCAAATGCTTATAGACAGGTGGAAACGTGTTCAAATGTTTGTGAATTCCTAAGGGACCAAACTGCTTAGGTCATCGGTCCCTAGACTTACACATTACTTAAACTAACTTATGCTAATAACAACACACACACCGATGTCCGAGGGAGACAGGTAGAAATACTGCATATTTGTATTGGCTCACCAGTATCATGAATTTAGAGTCATGATACTTTGAATCAACACAACTGTTTTATCACATGAATTGGAGTGAAAACCATTCACTCTCAGATTCAGTTAGCTGGTAGGAAATATGTTAATAAAGAAGGGACAACTTTGTTAGACTATTCTACATAGTGTATTATTCCTGTACTAGATGCTCATATATGATATGATGTCATTGGGTTGATAAGGGCTGAAAAGCCTATACATCAAACCTTTCTCTTGACCACGTACCAGTACACTACTGTGGAAATAATCAGCATGGCTTTGTATACAGCAAAAGGGATTGGAGTGATTGAACTGCTACAAGATTTATTACCAGAAGTAAGGATTACTGGTGATATGTTAAGAAACAAGAGGAATTAAAAATCAAGGATTGAAGGAAATTAGAATCCTTTCTCTACCCACAAAAATTACTAGAAGAGTATCAAGTGTTTTCTGTAAAGTAGTGCTGAGAATAAGTTAATAAAAGAAAACATATTCTCTATAAATATGAATTATTCATGAATTTATGAATGTATATATTTATAAGAAAGTAAATTCTGCAAAAAAGACAGTGCAAGGAGGGGGAAGCTGTAAGACGGTCCAAAAACATTTCTAGAGCTTGCACTGGGTCTATGAATCACAGTGTCTTATGTAAATAATGAGGATCATTACACTACCTGCACATGGTTTATTGTATTGTAATATTTTTTTGGTAATTGTGTTGTTCTATATGTGAATGTGGGGGAGGAAGGGCATATCATTTGAAATATCATCAACATGCAGAAAAGTAAATTCAGCACTTGATTCCACAGTTAAGGGGCACTGGCCTCAGAATAAAGAGACAGAAACTTGTCACTTAAATTTATCATTATTTTTATTAAAATTTGTAAAATAAGATTTCAGGACAATAAAAGCACTGTTCATTTTGCAGGAATGCGGTTTTTGTTAGTTGATGTCAGGAGCTCATCTGGAGAAATCTAAAATATAGTAATGAAAGATATTTCAGACATGTAGTTTCAGTGAGTGAACTCTATGGTGACAGGTTAAAATTTGTGCCGGACCAGTAGTTGAAAAGGGATTTCCTACTATATGTGAGCAGTTGACTTAACCGCCTTGGCTATCCAAACATGGCCCCCATCCGATCCAAATCTCCATATGCTACCTGCTACATAGTAGTGCTCCCTATCCATTAATCCACTTGCTTGCAGACTACCTATATTCCCTCAAGGGTTTGGATATTGTTGTGTGTCCATCACGTTGAAACACTACAACACAATCTGATGAACGTAAATATTATAGGAATGGTGTCTGTTTTGTCAGACATGGGTTCAGAGTTTTGAAATGGTGTAATGTGATTCATTAATAGATGGACTGTTAATGATCAGTTGATTTAAAACTGAATTACCACATAATCAGGAAACTTTATGTCACAAGAAAAAGGTGATAATTGTAATTGCTTTCCACACTTGGCTTGGACACTACAGTTGAAGGACTATATGCTCTATTTATTGCCCTCCAGAAATTATATATTTATATATAACTTATGGAGAGCAATGTAGGGAGACAGGAAGAGAGAGATGGGGTGACCCAAAACAAACACCGACAGTGCTTACTATGTTGTGTGGGAAGGTAAAACTGATCAGTTTTCTAGAAGGAACCCACATCTGGAAACATAATGCTTGGGTGATGGATATTGTTGAAGTCAACAATTGTGATACATTGTTCCAATTCATTTTACTGAGTGAGGTGCACAGTGGCTAGCACAGTGGACTTGCATCCAGGAGGACAATGGTTCATTCAGGTTTAGGTTTCCTGTGATTGCCCTAAATCACTTCAGGCAAATGCTGGGATGGTTCCTTTGAAAGGGCATAGCCATTTTCTTTACCAGTGCCTCCCTAATCTGAGCTTGTGCTCCATCTCTAATGATCTCGTTGTCTATGGGGCATTAAATACTAATTTCATTCCTCCTCCTCCTATTCATTTTGGTGTCTGAATACAGAAGGTATGCAACCCTTTGGCAATCTTTGTACTCGGGATGGATGATCTGAACCTGTTAGCATCTCTGCACACTTGCTACATTCCACCACACAGCCCTTGTACAGATCCTTCTGCATACCTTGTGTGATCTGCCAGTGCAGTAACACTTTTGACAGCAGTGTGACATGTCCAGTACACTACTGTGGAAATAATCAACATGGCATTGAATACAGCAAAAGTAGATTGGAATGGTTGAGCTGCTACAAGATTTATTACCAGAAGTAAGGACTACGGGTGATATGCTAAGAAACAAGAGAAATTAAAAACGTTCCAATATATGAAGCCTTGTATTACAAAATTTTGAGTCATGTTTTGATGGAAATGGTTGAGAGATTTCACTGTTGTGAAAGAAAGCAGTTCATTTTTCTTGGCAGTGCACAAAATTTGATGAATACCACCCATTTCCCTTCTAATGTACTTGAAAACTAGCTAAATTTATCTGTCCATAAATTCTCCAGGAGACAATGCTTATAAAACAAACTAACTTTTTTGTATGCTGATGAAAAGTGCAGAAAGACTTTCATCAAAAGATGTTAGCAATGCTTAATGAGGATAAAGACATTTTATAGGCAATTATAAACAAGTGTCAAACTACAATGTCTGTGGAATGAAGCTTTTCTTGCCTGAAGCATATAAAAATGCACCTGAGGTATGCTATTTCAGAATGGACACTTTTTCTGTAGCGAATATTTACATTCACGAAGTACTTCTAGCACATTTACTAAAAACACAGCCATTCTATGAAGACATCACCAACAAGTTTGCAGCCTTACAGGACCATATGACTGATTTGGTATACAAGAAGCAGGTAAGTTCAATTATTAAGATAAGCTTGTGTAAATCAAGGTATATTTTTCTTTTCTGCTGGCTTTACTGAACTTATCCATCCACAAGCTTCCACTAATCTGCAGTTTCTTTTCTAACAAGGTTTTCCTTTTGGTCCAAAAATATCATTTATAAGAAACACTCTAAATAACTGAATGGAATTTCAACCATCTGCACTGATGGCTAAAATGTTGAATCATGTCATAATGTGGTGAAACTTACACCCAGAAGACTTATATTGAACTACAACAAATCAATCATCCATTATTTAATATTGATTTCACTGTACCATGCAATACTAATCCAGTTTTGTGAGTGCAGTGCATTTTGACAGTTATTCATATTGGAGCATTATTCAGGATGTCTGTTTCAAAAATCAACTGTATTTTCACATATTCTGTGATGGAAGTGAAAGGTGCCAATTGCAGGACCTACAGGTAAGTATGTAATAATTTCATATTTTATCTACAGTAGAACCCTGCTAATCTGGAGCTCCCTAATCAAAAATTTTGGATAATCCAAACAAAACCTGGGACAGAAGAAAGAATAAATAAAATGCTTATTTTTAGTGTAAAGAAAAGTACTGAAGAACTGAACAACTCGTTGAAGCACTGTTTATTGGGACAAAATGATTATTGCACTGCTAACTACAGTACTGGATCACATGTCTATGAAGAAGCACTATAATTTTCACTTACAGCAATTTGCAAAATCAGTGATCTCCTTTTGCGATAAAGAACTCAACTTGTTGATGTGAAGGTGTGCCAGCATCACATGAAAATCATGTCATTTGGTGTGGCAACAGTGTGTTGTTTTACATAGTGCAATGCCAATTCAAGAGTATCTGCAGCATTAGAGTGTGACACAGTATGTTTAGGGGTGTCCTGTCCTTCACTATCTTCATCTTCAAAGTTGCCATCAGGTTGATTCTGGACTTCAGAGATAATGGCTTCATCATTGATTTCTTGATAATCATTATTATTGACTGATATCCATTCCTGAAGGCAATTTTTCCCTGCATCATTGCATCCTGGAGTTTCTCAAAAAAGCTGAAGGATATCATTAATGTCTGATGCTGTAATGATTGAGGTTTCTTCAGAAGCAAAATTTGGCTACAGTTTCTTCTCTTCCATGATGATGTTTGTATTAAGTGTTTGTTCACATTGTCTCAAGCTAGCAAGTAGACAACATACTTTAGTATTATGTTTTTATTTTTCAATTAAAAATTGAAATTAACTATGTTTCCATTGTTCAACTTTTTCTGTAGTTCAACTGTAGATTTTGCAAAGCCTTCATTCCCTGGTTGCAAGATAGAGGTTACATTTGGTGGGGAAAAAAATGCTTTGTTGTCTCCATTGACAGTTGCATTTCGGAAGGATGAGATGCAGCATTTTCAACCAAAGGCTTGTGGTGGCCATCCATTTTCTGTGTTGAATCTTCTAACAAATGAAACAAATTAACAAACAGGGAGAGTGTTCAGAGGCATGTCTTTTATGTCTCACGATTTTACAGACTTTCTGATCACCATGGATGGTAATTTGTTTGTACAGTGTTGCTACAGGTTAAAACAGTAAAGCACTGTTTATTTGTTTTAAAGCCTAGTGCAAATAACTCTTCTTTCAGAGCAAGTCTTTTTGTACTGAGTGCTTTCAAATTCAGTCTGGTTTTGTCACCTAGCTGTCTTGAGTAATTTTCTGATGCTATCAAGTCTGGAAACCCATCTAAAAGTGTATCTGTTGTGGCAACATCAGCTGATAGTTTTCCTCTTATTCTCGTTTATTCCCTGTTTCTTTCTCTAATGCTCCAACCAACATTTACCAGCAGTAAACATTAAATTACCATTTATAACTGTGTTCAGTTGTAATGCCTTTTCTTGGATCAATGTACCACTAATGAGAACAAAATCTTGTCTTTCATGAGTAAACCACAAGAAAGCCATTTAATAAATTGTATCATATGATGACATGATGGAATTGGGGCTAAAGTTTTTTCACTAATTGAATTGCAGAAGCTCTCAATTTTCCTGCAATATTTTTCAAGTCACTGATAGTGCCTTTCCCGACACCAAACTCAACAGTCAATTTCATAGCACTTTGCCCACTTTTAAGCCACTTAAGCACATCCAGTTTTTCTTTTGCTGTATGGGAGCTATGTTTCCATTTGCTTGACACTGTACTGTATGGTATAGCACTTGTATTATACATATAATGTTAACTTAATTTATGAACCAGAAGCATGAATGCAGTAACCCAAGTAAGACAACCCAATTTTTTTTTTCAGTGTATTGTATGGACACTGCTCAGTCACGTTAATGTAACATCCTATCAAAAGCCTAAATAACACCTCGTGTAGCTTGTACCACTGATGTGCAAGGAGAGACGCAGTGAGATCCTGGAAGGTACGTACAGGATGAGGAGCCATGCCAACTCTTGTTCCATGGCCAGTTACACTAGGTTTCTCGGTTGAGGATTGATGGCATGAACAAACCAATCAAGGTGTTCCCACAGATTCTTGGCAGAGTTTAAATCTGTGGAGTTTATTGGCCAGGGCAGTACGGTAAACTCAGCCTGATGGTCTATGAACCAGCACATAAATTGTGAAATGTGTGACACATCACATTGTCATGCTGGTAGGTGCCATTATGCAAAGACAAACAAACTGCATGTAGGGGAGGACATGGTCCCCAGGTGATAGATGCATACATGTGTTGGTCCAATGTGCTTTCCAGAATGATAAGATCACCCAGAGAATGGCGTAAAACATTCCCCATGCCATAATGCTTCCCCTCCAGCCTGTACCCTCTCAAAATTACTGCAGTGTGTTTGCTTTCAGATATTTCACATGTCCAATGCATCATAATATGTGTTTCATCTGAAAAAGGCACCTGTCACTTATCAGTGGATGTCCAGTTGCAGTATTGATGCGCAAATTACAGTTGGCATGGGTATGTGAACTACAAGCCTGCTGTAGAGGCCCATAACCAGCAATGTTCACTGAATGGTTATTGACGAGACACTGTTGATAGCTTCTTGGTTCATCTAGGCAATCAGTTGCTCAATAGCTGCACATTCTCTTAACCCATACACATCTCTGCTGCTGACATTCACCCCTGTCATCTATGACTCAAGGTGCATTATGGTTGCCTCGATGCCAGTTTTCTATAGCACTATTCTGCCATTAGTTGATGCTGGGTGCACATATTGAAGATTATGTCATTGAGGTTCGTACAAAGTTACATTTCATAGTATTTTACTTCTGCTGTTCACAACTCCCCAATAATACACAGTTTCTTCTACTACAAGAGTTAGGACAAGTTATTGGTTTAAATCATGAAATTAACAAATACAGTTACACAAACAATACTTTTGACAAAACTGTTAGTTACTTTGGAATTAATTAAGGGCTAGCTTTGCCAACATGTTTTTGAAGAGAGCTAAATAGATACTTTATGATTACTAGCATTTCATCTTACAAATATTTACAATTATTACTGAATTTGTTTATACATCAACAATAGAATTTAAGTTATGGATCAATTACTGATTTCACCCTATAATGAAAGATACTAACTAGGAATAGTCAAAACAAATTACAAAATCAATTACATACATAAAACTAGGTACAAAATTAGATCTGGTGTTGTAGTCTTCAAATCTAAGGGTCAATCATTCTCTTTTATGAGAAATGCAGATTATACTCACTTATGTTAATGGCAACTAGTTAAAAGTGAGAAAATGAGTTTTAAGGAGGCACATGGCAAGACAAAAGGGGAAGAAAAATTATCCCAGCTTGCTTTGTCACATCATCCTCTCATTGGATTGACCAGATAGATATTGCAAATAGCTAACTGGACAATTCAGTGATAACAAGTGTCCCCAGAAATTGGGTTTAACATCCACACACACACACAGAAATATTTCATAAGAAATCTTATCAAAGGTTACAGGACATATGTTTTCTTCAAATCTATACTTATGTGAACTGGCCATATAAAAATCCCCATACAAAACATTTACATACAGTGTATTGTCTATTTACTTAAAATATCCACAAGTTATACTTTTAACAAAAAATTAGCCATCTTCATCATAAGTGATGTCCTTTTTGGGTAAGCTAAGATTACATTTAAAGCTACATATCATTTGATACAAGTCCTATCCTGCAAACAAAGTAAATCCTCTTGGGTTGCAAAAGTTTCACAAGCATTTTCACACTTTTATTGATCTTTAACACACTTTCTAACCCAGCTGTCCATGCCTGTGGCAGTTAGCAAGAAAATGCACTGCTGTAAGTTCCCTTCGAGGTGGTTCTGCTCCGTCACACTACATGAATAAACGAGACAAAATGCCCAACTTTAGTACACTTATATCTCTAACTTAAGTCTAAGAAAAAGAGTGTTCAACACTAATAGCAAATGATAGTCATTACATCATAAATAAATATATAGTTCTCATACCCTTACCATAATTAGCGCTAAATTTGACTATACTATGAAAGGTGGTGCCTAGGAAAAATTGTAAAGTCAAGTGCACATTACACTAACAAAAAATTACTGAAAGTCATGCCTGTCTGAACCTGGTTAAACTTAAAAGACTTTTGTTTGTTTCCCACTTGCAAAATACCACCTTAGTGTCCAAAATATGTACATTACCTTTAGTAAAAACTCAAGGTGTGCAGTAGCATACCTTTAATAATCATTACATTACGAAAAAAAATTAGTCACCATTAAAAAACTCAATTACTACTATCAAAATTAAGGGGATGGAAGTTGTACCAAATCATTGCCCTATTTCTTTATTCAACTCTGAGCACTATTCTCATTCAATCAGAAAATTAAATCCTCACAAAATCACTAAATGTTACCAAATAGTTGACGTGTCAGAATATTCACATTAGTTTAGCACCACAGTTATCAGTTAATCAGCAAAATTATTGTCCTTCTTTCCAGTATTACCACTTTAAGCTCATAATTCCTCAGAACACAAACAGAAGTTTTCAGATAACTTAAAGATCCAGTGACGCAGCATTACATGACTTGAAAGTTCCTGGCCGATTAAAGCTGTATGCCGAAATGAGAATTATTAATATTGCTCTTTCTGTTACACTCTCAGTCTGTTGCTAGTTCACAATTAGATCAATACAGTTACCCCACATTTGTTTGTACACAATTATCTTTTTCATTACTCAATCTTGTCTGTTAACTCAGTTATTTTACTTACATTTCCCACTTAGTTAACTAGTGAATTACATTCTCAAGAAATATCCCTTCTGCAGAGACGGGCTCCTTAGCCTTTAAGACCCTAACATTATTCATTACTTTATTATTTCATTATCTGATGCAAAATTGACTCTACAGAAAAACATTCCACAATAACAGATCCTTATGCTAAGGCAAATGTAACTCTCATTACTGATCAGACAAAATTATCACATAGAAAAACTATTGGTTGTCTGACATTCTAGCCTTAAGGGCAATATACATACCAATCTGGCCACCACATTTCACACACATTACTTTTTTCTTTCTTTCTTTTGCTTTTGCCATTTTTCCCACGGATACACAGGGTCGGCATGGTTAATCGGATGTGGCAATGTTAGTTGAAGGGGCAGCCGGATGCTCTTCCTGCCGCCACTCCATACACCCCGAGAAGGAATTGAGGCGGGACGTGGGGACCTGTCCAGTATTCACCTAGGGGGATGTGGAAAACCGCCTAAAAACCACATCTAGGTTGGCCAGCACACTGGCCCTCATCGTTTATCCGGCAGGCAGATTTGAACCGGGGCCAGTGCGCCTACCTGAGTCCAGGAAGCAGCACGTTAGCACGCACAGCTAATCTGGCGGATATTCCACACAAATTACTCCTGGCAACTATGTCTAAAGTTGGAATTCCATAATGTTAGAAAACGGCTGTATCATTACACAGATAGCTGTTTACTTTGTGTGCAGTTTGGTACTGTATGTCAGTATCAATAAATGTGTGTGTGAAGACAGTCTGTTGGTTGTCTGTGTTACTTGCCATCTCATTATACATATAGACTTTCTCACAGCTGCATGTTCTCCGCTACACAGGACTCTGTCCCACTCCCCTTGAAGCAGGAGTGTGCACTGATTCACTCCTCAGCTGTTCCCACAGTGTTGCCAGCAACTATTTGGCCACACCAGGAAATGAACTGTTATGCTCAGATTGTGTCAACAAATTTTATTTGGCTGCCTGATTTGACCCCTGCACTCGAAAGACGATTTGTATCAAGAAATATTGCTAAATAGATTTATTTACGTTTTGAAACACGATTTAAATCTTTTTACATATAAATAGTTGTTCTAAATCACTCAAGAAATATCCAGAATCAAATGTCAAGATATTTCTGGAAACGTCGGTGCAAGTCTGGTGAAGGTTATTCGGAGGCTGGTAGAACAATGTTATAAAGTCTATTTGGAAATTATGCTTGTAAGAATTTATATGTGTTGATCCTTTTACTTGCTTTAATCTGTGCTAAAGTTCTGTAATGTCTGATTTGGTTTTAAGTCGTGAATTGCTATCGTATTGTGAACAAAGCATTGTCAAAGACTCTCATTGTTTGGAAGGAATATTAGTGCACATAGGAGTTGTCAGTTGCCAGTTTGGATGTGCAGTGCGGTTGGCTCGGAGAGTCGGTTGTTGAGTCTGTGAAGTCTGTCAGTTCTGTTTGTAAATAAACGTCTGTAATGAAGAATTACTTGTTGTCGTCAATATGAACTCAAGACCTTTTTGCACGAAGCAGACACCTCCTAATGCAACGTTTTAATTTGGTTGAGGAAGCTGGGATCGCTATAAGTGCAAACAAATTGAAGTGGAACGTTTTAATTTGGTGTTGAGGAGCTGAAATGTTATAATTTGGTGGAGGAGATGGGATGTTATAATTTGGTGGAGGAAGCAGAGGATATGACGACCACCCAGTGATTCTTCAAAATAAAATACGTCTCTTCTGGGATCACAAGAAGAAAATACGTCTGTTTTGGGACCACAAGAAGAGGATATACGACGGACCAGTCATTCTTCAGAAGTAAATACGTCGATTCTGGGGTCACAAGAAGAGGAGTGAATCAACCGAGCGAAACCATCCTGGAATTGAAGAAATTTCGCAGAACACGGACACCAACGACCGCCGACGGACACTAAGATAAGTACCTGCTTCCTAAAATAATGGAAAAAGACGCAGATTTCAGTATTGACAGCGGTGTAGTGAGTACACCTATTAGGGAAAGTGCTTCTGACAGTGTAGGAATGTTGGAAATGTTAAAACAAATGTTTTCAGAGTTAAACTCGAAGTTGGATAACACAAACTCGAAGATGGACGATATTCGTGCCGAATTACGTCAACAAATTAAACAGACACAACAACAGATGGACAGGTCGATTTCGAAGGCTGCGTGTGATTTAAAATCAGAAATAAATTCAAATACTGAACAGATTGCTCACACTAATCAGGTTCTCGAAGAATGGCGAATTACTTTTGAGTCAAACCAAAAAGAACTTAGTTGTCGTGTGGACACGGTTGAGAGCAAAATTTCTGTCCTTGAAACTGATTTAAGTAACGAAATTTCAAATAACCAGTCAAAACTTTAAAAAGTTGTTGATTTTGTAAATGAGGAAAATTCTCAATTGAGAAATGAATTTGACCAGACAAAACGATTTTTGGAAAGCGAAATTGAATCTTTCAAATCTGATTCTGACAAAAAGGTTACAGAAATTTGTAGTAGAGTAGGTAATGTTGAAAAAACTGTATACAGAAAATTTGTAGAAATACAAGAAACTATGTTGCAAAAAGGTTTTAGTAATAGTTGTAATGGGGTATGGGGAAATTTTCCCATTAAAACTTAACCCGGGGACACCCAAAAGGCTTCATGCAATTCTGCAAGGAGCAGTTCACGTCCATAATGACAGATAGTGTTAAGATAAAATTTGTAAAGAAATTACTTGATGGTGAGGCGATTTCGTGGGCCAATCAGAATTGTTCCGCGGAAATGTCCTTTGAAGATTTCGAAAAATGTTTTCTAACCAAATTTTGGTCTGAAACTGAGCAAGCTCGAATCAAAAGTGAATTCTTGAATGGTCCTAGTTACAGAGAATCTGATGGGTCAATGAAAGCCTATTGTGAGAAACAGTTGCAAAAATTAGTGCATCTGGATAAGCCATTTTATTAGCTAACTCAAATTGATGCACTAAAACGGAGACTTCCGAAAAGAGTACAATGGGGTTTAGTATATGGTCCAGATGAGTCCATAGAACAATTCTTGAAATATGTGGACAAACTTGATAGAGCCTTTGAACAAAACAACAGATTTAACGACTTTGTAGGTTCATCACACAGAGGGTGGGAACCGAACCGTGGAAATAATAACAATAATAGTGAACGAAGAAACTTTAACAACAACAGGGATAATTATAATAGCAATGACGGAAGAAATTTTGGTAGGAATGATCAGCACTTTAATTCAAACAGAGAATGGGAAAATCGAAACAGGTCCTGGGGTAATGACATGAGAGAAGGTAACCCGAGGCAGGGAAACGACAGACATAGGCCTTTAAACGACTAAATGCTCCACTCAGAGTCTGTCAGTTTGGGGCAAGGAATTTTCAAAATCAGGCTAATTTCACCCGGAACAGACAGCACTATAATCAGAGACCTAACCAGTATAGACAGTATGCTTATGATCGATCTGTAGATAGAGGTAATGAAAAAATTAAATTTGACAGGAAATTTTGGAATGTCATCAGAGAAAATACTAGAAACAACTGTAATAGGAACCAGGCTACCTTTAATGAAGTAGGCTTAGAAGATGATATAATTGCAAATTTATATAATCAAGAAGAAACACCTAATGCTGAAATGAAAGGTAAGGATAACTTTGATAATTTTGGATTGTACAAACTTATGTGTGGTGATGTTTTAGATGTAAGTTGTCATAATGATGTTCGTACTGAAGTTTCTGGAAAGTCTGATATTCATGTGGATGTGGTTGGTGAAGATGGTGTTGTGAGTAATGTTGGTGATACTAGTAGTGTTTGTAGTGTAAGCTCAGGCAATGATGATGATAATGTTGATGTTAAGGATAATGGTGATTATGTACTAGAAGATTTTGATGGTGAATTGGATGGAATAGTTTATGTTGAAGTTAAGGAGGATGTTATAAGCAATAGTGTTGAGAATAGTTGTGCCAGGAACTCTAACTACATTCCACATGAGAATCAGATTGTGCCAGTTCAGCTTAGTAATACGTCAGGAGACAGGGGGGTTGATTGTGGTGATGCATCTGAGATTATTTTGAAATCTGTTTGGGACAAATTTAAAGATTACAGTGATGACAATGATGTTAAGATCAAATTAAGGGAAATTTGTGAACCAGTTTCTGCTTTTAAGCCTAATGAAATCATCAAACGGGGTACTAGTCAGGATGTGTGTGAGGTAAATAGTAATCCAGACATTCCAGTAAATTCCAGTAGACCTAGAAGTTTGAAGAAAGTTTTGCCTAATAAATAAAACCTAAATATGGAACAGAGGTATTATGAGATAGCAGAAGATCTTTTGTATGAAGAACAGGAAGAAAGGGAAAACACCACTATTGGTAGTCCATACATAAAAATTAAAGCTGCAGGTTGGGAAGGGTATTGTTTGATTGACACAGGGAGTCCAATTAGTGCCATTTCAAGCAAATTAAGAGATATAATTAAGCATGATCCTGACTTTGTTGAATTACCAGTTGTTGGAATAAAAATTAGAGGCATTACCGGCAAACTGAGCAAAATTGTTAATAGACAGGTGTTGTTGTCCTTCAGTATAAATGATGTACAGTTTACTCAAGGATGTCTTGTAATAAGTGACCTAAATGAGAATGTACCGTTGGGTATGGACTGGTTATTAAAAGCTAATGCAGCATTTGATTGCGAAAAGAGTTTGTTTACCTTTATTGATCCTATGACGAGAGTATGTTCCAGTACTGACATGTCGGTTCAAAACTGTGCTGATAAGGGAATTGAAATTAGGGACGTTACATTTTCTGAAGACAGTGGTTATTGTGTAGAGGAAATTACTGAGGATTATGATGATGGAGAATATGGGGATATAGTTCAAGAAAAATTATGGGAATCAGATAATTTGTACCAAGAACAGAAGGTAGAGTTAGAAAGATTATTGTGGAATTACTGTGATGTTTTTGATGATAGACCTGGCAGAGTAAAGAATTATCAATGTAAACTCAGATTAAAACCACATGAGCCATTCTTTATAAAACCTTATAGTGTACCCATTGCAAAGAGAAAAGATGTAGAAAAGGAACTTCAAAAGATGGAAGAGTGGGGCATCATTGAGAGAAGTAAGAGCCAATACAATAATCCTTTGGTAGTGGTTGCAAAACGTGATGGCAGTGTCAGGCTTGTACTAGATTCAAGACACCTAATAAGTATCTGGAAAGAGAGACCGATCATCCCGAGAATATAGACGAATTACTTCATAAATTTGAAAGAATGAAATACATGACCAGTTTAGATCTCACATCAGGATTTCACCAAATAGAATTAGAAAATGATTCCAGAAAGTATACTGCCTTTTTGTATGGGGGAAGATGTTACCAGTATTGTGTGGTACCATTTGGGCTGAATGTCTCAGTAGCCGAATTCATTAGAGCACTTGACTTTGTTTTGGGAAAAGATCTTTTATCAAAATTAACTGTGTATGTAGATGACATTTTGATCACTGGAGAAACTTGGGAAGAACATGTTAATATTTTGAGGGAGGTTTGCAATAGATTAAGGAAAGGGGGAATGTCACTTAAATTATCTAAATGTAAGTTTGGTATGAAAAAATTGAAGTTTCTGGGGCACAGTATTTCTGAGGAAGGTATTTTGCCAGATCCTGAAAAACTCGAGGCAATTGCAAAATTCCCAATTCCAAAAACCAAGAAACAACTAAAGTCATTTTTCGGGATGTGCGGTTACTACAGAAAGTTCATTAGTACCCAAGCTCTAAATGCTCCAAGTCTTAACAGATTGCTGAAGAAAAACGCAATGTGGGTTTGGGATCAGGAATGTGAAGCTGCTTTTGAAGAAATAAAAACACAGTTATGTAACAGTCAAATTTTGTACCGTCCTGATTTACGTTTACCTTTTTGCATTATGGCAGATAGTGATTATGGCCTAGGTGCTCACCTTTTCCAAGAAGTAAATATAAATGGGAAAATAGAACACAGGTCTATTGCTTTTGCTAGTCGAACCTTGGAAAAACATGAGAGGCAATACACTGTTACCGAGGAAGAGCTTTTGGCCATTTACTGGGCATTTTCTGTTTTCAGAAATTATTTATTGGGAAACCAAGTAGTTGTCTACACAGACCATAAGGCATTAATTTATATTCAAGAATGTAGGTTGCATCATGGAAGGATTACCAGGTGGGCACTCTTGTTACAACAATTTAATTACTCAATAAAATATCTTAGAGCACCCGATAATGTAGTTGCTGATGCTTTATCTAGACTACCTGTGGGGGGTGACTTTGAAGATGACAGTGGGGAATGTGAAAAAGAATTTAAAATTATGTATTTAAGAGGGGTGGACAATGAACAAGAAATCAGAGACATTTGTAATGACATCCGACGGAATCAGAACGACGATGAGAACTGTAAACTGGTCAAAAGTTATTTAGGGAAAAACGGACATGAAAAAGTGGGAGATTATTACAAAATCTACAAGGGGATTCTATTCAAGAGAAACAGTGTAGATAGCGATGTATGGAAATTATGTTGGCCTGAACAGTACATCAATGTACTCATCAAGTACATTCATGAAAGTTTTGGTCATTGTGGGATTCAAAAATGTATCCAGAAAATCCAAGAAAATGTGTACTTTAACAACATAGCCAGGAGGGTTAGAAAAATTTTGACGGGTTGTGACAGGTGCCAAAGAGTAAAAGTATCCAACCAAACTTGTCGAGGATTGATGCAAAACATCTTACCAAAAGAACAACACGAGTTAGTCGCTGTCGACTTATATGGACCATTACCGAAGACCAGAGGAGGCTATTGCTACGTTTTTGTTATGGTTGATGTTTTTTCAAAATTCATTAAGTTATACCCTCTTCGCAAGGCAAACAGTAAGAGCATTATTTCAAAAATCAGAGGAGACTATTTTGGCAGGGTTGGAAAACCTCAGGAAATCTTATCAGACAATGGTACTCAATTTACTTCTGGAGTATGGAAAGCTTTTGTTGAAGATGAAAATATAAGTCACATTCTTATTTCAGCTTATCATCCGTCAGGAAACCCTTCGGAGAGATACATGAGGGAAATTGGGCGATTCTTTAGAACCTACTGCAAAACTGATCATGCTAGTTGGATTGACTATGTTGAGAAATTCGAAGATGTTGTGAACAGCCTACAGCATTTCTCAACAGGGTTTTCGCCTTATGAAATACAGTATAATAGCAAACCACCACATCCAATTAGTGATTTCATTGATTTTCCAGTCTGCAAACCATTAAGTACTCAAGAGAGAGAGGAAATAGTGAGAAAGACCATGAAATCTCAAGGTGATAATCAGAAATGTAGACATGACAAAAGATTGAAGCCTACTCAATTTAAAATTGAAGACTTGGTCCTTGTTAAAACACAAGAGAAGTCTAAAGCCATCAGTGGTGAATTAAAAAAGTTTTTTGACATATACATTGGACTTTTCAAGATTCAGGACAATCCTCATTCGAATGCTTACCGTCTAGTCTACCCAAATTCTGGCAGACTGTTTGGCCTACGAAACGTGACCGAACTGAAATTGTATAAAAAAATGTAAAAAAGTATTTTAGATAATAGATGTTTATGGACTTTTATATGTAATCTTACAAGGATATTTTGTATACTTTGTTATGTTGTATTTATCTGATTCCTCAGGGGAGCATACATTCTTTGTGTGCTAAGTGTTTGGCGAGCACTAGGTCCCCTAGCTATGCAATTGTCATATTTCATTTTCGTATTCTGGCATTGCATCTTACACTTATTCTGTGATCCTGTATAATCAATTTTCTCCATCTGTCAGTCTATCCTCTCTTAGCTTTAAGAAATTATTTAGAGTAAATTTTCTTGAGTAATTAGACTTTAGAGAATTCAAATTTCTGTGTCCTTAAAAACCGGTCCACCGACTATTAAATGCTTTTGCTAATGTTTAACTTGGTTTGACCACTGTATGCTGTATATTCATAGCGGACTGTGCTATTGCAGCCTGTGATAGCCTGCAGTGTATATGGAAACCATACGGACTGTGAAGATGAGACTGAAATACAGTGTGTGGCATTGAGGTATACCGACCTTTAAGGAAGAAGATCACCGACCTTCAAGAAAGAAGATCACCGGTCTTCTAGAAAGAAGACACCAAAGATATGTGTAAAACTTTTCTGTTTTGTAATGTAAGGACATCAACCCTTCCGTGTTTCACGTGGAAGTGCTGATGGGGGGGTTGTGTAACATTACAGGACATATTGGGACATATTGAAGTATTCGATACTGTAGACTTTTAGGGGATGTCGATACAGATATGCAAAATGTAAAGGGAAACTTTGATGATGTTTAAATATTGTACTGTGTCAATATTAGGACATTTTGCACAGAAAGAACAAAAATAGAATTAATGTAAATATATATTAGTGTTAGTAACATAATTTCATTCAATTTTGTAATTATATTTCATTTTGTAAAAGAAAGACTCACTGTTTGCTGTAGCTCTGATTAATTGTATAAATTATCAGTTTTGAGGTAAATTATTTCGTATAATATGGACAAGATACATTTAAAAACTCACCAGCTAAAGAGAAAGTCTGTAAATGAACGTTTAATGCACACTTCTGGAACTTTCTATGTAGAAATTCTATATTATGATCGCAAAAATGCAAAAACTTGTGAAAACTGTTTCATAACCTAATTTTGAAAGACGATTTGTGTCAAGAAATATTGCTGAAAAGATTTATTTACATTTTGAAACACGATTTAAATCATTTTACATATAAATAGTTGTTCTAAATCACTCAAGAAATATCCAGAATCAAATGTCAAGATATTTCTGGAAACGTCGGTGCAAGTCTGGTGAAGGTTATTCGGAGGCTGGTAGAAAAAAGTTATAAAGTCTATTTGGAAATTATGCTTGTAATAATTTATATGTGCTGATCCTTTTACTTGCTTTAATCTGTGCAAAAGTTCTGTAATGTCTGATTTGGTTTTAAGTCGTGAATTGCTATCGTATTGTGAACAAAGCATTGTCAAAGACTCTCATTGTTTGGAAGGAATATTAGTACACCTAGGAGTTGTCAGTTGCCAGTTCGGATGTGCAGTGCGGTTGGCTCAGAGAGTCGGTTGTTGAGTCTGTGAAGTCTGTCAGTTCTGTTTGTAAATAAACGTCTGTAATGAAGAATTACTTGTTGTCATCAATATGAACTCAAGACCTTTTTGCACGAAGCAGACACCTCCTAATGCAACGTTTTAATTTGGTTGAGGAAGCTGGGATCGCTATAAGTGCAAACAAATTGAAGTGGAACGTTTTAATTTGGTGTTGAGGAGCTGAAATGTTATACAATATTATCTCACTTCACAAAGACAATCCCAGAACTTGGTTTGCAATTGTGGACAACCTCTTGGACTTTCATTGGGTAATGAATGAAGTCACCAGATTCATCTCTCTGGTGTGCGACCACCACGATTACATAGACCTCGGAAGTAACTTACTCCTGGGACCTCTGATACACTGCAAGTGCACCAAGGCTAAGTCAACTATTATCAAATGGCTGCCACAGTCTCTGAGTGAGTTGACACATCATATAATCAATGAAGAGCAGTGGGTCATGAGATTGCCTTCACGGCCCCTGCATTGTGGGCATAGTAGTCAGGAGTTTATGCCAGACATCGCTCTGTGGACTCTGTGGTTGTTCAAGCTGCCACAGGAGCTTCAAGTACAGCTCCTTTCCCACTCCTCATACATGCTGGACTTTGAACTCTGTCTCGCTGACCCAACTAAAAAGATAATTCATAACTGCCAATTACTACCTATGTCAAGCACACTGGCAGCTGTGACTTCTATTGTGGCTGGCAGATAATGCACACAGCACTTCATAGTGCCTGTTGAACAAGTGTGTACTACACCCCACAGACAGTAGTGATCATCTCTGTACACCTGTACCTCAGAAAGTTGGCTCTTTTTGTTTATACGGATACTGTTTGAAACTGAACACAAGCACCATCATTGACAGTTACCCTGTACCCAATATTCAGGAATTTGCTCAAATTCTCAGTGATGCACATGTGATTAGTGTCCTGGAGACATCACTAAATAGGCTGTTATTACTCCTTTCAGCCTTTTAAATTTTGATTTATTTCTTATGACCTTAAAAATGCTGCGCAGGTTTTGCAAACAATTTATTGAGTGTGTATTGTTTACTTTTCCCTTCTGCTACACATATTTTGATCTTCACCTCTTCCGACGAGATTCATGAACATCAAAAGTCCAAGAAACTCTGAGAAATAATGGTGTCATAACCAACAATGAAGATCCTAAACTACATTTCCCAAGTGTTTCATTCCTAGGCCACATTCTTACTATTGACAGAATCTGGCCAACCTCCAACCACATCACTGTCATTCATGACTTTCCTCTTCCTGAGCACTACCATGAGTTATGATGTTGATTGGCATGGTGGACTTCTACCACAGGCATCTTCTCCATGCTGCTGAGATCCAGGCTCTTCTCACAGATGCCTTGGCTGTAAAGAACACAGCTGGGAGGCCTATGTTAATGTGGGCTATGATGTGATTCAAACATTTAGTCTCCTCATGACTGCTCTCACTAAGGCTGTTACTTTCACTCAAATGCTCAACACATGTGGGCATTTCCATTACTGCCAATGAGAGTGACACAACCATTGGTGCACATCTACAACAACACATAAGTGATACTTAGCAACCACTTTGCTTCTTTTCCAAGAAACTTAACACTGCCACAATGCAAGTGGTGTGCATTTGACTGATAATTGGTCTTGATGTATGAGGGGGTGAGACTCTTCTATGACAATGACAAGAGCCGTGCATTCACAATTTTCATTGATCACTAGTCACTTGCGAACACTTTCCACCATTTTGCCCAGGACTTCCACCTCAGGAGATTCCAACACATGGACCAAACACCCAATACACCACAGATGTGCAATACATCTGGGGGACAGCCAACATGATAACAAATTACCTTTTGTGAACATCATCTCTTACCCATCAGACCTCAAGAGCTAGCATGGCTGGGGCTTCTAACACTACAACAAGGCCTCAGCTCATTGCTTATACTGAGGCACAGAACCTTCCCAGTGCATCCATTCCAGCTTTGTGTGTCACATCTACTGGTAGCCTCTGGCCCCTCATTCCATCTCCCCTCCACCAAAAGGTTTTTTCAACACTCCATGATGTTTCACATCTGGATATTATGGCTACCTTGTGTCTTGTCACAGAGTGCTTCATTAGGCCCACTATCATAAGAGCTGCCACATGTGGTCACAAATCTGCTTTTCTTGTCAATGTAGCATGTTAGGACACCACACACAAACCCCGTTGGTCACCTTTGACATACCAAAAGGAAGACTCTGACATTTGCACTTTGTCATCGTGGGGCCACTTCCACTTTATGACCAGTAACACTAAATACGTCCAGCTGTTGACCATGCAAAATGGTTCAAATGGCTCTGAGCACTATAGGACTTAACATCTGAGGTCATCAGTCCCCTAGAAATTAGAACTACTTAAATCTAACTAACCTAAGACATCACACACATCCATGCCCCAGGCAGGATTCTAACCTACGACCAAAGCAGTTGATCGTTTCCAGAATGAAGTGCCTAGAACAGCTTGGCCACCATGGCCAGCTTTGACCATGCAGCAAGATGGGTTGAAGCCGTGCCATTGGTGGATATCACAGCTGATTTCATAGTCCATACCTTCATCGCCACTTCATTTGAGTGCTTATCTTCAGTAACAACAGGTCAGGGACAGCAGTTTCAGTCTCCCTCTTTCTCACTTTGCGTTGCATGGCAGTGTAGGTAAGTTCCATACCATTCCTTACCACCTGAAAAGCAACAGGCTCAGGGAGATATAACACTGCACAATCAAGGTGGTGCTGATGTGCCACAGCAGCTAGTGTTCCAAGACCTCACCAACGGTCTTACTTGGCATCTGCTCCATGCATGAGGAGGATCTGAAAACTTCTCTTGTGGAGATCCTATATGGCAAGCCATTAGTTTTACCAGCAGAATTCACCTTAGATACCAAACTCCCTTGTCAGGATGAGCTCCTGGTTCTCAAACTTGTAAGCCCCTCTTCCATGACCATACATACTAGCATGTGTGATAACCACAAACACTTGGTGTCTTGCAGTTGAGTGATGTTATGAGATGAAATGGTCCTGCTGGCCCCTCAGCCTCCCTACTCGGGCCCTCGCAAGATACACTTGTGGAGTGATAACACCATCAACATACTCCTTAATGGTAGATACTTGATATTGCTTCCTTCCCAGCTGCAGACAGAAGCTCTATACACAATGTCCCTCTCTTATGTGATATTGATCCTCCTGTCTCATCCAGGGTGTGCCATGATGCTCCCTCAGTAAACATTCATTTGCCAGTGGTGGATCAGTCAAGTTTTTACAAATACTCAACATCTGCTCCCTCCACAGACATCAACAATGTTTTGTTCATGGTTGACATTCTGATTTTTATTCTGAAGACTTCTCTCTGCAACTCCATGACAATTTTTTTTTTGTGTTTGTGCCTCACAGCCCTCACAGGACAACTCACTAATCATCCAAATCACCTTCCTTTGCTCTTTTGAGCTGCCACCCAACACGGATAACATTTCAGCACACTGTCAGCCAGTGTCCATATCCGGATCACAGTACCATGCCTTACTTTGGCACTGAACCAAAGAGCACCCCATGCCACACCTTTCTCTGTACTTTACACTTTGTAAGACTTAGTTCTTTGACTTGACCAGTTCTGTTCCACTATTTCTTTGGTATGTAGCTTGTGTGTCAGTCTCAATAAAAGTGTGTGCTGACATGCTCTGTTGGATCATCATCACTTTAGGAGCAGAAACCAACATACTTATTGTCTTGTCATAAATATGACTGTGTTGTTCATTTTCCTTGTAACTTCTCTGTTATGATATTATTTATTGTTACTGTCATTTATTTAATTGTGTACGGTAGTTAGTGAAGTAATTTTTTATTATTATTTGATTTTGATCTCATCTACTGCATGTCAAGATGCTCAAAAGGGTCTAAAGCATTTGTAAATCTATAAATTTGTCCATGACTAATCCCCGACATCTGAAGCATTCCATTTCCATTAGATTTGTGTTTTCAGTGTTTACAATTAATTCTGTATTGGTGATTCTGCTTGTTCAATTTTTTTAAGTTGTTATTTCCTTTTATGTTTTTCTCTGTAGTACTTTCTTGCTCAGTGAACATCCTTCTAAGCTTTACTTACTAGGCCTTACTGTGTTTCTGCATCGAGCCATTGTTTATTCTTTTCCTCTTTTTTTTTTTTTTTTTTTTTTTTGAGTAAATGAGGCATCTTTCATGAAATGAAGTATGTATGTAAATTTACTTCCATTTATTTAAAAAAAATATAAAATGTTGCTTGTAAATAATCTGCTAGATACACAAATCAAATTTTGGGATTGTCTCTCTGAAGTTTAAGTAAATTTGGAGACTTGCCTGGTGAGACATCCTGCATCATAGTAGGCCACATGAGTCAGGTCTGAATCATAGACTGAGGCATAACAAGGGCCCTGTCCATGAAATCGTTATTGAACAAGACAGGTGTTGGGTTGTAATGATTTGTCTCATCGCTTAAGATCGTTGGAGCCTCAACAAAGCAGTGGTTGCAGTTGGTGCATGATATAGCACCCTCAGATGCAGTGGAACCAGCACAAAAGGGATGAGATTGGTCATTGGGTAGCATTACTATGTGAGTGCAGGGGTTGAATCAGTCAGCCAAGTGGAAGTTGTTGACTGTGAGAAAGTCTATATGTGTAATGTGATGCTCATAAACACAGACAATAAGCAGAATGTCTTGGCACACACATTTATTAACAATGACATATAGTATCAAGCTATCAACAGAACAGAACTGCTCAGGTTGAAGAACTGAGCTTTACAAAGTAGTAAGTTCACTTTCCCCTGGATCAGTAGTCACCACAGTAATTAAAGAAGTATGTGTCAATTACTTCAAGGCATTAATAAAATAGTTACACAGTGTCACATCTCATCAAATGAATTCTCTTGTTTATTTCCAGTTCATTCTCATAAAAAAGTTAGGTTAGTTGCCATTTACTGATGGATCTCTAAACAAGGGAAAGAGCCTTTATTTTCCAATCATTTCACAACATTAATTTTACATTTATTTACTGACATTGTGTTGGGCATTTTTTGCTAATGTGAGGTAGACAAGATCACAATATTTGTAAATGTTGGGGGTCTTTGGCATCTACCATTTGTCACTTTGAGTGAATGACCTGGATATATCATAAAAACAAAGTTTGGTCAGTATTAGCCACAGATACGGTTCTAATTAAGAAATATGTCCTACAGTGCACACAAAATGTTCGGTGGACATATTTTCCTAAACATATTACATAGAGTGGTAAAATGGAACACAGCAACCAGGATGTACATTCAAAGAATTTTAGCATTAGAAAAGAGGCATATAAGCATAAAGAAAGTTACAAAAAATAAATATAAGGAATTGAAAATATTAATAGAAGTTGCATGGTAAATACATGAAACAAAGTTTATTTTACTAGTCAAGTAAATAGTTCTGTCAAAATAGACTTTCATGAACCTAGAGAAAAAATTGTATTTACAGTAAAAGGCCTAAAATAACTGTCAGAGATTAAAATGTACCCACCTCCCACAGAGATATTATTTAAAAAAATTACGTAATGAAAGCATATTTGAGATGAAAAATATAATTTGTATTTCAAATTAATTTAGAGCAGAGTACATTCAGTAAATGATTCTGGATACTTAACTTTGGCTTCATTGTCTTGAGGTTTGTTCTTCTGTTAATCCACTGGTAATAATGGTCCACATTTTTATTGGTTCTGTTGAATAAAATACAAGTTTCTTTATACAGACAATATAGTCCATTCTCACAACAATGTTAGCAAACTCAAACTAATTATGATTAAACTAATTCTACAGAATCTAACAACTGTCCACAACTGAAACTCAGCAAATTCCATCTCACAAACATCCTAACACCAAACTTCCATGCTCTCCAGTCCAAAGATACACTGGTGCCAAAGCTAGGTTTCCAACAAGTTACTGTGGCTTAAGAATATGAACCATTTTGTGAACTAGAAAACAGTGTTTCACATGGTTTTGTAAGATATAACATCTGTTGTGGTTAAAATTATTTTCATCAGCTTTTGTTTTATCTTGCAGATTAAAAAATACCAGTATGACTACTTTTTACAATGCAAATAAAATTGCGTAAAACATATACAGAATATTCTCATATCTATCCAGCAGGATGAAGAAATGTAAATGAAAAATAAATACAATAAAAATCAGTACTGATACCAACAGTTATGAAATACCATATTTTGATTTGATGAAAAGTGGTGTCATGCAATTCAATAACAGTGAGATCGATATCCATACAGTCATTTGAATTTGGAAGAGAGAAAATAACTGTGGGGTTGTTGCAGTAACCCCCCCCCCCCCCCGCTCATACACACACACACACACACACACACACACACACACAATGCAATGCAATGCTATTTTGTGACCTAAAGGGACCTACTGCTCCAAAAAATACAAAATGTAGTCATATGGTACATGCAGATATCATCTGATACCACAATACGGGACAACAATGTACATGTTAACTAACTCTGTTATAGCAAAATTGAACCACATCTTTTTTTTATATAGATGTTGCTTAATTAACTGTTTCATGAAGTGGAAATAAAGTGTAAAATACCCTTTTAACAGAAGTTTTGAAGTTTTCAGAAATAAGAGCTAAGTTTCAATAAACAAAAATTTTCTTCTAATGTATATATAATATTATAATAACGAAAAGTGCATTCATTTGAAAGTTACACACAAATAATATTTGTGTTCATTAGTGAAGCAAGTTTTTCAGATATGGTCTTATACACTTTACAAGGCACATAACATATTGAAAATAAACACCTATAATATTTGTACTGGTATACAGGTATATGGAAAAATTGCAAATGTAAGTTAGTATAACATTTTACCATCAACTTAACGTACTACTTGTCAACAATTGACATTCTGAGCTTGTGGCTATGTACAGAATGGAAGTTGACTCATACAGAGGAGGTAACAGCAAGCAGTTGCTTTTTACAGTGCTATTTATTTATATAAATAATTTGTTTACATGATTTAAAATCATTTGGAGGCGTAATTAAAGTTAAAAAGACATTGTCTCACACCTTGGTTTGCTATTAGGGCACCACCACCCCTAGAAAATTTCATCATTAGGAAAAACAAAAAGTGTAAGTTAATGTAAAATTTACCTTAACAGGAACTAGCTGTCTAAAGATGAACCTGTTGGTTTGAAACCAGGTACAGCACTATTTAAATAAATAAACAGTTTTGTAAAAAGTGGCTGGTTTTTGTTATCTTCTCTGTAAGACTCAACCTATAACTTAAATTACATTTCTGTATTCCAAGTAAATCAACAAACTGTTTTATGATAACAGTAATCAAAGTAAAAAATATTATCTTTTGAACACTTTAGGCGCACTCTCATAGAGCATCTTCATTAATACTGGTGCAAGTTTGGTCTATACAATTAAATAAAAGTTATTTGGCAGCAGTGGGTTCCAGTTAAATGAAAGGTGCACTTAGAGGAATTAAACATAGTTTGGTTTTTATAGTCAGAAAATACGAACAGGACATAGATAATGCATCTATTTGAAATGTACATTTAAAAACGTAGGCACAAGAGTGAAATTTCTATAAACACCAGTATTACACTGTGTTTATGACTCCTTTTTTGTTAACTGGACAGATGTGCTCAATACTCAAATTTTCACTCTGCTGTGCAACAAACCTCATACATCCTAAATTGCAATGAAATAATAATGAAATGATAGAATTGTAGAGGCATTGCACTCTACGGGTTACACACAGAAAAATGTTAGAATAGGTTCATGATGTACAATTTTTCAAGCAATTTCAGTCAAGGAACTTCAGATAATTTTGAACAATGTAGATTTTATAAATAGTTTCCAAAAGCATTTTTCTTTGGAAATTTAAAACTGACTATAATGTAAACAACCTTATGCTTCCTGTTTGAACCAACAGTAGTGTGTCCAGTTCATTTAACTGGAAAAAGTCAAATGCACAAATGGTTAATATGTAACAATCAGGACTTGCAATTCCAGTGATTACGACATTGTTTCAGAAAACAGTAGTAACAAGTTTTTAGGAAATCATTTCCCTCATAAGATAAAGCACATTCAAACATAATGCCAAGACTATATAGAACACTGTAATAATTACTTCCATAAGCATGACCTTTCTAGTTCCCCCAATTTTTGGCTTTTTTTTTTTTGCTTAATCTTTTCAAGTACCTCAAATATTTACTATACATAATATTTAAAATTCTATTTCTAGTATAACAAATGAAAAAATAATATTACAAATGTATAGTTTAGTGACAGCATGAAACTGAATATTGACAGAAAACTTCTACAAGTAATGAAAGTATGTGTAGCATAATCAGATTCTTTCATCTCGATCATTTTATGATTACTGAAGATGTATTAAAATTAGCCTATTGGCTTCTGTCCGGGTTCTTTGGCCGACATTCATGTGATGTTTTTCTGACATTTCACCAGAATGGGTGGCTGGAATTCTCCACATTTCACCCTCCATTGCCAGTGGTGAACTGGAGTCAAGTTCAAAGCTGCACACTATATGTACCTGGCGCGCCATCATCTGAGGGCTCCTCCGGTGCAGTTCTCTTCTTGCTACCTGTGACAGTTGTTCACCTCAGCATGGGAAGTCAGGATCTGTTTTCCCTGAGGCTTTCTTATTTCTTGTTGAAGCAATTCCCCTGTTTTTGTATTTCTATAGCTTCTCTGAACAAGTGGGTGTGATAGTGCTTCTCTATAGCTAGAACTTCCTTGTAGATTAATTTTAATACGTGGTCGGTCTCACAAAGTGCATGCTCTGCCAAAGCCAATTTCTTCATGTGCCCCAACTTACAATATCACTTGTATTCTTTTATCCTGTTGTTGATTGATCATCCAGTCATTCTGGCATAAATCTTTCTGCATATGCTTGGATGGGGCATATTCCCGACATTGCAAGTGGGGCTCTTTTCTACTTTGATGATCTAAGACACTCTTTGATCTTCTTTGTCAGTTTGAAAATAATCTTTACACCATGTTTGTGCAATATATGGTTGATTCTGTCTGTAAATCTGGGATTGTATGGCAGAAAGGCCATACCTGACATTTCTTTTTCTGATTTGCCACTTCACCGAGTGTTTGGCTATGTTACACTACTAATACAACTTGTGGAGTACCCATTGCTCCTCAAAACACTTTCCAGCTGTTACATTTTGTGACTGAATTGAGGTAGCTCTCAGATTTATCCTTCTCATGTTACGAGCATATTAATGATGTGCCTTTCGGGTTTGGGTGGTGGTTTGATAGTTTGAATCTATGTGTGTTGGTTTTTGATACACCCTATGTCCCAGTTTTTCACCATCCCTTGTGATCAGCACACCTACAAATGGTAGTTTTGTCTTTTCTACTTCAATGGTAAATTTTATGTTGGCACAGTTGCTGTTCAAGTGTCTTCAGAATCACTGAGCTGTTCTTCACCATGGTTCCACACAACAAAAGTATCGTCATCATATCTGCACCAAACCTTAGGTTTACAAGTTGCCAAGTCCAGTGACTGTGCTTCGAAATGTTCCATGAAGAAGTTGGCCACCACTGGACTCAGAGGACTAACCATGACAACACCTTCCAGCTGTTCATAGAAATTGATATTCCACATGAAATAACTTGTGGTGGGACATACAACAAAGAACTTTTTGAAGTCTTGTAGGGAAATGGAACTGATGTGCTCCAGAGAGTCACTGAGTGGCACTTTTGTAAACAAAGAAACCACATTGAAGCTGACCAGGATGTCATTTGGTGCAAGTTTTAGTTTCTTCCACTTCTCAGTGAAATGTCCTGGCTCCTTTATGTATGTGTCAGTCTTCTCAATGTGTGGCTGGAACAGAGAAGCCAAGTGTTTTGCCAGTTTATACATTTGTGAGCAAGGAGTGCTAACAATTGGTCTTAGTGGAATATTGTCCTTATGGATCTTAGGTAACACATACAGCCAAGGTAGTAGCACTTCTGTTTTGTGCAGGATACTTTGTATGTCTGCTGGCAGAGAAGACACTTTGTTTAACCGGTTCGCATTCTGTGTGATACATTGTGCTGGATCTGTGCTTACTTTTTCGGCACGTCATTGGATCTCATAGGTCCTGGAACTTCTGCTCATAATCTTCGATCTACATTACGATGGTTGTATTTTCCTTATTGGTAGGCTGTAGCAATTTACTCTTGTGAACATTAAGATTTTTAATAGCTCGTACCTCTTCCTTCTTTGGATTGCAAACTGGTGGTTTTGTTCAGCACAATATCCTGGCTGTTTCAGCGCGTATTTCCTCTGTTCTTTCACAAGGAAGGGTCAAAATGGCCACTTGTGTATTAGCAGTGATATCCTCCATAGGGATAGTTCTCAGGGTGATAGCAAAATTCCCTCCTTTTTGAAGAACACGTGCGTGACATGTTGGGAATCGCCTTGTCAGTCTGCTTCTGCCATCTTTCAAACTTTTTCTTCTGTCAGTCAGTGCAGTGCTCAGGTTCATTCTGCATGCCATTGTCTTAGTTGCTGTTGCCATTTAATTTGATTCTATATATGTCTTTGCAAATTAGTCAGTTGAGTGGGTCACTAGAAACATGTTTCAATTTGCAGATTATGAAGTGCACTAACTATTGTTTTCTATTAACTTATTCAAATTGTTTATGAACTTGTGATAAACAAGAACAGCACTGTGGGTAATAAATAAAGCCATCACCACATTATTATTTCCCTAACAGATTATTGTGTCATTCAGTTGTTAATTAGACTCCCAGAAACAAAATGGTACATTTGTTTGGATGATGATACACAAAAACAAACTGCAGAGCATGGTAATGAAATTAAATTAGAATTTAATCGTTTGTTAACAGCTATAGTCTATGTATCAACAACTGTCAATATGGAAACACACCTTTCCTTGTTCACATATAACAAACTTTTTATAAACTTCACTTCTACTTTTCACCATTTTCTTTCCTCTCACAAAGTCAAATAAAATGTTTGGAAGTGATGATTTGGCAGTATGGAGATGTTAATTTAATAAAATTTTATTTACGAATAAATAACTTTCTAATAAGTTCAGTAAAATATATTCATCTATTAGTTTTCGGTTGTTACTGCAACAAGGAAAACAATGGTTTTGTAGTGTTATCAAGATTTGAGAATGATGTTATAAGGTTTTGGTGCAAGATTAAAGCCCCAAAAAGCAATAGATTTCAGGTCAGTACCATCAGCAGGAACAGGTAGAAATTTTTGCAAGATTCTGGCAAACATTTGGAATAAACAACTTTTTGCTAAATGCTCCCCCAAACACCGACGTTGACCTGAAAGACAAATTAAAACTGTCAGATATGAGCCACAAGTGACAATAACTCACCAAGACCAAAAGGTAAGAGTGCACCATCCTCTGTAAGTTGTCCAGTTTCAGTAATCAAATGTTCTGGTCGGTATACTTCAGGATCACCCAGGTGTTATTTATCCATATGCAATGACCAGTTGTTTACTAGTAGAGTTGTATTATGCATCACACTGCATCATTTACTTTATGTTAGCAGCTATTTAAGGCTAGAAAGCAAAATAAATGTCTGTTTATGTACACTTTGCAGATAGCAGTATTACTTTTACTGATCTTATTTTTCAGGTTATAAATAACAGTACCATTAAAATGTTTTGCATTTAGAAAATTCCATTTATAACATACATTATTAGAAAAGAAATAAAACACGGAGAATTTATCAACACAATAGTTATACTTACACAGAAATTTTTCTTTGTGCTTTGGGCAGTTAATCCACAACACCTAGGCAAAAGCCATATCAGGTAGCAAAGTTACTATGAGATGTAATAAAATTGGTTGTGTACAATAATATCAAAAAAATAAGAATTGGACTGTTTGCTGACAAACTGGTTTGCTTTGCCACATTGAGACATTGATAACTTGATCACTTGTACAGTGTGTTCATTTACACTGAAGACATTGAACTATCTCCAAAACTACACATTGATTAAAAAAAAGTTATAATCAACTTCTTTTTTCGTCACTACATCACATAAAACAATTTAATTAGTATAGAATTCATGGGAATCATTTTATAATACTTTAATAAAAGTAATATTTAGAAAACAATGCACAACAGTGTTTTGAATGGTTGAAAATAATGCTGTAGAAGAGACCCCTGGGTGACACCAGTGCACAGGAGATGAATTTTCTGTTAATAAGTCTCATTTTTCACAACTTACAACATAAAAAATACTAGCATCAATAAAAGTTCGTAAATAGCATTATGTAATATTTACAAAATATAGAAATATCAATTGAAACAGCCAGCACTTACCTTTGAAGAACAGGTGGAGCCCATGCATTACCATTTCCACCAATAGGAGCAAATGCTTGAGAGCTATACTGGAAATTCAAACAATTTGAGAAAGCACAGTCTTGAAACACCATATATCAGTGCCATGAATAGTATATGGAAACCATATTACTGTTAAACCCCAAACATCAGTTTAAACAAAACACCAGAATTAGTCATATAAAAACCAGTGCTTACATAACTTGTTCCTATTTTCTCATATTTAATGTTACAATCAATTCTGAGGAAACACTTACAGAAATTTTGTGACTGTATAATACAGCATAAGCTGTAATTGTACATACTGTAAATTAGAAAAAAATTAAAATTATGAGAGGGAAGGAGAATAGGTTTAGAATTTGTATATTTAAAACAATTTATGTAAGATTTTCTATGATTCTAATACTATGAAAATGTTTTTTCTGTAAATAACAAGAACTTTAAAACGCCATGAAGAAATTAAAAGAGTGAAGAGGAGGGAGCAGGGGTAGGTTGAGGAGGGAGGGGACAGGGAGGTGAATCAGTAAACAGGATTATCTTGCTATCTTGAAAAAATATTTTAAAACTGTTTGTAATCCTGTGACTACGAATGTTCAATAAAATGACAATTTTTAATTAAAATAACATGGAAACATTATGAAGCAGCCACAGTAGTGCTGTTGTAGGGAGTTTGGGGCAAGTGACACAGAAAGACATAGGCTCAGTGGTGACATATAGAATCATGTAGCATTCATCACAAAAAGAATACTCTGTAGTGGCAAACTTTATTGCATCACAACTACCAAAATCCTAGGCTGGTGGTAGAAATGTATCTATAAGTGTTCCATAAATGGACTCAAAACCAGTTCTTGGTGAAATCTATTTGTTCGTTTAGTATTTCTGTTAATAATTTGTTACTCTGAAAAAAAGCCAATTCGTCGAGTGTATTTAACAGTAGCCTTTTAGGTGTGTTGTGCAGAATTTTAAGATTTCTTTGAATTTCACTGAACATGTGGTTGTTTTGTAAAAGATGCTTTTTTATGCAGCCTTCATTGCTGTCATATGTTTGGTCTCTAAAATGATTTTTGATGGACTTATTAACCTGTTTTATACAAGATGTTTGCAGTCACTACACATAATATTGTGAACACCTGCACCCTAATACTTATCACACCTGGCCTCAATCAAGTGTCATAATTTGCTTCCTTATTTACTATTAGTCTTTAACCCCAAACCAATATTATGCCACCTGAATCTGTTTACTACATGTTCAGTGAATGTTTCTTTACATGTCATACTAATCGTTATTGTTTGTTGCTTGTGCTATTTATAAGTCAATTTTACAGAGACCTAATTTCTTTACCATTATAATCATTAGACAGTTCTGTCTGTTCTGTTCTAAAATATTCAATTCTTTTTCAGTGTCACATTTACAGGCAGCTTTTTTAACTATTTAGCAAAGCCAAAAAGTAGGCCCATTTGTGCACTTTTGGGTGATGTGTATCTGCTGATGCAATGGCTTATATAAAGATTGGCTTCCTAAAAATCCCAAATGTCCCTTTGTCTGTGGAACTATTCATATTTAAACCAATAAAATTTAAAGCTTGACCAACTTTGCATTCAGCTGTAAATTTTATGTTGGTGACCACACACTTAAATTTCACAGCCCCATATTTGATCATTTCATCATTGCCTTTTATTACTATAAAGGTGTCAACCATATATCTGTTGTAATCAACAATGTTACTCCAGATTTCTGGGTATTTGGTAATAATACTGTTTTCCAATTGATTTATGATCATTTTGGTTACTCTGCCTGCTAAACTGTTTCCTGTCCTAAGCCGGCTGGTTAATGATGATATTGACCATTAAAAGAGAAATAACTGAAAGATAAAGTAAACTATAACATTGTGACTAATTCTGTAATCTCACCTTGGCAAATTTTTTTGATGTTTTAATAAATTATTTTTGATGATATCAATGGCATCTGAATCTGGTATCCTAGTGTACAGGTTAACAACATCTAAGGAGGCTAGGTAAGCATTTCCTGGTAGGACTAAAACTTTTGTCTTTTCCACAAAATGGTATGAGAACATGTAAGATTCTCTACGTTTTTTGATGGAGATCCCTATGTAACTGATATACAGGTGCAGCCCAACAGTTTTTTGTCCAGTTTCACCTGTGACTGGATTCATTATTGTTACTCTAATCCTATCTCTGTCTGCTGAATATACAGCAAACAACTCATATTTAATTTCATTTTCAAGGCTACAGTAAATTTTTGCACTAGTTTAGATTTAATCATGAAAAACTCCAAATTTTTATAATAATGCTGGCAACACCATAAATGTTTCACTGCACAATGCACATCATAGCTACTAAGTGAGGGAAATTAGGGAAATAGAAGGAGAATGTGGAAAATTATGTGGAAGGTGTGTTCCAATGATGAAATGAAAAAGTGAGGGGAAACTTTTGCCAGCATGAGCTATTTACTAAGTTCATCAGACTACTATTCTGTATTTAACAAAAACAGAAAGGTAATATGCCACTGTACACATTTTAGGTATGACTGGCACAATGAAATTTCTTAGTTTATCAGGAACAAACACATGTTTAAAATTCATAGGCGGGAGCCTTCACTGACACAAGTTTGATGGTTCAACAAAAACCCTAAATGTTTGTCCCTAGCAGAGACCATGCATAATGATGAGTAAAAGTAAAGAGGACACTGTTGTGAGGTGCCATCACATGTGAAACAACATACAAAACTGTGTGGTAATTGAACAGGAAGATCTGAATGGGTGCTTGACACTGGGATAAAGCAGCACAAAGTACAGGGTTTCTATGTGTGATGCTGTACATGGAATTAATGGCCTCCAGAAATCAGAAGGTGGCCGTCCAAAGTGACTTGGGAAAATGAAAGGAAAAATGGTTACAAGCCACAAACTGCTGAATTGTGACTGTCCCTGCTTGGGAAGCTATAGCACTCGCATCTACCTGAAACATTCACAGTACTGAACCACTAGATTTGTCCTGAAATAGTCACTGTTTGGTGGCCCTCAGGTACTCATTGAAAGTGTTGGTCCAAAACAAAAGCACTAGCTCACAAACAGAAGCATTGGTACACAAACAAAAGAAGGTGCATTCACGCAGATGCTGCATTAACTATTCATCACTCATGCATGTTGAAGAATGACTGCCTCACAGGCAGACAGAAAATCTAGGCAACTGCAGTAGCAGGAGGGAAAGACATTCCTGTCGATAGGTGTCCACTGTGGTGGCAACTGCAAGATAGAAATTTTCTGCTAGGAAGACTGTGGGACTTGGAAAAGGTTAGAATTTAGGAAGGTGCCACCCAGACCCTCCTTTCCTCCAACCCCCCCCCCCCCTCCCCTTCTTGCTATGAGAGGGGTAACATTGCTGATTGCAGCTCTGGAACATTAGGTGCTAATGTGAGTGCTATGGCAATGGTGGAATGGTGGTGATGTTGGCAAGTGATAGGTGAGGTGGTGGTATTAACGGAGGACAGGGAGACCTCAACTGTCAGCAGCATACGGGTATTGTTGAGGGTGAGCATGGAAGCTGGCTTTAACCTGTTAGTGGATGATACTGAAGGGGACTGTGGAAACAGATGCTAAATATTTCATAATGTCCTTATAAAATGAGGGAGTATCTGAGTATTGTTGACTGAATGGGGCTGGCAAGTGTTGATTTGTAACATTACATAAATGCATGATGTGAGGCCACTGTGCATGAAAGTCTTACACTCACCATGACAGGAGTGTTGAATGTGCATTTGCAGGAGCCTTCACTATGATTTAAATTAGTTCCAAAGTTCAGTATGAACACTAAAAGTCCACTCCTAGGACAGGGTGCAGGTAATGACAAATGAAAGTAAAGGGAACACTGTGGCATGGTGTCACTGCATGTAAAAGAAGCTACAGAACTGTGTGATGATTGAGTGAGATGATCCCCATGTTTATGTGTGTCTTTGAATGTGGAATTAACATATTCCATAAATCAAATGTTGCAGAATTCCAGCTGGTCCTACTCAGGGACCTATGGCACTTGCAAGCAATGTACCCAAAGCAATGCACAATGCTGTCCCACCAGATTTTTTCTCAAACAATCAACATGCAGAGGTCCTTGGGTCATTGTTGTAAGAGCTGGTCCAAAACAAAAACACTGGTTCACAAACAGAAACACTGGTTTACAAATTATAGCACTGTTTCACAAACCAAAAGTAGTGGTTCACAAATGGGAGCACTATTTCACAAATGGTAGCACTGGTTCACAAATGGTAGCACTGGTACACAAAAAAAGAGGCACAAGTGCTTTGGAGAACATCTAGGTGTAACTGCAAGGGACAGTAGTCTGCAAAGGCGGACTGTGGGACTCACTAAACTTTAGAATTTTAATGTGGCACCACAATCTGGTACATGATCACAATTACATCTTACATTATATTATAGAGTTATAGATATTTCTCTGAGAATTAGTTTGAATTTCTGGAAAAAATTGTATTATGTAATATGAGAAAATGGTAACAAGTTATGGAAGGTTGCATTACTGCCAGTGAATTGTTAGCATTAATATTGCACTATTATTTATATATTTATAATCCTGGATGGAGTTTTGATTAAACTGATGTTTGATGGGTACGGAGTTTTAATTAAATAAGGCAGTCTGGGTGGTAGTCATACGCTATTGATGACACTAATGTATGACATTTCCAGATTGTGCATTCTCAGATTGTTTGAATTTCCTGTATGGTGCTTATGCATTTGCTCCCATTGGTTAAATGTGCAATGCATGGGTGCCACCTGTTCTTCAAAGGTACATCCTACATGCCTCAGCTGCTATTTACATATTTTGTAATTATTATATAATATTTATGAACTTTTACTGATGCTATTATTTTAAATGCTGTAAGTTGTCAAAAAGTACACTTGTAACAGACTGTTTGCATCATGTAGCTTAGCACCATCCAGTGACCCCTTCTGCTGTATCATTTTATATTTTTATATGATGTAATGATGATAAAAGGTAGTTATGAAGAAACAGATACATTGTGTACCATGTGTCCAGCACTGCCTAGCTGTTTAATCCATTTTGTTTCTGATTTATTGCTTAGCAGCTGTTTACACTTGTCTATTGGTCAAGAATGTTGATGAGAGCCAATGTATCTACTGAACAATTGTACTTGACTGACATAACACTGGTTGGCAAAAAAATCATATTTTACACACTATGCTACGCATCTGATGAATGATGAACTGTAACACTTTTCATATTTTTATACCAGTTCTGCATTGTATTTTATAGTCTTTGAAAATGATGGACTATCTAAATGCATAAGACAATTTTGGAAATAATATTCGTGGTCAAGATGTCTGAAATTTATTAAAGTGCGTCAAAATTCCCACTTTGTCTCATAGAATTTTTATGCAAATTGCAGCTAAAGCATTAACGTTCACCATGACATATCCTGATGATGTTACTATTCTGTTTCCAACACAGCTGATGTTGACAAGAACTCCTCTTCAATAAAAATATGGAGACTATCAGGTGTACAAGACTTAGCAGGTCTATTAGTAAAATATAACCCAATAGTATTGAGCTACCTGAATCCCTGATATAAGCACAACCATCTTCATGTATTAGGTTGGTGCAGTAGTTCACAGCATTTTTGTTTTACATGTTAGTATTCTAGTTGCTATGGGTATATTTATCAATTGCAATTTTTTGAGTTCACTATTGCTATTGGAGTTTACATATTGTCATTTTGTCCATTTGAGTTAGTGAGTGGTGCTGTGGATGCTATAAAATGGAGTTCCAAGTGGAGAAATTTGAACATTTCTGACATTTTATTTTGTTTGTTACAGCACCTGAGCAGCCAGAGACTTTTGCACCATGGATGGGGATAATGCCACTGGACAGAGCATGGGAAGAAAACGGCTTTTACATTTCAAGGAACATCATTCTGACATTAGTGTCTCTCTATGTTCAGGATGACCTTTGGGGTTTGTTGAAAATCATATGAACACATTTTCCACCATGCCCCACATTAGCATACTCAAGAATTGACAGATGTGATGAAGTGTGGTCAGTCCACCAAGGTGTGACATCTGCAAGCAATGGGAAATGTTCAAAATATTGGGTGTATGGATGCTGCATGCTCTAAGCCAAAATCACAAAAATCAGCAGGTGGCAATATTTGCATTTCTGCTTGCTCATCATCAATTGGCTCATGAACAATATCAATCATTCCTATTCTGTATCACAACTGGTTATGGGAAAGCGTGTCTTTATGCTAACATAAGGAAAAGAAATGAATGGTAGAGCCAAAACAAAACTTCCCATACCAGAAATAATGTTATGCACTTGGTGGAACAGCGATGGTGTGGTTGACTATGAATTACTTCCCTGAGGTGTAACCATCACTGCTGATATTTATTGTTAACAACTGAAGTGCCTTGCAGACACAATGCAAGATCAATGACCAGGGAGACTGCATGAAAGTGATGTTGCTCAAAGAAAAGACTTGTGTGTATTCTGGTAGACTAACAAAACTGTTACAGAGGAGTTGGTTTGGGATGTTATTGCACAATGGGGAAGATTCACCTGATCTTGCATTCTTAAGTTTTCACCTTTTCCACATCCTGTCAAATAATGCCTCAAAACCGTGTGATTTGTACAGTCATGGAATCAAAAAGTTACCCCAGCATTGGTGGACTGATGTAAATCTTGAAAGAGAATATATTATTAAGGACTCAAATCTCTTTTATGTCTACATGTTATTTTTATCACATGCTGTGAACTTATGCACCAACACAATATACCATATAACAGTATCCACAACAGTTGTGAAAGATGAGCATTGTAATGCTCCATACTAATGATTTGCATCTTTCAAACAGAAAACTGCAAGTTATACTGGATAGTCTTGAAGTTGTTTCACCAATTTCAGTTCAGATTTAAATTTTTGTAAAGGTTTAAGCAGCCAGTTGTCTTTGTTTGTGTTCTTCAGTTTCTATTTACCATGACTGGTTTTAAATTAACAAGCGATTTATCATCCGATGGTACATATTTATTGCATATTTGCAGCATTCTTGTGTCTCATTTAGTTATGGCAAGAGACCGAAGTATGTACACAAAGAATGTGGTTAAAAGTATGTACATTTCTCACCTGGCCACAGCTGCACAACTCTAACAAAGCTGCAAACATGAAATAAATATGTACCATCTGATGATGGTGATTCAAAACTGGTTTTGGTAAATAAAGATTGAAAAATTATATGAAAGGTGGCTGACAGTAATTTATGAAAAGTTTTATTTTATTTTTAGAACCTCTCAGCTTATATTAGTGGGACAGTACTAAGAAAACTTTTGTAGCTATTGTTGAATGCTTCTGTGAACCTTTGTCAGGCTTAGTGCTAAGCAATAATTATGTTTTCTTCTAAATTTTGATTAAAATAACCTCTTGGTTGTCTATGGTGGCACAGGGTCGTTCATTATACACTTCATTCTACATACTTATAACGAGCAAGAGCTACACATGCAATGAAAATAGAGCAAAACATACATTCAGACTACTTTTATTGTTGTCATTGTCAGCAGCAATGGGAAGTACAACAGTGGGGATGGTGGACAGGGCAACAGTTGGCTCTCACCTTCCTGTGCATCATACTACAGCTGAGAAAGCTGTGTGATGTCTAAAAAATCAATCATTGTAGCCGGCACATAGGTGTCAAGAAAGAACGGCTGTTGGCTGACTCTTAGCCACTGCCACAATCACAGAGCTATTATAATTAAGATATAGTGTGGTTGTGAAAAAATCAGTTCAAGCTGAAATTTGATGTGCACTATCCATACAAGACAGAAATATAATTTTTGTGTAAACTTTGCATCCTTAACTAGGATTTAACAAAGTTATGTACCTTGGTATGAAGATATTTTAGAAGCTCCCACCTAACATACAGCAAGTAATTATTTATCTCAACAAATTCAAAGGAAAATTTAAAACATATCTCATTAGTGACTCCTTCCACTGATTATCTTAGTTCAAGGATTTGATTCCTTCTTTAGTTGGATGGCAGTTACTGTGTTGTAAACTGTCCTATGTAATTACATATTTAGGTCACTTGTTTTCTTTTAAAAAAATTCTTTATTAATGAAGTAAATATTAAGTTTCTTATAAGACATTCAGCAGCTACCTAATATAACTGAAGTAGCAGCAGCTTTCTTTCTAATTCACTAGAACACATTTAACTGGCATAAACAGAACTAGCATTAAGCAGTATTGTGATAGTTTCTTGTTAATATAGTGTACAGCTTAAGCAATGTTTGTTGTCTTTTTTTAATGTTTACCTTCACTTGCTTCCTGTACGTTCACCTACTTAGTGGAAGAGTAGAAGAAATTTCTGTTCTTGTTCATCTTCTTGGTGGGATGTACAGAATATGATGAATGAGTAGAATAAATTTCTATTCTTTTGAAATTGTGATGGTTTATTTATGTCAAGCCACATTAGTAAATGTATATAATGTGAATGTGCTATTAGAATGGTTAATGCTTTGAACACGCATCTACATAATGACTGTCAGTAAATCCGTAGCATCACTCTCTCCAGCTGCCCTGTTGCAATGTGAATGCAATACATGATCAGATTAGTTGATTACATGTTCCACCATTTAATAACTTAATATGTGCTCAAATGTAGGAGTTTTTACTCCTAGGTACTTCATTAGAGATTGATATGCACCTCATTGGTGACAGTGTGGTGTATTCTACATACAAAATTCATGTTACAGATCATTACATACTTAATTCTTTTCTAATTTGACATGTAGTGATGTTATTCTACTTATATTTATTCTTTCCATTACTGCCAGGTTCTATCAAATAATATTCAATAATTCATTCAATATATCTTTGATTTATTTTCAGAAGCACATTGCAAATCCAGTACCACAACAGAGTGACTACAGGATTTCACAACCAAACATTTTCTGCCACCACCCTATATTTCCTGGGATGTTTACTAGGGACAGGCAACAGCCACTACCCAAGGTCATTATTTTTATTTTACCATCTGTGCCAAATTAATGTGTGTGGTAATATATTAATGTTATGTCATTGTCTGTAATAGTATCATAGACACACTTTAACAAAATGAAATGGTTTTCATTCCACTGTAAAAACCCACTGATATAAAATGTTTATTGTTGTGGATGACACTTGTATCTCTTGTGTTGGAGTTGCTGTTGCAAAGAAAGTGATTTTTTTAGTATGAAATGTTGAAAACAACTGCAGTAAAATAAGTTTGTTTATTGCAAAAAGAGTTATGTTTCTTACATATGTTGTGTTGTCCCATTTTATATGTGTGTTGTTCACAATCCCTGCTCCAATTCCCACACAGAGAAAGTAATTACTGAATTAATAATCATTGCATAATGTGTGTGTGATTCAAAATTTATTTGCTTACTATGAACTGATAGAAATCAGCAGTATTAGGAATATTAGTGACATATGAAAATTTCTGCCAGACTGCAACTTGAGCCTCATGAAAGATTCACTGTGTATATGTTTAGAATAAGGTATAATGAGCCAACTGTAATACACTCGGCCAGTGATACACAGCTTCTTATTTGGCGTGTGTTCAGTTCTTTTTCTTTGATTCTTTCCACACATCACCTCTCCTGTGCTTGTAACTTTAGATTGATCAGTCTGTGAGAGTACATATTGGGCTATGAAAATGAACACTTATTTACAACAGTTTCTTCTAGATAAGTTCAGTTTGGTTTGACCTTTGTGTGTGACATGATTTTGAAGAAATAAAACAAATAAAAGTAGTAACAGTTTTGACCAGTGCTTGGTTTATAAAAAAAGAAGAGGTACCAGTACTGTGACTTACCAGAGGTATTGGTATTTCATACCATCACAAATTGAGCACTGGTTATAACAACAAAGGCAGTTGTTTGGTTTAAAATAGTGATGCCAGTAACTGTACCTGGATTGCTTTGTCTTCTCACAGTAATGAGAAAGGAAGAGTAATGTTTGACAGTACTTTGAAAAGGATAGTTTCTACCCACCATATAGTGGAGTCACTGATTTGCAGATAGGTACAACAAAAACACTGACAAACACAGCTTTCGCTAAGCAGGTCTTCATTAGATTTAGACAGTACACAACACAACACAACACACAAACGCAACATGTGCAGATGTGGCCACAGTCTGTGGCTGGCATGGCAAGACTTTGAGCATCTTGCACTGCTGCTCACAGTCTGGGATTGGTGGCGAGAGACTGTGGTCTGGTATGTGTGTTTGAGTTGTGTTTACGCACACTGCCACCCAAAGAAACTAATAAACAAAACTGGTCTTATGAATTTGTGTGTGGTCAAAGGAAAGGAGGGGGGGGGGGGGGGGGGGAGTGTTGGTGGCAGAGGGGAAGGTTTGCACTGCTCCCATGGAAAAATCTATCTTAGTATGTGTTAATTAAGAAGTCCCAACCTAATCATGGATCTGCCACTATAGATTTATCATTGAGTCAACACAGCAGAATTAAAAAAATAATTTGAAAATGATGAATGAAATCAAAATATTTTGTGAATGGCTCTGCATGGGATCTGAACCCTGTCACATTTGTCTTTTTTTGTTGTAATATATTTGGTTACAGTGATGCAAAACTTCAGAAAGATTAAACAAGATGAAAGCTCTATGAAAATAAGGCTGATGGAAAAAAAGTAAGTTAACTGTTTAGTGTTTCAAAATTAATCACCAGAACTGTGAATACATTTATGCCCCTGTGAGACAAGATGGTCAATCGCTTCATTGAAAAATGTTTGCAGTGTCCTATGAAACCATCGTTGTACCCATATGTGCACATCTTGTGCACATCTTGGTGTGAACCAAACAAATAGCCAAGAATGTTTCATTGGGGCTCCAAAAATATGGAAATCATATGAGGAGAGATTGGGACTATATGGAGGTTGTGTCAAGGCTTCCCAAACTAAACTCTGCAGCATAGTTTAAGCAGCCTGCCAAGAAAAAGCCTGCTAAGGCTTTATAAAGTACATTGTAGAAGTTTCGCTGGGAAACATGTTCTCCATGAAGTCCCAATCTCTCCCCATGTGATTTCCATATTTTTAAAGCCCTGAAGAAAGACATTCATGGCTGTCCCCATGCTTCAGATAAAGAGGTGTGTGCCTGGTAACATTTTTCCACAAAGGTGTTGACCATTGTAAGGCAATTACAGTGGAATAAATGTGTTAACAACTATGGCAAGTATTTCAATATTAATGAATCATTTACTTACTTTTTTTCCACCTTTTTTGTATTAATCTGACTGCCCTTGTAGACCACTCTCTTCAGTTTTCTTTCATAGATCAGTGTACTATGTACACAAATGTTCCATTATTATTTTACAGCATTTTATTTTATTATTATTATTATATATATATATATATATTTTTTTTTTTTTTTTTTTTTTTTTTTGGAATACCGTGTTCCCCTCAGAAACTTGCAGCTGTGTGCTGGATTAAAGATATCCAAATTTGGTAAGTTTTCATTATCCTGCTAGATTATCTGCAGTGCTAAAGCAATCAACTGTAGCTTCATAAACACTGATTGACATACACCATTTTGGATTTGAGAATTGTACACTCACTTTTTTAAGATGGGGACAGTAGAATACATACTTGTATTGTACAGATGAGGAACATGAAACTTAGCAAGTTGGAGTAACTCCATTTGCTATAAATCTACTCCTTAGATTTATTTCTTTTTTATATTTTGCTGGTAGTAGATGTACCATATTTACATAAAGCACCAAAATTCCTATTTAGTTGATGTTTCAATAAAATTCATTACCTATCAGGTTAACTGAGTTCTGCTAATGCCAACACTGTATGTGTTCTTTTAAGAAAAATCTGTAATTTGCTTTGTTCAGAAGCCATATGCTCAGGAACATATTGTGAACTAACAATTCTTTATTTCCAGAATGACATAAAATATTTGAAAGTCCTTATTTCACTTTTATCAGTAAACATTTGTGAAAAGTCATTAACTAAAATGTTATTCATAATTAAAGTTTCCTCACTCCAGAAAATAATATTATTATTTGGACCTTCAAGTATGTTTATCAAATCATAGGTGTAGCTATAATTTTCTTGCTGTAATTTTTCTGAACTAGAAAATAGCTTTGGTTGTCAGAGTAATTTGGCACTTAAGAAACGGAGGCAACTACTATCCTGTTAAATTTACAAGAGGCTTGGTAAATTCCCATGGCAGTGCACATGATATGAATAAATTAATCCACCCAACTTTTTTTTATTTCCCAATGATCTATCACATTCATAAACCAAATTATTAGTTGCTTCCCCATAACATCATTGCCACTTATTTCAAAGTTGCTCTCCTTATATAGCAATAGGAATTTAGGTGCTAGTAATCATTACAGTAACATCTCCACGGCAGGGTTATCATAATATCCCAATGTAAAAATTCATAGAGTGCATTCATCCATTTCACATTTCAATGTCAAAGTGCTAATATGAGCAGATCTTACTGTTACAGTCACTCAGTGTAATTATTTAATGAACTTGTTTGGAAAATCTGTCTGTAGTCATCCACATAACTTCTCTGTGTTAAAGTGTTAGTAAAGCTTCAGTGACTGAATTCTTTCAAATGCTATTTTCTGAAGATTTACTTTTTTTGTAGACTTAGATGATGACTTCGCCATTTAAAGAACCTCCCACTGTTTAGAGTTCAAGTGTAGTAGCTGACTTGGTCTATTTGAACTATAAAAATAGTTATAGCAGAAGTTAATCTTCATCATTGTGTGTTTTGGCAGTAAGAAATGTGAAGTAATCTCAAGTTTAAATCCATGATGTCATGTCCATCACTGAACTAGACTACATCTTCAACAAATTTCAGAGAATGAGACCTCAAAAGTTCAGCATTACGAAAGAATACCAGCAATATAACCAGGTCCGTAATGTTACATAGTGTGGTTAGCTATTCACTGGGCAACTGTAGAATGACTAATGTTGCTGAAAAACTTCCTAATGATGCACTAAGCATAAAATGTGGCTACCCATACAACCAAGTATGAGAGGAGTGCACATTTAAAAAAGCATTTTGTAAGCAACTTCCTTTCTAACTGGAAAAACAGGTTGCCCAAAACTGCAATACTAAATGCTATACTGTACAGTGTACTCATTAACACTTGAAGTGCTTGTTTCCATTTCATGAAGTAAACAAATGAAATGAGGAATGAGTCATTTGTAAGTATTTATATTCTTCATATACAAGATATGCACGTAAGACTTACTGTTAAGTCAATTATGAGTTCATCTAGCAAATTCAGGAAAACTAAAATTTCAAATTGGGGCTAGATACATATACAAAGTGTTAATATGCATGTCTTACAACAAAATTATGGAGTACTCTACATAATAATGCAATGATGATGTAAATAAAATAGAAAGAAACTTCCACATGGGAAAAATATATTAAAAACAAAGATTCCAAGACTTACCAAGCGGGAAAGCGCTGGCAGACAGGCACAATGAACAAAACACACACACAGAATTACTAGCTTTCGCAACCGATGGTTGCTTCTTCAGGAAGGAGAGGGAAAGACGAAAGGATGTGGGTTTTAAGGGAGAGGGTAAGGAGTCATTCCAATCCTGGGAGCGGAATGACTTCCCTTAGGGGAAAAAAAGGACAGGTGTACACTCGCACACACACACACACACACACACACACACACACACACACACACACACACATATCCATCTGCACATACACAGACACAAGCAGACATATTCAAAGACAAAGAGTAAGGGCAGAGATGTCAGTCGAGGTGGAAGTACAGAGGCAAAGAAGTTGTTGAAAGACAGGTGAGGTATGAGCGGCGGCAACTTGAAATTAGCGGAGGTTGAGGCCTGGCGGATATCGAGAAGAGAGGATATACTGAAGGGTGAGTTCCCATCTCCGGAGTTCGGACCCTGCCTGCAACAGTTCCGTCCTCCATCACAACGGGACCCACCTCCTCTTCCTCAAAATCACCCTCTCCAAACCTTCCAGGAATTTCTCACTTACAGCCTTGCCTCTCAATCTTTCTTGAAAAACCTTAATCCTACTCCCAACATCACCACAGCCGAAGCCCAGGCTATCCGTGATCTGAAAGCTGACCGATCCATCATCATTCTTCCGGCTGACAAGGGTTCCACGACCGTGGTACTTGATCGTCAGGAGTATGTGGCTGAGGGACTGCGTCAGCTTTCAGACAACACTACATACAAAGTTTGCCAAGGTAATCCCATTCCTGATGTCCAGGCAGAGCTTCAAGGAATCCTCAGAACCTTAGGCCCCCTACAAAACCTTTCACCTGACTCCATCAAACTCCTGACGCCACCGACACCTCGCACTCTTACCTTCTACCTACTTCCTAAAATTCACAAACCCAAACATCCTGGCCGCCCCATTGTAGCTGGTTACCAAGCCCCCACAGAACGTATCTCTGCCTACGTAGATCAACACCTTCAACCCATTACATGCAGTCTCCCATCCTTCAACAAAGACACCAACCACTTTCTCGAACGCCTAGAATCCGTACCCAGTCTGTTACCCCCGGAAACCATCCTTGTAACCATTGATGCCACGTCCCTATACACAAATATCCTGCACGTCCAGAGCCTCGCTGCAATGGAGCACTTCCTTTCACCCCGATCACCTGCCACCCTACCTAAAACCTCTTTCCTCGTCACCTTAGCCAGCTTCATCTTGACCCACAACTTCTTCACTTTTGAAGGCCAGACATACCAACAATTAAAGGGAACAGCTATGGGTACCAGGATGGCCCCCTCGTATGCCAACCTATTTATGGGTCGCTTAGAGGAAGCCTTCTTGGTTACCCAAGCCTGCCAACCCAAAGTTTGGTACAGATTTATTGATGACATCTACATGATCTGGACTCACAGTGAAGAACAACTCCAGAATTTCCTCTCCAACCTCAACTCCTTTGGTTCCATCAGATTCACCTGGTCCTACTCCAAATCCCATGCCACTTTCCTAGACGTTGACCTCCATCTGTCCAATGGCCAGCTTCACACATCCGTCCACATCAAACCCACCAACAAGCAACAGTACCTCCATTATGACAGCTGCCACCCATTCCATATCAAACGGTCCCTTCCCTACAGCCTAGGCCTTCGTGGCAAATGAATCTGCTCCAGTCCTGAATCCCTCGACCATTACACCAACAACCTGAAAACAGCTTTCGCATCCCGCAACTACCCTCCCAGCCTGGTACAGAAGCAGATAACCAGAGTCACTTCCTCATCCCCTCAAACCCAGAACCTCTCACAGAAGAACCCAAAAAGTGGCCCACTTGTGACAGAATACTTCCTGGGACTGGATCAGACCTTGAATGTGGCTCTCCAGCAGGTATATGACTTCCTAAAATCCTGCCCCGTAATGAGATCCATCCTTCATGAAATCCTCCCCACTCCACCAAGTGTGTCTTTCCGCCGTCCACCTAACCTTTGTAACCTCTTGGTTCATCCCTATGAAGTCCCCAAACCACCTTCCCTACCCTCTAACTCCTACCCTTGCAACCGCCCCCGGTGTAAAACCTGTCCTATGCACCCTCCCACCACCACCTACTCCAGTCCTGTAACCCGGAAGGTGTACACGATCAAAGGGAGAGCCACGTGTGAAAGCACCCACGTGATTTACCAGCTGACCTGCCTGCACTGTGACGCTTTCTATGTGGGAATGACCAGCAACAAACTGTCCATTCGCATGAATGGACACAGGCAGACAGTGTTTGTTGGTAATGAGGATCAGCCTGTGGCCCAACATGCCTTGATGCATGGCCAGCACATCTTGGCACAGTGTTACACCGTCCGAGTTATCTGGATACTTCCCACCAACACCAACCTATCCGAACTCCGGAGATGGGAACTCGCCCTTCAGTATATCCTCTCTTCTCGATATCCGCCAGGCCTCAACCTCCGCTAATTTCAAGTTGCCGCCGCTCATACCTCACCTGTCTTTCAACAACTTCTTTGCCTCTGTACTTCCACCTCGACTGACATCTCTGCCCTTACTCTTTGCCTTTAAATATGTCTGCTTGTGTCTGTGTATGTGCAGATGGATATGTGTGTGTGTGTGTGTGTGTGTGTGTGTGTGTGTGTGTGTGTGCAAGTGTACACCTGTCCTTTTTTTCCCCTAAGGGAAGTCATTCCGCTCCCAGGATTGGAATGACTCCTTACCCTCTCCCTCAAAACCCACATCCTTTCGTCTTTCCCTCTCCTTCCTGAAGAAGCAACCATCGGTTGCAAAAACTAGTAATTCTGTGTGTGTGTTTGTGTGTTTTGTTCATTGTGCCTGTCTGCCGGTGCTTTCCCGCTTGGTAAGTCTTGGAATCTTTGTTTTTAATATACTAATGCAATGAGTTTGTTGAGGCGATGAATCCATAAACAATAAACACATTCCAAGTACAGGAAACCTTGGCTAAATACTAAATAGTGTCATACTGCTGAAGGCTAAACAGAATAAATAAAAAAGTACATGAAACCTTTCACTGCATTTGCGTAACTCTCTGGATTAAAATTATCTTTCACAGATGAATAGTACTGAATTCAGTTTGTGTTAATCACCAAAATTTTATTTAATTCAGGGATAAGCATTATAGAGCTTGGATCAAACATAACGCCTTCCTTTTGACAAAATGGTGGCATGTTCTAATAATAGTATTTCTTTGGGTTAGTACACACAGAAACAGAACACTGCAGTAACAGTTGCACCAGATCTACATCATCTACATCCATGAAGGTGCTATCCAGCATAAATAATTCGTGGTATGTACCTGAAAAAAGAAAAAAAAAGGACTCTGGGTTAAGTAGGTATAGACTTGTGTAGGAAGGACCTCATGTCAGGACATGGTACAAGAAAACATAAAAAAGGTATTTACTGTCACAGTTACTTTTTATTTTCTGTGTACCATTAAGATTAATCAAATATAAGATACCTGAACACAATACCATTACTTCAGGCAAACAAAAATTTATGAATAAACACAAGTGGTAGAACAGCCTGCCAAGATATTTTAAGAGCAGTAACTGAAATTTATACAGGTAGTGAATAAGCGACATGGACTGTGAACTTCTCAGTACTGTATGGCATAGACCAATTGAGAGATAGCAGAATCCAAAAACTGAATCTTACAATTCTGCAAGTGGCATCAGTTGCACACCTATTGCAGTAAACTATACATTAAATCATAATCTCAGTTTCAGATAACACTATGAGTGATTGACACTTACAATAAAAATCAAATTATGTGCATTTTATGTATGCATGTAGAACTGACAAAAATTGTTTGTGTAAACATTTTGAAATCCCACATGTGAAATGTGAACAACAATATTTTAGAGTCATTGGCAAATGTAGAAAATGGAAAAAGGAAATTAAGCAGGCAAGAGAGAGAGAGAGAGAGAGAGAGAGAGAGAGAGAGAGAGAGAGTGGGAGCATTCTGGGAAATAGTAGAGATAGGATAATGAGCTGCTACTTGCAGCATCTGCAGGCTATGCTGGGGCTGTGGGGGAAGTTGAGTAAAGTAGAGAAGGAAAAGGATTCTTCAGTGAGCCGGTGGGGTAGAAGGTTGTGTAGGGCTGGAGTGGGAGCAGGGCAGGTTGAGATCAGGGTGGTGGTCTGGGCGGAAAGAATGCAGTCAGTGAAACAGTCATTGAATTCAAACTTATCATGTTGGGTGGCATGCTCAGCAAATGGGTGATCCAGCTGTCTCTTGGCCAGTTTGGCACTTGCCATTCATGTGGTCACACAACTTGACAGTGGTTATGACAGAAAGTGGTTGCAGATAATTTGGTAGATCACATGACTGCTTTCACATTTGCCCCGGCCTTTCATGGGATGGGAGATGCCAGGGATAGGACTGGAGCATGTTGTAGTATGGGTCAGGTTTTGCATCTATTACAGGATAAGCCCCATGGGACAATTGGTTTGGAGTGGGGGTGGAATAGGGCCAGACAAGGATATCACCTAAATTGGGTAGGCAGTGGAATACCTCTGTATGTGGGGGGGGATATTTTTCAGTTCAGGACATGATAGGAGGTAGTCGAAACCCTGCTGTTCTCTGAAGTATCATTAATGAACCCTGATGATGACAGCACAATTTTATGAACTATCATTAATGCAGTGCAAGTCTTCCAATCTTAGCATTTTAAGAGAACTAAATTGTGTGGTTATCTTAGTCTTAAATCAGTTTTTATGTCTCCAAGAATATATATCCTTTCCTTAGATGATTTTGCAAAAAATAAGTTAATTTTCTTGAGGAGTGCCCAAATGCTTCAATATTAGTGTCTGGCATACAGTAAAAAAGTATAGTTATGATTTTTAACACGGGCTATAACAGTGCAGCTGCTTTCATTGCATTTTTTAGGCTTCTATCATCCACACTAAGGACAGTGTATTGCACAAGTACTGTAAGCCCACCAACCTGATTTATGTAGTCTCTCCTGTGACGCCTCTTCAGTAGCACATCATTCTGAAGTCATGAAGTGGAAAGTCTTAATGAGTTCAGGATGGTGTTTCCTCAAAAATATACACACCACCACAATTTAGTTTCACTTTTTCATATATTGTCTTCAAGGCCCCATCCATTGTTGGATGATTACCAATTTCTTTATGTCATATGAAAAAAAAAACACTCAGGATAGACTATAATTATTAACAATAATTTGGTTAGTAAAAAGTGCAGTGACCTAGGACTTTGGAATAGTATATGGAATCATTTTACCCATCTACATTGTCTCTAATCTGATTATGGGTACAAGCGCAGTACTGAACATCATGGGAGATTACACAATTTTCATAACTAATGGCTCAATCAGTTAGTGAAGTAAGCCACCATGTGCATAAAAACTGGAATAACAGAAGTACAGCACTCAGAGGTGAAATCCAATAAGCACAGAGTCAAAATTTGCAATGTAAAATGTGTCTACTTCTGAACTTTAATGATAAATATCTTGTCAGTTAATTTTTCCACAACATTTTCATTATGTTAATGAAAAGTAGGAATGCTAGTCTTTACAATGACTGGTATCATCCTTACCAAATCTATTTATTAGCTCAAAATATTTTCATTGCTATTTTTAATCAGACATAACTTTTAATTAATATGGTTTTAAACCAAATTAATTGTATTTTTGCTGTTGGATACTGAGTCTACATCTGTACCAATGAAACCTGAACTAAATAACAAATGGGCAGATTTATGCCTACATCACATACAAATATTCCTGAAAATCAGAACCAGAAGACATCCAGAGACAGAGAAGGGAGGAAAAATTATTGGTAGCAGTTGGGGTGTAATTAGAGCAGGTGGTGGATGCCAGCTCGATATGCCACAGTATGCCACGACCATCCCCCGTGATATATATGGTTGTAGCTTATCTTCACTGAGCCAGTGTTATTAACACATAATGTAGTCTTCTTGTTTACACCTAACAGAATACTAAGAATACCAATTTTATTTTTTAATGACCTGACATTTATAAATAAGAGTAATCATGAGTCATTGCCACTAAGAGGTAAAGGTGGATTCTTCAGCAGCAGCACATCATTGTCTTCACTTTATACATAGTATTCTGTTATAAGGACACTGCGTACATACAACAGCAGCCACCTCGTTGATTGCATTGAATACACATGGTCCCAGCAAACTAATTTGCATAGAACCACACATAAAAAAATCACTATTCCTTTCTTGTTCTGCAGACTCTCATACAATGACTTCTTTGTTTTCATCCAAATTCTGTGTATTTGTTTTTGCAATGTCCTACTAATATAATTGAACATTTGTAATACTGTCCAATGAAAGAAATGTAATTGTGTCCTTTTTCATGGACTTGTCTATGCATTTGTAGTAGTAACAGCAACACATTGATGGTCTGCTGAAATGTCTGAGTTCGGCTACGTATGCTATTAGCGTTATTGCAAATTTTGGTGATAAGAATCTCAGTAAATTAGCTTACTATGCCTACTTTCATTCACTGCTTTCGTATGGTATCATATTCTGGGGTAATTCATCATTGAGTAGAAAACTATTCATCGCTCAAAAACGTGTAATCAGAATAATTGCTGGAGCCCACCCATGGTCATCTTGCAGACATCTATTTAAGGATCTAGGGATCCTCACAGTAACCTCACAGTATATGTATTCACTTATGAAATTTGTTGTTAATAATCCAGCCCAGTTCAAAAGTAATAGCAATGTGCATAGCTGTAACAGCAGGAGAAAAGATGATCTTCACTGTTGTTGTTGTTGTTGTTGTGGTCTTCAGTCCTGAGACTGGTTTGATGCAGCTCTCCATGCAACCCTATCCTGTGCAAGTTTCTTCATCCACCAGTACCTACTGCAATCTACATCCTTCTGGACCTGCTTAGTGTATTATAATAGTGTATAGCATCTTCACTATGCAGGGTTAAATCTGACTTTGGCACAGAAGGGGGTAAATTATGCTGCCACAAAGGTCTTTGGTCACCTACCAAACAGCATCAAAAGCCTGACAGATAGTCAACCAACATTTAAAAATAAATTAAAAGAATTTCTAAATGACAACTCCTTCTACTCATTGGCTGAATTTTTAGATATAAATTAAGGTAGGGAAAAAAACTAACTTAAGCATTAGTGTCATGCAATATTTTCTGTAATGTAATATCTTGTACAGACATCTTTCATTAACCTCACACGTTCCACATCATTATGAAGTGTCGTATTCATGATGTATGGAACAAGTATTAATCTAATCTAATCTAATGTATGAAAACATGACAAAAGAATGTAATATTTAAATTTTTAGTCATTGCATGGAATATAAACAAAACAGTGATATACTGAAGTCATGTAATAATACTAGTTAGATCTTCTCACCTATTTATCATGAAATAAACTAGAAATATCTATTATATGTCGTTAAAAGACAGTATGACATTCCCCCACTGCATTTTTTTTTTTTTTTTTTTTTTTTTTTGTAGATTAAATACAATGTATGTCGTGCACTCATGAGATATTTGTTTGTTATCCTGAATGTGCTTTCTGAATTTACCTAGCAGTTCATTTTTGTAACAAAAAGTGCACTAAATATGGCATGAACATAGACATCGTGCTGCTCTACAGATAAGTATGTTACATCTAGCTCCAAATAGCTTGGCAGCCACACAGCCCCAGGTGTGTCTACCTTTTTGCTACAAAGGAGTGACTGTCTTAGTATGCAGTAATCTGTTGAGCAGTGTGCTTAGTGCACTATAAGCAGTTTCATTAATTGTTAATAGGGTGATTTTCTTATTAGCCACTTCAGTCAGTTATATTATCAGTCATACTGGGATGAGCTGTCTGTATGACCTTTTGCAGACTCGCTAACTGTAGCTTAGGAGTTCTGATTTTGAGTTGGCCTCGTTCATTGAACTGAATCCCCCCTACCCTGTAATGTTCACACACAATGAAACCCCCACCAATTCCACTGTACCCACCCATACAATACTATTTGCACAGGTATGCAACAATACTTTACTCTTAACACTCTGCTTTCACTTTCAGCTTGGCCACAAGTAACCGAACTGTCACCTAGCCACCCTAAACTAACCCTCTGGTTACACTACAGATCAGTCATCACAACAAAATGTCTATTCAAACTTGTTATGACAGTGTTCATTTAGGTTGATAAAGTAGGTGTTTACACAACCTGAAAATCAATTTGCATAAGAATAAAGCATCTGAAATGTAGTGTTACAGAACAATGGTGAAGATTATATGGGTATACCGGATAAATATAGGTGGTACTGAATAAATGTGGTAAGAAGAGAAATTAATGGCACAACTAAAAAATGGGACTGACTGTTAGGACACATTCTGAAGCATCAAGGAATCATCAAGTCAGTTTGGTACTGGAGGGAAGTGCATGGGATAAAAATTACAGAGGTGCACCTAGGTTTGACTACTGTAAGTATGTTCAAATGGATGGAAGTTGTGCCTCATAACAAAATGTAATGTAAGCTGTGCCTTATAACAAAATGTGTCCAAGTAAACTGAAAAAAATAAATACAGTTGTAGCCAATGCTTTTAAGTGTGATATCCTTACGGATTTGTGCATCAGTACAAATTGTCAGGATTGCTTCTAAAGGGTGTCAAATATAAATTTGTATAATTATTATTTTCAGTTAACTATTCTCAGTTCCAATATTTACTATCAACAAACATTTGATATAACAGTCTGTGGATGTAGACCCACTTATAATATGGTTCCAGCATCTTCAAGAAAGTATTTAAAAAAGAAAAAAACACCATCTGAACAGCCCTTAAGGCCCAACAGTACTGACTGGCTACTGTGTCATCCTCGGGCCTCAGGCATCACCAGGTGTGGATACAGAGGGGCATGTAGTCAGCACACAACCCTCCCAGCTGTTGTCAGCTTTGGCGACCAGTGTCACTATTTCTCAGTCAAGCAGCTTCTCAATATGCCTCATAAGGGATGAGTGCACCTCGTTTGCCAACAGCACTTGGCAGACCCAGATGGTGACCCACCCAAGTGCTAACAGAGCCCACAGCTCTTAACATAGATGATCTGATGGGAATTGGTGTTACCACTGCGGCAAGGCCACTGGCCAAGGAAAATATTGGTTTCATTTTGTATTGTGTTCTGACCAAAGGAAACCAGGGGGCAATTATCTTCCACATGTTCCTTGGTGTATTACATAACTCACAGACTGTAGCATGTTTACACAAAAAACATTAAATACAAAATAATTTTTAATCTTTGTGGGCTCCAAATATTCATGTTTTCTGTGTAGTATTATCACTCCCAGCAGATTTGTATGTTTGTGATATTTTTTATTTCAGAGTTACAAAATCTCTGATTAAAGAATTGGCTATTTAGAAATTGCTTTCCCATGAATAAAGAGTATTACACATGTATTTCAACACAGGAAGAAAGCTGTACAAAATACTCTCTCAAGGCAAAATTCACATCCTTTGGCAGTATTTTACCAGGGGCGTTACTAATGCAATATACCTTATGCCCTTGGTCCCTGCAAACCAACATGGACCTGTAATATTAGACAATAAATGCCAGTGTAATAAAATCTCAATCAATACTGTAATGCTTAATACAATTATAATTCCACATTTTGCTCATCTTTACTCTCGGTGCATTTCCTTTGCCACAACTGAATAACAAATTTGTGAAAATGTAATTGTAATGATCACATTACAGTGTTTAGATGTGCTATCAATACTGTAGAAATTACAGTGAGTACTGTTATTTTCTAGCAAAAATAGACACTACATTAACCATTGTTGATTAGCAAGTTTTTGACTTTAATGTAGAATAGAAGCAAATTCTTCAGAAAATGAGGCGTTAAAACAAAGAAAAAGCTTTATACACACATCAAAATAAGACTTGAAAACTACATCAGAATAATGGCCACAAAGGATGAAACTCAAGAAATGTGCTGAGAACTGTTCTTCACTTGTTGATAGGAAAAATAAAACTACCTTAAATGCATACATTGTAAGCTATTCATTTAACAAATCTTATATATTTTACTTACAATCTGATGATTGGAATACAGTCATTTTTAGCACTGCCATAACGTTCCCTTTGTGGCGGTTTTTGTGTATCATCAACATCGACAAGTGCAATGAATATGGATGATACGATACTCTATGGTATTCTGCGGTTTGAATTCACTCTATTTTTTTTTAGCAGTTGCCATGATTTGTTTTTGTAAATGATACTGACCATATTATACACATGTATAATGCATTATTCAAACTACAACTTCTCCTCGATAATTATTTTGTTCAAATTGCACAAGAATTCCACCTGACATAGTGTAATAATGTTGACTGTAAGCTGTGTTCATATCACTAAAATTACATACCGTACATCAGAGTTTTTATAATTTTTGTCTTCGATGAATTTAATTATTCTTAGCAAATTGATCATGAAAGGGAACCACAGAATACCACCCACACACAACACTGACGTATGCTACCAAAAATGTTTCTCCGTGATTTGTGTGTAGTTTAATTTTGGCCACATACATCAGCAATGAAATCTGGTTGAACAATAAATACCATCAGCACTGTTCTCAGAAAATGCAGTCTGATTTGATTAATTTTTTTCTTTTATAAATAGAGTTCAGTACCACCGGTACACATCAGAATATTGAAAGTTTGCAGTTTCAAGCAATTAAATTTGCCAACAAAAGATAGAGGATTTCTTTTTTAATTAAGATTTTCATTTTCCCAATAAATCATTTAAATTGATGCTACCAATAAGAAAAATAATTGAATTGTTTTCAAATTAGTTTAACACAAACCCATGTTATTTTCAACTAGAAGTACAGACAAAGTTGCTATATAATCACAACTAACAATGGCTGGGTTTCTTGCAACTATGATAAAACAATTAATACAAAATTATAATTAAAACAGGAAGTGAATTTTCAATAATTAATCATAAATAATTTTAAAGTACTTGGCTCTATTTGTTTTTATCAGCAAATGAACATAAAAGTACAATAATTTTACAGAAAATGTTTTTCATTTAACAGACCTCAAATCGATTCGTGTCTTGTGATGTACATCAGAAGAAGAAGACAAAATGGTGCAAATCAAAAGAAAAGAATGACATAGATGAAAAAAGAATGTGAGACAAATATTGCCTCTGTTTTACATATTTATCATCTTCTCAAGAAATAATTACATAATTGAATGAATATTATTGACACATTCATATTCCACTCATAATTATATATATATACTAAGCGGGAAAGTGCCGGTAGATAGGCACAAAGAATAAAACACACAAACACACACACAGAATTTCTAGCTTTCGCAACCGATGGTTGCTTCTTCAGGAAAGAGGGAAGGAGAGGGAAAGACGAAAGGATGTGGGTTTTAAGGGAGAGGGTAAGGAGTCATTCCAATCCCGGGAGCGGAAAGACTTCCCTTAGGGGGAAAGAAGGACAGGTGTACACTCGCACACACACACATATATGGATCCTTTCGTCTTTCCCTCTCCTTCCCTCTTTCCTGAAGAAGCAACCATCGTTTGCGAAAGCTAGAAATTCTCTGTGTGTGTTTGTGTGTTTTATTCTTTGTGCCTATCTACCGGCACTTTCCCACTTGGTAGGTCTTGGAATCTTTGTTTTTAATATATTTTCCCCATGTGGAAACACATATATGGATATGTGTGTGTGTGCGAGTGTACACCTATCCTTTTTTCCCCCTAAGGGAAGTCTTTCCGCTCCCAGGATTGGAATGACTCCTTACCCTCTCCCTTAAAACCCACATCCTTTCGTTCGTCTTTCCCTCTTTCCTGAAGAAGCAACCATCGTTTGCGAAAGCTAGATATTCTCTGTGTGTGTTTGTGTGTTTTATTCTTTGTGCCTATCTATTGGCGCTTTCCCGCTTGGTAAGTCTTGGAATCTTTGTTTTTAATATATTTTTCCCATGTGGAAATTTCTTTCTATTCTATTATATATATATGTATATATATTCCAAGACTTACCAAGCGGGAAAGCGCCGGCAGACAGGCACATGAACAAAACACACAAACACACACACAGAATTACGAGCTTTCGCAACTGGCAGTTGCTTCGTCAGGAAAGAGGGAAGGAGAGGGAAAAATGAAAGGATGTGGGTTTTAAGGGAGAGGGTAAGGAGTCATTCCAATCCCGGGAGCGGAAAGACTTCCCTTAGGGGAAAAAAAGGACAGGTGTACACTCGCACACACACACACACACACACATATCCATCCGCACATACACAGACACAAGCAGACATATTTAAAGGCAAAGAGTACTCTTTGCCTTTAAATATGTCTGCTTGTGTCTGTGTATGTGCGGATGGATATGTGTGTGTGTGTGTGTGTGCGAGTGTACACCTGTCCTTTTTTTCCCCTAAGGGAAGTCTTTCCGCTCCCGGGATTGGAATGACTCCTTACCCTCTCCCTTAAAACCCACATCCTTTCATTTTTCCCTCTCCTTCCCTCTTTCCTGACGAAGCAACTGCCAGTTGCGAAAGCTCGTAATTCTGTGTGTGTGTTTGTGTGTTTTGTTCGTGTGCCTGTCTGCCGGCGCTGTCCCGCTTGGTAAGTCTTGGAAACTTTGTTTTTAATATATTTTTCCCATGTGGAAGTTTCTTTCTGTTATATATATATATATATATATATATATATATATATATATATATATATATATATATATATATATATATATATATATGTTATTGTATAAATTCATTGTTCTTGTCTTATCTTTAGCTATATGTATTATTTGTGTGTAAACTTTGCAACAGCAATATAAAGAAATAACTTACAATGGTAAGATTCAACAAGAGAAATTACCTGTTTTTGCAAGAAAAGTGATATAAATGTAATAAAAATAAAAAGTTTTTAAAACCTATGGCTGTGGCTGGAAAGGGTAGTTAGCATGCTCTCACACAACTTGCTCCTGCCCCTGATGTAGAAGATTGGGTGGGGGGAGGTGCGGGGGTGACAAGGGATAATAATGTCCTTACCTTAAATTTTGGAGGGTCTCAGAGAGCAGTGGACATTTTTGTGTTTGCTAATTTCAATAAAAGTAAGATACAGTGTTAAGCCATGTTATTAATTACATGCCATACCCATTTGTGTTACTCAGGGAATACAGTTGGTAGTTATTTATCTGTGTTATTTCTTTGAGATGATATTTTTTTAAAAACAGTTAAGAATAATCAATGGACAACCTGTAGCTTGCCACATTTCTTATACTCCAGGAAAATTAAGAAAAGTAGGGGAAATAATTTATAAGCATTTGAAACTTTAGAAAAATAGTCATACTGGATGTAGTAGTGAGAAACACGAAAGTTCCCTCCCCTAGTGGGTGAGCGTCTACCTCCACCAACCATTAATTCAATTTTTGATCTTTATTTTTCTATTTTTATGGAAAACAGTTCATCTTTCAAAGACATCTACTATGACAAAAATATTTCTAGTGAAATTCTACTCAAAGAAGTTTATATGCATGTTTTAACCAAGATAAACACATTAGGATTGCAGTGGACCACTCACTGAAAAACAGAAATATTGAGCTGTTGATAGGCACAAACAAAAGGAAGAAAACTTGCTAGCTTTAAAAGATTTATCCTTTGATGAGCTAGACTAACAAAAACAAACTCACCCTCTCTCTCCATGCTGACAGCTACGCTGACAGCATCAGTGCTATTTTGATTTTGTGGCAGGTGAGTTGATTGTGGTGCAGTAGTGTCAAGCAGGGTGGGTAAAATGGCCACTTTTCCAGCTAAGAATGTGGGAGGGAGAGGTGGCAGGTATAAGAGCTTGCACAATTGTAGCGGCCAGTGGGAAGAGGCACATGCTGAAAGCAATTTATCTTGAGAGAGGTGACAGGATGTAGGGGACAGAAATTGTTGGGTTGAGGATTTGGGGACAGCAGGTTACTGTAGGTTGAGGCCAGGATAATTTCAGAAACAGACAATATGTTGTAAGGATAACTCTGGTCTGTGTGGTTAAGAAGAGCCAGCGGTGGAGGGGAGGAGTTATATAATTTGGGTTGTGAACCAACCATTAAAATAAATCATTGTATGTTCAGCTGCACATTGTGCCCCAAGTATGGTCTACTTTCCTTTTGGCCATAGTTTGGGGGTGGCCATTCATACTGATGGACAGCTAGTTTATAGTCATGCAATACAGAAAGCTGTGCAGTGATTGCACCAGAGCTGGTATATGTTGGCTGCTTTCACAGGTGGCCCAGCCTCTGATGGGGTAGGATAAGCCATTGACATGACTAGAGTAGTGGGTTCTGGGAGCGTGGATTATGCAGATCTTATACTTTGGTCTACTGCATGTATATGATCTCTGTAATAAGCAGATGAGAGTGGGAGTGGCACAGAGATACAGTAGGATGATGTGTAGGTTGGGTGGGTAATGAAACACCACTTTAGTAGGGGTGTGAAGGATCTTGGGTAGGATGGCCCTCTTAGAGGGCAGGAAGAGAGATAAAGCCCTGGTGACAATATGGTTCACTAGTACCAGTCCAGAGTGATTTTGGGTGATGAGGGGACGCTCCTTTTAGATGATTCTTGGGGATAGTGGAAGGATTGTGGGTGTGTGAGGATATGGCATTGTAAATTTGTTTGTGGACTAGATTGAAGGAATTTTGCTGTCTGCGAAGGCCTTTGTGAGCCTTCAGCATACAGGGCAAGAGTGTTCTTCTCAGAACAGATATGTTGTCCACAGGTGGCTAAGCTGTATGTGGGGGAATTTTTTGTGTGTGAAAGGGATGGAAGCTGTCAAAATGAAGGTACTGTTGGTGGTTAGTGAGTTTGATGTTGACTGAAGTGTGGATGAAGCCATCAGAGAGGTGGAGGTCAATTTCCAGGAAGGTGCTACATTGTGTAGAGGAGGAGCAGGTAAAGCAGAAAGCAGAAATTATGTTGAGGTTCTGAAGGAATGTGGATAGGTTGCCTTGGCCCTGAGTTCAGATCATGAAGATATATCATCAATTAACCTTAACCAAACTGGGAGCTGGGAGATGGATCACTGAATATTTGTGGAATTACTCCCTAAATGTAATGTTCAGCTAATTTGTATTCTAAGCATTTTTATAGTAATGGTATCTCAGTCTGGGAATCAATTTTTTGACTTTCTGCAATACATCCTACACTGAAAATTGGGATTTCTCTGAAGAATCTAGAAAATTGCATACTGCTTGTAAAGTGGCATCAAACTTGGAACCAAGAGCGTGGTCCCCATTTAAAACATAGGACGGGTTTGAAACTTATTTAGCATATCAGTCTTTATGATAACAGTCTTTTACAGGTACTGAACACAAAACATTGTTGATATGTTCAGCAACTTTTCTTCAAAAATCATAATTACATTTCTCTGCTTTCTCAGGCAGTGTGTGTTTCAACATTAATTGTATCATTGCTCTCGATATCTTAGTGAAACTCTTGTGAATGGGGTTCAGTGATCTGGAAAAGAGCCTAACACCAGCAGCAGCCAGATGCGTGTCAAAAGATGTTGCTGAGGTCTGCCATCACAGCACTGCGTAGCAGGAGAGCTGTGGCTGCATCATGTTTACTGCAACAAATAAACTACAGTGGTGCTATCTTTTTGTTCGGTCATCAGTCTACTCAATTACAGATATGAGATGACAGTGTTAACTTTCACATGAGAGTGCCCCCTCTTCCCCCCCTCCCCCCCCCCCCCCCCAAAAAAAGGAAACTTACAAAAGTCTAGACATTACACTCACCAGCCATACATCATGAAGTGAACTGTCATAACCATCTCTCAACCACATCATTTACATCTACAATAGCTATGGCTTAAGTTACACAATCAAGTCAGTGCCCCCAGCTAGGCATTTCCATTTCAGTCACAGAAATTTTGACATTAATATTACCTTGTTAAATACACATAAGCAGGGTCTCTATAAAGAAGTTATTTTTCCCAAACATGTTTGCAGAAATAAGTAAATTATTGCCCAGTTCATCCTAAAATGATGGATTTATTGCATCAGAAGACCTGAAATTCTCACAACTTTTGCTCCTGAAGCATAAGCCAGGTAAGTAACATAGCTGTATGATATATTACATTATTTTAAACTGTATTCCTCCAAGACAAAACCTTCATTCTCGTAGGTTTATGTCTAAACCAGTTGATGGCCTCTGATGAGGAAATTACATCATTGTACTATGCACCGGATAAACAAATGAATTCACAGTCTTAGCAACAACCCATTTCATCTTCTCTAACTCTCTCACTGTAATGTTACGGGAAACTTATTACCTATAGATGTACTGTTACTGAAGGAAAAAATACAACATATCTGATTTTGCTTTTACATAAATGTGCACAGGCACAGGTCATTGTTGTGTGGAGAGCAGTTCTTGTACCAAGACTTCAGCTCATGGAAATTGGAATGATCTCTTCAATGACAAAATGTTGCTCACTAGAAAGTGATGCATCAACATGAAGATCTGTCTTGACTGATATTCACAGTGTAAGACACTCCACCAGTTGATTCTCTGCAAGCCTTCCTGCACTTTGCTGCAGTCTTCCAGCTTCTCAGCCTCCATACAGGCAAATTGCCTCACATAAATACTGAAGCTCCAGTTACGCAGTATTTCATTCTTTTGCAGTTACATGGAATTTCTGTATTTTTTTAACTTGTTTGACTTAAGCAGTATATTTTACACCTTCATTTGCATTGTAAGGAAAGGAAAATCCATTATTCGGGCAGAAACAGCTGTGCCACATACGGTAGCTGAAGAAAATCAGGAAAGGAAAGCAGATAAATGGAAATAAATAATAGTCATGAAATCATACTTGCTGTACTTCAGTTGCCACTAAAATCTTTTTTATATATAAGCCTACATTTAGTTTGGGAATAATTCTCAAACATATTGATGAAAAGAAACTGTCTTGAATTTCAATTGAGAAGAAACTTCTACTGCGAAAACACTTTGTGTAGTGTAAGCCAACTTCTGGTCAAAGAATCTGTCAGTTTTATATTAGTTTTATGTTTATGCACTGAACAAATTTCCTCTCTTTACTTTCTTTACTTATCACTAATTCGATTTGATGCAACATTCAGTTGTTTGCTACTCAGCCACAGATCTGATGCGAAAAGCCTTGAGGTAGATTGTGTCCACCTTGATGGAGACCACATAGTAAGAGATAAGCTCTGTCTGTTGCTAGAAACTTGATGGTCTGTCCTTATTACTGTGGTCAATGGTACATTAAACACTATCACACAATTGAAAATCCATTACATAATAATGACAATATTAAGAAAAGGGTAGTTGCTACTCACCACATAGTAGAGATACAGAATATATGTTATCTAATTGTGATGAATGCCTGTTTGGCTGAAAGGTTTGTTTGACAATATTTGTTGTGCCTAACAGTGAATCAGCATCTCCACAATATAATGAGTAGCACCTATCCTTTTTATAGTACTGTCAAACAATCTTAATTTTTTTTATAGCTGTGAGATGACAGAGCAATCCCGGTAGTCAGTGTGACTATTTTAAACCAGGCAATTGCTTTTGTTGTTATAACCAGAGCTTGATTTGTGATGGTATACCATACTGTTACCCCTGATACAAAATCATTAAAATAATGTTTTAAGACATTAATAAAAACAGTCCATGGTAGGTCACAGTAATGGTACTACTACTACTTTAAAAAACAAGCACTGGTCATAACGGTTGCCACTTCTGCTTGTTCCGTTTTTTTTTTTTTTTTTTCAAGATCAAATCACATCGAAAATGACAAACCACACAACATATCTAGAACTTAGGGTTCATTTTCAGGGTCCATTATGTATGCAAACAGACTGATCATTCTGAAGTTACAAGCAGAGGAGAGGTGATTTGTAGAAAGATCAAAGGAAAAGAACTGAACACATGACAAATAAGAAGCTGTGTATCATTGGCTGAGTGTGTTACAATTGGCTCATTATACCTTATTTTAAACATTTACACAGTGAATCCTTGCTGAGGTTTCTAGGACAGATGAATATTCAGTATTCCTTCATCCCATTCACATCGCTGGACATTATGCAATCAGAAGACTGGTTCAGTAACATCTGACTGCAAACCCAGAACTTCATGGAATACATCCTCACAACAAGAGAGAAATGTAGGTTTGAGTCACAGTCCAGCAGAAATTTTCATGTCACTAAAAGGTATTATATTTGTACCTAATAATGCTGATGTCTAACAGTTCACAATAAGCAAAAGAATGTTAAGTAATTGAATATATTATAACAAAACATTCAACAGTCCATGCACAGCCAATCACAAAAATTTTAATTTCACTTTTTTCACAGCTTTACTTTTGAAGAAATGTAAGCAACTTGGTCAAAAAGTATTATCCTTAGACATATAATCATTAGTGGACAGACCAATAAACTCTTCTGAAAAGTGTCGGCACCCCCCCCCCCCCCCTTTTCCAAGACATACACACACACATGATGTAACATTATATACAACATATGTAAAAGACGTAACTCCTTTTGATATAAACAAATTTATTTTACTGTAAATCTTTTTATCATGTCATACTAAAACTTCACATTCATTGCTACAGTAACTCCAATACAAGAGATACAAGTGTCATCCACTTCAATAAACATTATATGACAGTGGGTTTTCACAGTGGAATTCAAACTGTTTCATTTTCTTAAAGTGTATCTGTGATACTACTATCAACAGTGACATAACATTAATAGATTAAGAGACACATCAACTTGGCACAAATGGTAAAATATAAAATAATGATCTTCGGTATATGCCATGGCCTATCCTTAGTAACCATCCCAAAAAATTTTAGGTAGTGGCAAAGAAGGTTTGGTTGTAAAATCCTGTAGTTCTGGTGTGGTACTGGATTTGTGATGTGTTTCTGAAAATAAATCAAAGGTATGCCGAATGAATTATCAAATACTTTTTGACAGAACCTGGCAGTAATGGAAAGAACAAACAGAAAAGATCAAACATAAGTAGAATATCATCACTACATGTCAAATTAGAAAAGTGTTAAGTACATACTGATTAGTAATATGAATTTTGAATGTAGAGTACACCACTCTGTCACCAATGAGACACAAATCAGCATCCAATGAAGTACCCGTGAGTAAAACCTTCTACATCTGAACAAGTATTAAGTTGTCAAAAGTTGAAGAACATATCCAGCTAATCTGATCACATATTGCATCACATTGTAAGTGAGAAGCTGGAGATAGATGCTAGTGTTTAACAACTGTCATCTTGTGGGTCCATCTTCAAGGCATTAAGCATTCTCACAGTACCTTCACAGTATATAGGACTACATTTAATAATGTGGTATGACATAAATAAACAATCACAATTTTAAAATAATAGTGATTTCTTCCATTCACTTTCAATAATGACATCACTGCAAAACAAGTATTCACTCAAAAATCAAACACACAAAATACTCAAAACTTAACAAAAGAATTACAAAAATGAAAACTACTGGTGTTGTAAATTTTACGACATCTATACATCTCGAATGAAGACCTTGATACCAGTAATCCATGCAGAACTCACAAACTCAACAAAATTTCCAGTTGAGCTACAATGCTCCAACAAAGCCCTCGATACTAGGAACCAACCACTCTAAAACATAGTATTGCAAATTTCACTTCACCCACATAGCTCAAACAAAGCCCTATATACAGCACTTTCACTTACTCTATCCAAACCAAAGTTCTCAGTATAACAAACCAAACAATGTTCACATGACTAACATCAGAAGTGTATCATAAGCAATGATGGTACATCAGTGCCCATCATACCTAGCAATAACATTCCAGTAATTACCAAACACTAACAAGGAAATCCCGAAAATTCATGAAAACTTTCACCATCACCAATCTCAAGATACGCAAACAACTTCACCATTGCAACAAGCAATAAGCTACTCATAAATATCTGTATCTGCTTCACAACAGAAGAAAAATATTAAATATTACCATAAGAAACACATGGCACTAATATATCAAAACATAAAAATGAATCCATTGGCTAAAATATGCGAACTCAAAGTAACTCACGAGAAAGCCAGTACAAATTCTTTCAATACCAATATGAAACATTCAATTCATGTCAAACTATTCACTAACAAACATACAGCACAACAGAGAGCCAACAAATATTACAACACACACTCTACAAACACAAAGACTCAGACTATAGGTCAAAGCAGATGGGTGCAGCATCAGCACCTAACCTTGTGCGAATAACCTCAAGTTAGCCTCAGGTAGGAAATACTGATGAAGCAATGACTGCCAATTGACAAGAAAGCAGGATTAAATTATCAAGAATGAAACTTAATTAATGTTGGAACATTTGCTCAGAGTATGCATCTTTTTGGTACAACCCAAAAAGGCCAGTACTGCCTGCTTTGCATTTAAGAGATCTTTCTCACTGTACTGGCCCACAAAGTGCATACTTTTATTCAGTCTGTCCTAGAGCATTTTCTTTCCAAGCAGCGCAGCTAGACCTAAGAATTGTCCATTCTAACATTGAAATTCTAACACTTACATTCTAAACCATTTACTCCCTAGTGGCACTTATGATTATAATGGAGAGTGAATTTACTAGACACTGATTTCATTTAAGAATTTTCTGAATGTCAGGCGAGACATTCATGTGAATCCTTACCTGCTATTTCAGCATCATGTTTTGCAAATGCAAATTTCCCACAGTATCTCCAGTTTTGCTGCATCTCTCTTCCTCTTTTAACCGTGCTTCATCGCTATATACTTCTGTGACTAAAAATAAAGTTCAACAACTCCATTGCTTAACATCTCAACATGTTTAAACGAGAGGTTCCTTTGAACTAGCCTTCCAACAGCCACTAAAACAGTACTAACTTGCATACAACACAGCTATGGAACTAAATTGCCATTCTCCACATGCAGCTTGAGTACATACGTCTCAGTATTAAATAACTCAGATACATTTATATTCCACTGGAAAATACGATAGTCTAACCACAATCATTTTAACTGATCAGCTTGTTTGCCTCCCAGAATTTGAATGTATATTACGTTTCCTGTGTTCTCTCCAATAATTTTGCATTCTGCTTTTCGTCTCTTAGAAATCACAATACCACAAAGCCTATTACTGAGTTACTACAAAAGTTCCACGCAGCATCTACCACCTCAACGAAAACAATAACAAACACAGATCTTTCTGCCCAGTTGTCCGCCAAATTTGTGTCTTCAAAGATAATATTTGCCGCACCTCCCGTGTTTCGCTGTCGCTAGAATCTAGTCGTAGGTCGTGGCTGAGGAAGGTTTGTGAGCGACTTCAATGTCAAATCATTGTTTGATACACCCACTGATAAACAACACAATGATTATGTAGCAAACAGTTTCAAGTACCAACCACTGTTTTTATATGCTACAGTCATGATGAGGGCTTATCTGATAAACTATTGCAGGTAAATATACAATGTCGTTCATCTAGCAACAAAACAGTTTTATCTGTAACTACTGGTATAGTAGGAGGTATTCCAACATGTATTCTTTTGGGCACAAGAGCAGCTGTGAGTGTTTTGTTGTATAATTTCTATTAGAAAATGACTGAATTTGAACCTATACCAGAGCTTCCTGCTCAAAAGTATAAGACTTTAACTGCTTTAGGTAACAAGTCTAGTAGAGCTACAAAACAAGTTTTTGTAGCCATTATGAAAGGTAATGGAATAGTACAATGGCCATTGATCATGGTCCGTAATCTAGTTAGTAATTGTATTATATAGGTTTAGATATGTTATGTGAGAACGACAGTATTACTGACTTCTCGAAATTTAAATGTTTCCTTAGACATAAGGGTACCAGGACTCTCAAACATGACAAGTGTTGTAATGGGTTCAAAATTCAATTGTTGCAAGAAAGTGACGAAACAAAGATACAGACACTCGCACTTGATACAGAATATGATGGTCTGAAAACACTGATTAGCCATTAGTTAAGTGAAACCACTGCTATTACTGGTGATGAACGCAATGAGCTTTATCAAGTATTATCTAAGTATATACTGGTCCTTACTAAACAACCAGGTGTCATTAAGACATATGTTTATAAAATTGAACTCAAGCCTCACCAAATTTTCTGTCACAAAACCTATAATGTACCACCGTCCCAACAATCTGCGGTGTGTCAGGACCTTAAAACAGATGTTACACTACAAGATATCGAACCTTCCAAATCTCCCTACTGTTTTCCATTACTTGTTGTCTAGAAACCTAACAAAAATATTAGAGTGGTGTTGGTCGCACTTGTCATAAATGAAACTATACTCCATGTATGAACTAAACCAGCAAATTTAGATGAAAAGTTAAAGAAATTTTTAGATTCTAAGTACTTTTCTGTGATCGACTTGACAAATTCACTTTGGAAAGTGGCAGTCACTCCTGATTCTAAAAAATATATCGCTTTCACATTTGGTAGGAGAACATATCAATTCTGTGTTCTTCCTTTCGAATTAAGCATCAGGTCAGGCACATTTATTACAGCTATGGATACTGAGCTTGGTGATGCAGTAGTTCAGACTGTTACACATTTTGTCAATGTTCTTTTGACAGACACTAACACTTGGAATGAGCATCTTGACTCTGTTGAAAAGATTCTGGAGAAATTTGCACAACCTGGTGTAACAGATGACCTAAAGAGGTCAAAATTTGCTTATAGTGAGAAGAGATATCTCGGATACATAATTAATGCACAAGGTATATGACCTGATCCAGGTAAGTTGGACGCTATTAGGAATTATATACTTATATAGATAATGTGTCTGTTCTTTTGGACATGTCCTAAAGAACAGGCACCATTGATTACCTGCAGCCATCTACAATGAAATTACAATTATATAATAATACCTTCAGCTGCTGACGGGCATTGATATACATCAACGATGACAGGTGAAAATGAGTGCGCCAATCGGGACTTGAACCCAGGATCTCTGGCTTACATGGCAGATGCTCTAGCCATCTGAGCCACCAAAGGCACAGCGGGCAGTGTGACTGCAGAAACTATCTTGCACACACCTCCTGTGAGACCCACATTCTCAACTTATATGTCCACACACTGCATTCGTAGTGTCCCTATCCAACACACTCATCACTCATGGAAGATATTCTTACCAAGTTCTGTAAGAGTTCAGGCAATATGTGTGCATCTGCACAGAAGATTGTCAGACCTGTATACTTATATGGATATGGTGTCTGTCCTTTCAGACATGTCTGAAAGAAAAGACACCATATCCATATAAGTATATGGTTCTGGCAATACCGGCCATTACCTTGTTCTTCTGTGTGCATGCACACATATTACCCGAACTCTTACGGGACTTGGTAAGAATGTCTTCCATGGGTAATGAGTGTGTTGGGTAAGGACACCATGAATGTATTGTGTGGACATATAAGATGAGAACGTGGGTCTCACGGGAGGTGTGCTCAAGATAGTCCCTGCAATTGCACTCTCCTCAGTGCCCTCGGTGGCTGAGATGGAGAGAGTGTCTGCCATGTAAGCCAGAGATCCCGGGTTTGAGTCCTGGTCGGAGCACACATTTTCATCGGTCTCCGTTGATATATATCAACACCCATAAGCAGTGAAGGTATTAATACATAATTCTAATTTCTTTCTATTAGGAATTTCCCTAGTCCTCACACTAGAAAACAACTGAAGTCATTTCTAGGACTCTGTTCTTATTTTGGACCTTTCCTGTCACAACAACTACTGAACAGTAAGCATCTTCTAGATTTTCTTAAGAAGACACTGGTATGGATCTGGTCTGAGCAGTGCCAGCAAGATTTTGATAACACAAAACTGAATACAAACATTTTAGACCATCCAGACTTTAGTTTAGATTTTTGTATGCTGTGTGATGTGTCATGCAGTGGCTTGGGTTGTTGCCTATTTCCAGTATTTAAGAATGGAAAAGAGGAACAGGTAAATACCAATTAATTTGCAAGCCTCACTGTAAGTGAATGTGAATTTACTTATTCAACCAATGCTCCTGAAACTCTTTCTATAGTCTGGGCTTTCAAAAAGTTTAACTATTATTTGTATGGTGTCAGGCTGGGTTACATGAAGCAAAATCCTGAAATCGACAGTCTCGCTTTTGCAGATGATCTAACAATTTTTTTCTGATTCCATGGAAGCAGCTGAGAGACAGAATAATGAGTTTAATGTACAGGCACACAAGACTGGCCTCCAAATTTCTTTTGAGAAAAACGAGGTTATAATGAACATAAATTCACCACCAAGGGAGCTTGTATTGGGTCAAGGCAAAATTAAGCGAGTTGAAAAGTTTAAATATCTCGGAGAATGGATAACAGTAACCTTATCAGAGAAAGAAGCCTTCATATCACACATGCACAAAATGAAAATGGCATTCCATTTATTCAAAAACATTTACAACAAAAGATCAGTATTGTTCAATGAAAAGTTAAGGCATTACTGTAGTGCTATCCGTCCAGAGGTTTTGTGCACTTCTGAATACCTAGCAATGAACAAAAAAGGCCTAATCAAAAAGCTGGAGGCCAAGGAAAGGAAGACTTTGAGAAAGATCTTAGGTCCCATCAAAGAGAATGGTGAATATAGAAGACATCATAATCATTAACTATGTTCCCACATAGAGAAGATAACTGACACCATCCAGAAAAAGGGGATTATGTTTCATGGACATATGACTCGAATGAGCCCTGGAATAGTCATCAATTGCATGATCACCTACTTTCAGAAGAGAAAAACAAAATGGGCATAGTTCACAGAGGCGGAGAAAGATGTTAAAGAAATGAGACTCATCCGTGATGACATCTTGGAGCATGTCTCACTCAAGGAGAAACTTATGGTGTGGCAGGGTTTCCAAGAAAAGCCAAAATTGAAAACAGGGAAGGCTTGGACGAGGAGAGGAAGGAGCAACACTGAGAAAAAAGGTTGTGAGCAAACATCAGAACACGTAATGCAAGACAGTTAAAATGAAATAACGTGGTCCAAAGACAGCCTGCACGAAATGAATGAATGAATTAATGTATGGTAAACATGACAATTTATACAGATCACCAATTGCAAACATTTTTGTTAACATGTAAGTTAGTTCACCCTAGATTTATCCCTGCAGAATTACTCATTCGAGATTGTGTACATTAAAGGTAAAGACAACATCATTGCTGATGCTTTGTCTTGTCTTCCACAAGGTATGAATGATTGTAACCCTGGCCTTGAAAATGTGATCGACTACAGAATGGTCCTAATGCAGGATAAACTATATTATCAATATTATATTAATTTGTCTAGAAATATGGCAGCTTTACAAAAATCTGATACACACTGGAACAAGGTGAGAGAAGTACTAACCATGCTGATGCAGCATACTAATGCAAGATACAGATACTACTCTAGTACTATTAAGGGAAAATAGGAATTCAAGATAGGCATGCAAGTACTACTGTGTACTCTTCACAAGTCTTCTGCACTAAAGCGGCACAACGCAAAGTGGCGTCTGATGTACGATGATCCGTATGTTATTGTCAACATACGTCATCCTGGTGCATACTTGTTGCAGACCCAAAAAGAAATAGAATCACTAGTCTTTATGCTTATCAAGACTTAAAGGTATTTCATTCTAAGCAGCAAACGTGTATCTATAAGTAATGAGTAAGTAAACTGTATATTTATAAAACACACTTACCTCTCAGTATTACTGTAGATCTGGATAGGCGCTCAAGGATGGTGTGTCATGTGAATGAATATATGTCCATAGTGGGAAGTGAAGCCACAATATCGCAGATCAGGTCTGGTTCATCACTGAGCTAACATAGTAAGCAACGGAATTTAGAGTTGTCATCAGCAACACCGTGTAGCTGCAGGACGTGGTCTACTGAGGCAGACTGTGTGTGTGGGTGGTCCTTGTGAAGGGGCGGTAGTTGAGGCCAATAGATGTGGAAGTCTTGTTGAAATGGTTTGTTGGAAACTATTACTCCATGTCTGTAGTTCTGCAGTGTAACTGGCTTGGGTGCAGTAGCGGTACTAGTTCACGACACTGTCAGTAGCACATGGCACAGAAGGTGCAGCTGGCTCCACTGTGGTCAAGAAATCACTGAATCAGGTGTTTGACAGAGTAACACCAACAGGCATGGAATGGACCAGCATGGAAAAGTTGACATTAGTTGACCGATGTGTGGAATATGATGGAGTACATTTTCTTGGCCTCTCCCCTACATGTGCATTAAAATTGTTAAAATCACCTAATGGTTGTGGTACACACGCTGCAGATGCGGCAGGAATGGCATGTGCCATGAGAAACACACATAAAATGGATGATGATACTGTGGGGGGTGGGTGGGTAGGGGGGTGGCTGGGGCAAAATCCAGAGTTACAGGGTAAACATGACATTTCCTGTCCTGAGAATCTGGCTTGATTTGTATCTCCACTGACCTCGGTGGAAAGTTCACACTGACACTTGAGGAATATGTAAACATTGTCACTGGTGTTTGAGTACATTGTGTTGGCTGTTGTTGAGCACTTGGAACAGGCGGGAAGTTCACATTCGACGTGAAATGATGACTGAGAAGTTTTGTGATCAAAAAACGTTCTGTTGGTATGGAACACTGCCAAACGACTGCAGATTCATGTACAATAACAAAAAGTTATTGTTTGTACCTGATGCTGGCACACGTGGCTGTGGGAATGTACAAGCATGGTCCTGTTGAGTACAGCTAGTCAGTGTGTTTGAAAGCTGCATTGAACTAATCTGAACACAAGGTGAATAATTGGAAAATGATGCCAGAGCGTCAATTTGAAAACCTAATTGTCATATGTGCATTGTAGCGGGTGGCAAGTGATCCATTGTGTACTGCTTGATGGAAGAGGGTTCATTGTAGCACTTGCAAATAAATTCAGGGTCACTAGTATAGGTTTAGTGTTCTAGGATTGCCGGATCCAGTTATGTACACTATAGCACGTGTACACCAATGTCTGTGTATGTATGGATGGATATGAATGTATGTGTGTATGCGCGAGTCCATACCTGCCCTTTTTTCCCCCTAAGGTAAGTCTTTCCGCTCCCGGGATTGGAGTGACTCCTTATCCTCTCCCTTGGGACCCGCATCCTTTCGTCTTTCCTTTTCCTTCCCTCTTTCCTGGCGGGGCGGCCACCGGTTGCGAGGGATTGATGTTCTGTGTGTGTGTTTGTGTGTTTTGTTCGTTGTGCCTGTCTGCCGGTGCTTTCTCATTTGGTAGGTCTTGGAATCTTTGTTTTTAAATATATATATAATAAGCATCAAACGAAAAAACTACAAAGAACAAAACTTGTCTAACTTGAAGGGGAGGCCAGATGGCGCTATGGTTGGTCCGCTAGATGGCGCTGTCATGGGTTAAACAGATATCAACTGCGTTCTTTTTAAATACGAACCTAAATCTTCTATTACGTATTCTTGTAGTATGTAAAGAAATATGAATGTTTTAGTTGGACCACTTTTTTCACCTTGCATAGATGGTGCTGTAATAGTCACAAAAATATGGCTCACAATTTTAGACAAACAGTTGGTAACAGGTAGGTTTTTTAAATTAAAATGAGGAACGTAGGTACATTTGAACATTTTATTTCAGTTGTTCCACTGTGATACATGTACCTTTGTGAACTTATCATTTCTGAGAACGCATGCTGTTACAGCATGTTTGTCTGTAAATACCACATTAATGCAACAAATGCTCAAAATGATGTCCATCAACCTCAATGCATTTGGCAATACATGAAACGACATTCCTCTCACTAGTGAGTAGTTTGCCTTCTGTAATGTTCGCACACTTTGACAATGTGCTAATGCATGTTGTCAGGCATTGTTGGTGGATCATGATAGCAAATATCCTTCAACTTTCCCCACAGAAACAAATAGGGGGACGTCAGATCCGGTGAACATGCGGGCCATGGTATGGTGCTTCGACAACCAATCCACCTGTCACGACATATGCTATTCAATACTGCTTCAACTGCATGCAAGATATGTGCTGGACATCCATCATGTTGGAAGTACATCGCCCTTCTGAAACATCTTGTAGTAACATCAGTGGAACATTACGTAGGAAGTCAGCATACATTGAACCATTTAGATTGCCATCTATAAAATGGGGGCCAATTATCCTTCCTCCCATAATGCCACACCATACATTAACCCTACAAGGTCGCTGATGTTCCATTTGGCGCAGCCATTCTGGATTTTCTGTTGCCCAATAGTGCACATTATGCCGGTTTACGTTACCACTGTTGGTGAATTACACTCCGTGGCTAAATAGAATGCATGCAAAAAATCTGTCATCATTCTGTAATTTCTCTTGTGCCCAGTGGTAGAACTGTACACGATGTTCAAAGTCACCGGCATGCAATTCCTGGTTCATAGGAATATGGTATGGGTGCAATCGATGTTGAAGTAGCACTCTCAACACCAACGTTTTTGATGTTCCCGATTCTCACATAGCTTTCTGCTGCTGATGTGTGGATTAGCTGCAACAAGAGCTAAAACATTTACTTGGCCATCATCATTTGTTGCAGGTCGTGGTTAACGTTTCACATGTGGCTGAACGTTTTCTGTTACCTTAAATAACATAACTATCCAGCGAACATTCTGGACACTTGGATGATGTCTTCCAGGATACCGAGCAGGATACATAGCACACGTCCGTTGAGCATTTTGATCACATTAGCCATACATCAACACAATATCAATCTTTTCCACAATTGGTAAACGGTCCATTTTAACATGGGTAATGTATATGAAGTAAATACTGTTCGCACTGGCAGAATGTTATGTGATACCACATACTTATATGTTTGTGACTATTTCAGCGTCATCTACCACAAAGCAGTCCAACTAAAACATTCATATTTGTTTACATACTACACGAATATGCAATGAAAAATGGGGGGGTTCTTATTTTTTTAAAAAAACGTTGTTGATATCCCTTTGACCTATGGCAGCACCATTTAGCAGGCCAACCATAGCGCCATCTGGTTTCCCCCTTCAAGCTAGACGAGTTTCATTCTTTGTAGTTTTTTCCATTGATGCTTATTCCGTGAGATGTTTGGCCCAGTCGCTATCAATGGAGCACCCTGTATAAAGTTTTGGATGAGATTTTCTCAAACACTATACAGCATGTAAAAATAATGGGTAAGACAAGTTTGTAAGCTCAAAAGGAGACATGAAATGATACTACATGTGACCCCCAGCCCCCGCCCCCTTGTGTGGGGTGGGAGGCCACTTTAAAATCTTAAATGGAAATCCCCATTTTTATTGCAGATTCGGATTCTGCATAAAAAGTAATTGAGTTTTTTAACCATTGACAGACGGCCCTGAAATCAAGAAAAACGTAAAATTTGGCAAGAACTCCAACATATTTAGAACGGTCCGAGAAGGTCGCATCAAATCGATACAAAATGTGCACTAATATTTTCATTGCACCAAATTAAGCTATTTTTTTGCAAAATGTATCCCACTAGTCACAGTTTTTGATGGAGTGAGGCAGAATGGTATTAAAATCTCGTTAGGGAACTCTTCACAATTGCATTACTCATCCGATTGTGGCATTACCATGGCCAAACTGCGAAGTATGGCTCAGTATAAAGGTTAGTGCAATGCGATCAGATATCATTTAACTATCAGATTGTGAACCATAAACAACAACTGATGAAACCAAATTATTCTTTAACAAAACATGACTTACTATCCTCCTACAGAGATTGTTGATATGATGTTAATTTTAGGTGAATACCACAACAATTACACTGCAGCTGCACAATTATATGTGGATAGTTTGCCAAACAGACAACATCCAATCGAAAACATTATTCAAAATTTCACTCAATGACCTCAAAATGGATACATGCTCTGTCCACCTTCTCATCGCGAATACAATGATAATGTTCCTTGTACCTTTATCACTTTCACCTGTGTTCAACTGTATCCTGAAACTAGTAGTCATGCAACTCAGAGTCAAACTGGATTACCGAAATCAACTGTTTTTTGGATTTTGAAGACACACAAATATCATCTGTAGCATATCACATTGACACAGGCATTAACGCCAAAAGATATGCAACTATGAATGCATTTCTGCCAGTGGGCCTTGGAAATGATAAGAGGTGTCAATGATTTTTTTTAGATAGTTATGTTCACTGATGAAGCCACATTAAAAAACAATGGCAAATTAAATTGTCATGATTGTAATTATTGGTCCCAGTCAATTCACGCTGGTACAGGCCCATTGACAATCAACACAAACGGTCGTTAATGGTCTGGTGTGTAATTTTAAACAGTTACTTGATAGAACCGTATTTTTTTTTTTACCAAAATTTTACTGGGGAATATTATTTACAACTTCTCCACGACAATTTGTTGGAACTAATGGGAGTTGTTGATTTAGAAACTAGGCAACGAATGTGGTTCCAACAGGATGGAGCAGCTCCCTATTATGCTAACAATGTGCGTAATGTTTTAAATTTACTGTACCCTGGTCAGTGGATAGGACACGGCCGACCAATTCAGTGGCCTCCACGTTCACCAGACCTAACATTGCCTGACTTTTTCTGGTGGGTATATTTATGCTGTTCATTTTTGGAACACAACCTATGACCAGCTTAGAGACAGAAGTGATGAAACTTTCTGCAGGACCTGACAATCATTTCACTGGACATTGCTCAAGCACGTACAGTGCAAGCTGTTACTGATTTATTTGACTGATGGGGCTCCTAAGTGCTATACCACCTACTGCACTCCCCTGACATAAGCCCTTGTAAGTTTGACTTGATTTCTAAACTGAAGGAAACACTTCACAGCATTCACTTCAGAACTGCTACAAATTCGTTGGACAATAGACCACACCACTCGAGCTGTCAACACAACTGACACTGCTAAGAGTATCTATGACTTCCACATCGCTGGCAATGGATTATACACAATGCTGGTGACTTCAGAACTTTGAAACACGTACCTATTTTGTACGAGCTGTAAATAAGTAGCTACCACTATTGAAGTTCCAACCCTCATGTTACACATGGATAGTTTAGTAGCAGCAGGGAACTGAATACTGACAGAAAACATCTGCAAGTAATGAATTTACATGTAGCACAATCATATTTTTGAATCTCTATCATTTTGAGATTACTGAAGAAGTATTAAAATTAGCCTATTGGCTTCTGTCTCGAGTTCTTTGGCTAATGTTCATGTGATGTTTTCTGACATTTCACCAGAATCAGTGGCTCGCATTGTCAGTTTTTTGCCCTCCATTGCTGGTGGTGAACTAGAGCCAAGCTCAAAGCTGCAGACTGTATGTACCAGTCACACCATCATCCCAGGGCTCCTCCACAGTCATTTCCACTTTGGTTCTCCTCTTGCTACCTGCAACAGTTGTTCGCCGCAGCATGGGAAGCCAGGATCTGAAACTTCCAGGGAGATTAAAACTGTGTGCCAGACTGAGGCTCGAATTCGGGTCCTTTGCCTTTCATGGGCAAGTGCTCTACCACCTGAGCTACGCAAGCATGACTCAAACTCCGTCCTCACAGCTTTAATTCCTACCTTCCAAACTTCACAGAAGCTCTCCTGCGAACCATGCAGAACTAGCACTCCTGGAAGAAAGGATATTGCGGAGACATGGCTTAGCCACAGCCTAGGGATTGTTTCTGGAATGAAAGTTTCACTCTACAGCTTCTGTGAAGTTTGGAGGGTAGGAGACAAGCTACTGGTGGAATTAAAGCTGTGCGGATGGAGCGTGAGTCATGCTTGTGTAGCTCAGTTGGTAGAGCACTTGCCTGCGAAAGGCAAAGGCCCTTAGTTCGAGTCTCGGTCCGGCACACAGTTTTAATCTGTCAGGAAGTTTCATATCAGCACTTATTCCACTGTAGAGTGAAAATTTCATTCCAGAAACAACTCCCAGACTGTGGCCAAGCCATGTCTCTGCAATATCCTGTTTTCCAGGAGTGCCAGTTCTGCAAGGTTCGTGGGAGGGCTTCTGTGAAGTTAGGAAGATAGGAGACAAGGTACTGGAGGAATTAAAGCTGTGAGGATGGAGTGTCAGTTGTGCTTTGGTAGCTCAGTTGGTAGAGCATTGCCCGTGAAAGGCAAAGGTCCCGAGTACGAGTCTTGGTGCGGCACACAGTTTTAATATGCCAGGAAGTTTCATATCAGTGCTCACTCTGCTGTAGAGTGAAAATTTCAGTCAAGCCAGTATCTGTTTACACTCAGCTTTCTTATTTCTTGTCGAAGCTATTCCATATTTTTGTATTTCTATAGCTTCTCTGAACAAGCAGGTGTGATAGTGCTCATCTACAGCCAGAACTTCAATGTCGGTGTCTCACAATGTGTGCTCTGCCACAGCCAATTTCTTCATCCTCCCCAACTTGTAATGTTCTGATGTTGTTTGATCCCGGTGTTGATTGATTGTCCAGTCATTCAGACACATGTACATGGCTGTGGTACATTCCTGACATTGCAAGTGGAGCCCTTATCTACTTTGCTGATCTAAGACACTCTTTGACCTTATTTGGCAGTTTGAAAATAGTCTTTACACCATGTTTGCACAATATATGGCTGATCCTGTCTGTCACTTTTGGATTGTATATCAGAAAGGCCATACCCGACATTTCTTTTTCTGATTTGTCAGTTTGCTGAGTGTTTGGCTCTGTTACACTTCTAATATAACTTGTGAAGTACCCATTGCTTATCAAAAAACTTTCCAGGTGTTGCATTTTGCATCTGAGGTGACACAGCTCACATATTCACCCTGCTCACATTACGAACATATTAATCATGTGTCTTTTCTGGCTCAGATGGAGGTTTCATACTTTGTGCTGTTATTAGTCCTTGTGTGCTGGTCTTCAATACACCCTGTGTCCCCGGTTTTCACCATATTTTATGATTGGCACATCTAGAAATGGTAGTTTTTTGTCTTTTCTACTTCCATGGTAAATTTTATATTAGCACAGAGGCTGTCCAAGTGTCTTAGGAAGTCACTGAACTCTTCTTCACAATTGCTCCACACAACAGAAGTATTATCGATGTATCTGCACTACAGTTTATGTTTACAAGTTGCCAAGTCCAGTGCCTGTGCTTCGAAATGTTCCAAGAAGTTGGTCACCACTGTACTAAAAGGACTACCCATGGCAACATCTTCCAGCTGGTCATAGAGATTGCCATTAAACATGAAATAGCGCATGTTGGGACTTTCATGAAAGAACTTTGTGACGTCTTGCAGGAAAATGGAACTGATGTGCTCCAGATAGTCAGTGAGTGGCACTTTTGGAAACAAAAAAACAATGTTGAAGCTGATCAGGATGTCATTTGGTGAAAGTTTTAGTTTCTTCAGCTTCTCATCTGACATTTCATTGAGAAGCTGGCAATTTGTAAAACTAAGGTGTGGTGCAGATATATCTATGATACTTTTGTTATGTGGAGCCATCGTGAAGAACAACTCAAGGACTTCCTAAGACACTTGAACAGCATCTGTGCCAACCTAAAATTTACCACGGAAGTAGAAAACACACAAAACTACCATGTCTAGACATACTGGTCACAAGGGATGGTGAGAACCTGGGACACAGCATGTATCCAAAACTGATACATGTGGACCGATACCTGCACAAACTATCAAACCACCACCCAAGCCAGAAAAGTGACATGATTAACATGCTCATAACTTGAGCAGGATGAATATGAGAGCTGCGTCACCTCAGATGCAAAATGAAACACCTGGAAAGTGTTTTAGGAGCAATGGGTACTCCACAAGTTATATTACAAATGTAACAGAGCCACACACTCAGCGATGTGACAAATCAGAAAAGACATGTCAGGTACAGCCTCTCTGCTCTAAAATCACAGAATGACATGCAAAATTAGCCATATATTGTGCTGCATGATGTAAAGATTATTTTCAAACCGAAAAAAAGATGAAAGAGTGTCTTAGATTGGCAAAGTAAAAAAAGACCATACCTGCAATGTCAGGAATATACTGCATACCATGCACATGCGGAATAGTTTATATCAGAATGACTGTATGATCAATAAACATGAGGATCAAAGAACATAGGCGATATTACAGATTGGGGCAAGTGGAGAAATTGGCTGTGGCAGAGCTTACACCCAACCAGTGTCTGTGAAAGCCTTAACAGTTTTGTATTAAAATCAGCACAGGTATTTCACTTTACTAGTGAACATGATAAGACAGTTGAATAATAATGTATTATTTACAGCATCCAGAGGAGTTTCACTCTAGGCAGAGACAATAATATAGATCAAAGTTACATATGGCATTTTCTTACAGACTAAAAATAGGCATAGTGAAAGTAGTATGTACAATTTCCAGAAGTGTTTCACTCTGGGAAGCAGCTATAAAGAAACATATATGGCAAAGGTAAACTGGAAAAAGAAGAAACAGTTCATTTCATTGGGGAAGCGCTATTTCTCCCATAAACTACTCACCATGGAGATAGTGCACCCACTATTAACGTCAACTCATTTAGAGTTAAAAGTCAGTAATTTTTCACTTCGTGTTTTGTAAAAGATAAAAAAATAAAAGTTTGAGGTATAAACATCATACAAATTCATGGTCATATAGACATAGTTTGTCCCTGTCACTGATTCAAGAATCTAAGTCATCTCAGATATGTATTACTCCTAGCAATTTTTATCTTTTGTAAATGCACCAATGGTGGCTGATCAGAGGATGTGGTAGTACAAGGATTGACTGACAACTAATGCCTCCATCTTTGTAATTCTTCAACAGTTGGCAGCATTGGTATGCAGCAGTTACTGGTTTGTTCTGAAGTCTATTCTCTACAGCTTCAGTTGGCAGAAAGCCTTAGCACTGAATGGTTGTGTTGTTGCAGTGTAAAGTATAGATCCCTGCAGAGAAGGTCAGTGAATGCAATTTAAGCAATGTGCAGTCATTGAAATCTTGACAGCAGAAGGTGTCACCCCAAGGTTATTCATCAGAGAATGAAAGCAGTTTATGGTGACTGTGTTCATGTCAGTACTGTGTGTCTTCATTCTCATAACACGAGAGGAGTTCCTGGCAAATTTCAAGTCTATGTGCTTTCATTTGAGGAGAGAGCAACCAGGGTACCCATTGTGCACAGATCTTCCGATAGCCAAGCAAAGGAACAACGTGACCCACACATTCATGTGAAATGCCACCATTGTTTGCAGTTTCTCTGAAAGATATGACAACTGCCCTGCATCAATCTGTCAACATTTTGCTTGTGGAACTCGATGGATGTCCTATTCTTTGTTTGTCATGCAGGTCAGATTCCCCCCCCCCCCCCCCCCCCCCACCTCAACATCTTTAAGCTTACTCATCAATCAATGCACAGTATTCACATCAACACAGTCACCATAAACTGGTTTCATTCTCTCATGAATCTCCTTTGGGGTGACACCTTCTGCTGTCAAGAATTCAATGACTGCACATCGCTTAAATTGCATTGACCAACTGTCTGTGCATGGTTCCGTACTTTACACTTTTACACTGTTACAACACTAACATTCAATGCTCAAGCTTTCTTCCAACTGGAGTTGTAGAGAAGAGGCTACAGAACAAGCCAGTAAGTGCCGCATTCCAATACTGCCAACTGTTGAAGAGATATGAAGGTGGAGGCATTACTTTTCAGTCAACCCTCATAATAGTATCAATAATTATTTTTACAGTAAACCTTCATGCACTTTTGTCAGTGGTAGAGAAAGACATTATTCCTCCTACACCATGAGCATTAGAATGCAAGTCAAAGTGCAAAGTCTTAGTGATAACCTAAAGTAACCAGAGGTGTGAAGCATATAGTGGAGATGTCAGACGCATGCGAGGCCACCTGAAACTGCTCCATTGGCATATAACATGATGTCACTGCTAGGAATAGAAGAGGTGATGCATGCTGTCGTAGCCCAGTTGCTGTGTTCTTCCATGGCATGGGAGGCCAGCAGTATGGCGATGACTCTCTAGGTTCAATTACATTACTTGTTCCTTGTGCAGTTAATATCGATGAAGCCTAACCTACCTTCTACAGGCACTGATGTAATGCTTTTGAGTGAGGTCATCATTGTTTCCTTGTAGGAGCTTTTGTTTTCAAGGAGATATGTAACTGAATGATATGAAGCTTTGAAGAAAGTTCATTTGACACTTTCTTTAGACCATCTGCAGAAAGACAAGTTCAGAACATGTGCACTGCAGAGTTCATGGTAGGAGCAGCATAAGTAGATACATGTTAACTCTACAAAAGGAAAATTATTGTGCCAGCCTTGTTTCCTCTTAAGCACAAGAAAAATTTTATTGTCCATTGCAGGTTTTGACGATCTGAAAATCTCTCTAGAGGTTTAGGATGTAACGCATCTTCTAAATACCATATAAGTACCTTTATTTCATATAAAGAATTATACAGACAAGTGTTTAGTATTCAGAGCTGCTTAATGAATGTCACAGACTCATGATAGTTCTAACTGCCATCATAAGTCTTTTGTGTAAGCAGGAGCTATCTTTCAGAGGTCCTGATGAGACAGAAGAGTCCCTGAAACATGGAAACTTCAAGGCCATTTTTTCATGCTAAACAGAAATGAAGATCTGAGAGGAAACCAGAGGAAAATGGGCTATTTCCATGGATTTTCAAAAACTGTACTAAATGAACTGATTGAATGTATATGTGAAGAATTTTTTAATATATTCATTCAACTTTGGATTGTCCTTCATTTCATGCCTGTAATTGTGGATGAAGCAACAGAAGTTTCAGACAAGTTGCAGTGCTCTGGTGTTGTGAGACTAGTGGACTCCAAAGGTGACATTCAGCAACATTTTATTTGCCATCAGGTGTAGTTCTTTTTGTCACATAGTGTTTCTTTTTGCAGTTGACAGGAACTTTCTCACCTTCTTTCAGTACCTGTACAGCATGGTGATAAGAAATGGCAAGCTTCAGCATTGATTCATTGTACGTAAAATATCAGAAACATTAATTTGAACTGATCTAGTACTAGTATTATCTTTTTAGAGGTAGAGTCATTGGACAAAAAATCAATGTTCACATCTACAGTTAGTGTGATGTTAACCCAACCATTTTTATGGCAGTGTTTACTGTCTACGTCAACAAGCAGGTCACTAAGAACATCAAAGAAAATATCTAGGCAACCAGGTGGAGGTCTGTTAAGGCCTATAATAATTAAGTTCTCTTTTCCCCATTTGTTATTGTTCTATTATGCACTCAACATTGAAAGTACTTACATCTGTTACATCATAGTTACTACCACTCATGCAAGGATAGCTACCCCGCAACCATGTTTCTCGTTTCTACTGAAGGCAAAGCAATAGATTATGGAGAGTGGCTTAAATAAACTATTTAGCTCATCTGTGTATCAGTGTTCACTTATAACTAAAACATCAGAGTTAACAATTGCTGCAGAGGTATCCAACTTTATTGTTCTTATTGCTAAGACTTTGAAAGTTCTGCTGAATTAATTGGAACGTGAGTTTGGAGGTGTTTTCAGGACTACAAAAGTTCCAGTGTATGATATTAGGGCTGAGGTCCTCCTGCTCGACCACATAGGGAGATTTAAAGCTACCAGGCTGTCCAGAAGGGTTAGCACTATAATGGAAGTGGCTGGGAGTAAAATTTCAGTCTACTTTACAACTTTCCCCCTCCACAGACAAATTTGAGCAGGTGATATCATGGTTCCTGTAGCAGCTAAACATGCTCAGTCTGTCACTCCTTTCATGAGGCAGAACAGTGAGAAAGGCAAGATACTTCACTACTCCTGGTCAGAATCATACACCGCTGCTATAAAAGAATTTCATGTAGTGCAGAACATTGAAATAAATTTAGAGTAAGAACCAGCATACATGGTAAGTTAAATACAATTTTTTACAGTTTGATGAGACAAAAATATTGCTGAAGTCCATTTTACCTGCTGCCCCCTCGATAGCTGCCCCTGTTACACATTACTTAATCTTGCATGTTCCAGAACAACAGCTTTTAGCCATGTATTCTACAGCCATTGTTTTAGTCACTGTTGCCATTTCATTTAATTCTGTATATGTATTTGCATATTAGTCAGTCAAGTGGTTCACTAGAAACATGTTTCAATTTGCAGCTTACGAAGTGTAGTAACTATTGTTTTCTATTAACCTATATAAGTTGTTTATTAGCTTGTGATAAACAAGAACAGCACAGTGGAGAATAAATCAGGCCATCACTACATGATTATTTCCCTAACAGATTATTGTATCATTCAGTTGTTAATGAAAATAAAACAGAAAGAAACTTCCACATGGGAAAAATATATTAAAAACAAAGATTCCAAGACTTACCAAGCGGGAAAGCGCCGGCAGACAGGCACATGAACAAAACACACAAACACACACACAGAATTACGAGCTTTCGCAACTGGCAGTTGCTTCGTCAGGAAGGAAGGAAGGAGAGGGAAAAATGAAAGGATGTGGGTTTTAAGGGAGAGGGTAAGGAGTCATTCCAATCCCGGGAGCGGAAAGACTTCCCTTAGGGGAAAAAAAGGACAGGTGTACACTCGCGCACACACACACACACACACACACACACACACATATCCATCCGCACATACACAGACACAAGCAGACATCTGCTTGTGTCTGTGTATGTGCGGATGGATATGTGTGTGTGTGTGTGTGTGTGTGTGTGTGTGTGTGTGTGTGTGTGTGTGTGTGCGAGTGTACACCTGTCCTTTTTTTCCCCTAAGGGATGTCTTTCCGCTCCCGGGATTGGAATGACTCCTTACCCTCTCCCTTAAAACCCACATCCTTTCATTTTTCCCTCTCCTTCCTTCCTTCCTGACGAAGCAACTGCCAGTTGCGAAAGCTCGTAATTCTGTGTGTGTGTTTGTGTGTTTTGTTCATGTGCCTGTCTGCCGGCGCTTTCCCGCTTGGTAAGTCTTGGAATCTTTGTTTTTAATCAGTTGTTAATGAGATAGACATAATTAAACTGCGAAGTATAGTATTGAAATTAAATTAGAATTTAATTGTTTGTTAATGGTCTGTATATCAACAACTGTCAATATGGAAATACTCCTCTCCTTGTTCACTTATAACATATTTTTATAAACTTCATCTCTACTTTTCACAATTTTCTTTCCTCTCACATATTTAAATAAAATTTTTGGAAGTAATGCTTTGGCAGTATGGAGATGAGAATTTAATAACATTTATTTACAAGTTATTAACTCTGTAATAAGTTCATTAAAATATATTCATCTATTACGTTTCGGTTGTTACAACAATAATGAAAACAAGTACATTTGTATTGTGTTGCAGCGTTATCGAGATTTGAAAATGATGTCATAAGTTTTTGGTGCAAGATTAAATCCCCCAAAAGCAGTAGGCTTCAGGTCAGTACCATCAGCAGGAACAAGTTGAAATTTTTGCAGGACTCCAGCAAAAGTTTGGAATAAAAAACTTTTTGCAAACTGCTCCCCCATACACCGACGTCGACCTGAAAGGAAAATTAAAACTCTCAGATATGAACCACAACTTATTTTATCATAACTCTTTCTAGTAGCACTAACTCACCAAGACCAAAAGGGAAGAATGTGTCATCCTCTCTAAGTAGTCCAGTTTCACTAATGAAACGTTCTGGTCGATAAACTTCAGGATCACCCCAGAGTTCTTTATCCATAAGCAGTGACCAGTGGTTTACCAGCACAATTGTATTCTGCATCAGAATGCATCATTTACTTTATGTTAGCAACTGCTTAAGGTTAGAAAGCATAAGAAAGGTCTCTGTTTATGTACACTATGCAGATAGTAGTATTAATTTTATTGATCTTATTTTTCAGGTTATAAATAACAATGTCATAAAAATGTTTTGAGTTTAGAAAATTCCATGTATAACATACATTATTAGAAAAGAAATAAAACACAGAGAATATACCAACACAATAGTCATACTTATACAGAAAATTTTCTTTCTTCCTTGAGCAGTGAAGCCGCAACACCAAGAGAGAAGTATGTCAGTTACCAAAGTTACTATGAGATGTAATAAAACAGTTTGTTTACAACAATAACAAAAAATAAGAATTGTACTGTTTGCTGACAAAATGGTTGATTTGCCACATTGAGCTATTGATAACTCGATCACATGTACAGTGTGTTCATTTTAACCGGAGTCACTGAACTATTTCAAAAAATACACATTGTATAAAAAAAAGTTATAGCTCCAATTTGTTTGTCTTGGAGGGTGACATCCAATTATACCACACTCAACCTACCTCCTTACCCCACGAGTGGGTGGCTGGGGCAACTTTGTAATCTTCAATGGAAACCATTGTTTTTTATTGCAGATTATAATTCTCTGTAAAATTGACATAAGTTTTGACTGAAGTATTTCCTTCATTTTTCCACAGATGACACTGTAATTGGAGAAATAGAAATGAGAACACAATTGCAGTTTATGCCTTGCTATTCAACAACTCTTGAATATCCACTGGCACGTGTGACCCCATGCTGTGAGAATAGGAAAGACTATTGTTTTATATCTTCTAATTAAACTTTATATAACTTCTGGCAGGTTATTAAAAATGTATGTTTGTGAATAATAGACACCTTTCTGGGCCAAAGTAAGTGACTTTATATCTTTTTGAAGATTATTCCTGTTTGTAGGATTGATTCCATGAACTGAGCTGTTGGTGTGAAAAAGAGATATATTTGAAAAATTAATTTCATTAAGGAATAAATTTATTGGGAAGTAATATTGGCATCAATATTTCACTAAGTATGCCTCCACAGGATGTTCTTGAGTTTACATGACAAATAACTTTTATTACACGTTTTTGAATTCAGAAAACTTAACTTGCTTGATGAGTTACCCCAGACAATAATACTGTATGAAATTATGGAATTAAAGTAAGAACACTATCTTTGGGAGGAACAGAAATGGTCTTAAATCAGTGCCCATTCTACTCCCACCATGTAGCTTGCTTGTCAGTCAGTCAATCAATCAATCAATCTGTTTATTTGTCCATTAACAATATACATTGTATGGATGAAGTCAATTACTATATAGTTTCTTATCTTTAATCTGTTTCAAAAACTTGGATACTAAATACAACTTCCCTGTGTACAAAGGTCCCCCAAGTACATGGTCTGTCAGCTGCTGAATATTTACTCAATCAGAGATCACCTGATCCCAAACCTATTACTACCGTCCTACTCCCTTTAATGATCTTTATGCTTATCAACAACTATTTCACCTTTGAGAGGCAGACATACAAACAGATTGTGGTACAATCATAGGAACCAGGATGTCTCCTTCCCATGCCAACCTTTTCACCAGTTACTTGGAGGGAGCTTTTCTGGGATCCATAAGTCTTCAGATCCTGGTTTGTTTTATGTACATTAATGGTATCTTTACCATATGGACTCATGGTGAGGCTGACCTGTTAAAATTTCTGGATCTCTGAATACCTTCTCCCAATTAAATTTCATGTGATCATATTCTGAATCCTTTGCCACTTCCCTTGATGATGATCTCACCCTCATCAAAGGCCAGCTACCAAACAGCATACTGACATTTTGACAGTTGCTATCTGTTTCATGTCAAACATTCCCTCTCATATAGCCTTGGCATTCAAGGCTAACATATTTGTTCAGATGCAGACGCTTACAGCAATACACCACCATTCTCACATCAGCCTTCACAGGTCATAATTATCCCACTAGCCTAGTTTAAAAGCAGATTTCCAGGGCAATCACATCCAATCCTGGTACTGCTTTTCCCTCCAAAAAACAACTTTAGAGCACATCACTGGTCACTCAGTATAATCCTGGTCTGGAATGTATTAATCAGTTACTTCAACAAGGCCATGACTCCCTAAAATCATGCCCTGAAATCCACTGTATACTGTCAGACCCTACACTCTTGCACCTATCTCCCTACCTTACGGCTGCTGTCCCTATAACTGTTCCCACTACAAGACTTGACCTATGCACCATCCTGTGACTACCTATACCAGCCGTGTCACTGACAAAACATATACTATCAAAGGGAGAGCAACCTATGAAATGACACATGTCCTATAACAACTGTTATGTAAACACTGTTCAGCCTTTTACATCAGCAGCACTACCTTCCAATTATCATTAGGATGAATGGTGTAGGCAGAGGGTGTACACTGGCAACATGCAGCAACCCATGGCAGAGCATTCTCTACAACACGCCAATCATGACCTTGCTGCACGTTTCACCACACACACACACACACACACACACACACACACACACACACACACACTGGATTCTCCCCCACACACCTCATAACTCCGTATGTGGGAACCAGCATTACAACATTTCCTTAGTTCTCGCCACCCACCTGATCTTAATTTACATTAATTTTTCCTGCCTCAGCGTTTCTTCACAGTAACTACTCCGTTCATCACTCTGTTTTGGTTTCCTACATCTTTCATTTTCTTACCAGTCTATTTTTTGTCACCCCCTCCCTTTTCTATTACATGCATTGTGCGTAGCTTTTCACTCTTACTAACTCAGGCACAATGTTTAAGCAGTAATCTCTGTCTTGCATATTACCCTGTCTAGCTCTCAGGTTTTCAAATCTCACCTGATGCAGCCCCAACAATCAGTCTTTCCTTCTCATTCTGTCCAGTAAATCTGCTCTGATCCCAGTTCTGGATGACTTTCCCAAAATCTACCACTTTTCATAGATCTCTCCAGTTCTTATCCTTCACCCTCTTGCATCACCTTCAAGACTTCTACTGAAGAAGGTGCCACTGGCTCCAAAAGCTTGCCTATTTATAATCCGCTATATGTGTGTCCTGCTGCCATTTGGTGAGTGGATTTTTTTATCTGTCCAGTTACCTTATTTTGACACAAAATTGTTCAATAGATATGCAATATTTTATCAACATTCATTACCAGGATGGAAGTCCAGCCTGTTACTAAAGAACAACTTAGAAATTAAGTGGACTTAATCACTTGGTGATGCTATATATATGGTAGACAATGCAGTTGTTTGCTCAAAATCACCCTCTTTCATCATTTCATTATATAAAACAATTTCATCAGTAAAGAATTCATGGCAATAAGTCTCCAATGTTTTACAAAGAGTAGTTTTTTTTAGAAAACAATGCATAACAGTTTTTTTGAATGGTTGAAAATAATGCTGTAGAAGAGCCTGCTGGGTGAAACTAGTGACAGGAGGTGAATTTTCTGTTAATAAACCTACGTTTTGACATCTTACAACATAAAAAATAATAGCATCAATAAAAGTTCCAGTACAGGAACAAACACAGGTTTAAAATTCAAAAGCTTGAGCCATCACTAAGAATAACACAAGTTTGATGGTTCAATAAGAACACTAAAAGTTTGTCGCTAGCAGAGACCATGCATAATGATGAGTAAAAGTAAAGAAGGCACTGTTGTGTGCTGCCTTCACATGTGCAACAATGAACAAAACTGTGTGGTAATTGAACAGGAAGATCTGAATGGGTGCTTGGTACTGGGATAAAGCAGCACAAAGTACAGGGTATTTATGTGTGATGCTGCACATGGAATTAATGGTCTCCAGTAATCAGAAGGTGGCGGTCCAAAGTGACTTGGAAAAACAAAAGGAGAAATGGTGTACAAGCTACAGACTGGTGGATTCTGACTGGCCCTGCTTTGGAAGCTATAACACTGATAAGCTATCTACCTGAAACATGCACAGAGCTGAACCACTGGATTTTTCCTGAAATATTTATTGTGTGGTGGTCCTCAGGTCCTCATTGAAAGTGTTGGGTCCAAAACAAAAGCACTAGTTCACAAACAGAATCACTGATTTACAAACGGTAGCATTGGTACACAAACAAAAGAAGGTGCTTTAACACAGATGGTGCATTAACTATTCATCACTCATGCATGTTGAAAGATGACTGCCTCACAGGCAGATGAGAAATCTGAGTGAAAGCACCAGTGGGCAGATTGCAGTAATGGGTGGGAAAGACATTCTTGTCGATAGGTTCCACTGTGGAGCAGGTGCTTTGGAGAGCATCTAGGGGCAACTCTGATGGAAGTTGTCCACTGGGGATACCGTGGGATTTAGCAAATCTGGGAATTTAGGAAGGTGCCACAGAGGCCCTCCCCCCTCCCTCTCACTATGAGAAGAGGTCACTGGGGTAACATCACTGAATGCAGCTCTGGGACTCCAGGTGCTAGTGTGGGTGCTACGACAATGAGCATTAGTGGTGGTGATGTTGGCAAGAGATAGTTGAGGTGGTGGCATCAACGGAGGACAGGGAGACCTCAATTGTCAGCAGCATTTGGGCATTGTCGAGTGTGAGCATGGAAGCTGGCTTTAATCTGTCAATGGATAAAATTGAAGGGGCACTGTGCAAGCAGATGCTAAATATTTCATCATGTCCTTGTAAAATGAGGTCAGTATCTGAGTGTTGCGAACATAGTAGGGCCAGCAGGTGTTGATATGTAGCATTACATAAATACATGTTGTGAGGTCACTGTGCATAAACATTTTACACTCACCATGACAGGAGTGTCTAATGTGCATTTGCAGAAGCCTTCACTATGATTTTCATTAGTTCAAAAGTTCAGTATAAACACCAAAAGTTCACTACTAGCATAGGGTGCACATAATGATGAATGAAAGTAAAGGGAAAACCGTGACAACCTGTCATTGCATGTGAAAGAAGTAACTGAACTGTGTGATGATTCAATGGGAAGAAACCCATATTTACATGTGTCACTGCATGTGGAATTAACGTCTTCCAGAAATCAAATGCTGCCGAATTCCAGCTGGTCCAGGAAACTATGGAACTTGCAAGCTACCTTCCTGAAGCAAAGCACAATGCCATCTCACCGGATTTGTCCTCAAACAGTCATTGTGCAGAGGTCCTTGGGTCCTCATTGAAAGTGATGGTTTAAAACAAAAAGCACCGGTTTATAAACAGAAGCACTGGTTCACGAACAGAAGCACTGGTTTGCAAATGGAAACACTAGTTCACAAATGGTAGCACTGGTTGACAAATCGTAGCACTGGTACACAAAAAAGGAGGCTCAGATGCTTTGGAGAACATCTAGGTGTAAATGCAAGGGTCGGTAATCTGCTTAGGCAGACTGTGGGACTCACAAAACTTTAGAATTTAATGTGGCACCACAGTTTGGTACATCATAACAATTACAGCTTATGTGTATTATATAGTTATAGTTATTTCTCTGAGAATTAGTTTGAATTTCTGGAAAATATTGTAATATGCAATATGAGAAAACGGGAACAAGTTGTGGAATGTTGCACTACTGCCAGTGTACTGTTAGCATTAAAATTGCACTAGTATTTATAGGTTTGCAATTCTGGATGTGGTTTTGCTTAGACTGATGTTTGATGGTTAAGAAGATTTCATTAGACAAGGCAGCCTGAATGGTTGTCACATGCTAGTGTTGACACTGATGTTTGACGTTTCCAGGATGTGCCTTCTCAGATTGTTTGAATTTCCTGTATGGTGCTTATGCATTTGCTCTCATTGGTTGAAATTTCAATGCATGGGCGCCACCTGTTCTTCAAAAGTACATGCTACATGCCTCAACTGATATTTCCCTATTTTCTGATTATTATATAATATTTATGAACTTTTACTGGCGTTACTATTTTATAACCTGTAAGTTGTACAAAATTATGCTTGTAACAAACGGTTTGCCTCATGTAGCTTAGCACCACCCAGTGGCCTCTTTGACTGTATCATTTTATATTTTTAAAGAAATTATAACCAGCCGACCAGTTGCAATGTATAAAGAAATTCTTTACCTAGGTTTCGACAAATATAAATTTGTCTTCTTCAGAAGGTAGCCTAAGGACAATGAACATCAAAGTTTACATTAGAAAAGTTGAAACTTAAGCCAAGAATAAATTTTAACACAAATTAGAGAACTCTTGCATTACAGAAACATGATAATGATGACTGGTACTTACAATTTTACATTAGTACAGACTAATGTACCATCGCTGTTTTTACAATTGTCGGCATAGATCCATTTGTCAAAAATGAAAGATAGCCCTAGAATTAGGGTTTGTCATGTAAATACAAAATAGTTCATGGATCTTGCAGAGCTCACAACCGACTGAGTGTAATCAGCGAGCGTAGTTACTATGAAACCAGGGCAAGTGGCGCTCATGCCGAGAAACATGTGCCAATTGGCATACAAAGACAATGTGTAAATTATCAGTATTAATAACGTCCTTAGGTAAAGTGACAATAAAAAAGAAGGAAATTAACACTCCCGTTATAACTGTATTGGAGCATTGGTACAAATAATATAGTTATACATCCAAAAAGTAGGTGACACTTACGCCGAGAAACTTACGCCCAGTGGCATATACAGTCAAAATAAAAAATTTACATTACTATATTAGTGAAGTTCACAAATGATATATATGGCAGAACCTTAAAATTGCCAATAATGGCTCTTGTCAAGAAATAATTATGGACACTGGTACATGATCCTGTTAATACACATTCACAGGGAAAAACAAAATTTTTTTTATTTTTTAGAGGCAGGCAAAATCACATAAGTGCCGATGTAGTAGCAACATACATTGTGAGAAAACCACCATTACATAAGGGGTAGTGAGCTTGAAGGTGCATCATAGCTTCCTGAGGAAATGAACCACTAAGGTTACGAGTATTTATGTTATACCATAAACAGTACAGGTTTAAAGCCGTCGAAAAATTGTCTACAAGCAAGGTTCAACTGGACGTTCAGTATATTACCGTCCTTGAGCTCATAATGTTTGAAAATTTGTAACTCTTCTCACAGATCTAATCTACGTCCTTTGACTTCTCTGTATAGGATAAACGTGTCTTCTAAATGTTTAGGCTTATGACTCGTTATCAGGAGGTGTTCAGCAAAAGTAGAACTGTGTATATTCGCTTCTTTGTTACCTAATAAGTGTTCTTTATATCTTGTTTTCACAGTTCTGCCTGTTTGACCAATGTAGTATGAAGGACAGTTATTACAGGTTATTTTGGAAACCCCCTGAATTGGAAAACCAATCGCAGGCGATCTCTACTGAATGTACAAGATTTCTCTTTAAACTGTTATCGGTAGAGAAGGAGACGTTGCAGTTATATTTTTGCATTAGAAGAAGTTTTATCTTATACGATATATTACCCAAGAAAGTAATAGAAATAAATTATTTAGCTTCTTTGCTAACAGTGGGGACGTTATTCTTCAAAGTGAATAGTTTTGGGAAGTTTTCTTACTGGACATGTAATCAATCATATTCTGATTGTACCCATTATTAACCGCAATCACTTTGATGACACTCAATTCTTTTTGTTGATTGGCAAGTGATAAAGGAGTAGTTACCAGATGGTGAATGGCAGAATGAAAAACGTCAGTTTATGAGCTTTTGGATGAGTTGAGTCTGCAGGGATGACATTATCTGAATACGTTTCTTTACGAAGGATTTTGAAATTGTATAGAAATTGTTAAATCAAGAAAGTTAAGTACATCTTTTTCATTCTGAAGTCCTTTTGTGAAGGAAATTTTTTCATGTAAACCATTGAAAGTATTGAAGAGGAGCTCTAACTCATGATCACTACCATCAAAAGCAATGATAATGTCGTCAACATAACGTGCATAATAACAGATTTTGTGGCGTAATTCTGAAGTTTAATTTCCAGAGCGTTGATAAAAACATCTGCCAAAATACCAGTGATGGGACTACCTATTGCTAAACAATGTGGTTGTACATACATTTTCCCATTGAATATGAAATAATTGTATTTCAAAACGACTTTAAGCAAACTAATCAGTTTCGTAATCTGAATTTTACTTACTTTTTTATGTTTTAGTATATTCTTTTTTACAAGGGCTACGGTTACATCGACAGGGACATTTGTAGAAAGACTAACGATGACAAAGGAAACCAGTCTAGTGTCGGATGTACATCTTACAGTTTGAATATTGTTGATCAATTCCTTGCTGTTTCAAACCGAAAAATTATTTTCAAATGTGTAAGCATCTTTAATTTTAAAATGGAGGCACCTAGCGAGTGTGTGATGTGAACTACCTATTCCATTCACTACAGGGTGAAACGCGTGATTTTGTTTATGCAGTTTAAACTGACTTCTGAGCACGGGTGGTTTCGGGTTCATATGTATAAGGCATTTCTTTTAGAAGTTATTGAACAAGCTGACAGAACTAGCTAAAGTACGCCAAATTTCTTTTTGCAATTCCCCAGCTGGATCTACAGAAACCTCTGTGATTACATTTTCCTAAAAAAACGTTACAGTCTTTTCAATATATTCATTTTTATAAGCCATGACAGCAGTGTCCCCTTTGTCACTCTTAGTGACTAAGGCATCATGTTCACTCAGTTAACGATTAACGCTTTTTACTATACTATATTCGCCCAACTGAACAATAGGTAGTAGTTTAATTTCTTTTTCTATTATGTTATTACATTCGTAGGCACATCTGACTTGCTCAGTTTTCTCTAATTTAAGGGATTCCAAACCGACTTTAAGATCTATCAATAACATTACAGATAACTGGATCTTTATTGAGTTGAGCAGGCAAATTATATTTAAGGCCTTTACATAACAAGTCATTTTCAGCCTGCGTAAAAGTAATATTGGTTTTATTCAGTATTCTTTCATGAAACTAATGTTTGACTATATTGCCTGCTGTATTAATGTTTTTACTTTTGGTCCTATTACTAAACTTCAACTACTTTCCTTCATTTCTGACCCTAATTTCTTCTTTATGATTAAAGAGCCATTCATTAATACCATTCCACAGATGGTCAATTTGGAAATTAAAAAGATCTTTAAAAGCTTTTGCTAAAAATAGGTGTATATAGTAAGCTTCAGTATTAAGATCATCTTTTTTCTTGTAAAAATTTATTGTGCTATGAGAAATGACTAAATGTACCAATTTATTTTTAACAGGAGGCACTTTGTTACACTGTTTCAAATTTAAGTACGCCTTCACATAATCAGGGAAATTGTCTTTATCAATAGCTGTACCTGCATTCACCACTTTTAATTTGATGTCCATGTACCTGAATGCAGCTTTTGATACCTGGCAGGCGGAACTTCAATATTTTGAACATAGCTGCACAACAGCAACGGTTCCACTTAATAAAATTATAACCAGTTGACCAGTTGCAAAGGATAAAGAAATTCTTTACCTAGGTTTCGACAAATATAAATTTGTCTCCTTCAGAAGGTAGCCTAAGGACAATGAACATCATAGCTTACATTAGTAAAGTATGAAACTTAAGCCAAGAATAAATTTTAACACAAATTAGAGAACTTTGGCATTATAGAAATATGATAATGACGACTGGTACTTACAATTTTACATTAGTAAGGACTAATGTACCACGACTGTTTTTACAATTGTCGGCATAGATCCATTTGCCAAAAATGAAAGATAGCCCTAGAATTAAGGTTTGTCACGTAAATATAAAATATTTCATGGATCTTGCTGAGCTCACGACTGACTGAGTGTAATCGACAAGCGTAGTTACTCTGAAACCAGGGCAGATGGTTCTCATGCTGAGAAACATGTGCCAATTGGCGTACAAAGACAACATGTAAATTATCAGTATTAATAACGTCCTTAGGTAAAGTGACATTAAAAAAGAAGGAAATTAACACTCCCGTTATAAGAGTATGGGAGCATTGGTACAAATAATGTAGTTATTCATCAAAAAAGCACATTAAACACGGAAAATACACCAGACTGTTATTGGTTGGAAGAAGAAATTAAAAATAAAAATATAGATCTAAATTATAAGATTAAAGTTAAACTAGATAAAATTTAAACAACACCAAATAAGAATAAAGAGAGACTTGTGTTTGTTGTCTAATTTTTATGTACATATTACAAATCGTCGGTGATTGATGACGGTAAACTTGATATATATTTTTATGTCCATTTTTTGTTGTCCATTTATAATTTATTAAAATTTACTTTTGTTAACTAATACATTTTACTTACATTAACAATACAACTTACCTTTGTTAAGTAATTCGTTTTATTTATTTTCTTATTGTTGTCCATTTTTTGTTATCCATTTATAATTTACTAAAATTTACGTCTGCTAACAAATACATTTTAATTAATTGTTACTTGTAAATGTGCTATAAGCGTAAATAAATTTGCTTCAAAAAACACTTACAAACAACAACTCATACTAATATTATGGCTGCTAAAGCAGAAAGTATATAATTTGGTATATGTATTCTTTAATATCATTTAAAAAAACAATGCTTAAGTCTCTAATACATTTAATTATGTAACATTCACCTATGGGGAATGTATTTAAAATAAATGATTTTTACTATAACTATTATTATATTATATTATTATTAGGTAAAAGGGATAGTAGATTGCTTTTGTATGTACTGGATCGTTAGATCAATGTGATGGAAAATAAAAAATTGTGAGTGTTAGTGAGTAATTTTTTAAAGATTGGTCTAGTGGTCGAGAACTTACAAAAACAATTTACTTGTTTATTTTTATATGTGAAACGTTAAAAGTTAACATAAACACATAAAAATAACCATGTAAATGTATCTTAACATTAACATAAAAATAAATATGAAAAAGATATGTTAACATATGTTAATGCTTGTTTAACATTTATTTGTTTTACTGTCATTTCGACTTAAATTGAACTTTGTTCCAATTTTAATTAAATTATCTCCATTTTCCTCCTACATCATTAGAAAAATTATTAGAACGAAGAATGCTGTTGAATAGCAGTCAGTTAAATAGATAAATAATTAAAACAAAATTAGAAACTTTGCTACCAATAAATTCATAAAAATTAAAACCTTTTCAGTAAATTCGTCCACAATTTTACAACTTCTTTATGTAGATAATCGTCTTTATAATATTTACCAATATCTTTGGTGCGTTCTTCATTTGAATCCAAATCGCTTTCTTCCAAATAACATTTATTAATTGCTTGCAGAATCTTGTTTAAATATTTGTGTCTACTTCGTTTATTTAAACTTTTAATTATATGAAAGCATCTTTTTGTTTGTCATTAACTGTAATTTTTACACAACAATTTTTGAGTAAAACTAAATCTAAACTTTCTTTTTGGTATTCTTCACCTATGAAACTATTTAATTTTTCTCTTGCATCTTGATAATGCATTTTATTCATAAAAAATAGAACTAAAATATACATGTTTCTGTCGTTTTCCATTTATTAAACAGATTTTTATTACGTTGGAGAAAGATTTATTTTAAAATTAAAAAATTTAAACTAGATTCATTAACAAATGTAGTGTTTTTTTCATTACTTTTAAACCCTAGTAATTTACTGGATTTGGATAAATGTTCATGTTTTACTTTTTGTATATAAATTTATTTGAATTAATTGTATAAAATAATTATTCCTAAAAGTGTTGCACCTTGACAAACAGATGTAATCATTTACGTAACTACAAAAACTATAGAAAAATAATGGTATCTGTTATTATTTGGTTATTTAGGATGTAATAGTTTCCATAACTGTTGTGCAGAATATGGAAACGTATTTCGAATTTGTTATACTTTTGGAAATTACGAATATGCCCCATTAATGTTAGACTTTCTTTAACAGAATAATATAGTTTTTTGAGATAAATTCTAAGCAATTAAAATAGATATATAAAAAGATCTAGTAAATTAACTGTCGTCAATCACCAACAATTTGTATGTAATATGTAATTTTATAATTGTAATATTGAAAGATTCTGTTAAAACTGTTCCTGTAGATGTAAATATAATTGTATTTGGTAAAATAATTTGAAATTTAAACATAAATAAATTTTTATTCTTTATAAATTGAAAATCATGGTTCACATGATTCTCATATTAATTTTCTAAAGTGTAAAAACATCACTGATACACATAATCCACAAAGAGTAACAACTAAAAATGAAAGGCAAAGAATTGAAGGTCCTTGTACAGTTTGTAATTCTAAAAAGAGTAAATATGTTAAAAAAGATTTTTAAGTGCTGATGAAGGCTTCAATAGTATTCATGGAAGTATAATTAGTGAATTAGATAAACCAATAAGAAAGAAGACGTGTTGTTTCTCTTAGTAAAGATGATTTATGGCAAGCTGATATAGTTGAAATGGATTCTGGTAATTTGAAAAGGGATTTCTAAAATAAATTAAACATATAAATATTTATTGACTGCTATTGATGTCTTTTCAAAATATGCAGGGTTATTCCTGTTAAAGATAAATTAGTAAAAATGATGCTTGATGCTTTTCAAAAAAATTTTCTAGATGTTTAGCCGAATAACTTACAAAAAGATAATGGTCAGGAATTCTATAACTAAGCATTTAAAGAAGAAATGGAGAAATATAACGATAATCATTGTTCAACTTTTTCAGAATTAAAAGCATGTGTTGATAAACGATTAAAGAGAACACACAGAAAAAATTTGTGATAAATTTGCTGTACAAGGAAATTATAAATGGATCAATCTAGTTAAAGATCTAATTGATGAACATAATAATACAAAACATTCTACAATAAGATTTAAACCAATAGAAGTAATACAGTTATCTTTGCATTATATATGATATTTATACTCATCAATCATCTCTTTTCTAATCTTATATTCACCATGTCTTCTAATTGATGTTAAAACTTCATGTGTAATCCATCTTTTAAATTGTTTAGCTTCTTTTTTTTAGAAGATAAAATTAATGTATATATCCCTGGTTCATTGATAAACATAGTATTTTTTGTTTATTTAAATGTGTGCTATTCATAGTAGGCATTGTTCAAATAAATTTTCTAATGTAATTTGATCATCAACATCATCATTTACTCTAATAGTTTGTTTTTTATTAATACACTCCTGGAAATGGAAAAAAGAACACATTGACACCGGTGTCTCCGACCCACCATACTTGCTCCGGACACTGCGAGAGGGCTGTACAAGCAATGATCACACGCACGGCACAGCGTACACACCAAGAACCGCGGTGTTGGCCGTCGAAAGGCGCTAGCTGTGCAGCATTTGTGCACCGCCGCCGTCAGTGTCAGCCAGTTTGTCGTGACATACGGAGCTCCATCGCAGTCTTTAACACTGGTAGCATGCCGCAACAGCATGGACATGAACCATATGTGCAGTTGACGGACTTTGAGCGAGGGCGTATTGTGGGCATGCGGGAGGCCGGGTGGACGTACCACCGAATTGCTCAAAACGTGGGGCGTGAGGTCTCCACAGTACATTGATGTTGTCGCCAGTGGTCGGCAGAAGGTGCACGTGCCCGTCGACCTGGGATCGGACCGCAGCGATGCACGGATGCACGTCAAGACCGTAGGATCCTACGCAGTGCCACAGGGAACCGCACCGCCAGTTCCCAGCAAATTAGGGACACTGTTGCTCCTGGGGTATCGGCGAGGACCATTCGCAACCATCTCCATGAAGCTGGGCTACGGTCCCGCACACTGTTAGGCCGTCTTCCGCTCACGCCCCAGCATCATGCAGCCCGCCTCCAGTGGTCTCGCGACAGGCATGAATGGCGGGACGAATGGAGATGTGTCGTCTTCAGCGATGAGAGTCGCTTCTGCCTTGGTGCCAATGATGGTTGTATGCGTGTTTGGCGCCGTGCAGTTGAACGCCACAATCAGGACTGCATACGACCAAGGCACACAGGGCCAACACCTTGCATCATGGTGTGGGGAGCGATCTCCTACACTGGCCGTACACTTCTGGTGATCGTCAAGGGGACACTGAATAGTGCACGGTACATCCAAACCGTCATCGAACCCATCGTTCTACCATTCCTAGACTGGTAAGGGAACTTGCTGTTCCAACACGACGATGCACGTCCGCATGTATCCCGTGCGACACAACGTGCTCTAGAAGGTTTAAGTCAACTACCCTGGCCAGCAAGATCTCTGGATCTGTTCCCCATTGAGCATGTTTGGGACTGGATGAAGCGTCGTCTCATGCGGTCGGCACGTCCAGCACGAACGCTGGTCCAACTGAGGCGCCAGGTGGAAATGGCATGGCAAGCCGTTCCACAGGACTACATCCAGCATCTCTACGATCGTCTCCATGGGAGAATAGCAGCCTGCATTTCTGCGAAAGGTGGATATACACTGTACTAGTGCCGACATTGTGCATGCTCTGTTGCCTGTGTCTATGTGCCTGTGGTTCTGTCAGTGTGATCATGTGATGTATCTGACCCCAGGAATGTGTCAATTAAGTTTCCCCTTCCTGGGACAATGGATTCACGGGTTTCTTATTTCAATTTCCAGGAGTGTATATTCTAAAATCTTAGCAACATTTTTAACTTTAAACCATGCATTATTTTCTTCATCAATAACCATAAAACTTGTTTATCGTTGGATGTAAGCTTGTTGTTGAACAAATCTGAAATCGATTCCATTTAAGAGAAATATTATTTATTAGCTTTGCAAAAAATTAATAGTACCTGAAATTCGTAGTTTGTATTTATGATTAAATTAAATTGTAAAATGAAAATAACTTTATGTAATATATTTTTTAATTCTATATGAATGGAGAATACTTCTGTTATAACTGTTTGTGAAAATAATAGTAGCTGCACCAGGCTTAGAATTGCAAAAGAACAAGGTAGCTAAATATTTCAAAGATTTTGGTTACTTAGATATTTCACCAAAAACTTAAAGAACCCAAGTTAGTGATGAATTATTAAGACAATCATTAATGTTATTTCACCTAACACACAAGATCTTGAGATTACTGGTGAATTAAATGAAGAAACGTTACGTTTTAATAACATAAGATGTAGTGTAAAAGATTCATTTGATAGTTATCGAACCAGTATGTATAAATTAGTAAAAGGAATAAAAAATGGAATTGTAAAGGTGCAAATAAAAGAGTATTAGAATTAGCAAGTGCGGCTTTTAGTTTATGGCAGAAATGTAGTGGTATTTAGTTTATTCATGATATCAATGAAGCTGATATTTTTATTACACGTAAAAGACGAATACGTTTGTATGAATTTAATGGCTAACGCTGAGTTAGATGGCAAAGGAAATGCGTTAGATCATGCTTTTTTCCAAATGGGAATAATTATCCATTAGAAATAAATATGGGTAAAGGTGAAAACTGGTACTTGGAAATTGATAAAAAGACGCCCAAAACAAATCTTTTTGAAGTTTTAGTACATGCAATTGGTCATGCATTAAGTTTCGAACATTCAGATGTATTTGAATCAATAATGTACCCTTATTATAATACTTCAATTTTAGATTTATCTCAAGATGATAACACAAACAGCAATAATAATTACAAAAACTTCTATTACTAATAATCTGTCACCTAAATCAATTGTACCAATTGAATCATTATGTCAACTTCAGAAATTTGATCACCTACTATTTGGAAATTGAATTTTGTACAGTTTTCATAATAAGTGGGCTTGTATTAATGGAAATAAACCGTAATTAATAACTAATTGGTTAACATTTTTACCTCAAGATGTACAAAAAGGAGATGGAATATATCAATGACAATCTGGTGAAAGTGTCATATTCGTTGATAATATGTTTTAAATGGTAAATATACACACATTACCATTAATTTTGGGATATCCAAATCAATAACTATAATAAGACTAGATAAAATTTTTTATTGAAGAGCATAGTACACACTTATTCAGGAAGGACATTTTTATTCTTTATCGAATATTTCTGTGTAAAATTAGATGAATGTACTATTACATATAAAGCATGTCGAACTATAACTAGAAAATTTCCAGGATTACCACCATTAATGAATTCAGAGTTTAGATACACAAATGGTCTGTAGCAATTTTTCAAAGATGATTAGAGAGAATTTAGAAAAAAATTAGTTAGGTCTAGTACAAGTGATTTATCTTTATTTAGTATTGGTTGTAATAAAACATCTGAATTAATTCCTGAAGTAACAAATATATTGAAAGATACAGTATAAAAATTAGAGATTTTAACTTTTTTATTAATTTAATAAAAATTATTTCTTATAAATGGCGAATCAAAACGAAATGCAATCTAAAGAAACTTATAAACTAATTGAGGTATGTTAAAAAGATGTCCTATTAGTTTAAGTGAAGTATCTAAGTAACCAAAATCTTGCAAATATTTAACGACCTTGTTCTTTGCTATTCTAAACTTGGTGCAGCTACTATTATTTTCACAAACAGTAACAACAGAAGTATCTTCATTTATATAGAATTAAAAAACTAAATGATACATAAAGTTATTTTCTTTTTACAATTTAATATAATCATAAATACAAACTACGAATTTCAGGTACTATTTATTTTTCGCAAAACTAATAAATAATATTTCTCTTCAATGGAATCGATTGTAGATTTGTTCAACAACAAGCTTACATCCAATAATAAACAAGTTTTTATGTTCATTGATGTAGAAAATAATGCATGGTTTAAAGTTAAAGATGTTGCTAAGATTTTAGAATATATTAATCAACAACAAGCTATTAGAGTAAATGTTGATGATCGAATTACATCAGAAAATTTATTTGAACAATGCGTACTATGGAATGACACACATTTAAATAAACAAAAAGTACTATATTTATCAATGAACCAGGGATATAAACATTAATTTTATCTTCTAAAAAAGAAGATGCTAAGCAATTTTTAAAGATGGATTACACATGAAGTTTTACCATCAATTAGAAGACATGGTGAATATAAGATTAGAAAAGAGATGATTGATAACTATAAATAACATATATAGTGCAAAGATGTATGACATCTACAAGAATTAAAAACTTAAACCCAGAAATAATTCAAATAACAGATGATAGAATCAAATTAAATGAAAGATGATCATATCAAATTTTCAGAGAAATAGTTAACATTGCTTCAGAAATAATAGGTAAAAGAAATGAAGAAATAAATGATTTATTACCACATGTAGTTCCTAAATCAATTGATGACAGTTTAAGACAAACATTCATTCTTTAAAAATTATTTGATGATGAATGTGAATATAACCACTATGTCATTAGAACACAACAAAAAAGTTTACAGTAACAACTATATAAAATCGAAGATAGGCATCCAAATTGTGAAGAAATGTTACGATTGAAATATATTCCTAATTAAATAAATCTGTATCATCGAATGAAAGAAAATTTAAGTATTGTCTGTCAACTGAGCTATTTCAATATTTTGAATAACTATACACAAGAACAGTTTATTAATTATATAATTAGTCTGTATAACCATCAAACTGAACTTTCATGAAATAACTTCATCGTTATTTACCCAACTGTTATGCAAATTATCAAAACCTAACCATTTGACATAATCTTTGTCATCTTTCTTTTTTAAAACTTTTTCAACTAAGTATACATCTGGATATTTCGTTTTCTGTTGTTCTTGTTCATAAAAATTACCTTTTATGTCTTTTAATTTATATGTAATTGGATCAGAATAAATAACATCTGCAATTTCAAATATTTATCTTTGCTGTACATCCTTTTTAAAAAAAGGCCTGTAAGTTCACTAATTCTCACTTTATAACCTTTTTTATTGTAGTGTCTGCTTCATTAGAGGCAATATTAGTTATTTTCAAATTATTTACATTTACCTCTATTGGTTTAATTCTTATTGTAGAATGTTTTGTATTATTATATTCATCAATTAGGTCTTTAACTAGATTGAACCAGTTATAATTTCCTTGTAAAGCAAATCTCTTCCACATTTTTTCTTTAAGTGTTCAGTTCGATCGTTCACATACTTTTAATTCTGAAAAAGTTGAATAATGATTAACGTTCTATTTCTCTATTAGTCCTTTAAATTCTTTGTTTTAGAATTCCTTACCATTATCTGTTTGTAAATTATTCGGCTTTCTATCTAGAAAATTTTTTGAAAAGCATCAAGCATGTGAGATGATCCACATGAGTTCCAAAAGAAATCCGTTGGAATTCGATTACTCGATAAATAGTACAATTCTCAAGGCTGTCAATTCAACTAAGTACCTGGGTGTTAAAATTACAAACAACTTCAGTTGGAAGGACCACATAGATAATATTGTCGGGAAGGCGAGCCAAAGGTTGCGTTTCATTGGCAGGACACTTAGAAGATGCAACAAGTCCACTAAAGAGACAGCTTACACTACACTCGTTCGTCCTCTGTTAGAATATTGCTGCGCGGTGTGGGATCCTTACCAGGTGGGATTGACGGAGGACATCGAGAGGGTGCAAAGAAGGGCAGCTCGTTTTGTATTATCGCGTTATAGGGGAGAGAGTGTGGCAGATATGATACACGAGTTGGGATGGAAGTCATTACAGCATAGACGTTTTTCGTCAGGGCGAGACCTTTTTACGAAATTTGAGTCACCAACTTTCTCTTCCGAATGCGAAAATATTTTGTTGAGCCCAACCTACATAGGTAGGAATGATCATCAAAATAAAATAAGAGAAATCAGAGCTCGAACAGAAAGGTTTAGGTGTTCGTTTTTCCCGCTCGCTGTTCGGGAGTGGAATAGTAGAGAGATAGTATGATTGTGGTTCGATGAACCCTCTGCCAAGCACTTAAATGTGAATTGCAGAGTAGTCATGTAGATGTAGATGAAGCATAATTTTTAGCTGTTTTATCTTTAACAGGAATAGCCCAAACATATTTTGAAAAGACATCAATAATACTCAATAAATATTTATTTCCTTTATTTATTTTAGAAGTTCCTTTTAAATTATGGAATCCATTTCAACTAAATGAGCTTGCCACAACTCATCTATACTTAAACAACTATTCTTTTAAAATTCTTTCTCATTGGTTTATGTAAGTCATTAATTATATTTTCACAAATATTATTTAAGCATTCGTCAGCACTTAAAACTCTTTTTTAACAAATTTACTCTTTTTCGAATTACAAACTGTACAGCCCTTCAATTCTTTGTCATTCATTTTTAGTGGTTACTCTTTGCAGATTATGTGTATCAGTGATGTTTTTACACTTTACACAATAAATATGAGAATCATGTGAACCATGACTTTCCATTGATAAAGAATAAAAATTTATTAATGTTTAAATTTCAAATTATATTGCCAAATACAATTATATTTACATCTACAGGAACAGTTTTAACAGAATTTTTCAATATTAGTTATTAAATATGATTTATGTACCATTAATGATTGAATACTATTATTTACTTACTTTCATTGTGCCAAGCTGCAATTAAAACAGTGTAGTGAATGTATGATTAAAAAAAGGTATCGACAAATTTTAAGAAGATAAATATCGATAAGGTGGACATTGTTATGTATGTAAATACTGTAAGAAAATTAAAGTTACTTGTGAATGTGGTAAACTGTAACTAAGTCTTATCTCAAAAAGCATTTACCAACAACAACTCATAATAATCTTATCTCTGTGAATGCAGAAAGTAAATAAATTAATGTACTTATTCTTTATATATAATTTAAAAAAACAATACTTAATTCTCTAATATATTTAATTAAGTTACATTCAGCTATTGGGAATGTATGTAAGTTAAATGATTTTTATCATAGTTATTATTGTATTATTTTATTATATCATTATTAAGTAAAAGAGAAAGTAGAGTGTTTTTGTATGTTCTGGATCATTAGATCAATCTTATGGCAAATAAAAAGTGTTAACAAGTGATTTTTTATTTTTATACATTTGGTCTAGTGGTCCAGAACATGTATGACTACATTATTTGTACCAATGCTCCCATACTGTTATAACGGGAGTGTTAATTTACTTTTTTTATTGTCACTTTACCTAAGGACTTTTTTAATACTCATAATTTACACGTTGTCTTTGTACGCCAATTGGCACATGTTTCTCGGCACGAGCGCCACCTACCCTGGTTTCAGAGTAACTATGCTCACCGATTACACTCAGTTGGTTGTGAGCTCTGCAAGATCCATGAACTATTTTGTATTTTACGTGACAAACCCTAATTCTAGGGCTATCTTTCATTTTTGGCAAATCGATCTGTGCCAACAATTGTAAAAATGGCGATGGTACATTAGTCCTTACTAATGTAAAATTGTAAGTACCAGTCATCATTATCATATTTCTGTAATGCAAGAGTTCTCTAATTTATGTTAAAATTTATTCTTGGCTTAAGTTTCATACTTTTTAATGTAAGCTGTGATGTTCATTGTCCTTAGGCCACCTTCTGTAGGAGACAAATTTATATTTGTCTAAACCTAGGTAAAGAATTTCTTTATCCAATGGAATTGGTCGGCTGGTTATAATTTGATTACGTGGAACCATTGCTGTTGTGCAGCCATGTTCAAAATATTTATATTTTTATATGATGTAATGAAAAAAAGATAGTTATGACGAAACAAATGTATTGTGTACTATGTATCCAGCACTGCCCAGCTATTTAATCCACTTGGTTTCTCATTTGTAGCTTAGTAGCAGTTTGCACTTGTCTGTTGGTTAAGATTGTTAATGAGAGCCAGTGTATCTATTGAACAATTCTACATGACTGAAATAAATTATGTTTTACTCAGTATACTATGCATCTGATCAATGGTGAAATGTAACATATTTTCATATTTTGAAACCAGTTCTATATCGTATTTTATAGCCCTTGAAAATAATGGAGAATCTAAATGCATAAGACGATTTTGAAAACAATAAAAAGTGAGGGTCAACACATCTAAAATTTATTAAAGCAGATCAAAATTCCTGCTTTGTCTCATATCAATTACAAGCAAAGTGCAGCCAAATCATTAACGTTTACAGTGACATTTTCTGATGATGATACTATTGTGTTTCCAACAGAGCTGATGTTGAGAAGAACTAATCTTTATTTAAGAGTACAAGTATGGAGACTATCAGGCATACAAGACTTAGCACAGCTATTAGTAAAATATGGCTTAGTAGTATTGCTCTACCCTGGATCCCTGATATAAGCACAACCATTTTCATGTGTTAGGTTGGTGCACTAGTTCATAGAATGTTTGTTTTACATGTTAGTATTCTAGTTGCTATGGGTTTATTTATCAACTGCAATTTTTTATTTGGAGTTCACTACTGCTATTGCAGTTTACACATTGCCATTTCATCTGTTTGACTTAGTGAGTGGTGCTGTGGATGCTAGAAAATGGAATGCCAAATGGAGATATTTGTACTTTTCTGACATTTACTTTTGTTTGGTACAGCAACAGAGCAGCCAGAAACATTGGCACCACGATGGGGGATAATACCACTGGACAGAGCATGGGAAGAAACTGGTTTTTACATTTCAAGGACGATCATTCTGATATTAGTGACTCTCTATGGTCAGGATGACATTCGGAGTTTGTTGAAAATTATTTAAACACATTTTCCACCATTCTTCACGTCAGTGTAACCAAGAATTGACAGATGTGACGAACTGTGATCTTTCCACCATGGTGTGACATTTGCATACAATGGGGAAGGTTCAAATATTGGGTGTATGTGTACTGCATGCTCTATGCCAAAACAACAAAAAATCAGTGTGTGGCAATATTTGCATCTTCGCTTGCTCATCATCAGTTGGTTCATGCACTACATCCTATTCTGCATCATTACTGGTGATGGGAAGTGGTGTTTTTATGCTAACATAGGGAAAGGAAATGAGTGGTTGAACCCAAAAAGCTCTCCATACCAAAAACAATCTTATGCATCTGGTGGAACAGAAGTGGTGTGGTAGACTATGAATTACTTCCCTGAGGTGTAACCATCACTGCTGAAATTTATTGTCAACGACTGAGGTGTCTTGCAGAAACAATCTAAGAAGAATTCCCACAAAGACTGCAAGGAAGTGATGTTGCTCAATTATAACACCTGTGTGTATTCTGGTAGATGGACAGAAGTTGTACACAGTAGCTGGTTTGGGGTGTCATTCCACAATGGGGGAGGTTCACTTGAACTTCCATCCCTAGGTTTTCACCTTTTTCATTCCCTGTCAAATAAAACCTCAACACCATGTGATTTATACAGTCATGGAATCAAACATTTAGCTGAGCATTGGCAATATTGAAGGAGACTGCATTATTAATTGTTCAGATGGCTCTAAGCACTGTGGGATTTAACATCTGAGGTCATCAGTTACCCTACACTTAGAACTACTTAAACATAACTAACCCAAGGACATCACACACATCCATGCCCAAGGCAAGATTCGAACATTCGACCATAGCGGTTGCACGGTTCCAGACTGAAGAGGCTAGAACCGCTCGGCCACACTGGCCGGCTATTAATGACTCAAATCTCTGTAATGTGTATCTGTTATTTTTATTACATGTATGGAAAAATGCCATGAACTTATGCTCCAACACAATATGTTGTATAACAGTACCTAAAACAGTTGTGAAAGATGAGCATGGTAATGCTCCATACTAATGATTTGCATCATTCAAACAAAAAAAAGCAAGTTATACTGGATACTCTTGACATTGTCTCAGCAGTATTTGAATGGAGTATGATCAAATGTGGAGTGCCTCAGGGCACTGTTCTGCACCTCCTACTTTTTATTATATTATTAATAATTGACCTCTTTGTACAGAACATCGTAAATTCACTGCCTTTGCTAATGAAACTACACTATTTATTGGTAATTCAATAGACATACTTGAGATGTCAGCTAATAAGGTTTTCAGGGATATTGTGAACCAGTTTAACATAAATTGTCTTTCTGTTAATTATAAAAAAACTATATTCAATTTCATACAACCTCTAAAGCAGATGAAATTGGAGAAAAACTAGGTGATCAGCAGATATCTAGGGCTCTCATACTAACAGCAAACTAAACTTGTCAAATCATATCATGGATCTGTACAAAAGACTGAATTCTGCAATGTGTGCTTTGCACTTTGTCTGCTCTTACAGAAATATGGGAACCATTATATCAGCTTATTGTTTCTATTTTTATGCCATTATGGCATACGCAATCATATTTTGGGGAAATAAGCCACTTGCTATAAAAGTGCTATGTGCACAGAAAGAACCATAAGAATAATGATAGAGCCCATCGTAGAGCCACATGCATAAATCTTTTTAAGGAACTTGAAATCTTCAAATCCTTTGCACAATATATATTCTCTCTGCTGTGTTTCATAAGTGACAAAAAGTTTTTCAAATCTAACTGCGGGCGTTATAGTCAAGACATTAGAAGAAAGACAATATCACCTAGAGCATGCAAACCTGAGTATGATACAGAACAGGGTCCACTTTGGGGCTGGGTATAAGATTTTTAATACCGTCCCTTCCAAAATTGAGTGTTTAGTAGATAATGAGCTCTTGTAAAATAAATAAATAAATAAACCTGAACCCAATTCCAAGTGTCAGTTAACACTATGGAAGAGCTCCTGAACCATAATGAACATTACTTCTGTACCTGTAACATGTTCATTTCCTGCTCTTAATTTGTGATTCTGTCTATTTATTATTGTAAAGGTATATCTTTTTATATGATATAATTTTTTGATAATATTTTTTTATGTAATAGAATCTAAGCTGTAGATACTGTAATGTGAGAGTAATTAGTACCTTTACATAATATCCTAACAAATTTGTAGAAGTGGCATAGTCCATATGCTGTGAAATATTCACAACATGGATACGACAATCACTGGAAGCAAGAAATAAATAAATAAGAATGATAATGAAGAAATAGTTATAATCTACAATGAATTGGGAACATTTCTGTGGTTTGACAATACTATTGTTATTGTTGTTGTTGAAGTGAGGCCAAAGAATGGTTTTTTGCAGTACTCCAAGGTAGCCTACCCTGCTCAAGGCTCTTTATCTCTGCTTAAAAATGCAGACTATATACTTTTGGACCTATTTACTGCAGTGAAGCCTTGGTCACCATCTACAGTTTTTAACCCCTCCCCCGCCCCCAACCTGTACTTTCAGCATCAAATTGAAAATTTCTTTATGTCTTAGAAAATTTCCTGTAATGTATTCATTAATGTCTCTACTTCAGGAATTGTCACTTATTTAGCACCCCAAATAGCAAAATCCATCTCCTACTGAAAACGATCAAGTATTATGTTAAGTTAATACTGCCATGAAATTGTAAGAGATTGTTGCAGTTTTTATGCTGCATTCATACTTCAAAAACATACAAGTAAACTAAGTTTGTTTACAGGCTATAAACAGATATCATTCCCTTTTGCTGTCTGATAAGTGTTATGGATGAACAAGTAACTGGTTATTGGTTATTCAGTTTGTCTAAAATGAAGAACAAATAAAATGGTGAAACATGTTCACATAAAAATAAATGCAAGAAATAGAGATCTATGATTACCTTTTGCAAGGGAGGTATCATAGTTTCAAAGGCAGAAAGAAGTTCTCAATCCTTGTTCGAATGTGATTATATCAACTGTTTGTTCCTGCAGTGAATGCATTTGTCATAATCTTCAATGATTTACTAACCAAATGTAAAAGTCCACCTGAAGATGTGATGTGTACTGGAACCATTTCCATTGGAAAGACACTCAGGAATGGCATGACACACTAAGTTTCCATGTGATAAGGGATGATTTAAGCCCAAGCAGCAAAGGCCATCAGTTGGGGCCCAATATAAGATGGCCACCAGAAGTGCCACAGTTGTAAGAGTCCTAAACATGACATAGTGCCCTCTTGGGGTGACAAGGTGAGAGGGGCATCAAGGACAACGAATATTGCAAGAGTTGTATACAGTATGTAACACAATTAGTAGTGGAAACTGACACAGTGTACAAGGAAAAATTTGGAGGAGAGACACCAAATGACAAATTGTTTGTGTGAAAAAATGTTGAATCAGGTATGCACAGGAAGGATAAATACATGAAAAATTCAGTAAGTCAAAAGATTTATGTAGTTTTCCCATCTTAAGATTCACAGTCACAATGTACATTATCTGATCAACAATAGTTGGACATCTATTAGTGGACACTAATATGGGGTGTGTCCACCCTTTGCCAATATGAAGGCTTGAATTCTGCTGGGGACACGTTTTAATGAGGAATCTGGGTGTCTTTGGAGAGATGGCAGCCCATTCTTCCTCAAGAGCCAAAACTAGTGAAGTTAAATTAATCCTGGGTATGGAATGGAGTCAACAATCCAACTCATCTCAAATGTGTTCCACTGAATTCGGGTCAAGACTCTAGGCATGTCAGTCCTTTTCTGGAATACTGTTGTCCATGAACCATTGCCCCATGCACGTTTGTCTATGACATGGTGCACTGTCATGTTGATACAATCAATCATTGGCTTCAAACTGCTGTTCTGCTGTACACAGTGCACAATTCTGTAAAATATATTAACATTCTTCCACATTTACCATTTCCTTAAGCACAATATTTAGGCACACCATAACCACAAAACACTCCCACAATTTGACACTGTCTCATACGCACATCATTGTTGCCCCTACACATGAATGCAGGTAATATTCTCCAGGCATTTGCCAAATCCAAACCAACTGGATTGCCACATGGTAGTCCTATAGCATGATTCATCACTACAAATCACTAGTTTCCAGCCATACACTGTCTAGTGGTGTCATTCTTCAATCTCCTCAAATTTTGCTTAGAACTGACAACAGAAATGTGTGGCTTATGAAGAGCTGCTCCAGAGTTAAACCCAACTTTTTAACTCCCTATGCAGAGTTACTGTTCTACCTAAGCTACCAGTAGCATTGTCATTCTTCCTGCTGATTTCATGTAATGTTTTTGATGACTCTGAAATGTTCAACAGTTCATGTCTGTCAGTACAATAGGTCTGCCCTAATCTTAGTTTAGCTGTAGTTGTTCCTTTGCATTTGCACTTTCAAATTACATCACCATCAGTTGACTTAGCAGCAATAGAATGATTGAAACATCCTAAATGAAATTGTTACTCAGGTGATACCCAATGACTATTCTGCCTTTGAAGTCACTGAGTGCTCATGACTAACCCATTGTTGTATAATTGCCTCTTTAATGACAACACTATACTCCCTTCCACCTTTTATATTGGTGAGTCCACTAAGATCTAATGGCCAATTCCGCAAACTTTTGATTAGCTAGTATATTGATTGAAGGCCAAAACCATCTTGTCCATTACAGGCTATTTAATTTGCTGGAACGAGTAGACAATTTTTATTTCAACATTTGTGATACAAATCAATTTCGGCTTGTTATTGTTTTCAGCTTCAACTGTAACATCCAACGTCAACAAACATCAAAGTTGGATATTATTTCTATATATGGAAGTTGACACATAATGAAAGTACCTTTATGCTACATATATTTTGAAGTAAGATTTCAGATTCTTGCAATAAATTAAAACTGCATATGGTGGTCAACAATGATTTGACCCTGATATCAGTCATCTTATATTTTACATGAGCAGAATACTAATCTGATTGTGCATTCTTGTGATTTATCAAATAATATACTTTTATCCTTCTAAAATCTTCATCTGTGTTTCCCTTACACTCGTCTCCAAAAAATATTCTTTGTTTCATTATTTGCTTTTTTTAATATTTCACTGACATTAAATATCTTCTTTGTTCCATTATTTGCTACTTTAATATTTCACTGATATTATCTTTGGTTTGTTCTCATGTGCCACTTCTGTTTCATGGCAATTTGTGCCTTCAGACAAAATTAAAAAACAGAAGAGTTTCACTTCTGGGATGGCATTTTCTCTTATTAACAGTTTTCAAAAGAGCTTTGATTTATTATACTGTGTGATTATGCCTCTGCTATGAGACTAGTAGCATGTATAGGAAAGATTCTTAACAAGTCTTGAAGAGGTTAAAATAGGTAGACAGGGCTGCAGGAATAAGACATATGCAGTTCACATCCATGCTGCATTCACAAATTCCTAACTCACATCTAGTCTTTTATCCAGATCTGTTGATACTGAAATTTTGTAAATGGCTTTAAGTTGCTCAGTAGGCCAGAGCTCTTATAGTAGGCTTCCGATTGACCTGAACTTCCATCCAGTGAAGTCATAACTAGAAATTTACATTGCAAGAAACGAGTAGGTATGGGCCCATCGAGATCATCTTTTAATATAACGTAAACCATCACATTCCTGATATATTCTGTAATTTACAGTTTGTTGTCATAATTAATGAACAGGTCTCTTTTAAATATCATCAATCATTTTCCGAAACATTGGGAGTCAGATGGCATCATGTACAGGTTGTCATGACATCTTGCATGCTATTGAATGTTAGTAATGTAGTGTATTTGCAAAATTTCTATTAATTCATCAAAATATAGGCAATTTTGATATTAATGTGCTACAATTCTCAAAGTAATAAGTGTTGCAGTGTGTATTTGTAAAATTAATTGAGAGAAATTGTGATAGATCCACTTATTTTATAGCACTCTTCAAACTATTTTGAAGTGTAAAACAAATGGTACTTCTCACTGCACCAGCTATGAGGACATCTTCCCATTCCATTCACGTATGGAGTGCAGAAAGAATAATTCCTTAAACGCCTTTGTGTGAGTTGTTATTAGTCTAATCTCATTTTCATGGTCCCTATGGAAGAAACATGTTGGGGGAGGGGGGTCTAGTACACTCTTAGGTATAGAAATTAAAGTTGGTCCTAGAAACTTTGCAGTTAGTTTTCCACAGGATAATTTGCAACTATCTTCAAGTTCAGTTCTTTCAGCATGTTCAGGACACTCTCCCAAAAGTTAAAAAAGCCTGTGACCATTTGTGCTGCTGTTCTTTCTGTTCATTCAATATCCACATTAGTCATACTTGCCACGGGTCCTACAAACGTTGGCAATATTCTAGGATGGTTAACATGAGTGTTTTGTGTGCAGTCTCATATGTAGACTGACAGAATTTCCCTAACATCCTGTGTACCACATTCTGCCTCCTATTCTACCTATGACTGAGCCTATATGATAATTTATCTATCTTTTATTAATTTAACAGTCTTGGATGTACATAAAATCATGAGATGTAATAGAAATTGGCACTGCTCTCTACTTGCACTAATACACTTGTCTATGATTTTATTCCATTTTTCAAAAGGATGTTTAAATTCATCTTTCATGATGCTTAAAACTGCTTCTGTAGTTTTCTTCTTCACCTTAGCAACATCAGCAAAATTCTTTTCTTTCATGTCTCTATTCATTCTGGAGAACAAAAAAGTCACAAGGGGCAAGGTCAGTCGAGCAAGGGTGTGAGGAACTGGTATCACACTGACAAGGGTGTGTGAACAGGGGCATTGTCATGACGGAAAAACCAGTCACCCAAATGTTGCAAATCAGGCCACTTTTGCTCCACACTGTTGTGCAAGTTTTTCAAAAGTTGCAAGTAGAAAGCGAGGTTAACTGTCTGACCCTGCAGAACAAAGTCTGAATGGACAACTCCTCTCACCCTGAAGTAACAAATCAGCACTGCCTTAATGTTTGATTTCACATGGTTGGTTTGGGGAAGGAGACCAGACAGCATGGTCATCGGTCTCATCGGATTAGGGAAGGATGTGGAAGGAAGTCGGCCGTGCCCTATCAAAGGAACCATCCTGGCATTTGCCTGGAGAGATTTAGGGAAATCACGGAAAACCTAAATCAGGATGGCCGGACGCGGGATTGAACCGTCGTCCTCCCGAACGCGAGTCCAGTGTCTAACCACTGCGCCACCTCGCTCGGTGTGATTTCACATGATGAGCTTTCTTGTGGAGAGATGAACTTGAAGTCTCCCACTGACTTGACTGTTGCTTTGATTCAGGATCATGAGCTTAGCACCCAGTTTCATCACCTGTGATAATTTTTGAAAAGGAGTTCTGATCATTTAGTGATTCTTCTTTTAAAGTACAACATGACCTTGATTTTTTTTTCAGCAGTCAGCATTCATGGCTTGAATTTGGCAGGCTACCTTCCCATTTCCAAATTTTCTGCAAAAGCTCTGCCAACAAAAAAATTTGCTCTGTTTCTTTTGGGTACCACTCCTACACCACTTAACTTTAAATACAATGGAATTGCACATAATTACACACTTTGTATCTATTGTACAGCCTGCTTACACACATTTTATTTCCATCCTACTATGTATAAGAACACATCTTGAATTTACTATGTACGTATCTATACATACTTTAATTCAATTACACTGTATGCGTGTTTCTAATTTTTTTTTCATATACTGTGTAATCATTGACTGATTGGAAAGGACTTTCTATAAGTAATAGTTTTATTGCTTGCTTAAATTTCTCTCTCTAGTTACTATTTGAAGTATGAAATGGTAGGGAAATCTGTGGAGGTTTGACCAAGTTTTAAAATACATATTGTAAATCTATTTGGATTTGGCTGATTTTTGTCTAATATTAGATACTAATTCATGAAAGTACAGTACCTATCTCATTTATAAAAATGTTCACCGTCTTACAGAAAAAACATTAGATAAGTTTTGTCTGATGGTTGATATGGGTCAGAGCCCTTCGACCATGGGAGATTTGATCCATGGTAAAGCATGTTTAACCGAGTGATAAAGAAATGGGAAAATAGGCTCCGTACACATAAAGAAACAAATAATAACTGGTGCACATTATATTAGTCACATCAGGCATAACTACTGTGTATAAAACATACATGTGCATAATTGTAACAAACATCCAGTGCTGAAAAAGTGACAGAAAACGCTATCTTAGCGACAAGATATTGTGTTCCTCAGCTACAACTGGGTTGGGTAATTTTCTAACATCTCAAAATACAACTACACTATTGTCTTCAATGGTAGGAAAATAAAATGATTTGTGTGCTGTCCTTCTCAATAATTTGACTTTGATTTTATATATTTTAATATTTCTCCAGCATAAAATTACCTGTAAAATCAAATTTCACAAGAACATTGCCCCAAACTTGATGCTTTTCTTACATCTTTTACTTAGCCATTCATCGTGCTGCTCTTCAGTGAATTTTGATTTCTGAATCAGTCAGAATTCTACTTACACATCTTTTCCTACCAACTTTAACAATCTTTCTTTGCTCTCCTTTAGGAAATGACATGTCTGCCTACAGAGACATGTAGACTACTTTCTACGCAGTACGAGAAGAAATTTCTGCAGCACTCTGGCTACATTGGCCAGTAGTTTCAACACAAGCCTTAGATGCAAAGGCTACTGCATGATATTTCAAAGATGTTAACAAAAGCGTATTATTATTCATGGAAGTGGATGTTACTGCAATGTCCTCCATAGAAGTTACGCTACTGGTTGATCCTGCTTATAAGCAGCAGCTGTTGAATGTCCATCTGTAGAAGTGGATGTGTTTGCACAAATTTCCTTAAAATTTGATGGCCCTGGCACCTCTCCTATGGAAGGGGAGTCTACATCTAGATATGGTCCATCTGTAACATATGACCCTAAAAAATAATCCTCAGTGAAAGTGTTGATGTTAAATGGCTAAATACCAATGCAGGCAAAACCTTTATGGAACTCACATGTTTGTTATTGTGTCTTCCACGTCTGGGTGATGGGTAGCTTCCATGGGGGCTCCCTTACCCACATATGGGTTACTCTCTTCTTAGGATGTGTAGGTGGAATTTTGAAAATAAATTAATGGAATAAACACTGACTTATAACTAGAGGATACACAAAGTAAAGTGGACTCATCTGTGAAAGAAAATAATGAATTTATAACATGCTGGAACTGTAGTCAGTGCAGTGTTAAGAACTCAGATAACTATCACAAAGCAAAAACTTGTGACTGTAGGTGTGAATTATCTGTACTAGTCAGCGATATGGTAAGTGAAATCCAGAGCCTAAAGGCTGAAGTTACTCTCTTAAATAAGAAGATGTGTGAATTTGAACAACAGCGCCTGATGAATTACTGTAGGCCTAAACAAAAACCAAGGATAGCTTTCCTGCCATCATTACTCAAAACAGGTTTCAAATCTACATCTACATCTACATGATTACTCTGCAATTCACATTTAAGTGCTTGGCAGAGGATTCATCGAACCACAATCATACTATCTCCCTACCATTCCACTCTCGAACAGCGCGGGGAAAAAACAAACACCTAAACCTTTCTGTTGGAGCTCTGATTTCTCTTATTTTATTTTGATGATCATTCCTACCTATGTAGGTTGGGCGCAACAAAATATTTTCGCATTCGGAAGAGAAAGTTGGTGAATGAAATTTCGTAAATAGATCTCGCCACGACGAAAAACGTCTTTGCTTTAATGACTTCCATCCAAACTCGCGTATCATATCTGCCACTCTCTCTCCCATATTATGGGAAAATACAAAACGAGATTCCCTTCTTTGCACCCTTTCGATGTCCTCTGTCAATCCCACCTGTTAAGGATCCCACACCGCACAGCAATATTCCAACAGAGGAAGAACGAGTGTAGTGTAAGCTGTCTCTTTAGTGTACTTGTTGCATCTTCTAAGTATCCTGCCAATGAAACGCAACCTTTGGCTCGACTTCCCCACAATATTATCTATGTGGTCTTTCCAACTGAAGTTGTTCGTAATTTTTACACTTAGTTGAAGAATTTTACTATTTATCGAGTAATCGAATTCCAATGGATTTCTTTTGGAACTCATGCGGATCACCTCACACTTTTCGTTATTTAGCGTCAACTGCCACCTGCCACACCATACAGCAATCTTTTCTAAATCGCTTGGCAACTGATACTTGTCTTCGGATGACCTTACTAGACGGTAAATTACAGCTTCATCTGCGGACAACCTAAGAGAACTGCTCAGAATGTCACCCAGGTAATTTATATAGATCAGGAACAGCAGAGGTCCCAGGACGCTTCCCTGGGGAACACCTGATATCACTTCAGTTTTACTCGATGATTTTCCGTCTGTTACTACGAACTGCGACCTTCCTGACAGGAAATCACTAATCCAGTATCATAACTGAGACGATACCCCATAGGACCACAGCTTGATTAGAAGTCGCTTGTGAGGAATGGTGGCAAAAGCTTTCCAGAAATCTAGAAATACGGAATCAACTTGAGATCTCGTGTCGATAATGGCCATTACTTCGTGCGAATAAAGAGCTAGCTGCGTTGCACAAGAACGATGTTTTCTGAAACCCTGCTGATTACGTATCAATAGATCGTCCCCCTCGAGGTGATTCATAATGTTTGAATACAGTATATGCTCCAAAACCCTACTGCAAACCGACGTCAATGATATAGGTCTGTAGTTCGATGGGTTACTCCTACTGCCCTTCTTAAACAATGGTGCGACCTGCGCAAATTTCCAATCTGCAGGTACAGATCTATCGGTGAGCGAGCGGTTGTATATGATTTCTAAGTAGCGAGCTATTGTATCAGAGTAATCTGAATTGAACCTAATCGGTATACAATCTGGACCTGAAGACTTGCCCGTATCAAGCGATTTGAGTTGCTTCACAACCCCTAAGATATCTACTTCTAAGAAACTCATGCTAGCAGCTGTTCGTGTTTCAATCTCTGGAATATTCCATTCGTCTTCCCTGGTGAAGGAATTTCGGAAAACTGCGTTCAATAACTCCACTTTAGCGGCACAGTCGCCGGTAACAGTACCATCGGCACTGCGCAGCGAAGGTATTGACTGCGTCTTGTGTACTTTACATACGACCAGAATTTCTTCGGATTTCTTACCAAATTTCGTGACAATGTTTTGTTGTGGACCCTATTAAAGGTATCTCGCATTGAAGTCCGTGCCAAATTTCGCGCGTCTGTAAATTTTAGGCAATCTTCGGGATTTCGCGTTCTTCTGAACTTCGCATGCTTTTTCCGTTGCCTCTGCAACAGCGTTCGAACCTGTTTTGTGTACCATGGGGGATCAGGTCCATCTCTTGCCAATTTATGAGGTATGAATCTCTCAATTGCTGTTGCTACTATATCTTTGAATTTGAGCCACATCTCGTCTACATTTGCATAGTCAGTTCGGAAGAAATGGAGATTGTCTCTTAGGAAGGCTTCTAGTTACACTTTATCCGCTTGTTTAAATAAAATTATTTTGCGTTTGTTTCTGGTGTATTTGGAAGAAACGGTATTGAGCCTAGCTATAACGACCTTGTGATCACTAATCCCTGCGTCAGTCATGATGCTCTCTATTAGCTCTGGATTGTTTGTGGCTAAGAGGTCAAGTGTGTTTTCGCAACCATTTACAATTCGCGTGGGTTCGTGGACTAACTGTTCGAAATGCTCAACGAAATAGTGGAACAAGAACAAGTTCAGTCCATGCTAACTAGAATTAATCCTTCAAGCAGCAAAAAAATAAAAAAAATTAAAAAAAACTGTCAGTGATAAGTTTAGAAAACACGAAGTCCCAAACTCGTGTGCAAACCGTGAAACTGAACATAAACAAACCGTCCAAGGAAATGGAATCTGTGAAAGTAAATGCAAGAAATCATACCTATATAAAATCAGTAGAAACGACGACAATCAGAAACACAAGCAGGGCCGGATTCTTTATAGGGGGACAGCCATGGACGTGAAATACCACAAATCATCGCAAAGATGCAAGACAACTTTGCAGCTGTAGGCCACATCCCGCCTTGAGCCCCTCTTTCTACTGAGGTGAAGTTGTGCATGCAGGATTGTGACTCCTTCTCATCCAATGACTGTGTCGTTATTATGGGAGGTTAAATGATGTAGCAAGAAATCAAGCAAATGATGAAATTAGACACATGAAAATGGTACTGGGTAAGTTAAATGACACCAAAACAATTGTTGTCAACATTCCACAGAGGCATGACCTTATGAAACAGTCTATTGTGAACTGGGAAGTTCATAAAACAAATGACAGGATTAAAGCTCTATGTAGTAAATTTCAGAATGTGTCTCTAGTAGATGTCAGCTATCTAGATAGGGAGCTGCACACATCTCATGGTTTGCACATGAACAAAAGAGGCAAAAAGATCGTTAGTAGCAAAATTATTGAGGAAGTCAGGTGACATTGTTCACAAAGTGATGAAAAGATATCCATTGCCATGGACTGGTACAACCCACCTCAACAAAATCTGCCACAATACCAGCCACCATGTGCAAGCCAGGGAAACTTGTACAGCCTGCTGGCTTCATTGCTAGTCCAAAATTATCATCTAAGGTCCAGCAGGAAAAACTTAGCCTTAAAATCATGCACCAGAACCTTGGAAGTCTTAGAAAAAAAGCATAATGATCTAGATGTAATTTCATGAATTGACCAACCCGATATATTAGTTATAACTGAACATTGGTAGAATGAAGCTCTGATTAGCATTAGTCAACCATTGTGTATGAAATTCTGCAGAGCCTTCAGAAGAAAAGACAAGACTGGGGGAGGTCTAGCAATTTTCTCTGCAAATGAAAGTAATTTTAATGTTATTGATGTGTCTTCTGATTGGAAAGAGTCTCAGAATTAGTTGCAATAAACATAAAATGGGGTAGAGATAACATAACAGTTATTGGTGTTTACAGGCCACCTGCAGCAAATATATATACCTTTTTTGTAAATCTTTCAGACTTGCTTGTATATATAGACACAACATTTTCTGGGCCAAATGGTCATGTAAATATTATAGTTACATGGGATATAAATATAAATTTATTAACAAATAGTGTCAGCACCAAAACGTTACATCGCCTGTATGATGAATTTAAGCTGACCCATTCATTTGGGAACCCACAAGAGAAATTGGCAATAGTAATACATGTCTTGACAACATAATAACGAACATGACCCACCTATCCCACAGTGCATTGGTTTTGAAACTAGCCATTTCAGATCACCATGAAGTACAGCTTAAATTGGTGCTCCATGTGGCCCCCACTGTCAGCACAAAGCAACAGTTTGTAACTAAAACAATAATGTATAATGACAACATAAATAGAATAAACTGCATGCTAGCACAAATAAAATGATTTGCAAATAATAGCTTTTCGTATGATTGTTTTGCTGTTGACTTCTATTACTGATTTGATACCACATGCCCAGTTGTAATCACAAAAAAAGCAAACAAAAAATATAAACAAAAATATTTGGGTAAATAGTAATGTCACGGAAGTGAGGGAAAAGCTAAAACTACTCCACAGCGCAATGCTGAATAATAGAGAGATTCCTGAGCTAAAGGAAGCCTTCAAAATACACTCCTGGAAATTGAAATAAGAACACCGTGAATTCATTGTCCAAGGAAGGGGAAACTTTATTGACACATTCCTGGGGTCAGATACATCACATGATCACACTGACAGAACCACAGGCACATAGACACAGGCAACAGAGCATGCACAATGTCGGCACTAGTACAGTGTATATCCACCTTTCGCAGCAATGCAGGCTGCTATTCTCCCATGGAGACGATGGTAGAGATGCTGGATGTAGTCCTGTGGAACGGCTTGCCATGCCATTTCCACCTCATGCCTCAGTTGGACCAGCGTCCGTGCTGGACATGCAGACCGCGTGAGACGACGCTTCATCCAGTCCCAAACATGCTCAATGGCGGACAGATCCGGAGATCTTGCTGGCCAGGGTAGTTGACTTACACCTTCTAGAGTACGTTGGGTAGCACGGGATACATGCGGACGTGCATCATCCTGTTGGAACAGCAAGTTCCCTTGCCGGTCTAGGAATGGTAGAACGATGGATTCGATGACGGTTTGGATGTACCGTGCACTATTCAGTGTCCCCTCGACGATCACCAGAGGTGTACGGCCAGTGTAGGAGATCGCTCCCCGCACCATGATGCCGGGTGTTGGCCCTGTGTGCCTCGGTCGTATGCAGTCCTGATTGTGGCGCTCACCTGCACGGCGCCAAACACGCATACGACTATCATTGGCACCAAGGCAGAAGCGACTCTCATTGCTGAAGACGACACGTCTCCATTCGTCCCTCCATTTGCGTCTGTCGCGACACCACTGGATGCGGGCTGCACGATGTTGGGGCGTGAGCGGAAGACGGGCTAATGGTGTGCGGGACCGTAGCCCAGCTTCATGGAGACGGTTGCGAATGGTCCTCGCCGATACCCCAGGAGCAACAGTGTCCCTAATTTGATGGGAAGTGGCAGTGCGGTCCCCTACGGCACTGCGTAGGATCCTACGGTCTTAGCGTGCATCTGTGCGTCGCTGCAGTCCGGTCCCAGGTCGACGGGCACGTGCACCTTCCGCCGACCACTGGCGACAGCATCGATGTACTGTGGAGACCTCATGCCCCACGTGTTGAGCAAATCGGCGGAACGTCCACCCGGCCTCCCGCATGCCCACTATACGCCCTCGCTGAAAGTCCGTCAACTGCACATACGGTTCACGTCCACGCTGTCGCGGCATGCTACCAGTGTTAAAGACTGCGATGGAGCTCCGTATGCCATGGCAAACTGGATGACACTGACGGCCAACACCGCGGTTCCTGGTGTGTCCGTTGTGCCGTGCATGTGATCATTGCTTGTACAGACCTCTCGCAGTGTCCGGAGCAAGTATGGTGCATCTGACACACCGGTGTCAATGTGTTCTTTTTTCCATTTCCAGGAGTGTATATCAGGCACACTATATGGACTTAGTTACACAGACCAGGAGCAACTATGTTGCAAATAAGCTTCAAAACTCACACAAGATAACTGCTGGCATGTGGGCAGTCATAAACAGTTTTAGGATCTGCAATGACAAATCCTGTATGGACTTTACTATTGACCGCAATGGCATGCCCATAAAAGACCAATTGTAAATTGTAAATATTTTTAATGAATATTTTTCTTCCATAGGAGAAGCCATAAATGACAAACATAAAAACATGCACTACAGTTTTAAAGGTAATATGTGTGACCATAATCTATATCTTGCCCCCACAAACTGTGCAGAAATAATGGGCATCATTAGCTCTCTAAAACCCTCTAATTCAGCTGGGCATGATGGCCTAAATATTAATGTATTAAAAATCTGTAGCCAAATGTCTCTGTATCTCTGTCTGTAGCAGTCAACAGACAGACAGACTAAAAATAGCACAGGTAACACCCATTTTTTTTAAAAAGGTGATAACAACAAAACAGAAAACTACAGACCAGTCTCGATCCTTCATGTCTTTTCCAAAATAGTTGAGAAAGATATATACAACAGGATGATAAACTTTCTTAATAAACACAACCTGATGTTTAGAAATCAAAATGTATTCCTAAAAGGTAAATCAACTAGTAATGCAGCTGCTCAACTAATTGAAGAGGTGTTAGGGGTAGTGAAGGCAAGGAACAAGTGGAAGGTGTATACCTACACCTGGAAAAAGCTTTTGATTGTGTGGATGTGGACCTTCTATTATACAAGCTATGGAACATGTGCATTAGAGGCGCTGCTTATGACCTAATAAAGTGTTATATGAGCAATAGAAAACAGTTTGTTCTACTTAAAACAGAAAATGGAGTCCATAAATCAGAGATCACTTGCATAAAATATGGTGTGCCCCAGGGATCAGTGTTGGACACCTTTCTGTTCTTGATATATGAAAATGACATTAAATACTCTACTATAAATTCAAAAATTGTTCTGTATGACGATGACAAGTCCATTGTGTGTAAAAAGGAAACATGTAATGAACTAGAGGCCGAGTGTAACAATGTGAGAAAAGAAATTGTTTAGTCTCTTAATGAAAGCCACTTAATTGTAAGCACCAGTAAAACATGTTTGATAGAGTTTAACAAAAGTAGTTTGAGTAATAAAATAAAATTATACATTGGCAACGAATTGGTAAAGAAAGAGTCTAGCGTAAAATTCCTTGGCGTAGAAATCCTGAGCAACCTGAAATGGGACACACATATTGACTCACTAGCAACTAAGTTGTCTAAAAATATATTTCCAATCAGTAATATTAGCAAGTTCTGTAGAGACACTTTAGTCCTAAAGACTGCATACTATGCTCTTTTCTCCTCTCAACTGAACTACGGTACTGAAATTTGGGGGGCAACAACCAAAACTAATCCATATAAGCTACTCATTCTTCATAAAACGGGTGTGAGAATAATCCGTGGAGCAAAATATAGGGAATCTTGCCGTAACTTGTTTCCAAAAAAACAGAGGTGTTAACTGTTATAAACGCATACATTCTAAAAGCCATATTGCTTGTGAAAAGACTGCACCCAAACACTTATTCAGATTTCCACAAGTACAATACTAGAAATAAAGAAAGATTTTACATTGGCAGTCACAGAACAGCACTTTACAAAAAGGGGCCTCAGTAAGCAGGTATAAAATTAGCTAATGCAGTGCCTAGTGCAGTCATGGCAATTCCTACAATTAAACTGAAACATCAGCTTAAGAAATTTTTAGTAAAACTCCCTTTCTATGCATTAGAAGAGTACCATACTTACATGAAGAACAACAAATGCTTTGTGAAATTATGTGAATACAAATCAGTAAATATCTTATTGTAATTTTATTGCAAATTAATGATGTATTCAGAAGAATGTGTCTTGTGTATTAAACAAATAATTTTAATCATACTGTTTCTTTGTACGTGTGCAGTGTACCATTGGATGTTGAATAGAGCTATTATTATTATTATTATTATTATTATTATTATTATTATTATTATTATTATTATTGATGTACAAACAAAATACTTCATTTTATTCACTTATATTTAGGATAAAATATTACATTACACTCTCTCACATGGTGTCCAATAAAACATGCTAAACACATTTGAGGTTGTTTTGGACATTTGTAACAATAGGTCATAGACTTTTTTAAATTTTGGCTTTACTTCTTGTCATTTAGCATTTTCCCTTTCTTCTGGTAACGTAGGACATACATATTTCACATAAGCATTCCCTGCCAATTCTTACAAATTTCTGAATGGTGAGTCACATTCCTTGTTTTATTTCTATTACTAACAGATGTAGCATTTTCTGTGGACAACCATACAGTAATGAGATGTTTCCAAAATTTTCTTATTTTGGTTTTTGTATTTATGTATATCAGGTACACAGTGTGAGCATTTACTATACTTGTCTCTAAAACAGGATGTATACGACCCAGGACAACCGGGAGATTTGGGAAAAACCCGAGAATTTTTCATCTGGGAGAAAACTGTGAAAATTCTGGAAATTTTTAGAATACCGGGAATTTCTCATTGTTTTAGTTTTCTGTTCAATTTTTCTAATTTTGACTGGTAAGAACCGATGCTCTAACAGAAGACATTACTGTATCCCACTACTGCAGTATAACACTTCAACAGTAAAATGCGCCATATACGACAACACACAGTGCTCATGCAAGAGTGTGCCAACAGCAAAACGTGTCAAAGGCTTTAGGAAGACTACACAGTGCCTCATAACAACAAATTATCTCCGATGAGCGTGAAGTCACAACTATTTACATTAGATTCGTTTTAGCAGTTACGAGTGGGCTCATGTTCAAGCGCAGTTGAGTCACGTTTGAGGAGTAGATTCTCCCACTTCTGACTACAGGAATGAGACTTGAGTGTGCAACCAGTCGCAGCTAGCAGTTAGATGCTACTGGGAAAAGGGGGCGCCAAAGTCATATTCTTGAGGGGAAAAAAAAACTGTTTTCACAAAACGACTAGCAGCCAGCACACGTTTGTCTATTGATTATGCATATGATTTTGAAACGCACCCCTGTTGGTTTTTGAACATTTTTGAACACATTTTACGTTTATTTCTGAATTAATCATAAGTCGATTTTTGAATGCGTGCATAGTGTATGTGATGTCTCTGTTAGGATAATCCTCATTGCATCTAGAAATAAACTTTCCGCAGACAATAGGAGATGGGGCTAAACGAGCTGAGCGGAGTAAAGCCGAATGGATAATGCCAATCACTGTCTGATTATGTGGTTGATTGGGTTAGTAATGATCAGCGTTGTTGTAATTACTAGTGAAATCTGTAGATTCAGACTACCAGAATGGAAATAAACGACTAACAGGAATAACAGGTGAGAAAGACTACGTATTATCTTCTTGGTGTATCCAAGAAATTGAAATTTTGACAGATAATTTTTGATCAGATCGCTACACTAGTAAGGACCTGTTCTACAGTCCCTAGCTAGCAGCCACTGAAGTTATATTCTGGAAGTAACGCGGAAAACGTGTTGTAGGAACATGTAACAACGCCTATCCAGCAAAAAATCACGGGATAACTAAACCTCAGATTCTGCCACGATTAGTGAAATTAATCAGCGAACAAATTTTGACAATGGCGGGAATAGCTACAGAATTGGTGATGACAAAATTGTTTGTTAGAATGAGGAAGGAGAAGAAACGGGGACATCACAAATTATGGAAAAATAAGACAATTCCAAATTTATATGAAAATTTCGTAATACTACTTTTCGATCTCATGCTTGAGACACTGGTCCGTATGAATGATATGTGAAACTATTTCCTAACGTGAATCTTTTTGCTTGTAGTAGGCGTAATAGGCATTTGATATTGGTTCCTCATGAATTATATTCTGTCGTTTTATAAAATGACCATTTGTGCCAAAACAGTCTCGTTTATTTTGTGTCCATTACAAAATTGCTGCAATATTAGAAAGGCCTATTTTGTTTTATCTAGCAGACAGTTTAAAAATAGACGTAATCAGATCGAGAAACCACACCTGTCTAACGTACTATTTGTATGAACAGCTTCTTCAATATTAGATAACGACATTTAGATTTTTCATGTAGCAAAACGTTTGATGAACTATGATGAGGTAATAGATTCTTGCGCAGAAAGGACAGCAAACCTTCTAAAGCTGTAGCAAGATAAGAGAGAAAAAAATGCTAGGAGCTAAGAATTAAAGAAATGTGTACTTTCTTGCTTGGCTCCTGTCTTTATTTGTTTTAAGTATCCTATATTTAATCTTATATCACGCAAAACAGCAAGTTGTCAGGTAATAAGCAATAAAGAGTTTAAATTTTCTGAAGCGTTCTTGAACTCCAGCTTACAAATAATCCCATTCTTTATTAATTGCTTGATTATTTTTAAATGGGCAGGCTGTCCAACCGGCTGACTGAGAGCAGGAGAGGCACCACAGGACATATCAATTTCCACTGTCCTGAATATAGTTTGATGGCATCCATTACAAAATATACACGTTTCAATAGCACAGAGCGATATACAGTGATGTACGATAGAAGAATGCTGTCTGAAGAGACATGGCACTGCACTTGGCACACTTACGACCAAAAAACATATCTTACATTTCCTCGAACACATATGTCTTATGTTTCAGACTTTTCAGAAAGATGTGCGCTTCAAGGTGAACATGTTTTTCAAAATTCGATTGTTTTTTAGTATTGACCTGGTAAGCAAATATCGTACATACAAGGCTGATGTGCAGAGCAGTCTGAGTTATAGTGGGTAGTCTCCACTTGACCCATGTTTACATTTACTGATTTTGCTGTTTCTTCTTTGTTTACTCTCACGTCAAATGAAAACAAGAAGATATCTGTTGTCGGGAGCTATCAAGTGAATTAAATAATTACGGAGGGCTAAAATATGTTATTTGTTTCAGATTTTATTTTATTTCCACCTTTCCTGACAGTGAAATTATTTTTGTCTGTTTGTTAAAGAATTTTGACTTTTATTAACCTTTTCTGCAGAGGCACTAAAGGTATTCGAAACTAAATGTTTAATTCCACAGTATTGGCTAGTTTCAACTGTTATCTGCACTTAAGGTGCACATTTTCATGTTCTAGCACATATGCCATATCCCATAATAAAGAACCAAACATAATGTAATACACTACTGGTGCTCCAAGAAAATTTTAATCTCGAAAACTACAATGAAAAGCTTAATATCAGGTCGAGGTCTACTTCATTGGGAATCTGGAAATACGAATGTGCACTTTAAGTATGCACTTTGAATGTGCACATTTCAGCATTGTTCACGAAATTCCGATGCTCTTGGAGTACCCTCTGATGTCTTACTTCTTTTACGACATAATGTATTATCTTTCAATGTTTTACACATATGTATATATGGGCTTCCTATGTGATGGTAGCTGCGCAAGTGTGGTATCCCCTGTTATCTACGCTCTCAGGAAACTGCTGAAACGAACCTATTTCTAACAAGTCACAGGAAAATATTGTGAATGGTGGTTTGAAAGGCGTTACTTTAAAAGTAAATATCCTTTTACGTAAATTGAACACGTATGAGAATGTACCAGGAATTTCTTAAATCACAGAGCATTTGACTCTCATTTAAAAATCAACTCTTTGATGATGAGCCATTTAGAAGAATTTCGAACCCTGAAGATCAGACATTTACATCACTATTAAAAGTTATCTGATATATCTTAAAATGTAACACACGCAAAAAAGATCAACATTATATGGAAAAGCTTAGCTTCTCTTGCAGCTTATTAACCTTAGAGACCAATATTATATGTGAACGCTTTGCTTTTCTTGTAGCAACACTATGTATACGAATTTAAACTATTAGCTTTCCCTGTTTGTTTGTTTGTTTGTGCTACTTAACAGTAATGTTAATGTTGGCTGCCTACATCAAGTGTCTTATGCTCTGAACACCCACTGTCATCGGATGGCGAGATCACGTGACATGAGCTATAACTGACTTACAGAAGCGCACCATAATCTCTATTTCAATTATTCGGAAAGTAACATGCTGTTTTAGGTGGAATTCCAATGTATACTTTCGTAATACGAAAATAATCAGCGTACATGTTGTTGCACATCAAAGATATTTCCAAAGAGTGTCCTTTTCTCTGAGTTTCGTTTTCTAAAGCGCCGGAAATTCAACGCCAGTGTATAAAATCATAACCATTCAAAAGATTGATAGGTTTCGCATGTAAAATATAATGTCACTTAACATGGAAAAAGTGTGTTTTCATCCTGGAGAAAGTGTATTTTAACTGGGAAATCCGGGAAAAATCAGGGAATTTTTTTTGTCCATGTATACACCCTGTAAAAGCATATGTAGTGCTATTTTATGATGCCACTTGATACCCTCCTGTGTCATTGTGGCATAAGACACCATCTGGTCACTTCTTATGATGCCAGTTTTTCCATTATTATATGTCAGTATCACCACAGGTTTCTGTTTCAGAGGACATCCATGATGTGTATAATCTGGGCTTGATTTGTAACAGGTGCATGTTTTGTTGGTAATATCCTAACATTGTGAACATCCCTATATTCTGGCAGCACAGTACCATTGCCACCTTCATGTGCTATCATTTTACCTCTCTTCAGTGGGTACAATGATCAAAATGTAACATAATCTTTTTGTTGTGCCATACAGTTTCAATGTCATGTGTTTGCTAATTCATTGCTCATGGAAAAGTTATCAACATACAACATTTGTTCTTCATTTAGCAATTTAGCTGCAAGTTAAGTGCAGAGGTTTTTGGATATTCCAGCTGGATTCCTTCCACTAGTACCTCATCCAGAACACCCTTTGGCAGATCACACATACCCTTCAGTGGAGCACAGTTTAAAAGTTTTAAACCATACTTACATGATTTAGTTGGTATGCATTGCCTAAAACTTAGTCAGCCTTCCAAGAAACCATTGTCTTGTCAACTACAGTGTCTTTACCTGGTGAAAAGTTGTTGTGATAATTGTCTGCCAATGTCTTAAGTAGCAGTAAAACTTTTCAAGCCCACTACTCTCACCTATTATTTTGTTATTTGCGAAATACAGTTTGGTAACAGTAATTCAATACGATTATGGGAAATCCTGCTACATAGATTACCGAGTGAGTTGGCGCAGTAGCTAGCACACAGGACTCGCATTCGGAGGCCATCCTGATATACGTTTTCCATGATTTCCCTAAATCGCTCAAGGCAAATGCCGGGATGGTTCCTTTGAAAGGACATGACCGATTTCCTTCCCGTCCTTCCCTAATCCGATGAGACCAATGACCTCACTGTTTGATCCCCTCCCCCAAACAACCCAACCTCAACCCTGCTACACAGAAATGAAAAGTCGTAAACGTCTGTTGAGCAATACCTAACAAGCAGTGTCTGTACTAGACCTATCCAAATCATCAGTCTGGTAAAAGTTTATAATTTCCTCACGTGAGGTAGCGTTTCATTTTTTCAGTTGAGCATGTTCAATCATTTCATGCAATTTTTGCTCTGCATATCTATTAGTGTCTGTGACTAAAAGGCTTATTAGTTTGTCAGCTAAGAACAGTGGAAGGACTTCACATGTGGTAATATCATATGGAAAACCTATCAAAAGTGCATACCATTTCTGGTGAATGAAAATGACACCTGTTAGTGAATTCTTTCCACTGTATGTTCCCCAATGAATCTTCAAAAGAGTTAAATTTCTCTTCATCATTTGCAACAAGTTCTAAGAACATGTCATGGGGATCTTTAGTTGCACATGATTCCTCTGTATCGGGGTTTGCATTCATTATCATTTTTCATCTAAAATGCCCTGGTTGGTCATCACTACTCTTCTCAATTACAGTTATTCTTTTGTGCCAAATTCTCACCAGTTATCCTACCACTGTCATGACAGCAGAAGTCTGATCCTGGAGGAGCACCAACTTCTATTAACTCATGTACTCTTTTTCTAGAGAACACTAATAACACAATGAAGTGAAACTAATATTCCCTTTCTGTAAAAATGACCTTTGAAACATCTTTCTCTCCACTCTTAATAATTTTCTTCTCTGGATTCTGGACTGTGCTGTAGCAGTTCACCTACTTTGTTTCTTCACTTGCTGTCCTCAGTGTCAATATACTGATTGAAAAAGTAGGAGTTTGACGTACGGTACTGTCTACTGTAAATGATGAAGCTGACAGATGCAAATTTGAGTTTCACTCTCTTTTACTTTCACTTTCCACAATCCCCCAATTATACACAGTTTTATATATAGCCTGTGCACTATTGTTCTAACTTCGCACAATTAATAGTTAACAGGCGAAAATACACATACTGCTACAACAGTTTACTGTTGAACATCTACGAGCAGTGAAAAACTAACCACAAAGTTCACAGTTTTTGGAGAATAGAAAGGTCACTGTTTTAACACATGGCCTAATAGTGTAACACTTATTACACTGTTAGGAAGATACATTGTTCTCATTCTAACCAAAGCAGGTTCCTCATCTGAAACTCGGCCGTGGATTGACTGTTTCGTGTCCTTACAATAATATGTACTGAACTTACAAGTTGTTTGAAGTTAAATTTACAGAAATTACAATTAACTTCATTTGATTATCTGAATGCATTGAAAAAACTAAGAACAAAATTATATCTGCTGTTATATTCTTTAAAACTGTGGGCCAACCTTTGTCTTTTATGAAAATGCAGATTATATTTATGAATGTTAATGATACTTAGTTCAAAATGAAATAATGAATTTTAAGAAGGTAGATGGCAAAACAAAAGGGGAAGTAAAATTATTCGAGGTTGCTTGATCATAACTCCAGTGTTGTCAACATTATAAATGCTTTCAGGATCAAAGTCATGTCTGTCAACAACTGTACTTAAATTATGGATGGACTCCTTCACTTTTATTTTATTAAAAGCAGATGCTCTTCCTAGCCTTGTAGCTTATGGAGTTCACAGCAACAGTTTCATATTCTGTAGCATAAAACCATAGAGTTAGTCATAACATGCTGATTTATTATCTCACCAGCTGGTTTCCTGGTACATTTTGGTTTGGGGGCGATTTCCCAGTATATTGTAAATATTTGGTTAAATACATTGTTAGAATTTAAGGTAGTTTCCTTACCATATCCTATTTCCTCAACATATCTTTCCAACATCTTTCTGTCCAAACTGCAATTTTTGCTGCCTTTCTGATATTTTCGCCTTATTCAAGAACCTATGTAACAGGCTCTTTTGGGGGAAAAGTTCTGCCTGACATTTCTGCCAGTTTTCCATATAAAAAGCCTTCTGAGGAAAAGAAACAAAATATCATTACTAGAGTAAAGTGGAATTATTTTTTGGTTCAAGCCTTCCTTAAAATTCTGGGTTAAACCTTGCTGACATTACCTCTGAATAACATTGTAATATAAGCAATAATATATTTCGAAATTTTTACAAAATTACTATATGAAACTAAAGAGAAATAACCAATAAATAGATTGCATTTAATCAAATCCTGATTAATATTAGTTTGGCTTACAGGTACCTACAAGTTTCCAAGTGAAATGAGAAATATCCAGAAACTAAAGAGAAATAACCAATAAATAGATTGCATTTAATCAAATCCTGATTAATATTAGTTTGGCTTACAGGTACCTACAAGTTTCCAAGTGAAATGAGAAATATCCAGATTGTTCATAGTAAATGAATAAACATTAGCTGTTGCTGTACTGTTCCACAAAATAGTTTCTCTTCAAAGGTAATCTCAATATTTACCACCAGAAAGCACCATATTTCTCTGTTCTGATGATGCTGAAACCAGGTAGGGTCAAACTGTCCATTAGTCAAATGTCCCCACTTTCCCTAAACAGTTGTTAAGTTTTACTGCCATATAAACAGTAGTTCTTTCTAGTATAGTTGTGTTGTGTCATGGAACTCTTAACTTATACTGTTTGAGGGCCTACAGCTATCTGTTCTCGTTGCATTATCCATTATTCTGATGGTTACTTTTTGCAGTTTGTAAATTTTTTTGCAGCACTTGATTGACCCCATATTTCTATCCCGTAGGTCATGACAGTATTAAAATATAAGAAATACACTATTCACATAGTGAATCTGAAACAAATAACATATTTTAGCCCTGTTGCTAGTGGTTTAATATTTCTGAAAGTAAATGTAACTGAATTTAGTTTATTTGTTAGGGTAGCAGTATGGTCTTTTATTTGTAAACAGTTATCTATAATTAGCCTCAATCACTTTATGTTTTAAACTAGATTCATATACAGTTCTTGTCAGTCTGGTGATTCCTCTATTCTCCTTCTATTGTTGTTACTAAGTAGCACTCTGTTAGTTTTCTCTTTGTTGAGAATTAGCCTATTGGTTCCAAGATACTAAGTGATCAACTCAAGTATCGATTCACTTTTTGTTATGGTATTGTGTAAATTTATACCAGTGGTTATGCTGATGGTATTAACTGCAAGAAACATCATTTCAGTTTCAGTGCCCAGAGGTGAAAACAACAGGGGTTGTAATATGATGCCTTGTGGTACAATAACAGCAATTGGTTGAAATTCTGATGAATATTTCTTTAATTGAAATTGTATTTCCAGTGCATGTTTCTTATTTTGCACATATGTTTTAATAATACTGAGAGGCGTTCCTCAAGTTTCCTTATTAAGATATCATGGGCAGCTAGGCTGAAAGCTTTCAATAATTCACCAAATATACCATGGGAATTTTGGCCTTGATCTAATCCCTCTGAGATTATATTTACACTGTCAAATTCTGCTGGAACTGTAGATTTTCTTTGCTGGGATCCAAATTGTATGTCATTTATGATGTCATGTCTTTCAAAATATTACATAAATCTGATGTATATTATTCTTTTCAATAACTTTTGATAAAATGGACTATAGGTTAACTGGCCTGCAATTGCTGAAGACCAGTGGATCTCCAGTTTTCTGTAGTGGTAAAATTCTGGCTATTTTGGATCTATCTGGAAAACTACATTGCATCACACATGAATTAACAAGGTAGCCAAGTGGTTTAGCCCAGGGGTGGGCACAAGAGCTGCCTGCACGGTTGCCCGCAAGCACCATGATCTGCAGGGCAACGTGAGCAGCTGCATTGCATGGGGTGGGGGGGGTGGGGTGGGGGGGGGTGGGGGGGGGAGGGGGCAACCCTGCTGAGTATGAACAAGGTAATGTACGTAGCGCAGGTGGAGCACACATTCGTCAGAGGTCATTTAATGTTTCATGCATATACGGTGTCTGTGAACACAACACCAGTACACAGAGGCCAGTAATATGTGGCACAACGTGCGTGTGTGTGACGTAAGTGTAAAATGTGCTTACCCAAAATGTGTGTATCCTGTGCCATGCAACAGTTGGCCATGTAAGGACGAAACACAGTTTCGAACCATTGCAACACAGTCTACTTTCATGGCCACCAATAGTATACAGACACAAAGGATTAAGAAACGAAGACATTTGTATTGTAAATGTTACATTATATTTACACAGTAGTGTGTAGTTCAGAGGAGGCGTACTACATACAAATAGGACATAGGCACTGATTTACATCATCCTGGATGTTTGTACAATGATTCTGAACTAGCAACTCGATATTTGGTGTGGAATTACTGGTCATTAGGTGCACTGCACCAGTCAGATGAACATCAGTAACACTACTCCTAAGCTTTCATTGTGGAAAAACACTTTTACACAGGTAGTCCTACGTTGTTCCAAAAAACCTATACACACGAGCAGTTCTTTTAAACAACAATGGAAACTGTTCACATGGGAAATATTTGTACAAGCTCTCCAACGTTTCTGCAGTGCGAAAATTCTTCAGCACACGATTGCATGAAAGTCAATGAGTTCCAACTGAATTTAAGAAGGCACATGTTCAACATTAACTGCAAAAGGAATCGTAAATTGGTAGACATCGCATTCCTGTCGAGTTAAGTACTGAAATCTACTACCAAAACTGCTTCGAGAGACTGTAGCACTGTTTCAAGCACATCCAAATGTTGTTTCAGCCTCTCCTGTTCCAAATTGTTTTCACGAACAATTAGTGCAACACTCGGGAAGTATACATACGACATTTCTGATAGTTGCTTGGCCGACAAAAGCAGTTTTCTCTTGAATGACAAAACTGTGTCAAAAACATCGCTAATAACATTACTTCTAACTTGTAAAACTACATTTAAGCTATTCATATGCTTGGTTACGTCAGTTAAAAACGCAAGGTGTAAAATCCACTGTGTGTCGTTCAGTATTTTCGCCAATTTCCCTTTCGCATCCATGAATAACGCTAAACCTTTACGTAAATTAAAAAACTCGTTCTAAAATAACAACTCGACTCAACCAGAGTACTTCACAAAAATATTGAACATCGCCGTATTCCACACTCGAGATCTGCCAGGAAGGACATGAATTGTCTGTTTTCAAAACTGTGCGATCTGAGAATGTTAATTGTTTGTATAACCACATCCACTACGCCACATATTTTGTTAGCAAATTAACAGAGTGACGAAAACAATGTATTGCTGGTAGTTCCTGGACACTGACGGTTTTCAACTTTTTGTGTTATCAAAGCGACACTAGACTTAGACCAATCATTGCAGGAGCCCCATCTGTTGCAATCGATGAAAGTTTTTCCCAGCATAGCTGGCATTTCTCTATTATATGTTCTACGCACGAAAATATATCGTCGGCTGTTGTTGTGTAATCTATTGACACTACATCGAGAAGTTCATTGGTGACATTAAACTGAACATCAACTCCTCGCAAAAAGACTGCAAGTTAGGCAACATTATGAACATCAGTGCTTTCGTACAGTGCTAATGAAAAGAAAAACAAATCTTTGTTTCTCAGTTGAGCTTCCACATCGTGTGCAATTTCTTGAATGCGCCTGCAAACCGCTCTCCGTGAAAGAGGATCGGTTTCAAAAACAGGAAGACTTGTTGGGCACAAAATTGCTGCGGAAACAACAAAAGTCTTTCCCGTCGCGTTGTTTTACCTATTTTAAGAGTTACATGATAGCTTACTGTCATTGCTGCATCATTGTGGATGATGAGGTTTTTATCCTGTAAATACATACATGAGAAGGTGAAAGTGACGGAAAGTGCAAATAACATATTGTTAATGACAGTAATAATGTGAATCAATGACATAATTATCTAATAGTACACGTACGCTCCTTTTTCTGCTTCAGTTCGATATGTTTGGCTTTTCTTTCTTCGTTATTGCAACCGACTATATCCTTCTCACGAAACAGTTGATAATGTAGCTTCACATTGAGCTTTTTCCATGAAGACAATGTTGTACTGCAAATCAAACACTGAGATTCGCATTGCGTTCCAAAAAAAAAAAAAAAAAAAAAATAGAAGCCCTCGTCTCCCCACTGTGGATTAACGAGTATGGGTTCAAAGGACTTTCGTTACAACGATTTTAACTCTTCCTCAGCCATTTTCCACCAACTAGTTCTGTTTCATCACTAACACCGAATGCGATGTCTACACAGACAACAGAAACGACGGAAGTAAATGGACCGAGTGGCTCTGTACGGTGCAGTGACATGTGTGGCTAGGCGAGCAGATGGTGAAGGTGCTGTTAGCTGCAGAGTGGGCGAGAGCCGCGGGCAGGCCTTGGAGGCATGTGCAAGTGCCCACACTCGCCAAACGGTGTTTGTCCACTCCTGTTTTAATAGTAGTAGTAGTAGTAGTAGTAGTAGTAGAAGCTTTATTCATCTGTCGATCTCTTTTTACAAGGATATAGGACATGTCAAAGTATTTACAAATTTATGATGAAATAGAAAGAAACTTCCACATGGGAAAAATATATCAAAAACAAAGATTCCAAGACTTACCAAGCGGGAAAGCGCCGGCAGACAGGCACAAGAACAAAACACACAAACACACACACAGAATTACTAGCTTTAGCAACCGATGGTTGCTTCTTCAGGAAGGAGAGGGAAAGACGAAAGGATGTGGGTTTTAAGGGAGAGGGTAAGGAGTCATTCAAATCCCGGGAGCGGAAAGACTTCCCTTGGGGAAGTATGGATGGATATGTGCGTGTGTGTGTGTGTGTGCGCGAGTGTACATCTTTCCCAAGGGAAGTCTTTCCGCTCCCGGGATTGGAATGACTCCTTACCCTCTCCCTTAAAACCCACATCCTTTCATCTTTCCCTCTCCTTCCTGAAGAAGCAACCATCGGTTGCGGAAGCTAGTAATTCTGTGTGTGTGTTTGTGTGTTTTGTTCATGTGCCTGTCTGCCGGCGCTTTCCCGCTTGGTAAGTCTTGGAATCTTTGTTTTTAATATATTTACAAATTTAGCTCAATCCAAAACAAGCTAATTCGTATACACATATATACACTCCTGGCACACAACAATTTTTCTTACAAATAACTTATTAAATGATGTAATGCCATACTGTTCACTCATATCTCACTATCAGTCAGTGCACACACTATACAGACATTGTTCTATAACACTACACACACACACACACACACACACACACACACACACACACACACACACACACTGATGATCTCTGGGTCATTTTCTGTACCGCAACTTCCCATTTGCTATCCTCAAAAAGTGAGTCAGCCTCCTTCCATAATGAGTCAAATGTTGAGCTCAGAAAGAGGAAGAGCTGTTAGTATTGTGCTATGCATAGGTTCGGGGTAAGAATTTATAGAAAGGAAAAAAGAACGAAAAAACATAAGGTGAAGGTGTTATGTGGAATGTTGGATATTGTATAATCATTATTATTATCATTATTTATTTGTATAATTTTTTTTTATCAAACCCCTACTCTCTTTTAGCTAAGTAATTCTTCAATGTATAAAATGTATTGCATGACACATACTTCAGAGCTGCCTTTTTAAATAAGTGTATTTCTGAAATTTATTTAATCTCATTTGGGAAACTATTATACGGTTTTATTCATTGATAGAAAATTCTGTTTTGAGTTATAAGTTTATTTTTTCTTTAGAAATGTAAGTTGAGTTTATCTCTTGTTGCATTGTCATGGACAGAGCTGTTTGTGCAGTAATTACCAATGTTATTTTTGATGTGTACAACTGACTGGTGAGTGTATTCATACAGAGTGGTTAAAATCTCCAGTGTTTTGAACAGATCTTTACAATGAGCTCGACTAGTAGTTTTGCTTATTATTCTTATGGCTCTTTTCTGGCGTTTGAAAATTGTGTACATATTTTGTGCATTTGTTACCGAAAAAAGAAAGCCATAGCTAAGAACTGAGTGTACATATGAATAATATGTAACTAAAAGACACTGCATGTTACACACTAACGATAGGATTCTAAAGGCATAACATGCTGATGACATTCTGTTTGCAAGTACCTTCGTGTGTTCACACCACTACAAATGAGAATCAATATTCATTCCTAGAAATTTTGCATTTGTTACACAGTCTACAGAGGTGCCGTCTGCAGTTAATTTAACATTGTCATTTTTCTCTTCAAACTGAAATTCATGGCATTAGTTTTCTTTATGTTCAATGTCACTTTATTGCTTATTGACCAATCATAAACTTCCTTGAGAGTTTCATTTGCTTTCGCAGCAAGGAGTTCTCTTGTTTTCTCAATAGCTATAATATTGCTCTGATCAGCAAAGAAAATTTTTTCACCATGAGTAACACTACTGGGGAAGTCATTGATGTATCTCAGGAACAGTATTGGTCCTAATATGCTATCCTCTGGAACCCATATGTTAAAGTATTTTGGTTCTGATAAGTATTTTACTAAATATATAGATCTATTTGAAGTATGTGTAATTTCTACTCCTTGTACACTACCTGTTACGTATGATCGAAACCAGTCATTTGCTGACCCTCTTATTTCTATTGCTTCTAATTTATTTAATAGACTCTTGTGGTCGACTGTATCAATCGCCTTAGAAAGATACAAAAATATACCTGTGTCACACTCATCTTTATCAAGAGCATTAAGTACACATTTTATGAATTCTACTAGGACTTACTCTGTATTTTTGCCACTTCGGAAACCAAACAGTGATTCACTTAAAAGATTATATTTATTACGGTAATTCATTAATGGGTCTTGCATAATTGATTCTATTATTTTTGAAAATGGTGACAGCAGGGAACGTGGCTGTTAATTTCTGTCTTCAACATTATCTTTCTTAAGCAAAGTGTAACATTACAGGACATATTGGGACATATTGAAGTATTCGATACTGTAGACTTTTAGGGGATGTCGATACAGATATGCAAAATGTAAAGGGAAACTTTGGTAATGTTTAAATATTGTACTGTGTCAATATTAGGACATTTTGCACAGAAAGAACAAAAATAGAATTAATGTAAATATATATTAGTGTTAGTAACCTATTTTCATTCAATTTTGTAATTATATTTCTTTTTGTAAAAGAAAGACTCACTCTTTGCTGTAGCTCTGATTAATTGTATAAATAATCAGTTTTGAGCTAAATTATTTCGTATAATATGGACAAGATACTTTTAAAAACTCACCAGCTAAAGAGAAAGTCTGTAAATGAACGTTTAATGCACACTTCTGGAACTTTCTATGGAGAAATTCTATATTATGATCGCAAAAATACGAAAACTTGTGAAAACTGTTTCATAACCTAATTTCGAAAGATGATTTGCATCAAGAAATATTGCTAAAAAGATTTATTTACGTTTTGAAACACGATTTAAATCATTTTACATATAAATAGTTGTTCTAAATCACTCAAGAAATATCCAGAATCAAATGTCAAGATATTTCTGGAAACATCGGTACAAATCTGGTGAAGGTTATCCAGAAGCTGGTAGAAAAATGTTATAAAATCTATTTGGAAATTATGCGTGTAAGAATTTATATGTACTGATCCTTTTACTTACTTTAATCTGTACTAAAATTCTGTAACGTCTAATTTAGTTTTAAGTCGTGAATTGCTATCGCATTGCAAACAAAACATTGTCAAAGACTCTCATTGTTTGGAAAGATATTAATACACCTAGGAGTTGTCAGTTGCCAGCTCGGATAAGCAGTGCGGTTAGCTCTGAGAGTCAGTTGTTGAGTCTGTGAAGTCTGTCAGTTCTGTTTGTAAATAAATGTCTGTAATGAAGAATTACTTGTTGTCGTCAATATGAACTCAAGACCTTTTGCACGAAGCAGACACCTCCTAATGCAACGTTTTAATTTGGTTGAGGAAGCTGGGGTCGCTATAAGTGCAAAAAAATTGAAGTGGAACGTTTTAATTTGGTGTTGAGGAGCTGAAATGTTATAATTTGGTGGAGGAGCTGGGATGTTATAATTTGGTGGAGGAAGCAGAGGATATGACGACCACCCAGTGATTCTTCAAAATAAAATACGTCTCTTCTGGGATCACAAGAAGAAAATACGTCTGTTTTGGGACCCCAAGAAGAGGATATACGACGGACCAGTCATTCTTCAGAAGTAAATACGTCGATTCTGGGGTCGCAAGAAGAGGAGTGAATCAACCGAGCGAAACCATCCTGGAATTGAAGAAATTTCGCAAAACACGGACACCAACGACCGCTGACAGACACTAAGATAAGTACCTGCTTCCTAAAATAATGGAAAAAGACGCAGATTTCAGTATTGACAGCGGTGTAGCGAGTACACCTATTAGGGAAAATGCTTCTGACAGTGTAGGAATGTTGGAAATGTTAAAACAAATGTTTTCAGAGTTAAACTCGAAGTTGGATAACACAAACTCGAAGATGGACGATTCTCGTGCCGAATTACGTCAACAAATTGAACAGACACAACAACAGATGGACAGGTCGATTTCGAAGGCTGTGTGTGATTTAAAATCAGAAATAAATTCAAATACTGAACAGATTGCTCACACTAATCAGGTTCTCGAAGAATGGCGAATTACTTTTGAGTCAACTTAGTTGTCGTGTGGACACGTTTGAGAGCAAAATTTCTGTCCTTGAAACTGATTTAAGTAACGAAATTTCAAATAACCAGTCAAAACTTTAAAAAGTTGTTGATTTTGTAAATGAGGAAAATTCTCAATTGAGAAATGAATTTAACCAGACAAAACGATTTTTTGAAAGCGAAATTGAATCTTTCAAATCTGATTCTGACAAAAAGGTCACAGAAATTTGTAGTAGAGTAGTTAATGTCGAAAAAACTGTAGACAGAAAATTTGTAGAAATACAAGAAACTATGTTGCAAAAAGGTTTTAGTAATAGTTGTAATGGGGTATGGGGAAATTTTCCCATTAAAACTTATCCCGGTGACAAGAATATACACCCAAAAGACTTCATGCAATCCTGCAAGGAGCAGTTCACGTCCATAATGACAGATAGTGTTAAGATAAAATTTGTAAAGAAATTACTTGATGGTGAGGCGCTTTCATGGGCCAATCAGAATTGTTCCGCGGAAATGTCCTTTGAACATTTCGAAAAATGTTTTCTAACCAAATTTTGGTCTGAAACTGAGCAAGCTCGTATCAAAAGTGAATTCTTGAATGGTCCTAGTTACAGAGAATCTGATGGGTCAATGAAAGCCTATTGTGAGAAACAGTTGCAAAAATTAGTGCATCTGGATAAGCCATTTGATGAGCTAACTCAAATTAAAGCACTAAAACGGAGACTTCCGAAAAGAGTACAATGGGGTTTAGTATATGGTCCAGATGAGTCCATAGAACAATTCTTGAAATATGTGGACAAACTTGATAGAGCCTTTGAACAAAACAAAAGTTTTAATGACTTTGTAGGTTCATCACACAGAGGGTGGAAACTGAACCATGGGAATAATAACAATAATAGTGAACGAAGAAACTTTAACAACAACAGGGATAATTATAATAGCAATGACAGAAGAAATTTTGGTAGGAATGATCAGCACTTTAATTCAAACAGAGAATGGGAAAATCGAAACAGGTCCTGGGGTAATGACATGAGAGAAGGTAACCCGAGGCAGGGAAACGACAGACATAGGCCTTTAAACGACTAAATGCTCCACTCAGAGTCTGTCAGTTTGGGGCAAGGAATTTTCAAAATCAGGCTAATTTCACCCGGAACAGACAGCACTATAATCAGAGACCTAACCAGATAGACAGTATGCTTATGATCGATCTGTAGATAGAGGTAATGAAAACATTAAATTTGACAGGAAATTTTGGAATGTCATCAGAGAAAACACTAGAAACAACTGTAATAGGAACCAGGCTACCTTTAATGAAGTAGGCTTAGAAGATGATATAATTGCAAATTTATATAATCAAGAAGAAGCACCCAATGCTGAAATGAAAGGTAAGGATAACTTTGATAATTTTGGATTGTACAAACTTATGTGTGGTGATGTTTTAGATGTAAGTTGTCATAATGATGTTCGTACTGAAGTTTCTGGAAAATTTGATATTCATGTGGATGTGGTTGGTGAAGATGGTGTTGTGAGTAATGTTGGTGATACTAGTAGTGTTTGTAGTGTAAGCTCAGGCAATGATGATGATAATGTTGATGTTAAGGCTAATGGTGGCTATGTACTAGAAGATTTTGGTGGTGAATTGGATGGAATAGTTTGTGTTGAAGTTAAGGAGGATGTTATAAGCAATAGTGTTGAGAATAGTTGTGCCAGGAACTGTAACTACATTCCACATGAGAATCAGATTGTGCCAGTTCAGCTTAGTAATACATCAGGAGACAGGGGGGTTGATTGTGCTGATGCATCTGAGTTTATTTTGAAATCTGTTTGGGACAAATTTAAAGATTACAGTGATGACAATGATGTTAAGATCAAATTAAGGGAAATTTGTGAACCAGTTTCTGCTTTTAAGCCTAATGAAATCATCAAACGGGGTACTAGTCAGGATGTGTGTGAGGTAAAAAGTAATCCAGACATTCCAGTAAATTCCAGTAGACCTAGAAGTTTGAAGAAAGTATTGCCTAATAAAGAAAACCTAAATATGGAACAGAGGTATGATGAGATAGCAGAAGATCTTTTGTATGAAGAACAGGAAGAAAGGGAAAACACCACTACTGTTAGTCCATACATAAAAATTAAAGCTGCAGGTTGGGAAGGGTATTGTTTGATTGACACAGGGAGTCCAATTAGTGCCATTTCAAGCAAATTAAGAGATATAATTAAGCATGATCCTGACTTTGTTGAATTACCAGTTGTTGGAATAAAAATTAGAGGCATTACCGGCAAACTGAGCAAAATTGTTAATAGACAGGTGCTGTTGTCCTTCAATATAAATGATGTACAGTTTACTCAAGGATGTCTTTTAATAAGTGACCTAAATGAGAATGTACTGTTGGGTATGGACTGGATATCAAAAGCTAATGCAGCATTTGATTGGGAAAAGAGTTTGTTTACCTTTATTGATCCTAAGACGAGAGTATGTTCCAGTACTGACATGTCGGTTCAAAACTATGCTGATAAGGGAATTGAAATTAGGGACGTTACATTTTCTAAAGACAGTGGTTTTTGTGTAGAGGAAATTACTGAGGATTATGATGATGGAGAATATGGGGATATAGTTCAAGAAAAATTACGGGAATCAGATAATTTGAACCAAGAACAGAAGGTAAAGTTAGAAAGATTATTGTGGATTATTTGATGATAGACCTGGCAGAGTAAAGAATTATCAATGTAAACTCAGATTAAAACCACATGAGCCATTCTTTATAAAACTTATAGTGTACCCATTGCAAAGAGAAAAGATGTAGAAAAGGAACTTCAAAAGATGGAAGAGTGAGGCATCATTGAGAGAAGTAAGAGCCAATACAATAATGCTTTGGTAGTGGTTGCAAAACGTGATGGCAGTGTCAGGCTTGTACTAGATTCAAGACACCTAAATAAGTATCTGGAAAGAGAGACCGATCATCCCGAGAATACAGACGAATTACTTCATAAATTTGAAAGAATGAAATATATGACCAGTTTAGATCTCACATCAGGATTAGAATTAGAAAATGATTCCAGAAAGTATACTGCCTTTTTGTATGGGGGAAGATGTTACCAGTATTGTGTGGTACCATTTGGGCTGAATGTCTCAGTAGCCGAATTCATTAGAGCACTTGACTTTGTTTTGGGAAAAGATCTTTTATCAAAATTAACTGTGTATGTAGATGACATTTTGATCACTGGAGAAACTTGGGAAGAACATGTTAATACTTTGAGGGAGGTTTGCAATAGATTAAGGAAAGGGTGAATGTCACTTAAATTATCTAAATGTAAGTTTGGTATGAAAAAATTGAAGTTTCTGGGGCACAGTATTTCTGAGGAAGGTATTTTGCCAGATCCTGAAAAACTCGAGGCAATTGCAAAATTCCCAATTCCAAAAACCAAGAAACAACTAAAGTCATTTTTCGGGATGTGCGGTTACTACAGAAAGTTCATTAGTACCCAAGCTCTAAATGCTCCAAGTCTTAACAGATTGCTGAAGAAAAACGCAATGTGGGTTTGGGATCAGGAATGTGAAGCTGCTTTTGAAGAAATAAAAACACAGATATGTAACAGTCGAATTTTGTACTGTCCTGATTTACGTTTACCTTTTTGCATTATGGCTGATAGTGATTATAGCCTAGGTGCTCACCTTTTTCAAGAAGTAAATATAAATGGGAAAATAGAACACAGGTCTATTGCTTTTGCTAGTCGAACCTTGAAAAAACATGAGAGGCAATACACTGTTACCGAGAAAGAGCTTTTGGCCATTTACTGGGCATTTTCTAAATTCAGAAATTATTTATTGGGAAACCAGGTAGTTGTCTACACAGACCATAAGGCATTAATTTATATTCAAGAATGTAGGTTGCATCATGGAAGGATTACCAGGTGGGCACTCTTGTTTCAACAATTTAATTACTTAATAAAATATCTTAGAGGACCCGATAATGTAGTTGCTGATGCTTTATCTAGACTACCTGTGGGGGGTGACTTTGAAGATGACAGTGGGGAATGTGAAAAAGAATTCAAAATTATGTATTTAAGAGGGGTGGACAATGAACAAGAAATCAGAGACATTTGTAATGACATCCGACGGAATCAGAACCACGATGAGAACTGTAAACTGGTCAAAAGTTATTTAGGGAAAAACGGACATGAAAAAGTGGGAGATTATTACAAAATCTACAAGGGGATTCTATTCAAGAGAAACAATGTAGATAGCGATGTATGGAAATTATGTTGGCCTGAACAGTACATCAATGTACTCATCAAGTACATTCATGGAAGTTTTTGGTCATTGTGGGATTCAAAAATATATCCAGAAAATCTAAGAAAATGTGTACTTTAACAACATAGCCAGGAGGGTTAGAAAAATTTTGACGGGTTGTGACAGGTGCCAAAGAGTAAATGTATCCAACCAAACTTGTCGAGGATTGATGCAAAACATCTTACCAAAAGAACAATACGAGTTAGTCGCTGTCGACTTATATGGACCATTACCGAAGACGAGAGGAGGCTATTGCTACATTTTTGTTATGGTTGATGTTTTTTCAAAATTCATTAAGTTATACCCTCTTCGCAAGGCAAATAGTAAGAGCATTATTTCAAAAATCAGAGGAGACTATTTTGGCAGGGTAGGAAAACCTCAGAAAATCTTATCAGACAATGGGACTCAATTTACTTCTGGAGTATGGAAAGCTTTTGTTGAAGATGAAAATATAAGTCACATTCTTATTTCAGCTTATCATCCGTCAGGAAACCCTTCAGAGAGATACATGAGGGAAACTGGGCGATTCTTTAGAACCTACTGCAATACTGATCATGCTAGTTGGATTGACTAGGTTGAGAAATTCGAAGATGTTGTGGACAGCCTACAGCAATCCTCAACAGGGTTTTCGCCTTATGAAATACAGTATAATAGAAAACCACCACATCCAATTAGTGATTTCATTGATTTTCCAGTCTGCAAACCATTAAGTACTCAAGAGAGAGAGGAAATAGTGAGAAAGACCATGAAATCTCAAGGTGATAAGAGGAAATGTAGACATGGCAAAAGATTGAAGCCTACTCAATTTAAAATTGAAGACTTGGTCCTTGTTAAAACACAAGGGAAGTCTAAAGCCATCAGTGGTGAATTAAAAAAGTTTTTTGACATATACATTGGACCTTTCAAGATTCAGGACAATCCTCATCCGAATGCTTACCGTCTAGTCTACCCGAATTCTGGCAGACTGTTTGGCCTACGAAATGTGACCGAACTGAAATTGTGTAAAAAAATGTAAAAAAAAGTATTTTAGGTTATAGATGTTTATAGACTTTTATATGTAATCTTACCAGGATATTTTTGTATACTTTGTTATGTTGTATTTATCTGATTCCTCAGGGGAGCATACATTCTTTGTGTGCTAAGTGTTTGGCGAGCACTAGGTCCCCTAGCTATGCAATTGTCATATTTCATTTTCGTATTCTGGCATTGCATCTTACACTTATTCTGTGATCCTGTATAATCAATTTTCTCCATCTGTCAGTCTATCCTCTCTTAGCTTTAAGAAATTATTTAGAGTAAATTTCTTGAGTAATTAGACTTTCGAGAATTCAAATTTCTGTGTCCTTAAAAACCGGTCCACCGACTATTAAATGCTTTTGCTAATGTTTAACTGGGTTTGACCACTGTATGCTGTATATTCATAGCGGACTGTGCTATTGCAGCCTGTGATAGCCTGCAGTGTATATGGAAACCATACGGACTGTGAAGATGAGACTGAAATACAGTGTGTGGCATTGAGGTATACCGACCTTTAAGGAAGAAGATCACCGACCTTCAAGAAAGAAGATCACTGGTCTTCAAGAAAGGAGACACCAAAGATATGTGTAAAACTTTTCTGTTTTGTAATGTAAGGACATCAACCCTTCCGTGTTTCACGTGGAAGTGCTGATGGGGGGGTTGTGTAACATTACAGGACATATTGGGACATATTGAAGTATTCGATATTGTAGACTTTTAGGGGATGTCGATACAGATATGCAAAATGTAAAGGGAAACTTTGGTGATGTTTAAATATTGTACTGTGTCAATATTAGGACATTTTGCACAGAAAGAACAAAAATAGAATTAATGTAAATATATATTAGTGTTAGTAACCTATTTTCATTCAATTTTGTAGTTATATTTCATTTTGTAAAAGAAAGACTTACTGTTTGCAGTAGCTCTGATTAAATGTATAAATTATCAGTTTTGAGCTAAATTATTTCGTATAATATGGACAAGATACTTTTAAAAACTCACCAGCTAAAGAGAAAGTCTGTAAATGAACGTTTAATACACACTTCTGGAACTTTCTATGGAGAAATTCTATATTAAGATCGCAAAAATTCGAAAACATGTGAAAACTGTTTCATAACCTAATTTCGAAAGACGATTTGTATCAAGAAATATTGTTAAAAAGATTTATTTACGTTTTGAAACACGATTTAAGTCATTTTACATATAAATAGTTGTTCTAAATCACTCAACAAATATCCAGAATCAAATCTCAAGATATTTCTGGAAACATCGGTACAAATCTGGTGAAGGTTATCCAGAAGCTGGTAGAAGAATGTTATAAAATCTATTTGGAAATTATGCTTGTAAGAATTTATATGTACTGATCCTTTTACTTACTTTAATCTGTACTAAAATTCTGTAATGTCTAATTTAGTTTTAAGTCGTGAATTGCTATCGTATTGCAAACAAAACATTGTCAAAGACTCTCATTGTTTGGAAAGATATTAATACACCTAGGAGTTGTCAGTTGCCAGTTCGGATATGCAGTGCGGTTAGCTCTGAGAGTCAGTTGTTGAGTCTGTGAAGTCTGTCAGTTCTGTTTGTAAATAAACGTCTGTAATGAAGAATTACTTGTTGTCGCCAACATGAACTCAAGACATTTTGCACGAAGCAGACACCTCCTAATGCAACGTTTTGATTTGGTTGAGGAAGCTGGGATCGCTATAAGTGCAAACAAATTGAAGTGGAACGTTTTAATTTGGTGTTGAGGAGCTGAAATGTTATAATTTGGTGGAGGAGCTGGGATGTTATAAAAGGTACAACTCTTACCTGTTTTAACTGCTCTGGTAACGTCCCTGGTGTGAAGGATTTATTTATTTTATTTGTTAAGGGGCCTTGTATCATCCCTATGCATTGTTTCTGTACACACAATTGTACCTCATCTAAGCCTACTGACTTTTTATTTTCTAGTTCTTGATCAGTTTTATTGACTTCATTTTCTGTGGTTGGAAGTAACATCATTGTATTTATTGCAACATTATTTACAGGTTTTGTTCTTGCGAATTTTTTCCTCTGAATTACTTGAAAAATGCTCAATTATATATTTTGCTAAGTGTTGTGGATCATTTATTGCTTTATCCCTCTCCCTTAGCTGTATGTTATTTTGGGTTTGTTTGCCTCTCCCTTTTTCCTTTTTTATAACATCCCAGACTGCTTTGCTTTTATTCTCTTCCTTATATATTATTTTGTCTTTAAATGACTTTTTGTAGCAATCGACACCTTCCTATAGATCTTTTTGCATCTACGATAGAAATTTAATAATTCTGTATCATTGTGAATCTTTTTCATGGAACTGAGGTATTTAAGTGTTTGGGAAGACTTCTTAATACCTGCTGTTATCCATCTGTTTTTGTGCTATGTTGATACAGACATGCATATGTTTGGTAATGCCTTTTCAAAGTTCAATTTAAACCATGTGGAGAATTTACAGAATTTCATATTCACATTGGTTTCCTTATACAGTTCATCCCAGCTTCGTTTTTCTAGTTCTTTCGAAAAATCTTTTTTTTTAGATTTGTGACAGATGTTGATTGTAGGCGTGTAGTTATGAAATTATTCGATGCCTGATTTTACTGTTGTTATTTGACAGAGATGATTTGATAGTCCAAGATATTTTATAGTTAAATCACATTTTTCCCTGTCCATATTTGTGGCTACATGATCAATTACTGATGAGGTCGTTGTAGTAACCCTTGTTGCACTCTTGACCAATAGGGAAATGCCGAATCTTTGAAGAATATTTATGAAGGTTCTGCTGGATTCATTTATGATAGTAGTGTTGATGTTAATGCCCCCACAGAGAATCATGTTGACCTTTCTACTTCAGACTTTATATAGAACTTCTGTTAACTTACTAAAAAGTGTCCACACTACCACAGGGAGATATATACCCACACAAAATGATAAATTTCTAGGCGATATCATGCCCTGTTAATTCAATAGCTGCTGATATTTCAAGGTATTTGTCCTCACTTACTGTACTAAGGTCATGTCTTGGTTTGAACTGACTTCCTTTTCTGATATATATACATCTACATCTACATCCATACTCCGCAAGCCACCTGATGGTGTGTGGCGGAGGATACCCTGAGTACCTGTATCAGTTCTCCCTTCTATTCCAGTCTCGTATTGTTCGTGGAAAGAAGGATTGTCGGTATGCTTCTGTGTGGGCTCTAATCTATCTAATTTTATCCTCATGGTCTCTTCGCAAGATTACGTAGGAGGGAGCAATATACTGCTTGACTCTTCGGTGAAGGTATGTTCTCGAAACTTTAACAAAAGCCCGTACCGAGCTACAGAGCGTCTCTCCTGCAGAGTCTTCCACTGGAGTTTATCTATCATCTCTGTAACGCTTTCGCGATTACTAAATGATCCTGTAACGAAGTGTGCTGCTCTCCATTGGATCTTCTCTGTCTCTTCTATCAATCCTATCTGGTACGGATCCCACACTGCTGAGCAGTATTCAAGCAGTGAGCGAACAAGCGTACTGTAAACTACTTACTTTGTTTTCGGATTGCATTTCCTTAGGATTCTTCCAATGAATCTCAGTCTGGCATCTGCTTTACCGACGATCAACTTTATATTATCATTCCATATTAAATTTCTCCTACTGCGTACTCCCAGATAATTTATAGAATTAACTGCTTCCAGTTGCTGACCTGCTATTTTGTAGCAAAATGATAAGGGATCTATCTTTCTATGTATTCGCAGCACATTACACTTGCCAACATTGAGATTGAATTGTCATTCCCTGCACCATGCGGCAATTCGCTGCAGATCCTCCTGCATTTCAGTACAATTTACCATTGTTAAAACAGCATCATCTGCAAAAAGCCTCAGTGAACTTCCGATGTCATCCGCAAGGTCATTTATGTATATTGTGAATAGCAACGGTCCTATGACACTCCCCTGCAGCACACCTGAAATCACTCTTACTTCGGAAGACTTATCTCCATTGAGAATGACATGCTGCGTTCTGTTATCTAGGAACTCTTCAATCCAATCACACAATTGGTCTGATAGTTCATATGCTCAGCTTAGTTTGTTCATTAAACGACTGTCCGGAACTGCATTGAACGCCTTGCGGAAGTCAAGAAGCACGGCATCTACCTGTGAACCCGTGTCAATGGCCCTCTGAGTCTCGTGAACGAATAGCGTGAGCTGGGTTTCAAACTCATGCTGATACCTACAGAGTAGATTTCTAGTCTCCAGAAAAGTCATTATACTCGAACATAATACGTGTTCCAAAATTCTACAACTGATCGACGTTAGAGATAAAGGTCTATAGTTCTGAACATTCGTTCGACGTCCCTTCTTGAAAACGTGTATGACCTGTGCCCTTTTCCAATCCTTTGGAACGCTACGCTCTTCTAGAGACCTACGGTACACCGCTGCAAGACGGGAGGGGGGGGGGGGGGGGCAAGTTCCTTCGCGTACTCTGTGTAAAATCGAACTGGTATCCCATCAGGTTCAGCGGCCTTTCCTCTTTTGAGCGATTTTAATTGCTTCTCTATCCCTCTGTCGTCTATTTCGATATCTACCATTTTGTCATCTGTACGACAATCTAGAGAAGGAACTACAGTGCAGTATTCCTCTGTGAAACAGCTTTGGAAAGAGACATCTAGTATTTCGGCTTTTAGTCCGTCATCCTCTGTTTCAGTACCATTTTGGTCACAGAGTGTCTGGACATTTTGTTTTGATCCACCTACCGCTTTGACATAGGACCAAAATTTCTTAGGATTTTATGCCAAGTCAGTATATAGAACTTTACTTTCGAATTCATTGAACACCTCTCGCATAGCCCTCTTCACACTACATTTCGCTTCGCGTAATTTTTGTTTGTCTGCAAGGCTTTGGCTATATTTATGTTCGCTGTGAAGTTCCCTTTGCTTCTGCAGCAGTATTCTAACTCGGTTGTTGTACCATGGTGGCTCTTTTCCATCTCTTACGATCTTGCTTGGCATGATCCTCCATCACTTTAAGTAGTTTTTCAGTAGGAGTTTGCCTTTTCATACTATGATAATCTTACATGTTGGATTTCTGTGTCTCTACATCAGTGTTCAGTAATATAAACTACTGGGCATTTATTGATTGCATGTTTTGATGGAGGATTGTTACATCTGTGAAATGCCCCATGTTACTCTTTCCAGTGGTTTGTTTTTCTTTGTGACATCTGGTGCATTTAATATTTGAGATGATAAAATCTGTCTTGTGAGTGATTGTTCCAGTATTTTTTTAAAGTGCTGGACATCCTCTTCAGGCAGGGGAACCTGTTGTCTGGATTTAACCTAAAAAGGAACTACTTTTCCTACCTATGACAACGGTATTTGACCATGTGTGGCCCAAGATCCACCCTCTATACTTTCATGAATAATTTGTACCCTCTTCCCTTCCTAGCCCTGTTTGGATTTAGGCCATGCCTACTGAAATCCCATCTGTTGTTGATCTTGAGGGACACTAGACAAACATGAGAAAAGTTGGCTGTCCTCAGAGCCATCCCTAACCTCACATTCTCTTGCCTCACAGCTCTATCAAAGTGTGGTCTATCATGATGCTGGAACAGCTCAACAAAGTCTGCATTGCTGCCACAAGTCAGGGAAGATATCTTGTCCAGGTCACCAACTATGTCATATGCCCCATCCCTGTCCAAACTATTTCCTACCCCACCCACTATCGCTACATGGTCCCCTTTTGTAAAGTCCTTACATAAAGACCCTAGGTCTTCTATCACATGACTTAGCCCTGCATTTGGCTTGAAGATACTGGTGGCCTGGTATACTGCCCCTAAACTTTCCTGTAACTGAGGGCCTACACATCGCCCATGGCTACTACCTAACAGCAGCGCTTTCTTCTTCCTAAGAGTTTGTACCTTCCTAGGCTTCTTGGCCTCGGTTGAAGTGTGTTGCACATTTCCTGCTTCTTGTTCTACCTGAGGCTCTTCTCCACTTAACTCTGGCAGTGGTAGATACCTGTTTTTGGTGTTGATGATAAAACTGTCAGATATCGTTCTCTTTCTTCCTATCGTCCTACCAGCTGCCAGTTCCCAAACACCCGCCTCCCCCCTATCTCCACTGATCCTTATCGGTTCCTTCCTTACTTCCTCCAGCTGTGCCTGAAGGGAACCGATTTTTCTTTCTTGTTCTCCAATCACAATGTTCCTACTGCATACTCTGCAGTTCCAGGAGAGAGCCTCTTCTGTTCACCCAACTCTCTCACCACTGCATCCCCCTCATTGAAAATATTTCCCGCAAGATTGGCAACAAATCCCTCTGCTCACTACCCAATAACAGCTCCCATATTTCTCACTCATGGTCAGTTTAGAAAGAATGATTAAGTTTAAACAATGTTTTAAATTTGTCAAGGATGCGAGATTGTCTGAGCGTAAAAAGAAAGTTAAAAAAAGACACAAAAGTCTTACATGCAGTGGTTGTTGTTTTTGTACTGATTTAGAGATACAATGATAGAAGAATGAATTTGTAGTTAATGTGCCTTTAGAGAATTCGCATTAATAGGCGTGTTTGGTCAGGTTTTTAAACGTTTATAACTCGGGAGATTTAGGCCTAGATCGTGTCTACCCAACTAGCAAACAATACGAAATGTGTTAGTTAAATACGATTCAGAAACGTTCAATTACACTTTTATCGCGACAATAGACACTGATGAAACTAGTAACTGTCTTTTTTAAAGGAATTTTTCACTACCAAGAAAACTTGTATGGAATTTTTTGTGTTTATGTCATGCAAAATTTCGGGTTACATCACGATTATCGGGACTTCAGCTAAAGAATACGTTTTTTCAAGAACAAGCCATTTCATTTTTCAATAACTTCAATATTTTGTTTGAAATCGCTTTTATGTCACTGGAGGTTCTATTTACGATTTAAGATCTGAGTACATTCTAAGATTTTATAACAAATGGATGTTAAGGATACTCTATGGAAGTTTTGTGGCTCACTTCTGCTGCCCTTCCTGTAGATATGTGTGACTTGGACTTTCTTCCAACCACTGCATACGTCTTTTTGTTGCAGGAATCATCAGTGTATTGTGGTTAAAAGAGGAGCAGGAGCTAACTCAGACACAAATTTAGTATAAAATCTGTCTGGAAGAGCAAACACCACAAAATATAATTATGGCAATGACAAGCAATGATCCGTTTAGTGCAGATGCATACCAAGTTCGAAATCTTACAGGAAATGCAAGATACGATGAGTAATGAGACGAATGAGCAGGAGCACTACATCAGTAGTGTGTGGTGTAAGTTCAGAATTTGGGGTTGATGGAAGGTGTATTAGAGTAGTTCATGCATCAATTGTGACAACTGTGTCCAGAGGCGCACTGGACAGCGCAATTGCCTAGTATGTAAGTTCACCGTCAGTGTCAGCTTGGCATGGACAACTGTTTATATTTATCCCACAGATCACTGCACTTGTGAGGTTGTATACCTCTGGTATTTCTCGTGAATAGCTACACTGTAGTCACAAATTGGCTCACTTATACAGAAAGTCAACCATTCAGATCAGCCTCAATACTAGATTCACACAACCCAAAGCTTTCACAATTGAACGATTTGTATAGACAGAGATCAAAATAGATCCACAGAACCTGACAGGTATCCACCTCTCTATTACGAATAGTGTTGTTTACCTTAAAATGATCAGCAACAAAAGATGTGATAAAACTGTATGTGACCATAAGAATCGGCTAAAATTCAAACATTCTGATGGCGTCGTGGGGACGGTGTCGATCATTCACGTGGGTCCCAGGTTCTGCATCATTAGAGTTTTTGAACTTCTCTTTGAAGTTCCAGGTGACACTGCAATTAATACTTTACAACCATGTGGACGCATACTCAGCCATGTCACCGAAAAAATGGACCACTTTTGAGACATACCCTACTATCTGTGGCATGAGGCGAGTTCAGACTGAGTTTACATGGCATGTCCCAATCTTATCTCCTTATTGGTGGTTGTAGAGCAACAATTGTTTATGATGGGCAATCACCAGCTCCAGTTGTGGTAAGGAGGGTCACATAGACTTGGAGTCTAATTAGAGTGTCAATGAAAAAAGCTGTACCTACACACATGACAGAATCCATGCCTCCTATGTACACTGCCATCTTCCAGGAGGATTCACCCTTCCATGTACCCCAATATCAAATGACAAATGATCCTATGGCGCAGTTGACACAGATGGATGACAATGTGTCCAAAATTTTAAACGAAGAACACCATGATGAGAAGCTGCAACAGAAGTCTGATGTCACAGGAATTGAGACAAAGATGAAAATAAACTGGCTGGTGGTACCAACAGCCGCTTTTGTCCCTAACTTTCAAGAAAATGTGGCTTCCAAACAGCTTTCGGATGTGGATATGGTGCATGACAGCACAAACAGAGGTCACCAAAATGGCGAAAGAAAATATGTAGCACACCCTCAGGTCATTGGTTTCTTCATACAGGAGAAGATGAACAGGCAGACAATGCCAATGCCACAGTAGAAAGTGCCAGGGTCTGCAACAACGACTGACCAGCGAACGTAATGGCCTTCTCTACACTGGTGAGACCCTTACGACAGATCCAAAGCAAGTTTCATAACTTGGCATAGTAGAGGAAGACATGACCATAACAGCTGAGGCTGAGGAGGTCTGGCCATAGGATTCACTTTGGCAGAACTGGGGAGTTGATCGAGGAATTCCAGCCACCAGCAACTGTGGGTATTGTGGTTGAGGCGACATTGCCACATGTTCTAACCACCCTCTCCCCCCCACCCCTACACTGCCAAGGACAATGTTAGCCTAACATGCACACACCTCAATATATAGGATGTCAACAGGTGTTCCACATCACATCCATTAATACAAATACCATACTACCATCGACCAAGACAAACTTATTCAAAGATTCGCTACTGAGGCACATATAGATACTGGTCTTTTACAGGAAGTATACATCAACGAACTTCTGTCTCTCTGAGGATACGAAAATTTTCTGTCACTAGCTTCAGAAACTGGTAGTGGCAAGGACGATAATCCTTAAGGACGTCATCATAGTGGAGAATGTCACTTACCTACTACCGGCACACAGAGTGGCTGTAACAGTACTTGGAGTGAGGCTTATCAACACCTATGCTCCTCCAGGAAAGGATAGACGAAGAGAACGAGCATGCTGCTTTGTGAAGGAAATAGCCTCACTCTTTCTAGGATGGCATGCTCATTACATCCTCAGTGGCGATTTTGTGTGCTGGCACCTAAGGACCAGTTACCACCTTATAAACTTTTCCCAGGATTGAGAACATTGGTACAAGATGTGCAGTCCATGGAATCTGTATAGGAGTTGTATGGTGTCCTTGAATATTTACTCTGATTTCCAAATTAAGTATTAATTATATTGTTTTTTGTTACAGGTCTACTAGGGAATCCATGAAGTTTCAGCACAGCTGTGTCTCTTTCAACACTTCTACCACAAGAAGCGCTGTATGAGCTACATAGTAGAACATGATTTCTTGAAGTGTATATTTTTTCTGATGAGGTTACATATCGTGTTTATGGCTCAGTTAACCACCGTAATGTCTGGATCTGTGGATACGAATGTCCTCATGTCATACGAGAACGTTTGGTACAGTCCAAAGGTTAATGCTTGTGTGGATTAATGTGTGGTTGAGTGATTGGCCCATTTCTCTTGCTTGAAAGCAATATATGTGGATATGTTTATCTAGACATGTTGGTGAATTATACCATTCCCCAGCTACAGAACATGCAAGACACTATCTTTCAGCTCGATGGTTCCCCTTCATTGCCTGTAGAAGTCAACAATTTTCTTAAGGAAACCTTGCCCAACAGGTAACTGGCACAGATGGCCCAATTCCATGGCTCTAGAGATCATCTGAATTAGCCTAAAGTTCTTTCTTTGGATCTAGGTGAAAGATATTGTGTACAAAACAGCATTTCCTGATGTGACATTACAACAATGCACACCATTTATTAACAGAGTGTGTGGCAAGAAATTGAATACTGGCTTGATAATTTCTGTGTTACTAGGGATGTACATATTGAATGATTTAAATTTTGAACGGTATTACCAGTGTAGCATGTGTAAATCAGATTCAAACCTCAATGAGTAGAATCATACGAGGTATAATGTATGTTTCATTTACTATATCCTGTGAAGAGTTTCATCATTTTGTTATCAGGGTAAAGATTTATATACACACTGTAGAAATATAACTAGCCACTTCGATAGTCACATTGATCACGTCTACATAATATGCTGCCTCCAACCTGTTGTCCATGACGCAGAACTGTGGCGAGTGGCCTTCACTGACTACATGGTACATATCTGCTTGATTGCACTCCAGAGACAGCAGGTTGATTGGTTGGTTTGTTGATTGGGGGAGAGGACCAAACAGCAAGATCATCAGTCCCAACGGATTAGGGAACGAGGGGGAAAGAAGTCAGCTCTGCCCTTTCACAGGAACCATTCCAGCCTTTACCTGAAGCGTTGTGGAAACCACAGAAAAGCTAAATCAGGATGGCCAGGCCTAGTCCAAATCATCATCATCCCGAATGTGAGTCCAGTGTTCTAATCACTGCGCCACCTTGCTCAGTAGATAGCATGTGTGGTGAAGCTGTGGCCTAAGGAAAATGAATGTGGTCCACTTTAGAGCTCCAAAGTGTCACCAAGCTATTGAAGAAGTCTGGCAATCCTGGGAAGAGCATCGGTGGATATATCCTACTACATTATGTTGGTGGTTGGGATGTATCAAACTGGTGGTAAGGTGCGCAATGATTGCATTGGGGTATGAATATTCACAGTGAATTTAACAGAATTTAAACCTCTGTTTCACGATTTATTGGCATGTACCGACCAGGGCCCCTATCTTTAATGACAGGTTGTAGTACAATGAGCCAAGGCAATAATTATTGCTATTATGCATTCTAATCTGGGAGGAGCAGTGGCCTGCACAAGGACACTAGACTGAGTTCAGGGTGAACGCTCATTGATGCACCTTATCATTTGTGAACATAATCGGCTCTGAAGAGCCCTAATACATACCATTGACACAGAGGATGGCATACATCTGACAACACAAAATGACATAGCAGACACTTTCATTGTCTAGTATATCTGTTTATACACTGAAGAAGAATATGAGAGGATGGCCCGACAAGGCAGTACTCAGATGCTTTTCAGAATGCTCAGTTAAGAGGCAGTGGCTATACTACTGTAGGAAATTAACGAGGATGAAGTGTTAGAAGCTATTAGAAAAAGGGGCACTCAATAAGTAACCAGGGCTAGACATAATTCCCTTGGAGTTTTACTGGACGTTTCAACAATTGATGGCTTCCTGTTGGATTGAAATCGGCCCTGTCTTAACATGTCTGTTCGACATGCCCTCATAGAGGGGCTGATGATCCCAATACATAAACCTTCAGGTGGCACCCGACTCCAACTCTACCTCCTATTAACACTACGTAATTGTGATCTTACGATTTTTAGCAGACTGTTGGCAGCATTACTTACAAGAATACTGCATCGCATAACGTCACTTGACCAGTCATTCCTCAGTGGTGATAGCAACATCCAGATAGCACTCATCGAATACTGCAATTCAAATGAAGAGTGGGTTTAATGTCCCACTGACTTGAGGTCATTAGAAACAGCACAAGCCCAAATTGTGTCAAGACTGAGCTCTTGAATGTGAGTCCACTGTGATAACCACTGCATCACATCACTCGGTCATGCAGTTTGATCATATTGGTGAAAGCATGTCAACTACACAGAGCTCTGATATCCACAGAATTCTGTCAAGTCTTTGACAGATTCAGCCATTCATCCATTATGGAAGTGTTGACATAAATGAAGTTCCTGCAGTCCTAGATTGCCATGGTGATGAGGTTACCACATGGAACCTCCTGTTAAGTGCTTGCTAAAGGCCAGTGGGCTGTGTACCATACTAAGATGAGATTAATCTGGCAACAATGTCCCTTATACACGACTATATGTGCACTGGCCCTGAAACCACTTCCTAGCGGCCTTTGCCAACTCTTGACATGACTTAACGATATGGAGACACATTTGTTAGTGCAAGGAGTATGGAGACGACCTATTACTGGTGCTGTGGACAGGCAACCAAACATTTTCTGCATTGGATGGAATTAACAGATGTAGTACCGCTACAGATAGGGGTATGGACATTGTCGAATTGGTCACCTGAATATTGTTGGTGGACTGCCTGGCGATGCAGCCTCGAAGATACGGGTAGTGTAAGTGTCTGGGGATTGTGTTCATGAATGTCATAAGACACATGGTGGTGATCAGATTCAACATGTTGCTGCTAGGTGTTCAGAATGGTGTCAGAGCAAATGGCTTGTGTGCCTTAGACAATATTTAGCGGGTTGCCTACAGGAATACCTATTTTACAACATGTAACTCCCTATGCACAGATTCTTCTGATGGTGCAGACATCACTCGATGCATACAGGTAGCCTTACTGTATTTCATTAGTACAGGATTACTCTTCAAGACTGATTACAGTGCCCAGACCATACCAACTGGAAAATGAGGCCTCAAACTTTTAAACATTCATCATCACATGGTGGCACTTGATATCAGTCAGATGTTGAAGACATGGGGTACACAACAGCAGAATCTGTCGGAATTGTTCCCAGACAAAATGGCACCAGCTTCCCTACTTGTCCCATTGATAGTGAAGAACATTTCTCAACTATTTCATCATATCAGAGATTTTTTCCTCGAATGTAAGTATTTTATGGCAGATCTGCTGGTCAATAAACCGGCGACAGCACATAACATTTACTGCATACTAACAAGTAGGCACTTCGCAATCCCTGTGGAATCATGGAACTTGTTGATCCGCTGGCTGGTGATATGGTGGACAATTCACCACACAACACTTGACATGGACACATGAACAATGTTGTACCTGGCAGCTAATGACAAACAAGTCACCAGATCCCACCTCCACGTCATCAATATGCTGAACTCCTTATTATAGCAGTTAAGTCAGGCTGGAGATGAAAACACTCACGGTCTTATGTGTGGCCGACTTGCTGAAGTGTGGCATCTAGTGACTAACATGTCTGCCTTTCTTCTTCACACAGGACAACAAACCTTTGATCCTATGACTGTTCTTTGTTTTTGAACAGAACCTACTAGCCATGCACCAAGATGAATGCAATGGCAAAGCTATGAGCTCAAGCAGTGCATTATATGCTTTGCAATGGCCTGAAATATGTGACGGACTTCTGCAACCACGTGTACAGATTTTTTGTTATTTGTGGTAAGGTATTATGGGACCAAACTGCTGTGGTCATCAGTCCCTAAGCTTATGCACTACTTAATCTAACTTAAATAAACTTACACTTTGGACAACACACATACCCATACTCGAGGGAGGACTAGAACCTCAGGTGGAGGGAACTGCATGGACCATGACAAGAAGCCTCAGACCATGTGGCTACCCCACTCAGCTGCACATATGCCAAATGGCAGTTGTATGTAACTCGAAATACCAACAATACTTTTTTTCTTAATTCCTGGTAAGTGCGCTACAAGGTCCTCCACACAGTTGGAACTTCCCAGATGTGAGAAGCTGATGTTGACCATGATGAAGAGGCATATGGTGATCATGATGAAACTGTTACCTCCTCCAGTCCAGTTCTATGGGATGATGTGTCCAGAGGTAGATGCACTGAAGAGGACTGCTCTTATACTAACCCACCAGCAGAGATTTTCTTCCCTTCTCTCTTTCCCTTAGTTATTCGAGAGCATGTCTAATTTCCTTAGTGAAGAGCACCTGGTGGAGGATTAAAAAAATCAACCTGGTGTATTTTGCTTAATCTAGTTGTTTCATTTTCAAAAGTGTTTTGATTTCTCTACTACTTTTCAGTTAAAAAATAGTGGATCTGTGAAACAGGGTTCATGATATTATTTTCTGTTTGTGAATTTATTTCTTTAATTAAGATTACAGTTAACCTTTCAAACAATGGCTTCATGTTGTGTCATTCAGTGGAGTGCATGGAAACACATCGTCAAGGGGGAAAAAATCATTCCTAAATTAAATTTGAGTTATTCTCTTTCCAAAAAGCTTCTTCTAACCCAATAGCCACTGGCTGCTAATGTCTTTAATTCTTTTGTGTCTTGATTGATAGTGGCTGCATAATCAAAATATTTTTTGTTCTTTTGGATGCCTCCACACACGTACATATATTGTTTTAAGCTTGAACTGTAGTTCCTCTATATGCATATGTCCTGAGCTTAATGTTTCAAGTTCCTCTCAGAGACATGATGCTACTGCCTCTTTATTTAGTTTGTTGAAAATATAAATCCTTCTACTTGTTTTAGTTGGCCTTTGTGCTTTGATAATCATAGTTGCTATAACTGCTTCGTGATCACTGATACCAATGTCAATGTGGTCTTCTGTAAATGAGTCAGATCTACTTGTTGACATTAGGTCCAATCTACAGGGCGTCCATATTTAGAGTCCCTGTTTCAAAACGCTATAGAACGAGAATCATTGCACAGAATGACGTCACATCTGAACAGCATATTTTTGACACAGGGGTAAACGTCATACAACAAACAAAATTTCATGAAAATTTGATCAACAAATGGCACTGTAAGCTGTAAGCATCAGAATACACACATCATATCTGTTACTCATTTTACGCCGGAGACGCCTAACATAACTGTCTCCATGAAGGATCGTGTGCTGCTGTACAGCCCTTTTACAAGAATGAATGGGGGTGTGCGGCAGTAGCCCTGCAGATGTTCCAGACACTAAGTGGTATGAAAGAAGGCTGTGACCGGATGTCTGCTGAGGGTCCGGAGAAACTGATTACAAAATTCGAAAAGACAGATTCTTTTGAAATGCAGTGTGGCAGAAGGAGGAAAGCATTTGTGCGACGGCTGTCAAAGATGTGGCCACAGGACTGTAGATGGGGTCGAAAGGTGGTGTGCAAACATGTAGTGCATGGGGAATTGAACAAACATTGGACATGACAGCGAGCACGGTGCATGAAGTCCTACGAAACATTCTTCATTCCTATCCATACAAAATCACTCATTTTCAGCTGAGCTGCCAGCAGGACAAACACTCACTCTGGAATTTCTAGCTCACTTGGAAAAGAACAATGAATGGTCATGAAACATTCTGTGGACGAACGGAGTCCACTTCCATCTCTAGCAACATGTCAATGTGCAGAAATTCAGAATATGGCCAACGGAAAATCTGTTGTCATAGGCAGTAGCTCAATCCAGTGTGTTCACCACGAGGTCTGAAGCCAAATATTTAGTTCACAGCACTGCCACTGAAGGGTGCTGTTGTCCCTCCCCCTCTCATCTCCCATGATATAACCCAAGACAGACCTCTGGGAGAAAAAGGACAGGAAAATGACTCAGTCTGTGTCTAACTGCTGAACTGGGAAGATGGACATAATTGTTTACTGTGTTCACCGGACGAGATGTCTGTACTGGTGAAGGAGGAGTGTATTGGCACCTGAGGAATGTGTGAATAACAATGATATTTGGTGAAGACAAATACGCTTCATGAAATGATGAAGACGGGGCTAAGCTACGCTTCACAACTCACCCTGATAAATGCATGTCTGTAACTGTAGATCATTCGTTAAAAGTCGATTCAGTCAGTTTCCCAAAGTGCAAGAGGCAAGACGCTCACTCCCAGTCTCTGCACCCTGCTGGAATAGAGGCAATGCGCTGGCTTACGACACGGCCATAGACCGCACTGACTTATATCATGGTCACACGGTAGCTGAAGGGCCGCGCGCTAATCACTTCCTGTCATTTTAGAAATACCAGTGGCCTTCCTCCTTCCCATCCCCAGTGTACGGATATCCTTTGTCATTGAATACGAACTGCTTCAGGAGTTACTACATCGGGTGTTCCGGAATATTGTCTTATAATTACTCGATGATATGACAAGAACTAAATATACCACAGCGCAAAGAGAGAGAGAGAGAGAGAGAGAGAGAGAGAGAGAGAGAGAGAACTTTGCAGATGACGTGAGAACAAGTAAACAATTAACACGTTTTATTCTCAGGAATACCACCACTGCCACACTTGAACACAGACTCTACAAACTGATCGTGGCACACTTGTGAAACCGTGCCTGAGACACTTTGCGCACTTCTGTGGGAAATTCACTTGTCTTCGAGCACGAGCTGCTTCAGAAGCTACTAAATCCAACTGAATAAGTCTCTAAATATACTTTCAAAAGAGATCGCTGCACGATAGTTTGCCTCAATTTTGCGAGGTATACCGTCACACAAAAACACTGACTCAAAAAAAATATTGCTGAACACTTATGAAACGTCTCTGATACACTTCACACACTTTGCGGGAAACAGATCCTGAAACCAGTATCATCTGCAATATCTGATTTGACACCCCAAAACGATGATATTTGGAAGTCGAAATAATTATTTCTGTATCTCTAAAAACAGGACCCTCTCCACTTTACGAGTTTATCTGCTAGTTTGAAGGCGCTGCGAGTAGTATTGCCAGATTTCAATGAGGAGAAAATGAAAACTTATTTACCGACACTAACTTTTTTTTGAAATAATTATATTTACTGCACATTTTCTTCATAATACACTCAAAACAATGAACAAGAGTACTTTTCAGTTGAGCATGCAATTCTCAACATTTTTTTCATTAGACGGTATTGTCTCATAAAAGTCAATGAAAGTTTCGTCGCAATTGAAATAAGTTACAATACATTTTTTATTAGATCAACTGAACACCTGTTTCGCTCAAACCTCCATTTAATGTTCACAATGGAGAAAACTCTCTTTGCGAATGCATTTGAAGGAAGTATCTGAAAACAAATGTAACTAAAACTATTCACAACTTTGATGTACCAATCATTTCTATAATGTAGACCCATCTCTGTGGTACTGTCATAGTAGCTAACTTTGTTTTCAAATGCATATTTTCTCCCTCCCCCCCACCAAAAAAACCACACACACACCATAGCGACCTCTGAATACATATTTTCTATACTAAGGAAATCAACTACACAAAGTGATTTGGCTAATTTCAAAATATTTTCAAAATCAGGTTTTTTCAGGTGATATGTAATCCATTAAGGATAACATGTTACTCACATCAAAGTCAAACCATTATTTAATATTTTCAAGCAAGCTTCATATATATATACTGTATTTGTTTTTCACCTGGAATCAGGTCCTCCAATTTATCTAGCAGTCGTTGCATATTATAACCAAACAAAGAGATCACTTATCCTATGTTCTAAATCCATTTTTATTTTCTCCAGTATGCGATATACTTCACAGATCGTCAGTTCACTTTTTTCGGTACAGCCTTCGAAAAAATGTCAGTTAAGTGCAAGGAAAATTGCATATATAGTCCCACTAAAATAAGTTATTTTCCTGAAGCAGACCCACCTGCCAGGTTGTTTTTAACGAAGCTGGGGCAATCATCTAGACTAGAGAAGTGTGATATAATTGCAGGAAGATTTTTCAGCAGTCTTTCTAAGGCAGGCTTTAGGCTTAACCACCTTGTAAGTACATGTGTCAACAAACCTTTGTGTTTAATATCAAAAAATTGAAAGAAATCTTTCAGCTGAGATACCCTTCTCACTGAATTTCAGAAATAGTCCAGTCTTAATTACTAACATTTCAATGTCTGTTCACTTAGCGTTCATACTAAATTTACAGCAATTGTGGACTAGTGCGCATCAGTTTGATTTCACAATATCATGATTCTTCTTTTTTAAGTGAACGTAAACTGGGTTTTTCTTCCCATAGTTTGCATTTGTATTGTCTGCAGTAAAACTTGGAACCTGGGACAAATTCAAATCTTAGTTTGGAATCATTTTCAAGATCTTTCTTCTCTTTGTGGGATTTGTCATTCTCCCATACGTTTTGAACACACTACTCCCACAAATAAGTTCTAAACGTAAAACATACGATAGTGTTGAATCTTCTCTGTAAATGAACAAATCAATTTGCCTTGTAGCATGGAGTGGAAGTATAACTTGATCACAAAAAGAAAAAAATTCTGAGGGGTGTGGTGTTGGGAGAATAAGACGCAAGTCCGTTACGCAGTGCCAGTACTACACTGTCTCTTAGAAACCGGTATCAGTTTGTACCCAAGCAAGGCTGTCATTGGAGTTGATAGTTTCATGTTAAATGACGGTATTTTTTGTCCTAATCCAGCAATATAGACAATTCGGAATTAAAAAGAGCTAGTAATAAAACTTAAATTTTGGGTATAAAAGCAACAAACCAAAACAATGATTTCGCAATGGCTACAATGTCAAGTTCTGTGTTGAATCGCTAAGGTTGGCAGCGACCGACATAAAACATGATCAGGCCAAAGTCGACCAAGTTCTACTGGGCCATAACTAGGCAAACCTAGTTGATAACCTTGTTAATAGACAGCACACAACGCAGTTCTCCATCTGACGTCACATCCGTCTCACTCTAAGTCTCAGGTGCCATCAGATGTGCGCCCCAGCATGAGAAACGTAATCTGCACTGTAAAATTAGGTAGTGGAAGATTAAAAAATGTAAGTGATTATGCCTCGTGTACAAAATCGGAACATTTGGAATACAGTTTAAGGTTTCTATACTACATGGAACAAAACAGGAAAATTCCTTATTGTTCCAGCTTAAGCAACATGCCTAGCTACCATAGCTGCTAGCAAACAGGACTCACATTCCAAAGGACGACGGTTCAATCCCGCGTCCGGCCATCCTGATTTAGGTTTTCCGTGAATTACCTAAATCGCTCCAGGCTAATGGCGGGATGGTTCCTTTGAAAGGGCACGGCCGACTTCCTTCCCCCTCCTTCCCTAATCGGGGAGACCGATCACCTCGCTGTTTTGTCTCCTCCCCCAAACAAACTAACCCAAGCAACCCAACCACACCCTAGCTGCGAGACAGAGAGGAAAATTTCTAAATACTACAGTAGCCTATGGTGTTCATTACTTTCCTGAAACGTTGTGTGGGCATACATATATTTGCTGCTGCTGGAGTCAGAGACGTTATTTTTAAATCACTTCTCGAAGCGCACACTGGTATCTAAGCACAGATGGGAAAATCAAAACAATAACACAAACAGGATTCGAAGCACTGTTCTACACATGAGAAAAATGCCTGGAATTGTCGGTGTCCTACAGCTGCTGGTCTGCAGATGCTCTAAAGTCACAATGGCGATGGCGGATAACAGACAGCATCCCGCTAAAGGAGATGGGTTCAAATGGTTCAAAAGGCTCTGAGCACTACTGGGCTTAACATCTGAGGTCATCAGTCATCTAGAAAGTAGAACTACTTAAACATAACTAACTTAAGGACATCACTTACATCCATGCCCGAGGCACAATTGGAACCTACGACCGTAGCGGTAGTGCGGTTCCAAACTGAAGCGCCTAGAACCGCTCTGCCAGCGCGGCCGCCAGACAAGGATGGTTTTCTCGGACGTGTCCCTGAACACTTGCACAAAGAAGGCATCATGTTACTCTCAGACTTCATGGAACCTTCAGTAGGCACCTTATGTCCGTCTTGTTCGAACCAGTCTGTACAGGCTCCTATGCCCTGCGCAAAGAATGTCTTGTGAATGGAATATTCTGATTGGAACTTACTTAATTTACCTGCTAAATTGCTGCTGCTGCCGGTGTGGGGACACTGTCCGCCATTTATTTCTGCAGACAGACAAATAACGAGACTTTCAGCGTCAAAACTATTTAGTACAGACCGAAAAAAACATACAGCAGCCATATTTCACTGACAGTTAAATCCTGCAAAAGCGGTATACAAATCATGAAATATGGAAATTATCACCAAAAACACTTCCTCGATTAAACTGCTGTGCTATTGTAGAGGAAGGCTGGGATATTTCAGTGTGAAACCGATCTCCAACCCCATACCATATCGATTTAATAGCAAACAGAAATCGTATCCTGTACCACACACAATCATCACTTCTACATTCTGCATATAGCTATAGACAACCGTACACTCGTACATCTTGACGGAAAACACGTATAAATTAAGGGAGAAATATGCCATTACTGGCTAGGAACTAAACGTCTATGGTCCATAGAACGCTAACACGATAGTACTGGCGAGCCCCTGCAATACAGTTATTCCTGGAACCCCCAGATGTTCGACTAGCCGAAAAACAGGCAACCGCAGGGAAACCGTACTGTGCACAGCACGCAAACCAGCTACACACACCCCTTACACCGTCTGTGAGCCGATCTATGACCGATCGCCCACTAATCTACAACGACCTTGAACTGTTGCAGAGACGCAGCAACTGCAGCAAGCGCAGCAACAAACTCCAACAACGACAAAGGTAAGATGCACGATACCTCGAACTAACACAACCACACTTTGCATGCACTGTCGCAGATAGCAAGCCGCTACTGCCCTTACTAGCGGTCCTACTATCGCAGAGGTTTTTTTTCCCGTGGCTCTTGCCTTGGCACTTTTTTTCCTCTGCCCTTACAACCGCTACCCTTCGATCGCTTTCGTCCACACTCTGTCTCCTGATGGACCATGTTAATGAGTAATCTTACCCAGACGCATGGATAACATCACAGCCCGCATCCTCTGACTCCTGATTCAACACGTTATACGGAGGTGACAGTAGAACTTTTTGGTTTGGTCACCACGTTTGTGTGGGCGTGGAGAGGCCCCATCATATGCGCCGAAATGCGGGAGTACTTGCACATCTTTATCTTGTTGCCACATACAAGAGTTGCCAAGTACCAAACAGGAGACATTCAAGAATTCCCGCATTCGGCGTATTTCTCCCTCAGTTTATACATTTTTCCGTCAATTTTTTCGTGATTTTTATGTTGCCTATGCTGACGCCGTCATGACATCACTTCGTGCCGCATGTTCTAAAATTGCTTGCCAATGTGGTAGGTAGTATAGTCGTAAATGCAGTCCGTTGCGACCGAGCGGTTCTAGGCGCTTCAGTCCAGAACCGCACTACTGCTACGGTCGCAGGTTCGAATCCAGCCTCGGGCATGGATGTGTGTGATGTCCTTAGGTTAGTTAGGTTTAATTAGTTCTAAGTTCTACGCGACTGATGACCTCAGAAGTTAAGTCCTATAGTGGTCAGAGCCATTTGAGCCATCTCATGTGTGTTGATACAACATGTCCATCCTGTATCGGCATTTTTCTCTAAACGAACGAAAATTTATGTGATGTACGCCATTCCCCTGCCTCATAAAATCGAGTCTTCAGTTTGTAAGGTACTGCAATCCCCATGTATACATCTACTTGACAGATGTCATTTTTGTGGGGTTACTGGCGATATGACTGCTGCTATGCATTTGTCTTTTTCCTTGTAAGAGATATTCTCCATTACTAACGATCATTTTATGGGAGTGATGCGACCATAGTATAATTTATGATCCATGATCGGATGTGAACATTTCTGGGAAGCTACATTGTGCAAGTATCCCAAAGACAATGTTTTAAGGAAGTCGTTTTTTCATTTTACAGTTTGTCATCATGGTTTATCGTAGACAAACTTGCGAGGAGAATGTATGTCATGTGCTGGAAATGTGTTTCTTACATTGGAATTTTAACAGCGTTGCACTCCGCACAACTGATAGGTCGGCAACCGCAATGATATAACATTACAGAGCGTATTATGTGCAGGACCGTGTAGCCTCAGGACTGCAAGTGTTTATGTTCTCTCTTGCCAATACCTTCTCGGTACGGACCTCAGACACTACGTCAACGCTTCAGAATTGATAGCGCAGTTGATTTACGTAAAATGCTTCAAACTCCATCTGTCAGGAGCTCCATCATTCATAAAAACCACTTGCTTCTTCTTCTTAACCGTCTGTTAAATCATCACAACACTTTCATATGTACTATACACCGATAAGGGGTGCTAACTCCCTCGACGTGCGCGCAATCTTGGGCTCTTGGGTAGGTACCATGAGTGAGATTGGTGTGGAACAGCAGTTACAGACTAGGCTCGCTCTGCTCCTTCACGAGACGTGGAATATTGCAGTCTACTTCTGGTCAGCTGTAAATTTAATCAGTGACAGGGTTGCAGGGACAGTTGGTCAAAGACAATGCGAGGAGGTTTTTCAGTCTCTAACTTTACCCTAAGAATGCACTATACTTCAATTGGCATAGAGAAAGAGCATAAATCACACACCATGATCAAAGTGCTAGAAATATGCAGTACGCTGTCTGGTATACATTCGCAGTCTAGTATATGGTACATGCAAAATAGTGCAATGGCGCTTAGCCATGATACAGAAACTGGGAAGCGTGCTGCCGCATAATTGGGCAGTGTTGAAATTATGGTAAAATTACTAAAATTGATCGTATTACCAACTGTAATGCTCTTTACTTCAGTACATCAACGTTGTCTTTTCCACAACATCCGTCCACTGGTACACCATTGATTACGACATAATGACTGACTGAAATCGCTTGTTTGAAATGCAGAAAGAGTCCTGGTGGAGGGCAACACTGTCCGGTCATGGTTATCACTGAAACATGGTTAGCACAGAAACAGTAAGCGCATGCCTGACTGCAGTATGAGGAATGAACCAAAATGGAACATTGAGCCATCATCTATTCCGTCACTGTGAAAGATGAGTTTAAATTAGAGATCATCAACTACCTTCAGATAGCTGTTTGGAAACGCTCCCCAACGCCCCAAAGTCTTCCATTTTCTGTATGTTGTGACATTTTTTTTACTTAATATCATCCTTTCAGTCAGTTCCAATGGATGTCAGTTGAGAACCTGATAAAAACGTCGAAGTCATGGTGGAAAAAACAAAATTTATGACAGTGTAAAAGCTTGTCATATGCTGCTTGGAAATGTTACAGCAGAAAAAAAAACAATGTATCAGACAACAAAACGAGAAAACTCTCTTGCAACTGAGGAACGCAGATATGCTTTGGACTGCAGTAACTGTATGTAGTTTGGAGACGTTCCACATTGCAGTAGCAAAGCCCTCGTTCTTCTCTCAGTTCCCATACAGTCTTTTGATACGATAGCCTCGTGTTGCAGGAGAAAGCTCCGTTTGGTGCTGGCCTTAAACATTGTACATGGTTGGTAGAGGTACGACATGTTCCCATTTCCACCTGTCATTAACTCAGCTTACCCTGTTTCTACAGAGTGACAGATACAGCGTTCTATAACTTCTGCTCAGTTTAGACTTAGATTGGAATGATCACATGTACAAAGCTAGAGGGATGGCGGCGCAGAGACTGACAAACAGTTACAGGGTGCATAGAAACATTGTAAACTGTAGCAAATAGGTTCGAAAATAGTTACTCGTTTCGAGATATGAGAGAGCAAAAAATATTACCCAGTAGTGGCTGTAATCATTAAATGACATCTCCACTGGCTTCAACCCAGGTATGTGGTTTGATAGAAAGACTTGATTCCAAATCGCAGACAGCTTTTCTCAATCTAGCGGTGAATTTTTTAAAAAGTGATTTGTTGCATAACGCAGCATCTACTGTATGTGACTGTTCTCAATCAGCCATCGTCTATAACCCAGTAGATATCTCACAAAACCTCTGACATGGCATCGAGATAGAATGTGTTATGATACTGCAGAAGTATGTAGAAGCAGCATGAGGGAGTTGCAAATACTGGCTTCATATCACATTCCATAGCCGAATCACTTTCTACAGTCAGTGATTTTATAAGTAGCTTGCTCCGTCAGTGACGTGCACCCCCACTTTTGGGCCGTTAATACACACTGCAGCGATCACCATCTATATTCAATGCTGCAGTATTTTTGTAGAAGACCACTTCATTTGGAAGCAATACCATATCTCCATTTATAAGGCCACTACAGTTTTTAACATGGATATTTGCAAGGGCTGGAAGAATCAAAACTGCTTGAGACAGTAATATAGTCGATGCAATCCTGTTTTTAACATGTGGTGGCTTGTAAGATGATTACATCTTTCTTTCTAAGACAATGGTGCCATTGGCATAAAAAAAAACCTTATGAGACATGTCCATCCACCGCAGATTTTCGCTCAGTATTGTTTGATATCGCCAGCATTAAGTTATTGTCGATGTAAGAGGATTATTAGGAAAGTAAGAAACGATCGGTCACGAAATGGAAAATACAGTGAAAATCTGATGAAGCTTTGCACAAATGCGTTGAGCACTGTATTTAGTATGCACGTCGATGGCATCGTGTAGCTCTTTCGAGTTCGGAGCTCACAGTGAAAACGCAAAGATGGTTTGAAATTAGCGTCTCCCGCCAAGTATAAGGACCTGGCGACAAATTTCGCCTGAAGCTATGTAATCCACATAACATAACTGTCATGCAGTTCGTTCTGCACCACAATTACAGGCCGCACTCTGCAGGGTCAATGAAGACGCTCCTGCAGCGTTTTTGATTAGAAGTGTTTGATAACCCACAAAACAGCCCGTAATTGGCTATCCCTGGGGTTCATCTCTGCCCAAATGAACCGCTGGCTATGAAGACAACATTTTGACACACACAACGAGCTGCAGTCCAGAGTAGGAAATCGTCGAATAGCACTGGCGGCTGTCTTCTATAAAGAGGGAATTGAAAAGTAGGTACAATGCTACGACAAATGTATACGTCTGAGCGGCGACTGCGTAGAGAAGTAGCTGGCAGGTTTTAACATTACAGGACATATTGGGACATATTGAAGTATTCGATACTGTAGACTTTTAGGGGATGTCGATACAGATATGCAAAATGTAAAGCGAAACTTTGGTGATGTTTAAATATTGTACTGTGTCAATATTAGGACATTTTGCACAGAAAGAACAAAAATATAATTAATGTAAATATATATTAGTGTTAGTAACCTATTTTCATTCAATTTTGTAATTATATTTCATTTTGTAAAAGAAAGACTCACTCTTTGCTGTAGCTCTGATTAACTGTATAAATTATCAGTTTTGAGCTAAATTATTTCGTATAATATGGACAAGATACTTTTAAAAACTCACCAGCTAAAGAGAAAGTCTGTAAATAAACATTTAATGCACACTTCTGGAACTTTCTATGGAGAAATTCTATATTATGATCGCAAAAATACGAAAACTTGTGAAAACTGTTTCATAACATAATTTCGAAAGACGATTTGTATCAAGAAATATTGCTAAATAGATTTATTTACGTTTTGAAAAACGATTTAAATCGTTTTACATATAAATAGTTATTCTAAATCACTCAAGAAATATCCAGAATCAAATGTCAAGATATTTCTGGAAACATCGGTACAAATCTGGTGAAGGTTATCCAGAAGCTGGTAGAAAAATGTTATAAAATCTATTTGGAAATTATGCTTGTAAGAATTTATATGTACTGATCCTTTTACTTACTTTAATCTGTACTAAAATTCTGTAATGTCTAATTTAGTTTTAAGTCGTGAATTGCTATCGTATTGCAAACAAAACATTGACAAAGACTCTCATTGTTTGGAAAGATATTAATACACCTAGGGAGTTGTCAGTTGCCAGTTCGGATATGCAGTGTGGTTAGCTCTGAGAGTCAGTTTTTGAGTCTGGGAAGTCTGTCAGTTCTGTTTGTAAATAAATGTCTGTAATGAAGAATTACTTGTTGTCGTCAATATGAACTCAAGACCTTTTGCACGAAGCAGACACCTCCTAATGCAACGTTTTAATTTGGTGTTGAGGAGCTGAAATGTTATAATTTGGTGGAGGAAGCAGAGGATATGACGACCACCCAGTGATTCTTCAAAATAAAATACGTCTCCTCTGGGATCACAAGAAGAAAATACGTCTGTTTTGGGACCCCAAGAAGAGGATATACGACGGACCAGTCATTCTTCAGAAGTAAATACGTCGATTCTGGGGTCACAAGAAGAGGAGTGAATCAACCGAGCGAAACCACCCTGGAATTGAAGAAACTTCGCAAAACACGGACACCAACGACCGCCGACAGACACTAAGATAAGTACCTGCTTCCTAAAATAATGGAAAAAGACGCAGATTTCAGTATTGACAGCGGTGTAGCGAGTACACCTATTAGGGAAAGTGCTTCTGACAGTGTAGGAATGTTGGAAATGTTAAAACAAATGTTTTCAGAGTTGAACTCGAAGTTGGATAACACAAACTCGAAGATGGACGATTCTCGTGCCAAATTACGTCAACAAATTGAACAGACACAACAACAGATAGACAGGTCGATTTCGAAGGCTGTGTGTGATTTAAAATCAGAAATAAATTCAAATACTGAACAGATTGCTCACACTAATCAGGTTCTCGAAGAATGGCGAATTACTTTTGAGTCAAACCAAAAAGAACTTAGTTGTCGTGTGGACACAGTTGAGAGCAAAATTTCTGTTCTTGAAACTGATTTAAGTAACGAAATTTCAAATAACCAGTCAAAACTTTAAAAAGTTGTTGATTTTGTAAATGAGGAAAATTCTCAACTGAGAAATGAATTTAACCAGACAAAACGATTTTTTGAAATCGAAATTGAATCTTTCAAATCTGATTCTGACAAAAAGGTCACAGAAATTTGTAGTAGAGTAGGTAACGTCGCAAAAACTGTAGACAGAAAATTTGTAGAAATACAAGAAACTATGTTGCAAAAAGGTTTTAGTAATAGTTGTAATGGGGTATGGGGAAATTTTCCCATTAAAACTTATCCCAGTGACAAGAATATACACCCAAAAGACTTCATGCAATTCTGCAAGAAGCAGTTCACGTCCATAATGATAGATAGTGTTAAGATAAAATTTGTAAAGAAATTACTTGATAGTGAGGCGCTTTCGTGGGCCAATCAGAATTGTTCCGCGGAAATGTCCTTTGAAGTTTTCGAAAAATGTTTTCTAACCAAATTTTGGTCTGAAACTGAGCAAGCTCGTATCAAAAGTGAATTCTTGAATGGTCCTAGTTACAGAGAATCTGATGGGTCAATGAAAGCCTATTGTGAGAAACAGTTGCAAAAATTTGTGCATCTGGATAAGCCATTTGATGAGCTAACTCAAATTGATGCACTAAAACGGAGACTTCCGAAAAGAGTACAATGGGGTTTAGTATATGGTCCAGATGAGTCCATAGAACAATTCTTGAGATATGTGGACAAACTTGATAGAGCCTTTGAACAAAACAACAGATTTAACGACTTTGTAGGTTCATCACACAGAGGGTGGGAACCGAACTGTGGAAATAATAACAATAATAGTGAACGAAGAAACTTTAACAACAACAGGGATAATTATAAGAGCAATGACAGAAGAAATTTTGGTAGGAATGATCAGCACTTTAATTCAAACAGAGAATGGGAAAATCGAAACAGGTCCTGGGGTAATGACATGAGAGAAGGTAACCCGAGGCAGGGAAACGACAGGCATAGGCCTTAAAACGACTAAATGCTTCACTGGGAGTCTGTCAGTTTGGGGCAAGGAATTTTCAAAATCAGGCTAATTTCACCCGGAACAGACAGCACTATAATCAGAGACCTAACCAGTATAGACAGTATGCTTATGATCGATCTGTAGATAGAGGTAATGAAAAAATTAAATTTGACAGGAAATTTTGGAATGTCATCAGAGAAAATACTAGAAACAACTGTAACAGGAACCAGGCTACCTTTGATGAAGTAGGCTTAGAAGATGATCTAATTGCAAATTTATATAATCAAGAAGAAGCACCCAATGCTGAAATGGAAGGTAAGGATAACTTTGATAATTTTGGATTGTACAAACTTATGTGTTGTGATGTTTTAGATGTAAGTTGTCATAATGATGTTCGTATTGAAGTGTCTGGAAAGTCTGATATTCATGTGGATGTGGTTGGTGAAGATGGTGTTGTGAGTAATGTTGGTGATACTAGTAGTGTTTGTAGTGTAAGCTCAGGCAATGATGATGATAATGTTGATGTTAAGGCTAATGGTGGCTATGTACTAGAAGATTTTGATGGTGAATTGGATGGAATAGTTTGTGTTGAAGTTAAGGAGGATGTTATAAGCAATAGTGTTGAGAATAGTTGTGCCAGGAACTGTAACTACATTCCACATGAGAATCAGATTGTGCCAGTTCAGCTTAGTAATACATCAGGAGACAGGGGGGTTGATTGTGCTGATGCATCTGAGTTTATTTTGAAATCTGTTTGGGACAAATTTAAAGATTACAGTGATGACAATGATGTTAAGATCAAATTAAGGGAAATTTGTGAACCAGTTTCTGCTTTTAAGCCTAATGAAATCATCAAATGGGGTACTAGTCAGGATGTGTGTGAGGTAAAAAGTAATCCAGACATTCCAGTAAATTCCAGTAGACCTAGAAGTTTGAAGAAAGTATTGCCTAATAAAGAAAACCTAAATATGGAACAGAGGTATGATGAGATAGCAGAAGATCTTTTGTATGAAGAACAGGAAGAAAGGGAAAACACCACTACTGTTAGTCCATACATAAAAATTAAAGCTGCAGGTTGGGAAGGGTATTGTTTGATTGACACAGGGAGTCCAATTAGTGCCATTTCAAGCAAATTAAGAGATATAATTAAGCATGATCCTGACTTTGTTGAATTACCAGTTGTTGGAATAAAAATTAGAGGCATTACCGGCAAACTGAGCAAAATTGTTAATAGACAGGTGCTGTTGTCCTTCAGTATAAATGATGTACAGTTTACTCAAGGATGTCTTTTAACAAGTGACCTAAATGAGAATGTACTGTTGGGTATGGACTGGATATTAAAAGCTAATGCAGCATTTGATTGGGAAAAGAGTTTGTTTACCTTTATTGATCCGAAGACGAGAGTATGTTCCATATTGACATGTCGGTTCAAAACTATGCTGATAAGGGAATTGAAATTAGGGACGTTACATTTTCTAAAGACAGTGGTTTTTGTGTAGAGGAAATTACTGAGGATTATGATGATGGAGAATATGGGGATATAGTTCAAGAAAAATTACGGGAATCAGATAATTTGAACCAAGAACAGAAGGTAAAGTTAGAAAGATTATTGTGGATTATTTGATGATAGACCTGGCAGAGTAAAGAATTATCAATGTAAACTCAGATTAAAACCACATGAGCCATTCTTTATAAAACCTTATAGTGTACCCATTGCAAAGAGAAAAGATGGAGAAAAGGAACTTCTAAAGATGGAAGAGTGAGGCATCATTGAGAGAAGTAAGAGCCAATACAATAATCCTTTGGTAGTGGTTGCAAAACGTGATGGCAGTGTCAGGCTTGTACTAGATTCAAGACACCTAAATAAGTATCTGGAAAGAGAGACCGATCATCCCGAGAATATAGACGAATTACTTCATAAATTTGAAAGAATGAAATATATGACCAGTTTAGATCTCACATCAGGATTAGAATTAGAAAATGATTCCAGAAAGTATACTGCCTTTTTGTATGGGGGAAGATGTTACCAGTATTGTGTGGTACCATTTGGGCTGAATGTCTCAGTAGCCGAATTCATTAGAGCACTTGACTTTGTTTTGGGAAAAGATCTTTTATCAAAATTAACTGTGTATGTAGATGACATTTTGATCACTGGAGAAACTTGAGAAGAACATGTTAATACTTTGAGGGAGGTTTGCAATAGATTAAGGAAAGGGGGAATGTCACTTAAATTATCTAAATGTAAGTTTGGTATGAAAAAATCGAAGTTTCTGGGGCACAGTATTTCTGAGGAAGGTATTTTGCCAGATCCTGAAAAACTCGAGGCAATTGCAAAATTCCCAATTCCAAAAACCAAGAAACAACTAAAGTCATTTTTCGGGATGTGCGGTTACTACAGGAAGTTCATTAGTACCCAAGCTCTAAATGCTCCAAGTCTTAACAGATAGCTGAAGAAAAACGCAATGTGGGTTTGGGATCAGGAATGTGAAGCTGCTTTTGAAGAAATAAAAAAACAGTTATGTAACAGTCAAATTTTGTACCATCCTCATTTAAGTTTACCTTTTTGCATTATGGCAGATAGTAGTGATTATGGCCTAGGTGCTCACCTTTTTCAAGAAGTAAATATAAATGGGAAAATAGAACACAGTTCTATTGCTTTTGCTAGTCGAACCTTGAAAAAACATGAGAGGCAATACACTGTTACCGAGAAAGAGCTTTTGGCCATTTACTGGGCATTTTCTAAATTCAGAAATTGTTTATTGGGAAACCAGGTAGTTGTCTACACAGACCATAAGGCATTAATTTATATTCAAGAATGTAGGTTGCATCATGGAAGGATTACCAGGTGGGCACTCTTGTTTCAACAATTTAATTACTCAATAAAATATCTTAGAGGACCCGATAATGTAATTGCTGATGCTTTATCTAGACTACCTGTGGGGGGTGACTTTGAAGATGACAGTGGGGAATGTGAAAAAGAATTCAAAATTATGTATTTAAGAGGGGTGGACAATGAACAAGAAATCAGAGACATTTGTAATGACATCCGACGGAATCAGAACCACGATGAGAACTGTAAACTGGTCAAAAGTTATTTAGGGAAAAACGGACATGAAAAATTGGGAGATTATTACAAAATCTACAAGGGGATTCTATTCAAGAGAAACAATGTAGATAGCGATGTATGGAAATTATGTTGGCCTGAACAGTACATCAATGTACTCATCAAGTACATTCATGAAAGTTTTGGTCATTGTGGGATTCAAAAGTGTATCCAGAAAATCTAAGAAAATGTGTACTTTAACAACGTAGCCAGGAGGGTTAGAAAAATTTTGACGGGTTGTGACAGATGCCAAAGAGTAAAAGTATCCAACCAAACTTGTCGAGGATTGATGCAAAACATCTTACCAAAAGAACAACACGAGTTAGTCGCTGTCGACTTATATGGACCATTACCGAAGACGAGAGGAGGCTATTGCTACATTTTTGTTATGGTTGATGTTTTTTCAAAATTCATTAAGTTATACTCTCTTCGCAAGGCAAACAGTAAGAGCATTATTTCAAAAATCAGAGGAGACTATTTTGGCAGGGTTGGAAAACCTCAGAAAATCTTATCAGACAATGGGGCTCAATTTACTTCTGGAGTATGGAAAGCTTTTGTTGAAGATGAAAATATAAGTCACATTCTTATTTCAGCTTATCATCCGTCAGGAAACCCTTCGGAGAGATATATGAGGGACCTTGGGCGATTCTTTAGAACCTACTGCAATACTGATCATGCTAGTTGGATTGACTATGTTGAGAAATTCGAAGATGTTGTGAACAGCCTACAGCATTCCTCAACATGGTTTTCGCCTTATGAAATACAGTATAATAGCAAACCACCACATCCAATTAGTGATTTCATTGATTTTCCAGTCTGCAAACCATTAAGTACTCAAGAGAGAGAGGAAATAGTGAGAAAGACCATGAAATCTCAAGGTGATAATCAGAAATGTAGACATGACAAAAGATTGAAGCCTACTCAATTTAAAATTGAAGACTTGGTCCTTGTTAAAACACAAGGGAAGTCTAAAGCCATCAGTGGTGAATTAAAAAAGTTTTTTGACATATACATTGGACCTTTCAAGATTCAGGACAATCCTCATCCGAATGCTTACCGTCTAGTCTACCCGAATTCTGGCAGACTGTTTGGCCTACGAAATGTGACCGAACTGAAATTGTGTAAAAAAATGTAAAAAAAAGTATTTTAGATTATAGATGTTTATAGACTTTTATATGTAATCTTACCAGGATATTTTTGTATACTTTGTTATGTTGTATTTATCTGATTCCTCAGGGGAGCATACATTCTTTGTGTGCTAAGTGTTTGGCGAGCACTAGGTCCCCTAGCTATGCAATTGTCATATTTCATTTTCGTATTCTGGCATTGCATCTTACACTTATTCTGTGATCCTGTATAATCAATTTTCTCCATCTGTCAGTCTATCCTCTCTTAGCTTTAAGAAATTATTTAGAGTAAATTTCTTGAGTAATTAGACTTTCGAGAATTCAAATTTCTGTGTCCTTAAAAACCGGTCCACCGACTATTAAATGCTTTTGCTAATGTTTAACTGGGTTTGACCACTGTATGCTGTATATTCATAGCGGACTGTGCTATTGCAGCCTGTGATAGCCTGCAGTGTATATGGAAACCATACGGACTGTGAAGATGAGACTGAAATACAGTGTGTGGCATTGAGGTATACCGACCTTTAAGGAAGAAGATCACCGACCTTCAAGAAAGAAGATCACTGGTCTTCAAGAAAGGAGACACCAAAGATATGTGTAAAACTTTTCTGTTTTGTAATGTAAGGACATCAACCCTTCCGTGTTTCACGTGGAAGTGCTGATGGGGGGGTTGTGTAACATTACAGGACATATTGGGACATATTGAAGTATTCGATACTGTAGACTTTTAGGGGATGTCGATACAGATATGCAAAATGTAAAGGGAAACTTTGGTGATGTTTAAATATTGTACTGCGTCAATATTAGGACATTTTGCACAGAAAGAACAAAAATAGAATTAATGTAAATATATATTAGTGTTAGTAACCTATTTTCATTCAATTTTGTAAAAGAAAGACTCACTGTTTGCTGCAGCTGTGATTAATTGTATAAATTATCAGTTTTGAGCTAAATTATTTCGTATAATATGGACAAGATACTTTTAAAAACTCACCAGCTAAAGAGAAAGTCTGTAAATGAACGTTTAATGCACACTTCTGGAACTTTCTATGGAGAAATTCTATATTAGGATCGCAAAAATACGAAAACTTGTGAAAACTGTTTCATAACCTAATTTCGAAAGACGATTTGTATCAAGAAATATTGCTAAATAGATTTATTTACGTTTTGAAAAACGATTTAAATCGTTTTACATATAAATAGTTATTCTAAATCACTCAAGAAATATCCAGAATCAAATGTCAAGATATTTCTGGAAACATCGGCACAAATCTGGTGAAGGTTATCCAGAAGCTGGTAGAAAAATGTTATAAAATCTATTTGGAAATTATGCTTGTAAGAATTTATATGTACTGATCCCTTTACTTACTTTAATCTGTACTAAAATTCTGTAATGTCTAATTTAGTTTTAAGTCGCGAATTGCTATCGTATTGTAAACAAAACATTGTCAAAGACTCTCATTGCTTGGAAAGAAATTAATACACCTAGGGAGTTGAGAGTTGCCAGTTCCGATGTGCAGTGTGGTTAACTCTGAGAGTCAGTTGTTGAGTCTGTGAAGTCTGTCAGTTCTGTTTGTAAATAAACGTCTGTAATGAAGAATTATTTGTTGTCGTAAATATGAACTCAAGACCTTTTGCACGAAGCAGACACCTCCTAATGCAACGTTTTAATTTGGTGTTGAGGAGCTGAAATGTTATAAGGTCTAGCTAACCGTTGTAAATAGAACAGTTTTGGTTTTCACTGTGGTTTCCATTTCGCATCCTATCGTTCCTCACTTTTCGAATATCCCTCGTATTACACTGAATTGTAAGGGGTTCATGACAGATTCACTGTGATCTGTGTGCTTATAAAGCATGTGTGTGTACCAACATGTGCAAAGAAAATGACTATGTCCTGCCGTACAGAAGGTACGGATTTGACGTGGAAAACTACGATAGCCGTAAGGGGAGTGAAGATTTTTTTTACTTAGAAAATTAAGTTCAGTTATAAGAGTGGTACAGATATTTCTATCTCCAGAGCCACAGACGACAGGAGCGGGTATTTGCAATTCTTCTCTCACTGTCGAGTGTCGTCAGATTGGGGCTGCAATCGTAATATCCAATTGTAAGTAGAGTGATAAAGTGTATGTGGCTGGCTCCCTAGCACGATCCTGTCTGGGTCATAGCAGTAGCATGTCGCTGGAACGATTGGCGTTTACAGCTTACAGTGTGAGCTGTCCAGACTGGAGCAGCTGGCTGTGGTACAGGAATGTAAATGACCCGACCGTGTCACCCTCTAGACGGCCGAATAGCGAACTAACACTCAGTATGTGTTGGAGAGCCTTCGTGATCGCTTGTGTTCTCCATGAAAATTTGAGAAGATTCAATATAACATGTGTTTGCGCTGAACCATTATGCCCTCCCATGTATGTAGTCCAGTTGACCACTTTTAAACATTTCCCCATCATTATTTGGTTGAGAAAACATGGATTGTGGTGCGTCCTCTTTGCTCCTAGATGGTGAAAGACCGGTAGAACACACGTTTGCTAGCTCTCTAGACATGAGAGATATCTTAGTTGACTTTGTAAAGCAAACGGATGATTTGGAATCTGTTAAATCACTTACATCGGTATTTGTGCGTAGAACTATAATTTTACTTAAATTTTCTAGTTGTCAGATAAAGATCTTCGCAGGCGAGATACGTTCCTAGTTATCCGGTGGCTTGCAGCACGTTCCACCTCGCTGCACCTCGCTAAAGTTTCGGGTTTGTAGAGAAATAATTTTCACTCTTTACCTTCGGAATTATACTGTGCAAGCGATCGAAACCATACAGCTATCTGCTTGATATCAACAACTGCCATATAAATGGAATGTATTCTGGTAAAACATATGAAAATACATGTGTTCTAGTAAAGCCAAAGTATGGAGATGGGTGTAGAAACCAAGCAAGCAAGCAGGTCAGGTCCAGAAACAGTAATGCCTTTGTGCCCAGTGGAACCGATGCAGCCTTTGTGCAACAGTTTGGAGAGTGGTCACAGTCCACTGATCGCATATCAGGCAAGTGTGTCTCGGGGCAGTTGCCTTGTGATGGGTGACCACGGTGGATGACCGACTGACCTCGTGGGAAATATATAACGCTGCGAGGACTATATACAGTGCATTTGTTTATGCGGCCTATTTTCGCGGAATACGCACTAGTGTTTGACGGTGGATTGCTATATGCAGTATGTAGAAGTGATGATTCTGTATGGTGCAGGTTACAAATTGTGTTTACTAGTGCATCGATATGATATGTGGTCATACAACCCAGTTGCAAACCGGCTTCACACTGAAAAATACAAGATTCCCTCAACAGTAGCAGAGCAACGTAACTGAGGAAGTGTCTTTGGTGATAATTTCCATACTTCATGATCTATTCCCCACTTTTGCAGGATTTAACTGTCAATTCAATATGACTGCCGCATGATTTTTTTGTCTGCTCAAAATAGTTTTGCCCCCGAAAATATGGTACTTTCTTTGTCTGCAAAAAAACTGCAGCCACTGCTCCCGCACTGGCAGCAGCAACAGTTTGGTAGGTAAATTCAGGAGGACCCAATCAGAATACCCCATTCACAATACCTCTGTGTGGGGCATAGGAGCCTCTACAGTCTGGTTTGAACAAGTCGGGGTAAAGTGCCTATGAAAGTTCCATGACGCCTGAGAGTAAAGTGATGTCTTCTTTGTTTGTTCGAGTGTTCAGATGCACATTTAATCAGACCATCCTCCTCTAGCGGGTTGCTGTCTGTTATCCGCCACTGTGGCTTTAGATCAGCTGCGTTAGGACACCGAACATACAGCTGTTTTTCTCGTGTGTAGGACAGTGCTTCGAGTTCTGTTTGCGTAATTGTTATGCTTTTCTTTCTGTGCTTAAACACCAGTGTGTGCTTCGAGAAGTGAGGGAAAAATAATCTCCCTGAGTCCAGCAGCAGCAGATAGGAAGTATGCCCACTCACTATTTCAGAAAATTGAAGAACACCACAGCAGCTGTAGGAATAGAAATTTTTCTTTCTCTCTGGCAGTGCTCTGAACAAGCAGCTAAAACTTGAAATGTGGTCAACGTCCTGTTTTTAAATTTACACAGATATTTATTTCGGTTTCCAGATACCACCGCTTCGGCGTGTAAAATCAGATATGGCAGCTGATACCGGTTTCGGGATCTGTTTCCCACAAAATAATTTCAGTGAGCTTTTACCAGTGTGCAACAATCTCTTTTTAGAATTAGTATTTCAGTGTGGCGGTATCCACGCAAAATTGAGGCAGACAACTGCGCAGCTAAGTTTGTCGAAGATATTTACAGATGTAATCAGTTGGATTTAGTAACTCCTGAAGCAGCGTGTGCTCAGAGACAAGGGTATTTCCCACAAAAGCGCGCGAAATGTCTCAGGGACGGTTACACAAGTATGTCGCGATCTTCTTTTAGAGTCTGTGTTCAATTGTGGCGGTAGTGGTATTCCTCGGAATAAAACTGGTAATTGTTTAAATGTTCTCATGTCATCTGCAAAGTTCTCTCTCTCTCTCTCTCTCTCTCTCTCTCGCACTCTCTCTCTTTGCGGTGTGGTGCATTTAGTTCTTGTGATATAATCAAGTTATGTATATGGCAATATTCCGCAACACCATACGTAACAACTCCAGAAGCAGTTCATGTTCAATGACAATGGGTATCCGTGCACCGGTAAGAGAAGGGAGAACGCCGCAGGTATTTCCAACACGGCGAGAAGGGCTTAGTGGACGGACCTGCAGCCAGCACATGACTGTGATGTAAGCAGGTGCTCTCCCTGGCAGTATGGTGTCTCTCTTCCAGCTGGCTGCAGAGACTCTGGAGTGAAGATCTTGAATCTTGTACTTCAGAAGATTGACTAACTCGTCTTTTATGGAATTATCTATGGTTACAGCACACGAATTTATCAGCACAAATTGTGACGCATAACTTAGCCACATCTACATTATTTCATGAAGTGTATTCATCTTCACCAAATATCATTGCAATTGACACAATCCTCAGATGCTAATATACCCTTTTGTCTCCAGCACAGACATGTCGTCTATTGAAAAAAGTAAACAATTAAGTCTGTCCCCATAGTCCAACAGCTAAACACAGACTGAGTCCTTTTCCGACGATTTTTCCACAGACCGCCATCTTGGGTGACAGCGCATTGCTGAGAACTAGGTCCGTAGCAGTATGGACCTCGTGGTAAACACACTTGATGGAGCTACTGTCTATGATAACTCAAATTGTTTAGATAAGCAATGCATACTTGCATCAGTCCCATTTCAGCTCCCATCACACATAGTCCTTTTCCTGCCAATTCCCTGATTAAGAAAGGGAAGCGAGAGGAAAGTAGGTAGGAGAGAGGGTTACGCTAGCGGAGGTAGCCCAGTTGATCCATCCTCCAACTAATGTTTGAACATCCAACATGACATTAATGAGATAATGCCACATCTATGGCTACCATCTTCGATCCGCCACCTTGCCACTACTGGCAACATCTTTCGTGGATGGTTAGGAATGAAACAAAGACTGCATACATGACTACAATACGAAGAATCAATCGAAACGGAACACTTCCCCATTAGCTACATCATCAATGTGAAAGACGATTTTAAATGGATAGACCATGAATCACCTTCAGTCAGTTGTTTGGGAATGCTCCACAATGTCTCAAAACTCTTCCTGTTGCCATATGTTGTGACGGTCTTTAATTTAAAATCACCCCATGTGTGTACTGTGCGAGAAGCGACATGATAATTTACACTATGCGATGTCTACTTTTATGTGAGAGCCAAAAGATCAAAATGTGTTAATGTCAGTTTAGAACATTACACAGACCTTGAAGTCAAGGAGGAGAAAAAAATGTATGGCTGTGTGCAAAGCTGTGTCATACATTGCTTGGATGTATACAGCAGAGAGAGAGAGAGAGAGAGAGAGAGAGAGAGAGAGAGAGAGAGAGAGAAATGTATCAAATAAAAACACAGGGGCCCTCTCTTGCAACTGAGAATATATACTCCTGGAAATGGAAAAAAGAACACATTGACACCAGTGTGTCAGACCCACCATACTTGCTCCGGACACTGCGAGAGGGCTGTACAAGCAATGATCACACACGGCACAGCGCACACACCAGGAACCGCGGTGTTGGCCGTCGAATGGCGCTAGCTGCGCAGCATTTGTGCACCGCCGCCGTCAGTGTCAGCCAGTTTGCTGTGGCATACGGAGCTCCATCGCAGTCTTTAACACTGGTAGCATGCCGCGACAACGTGGACGTGAACCGTATGTGCAGTTGACGGACTTTGAGCGAGGGCGTATAGTGGGCATGCGGGAGGCCGAAGGACGTACCGCCGAAATGCTCAACAAATGGGGCGTGAGGTCTCCACAGTACATCGATGTTGTCGCCAGTGGTCGGCGGAAGGTGCACGTGCCCGTCGACCTGGGACCGGACCGCAGCGACGCACAGATGCACGCTAAGACCGTAGGATCCTATGCAGTGCCGTAGGGGACCGCACCACCACTTCCTAGCAAATTAGGGACACTGTTGCTCCTGGGGTATCGGCGAGGACCATTCGCAACCGTCTCCATGAAGCTGGGCTACGGTCCCGCACACCGTTAGGCCGTCTTCCGCTCACGCCCCTACATCGTGCAGCCCGCCTCCAGTGGTGTCGCGACAGGCGTGAATGGAGGGACGAATGGAGACGTGTCGTCTTCAGCGATGAGAGTCGCTTCTGCCTTGGTGCCAATGATGGTCGTATGCATGTTTGGCGCCGTGCAGGTGAGCGCCACAATCAGGACTGCATACGACTGAGGCACACAGGGCCAACACCCGGCATCATGGTGTGGGGAGCGATCTCCTACACTGGCCGTACACCTCTGGTGATCGTCGAGGGGACACTGAATAGTGCACGGTACATCCAAACCGTCATCGAACCCATCGTTCTACCATTCCTAGACCGGCAAGGGAACTTGCTGTTCCAACAGGACAATGTACGTCCGCATGTATCCCGTGCCACCCAACGTGCTCTATAAGGTGTAAGTCAACTACCCTGGCCAGCAAGATCTCCGGATCTGTCCCCCACTGAGCATGTTTGGGACTGGATGAAGCGTCGTCTCACGCGGTCTGCACGTCCAGCACGAACGCTGGTCCAACTGAGGCGCCAGGTGGAAATGGCATGGCAAGCCATTCCACAGGACTACATCCAGCATCTCTACGATCGTCTCCATGGGAGAATAGCAGCCTGCATTGCTGCGAAAGGTGGAAATACACTGTACTAGTGCCGCCATTGTGCATGCTCTGTTGCCTGTGTCTATGTGCCTGTGGTTCTGTCAGTGTGATCAAGTGATGTATCTGACCCCAGGAATGTGTCAATAAAGTTTCCCCTTCCTGGCACAATGAATTCGTGGTGTTCTTATTTCAATTTCCAGGAGTGTAGTTGTGCAGTATGGCCCTCCCCCAACAATACAGGCGATGACACTGTATACCAGTCTGTGCAAGTGACTGAGGGCATCAGTAACTGTTTATTTAATGGAGGGTCAGCGCATCTGCTTGATGCCAGCACATCATCTACTGAATGATGATAGTGGAGTTTTTATAGCTCATTGTTTTTCATTCTCTGTTGCACGTACAAAATAACGATGGTAAAGAGAATGCTTTGGTGACAGACCTGAATGCACCATGAGGGATGCAGATCACCTTTGGACTGCAGTACCTGTATGTACACTACTGTCCATTAAAATTGCTACACCACGAAGATAACGTGCTGCAGACGCGAAATTTAACCGATAGGAAAAAGATACTGTGATATGCAAATGATTAGCTTTTCAGAGCATTCATACAAGGTTGGCGCCGGTGGTGACACCTACAACGTGCTGACACGAGCAAAGTTTCCAAACGACTTCTCATACACAAACAGCAGGTGACCGGCGTTGCTTGGTGAAACGTTGTTGTGATGCCTCGTGTAAGGGGGAGAAATGCGTACCATCGAGTTTCCGACTTTGATAAAGGTTGCTTTGTAGCCTATCGCAATTGGAGTTTATCGTATCACGACATTGCTGCTCGCGTTGGTCGAGATCCAATAACTGTTAGCAGAATATGGAATCGGTGCATTCAAGAGGGTAATACGGAACGCCGTGCTGGATCTCAATTGCCTCGTATCACTAGCAGTCGAGATGACAGGTATCTTATTCGCATGGCTGTAACGGATCGTGCAGCCACGTCTCGATCGCTGAGTCAACAGATGGGGACGTTTGCAAGACAACAACCATCTGGACGAACAGTTCGACGACGTTTGCAGCAGCATGGATTATCAGCTCGGAGACCATGGCTGCAGTTACCCTTGACGCTGCATCACAGACAGGAGCGCCTGCGATGGTGTACTCAACGACGAACCTGGGTGCACGAATCGCAGAACGTCACTTTTTCCGATGAATCCAGGTTCTGTTTACAGCACCATGATGGCCACATCCGTGTTTGGCGACATCACTGTGAATGCACATTGGAAGCGTGTATTCGTCATCGTCATACTGGCGTACCACCTGGGGTGATGGTATGGAGTGCCATTGGTTACCCCACTCGGTAACCTCTTGTTGGCATGGACGGCCCTTTGAACAGTGGACGTTACATTTCAGATGTGTTACGACCTGTGGCTCTACCATTCATTCGATCCCTGCGAAACCCTACATTTCAGCAGGATAATGCACGACCGCATTTTGCAGGTCCTTTACGGGGCTTTCTGGATACAGAAAATGTTGCACTGCTGCCCTGGCCAGCACATTCTCCAGATCTCTCACCAACTGAAAACGTTTGGTCAACGGTGGCTGAGCAACTGGCTCGTCACAATACGCCAGTCACTACTCTTGATGAACTGTGGTATCGTGTTGAAGCTTCATGGGCAGCTGTACCAGCACACGCCATCCAAGCTCTGTTTGACTCAATGTGCAGGGGTATCAAGGCCATTATTACGGCCAGAGGTGGTTGTTCAGGGTACTGATTTCTCAGGATCTATGCACCCAAATTGCGTGAAAATGTAATCACATGTGAGTTCTAGTATAATATATTTGTCCAATGAATACCCGTTTACCATCTGCATTTCTTCTTGGTGTAGCAATTTTAATGTCCAGTAGTGTAGGTTGGAGACGCACCGCAATGTGGTAGCAAAATCCTCATCCTTTGGACACGTTCCACAGTGCTGCAAAGCTCTTCCACTTTCCGTATGTAGTGACTGATTTACAATCATCTAGTGTATGTGTTGTGGGAGAAAGTTTGGTTTGACTTTGGCATTACACATCATGCACTATTGGGGGAACTACGACAACATATTCCTATTTCCATCGAAACTTCTAAACATGGTCCTGTTGTGCTAAGTCAGTTCACACTTTACTACCCAGGTTGCAGAAGGTGGTAGATATTACACTCTCTGACTTCTGTTCATTCTGATTTAAACTGGAACGATCACATGGACAAAGCTACAGAAACTAAGGAACAGCTACAAGATGCATAGCGGCTACCTAAAAAAACATGTTGAAGTTTTACTGTAGCAGTTAGGTTCAGAAAAGGTGACTTGTTTCGAGATATGAGGATGCCATGAATATGATTCACTAGGGGCTGTAACCACTAAAAGAATTTTTCATATGATCCAATGCAGGTATGGGGTTGAATGGAAAGGCTTGACTCCAAATCGCAGACAGCATTTCTACTAGAAAGCGTATCACTATTTTGTGCATTTCTTACGACCACAACCTAGAGCTGCATTCTTTTTTTTAAATGATTCTCTGTCATGATATTGAGGTAGAGTGTGTTACAAATACTGGAGAAATATGTGGCGGCGGAATGAGAGAGTTGCAAATACCGGCTTCATACCAGGTTCTCAACTAAATCACTGTCTTAATCCAGTGATTTTATTAGCTTACACCGCAGGCAACGTGCACCTGCACTTTTGAGCTGTTCATACACACCCCAGCGATCACCATCTTATCAGAGGTTCTCAAACTTTTAACCTCTGCCCCCCCTCTCACAAGGAAGTAGTATCAGGTCCCCAGCCTTTTGTTATAAAATAGTCATATTTTAAATTATTTCCTTATTATGTTTCCCAAAGTCGATTTAAAAGGATTTTACGTAACAGAAAGCAAAATTAACAGGACTTATTATAATGAAAATATGGAACAAATTTTTTACCTTGACCACATTTTCATTTATTTAGAAACTATGACATGAACATTATTTAAAATTCAGCAAACAAGAATTACAAGAGCAATAAAAATTTAAATTAAGAAGTTCAGTGTGAGGGGTGAGCTTGATTTTGAGAACAATGTTTCTCAAGACCTGGAGGAATAGCAGAAAGAGTAAATCAAAGTTTTTTGTTTACATTTAGCGTTGAACAGTGGTTCAACTCCAAAGATGACACAGCTGAAAACCCAGACTCGTGCAGTACGTTGTTGCGAAAGGAATCAGGTTCGTAGTCGTATTTTGGCTTAGCGTTGGGAAGTCCTTGCTAAAGTGTATTCAAAATTCGAATAAAGACACTTCATTATATTTACTCGTTACTGAAGTATCACAAGTGAGTTCAATAACTTGTTCTTGCTCTTTTATATATACAGATGATGGTCGAGGATCATTTATGAATGGATTTTTATCTAATTAAATTTATCGAAATCATTAATGAAATATTTATCGAATTGAACTTTTAATGTTGCAAGATGAAGAAGAATGTAAGCTTTTACCACTTTAGAAGGATATTATCTGTATCCTCTAACAGTGTCACTATAGTACGGATCATATCTAGTATGCCACTCTCCATTCGGTTTTGCTGCAGCTCTAATTTCTTTATAAACGTCTTCACCTTTTCGTTTCAAGATATAACAGTAGCCTGGTTACCTTGAAGTGAAGTGTTAAGAATATTTAGTTTCTCAAAAATATCAGTGAGGTAAGCCTTTTTAAATAAACATCTCAGTTGTTGAAAGAGTCTGCCAAAGAGCGACTTTTCTCTGTTCAAAAACAAAATACGTCATCCCTCAGTTCAAAGATTCTTTTCAATACTTTACCCCTTGAATGTCATCGAACATTACTAAAAACAGAGCAACTGTGTGTGTTCAGAAAAGCCATCTCCTCACGCAGCTCTTTAAAAAGTCTCGAATTTATAGATTTTGCTTTAATAATGTCAAATGTTTGTATAACCATTTGCAGAACTTCATGAAGTAATGGACGAAGTTATTTAGCGACTAGAGCTTCCTGATGTATCATGCAGTGACTCCATACAGTATCAGGAGCTACAGCTTTAACTTTCGCTTGCAATACACCATGAGTACCAGACATTAAGCGAACTCCGTCTGTGCATACTCCAGTGCACCTATTCCACGAAATACCGTTTTGATTAAAAAAAGCATTGAGCATATCAAAAAGGCTTTCAGCTGTAGCTGTTTTCAGTATCGGCTCAAAAAAAAAGAAACCCCTCTCAAATGTTAAATTCATCAAGGAAAGGAACATGAGCAATGAAATGAGCATCTTTGTATCAGTTGCTTCGTTCACCTGAAGTGCAAAATAGTTGTTGCGTAATTTATCGATTAACTGCTCTAATAAATCGTCAGAAATGTCTAAAATTCTTCTATGCACCGTGACATTAGAGTCAGGAATACTATTCAAATGTTGAGCGAATGAGTCGCCAAACATTGTTGACTACATCAATCGCTGCTGGTAAAACCAGAGTTTCTGCAACAGTGTGTGGTTTCTTGCATTTAGCAATTGTATGAGAAATATGGTAAAAGGCTAAAAGGCCCTTAGACGTCACATTAGTAGTTCTAGCAAAGTTCTTCTGGGCAGATAACAAAACATTTAGTTTCTTGATAAAAAAAAATCTTTTGGTTTTCCTGTTAATTCAGGAGGTTTGGTTTCAAGATGTCTCTTTAACTTGTTAGGTTTCATGCGGTCAGCAGCTAAAATCGTTAAACAAGCTACACACTGCGGACTTTCTTCAGCATTGATTGTCCTTCCCCTTTGCTAGTTGACGGACCACTGGTGTCTTGATGTTTGTCAGTAATCAGGAACAGCTTCATACTGCAGTCAAGTCTTCCTCGCAAAGTCTATGAGACTATAATTGTAGTCGTCGCTATAAGGATGCGTTGTGATACATGAGTTAAACCTTGCACTGCGCGGAAACGGAAACAGTAATAGCACATGCGACAAAGGGTATTCCGCCCAGTATGGAAGGTAGCAACGCCACCTAGGCTTATGTATGTGCGAGAGTCTGGTGGTTGATACCTATATGCAGGCTACATAAGTTGTGATTTTTTATGGTGCAAGATACATATTGTATGTTTACGAAATCGATATAGCATGTGGTGATATAATCCGGTTGAAGATCGGTTTCATGCTGAAAAAGTTTGAAGCTTTCCTCGACAGTAGCAGATTAGTGTAATTGAGAATGTGTCGTTCTGCATTTCATGTGGTGTGGACCACTTTTGAAGGGTTTAACTGTCAGTGCAAAATAACTGCTGTATGTTTTTCTCCATCTGTAAAAAATACTTTTCCCGGTCTTCAGATTATGGCGGACAGTGCTCCCACACTGGCAGCAGCAGCAATTTGGCAGGTAAATTAAGTTAGAGCCAGTCAGAATTCTCCACTCACAATGCTCCACTCACAAGACTTCATTTCTATAGGTCTTAGGAGTCTCTACAGTCTCGTTCAAACAAGACAGAGGAAACGTATCTACGGAAAGGTTTGTGACGTCTGAGAGAAACGCGATGTCTTCTTTGTTTGAGCATTCAGAGACATGTCCAAGCAGACCATCCAGATTTGGAGGGTTACTGTCCAGCATTTGCCATTGTGGCTTCAGAGCATCTTCAGACCAGCAGCTGTAGGACATCGAACATTCGCCGAAAATTGCAGCCATTTTTTTCGTCTGTAGGGCAGTACTTCGAATTCTATTAGTGTAATTGTTCTGATCCTATTGTTTGTGCTAACACAGCAGTGTGCACTTCGAGAAGTGAGAAAAATAACGTCCCTAACTCCTGCTCTGTCTGTCTCTCTCTCTCTCTCTCTCTCTCTCTCTCTCTCTCCCTGGAACTGCCTTCAAACAAGGAGACAGAGCTCTAAAAGTGTTGAGCGTCCTGTATAGAGTATCAGAGATATGTATTTTGACTTCCAAAAACCATCGTTTTGGCGTGTAAAATCAGATATTGTGGCTGATGTCGGTTTCAGAATCTGTTTCCTACGAAAATGTGTGAAGTGTCTCAGGGTAGTTTCCCAAGCGTGCAGGGATCTTTTCAGAGCCCGTGCTCGAGTGTGGCAATATACATCACAAAATTGAGGCAAACCACTGAGCCGAGATCTTTTTTGAAAGTGTATCTACAGACATATTCAGTTGTGTTTCATAAATCCTGACGCATCTCACGCTCAAAGACAAGGGTATTTTCCACAAAAGCGTCCTAAGTATCTGTGGGGTGGTTTCAAAAGTGAGCTACGATTTTTTAAAGTCTGTATTCAAGTGTGGCTTTGGTGGTAAACCTTGGAATTGTTTAAATATTCTCGTATGTTTGGATGCTCTCTCTCTCTTTATACAGTGGTACATTTTTTTCCTGTAGCATCTTCAAGACATGTATGTGGCAGTATTCTGTAACACCTGGTATAGTAACTCCTGACGCAGATTATGTTCAGTGACGAAGGGCATCTGTGTACTGGGGATGAGGAAGGAGGAAAACTGTGGGTATTTTCAAAGCGACAGGAAGTGGTCCTGTTGCTACCACAGGGCCGTGCTGTAAACCGGCGCAGAGACAATTGGGGCAGGGAGCCTGGCGCGTTGCTTCTATTCCAGCGGGGTGCAGAGACTCTGGGATGAACATCTTCATCAAATATCACTGCTATCGACACATCCCTCAGATGCATGGTTACAGCTAACATACTCCTCCTTTTTCAGCACATACATCACATCCATTGGACACAGTAAACAATTACATCCATCCTCCCAGCCCAGCAGCTAGACACAGACTGAGTCTTTTTCAACCATTTTTTCCGCAAACCGCCAACTTGGATTATGTCACGGTAGGACAGAGAAGGAGAAGCGACAGCGCCCTTAGGTGATGATATTGTGAACTAGGTCAGCTGGTCTCCGGACCTCATGGTGAACACTGAGCTACTGTCCATGACAATCATAATTGTTTATTCAAACAATGCATACTTACGTCCATCCTATTCAGCAGGCCAACAGAGACTGAGTCCTTTTCCTGTCGAGTTGCATGTTGCAGCCATGTGGTCTGAGGCGTCTTGCCACGGTCTGCATGGCTCCCCACCATCAGAGGATCGAGTCTTCCCTCCGGCATGGATGTGTGTGTTGTCTTTAGTGTAAGTTAGTTTAAGTTAGGTTAAATAGTGCGTAAGCTTAGGGACCGATGACTTAAGCGTCCGCACCTCGTGGTCGTGCGGTAGCGTTCTCGCTTCCCACGCCCGGGTTCCCGGGTTCGATTCCCGGCGGGGTCAGGGATTTTCTCTGCCTCGTGATGACTGGGTGTTGTTTGATGTCCTTAGGTTAGTTAGGTTTAAGTAGTTCTAAGTTCTAGGGGACTCATGACCATAGATGTTAAGTCCCATAGTGTTCCGCGCCATTTTTTATGACCTAAGCAGTTTGGTCCCATAAGACCTTACCAAAAATGTCCAAATTTTTGACCACGAATTTCCAGTTTGGCGAGAGAAGGGGAGGGTTCAATGCATACAAAATAAAGACTTACATCCATCCTATCCAACAGCACAGCACAAATGGATGTCCTTTTCCTGTCAATTTCCAGTTGGAGGAGGGGGAGCTCGGAGGGGGTTGAAGGGGGATTAGGTTAGTGGAGGTAGCCCAAATGACAATTTTCCCGCCAAAATTTGAGCTTACCACCAAAATTTGAACTTCTCACAATGACGACACAGTGTATTGCTGCCATCTTGGACCCACCATCTAGAATAAATCTGGCAAATATGCACATTGGTGTAATGCTGATCTTGCCCTACTACTCACCTGATATTAATTCATGTGTTTTCTAGCTGCAGTGTCAACTGAAACATGTTGTCTCCAGTGCTCCATGTATGAACAGAACTAAACTGTAGGCAGGCATTGCACATTCCATTCTGAAAGTGACCCCAGACACATTCTGATATGCTGTGGAACATGCTTTTTCCGAATTTTATCTTATGGCTGAAAATGGTAAAAAGAATATCGAAAATGTCTTGTGCCAGTCTGACGACAATTAGAAACCGTTGTTATCTTCCTTTAAAACCCAACGTCATTTTCCTGTTTATGCATTTTTTTGCCTCAGGACAATTAAAAACTGATATTTCGTATGAGATGTAATATGACCGCGGATAAGCTGACCTGACTAGCAGTGCCACAACTGTTGGCTGCTGAACTTATGCAGTCACGCACATTGAACAATAATGATGGTGCAACGTGCAACTCCATCATATTGCGAGTCATCTGTCTCGTGCAATGTTTACAGCTTCTCTGGGGAATTTAGGTAGTAACGAACTGAGATTCTCTTTAAAATTATTGAATGCATCACGGGAGGCGAGCCTGGCGGTAGACAGAAGGATCCAGTTACAAGTGAATACCCACAGACAAGTCCGAACCTTGCTCAAACCCTCTCACATGCAATTTGGATTTCTGTCTTCGTGGGTTTGAGTCTCTTGTCTACTGAAACAAACACAACACCTCTTTACACCTCTTTTTCCCAGTAATCTGTCCCACTGATATACACTTCCCAATAAGTCTCACTGCTGAGTATTTCAGGTTTCAATCAGTTTTCTGTACGTAGTATTACCTGAGCTTCACTGGTTTTCAGGAACGTTTCAAAACCTGGCACAATGATGCGAATGATTCAGCAGTTATGCACTACTATTTTAATACTGTCGCCTGAGAGAAGGGTTTATTTGGATCTTACACTGATGCTTTTGGGTCTCTTACAGCTCTTACACTGCTGAGCCAAAGAAACTGTTACACGTGCCTAATATCGTATTGGGCCCCCACGAGAACGTGGAAGAGCCGCAACACGGCGTGGTATGGACTCGACTAATGTGTGAAATAGTGCAGGAGGGAACTGGCACCATGAATCCTGCAGGGCTGTCCATAAATCCATAAGAATACAAAGGGGTGGAGATATATTCTGAACAGCACATAACAAGGCATCCCAGAGACGTTAAATAATGTTCATGTCTGGGGACATGGTAGACAGCGGATGTGTTTAAACTCAAAAGAGTGTTCCAGGCGCCACTCTAAAGCAATTCTGGATTTGTGTGGTGTCGCATTGTCCTGCTGGAAATGTCCATGTCCATCGGAATACAGAGTGGACATGAGAGGATGCAGGTGATCAGACAGGATACTTACATACGCGTCACCTGTCAGTCGTATCTAGATGTATCAGAGGTCCCGTATCACTCCAACTGCGCGCGCGCCACACCACTACAGAGCCCCCACCAGCTTGAACAGTCCCCTGCTAACAAGCAGGGTCCATGGTTTCATGAGGATGTCCCCATACCCGTACACGTCCATCCATTCTATAAAATTTGAAACGAGATTCGTCCGACCAGGCAACATGTTTCCAGTCATCAACAGTCCAATGTCCGTACTGGCGGGCCCAGGCGAGGCGTCAAGCTTTATGTCATGCAGTCATCAAAGGTACATGAGAGGTCCAACGGCTCCAAAAGCCCATATCAATGATTTTCGTTGAATGGTTCATGCGCTGACACTTGTTGAGGGCGCAGTGTTCAAATCTGCAGCAATTTGCGGAAGGGTTGCAATCCTGTGACGTTGAGCGATTCTCTTTAGTCGTCGTTCGTCCTGTCTTTGCAGAATCTTTTCCCAGCCGCAGCGATTTGATGTTTTATAGGATTCCTGACATTCGTGGCGCACTCGTGAAATGGTCGTAGGGGAAAATCCCCACTTGTTCGGTGTCTCGGTGGTGCTGTGTCCCATCGCTCGTACACCGACTATAACACCACGTTTAAACTCACTTAAACCTTGATAACCTGCCATTCCAGCGCTGTAACCGATCTAACAGCTGGGCCAGATTCTTGTCTTACATAGGCTTTGCCAATCGCAGCGCCGTATTCTGCCTTTTTACATATGACTGTATTTGAACATACATGCCTACATCAGTTTCCTTGCCGCCTCGGTGTATTATGTGGACTGCATTGAGAGTCACTTTCTCAAAAAAACCTCACGTTCATTCAACACATATTCAGGTACACTGATTCAATTACCTGGGTAGCAGCCTCTGTTGTGTAGAGGATACCCGAGACACTTGGGGGGGGGGGGGGGGCTTACATTTCGTGACAGTGCAGAGCAAGTCTAGGAAGTAACTGCCTAGCTTGTACATAACCTTCACAGGCTCTGGTTTAAACCTTCCTTTAATCCTTCAACGCACCACAGAACGTGAGGGCCATTATCAGTTCTGGGAAGAATGTTGCATACTAACCTTCTCTGCTGGTTTCTGGAATGATATAAGTATGACATCAGAAACCAGACGACAGGCATCGTTTCTCCCAACGAACGCCACTATCTGCAGTTGGTACAACCTGTTCCTTGAATGACTGCCGAAAAAACCTCTTCAGCATTTCGAATAAGATCCACAGGTAGACACACTGAGTGCACATGATGTTCTTTCCCATCGCTTGCTGAGAGTTCTCTAAGTGGTAGCATTATGTGCCACATGTTTTTAATTGCCGATAATTAATAGAGCTCTACCCTTTTACGTTTACCTCCCCTTGACTCAGGTTACAGCGTTTTCCCAACAGATGAAGTGAGTCTCACTGGCCTAGTTTCTGTTTCAATGGATGACAGCTTCTCGAACTTGTAGCTTAAGGGGATTCGTGCATCTATCTGAGTTCTCCCTGGTCCGCAGTCTACCCTGTGCCGAACGGCACTGACTGTGGACGAATAGTGGTAAATCCGGTATTTCCCGTAGAGGAGACACCATCTACATGAGAGGATAGAATCGGAGGTACCTTTGGTATCACTGGTACACGACTTTTGATAGTCCTTCCAACACACCCATTCGCAGAAGCTTCCAATCGCGTAACAGCAATCAGTGTGATTTTCAGGCGTTTACAAAGAGCAACTAACTCATCCCCTTCTAGAGAACCACAATACAGTTGGGTTGTATCATGGGACTTACAATGTCCTTTAAATCAATTATTACAGCAGATACTCGCTGATATACACATTGATATCGGCATCGCTGAGGTATTTCATCGGCAAAGTAATTATTACTATGGATATCAGGATCAGCACCGTCCTGTAAATATAGTTGGTTAGATACAATTTCTCCTCCAGGGCAGTTTTTATTTTTGATCAGAACGCCCCAGGGGAACTTTACAGTGTAGAATGGAAATGTATTGGATTTCAGTTAGTCATAGAAGCAAAAACAGAGTGATCAGGAAGTAACAGTTTTGGAATCGAAATTGGTATGTATGCGAAGGTTGTGGTTGGGGGGGGGGGGGGGGAGTGAGAGGGAAATAATCATCAACGGAGACTTTTTTAAAAAAAATCGAGCTTGATAATCTGTACCCTCGTAAGTTGGTTCGCGCTATACTGTAGTACTATATACGTAAAAAAAAGGAACAACGCTGGCACAAAAACTACTGATATTTCCTTTCAAGGTTAGTATATCAACCAAAGATTCCATTTGGTAAGAACAGATAATGTGACAAAGTAAGTTTCTAATTAGTAGCTGATGTACACTATGTGATCAAAAGTATCCGGACACCTGGCTGAAAGTGACTTACAAGTTCGTGAAGCCCTCCATCGGTAATGCTGGATTTCAATATCGTGTTGGCCCACTCTCTCAGGATTACGTTCATTCAGCTGCTGGAAGGTTTCTTGGAGAATGGCAGCCCATTCTTCATGGAGTGCTGCACTGAGGAGAGGTATCTATGTCGTTAGGTGAGGTCTGGCACGAAGTAGACGTTCCAAAACATCCAAAAAGTGCTCTAAAGGATTCAGCTCAGTACTCCCTGCAGGCCAGTCCATTATAGGGATGTTATTGTCGTGTAACCAGTCCGCCACAGGCCGCGCAATATCAACAGGTGCTCGATCGCGTTGAAAGATGCATTTGCCATCCCCAAATTTCTCTTCAATAGTGGGAAGCAAGAAGGTGCTTACAACATCAATTTAGGCCTGTGCCGTAACAGGATCACTCAAAACAACAAGAGGTGCAAGCCCCCTCCACGTAAATCACGACCACACCATAACACCACAGCCTCCGAATTTTACTGTTGACGCTACACACACTGGAAGATTACATTCACCGGGCATTCGCCACATTGTGTACCGTGATTCGTCTCTCCACACTACGTTTCTCCGCTGTTCAATTGTCCAATGCTTACACTCCTTACACCAAGCGAGGCGTCGTTCGTTATTTACTAGTGTGATTGATGTGTGGCTTTTGAGCAGCCGCTCTACCATGAAATCCAAGTTTTCTCACCTATCGCCTAACTGTCATAGTACTTGCAGTGGATTCTGATGCAGTTTGGAATTCCTGTGTGATGGTCTGGATAGATGCTGCCTATTACACATTACGACCCTCTTCAACTGTCGGCGGTCTCTGTCCTTCAAAAGACGAGGTTGGCCTGCACGCTGTTGTGCTGTACGTGTCCCTTTACGTTTCTAATTCACTATCACATCGCCAACAGTGGACCTAGGGAAGTTTAGGAGTGTGGAAATATCGTGCTCAGACGTATGATACAAGTGACACCCAATCACCTGATCATGTTCGAAGTCCATGAGTTCTGCAGAGCGTCCCATTTTGCTCTCTCACGATATGTAACGACTTCTGAGGTCGCTGATATGAAGTACCTGCCAGTAGGTGGCAGCATAATTCACCTAATATAGATAACGTTTGTTTTTGGGGGTGTCCGGATACTTTTGATCACATAGTGTAGGCTTTGGTCTTTGTGACACTATAAATGTACAAACCACTGGGAGTCTATAGCCGTGTAGCGTGGTCTCTTCGAGTAACCGCCGAAATCCATTTATTGGAAACACGTAACACATTCTCATTGACTCCATTAGGGCAGCCATGGTGTAAACCAACCTAAAAATAATAAAAGTGTTTGCCATTATTTTATTGATATGAATTCTCAGACTTCATTTTTATGGGAGGTGCATCAAACCATGTGATAAAGGTCAAGGCCTTAGTTATTTATCAATTGGTCTTATTCAACTAAACTATTGCAAAAGAATGCCTTGGTAGAATTGCACTTTCAAAACAAGCAAATAAAAATATTTCAAACTCTGGATGACTAAATATCGCGTTTCGTATAACCATTTGAGCGCTACGCCTCGGATGAATAAAGTGTTGTCAAGATGTTTACTGATCATGGCATCAAAACAAAAGACACCAAAACGGAGCCTACAGTATTCAATTAACAGCTCTCGATATTTCTTCACCAAAGACGATCATTACATGGATGCAGAAATGACGCGTTAGATTCTATGTAGATCTATCTCAGTGATGATAATCTGTTATAAAGTAAGGGACCAGCAAAAAGATCGCAGACAGTATAACAGTTGGCGTTGAAATCAGAAAGAATGTCCATATTAACAATGAAGTGCAAGAATAGAAGCTATACCCTTATAAATTGCCATGCCCCTGTTAATTATGATAAAAGAAGAAATCTGCAGAAAGTAAATCAGTTTACAGGTCTCTTGGAATCTGAAATCTCCAACATACCTGAAAACAATGTTAAAATACTTCTCAGCGACTTCAATGTGTAAGTTGGGAGGGAAAAGAAATTTAAGATAATTATAGGCTAATATCTAGCACACTTAAGAACAAACAGAAATGGTGATAAACTGATCATTATGTGTAACATGTCCCAGTTACTGACGTCCACACATTTTTGCAAACTCACCAGAAAGCCAACAGTTGGACACCTCCAACACCAAACCTAAGAGAATTTCAACTTGATCACACTGCCATATCTAAAAGGAATATCATGGAAATTATGAATATCATAGTAATCAGAACTTGGGAATTTTGTTCAGATCATTGTCACTCTAAGATTAAAATCCGATCTCTTCCATCTAAACCAAAGAGTACAACCAAGAACTTAATCAGATACAACTCCATTACAGCTAATATTGCAATACAAAATATAGAAAAATTTAGAGAAGGAACTGAGACAACAGAAAAAGTGTTCGCATGAACTCCATGTACAAATTACTATAAAAGCAGAGAAAACTTTAGGACTGGTCAAGAACAAAAGGAAAACATGGTGGAACTAAGAGGGAGTGAAATTAAATCAGATGGAAGGTCAAGGAACGATATTGCAAGTCAGATCCACCTGGCAAATGCTGCTTTAAACAAGAGAAGAAACCTTTTCACATCCAGCAGCATAGACGAATGTCTCAGGAAAAACCTCATAAAGACATTTATTTCGAGTGTGCTGCTGTACGGAAGTGAAACAGGGACACAACAGAAGCAGACAAAATATAAAATAACAGACTTCGAGATGAGGTGCTACTGTTGAATGCTCAAGATTTCCTGCGCAGACAAGACATCACGCGAAGAAGGTCTCGACAGAGCAAAGGAACAGAAGCCGTGTCTTCTGAAGTTCATCAGACACAGAAGCAACACATGGGTCGGCCATCTATTGAGACGTGATGGTATCATTAAAAACATCATTGAAGAGACAGTAGACGGGAAAAATACAAGCAGCAGACCAAGACTAGAATACATCAACCAGATCATGAAGATACCAGTTGCACTACCTATACAGCTCTCAAGGGGGAAGCCGAAGGCAGAAATGCATGGAAAACTGCTGCTAACCAACCTGATGGATGAAGACAGAAGAAGAAGAAGAAGAAGAAGAAGAAGAAGAAGAAATTGGTATTCCCTGACAGTGAAGCACACAAACTGCCACATTGCACGAAGCACAAGGATAATTTTGCCCCATTTTTGACCTCTGTACTGCCATACTGACCGATGCGACTGAACAGAGGTTTCGTTAAATAAAATAAAAAAGTTAAGAAATGTTGGCTCTTTAGTTAGTGAATACTATTTTTCTTTCGTCGAGCAGAACTTTTCCGCTTTGGAAGAAACCATTTAATTTTCCTATAGGAAGTTGCGTTTACGGAATACAACATCTTCACCTTCAAGAAGTAGTTTTTAGACGTTTTCGCAATTCTCTAGAAAGAAGAATTTCACCAGCCTTGGTGAACAGCAACCCTCAACTGCAGAGAAGTCAGGATACATTTGTTCATACGAAACGAATTTTAATTTCAAGTAGATTATCCTTTTTAAGAATAGCAATTACAACTGTGTTTTAAGAAATGTAGATCTTTTAGTTTCACAGAAGGAGATATTTTCATGTTTTACGATGTTACAGAAGAAACAACAAAACAACGAAGAAGCGTAGAAGGCAAAGAAGGTGAGCGAATGGTTCAAATGGCTCTGAGCACTGTGGGACTTAACTGCTGTGGTCATCAGTCCCCTAGAACTTAGAACCACTTAAACCTAACAAACCTAAGGACATCACACACATCCAGGTTCGAGGCAGGATTCGAACCTGCGACCGTAGCGGACGAGCAGTTCCAGACTATAGCGCCTAGAATCGCTCGGCCACTCCGGTCCGCCAGTGAATGTATGGGCTAGAAGGGGAGATGGGCGGCCCATATGAAAAAGAGAATAAATAGAAAGTCGGCAGCGCACTCGCCCGCGAAAGACAAACGTTCCAGGTTCGAGTGCCGGTCCATCGCACAGTTTTAATACAGAATTTAATGCTTTACTTCCGTAACTCAGATCAGGAAACATTCTTCATGATAGCGATTTTTTTAACTTAGTGTATCTCTTCCGTATTAGTCGTTCTTTTATGACACAAGGCTAAGTTTCTGTGAAAAACCTACCTTCCCCGAATAAATATTTTAATTAGATGTAAAATTAGTTGTCAGCAACTTTATTGATCCCCAAGACTATAAGATGAAGAAGCAAGAAGAAAAATAAGAACTCTAGTTATTTGATTTTCAGATGATGATCAGAATAGAAGTACTTCATTGTAACATACAAGTATGCAAGAAGACGGTGAAGCAAGTAATTACTAAGGACATTTCATAAGTAATGCACACGTTGGAATTACTGTGGACTCTTTGATGTAACAACAGTGAAAATTAGGTCACATGTATTCGGGAGTTCGAGGAAGAAGCATGTGTGTTTGTTTTTTCACTGTGTATTCTAACATAAAATTGCCTAGAGTTAGAAATAGACCATGCAGGGGTCTCTGGTACAGTGACTGTTAAAAACCTGAGGTCGTACATCAAGACAGAAACTGTGCGGCAAGAACACAACAGAAAACCACAGTGCGTTAAGTGAAGTTTGTGGGGGGTTTACAGGGGACCGTAGTACAGTTTCATATTGGGTGAATAGCTTTCGTGGTGGTCGTAAGAGCATAGATGATCTGGAAGACCAAAAACGTCAACAGATGAACGAAGTGAGAAACTTATAGGACATGTTCAGGAAAGAGACTGCAGTGCGATTTGTAAGGAACTCTCTGAAGCCACGGCAATTCCCCCAGCATCAGTATTCCGCATGATGACGAATGATCTGAAGAAGAGAAAAATTTATGCGAGATGTATCCCACACTGTTTTACTGCTGAAGAGAAGCAGAAACGTCTGGACATTGCAACCTTGCTCAAGCAAGGATTCCTCCGTGAAGGTCAGGGATTATGCTGTCCAGTTGTATATATTGATGAAACCCAGATTAGAGGCTTTGAACCAGAGTTGAAATCGCTGTCCAAAAAAAATTTCGACGCACTCAATCAAAGCTCAAGCAAGTGAAGATTTTTGCTTATGATCACCAAGGACTCATCATGACAGATGGAATCCCATGTGGAACAAGCGTTACAGCAGTGTATTATCATAACTTCAAACAAAACCCGTGCAGAAAAATGTAGAAACTCAAGCTCAGTTGCTCGAGCCTCGGCCACCCATTCTCCACGACAATGCTCGCCCGCATATGGGCAATGATGCAGCCCAGAAACTGCGCGAATACGGGCGGAAAGTGTTGCCACATCCTCCCTACAACCCGGACATGAGTCCAGCAGTCTTCGGCTTGTTACCGAAATTGAAAAAAACCTATTAAATGTCACTTGTATAATAGTAAACAAAGAGGTCAAGCTTGGTACTGATGGTAGATAACAGAAAACTGAAATGACAAACGAGTATGAGAATAATATTTTTAAAATAAGTAACTATACAGATAATGCAAAATATACAACAAAGAAATTGTAGAGAGCTGAAAAGCGACACGATTTTTTAAAATTAATATTGCAAACGGTCAATGCTGTATAGCTAATGGTAAACTTCAAGTCATTTTTCGAAATTAAGATTGGTGGGTTAGATATATGTCACAAAATTACGAATTCTAGATGTCGAGTCTCACCAATTTTCTCCTCTACGTGTAACGGTATAACGTTTATTTAAATACCTGTCTTTGTCCTCGAATGTTGGAAATCTGTCAGTACCGACTGCTTCTTTTATCTCATTGTGCACTCGTCCCTGGACATCCGGATGCCGTAACATCATAAGGAATGCAAATCGAAGAGTGTTGCTTGTTTCTTCCAAGCCAGCAACAATCATGTCGTATAACACACTGAGAAGCTGATCCTCTGGAAAAGAAAGAACAATACAAGGAACTGGTCGCGAAGAGCTTATCTAATTAAAATGCCCAGGAAAATTCTGCACCACCGGTGTACCTGTGAAAATATTTGGGATTAGATTCAAGGGGAGCAGGGAATGAAAGAACAAGCTTTATGGAAATAACACAAATAAAAACAAATTAGTAACAAATCCCTCGGAAACTGTACATACGTGAAATCAAAATCTGCATCAGGATAGCATTCAATAGCATGTTGCTGTTCACTACACATTGCAACATGGTTTGATCCACTGTGGCTCACTGTCCACGATAGTTGAAGCTTAAGCCTATTTCAGTTTTCGACGGCGGCATCCCGAGTAAGATTTCCATGACTATGTACTGATAGTTTCAACTTGTTCCAAGCATGCTTTGTCGGATTAATGTGAGCAAATATTGTAGAACAGGTGCGGCCAAGGTACCAGCTTGCAGGCATTTCCTGGGCCAAAGTGCCAAAGCGCTCAGCCTCGCGTCACAGTCTCCCCCATCGCTGCGCCGTGCAGGAGGACGAGAAACAGTGGAAGCAGTAACCGCCTCCCTTTGAAATGGTAGTACACTCGTTCTGCATATGAACTGGTCTTATGATTCACATTTCTCGACAACACAGATCACAAACAAAACAAGTTTTCAGTATGAATTAATTATTTTTAGTTCTCTGAAGACATAGTTTAATTTTTATTTATTATTATTTTTATTTATTATTATTTTTATTTATTATTATTTTCACACAAATATGTCGATCGAAATGTTGCAGCATTCTTGCAATCTCATTATGAAGACTCGGAAAATCTTCCAGAGAAAAGCAATGTAGACGTCCTGGACCTAGTTTTAACGTAAGATGATTTGTAATTAAGACTAGAATTACCTTGCAGGTCCGTCACTTACTTCCGAGAAGGACCGAGAAAGCCAAGTGACAAGCTGGGCAACACACGACCCGCACAAGATGCACGCGTGAAGTTTGGCATGCCGCAGACCATTCCATTCAGTTGATTCCTGGTCCTAAAGGACTGTGGTTATGAGATGGGTGCTGTATAGCGGCGCAATGCCGTCGTGAAAAACGAAACTACGGGGCTGTCTCGATACAACACAGCCCCAAAATTACTCTCGAAATTTGTACCTGGTTGTTGTTGTTGTGGCCTTCGCTACAGAGACTGGTTTGATGCAGCTTTCCATGCTACTCTATCCTATGCAAGCTTCTTCATCTCCCAGTAACTTCTGCAACCTACGTCCTTCTGAATCTGTTTAGTGTATTCATCTCTAAGTCTCCCTCTACGATTTTACCCTCCACGGTGCCCTCCAATACTAAATTGGTGATCCCTTGATGTTCAGAATATGTTCTACCAGCCAATCCCTTTTCTAGTCAAGTTGTGCCACAAATTTCTCTTCTCCCCAACACTACTCAATAGGTCTCGGTCTAAAACATAACTGACCCAGCCCCACGCTTAATCCCTGTGACTACACGCATTGGTACCTTGGAGCCTTCTCACACTTCTACGAAGACCTTCAGGCGTAAGAAAAACGCCGCAGCGATTGGTGAAGAGAACCTGAGTCGTTGATCCGCATTCAATTCCAAGTTGTCCTTTGCCCAACGTAATCGAGCACATATTGCTGAGGTGTATGTACTACTAATCAAAATGGACGTTTAGAGACGAAAATGAATGTGAGGAGACAAAAGCGTACAGTCTGTCTCCATGCCGTTGTCCTGTAACTATTCTCCATTAAGTATTCTCCATGCCTCCATTTTCTACTTGTCCATCGTCGATTTGAAAGATATTTTCTAAAGAAACTGAAAAAAAAACAAAAGTACCTGAGTCATGCGAGTCTGTTCGTTGATCTATTAAAGCTCGATTATGTCTGCCGATTGATATAGGGAATTTTTCAGGTCTGTCAAAATGGCGATGGCCGAGTGGTTTCGGAAACGTGGGCTGCCGCAAGAGAGCTTGGACGAGGGTGCTACAGCGGGTTGGGCCTCTTGCCGCGTGCTGTCGTGGTGTGAAAATGAAGCAAGGACCACATGGCACCTCTGTATGTGGAGTGTTAGAGTACCTACTGCAGAGACGGAGGGATCTGTACTTCAGCGAGCATGGATCCTAAGCTAATTTATATTGGCTGACCTTCGTTGCTCACACGGAATCTGTGGCACAGAGAGCAGACTTACTGTGAGCAAAAGTTGAATACATGTCCTCGGACGCGAATATTTTTTCGGTTGCCGGTAGGTTCCAACATGTGTTGCGGGGCTCGAGGTGACTATTCCCTTTGAATTACACTGAAGAGCCACAGAAACTGGTACACCTTCCTAATATCGTGTAGGGCCCCCGCAACAGCGTAGATGTGCCACAACGCGACATTGCAAGGACTCGGGTAATGTCTGAAGCAGTGCATGAGGGAAATGACACTATGAATCCTGCAGGGCAGTCAATAAATCCATAAGACGACGAGGGAGTAGAGATCTGTCCTGAATGGCACGTTGCAAGGTATCCCAGACATGGTCAATGTTCATGTCTGGGGAGTCTTTTGGCCAGATGAAGTGTTTAAACTCAGAAGAGCGTTGCTGGAGCCTCTCGGTAACAGTTCTGGACGTGTGGGGTATCGTATTCTCCTGCTGCAATTGCCCAAGTCCGTCGGAATGACAATGGGCATGAAGGATTGCAGGCGCCCAGACAGAATGCTTGCGCACGTGTCACCTGTCACAGTCGTATCTATAAGTATCAAGTGTCCCGTATCACTCCAACTGCACACGTCCCACTCCATTACAGAGTCTCCATTACCTTGAATAGTTACCTACTGACATGCAGCATTCATGTATTCATCAAGTTGTCTCTATACCTGTACACGTCCATCCGCTCGATTCAATATGAAACGAGACTCGTCCGATCAGGCAACATGTTTTGCCAGTCTTTAACAATTCAGTGTCGGTGTTGACGGACGCAGGCGAGGCGTAAAGCTTTGTGTCGTGCAGTCGTCAAGGGTACACGAGAGGGTCTTTGGCTCCGAAAGCCCATATCGATGATGTTTCATTAAATGTTTCACACTCTGACACTTATAGATGGTTCAACACTGAAATGTACAGCACGTAGAAGGGTTCTCTTCAGTTGTCGTTGGTCTCGTTCTTGCAGGATATTTTTCCGGCCGCAGCCATGTTGGAAATTTGAGGTTTTCCTGGATTCCTGGTATTCACGGTACACTCGTTAAATGGTCTTACGCGAAAATCCCCTCTTGATCGCTACCTCAGAGATGTTATGTCTCATCATTCGTGCGCCGACTGTAACATATCGTTCAAAGTCATTTAAATATTGATCACCTGCTATTGTAGCAGCAGTAACCAATCTAGCAAATGCGTCAGACACTTGTCTCATATAGGCGTTGCTGACTGCTGCGTCGTTATTCTGCCGGTTTACAAACCTCTGTATTCAAATACGCATGCATCTACCAGCGTCTTTGGCGCTTCAGTGTATAGCACTCTGTCATAGTCCTTTGTCAATGGACGAGCTACAACATTGCAAAAGAATATAACCGAATTTGTACTATCTATGTAACTCCTTTTCTCCTTCACCGTTCGCTAGCTGCATCCACATGATCGCTAAAGGTTTCGGTTGTAGTACTGTTTAAGACTGGATATTTGCCCGATATCTGATGGTATATTTATCTGTTGTAGTAGTGGCCAGTGTTAAACCTAACTTACGACTGCAGTTGTTTTGCGAGGGACTGGTTGAGCCACCATGGAAGTCTCATAAAATGTTCAAATGTGTGTGAAATCTTATGGGACTTAACTGCTAAGGTCATCAGTCCCTAAGCTTACACACTACTTAACCCAAATTATGGACAAACACACCCATGCCCGAGGGAAGACTCGAACCTCCGCCGGGACCAGCCGCACAGTCCATGACTGCAGCGCCCCAGACCGCTCGGCTAATCCCGCGCGGCGTGGAAGTCTCCCTCGGCCAGATGTAATAAGCGTGTGTAAACCCATGAGGTGCTGTTGGTTGGTATTTATATTCTGGCTCATCTTAATTTTGAGACTAAGTAGATAAAGCATTATCTAGCAAACATTTGGTTGTATGAAACTGTAGGCCCTAAGGTCATTTCATGATTGATATTTAACGATGTTTTCGAAAAAGTAATTATTAAAATCTGTTATTGGCATTTTGGTGCCGTGTCACATTGAGTGGTGGAGTTCAGCATTATGTAATGTGATATATTACTCCTGAAATCAGCTGATTCTGCAATTAATGACAACCCACTCCAAATTCTTTAAAAATTGTTGTTACTGTGTCTGCTTTGGTAATTTGTCAGTGATAACTCGTTGTAAGTCAGTGTTGAGATTTCCGAAGTACTGTTTAAACTGTCTTAAGGAGAATTTAATAAAAAGTTATTATGTCATTTTGCTGCAGTGTTGTATTACGCAGTTTACTTTCACGGTGACTACGTGTTATGGTGTGAGCTGGTTAGTCACTGCTGGGGTTGCTGACTCAGTTTTTACCCTGATTTAAGGAAAAGTTTATTAAGAATTATATTGTCATTTTGCTGCCATGATGTATTTCATAGTTTACCTAAACGGTGACTGCTCATTAGTATTTAAGCTGATATGTCACTACTTATGTTGTAGTGTTGTTCAATTTGCACTTAAAGAAATTCTGTTGAAAGCTGTTATTGTAATTTTGGGGCTGTAATCATCAATTGTTTTTATTCTTTTAGATTTTATTAATTTCTTGGGGCTAAAATGGTTCAAATCGCTCTGAGCACTATGGGACTTAACTGCTGAGGTCATCAGTCCCCTAGAACTTAGAACTACTTAAACCTAACTAGCCTAAGGACATCACACACATCCGTGCCCGAAGCAGGATTCGAACCTGCGAGTGTAGCGGTCTCGCGGTTCCGGACTGTAGCGCCTAGGAACCGCACGGCCACTTCGGCCGGCCATTGGGGCTAAAGTCTTAATTTGTAAGTACAAGGTTAGTGTCAATAAAGGCTGATATTCCTGTTGAATATGATTATTTCTTGCAGCCACCACTGTCCAGAGAAACCCACCCCCATATCAGCATTAAACGGTCCCGTCGCGTTATTGTGACACCACCAAAGTTCGACGTCAGCGTGCAATAACCCCTCACAGACGGCAGGTGGCAGCACTAGCAGCTGAGGGTATGTAAGGCATGTCGGGGAACACGGAAAACAGTGCAGTTGTTGAAATGCGGAAATGGAGCGATTTAGCTGACGTCCAAAAGAGCATGATCATCGGCTTTAGGTCCAAGGGTGGAAGTGTTTACGAAGCGGCAAATTTGTAAATGGTTCGTATGCTGCCGTGGTTGAAGTGCACTGTCCCTGGGAAAATGGCGCTATCCAAAACTAGCGCCGAAGCAACTGTGGTGCACACAGGCCATAGGTTACAGGGGTGGACTACAGCTGTAAAGGAGTATACGATCGAACAGACGTGCAGCTGTTGAGCATCTAACCACCCAGATGAACCAAGGGGCTACCAGTAGTGTCTTCTCAAAGAGCGTTCAGTGCACACTACTGTGTATTGGGCTCCACAGTAGGTACCCGGTTTATGCATCCAAGCTGGCTGCTGTTCATCAACAACGAATACAGGAAACAGCACGTTAATACCGCAACTAGACGTCCACTAAGTGACTTTTCGGATGAATCACCTTTTCTCCTCCATCAGACTGATGGTCTCTTGCGTGGGTGGCGTGAAACTTCTGGAAGCAAACACCCCACAACAAGGAGGAAGCTTTATCATCTGGGGAATGTTTTCATGGCATTACCCGGGTTATCTCGACTTTCTGGAAACAACGATGAATGAACACAAGTACGCATCTCTCCTTGGGGAATTTGTCCACTCTCCATGCAGTTTGTTTTTCATTGTCGCTATGACATCTATCAACAGGACAATGTAACATGCCACGGAGCTCGCAGTACCCATTTGTGGTCCGAAAAGATGCAAGATGATTTTACCGTACTCTTCTGGCTACCAAACTTCTCTAATTTAATTCCAGTCGAGAATCTGTGGGAGCATCTCGATCGGGCTCTTTGCACCATGGATAATGAACCGAAAATTCTAGCGCAGCCGGCCACGGCATTGGAGTCCGCATGGCTCCACACCCCCGTCAGTACCTCCAAGAACTTGATCTACTCCCTTCCTGCATGGCTCCTGTTGCAAAAGGTGGCCATTGAGGCTTTTGACAAGTAGTCACATTATTGTGACTGGACAGTGTATCCGTAGCATTACCTGCATCAATGATATTAACACCACTTAAATTAAATACTGGCTTTTATAAGTGACAAATATCAGCGTAACAAAACAAGTAATTATTTCACAAATGTCATGTGTAACACTCTAAATGCAATCGAATAGAACGATAATCGTCCTGTGTGCAGAAGTGTCAGTTAGGTCAGAGTGCCTATTCGCGTAAACATTCTCTCACGTGTCCGCCCTTTTCGCAGTTGGCAGTACGACCTAACCACGCCACAAGACGGATTTTATCAAAAAATTAAAGGTGACCAGACGTGGTATTGTGAGTCTGACCTAGAAACTAAGCAACGACTAAGCCACTAGAATACTACTTTACCACCACAACTGAAAAAAGCAAAATAGGTCAGAGGCACTGTGGAAACAATGGTAGTTTGTTCCTGGTGTTTTTCATTACAACATCCTTGCATAAAATTTGCCTAGGATATACGATGTAGCCGGCCGCTGTGACCTAGCGGTTATAAGCGCTTCAGATCAGAATCGCACTGCTGCTCCGGTCGCAGGTTCGAATCCTGCCTCGGGCATAGGTGTGTGTGATGTCCTTAGGTTGGTTAGGTTTAAGTAGTTCTAATTCTAGCGGACTGATGGCCTCAGATGTTAAGTCCCATAGTGCTTAGAGCCATTTGAACTATGTGAATGTACGATGTAGGGTTACGGCAATGTATCGCAAACAGCTTCAATTAGAAAAGAGCTGCAGTCAGCGAAAGACGACCTTAATTTGAGAGTGCCCAGTGTATTCGAAGTGCCATGCGAATGTGGTGAAATGTACTTAGGGTACACAATCCACATAGTGCACTAACACTGAACATGTACTGATTTGACAAAAGTCATAGGATGCATCCTAATACCGTGTCGGAACTCCTTCTGCTCGGCTTAGTGCAGCAACTCGTAGTGGTATGGAGTTAACAAGTCGTTGGAAGAGCCCTGCAGAAATACTGCGTCATGCAGCCTCAATAGCCGTCTATAGTTGCGAAAGTGTTGCTGGTGTAGGATTTTGTGCACAAACTCATCTGTCGCTTATGTCCCATAAATGATCGATGGGATTCATGTCGGGCAATTTGGGCTGACAAACCATTCGCTCAGATTGTTTACAATGGTTTTCAAACTAGTCGCCAACAGTTGTGTCCTGGTGACATGGCGTATTGTCATCTACAAAAATTCCGTCGTTGTCTGGGAATGTGACGTCCATGAATGGCTGAAAATGGCATCCAAGTAGCCGAACATAACTATTTATAGTGGATGATACACATAAACACAGCCCACACCATTATGGAGCCACCACCAACTTGAACAATGTCTTGTTGACGACTTGGGTCAGGCTTTGGGGGGGTCTGCACCACACTCGAACCGTACCATCAGCTCTCGCCAACTAAAATTCCCTAACTATTTCTGTAACGGAATGGCCTATGCAGCTAACTCCAACTATCATTCCGTGATGAAAGCCTGTTAATACCCGCCTTGTGGCCATAATCAAGTCAGAAACCTTTTCACATGGGTCACCTGGATACAAATGACGGCTCCTACAGTGCACTGACCTTTTACACCTAGTGCACACTATATTACCGCCATCTGTATATGTGCATATCGCTATCCCATGACTTTTCCACCTCATTGTAACAGACACATTCAGTTCTTGTCTGTAAAGTTCACACAGCGGGAAGTAACCTTACGAAGACGCGTAAGATCAGTTCTGAAGACACTAAGTTCGTGTCTCATGCTTCGTCTTCATGGGGTTATAAAGCCAAATAATCACTACAATTTCACTCGTCCACCAGCACATTTACTAGGGACGGGGATGTAATTTCCGTGGAGCCTCGCGACGGGTGCTGGACACAGGGTAGTAAAGACAGTTGAGCGAGAACAACGGCTCTGGAGAGGTGGTGAACAAGTGCAGGCTTGGACAGGAAGCAGAAGTTCAACTGACACAGAGGTAAAATACTGAATCACTTCTACTCTATTAGATGAGTGTGAATAGGCGGAAAATACTGAGAAATTTTGGCGAAGAGAAGGATGTAGTAATAGAGAACATAGTTTTCGGTTGGAGATTGATGAGGGACACTCTACAACGTAATGAGCCAGAACATTATGCCCACTGTTCAATGCGAGGTTTAATTTCACCTGGTGGCGTTACGGGAACGTGACGCTATGAGGAGTGTATACCGCATTTTACGGACTACGAGAAGCATTTCTTTTCGAAAAATTACCTCCAAAATTCAGGAGCGTCTTGCAGTCTAAATTAATATAAGATGTCCATTGTTTGATTTAAAATTCTCACCAATCTTATAAATGGCCAAATATTTGATGCCGTGGGAAACCTGCCTCTATCTGGCAACATTGTATTCAATTAGGCAGCAGGAGTTCACCCATGCGGTGAACCTAAGTTGCGGCGATTCACAATCTTGTTAACACTGTCTCCCTGCCGCCTCGCCGTCACAAACGCAGAACACTGTCTAGCTCATTTCGGCCCTCCATCAACAGGAAAAACCATTAGCGATTGGCGGGCTAGTAAAGAAGAACTGAAAAGAAGAGGAAGACAAAATGTGCAAACACATGACTGAATACAAAATGACGAGAACTAGAAAATGACGTATTGAAATGGATTCAAGGAGACTGTCAAAATGGCAGTGGAGTACAAAAATGATTTAGATACACACTCGTAAACTAGCGCTACAGTGGGACTAACCAGGCTTTAAGGGTGGAGTAGGTTGGTGATACAGGTTTATGAAGCGTCATGGACTTAGCATACGAACCAAAACCAAAATATCTCAGAAAATGCCACAAGAGTATGAAGAGAAAATATTGTATTTCTATCGCTTTATTATTCAACATCGAAAGAAAACTAGTAAGGAAATAAGCCAGATAGCGAATATGGACGAAATTTCTCTGACATTTGATGTGCTGAGTGACAGAACTGTTGCCGTGAAAGGTGCTAACACTGTAACTATAAAAACAAGTAGCCATGAAAAAAAGCGTTACGCTGTTGTTGTGCTGACGGTACTAAACTGATACCAATGATCATTTTCAAGTGCAAAACAATGCCAAAATCTTCTGAAACATCGCCAGGTGTTTCTCATGTCCTTGACAAGAGTTGGATGGACGAGATTAGTATGAAATCATGGATTAATAAAGTGTGGGAGAGAAGGAAAGGTGCTTTAAGAAGGGTTCTCTTCTTTGCCGGATCAGTTTAGCTGTCATTTGCAAAATTCTGTGAAAGAGAAATTGATACAGAGCAGTACAGAGGTTGCTGTTATTCGGGGAGGACTTGCTTCACAATTGCAACCTCTTGATACCTCGAAAAAAAAAAAGTTTAAATTGTATGTCAGAGAGAAATGGTACAATTGGATGATGGACGAAACTCAACATGAATTCAAGCTGAAGGGACCTTTAAAACGACTTGTAATCAAACAGTTGTGTCAGTGGGTGAAATAGTCGTGATCTTTAGTGAGAGAAGACATTATTGTTAAATCTGTCAAGAAGTGCGGCTTCTCGATGGCATTGAAGACTATATTATACACGAAAAGGACAATGATGACGACGAAGAGAAAGAAAAAGAAGAAGAAGAAGAAGAAGAAGAAGAAGAGGAAAGTTCACATGACGATTTTCAGGGATTTTAAAGGTCAGCTGGGTTTTATAAACTAAGAATGTTTTTAGTCTATCTTTGCAATCTAATAATAAAAATTGTAAAAATATTTTTAAAAAATTGCTTAAATATTAAGTTGCGTCTTATAGTCCGTAAAATATCGTATGTGTACCCAGAACAGAAACTATTGGGAAATCATCCTAGTGCCGACACAGGCCGCAAATCGGAAACCCATTGATATAAGCGACTTTGACAAAGGGCAGATTGTTATGAGTCTGAATGTCGGACCGGGCATCTTGAAAAAGGAATAGCTGCTCAGCTGCATTTCGGGGCTCCTGTCATCATCAATTATGGAAAGTAATTGAAGGACCGTGAAACAACGAGTAGGCGACGAGGCATTGGTAGTGTACGGCTCATAACAGAACGCAGTGATATGAGGCTTAAGTCGTACGTTTTCCTACGCGTGGAAATTTATCGCAGCGCGCTGCAGAATACGGCTACATCTTCCATTTTCCGAAACAGGTCGCGGAACGCTGCGTGAAACGTTTTCCTAGGTACGGGCGGTGGCTGTCAAAAGATAATAAATTAAAGTGATGTTCTCTTAGAATTTGACACGCATGCATGATAGAGTGATACGAGAACTATCTCTGACAACTTCTTTTTTTAGTTCAATGGAAATGTTGTGCCACTGAAATAGAGATATGTTTAAGTTTTTAAGAAAATTTGGTTTATCACACTACTATTACGCCACATCTCCTAAATTATGTGTTGTACAGTAACATAAATTTTTAGTTGCCTTTGGTAGCATATGTCGATAACGTGTACAAGCTTTCTGGTCAATAAATTAGTTAGTAACACTCAGCCGCGCTGGATTAGCCGAGCGGTCTAGGGCGCTGCATTTATGGACTCTCCGGCAGGTCCCGGCGGAGGTTCGAGTCCACCCTCGGGCATGAGTGACTGTGTGTGTGTGTGTGTGTGTGTGTGTGTGTGTGTGTGTGTGTGTGTGTGTGTGTGTGTTTGTCCTTAGGATAATTTAGGTTATGTAGTGTGTAAGCTTAGTGACTGATGACCTTAGCAGTTAAGTCCCATAAGACTTCACAAACATTTGAACTAGTTAGTAACAGTTAAGTTATAAATTGATATCTTACGTATAATGCAGAATTTTTAGCAAACCACCATCCGATATGTTGTAAGTGACAAATTATTTCTCTTTACATTGTGTGTGTGTGTGTGTGTGTGTGTGTGTGTGTGTGTGTGTGTGAGGGGGGGGGGGGGGGGAATAGGTGCAAGAGAGAGAAACTTTCAGAAAGGTTTTAATTTACTGTTACTATTAGTTGGAGATCGGTGGGTGCTACACTTTCTCCAAGACGAGAGCAGTATTGTGTGGTTCAACGGTGCGACGCGAGCTCTATCATTCAATGAAAACGTGTTGGCTGGTCAGGTGAATCACGTTTCTTCTTCCAGTAGATGTGTGGTCGTAACCGGACAAGCCATCATCCGGGTGGACGGCTGCTCGGAACATGCACCACAGCGCGGATGCAGGCCGACGGGGGGCAGCTCGTATTTTGCCATGAGAGACATTCACCTGAATTTTCATGGGATCTGTCGCACTAATCGATGGCACCATGACAGCTTTGGATTGTGCGAACATTATTGCGGGCCTCCGGCATCCTTTCATGCTTGATGTCTTCCTCGAGTCGATGGCAGCTTCTTCCACGATGGCTGTCCGTAAAACGAGGCCAAGACTGTGGGACAGTGGGAAGCTACCTGCCGACAGCTCCGCGCCCACCACCCACCACCCCGTAATTTACGGCAAGTGTGTGACCTGTACGTACCAAATATTTCTAGAAGACATGTCACGCAAATCGCTGTTCTATTGCATTCCAAATATGAACCAACAAGTCATTAAACAAAATGTTCTAAGTTTTAGCTTTTCATTGAAAGATCTCAGTACTGGGACGTTCTTATACGAGACGAAATACTGATTTTTCTAACGCGGAAACCAGTAAAGGTTATTTTGTCCTTTTTGAAATGAGTTTTCGTCACTGAAGCTAGTTAATATTCTCAGTTCCCTTACAAGTTTTCATACATTTCATTGTCAACCTTCTGGTATGCTGAAAATTTCCCAGCGTTTCTCCGACTCACCGAACTGAAAAAGGCCTATTTTGAGTTTATTTGCATTTCTCGAATTTTTGCGTTCTTTGGATGTCCCAAACGCTAAGCGATGATTTTGAGTCGCTCATTATTGGCGCGCAGTCTTTGGTCAGAGTAGTTTTGTCACTGGAGGATGTGTTGGTTTTGTCATCGCTGCTTGGCAGCGAGAAGCGCGGGAATTCCATCGTTTGAGTAGTAGCCAGACAGACGCCGAGCAGAGGACTCTTGGCAGTGTAGATGTAAAGTGAAATGTATCTATGTTTAAGTAAAATGATTTGTATTTGAATGTTGTGAGATGGACGAAAAGTATTTGATTAGCGATATAGAATGAAAAGCTATGAAGAGGAACGAAGGTAATATTGGCAGTACTTTTGCAAGTAGTTAGATTGATTGTTGAATGAGATATCCATATCAGGGACGTTTAGATATTTCATTAAAGACTGAGTAATTTTCACTTAAGGTATCTTTCGTGTTTATTAATAATTTGTCTAACATTTGTAAAAGTAAGAGTTTGATACAATATTGCCTATTGTCAGTCTTAATGAGTGTTGTAACATAAATTTCGTGCAAGTAATAATGTATCAGATAGTTTAAAAACAGTTTGTTAAAAGAACATTTCACCTAAGACCTTTGTCCACATTCTCTCATTTTTATTTAAGGGAATGTCTCACGCAATGACTGGTATAAAATAATTTATTTATTATCTGGAGCATTGCGCTAAGCTGTCAGCAACTGTTGTTAGAGATTTGCAGCCGGCGCACAGAGAGCAGCAAGCGCCGCGTTTCCAAGCAATTACATTATGAGGTAAGATATTTTCACTTCACGAGCAGTTTGCTACGAAAATTATCATCGCACAGGGGACCATTATTAGACAGATCATTAACGCACACGGACCACTTTGTTTAATTAAAGAGATGAATAGTAACATTCAGGATTTAATCAGTTTGCAGCTTTTTTTATATAAAGATTATAAAACACGGTCAAATTCATGCTGTATTCTCACAGGCAGATATATTTACTTTCTATCGCAGTTGGAAATCCACAAAGTCACCCAACGGTAAACAACAGACAAGTTGCAACCAATCAACCCCGACAGTACGAAATCTGAAAGTAATTCAAAACAATTACATTAAAGGAAACTTTCAGAACGAATTTCACATATTTGAGACTGAAGTAGTCGAAACACGTAAGTCTATAAGGTTGACGGCCTTTGTCTCATGTGGCTCTGAAAGTGAACTTAGGCTGGCGAACCTAACATACAACCTATGACGTTGGAGATGGGGAAACAATCATAGGACAACAGCTGCTTGTAACATCAACACACTACTCATTCACATTAATGTTACAAGTAGCTCTCTCCCCCCCCCCCCCCCCCACCCGCCCCCCCCCCCACCCTCTCAGACCCCACCCGATCAAACCAGGGGTCCTCAAACGTCTGTGTCGGATGTTCACGGCACACCTTGTGAACAACGTTCGCTCGTACGCCATGAAGTATGAACAACATTTCTATTCGTTGCTACAGTGACACAGTCTCCAGCAAGGTAAGGAATATTTTAAGGAGGAAGTCCATATACTGCGCCCCAATTAATCTTTGTGGTAGCATGTATGGCTCTATTAATTTGTCGCCAAGTACGCTTGCCCATACGTTAATGGAAAATCGGTGTTGGGTGCATTCATTCCTGAATTGCTTGGTGATTTACATCTACCCATACATGCTGGCTATAGAAATTCACAGCATCATATCTTGTGCACCTTGCTTCATAGGTAAATAAAATCTGGATGTGAGCAGTGCATCTGCGGCACGATTATACAACAGCCACTGGCAGAACCACCATCTGCCATGATGATTCTGTGGCCTTAGGGCTTGAACGTGCTGCGGATGATATGGGTGCAGCAATTGTTCAGGAAGTACTCCCCAGATAAGAGAGAGAGACATTCCTTCTGCTGCTGCTTCTAATCGTCGCACACTGTTCTCAGGAGTTTCTTGCACCGAACATAGCACACGATCCTCCGTCAGGCGTGTGGACCGTGCAGGACCTTCCACCTTCAGTTTTTCGAGATGCAAAGGTACCTGTGTCCCTCATACCCGAAAAAGTCAGCCTACCAGCTTATCAGAGGGCACTCTATCCGTGGAAACTTTCAGCGTAGGTGTAAAGGACTCGTAGCTAAACCATAACAGAATATCATATACGTCACTTCACTTGTCGAGTAGTAGCCTTCCGTTGCTAACAATTGGTGGACGAGAGAAAATGTAAATTTACTACACCACTTGTGGGTAAATAGCATTAAACACATAAGTGAGTCTGGTTTTGGAAGAAGGTGAAACACCATGTTATGTACGATGAGGCTCACAAACACAAAGGAAACTAACGTAGCCTTACCGAAATTAGTAACAAAATAGTTGTTATTATCATTCTGCGCCATGGAACCACTATTCTTTCCGTCGATCGACCGGCACTATAGGAGGGCGGGAGACAATAATTGTCGTCGCGGCCGAAGTTTCGTTCTGTCATCATTGTTACTCCGATCTCATCATTGTTACTCGGATTTTAGTTTTGATTCGAAATTAAAATAATTCTGGATGATTACGTCTTTCGTTATAAAAAAAAATGTCGCGGGCTGCAAGGAGAAGGCAGGCCACAACTTGCCGACCGCTGCTCTAAAAGGACTGCGATTATGCCGAACGTATAGTATTATAATATTTGTTTTCCTTGAGTAGGTGTGTTGCAAACTATTTAAAAATTGTTAATGAGACATTACCAGAAACCTCTTGGGATACGAGAAACACTGCACAATAATCTAGAATTGATGACTGGTGTTGTCTGCATGATGCAAAAGTTGGTACCACAAGTAAAGACACACCTTGCCAAACGCAGCAACGAATCGGAGGCATCACCGTAGACAGGTATCCTGGTGCTTTCTTACGTCGCTGCAGTCTGAAAGCTATTTACACCAAAAGAAAAAAATTGCAACACCAAAAATAATTAATATAGAGTAATGAAATGTCGGGGATACATTTGTCTAGGTAACACTGCAAGATCACAGGTTGATATAATAACTGGATAAGCCATTGCAAATGTGAAACGCTGGCACATTGATAACAGGTGTAACTACCAGAATGTTGAATGCAAGCACGCAAACGTGCGTGCATTGTGTTGCACGGGTGCTGGATGTTAAGTTTGTGGGATGGAGTTCCATGTCTGTTGCACTTGATCGGTTAATACAGAGACACTGGAGTTGTAGTCCGATGATGTCCTATATGTGCTCGATTGGAAACAGATGTTACAACAACGGTACGTGGGCGAATGTTATCCTGTTGGAAAACGACTCCTAGAACGCGTTCCATGAATGGCAGTACAACAGGGCCAATCAACAGATTTACGTACAGATTTGTCATTAATGCATATGTTCGTTTTTGCAATCAACATCAATCACAACACTATGGGGGTAGTCATAATGACTTAGTCAGGGTGTGTGGGATAACCAGGAGAGTGCTTCAAGCTGTCACACTAAAACATCAGACCATAACTCCAGGTGTATGTACAGTGCGTCTTGCACGCAGACAGGTTGGTTGCACACCCTCAGCTGGCCTCCTGCTAACCAACACACAGGCATCACTGGCGTCGAGGTAGAACCAGTTTTCATCAAAAAACACAAGAGACCTCCATCCTGCCCGCCAGTGAGCTCTCGCTAGAGGCCACTGAAGTGGCAAATGGGAGCGGTTTGGGGACAGCGGAATGCACGAAACAGAGCTTCTGGCTCGGAGCTATCCTTGAAGTAACTGATTTGCAACAGTTCGTTGGGTCACTGTGGCGCCAGTTGCTGCTCAGATTGCTGCCGCAGACGCAGTGCGATGCGCCAGAGCCACAGGCAAACCCAATGGTCTTCCCTCTCGGTGGTGGCACGCAACTAGCCGGAGCCCGATCTTCTCGTGGTGGTGGTGGTTAGTGTTTAACGTCCCGTCGACAACGAGGTCATTAGAGACGGAGCTCAAGCTCGGGTTAGGGAAGGAGTGGGAAGGAAATCGGCTGTGCCCTTTTAAAGGAACCATCTCGGCATTTGCCTGAAACGATTTAGGGAAATCATGGAAAACCTAAATCAGGATGGCCGGAGAGATTGAACCGTCGAGCTCCCGAATGCGAGTCCAGTGTGCTAACCACTGCGCCACCTCGCTCGGTGATCTTCTCGTGACCACCCCTGGCGGCAGTCATGTACAGAGGCTACATTCCTGCCAAGTCTTTCTGCAATATCGCGGAAGGAACATCTAGTTTCTTGTAGCCCTATTACACGACCTCGTTAAATTCAGTGAGTGTTGATAACGGCATCTTTGTTGCCTTGAAGGCGTTCTCAACTAACATCAGCTCACCAAGTTCAGTCTCAAAGGTAACTAGCGCTCACGACTGCTATAGCGCGTATTAAAAGCAAACCTGATTTTCATCCTCTTAGCGGCGTTACTAACGCCACTCTTATGCGACTGGTGAGAAATTTGAATAGACGATACTTTTCAGTGGTAGAAAAACGCTTATCAATTTTCGGTTATGTCTGACATCTTCTTCTTGGTGTTGCGACTTTTTTCCGCCAGTGTACGTCCGAGAGCAGTGCCACTTTGACCGTTGTCTATGTAATCAGTGATCAAATGTAATCATCGCTTACGACAACATTGTTTTCGTACTACAGATTTGATCGCGTGCGACTAGAACATTTATACTGAATATCATGTCATGTCAGAGACAAATAATTGGACTCTGATGTCAAACTATCACTCTGTATTAAAGTGCCAAATGTCCTAAGTGTCGGCAGCAGCATCAGTTTCGTGTCATCTGTGTGAACACTGCTCGTCTTCAAATTTAAGTATTTACCACGTTCAAGTTTTGAGAAATTACTAGTAATTTGTTACCCTGTTGTAGTATCCGATCGATCTCCCCTTGAACTAGACTTGTTGCAATACACTACTACGTCTCCAGTCGAAAGACACGGAGTGCTCCAAAATGAAACTGCATTAGGCTCACACCTAAGAGTCACTGGATTCTGAGCATGATTTGTTCGTTTGTGGCTCAGGACGAAATGTGTTGACGAACACAAAACGAAGAACGCAAGAATCGAGGTATGCCGGCCGGAGTGAAAGAGAGGTTCTAGGCACTTCAGTCTGGAACCGCATGACCGCAACGGTCGCAGGTTCGAAACCTGCCTCGGGCATGTGTGTGTGTGTGTGTGTGTGTGTGTGTGTGTGTGTGTGTGTGTGTGTTGTGTGTGTGTGTGTGTGTGTGTTTTGTCCTTAGGTTAGTTACATTTAGGTAGTTCTACGTTCTAAGGGACTGATGACCTCAGATGTTAAGTTCCATAGTGCTCAGATCCATTTGAACCATTTTATCGAGGTATGATCAATATCTGAGCACGCATGGAGCAAACTCATCTCAGGCTAATGGGAGGAAGTTGGTCAGTGTGTCATGTTATAGCTCCTTACTTTCCTTTCCTCTCTTTCTTTCACCGAATCACTCCACTGTTGTTCAGTCAATAACGCATTATAAACGCAGAGAGTTGAGGACCACACATTCACACAGAACTGACACAAATTAGAATATCCATAGAAACTGTTTCAAATTGTTTTTCAATTAAATTACAAAATGTACTGATCCTGTACAAAAAAGTAGTCGTTTGCAAGTAACATTGACGAAACTGTTTTAGATGATATTGTTTGGTTTTCTACAAATTTTTAGACCCTCTCTTGAGAACAACTGAAATATTTACTTTGCTTAGGGAAAGCAGATCTCTTTTACAGCGCTTTGCAAATAAACGCACCGTACAAAGTACTAACCAACGCCTGGAGATATCTCGCTCATTACGTGTAACGCACTTCTGCTTAGGCCTGATAATAGCCTCAATTCAGCGAGAGTCCAAGTCTCTTCAAATATGTTATATCCTGCTGAACGCACTCTAGTCCGATTCACCAACGACGACGGTTCGCGTAGGTCGAGGAGGAGGAGGAGGAGATTAGTATTAACCCTATCGTCGACAACAAGGTGATTACCGGCAGAGCACAAGCTCGGATGAAGGAAGGATGGAGGAGGAAAGCGGCAGTGCCCTTACAAAGGAACAATGCCTTAAGCGATTCAGGGAATCACAGAAAACCTAAATCAGGATTCAAAAGCTGCGACATGAACGTGAAGAGAATAGTGATCCGAAAATGAAGAATAAATTTATTTCACGTTTATGATCAGAAATATTGCAGGGTCTCAATCTACCGGTTTCGGTCATGAAATACCATCTTCAGATCTGCAACAAAACACAAATATAACTAGTGGATGTCTACAAGTTAAAATAATAAAAGAGTTACTGAAATATATGTGAAAATTATGCGCTTTCAATATGAGGAGGAATACTTATTTATGAAAGAGAATGTCCTAATGTACTGGAGACGTAGTGGCATGGTCGCACAGGGCAATCGCGTGGTCTTAGGCGACTTATCACGGATCGCACGCCTCCTCCCCCCCCCTTCCCCCCGCCATCATAGTGGCACCGTCATATATGTGTAAAATATGGTATATACTATAGTCTTCTTGGCAGCAGTGGGACTGTTCAAAACAAACTGCCAGACAGAAGCCACAAAATGTTTGTCTCGCAAGCTTGCCAGATGTCGCTACTGTATGCGTGCACACGTTCTTCAATGATGTAACTATACGAAATAGAGAAAAAGAAGAATACATTTAGTAAAGTCTGTATTATGCTTACCAGATGTAAAAGTCATTTTGGTACTAAATCCAGTAACTTAAGACATGACAAAAGGTAGATTGTTTACAACGAGGAAGTTAAGCGATCATAATTCTGATACGCTCCACTGGCAAATTATGGATGAAAATTTGAAGGCGTAAGTATAATAATGTAAAACGACAAAAACAAAGAGCGAAAGAAGTCCAATGAATTAAAACATACTGTAGCAAATAATCAGCGCTTTCTGTTGACGCTACTCTGACAGAATGCCGCATAGGCGAGGCGTGGTTAGAGGAACGCAACCGCCAGCACGGCCCTCGTACTCTGCGACACGCCGTTCCAAGAAAACAATGATAAACCCCAGTACCAGTCCATTAACAGGATTATCTAGTTAGTGAAACATGTTATAGAGACCGAGAAGGGAGATAAACACTAGAGTTACACGCTCAACGTGAGAAAAACGAAACGAATTTGTAAAGCACTCTATACTATGTCGTTTCTCTTGCGTTCAGCATATACCTCGAGTGTTTTCGTGTCCCTTCTCTGTTTATGTAACATGTTTCACTAACTAAATAATCTTGTTAATGGACTGGTACTGGGATTTATCATTCTTTTCTTGGAACGGCTTGTCGCAGGATACGAGGGGCCCTCTGGTGGTTACGTTCGTCCAACCACTTCTTGCCTATGTGGCATTCTGTCGGTAGCGTCAACAGAGCCCGTTGATTACACAGGCCAACAATTTTTTTAAAAGCTTTTTTACTTTTGTAACTGATCTTTATAGATTTTTACGAGTTGAATTCGAATCTTGCCTTAACCTTTTTGTACAACCCATATTTTTCGAGCAAAATGCTTTTTATTATATAGTATAAAAATCTTAGGCTATACGGTAAACGGGGAAATTAATGAAACGCTTTGTTACACCATAAGCATTTACAGTAAGCTACCTAAAACAATTATATGTGTTAATAGAGGTTTCACTTGTCAGTTGGAACTGATTTGTATTTTCTTTCTCTTTTGTCTTTGAAGCTTCTTTTGTAGCTTTTTCTACGATAGGTCGCTTGCTGAACTTCTCGGTGAAGTGACCAACAGTAGTCCCCCATCATGTTGGTAGCGTTTTTCCATCACTTTAATGTCCTGGTGAAAACGCTCTCCTTGCTCCTCACTAACATCTCCCATATTGTCCGGGAAGCACTCATGGTGACTGTTCAAAAAAAACTTTCAAGCTCATTAAATATCCTGAAGTTTTAAACGTCTTTAACATTGTGGCTACAATAGAAACACATTATGGGTTTTTTTCATGTCCTAAGAACTTTCTAACGATTTGCTGGAATGATGCCCATGCTTCTTTCTCATTTAAGGTCATTGTGGATTCAATGTTAACATCAAACATCAATTTTCTAATGCCAGATCCGACAAAGACGCCTTCTTTTAGTTTAGCTTCTGAAAGGTGTGGAAACTTTTGGCAGAGATACTTAAAACATGGTCCATATTTAGGCAAAGCCTTTAAAAACTGTTTTATTGCTTTATATGTAGAAGTGGTAGGAGTACGTTTTTTGGACCTACAAGGCTTTTGCGTAAATGGGTTAAAGACCCCCTCACAGACCAGTTCTTTCTGCACCAGTGTTGATTCCTAGCCCTACTGTCCCATTCACACAACAAAGATCCAAATTTGGTAAAGCCACCTTACTGACCAAGGAGCATGCATGTTACTTTTAGATCGCCACCTATCATCCAATCATGAGCAGAATAGCCTATTTTATTTAGCACTATTTCTAGATTTTCGTAGCTTTCTTTCATACTTACAGAATGTCCAACACGTGTAGAAGCATATTTATTACCATTGTGTAAAAAGCAGCTTTGAAACTAGTTTTGGATGAATTAATAAACAGCCTCCAGTCTTCCTTTTTGTATTCAGTACCAAACTCATTCATCAGACCGAGAATGTCTGAGCAGTACACTAAATCACCTTCTTGTTGAAAAACTTGGAAAACTTCTGCTCTCTCTTTTTATACATGTATATGTGGTTCCAACTGTCAATAAGTTCTTTTCTATTAATCTAGAGCCAAGCAATTCAGCTTTTTCTTTCGTCAAGTCAAGATCCATAAACATATCGTTAAGCTCGGTCTAAGTAAACAATATGGATTCTAGACTTTCTGAATTACAATGGAATTCATCATCTGGTTCATGTAAATCGGATTGTCCATCAGAAAATACTTCTGTTGGAATAGAATTTAAATCGTCTGGTGATTCAGGAACTGGCAAATCTGCACCATGCCCTACTGGTCGGATGGCGGATGGAAGGTTAAAGTAGATTATTACCTTCTTGTTTTTCGAATTATGACCAGTAATACCAACACTGCAAAAGTAGCAATCATTGGAATGATTTCTTGGCTGTCTCCATATTATCCAAAGGCTTTTTTCTTCTTTTTGGACCATTTTGTAAGATCTTAACAAACACATGACATACACCTTATGTGAAACCCCAGATTTATTTTGATCACCAAGTTTAGATCCAAAGTATGACAGATAAAACTTTTTCACATAGCCTGTGATGTTTCTTTGGTGTTTTGTAATCACAAATTCACCACAACAGCAAATGTTTTTCAGCAGTGCTAGCAACGTCATCTACATTCATTACACCGCCTTTTTAAATTATTTTAACTATAAAAAAGCTGTTAAATTCTTTAAAAAATCGGTTAATTTAATATATTTAACTGTAAAATGTGAAGATATGGTGGTTAATACAGTCTTTTAAGTATCATATTTGGATTCCTCACCCAAAGAGACATACGAATAAGGTATTTTCAGCAAAAAAGTTCTTCCATCGTTGGCCTATGTTATTTGCTACAACATGTTTTCATTCAATGGGCTTATTTCACTCTTTGTGTCTGTCACTTTTAAATTATTCTGTGTACTCTGTAAGCTGGTTATTACTTACGCCTTTATATTTTCGTCCATAATTTGCCACTGGAGAGTATCAGAGTTATTTTCCCTTATCTATTTCCTTTTTAACAACCTACATTTTATCGTGTCTTAATTTACTGGATTTCATTACTGTAATGACTTTAACACCTGGCAAGTGAACTACTGATTGTATTCTTCTTTTTATGGTATATCGTATAATTACATCATTGAAGAATATGTATGTGCATACAGTAGTGACATCTGGTCAGCTTGCGAGACAAACATCTTGTGGCTGCTGCACGGCAGTTTGTTTTTAACAGTAGCACTGCTGACAAGATGACTATAGCATATAACATATTATATACATGCATGACGATGGTGGTGCTGATTTTGTGTTTAACATATGACGATGTCACCATGGCTCCAGTACATTACGACATGTTTTTCTATAAAACAGGTATGCCTCGTCATATTTGAAGGGCATAAGTTTCACATGTATTTCAGTAATACTTTTCGTCATGATCTATTTTATTGTTTTAAGCTGTAGACATCCACTAGTTATATTTGTGTTTTGCCGCAAATCTAAAGATCGTCATTGCTGACCGAAACCGGTACTCTGAGGAGCTACAATATTTGTGATTATAGACGTGAAATACATAAATTTACTCTAAAACAGGATGGCCGGATGCGTGTTTGAACCGTCGTCCTCCCGAATACAAGTCTAGTAGGCTAACCACTGCGCTACCCCACTCGGTCGCTAAGGTCGGGGCTCCGACGGAGTTTGATTTATTGCCGGCTCCAAGCGACAGTTGCGCTGCTCGCATACACGTGCTATGCGCTGGAAGAAAGCGTTTATCCTGTATATTATGTCTCTCGTTTGCTTAAATGGAATGTTTTGATTAACCACTACCACGAGAGTTGATAACTTGCAACAAACAGCTTCGAGATTCAATGAAGAGCGTTCAGAACACTAGTGAACAATCATTGGCTGTCGAAGAATGCGTGACTTAGGTGGGTAGAACAAGCCTTAACTCCACCTCTATCTTTCGTGATTCCAGCTGGAAGTTCTGATTAGATCCCGTAGAGATTCTGAATTCTTCTGGGCCTGCAGAGTTATAGATGTCGTGTGAGGACATTATATATATAGTAACCCAAAATGCTGCTAGAAAAAAAAATATTACGGCATTAGGTTTACAGCTGTAAGCTAATTTCGGCTTGATGGCCATTATGAGGCTCAGAAACATATACAGTTGTTGGTGCATATATCTGTATTCATTTGTAACTAATAACTGTTTTATGTATATGTTTCGTGGTACTTTCTTCCTGACACATCGTTAACGCTTTCACTGTCTAATACCTTGTACTACTCCGAATCGTAGGTGTAGCGCAGACGAAACTGAAGATACGTAATGTCTCAGCAGGAAATTGATGCTGAGCAATATTCGTTAACAGGTATTTAATATTTTTTGTAAGTTTAACAACGAAGTCAACTGTTTTATGTGGCTACATAATTAGCTTTTCCATCTATTGAGTTTTGAGTGGTTGTAGCAAATTCTTTGCTAATGTTTTATCCATTGTCGTGTTCTGTACTTTCAGTAAAGTTGTAAATATAACTGTTATGTTTTTAGTCGGTTTCTTCGTTAAAAATTTTGTCTAGCTGTTTGTGTCTGTGTATATTGATTTCTATTTCTTCAAAAAAAAAAAAAAAAAAAAAAAGCTCTTTATTGGGCCCTTTGGTGCTATGTGCAAAATTTGCATCGCATTTTGGATCTGATTTACACTGTGGCTTTCTGTTCGTATGTATTTGAATTCTGTGAATAGGTTTGTGGCACCGTTTATGGTATGATCTAGGTATGTAATTTTGAAAATTCTGCCTGTTTGGCATATGTAGAATTTTTCTCAATAATTACAATGTGAAGCAGATCGAAAATTCGATGAAAATCATCCACATTACAATAAAGGACCCAATAATGAACTCTATGGAATAAATAGAAATCTACATAAAGACTCGTAAATATCGAGACAAAATTTTTGACGAGCAAACTGACTAAAAATTTAAAAATGATACAACTTTACTGAAATCACAAAACACAGTAATGGATAAAACAGGGAAAGACAAAATCAACGAACATTAGCAAAGATTTACTACTAATGTACATAGCTCGGTAGATGAACAAGATCATTATGCAACCACATAAAATCGTTGACTTAGTTGTAGGATAAAGCTGTCAAAGTGATTCCGTAGTGCTACCAAACGGCGGTGAGGCTGGTTGCTACGTTACACCCACTGTTCCAAATGGTTACAGACATTTGCCATACGATTGCGTTCGATGATTCATCGAGCCAGTCTAGGACGCGTGATAAACGTGAGTTTCTTCAAATGGTTCAAAAGGCTCTGAGCACTATGAGACATAACATCTGAGGTCTTTAATCCCCTAGAACTTAGAACTACTGAAACCTAACTAACCTAAGGAGATCACACACATCCATGCCCAAGGCAGGATTCGAACTTGCGACCGTAGCAGTCGCGCGGTTCCAGACTGAAGCGCCTAGAACCACTCTGCCAACACGGCCGGCGTGCGTTTGTCATGTAAACCTTTTGATGAAAACAGAGTTATACTTACAACATTTTTACCGTCCTAGAAAAACTTATATATGTTTCTTTTATGCATCATTCGCCCTTACTAAAGGAATGTTTTTATGTAATTGCGATGATCCCCATTTTAGGAAATTGCAATAATTGTAATTGTCAGTATCCGCATAGAGGAGGGAACTTTGGAGACGGTTTAAGACTTTGCAGAGACTTATCACAGATGCAGGCGCAAAATCCGACAGGGATGTGTAACATCCAATACATCCGATCAATCATATTTAAAATATAAGCATGTAATAAAGTTTATTGCGCATTACTTACCCATAAATTTTCTGTTATTAATTTGGGCTTCTTCAACTTTTGCAATTTCACACAAATATGCATCTATGAGATCCCTCTTCTTCCCTGGAACATATGTGGCCTTGTGGTCTTCAATAAGTTTCTGGAAAACAGTAAGGATTTTTGTTAAATATAATTGTGTAGGTTTTTACGACTTGAGTCACTTAACATAAAAGTTTTCTGAGTGTCGTACCGCTTCATAATGTGATAAAACTATGCTGGAGAAACCAAAAGAATGCCACTGCAACCGCGTCCGAAACCTTGGTTTCTCCAGGACAGTCGTTTTCTTTTCCTTTGTTTACAATATGACGCGGTGCGATACTCAGGAAACTTTTGTGTCAACAGTGAATAAATAGGTGTCTCTGGGTAGATGGTATTCATACCAATACGAGCAAGAAGAAAATACACTCCTGGAAATTGAAATAAGAACACGGTGAATTCATTGTCCCAGGAAGGGGAAACTTTATTGACACATTCCTGGGGTCAGATACATCACACGATCACACTGACAGAACCACAGGCACATAGACACAGGCAACAGAGCATGCACAATGTCGGCACTAGTACAGTGTATATCCACCTTTCGCAGCAATGCAGGCTGCTATTCTCCCATGGAGACGATCGTAGAGATGCTGGATGTAGTCCTGCGCAACGGCTTGCCATCCCATTTCCACCTGGCGCCTCAGTTGGACCAGCGTTCGTGCTGGACGTGCAGACCGCGTGAGACGACGCTTCATCCAGTCCCAAACATGCTCAATGGGGGACAGATCCGGAGATCTTGCTGGCCAGGGTAGTTGACTTACACCTTCTAGAGCACGTTGGGTGGCACGGGATACATGCGGACGTGCATTGTCCTGTTGGAACACGAAGTTCCCTTGCCGGTCTAGGAATGGTAGAACGATGGGTTCGATGACGGTTTGGATGTACCGTGCACTATTCAGTGTCCCCTCGACCATCACCAGAGGTGTACGGCCAGTGTAGGAGATCGCTCCCCACACCATGATGCCGGGTGTTGGCCCTGTGTGCCTCGGTCGTATGCAGTCCTGATTGTGGCGCTCACCTGCACGGCGCCAAACACGCATACGACCATCATCGTCACCAAGGCAGAAGCGACTCTCATCGCTGAAGACGACACGTCTCCATTCGTCCCTCCATTCACACCTGTCGCGACACCACTGGAGGCGGGCTGCACGATGTTGGGGCGTGAGCGGAAAAGGCCTAACGGTGTGCGGCACCGTAGCCCAGCTTCATGGAGAATGGTCCTCGCCGATACCCCAGGAGCAACAGTGTCCCTAATTTGCTGGGAAGTGGCGGTGCGGTCCCCTACGGTACTGCGTAGGATCCTACGGTCTTGGCGTGCATCCGTGGGTCGCTGCGGTCCGGTCCCAGGTCGACGGACACGTGCACCTTCCGCCGACCACTGGCGACAACATCGATGTACTGTGGAGACCTCACGCTCCACGTGTTCAGCAATTCGGCGGTACGTCCACCCGGCCTCCCGCATGCCCACTATACACCCTCGCTCAAAATCCGTCAACTGCACATACGGTTCACGTCCACGCTGTCGCGGCATGCTACCAGTGTTAAAGACTGCGATGGAGCTCCGTATGCCACGGCAAACTGGCTGACACTGACGGCGGCGGTGCACAAATGCTGCGCAGCTAGCGCCATTCGACGGCCAACACCGCGGTTCCTGGTGTGTCCGCTGTGCCGTGCGTGTGATCATTGCTTGTACAGCCCTCTCGCAGTGTCCGGAGCAAGTATGGTGGGTCTGACACACCGGTGTCAATGTGTTATTTTTTTCCATTTCCAGGAGTGTATCTTTCAGAAATTGAATGGAAGAATTTTTTCCTTTTACTTATAATTATATGGCCTTGCCAGGAACATCTGCGAGTTTTGTAATCCAATGTACAGTGAGCGATCACCTTCAAAATCTTTTGTTGACCAACAAACAGTTTCCTTTTTATGACGACGCTATGTTATTATACCAAAAAATCTCTCGTATTTAATACGAAGCAATGGTGGGAATTTGATTTAAACGTGTGATAAAGAGTGAGGGCACTGGTTGTGACACCGGATCCGAATTCAGAGAGATGGTGTTACATGTCTCGAGCGGTCATTTTAGTTTGGATTTTCCATCAGAGTTTCTAAATTATTTCAGGCAGTTGGTAGGATGATTAAGGGACAAGTCCACAATCAATATATTACATAGTGAGATTTTCACTCTGCAGCGGAGTGTGCGCTGATATGAAACTTCCTGGCACACAGTTTTAATCTGCCAGGAAGTTTCAATATATTACATCATCCTTCTCCAGTAAGTCTAGTGGCCAGTCTCACTTATTCCCTTGTGGAAGGAACATGAAACCTAACATTCCTTCCCTTTCACCTGCATCTGCTTGTATACTCTGTAAAATACTGTCAGGGGCATGACAGACAGTTTCTTTTATTTGTATACACTCAGACGGAGAGCATGGAAAGAATTATTGTTACTATGGTCCCTTTTTCTTTATTATTATTTCATTCTCCTTTAGGGGAGTCTGACAGTAGCTGTTTAAACTTTCTAGGCATAGGATTGCAATTTACTTAAAAGAGATCACAACATTAAAGAATTAAATAAAGTTGGTAGGAGAAGTGAATCAGCTCAAAACGGGGGAGAAAGGACCCATCTCGGCAAAATTACGGAAACTGAACTTAGTATTTCACTAAAAAATAGATGTCTGTAATAAAAAGTCGTTCCCTAAAAATTTACATTTACTAGACAGTTGCTGGGCCAGAATTCACATAAGCATGGCAAACACTCATTTTAAGTTAATAAAAGGAACAACGAAATAAAGATTGTTGAGAAGATTTTAGGAAGTAGACCGACTGTACAGAAATAGTCCCATACTCAGGGAATAAGTGTAGGGGGAGGAGATTCAGGAATCTTTCATTTCTGTGGAGGTGGTTTGGCATAAAGATGGTAGTAACATTTAAATTAATAAGTAATATAGAAGTATATAACTCTGAAGAAAAAATAGACGAAATTAGCAAAAAACTAGTATTCTTATATCGGCATAGCCACAGAATGACTCGTAGAAGATAGACAAGAAAGTACAGCAGTCTGAATAATTAAAAGGCAAATCCAAACGGCTTAGCAAAGTGGAAATTGGCTTAAATATGCATGAAGCTGAAAACAGAACGAAATGTAGAAAAATAGTAATAGATGGGACAGTATCCAAGGCAAATCTGTTCCAAAAATTCTGGGTAGAAAATGGACAACGCAAGAGAGGAATGGAGAAAGTGAACAGAAGGTGTATTGCAGAAACCTCAAGCTAACTTAGTGGCTTGAAAGTTGTGCTTTGCGACCTATAACAGTAGCAGAAGAAGTAAACAACAGATTGTTGTTTAATGTAAGTACTGTGCCGTTTCTTGCATAAGTTTAACTTAAACTCGTTTATTTTGCAATCTGCATGCGGTGTTGGTGAGGTTCTGTGTTGTTTCGGAGAGAGTGATAATACTGCCAATGCTAGTGGAGACGGCAGTGTTGTTTGTTATGCATTAAAACAAATGTGATACAAACACCGTCATATATTCGACAGAGCGCAGATTTTTGACTAGAACTATGAACTACAGTATGTGTTGTGCGGCAAAGCTATGCACTTTTGAAGAGAAAGACCTGCTCACGATCTTTTACAACTTCACACAATTCGTGGTCTACTGCCAGAAAATAACAGAAGTAACGTGATGACCTGGCTTAACAACTTTCAAATAACTTCCGGGAATTCAGCCAGGTAACACTTTTAGCGACCGCCGATATTTCGGCGGGAGAACACCCCGCCATTTGCAAGGCAAACTGCAACGGACATGCGGCGTACATGCAAATTTAATACCTCGGTTCTCGGACAGAAGACAACACACACACAGGAGACTAGTGCCACCAGAAATGAGCAAAGTCAGAGCTATCGATAGTGAGACTACGAACTCTCAGGTGAGGCAGCATTGACTCTGTCCCTCTGTTTTTTGACAAGGGAGAGAGCCGGATTCCTAACAGAGTTTAAACAGAAACCTCCATCCCTGTTAACGAGGTTGCTCGCTAATTTAATCTGAACTGCCTCCCTAATAACACTGTCCCAATAGCTGGACGTGCATGCCAATATCTCGGTGTTGTCATATAACATGGGGTGGCCAGTATCCAAGCAATGTTCGGCAATAGCAGATCTATTTGGCTGCTGTAATCGTTTGTGCCGTTTATGCTCAGTACATCGGTCCTCCACGGTCCTGATAGTTCGACCAATATCTGCCATGCCGCAGCTACAAGGAATACGATATACACCCGCCTTACGCAGTCCAAGATCATCCTTAACGGAACTCAAAAGTCCTCTAATTTTAGACGGAGGTCGGAAAACACATTTCACATCGTATTTCCGTAAAATACGACCGATCTTATTGGACGTGTTTCCTACGTAAGGCTAAAAGGCGGTAGACTTAGGTGTTGACTCAGAATTATCATCAATCACCCGATGTACAGTTTGTCGATAGCGCAACGCACGTTCAATCTATCACTATAACCATTTTGACGAAATGTAACTTCAAGATGGGACAGCTCAGCTAGCAAAGTCTCAGCGTCAGAAACGACATGTGCCCTGTGTACCAAGGTACGAAGTACCCCTTCACGCTGAGCCTGATGGTGACAGCAATTAGCTTGTAAGTAAAAGTCGATGTGAGTACGTTTCCTGTAGACTGCATGTCCCAATGATCCATCATCCTTCCTCCTAACCAACACGTCGACAAAGGGAAGGCAATCATCCTCTCCCCTCTCCATCGTAAAACGAATGTACGGGTGGATCGAGTTCAGATGTTCTAGAAAGACATTAAAATTCTCCCTACCATGAGGCCAAACAACGAACGCATCGTCGACGTATCTAAAGAAACAGGCGGGTTTCAAAGGGGCCGACTCCAATGCTTGTTCCTCGAAGTCTTTCATTGCGATCACAGGAGACAACGGACTACCCATCGCAATTCCATCTGTCTGCTCGTAATACTGGTCATTAAATAAAAAGTAAGTGGATGTCAACACATGCCTAAAGAGATTAGTTAATTCAGCATCAAACCTGGCCTCAATTAACCGCAACGAATCAGACAGAGGAACACGAGTGAAGAGAGAGACCACATCGAAACTCACTGAAATATCAGAGTCATTCAGCCTCAGTCCCTCCAAACGACGTAAAAAATCAGCTGAGTTCCTGATATGATGTTCACACCGTCCTACTTGTAGACTCAACGGACAAGCAAGATGCTTGGATACACGATATGTCGGAGCGCCGATTTTACTCACTATAGGACGGAAAGGAACCCTTTCCTTATGAGCCTTTGGAAGGCCATATAACCTAGGGGGAACGGCACTATAGGTGTTAAGCCTCTTGGTAGTGTCCTGCGACAAACCACTTTTCTTCAGGAGGCTGTTGGTCTTTCTCTCAACACTTTTCGTGGGGTCAGTATCGATTATGCGATACGCTGAATCAGATAGTAAACGTTGCATCTTTTGTACATAATCATGTTTATTTAAAACAACGGTGACATTGCCCTTGTCAGCAGGTAAATTAACAATACTGGGATCAACTTTGAGAGAGGTTACAGAATTCCCTCCCTAAGCCCGACAAGACGCCTCCTGAGACGCGGCAAGGCAGGAGTAGGCAAAATGCAACAGGGAATAACAATATTAATGTGCTAATAGTAAACTGCAGGAGCGTCTATAGAAAGGTCCCAGAACTGCTCTCATTAATAAACGGCCACAACGCCCATATAGTACTAGGGGCAGAAAGTTGGCTGAAACCACATGTTAACAGTAATGAAATCCTTAACTCAGATTGGAATGTATACCGCAGAGACAGGCTGGACATTGAAGGGAGAGGAGTGTTTATAGCGATAAGAAGTGCAATAGTATCGAAGGAAATTGAAAGGGATTCGAATTGTGAAATGATTTGGTTGAAGGTCACGGTTAAAGCAGGCTCAGACATGGTAATTGGATGTCTCTATAGGCCCCCGGGCTCAGCAGTTGTTGTGGCTCAGCACCTGAAGAACAATTTGGAAAATATTTCAAGTAGATTTCCCCACCATGTTATAGTTTTGGGTGGAGATTTTAATTTGCCGGATATAGACTGGGAGACTCAAACGTTCATAACGGGTGGCAGGGACAAAGAATTCAGTGAAATTTTTATAAGTGCTTTATCTGAAAACTACCTTGAGCAGTTAAACAGAGAACCGACTCGTGGCGATAACATATTATACCTGCTGGTGACAAACAGACCCGAACTATTTGAATCAGTTAATGCAGAACAGGGAATCAGCGATCATAAAGCGGTTACTGCATCGATGATTTCAGCCGTAAATAGAAATATTAAAAATGGTAGGAAGATTTTTCTGTTTTGCAAAAGTGACAAAAAGCAGATTACAGATTACCTGACGGCTCAACACAAAAGTTTTGTCTCAAGTACAGATACTGTTGAGGATCAGTGGACAAAGTTCAAAACCATCGTACAATATGCGTTAGATGAGTATGTGCGAAGCAAGATCGTAAGAGATGAGAAACAGTCACCATGGTACAACAACCGAGTTAGAAAACTGCTGCGGAAGCAAAGGGAACTTCACAGCAAACACAAACATAGCCAAAGCCTTGCAGGCAAACAAAAATTACGCGAAGCGAAATGTAGTGTGAGGAGGGCTATGCGAGAGGCTTTCAGTGAATTCGAAAGTAAAGTTCTATGTACTGACTTGGCATAAAATCCTAAGAAATTTTGGTCCTATGTCAAAGCGGTAGGTGGATCAAAACAAAATGTCCAGACACTCTGTGCCAAAATGGTACTGAAACAGAGGATGACAGACTAAAGGCCGAAATACTAAATGTCTTCTTCCAAAGCTGTTTCACAGAGGAAGACTGCACTGTGCTTCCTTCTCTAGATTGTCGCACAGATGACAAAATGGTAGATATCGAAATAGACGACAGAGGGATAGAGAAACAATTAAAATCGCTCAAAAGAGGAAAGGCCGCTGGTCCTGATGGGATACCAGTTCGATTTTACACAGAGTACGCGAAGGAACTTGCCCCCCTTCTTGCAGCGGTGTACCGTAGGTCTCTAGAAGAGCGAAGCGTTCCAAAGGATAGGAAAAGGGCACAGGACATTCCCGTTTTTAAGAAGGGACGTCGAATAGATGTGCAGAACTATAGACCTATATCTCTAACGTCGATCAGTTGTAGAATTTTGGAACACGTATTATGTTCGAGTATACTGACTTTTCTGGAGACTAGAAATCTACTCTGTAGGAATCAGCATGGGTTTCGAACAAGACGGTCGTGTGAAACCCAGCTCGCGCTATTCGTCCACGAGACTCAGAGGGCCATAGACACGGGTTCACAGGTAGATGCCGTGTTTCTTGACTTCCGCAAGGCGTTTGACACAGTTCCCCACAGTCGTTTAATGAACAAAGTAAGAGCATACGGACTATTAGATCAATTGTGTGATTGGATTGAGGAGTTCATAGATAACAGAACGCAGCATGTCATTCTCAATGGAGAGAAGTCTTCCGAAGTAAGAGTGATTTCAGGTGTGCCGCAGGGGAGTGTCATAGGACCGTTGCTATTCACAATATACATATATGACCTGGTGGATGACATCGGAAGTTCACTGAGGCTTTTTGCAGATGATGCTGTGGTGTATCGAGAGGTTGCAACAATGGAAAATTGCATTGAAATGCAGGAGGATCTGCAGCAAATTGACGCATGGTGCACGGAATGGCAATTGAATCTCAATGTAGACAAGTGTAATGTGATGCGAATACATAGAAAGATAGACCCCTTATCATTTAGCTACAAAATAGCAGGTCAGCAACTGGAAGCAGTTAATTCCATGAATTATCTGGGAGTACGCATTAGGAGTGATTTAAAATGGAATGATCATATAAAGTTGATCGTCGGTAAAGCAGATGCCAGACTGAGATTCATTGGAAGAATCCTAAGGAAATGCAATCCGAAAACAAAGTAAGTAGGTTACAGTACGCTTGTTCGCCCACTGCTTGAATACTGCTCAGCAGTGTGGGATCCGCACCAGATAGGGTTGATAGAAGAGATAGAGAAGATCCAACGGAGAGCAGCACGCTTCGTTACAGGATCATTTAGTAATTGCGAAAGCGTTACGGAGATGATAGATAAACTCCAGTGGAAGACTCTGCAGGAGAGACGCTCAGTAGCTCGGTACGGGCTTTTGTTAAAGTTTCGAGAACATACCTTCACCGAAGAGTCAAGCAGTATATTGCTCCCTCCTACGTATATCTCGCGAAGAGACCATGAGGATAAAATCAGATAGATTAGAGCCCACACAGAAGCATACCGACAATCCTTCTTTCCACGTACAATACGAGACTGGAATAGAAGGGAGAACCGATAGAGGTACTCAGGGTACCCTCCGCCACACACCGTCAGGTGGCTTGCGGAGTATGGATGTAGATGTAGAGCTTAAAGCAGCCCTCTCTGCTGCTGTTACATTACTCTTGGGTGGACGAGCCCTAGTCAAAACACGGCATGCCTCCCTCCTAACTTCCTCTGCAGTGTCAGGAGGTAGTTTGCAAACTGCCTGTTCAATTGAACTAATAAAATCAACTACCTGCAAATTCTTCGGAGTGGGTGCAAAATTTAAACCCTTCCCTAGCACGGATAAGATTGCGTCGTCAGAATATTTCTCTGTGAGTTTTATCACAGAACGTCGAGGTATAACATCCGACTCCACCCGATGAAAACGTTCAAACTTTGCCAAATGCCGGGCAGTAACGGAGTTGTATCCCAGTCAGCTTGGGTCCATGAGGCACCGTCCAACCAATCCCAAGTGAAATCAGACGCTTCAGATGCAACCATTAAATGAAAACGATAGAATTCTTTGGAAACAGAATCCAAACGTCGACGAGTAAAACGAATCCTTTCGCGAACAAGAGCCAAGCTTGATTCCATTGGCGGCAGGAGAATTAATATGGTGCACAACCTTAGCAAATGTTGGGACATGATTTCCATCACGACACCTTAATAAAAATGACAAGGCACATTGCAGTCTAACTCGACAGCTACGAAGTTTATCCAACTTACGTAAACACCGATACATTTCCTCCCCATAGACGTAAACAATGTGAGACCTGAGTTTCTCCTGGCGTATACAACTTTCAAATAACTTCCAGGATTTCTACCTGGTAAAACTTTCAGCGACCGCCAATATTTCGGCAGGGTGTTCTCCCGCCGAAATATCGGCGGTCGCTGAAAGTGTTACCTGGCTGAATTCCTGGAAGTTATTTGAAAGTTGTATACGCCAGGAGAAACTCAGGTCTCACATGGCTTAACAACGGTTGAGTTGTTAAAGAGTGAACTTAAAATTACAAGCAGTATTGTCAGTAAAAACACAAAGTATTATTGTTTTTGAGCTATTCTATCTAATAGCACTAAACTGCAGATGTGTTGTGTGTGTGTATGTATGTATGTGTTTACGAATGCGTGAAACCCTTTGTGGTTAAGAAATTTAGGTGGTGTTCCTTTGTTGTTGTATGAATGTCGGACTCGAAATTCCCTGAGAATATATCGAATTGGGAACCCATTTATCCTCATTACAAGATAGTAGTGAAGCAAATGTGATGTGGTGCAGTATGTTTGTATGGGTTGCATACATTCAGGAAGAAGATTACATTGAGGGGTAAACTATCGCCTTACCCTTAACCTATTGTTATACTAATTCATTTATAACAGCCAACCCATCCCCTTCCTCATCCCATCCCTCTGGGAAAAGAGATGCCAGTACTGGGGCACTTTCTTGTCACCCCTTTTCAGTTCAGTTCTGGGCCACTTTTCCCCGTCATTAGAGAAACTCCCAACCCTCCCCTCCACTCCTCTCTCCCTACCCCCACTTCCCCTACCAGGCGGGTGCTGTGGTCTCGCGGTTCTAGGCACTCAGTCTGGAACTGCACGACTGCTACGGTCGCAGGTTCGAATCCTGCCACGGGCATGGATGTGTGTGATGTCCTTAGGTTAGTTAGGTTTAAGTAGTTCTAAGTTCTAGGGGACTGATGACCACAGATGTTAAGTCCCATAGTGCTCAGAGCCATTTGAACCATTTGAACTTCCCCTGCCCTACTTCCACTTGAGAGTTAGCAGAAAAAGAGACTTAGTCTGTTCTGTGCTGCTAGAAAGAAGGATCTCATGACAATAAATTCAGATCAAAGTCAATTACATTATAGAGTAAACATTGTTGATATATAAAATTCAGTTTGCATATTTTTTATTTAGTCAGTTTGCAGGAGTTAGTTCACCAACCATCCCTATCCCCATTCGCCCAGCAACAAAGATTCCCAGCCATCCCCCTTGTAACCTCCCCCCAGTTTCGCACCGAACTAAATTATTTGCATACACTGTAGGTGAAGTTATATTATAATTATTTTAGCATAATATATATCTTTCCTCCTTGGTATGAGACTCATTGCTGTCCACTTCTGTTATTGTGAAAACTACTAAATGATATCTCTTTTCTTAAATGCTGGAATTTATTAATTAAATCACTCAATTTACAAACATTTATGAACATCAAACACTGTGTGCCATTCTGCCACTCATCTCTGTCCTTGCTATCGAGCAACCTGTCTCTCTAACCTCACACACTCGACTTCCACCAACGGACTCCATCACTCGACTACTGCCACCACACATTGTTGACTACACACCAGCCTTTGCTTAAACCATGTATGATATCTGCATAGTGCATAATCGATACTACACGAGTGTACTGTATCCTTTCATATCCCCACCAAAATAACACTTTAATATGAAAAATGTAACAGTGATATTAGATTTGAATATTAAAGTAGAAAAATATAGAGAAAGTAAAAATAAAATGTAAAATTACATTATTTAGTCAAAACTATTTGCTTATTAATGAAGAACCTCAAGTCATTAAGAATAATTCTCATTTGTGTAAGGAAAATGGTGTTTAAGAAATTCAAGTATCACTTAATCACAGTACATTAATCAAATTATATCATTAAATCAGTCACTAATTAGCAACAAGATAAGTCAGGTTAATCGCAAATGCTTGTGCACACTGCATAATGCCATTTAATTAACATAGCAACTTGAAACATAATGCTGTAATGTCCCAAATAAATAGTATGGCTAACTGTGATACACGAATAAGAAGTGTCTATTAGCTTGTTCATGATTTTTTTTTGTAATGAATAAAATACTAATGATCAGATAGTCACTGTATTGAATTAATAGAAACATAGGCCTAACTGAATGAATGTGATTAAAAAATAAACACACAACTCTAACTACTACACAATATTCACAGGAAAATATTCTATTACTAACCCACATAAATTACCACTCCAAGTGACAGCATATTTTGAAAATGCGATACTGTTATATTTATGGCACACAGTTTACAGGGTTAGTAATACAAGAAATTTGACAAAAGGTACATACCTTGGAAAGTAATCCATAAAGAAATAGTCACCTTGGAAAACACTTTTTTTACGCAGCACTTCATATCTAATTACTGTGGTTTCGGTCCCTACCTATATGTTGAGTCGTAAATCACACGCTGGTTCACTACGCACTGGGATGTGGCATCGATGACGCCGGGGATATACCACCGCAAAACAATAACACTTTCACTGTTTACTGTGCTTTTTCACTTCCCTATATGACGCGAGGCAAAACACATGTATTCGTAGCTTTCGATGAATTACAGGGCTGTGGCATCGAAGCCGCCGGGGACTGTAGACTCGTTGTCTCTGCAAATTGGTGGAATTTTAGTGACAGTGTCATAACAGCGAGTCCCGCGCCGTGAGGCTTGTTTTTGTTGTCGATCAGCTGTTCGCTGACGTCAGTAACCCATGGTTTCGCGTTTCACACAGCTCGCCAACCTGACAGGCTAGCGCTGTGCTGGAACAGGCGACAGTCGCGCTGCGTGCTAGGTCCTGGTAGGGATTGGTACATCCTCTGCTGCAGTTCTAACATGTGACGACCACGCTGCGCGCGCATTGCTTCACGTCGGTGGCACCATATCGACTCGCCAACACACAAACACAAAACGGAATTACGGCAGTGGGGAAACGAAATACACTGCGCGCGCACGTCACTCAGTCTGTACTAACCACAACACTCGCGCCACGCGTTCCTATTATTGTTTATAGACGTGTCTCTGACTCAAGCACTGCACAATGTTTACGCGACAGCATAAAATCCTTAAAACTGATTGCATCTAGCGCACAGTAGCTATCTACTACTGCCCACTATAACTAACTCACAAGAGCTACCGACTCTTATCCATTTATTTTCACACAGGCTAAATGATATGAACCGAATAACACAATGTATATTTTTTTTTCGCAGGCAGATATATTTGCATTCTCTCGCAGCTGGAAATGTACAAAGTCACTCAACGGTAAACAACAGACAAATTACAACCAATCAACCAAACCAGTACATAAATCTGAAAGTAAATCAAAACAATTACATTAAAGGAAACGTTCAGAACGAATTTCAGATATTTGAGACTGAAGTAGTCGAAACACATAAGTCTAGTAGGTTGACGGCCTTTGTCTCACGTGGCTCTGAAAGTGAACTTAGGCTGGCGAACCTAACATACAACTTATGAGGTTGGAGATGGGGAAACAATCATAGGACAACAGCTGCTTGTAACATTAACACACTACCCATTCACATTAATGTTAGAAGTAGCTCTCTCTCCCTCCCCCCCCCCCCCCCCCTCCACCACCACTCTCAGACCCCACCCCGATCAAACCACGGGTCCTGAAACGTCTGCACTCGTTACTCACATCACCGAGATTTTCCTTAACTAATCCTTACTTCTAGTTTGAGTCTTCTGACTGGTTTCATGCGGCCCGCTACGAATTCTTCTCCCGCGCTCTCACCTTCTTCTCAGAGTAACAATACGTGCGCCGTACGTCGTTGATTCTTTACGGCGTATTTTCCTCTAAAATCGCGTCCTCAACGATAGATCGTCTACACCTCCCTGAAGTACTATGGAGGTAACTCCTTGATATCTTAAAACATGTCCTATCCTCTTGTCCTTTCTTTCTCTCACAGTCCTCCACATAATCCTCTACTCGCCGATTCTAGAAAGACCTCCTCATTTCTTATTTTATCATTCCTCACAATTTTCAACGACCTTTCGCTGCACCACACCTCAACCGATGGGATACTTTTCTTTGCCAGTTTCCACACAACTTTTCACTCTGCAGCGGAGTGTGCACTGATATGAAACTTCCTGATTCCTGGCAGATTAAAACTGTGTGCCCGACCGAGACTTGAATCCGAAGTTTCAGAGCATCTCTTGTCTTGCAACACTTATTATAGATGATACGGTTTAATGTTTTCTACATGTTGTAGGCTATGATAGTGACCGGACTGCACCATTTCAATTTCAACAGAATTAGGGTGAACAAGTTTTCTAATTTTGAATGGTCCTCTGTAGTAGTGATGAAACTTCTGTATCTCTTCATTTGCACTTGATGATTTCGTATGAGTTCGAATAAGTAGTAAGTCACCGACTTTGTACGTAATGGGCTTCACTATCTGGTCATGTGCCAGCTTCTGTTCTTCTGCTCGTTTTTTCATCGTCTCCAACGCGATTTTAAAGCGCTCCTCTTGCGTAATTTCCTTCTCTTGCGGAAAGGAAATGTTTTCATGAAACATACTGTCAGGTTTCTTTCCAAAGAGAACTGTACATGGCGGCAATCCCGTTGAATCATACGATAAACTATTAATTACTGTTTCAAAATCTGTCAATCGTTCTATCCATCTTTTATGTTTCTTCCCACCATGTGCACGAAATAAAAGTCCGAGTTCACACATTTGACGTTCAGTCGGGTTGGGCGCAGGTCTTCATCATTAATAAAATCTTTCGATGAGTGTGACCGAAATTGTCGACCATTGTCCGATAAAATGCACCTTGGCCTGACAGTATTTACTAAGTATTCTTCCCTGAGTTTCTTGACTATGATCTTACTGTTGGCTTTCCTGAGTGTTTAAAGGCGTACAAATTTCGAAAAGACATCCATCACAACCAAAATTTGAGTAAAATTCTCTTTTGATCTGGGTAGCGGTTCATAGAGATCGAGAGCTGAAATTTCACCAGGATTTTGAGGTATAATGCTATGCATGAAACCTTTGTGCTGAATCGTAGACACTTTGGTTCTTTGACAGAGATCGCAAGATTTTAGAATTGATCGTACTTTTCGTGTCATGTTATCGAAAATGACGTTCTCCTGCAATTTTAGTATACATTTACGTGGCCCAAAATGAGCATACCTCACGTGAACGTATCTTATTAATTCATCCACTACATGTTTGGGTATACATAGACTCCAATGATGAGAATTCAAGTTGCTTCGCCGGTAAAGGATACCATCTTGTTTTAAATAGTATTGACGTATCTTTTCACTACTCTCAGCATTCGGATCATCATATTTTTCTTTAACCATCCTCAATATTTCTTCATCGTCCTGTTCCTGTTTTATGTTCCGCAGAATCTTGAAGATATGACGCTCGCCTTCGACACCTCGCATAAAATGAATCCTTATATCTTTCTGGCGTGGATGCGCCACATTAACTGAATCTTGTCCTTCTGGTAGCCTTGGTAGCGCATCCGGTACGACGTTCTGCTTTCCTGGTATGTACTGAATCTCAAAACTGTATTACTGAAGCATTAACGACGACCGGTTTAACCTACTGTGCATCAATTAGCAATTTATCAAGAATGATAATGCTTTGTGATCTGTCACTACGACAGTATGCCTTCCAAATAGATAACAGCGAAACTTTTCGAAGCTCCAAACAATGACAAGTGCTTCTCTTTCCGTGACAGTACATTTTCGCTCCCAACTTGTGAGTGCGCGGCTCGCAAATGCGATAGTATGACGTTCAATAACTTCATCGACTTCAATTAATTGATATAATTCTGCGCCAAGCGCACAATCACTTGAGTCGGTGCCAAGGTAAAACTTTTCACTTAAATCAGGGTGGTGAAGGATAGATGCTTCACACAGTTGGTTTTTTATTGAATCAAACTCTTCTTGATGTTCATGAGTCCATTTCCATATAGCATCCTTTTTGAGAAAGTCCATTAAGACAGGAGAAGATAGGTAGCATGCAGAAAGAAAACGACGATAAAAATTACAGAAACCAAAAAACCACTTAAGTTGCTTACGGCACTTAGGTGACGGAAAATTTCTTACTTTGTCAATTTTTGTTGGATCCGATTCAATCCCTCGCGACGAAATAATATGCCCAAAGAATTTAATTTGCGACTTGGTGAATTCCGTTTTTTTTTCAGGTTAACAGTCACTCTAGCTTTCTTAAATGCTTCAAGTATCCGATGAATAATTTCCAAATATTCTTCGCATGAAGCTGTGCTAATCAAAATATCGTCAACTTAAAGCGTTACATGTTTCAACAACTCTTCACCTAAAACTTTGTCCAATGCTCTCACAAAAGCCGCTGAAGAAATCGAGAGGCCAAAGGGTATTCTCTGAAATTGGTAACTTCTATCATTATTAATAAATGCTGTATACTTTCTACTATTCTCTTCTAGCATTAACTGCCAGTAACTACTAGTCAAATAAAGGCTACTTAGATATTTGACTCCTTTGAATCTTTGTAACAAAACCTTCAGGTTTTCTGGCTGATCATGCTGTGGTAAAATTATGCGATTCATTGCACGGGCGTCAAGAACAATGCGAACTGTACCCTCCTTCTTTGCTACAGCATGTATTGGGTTTGAAGATTCGCTATCTGAGCGCTCAATTATTTGATTATTCAACATCCTCTGTATTTTCTTGTTAACAGCTTCCCTTTTTTGTCAGTGCTATTGCGTATCACATACTGCGAAATGGTTCATGGTTCTTTACCTTAATTTTACGAACATATCCTTTAATTAATCCTGGTATCTTTGAAAATCTATCGACGTAGCATCTCAGTAGTTCCCTCAGTTCTTCTCGTTCTGCTTCAGTCAAGTCAACTAACACTCGAATCTTGGTTTGAATACAATTTAGAGTATCCTCCTCGTTCCTCTCTTGCAGCTTAGCGCAGTTCTCTGAATTGTTTAAAGTGACAGCTTCATATTCTCCTCTATAGCGCATCATCCTTAGTTTCACGCCCGCAGCAACCTTATTATCCATAATAAACCCTTTGAATTCAATACTTCTTTCTTTATTATCTCTCCACGTCCGCAGACAATTCTCCTCAAAATTAATACAGCATTTCATCTCTGACAAACAATCAACTCCGAGAACTAGCCTACCATTGAGAGCACCAACAATTAACACACTCTGCTCATATTCGTCCCATTGAATACAAAATCTTAGTAATGCTTGTCCTTTAATTGGTTTGCTTCGGTTTCCAACTGCGCTGACAATACGTACGCCGTTAACAGGAAATGTGGGAATAGCGACAAGATTGCTTAATTGGCGATCGATACTGTCCACTGTCTCTGTCATTGTGTGGCCGGCTCGGCGGATGATTTGACCTGAATCCGTCTTGTACAATGTATTCGTTTCTCCTGTATCTATCATCGTCACGGCGATCAAATACTTTCGGTCGTTCGTAACTTGGGATTCCTTCCCGCGCTGGGCCGTTAAGACAATTCGGGTAATTCTTACTACTGTGTCGCTCACGTTGATCGTGTTCGGCACTGAGCAATTCCAATCGGTTCATTAGCAAACACACTTGCTCCATTGTTAACTGTGGTGTGAGTGCTAACTTCTCAAGCACCAAAAATGGCAATTTCTGGATTAATATAAGCATTAGCTCTTCTTCTTTAATCGGATCGTCCAAGTATGCATTGACGTTCCAGTACCTTTGCATAAACTCATGCATTGTACCGTGATGTCTTGCATAATTTGGCGGTGTGAGAATTTTTGATTTTACGTCCCACTGTTTTTCTCTCGACCAAATTTAAAAAAAAATGCTGTTTCAGATTCTTCATATTTTGTGTAATTGTCAGATACACTTATACCCCAAATATGTGGCTAACCCTTCACGTGGCTGATGCAAGTATCAATTTTAGCACCTTCCGTATGACTCGGAAACGCATGTTTAAATTATCTAATGAACGCAACTGCGTGGATGTCTTGTTTCGGTACATATTCATGAAATTTTCGACCGCTCAGTCCATTCTCAACAATTACTTGCGGCAAACCAATAATATTGTTTTCTGGTTCACGTAATACTGCATTAATTTCATCGAACAAAATTTCTTTAGTAATTCCATTTGACATTGTGTCGTTGTTCGTTACCTTTTGTCGTATCTCATGTACCTCATCACTTAGTTCATCACGTCGCGTTTGTACGCCGTTAACCATCTTAATTATCGACTCCTTTTTGGCTTTACAAGTACTTTTAATTTTGACGATTTCGTCATCTTGAACCTTAACTTTGTCATTAACTTTGCAATTAAAATCTTCCGTTTGCCTACACCGTCCGTTAACTTGAATTTTAAGATCTGTAATTTCGCTGCCAATGGCCTCATGTTTGTCTTGACATTCTTTTCGGAGCTCATCATGCTTTTGTTCAAATGAGCTGGTGATTGCCGTTCGCAAATTGCTAATCGCATTAGTTAGTGTCTGATAATCATTTTTGATTTCCTGATGGAACTTTCCTGTTTCCTCATAAAATTTTGCTATTTCCTCACGCACCTTTTTTTATTTTCCTCATGCAACGCTCTTGTTTCTACACGCGCCTGTCTATTTTCCTCATGAACATTTTTGATTGCTTCTAACAATTGAGATATACAATCATTACTGACAACAGGAGTTTCTGTTTGCTGGCTAACCATCGGTGTTGAACTTCTGTTAGGTACATAAAAACTAAGAGTATCACTGTCCTCTGTCGACGTAGCTGTAGTGTTTTCCATCACATTAATTTGTTCTCCGTCAAGCACGTTATTAAATTGTCCTACCTCGTCTTTAGTAACACTACCGCTTTGTTCCGAATTAGCCATATTAACACTGTTCACAACAATCACTGTTCGTTGTAACTTATGCTTGCTCTAAATTGAAAAGTTCACTCGCAATTTAAAAGTCGGTAACACTATTGATTATTCTTATTCCTGTTCATTCCTACACAACGTTGAGTTCACTTAATTTCGAAACGCTGCTGTGCTAAAATGCTGAAGACTCACTGTTTCCTGTGTTGTCTTCTCCGTCGCTTCCGAAGATTGCTGTGGAATCGAAGTCCTGTCACAGTCGCCATATGTAACCTCCACCCAGTTTCGCACCGAACTAAATTATTCGCATATGCTGTAGGTGAAGTTGACTCGTTGTTGTCCACTTCCGTTACTGTGAAAACTACTAAATGATAACATCTCTTTTCTTAAATGTAGGAATTTATTAATTAAATCACTCAATTTATAAACATTCATGAACATCAAACACTGTGTGCCATTCTGCCACTCATCTCTGGCCTCGCTACCGAGCAACCTATCTCTCTAGCCTCTCACAGCCGACTTCCACCCATGGACTCCAACACTCGACTACTGCCTACCCACTCGCACATTGTTGACTACACACCAGTCTTTGCTTAAACCATGATATCTGCATAGTGCATAGTGCATAATCGATACTACACAAGTGTACTGTATCCTTTCATATCCCCACCAAAATAACACTTTAATATGAAAAATGTAACAGTGATATTAGATTTGAATATTAAAGTAGAAAAATATAGAGAAAGTAAAAATAAAATGTAAAATTACATTATTTAGTCAAAAATATTTGCTTATTAATGGAGAACCTCAAGTCATTAAGAATAATTCTCATTTGTGTAAGGAAAATGGTGTTTAAGAAATTCAAGTATCACTTAATCACAGTACATTAATCAAATTATATCATTAAATCAGTCACTAATTAGCAACAAGATAAGTCAGGTTAATCGCAAATGCTTGTGCACACTGCACAATGCCATTGAATTAACATAGCAACATGAAACATAATGCTGTAACGTCCTAAATAAATTGTATGGCTAACTGTGATACACGAATAAGAAGTGTCTATTAGCTTGTTCATGAATATTTTTTTTGTAGTGAATTAAATACTAATGATCAGATAGTCACTGTATTGTTGACTGCACTGCAGTCTTTGCTTAAACCATGTATGATCTCTGCATAGTGCCTAATCGATACTACGTAAGGGTACTGTACCCTTACACCCTCCCTTTCTCCTTTGTGAGAGTGCTACCCACCACTTCTGCTCCATTGTAAACCAGCATGAGAGCAGTTCTGACAGCCATCAATCGACTGATTGATGGATTTATGACCCCTACTGTTCTGCTGAGTGGTGAAGGGGTGGCTGATATATCTCTAAAATGAATAAAGATCGCACCCTACCATACATTCTTCCACTTTAACAAATAAAAATGACGGAAAATTAATCCAACTCTTGGAAATACTTCATATAACTTATAGATTGACTATTAATTTGCAGTAGAAAGGTGAAACTCGCTATAAATATGTAATACGTGATTACATGATTACCCAAGCACTCTCCTCCACTCGCTGCCCATCCTCCACACCGCTGCACTGAGATTGCAGAGGAACTGCTATCGTGGGCCACATAGTCCACCACTGCACTAAATGCAAGATCACACAATGCGCAGAGAAACTATTGCTGGGGGCCACGCTGTCAGCTGACAGGAGCCATGCACGCTGATACCAGTCTGAGGGGACACAGCCGGCCGGAGTGGCCGAGCGCTTCTAGGCGCTACAGTCTGGAGCTGCGCAACCGCTATGGTCGGAGTTCGAATCCTGCCTCAGGCATGGTTGTGCGTGATGGCCTTAGGTTGGTTACGTTTAAGTAGTTCTAAGTTCTAGGGGACTGATGACCTAAGCAGTTAAATCCCATAGTGCTTAGAGCCATTTAAACTTTTTTTTTTCTGGGACGCACATACCTGCCCATCTGAGGAAGCTTCCATTTTTTTTGCAGCCGGGGCGATAGCATTCCATTGACCAGGGAATTCTAGACTCTCTTCCTATCTCTCTCCTCTCTCCTCTCTCTCTCTCTCTCTCTCTCTCTCTCTCTCTCTCTCTCTCTCTCTCTCTCTCTCTCTCTCGTTCTCTCTCTCATGGTTACTTCCTGTTTGGGTGAACACCTGCATGAACCAAAGTTTCCAACTACGCAGGCCGAGGTTTCCATTCCTCCTCAGAATACTGTGTTGGAACTGCCTGATGCTGAATCAGGAAACTGTAGAACTAAGCTCGCTCTGTTCCATCTGATCAGTTCCAAATTATATTGAAGGCGCTGTCGCATGAAGTGTTAACGAAACAGATTGCTTATAACACTCACCACCAACTATAGTGATTCTTTTTCATAATAAAACTTATTTTTAACATTTGAGAATCACACAGATACATGTTGCAAATACAGTAATTACAAATGGATTATAGTGATGTTTGAGAACACAAGCACCTTTCTTCAGCCGCCGCCCTACTTGCCACCACCGAAACGTTTCCACCTTACGCTAAATATATCTGGCAAAAAACTTTTCGATCGCACACACTAGCGATCACGAAGAGCGTGCCGCCCGCCAACGGCAGGAGTGCTGGGAGCTGCAGCCACCTAGGCCGGGCACGACTATAGACTGGTATGTGTGCCAGGCATGCCGACAGTTGCGCGCCTGCCTCCTGGTATCCAAATGCTGGCCGTACCAGTCACTCAGAGGCTACAGAGACAATCGTCCAGTGCAAACACTTCCCATGTTGAAGCTTCTCAAATTTCCACAGAAAAATCAGCGAATACACGCTACACCCTTGTTCACATCTGTTGCCAATCAACCATTATACTGGTTATTTTGCTATTCAGCCACTAAGAGGGCGCTGTCTATGTCATTGCTCTACGTTGTCACTACAGCTGTGGGCTAGAACCAACTAACTCGGGCCTTTCTTGGTACTCAACAGCTCTGTACAGGCTACTCCATGGTTTCTGATCGGGACTGGCCATGGACGGGCGTTGCTAACCCTCAGCGCACTACGAGATTTGCAGAGGAGATTGGGCATACAGTTCTAACTTCAGTTCCACCCTCGACATAGTCTCCCCAGATCAAAAAATCCACTTTACCAAATCCGAGAAGTTGTTGTCCACACATCTCGAATTTCTCAGTCTGAATGTAGATTCCTCTTTAGTATGCATCATTTTTACTAAGTAAATTTGATAATATAGGTGATTGTCTTACGATGGCCATGGTTCAAATGGCTCTGAGCACTATGGGACTTAACATCTATGGTCATCAGTCACCTAGAACTTAGAACTACTTAAACCTAACTAACCTAAGGACATTACACAACACCCAGCCATCACGAGGCAGAGAAAATCTCTGACTCCAACGGGAATCGAACCCGGGAACCCGGGCGTGGGAAGCGAGAACGCTACGATGGCCATGTTCCCTGTGTAGGTAGGAGACTGAAATTTCTTTCAAAGATTTCGCGCAATGAAAAAACGTCTGATTATAGCGCTACAACTAGAGAATCGAATCTGTGGTATTCTTGACTTCCACCTAGCTGGTGCAATTTCATTGATATCAAATTGATTGACTAATAGATTAAATTAATCATGAGACTCCCTTTGCTTGGTGTGTAACTTCTTTCTTGCAGTAGAATTACTCTCCCCAGCTACACATTAGAGACGCTTCTGTGACGTCTCTAGAGGTTTCCCATAGGCTAGTTACTCATTTCCTCCGATACCTAAAAGGGTGGCAAATAGCTGAAGATATCCAATGCTATTTACGTTCTCTCTGTCAGCTGCCTTCCTGCCTTCTCATGCTGCTGGAAGTAAGTGACGGTGTACTACTCCCGATCTAGTCCTGCTGAGACTTGTCAGTTTATAGGGGCAGCAGAATGTTTCACTCTCTTCTCCAACCCTTTGCCACCTACATCCCCATCCCTGCAACCTCCACCGATTCGCATGCGAACACTGCCACTACCGCCACGGGGTCGCGAACCTCTGTCCGCAAGTCAGGGCTGATAAGTCATTAAATACCAAGATTTTGAACATATGGTTACCCTCCTCCCACTTGCAAACCGAAACGTTGTGATTAGTATTTATGTCGGAAAGGCCGACCCAGCGAACAATAACAAAAAACTTGTCTGCTGGTTTGGTGCTTTGAGAACTCAAACGGGAATCCCTGGAGGGACGGCGATGTTCTTTCTAGAAACGCTGTTAGGAACCTACATTTGAAGCTGACTTCCGAAGGATTCCACTGCCACAACATAAGGTCCATGAAGTGAGAATCGAGAAATTAGCTCTCTTTTTATTCCCCTTCACTCTATTTGCGAGTGATATAGGAAAGTGAATAACTAGTAGTGGTACAGGCAACCCTCGGCCACGAACCGTACATTGGCTGGCGAACAATGCAGATAGATGTAGATGAAAATTTTGTCTACCTATTAAGATGTCACTCCATCGATTTATAGGCACACAAAACTGAAGGAAGGTTACTGCCTCATACTTACTGAGAAAACAAAAGACAAAGCTTCTGTTTCTGATAGTCTCCCGGTAAAAATCTTCATATTGGGCCCTACTTTTCCTATTGGAGTCTTGGAACCTTTAGACTCATTCCATTTACGTTTAGTAGACGTGGACTAAGTTGGCTCATTGCAAGAAAATCCCCCATTACTGCCAGTTTCTCCAATGGCGCGCTCCTACCAGAGGGGGACTCACCCACCTTTGGTGACAGAGGGACCAGTTGGCAATTTGGGAAGGTAACAGCCCAGGCAGTCACCCCTCCGTATCCCTGACCTGTACCAAGAGGTACGTGCGAATCATATCTATCGAAACAGGGCTGAGAATTACGCATTAGCCACTCACCTGTTACCTGTTAGACGCATGGGTCGGCCTACAGGAGGGCACTAGGAGGAAGAAGAAACAAAGAGAAAACTCAAACGCTGAAGCGCAGGAAGGACAGGAGATTGAGAACGAAGAAAGAAAGAAAGAAAGAAACAATAGTTAAGGGACTGTTCTGGCCGAGGGTTCATCGAACCGCCTTCGCAATAAATCTCTATTATTCCAATCTCGAACAGAGCGCTGCGAACGTTATATCTTTTCGTGAGAGCTCTGATTTCCATTATTTTATTATGATGATCGTTTCTCCCTATGCATGTCGGCGTCAACAAAATATTTTCGCATTCAGAGTAGAGAGTTGGTGATTGAAATTCCGTGAGAAGATTCCGCAGCAACGAAAAACTTCTTTTTTTTTTTTTTTAATGGTGTCCACCCCAAATCCTCTATCATGTCAGTGTCACATTCTCCCCTATTTCGGGATAATACAAATCGCGCTGCACTTTTTAACTCTCTTGATCTACTTCATTAATCCTATCTGGTAAGGATCCCACACTGCACAGCATAACTCCAAGACACGATGGACAAGCATGTTGTAGGCAGTGTTTTTAGTAGGTTTGTTACATTTGATAAGTGTCCTGCCAATAAAACGCAGTCTTTGGTTTGGCTTCCCTACAACATTTTCAATGTGTTCTTTCCAATTTAAGGTGTTCTTAATTGTAATTCCTAGGTATTGAGTTGAATTTACGGCCTTTAGATTTGACTGTTTTATCGTGTAACCTGAGTTTAAAGGATTCCTTTTAGCACTCAACCGGATGGCCTCACACTTTTCATTATTTAGGGTGAATTTCCAATTCTTGCACCATACAGATATCGTTCCTAAATAGTTTTTCAAATTGTTTTCGTCTTCTGATGAATTTACTAGATGATAAACGACAACACCATTTGCTATCAACCTAAGACAGGTTGCCGCATTTGCGCAGGCGGTCACACGACCCAACGCTGCAAACTCCCCCATACAGCACCTCGCAAGTGCGCCAACTGTGGTACTGCCCATCCGGCAAACTACAGAGGGTGCATTGCTTACAAAGCAGCTCTGAGGCGCAAAATAGCAAAACATGGCAAACCAACCGCCATCACAGTTCCGAAACCGTCCCCGCGCCCAGTAAGAAGTGGAATATCCTTCGCTGGAGTGGTCGCTGGCAGCCCCAGCAGCGCGGGACGGTCAGAGGAGCCCCAGAGCTCAGGACACGCCCAGCAAACACCACCAGCAACACACACACAAAAGGCAAACACAACACCTGACACCACACCCGCACCGGGCACACCACACGAAATCAGCAACAACACCACCCTACCCCCTGAGATCACGGACTGCAGCCCACCATAGGCCACAGAAAACGCACCTACACAAAGACGACCACAGCGCCAGAGGAGGAGAAGGAGAAACAGCCGCAGCACGAGGAACACAACCACACCACACCAAGCACACAGACAACAGAACACCAACACTCATGAACACAACCCGGACACCAACTCAACAACCCACATAACACACCCACTCACCACAGAGAGTACCCAGGCGCCCACAACTGCCACACGTACAGCCGACACTCAGGCCAGCCCTCACCAGACGCCAACACAGGAACAAGCGGCCGCTAACACGACCAATAACTCGCAGGCCGACATGACCAACATTACGATAACATTCCAGAGAATAATGGAAACATTATTCCCCGGACGCACGACCACCGAAATAGTCACGAAGATTATGGGGTGTGTCTCACAACTCTTTATGCAGTTCATGTCGAGCACGCTCAACTGGACTAGATTCCAAACCACTATCACACCTCTTTTTGCACTACTACATGGAAATACACCACACCAGCCCCGAAACGCAGACTTCAACACAATCACACAGATCCTGTTTTGGAATGTCAACGGGATCGCAAGCAAAAAAGCCGTAATGGTCGCGTTCATGGAGCGAAAGGGTATCCGAATCGCTCTCGTGAACGAGACACTGCTTACGCCTCGCAAACAACTAAACATCCCAGGGTATTGTGTCTACCGTACCTACCGAGCGGATGGCAGATGGGGAGGCGGCACGGCAATCATCATACACAGAGACATAGAACACACGAACATCGAGCTCCCAGCACTTGAAAGACTAGAGGCCACGGCCGTCAGGGTCAAGTTCAACGGAGCCAACACCACACTGATATCGATATACAATCCTCCTAAAAATATAGTAACACGCGATATCAGCACAGTACTCAACACAGCACCGCGGATAATTGCAGCTGGAGACCTCAACGCAAAACACCCAGATTGGAACTCACGAATACGAACCTCCAACGGCAAGAAACTGTACGAACACGCACTAGTTCGAAACTACATTATACTTGGACCGGACGTTCCCACGTTCGTGCCTACACAGGCTCGACATAGGCCAGACGTGTTAGACATAGCCCTCATAAAGCGCATCACATGCACACTCAACCTTACAGTTGAAAACGATCTGGACTCAGACCACATGCCTGTAATACTGCACATGGAAGAGACACTGCAGGACATCGAACCACGCAGGATGCTTAACTACAAGCGTGCGAATTGGACACTGTTCAAGGAAACGCTTGATAGTCGCATTCCTGACACCCACGAAATTAACAACACACAGCAAATCGATGAGGCTGTGGAGGCTCTCACAACTGCTGTCCAAGACGCAATGACTGACGCCATTCCATATACAACACCAAGACAACACTCAACGGCCCTGCCCCAGGAAATCCTGGACCTTATCTCAATGAGGAACCGCCTCAGGAGATACTGGCAGCGTACCAGGCGCCCGTTCTATAAACTGCACGTCAACAGACTACAGGGCATAATACGGAATAAAATACAAACATTCAGAAACGAGCAATGGGGACAGAAACTCTCTGGGCTGGATACCACACGTCCTGGCGTGTGGCAATTGGCCAGACACTTCACCAGGGAGAAACATTACATTCCCACCTTACAAGGACCAGACGGCCCAGCCTACTCCGCGACGGAGAAGGCAGAGCTTACGGCCACAACACTTGCAGCGTCTTTCATGCCGAATCTGGTTCCTTCAGACCCAGCATTCACACTTGAAACGGACCAGGAGGTTACACAACTTGTAGCCCAGCCCTCGCGCAACGAAGTAAGACGTACTAGCACAAATGAAATTATTTGGGCTATCAAGCACACCAACGCTAGAAAAGTCCCTGGGCCTGATGGCATTCAAAACCGTGTCCTCCAGGAGTTCACGGATAAAGCCGTAGAATACCTCACACACTTAACGAATGCCATCCTGACACACCAACACTTCCCTGATTTTTGGAAGGCGGCCAAGGTCCTGATGTTCAGGAAGCCAGGGAAAGACCACTCCCTCCGACAATATTACCGACCCATCAGTCTGCTGTGCTCGCTCAGTAAGATTGTTGAGAAGGTAATACTAAAACGTATCACTAGGCATTGCATCGCCAACGACACCCTAAGGCCGGAGCAATTCGGCTTCAGGAATCACCACTCGACAACACAACTCCTCCGCGTAGTCGAACATATAACACACGGCTACAACGTGAACAAAGCCACAGGGGCCGTGTTCCTAGACATCGAAAAGGGGTTTCGATCGTCTCTGGCACAATGGACTCATACGCAAACTAAGCGAAGCTGGTTTCCCGGACGGACTCGTACGTCCCATACACTCGTATCTCACGAACAGATGTTTCAACACTAACGTGCGGGACAAACAATCAACACAACGCGGTATACAAGCTGGAGTACCCCAAGGAAGCATTCTAGGGCCCATCTTGTTTAACCTGTACATTGATGACTTCCCAGCGACACAAAACACGACGTTAGCTTTCTACGCGGATGACACAGCCGTCCTCGCGCAAGACTGGAAACCGTCGAACATCAATTCACGAATACAGACAGCACTCAGAACAGCTGAGCCTTGGTTGGGGAGATGGAGTATTAAAGTAAACGTCGACAAGTGCGAAGCAGTTCTGTTCACACGCAGACCGAAACTACTGCGTAAACACCAACACTGTAGACCAATAACACTACATACACGCCCAATACGTTTCCGAGAGAAAGTCAGGTACCTTGGTGTCTAGCTGGACCGGAAACTTACATGGGGGACCACATTGAGTACGTTGACAACCGAGTGCACGGGAGGCTCTAACAGCTCTACCCAATGCTCAACAGGGAAAGCACAATGAATAGGAGGGTGTCGAGGTCCATATACATGACACTGATTAGACCTCTGATGGCGCACGCAGCTCCCGTCTGGGGATATGCAGCTCCTACACGACTGCGCCGCCTGCAGATCATACAGAACAAGGTGCTACGAATCATTAGCAACGCTCCACGCTACACACGCACCGTGGATTTTCACCATGAATACCGCCTTGATACCCTCAAGGAAGTATTCAAAAAACACGCCACACGACTATACAGGAACTCGAGACACTCGAACAATCCTTTCATCCTCACTCTGGAAAACTACGATCACAACCACAGGTGGAAACACAAGCGGCCAAAGACACTGCTAGCTAGGGCATAGCCAACTGTGGTAAACTAACATACGCAAACAGCGACAAACGTCGGTAAGCCCCTGCACATCAGCAACACTGACTGGCAACTAGCAGCTGCTACTACAGCCGACCAACAGGCAACAGCAGGGACACCGACGAGCTCACCCACAGGCGCACAGACAAGCTGCCAACATTCCCTGACACTGTGTCTCCGGTATATGACCTATCGGACACAAGATCGATAACAAACCTAACTGTTGCAGGTTGCTGACGCTGAACGAGGACTCCGCACCAGCACCCAGCGCCAGCCGCCGAGCAGCACAACGCACAACGCCAAGGTATCGACAAGCATGATACCCACTACTAACAAAGCCTATCCTTGCAGAACCTATCGCAGGCAGCAAGACCACCGCTACTGCTCTTACCATCCGACCTAACTATCGCAGAGGTTTTTTTCCCTTGGCTCTTGCCCTGGCACTTTTTTTCCTCTGCCCTTAAAACCGCTACCCTTCGTCAGATTTCGACCAATCTATCTCCAGATGAGCGCGTATTAATGGTTAATCCTAACCAGACGTACGCAAACATCGCAGTACCCACCTCCCGTGACACCTCACTATAGTGAATACTAACCCTTATTCAGAGATGGCAGTAGACCTTTTGTGTTGGCCATTATGCCGGTGTGAGCGTGGAGGGGCACCACCTCTTAAAAAAAAAAATAAAAAAAAAATAAGACAGCTGCTCAGATTGTCTCCTACCCCGTTTATATAGATAAGGAACAGCAAACGGCCTATAACACTGTCTTGGGAAACACCCGATATCACTTCTGTTTTACTCGGAGACTTTCCGTCAATTACTACCAACAGTGATCTCTCGGACAGGAAATCACGAATCCTGTCAGAAAACTGAGAAAATATTTGAAAAGCACGGAATGCCATTACAAGCCGCATATGTGGTATGGTGTTAAAAGCCTTCTGGAAACCTAGAAACACGGAATCGGTTTGAAATCCATTGTCAATAGCACTCAACACTTCGTGTGGGTAAAGAACTAGTTGTGTTTCACAAGAACGATGTTTTCTAACGCCGTGTTGACTGTTCCATAAAAACACGGGAAATTGGATATACTCTGCTCTGAAAGGAATACAGCATCATGGTCGGCCCACTGTCGAACAGCCTGTGGGGGTAAGAAGTGAACAATGCTGTGATCAACTCTCGAATCTCGCCCTACTCTTGCAGTAGTTCTGAATTATGCTGAATTATGGGTGTGAGGCTGTTGTGGCGATGTGGATGATTCATGGACAGTGTATTTGAAGCACTGTGAAATTATTTAAGTCTTATTATGGATGTATGCTCCATTTGAAAAAGGGCGAATTTCTCAGGCAGTGCCGTATTTCCAGAAGAGTAATCTTAGAAATGCAATAAAGGAGATTGCCGCGTTGGATTAGCCGAGGGGTCTGAGCCGCTGCAGTCGTGGACTGTGCCGCTGGTCCCGTCGGAGGTTCGAATCCTCCCTCGGGCATGGGTGTGTGTGTTTGTCCTTAGGATCATTTAGGTTAAATAGTGTGTAAGCTTAGGGACTGATGACCTAGCAGTTAAGTCCCATAAGATTTCACACACACTTCGATAAAGGAGATTAGGGCACCTACAGTGGGATGTTTAGAGACGATCATTCCGTATAGACGAATTGTAGCTCTTATTCCTCAGAATTTCTTAGTACACTCCACGTATTCTCTGAATGGTTGCGACTTTCGTCCTGTATGTTAGTGTGGTATTTTTCTCACTGTGACAGCTCTGTACTTAGCCAGTGATGGGTAGAAGACTAGACAGCCTTCTGACTAATGGAATAGTTCAGTCGGATCGTAATAGAACTTCAAGAGAATCAACAGGGGTCGGTGACTTGGCGGGTGTCATTTCTCATTCGTCAAAATCAGGTGGATTTAAATGATATACGTAGAAGACGAGAAAATTAGTGAGAATATGGCAGGTAAGCGCTACTCTGACGAAACACGATTTGAGAGTTGAGTTCCATACTGGAACTTCCTGGGAGATTAAAACTATGTGCCGGAGCGAGAATCGAACTCGAGACCTTTGCCTTTCGCGGGCAACTGCTCTACCAACTGAGCTACCCAAGCACGACTCACGACCCGTCCTCACAGCTTTACTTCTTCCAAACCTTACAGAAGCTCTCCTGCGAACCTTGCAGAACTACCACTTCTGAGTCCCGATTTGGTCTGGAGAGAGATACTCGACGCATTCGCATCTGGAGAAAACGTGGAACACAATTTCAGGACGCAAACATTATGGAAAGTGACCAGTATCGAGGAAGATCTCTGATGTTGTGGGCAGGGATAAAGTTGAGCTCATGAACAGCTCTTCATGAAACTGTGTGGGTGGATTGGCAAGGATTAACTGCTATCAGGTCTCGTGACGAGATCTTGGGACCTCATGTGCGGTTGTTGCGCGGTGGTGCGAGCTCAAATTTTGCGTTCGTGGACGATAATGATCGAGCTTATAAAGCAAGAGCAGATGATGTTCTCTTGGAAACGGAAGACCTTCCACGCATGGCGTGACTTTCTCGACCTGCTGATTTGAATCGCATAGAGAATGTCTGGGGTGCACTAGGATGATGTGTTGCATCACTTCCGCATCCACCAACCACTCTGCATGACTTGCGAGCAGCTCTCCAGGAAGAATGGACGTTATTGCCTCAGTAAGAGATTGATGATATCATTCACTGCATGCACCGTCGTTGTCAGGCATGTATTGCTGCCAGAGTTGGTCACACTCCATACTGAGCACATTAACCAGTTGTCGAAATGTGTGTTCAAATCCGTTAAGTAGATAAAAACGAAGAGCACTTTTGTATGTCTATATGCGCATTGCAGTCGTTTACGTTGTGTATTCTTTACGTTGTTTCTACTTTACTATCATCTATTTCTATTGTTTTGTGGCAAAATAAACCCAACCTTGTAAAATTTCCGTTTGTTGCTTTAATTTTGGACACCAGTGTAGCTACAGTGTATTTTAGGATAAATGTTTTATTTTCACTTCGTACTATGTATTGAGATTTCCCCTAGCACAGTAGAACTTTTCTCACAGCACTCGATTGGTTTAGTTACGGTACTTCTTGTGATAAACATTCCAGTTTAACCCTGTTGAGTACATATTATTCATAATTGTAAATCACAGTCTCCATTTGAAAGGTGACTATTGGTCCCAGTTTCATACATACTGACGAAATGTCTGATCTGTGCGTCATGCCGGTGGTGCCATATAGAGTCTGCCATGCTAGTTTTACCGTGGGGAGACTACACTCAAGACTTCTTGAAGGAAGATGGGATATGTTAGGTATTGTTACTTCATTTTAAATTCCTTTATTCCTCATCCCATGTGCGACTGCAGCTGGGTGATTATGTGGGTAGATGAGATTTAAGGCATCGTCGTAGAAGAGGAAGGAAAGGCCCAGCATGGGCGGTAATGTCTATTTGGCTCTTTCAGATGTTAAGGAAAACTTCCCCCGCACTGAAAGAGGATGTTACATCAAGGGTGAAAAAACGTTCCTTGCGCGAAGAGGACGTCAAACTGCAACGAAAATCTCTCCCCACCACGTGAAACAATGTTATTTTGGAAGTGAGTAGGAGGTCCTTGTGTGAGGCAGGTGGTCAGTTTTGTGTATGAGAAGGAAGTGTAGGACGGAAGGAGGACAGAAAAATGCGTGATCCACGATTGGAAAATTATAAATTCAATGGTCGGCTTACCCCCTCTACCAGCAACCAAGAAACATTTTGGAAGAGTCGGAGACAGGCAAGGGCGAGAGAGAGGCAGAGGGACGCAGAGTTGTAAGCATTATAATGATTGGACATTTTTAAGTGAAACGAGGTTTTGCCCTCTCCCTGTGGATTTGAGAGTAGTACTCGCGAGGGAGTGAGACCGGTAGGCGATAAAGTACATTTTCGGACGAGGATGGGAACATTACGACAGGGAGGGGGGAGGGGACGATTCGTCACTTTCAAATTTAACGCATTTTCTCTTTCCCACTTCTACGGACCACGGTATGACTTCACTTGTCTGAGTGCTTCTCGAGGCGGAGTAAGTGGACTGGCGCGCGAGTGCTGGACAGGCGACATTGGGTCACTGCGAATAGTGGGCCGTCGATCGCGATTGCACGAAGCCTTCTGCTGTTATAACGAGGTTGGAATTTAGGCCAAGTTAGGTTGCGCTTCTGGTGCTTCCGCTTTTTCTCACGTGAATCAGTCATGTCAGCGAAACGTTAGGAGTAATACTTATCGTCTTATAACGACTCTGGAGTCAACGAAAGATATCACTGGGCGTCAGTTCCCTGCCGCTCCGTATTATTTCCCCACTTACTCACCAGTGTTTGCAACAAGGGCTCCATAATTAGCAAAGGAGCATGTTTATCAATTGTGTCTGCCAGATATTCGAGAGGCTAATATTCTTACCTCCTTGTACGTGAGAGTTTCTTATTTTTCTCGCCACATCAGTGTATTTCTCAAGTCTTTCCAGAGTTATTGCGTTGAGGGGAGCATACCTTAACGTGCGATATCATAGAAATCATTTATTTTTGCGATCTTGCCTTGGAGTTATTCATTTGTCTGCGGCTAGTTGATCATTTCTTACGAAATAAAGATGATTTGTGGCATAGGTGAAGCTCCATTCACTGATACTAAAGCAAACTGGCAGACTTCTCCAAGCCACCTTCCGGCGCCTGTTCATTTCAGTTCGTTTCCGTTGCAGAAAGTTCGGTGATTACTATCTAGCCCGCGATTACATCGCTAATCGTAATTTCTGAAGTGGCAGGTAACGAAGATGGAATGGGAGTGAAGACAGAACTTCAATATTCCATTTAGCCTACCCCACTGGAAGCTATATTGAAAACGTTACACACTTTCAGTTAACTTTTCTGATCGGATGTTTAGCAAAGATAGAACGGTAAGTTTTCAAGTTAAAGGATATTTTCCTACACTAGATTTGATTAGTGTACGATATATATTTTCAGTGGCGACACGGGAAAAGTTTTGCAATGTTCTGCAGTGTGGTGGTCTATAGCCTTTTGAATTGCAGGGGCAGCCATCGTAATTGGAACAATGGCCTTTCAGCAGTGACAACACCCGTTCCCGTCAGACCACCGAAATTAAGCGCCGTGGGGCATGGCTAGAACTTGGGTGGGTGACCGTCCGGTCTGTCGTACGCTGTTGGCAAGCGGGATGCACTCAGTCAGCCTTTGAGAGGCAAGTTGGAGAGCTACTTCATCGAGAAGTAGCGGCTCCGGTCACGAAAGCTGACAACGGCCGGGAGTGCGTTGTACTGGCCACACGCATCTCCATATTCGCATTCAGTGACGCTTATAGGCTAAGGATGACACGGTGGTCGGTCGTTCCGTATGGTCTTCTAGGACCTGTTTGGAGTTTGTGTATCGATTGTCTTTTTTATTTGTAGTTCACTGTTACTATTTGAGTTTATATATTACCGTTTTGTCGTTTGGAGGTAGTGCGTGGAACTGTTGACGCTATAAAAGGGAGTGCCAAGTGAAGACATGAGAACATTTCCTAGTTACTGTTCTATTTGAGTTCCATTGAGGCGTGACAGCAGCGAAAGCAGCCAGAAATATTTGCGCCATGTATCCAGACTATGGCCTTGGACAGAGCACGGCAACAAATTCGTTTGCTCGTTTTAAGGAGGATCATTTCGACAGTAGTGACTCTTCACGTTCGGGAAGACCGTCGTGGTTTAATGAAGATCGTTTAAAATCATTAATCTGCAAAGGTCCGCGTTAGTGTACTCGAAAACTGGCAAATGTGATGATCTGTGATCATTCCACCATCGTGCGACATTTGCATGCAAGGCGGACGGTACAAAAATCGAGTGTATGGGTACCGCTTACGCTAAACCAAAATCACAAAAATTAACAGCTGGCCATAAGTGAATCTCGGCTTGCTCGTCGTTAATTGGTTCGCAAAAAGGCACCAACCATTCCTATTCTGTATCGTTATTGGGGATGATAAATGGTGTCTTTATCTTACATAAGGAAAAGAAAGGAATGGCTGAGTCCAAAGCAACAACTCACCGTACGAAGAACTGCGCTTGTCCACAAAAGATAATGTGATGCTTTTGGTGGTACAGAGACGGAGTGGTGTACTACGAATTACTTCCTTGAGGTGTAACCGTAACTGCTGGCATCGATTATCAACAAGTGAGACGTGCTGTAGACGGATACCGAGAACAACGACCAAACACTGCGTGAAGTTATACTACTCTTCGATAACGCTCGCCCGCATTCGGCTAGACTGACAAAAAACACTATACAGGCGTTGGGTTAGGAATGCATCCAGCACCCACCTTACTCACCTGATCTTGTCCCCTCGGATTTTCATATTTTCGGTTCTTTGTCGAAGAACCTCCAAGAAACTTCCATTCAGGATGAAAATGCGCGCCGAGTATGACTCGGTAAGTTCTTTTCCTCAGAAACACTGGATTTTTACAGTTACGGAATCGAAAAGTTATCCCACGTTTCCAGAATGAAATTTCCACTCTGCCGCGGAGTGTGCACTGATACGAAACTCGTTGGTGTGTTAAAACTATGTGTCGGACTGAGACTCGAACTCTGGACCTTTGGCTTTCGCGGGCAACTGCTCTACCAACTGAGCTACCCAACCACGATTGACACCCCGTCCTCAGAGATCTAATTCGGCCAGTACCTCGTCCACTACCTTCCAAACTTCACAGAATCTCACTAGCAGACGTTGCAGAACTAGCACTCCTGGAAGAAAGGATGTTGCGGAGTCATGGCTTAACCACAACCTGGGGGATGTATCCAGAATGAAATATTCACTCTGCAGCGTAAGTACACTGATATGAAACTTCGTGGCAGATTAAAACTGTATGCCGGACCGAAACTCGAATTCGGGACCTATGGATAGGTCCCGAGTTCGAGTTTTGGTCCGGCACACAGTTTTAATCTGCCAGGAAGTTTCTTATCTGAGCACTGGCAGAATGTTGGAAATAGTGAAGTAGAGTATACAATTGATTACTAAAGTCTGTATTACATATATCTGTTTGTAACATCCATTTTTGACCTATTTTTTATTTGTATCGATATTTCTATGTCAATTTGTATTATTGCTTATGTATAATGTTGTATCTGTAATGGAAACTCTTTGATTAGGTATACATGTTTCAGTTACGCGTAACTTTTGAACAATGTTGTTTAAATTATGCTTGTGGATCTTAATAACTAATGGAATGATTGTTACGTAATGTACTGTAAATGGCTTGGTCCATAGTTAGGAAACATAGCGTTGAATGTAAAAGATGTGGGGAAGTCCCACAGTTACGGAAGTAGCCCGGCAGAGTGGAGAAGGTGAGGTTGGTGGGCAAGTGGCAAATCGTCCGTTGTGACGGGTAAGGAGTCTGGGCTGAGCAGTGCTGTGGTTAACAGCATTTTAGCAAATAGCGGATGATTGTAGCTCATATTTTTGGAGTTTTGAGGCTAGAAGATGTTAAGGGCAGTATTTATGGGCCTCGGATGGTGCATTTCGTGACACCATTATCATGGCGTGGTTTTTGGCCCTATGAAAATGTAATTTCATCGCCAAGAAGATATGTAACAGGGCATGGCCAACAGTATTGCTATGATTGCATCGTCGCCAGGTTAACAGCCACTGTAAATTGCGCCGCCAGTACCACCAGCCTTCCACTAAATTGTTTATATTTGGCATTGTGTAAATAGACCAGGTATTTGTGAAATTTGGTTGATTTTAATAATAATCGTGATGTTGCTAAAAACTCCGTCTTACACCCGTGTTTATCCCAAATCACAAATCCTGGTTTATTATGAGAAAATTGTTGAGCTTGAATTTAATGTTGTGTTGTCATTTTTACAGCCAATTATACTTTTGGGCAGATGAAAAGGCTGCTTATCAAAGTACATTTGTTAATTAAAATTTTATAGTTTGCTGTGCTTTACTTAATTAACAATTAACGATAAGAATACTTGTCATTTCTCATACAAACTAGTGTAGTTTGTTAATGAGCATGGTTCTTCGAAGTTTAAGGGTCCTCATGTTCTAGGCTAGTTAGTTAAGGAAGCAACGCAAAGGCTCCTTCAGAACCAGTGTAGTTAGATCTGCATTCTGTTTAGTTGCTTCAAACCGAGTTTAACAAAGAACTATTTACTGTGTTATGTATTCCAATGCACGATGGTTAATGCACAGGCATAGAGACCCTGTACTAAACAATGAAACTGTAGATTACGATCATTAGCAAACCCCCTGATTTAAATTCAGAATCATTTCAAGCTTTTCTCTGTTCAGTATTGCTACTAGTTCCTGTGTATCGGTATTTGGTTTTATAAATTGTTACACTTAGTTCATTTAACGTACTTGTTGTTGAGAGACAAATGCTACTTTTACTGTCTCATTGGCCATTTGCTTGTTAATCGCACATCTATCCGCAAGTTGTTGTAATATGAACAGATATGAGGAAAGAGTTTAGTGTGTGTGTGTGTGTGTGTGTGTGTGTGTGTGTGTGTGTGTGTGTGTGTGTGTCAAGGAAGGTTAGGTTAGCCTTAGCAGTGCCTTCTGCTTTATCATTTTGCTTGACACAAGAAAGGCTAATTAGGATGGCGACCACTTTTAATATATAAAGTTACAACTAACTTTTGTGCTGGGAGAACGTCTGCTCCTGCCCCACCGTTTACTGTTGGTTATACCTTGCTGGTGTGTTTCGGAAAAGAATCCCAGTTTGACTGTTCTGTTTCCATTAGGTTATCTCACTTAGGTTTCAGAAATTCCTCGCAGGGGTATAACATTAGCATCGATTGCCGATTAAGGTGGTCGGTCGTACCGTTACATGTTGTGTTCATTAAACCTATGGAAAAATGCAATGAACTTACGCACCAATCTAATGAATTGTAGTGTTCAAATACATTTAAATTTTATAGTTAATCGTGTAATATTAAGAGGAATAAAAAAATGAAAAAGTATGGGAGCAGCGGGAATCAAACCCGAGCCAGTGAATTGTCAGCCAGTGCACATGACCACTTGGCCATACTACAGTTGCTCAACTATTCTTTAAGCCTCTCTTATACTCTACGCTCACACAATACGTTATATGCACTTTCAGAGAAAATATTGTCCCGTTACTGTGAGTGACGTAGCACTCATGGAGCCAGAAGGGATGACGTCACATCATAGCATGTGCAGTCGAAGACTGAGTTAATTGTAGCACAGCTGACCATCATTTCAGCAGTCATCAATGATTTCTAATTATAACGGAGAGAGCACTACAAAACATGTTTCCGTCAATTTTATTTGTATACCAGCACGCATTCGAAGAGCAGTAGCATAGTTTTAGTGCGATTTCCACCTCACATTCGAAGAGAAACAACATAATTGTAGTGCGATAGTTACAGTCTGATGTAGCACATTAGTACACGATAACCGGCCGCCTCGGAATGTCTCATATTTAGGTCAGACTGTGCAATGTGTTCTTCACTCCTGCTGTAGAGCCATTTCTACGATATTCGATTCGGTTTCTTTCCGACAAATAGATCAGGTTTTTCATGTCAAATCCTTTTACTACTTACTGCTGAAAAGTACGCCTATGTTCGAAATTTGCAACGCTGTCTCCCCTTGAGCTATATAGCTAAAGTGCATTTTCCGATACTGGTCCAGATTTACTGGCGATAAGTAATTTTTTTGTTCGTATTGTACGCTCCAATACGCATTATCGCTGGGTAATTGTTTTTGTGGTACTCTCCTCTTTTTCTTTCTATGAAATTTTTTGTCTTATTTATATGCGACTGACAATAGCAGATGCAAATCAAAATACCTTTCACCGGTGCACTTAATTCTCACAATGAAAACTGTCTGTGTTGTTCTTGTTTCAAAACTTCGCCAATGACATGACGTTATAGTCGTTATGTTGCCTATATCGTCTGTCACATGTGTACTACGCCATAGCTCAAAGCTGACTGCTAGTATCACAGTTTCTCCTTATCCAGACTTTAGCACTGAATACAAAGAGTATACATTGTTGGGCCAAAACATTATGACCACTGAACATTGCGAGGCTGAACGCTTCTTGGTGGCGTTGTGGCTACTTGACACGGTATGGAAACTGTATAAGCAGAGCAGGGACTAACGGGGGACCATTCTAGCGACGATATGGGTCACAAATGCTGAGATACTCTGACATCAGCGTCCTTGCCAATGTGCACATTGTTATGTGTATCTACATCATACTCCCCAAGCCGCCTAACGTTGTGTGGCGGAGGTTACGTCTGGTATCACTAACCGATCCCCACTTTCCTGTTGTTGGTAAGGCTCTGCATTAGATCTATTTTTATGAATTTTCTCGTCGTGGTCACATCGTGAGGTGAGTGTGGGATGAAGTAATATGTAGTCTGGCTCTTTCCGGAAAGTGTTCAGTGCAAATTGCGATAGTAAACCTCATCATGTTGCACAGATCATCTCTTGTAACGTGTGCCACTGAAGTTTGTTGAGCATGTCGTGCTGACTAAACGCACCCGTAATTGAGTGCTCCATTCTTAGACGGGCCTTCTCTGCGTCTTCTATCAGTCCTTCCAGGTAAGGATCACCTGTTGAGCAATACTGAAGAATCGGTCGAACAAGCGCCTTGCAAGCCACTTCCTTCGTGGATGAGTTACATTTCCTTATGATTCTTCCTATGAACCTCAGTCGGGCATCTGCTTCTCCTCTACTATTTCTTTTATGTGTTCATTCTATTTAAGGTCGCTATGGATAGTTACTCCTAGACACTTTCCAGCAATTTGTCACCGAGCGAGGTGGAGCACACATGAATGGCATTCGGGAGGACTATGGTTCAAACCCGCGCCTGGCCATCTTGATTTAGGTTTTCCGTGATTTCTCTAAATCGACTGAGGTAAATTCTGGGATGGTTCTTGTGAAAGGGCACTGCCGATTTCATTCCCCATCCTTCCCTAATCCAATGGCATCGATAATGTCGCTGTTTGGTCCCCTCCCCCGAGTCAACCAACCAGCAATTTGTCATCAATAATGTAGACATATTATAAAGGGTTTGTTTTTCTATAAATGCGCAATACGTTACATTTATTTACGTTCAGGGTCAGCTGCCAGATTCTGCACCATTTATCAATACTCTGCGGATCAATTTGCAAATCGATACTGTCCTCTGGCATTGCTCTGGCATCTCCGAACATTCTTAAAGAGGTTTCGTAGATTTCTACTAGGTCATTTACATATATTTATACGGTAACGGTTCTAGCTTGAGGTACTCTTTAAATTACACCTGTCGATTTTGCTTCGTTAAGATCTACGTGTTGAATTCTGTCTGCAAGGAAGTCTTGAATCCAGTCGCAAATTTGGCCTGATACTAAACTCGTATTTTTGTTCACTAGAAGGCAGTGCAAAAAGGTGTGAAATGCCATCCTGAACTCAAGGAACACGGTATCAGCCACAGTGCCTTAGTGATCTGGTGCCTGAGAATCGTGGCCTGGGAAAGCGGTCATGTGGGTGTGCTTTCTAGCTTAGAAAAATGTCTTTTCGCCGTAAGGTGAAATGCATAGCAGTCTTTTTGTTGTTCCTGTCTGCGATTCAAGGTCTCCTCTCCATATGGTGAGTAGCAATCTTTACTTTTCATGATATTAGTGACTGATTTAACTTACATATAGATACGAAAAACTTGTCGTGATTTCATCCTAACGTTTCTACGAAATATCTACAACGCAGGTCCGAACAGCATAATTGTTTTTTGTGTATGTGCATGTGTGGGTATGTGTGTATGATGTGTGTGTGTGTGTGTGTGTGTTTGTGTGTGTGTAGTAGTAGTAGTGGCAGTAGTAGTAGATCGGGAATCTGCAGGGTCTGGCCGATCGGTCAAGGGCGCGGACAGTGAGTCGACGAAAGTAAATAGGAGGACTACAACAGAGGACAAACAACGATGACGATACGGCGGAAGAACAAGTTCAATGAATACATCAAGATAAAAATCTAAGGTGCTGGAAATCCAGAATCAAACAACAACGTGTAGCGAGATAAGTACATGGTCATTATAAACGATTACAACAATTTCATAAATTCACTGTAGCTACATTAATTGACACTGTCGCAAAACCGAAAATTCACATAGAAAAACTCAAAAGTTTTGTACCGTTGAGCAGCACTTCGCATTTGTGCCACGAGAGTGCAACAAAGAGCGACGAGGCAAGATGACCACAGGCGCCGAAAAAGCGTATGTTGCGCTTGAAATGCACTCACATCAGTCTCTCGTAATAGTGCAACGATATTACAGAATGAAGTTCAGCAAAGATACACCAACTGACAACTCCATTCGACGGTTGTACGCTTAGTTTAAACCTTCAAGATGCCCCTGCAAGGGGAACTCGATGTGTAGGCCTGAAGTGGATGAAGAAATGGTCGACCGCCCGCGGCCGAGTTCTACATGTAGCACAGAGAAGTCGAAGAACAGAGCTAGCGAAGAGCTGAACCTATCGAAAGAGAACATTTGGAAGATCTTGAGGAAACAGCTTAACCTGAAGCCTTACCACCTGCAATGGCCACGAGCCCTGATTCCCGATGACAGTGTCCAACACTGAATCTTCAGCTCAGTGGCACAGCTTGTGGTAGGGGATGGGTTTTGAGCGAAACTCTTATCCAGTGCTGAAACAACACTATTCGCGAATGGCACAGTGAATAGGCACAATGTGCAAATCTGAGAGACAGAGAATCCCCCTTCTGTAGTGTACCACATTCGAATTCACCAAAAGTTAATGTGTTCTGCGCAGTCTCACTGTTTAAAAACTACGGCCCATTTTTCTTCTGCGAAATGGCCGTTACAGAACATGTATATCTAGATTTGCTGGAACATTGGCTCATGTCGCAACATGATGCTGACAGTGTGGGCTCCATCTACCACCAGGATGGTGCTCCATACCCGTTCCACCACGATGTTCGTGAATTCTCAAACAGAAAGTGAGAACCTGGTGGATCGGACTTGGGGGTCGGGGGAAGGGGAACCTGATGGGTCAGCCTTGGGGGTGGGGGACGATATTCAGTAATTCATACCATAGCACAGACGCTCTACCGACCTAACCCCTTGCGATTTATTTGTGTGGGGTTATGTGAAAGACTCAGTGTTTACGTTTTCGCTGCCACCAACCCATCAGAACTGCGTGCTTGCATCAACAGTGCCTTTGAACACACTAACAGGGACATGCTGCGGCAAAAGTGGAAAATCTTGGTTATCAACTTGATGTCTGTGGAAACAATAGGGGGAGGGCACATATGGAGCAATAGTAAAAAAAAAGTGAAAAAAAAAATTATCTACGTGTCTGCAAAGCCCTGCGACAATATTTAAAATAGTATAGCTGGAAAATATGTTAATTAATATAGCTACAGCAAATTTCTGAAATCGCTTCAGTCGTTCACTATAACGTCGTACTGTAACACAATGAAATCGTTTAAGGGCAGCCGCAAGCGCCGATAGGCCGGCAGGACGACCGTTATCTCCACAGATAGCGCTACAGCGGGCTTTCAAACCCGTCAGGCTGGATACCAGAGTACGCGTGCTCCAACACTTTTCATATGGCTCCACCAACGTTTCCAGCTTTCGATAGGTCTGTCGAATCATGGTCAGCTTATTTTGAACCGTTGGAACAACATTCACTGGTACATGGAATCCACGACGAAAATCGAAGTTGAGCTTTTTTATTTAGCAACATCTGTCTACAGATGTATTGTTTAATTCAACAACTGTACCCTCGAGATCTCACCTTTACCCATATAAGGGCTGCCTTTTTGAGTACTTTGACGCACAAATACACGTTTGCCGCCCGTCAGTCTTTCTTTCCTTGTCGAAAGTTCCCAGATCAGACACATCGGGAATGGACTAGGACGCCCCAGGGTCTCTCCCGCGATTGCAAATTCCAGTGCGCCAACTATGAATGCAAGCAGTCTTATGCCTCTTCGTTGATTCGTGATATGCTGGTGTTTCACGCACCAGACGAGGGTCTTTGGGCTGATATTTTGAAGTTACACGACCTGTTCTTCAACACCTGTCTGCCGATCATTCGTGCGTTTGAACAGTCTCACTGGATTATTCGGATTGTTTTTGCGGCTAGCCAGTTACCTAGCGCTGAGCAGGAGTTTCGTCAGTCTGTTGGTACATCCGGTGACAGAAAGTCTTTCGCCTGTTTTCCATCATGTCCGGACTGTGTCCGAACTCACCATCGGTCGGACTGCCCCCACCAGTGAGCAAGGTGCACGGTTTGCAGCCGAACAGGCCCCATCGCCGTTGTGTCTCAGGCTTTGCAGAAACTTCGCGTCGATGCCACGGTTCCCGCGGACTCATAGACTCGTCACGAATCATCAGCGCTGGACCTGGAAGCCTTGCATTCCATTGACGGACAAGTATTCTCCACCATTCCCCAGTCGGGAGCTCGTTTCCTCCTTACCTTGGAGACAGCGCATATTCCTGTGGTCTTCCAGATACACATGGCATCTTTTGTTTCTGTTGTGGGTGGTGCCCCATACAAATGCTTGGGCTCGCCAGCTTAGTCTCCGTACACTTGCGCCTTGCGTAGTTTCAGGAATCACTGTATATCAGCCGACGGCGTTTTTTCGACACAAACCTCCTACAATGGTGGTTCCTTCACTGCTCAGTTTTTGTGGTCGGCTCCTCCGCCGCTACTATCCTTCTGGGTGTGGACTTTTTGCTAGTCTGCGTTTGTCAGTGAAGCATGAGGTACAGGCGGTTGGAATACCCTCCTTAGATACCCTCCTTTCCCATTGCTCAGCAAATACGAAACGTTGTTTTCATCCTCCACACCAGGGGTTAAGGGTTTCACTGCACGTGTTCAACTTTTTCCGTCTGCTGTGCCTCGTTTTAAGGCCTATCTGGTTCCATTTCCTCTCCGAGACAGGCTCCAGGTGAAACTTCGCTGCTTACATGACGATGGCATTCTTTCTCCCGTCAGGCACAACCGCTGGGCGACGCCTATCGTGTTAATCGAGAAGCTGAATGGTGCTTTACGCATCTGTGGCGATTTTAAGGTCACCATAAATTCTCAGTTAGTCATAGATTTATATCCAGTCCCATCGGTGGATGACATACTCGCACGTCTTGTGGGCTCCACCGTTTACGTCAAAACTGATTTGCGCGATGCTTATTTGCGGCTGCCGTTTGGCGAAGAATCACAGCAGATCCTAGTCATCAATATCAGTGTGGCCTTTTCTGGTACAAACGCCTCCCGTTTGGCACTGCCAGTGTCCCTGACATTTTCCAAAGACATCTGGAACACCTCAAAAGTCAGGTGCCCGGTGCAGCAAATTATCTGGACGATGTCATTGTCGCTGGCTCGTCCGCACTGGACCTCGTGGACAAGCTGGGTAGGCTGTTTCATACTTTTTCCAAGGCTAACCTGCATTGGCATAAAGAGAAGTATGACTTTTTTGTGAGCGAGGTCAGTTATCTCGGGTTCACGATTGATGCCTGTGGCCTACATGTCTCTAAGGAGTGTGTCAAGGTGATTCAGAACCTGCCGCTACCCACCAACGTGAAGCAACTGCAATCCGTCCTCCGTCAAATTGACTATTATCGGCGTTATATACCCAACACTGCCCAGATTTCGGCGCCCCTGTCCGGATTGTTGCACAAGGGTGTGCGTTGGGTTTGGGATGCAGCATGAGAGCAGGCTTTCACAAGTGTCAAGTCAGCTCTCTCCCGCCCTCCACGTCTGGCCACTTACGACCCCTCCCTGCCCCTCATCGTCGCCACCGATGGCCTGGGTGCTGTCCTCTCTCAAGTGCTCAATGGCGTTGAGAGGCCGGTAGCTTTCACATCCAAAACATTGACCAGCGCTCAAACCAAACATAGTTAAATTGAAAAGGAAGCTTTGGAGCTGGTCTTCACCCTGAAGAAATTCTACTATTTCGTGTATGGTCGTCATTTCACTCTGCAGACCGACCACAAACCTTTGGTTTCTGTGTTTCACCCGAGTGCCACAGTGCCCACACAGACAGCGCGTCCCTCTTCCTGGTGATGTTCGACTTTGATATTGTCTTTCGCACCTCTGAGTGGCATCTGCGAAGCGGAAGGCCAGCATTTTTGGGATCATTGGAACAGTGTCTTTCTCCGCAGAAGCGTCATACTTTTGGATAGTGACTCAGACATGCCCAGGGTGGTCGTACTGCATGCATTGCGCCTCCATGTCCTCGACCTCCTCCACGCCGGTCAGTGGGGAATCGTCCTCACCAAACAGTTGGCCTGCGGCCACCCTTATTGGCCCAGATTAGATAAAGACATTTCCTCCCTCGTGTCGGCCTGTACCATGTGCCAAACTCGTTAGGCACCATCCACACCTCAGTATTTTTCGTGGCCTGATCAGCTGCTCCATGGGAATGTCTCAACTTGGTTATAGCAAGACCGTTTCATGGTACCCCGTGACTCATCCTACAGGTTGGGATACCCTTTCATATCCTGCATGATGAACACCACTTCCGCTAAGACTATCAAAATTCTCTGGTGCCTCTGTGCTGCCAAGGAACTCCCCAAAACGATCGTTATGGGTAATGGTCCACAGTTTACTTCGACCGAGTTTCAGAAATTCTGTGCTGCCAATGGGATTTCCCTCATCCACACTTCCCCATTTAACCCTGTGTCAAACATCCATGCAGAATGATTTGTGTGGGCGTTCAAGAACCAGCTTGATAGGCTGCTGATCCATCACCCACTGGAGGAGGGCATGCTTCTTTTTTTGGCTACATACCGTGCTGCGCCCCATGTCGTTAAAAGTCCAGCAGAGATACTTCACGGTCCATCATTCCACTCTCGCTTATCTGCCCTTGTTCCTGAGACTTCTCAGCCTCCCGGTCGCACTTCGGCGCATTCCTTCCACGTCAAGTAGGAGATCTGGAAGTGGATCTTATCCACAGGAGTTCTGGGAGCCTGCTCTGTGGATGGCGTTTCTACGGTGGACCAACGGTTCTACTGCCGGCTGGCACCTCAACCAGCTCTGCCCCCGTCTGGTGGACCATGACGCCCCAGGGAGCTGCCATTGCCTGTCGCCGGCCACCCTGTGATGGAACATCCGCTTCTGCCTCTGCTGCCAACTGCCACTGCTGCATTGCGATCTCCTGCCCCTGCTGGCCACAAACCTATGGATGTCGGCCTGGATGCTCTTACTCCTCTGGACGTTGGTCGTACTGTGCATTCTTTTTCCAGGGGTAGAAATAACATAGCGACCCGTTATCAGTTAGAGGGCCCACAGAACGGATAAGCAAGGTGGACGGCTAACCTCCATTCCAGGGCTCAGATCAAAACATCGACAGTGGATGTAAACACCAACAGACTATCCGCATAAACACGGAGCTACTTTGTGGAAAGCCATGTGCCAGAGATCCACCAATTGGAACTAATGTGACTACGTCTAGCTCTCCGCCGAACCGGCGTTATAAGCACGCTAGCAGTCAGACCGGCAGCGTGTACCTACAGCTAAGACAGCTCAAGCCAATACCTATGACAGCTCCAGCATAATTGACATTCGCCGTAGCTTGCAGTAGAAAGTTGTATCTTTGTGTAGAGTAGTATTTTGGTTATTATTTTCTTTCCATTGTTCAGATGTTCAAATGTATGTGCATTCCTCAGGGACGAAACTGCTGAGGTCATCGGTCCCTAGATTTACACGCTACTTTAACTAAGAACAACACACACACCCATGCCCGAGGGAGGACCCAAACCTCCAGCGGGCGCCTCAAACCACTCAGCCACTCTGTGTGGCTCTTTTTGTTATCTTATACTGTTATCTGGCTTGTACCATCTCAATAATTGTTGTGCTTCTTGTTCTTGCGTTTGGAAATGAGTGCATGCCAAGAAGGCGTATTTTAGGTTAACTAATGTGTGTGTTCAAATTTGATTTCGTTCTTAGCTGCCGACCGCAAGACACTACCCCCCTCAGCACCGCTTCTGCACGCATAGTGCACACAGGGGATCTAAATTGCATGTGGGATTTTATAGCTGGACATTTTTACTTAGTCACTGTACCACGTGGTAAGGAACTAGCAATTTGTTAGGGTAGTCAGCCCACTCACAGTGGGGGAAAGGGACCTACAAACATTTGATAGCCACACATTTCAACTTTGCCACCTAATTATTCATGGAAACTTGTTGCACTTGTTATTAACTTGACTGGTCATGCATTATCATAGTATCTAAGGATTTGGTTCATATGTGCATTAAATCAATAAATCTCATTGTTATACTAAATTTCACTTTCATTTCAGTAATTTATAGAACAACTTCATGTTTTCCCGTATTAACCACATTTTTGGGAGAGATTATTCAATATATTGCAAAATTATGCAAAGAGGGTCAACCCATGAATTGTCATTAGAGACAGTGCCAAATAGATTCTTATGCATTCTGCCAACCTTGCGAGTGATAATTCCTGGGGGTGTGTGTATCTTCACAGCACTGAGATACAGGTTTTATTCAAGTCTGACGACTAGCTTTACCTCGCCACCAGGCAAATTTTCAAGCGCTTCGGTTTCTTTATCCCAGTTAACTACAAAGTTTTTTCCTTAACCACTGAGCGCATGCTTCACAACTACCAGTACTTACCATACAAAAAGCGCTTGCCATGTCGTTGAACTTGGTAATCGCGTTGTAGCCCGTTGCCTCGGGCTGGATGAAGCGCAGCCACGGCATGGCGCTAAGTTTGCTTCCAGTCATGTCGAAGGCGCGCGAACGCACCTCCTGGAGGTCCATCAGCGTCTGCACCAGCTGGTCGCCGCGCGGGAAGCGGTAGCCTGCTCAGACACCACGGCCAGACCTCAATCTACGGTGTACTCACCACCGATAACAAACAATACTGTTGGCCAGGAGTTCTCGGGCTTCCAGCCGGGTGGCGGTGTCTTCAAACTGCGACGTTTCGACGAGTGACATACTCGTCATCTTCCGGCGAAGTGCCAAGACTTTGCGGATGCCGGTCCCTTTATACCTGCGGCGTGGCCCCACCACCTGGCCGCGGGAGGCTGGGTCCAGAGGAGCCGGCGGACGGGGTGGAGGGGGAAGCGGGTGTGCCGTTCGTGTCTCTGTCAGAGCATTCCGGTCGCGTCTCGTGAGCTGCACGGTTCTCGGGGCCTTCCTGGAGTATTGCGGCTAATGCTGGATCCGAGGCCGCGCTCGGCGTCAGATTGCTGTGCTGACGCAGGAGCTTCGCTCAGGCAGAGAAGTTCCCGCCACAACTGAAGACACCGCCACCCAGACTAATCCCTCACGTGAGAAGGAGTTCGCAACGGTGGCCACGCAGACCGACGAGCCTGCTGAAGGCAAGGCGACACAGCACAAGGAGGACACCGAAGCAGCAGCGCAAGAAGAAGAGTGGGAAGAAGCTCCATTCCTCCCGCTCCCAGATATGTAAAGTGCAAGCGCTGTAACGAAGAAGATCGCTGGGTCGCTTCGCGATGGCACAAACCCCACCTCGACAACCCTTATCCCTTCGTTCCACCCAACCATCCTAAACCTACACTCCCACATCACCCATTTGGGTATCCAGAATTCCTTATAGGTCTTTCTAGGGAGGAATTGAACCTGATTGATTCCTACCCTATATTCACAGAGCTGCAAATGCGCTGCATCATCATCTCTCTGGTCAACGGAGAGTATGATAAAGAGGGAATCCGTATGCACGGGATCCCAACCGAGGCAGAGCCCTCTGCAACGAGCAAGAAGAAGAAGAAAAGTCGTCATGTCGACAAGACCAAGAAATAGGCCACCGGCACTCCTTGCCAGTCCAGATTCAATCCAACATTACAGACAGAAGATCCTAGAAGATTCCCAGGGGAGTAAAGGCCAACAGGCCACAAACTTCCACCTGAACCTCTTCACAGTGAGGAAGTCATAATAGGAGCAGCAGCAGCAAAGTCTCGACACTTCGCCGGATGATGACGAGTATGTCACTCGTCGAAACGTCGCAGTTTGAAGATACCGCCACCCGACTGGAAGCCCGAGAACTCTTCGCCAGCTGTATACGCCGGGAAAGCATACATTCACATTTAAAACAATACTGTGTTCACGTTTTGTTTGCAGAGCTGAACAGAGCATGTGCTCCTGTATTGATAGTTCTCTCATGGCTTAATATGTCATTTTCTAGCCGTACTTGTAATTTATTACTAGTGTTCACTAATTATGGGTGTAAAATGCAAAATTAGAAATGCCTTCGGCCGTCTATGATTTGAATACATTGCATTTATTCCACGTGTTTCGGAGTCTCATTACGCCATATTCAGGCCCCATGACCAATGTATAGGTATAATCAGCTTCAGGTGCAGTCGAAACAGGGGCCACCATTAAGTAACTGGCATTCGTAGACTTCTGGTTTCGGCTCAGAGATCCCTACAGTTCGGTTTGAACGTTTGCTTAGCAATCTTCAATTGATGAACGAAGGTATTGCGTTATTAAAACCAAAAGTATACTGTGCCGTCTCCTGGAATGTAATAAATAAAATAACGGCGTAATTATACTCAATGTACAGTGCTATGAGGCCAAAGAGCTATCAGTAAGCAGCGGACGAACAGTCTCTCGGAGATGATAAAGACGTTATCAAAAAATTAAAGGCGTTGTCTTTTGTTGTATGTGAACATAATCATGACTGATCATTATATATATATATATATATATATATATATATATATATATATATATATATATATATATATATACTCCTCCGTGAATTCATTGTCCCAGGAAGGGGAAACTTTATTGACACATTCCTGGGGTCCATTCACGCCTGTCGCGACACCACTGGAGGCGGGCTGCACGATGTTGGGGCGTGAGCGGAAGCCAGCCTAATGGTGTGCGGGACCGTAGCCCAGCTTCATGGAGACGGTTGCGAATGGTCCTCGCCGATACCCCAGGAGCAACAGTGTCCCTAATTTGCTGGGAAGTTGCGGTGCGGTCCCCTACGGCACTGCGTAGGATCCTACGGTCTTGGCGTGCATCCGTGCGTCGCTGCGGTCCGGTCCCAGGTCGACGGGCACGTGCACCTTCCGCCGACCACTGGCGACAACATCGATGTACTGTGGAGACCTCACGCCCCACGTGTTGAGCAATTCGGCGGTACGTCCACCCGGCCTCCCGCATGCCCACTATACGCCCTCGCTCAAAGTCCGTCAACTGCACATACGGTTCACGTCCACGCTGTCGCGGCATGCTACCAGTGTTAAAGACTGCGATGGAGCTCCATATACCACGGCAAACTGGCTGACACTGACGGCGGCGGTGCACAAATGCTGCGCAGCTAGCGCCATTCGACGGCCAACACCGCGGTTCCTGGTGTGTCCGCTGTGCCGTGCGTGTGAGCATTGCTTGTACAGCCCTCTCGCAGTGTCCGGATCAAGTATGGTGGGTCTGACACACCGGTGTCAATGTGTTCTTTTTTCCATTTCCAGGAGTATATAGGACTGAATGCATGCAATGTCTGATTTCTCTCAACTGTCTCTTATGGTCTGTAATAAATTATAATGCTAAGTGCGTTTGAAAATAAATTAAGCCTTGTTAGTTACAAAAGCCTTTCCTTATATAGAAATAGTATCCTAAACCAAATATCGGACTAATAACAATGTTTAAATTAGTTTGATTGTTGTCTGCCATTAAAGCGTATAATAAGATTTTTATTAAATTCAGCCCAGGGAGTCGAGTTCTTCTAAAGATTAACAATGGACGAATGGAGACGTGTCGTCTTCAGCGATGAGAGTCGCTTCTGCCTTGGTGCCAATGATGGTCGTATGCGTGTTTGGCGCCGTGCAGGTGAGGGCCACAATCAGGACTGCATACGACCGAGGCACACAGGGCCAACACCCGGCCTCATGGTGTGGGGAGCGATCTCCTACACTGGCCGTACACTTCTGGTGATCGTCGAGGGGACACTGAATAGTGCACGGTACATCCAAACCGTCATCGAACCCATCGTTCTACCATTCCTAGACCGGCAAGGGAACTTGCTGTTCCAACAGGACAATGCACGTCCGCATGTATCCCGTGCCACCCAACGTGCTCTAGAAGGTGTAAGTCAACTACCCTGGCCAGCAAGATCTCCGGATCTGTCCCCCATTGAGCATGTTTGGGACTGGATGAAGCGTCGTCTCACGCGGTCTGCACGTCCAGCAATTTACTTGAGTTTGCATCTTGTAGGATAATATCATCCATTTAAAAAAAGAAAACGGAGCTGTTGCATCAGTTTCTACAACAGTAAGTAAGAACCAGAAGAAGCCGAATTTAGTTGTTTTAATTTAATACTGTGAACAAACTGAGGAAAAGGAAAGCTCCAAACATGGCAAGTCTGTGTTTCCTTTCAGTGACCGTCTATAAAAGGAAGGTACAAGCTCTAAACTTTGGTGATTCCTGTGGAAAAGTACAGGTATCTTTGATCGCTATCATTAACATCAACTACGATCATTTGTTTATAAACTAATACTTAATGAACAATGGTACTGCGAAAATATACTGTTAGTTTATATAAGAGTTATTACTGAAACCATTTCAATGAAGGTGCTCTTCCTATGGGCGCACTTTCGTATAGTGGTTTATTGAAGAGTTTAATAATCGAAGCAAAAACATGGATCTGTAAACGAGCCATTTGCAACATTTTTGCAAATGTATTTTTATGAGCTAAGCCACCAATGATTTCGGTCTCAAGTAACACCCAAGTCGTAATTTCAGCCCAGTTAGAATGGGGACTCAATAAAATAGTTTACATTTCAAATAAGTTTAGGATAAAATCACTTATTAAAGTCTGTGGTGGCATGTAACCGCACATGCACAAGGATATCACAGAAGGCTTACTGGAACGTTTTGGCTTATGTTGTCATATATTTTACAATTGTGGGTTTTGACTATTAAATAAATAACAAATCCCATGTGGCCCAAGGCCTGGTGCAAACATTTTATCTGACACCATTTTAGTGATGGACATGTCAGTTTAAATTGATTCTGTCACCAGCAGTCGAAGCCAGGTCCACTGTGCAATTTTTCTTTCATTCCACTCACAACTTTTTATTATCCTTTCCAGTTGTATAGACAAACATTTTGACCATTTTCATCAATTTTCAATTCCTTTCAAGAAAAATTTCTTAAAATTTAAGTACTTACTGTTGAGTTTCCTTCACATGTAACCTACAACTTACAAACTTAAACAGTGTCCTATCTCTAACACATGAATATAAAATTACGTGATATGTTGTCCAACTTTTCTCCAGAAAAATTTAACTGTAAGTAAATAATAGAATTAAAAGATTCACTTAACAAACAAAAATAACATAAATTTTATATTTTTTTTCTTTTCCATGAATTTTAACAGAAAGAACAATTTTATTGAAACTAGAACAATACAGTAGGCCTACCTAGAGAGAAGTTTTTAAAGGTCTCAAGGCTCATCTTAGATGGAAATACTCTAAAGTTGTATAATGTAAACTTTCACAGCCGGAATTGTCACAATTAATAAAAATATTCTGGGCTCTTAAGCTGGGTTTTGAAGTGAAATCCCTTATATCACGACATAATAGAACGGAATATTTTATTAATTGTGAATGCTGTATATTGTTTCTTATTTTAGTATTTAGCAGTGGAATGAGATTTTTACTGAGGAATAAGTACTTAGAACTTATTTTGAAAGAAAAAAGAATTCCATTTACATAGTTAGTTTCATTTTTAAGAGAAGACAATACCATATATACCCATAATGCGAAATTTGTCAATTTTACATACATTTTCTCATTAACTGTTTATTATAAATTTACAAATTGTACTGGCTGGCAGAGGAAGGGTTTCTCTTTCTTGATCTACTTTTGTAGATAAATAACTTGTGTAATTTATATTTTAGAGAATTTTTACAAGTTCCAAAAGAATTTCAAAACATTTCACTTATCTTAATTCATAATTTAGGAAAACTGTGCCTACCATCGCTTTCAATATATGTTTTCACTAACGTATCGAGGATAGATTGAAGTCCCCACCAACTACAATTACACGAGTCAGGTACCGTTGCTCAAGTTTCCCTTGAACATTTTCAAGGAATATATTGTCTGAGTCAGAGAGCTGAGTCTGTCCATCCTGAACACCGATAGGTCTTTGATAAATTCTTGAGTCATCTCTAGTCTCAGCCAGCTTTAAGAGATTTCTTTTCAGTGCTTTTTATGAGCGATTAGAGCTCCAACAATTTACAGTTGCGATACAGAACTTCTCAAGTTCTAATCAATGTCTTGTGTTAGGCCTGATGCCTTTGATGCTGTCTCCCTGTTTGAATTTTTCTGAGCTGCTCTAAAATTTAAAACCCCCAGTCCACGCTACACTGTCTCCACTACCGGTGTATTCACCTCCTTTGATTAGTGGACTCGTGATCTATTAATAGATCGGGAGTTCACTACACAAAAGAGGTGGCTACAACAGTAAACTTCAGATGATTGCAATGACAGTCTCAAACAAAAAAATGTATATAGAATTTCTACACGCAAAAAATGACGTATAATTCTCTAAACTTGTTAACTAGAACAAAAAGGATGAACAGAAAGAAATAAAAGGAAGAGACATTGCTCAAATATCCGTTTAGCTGCAAAAAAAGGTTGCAGGGAAGCAATTTTGACTGTCTGTTTTTTAATGGAAGCAAACAAATACCTATATAGAATTTTGTACTTTGGAGGAATACAAGATTGTAAAGTGGAATAATGAAAACGAAATTCTGGTCCAAACTGGGTAAAAGTACTGAAACAGATTACAACATCAACAAAATTCAAGATGTAGTAAAACAAGTGGGACATAAAATCATTTTCGATTGTGAGAAAGTCGATTTGAGTCTGATGTACCATCGATGACGTCATTAGAGCCAGAGCACAAGCTTGAATAGTGAATAAGGTCGGGAGGGGGGGGGGGGAGGGGACAACTGTGCCCTTTCAAGGTACCATTCTGATTCTGTGCAACAAATGCCGATCTTTTGTAGGTCTTCCACAACTGTGCTACAATTTTCTAAGACTGAAACTTCTATTTGTACAACAGCACAGTTTTCCTGTAGTACCACTAGGTAGTTTACACAGTGTTATTCATAAGTAGAGTTCATGCAGAATAACGTGGCTGGTAGACGCGCAGTCAGCTGGGCAGAGAGTGGGGTGTGGTAGTGGTGGGGCTTGTGGGTTGGCCATTAACGCACTGTAGGGGAAATGTTGTGTGCTGGAGGGGAAACTCATTCTAAACTTAAACGTCCACTTGTATTTAATAAATATTGTGTTAAGCCCTACCACACCTACTCTTGCATGGTGACCATCCAAAAATATCTACTGTCACCTCTGGCTTGGGTAACAACGAAAAAGAATTCGGCTTAATACGCAGCGAAAGCAGCGATTTATTTTCACCTGCCTTGTCAAGCATTTGTAACTTTAAGAGAAGCACTGTGAGTGGCAAAATTTCAGTACACCAACATTTCTCTTTTCGCCATTTCAAAATTTGCTTCTTTCGCCAAAACACAGCGGAGTTTACAAACGTCACTTCAGTAAAGTGCTGTGCAGATTCAGCTGCATCAGAATCATTATACAAAGATTTATTAAGTTTATTGAGGAACTAAGGTCAAGGATCGTCAATAGTTTATGAAAAAGCGCATCCTTGGTACAAAACTAAACGTGTAACGTGTTCACTTATGTTGTTCCAAAACCCATAGCAATTGTCATTTCACCAGCTACCGATGGCACTTAAAAATTAAACTGTTTCGTCGAAACCGTCTGTTGAATAACATAGTTAATAATGAAGTCTCACATATTAACCATATGACAAAATACTTTCCTTTTTGTGTACTATCATTTGCCAATATCTCGTTTTGAGATCTCAAACCATTTATGTGTTATGAGAAATGTTATAAATATTTCATTCTGGCCTTGTGGCTGGTGCAGGAGGTCACAACGGAGTGTGCTACATAATATCAATTTTCCCTAGATTAGTGACAGATGGAGACCTCCACTCAATTCTAAATAAAAATTGAATATGTCAGCTATATTTCATAAGCAGCAACATATGGTGTAATATGCACCAACCGCAAATAAATACGGATCCCTATTTTTAGTTGCAAACTTTTTGGAATTTCGTGCAGTGTCTTATTGAAATGCATATATTACAGTAACTATGACCAATAACAAAATGATGTGCACTTCATCAAGAAGCTGACATATTAAGCTTTAAGTGACATGACACAAAAATGAATTCTGTTACAGATTAGTTTCTGTAATATCGTTTCAGAAAGATTGCAGGGTATGTGCTTCGATTACATCAGTGAAGCGTGTCGTCGACTGTCCGAGTGCAGGGAAACAATGGCGGACTTCCGTCCAGAACGAATGAAGGAACTTACGTGGCTCTTCGGACGAATATTCGTCGCTGTGCACGGCTACCATATCCTGTGCGTACTTTACCTCCTGAATTTCACAAGACTGTGTAGAAACCAGAAAACATACAAAAAACAGACACCTATCAGTGGACATAACATCTCTCTAAGTTCATAACTCAAATTTGAAATGTTTAATATACGAGTAGATGCCATTTGCAACATGTCAAACGGCAACATGTGCCTGTAGTTAACCGAAGTCACTGATGCTGATACCCCGGAATGTGCAAAGACATCATGTTGCCCTTAAAACCTGTACACTGGTTACCTATGCCTATTGACATTAAAAAAACCATAGGTAAGAGAGCCATGCTGTGGCTCGCGCTGGTCCTGTTGTAGATTTCCGCCTTCTGTTGAGGCCCGACGGTATCGTTTAGTTGGCATGGTTGTGGTTGTTTGTCTTCTTCTCGTGATGACTGGGCGCCACTCGGTTTCGTAAGCGTTGCCTGTCCTACAGTGGCAGCAACGGCGGTTATCGATATGTAGTAACTGTGGCCCTATATTTGGGGTGACGTAGGACGTCGTTGTTTTCCGGGTCGTGTGACAGGGCAAGTTCGGTTGGGTACGGAGGAGAAGCCAGGACAGCGCAGTGCGGAAACACGCCGGGACCGCTGCCGGTACGCATGGACTGACAGATGGAAGGGCTCTGGTCACGAGGGTGGACGACTTCGTCGAAAACCGGATCCAGCAAGCTTTAAGATGAGTGCATTTCAATCCAAGTAGAGAAACCTCCACCATTGTGATATCCCGCGATTCCGCAGTGACTTGGGTCCGTGTTGCTACTCCTAGTGCCGCAGAGGTGAAGAGCAGCGAGTGGAGTGGTTGGGGAAGGTCTATCTGATTAGCTGTGTTCAACTTGTTACGATTTGTTAAGTTCAACCAGCGGTATTTTTCTTGCCTGGTGGCCGCTAATGCCCCAGTTACCTGTCCTGCGGGGTTAGTGTATGTAACGGCAGTGTACGTTTCCTCGCCTTGCCGCTGCTGTCCGGTAAGGAGTGTAATTTTGACAGCTTTCGTGACTGTAGGCCGGTTGGTGATTCCTCTACTCTGGTGGTAATGATTCCTTTCTCGTTCTGGGGGTTCAAAGGACAATATTCTGGACGCAGTGCAGACCGCTGGTTCCGGCTTTGGCGTATTGGTCCATCGTTGCATTTGGTTTATCGGACGTGAGGTAGCTTCAGCAAGATTATCATTAGTTATTCGTTAGACTGCCACTTGTCCGAGTTACCATCTTGTGAAGTGAATGCAACTCTTATCGCGCTCGCGAAAGTGTTTGTCGCCGGACCTTCTCGGAGGCCAATTAATGTAGCATCATCGGGATCAGTTGCTTGTTTTTTTTTAATTAACTTTTGATAATGTATTCCGCCCACCCCCATGAATCACTGACCTTGGCGTTGGTGGGGAGGCTTGCGTGTCTCAGCGATACAGATAGCCGTACCGAGGTGCAACCACAACGGATGGGTGTCTGTTGAGAGGCCAGACAAACGTGTGGTTGCTGAAGAGGAGCAGCAGCCTTTTCAGTAGTTGTAGGGGCAAAAGTCTGGATGATTGACTGATGTGGCCTTGTAACACTAACCAAAACGGCCTTCCTGTGCTGGTACTGTGAACAGTTGAAAGCAAGGGGAAATTACAGCTGTAATTTTTCCCGAGGAAATGCAGCTTTACTGTATGATTAAATGATGATGGCGTCCTCTTGGGTAAAACATTCTGGAGGTAAAATAGTCCCCCATTCGGATCTCCGGGTGGGGACTACTCAAGGAGACATCATTATCAGGAGAAAGAAAACTGGCGTTCTACGGATCGGACCGTGGAATGTAAGATCCCTTAATCGCTTAGGTAGGTTAGAAAATTTAAAAACGGAAATGGATTGGTTAAAGTTAGATATAGTGAGAATTAGTGAAGTTCGGTGGTTGGAAGAACAAGACTTCTGGTCAGTTGAATACAGGGCTATAAATACAAAATCATATAGGGGTAATGCAGGAGTAAGTTTAATAATGAACAGGAAAATAGGAATGCGGGTAAGCTACTACAAACAGCATGATGAAAGCATTATTGTGGCCAAGATAGATACGAAACCCACGCCTACCACAGTAGTACAAGTTTATATGCCAACTACCTCTGCAGATGACATAGAGATTGTGAAATGTATGACGAGATAAAAGAAATTATTCAGATAGTGAAGGGAGACGAAAATTTAATATTTATAGGTAACTGGATCTGGATAGTAGGAAAAGGAAGAGAAGGAAACGTAGTAGGTAAATATGGATTGGGGGGAAAAATTGAAGGAGGAAGCTGCTGGTAGAGATTACACAGAGCATAACTTAATCATAGGTAACACTTGGCTCAAGAATCATGAAAGAAGGTTGTATACATGGAAGAAGCCTGGAGATATTAGAAGGTATCAGATAGATTATATAACGGTAAGACAGAGATTCAGGAACCAGGTTTTAAATTGGAAGACACTTCCAGGGGCAGATGTGGATTCTGACCACAATCTATTGGTTACGAATTGTAGGTTAAAACTGAATAAACTGCAAAAAGGTGGGAATTTGAAGAGATGGGACATAAATAAACTGAAGAACCAGTGGTTGTAGAGAGTTTCAGGGAGAGCATTAGGGAACGATTCACAAGAATGGGGGAAAGAAATGCGGTAGAAGAAGAATGGGTAGCTTTGAGAGATGAAACAGTGAAGGTAGCAGATGATCAAGTAGGTATAAAGACGAAGGCTAATAGAAATACTTGTGTAACAACAGATATATTGAATTTAATTGATGAAAGGAGAAAATACAAAAATGCAGTAAAGGAAGCAGGCAAAAAGGAATAAAAACCTCTCAAAAATGATATCGACAGGAAGTGCAAAATGGCTAAGCAGGGATGGCTAGAGGACAAAAGTAAGGATGTAGATGCGTGTATCACTAGGGGTAAGATAGATACTGCCTACAGAAAAACTAAAGAGATCTTTGGAGAAAAGAGGACCACTTGCATGAATATCAAGAGCTCAGATGGAAACCCAGTTCTAAGCAAAGAAGGGAAAGCAGAAAGGTGGAAGGAGTATATATAGGGTCTGTTCAAGGGCGATGTACTTCAGGACAATATTATAGAAATGGAAGAGAATGTGGATGAAGATGGAATGGGCGATATGATACATCGTGAAGAGTTTGACAGAGCACTGAAAGACTTAAGTCGAAACAAGGCCCCGGAGGTAGACAACATTCCATTAGAACTACTGACGGCCTTGACAGAGCCAGGCCTAACAAAAATCTACCATCTAGTGAGCAATATGTATGAGACTGGAGAAATACCCCAGACTTCAAGCAGAATATAATAATTCCAATCCCAAAGAAAGCAGGTATTGACACATGCGAAATTTACCGAACTATTAGTTGTATAAGCCACGGCAGCAAAATACTAACACGAATTATTTACAGACGAATGGAAAAAACTGGTAGAAGCCAACCTCGGCGAGGATCAGTTCGGATTCCGTAGAAATGTTGGAACACGTGAGGCAATACTGACCCTACGATTTATCTTAGAAAATAGATTAAGAAAAGACAAACCTATGTTTCTAGCATTTGTAGACTTAGCGAAAGCTTTTGACAAAGTTGACTGGAATACTATCTTTCAAATCCTGAAGATGTCAGGGGTAAAACACACGGAGCGAAAGGCTATTTAGAAATTTGTACAGATACCAGATGGCAGTTATATGAGTCGAGGGACATTAAAGGGGAGCAGTGGTAGGGAAGGGAGTGAGACAGGGTTGTAGCCTATAACCGATGTTATTTAATCTGTATATTGAGCAAGCAGTAAAGGACACAAAAGAAAAATTTGGAATAGGAATTAAAATCCATGGAGAAGAAATAAAAACTTTGAGGTTTGCCAATGACATTTTAATTGTGTCAGAGAGAGCAAAGGACCTGGAAGAACAGCTGAAAGGAATGGACAGTGTTTTAAAAGGAGGATATATTATGAACATCAACAAAAGCAAAACGGAGATAATGGAATGTAATCGAATTTAATCGGGTGATGCTGCGGAATTAGATTAGGAAATGAGACGCTTAATGAGTTTTTCTCTTTGGGTAGTAAAATGATAGTCGAAGTAGAGAGGTTATAAGATGTAGACTCGTAATGGCAAGGAAAGCGTTTCTCAGTAAGAGAAATTCGTTTAACATCCAGTTAGATTAAAGTGACAGGATGTCGTTTCTGAAAGTATTTGTATGGAGTGAAACATGGACGAAATATAGTTTGGACAAGAAGACAACAGAAGTTTCCGAAATGTGGTGCTACAGAAGAATGCTGTAGAGTAGATGGGTAGATCACATAACAAATGAGGAAGTATTGAATGGAATTGGAGAGAAGAGAAATGTGTAGAACAGTTTGCCTAGGCGAAGGGATCGGTTGGTAGGGCATATTCTGAGGCATCAAGGGATAACCAGTTTAGCATTGGAGGTAAGAGAGGAGGTTAAAAATCGTAGAAGAAGACCAAGAGATGAATACACTAAACAGATTCAGAAGGATGTAGGTTGCCGTAGGTACTGGGAGATGTAGAAGATTGCACAGGGTATAGTAGCATGGAGAGCTGAATCAAACCAATCTCAGGAATGAAGACCAAAACAACATTGTATTTGCTGTTTAACAGCAGGTTGCAAATTTTTTTTATATTATTGCCTTTCCTGGAGTGCAAGGCCTTCTGCCGTGATTGTGGTCATTTGCCTTAAAATTCTAGTTTGGTATTTGTATTTTAGCAGTAAGCCTTAAAACCTTATTTACTGCCATTCCCGGCGTCTGATGCCGACTGCTGTGTTTTTGGCGACTTGCCTTTAATATTTCAATACCTGCAATTTGCAAGTTGCAACGAGTTTTAAACAATTCTTAATTTACTGGCATTCCTGGCGTTTAAGGCCTTCTGCCCAGAAGCAAGTGGCTTGCTTATAAAACATTATCTGTTGTATCTGTTTTTAATGTTGATTTGCTAAATTGTAACTCTCTGAAAACACTATTACATTACTGGCCATTAAAATTGCTACACCAAGAAGAAATGCAGATGAATTAACGGGTATTCATTAGACAAATTTGTTATACTAGAACTGACATGTGATTACATTTTCACTTATTTTGGGTGCATAAATTCTGAGAAATCAGAACCCTCAACAACCACCTCTGGCCGTAATAACGACTTGATACGCGTGGGCACTGAATCAAACAGGGCTTGGATGGCGTGTACAGGTACAGCTGCCCATGCAATTTCAACACGATACCACAGTTCAGCAAGAGTAGTGACTGGCGTATTGTGACGAGCCAGTTGTTCGGCCACCACTGGCCAGACGTTTCCAATTCGTGAGAGATGTGGAGAATGTGCTGGCTGGAGGCAGCAGTTGAAAATTTTCTGTATCCAGAAAGCCCCATACAGGAACTGCAACATGCGGTCGTGCATTATAAAGCTGAAATATAGGGTGTCGAAGGGATCAAAGTAGGGTGGAGGCACGGGTCGTAATACATATGAAATGAAACGTCCACTGCTCAGAGTGCCGTCAATGGGAACAAGAGGTGTCCGAGACGTGTAACCAATGGCACCCCATACCATCACGCAGGTGATACGCCAGTATGGCGATGACGAAGACAAGCTGCCAATGTGCGTTCACCGCGATGTCGCCAGACTCGGATGCGACCATCATGATGCTGTAAACAGAACCTCGATTCATCGGAAAAAATGACGTTTTGCCATTCGTGCATCCAAGTTCATCGTTAAGTACACAATCGCAGGCACTCCTATCTGTGATGCAGCGTCAAGGGCAACAGCAGCCATGTTCTCCTAGCTGATAGTCCATGCTGCTGCAAACGTCGTCGAACTATTCGTGCAGATAGTTGTTGTCTCGCAAACGTCCCCATCTGTTGACTCAGGGATCGAGTCGTGGCTGCACGATCAATTACAGCCATGCTGATAAGATGCCTGTCATCTCGACTGGTAGTGATACGAGGCCGTTGGGATCCAGCACGGCGTTCCGTACTACCCTCCTGAATCCACCGATTCCATATTCTGCTAACATTCATTGGATCTCGACCAACGCGAGCAGCAATGTCGCGATACGATAAACCGTAATCGCGATAGGCTCTAATCCGACTTTTATCCTCCTTACAGGAGGCATCACAACAACATCTCACCATGCAACGCCGTTCAACTGTTGTTTGTGTATGAGAAATCGGTTGTAAACTTTCGTCATGTCAGTACGTTGTGGGTGTCACCACTGGCGCCAATCTTGTGAGAAAGCTCTGAAAAGCTAATCATTTGCATATCACAGCATCTTCTTCCTGTTCGTTAAATTTCGCGTCTGTAGCACGTCATCTTCGTGGTGTAGCAATTTTAATGGCCAGTAGCGTATTTTTTACCGAATAGTTTCCTCAAAATCGAATGAGAAAGACAGCACAGTTCAGAACAAGAGCGAATTCGAAAATAGTGTACTTATATTTTTATGTGAAAACTAAGTTTTGCGTGGGGCGACCAGCACCTCAGTGGTCGTGGGTACACAGATGGAGGGCGAAGCTTGACACACATTGTGCAGCCTATTTACTTCTATCCTCTGCTGGATTGCAATGTGATAACTCAGGAAGGAGAAATTATTGGGTTGTTCAAAAAGTGGCTGTGAGCACTATGGGACACAACTACTGTGGTCATTAGACCCCTAAAACTCATAACTACTTAAACCTAACTAACCTAAAGACATCACACACATCCATGCCCGAGGCAAGATTCGAACCTGCGACCGTAGCAGTCGCACACTTCCGGACTGCGCGCCTAGAACCGCGACACCAACGCGGCCGGCGTTGTTGGGTTGTTCATCGATTATTTGTTTGCTTGTGGGATTTCTATTTTATTGTCTCCTGATTATAAAAAAAACTACTTTCTCACATTTTTGAAAAAAAAAAATGTAATGTGAACCATGGACCTTGTCGTTAGTGGGGAGGCTTGCGTGCCTCAGCGATACAGATAGCCGTACCGTAGGTACAACCACAACGGAGGGGTATCTGTTGAGCGGCCAGATAAACGTGTGGTTCCTGAAGAGGGACAGCAGCCTTTTCAGTAGTTGCAGGGGCAACAGTCTGGATGATTGACTGATCTGGCCTTGTAACATTAACCAAAACGGCCTTGCTGTGCTGGTACTGCGAACGGCTGAAAGCAAGGGGAAACTACGGCCGTTATTTTTCTCGAGGGCATGCAGCTTTACTGTATGATTAAATAATGATGGCGTCCTCTTGGGTAAAATATTCCGGAGGTAAAATAGTCCCCCATTCGGATCTCCGGGTGGGGACTACTGAAGAGGATGTCGTTATCAGGAGAAAGAAAACTGGCGTTCTACGGATAGGAGCGTGGAATGTCAGATCCCTTAGTCGGGGAGGTAGGCTAGCAAATTTAAAAAGGGAAATGGATAGGTTAAAGTTAGATATAGTGGGAATTAGTGAAGTTCGGTGGAAGGAGGAACAAGACTTCTGGTCAGGTGACTACAGGGTTATAAACACAAAATCAAATACGAGTAATGCAGGAGTAGGTTTAATAATGAATAGGAAAATAGGAATGCGGGCAAGCTACTACAAACAGCATAGTGAAGGCATTATTGTGGCCAAGATAGATACGAAACCCACACCTACTACAGTAGTACAAGTTTATATGCCAACTAGCTCTGCAGATGAAGAAGAAATTGAAGAAATGTATGATGAAACAAAAGAAATTATTCAGATAGTGAAGGGAGACGAACATTTAATAGTCATTGGTGACTGGAATTCGAGTGTAGGAAAAGGGAGAGAAGGAAACGTAGTAGGTGAATATGGATTGGGGCTAAGAAATGAAAGAGGAAGCCGCCTGGTAGAATTTTGCACAGAGCGCAACTTAATCATAGGTAACACTTGGTTTAAGAATCATGAAAGAAGGTTGTATACATGGAAGAACCCTGGAGATACTAAAAGGTATCAGATAGATTATATAATAGTAAGACAGAGATTTAGGAACCAGGTTTTAAATTGTAAGACATTTCCAGGGGCAGATGTGGACTCTGACCACAATCTATTGGTTATGAACTGTAGATTAAAACTGAAGAAACTGCAAAAATGTGGGAAATGAAGGAGATGGGACCTGGATAAACTGAAAGAACCAGAGGTTGTACAGAGTTTCAGGGAGAGCATAAGGGAACAATTGACAGAAATGGGGGAAAGAAATACAGTAGAAGAAGAATGGGTAGCTTTGAGAGATGAACTATCGAAGGCAGCAGAGGATCAAGTAGGTAAAAAGTCGAGGGCTAGTAGAAATCCTTGGGTAACGGAAGAAGTATTAAATTTAATTGATGAAAGGAGAAAATATAAAAATGCAGTAAATGAAGCAGGCAAAAAGGAATATAAACGTCTCAAAAATGAGATCGACCTGAAGTGCAAAATGGCTAAGCAGGGATGGCTAGAGGACAAATATAAGGATGTAGAGGCTTATCTCACTAGGGGTAGGATAGATACTGCCTACAGGAAAATTAAAGAGACCTTTGGAGAAAAGAGAACCACTTGTATGAATATCAAAAGCTCAGATGGAAGCCCAGTTCTAAGCAAAGAAGGGAAAGCAGAAAGGTGGAAGGAGTATATAGAGGGTCTATACAAGGGCTATGTACTTCAGGACAATATTATGGAACTGGAAGAGGATGTAGATGAAGATGAAATGAGAGATACAATACTGCGTGGATAGTTTGACAGACCACTAAGAGACCTGATTCGAAACAAGGCCCCCGGAGTAGACAACATTCCATTGGAACTACTGTCGGCCTTTGGAGAGTTAGTCCTGACAAAACTCTACCATCTGGTGAGCAAGATGTATGAAACTGGCGAAATACCCTCATACTTCAAGAAGAATATAATAATTCCAATCCCAAAGAAAGCATGTGTTGACAGATGTGAAAATTACCGATCTATCAGTTTAATAAGCCACAGCTGCAAAATACTAACTCGAATTCCTTACAGACGAATGGAAAAAACTAGTAGAAGCCGACCTCGGTGGAGATCAGTTTGGATTCCGTAGAAATACTGGAACACGTGAGGCAATACTGACCTTACGACTTATCTTAAAAGAAAGATTAAGGAAAGGCAAACCTACGTTTCTAGCATTTGTAGACTTAGCGAAAGCTTTTGACAATGTTGACTGGAATACTCTCTTTCAAATTCTGAAGATGCCAGGGGTAAAATACAGGGAGCGAAAGGCTATTTACAATTTGTACAGAAACCAGATATCAGTTATACGAGTCGACGGACATGAAAGGTAAGCACTGGTTGAGAAGGCAGTAAGACAGGGTTGCAGCCCCTCGCCGATGTTATTCAATCTGTACATTGAGCAAGCAGTAAAGGAAATAAAAGAAAAATTCGGAGTAGGTATTAAAATCCATGGAGAAGAAATAAAAACTTTGAGGTTCGCCGATGACATTGTAATTCTGTCAGAGACAGCAAAGGACTTGGAAGAGCAGTTGAACAGAATGGACAGTGTCTTGAAAGGAGGATATAAGATGAACATTAACAAAAGCAAAACGAGGATAATGGAATGTAGTCGAATTACGTCGGATGATGCTGAGGCAATTAAATTTGGAAATAAGACACTTAAAGTAGTAAAGGAGTTTTGCTATTTGGGGAGCAAAATAACTGATGATGGTCGAAGTAGAGAGGATATAAAATGTAGACTGGCAATGGCAAGATAAGGGTTTCTGAAGAAGAGAAATTTGTTAACATCTAGTATAGATTTAAGTGTCAGGAAGTCATTTCTGAAAGTATTTGTATGGACTGTAGCCACGCATGGAAGTGAAACATGGACGATAAATAGTTTGGACAAGAAGAGAATAGAAGCTTTCGAAATGTGGTGCTACAGAAGAATGCTGAAGATTAGATGGGTGCCGGCCGCGGTGGTCTCGCGGTTCTAGGCGCTCAGTCCGGAGCCGCGAGACTGCTACGGTCGCAGGTTCGAATCCTGCCTCGGGCTTGGATGTGTGTGATGTCCTTAGGTTAGTTAGGTTTAATTAGTTCTAAGTTCTAGGCGACTGATGACATCAGAAGTTAAGTCCCATAGTGCTCAGAGCCATTTGAAGCATTTTGATTAGATGGGTAGATCACATAACTAATGAGGAAGTATTGAATAGGATTGGGGAGAAGAGAAGTTTGTGGCACAACTTGACCAGAAGAAGGGATCGGTTGATAGGACATGTTCTGAGGCATCAGGGGATCACCAATTTAGTATTGGAGGGCAGCGTGGAGGGTAAAAATCGTAGAGGGAGACCAAGAGATGAATACACTAAGCAGATTCAGAAGGATGTAGGTTGAAGTAGGTAGTGGGAGATGAAGAAGCTTGCACATGATAGAGTAGCATGGAGAGCTGCATCAAACCAGTCTCAGGACTGAAGACAACAACAACAACAACAACAACATGGGGAATATAAATGAACACTGACATCTCTGATGTCACAGCGCACACACTTTGTACATCTTCCTTCACTGCTCGCACCTGTTTCTCTGAAAAGCAGTGCCTTGCTGTATAATGACAACAACGCCTCAGCGCTAGTGGTACTGCATGGTCTTTGCACGAGAAGGAGAGTTAATGTTGAGGTTCCTTATGGAGTGGTCATGCGCTGCTATGCCTATATGAATAACGTGTAGAACTTGGTAGAAAGGAAATAAATAATAAAATGTGTTACTTCGGTTTGTAGATCGAAAAAGATTTTAGTTAGTTAGCAGAAAGCTGCTTTGGATTAATCAGGAGAATTATGTTTGATACAGACCATGTCTGAGAATCAGTGACTGTCGTGGAGAAGCATATTAACAGTAGAACGAAAATGGAAAGGACTTCATGATCAGTGATTACCTGATTAATTAATGAGGAAACGTAATGTAGCAATGATTGCTTCAGTGTGAATGTTAAACAAAGATAACTTTTTAACAAGAGTGGCTGAGTGTAGATATTTTTAGGGAAGAGTTTTGTGTGCGGAAGGAATAAGAAAACAACATATTTTGAGTTATACTGTTATCATCGCAAAGTGATTTGTCCGAAAGAAGAGACACTACACATTCATATAACTGCTACGCCTCAGCGGGCTATGAATGTACTACCACCAGAGCGGGTGCACGTTTACATTCGGTCTCCAATGAGATCCAAAATTAGTGAGCATGAAGGACATGGACAGGGACTACGGAAAAGCGGTGGCGCCAGGTGGGAGGGTGAGTCAGCTGAGGCGCGTACCGAGATAGCCCGCGCACTTTACCATTAACACTGTGTGTGTCCGGGTGGCATAGCGGCTAATGCAAGTGTCTAATTAGCAGGAAATCCCGGGCTCGAGTCTCGCTCCGGCACACATCTTCATTCGTCGCCGCTCACTACACAGAAAGTCCCGATGCAGCTGATACCTTCAGTTCCATCACTTTCCTTTTCTTCCTCTCCCCCTCCACCTTCAATTTACATAATACATATCACAGCTGCGGAATCTGATTGGTGTCTGTTCTTTCAGACATAAAATACTGCTTTTGCTTGAACAGTTATTTTCTTGCCACAAATATGATCTTCGTGAAACTTTTCATCATTTTTAAACCACACGTAATAAGTTAGATGCACATCATTGTGGTTGTTTTTAGCTTTATCAAAGAGAACAGAGAAACACAACTACATGTGAGTTTTTCAGGCAGTTGAACGTTACAGTCGTCAGCTTTATTCACCATTCGATGGCTAGTACTGCGGTCTGACAAATGTATCCTTACCAGTGGCTTGGCACCTATGTAACTTATCATAATAGGTACCATGTGCAGAGCATCTAGTGGAAGAAGGTCTTTCTTTCTCTTGGCCACAAAGTAGGCAACTTTCTTAGATGAATGAAGAGCTTTTGTAGGAATCCTAACATCTTTAGCGTTAGTTATTTTTATTTGTGGAAGAGTATTCTCATGGATTGTTGACCACTCTTCCGTGATTTGAATGCAATCACTGTTTCATTTTATTAGGAAACATGCTTAAAAAAATGACACCCTGAGGTCGATCTTCATTTCCAAGATTTGAACCCGGAATTCGAGAATCTGTCGTCCCACTTCCAACATTTCCGTCTGTTAGTCTCTTTACAATCGCTTGATACATTTGAAATATCAGATTTTGTACTTGCATTTAATGATTTGTCCATGCTGACAGAGAAAAACAAATCACAAATGCAAACAACAATTTAAAACGATTTGTATTTGACAAAAGTTGCCTTCAAAATTTCTTTGCTAATTAAAAACCAATGACCTATATAGTTATTGCCAGCCTGCTAGATCAATACTAGCGCACACTTGTTTCTTTATTCATGAAGCAATTGAACTAAAGTATTGTTTTTATAAAACCACTTCGACACCTCTACTGAAAGGCCGCGATGGTCCTGGGAGCAGTAATTCACAGCTTGAGAACGCATTGGTAAGCTGAGCTATTCTTACAATTTGAATGCCACAGCAACATGCAACTGCAGCTCCGTATTTTATGTGAGTGGATTAATTAAGTGAGAAGGAGAGAAAGAACCACAAATTATACACTGGTTAGCAGTCGATGGACGGTTGGGCACACTCACCAGCGCAGAACTGGAAAATGACGTTGAGCACGGAGGGCGCGAGCAGCTGCTTGAGCTGAGTCGGTCTCTCACGGCTGCAGCTCAATTCTTCCAGCAGGGCGCGCACCTCCTCACCCACCAACGCCTGCATAGCAGCCCCGCTGAAGCCCAGAGAGCGCAAGTGGCGCATCACGAAGGCGCGCTGCTCATGCCAAAACTTGCCATCCACCAACGTTACTCCTGCAGAGCCAAAACACCTGTCAATCAGCTCAATATTTCACGCTCTACCCAACCAGATGTTCAGTATCAAGTCAGAAGTACAAAGAAAAAAGAAATATCTGGGCATAACGTCTCGTCAACATTGAGGTCATTGGAGACAGAGCACAAGTTGTGATGGGAAAAGCGTTTCGACTTGTCATTTTCAAAGTAGGCATCGTTGCTAATCATCTTTTTGGGGGTTGGAAGCTTCAGTTGAATTGTTTTTCATCAATTAAATTTGGTTTTTTTAAACTTCGTGTTTTGAAGAACACAACGTTTTTCTTTTTCTATTTATCCAAACATATTAGGACGTCTATGGACCATATTGTGTAGATATCGCTTTATTTCTGTGAATTTATTATACAACAACCGTAGCTCATGGTAATGTTAGGCCTAAAAATTTTAGCACGTGAATTTTTGGTACTGAGAATGTTAAGCCACCAGTTGTCTTCTGTGTGAATGTTTTGAGACAATGTACTACCATTACAAATGCTATAAAACAAGGAAACCAGTCAATAAATGACAACACAACATGTACTTGCTGTTTGTATCGCCCTGTAGTACAACACATAAGCTTCTGTGCCATTAGACACCATCAAAAGTAAAAACCCAGTAACAGACAAGTTTTTTCAAACATAAAACTCTTCCTAAAACATTTTAAAACATCTCAAATCACAGTTGTAAACTAAAGATAGATGCTTTCACCTGCCAAAGATAGTACTTTCCTGGGATGCATAGATACAGCCCACAACGATGTATCTCTATCATAGAATCTATGTACTGTAGCGGTATCAGGTGGACACACCTCAATACTGTCAGGATATGGGCCTGTAGAATATCTTTGGCGCTAATAAAACATGATTAGCATGTTTGGTTCAGATTTACTATTCAGTTTCTCCTTATCACCAGCAGCTGACATTTCATACCAGGGACGTTCTGGAATTCCAGTGACTATTGTTGTTGGCCTGGCTTGGCTATCACCAGTGCCACTTCTCCAGCAGTTCAGCTGATGTCTTGTGAGCTGCTGCCTGCCTTTCTGCAGGTGGAGCTATACTGTGAGAGTGTTCCTACACTGTTCAGGGCACCCTCAATCCCACTCTGGCAGATGACAATGATCTGTGTTGACTTATTGAGATGTACCATACTGCTGGGAGTCACGTAGTTGAACAATCGTGGCCCCATTGTACATGTAGGCTGTAGCACCTGCAAGGTGCCTACCATGATGATTAGAAACTAAGGCACAGGACGGCTCTTTGACCCTGCAGTGACGGTATGTTAATGTGATAAGCACCATGTGATATACTGGTGTTGGAAGACCCTCAGCCTCCATATCATAAAAGTGATAGATGGCTACGAATGGTAAGGCTGATGAGTGAGAGGCCATGGTTACCTGAATGTTGCCTTCTCAGAAATGGTAAGTAGCATGTTTATGAGAATTGCTGAAATATGTAAAACATAAATGTCACTAAACCTTAACATCACTGAATTGAATGCTATTGGTACGAACGCCATCACCTCTAATGACCAACTGCATTCAGATCTGGGGAACTGAGGTATTTGTGGCTTGAGGTAAGATGTAAAGCTCTGTTCATTATGACTGAATGTGGCCCATTTCTTTACCAGAAGTCAGTGTCAGGAGTGTGCCAAGAATACAAAATTTCAGTCATTACCTCACACCATGAACAATGCACTGGCAAATGACCTTTACTTAACAACTGAGAGCAGTGGCATTTGCATAGAGTTGTCAGTGATAAATGACAAGCAGCTCTGCGTGAAATAACCGGAGAAATCAATGTGAGATGTACGACGAATGTGTCTTTTAGGACAGTGAGGCGAAATTTGGAATTATTGGGGTATGGTAGCAGACGACTGATGCGAGTACCTTTGCTAACAGCAAGACATCACCTGCAAGCCTCTCTGGGCTCGTGGCCAGTGGGCCTTAGACCACTGAAAAGCATGACCTGGGCAGATGTGTCTCGATTCAAAATGGTAAGAGCTGATGGTAGGGTTCGAGTGTGGCGCAGACCCTACAAAGCCATGGACCCAAGTTGTCAGCAAGGCACTGTGCAAACTGTTGATGCCTCTACGATGTTGTGTGGTGTGTTTACATGGAAGGGAGTGGGTCCTGGTTATATTTGGCTACTTGGAGGCCATTAGCAGCCATCCGTTGACTTCATGTTCCCAATCAACGATCGAATTTTTATGAATGACAACGCGCCATGTCATCGGGCAACAATTGTTCACGATTGGTTTGAAGACCAGTCTGAACAATACGAGAGAATGATTTGGCCACCCAGATCACCTGACATGACACTGGAAGTGCACATTTCGTTCACTCAAAGGTAACGTCACATGTAAATATATGTTTAATGTCCAGCGACACAGAAAATTAAAACCAACAACATTCTCTTCATTAAATATTTCCCAAGATGTGACTACGTTGTCGTATTGCTATGGTATCTAAGGCGTCCATGGACAGTGGACCTTGTCACTGGTGGTGAGGCTTTCGTGCCTCATTACGGTAGGTGCAGCCACAACGAGGGGTATCTGTTGAGAGGCCAGACAAACGCGTGGTTCCTGAAGAAGGGCAGCAACCTTTTCAGTAGTTGCAGCGGCAACAGTCTGGATGATTGACTGATCTGGCCTTGTAACACTAACCATAACGGCCTTGCTATGCTGGTGCTGCAAACGGCTGAAAGCAAGGGGAAACTACCGCTGCATATTTCTCCCGAGGGCATGCAGCTTTATTATATGATTAAATGATGATGACGTCCTCTTGGGTAAAATATTCCGGAGGTAAAATAATTCCCCATTCGGGACTGCTGAGGACGTCGCTATCAGGAGAAAGAAAACTGGTGTTCTACGGATCGGAGCGTGGAATGTGAGGCCGCTTAATTGGGGATGTAGGTTAGAAAATTTATAAAGGGAAATGGATAGGTTAAAGTAAGATATAGTGGGAATTAGCGAAGTTCGGTGGCAGGAGGAACGAGACTTTTGGGCAGGTGAATACAGGGTTATAAAAACAAAATCAAATATGGGTAATTCAGGAATACGGTTAATAATGAATAAAAAAATAGTAACTTGGATAACCTACAACGAACAGCGAAGTGGACGCATGATTGTAGTCAAGATTGGTACGAAGCCAACGGCTACCACAGTAGTAAGTTTATATGCCAATTAGCTCCGCAGAAATGTATGATGAGATAAAGGAAATTATTCAGATAGTTAAGGGAGACGAAAATTTAGTAGTCATGGAGACTTGAATTTGATAGTAGGAAAAGGAAGAGAAGGAAAACTAGTAGGTGAATATGGACTGGGGGGTAAAGAATGAACGAGTAAGTCGCCTGGTAGAATTTTCCACCGAGCATAACTAATCATAGCTAACACTGGGCTTAAGAATCATGATATATGGTTGTATACTTGGAAGAGGCCTGGAAACACTGGAAGGTTTCAAGTTGATTATATAATGGTAAGACAGAGATTTAGTAACCACATATCAAATTGTAAGACATTTCCAGCGGCAGATGTGGACTCCGACCACAGTTTATTGGTTATGAACTGCAGATTAAAGAAAAAGAAACTGCAAAAGGGTGGAAATTTAAGGAGATGGGACCTGGATAATCTGGAAGAACCAGTGGTTGTCGAAAGTTTCAGAGAGAGCGTTAGGGAACGATTGGCAAGAAAAGGGGAAAGAAATGCAGTAGAAGAAGACTAGATAGCTTTGAGAGATGAAACAGTGAAGGTAGCACAGGATCGAATAGGTAAAAAGACGACGGGTAGTAGAAATCCCTGGGTAACAGAAGAGATATATTAAATCTGATGAAAGGAAAAATTTAAAACTGCAGTACATGAAACAGGCGAAAGGAGTACAAACGTTTCAATAATGAGATATACAGGAAGTACAACATGGCAAAGCGGGAATACCTAGAGGACAAATGCAAGAGTGTAGAGGCATGTATCACTAAGTGTAAGGTAGATACTACCTACAGGAAAATTAAAAAGATCTTTGGGGAAAAGAGAACCACCTGTATGAATATTAAGAGCTCGAATGGAACAAGTCCTAAACAAAGAAGGGAAAGCAGAAAGGTGAAAGAAGTATATAGAGGGTCTATACAAGGGCGATGTACTTGAAGGCAATATTATGGAAATGGAAGAGGACGAAGATGAAGATGAACTGGGAGATATGACACTGCGTGAAGAATTTGACAGAGCAGTGAAAGACCTAAGTCGAAACAAGGGCCAGGAAGTAGACAACATTCCATTAGAACTACTGACAGCCTTGGGAGAGCCAGGCCTAACAAAACTCTACCATCTAGTGAGCAAGATGTATGAGACAGGCGAAAATCCTCAGACTTCAAGAAGAATATAGTAATTCCAATCCCAGAGAAAACAGGTGTTGACAAGTGTGAAAATTACCTAACTATCAGATTAATAAATCACGGCTGCAATATACTAACGCGAGTTGTTTACAGAGGAATAGAAAAACTAGTAGAATACGACCTCGGGGAAGATCAATTTGGATTCCGCAGAAATATTGGGACACACAAGGCGATAATGACCCTACGATTGATCTTGGAAGATAGATTAAGGAAAGGCAAATATACGTTTGTAGCATTTGTAGACTTAGAGAAAGCTTTTAAAATTGTTGACTGGAACACTCTCCTTGAAATCCTGAAGGTGTCAGGAGTAAAATACAGTGAGCGAAAGGCTATTTACAATGAGTGCAGAAACCAGATGGTACATTTAAGAATCTAGGGGTATGAAGGGAAGCAGTGGTGGGATAGGGAGTGAGACAGGGTTGCAGCCTATCCCCGACGTTATTCAATCTATATGTTGAGCAAGCGGAAAGTAAGGAAAAGAAAAATTTGGAGTAGGATTTAAGATCCTTGGTGAAGAAATGAAAACTCTGAGGTTTGCTGATGACATTGTAATTCTGTCAGAAACAGGAAAGGATTTGGAAGAACAGCTGAAGGGAATGGACAGTGCCTTGAATGGAGGACGTAAGATGAATATCAACGAAAGTAAAACAATGATAGTGAAATGTAGTCGAATTAAATCGGGCGATTCTGAGAGAATTAGATTAGGGAATGAGACTCTTAAAGAAGTAAATGAGTTTTGTTGTTTGGGGAGCAAAATACCTGATGATGATCGGAGTGGAGAGGATATAAATGGTAGACTGTGTATGGCAAGAAAAACATTTCTGGCGAAGAGAAATTTGCTAACATCGAGTATAGATTTAAGTGTCGGGAAGTCTTTTCTGAAAGTATTTGTATGAAGTGTAGCCATGTATGGAAGTGAAATGTGCACGATGAAAAGCTTAGAGAAGAAGAGAGCAGAAGCTTTCAAAATGTGGTGCTGTAGAATAATGCTGAAGATTAGATGGGCAAATCGCGTAATTAATGAGGAGGTACTGAATAGAATTGGGGAGAAGAGGAATTTGTGGCACAACCTGACTAGAAGAAGGGATCGGTTTGTAGGACACATTGTGAAGCATCAAGGGATCCCCAATTTAGTACTGGAGGGAAGCGTGGAGGTTAGAAATCGTAGAGGGAGACCAACAGATGAACATAGTAAGCAGATACAGAAGGATGTAGGTTGTTGTTATTCGGAGATGAAGAGGCCTGCACAGGATAGAGTAGCATGGAGAGCTGCATCAAACCGCCCTCTGGACAGAAGACTACAACAACAACAACAACAACAACAACAACAAGGCATATCATAATTAATGGCATAAAAGCACGTAGTTGAAAGTAAACTACATTGCAAGTAAACACAGGTTCGCAAACGAACTACTTGCGATTTTGTGGTTACCAGCCACTACCGATGTGATTCTGTGTGAACACCACATGACAGTCCGTGGCGTGGTCTTTGTTTACATTTTCGAATCGAGTTGTAAACAGAATGAATGCTACAGTATAGAGCACAGTAAGAGTGCCACTCAAGTCAGTTGTCTACGGAGCATCAGTTGTGTCCTACAAATGTTGATGGCAACATGGAACATTACAGAAACGAGGATTGTGCGGATATGCATTTCATACATGGCACGGCTAACGGCAGTTCACGGGAGGGCTCCATGATCGTACCAAGAAGTATACCCTGCACGAAGGTACAACGCGAGTTGAATGTTTGCAAGAGTGAATCAACGCCTCCGAGAAACTGAGAGCATTCCACATGCTATACGAGGACGAATTGCACCTACGCTTAAAAATGTGCTGCTGGAAGCAAACGAACGCTCTTCCTTGAATGAGCCACAATAGTGGTTGGAGTATATTTTTTTGCAAGCCAATGTGCACGCGTCACCTCGAACTAGGTCAGTGTCTTAGTGGACTAACGTTCCGTCAGTGGACGGAACAATCAAGTGTAGGCAGTCCTACATTTTAAAACACCAGTTCGATTTTACAGAGAACTAGCTTGCATTTATCGTGAATCTCTTATCGAGCGTAAAGCCCCAAACGATTGAAAAAATCACAGACGATTTCAGTATTTCAGGAGGACAGGACAACGGACACGCAAAATTACAGGCAAATGTCCTTAACATCGGTTTGCTTGCAGGATTCTTGAGCATAGTCTGCGTTCGAATATAGTAAATTTCCTTGACAGAGAAAAGCTTTTGTCCAAAAATCAGCACGGATTGGGAAAGCATCGCTTGTGCACGGTGCCCTACGAGCTGTTGGTGAATGGCCATAGGCAGCTTCCATATTACTAGATTTCTGGAAAGCGTTTGACACAGCGACCTATTGTAGAATGTTAACGAAAGTCAGGCACACGGAATAGGTTCTCACAACGTGAGTGGCTAGAAGACTTGTTGAGCAATAGAACCCAGCCCTCGACGGCGAGTTTCATCGCAGTAAGGGTACCACCAGGGCTGTCCCAGAGAGCGCTATTATTTTCTATATGCGGAAAAAATTATCTGACGGGCAATGTGAGCAGCAGTTTACGGCTGTTGGCTGATGACGCTGTGGTGTACGGGAAAGTATCGTCCTTCAGTGTCTGTAGAAGGTGACAAAAAGACTTCGACATAATTTCTATCTTGGCGTGGTGATTCGAATGTATAAAAATGTAAGTAAATGCAGATGAGTTAGAAAAACAACACTGTTATATTCGAATACAGATTAGCACAGTCACATAGATTCACGATATGAAATAGAACTAGCAGGTAAAATCGGTTGTAGGGAAGGCGAACAGTCGATGTCGGTTTGTTGGGAGAGTTCTAGGAAAGTGTAGCGCATTTAGAAAAGGAGAACGCTTATCGGAGACTAGTGCGACACGTTCTTGAGTACCGTCCGAATGTTTGGGAGCCCACCAGGTCGGATTAATGGAAGTCATCGAAGCAGTGCAGGCGGGTGCGGCAATATTTGATACCGGTAAGTTCGATCAGCACGTGAGCGTTACTGAAGCGCTCCTGGAACTCAAAAGGGAATCCTTGTAGGGAAGACACCATTCTTTTCGTGAAACACTGTTGAGAAAATTTAGACAACCGGCATTTGCGACTGGCTGAAGGACTATTCTACTGTGGCAAACGTACATTTCGCATAAGGGCCCTACCGCGGTTTGTGGAATATGAGTAGGCGTAGGACCCAAGATCTTTGTATTTTCCGTGAGGCACTTACCCACGGAGTCACTTTATTTTGTGTTTAACTCTCCCCCCCCCCCCCCCCTCCAATCATTCGGATGAACTTCCACGCGTTTTATTTATGTCTTACAGTTTGCCATTTGGGCGGTGAGTTGTCGTAGTTGCAGTGAAGCCGAACATGAAACTAATCGATTCACATATAACTTCCTGCAGTCGTGCTTTATTACGTTAAGAGCAGTGCCACTCACCTTTCCCCAGCCCCAGGCTGCGGAGGCGCACGAAGTAGTTCTGGGGCCGCCCTTCAAATTCGGGCCGCGTGAGCACCTCGCGTATGAGGCTCCTGGTGGAGACCATGACGGTCAGCCCGCCGCCCAGATGTAAACCAATCACGGGTGATCCGTATTTCTGGGCTAAGTACGTGAACGCCTCGCGCTGCGATCCCAGCTTCTTGCTCAACCGGCTGATGTCCTGGTGGTTGCCCACCAAGGGAAGCCAAGTCGGACCTGTGGAAGCAAACAGTAAGTCGTCTTTGGAGTCGTTCATTATTAGTGTTCTAGCGATATTTTCCAACTAACCTGTCTTCTACGTTATACATTTAATTCCTTGAAAGCAGGGTGAGTTCATGCACATTCTAGGCGCAATATTAAATACTGCAAACAAGTACGTATTCATGAATGAGTCTGCTACAGCCATTCAACTGTTTCACTGGCGCACAAATGTATGATACTATGGTAAGTATTCCCTGTATATAAAATAATTAATGCAGAGACATGCGTCGGGTTTGCCGCCTGACAGTATTGTGCAAATCTCACAGTGCTCCAGCGATACAACTGTTCGACGTCTTCAGGTTGTGAGAGTTTCTGTTGTCACTGCTGCGAAACGCGACTGATAATAACCTCGCGGAGGCGATGAAATTTGTCAGGCGAGGAGCAGCAGATACTCGTGCGCGGGGAGGCACTGGTTTACAGTTACCGTGAAGAGAGCGCTATAAAACATGTTTACGTCCGTTTCATTTGCACACCACTGCAAATTCAAAGGAAAATGGCATACTTTTAATGAGATTTCCCACTCGCATTCCATGAGCAATGGCATACGTTTTATTTATGCGATTTCCGGCTAGCTTTGGAAGAGAAATGGCATAATTTAAGTGCGATATTTGCGGTTTACTGTAGCGCATTACCACATGATCACCACCCGCTACTGTTTATAGGTCTACTTTATCAGCCGTCTGCAGCACGATAGCTCAAATGCCTCAATATACACTATGTGATCAAAAGTATTCGGACACCCTCAAAAACAAGCGTTTTTCATATTAGGTGCATTGTGCTGCCACTTACTGTCAGGTACTCCATATCAGCGCCCTCAGTAGACATTAGACATCGTTAGAGAGCAGAATGGGGCGCTCCGCGGAACGTGGTCAGGTGATTGGTTGTCACTTGTGTCATACGTCTGTACGCGAGACAGACAGTTGAAGAGGGTTGTAATGTGTAATGGGCAGACATCTATCCAGACCGTCACACAGGAATTCCAAACTGCATCAGGATCCACTGCAAGTACTATGACAGTTATGTAGGAGGTGAGAAAACTTGGATTTCATGGTCGAGCGGCTGCTCATAAGTCACACATCACGCCGGTAAGTTCCAAACGACGCCTCGCTTGATGCAAGGAGCGTAAACATTGGACGATTGAATAGCGGAAAAACGTTATGTGTAGTTACAAATCACTGTACACAATGTGGCGGTCCGATGGCAGGGTGTGGGTATGGCGAATGCACAGTGAACGTCATCTGCAAGCGGATGTAGTGCCAGCAGTAAAATTCCGAGATGGTGGTGTTATGGTGTGGTCGTGTTTTTCATGGAGGGGGCTTGCACCTCTTGTAGTTTTGCGTGGCTTTATCACAACACAGACCTACATTGATGTTTTAAGCACCTTCTTGCTTCCCAGTATTGGAGAGCAATTCGGGGATGGTGATTCCATCTTTCAAGACGTTCGAGGACCTGTTCATTATACGCGGCCTGTGGCGGAGTGGTTACATGACAATAACATCTCTGTAATGAACTGACCTGCACAGAGTCCTGATCTGAATCCTATAGAACACCTTTGGGGTGTTTTGGAACGCCGACTTTGTACCAGCCCTCACCGACCGACATCGACATCTCTCCTCAGTGAAGCACTCTGCGAAGTATGGGCTGACATTCCCCAAGAAACATTCCAGCACCTGATTGAACGTATGCACGCGAGAGTGGAAGTTGTCATCAAGGCTAAGGGTGGGCCAACACCATATTGAATTCCTGCATTACTGATGGATAGCGCCACGTACTTGAAAGTCATTTTCAGCCAAGTTTCTAGCTACTTTTGATCACATAGTATATTTAATTTCATATTTCACAGCCATACAGTGCTAATTCAGCTCTTAACCAGCTCTTTCACACACATTATTTACGCGAGCTTCAACGACATTGCTTTCCTTTCCACACGAAACGACAGTTTGAAGAATGAAATAGAGTTTCGAATATTTGCAGGGGGCTACAGCTACACACCCATGGGAGATGTCAGACACCGGTCCTCGAATTTCGAAGGCACTGCACTTCCAAAAGCATTGCTTATATCTTATTCTGTCCATTGTTGATCTTGGGTGCCGCAGGCGTATATACAGGGCGTATTATAATTATCAGCGGAAACTGACGCGCGTGAAAATATCCTATAATAAAGCAAAACCGTTCCAGTAAACAATGGTCCACGTCTGGTGTGAGGTCGGTTGCTTGACGCTGCGCTTGGTGTGGCCGCGCCCATTGCCAGCGCGACGTAAGGCACGGAGGCTCGCACTAGTCGTATCGCTTCAGGCGCCGCGACAGGCTTCACAAGGCGAAGTGATGCTTCTTATATGGCCTCTCCTTCCCAAGTGACTCTTTCCGCCTTCCTGTGGTGGCAGACGTTAAGGTCGGAATTTCTCGGGCCCGCCCGAATGCTGCCTTGCGACAAAAGGGAGAGCTGCGACCCAACCCGATACGAAAGCGAAGGGTGCGTGGTACAGGGGGAGCTGTGTCAAGGGACCAAACATCAGTCCCTATGTTCTCAGGGCATAGACCAGCAGGTGCTCTGCATGACGGCGACCTCCTTTGTCGGCGTGGGATCGCGGCGCGAGTCGACAAGTGTGCTTCGCCGCGCCCGTGGGTAACCTGGACGTGTTCTGCCAAACCCAAGAGGTGGTTACATCGCCTGGGCCAGGTTAACTGGGTCCAGACCGCCGAATGTCTGGGTGACCGGCCCACGACCTGAGTAGGAGTGGGTCCTTGGACAAGAGGTGGAAGCTCAGGCTAGTAAGCTGCGAAGGACGAGAGGTGCATCCGCCTCTTCGGAGTGCGAGTTGCACTTGCCGAGGAGCGTCGGGAGAAATCGTCGGTGACGGGGCCACCGAGGGGGACCAGTGTGCTGGCGACGGCGCGTAGAGCCCAGCAGCTCTAAAGTGCCCTTGGTTTTGGGGTGAGGCCGGTGGGCGGGCTGCATCAGTCCCCCCCCCCCCCCCCCTCCTCCTACTCCTTGCCAGAGGAGCCGGTCCGTAGCAAGAGATGGGCTCCCATTTTCCCATCGGTCGTCACAAACATGGCTGAATCAGAGACGAGTGAATCGAGTGCGTTTTCGAGGGCGAGTATGTCTGCTGTTCCTACCTCGCAGGAAGAAGTGGGACAGAACGATGAGAACGTATATGAGAGACACCGAAGAATCAGTCAGATCCTAGATTCTAGCGTTAAAAATGGTAAAATCAGCCAGGCTGCAGCACTGGTAATAAAAAATGAACTTGCCGCCTGGGCTATTGCTAGTGCGAAGCTTGAGGGGCGACTTGAAGAACTGGAAAAGGAAAATGAAAGACTGAGACAGTAACCAACAAAACATGGGCTGGAGTGGTAGCGCAAGCAGCCACAAAGGCCCAAACCACGAAAGAGACGATAGCGAAAATTTCAAAAAGACCAGACACGGCAGACTTTCTAAGACCCCTGCCTGGCCAGACCATAAAGAAGGTGCACGAGATCACTACCGCCATTGACCCTGCTAAAAACGAAATTAAAATTAATAAAGTCAAAGCAACGAAAAATGTCATAGTAGTAGATGTTGCTACCGAAGAGAATGGGGACAAAATTCTAAAGAATCCCAAACTAAACTAAGCTATTAAATGTGAACCACCAAAAAGGCGTAAGCCCTTGGTGATCCTGTATGATGTGCCAGTCGCACTAAAGGATTGTGACATATACGAGACCATGTACAACCAAAATTTTGACAACGTGGAATGGGAAATCTTTAAAAATGATTTTAAGCTTCGTTTCAAAACGGGGCCCCGGGAATGTGGTGTTGTCCATCACATTGCCGAGGTCTCCGGGAAAATGTGGCCCAAATTCCCACTATGGGGACAATATACATTGGATTTCAAGCCATTAATGTTAAAGACTATCTAGCAGTCCCCTGATGACTCAACTGTGGTGACTTGGACCACGTGCATAAGCATTGCGAAAGGAACCCGGCGAGCTTCAGGTGTGGGGCGGAGGATCACATCCGAAAAAATTGCAGTAAAACTGGGGTTTGCATTACATGCACAGAAAAGAGGAAGGGAGTCGTGCAATACCACTGGAAGGAACTGCCCTACTTACAGAATGTTAGAGCAAAGACTAATTGCTCGAATCGATTATGGCTGAGGTCATACTTGAACACAGGAAGCCAAAGAGGGATTTCCCTTGCAAGAGGTTGAGGGATGCAATGAAGGCGAATAAATTTAGAGAATTTATTCAAAAATTCACAAAGTTACAATGTCATGCAATAGTGATGAGAGATGTGTGCATTCAAACAGACCTCTGTGATCAGGAAAATGCTCCCTCGCCTCCCAGCCGGGGACTAAGGTCGATCGAAGATCAACTACGGCCACAAAGGCGTCCTGTGGTAGGAAGTTCACCAATGCAATAGAGCAAAGAAACAAGTACTAAAGAACATGTCCAGAGCAATGTCGTAAGCAGCACAAGCTCACCTGCAGGCTCACCACCTCAGGGAGGAACGGGAATCGATCCTGCAAGAATATACCCCAACCTGGAGCACACTCTGCAATTATCTCGTCTAGAGGAGCCGGCTGTCCTCATCACAGCCTTAAGGCATGTGGTGCGTTTTGGCCACGAATACGGTCGAAACATCACCTTCCCGGTAGTGGAGGCTGTAGATAGAATTCAGCTCAAGAGAAAAAATCTCCCCACTGACTTTGGGGCCCTGTGGCACTTGGTTAAAAAAGTGTTTGAAAGACGAAACGAAAAATTTGATCTTGATGAACTATAGGGGCCATTCAAACGTGGGACAAATTAAGTCACAATAGTAAATTAGTCCTGCAGGAACTCTGAAATGTGGTGGAGGAGAAGAGTCTGGACATGCTCTCTCTGCAGGAGCCGTACTCCCAAACTGGGCAGATCCCATTCATGACTGCCAATTGACAAGTGATTTACTGTGTAGCAGAACCAAAGGCCGCAGTCATAATCACCAATAGAGCTTTAAGAGCCACAGTCCTGGCGCAATTTTCCAGTGACCACTGCAGTGTCGTGGAGCTACAATTACCTGCAGGAGTGCTATACGTCATCAACATGTACTTCCAATATGGAATAGGAATAGATGAATTCTTGGATAAGTTAACACAAGTAGCCACGGCATTGTGGAGGCGTAAATTTATCATGGCTTCAAACATAAACGCAAAGTCCCCCTCTATGGTTCAGTGGCACTCAAGACGACTGAGGGGAAAAGGCAGAGGAAACGATCATGGCACTGCAACTTGTGGTCGCCAACAGGCAAGGGAACTCCCCACCTACTCTGGCAGAGGGGGGGGGGGGAGGTACAAACATTGACGTTACATTAGTAACGCCAAATCTTCTCACAAAAATCACAGACTGGAAAGTATGGGACAGGATAATGACAAGACAATCTAATAACATTTACTATAGGGGACAGGGAGTGCCACTGGGACATAGGGTAAGAGATACAGCTTAATTATAATGAGACAAACTGGGACCATTTAGCGACGGGGTGCAACATCCCGAGATTGCCAGATGGTGATGAAAACAAGGAGGAATACGCCGAAGAACTGGCACAAGCAATTACATGGGCAATATGAGCAGCTGTACCAACCAGGAGTAGAGCTGTCGCAGCCTCCCCCACACCATGGTCTGCCGAACTGGGACAGATGGGCCAGGCTGTAAGGAGGGCGAGGAGGTATTACGAGCAGAGTGTTGCCTGGGGAGAAAAGCAACGATGGCTGCAAGTTTATAGAGAGAGCAAAGACCAATTTCAACAGGAGCTCAGGGCAGCCAGGATGAGCAGTTGGGGAAACTATGTTCAAAGCCAATTGGCTACAGACCCTTGGTGTGTCCTGTACAAACTTCTAAGGGAAAAAATAAAATCACCTATAGTGTTATCCACCATCAGGGATGGGGGCCAGATGATGGACACTTGGCGGGAAACCGCCAAGGTCCTCCTTCAGGTCCTATTGCTTGACGATGAAGAGGAATCAGAAGAACAAAACAGAATCAGAAGGGAAGACCGAAGGGCCTATGAGGACAACAATATGCTCTACTCTTTCTCTGAAGAAGAAGTAGTTGCCCAAATCAAGGCCCTTGAGAGGGGAATGGCTCCTGGCCCATTATAGAAGAGGTGGTACAATTCCTCGCCTCCCAACTGGTTGCACCTCTCACTGAGTTGTAAAACGAGTGTCTACGACTCGAGAAGTTCCCAGCAATTTAGAAAAAAGCAAATGTAGTAATAATCAAAAACGGTCTGGAAAAAGATCTACAGAAATTAAGTCATATAGACACATCAGTTTATTGGACTTACTCGGCAAACGTTTTGAGAGGTTGCTAGCAGAAGACTGACAGCACACCGTGTACTGTGCGGGATGAGTGACAGACAGTTCGGATTCCAGTCGGCGTCTGACACAGTTGCCCTGGCTGCAGATGTCTGTGACTCGACTCTGTCCCGCAAGTCGGCATCGTGGTGGATATCAGTGGCGCCTTTGTCAACCTGTGGTGACCCTCACTCTTCTCCTGCTTGCGGGAGGATTGTCCAGAGCCGCTATATGGCTGTCTGAGGAGTTATTGTGAAGACAGGGAGGTCTGGCTATCGGCACCTAGCGGAAAAGTCAGTAAGAAAGTAACTAAAGGATGTCCTCAGGGCTCTGTCCTGGGACCTCTCTTTTGGGACATCAATATGGAACCACTTCTGGAAGACCTAAAGAGCAGTGACGTGCTGGTTGGCGGTCGGAGCCGCGAGGACTTAGAGGCCAAAGTACAGAGAGCCATAACTATTCTGACAGCATGGTGCCGCAAGACAAAGCTGACAACTGCGCCTAGTAAGTCAACATATCTGTTACTCAAAGGTCAACTTGCTATAAGTCCAACTGTAAGAATTAAGAGCTCACCAGTTCTTAGGCGCCGTGAGGCCCAATATCTAGGTGTAGTCATCGATGAGAGGTGGAACTTTACATCACACACTGATACCGTATCACTAAGGTCTGTGGTACTGCTAAACAACTTACCGGAATAGGTCACAAACCTTTCCATCTCCCACCTAACCTAATAAAACCTTACCATAACAGTATCCTAACATCAGTAGTAGGATACGGATCAGGGTTCTGGGCACACAGGCTCACGAGGGTCATGTCTGCCATGGCTGTAAGAAAAGTGCAGCGAAGTATGCTTCTGCGTTCAGTAGGAGCATATAGAAGAACTCCTGGAGGGGCACTTCTAGTGCTAATGGAGATCTGTCCACTAGAGAGCAGGCTGCCTGGCACTGGGTGAAGAAGGTCAGGAAGGAAAAATAATGGAAATATTGGGGGTCTATGTTGGGGACAAGCTTTCAATAAAAAGGAGAAGATTAGAACTATGGCAGGATCAGTGGAATAATGAGGATACGGGGCGCAGAACCTATGAGCTGTTGCCAGACATAGAGGAACGCTTAAAGCTCATATGCTTCATCCCTATGAGAGGGTTGCTGCTCTTCCTTACTGGACATGGGCCCTACCCAACATACCTGTGTCGGTTCGGGAAGTGGGCTACACCAACATGCGACTGTGACGCTGTGCAGGGTGCTCCACAACCTGACTTACGAAATCAACTAAGACAACAACTTCCAAAAAACGACATGCACCACCTGATTAGGCAAGAGGACACATTCAGTGTCCTAAATAAGCTTTCAGATGAGATCTGAAAAAAGGTCCTTAGGGAATTTCTAAGGAACAACCAGTAAAAGTCATACTGATTTGGACTTGACCAGCCACTTCACGGCTGGGATCCGCCTTGCCTTGGATTAGGGGTGAGGGTGTGCATCACCACTGATCAAGACACGCACCAATTGAGACATTAGATATAAAAATTAGGTTAGTATGTAGAAAGATAGGATGAAACTTCTTAGTATAGTACTGCAGCGAAACGAAGTCATAAGCTCGGTGGGCAAGCCCAACAACAATCAGGTTTATAGATCACTGGCACACCTGTAACGCTGCAGGTAGCATAGGCTAGTACGATAAAATAGATGTATCTTAATAGCAGATTCCAGAGAAAGATATATAATAATTAATACTTAGACATAGGTAAAAACTAAACAATGGAAGGCTAGAGATCCCTGTAGTGGCAGAGTAGTTATAAGTACTTACTGTAGCGTAGAAACAATAGTTGCAAAAATGTAAAATACGAAATTAGGACCCACTAATGTATTTAGGTAGTGTGTTAACGTATAAGTACAATAAATGAATAAAGAATTTTTTTTTAAAAAAAGCAATGGTCGATTGTTTGCAAATTATTTGTGAATTTGTAGTTACAATCCAATACTAACTTCAGTAGGAGAAACTGCCTTTGTTAGTACACATGTACTTATATCTGTGGAATGTTTGACCCAAGTTTTGTAAATGTTCTCTCAAATTATGGAGTCGCATTTCTCACGACGTCCGCAGAGGATTAATGATAAAGTCTTGTAGGTGTTGGTGGGATTAGACTCCCAGTGTTGCATGATGACGAAGTGTGGAGTGCAGTGGTAAAGGCCTGTTGTTCATGCTAGGGTGCTAATGAAACAGTATTAGCGATTTACACGTTTACTGTTTTTAGTTTTGCATTTGAATCATGTTCTCTGTGGCAGCAGTGGACACAGTAGAAGTGGCATGTGGGATCGGGATGCGTTGATGCGTCCATCCCAGAGGTCTCGAGGTTGTCAGCATAGTCAGGGCTGCCAGCACAGTATAAGCGGCGCGAAGCTAGGTAGCCAGTTGATGGCAGGCGTTGCCCGTTTGGCAGTGACGCTCAACAGCCTGATGACTCGGTTTACTAGGACGCACTCAAGGAAGCTCCCCGGAGCTCTGCATGGAACGGTAGTGGTTGTGCAGAGTTACGTCACGGCCTCTCCACCAGAGGAACGCGATGGACACTTGTCTAGGCTTACAGATGCAAGTCGTGTTGTAGCAGCTAGCGCACCTCCCCCGAACAGTTACAGTTCAACAGGGCACCAAACTCTTATCAGTTTGGCCCCAAGAGGGCAGCTAATACAAGGCTCCAACTTGGCAGAATATTATGCTCTCTTCACAGTTAGGTCATACTGCCGAACTGCTGATTCAGATACCTCGCTCGAGCGATGTGTATTAATGGCCTCATGCTGTTTGCAGTATCAGATCCCCTATCTATTTGACATTCCAATGCAGATGTTGCTTGTCTGCCTTAGCTTGGCTTGGAGGTGGCCAGGGAGACGATTCAATAAATTTTACATTCAGCTAGGATATTTTTCTGTAGTGCAACAGTGTTATGGAATGTGAATTAGCAAAGTTGGCAAGTAATGGTACTAACTGGCGATCTGTACACATTTTACCAAGCGCAGTGACCAGCCGTTTAGCACACTACACAAGCAATCGAGAAGACGACGGTTCAAACCCGCGTCCGGCCATCCAGATTACATCTTCTGTGATTCCCTAAATTACTCTACGCAATCGTCGGGATGGTTTCTTTGAAAGGGTACGGCCGATATCCTTTCCCATCCTTGGCACAATTCGAGCTTGTACTCCGTCTCTAATGACCTCGATGTCGACGGGACGTTAAACCAAATCTTTGTTCCTTCCTTCCTTGTACATATTTAACTCACTGCTATCATGGTCGTATACGGCAAGGAGCTGATGCATTTCATTATGTGTGGTGCTTTTCAAACGGCAAAATTTGTTCTTTGCTCACAAGCTCTCTGGTGAAAATATATCGTGAGTGAATTTATGATAGTACTGGGAGTAATAACTGTGGAGACTGCTGCAGAGCTTTAACTCAGAGCCCACAGCAACCAGGAGGTAGCAACCAGGAGGTACCCAGTTTCAGCTAGCGAAATGGTCGAGTGGTGAAAGCAGTTCAGACACATGCCCAAGCTTCCAAATTTATGTTTCTGTAAACGTATACGCATGAATGTGGAAATAATGGTATGCATCCAGGTGTTGAGTAAAACTGTTATATTCATTCTACGCACAATATTTCGATGACGGACACAGTCATTTTTTTCAGATGTTGCTCATGAAATTAAAACATCACTCAGAAGTACACTACTGACGCTGGGGAAACTTGAGAGATCAAGTGCTACGATGTTCCTTTTGAAAAAGATACGATCGTTCTCGCTCCCCATTCTTGAGGTAGCCGAGTTTGTTGGCCATTTGTCAACCAACCTTCAGTTCAGCAAAGATTACAGCATATGGCACTTCGAAGGTGAATCCACCCATCTAATCAGTATGAATTTATGAAGATGACTGGAATTTACTGTACAGTTTGGTGCTATTGGCTGCCGATTCTTAACCTTCGCCAATGAATCTGGCTTCCTGGCCTACAGGGTGGAAGGATGTCAGCTTGTCCCGATGCAACATTCAGAGAAAGACGCTGAGCTGTTGTTGGAGGAGGCGGTATGTACAAGATTATGATCTGCGGAATATATGTGGGACATTTTGATGTGTCATTATAGGAAACATAGCGGTCGTATGTTGGTAAATTAAAGAAAATTTCAGAGAAAAGGGAACTAGCTGTACGATAACCAAGATCTCAGCAAGTGCCCTCGCAAAAAATGAGGCTGAAATACTAAAGCAATGTGTAGAAGGGCTAAGAAACATGAAGAGGGTATTGTGGAAAAAGAAGATGAAGTGCATGGAGCTAAAATGGGATAAGCAACACTTCAAGAAAAGACCTACGAGTAAACAAGGGACCTGAAATACACGATGTTCCTGCAGAATTATTGAGGTCAGTTGTAAGATATGTCATAATAAAACATAATACTCTCAAGAAAAACATAGGTCCTAGTAATTTCAATGCTGAAGAAAGCACTTGCGAGAAAATATAAGCGTTACCGAATATTCGGTTTAATAAGTTCTCGCTGCAAACTTCTAACACCACTTCGCTACCAAAGAATCTAACGACTGGTAGAAATATAGCAACTGATAAAAAGTAAAGCTACATTTATGGCATTTGTAAAGTAAGGTTTTTTTACAATTTTTATAGGAATACACTCTCTTAGATTCTGAAGTTATTAGGGATGGAAGGCGGAGAGATTGGGGAGGGGGCAAAATTATCTACATTACGTACAGAACCTACGCTGCAGTTATAAGAAAGAAGGACGATTAGAGTTTAACTCCTTGTCTGCGACGAGGTCATTAGAGACGAAACACCAGCTCGGCCACCAAGCCTTTTGAGGAAACGAGTCTGGCATTGGCATTAAGTGATTTAGAGAAATCCTGGAACACCCAAATCTTCACGGCCGGACTGGATTTTGGACCACCATCCTCCCAAAATTCGGTCAGTGCCTCATCACTGCCCCATATCACTCTGTTTGCAGTTATGACGATCGGTCTGTTGTTTGCTTGGTTTATTTCGACTAAAGGACCAAACAACGAGGTCATCGGTCCCAGCTATTGGGGAAGGATGTGGAAGGACGTCAGCCATGCCTTTTCAAGGGAACCATCCCGGCATTTCCCTAGAGAGATTGAGGGAAATCACGGAAAATCTAAATCAGGATGGCCGGACGCGGGTTTGAACTTTCGTCCTCCCCAATGGGTTCAAACGGCTGTAAGCACTATGGGACTGAACTTCTGAGGTCATCAGTCCCCTAGATTTAAACCTAACTGACCTAAGGACATCACACACATCCATGCCCGAGGCAGGATTCGAACCTGCGACCTGCGACCGCGGTTCCAGACTGAAGCGCCTAGAACCGCTCGGCCACACCGGCCGGCTAGATGTCAAGTCCCATAGTGCTCAGAGCCATTTGAACCATTTGAACTTGACATCTGAGGTCATCAGTCCCCTAGACCTAGAATTACTTAAGCCTAACTAACCTAAGGACACACATGCATGCCCGAGGCAGGATCGAACCTGCGACCGTAGCAGCAGCGCGGTTCCGGACTGAAGCGCCTAGAACCGTTCGGCTACAGTGGCCGGCTGATGTACTTGACAAAGCACAATACAAGTGCGTTGTGGATGGATCTCCTCCGCATTAATTGTACTAACTGAGAAAAAGTAATTACTGATAACATACCTATTCAAAACCAGTCTTACAAAATTGCTATAACATTAATGATCTTTTGAAAATATTTTAGTTTTGTGACCTATGTAGAATCGAATCGTTTAAGTTTTCACCCTTCAGAAAATTTCATTTGGCCCCTCAAGGGGTAATTACCCCAGGTTGGGAACCACTGCGCTAGCGTGTAACATGGCGGTGTTCAAGGTAACTACGTCGACACGTGAGAAATAGCGTTCTCTAACCGAGTTCCTAACTGCAGAAAAGTTCCTTCTACACATGGAGCACCGTCTCCTTCCGCATTACAATGCCAGACCACAGACGCACGCTCCGACATCTGCAACAGTCCGACGCCTTGGATCCATTATCATCGATCGTTCTCCATACAGACCCGACATCGTCCCATCCGGCTTTCATCTGTATCTAAAACGTACAATTATCTTTGAGGACTTCGCTTTGATAATGAGGAAGTAGTGTAAGCAAATGTGACGTTGTTGCCTCGTCAACAAAGTCAAACATTAAACAGTGAAGGTGTCAACAAACTGGTCTCTCGTTGGGAGGAATATGTTCATCGCCAGGATAACCATGTTGAGAAGTAAATTTTTCTATACAAAGAATAAAGATGTCGAATGGTGATAAAGTTTACTTTGTGTAAAAAGTTGTAAGAGTTTTTAGACATTCGGACATTCCTTTTGACTACGACCGTGCGAGGTGGCGCAGTGGTTAGCACACTGGCCTCGCATTCGGGAGGACGACGGTTCAATCCCGTCTCCAGCCATACTGATTTAGGTTTTCCGTGATTTCCCTACATCGTTTGAGGCAAATGCTGGGATGGTTCCTTTGAAAGGGCACGGCCGATTTCCTTCCCAATCCTTCCCTAACCCGAGCTTGCGCTCCGTCTCTAATGACCTCGTTGTCGACGGGACGTTAAACACTAACCACCACCACCACCAATTTTGACTACGTCCTCGTAAATGTGTTAAAATTTGTAAAGTTTCAAATTTTATGATTGAAATGTCGTCGTCTTTCCCCGCCGGAGCTAAGTTAGAAAAGCCGGAGCTATTTACTTTTTAAGTATTATGTGGTGTTGTGAATGTTGTCTCTTTCTGTGTTTTACACGTACCATTACGTACGTCTAATTAGATGCGAATAGAGTGACGCTGAAATAACTATTCTACACTCCTGGAAATTGAAATAAGAACACCGTGAATTCATTGTCCCAGGAAGGGGAAACTTTATTGACACATTCCTGGGGTCAGATACATCACATGATCACACTGACAGAACCACAGGCACATAGACACAGGCAACAGAGCATGCACAATGTCGGCACTAGTACAGTGGATATCCACCTTTCGCAGCAATGCAGGCTGCTATTCTCCCATGGAGACGATCGTAGAGATGCTCGATGTAGTCCTGTGGAACGGCTTGCCATGCCATTTCCACCTGGCGCCTCAGTTGGACCAGCGTTCGCGCTGGACGTGCAGACCGCGTGAGACGACGCTTCATCCAGTCCCAAACATGCTCAATGGGGGACAGATCCGGAGATCATGCTGGCCAGTGTAGTTGACTTACACCTTCTAGAGCACGTTGGGTGGCACGGGATACATGCGGACGTGCATTGTCCTGTTGGAACAGCAAGTTCCCTTGCCGGTCTAGGAATGGTAGAACGATGGGTTCGATGACGGTTTGGATGTACCGTGCACTATTCAGTGTCCCCTCGACGATCACCAGAGGTGTACGGCCAGTGTAGGAGATCGCTCCCCACACCATGATGCCGGGTGTTGGCCCTGTGTGCCTCGGTCGTATGCAGTCCTGATTGTGGCGCTCACCTGCACGGCGCCAAGGCAGAAGCGACTCTCATCGCTGAAGACGACACGTCTCCATTCGTCCCTCCATTCACTCCTGTCGCGACACCACTGGAGGCGGGCTGCACGATGTTGGGGCGTGAGCGGAAGACGGCCTAACGGTGTGCGGGACCGTAGCCCAGCTTCATGGAGACGGTTGCGAATTGTCCTCGCCAATACCCCAGGAGCAACAGTGTCCCTAAATTGCTGGGAAGTGGCGGTGCGGTCCCCTACGGCACTGCGTAGGATCCTACGGTCTTGGCGTGCATCCGTGCGTCGCTGCGGTCCGGTCCCAGGTCGACGGGCACGTGCTCCTTCCGCCGACCACTGGCGACAACATCGATGTACTGTGGAGACCTCACGCCCCACGTGTTGAGCAATTCGGCGGTACGTCCACCCGGCCTCCCGCATGCCCACTATACGCCCTCGCTCAAAGTCCGTCAACTGCACATACGGTTCACGTCCACGCTGTCGCGGCATGCTACCAGTGTTAAAGACTGCGATGGAGCTCCGTATGCCACGGCAAACTGGCTGACACTGACGGCGGCGGTGCACAAATGCTGAGCAGGTAGCGCCATTCGACGGCCAACACCACGGTTCCTGGTGTGTCCGCTGTGCCGTGCGTGTGATCATTGCTTGTACAGCCCTCTCGCAGTGTCCGGAGCAAGTATGGTGGGTCTGACACACCGGTGTCAATGTGTTCTTTTTTCCATTTCCAGGAGTGTATTTGGGAACTAATATCGAGCAATGATTGATATTAACGGAGTTGAGAAACGTTTTAGGGGAATATTGTGAAGAACAGTGGACAGTATAACTTTCGGAATTTGATTCAATTATATCAAAAACGTTTACTGATGGAATCAGTCAGTCCTCTTGTTTTGTGAGGTCAACTATTTACGGCATACCAGCTATTAGTTGCATTATTAGTTAGTAGAGTGATAATCACGTTACTTAATGTTAAAGATAGTATTTGGAAGTTATCGATATTGAAGGCGAAGTGCTGGCCGGGGTGGCCGAGCGGTTCTAACGTTACAGTCTGTCAGGGTTTGTTGCAGTCTGCTGCCGAATGGGTCATGACACACACAAGACAAACATTAAAAATGTTACCACGACCATTGTATTTATAGGTATAGTTTTGTAACGTCGGGGAGTAATTATTATTGCTAAGATTGGTTTGCACATATCTCAAGTCACATAGACGATGCAATAGATTGCATGACATTACAGTCACCCACTGTACAGCTGGCCATGTACCGCTGCCAAACCTAGGCTGCCTGGATATCTGCAAACACTGTGAAGTGCATGGCAAAGGGTACGTCCCATTGCACCACGTGTTAGAGCTTTCTTCTGTTCTATTCTCGTGTGGAGAGCGGGAAGAATCGCTGTCTAATTGCTTCTGTGCGAAATGCAATTACGCCAATCTTGTCCGCACGATCGCTAAGGAAACGATATGTAAGAGGTTGTAGTACATTCCCAAGGTCACCAATCAAATCTGTCACTTGGTACTTTGTGAGCAAACTTTTCTCGGACAGTTTACGTGTGTCTTCAAAAGACTGCCTGTTCAGTTCTTTCAACATCTCAGTGACACTCTGCTGCGGCTCAGACAAGTCTGTGACCATTCGTGCCGTCTTTCTCTGTGTACGTTCAGTATCCCCTGTTAGTCCTCTTTGGTACGGGTCTAACAAATTTCAGCAATACGAGTACTCTGTGACTGGTCGCACGAGTGATTTACTAGCAGTCTTCATTATAGACTGATTGCTTTTCTCTAGTAGCACACCAATAAACCGAGGTCTGCTACAAGCTTTACCCATGACCGAGCCTATGTGATCGTTCCATTTTATGTTCATACAAAGTGTTACACCCAGGTATCTGTATGAGTTTAGATAACAACTCTGACTCAGGGATATTATAGTCATAGTATTCTATGGATACTACACTTGTTTCGTTTTGTAATGTGCACAACTTCACTTTTCTGAACATTTAAAGAAAGTTTCCAAGCTTTAGACCGCTTTGAAATCTTATTAAGATATGAGTGAATACTTGTGCTACTTCTTTCAGACTCTACTTCATTACAGATAACTGTTTCATCTGCGGAAACACTGAGGCCGCTATTAAAATAATCCGCAAGGTTATTAACATACAACATGAATATCAAGATATACAACACTCTTCCGCAGTTACTTCTACATATGTCCATGTCTCTCCATCCGAGATAGCTTTGTTTCCTCCCTACCAATCCAGTCACAAAAAGTCTCCTGATATGCTATACGATAGTACTCTGATCCAGGGCGTATCCTACAGCATTTTCTCAAGCAATAATAGAATACAGGCGATTGTTTTTAATGAATTATGAATTATTTAAATTAGCCCATGGTAATGTAGGTTTGATTTTGTGTACTTAAAAGCACGGATTTGAATTACCAAACCTGAGCCAAGACAATTTATGTCGCAGACATAATCTTTAAGTGAGAAAATTTCCGCGAAGTACGCGATTTAGCGGAAGCACCAGCGATCACTCAGATGTGCAACCTTTTACATCTAACGTAGTAACCTTTTACCGTATTACCGTAATGTTAGGTTTAAGCTGAAATTAAAAATCTGAAATAGCAAAAAAAAAAAACGTCGTAATGACAGAGATGATAACTCTGGATATCAATAAAAATGCCATGTTAATACTTATAACACTCGTTTGCTTATAAAGCTTCACATCTGCTCACGTTAATTGATTTATTGCATTCTTTATCTTTTTCTTGGCCTATATCCCGTATCGTCGCAAGGTTATCGACACGGGGTCGTCATGCTGATTATTGCTTTTGGCAATGTTAGTGGTAATGTGTGGCGGGGAGCCCCTCCTCTCGGCAGCATTCCCCCCCCCCCCCTCCTTCCCCCCCCCCCCCCCCCCCAAATCTCCCCAACGCCACCCACTCAACCCCTGGAATGGAATTAGTGTACCCTACCGTCTGTGTCCAGTGTCAACGCATGCGAAAGTTCGCGAACGTTTTCTAAATGTGGGAAACCACTTAAAAACCACATGTAGCCTGGCTATCACAATTCATTTATTCCACAACTTTCATAATTCATATTTGTAGTGTCGGCTGGGGACACTGAAATTGAACAAAATGTGTTCAGAAAGCCCAGGTCCAATATCCGACCAAATCTGTGTGGGAAACCTCCCAAAACCACCATCAAGCTTGTCTGGAAGCAGCCTAGCGCTGCCCCAAGGTTAGCTTTGTCTATGCAGTTCATCACATTAGTGTGCAGTATGCCAACTGGAACACATAATTCTTAGCTCTGTGGCTGCATGTGGCGTTGTGTTCCACTCATAGACTTTGAGAAGGTGCCAATCCTGGAATGCACATTTTCCTACCTTGAAATGTCACACTTGTTTACCTCTGTTCTTTCACTGAAAATGGTATTTGCTTTTTTCAGCTAATGTGTTTGGATTGATAGATGAAGTATACACGCATACACGTGCATTACAGCATCTACATCAATGCTGAGCAAACCACTGTGAAGTGCATAGCAGAGGTAAGTCCCATTGCCCCGGTTATTAGGGCTTTATCCCATTCTATTTAAGTATGGAGCGTGGTGAAAATGTTTGTTTAAATGCCTCTGTGAGTGCTATAATTAATCTATTTTTATTCTCACGACCCCTTTGGGAGTGATATGTACGGAGCTGTAGTATATTGCCAGAGTCACCAATTAAAACCAGTTATCGAAGCTTTGTCAGTAGACCTTTTCGGTATAGTTAACGTCTTATTTGGTGCGGATCCTACACACTTAAGCAATATTTTAGGATGGGTCGCACGAGTGATTTGTAAGCAATGTCGCTTGCAGACTGATTGCATTTTCTAGTATTCTACCAAAAACCCGCCTGTATTACCCACGACTTAGCCCACGGTATTGTTCCACTTAATGTCAGTATGAAGTGTTTTACCCATGTATTTTTGTGAACTGATCGATTCCAACTAGGATCCCTTGATAGTGTTGTCATAAGATATTACGTTTTCTCATTTTGTGAAGTGAGCAGTTTTCCGTTTATGAACATTTGGAGCAAACTGACAATCTTTGCCACCCTTTTGAAATCTTAACAAGATGTGACGTAATATTTTGTGCAGCTTTAACCAGAGAGTACTTCATTACAGATAAGTGCATCATCTGCGAAAAGCCTGAGTTATTGTTATGTCAGCAAGATCATTAATGTATAACATGTACAGCAAGGGTCCCAACACACTTCCCTCGGATCCACCCGAAGTTACCTCTATATCTGTCGATGACTCTCCATCCAAGAAACATGTTGCATCCTTGCTACTAGTAAATTTTCAATCCAGATGCATATTTGGTTTTTTGATAACGTGTGTAGGTGAGGCAAATGCTTTTCGGAAATCAAGAAATACTACATTTACCTTGATCCATAGCTTTCAGTATGTCATGTGAGAAATGTGCTAGTTGTGTTTCACATGATCAGTCTTTACGAAATCCGTGCAGGTTGGTATGGAGGAGGTCACAGTGTACGACATACTTCATTATCTTTGAGGTCAGAACATGTTTTGAGATAATAAAAGAAATGGATGTAAAGTATACAGGACGGTAGTTTTGTGGGCCACTTTTACCACCCTTTTTGTAGAAGGGTGACCTGTGCTTTGTTCCAGCTACTAGGAACGGGTTTTTTCCTCGAGGGATCTACTGTAGACTATAGTTAACAGAAATGATAACTCAGCCACAAACTGGGAAAAGAAACTGATAGGGATGTCATCAGGCCTGGGTTTCTTCAGTTTAAGAATTTCAGTTGTTTCTTAACACCACAGATACTAATATCCATCTCACTCATCTTTCCAGAGGTACGAGCATTCAGTTGGAGCAATTGGAGAATTACTGAATAGGATTTAGTGTTGCGTACAACACCTGACCAGGATTATCTTATGGAATAGGAGTTTGTATTAGTTCTTGTCCGTCATAATTTTAATACGCTACGACAGTAGCAAGAAGTCGATAAATATATCACACCATAGGGACTAAACAGGGTATTTGGGTATCACATAATGTACTCACACTGTGTAGGCCCCACAACAATTACTTAGAGCTAACTCGATCGTACCTCTTTAGTATAAAGCGAATCTGCGATCAGTCCGACAGGAACACAGATGTGTTGACTGGCCAACGTGTCATCCTGCGCCTTATGGCTTCATTTGAGTTCAGTATGGAGTTGCTGGAGCCTGCATACTTCTCTCCAAGCCGTTGACAGCTGTCGAGATCTTTCAGACGTTAGTTCTCATTCAAGTAACTCCTCAATTGGCCTCACAAGACTGAGGGCACGCTATTCCAATCATCCCACTATGGACAGATCACTCAGAGACAGAACCCAAAAATGAATCCGGGCTCTCCATATGGATATCAGCCACGCAGACCGGTCAGATACAGAGGGGAACTCATCTATAACTACACATGAATCAGTTAAGAGCATCAAATGGAAGCAATAGCAAGATTAAAAATCAATCGATAAAGAACAATTACACCTGCAAACAATATGTGATAATTACTTTTCGCTTTGTAAAATTTTCAATGTTTCACAAATTGTCGCGAATCATATCTTAAATATGCCTAAGAGTAATATATAACAAACATCAAATAATGAAATGTGAACTGCGACAGTAGAAATGCCGAACTGTCCAGCAGTTTTAGATATGACATTTTTTTCACAGTTAAACACAATGCATAGATTAAATTTTCTTCTTGATGCCTACTAACGATTTTCATACTTGACTCAGATTTTAATGTTCGTTACAAAGACTCTACTGGTATTTCGATCTTCACAAACAGCAGCAAATTTTCTTTGACCATTAGGTAAACTGCAGAGTTTTAAAGAAATCCACGTCACCTAAAAAAAATGCTCACAGGTATTAGCTTTTAAGAACAACTATAAGTAAAATGACGCTCTTCAAAAGGATTGCTCAGACATCCCTTGGCATGATATAAGCAATGAACCGACTTTAGACGGAAAAATTCGGCAATTATGTAGCAAAATTATTGCACTGTATGATAAACATGCTCCTCAACGCACTGTCAAGGTAAAGAGAGCTCCTGCTCCATGGCTCACCACTGCATTACGCCAGTTAATGAATAAACGTGATGCTGCACACAGGGCCTTCAAGCGTAACCCAACTCCCGAGGCGTACGAAGCTTATAGGAAACTCCGAAACAGAACGAAGCAAAGCGTGAGAAATGCCAAAATCAGACATGCCCGCTCTGTCGTATGCGGCATATCAAAACCTGCTGCACTGTGGAAAAAGCTGCGCAGTTTCGGTATAGGGAAGCGAAGATATGACGCTGTTTATCAAGCGTCTGCAGAAGAATTAAACGATTTCTTCTCAACAGCTGTAATCTGCCACGCAGCGACAAATTACCAGCCCCAAGATATCAATCTCTTGAGAGACAAGTTTTTCCTAAAACATGTCACTACCGGCACAGTACACAAGGCAATTATGAGAATCTCTTCCGAGGCAGTAGGAAATGATGGAGTGAGCATTGGCATGATTAAAAACGTCGTAGCCACTATTATTCCAGTTATCACAGACATCTTCAACCTGTCTCTTGTCAGTAGTATATATCGTACTGAGTGGAAGCAAAGTTTAATCCAGCCTATACCCAAGACTGACAACCCTAAGTCGCCAGGTGACTACAGGCCGATCAGCATACTACCTGCAATATCTAAAGCCCTAGAATACATCGTCCATGAACAGCTGACGGATTACCTCAAAACTCATAACATCCATGACGAATATCAGTCAGGCTTTCGAAAGCACCATAGTACAGCAACTGCATTAATCAAAGTAACTGATGACATTAAACATGCTATGGACAGACGTGAAGCTACTATCCTAACACTGCTTGACTTTAGCAAGGCTTTTGACACAGTTGACTTCGATATATTACTAATTAAAATGAAACAGCTGAATTTCTCAATCAGCGCAATACACTGGTTCGACAGCTACCTCAAAAACAGAAGTCAACAAGTCGTTTGTGGGTCGGAAAAGTCATCATGGAAAAGCGTGCACTCTGGAGTTCCCCAAGGCTCCGTCCTTGGTCCACTACTCTTCTCACTGTATATTAATGATATTTCTTCAGTGATTCACTCCTGCAGATACCATCTATATGCTGACGACATCCAACTGTACATAAGTGCAAGCCCCAAAAACATTGCTGGCGCAGTAGCGAGTATGAACGCAGATCTTTGCTCTGTTTCTCGATGGGCACAGAACCTAGGTCTGAAACTAAACCCCAAGAAATCCCAGGTCACACTTATATCTCATCCAAAGTTAATCAGCCGGTACTTTCGCGAAACGGTCCCTAAAATACTCCTCAATGGTACCCAACTACCATACCAAAAAACAGTAAAAGACCTTGGAATAATCTTGGATGAACACCTAAACTGGGAAGAACAAACAGTCACAGCTTGCCGGAAATCGCTCTCCTCCCTACATGCAATTAAAAAATTTAGAAAAATATTACCAACCCATGTTAAACAAAAATTAGTCCAAACACTAGTCTTGCCTAATCTTTACTACTGCGATGTAGTTCAACACGGCACAAATAGTGAAAATTCTAGATGCCTCGAGCTAGTGATGAATGCTTGCGTCAGATACGTGTGCAATATTCGGTTGTATGATCATATCAGTCCTTCATACTCCCAGCTAGGTTGGATACCCCCACATAAGGCACGCGATCTCCACACGATGTGCTTACTTCATCGATTTCTTAGCCACTGGTGCCCCCAATACTTATCTTCTCACATTAAACATCTATCATCATTCCACAATCGCAATACCAGATCGGATACGTCTATCATCTTGGCTGTACCTTTACATAACACAAAATCTTTCTCCGTGTCATTCTCCATCTCAGCCATACGACTATGGAACGCACTCCCCTGTGATCTGCGTCTTATCCAGAACTACTCAACATTCAAGAGGGAACTCAAAACTTACATATTAGGGACGGTATAGCCACCATTGTTGTGCCCCTAACATCTCTTTCTTTCTTCTCTCCATCACAGCTTCGAATTTTACCATTCTTTTTCTCTTCCTCTAACCTATCTACCTCTTATATATCTCTTTCACCCCATTCTATCGTCTTATGTCTCTGCTCGATGAGAATAACTCACAAGCTGCAAGAATATAACGAGAAAATTCCCAACTAACTGACATTCACAAAAGAAATGTATGTTTACTTTCATATACTTAGTCACTATTATTATTATTATTATTATTATTACTATTATCATTATTATTATCATTATTATTGTTGATTGTTATAATTATTTTTATTGTTATAACTATCATTGTACTACTGTTATAATCTCAAATTTTTTTCGTTTGACATCAATACTGCATAATACGTTAAATGTTCTTAATGTTATTTAGAAACTGTAACTCGTTCAATCTGAGTATGCCTGGTTAGGTGTAAGAGAGGGCCTGAAGGCCCTAATCTTGCCAGGTAAAATAAATGCATAAATAAATAAATAAATAAATAAATAAAATGTCTGTCTGGCACATGGAGGTAGAGTGAGGGGACAGACCTACGCTGTCCGATGCTCTGAAGCCAGCGCCGCCATGTTAGATCCCTCAAAACATTAGCAAACTACAGTTTACGATTGTTATTGCTCTCAATTTCTCTCGTGTACAAGCAACAAGTACTTTAAGTAGAAACTGTTGCAGTGATTTCGTGAATTACGAAGTCCTTTTCGGTCTTTTCTCTGCTCCTAAAGGCGTATTTGATCCAGTAATATGACGCACTTCATCTCGTTAATGCAACTTCCTTTATATATATATATATATATATATATATATATATATATATATATATATATATATATATATATATATATATATAGGGTGTTACAAAAAGGTACGGACAAACTTTCAGGAAACATTCCTCACACACAAATAAAGAAAAGAAGTTATGTGGACATGTGTCCGGAAACGCTTAATATCCATGTTAGAGCTCATTTTAGTTTCGTCCACCTACGATCAATGGAGCACGTTATCATGATTTCATACGGGGTACTCTGCCTGTGCTGCTAGAACATGTGTCTTTACAAGTACGACACAACATGTGGTTCATGCGCGTTGGAGGTCCTGCTCATTTCAATCGAAATGTTCGTATGCTTCTCAACAATATATTCGGTGACCAATGGATTGGTAGAGGCGGACCAATTCCATGGCCTCCACGCTCTCCTGACCTCAACCCTCTTGACTTTCATTTATGGGCGCATTTAAAAGCTCTTGTCTACGCAACCCCGGTACCAAATGAAGAGACTCTTCGTGCTCGCATCGTGGACGGCTGTGATACAATACGCCATTCTCCAGGGCTGCATCAGCGCATCAGGGATTCCATGCGACGGAGGGTGGATGCATGTATCCTCGCTAACGGAGGACATTTTGAACATTTCCTGTAACAAAGTGTTTGAAGTCACGCTGGTACGTTCTGTTGCTGTGTGTTTCCATTCCATGATTAAAGTGATTTGAAGAGAAGTAATAAAATGAGCTCTAACACGGAAAGTAAGCGTTTCCGGACACATGTCCACATAACATATTTTCTTTCTTTGAGTGTGAGGAATGTTTCCTGAAAGGTTGCCCGTACCTTTTTGTAACACCCTATATATATATATATATAACCAGGAAGAGCTATATGAGATGTGAAAAGGTTACATTTGTAATCCAGAATTTTCCTAAATACAGACTGACGAAACTTGCTTTCGGTTCATGTTCTCTTTCTTAAAATACTGAGAACATATTTTCTTATGTCTGGTCGGTTTCCAGTCTTTCTTTCTCACAGCGTTCACTCAGAGGTCTCCGATGTGGACTGATGGGAAATCTAAACAACAGAGGTAAATTCACTACAGTAAAACTGAACAGCAAACCAGAATTCGTGTACACAAAAGAAAAGAGTTTGAACGAGTCCATTCACGAAAAAAAATGTGATTCGTCACACTTCATACAGTAATTAGAATGATTAGTACACTGGTAAATGACGCAAGCTGACATTTTTTATCAAAACAATTCCACCGGAAGTGAGTGTCTGGGGAGCTAACACGGTGGAATTCTGCTTCAAGTTGGTAACATATAACAACTCCTCTTTGCATATTTCCGTAGTTTTACACATCGGCAAAAGGATTCGCGCAGGAAGAAGTATACAGTAATTTGGACTGCAAACACACAAGATAACTTCTCACATGTCTACCCATTTTATTTGCCCTAGTGCGAAAGAACGTGACAAGCTACATTTATCATACTGCCCGGACTTGATTAGGCCTAATTTTACACAATTGTACATGCAGTATATATATTGTGACTATAAACCTACCATTGTATTCGTATGAAGATGTTCCTAACAATGATGCAAACTGTTCAGTATAATTTTCATTCACAATTACTCGCGATGAAATTGAAATAGTCTGTACTACACAATTCCCTCAATAAAATCGCGGTTAATTTTTGTAATACAACAGCCCAAAGTGAAATAATGAATGAGTCGTACAATTATAAACTTAACGACTTTAATTACAGTTCCGAGAAATTAGATGCTATTACCGTCTTAGTATATTAGTACTGACTTTCCGAAACACTTCATTTCACTATGGTGGGATGATTAGGTCGCATACGCCTAGGAGCGTAGAGAACGATGCGGGAGACCCGCACCGCTGACCAGGCAAGGTCGTAGCCGAGTTGCCTTCCTCCGACCGTAACGAGGATGAATGATGATGATGAAGACAACACAACAACACTCAGTCATCTCGAAGTAGGGAAAATCCCTGACCCCACCGGGAATCGAACTCGGGACCCCGTGCGTGGGAAGCGAGGACTCATTTCACTAAAGCAAAGTATTGAACCTTATGTATACATGTCATGTTATTTTCTCAAATAAATGGTTTTGTAAGTATAATAATTTATTTATATAATTTGAGAAGCGTGAAATCCTCGGCAGGAACTATGCCACGGAATTTCATTCTTTCTCTAATACTTGCGATTAGGTCGCACAGCCTTGTCGTGTCAGTCACGCGTTCCATTCTCTTTGCCTCGTATGGACGTCCCAAACTTCAACTCGCTACCATGGTAACATGCAAGACTTCTTTTTCTTGAACTCGTTCTACAGTCCCTATGAAGTGTGTAATACGCAACTACGTAATTCATATTTATGTCGGGCCGATGAACTGACTAGTAGCGGCTCCGACGGAGAAGTATTAAAAACTCTATATAACTGTAGGAGCGCGTCCTTCCCCGGCCACTGTCGTACGAATTGATTTTAATATGAGTTACCATAACAGGCAAAATGGTTTTGGGATATGTCGTCACAGCGCGATGCAGAAGCGTGCAAGCAACCTGCACGGGTCAGTCATTTGCATGACAAACCCGTAGGATAACAAGCTTCTCACCTAGTGTAGACAACGTACCTTTAAATTCAGGTGCTATTATGTGTCATGGAACGAGGTGCAGTAAGTGGCAACGTGTGGGGAGTATAAATTAAAATTTACAATGGACCGTGATGGTACGACGCTGCTTGGCCTGTCTCATTCGATCTGTGTAACTTACGGTACAGAGCCGATGTGACAGAGACAAATGGTGGTGTCGCATTGTATACCACACTGGACTTCCACACAACCGTGCGAGGTGGCACAGTGGTTAGCACTCTGGACTCGCATTCGGGAGGACGACGGTTACAAACCGCGTCCGGCCATCCTGATTTAGGTTTTCCATGATTTGCCTAAATCGCTTAGGGCAAAAGCCGGCATGGTTCCTTTGAAAGGACACGGCCGACTTCCTTCCCCATCCTTCCTTAATCCGATGGGACCTATGACCTCACTGTTTGGTCTCTTCCTCCAAATCAACCAACAAATTTGCATACAGAGACAAACGTAGCAAAAGTATCATCTTACTTTATGCACTAGCTCAGATGGATGCACAATACCGCCTTTTTAATATTTGTTTATGTTAATTGTGATCTGTATATATTGTGTATTAATATGTAAATTTTGTCAAAGTGTTGCAGAAATTTGCTGAAGGGAAAGAAACGCCTTTATTTAACAAGTGGAGGCGATCTGCAGTACTCGCCTAGGCGCCAAAGAAATGGCCTCATCAACAAGATCTTCCACTTCAGTGAAGCTGCCGCAGCAAGAGCTAAATGACAGCCAGTTTTGTCACCATGCCCAATTGTTTATAAGGAAGCACAACGCTGCTCTTTTGCTTGTCGATCGTTCTTACACAAGAACGAATAACCGTACTTCAGTTGGGAAAGGATAGTCGAAATTCATTTGATTCTGAGTTGCATTGGAGCTGTCATCCAAGTGGGTATAGGGAATTATTTCGCTTGGTGTTTGATTGTATGGAGACTACTAACGCTATACGGGCAGTTGAAGTATAGGTTGTGGCCGGATTCAACATTTATTTTTCCTGTGTGATTAGAAAAAATATATTGCTCCTAGAAGTAAAATAGCATCCGGGTCCTGAGAAATGTGGTTTGCTAAACATATGATAGTTAGCCTGTCATACTGGTAAGCGTGTCTCGGACTAATTGAATAGAGCGTTAATAGGAAAGAATAATTTTTAACGGTAATTTCACGTGATCCTAAAGTAGGTTCTTGTATCGTTCGCCCGTGAAAGGCGATGACAGAACATTAGCTCTCCGATGAGCATGCAGAAGTGCCGCAACACGACTTGGCATGGACTTGAATAATGACTGAAGCAGTGCTGGAGGGAATTGACAGAATGAATCCTATAGGACTGTTCATAAATCTATTATAGTATGGGGGGTGGAGATCTCTTCTGAAGAGCATATTGCAAGGCATCCCAGATATGCTCAGTAATGTTAATGTCTGGGGAGTCTGGTGGGCATCGGAAGTGTTTAAACTCAGAAGAATGTTCTGGAGCCACTCTGTAACAATTCTGGTCATGCGGGGTGTTGCATTGTCCTGCTGGAATTCCTCATGTCCGTCTGAATGCACAATGAACATGAATGGATGCAGGTGATCAGGCAGGATGCTTACGTACGTGTCACCTGCCTGAGTCGTCTCTAGCTGTGTCAGGGGTCCTGTATCACTCCAACTGCACACGCCCCACACCATTACAGGGCCTCCACCAGCTTGAACAGTCCCCTGCTGACATTCTGGGTCCATGGATTCATGAGGTTGTCTCCATACCAGTACACGTCCATTCGCTCGACACAATTTGAAACGACACTCGTCCGACGAGGAGATTTGATGTTTTACCGGATTCCTGATATTCACGGTACACTCGTGAAGTGGTCATACTGGAAAATCCTCACTTCATTGCTACCTGAGAGATGCTTTGTCCCACCGCTAGTACGCCCAATATAACACCACGTTCAAACCCACTTAAATCTTGGTAACCTGCCACTGTAGCAGCAGCAACCGATCTAACAACTGCGCCAGACGCTGGTTGTCTCAAACAGGCGTTACCGATCGCAGCAACCTATTCTGACTGTTTATATACCTATGTATTTGAATACGCATGCCCAAACCAGTTTTTTGGCGCTTCAGTGTTATTCTTACATCAACTGCGTGTGTTTTACTAAGTTTTGCGGTGAGATATTTTCAATTTAGGTACTCTTGAACGCAATTTCTACGATATCACGCTACATCAAAGTATTAAGCATTGATTCAAACAAAATAATATCATTACATTACAACGTTATCTCTTACCCGAAGCTGTGCTCGCATGAGTAGCTTTATGATGATGATTGATGGCGGGTAAGCAAGCTACTGATTATGTAGTAACATTACCTGCCCTCACGTGTCTGCACAATGCGTTGGCATGTGCAGCTTTGCTGCAGAGCAGTGCCTAGGTAGGTATATAGGCAGGATCATGCATCTATGTATCATGCTATTAATAGTTATTATACAATGTGACCGTTATTCGACAAATGGTGTGGTAGTACGGATTAAACACAATAATGACTGTAAAAGCATTGTATTCATTAGTTTGTATTGTATCACGTAGCCCACATCAACAAATGAAAGCATTTTAAAAAATATGACAACGATCAAAAGTCGAAGAATATACACCTTTCACAAGAGTAAATATTTTCCCCTAGTTCATGTAATATTCTTCAAATCAATCGGTGTCTGTACTACACACTTTCCAAAGTAGCCTACGTTCTTCCTCAGGGTTCAAGCTTCCCCATACCAAATTTATCGAAATCGGCTCATCGGGTTGGTTGTGGAAGCGTATCAGACAGAGCTACTTTGGCTTTTGTACTATTAGTGTCATAAAATTTTCAGTTACGATGTATTTTTTTTTGTGATCCGATTTTGATGAAATAAAGCCAATACAGTGCCCCAAGCTGTGCTCAAGTCACCTGTGAAATCCCCATGACAGAGGTTAGTGTGTTAAAACGGCAAACAAATGGACACGGCAGTTTTACAGATTAGTTATTAGTATAGATTTAATGTATTATTATTATCATGGAGATCCTGCACATTTGCGGCATGTTAACACTGGGGTAATAGCAAGTTGTATTTGTAAGGTGAAATGGTGAGCAATGTTTAATTTATAGCACACTTTTAGAATCTGTGAATCATGAAAGTAATGATATTTGTGTGCAAATTAAACATAAATGAAGAAGTGAACAAACTAATATGATAACTGAAATGCGACCAGAGATGCGCATCACACCAAGAAACACAGAACTGTTCTACGTGCATCGTACACTTTCAGCCTGTGGCAGCCCACTGGAGGTGGGCTGGATAACTTATAATCTGTTTAACGTTACTTGATAGCTGACATCTGTCGCTTGGCCCTATCGGTGACCGTGCAGCTCTTTAGAATAAAAAGATAATTAAATCAAGATTTTTTGTTGTGTAAATACGTAACAGCATAACTGTCAAACTGAGAGAATTTTGTGTGTGCTTTTTCATACCAAAAATACCATTAAAATCCAGAATTAAGAACACACATAAAAAACGAATCACATGGTTCGAACCGTTCTGAAATAATGGATTTCATAATTGATTTTAATTTTCGACTTTTCCGTGGGATTTTACAAAAATCTCCCTTCACAGAAACGAATACGAAAACAAAATCAACAAAAGTGGTCAAGCAGTTGTCAGATGATTACTTTTCATACATACGGAAATTGATTTTTATTTCATAGAAGAAGATTACAATGATTTCTATGGCAAACTGAGGCGCTATAAGTGCATGAAAAGTAAAACGTATTGCTCATTAATTCTAAATTGAGTGTCTAGCAAAAGGCGAGTAGGAGTTCGTTTCAAAGGAAGGAGACTCTGCAATTACAAACAGTAAAAGAGCATGTAATATCGCAAGTTTCTTGAGAAGGTTCGTATGAATCTACTGGCTTTTTCAGATTAATCATGTTCTGTGCTCCATCTGTGTGAAAGTCTGAAAGCAGACACCCTGCAACAGTCATCGGAGGGATCCGGGCCGGAGGAGGGAGCGTTGTGGTCTGCGGAATATCTTTGTGGCATTCCCTGTGCGATATCGTCATTCTGGAAGGCACAATGCATCAACACAAGTATTCCCCTACCCTTGGGAACCATGTTCATGCTTTCGTCACGATGGTATCTACCAGCAGGACAATGCAACATCTCACACCACTCGCAGTGTACGTTCGTGGTTCGAAGGGCGCCAAGGTGAGTTTACCGTACTCCAGTGGCCACCAGGAACTCCGGATTTAAACCCAATCGAGAATTTATGGGACCACCTCGGTTAGGCTGTTCAAGTCCGGGCTCCTCAACTGAAAAACACCGTGCAGTTGGACACGACACTTTTTGGTTCCACATCATTGTCGATACCTGTCAGAATCTCACTGACTCCCTGCCTGCAAGAAGGTTGTTATTTAGACTTTTTGCAGGCGGTACGCTAATGTTACTGGACAGTGTGTGTCTATAGCTAAAACTAGAAAAAGTGTAATAAAAAGCACCCGGATTGTCTCCCATGTCGGCTGTATCAGTGTTTGACCTTAGGGCTAAAAACACTGTATGCTGAGTTATTAAAATGTGTATTCAGACTATGAATTTGAAGCTACTAGTCTCCAAAATCTAGATCGCTAGATATAGAGTGTTCAATCTAGAAATACTTTACTAGAGATTGGTGTTGGAAGAAAGTTTCAAAACTGGAATTATTTTTTGATCACCAAACTTTGTGCCAATGCGTTAGGGTAAATGCCAAACCATTTTGCAATGTTTCATGAAGTGAGAGAGAGCGTGTGAAATTATTTATGTTGGTCCGTCCATCAAACAGAACTTTATGTCCAATGTCAACTATGTTGCTGTAGGCCCTACGTTGACACTGGGCTCACTCTGTCCCTTCGTTCACTACTAACCCAAGCGCAAAACGTTGATGCGGCTGCCATGTCAGCTTTTTATTAGTGTGAAAATGGATGAAAACCTTTACAAATCAGCGTCAGTAATAGCGTCTGCACGGTGAATTGACAGACTGAGTGGGAAAAGATTTCTTTTTAATCAAAATTTTTAGTTATGACGGGGATCTGCGTTTCACTGCAGAGCTATTGGTGTGCATGGCCTGGTTCAGTACCGGGTACCGCTGGATATCGTCGCCGACACACATCTTCTTCACGTGCATACCATTCTCAAAGCGAGTATCGCTGATGACGTGATGTTTAGGTGAAGCGTTGCTGACGACTGTACGCTTCCAACATACTCTCTACCAGCCAGTCAGAGGGCAGTGAATGGCCACGTAGAGGTCACAGAGCTGGCTGACGAGAGTGATCTTGGATCGACCTGACGCTCTTTTCGTAATCACCTTTTGGTAAATCCAGACATGCCTTCCGCATTCTTCTTCGGGCAGTACGCCTTCTGGAATGAATCTGGTACACCAGCCAGTTTTTGTAACTCATTCAGTTGTTCTGCTTTTACATTCCCTCAAATTATCCAGTCCTTAACACCTTCATCCCGCAGTCTCCCGTCCCTCGCCAAGTCTTGAAAAAACGTCTTTTGTCTTTTTCTGTCGCTTTCTCGTTCAGTCGTTACGGACTTGACGAAAAAAAACAGTCCAATACACAGGCGCATGGATTCCGTCGTACGTTTCCGACACATCATAAACGTGACACCAGTTTATGTGCAAGTCATCCATCCCCGATTCCCGTAAGGCCACGCTTGCTTCGCAGTCGAGTCACCACAGTACCATTTCTTTGTGGACAAGGAAAACACATGTTATTTTACTGATTTTGAATCCAGTTTTACATGACACAGCTACTTATTGTGACACAGCTGCAACAACACACGCAATCTATGGTGTACTTAATTATATACTGAAGAGCCAAAGAAACTGGTACATCTGCCTAATATCGTGGACAGCTCCCGTGAGCACGTAGAAGTGCTGCAACGCGACGTGGCATGGAACGGACTGAAGTCTGAAGTAGTGCTGCAGGGAACTGGAACCATGAATTCTGCAGGGCTGTCCGTAAATCAGTAAGAAGACGAGAGGATGGAGACCACATTTGAACAGCACGTTGCAGGGCATCCCAGATATGCTCAGTAATGTTCATGTCTGGGAAGTCTGGTGACCAGCGGAAGTGTTTAAACTTGGAGAGTATTCCCAGAGCCACTGTGTAGGTACTCTGCACATGTGGGGTGTCGTAGTGTCCTGCTGGAATTGCCCAAGTTCGTCTGAATGCACAATGGACATGAATGAACGTAGATGATCAGACAAGATACTTATATCCGTGTCACCTGTCAGGGTCGTATCTAGACGTATCAGTGGTTCCATATCAGTCCAACTGGACAAGTCCCACACCGTTACAGAGCCTCCATCAGCTTGAACAGTCCCCCACTGACATGCAGAGTCCGTGATTCATGAGGTTGATCCATACCCGTACACGTCCATCTGCTCGAAACAATTTGAAACGTGACTCGTCCGATCAGGCAACATATTTCCAGTCATCAACAGTCCAAATTTGGTGTTGATGGGCCGAGGCGAGCGAGGCGTAAAGCTTTGTGTCGTGGAGTCATCAAGTGTACACCAGCGGGCCTTCGGCTCCGAAAGCCCATATCGATGATGTTTCGTTGAATGATTCGCACGGTGACATTTGTTGATCGCCCAGCATTGAGATCTGTACTAATATGCGGAATGGTTGCACTCCTGACGCGTTGAAACGTGGACTCCAGGATTGGGCCGGAACGCCTCCTGCAGTCCCAGAGCTACAAATTTCGCATTCCTGTCAGCATGCTGGACGCTACAGTGATGAACTACAAAGACGAGCCTATTGTAGGTTGTTAAAAGATCATTCTACAGGCCAGTCTGAGGGTGATTTTGGAGGTTTCCCACAGTGATGTAGTCGGAAATTGATTCTGAGCTTCTCTTTGCCTACTCAACCTAAGAAATATAGATTTCCGGACACATTGTTTTTTTCAACTGCAGTTACGTCAGCCGGCACTAGAAACCTCGAACGTAATGCAATAAATCCAATGACACGGCCAGTCTGCACATGGTTTTAGGCGGTTTCTTACATCTGACTAGGTGAATACTCGGCAGGTACCCCGCATGGTACCCTACATAATTTACACGATTCGCAAACATTTCATTAACCCCCCATGAACTATGGACCTTGCTGTTGGCGGGGAGGCTTGCGTGTCTCTGTGATACATATGGCGTACCGTAGGTGCAACCACAACGGAGAGGCATCTGTTGAGAGGCCAGACAAACGTGTGGTTCCTGAAGAGGGGCAGCAGCCTTTTCAGTAGTTCCAAGGGCAACAGTCTGGATGAATGACTGATCTGGCCTTGTAACAATAACCAAAACGGCCTTGCTGTGATGGTACTGCGAACGGCTGAAAGCAAGGGGAAATTACGGCCGTAATTTTTCCCGAGGGCATGCAGCTTTACTGTAAGATTAAATGATGATGGTGTCCTCTTGGGTAAAATATTCCGGAGGTAAAATAGTCCCCCATTCGGATCTCCGGGCGGGGACTACTCAAGAGGATGTCGTTATGAGGAGAAAGAAAACTGGTGTTCTACGGATCGGAGAGTGTAATGTCAGATCCATTAATCGGGCAGGTAGTTTACAAAATTTAAAAAGGGAAATGCATAGGTTAAAGTTAGATATAGTGGTAAATAGTGAAGTTCGGTGGCAGGAGGAACAAGACTTCTGGTCAGGTGACTACAGGGTTATAAACACAAAATCAAATACGAGTAATGCAGGAGTAGGTTTAATAATGAATAGGAAAATAGGAAGGCGGGTAAGCCACTACAAACAGCATAGTGAACGCATTATTTTGGCCAAGATAGATACGAAGCCCACACCTACTACAGTAGTACAAGTTTATGTGCCAATTAGCTCTGCAGATGACGAAGAAATTCAAGAAATGTATGATGAAATAAAAGAAATTATTCAAGTAGTGAAGGGAGACGGAAATTTAATAGTCATGGGTGACTGGAATTCGAGAGTAGGAAAAGGGAATATAGTAGGTGAATATGGATTGGGGCTAAGAAATGAAAGAGGAAGCCGACTGGTAGAATTTTGCACAGAGCACAACTTAATCATAGCTAACACTTGGTTTAAGAATCATGACAGAAGGTTGTATATATGGAAGATCCCTGGAAATACTGACCACAATATATTGGTTATGACCTGTAGAATAAAACTGAAGAAATTGCAAAAAGGTGGGAATTTAAGGAGATAGGACCTGGATAAACTGTAAGAACCAGAGGTTGTACAGAGTTTCAGGGAGAGCATAAGGGAACAATTGACAGGAATGGGGGAAAGAAATACAGTAGAAGAAGAATGGGTAGCTTTGAGGGATGAAGTAGTGAAGGCAGCAGAGGATCAAGTAGGTAAAAAGACGAAGGCTAGTAGAAGTCCTTGGGTAACAGAAGAATTATTTAATTTAATTGAAGAAAGGAGAAAATATAAAAATGCAGTAAATGAAGCAGGCAAAAAGGAATACAAACGTCTCAAAAATGAGATCGATAGGAAGTGCAAAATGGCTAAGCAGGGATGGCTAGAGGACAAATGTAAGGATGTAGAGGCTTATCTCACTAGGGGTAAGATAGATACTGCCTACAGGAAAATTAAAGAGACCTTTGGAGATAAGAGAACCACTTGTATTAACATCAAGAGTTCATATGGTAACCCAGTTCTAAGCAAAGAAGGGAAAGCAGAAAGGTGGAAGGAGTATATAGAGGGTCTATACAAGGGCGATGTACTTCAGGACAATATTATGGAAATGGGAGATACGATACTGCGTGAAGAGTTTGACAGAACACTGAAAGACCTGAGTCGAAACAAGGCCCCCGGAGTAGACAACATTCCATTGGAACTACTGTCGGCCTTTTGAGAGTTAGTCCTGACAAAACTCTACCATCTGGTGAGCAAGATGTATGAAACAGGCGAAATACCCTCAGACTTCAAGAAGAATATAATAATTCCAATCCCAAAAAAAGCAGGTGTTGACAGATGTGAAAATTACCGAACTATCAGTTTAACAAGCCACGGCTGCAAAATACTAACCCGAGTTCTTTACAGACGAATGCAAAAACTAGTAGAAGCCGACCTCGGGGAAGATCAGTTTGGATTCCGTAGAAATGTTGGAACACGTGAGGCATTACTGACCTTACGACTTATCTTAGAATAAAGATTATGGAAAAGCAAACCTACGTTTCTAGCATTTGTAGACTTAGAGAAAGCTTTTGACAATGTTGATTTTAATACTCTCTTTTAAATTCTAAAGGTGGCAGGGGTAAAATACAGGGAGCGAAAGGCTATTTACAATTTGTACAGAAACCAGATGGCAGTTATAAGGGTCGAGGGACATGAAAGGGAAGCAATGGTTGGAAAGGGAGTGAGACATGGTTGTAGCCTCTCACCGATGTTATTCAATCCGTATATTGAGCAAGCAGTAAAGGAAACAAAAGAAAAGTTCGGAGTAGGTATTAAAGTTCGTGGAGAAGAAATAAAAACTTTGAGGTTCGCCGATGACATTGTAATTCTGTCAGAGACAGCAAAGGACTTGGAAGAGCAGTTGAATTCAATGGACAGTGTCTTGAAAGGAGGATATAAGATGAACATCAACAAAATCAAAACGAGGATAGTAGAATTTAGTCGTATTAAGTGGGGTGATGCTGGGGGAGTTATATTAGGAAATGAGACACTTAAGGTAGTAAAGGAGTTTTGCTATTTGGGGAGCAAAATAACTGATGATGGTCGAAGTAGAGAGGATAGAAAATGGTGACTGGCAATGGCAAGGAAAGCGTTTCTCAAGAAGAGAAATTTGTTAACATCGAGTATAGATTTAAGTGTCAGGAACTCTTTTCTGAAAGTATTTGTTGGAGTGTAGCCATGTATGGAAGTGAAACATGGACGATAACTAGTTTGGACAAGAAGAGAATAGAAGCTTTCAAAATGTTGTGCTACAGAAGAATGCTGAAGATTAGATGGGTAGATCGCATGACAAATGAGGAAGTATTGAATAGTATTGGAGAGAAGAGATGTTTGTGGCACAACTTGACCAGAAGAAGGGATCGGTTGGTAGGACATGTTCTGAGGAATCGAGGGATCACCAATTTAGTATTGGAGGGCAGTGTGGTTGGGTAAAAATCGTAGATGGAGACCAAGAGATGAATACACCAAGCAGATTCAGAGTGCTGTAGGTTGCAGGTACTGGGAGATGAAGAAGCTTGCACAGGATAGAGTAGCATGGAGAGCTGCATCAAACCAGTATCAGGACTGAAGTCCACAACAACAACAACACGAAATTTCACGTGGGATGACACTAGGCGCGGTGAGCAGGGGTGCACAAATTCCATCGCGTGGGTTGACTTGACTTGGGTGGGAGGGGCAGGGGAGGGGGAGAGATGGTGACAGGAGGGGCATCCTGCAACTCTCTACCACTGACATTGCCAAATGCAGTAGTTAATATGGCGACCCCGTGACGATAAGCGATGCAGGCCAGGATCACGAAGAGGAGGAATAGAATAAATCCATGAACATGAAGAGTTATGAACTTTTATAGGCAAAAAATGTCATGCAGTTGAATAAACCTTTTTTAAAGTTTATTTCCTGTTTCTGTATTTGGAGGAGTATTAATGTGGTATATCTGTTGCTTTGCAGCAGGATTATTTCAATCATTCTGACTTTTTTTTTACTATTTCTGACTTTCAATTTCAGTTTCACTTAAAATTATGAGAATATGAATTAAATACTTTTTAAATATTTTCTAGCTTTATTTGGTTGGCTGGTTGGTTCGGGGGAAGGGACCAAACAGTGAGGTCATCGGTCCTATCAGTTTAGGGAAGGGTGGGGAAGGAAACTGGCAGTGACCTTTCTAAGGAACCACACCGCCTTCTACCTGAAGCGATTTAGGGAACTCATGGAAAATCTAAATCAGAATGGCCGCCCTCAGGTTTGAACCGTCGTCCTCCAGATTGCGAGTCCAGTGTGGCAACCACTGTCCGACTTTGCTCGGAAGTTTTATTTCATAACTCGTAGGACATTCTGGGTTTAATCATGGGAGCGTGTAATTTCACGCTGTTGAATCAAAAAAGGGGTATCCATATTCAAACTAAAAATTTTGCCCTCTCTTGAGAAAATTTCTGCAAATGCCAATGCTTAAATGTGTGGAAATGGAAAAGAACTGCTAAATTGAAACTGCTGAATGGCTAGGAGACTTTCCACATTATATTTAACATCCATATTATTTGCGATATTTGTGATGTGGAAGGAAGGAAGATTGAAGAGGAGAACCGGAGTAAAAGTAAAAGGATGGAGGCCAGTAATACATTATCGTTTCTATAAGCTCCAGACGCAACAGAACTGTTTGAAGAGCACTTGGCGGCGAAAGCTAAAAATCCCGAGTTCGAGTCTCGGTCCGGCACACAGTTTTAATCTGCCAGGAAGTTTAGTATCAGCGCACACTCCGCTGCAGAGTGAAAATCTCATTCTGGCACGACATATGATGTCATATGAATCCCCGCCACCGCAGAACGCACTGGAAACACCAACATAAATACCTCACCCTCCTTAACAAATGTATTCCTGATTGCTGAGAGACGACTGCCGATTGCCCTTGCGTCAGCTGCAGCTACTCAGTGTGAGGGGAAGCTATGGAGGTCCACCTTCAGTATGCCTAGCAGTCTTTTATGGAACAACGAGTCCGGCTAGAAGGACGCTGCTGCTACCCATTGCACTGCCAACTTCCAAGACCACACTAATGGGGCACAGACGCCGCCGTAACGCTGCAGGCCTGCTCAAGGGGCTTGACCTGCGTGTACTGGATGCTGTCCGTCATCGCCTTCGAGTGCGTGTGTGCTGCTGCTGCTCATCCCGTTCCTGTGGCAGACACCAACGCTGCCGACTCCTATTTCCTAAATGGCGGCTGAGAGTTGACCCCTTTGTGCCAGCAAGTACTTCTGGTCGACCTGGGTCGTAACTCCCGGGTGCAAATCTTCGACGTCCACGGGTGCACTTTGGAGATCGACACACAGAACTGGAGGCCGGCGGATCCCGTGGTCGATGGCCGCCTGTGATGCAGCAGCTGCCACGTGACACATCACTGTGCTGTTCAGCACTGCAAGACAAGAGCAAGATGGCCTTCTGTCACTGACAAGGCGCTGCTCCGCCAGCCCGGCTGCAGTGCGGCACTTGGAAAGACAACCCTTTATTACTTCATAATAAATATATTATTGTCAATGAAGTTTTCTCGGCGCTCTGTAGCATAACTAGGTTCTCACCACAACATCCTGCCCGGCTCTCTCCTGACAGCTGTAGAGTCTGGGACGGGACCCCTGTACAATTAATACACTGTGGGAGATGTTCAGAATTGTTGCTAAAATTTCTCATGATGAATAAATCCGTTCGAGTCGTACGTGACAAATCCTTTATTTGAATAAAATCGTACACAAGACCTGGTTTCACGGTGTAAATCCCATGTTCAGGCTCTTCAAACAGCAAGGAGAACTAAGAGGGAGTCTATACAAATTAACTATCAGTGAAAGGGCCCACAGAAATGTGAACATCATGTCATACCATCGTTGCGTACGAGAAAATCGTACCAGTCAAGTAGTTTATGAGATACCACGCAGAAGAGGCATGAAAAGGTTGTCTGCGTCAACCACTACCACGCCGGGTAAACGAGGCCTAATCAAGAAAAACCATGAAGGTAACAGCAAACAAGTACACGTTGCCAGCCTAATGCAATCAATGAACCGACAGTGAACGATCAGACATGTGACATGGGCTTAAGAAATTAAATGGGAGGTATAAGAGCAGTGAAACGCAAATTTGTGAACCTCAGTGGTTATATATGCCACCTCCGGAGCTAATGCCGAGGGCGGGAGGGACCACCGAAGAAATCGTAGCTAACAACATTGCCACACCCCCACGTTTTCTCCTGAACGCCATCTACTAATAACAGCGCTAAAACCAGCTTATGTATGCATGGCATTAGCTAAGAAATGCTGTGACAGAGCAAACAATAAAAGTAAGACGTGAAATGTATAATGCAGCTCACAAGAAAAAAAAAGAATAAAATATATAATGAAATTGTCAAGAAATAAAACCATAGTACGGAATATAAAATAATTAAAACTGCAGAATAATATTAAAAGGTCCAAACTGACATACTACAAATTAAACATAATAGTGGAAGATATGTGAATCTGGAGAATACTTCATATTAAAAGTGAAAGGTTATGAATGCAGATAGTGCAACACCACGAGTAGGGTAACCTACATAATAATGGTGCATAAAATCTCCAGTAATGGAGAAGCCAGCGTGACTAGTAAAATCCAAAAACTATTAACATATACACAGCAACAGAGCTACACATTACATACTATAAAGAGGAACAACATATTACGTACAACACCTTAAAAGAAATGTCGATCTTAGCTCTGAAAACTTCTTGTATAAATAATAAACAGCCAATGTGTTGAAAAGTGGAAGATTTGTTAAAATCACTTTCCCATGGTCTCAGGTGCTGAACAAGGTTGTTGTCATATAGTATTTCCTCATCAATGTGCAGCTAGTACATATATCATATCCCTTAGATACATTTAGTGCAGCTAGTTTCGGCCACAGCTTCTCTAGCCAAGGGAACACTACACATTTTCTAACAGAGCGGTGTAGGCTGCAGAAGAAGAAATCCCTGACAGAGGAGTGGACCACTTCTGTAGGCGAGACGATGCACGTTGAGCATTTTCGTCCGAGCAATACAAAAGCTGTAGTGGCTCGAAAGCTCTATCGAGAGTGATACTGAAAGGGGACAGTGTAGCACAGTGGGCGAGAGACAGCTTATTGCAGTGTATGAGAAAGTGAAAACCAAGATAGATGCAACCAGACTTAGATCTTTGCGAAGGCAAACATCATCCATATGATCGGAGACACATCATAGAAGTGTGGACGAGGAAGCGGCAAATTTTTCAGTTAGTTATAGGTGGAGCACACCATCACTGAAGGTTTATGCAGTAAACACGGTCCTGGAAACTATTTAAGCAGAAGGTGGAGTTTGGACACTCAGAGGCGACACGCCACAGCTATGGCAGACAACTGGAGGTTTACTGTGGCTGGTATTGCTTCTATTAAAAGACTTGCCATGGTGGAGAAGAGCGATAATTCTGTAAGTGTGCAAGATAGGGACATGTGCCAGTTCAGGGTGAGTGCCAATTAAGGCAGCATTTCTGAACAACGTCAATAGATAATAATGATGCTTCAGTCGTTAAGGTACAACAATTATGTCCAGATGAGAGGGTAGCACTGGAACAAAATTCTTCAACAGATGCAACAATTGGAATGCTTTAGACTTTGTCAATAATCAGATGAATAATTTCAATGATATTAATTTGTTCTGATGTTACTCTATTTAAGGTAAATAAGCAAGAGACAATGGAAGCTAGTGACAAAATTGGTACACTGGCCGTTAACCAAATTGAACAAGAAATGAACATGAAGAAAATAATTGAGAAAAGAATCAGAAAATGGTAGCTAAATGAACGGTGAGAATAGGCCAGCAATCTGGCAGTGTTAAAAGTTTGGCTAGTGATACGTAAGAAAATTAGTCAGCAGTCTGGTTCAAATGGTTCAAATGGCTCTGAGCACTATGCGACTTAACTTCTGAGGTCATCAGTCGCCTAGAACTTAGAACTAATTAAACCTAACTAAGCTAAGGACATCACACACATCCATGCCCGAGGCAGGATTCGAACCTGCGGCCGTAGAGGTCGCTCGGTTCCAGACTGCAGCGCCCAGAACCTCTCGGCCACTCCGGTCGGCACAGCAGTCTGGAAATATTGCTAGTTTGGCTAATGATCTCAACCAACTGTCAATAAATATGAATTGTTTGGCTACTGTAGTCAGACAATAAACTAGTAGCATCCACTGTTTCCTGGTGATCGTTAAATTTAAAATTTGAGATTAATAGAAGAGTAGAGCGTATTAGTGATGAATCAGAGGTAATGTGGAAGAAAGATATGTGTTTGTTTGACTCTAAGATTGAGGAAAGAGTGGCTCAAGTTGAGAATAATTGTAAGAACTCCTCCGAAAGTATTAGAAGTCTGTTAACAGGGATTATTAAAAAGGTAGCTAATGGGAGCAAGAAATGGATAGATAAAGGATGATGTAAGTAAAACCAAGTACAAATAAGCTGCTGTGGAATTTGTGAAAATAGCCAGAAAGCTTTCGATAATAAAATTAATTCTGCACCTGAAAATTGTTTAAAATCTGTGTAAAAGTTGTACCTGATGGTATGGAAGCGGTAGAGTCTAATGTAGATCAGGTAAGTAACCGAGCTGAGACTCTAGAAAATAAACTGCATAAGCATGACAACAGACTATCTGTGGAAGAGCACAACATTATAATAGGCGCTAATAATATTAGAATAGGCACTAACAGCGTGGAATGTAATCTTGTTATTGAATCAACTGGATTTTCGTATTTTGCAGATAATTCTAACGTTTTGATCCGCCATGAAATGTGAATTGGAAGGAATTTTTGAAAGATTTTGAAAAAGGTTTTTTGCCCGGAGATGACATTCGCGTTTATCTGTTACCTGGAAAGGATAGATAAGTTGTGCAGGAAGAGGAGCAAGCTAACAGAAATTTAAGGTCGCAGGGGGGGAACTGTAGAAACTCATCAAATGTTTATGAAAACAGAATGCGTGGATTCTGGTAACACAGCGGTAGAGAAGCAAGCAGATGGCACCATGTTGCGGCAAATAGGCCAACTAATATAGAGAAAGGACCTGTTTATAGATTACGTTCTCTAATGCGTGGCGATTATGACTTTCAAAATAGACGGGAGATGGGTAGGCGAGTAGGGAATTATGTAGAGCCACAGAATAAGGGAAACTGCAGATGCCGGACAAAAATAATGAAACAACAGAATCAGAACACATTACCCCGCCTAATAAGATGTAGAAAACTCGTTGGCATTCAAAACGGATTCCAGTCATCTCCGCATGGATAAATACAGATCCTGTTTGGTTTTCTAGGGAATATTATACCATTTTTCCTGCATAACAGTGGCAAGTTTAGGAAACGATGAAGGTGAATAGCGATCATGCGCCCTTCTCTCCTTAGCGTATTACAAAAATATTGAGATCTGGTGACTGTAGTGTCCAAGGAAAATGTCCTAGTGGTCACAAAAACAGTCCTGGATGATGTGACCTGTGTGAATGGAGGTCATATCGTTTTGGAACGCAGCATCACCATTGGGAACAAACGTTGTACCATGGGTAAAAAATGGTTACATGATCCTTGGCAGTGATGCGACCTTGCAAAGTAACCACGATATGGCTGAAAAAATCATCACCGAACCCCCACCATGTTTCACACTTGGGACGAAACCTCGTCCAGAAGTTAAAAACAGCTTGAAACAATGTCTGTCTTCCACTGCCCTGTAGTCCAGTTTTTATGGCTTGAAGACCACGCTATCTTTTCAGGCTGTTGCCTCAGTGATAAGTGACTTTGGAATTCCATCTCGCCTTGAAATTCTCTGCTTAGGGAGCTCCCTTTCTGCTGTTTTGGTGGCGACAGTGTTCATCAGTGCGAAATTCAGATCAGCAGCGACTTTTTCAGATATTGTCCACCTGTTTTTCGTCGCAGTCCACAATAATGGCCGTCTCTCACGATTACTCAACACACACTCTCGTCTGCGTTGTGTCTTAGCTGGTGAAGTTTTATGTTCCTTGGTTATGGAAGCACCCACCATATGAGCACCAACAATTTGCCCACGTTCAAATCCAATTAGATTCGAAATGATGCACTCACAGCTACATGGAACTCTGTCCTGACGGCGATTGACACTTGCAACGTTATGACACCAATGCATAGGGCCATTCATCGTCTACAACAATGGAACCTGCAGGCTCGACTATCATCTCCATTCTTGTTCAAGTAGGCATTTCTGGTACTGCAATAAAATGAATACCCCTAGCTTCATACAGGCTTTGACAGGGACAGTTGAAAATGTGTGCACCACCCGGGACTCGTACCCGGGATCGCCTGCTTACATGGCAGGCGCACTACCCATCTGCGCCACCGAGGACACAGAGGATAGTGCAACAGCAGGGACTTGTCTCTGGCACGCCTGCCGTGAGACCCATATTCTCGACTTATGGTCCCGCACTATATTCATGGTGCCCCTGCCCATTATACTCATTAACTGCGGCTTTTTGACGATTCCCGTAAGATTTCCGTCAGTGTTTGTGCATCCTCACAGAAGAAGATGGTCAAATGGCCGGTGAGCAGTAACTTATATATTTATATATGAAGATGGTATCGGTGACCATGCAGCTCGTTATAATGAAATTACAATGAAATGAATACCACTAGTTGTATACAGGCGTTGATATAAGCCAACGGGGACAACTGAAAAAATGTGCCCCGACCAAGACTCGAACACGGGATTTCCTACTTACATAGCTGGCGCTCTGTCCATCTCAGCCACCGAGGACACAGAGTATATGTCCGAAAGAACAGATACCATCTTCATATGTATATTTCTCGTATTGTTTCCATAAGAAGTGGGCTAAGTAAATACTTCAGTATAGATACTTTGTTAGATAGTTTAATTGGAAATAATGAAGAATCTCATAAACAGGAAATGTGTACAAAGGACCGCCTGACAAAACTTGCTTGAAGAAAAAGAGGACAAATGTAATGAAGGAGATTACAAGATCTACACGAAGAAAAGCAGTAAAATATATCGGAGACAGTTAAGATGGATTTATTGGTAGCAAAAGGGAGGATGATCATAATGGAGGAAAATCAGTTAATGGAAATGAGAAGGAGGATGAAGTTGAAAGTGAATTGGAGGAGTTAGTCGACACACTGATTACTTTCAAAAGAGGTAAGAGTGATTTGTTGAAATGTTTTGATCTGTTGTTAGTGGACAGATTAACTGATGTTAAGAAAGTGAACATAAAGAGCAATCCTAAAAATATGCGTGTAATCTGTAGACACAGAGAAGGGAAATAGTGCGAGATTTTCTAGAAGAATCTGAAGTCGGTAACAGTGAAGAAAAAACCAGGACATCTAGTTGTTAATTCGATGGTAAAGTACGAAGAAGGGCAGTGTTTTGCTGACAGTAGCAGATGGGCTATGCCTGCTTAGTGCTAGATGCTGGACTGAGTCAAGAAGACGTGTTACCGCCCAAACGATCTGTCACCGTGATGCTCTCGGTGGTACTGTGCCATCATCAATGCTTATACACCATGGCGCTTGCACCACGCAGCCGTACGTCACACGTCACACATTCCCGGCTCATGCACAGCTCCGCTTTGCTGACCAGCGCAGCCACGCCCCATGCACATAGCCACCTCCGTGTTAATGTAGCAACCCACGTCATGTAAGTACATGATGATAGTGCACCAATCACGTGGTGCTATACTGTCGTAAACTTGTCGATGGCGAACATATTCCTATGCCGCCAGGGCTTTATAAGCACACGTGGCACCTCACGCCGGCAGCCTCGTCTTTCCCTTGCTTCACTACTGCTGGTACCTTGACGCTACACCACTCGATTCGCGCTAATAAGGAGATCGACTACGCTTGGATTTTTACTGCTTGGCACTCCACACATCAGATTCATCCACGGACCTTTCTTATCGCCATTCCAGTGGCAGCACTAGCCTCGTCACTAACGTGTTGTTTATTCTGTTTTCTGTCTTCACTGATAAACGTTGTTGATCACTTACACCTTCTGTTTTTTGTTGTTCCACCATCCACGGATGCAACATTTTACCTTAATTATTTTCTTATACGGTCACCTTACTTCAAGTTTCTTGATGTAGTGGACCTGCTATGCAGTGCCACCAATTATTGCCACGTTACTTCGTCACCTCTTGCATAGGATCGGAAACTGGAAGAAGGAAACTTTGTGGTATTTAAGTTACGTAACTATTTTTTACATATGTCTCCTCTATTTTGTAGCTCTTATGTAACAGTTACAACGTTGAGTGAACACATCTCTTATTACTCACATCAACATCTCTGAAGAGAGTCCTCAAACGGAACACAATTGAATCGCAGAATAGAAAACAATGTCATTTATCTTAACCCTCTATCAACTGTTTTATGCAATTTGTCACTGTCGGCAGCTCCTCTTGTTCTCCGTCTTCTAAAATATTGTCAAGCCACTATGCCAGTAGGAGCTACACCACAACAGCAGGTGGGGACGCTCGATTTCCATTGCACTTTGCGGATGTCCTGTGCTCACACTTCTTTCATCATCTCTGCACATATCTGTATTTACAGACTATATAAACAACGTGTTTATACTAACTTGTTTTATCCGTTTGAGAGAAACAAGTGTAACATCCGATCTTCGTGCTGTTTGTCAGACATAGGTGGATGCTTTACCTGATAAGGAAGCAGTAGTAATAGTGCCTGTTATGGGTATTCAAATAATTGCTGTCACAATAAATGTAAAGAAGTCCGTAAACGTGAAATGATGCCTATTAAAATAAATGTATGCAGTTGCATCAGAACTTCTTCATGATTTCTGGCTTGAGTGTTGACATATTAACTGGTACAGACTTTCTCAGCAAATAAAAAGGGCAGTTGGATTGTAATGTTGGAAATAAATGGGAGAAATGTGAGTGTACTATTTACTAGGAAAAGGAAACTGACAACAGAGGAAAGGGATAATATTCCTGTTAGGTACTGTAGGATAAAGGAAAAGTTGGAAGTGTATGCTGAATACGTAGATGAAGTGGGAATGGATCCAAAGAAATTGCTTGCAGTGCAAAATAAAATAGATTGAAAATCGAAACAACTTTTTGAATTAGGTAGGAGCTTGGACAAAGACTTCAAAGAGCATTGCAGTCTTTGCAGTGCTAGGTGTCAGACATCACTTGGCACGCAAGTTATTGGCAATATTACTTAAATTCCTTTCATAAAGTCAATCTTCCTCTTTTGTTATTCTGAACTGTATCCATCATTTTTAGCCTCCTTTGCTGTCGGAAGTTAGTAGAAGTGTCAGATTGCACTGTCATGTAAAAAGATAACTGTTGATGGCAATATGTAAACAGAGGAATGAAGAAAGTGTTAATGAACTTCGAAGTATGTAAATAAAGGAAGTAGTCTATGAAACAACAAATTAATGATGAAATAAAGTAACTTTTCGTTGAGAGTTGTGTTGTCGAATGGAAAAGTAGGTACTGAATTTTGAAGATATGACATAAAGAATACCAAATGTGTCCTGGAAAGGATCTTATTAATATGTGGAAACTGACAGTGAATCTGAGAACTGACATAAGATGTGTTGCAGGAATAGAACGTGACCAGATAAGAGGTAGCAAGCAGAATTTGAGAAAAACTTTGTGGTGCAGGAAGACAGTAATTTGCTTTATAGTGAGGGAAGACTGAATTTATAAAAGCAGATGGTAATGTAAGGGTTTTAGTGAGAAAATGGAATAGACATCTTAATGATGATATATTCAACCTAGAAGTGCGAGAGAGTAAGAACAAAAGAATGTGATAAGAACACTTTTATAGGATAATTTTACTATTTAGTATGTAATCCTTTTTTGTATTAAGTAAAACTTTTACTATAAAGACTCTGAGAAGCATTGTGGCTTACCTACAAGATACATGACTGTGTACAAAACATGAAGAAGAAACTGTTAAAAATAATGGTAACCATGACCTGTTGTAAAGTTCGTAAAAGAGTGATTTGTGCTAGGTTTAAGTTTCTTTCGATGATTTTGAAAAACTCGTATAGATAATATTCTGAATTAATTTAGTACGTATAGAAAATGCTGCCTTCAGCAACCCAATTATTCCTTAGGTTATTGATTTTATTCCTTACTTTGAGGGGAATAGTATTTATAAGTAACTTCTGTTTTGTGCCATTTCAGAGAACTGTTGTTGTTGTGGTCTTCAGTCCAGAGACTGGTTTGATGCCGCTCTCCATGCTACTCTATCCTGTGCAAGTTTCATCTCCCAGTACTTACTGCAACCTACATTCTTCTGAATCTGCTTAGTGGATTCATCTCTTGGTCTCCCTCTACGATTTTTACCCTCCACGCTGCCCTCCAATGCTAAATTTGTGATCCCCTGATGTCTCAGAACTTGTCCTACCAACCGGTCCCTTCTTCTTGTCAAGTTGTGCCACAAACTCCACTTCTCTCTAATTCTATTCAATACCTCCTCATTAATTATGTGATCTACCTATCTAACCTTCAGCATTCTTCTGTAGCACCACATTTCTCTTCTTGTCTAAACTATTTATCGTCCATGTTTCACTTTCATACATGGCTACACTCCATACAAATACTTTCAGAAACGACTTCCTGACACTTAAATCTATACTCAATATTAACAAATTTCTCTTCTTCAGAAACGTTTTCGTTGCCATTGCCATTATACATTTTGTATCCTTTCTACATCGACCATCATCAGTTATTTTGCTCCCCAAACAGCAAAACTCGTTTACTACATTAAGTGTCTCATTTCCTAACCTAGTTCTCTCAGCATCACCCGACTTAATTCGACTACATTCCGTTATCCTCGTTTTGCTTTTGTTGATATTCATTATACACCCTTCTTTTCAAGACAGTGTCCATTCCGTTCAACTGCTCTTCCAAGTACTTTTCTTTCTCTGACAGAATTACAATGTCATCGTCCAACCTCAAAGTTTTAATTTCTTCTCCATGGATTATAATAGCTTCTCCGAATTTTTCTTTTGTTTCCTTTACTGCTTGCTCAATATACAGATTGAATAATATCGGGGAGAGGCTACAATCCTGTCCCACTCCCTTCCCAATCACTGCTTCCGTTTCGTGCCCCTCGACTCTTATAACTGTCATCAGGTTTCTGTACAAATTGTAAATAGCCTTTCGGTCCCTGTATTTTACCCCTGCCACCTTTAGAATTTGAAAGAGAGTATTCCAGTCAACACTGTCAAAAGCTTTCTGTAAGTCTACAAATGCTAGAAACGTAGATTTGCCTTTCCTTAATCTTTCGTCTAAGATAAGGTCAGTATTGCCTCACGTGTTCTGACATTTCTATGGAATCCAAACTGATCTTCCCCGAGGTCGGCTTCTACCAGCTTTTTCCATTCGTCTGTAAAGTATTCGCGTTAGTATTTTGCAGCTGTGACTTATTAAACTGACAGTTCGGTAATTTTCACATCTGTCAACACCTGCTTTCTTTGGGACTGGAATTACTATGTTCTTCTTGAAGTCTGAGGGAATTTCGCCTGTCTCATACATCTTGCTCACCAGATGGTAGAGGTTTTTTTTGGACTGGCTCTCCCAAAGCCGTCAGTAGTTCTAATGGAATTTTGTCTACTTCCGGGGCCTTTTTGCGACTCAGGTCTTTCGGTGTTCTGTCCCACTCTTCACGCAGTATCATATCTCGCATTTCATCTTCATCTGCATCCTCTTCCATTTCCATAATATTGTCCTCGAGCACATCGCCCTTGTATAGACCCTCTCTATACTCCTTCCACCATTCTGCTTTCTCTTCTTTGCTTAGAACTTGGTTTCCATCTGAGCACTTGATGTATATACAAGTGGCTCTCCATTCTTCAAAGATCTCTCTAATTTTCCTGTAGGCAGTATCTATCTTGCCCCTAGTGAGATAAGCCTCTACATCCTTACATTTGTCCTCTAGTCACCCGTGCTTAGCCATTCTGCACTTCCTGTCGATCTCATTTTTTATACGTTTGTATTCCTTTTTGCCCACTTTATTTACTGAATTTTTATATTTTCTGCTTTCATCAATTAAATTCAATATTTCTTCTGTTACCCAAGGATTTCTACCAGCCCTCGTCTTTTTACCTACCTGATCCTCTGCTGCCTTCACCACTTCATCCCTCAGAGCTACCCATTCTTCTTCTACTGTATTTCTTTCCCCCATTCCTGTCAATTGTTCCCCTATGCTCTCCCTGAAACTCTGTACAACCTCTGGTTTTGTCAGTTTATCCAGGTCCCATCTCCTTAATTTCCCTCATTTTTGCAGTTTCTTCAGTTTTAATCTACAGGTCATAAACAATAGATTGTGGTCAGAGTCCACATCTGCTCCTGGATATGTCTTACAATTTAATAACTGGTTCCTAAATATCTGACATACGATTATATAATCTTTCTAATACCTTCAAATATCTGCAGGATTCTTCCATGTGTAAAACCTTCTTTTATGATTCTTGTACCAAGTGTTAGCTATGATTAAGTTATGCTCTGTGCAAAATTCTACCAGACGGCTTCCTGTTTCATTTCTTACCCCTAATCCATATTCACTCACTATGTTTCCTTCTCTCCCTTTTCCTATTCTCGAATTCCAGTCATTCATGAGTATTAAATTTTCGTCTCCCTTCACTACCTGAATAATTTCTTTTACCTCATCATACATTTCTTCAATTTCTTCATCATCTGCAGAGCTAGTTTGCATATAAACTTGTACTACTGTAGTAGGTATGGGCTTCGTGTCTATCTTGGCCACAATAATGCGTAAACCACGCTGTTTGTAGTAGCTTACATGCAATCCCATTTTTTTATTCATTATTAAACCTACTCCTGCATTACCCCTATTTGATTTAGTATTTGTAACCCTGTATTGACCTCACCAAATGTCTTGTTCCTCCTGCCACCGCACTTCACTAATTCCCACTATATCTAACTTTAACCTATCCATTTCACTTTTTAAATTTTTTAACCTACCTTCCCGATTAAGGGACGTGACATTCCACGCTCCGATCCGTAGAGCGCAGTTTTCTTTCTCCTGATAACGACATCCTCTTGAGTAGTCCCCGCCAGGAGATCCGAATGGGGGACTATTTTACCTCCGGAATATTTTACCCAAGAGGACGCCACCATCATTTAATCATACAGTAAAGCTGCATGCCCTCGGGAAAAATTACGGCCGTAGTTTCCCCTTGCTTTCAGCCGTTCGCAGTACCAGCACAGCAAGGCCGTTTTGGTTAATGTTACAAGGCCAGATCATTCAATCATCCAGACTTTTGCCCTTACACCTACTGAAAAGGCTGCTGCTCCTCTTCAGCCTCTCAACAGATACCCCTCCGTTGTGGTTGCACCTACGGTACGGCCATATGTATCGCTGAGGCACGTAAGCCTCCGCACCAACGGCACGGTCCATGGTTCATGGGGGTTCAGAGAACTACTTACAGAAAATCCTATATTAATTTATGTTAATTGAGGAGAGTAATCCGCTAAATTACAGACCCATATCAGTAACGTTTATTAAAAATAGGATATTGGAACATATACTTGGCTCGAAAATTACGAATGTAGATTTATTGACAAGTAGCGAACACAGATTCAGAAAATATATTTCTTGTGAAACGCAACTCGCACTTTATTGTCACAAAATACTGTGTTCTGTCTATAGTGGACGTCAAATTTTTTCCATACTTTTAAACTTCCAGGAGCTCTTTGTTTGAGATTGTTCCTCACAAGCAACTTCTAATTAAAATGTGTATCTATTGAATATCGTCTCAGTTGTGTGCCTGGATTCGTGATTTCCTGACAGAAAGGTAATAACTGACGGAAAATTATCGAATAAAACAGAAGTAATATCTGGCGTTTTCCAAGGAAATGTTATAGGCCCTCTGTTGCTCCTGATCTACATAAGCGGCTTAGAAGACAACCTAAGCAGCCCCCTTAGACTGTTTGCAGATGATGCTATTATTTGCCGTCATGTAAAGGCAGCCGATGATCAAAACGAATTGCAAAATAAGTTACACAAGATATCTGTATGATACTAAAAGAGACAATTGACTTTAAATGATGAAAAATGTGAAATCCAGATGAGAACTAAAAAATAATCTGTTAAATTTCAGTTACTTGATAAATCGAAAAAATCTAAAGGCTGTAAACCAACTAAATACTTAGGGATTACAATTACGAGTAGCTTAAGCTGCAACGATCACGTAGATAATGTTGTGAGGAAAGCAAATAGGAGATTGCGATTTATTGGCACAATACTTAAAATTATAGCGGGTCTACTAAAGAGATTGTTTACACTACGTTTGTCCGCCATAATTTGGAGTAGTGCTTTGCGTTGCGGGATCCTGATAAGAAAGGATTGAAGGTGAACATCGAGAAAGTTCAAAGGGGGGTAGCTCGTTTTCTGTTATCGCGAAATAAAGGAGAGTGTCCAGGGATAGATAAACTAATTCGGGTTGTAGCCACGAATACAAAGCCGTCTTTCACTGCGACAGAAGCTTCTCATGAAATTTCGGCCACAGACTTTCTCCTCAGAGTATGACAATATTTTGATGGCCCCAACCAACAAAGGGATAAATAATCATCATAATAAAATAAGAGAAATCAGAGCTCGCGATGAAAGATTTAAGCGTTCGTTTCTCCCGCGCACTGTTCGAAGGGGAACGGTAGAGAATTAGTTTATAGACGTACAACGAACCATCTGCCAGGCACTACATTGTGAATTGCAGAGTAATCATACAGACGCAGATGTGTAGCATGACACAGGCCCACTGTAATGCTAAATGGGTAGGAAAATTTGTTGTGATTAACATTCTAGAGATGCACACCAGAGGGCGTGAAAAGAAATAATAAGCCATGCGGATTTAAGTTATTCAAAAGGTCACAGTTCATATAGGAAACCCATAATTTGCAAATTCAGCTTTTGTTTTTCGTCACTCCACCATCTTTTTAAGACTTTAATTCCTTAAAATTAAAACATCTCTCCAGCGTTTAATGTAAACTTAGCCGATTGTCATATTGTCTGTGTCGTGAATTTATTCTTGGCTCCAGAAAGCAGTTCTGTTTCCCACAAAATGCTCGTGAATGCTCTCACCTCTGACGGGCTGGAAGTCATCATAGCCAATCAGGTTGCAGTTCTTGACCTTGCTATCCCATGTCCACTTAAAATCGATTTATAAATAAAGAATTTCAATAAACCCACAAACAGCTGAATAATTCGTTATTTACATTCATTACATAACTGAATTATCGGAGTATGTTTATCGTTCCCCGATACCATAAAGCTGGCGAATATCAGATTAACAATTTCCGTTGGTGTCTATAACTAACTCACATTATGCAGTTACGAATCCTCAAGTTATCATATACTCAGTTAACAGAAATGCGAACAGGAACATGTCGCATATTTCACATTCTTCTCTTCTTTCACTTTAATAATCAAAAACGTGAAATTCGCTACTATTAACATAAGACATATTAACAGAAGATAAACGTTTTTGAGAAAAATACGTTGTTTGGACGGCTTAAGGTTTCATTACCTGTTCAACAGTGATACCTCTCTGTAGGAACCGTTACTACTAGCACCTAAATAGACTATAAGAACAGACATCTGCCACAAAAGGGTCGTGACGCATCGTCTGTATACGACTACTTGTTATTGTCAGACATGTTGTATGAGTCCGTTATATTACTCTGTAAGTGTAATTGCATGTGATTTGTGTCATGACGTTTTGTTGCAGAAAGGAAAGTTTACTCTCTGATGTTGTTGTTGTTGTTGTCGTCGTCTTCAGTCCAGAGACTGGTTTAATGCAGCTTTCCATGCTACTCTATCCTGTGCAAGCTTCTTCCTCTCACAGTACCTACTTCAACCTACATCCTTCTGAATCAGTTTAGTGTATTCATCTCTTGGTCTCCCTCTACGATTTTTACCTTCCATGCTGCTCTCCAATACTATACTGGTGATCCCTCGATGCCTCAGAACATGTCCTACCAGCCGATCCCTCCTTCTAGTCAAGTGATGCCACAAACTTATCTTCTCCCCAATCCTATTCAATACCTCCTCATTAGTTATATGATCTACACATCTAATCTTCAGCATTCTTCTGCAGCACCGCATTTCGAAAGCTTCTATTCTCTTCTTGTCTTAACTATTTATTGTCCATGTTTGACTTCCATACATGGCTACGCTCCATAGAAATACTTTCAGAAACGGCTAACAAATTTCTCTTCCTCAGAAAGGCTTTTCTTGCCATTGCCAGTCTACATTTTATATCCTCTCTACTTCGGCCAACATCAGTTATTTTTCTCCCCAAATAGCAAGACTCCTTTACTACTTTAAGTGTCTCATTTCCTAATCTAATGTGAAAGAAATCATTATAAGATCAGAAGTGTAAAGATGGTTGGATGGAGCTTGTATGACTGGGGGTCTTCTTGAATGAGATGTGTAAGAATTGTCTGTCGACATGTTTTCAGAGAGCCAAACAGACACAACACACTGTCATTGCCAGTGGGACACACACTGACACTATTGGTTGTGTCTGCGTAATGAGCGAAACGGGGAAAGAGTGATAAGAGACAGTGACATACACTACGATTCCAACCTTTGTCTTTCACCACTGATGTCTTCCACCCTTTAGAGTTTGCAGCTTTTTCCACATGCAAGTCAGACGGTTAGACTTGTATTTCTTGCAGAACAATACAGAGAGTTTTGTCCTGTGGCTGGATCTAGAGCTCCTCTGCGTGAGTCCTCTTATGTTAAAATTTCACTAAAATAAGGGTTTCATCTTTCAGAAATCTTCCCATATTCTCTTCTTCGTCACTGTAGTTCAACGAAAAGGGAGGAGGACCTGGAGAAGATGATTCCGTTACTAATATTTCTACTTCTACAGATACGTCATCTACAGGGCGACCCAAAAATTTAGGATTAAAAGTATATAAAATGTAGAGGATAATAAACAGTATTTTTACACACGGAATCAACCGTCCGAATGGAATATTTCATGCAATACGTTATCTTGAAAGATTACCGCGTATTACCTATGTTTAATAACAAGCAAATGCCTGCCATACTGACTTAGGCCGCGGTACCAAGAAAAATAAAATTCATTTATCTGTGACGTGCCCACTGTGGAGTTAACGACTGTTATTTGTTCTTGAGTGATTGTCGCAAATGGTTCCCTACAAGAACTTGCAGACATGTATTTAACGTACGGTAGGGCAGGTTGTAATGCCAGCAAAGTCAAGCCTTCACCTTTCTAAGATAAGGCTGGTAAAGATATGGTGAGGTAGATTACTGCTGTCCTTTCTTATTTGGCGAGTATTGATTTATGGCCCTGTTTAGTTGCCTGAATGAGCTTTGAACCCATAAAGGAGCCCCATTTCCCAACAGATACAAATTGACATGTGCATCTGCACGTGTAGATATTAGTTTCAGCGTTTATAGTTCCTGTTAGTTACGACGCGTGGCATTCGTTGTTGAATTCAAGAGTGCAGGCGCAGAAGACGGCCTATAGTGGCGTAGTTCCACCTTGAATACCTTTATAACTAAAAAATAAGATCTGGGTCTTGCTGCTTGAATTCCCTATGCATTTTTTTCCTTCATTGAACTTTGGGAATATCCTATTCCACCATGGCTGTGTGCTGTTCATGCAATGTGGTGGGGCAAGCATATGGTGTCTGGTTTCAAGGACTGTTTGACATGATCTTCCGCTGCTTGCGAGGTCTATTTATCACAATATAGTATGGGAAACCTGTGGCCACTTTAACATTATAAGGTATTTCGAATAATCGTCTCACTTTGAGTCCAATGTAGTCTGTCTTAAGGGAGTCAGGTAACACTGGAGTATTGAATATTATAGCAAACGTAGCAGTTTTTTCCACCATACAACCTATATTCTTTCATGTATATCACATGCTTCTGTGACACATTCTAATTCTTACTCTTTCTGAAAATCGGTTCTTGTTGTTGTTGTCGTTGTTGTTGCTGTTGCTGTTGTAGTGACGGTGGTGGTAGTGATCTTCAGTCCTAAGACTGCTATTCGGTCCATCTTCTCTACATAATTACTGCGACCCAAATCCAGCTGAAACCGCTTACAGTATTCATGCCTTTATTCCCTCTACTGTGCACTTATGTGGCCAAAGATCCTGTTATTCCTTCCATGCACCTCACTAATTCCCACCATAACTTCAACCTAACTATTTCTATTTTTCAGTTGTCGAATGTTTCTGTCTGTTTAAGAGAGTTAACATTTCACACTCCGACACGTAGAGCACGTGAATAGTTTTTTCTGGTGACGACTTTCTCCTGAGTAATTTCCGACCAGAGGTCCAAATGGAAGACCATTTTACCTTCGGAATATTTTACCATGGAAGATGCCATCATTATTAAGTCATACGGTATACTTACAGGTTCTTGGGAAATATAGCACCTGTAGATTCTCCTTCCATTCAGGCGTTTAGTGTTACAAGGCCAGGTCAGTCAATCACCCAGACTGTTGCGCGTACAGTTACTGAAAAGGCTGCTGGCCCTCTGTAGTAACCTCACGTTTCATCTGGCCTCCCAACAGATGCTTCTCTGTTGTGGTGGCACCTAGGGTGCAGCTGGCTATATCTTCGAAGGACGTTAACATCTCACCATGACAAGGTTCGTGATCCAATATCCGTTATATTCTAGCACGTCGAAACTTTAATTCACTATACTCCAAGACTTTTAGTATTCATTAACTATATGATGAACGGTTGTCGTTTCGAAAAATTAGGCCACCTTTCTTTTACGTTGAAGTACACGTCGATGAGGCATGCATAAGAAAGTCAAGTTCCTTCGACAGTTGGGAACGGTTCGTGCTAGTGGTAGCTTCTTCAATTAAGGACTACTTCAGTGCGAGAAATAGCAACCTTAGCATCACTACAATTGCCCCTCACGGGCGAAATAATTGTAACCAGAGATAATCGTTACCTCTTGTTCACAGGACGAACGGATGCACAGACTATTGAAACTGGTTCTACGTTAATACTTACGTTGTGTGTGCCACTGGTATTGCGATACTTACGTAATTTAAGATAAAACAACCAGACCATCAGCAACAAGCAAACAGTAATCAAAAGAAATAACGAATGTTTTGCCATAAAGTCCGTAAACATCGAATTTGCCAAGTGTGTAGACTAACAAAGATCCCGAATTATGAGAATGCTAAGCTGTAGCTGGAAAAGTTAAAAGCATAATTTCAAAACCAAGACTTTCAAACGTGAGACAATCACAAAAATGGCCTGATCAAAGCAGCAGTCAAAACGGCATCATAAAAAAAAGAAGAAGAAAGAAATACAGACATGTTGGAACGATCAATGCGATAGTGATCTGCAAGTAAGACAGGAGGCAGGAGAAAACTGAAAAAAAAAACCAGTCAGGAAGACAGAAACGACGTCATAAAAAGAAGAAGAGAAATCACTAGAACTTTCAGTAGAGATAGAGAGAGCCCGTTATGCGAATGCTGTGGACTGGACATACATCCTAACGGAATATCTTAGATTAGCTCGGGAGGTGTGCTGCAGATTGTTCAGAACAGTACATGGTGGTTCCGTGACTAGAGACACCCCCACTTAAGATGAGCGAAATTTTTCTCAGAATTTCACCAATAATCATTCTGGATCCATTCTACGCTGTCAATAAGCAGAGTTTGTGGTTCCCAGCTGTCAGATCTGGTATCAGGCGATAGCAGTGAGAGTCGCTTTGCATGTTTCTGAGAAGTTCCACATAGATTCTCTTTCTATTATCATTTTTCTAAAGTCATAGCAGTGCTCAAATCTACAGAAAGACAGTGCTTTTCGATTCATCAACAAAGCCCAACTCCGAGAACGACTGAATTCAACCTTTTACTGGAATCAAGGGATTGGAGCTGTTGCAAGCTGAAGCACTGAATCGCACCGGGACAACTGTTTTATTACGTAATTCAAAGATTACCATGGGCAAATGAAGTAATAATTCACTAATCCAGTGTTTATAAATATTGCCATGGAAACACGAATTTCAGGTCTGCAGTAACATAGACTAAAATATTGGGTGATCGATATTAGTATTCTCTTTTTGCTTTCTGTTTTTTTTTCGGACGTCAAGGCCGTGTGCTGGACCAGGATTCTAATCTATAGACAAAGAGTGCTCTTCCGATTCAGTAACGATCTCGGGGCCGACTGAATCTTCTGGGACGATTGAATGTTTCAGCCTGCCACTGGAAGCAAGTTTGTGGAGCCAGTGACCAGTTAATGCATTGAATTGGTCCTTGACTGTAGTTTCGATTACTCAATTGAAAGGTCACTATAGACAGAAATACTGCACTATCCAGTGATTGTAAATGCTGCCAAGGAAACACAAATTTCCCACTTACTTACCACTTCAAGTCTTGAGTAATGGAGATAAAAATAACAGACCACCGATATTAACACTATCCAGTAATTATTGTTCTTTTGCACATCAGTCCGAAGTTTGGTTTCATGCAGTTCTCCAGACCTGTCGCTTGACAGTTGCCGTCTTCATTTCAGTATAAGTGCTTAATCTGGCGTCATCAACCATCTGCTTTATAACAGCCATATCTACACCTGCTCCTGTCATAATTGCCTCCATGATCGTTGCAAGTTCGCGACATTCATTTCGTAATATGTGCCCAAACGTCTATCATCTCGATTCATTACGTTCTTTAAACGATGCGACACGCTCCGGAGGTTTACCACAACGTGTTATTGTATTCTGTCGTGCTCCTTCTCTCTGTTGAACGCAACATCTTGCTTTTGTTTAAAGAGAACTGGCATGCAGAAAATCAAGTTGAATAACTTGTTCTGGATTTCCCTGTCATCTTTCAGCGACGATAACATCAGTGTTAGTTGCTTCTGATCTTATATGACAAATTATTTACATGTTTTTGTTAAGGTATTAAGTCAGAGGCTTGTTTTGATGCAGCTCTAGACTCTGCTCCCGAATCCAAACTGATATTCCCCGTGGTCGGCTTCTATCAGGTTTTCCACTCTTCTGTAAATGATTTGTGTTAGTATTTTGCAACCATTACTTACAACCCAGTAGAGACAGCATTTTGGATTGCAAAATGTGAAGAAATTTTGATTTTCTTGTGTGTTGTAAGTATTATCCCTCTCGTGAAAAATCCAAGCCGGAGCACAGAAGGTACAAACACGGTGTCCTTTATGAACCCCCCCCCCCCCCCAAAAAAAAAAGAGTGGTGACAGGTCTGGCGGACGGGGCGGCGATGCAATTGGCGCATCACGGCCTTTCCATTGACCTGGGAAGCGGTCACTGAGAAAATCCCGTACATCAGTAAGGTAGTGGGGTGGTGCACCATCTTGCCTAAAGTAAACATTTCGTTCTTGGTCATCCTCATCGATCTGTGGTATCAAAAATTGTTGTAACACATCCAGATACACTATCACGTTGATGATTCCATCACGGAGCACCCCGTTTACACAAAACAATTATGCAACTCATAAAATGTAGGCCTACTAGGAAGATCTTTAGCGTACTTGGTACGGAAATTATGATGAACTGTTGTCGCTGACTTCGATTATTCAAAACAAAACAAACAGCTAGCACGCTCAGGTCCAGTGAAGGGTGCCATGTTGAACGCAATTGCCACTAGCGCTGCTTAGGGTGCTATTCGGCTCTATCGAATTAAGCGAAACAAAACGTGATGTATTTCTCCTCAAACCGACACTACAATTACCTCTTTAGGTACTATGAATTAATTTATATGAATTTTCAAAGTTGTAAAGTACTTTTTGAAACACCCTGTACAATCAAAACTATAGTACACTCGGCCAGAATCTTCCACGATCCCAGAAACATACCTTAGAGCAGATATTACAATTTTTTCATGCACATACAATACCTGAGGCGGCTTTCTGAACGTATATTCAGTTTCAGACGGTAGAGCCGCTGAAATAGTCTCTGAAGAATATGGACATGTAATTATGTAGATGTGTCCATCTATTATTTGGTAAAGAAAATATTATTTTCTGTGATACAGGTGAGGTAGAAAACTGAGATTTCAAGAACGACAACATGTCTTTTCCCAGAAGTTGATACCTTCTCTGTTCCAACGGGACTATATAGCGCACTATCGAGCAGTACAGTTACAAATTCTGCAGTTCAGTTAACATGGCTGTATAGAAAAATGTGAAACTGCGGACACGAGAAACATCTTGGTCCATTCCGACGCTGTTACGTCACATCTACAGGCCAGGTTGAGTGAAGTTTAGGCCTTCGCCCAAGCGCATGTAATCTAGTGATGAACATTGGTTACATTTATCACGAAAGCTTAAAATATCCATCTTCGTAAACACATTCCTTCAGCTTAAATTAATCCAGTCAAAATAGAAAAGAAAGAAAATCTGAAAATCATACACAGGACTTATAAAATGAAGTTTAAGAACCAAACGATTTCTTGTAGATATCAAAAGCGCGAAAGTGGTTTTTTCCCTAAGTTTATATCCTGCTCCACCGCCTTTGAAGAAATTAAATTCTATGCTTGTTATTATCGTCGATATGCAACATGATTTTCGCTCCTACCCAGAAACGTATTTTTAGAGTTTTAAATTTTTGCGTAAGATAAAATTATTGCCAAAAAGTAAAAATATTTTAATGAAAATTTTCTAGTCTTAAGAAATATTTCTTAACTTGTTGGAAACACTAGATTTACTCATTTCAGTTCCAGAAGATCAACTAAAAAAGTGACCTCCATAATAATCTTGATAACATTGGTACCAAGCACTCTCTGCTACGGGACATTCATACGAAACACCATCTCCCACCTCACACTGGTAGGAAGCATCCTCTACCAGCAACATTTCACTACGCCACGCAACATCGGTGGAACATTTCGTGTATACTAATTCGATGTTGTTAGCTTTTAAATATCAAAGCACTTTACCTGCAGAAATGTATTGGGTGTATTACCATTTTTTGAAGTGAATCGGTGGCAGACTTAAGGATTAAATGACGAAAAAGGAGAGGAGAAAACGGCAAAAAAAAAAAAAAAAAAAAAAAAAAAAAAAAAAAAAAAAAAAAACTTTACAGAATATAGCGTGAGAAGAAGGTATTTTTGGAGGGAGAAACGAGGGACTATACGGGATATGGGAGATAACAAAGGAAAAGAAAGTGTCTAAGTGTTAAACATGCCAGATTACAAGTCCAAAGATCTTGGGTTCGGTCCTGGTCAAATCTAAGATTTTTGTCTGCCACTTACCGCTTCTTCCATCTTTGGCTGTGTTTGTTGCTATGAAAAATGCCGTGGTTTGGAATTCACTTTAAACTGTAGGCCGGTCCGTAGGTCGGAGGCAGGCAAGTACATGCACTCTCCAACAGGACCATGTCTCGTAAAACACTGTGATGTCCAAAACAATCGTCAGAGTGATGACGATCATTGATGAAAACCTTTTTATTGTATGTGCAGGGTGATTCTTATGAACGGTTAAAAACCTCTTAAGCGACATAGATAACGCTGAGACAAGACGCATGGGGCTGCAGATGTCAGGAAATACCCCAAAAGCGGATGACAAATGTAGAACATGTGACGTCAGCAGATGACGTACCTCTCGCTCGTGTTTGGCTCCATGTGTCTCATATTAATTTACTTTTCTCCGCGTCATATACATCGCTCCGGTGGTTTTTAAACGCTAATGAGAGACACCCCTTATAATGACAATGGTGCGTGGTTTTTAAATGTTTTTTTAATTTACCAAACCAGTGTCGAGCACTTGTTCGTCGTCGGTGGTACTATGTTTCACTTTTAAGTGTTCATAGAATCATTTCATATCTTCTATTTGATAATAAAAAGCGGAAAATTTTGCTTTCAATCATCAGTGACGTATTTTGTTGTCAGTCTCTTGAGATACCATTAGTTGTAAACCTCCGATAAAGTTCTTGCAGCCCGACACATCTTCAGACTCAGCGAATCAGTCGTACCGAAATTTGCCATGTCTAGAATCTTGCTCCCGATTTACAACTGCACACGTTATACAGTAGGAGTTAGCGCAGCAACCAGTGTTATCCGCCGCCAGCAACTGATCCACAGAAGATGTGTAGGGTTTACCTCCCGGTGCCACTACATAGGGTGATTCTACACTCATGCTCAGAAATTAAGGATAATGCTGATATATGGCGAAACGACGCTCTTGTGGGCGGTCTGCGGATTTAAATCACCTCGGGGTATGCCATGCGGTGCATTTGACCTGTGGTCGTCACACGATGGCGCTGGCATTAGTCACATACGCAGAGGTGTCTTGGTGCATGTCAGAGTACGGTGCAGCGAGTAAGTGTGCAGACACCTTCACACGTGCTAATGGCGACTGTGTTGAAAATGGTCGAAAGAACACATATTGATGACGTTATGAGGAGTAGAATAACAAGGTGACAAGCACAGCAGGTCGTAGCACAGGCCCTACGTGTGCCACAAAGTATGATCTCAAGATTATGGCAACGATTCTAGCAGACAGGAAACGCGTTTAGGCGCTACAGTAAGAGACGTCCACAGTGTACAACACCACAAGAAGACCGATATCTCAGTGCCGGCAGACGGCCAAGCAGTACTTCAGGTAGCATTGCTCGGGACCTTACCGCAGCCAGAAGCAGTTGACACGCAGTCTATAGACGACTGAACAGACATGGTTTATTCGTCCGGAGACCTGCAAGGGGCATTCCACTGACACCTGGTCACAGGAGAGCCCGTAAAGCACGGTGTCAAGAACACAGTACATGGGCACTGGAACAGTGGTCCCAAATTATGTTCACAGACGAGTCCAAGTATAGTCTGAACAGTAATTGTTGCCAGGTTTTCATCTGGCGTGATCAGGAACCAGATACCAACCCCTTAATGTCCTTGAAAGGGACCTATATGGAGGTCATGTTTGATGGTGTGGGGTGGGATTATGATTGGTGCACGTGCACCCCTGCATGTCTTTGACAGAGGAACTGTAACAGGTCAGGTATATCGGGACGTCATTTTGCACCAGTATGTTCGCCTTTTCAGGGGTGCACTGGGTCCCACCTTCCTCCTGATGGTTGATAACGCATGGCGCCACCGAGCTGCCATCATGGAGGAGTAGCGTGAAACAGAAGATATCAGCGAACGGAGTGGCACCACATTCTGCAATTATCCTTAATTGATGAGCATGAGTATAATTAGCGTTTAAAAATCTCCGAAGCGACTTAGATGACGCTCAGACATGTAAGGTAAGATAAGATACATGGGGTCGCAAATGATAGGAAATATCACAAAAGTGCGTGACAAATGCTGAACATGTGACTTCAAAACTTCAAAAGATGACGTAACTCGCCGCACTTGCTGCGGTTGAGCATATCGGTCTGCCGCACCTGGTCATCCCAACCCAAGTCTTGCAGAAAGTATTTTCTTCATTGCCTAAGACAATGTTGTTTTTACATTGAGGTATTAATTTATTTAAAGGTGTCGCGGTCTCCGCTGGTTTATCGCAAAATAGAGCACAACAAAAAGCTACCGAGTTGTGTCACATGTAAATGAGTATCAGCGTCTGGACTGCTTCATTACCACTAACTGACCTGCGTTTTCTTTACTACATAATGTCTGTAAACAAGAAAAGAAGGGAGAAAGTAAAGGAACACAAAATAAGAACAGCTTTTGCTTGGTGACAGCGAGGACAATTATGTAACATCTACGTTTACAACAGATCACATTTAAAGCAGATGTTCGAAATTTGCACCTTCTGCTTGAATGGAATTATTGAGTAGCTCAATCACCCCTTCACACATTCGCTTGAGAATACCCTCCGTATTTTGGATGTGATGTCACATATTCAACAATTGTTATCCAGTTTTGGGGTATTTCGCGACATTTGCAGCCCCATATGTCTTATATTAAATTACTTTTCTCAGCGTCATCTTCATCAACAGCCGTGTGTGCGTGTTTTGACAGACCGACCTACGAACTAACTTTGTCGGGATGTCGCGCAAGTCGGACCACACGGCCGCCGAAGCCTCCCGCCACTTCCCCTAAAACATTATGCCGTGTGTAGTGCTGTCGTGCCAACCACCCGACCAAAGTTCATCTTTTGTCGCAGTACGCGGTATTCAATGCTGCTCTACAGAGTGCGAAGCAGACGAAACTGTGACAGAGTTTCCGAAGAAATTTAATGACTGGAGACGTTTGTGCCAAACGTCTTGTGACAACTATAGCAATATAGATACTAGAAATGAAGCATTTTTTTCTTTTTTAATGAATTCATAATGGTTTCGTGTGGCATATGGAGAGAATAAATGTCAGTCCACCTTTTGCATTTCTGTTTTTAGGTTTTATTGCTGATGCTTGTCGGAAACAAAATCTAAAACCCGACATATCGACATTTAATGGACGTTAATTCAATAAACACCCTTGCTTCATTGGTGTACGTGTTTCAGCAGGCCTAGTGTATATCCAATCCCAGTGCTACGAAGAGCAAAGTCCGCTTTTTTTTCCATTTCTAACTGTTGCCAAATGCCACTAGACGCTGTGTGCTAGCACCACGTTTAGTCTTTCTTGTTTGAATGTGAAATGTGAAATTAACCTTTCAAGACCAAATTTTTTTCTGGAGGAAGGAAAATTTTTCTTTATTTATCTATGCTCTTAGGTGTTTTTTTTAATGATTTTATGCAAGATTAAACAAAAATACATACCCGTTGTATTTGGCTTAATTTAATGGAGTGAAATAATAACTAATTACGAAATATTCTCTATTGTGACCCGCCAGGTTAGCCGAGATCGCTAATGCGCTGCTTCCTGTATTCAGGTAGGTGAGCCGGCCCCGAATCGAATCCGCTTTTGTTTCCTTTTTGTTTCTGTGTAAAACCAAGCAGGACCTCGTAAAATATAAACAATGAATTTAAGATTAACAAGTCACAACAATAGAGGTTGCGGCACTGTAATCGCTCAGTGCAGCAGTCGGGACGTGTGTAGGCTGGCATGAAATTGATCGGAAGGTCTATCGGCCGAAGGGTTGATGTGTATGCAGGGGCCTTCAATAAGAATCACGCTCCACATCAGCAGGTGGCGCCTTACCTGGCGGGAATCCTGGAGGGCGCCTCAGCTGCCCCCACAGCCACACGGCCAGGGCGACTGCGGCGAGCAGCAGGGGCAGCACCAGAGAAAGCATGTCGTCTCTTCCCATCGCCCAACGAGGTCTGGACTGACGCCGCGTCCAGCGACCGACAGCCAGTTAAGCCCAGAGCCACCGTGGTGTGCGGGGCAGGGAGGGGAGTGGAGCTCAGCTCACCCAATCCCGCTGCTGCACGGCTCATCGACACTGCTGACGCACTCTTCGCCGCTCGCGATGACAGATGGCTCTATTCCTCGTGTTATCCATATCTTTCAGCTCCAAACCAATGCCTAGTTTGCATATCACTCTGACCACTTCCAATACAGGTGGAGAACTTCCATTTACGCACTTTCTGTCTTACAGTTTCTACTTCCATTTCTGCATCTATGTTTATACACCGCAAGTACAAGACGCAAGCGTGTTTCAGTCGAATCTGCTTACTGTTATCAAAACTTACTCTCCCCCTATACCACTCCTCCGACCCGCCCCTCCCTTCCCATTTCCTTCTTCTGTAAAACTGAGGATTACTTGATGTCTCCTATTAACCATTCCTTCTTTTAGTCATACATGTACATCTACATTAAAAATTGGACCTTTTGATCCATTCCGTCATCCTCAAAATAGTTCGAGACACCTCTTTATTGGTCTTCCTAAAGATCTTTTGCTTCTTAGTTTGCATTGTTTTATTGTTTTAGTGATTCTTCCATCTGGAATACTGTCTATATATTCTTCCCATCTTAACTGATATTCTTTAATTATGTTACTTATGTTTTGCATGTTCAGATCCAGCTCAAATGTCATCATTTCTCTTTTTATTCATCAAGGTATACCCAGCCACGTGTCTAAGGTAATTCATTTCATATCCTTCTGTTCTCTTTTCATCTCTCTTCAAAGAGTCCAGTTGTCGCATCAATTGAGCAGTGCTGGTAGCCAGAACCTACTTGAACTTCAGTAGAGTGTCTATGTGAACTTTCTTTCCCATTATTCTGCGAAAACATGGATACATAAATGGGCTTATATATTATAAGAACACTTTCAGCCGAGAAAAGGGATTCTATGCCTTTTTTTGTTTTAAGCCGCAACGCACAAAATTTAGTAAAATTTGCAACAACTGTAATGGTCAAAACAGTGTCTGTTTCTTCGGACATGCATACATGTCCGAAGGACATTGTAATGTAAGGTGCAGACAGTGTGTAAATACGGATCTTGTGATAATCATTCACCTTAAAAATTTCGTTCATCTTACCTTATGTATGAAAAGTATCACAATTCAGAATGTGCCGCTCTTCTTGGATGACCAGTAACAGTGCTGAAGCGACACTGTTCTTGCCGTGGCGAATTACGAAATATATGGGCTGTAACGGGTTAATAAATGTTAGTTAATACCCTAAGTTCAACAAAGCTTTTGTCTCAGTTAGAAAAACACCTGTACTAAACAGCCTTTGAGAAGAAGGCGTTAATTCACTCTACATCGGAGTAGACGGAACATCGCAATTAATAACGAAAACTAAAAGAAAAGTATGTGATAATACAAGCAAAAAATGAGGTCAAGTAAAGATGCGTCCGTATACGAACCGACTGCGAGATACAGGGTGACAATTATTGAACTGTATCGAAAAAACGTAAATTAATTAAAGAGCACGGCGTGCACACACTTTATTCAACTTGTAAACGTCATTACATAGGCTCGGCTTTAGGTTATGACATGTTCGATGTGCCTACCATCATTGGCGATGATGTGGCGCAGACGGAAAGCGGATTTCTGCATGGTCCGCTGAATTGTTGAAACATCGATGCTACCGATAACCTTGTGAATAGCTGTTTTCAGTTCAGCTATGGTTTTGAGGCTATTGCTGTATGCTTTGTCTTTAATATAGCCCCACAAAAGGAGTCGCATCTGTTGAGATCCGGAAAATACGGCAGCCAATCGAGGCTCATGCCAGTGGCCTCTGGGTATCCCAGAGCGGGAATGCGGTCCCCAAAGTGCTCCTCCAGAACATCAAACAGTCTCCAGCTTCGATGGGATCGAGCTCCGTCTTTCATGAACCTCATCTTGCCGAAATCAGGGTCACTTTTGAAAATGCGAATGAAACCATCCTCCAAAACCTTCACAAACTGTTCGGTAGTCACTGTGCCATCAAGGAATATCACACCGATTATTCCGTGACTGGACATTGCTCACCACACAGTCATGCGCTGAGGTTGAGGAGACTTCTCGATCGCGAAATAAGGATTCTGAGTCCCCCAAATGAGCCAATTTTGCTTATTGACGAACCCATCCAAATGAAAGTGGGCTTTGTCGCTAAACCGTGCGCATACTAATTCCCATCCTGTCCTGCAGCCAACAGTGCAGTTTGATAGTTCTACCGCAAACCGTTCAGAAGTTATGACGATTTTAATTCATGTAGTCCATTAATTGTCACGCTGTATATGCAAATATGTGTTTGGAGCCGCCAACGTTTTCGGTATGAAATATTGCCCTAGTTAGTAGAAATAACCGGTCACGAAAACTGATAACGGCCGGGAGAGCGGTATGCTGACCTCATTTCCCTCCATATCCATAACCAGTACATGTGTCGGCTCACTACGACGAGGAGGTCGGTGTATACCGTTGGGTCTTCTGACGTATCTTCGGGTGGAGTTTAGTTTAGTCGAAATGTATTTGAAACGTAAACTTTGCGATTAAGTCCCCATCTGATTGGGCTCAAGTTACACCCATGTCCTGCCTTAACAAGAAAAGCAATACTTTAAGTAGGCTGTTTAGGTTTTTATGTTGCCAACACCACGTAGCGGTCTGTATTAAAACCGCTGACTGCGCTGTGGCTGTGTGCAGTCTATGGCTGGTAGGACACATTGGAAGTTATTCGCCAGTGTAGCGTTGGGCAGTTGGTTGTGAACAGCCCGTAGTGTTGGTCAGTTGTAGGTGAGCCGCCAAGAGTGATCGATGTGTGGAGCGAAATCACAGAGTTTTCAGATGTTAATATGAGCGGACGATCTGGACCTTTATGCGAGTTGAACTCGCATTTTAGCAGTACTTTCCAGTCACCTCCGCAATTAGTTTCGAATTAATTCAAACATGACCGTATTATCTTGCCAATGTCAGTAAGACTCCTCAATTTGCGGCTCCGAAATTCGGACGTGGACTAGTCATTGAATGTCAACTGAGTAACAAATCCATTAGAAACACTTAAACCCTCTTACAGCGGCCCAAGTCGATTATCAGTGACGTGATAGTGATGTCGGAACGTGAAGGAACAATCACTAGCTAGACGAAGACCAGGCAGAACTTACATACTGACCGACAGGATCCGCGGTGAAATGCGGAAGGTGATGGTAAAAAAATCGCATGAAATCAGCAGAAGCAGCTGCTAGTGAGTTCCAGAGTGCTACCAGAAGTCTAGCTGGTAAAATGAATGTGTGCGTATGGAGTTGAAAGAAATTGGGTAGAATCGTCGAGCACTGCTCACACTCCACACATTTCTGTAATCAATGTTAAATTATGCTTGTGATGGTGTAAACAGCGGTGTCACAGGACGGTTGATGAGTGCAAAAATGTTATTTGGAGTGATAAATCTCGACCATACCCTGTGGCGACCCGATGGAAGAGCTTAGGTTTGGCACACGACTGGAGGACGTTACCTGCCATCATCTCAAGTGCCAACAGTGAAGTATGGAGGAGGTGGTGTAGCGGTAGGAGAGTTCTTTTGTGGTTACATTGTGGTCCTCTTATTGAGCTTAAGAAAACGATGAACACATTTTACACCATTATTTATTGTGTAGAGTAGAGGAGCATTTCAGCGTCTACGATTGACTGTATCGGCAGCTCTCTCATAAAGCAGCATCTGTGAAGCAACAACCGTTTGTGGACAATATAGTTCCTGAGATGGACTGGCCTGCCCAGAGTTCCCACCTGAACCAAACAGAATTTCTTTGGAATGAGCTACAATGTCAACTTCACTCCAGACCTCAGCGTCCAACATCTCTAAGTTCTCTGGTGTCGGCTGCTTCAAGAAGAATCGGCTGCCATTCCTCCACAGACACTTCAGACACTGAAAGTGTCTTCAACATAATTAATGGTATCATAAAGGGGAAAGATGCACACACCCCATATTAATGTCCATTAATAGGTGTCCAGACAGTTCTGATCAGTAAGTGTATTACTTGAGCAGTGAGGTGTCGGAAATGCATGTCAAATGAGCACCGTGTATCCGTAAGTACGCCCACTGGAAGTAGATGAACAAAGTGTACCTTATATGTAAATTGAAGTTGAAGGTGAGGAGAAAGGAATGGGAAGGGGTTACTGATGTCAGCTGCATCGGGACATTACGCAGAATCAGCGGCAATGAGTAAAAATATGCACCGGACCAGGATTCGAACCTGGGATCTCTGCTTACGAGTGTGATATATAATTTTATAATTTATATATAAATATTCGGTGCCTACTGTGCCACGTCTTCCAGTTTCACACAAATTTTTATTTTTAAAGCGGATCACTTAAGACTATTTGTATGGGTTCGCCACTCAAATTTCTCCCTCATAACACAAAATTGTCGTCTGATGTAGTTAGTACAAACTGAAAAAATAAACTCCTTTCAAAGCACAGTTTCGTATATAATTTATATTCACAACCTTACACCTGTGTCACAGAACAAATTCTACATCGAGAATACTTTACACAAGTTTAAGGGAAGAAATGCTTCCAATAATTATTGCAGTATTTCAAGAACATTAAAATATTGAAACGTTATGAAACGTCCCCTTAGAAAAATTATACAAGACTGGTCTATGTGAAACGTCCTCTTTGAACAATTATACACGAATGTGCTTAAACTGACACACAATATTTTTTGCGCAACGCAATCTGACTTCCAAAAATCCCTACGAAAGAATGGCCCTGACTAACATTAACCTATACGTTTCACAAATCACTTACCTCACAAAAATCTTCGTTACTCAAGCTACTGCAATACAGCGAGCGCCACTACTGCCAGCTAAATAAAAAGATTCAAACTACTGAAGTCACTAACTACTGATAGACACAGTTAGCAAATGAAAGATTTTAATACAGAACAAACAATGTATTTACCTTAATAGTCATAATATATATATCAGTTCGTGACATCAATTCTTACAAATTTCAAAACTCCGCCATCTCTCTCCCCACGTCCACCACTGCTGGCGGCTCACCTCCAACTGTGCAGTGCTACGCGCTGTTAGCATCCAGCTGCCGCTGTCCAACACTACAATGGCGAGTATTACAACAATACCAATCTGCCACAGACTGCACACGGCACAGCCAGTGATTTTTATACAGAGCGCTACGTGGCGGCGGCGTTACCAATAAAAAAAACTAAACAGCCTACTTACAGTGTCCCCTTAGAAAAATTATACAAAACTGTACTTAAACTGACACACAATATTTTTTTAGCGCAACGCAATCAGACTTTAAGTAATCCCTAAAAGAGAATGGCCCTGACTAAATTAATCTATATGTTTCACAAACCACTTACCTCACCAAAAATCTTCGTTGCTCGAACTACTGCAATACAGCGAGCGCTACTACTGCCAGATAAATAAAAGTTCAAACTACTGAAGGCACTATCTACTGATGGCATAGTTAGCCAATGAAAGATTTTGATAGAGAACAAACAATTTATTTACCTTAATAGTGTTCAAAAGTCATAATATGTATAGCCATTTATGACATCCAGTCTTACAAATTTCAAATCTCTGCCATTTCTTTCCCCACATCCACCACTGCTGGCGGCTCGCCCAACTGCGCAATGATATGCGCTGTTAACATCCAGCTGCCAAACACTGCAATGGCAGACAACAATGCAAACTAGCCACAGACTGCCGGCCGCGGTGGTCTTGTGGTTCTAGGCACGCAGTCCGGAAACGTGCGACTGCTACGGTCGCAGGTTTGAATCCTGCCTCGGGCATGGATGTGTGTGATGTCCTTAGGTTAGTTAGGTTTAAGTAGTTCTAAGTTCTAGGGGACTAATGACCACAGCAGTTGTCCCATAGTGCTCAGAGCCATTTGAACCATTTTTTTTTTTTGTTAGCCACAGACTGCACTCAGCACAGCCAGTGATTTTCATACAGAGCGCTACATGGCGTTACCAATAAGAAAACCAAACCAGCCTACTTACATAGCCCCCACGCTCCCTACAAAAGATTTTATAAATTGTTTTGGTCAGTAACTAATAATGATTTGATAAAATTTTTTATAATTACAATAACAAAGAAATCAAATGCTCGCACTTATTGACACAATGTTGGTCAAAAGCTAAAATTTTCTCACAGTCCATAAAGACAGTCCTGATCGTTCATCACAGTAAAATAGCAGTGTTTTTCTCAAAGTCTGAGCAGTTAAAGAAAATGCTCACGGAAGTAGTGGATTTCCATGAAGTCTTGAAGAAGTAGTGTTGTCCTTCCAACGGAAAGACAGTGCTGACTCTTGACGTGCAGACAGGTTGTGGGCCACAACAGAGCAAACCCACAGCAGAGTCAGTTAAAGTTTTGAAGAATATTGGTAGGTAGGTCATCACAGAGCAGACCACTGTAGTCCCATTAGAGATTATGGTATTGGTGGGCCACCAGATGTGAAGACGCACTGCAGTCCTTGTAGAGATAATGGTACTGGTGGGCCATCAAAGTTCAGACCCACTGTAGTGCTTGTATAGACGGCCAGCAGCCATCTGTTGCGACTGTGCAGGTGCACAATCACCATCGAAGAGTCTTACGGACAATATAACAAGTCCATGAACCACCACTTGTGCACTCACAATTTTTTTTTGAAATGTCCTTAGAACCAGCAATGCTGTTAATCAGTCCCTTGCTGACTTATTAACACATGTCCAAACACTAACAGTCCTTACTTCTCACATATTGTCCATTTCTATCACAACAGAAATGTGTGCAGTGAAATGTAACTTACAAGTTACTTAATTTGATGAACTGGTCTTAATTACAATTTTATAACATAAGAATATAATAAGAAAGGAACAAAATATATCATTAAAAACATAATAATACAAATAACATTTGTAGTAATACAGGCTTTACCAAACAATAGAAATAAACATATACATCAGTGTTACAGGGATTATGACATAAGTAAATACATAAAAGATCAGAATAACTTTTGAAACATCAACTTCACACATGAGCATTAAAACAAAACTGAATAAATCATGTCTAAGCATCTTTAAGAGTTAAATAATATATTATCAGATAAATTCTACAACATAAATCTTATTAGCTAAGCACATACAGACAGGAAAAACACAAATTCAAATAGTGTAATAACACAAAAATACAGGACAGGGTTTGTTTCAGTGTGACATTTGGTACTGCAGTCCACCCCAAAACTTCATTCCATATATCTTTCCTCTTATTTCAACATTTGTTTCCACCAAAAAAATTCTATGCAAGCATGCTTTCTGTATTCATACATTCACACATTTCTTACCTCATTATTTATTTTCCATTATCTTTCCTCATCATTTATTACTAAGAAAGTGCTACCTAAACCTGTTGTCCCTAAACCCTAATTTTTTTGTTCATATCGTCTTTCAAAATACATTTTTGGCCAAACCATTTTCTTATAGCTTCTCAATGCATTTCTTCCAATTCATCACAACTTGTTCTCTTATATGGCCTACCCCATCTTAAGCTAACTTAAATCTACTGAGCTCAGATACTAAACTAAGGGATGAGGTAATGCCGCAGCGCAAAACAATCAACACAAACAGCAATGATAAAAAATGCAAATTGGCAAAGCAAGCAGCATAAATTAGCAAAGCAAATACAATATAACAACTAATATAAGGCACTGCACAGCAAACAAGAAAAATAAATCCATAGTAAAACTGGCTTAACGGAGTAATACAAAGTCAAATTCAGTAACATTATACCTGGTAAACAGCAGCAGCAAATGCAATAACTTATATCTAAATATGACAAATCTCAATCAGAAAAAAACAGAAAAATGGCCATGTTTAATACCTATGTCACATCTTAACACTAGGGTAATGCATCACCTTAACTTACACTACTAAATAAGTTACCCAGTCATCGACAAAAATTATGTATGTAATTCCTGTCAAGGGAAATGTCTTTTTGTGCTCCCACATTTCTTTGAAGCTTTTGCTGTGTTTGTCTCTCATTTTGTTCCATTGTGTCTAACGTTTGAAGATTTTGTTCCATTGTGTCTAACTTTTGAAGCTTTTGTCCCATTTGTTGCATTAATTGTAATAACAATGCACTGGTGTCTGAAACAAGTTCCTCAGTACTATTCGGCAATGCATTTGAACCGGCAATATTCGCATTTTGAAAAGCAGAAAATGTGTCTTGACTTATTTGAGAAAACGGCGAGGACGCAAAACCTGAATCTGCAGTATTTGCAAGACTGTGTCCTGTCATTTCGGATTCCTGAGGCAAGCTGTTGCCGACCGATCGATCGATAATGCTTCAACGTTCACTAATTGTTTCACTGCCTACACCATTATTTGCAGCCCACTCAATTTCCCTATGCACAATTACCAAATTACTACTTTGAACATCAGTTAATTCATTACACGGTGGCGCTAACACACTGCTTTCGTCTTCACTGTCATTTCTCAGTTTACTTTGGAGCCTAGTATTACGTTTTTCACACGTCTTTATTGTCACAATATTTCACACGACAACACAGCAAATCACAATTTGAAGATCAAAATAAGAAAACACATTAACATAGCATTGAAAATAATATCTCGTTAATTGCAAGCGCAGCTGCGAAATACTTGGTGCAAATCTACATGCATGCCACAACTGTTTTACTGTAGAAGAATGAAAAACTACAACTACAAAGGAAATTCTCTCTACAATTAAGCGCTAGCAGTAAACAAAGGCTGTGCTAGTTACACAAACTACAAGAAAAAATCAGAAGATTCCAGTGAGGTATCTTCGGCTAAGGGTCGACATATGAAACGTCCCCTTAGAAAAAGTATACAAGACTGTGCTTAAAGTGACACACAATATTTTTTTAGCGCAACGCAGTCAGACTTTCAGTAATCCCTACAAGAGAATGGCCCTGACTAAATTAACCTATACGCTTCACAAATCACTTACCTCACCAAAAATCTTCGTTACTCGAACTACTGCAATACAGCGAGCGCCACTATTGCCAGCTAAATAAAAGCTCAAACTACTGAAGGCACTAACTACTGATAGGCATGGTTAGCAAATGAAAGACTTTGATAGAGAACAAACAATGTTATTTACCTTAATAATGTTCAAAAGTCATAATATATATAGCTGTTAATGACATCCAGTCTTACAAATTTCAAAACTCCGCCATTTCTCTCCCACATCCACCACTGCTGGCGGCTCGCCTCCAACTGCGCAACGCTATGCGCTGTTAACATCCAGCTGCACAACACTACAATGGCAGACAACAATGCAAACTAGCCACAGACTGCACACAGCACAGCCAGTGATTTTCATACAGAGCGCTACGTGGCGTTACCAGTAAGAAAACCTAAACAGCCTACTTAAAATATGAACAGGCTGAAATGAACAGACAGTATATTAGACTATGTTAATCAACTCAACTGTAAAAAGCCAAGGAGCATAATATTAGCAAAATGCAAAAGTGAAATGCCAAAATGAGCACTTCTCAATTGGGAGTAAATCAAAACAATCAGAATGGCTGAAAGAGCGAACAATCATATGAGCCATAAACGAATAACAGCTAAGCAACGAAGCAAATAAGAGAATAGGCAAAAATGAGATGCCAACAAAATGAGAGCTGGCCGAACTCCGTCGGCTCTTATGTACGGTTGCGCTCGTGGCGGCACCTTGCGGCCCGTAAACAACACGCGCGCCTGCGATCGCAAAGCACTCTTAGCACTCACGGCGGCGTCCAGCGGCCCGTACTCAAGTTGTGCGATTGCTGTCGCAGGTCGACCCTTAATCTATGATGTTACACGAGGCAGGTGCGTTAACCACTGCATCATACAAGACACAGTGTTATTGCAACTGCGCGGAGTATCTCGAGCCGGCCGGTGTGGCGGAACGGTTCTAGGCGCTTCAGTGTCGAACCGCGCGACGGCTACGGTCGCAGGTTCGAGTCCTGCCTCGGGCACGGATGTGTGTGATGTCCTTAGGTTAGTTAGGTTTAAGTAGTTCTAAGTTCTAGGGGACTGATGACCTCAGATGTTAAGTCGCATAGTGCTCAGAGCCATTTGAACCATTTGGACCGTCTCAGCACGCCTCACGGCAGATCCACATTCCCACAGAGCGCCACCTATCCTCTGTCCCTGTCAATTTCCGCCATTCTCGCCACTACATTCTCGCAGGAGGTCGGAGTACTTGTGCATCCGAACTGAAGAGGGTGGATTCATTGCCCGTCCAGGCGAATCAGTTATATGAATGCGTAGTGTCTGTTCATTCGGACATGTCCAAAAGACACACACTACGCATTCGTATATAGTCTACGTTGTTCAAATATTGGTACACCAATTTTCATTTAGTGCTGTGACGTCCTGACGTTCGCATTGACCCAATAAACATAACACAGCTCCGTAGTGTTTGGAGGACGGTCGCAGTACATAACATGGAGCGTTAAGCACGAATAGAACTGCGTGTGACATGCATTTTGTTTACGGTGCAGCTGAAATCATTGATGGAAGAGCTCAGAGAATATAAAGCCAACTTTGTTTTTTCGCGAAGATGTCAGCATTATTGCATATTTACCGGGTACTACCAAAATTCTGACGGAGCGCAGGCCCAATACAGGTAGCCCACAGAAGGGGTACATACCTGATTTTGTGGAAGGTCTGCCGTTACGCATTTAGAACATGCAAGTACCCGAGCAACTAACGCTGAGTTCGGTGTTCACTACAGTGTGGAATCAGCTGTGTGGACAGCTTTATCACCCATTTCGTACTATCAGACGAACGGCCCTAGAACCAGACAAGTATTTATCTCATTTTGAGTTTGTACGCTGGCTCTGTAACAGGCTAACGAAGACTCACAGTGACCTGATGTTCTGTTTACGAATAAAACTCAGTTTACTCGGTAAGGTATGTGCAGCTGTCATAGCTCGAATGTAAGAGCCTCTGATAACGCACGTACAGTTACGCGAGGTCATCAGAGAGTGTTTGCAGTGAACTTTGGGACAGTATGGCAGGCGATTACTTTCTTGAGCCCTACATCTTGCTTCCTCGACACAAGTGACCAATGTACAGACTGTTCATGCAAGACCATCTGTGTGCCAAACCGGCAGGTGCACCATTAACTCGCACTTTCGACAATCGGTTTATTGGACGGTGAAGACGTGTACATTGGCTTACAAGATCCTTGAACATCATGTCATTTCACTTCTTTCTCTGGGGCTTCATGAAAAAGCGACGCATGTTCCACCACTATGGGCTCAGAAGGAATTACACTCCTGGAAATTGAAATAAGAACACCATGAATTCATTGTCCCAGGAAGGGAAAACTTTATTGACACATTCCTGGGGTCAGATACATCACATGATCACACTAACAGAACCACAGGCACATAGACACAGGCAACAGAGCATGCACAATGTCGGCACTAGTACAGTGTATATCCACCTTTCGCAGCAATGCAGGCTGCTATTTTCCCATGGAGACGATCGTAGAGATGCTCGATGTAGTCCTGTGGAACGGCTTGCCATGCCATTTCCACCTGGCGCCTAAGTTGGACCAGCGTTCGTGCTGGACGTGCAGACCACGTGAGACGACGCTTCATCCAGTCCCAAACATGCTCAATGGGGGACAGATCCGGAGATCTTGATGGCCAGGGTAGTTGCCTTACACCTTCTAGAGCACGTTGGGTGCCACGGGATACATGCGGACGTGCATTGTCCTCTTGGAACTGCAAGTTCCCTTGCCGGTCTAGGAATTGTAGTACGATGGGTTCGATGACGGTTTGGATGTACCGTACACTATTCAGTGTCCCCTCGACGATCACCAGAGGTGTACGGCCAGTGTAGGAGATCGCTCCCCACACCATGATGCCGGGTGTCGGCCCTGTGTGCCTTGGTCGTATGCAGTCCTGATTGTGGCGCTCACCTGCACGGCGCCAAACACGCATACGACCATCATTGGCACCAAGGCAGAAGCGACTCTCATCGCTGAAGACGACACGTCTCCATTCGTCCCTCCATTCACGCCTGTCGCGACACCACTGGAGGCGGGCTGCACGATGTTGGGGCGTGAGGGGAAGACGGCGTAACGGTGTGCGGGACCGTAGCCCAGCTTCATGGAGACGGTTGCGAATGGTCCTCGCCGATACCCCAGGAGCAACAGTGTCCCTAATTTGCTGGGAAGTGGCGGTGCGGTCCCATACGGAACTGCGTTGAATCCTACGGTCTTGGCGTGCATCCGTGCGTCGTTGCGGTCCGGTCCCAGGTCGACGGGCACGTGAACCTTCCGCCGACCACTGGCGACAACATCGATGTACTGTGGAGACCTCACGCCCCACGTGTTGAGCAATTCGGCGGTACGTCCACCCGGTCTCCCTCATGCCCACTATACGCCCTCGCTCAAAGTCCGTCAACTGCACATACGGTTCACGTCCACGCTGTCGCGGCATGCTACCAGTGTTAAAGACTGCGATGGAGCTCCGTATGCCACGGCAAACTGGCTGACACTGACGGCGGCGGTGCACAAATGCTGCGCAGCTGGCGCCATTCGACGGCCAACACCGCGGTTCCTGGTGTGTCCGCTGTGCCGTGCGTGTGATCATTGCTTGTACAGCCCTCTCGCAGTGTCCGGAGCAAGTATGGTGGGTCTGACACACCGGTGTCAATATGTTCTTTTTTCACATTTCCAGGAGTGTAGTTGCAATTTTCTCAGCGGTCACACACATGCAGAAAACGCTACACATTTTCCATTGAACAAGGGATGCCCTGCTACGTCGATACCGGCAACATGCTGAAGTTAATCCTGCTCATTTTTAACATTTGTTGTTACAGTTATCTGACCGATAAAGGACTAAAACACATTTAACATTGGTTTATTGTCAGTCACACCAAAGACCTCATGGATATTCCGTAATAATAATCATTTCTCATACCTGGTTGTGAAATGAAAGGTATGTGTTTATTTTCAGTTACTTTACCTGATATGATTAGGGCCGTCACGGCTTCCCTAACATCAGACTACGTTTGCACATATACAGTATCTATTAAATCATAATTACCTAAGAATTAACAATTTTGAAAAAGAAAATTAGTTTTAAAATGATTTGAGTTTTTGAAGTGACAGTGTGAGTAAATTATACTGACCAGGAACTAACAAAGTTGAGGGAGAGGCTTGTTTATAGCGATAAGAAGTGCAATAGTATCGAAGGAAATTGACGGAGACCCGAAATGTGAAATAATTAGGGTGAAGGTCACGGTTAAAGCAGGCTCAGACATGGTAATTGGATGTCTCTATAGGCCCAGCAGCTGTTGTGGCTGAGCACCTGAAGGATAATTTGGAAAATATTTCGAGTAGATTTCCTCACCATGTTATAGTTCTGGGTGGAGATTTTAATTTGCCGGGTATAGACTGGGAGACTCGAACGTTCATAACGGGTGGCAGGTACAAGGAATTCAGTGAAATTTTTATAAGTGCTTTATCTGAAAACTACTTTGAGCGGTTGAACAGAGAACTGACTCGTGGCGATAACATATTATACCTTCTGGTGACAAACAGACCCGAACTATTTGAATCAGTTAACGCAGAACAAGTAATCAGCGATCATAAAGCGGTTACTGCATCGATGATTTCAACCGTAAATAGAAATATTAAAAAAGGTAGGAAGATTTTTCTGTTTAGCAAAAGTGACAAAAAGCAGATTACAGAGTACCTGACGGCTCAACACAAAAGTTTTGTCTCAAGAACAGATAGTGTTGAGGATCAGTGGACAAAGTTCAAAACCATCGTACAATATTCGTTAGATTGGTATGGGCCAAGCAAGATCGTAAGAGATGGAAAGGAGCCACCGTGGTACAACAACCGAGTTAGAAAATTGCTCCGGAAGCAAAGGGAACTTCACAGCAAATATAAACATAGCCAAAGCCTTGCTGACAAACAAAAATTACGCGAAGCGAAATGTAGTGTGAGGAGGGCTATGCGAGAGACGTTCAATGAATTCGAAAGTAAAGTTCTATGTACTGACTTGGCAGAAAATCCTAAGAAATTTTGGTCTTATGTCAAAGCGGTGGGTGGATCAAAACAAAATGTCCAGACACGCTGGGACCAAAATGGTACTGAAACAGAGGATGACAGACTAAATACCGAAATACTAAATGTCTTTTTCCAAAGCTGTTTCACAGAGGAAGACTGCACTGTAGTTCCTTCTCTAGATTGTCGCACAGATGACAAAATGGTAGATATCGAAATATACGACAGAGGGATAGAGAAACAATTAAAATCGCTCAAAAGAGGAAATGCCAGTGGACCTGATGGAATACCAGTTCGATTTTACACAAAGTACGCGAAGGAACTAGCCCCCCTTCTTGCAGCGGTGTACCGTAGGTCTCTAGAAAAGCGTTGCGTTCCAAAGGATTGGAAAAGGGCATAGGTCATCCCCGTTTTCAAGAAGGGACGTCGAACAGATGTGCAGAACTATAGACCTATATCTCTAACGTCGATCAGTTGTAGAATTTTGGAACACATATTATGTTCGAGTATACTGACTTTTATGGAGACTAGAAATCTACTCAGTAGGTATCAGCATGGGTTTCGAACAATACGGTCGTGTGAAACCCAGCTCGCGCTATTCGGCCATGAGACTCAGAGTGCCATTTACACTGGTTCACAGATAGAAGCAGTGTTTCTTGACTTCCGCAAGGCGTTCGATACAGTTTCCCACAGTCGTTTAATGAACAAAGTAAGAGCATATGGACTATCAGATCAATTGTGTGATTGGATTGAAGAGTTCCTAGATAACAGAACGCAGCATGTCATTCTCAATGGAAAGAAGTCTTCCGAAGTAAGAGTGATTTCAGGTGTGTCGCAGGGGAGTGTCGTAGGACCGTTGGTATTCACAATATACATAAATGACCTTGTGGATGACATCGGAAATTCACTGAGGCTTTTGCGGATGATGCTGTGGTGTATCGAGAGGTTGTAACAATGGACAATTGTACTGAAATGAGGATCTGCAGCGAATGGACGCATGGTGCAGGGAATGGCAATTGAATCTTAATGTAGACAAGTGTAATGCGCCGCGAATACATAGAAAGATAGATCCCTTATCATTTACCTACAAAATAGCAGGTCAGCAACTGGAAGCAGTTAATTCCATAAATTATCTGGGATTACGCATTAGGAGTGATTTAAAATGGAATGATCATACAAAGTTGATCGTTGGTAAAGCAGATGCCAGACTGAGTTTCATTGGAAGAATCCTAAGGAAATGCAATCCGAAAACAAAGGAATTAACTTAGAGTACGCTTTTTCGCCCACTGCTTGAATACTGCTCAGCAGTGTGGGATCCGTACCAGATGGGGTTGATAGAAGAGATAGAGAAGATCCAACGGAGAGCAGCGCCCTTCGTTACAGGGTCATTTAGTAATCGCGAAAGCATTACGGAGATGATAGATTAACTCCAGTGGAAGACTCTACAGGAGAGCCGCTCGAAAGTTCTGTGTGGGCTTTTGTTGAAGTTTCGAGACGATACCTTCACCGAAGAGTCAAGCTGTATATTGCTCCCTCCTAAGTATATCTCGCGAAGAGACCATGAGGATAAAATCAGAGAGATTAGAGATCACGCAGAAGCATACCGACAATCCTTCTTTCCACGAACAATACGAGTCTGGAATAGAAGGGAGAACCTTCTGCCACACACCGTCAGGTGGCTTGAGGAGTATGGATGTAGATGTAGATACTGGCATTACCTGTATTACTGCCGCTGCAGCCTATAATAGTGATAATAATAATAATAATAATAATAAAAGTCATAACAATAATTGTGACATTAATAACAATAATGATAAGGGCAGATATAAGAACAATTTATAGGTCTACAAAATAGATGTTTTCTGACAAAGTGCGTTCTGCAGAAAGGAATTTTAGGGTAACTACTTCGGATGAGGGTACTAGGAAATGAGGAAGCTCAGGCTGAAAAAAAGGGATAAGCAAGGGTTACAAGTGTGTACAGGCACAATGGAAGTCTTCTTGTTGCTTCAATAGATATGTCATTACCTGTCTTTTGAAGATGGAGATGTTATTTAGTTCCCGTTATAACGGGGGGGGGGGGGGGATGGAGGTTGTTTCAGAGTTCGATTCCTGTTGCTGAGAATGACTTCTAGAACGTGACTGAATGATGGTGAGACAGAAAGGATTATCTCAAATTCGTACGAGTCTTTCCGCCGTGTAATTCAGACAAGAGCGTTAAGGTCGAGGAGGGATACACCGAAGAGCCAAAGAAACTGGTACACCTGTCTAATATCATGTAGAGCCAGCACGAGCACGCAGAAGTGACGCTACACGACATGGCATGGACTCTATAATATCTGATGTAGTGCTGAAGGGAACTGACACCATGAATCATGCGGGCCTGCCAAAAATCCATAAGAGTACGAGGGGATGGAGATCTCTTCTGAACAGCATGTTGCAAGGCATCCCAAATATGCTCAATAATGTTCATGTCTAGGGAGTTTGGTGGCCAGAGGAGGTGTTTGAACTCGAAAGAGTGTTCCTGGAGCCATGCTGCAGCAATTCGGGACGTGTCGGGTGTCGCATTGTTCTGCTGGAATTGCCGAAGTCCGTCGAAATGCAAAATGGACATGAATTGGTGCAGGCGATCAGACAGGATGCTTACGTATGTGTCACCTGTCAGAGTCGTATCTAGAATTATCAGGGGTCTCATATCACTTCAACTGCACACGCCCATACCATTACAGAGCCTCCACCCGCTTCAACAGTCCCCTGCTCACATGCTGGGTCCATCGATTCATGAGGTCGTGTCCACACCTGTGCGCGTCCATCCGCTCGATACAATTTGAAACGAGACTCTTCCGACAAGACAACATTTTTCCAGTCATCAACAGTCCAATATCGGCATTGACGGGACCAAGCGAGGGATAAAGTTTTGTGTCGTGCTGTCATCAAGGGTACATGAGTGGGCCTTCGGCTCCGAAAGCTCATATCGATTATGCTTCCTTGAATGGTTCTCACGCTGACACTTGTTGGTGGCCCAGCATTGAAATCTGCAGTAATATGCTAGAGCGTTACTCTTCTGTCGCGTTGAACGATTCTCTTCAATCGTCGTTGGTCCCGTTCTTGCAGGATTTTTTTCCGGCAGCTGCGATGTAGGAGATTTAATGCTTTACCGGATTCCTAATATTCACGGTGTACACGTGAAATGGTCGTACGAGAAAATCTCCACTTCCTCGCTATGTCATAGATGCTGTGTCCCATAGCTCGTGCACGAACTATAACATCGCGTCCAAACTCACTTAAATCTCGATAACCTGCCATTGTAGCAGCCGTAATAGACGTAGCAACTGTAGTCTTATATAGGCTTGCCGACCGCAGCTTCATATTCTGCCTATTTACATATCTCTGTATTTGAATACGCATTGCCTATGCCAGTTTCTTTGGCGCTTCAGTGTATGAAGTACAATGTTCAGTAATAAAAACAGAAGAGGAGACAGAGGGTATGGAAATCTCTGCGGTTGTGTGCGGGCAGCCAGAATGGCTGCGCATATGTTGGTGAAGCGTGATCAGAGTTGAACATCACAGATACAATGAGCACATACGTTCACAACCAACCGCAAGGCCGTGAGCTTTCCTGAGAAGAACCTTGCAGGATAACATCGCTGTAATCAATAATTGGAAGTATAAGTGTTCGTACAAGTGTCCTTTTCAGATCAAGAGGGAAGAGTTTTTGTATTTTTGCGGGTCACGGGAAGACGCTAATGCGTTCGTCCACATTACAGTTCCATCCTCAGTCAAATTTAGAGTTTCATCTATTATTACTCCTAGACTATTTGCTGAAGAAGAGAAGTTATTATTTGTCCCATTTTGGGTTAAAGGTGGTAGGATTCCCGATATTTTGGACTAACGAGGGTAAAATGACAAATCAGTACTGCTTGGATTTTGGATGGGTTCAGGTGTAATCCTATATCCTGTGATAATTTTGATAGTACACAAAGGTCGGTACTGAGATTCTCGATAGCTGTCTTCAGATTTATAGGTTTTGCACTTAGATACAGATGGAGGTCATCAGCATTCCTGAGGTATTTGCAATAGGACAAGACAGCTAACACATCAAGAGATACAACCTAATACAGAACCCTGGGGGGTGCCTGAAGCTACATGTCTCCATCGTAACTTTATGGTGCCGGACATGAAGCATTGCTGGCGAGACCTCCGGCATGAGCGAAACCATTGCACTGCACATGGCGGGAAATTTAGGCTGCTAAGTTTGGAAATTAAGATGTCACAGTCGATTGTGTCAAAGGCTTTGGTGAAGAAAGAAGCACATGATAGCTGCCTCTTATGGATCCATGGCAAGCTTCAGGTCATCTGTTACTTTTATTATGGCGGATGTTGTACTGTGATGTTTACAGAAACCTCTGCATCTACAGCTACATCTACGTGATTACTCTGCTATCCACAATACAGTGCCTGGCAGAGGTTTCAATGAACCATCTTCATTCTAACACTCTACCGTTCCACTCTCGAACGGCGCGCGGGAAAAACTATCACTTAATTTTTTCTGTGCGAGCCCTGATTTCTCTTATTTTATCGTGATGATCATTTCTACCTATGTATGTGGGTGCCAATAGAATGTTTTCGCAATCGCAGGAGAAAACTGGTGATTGAAATTTCATGAGAAGATTCCGTCGAACGAAAAACGCTTTTGTTTTAGTGGTCACCACGCCAACTCACGTACCATATCTGTTGTACTATCTCCCCTACTTCACGATAATACGAAACTAGCTGCCCTACTTTTAACTTTTTCGATGTCATCCGTCAGTCCCACCTGATCCGGAACCCACACCGTACAGCAGTACTCCAGAATTGGGCGGACAAGTGTGGTGTAAGCCGTCTCTTTCGTAGATGTGTTGCATCTTCCAAGTGTTCTGCCAATGAATCACAGTCTTTGGTTTGCTCTACCAACAACATTATCTATGTGATCGTTCAAATTTAGATTATTTGTTATTGTAATCCCTAAGTATTTAGTTGAATTGACAGCCTTCAGATTTGTGTGACTTATCGCGTAATAGGAATTTGCCGTTTTTTCTTAGTACTCATGTGAATAAATTCACACTTTTCTTTGTTCAGGGTCAATTGCCACTTTTCGTACCATGCAGATATCTTATCCAAATCATTTTGCAATTCGCTTTGGTCATCTGATGACAAGACAGTAAAAGACAGAATCATCCGAAAACAATGTAAGAGGGCTACTGTAACACTTTCTTGTGGAACGCCGGATATTACTTGTGTTTTACTCGATGACTTTCAGTCTGTTACTACTAACTCTGATCTTTCTGACAGGAAATCACGAATCCAGTCTCACAACTGAGGCGGTATTTCATAGGCATGCAGTTTGGTTAGAAGACGCTTGAGAGGACCGGTGTCGAAAGCCTTCTGGAAATTTCAAAACATGGAATCAATTTGACATCCCCTGTCGATAGCACTCATTATTTTGTGAGTATACGGAGCTAGTTGTGTTTCACAAGAACGATATTTTCTGAATCCGTGCTATGTCTCAATAAACGATTTTCTTCCATGAAATTCGTAATGTCCGAACACACTATATGTTCCAAAACCCTACTGCAAATCGACGTTAGTGATACGGGCGGTTTACTTCTATTTTCCGTTTTGGGTATTGGTGTGACCTGAGCAATTTTTCAGTCATTAGGTACGGATCGTTCTATTAGCTAGCGGTTGTATATATTTGCTAAACATTGGGCTATTATATCATCATACTCTGAAAGGAACTTGACTGGTATACAATCTGAACCGGAGGCCTTGTCTTTATTAAGTGATTTAAGCTGCTTTGCTACACCGAGGATATCTACTTCTATGTTTCTCATCTTGGCAGTTGTTCTTAATTGGAATACAGAAATATTTACGTCGTCGTCTTTGGTGAAGGAACTTCGGAAAACCGTGTTTAATAACTGTGCTTTAGTGGCACTGTCGTTAATGACTTCACCGCTGTTATCGCACAGTGAAGGTATTGATTGCGTCTTGTCACTGGTGTGCTTTATGTATGACCAGAATCTGTTTGCGTTTTCTGCGAGATTCCTAGACAGAGAATTCGTTGTGAAAATTATTAAAAGCATCTTGCATTGAATTACGCTCTATTTTTCGAACTTCTGCAAAACTTTTCCAATCTTGGGCATTTTGAGGTTTTTTTTTAATTTGGCATGCTCTTTTCGTTGCTTCTGCATCAGCGATCTGACCTGTTTTGTGTACCATGGGAAATCAGTACTATCACTTATTAATTTATGCGGTATATATCTCTCAACTGCCATCGATACTATCTCTTTGAAATCATTCAACATCATTTCTTTGCTTACATGAGCAGATCGGAAGCATTAAGAGCATTTTATCAGATTTTTTAAACAGATATACCTTACGTTTTGTTTTGATGGTTGAAGGGTGTTACGGTTTTCAGCCCAGCAGCAACAGCCCTGTGGTCGCTAATCCTGTATTCGTTATCATACTCCCTATTTATACAGGATTATTTGTTGTTGCTAAGAGATCAAGAATACTTTCGCAAACATTTACGCTTTGAGTGAGCTCATGAACCTGATTGGTATTCATCTAACAAGTTGTTTGTAGTTAGACAGCTCATTAACTGTTAGTGGAATATATTTTCTAAGGCCATGGGCAGTCCAGCAAGAACCATAGTTACTCTACCATGCAAACATTTGGGGCTACACTCGTCTGGTGTGAGACGTTCCCGGATGAGGGTTAGGGGAGGGGGGGGGGGGGGGGCGGAAGCCGAACAGCACAGTAACCCTTGGTTCGTGTGGGGCGGCGGCGGGGTGAGTGGACTGCTGTAGCCTCTTGTGGGGTTGTGAACCCATGAGGGCTACGGCGGGGACGAAGCTTCTTCGTTGCTTCTAGGTCAATACACACAATCTGCTTACTCTGGTTTCCCATCAACGGAAGCTCAATGACAGCTACCTGCTTAGACACACCTCCGTTACCCGCTTCCACCCGAACTCACACGATCGTGCGGGTTCGGTTTTTATTTTTTTACGACAAACTGAATCTCTGGCCTTGCTTCCAACCGACCTGCAACGATCGTGTAGGTTGTGCGCTACGCTTTTCTCATGTTTATGTTGCCATTCGGCGCCAACATATTGCAACACATGTTGTTTAAGTTGACCGAGAAAAGAGCATTATGCCAGCGCCTTGTTAGTAGCTCATAATTAAGTTAAATTGAATTGTTTCGGTGATTTGCTAGATCTGGTTATTTGAAATAGTGTGTACAACGTTGTGATATTGATAATTATTAGTAACTTCATATGGTTCAAATGGCTCTGAGCACTATGGGACTCAACTTCTGAGGTCATTAATCCCCTAGAACTTAGAACTAGTTAAACCTAACCAACCTAAGGACATCACACACATCCATGCCCGAGGCAGGATTCGAATCTGCGACCGTAGCGGCCTCGCGGCTCCAGACTGCAATGCCTAGAACCGTACGGCCACTTCGGCCGGCAGTAACTTCATATCTTTGCATAGTAATTGTACGTTTAATTTGTACTAGCACGATTGTGCGGGTTAGGTGTTGACTGTGTAACTTCATCCTCGAATGGCTGTTGTTGAATGTGTCATTGTCCTTCCTATATTATTGCTTTTCATACAGTTTTGAATGGGAAAGTTTTTATGCACATTCCCGTTATTGTATGCAGGTTTATCAGACAATCAAATCCGTTCTGTATTAGAGGATTCGGATTTGAATGACATTTCGTCAGATGAAGACGACGAGTTTGTTCCTTCTCCTTCAAATATTCAGCAGGCAGAGAACTCGTCTGATGATGATTTGAGTGCCGAAGAAGTTCCTGAAATTCCTGAAGAGCGCAGAAGTTCGCACAGTGTCACAGGTGTCAGACCACTGCTTTCTCGGAGACCAAATTTTGTTCAGAAGTTTCATTCACCAAACATTAATTACAGTGTTGTTGAGGTCAGTGACAAAGAGGAGCGATCAGAGTTACCTGTTTCGTGTATAATTCCCATTTTCTTACTAAAATATCTTCTTTTTAATTCTATAGTCCTTCACCAATTGGAACTCCCGCTGAATATTTCTGTGCATATTTCACTGAAACGTTTTTTGAAGAGGCAGCGAAATATAAAAACATGTATAGTGTTTCAAAGACAGGGTAATCTCTAGGGACTACAGGCCATGAACTGAAGGTGTTTTTTGGGATAAATTTAATGATAGGGTGCATAAGGTATACTAGGCTACCCATGTACTGGAAGAAATGTATTTCTTTATCAGCTATTAGTGACACTATGTCTAGAGACCGGTTCCTTGCACTCAGGAATAATGTGCACTTTGTTGATACCATAAAACCACCTGAAGAGGCTAAAACCAATAGACTGTGGAAAGTTCAGCCAGTGATCGACACAGTAAGAAGAAGATGTCACAGTTTGCCTCATAGCTTTAACTACTACAGTATTGATGAGCAAATGATCCCTCTTTCTGGGCGTAGCAAACTGAAGCAATATGTTAAAGGAAAACGAAGGCCTGTAGGTCTTAAAAACTTTATCATGACCTCAGCATCAGTAATAGTGTTGGATTCTGATATTTATGAGGGGGCTACTACACCTCTGGGTGACAAGTCATTAGGATTAAGACCTTCTGTTATTTTTCGACTAACACACTCTCCCACAAGGAAGTTTTGTTTATTTTGATAGGTACTTTAACTCAATTCTTCTCTTAGCAAAGCTTAAGGAGAAAGGAATTGAGGCTACTGGCACAATAATGGTAAACAGAATTAAGAATGTTAATTTGAAAGAGGGAAGAATGAAAAGAGGAGAGTGACATTCATATGTTAGAGTAGACGAAGCTGTAGTAATTACTGAGTGGCAGGACAGTCAGAAGGTCGTGATAGCATCCACCTGTGCTGGCAATGAGCCAAAATGTAAAGTTCAAAGGTGGTGTAAACGGGAGGGTCACTATCTCATCGTAGATTGCCCTTTTGTAATTCAGCAGTACAATGCCAATATGGGTGGCGTAGACATTCATGACCAGCAGGTTGAGTGTTACCGAACGTGGTTCAGAACCAGAAAACGGAAACTCAAGTGCTTGCTGTATTTTATAGACCTTTCAGTGGTCAACTGCTGGTTTCTCTACAGAGAGCACTGGCGTGAAAATCAGACTACCAAAAAGAACATTATGGATCTGTTGAAATTTAGAATGTCTCTATCTCAGACTCCTGTGTCACGTCCAGACAGAAAGAGGAGAGCTGAAGAGTTTGAAACACCATAAGATGTGAAACGTCCCCTTAGAAAAATTATACAAGACTGTGCTTAAACTGACACACAATATTTTTTAGCGCAACGCAATCTGACTTTTAATAATCCCTACAAAAGAATGGCCTTCACTAACATTATCCTATACGTTTCACATATCACTTACCTCACAAAAATCTTGGTTACTCGAACTGCTGCAATACAGATAGCGCCACTACTGCCAGCTAAATGAAAGATTCAAACTACGGAAGTCACTAACTACTGATAGGCACAGTTAGCAAATGAAAGATTTTAATAGAGAACAAACAATGTATTTACCTTAATAGTCATAATATATATATCAGTTCATGACATCCATTCTTACAAATTTCAAAACTCCGCCATCTCTCTCCCCACGTCCACCACTGCTGGCGGCTCACTTCCAACTGCCCAACGCTACGCGCTGTTAGCATCCAGCTGCCGCTCCCCGACACTACAATGGCAGACAAAAATGCAAACTAGCCACAGACTGCGCACAGCACAGCCAGTGATTTTTCATACAGAGCGCTACGTGGCGTTACCAATAAGAAAACGTAAACAGCCTACTTACAGATGATACGTTAAGTACCTCCACAAAGGCAATAGTGTACAAACCCCATACGAAACCAGGTTTGGACAAGCGATATTGCAGACAGTGGATGATATTTTGTCACCAGGAACAAGTCAGTATGAGCGCTGCAGTTCCAGAACAAAGACAAAGTGCATAACATGCAATCAGTACTTACGTCTTGCAAAAGGCAAGTCTTGTTTCAAGTTATTTCACGAAAAGTGAAGCAATCTGAATCATGACTTTGTAATACAAAACACATTAAAAAATTTATTATTAATTTTTTTGCCCGGAATATGATTTGCAATCTATGTTACTTTTTTATAATAACTAATAAATAAAAGTAATGAAAGAAATTTTTTTATTCATAACTGTTCCTCAGGTAACTTGTAATATCAAACAAATAGCAGGAAGTCAGAGAATAATTTCGGTGAAATGACCCTCACGATTGTGCTAGTTGTTTTTCCGCTACATTTTTTGTGGAAGAGTTTTTTATTATTTTTCCCAGTGTCTATTATGGCCAAGTATACAGAGAATTAAACTTTATTCACCATTTAAAAAAAGGGTTCAGGGTGGAAAGGGGTACAGATGCTATTTTGAAGGCTACGTGCAACCGAAATCGGTGGAGAACAGAAAATTGTTGGGTTACTTATTGAACGCACCTCGCATATTTCGTGTACATCAATCTTTTTATAATGCGTAATGATATACACTGAAGAGTCAGAAAACCTGGTATCCCTGCCTAACATCGTGTAGGGCGCTTGCGAGCACTCAGAAGTGCCACAACACAACGTGGCATGGACTCGACTATTGCCTGAATTAATGCTGGGGGGGGGGGGGGGGGGGGAATTGACATGATGAGTCCTGTAGGGTTCCATAACCTATTACAGTACGATGGGGTGGAAATCTCATCCGAAAAGCACTTTGTAAGGCAACCCAGATATGCTCAATAATGGGGCGTCTAGTGTTCAGGAGAGTGTTGCTGCAGCCACCCTGGATGTGTGGGATGTCGCATTGTCCTGCTGGAATTCCGCAGGTCCTTCGGAATGCACAATGGACGTGAATTAGATGCAGGTGATCAGACAGCATGCTTACGCGTCACCTGTCAGAATCGTAACTAGACATACGAGTATCAGGAGTCCCATATCATTTGAAGTGCACACGCCACACAAAATTACAGAGCCTCCACCAGCTTTAACAGACTCTGATGACAGGCAGGGCCTGTAGGTTCATGAGGCTGTCTCCATACACGTACACGTCCATCCGCTCGAAACAATTTGAAACGAGACTCGTACGACCAGGGGACATGTTTCCAGTCATCATCAGTCCAATGTCGGTGTTGGCGGGCGCAGGTGAGGCGTAACAGTCTGGAGCCGAGCGACCGCTACGGTCGCAGGTTCGAATCCTGCCTCTTGCATGGATGTGTGTGATGTCCTTAGGTTAGTTAGGTTTAATTAGTTCTAAGTTCTAGGCGACTGATGACCTCAGAAGTTAAGTCGCATAGGGCTCAGAGGCATTTGAACCATTTTTGAGACGTAAAGCACTGTGTCGTCCAGCCATCAAGGGCTCCGAAAGCACATATCGATAATGTTTCGTTGAATGGTTCTCATGCTGACGCTTGTTCATGGCGCAGCCTTGAAATCTACAGCAATCTGAGGAAGGGTTGCACTTCTGTCACGTTGAACGATTCTCTTTATTCGTCGTTTGCCCCGTTCTTGCACGATGTTTTTCCTGCTGCATCGATGTCGGACATTTGATGTTTTACCGCATTCCTGATAATTATGGCACACTCCTGAAATACCAAACTGATCGCTACCTTGGAGATGGTGTGTCCCATCACTCACGCGCCGAGTATAATACCACGTTCATACTCTTTTCAATCTTTATGTACTGGTTTTGTAGCAGCAGCAATACTGGTTTTGTAGCAGCAACCGATCTAACAACTGCGCCAGCCATTTGTTGTCTTATGTAGGCGTTGCCGACTGCAGCGCTTATTCTATTTACATAAATCTTAATTTGAATAAGCAGGCCTATGCCAGTTTCTTTGGCGCTTCAAAGTATTTCAAGTCTCTTTTTCTGCTGCCACGTATGTTAACGGATTCTGGAAGCGTGGAATGCAGAACGTAACAAGCAATATTTCGTATGTGTATCTGTTAGCATGAACTTCAGCAATAACACATCTTTCACGGATCACGATATGGCGAGAGGTTTTTCAGCTACTATAGCTGTCTGAACTGTCTTTAAACGTTTTAATACCCTACTAATTTCAGACCGCTGTAGAGAATTACTTTGAATAGTATTTGGAAGCTAAGCATGAAATGAGGTGAAAGAAACAGGAACTGCAGTAAATAACTGTCAAGATTTCCGCACAAAGCAAACTTAAGCTACATCTATAGCAAAGCAGTAGGCCTACTCCTTACTTCCAGTACTCGTATGATACAAAGATAACTAAGGGTACTATATTAGAGTGACAAAGTCTCACTCACGTTTGCGCTTGCGTTGTGAACAGTGTGTAGTCTCTTGATAACGTCTACAACATAACGCCTAAACGATGCCATATGGACATTATTTTGCAGAATATAACTTTCGAACATTTCTGGAGACAGACGACATCTCAGCAGCACTGGAAGCGCTTCAAAGACTCAGGTCAGCAGTTTGGCAATGATCGTCTTCGGCCAGTACCAGATCGAGCGGAAATGCGCACTTCAGAAGAGGCGTGGGATCTGGCCTTAAATGCACGATAAAAACCTGGAATGTATGCAATACAAATGCCTGCAAAGTTTTCAGTTGTCTCATGAGCTGTAATTTCTCGACCAACTGATCATCACAAGCTCACAGCAGTTCACAAGTGTGTTCATCCCGTGGTGCACTTCCCGCTCTCAGAAATAGACAGGCTCACCAGTTTTAGGATCAGGAACATAAATGTCGTGCGAGGAGAAGGGTATTGCCATTGTATAACTTATTACAGCTTCTTCTCATACCTTTCGCCTACGAAGCGCGGGGAAAATGAATGCGTTTGTGCATACTGTGGTTAGCCTAATCATGCCTTTGTAGTCGCTACGGGAGCAATACGTAGAGGTTTGAAGTGTATTCCTGAATTATTCACTCGAAACTGGTCCTTGGAACTTTTTAAGTAGACGTTCGCGAACTAGCTGACGTTTATTTTTTATCAGTTGATGTCATTTTAGCATCTCAGTGAAACTCTGTAACGGACCATTTAAGCCTATGAGGATATTTGCTGCCCCTCTTTGAATAAAGTTCGAAAGTCATATTTCGTATAGATCCCCAACACCTGAGCAGTATTCTGGGATACGTCGCAAAAATATTTTGTTTGGGACATGCCCGAAAGAAAGGACACCACGCATTCATGCAACTAATACGCCTCAATGGGCTACGAGTACACAACCGTCAGTTCAGACGCACATTTGCCAAGTGTAGAAGTATGAAACCGGAATTTCCCTACAGATGGTAATAGTCATCACAGTAAGGCCCCGTGAGACCGTGTCTGCTGCGCCATCTGCTTCCTGTAACGGCTGACGGCGGATATCAGCACACAATAACTCAAGCTACTGTGTGTATCGCTGTCGAGGTTTGTGCCTAAGAACTACGATTTGCTAACAGCATTGGTTTTTAGTTATCATTCGAAGAAAACAGCTGCAGAATCGCATCGAATTCTTGTCTAAGCTTTCGGCGAACATGCTCTTCGAGAGGTTCAAAAAATTCGTAAGTGGTGATTTTGACGTGAGAAACGATGAGTGTGGGAAACCACAGAAAAGGTTCGAAGACAACAAATTGCAGGCCTTATTGGATGAAGATTATACTCAAACTGAACAGGACCTCGCGGAACAATTGAATGTGACGCAGAAAGCAGTTTCTCTACGGTTGACTGCTACGGCAAAGGTGCAGAAAATCGGAAAATGGGGTCCGCACGAACTGAATGAAAGACAGTAAGCAAATCGAAAGACCACTTGCGAAATGCTGCTCGCCAGATACAAAAGAAAGTCGTTTCTCCATCGAATAGTGACAGGTGATAAAAAATGGATGTATTTTGAGAATCCTAAGCGTTGTTAATCATGGGCGATTCCACTGCAAGAACGAATCGCTTTGGAAAGAAGACAATGCTCCGTGGTTGGAGAGATCAGAAGGCTGTCATATATTATAAGCTGCTAAAACCTGGTGAAAAAGTTAACACTGATCGCTACAGACAGAAAATGACAGACTGAAATCGAGCATTACGTGAAAATCGACCGCAATGTGGAAAAAGGCAATACAAAGTCGTATTCTCCCTGATAACGTGCCATCACACACACACACAGCAAAACGGGTCAGGGAAACGATAGAGGCGATCAGTTGGGAATTACTAGGGCATACGGCTTATTCTCTAGACTTGGCTCCGTCAGATTATCATGTATTTGCATCACTGGAACACGCTTTCGCTGAACAACACTTCAATTCGTATGAAAATGCCGGAGAGGTGGGAGAAACGTATAAATAGAAAAGGAGGTTATTTTGAATTAAATATAGTTTAGCAGTTCCAAACAACAGACCTGTGATTACTGCGACCAAATTCAGGTTTCATACTTCTACTTGCGGAGCACGGAGGACATGCACGGTGACTGCGGATACGTGGTGCCGCCAAGTGGGAGTGTAAGAGATTGGCGAGGTACTTCGCTGGTTGGCGAATAAGCAGTGTGTCCCGGTAGCACTGTGGTTAACGCTGTTTCTTAGTAAGCTGGAGATCCTGGGTTCGAGTTCCAGTCTGTCAAACGTTTTACCTCGTCGTCACTGATTCGGCATAAAGTCTTTAGGCAGCTCACATCGTCATTACCTTTCCTTGCGCCCCACCTCCTTTATGTCACCACCTTCAATTTACATAATGTGACTGAATATTCTAGTATATTACCAATAAATCGAAGTACGCCAACTGCATTACATGCAACTGAGAGTATGTGGGCAATTCATTTAATGTCCTGACAAATTTTTATACCTAGGTATGAGGTGGCTGCAGTTGTGACTCATTGATGGTGTAGTTAGTAGATACAACGTTCCTACGTTCTGTGAAGAAAAAAATTGTACATCGATGAACGTCGAAAGGAATTTCTAATCATTGCTCCTCTTCTAAATCGTATCAAGAGCTCCTCAACCGCTCAACCTATACTTGACACAGAGATAGTAAACTTTGCAGATACAATTACCGCAGTCGCAGCGACTAGTGGTACTCAGTCGCAAGCGACAGACGAAAATATGTCAACTCTAGAAACTGTTCCAGATTCGGCAGATGTACCAGGTCCAGCAGAGCCAGACATTATGCAGATGTTAAGAATAATAACAACACAGATAGGAAATGTAACAGTCCAAATGGATACACAGACAGAAAATGCCACAGCACAGATAGGGAATGTAACAGACCAAATGAACAAGCTAAACAGTGATGTAAAAACACTCACTGAAATGCACAATAACCTGACGACACAACTGACAACAAAACTAAAAAGAGAGGTAGCGTATCAGGTAATTGAAGTGGTGCTTGAAGATCTAAACTGTATGAATCGGGATATCGATAATTTGAAAATCACAGTTAAGGATGTGTCAAATCAGATAAGTAACTGAACTCAAAATTTCAATGCCATGAGTGTACAGCAAACCGAGCTCACTACAAAAATGCAGGAAGCTGTAAATCAAGTTGAGTACTTGACAAAACAGCAGAAACAGCAATTCGAGGACTTTTTAGAAGAAAAAGACACACACATAAACCGCACTCTAGAAACAGAGCTACAAAAAGCAATAAGCAACACAATGAAGCAAGTATACACTACACAAAACACATTGTAGTTAAACTGGAAACTGACATAGGCCAGATACAGAAAACTTTGACACAGGACTTACCAGGTTGGCAGAATCAAATAGTCGAACAACTACATGGAAACTTGGTACAATGAAAGAACGGAACCAACATGCAGCAGAAGAACTTGACAACATACCCACAGGTAAGAGCGATAGTGCGGTCAGTGAGTATCCTACCCCTAATGTACATGTGTATTCACCAAACTATGAGGTGTACGGTAACAACGACACCGTGACGAAAGGAGGGAACAGCAGATAGCTCAACCCCTTTGTCATCAGTTTTGTCAGAAGAGAGTCTTATAACAAATTCAAGTGCTTACCCCGCAAAAAAAAACCGTGCATCCGGTAATTTTTATAAAGTTATTCAAAAATTTATTGCCTACAACGTGGTCAGAACAGCAAAAGATACAGTATGTTACGGGTTATATCCAAGGCGATGGAATGTTATGGGCGATGGAAATCTCAGAAACTTGTCAGACATTAGAACAGTTTGAAAACGCGTTTCTTTCAAATTATTGGTCACATGGCATGCAAGAGAGATTAAGAAAAGCCTTATTCAACCCTGGACAGTATAATACAAAATTTGTATCACTCCGAAAGTACTTTGAGAAATATTTAAATAAAACGAGATTCTGGGATGAACCAGTGACACACACGGACGTCCTGTGCATTCTGAAAGCTGAACTACTGCTAAATATTCGGGAAAAGATAGTACAAGTACCCGACAGCAATTTGAAGTGTTTTCTATCTGTCTTGGGCTCTATTGACTTAATTAATGAAGACGCAAGACAAAGCCACATCAATCAAACTAATTTCCGTATATTTTCTCCAATCCTAGTTGGAAACGTTTTGTGAAGAATTAGAGTAACTTAGGTGACTTAGGTCACGTTCGATATATATATATATATATATATATATATATATATATATATATATATATATATATATATATATATCGAACGTATATACATAATGTACACGTCCCAGTGATACAATGATGCACACAAGTAAACATGAACAAACACAGAGACAGACTCAGAAAGCAGTATAGCGTATAGCAGCCAATCTTCATTATCAATCTGTTGTTCGTACTGCCTAACATTTTAATTTTTCTATTTATGTATGAATTTTAGTATAGTGACTTATTTATTTATATGTTCTTTTTATTTATTTCTACCTGTTCTTGATGTGTACCATGCGTTGTTACAATCTTGAGTGACGTAAAGATGAAATATTTCTCCCCACACTAACTCGCGGATAGAAAATGAACAGATTTTGCCTCATTTGGAGCCAATTTCTATAAGCACGTTTAGTGCATTCATTTTTTTTAGTGTCATTTCAATGTGTAAGTGCGTCTATGTTGTTGTTGTTGTCCTCAGTCCTGAGACTGGTTTGATGCAGCTCTCCGTGCTACTCTATCCTGTGCAAGCTTCTTCATCTCCCAGTACCTACTGCAACCTACATCCTTCTGAATCTGCTTAGTGTACTCATCTCTCGGTCTCCCTCTACGATTTTTACCCTCCACACTGCCCTCCAATGCTAAATTTGTGATCCCTTGATGCCTCAAAACATGTCCTACCAACCGATCCCAGCTTCTAGTCAAGTTGTGCCACAAACATCTCTTCTCCCCAATCCTATTCAATACCTCCTCATTAGTTACGTGATCTATCCTCCTTATCTTCAGTATTCTTCTGTAGCACCACATTTCGAAAGCTTCTTTTCTCTTCTTGTCCAAACTAGTTATCGTCCATGTTTCACTTCCATACATGGCTACACTCCAAACAAATACTTTCAGAAATGACTTCCTGATACATAAATCTATATTCGATGTTAACAAATTTCTCTTCTTCAGAAACGCTTTCCTTGCCATTGCCAGTCTACATTTTATATCCTCTCTACTTCGACCATCATCAGTTATTTTACTTCCTAAACAGCAAAATTCCTTTACTACTTTAAGTGTCTCATTTCCTAATCTAATTCCCTCAGCATCACCCGATTTAATTTGACTACATTCCATTATCCTCGTTTTGCTTTTGTTGATGTTCATCTTATATCCTCCTTTCAAGACACTGTCCATTCCGCTCAACTGCTCTTCCAAGTCCTTTGCCGTCTCTGACAGAATTACAATATCATCGGCTAACCTCAAAGTCTTTATTTCTTCTCCATGAATTTTAATACCTACTCCAAATTTTTCTTTTGTTTCCTTTACTGCTTGCTCAATATACAGATTGAATAACATCGGGGAGAGGCAACAACCCTGTCTCACTCCTTTCCCAACCACTGCTTCCCTTTCATGCCCTTCGACTCTTATGACTGCCATCTGGTTTCTGTACAAATTGTAAATAGCCTTTCGCTCCCTGTATTTTACCCCTGCCACCTTTAGAATTTGAAAAAGAGTGTTACAGTCAACATTGTCAAAAGCTTTCTCTAAGTCTACAAATGCTAGAAACGTAGGTTTGCCTTTCCTTAATCTTTTTTCTTTGATAACTCGTAGGGTCAGTATTGCCTCACGTGTTCCAACATTTCTACGGAATCCAAACTGATCCTCCCCGAGGTCCGCATCTACCAGTTTTTCCATTCGTCTGTAAAGAATTCGAGTTAGTATTTTGCAGCTGTGACTTATTAAACTGATAGTTCGGTAATTTTCACATCTGTCAGCACCTGCTTTCTTTGGGATTGGAATTATTACATTCTTCTTGAAGTCTGAGGGTATTTCGCCTGTCTCATACATCTTGCTCACCAGACGGTAGAGTTTTGTCATGACTGGCTCTCCCAAGGCCGTCAGTACTTCTAATGGAATGTTGTCTACTCCGGGGGCCTTGTTTCGACTCAGGTCTTTCAGTGCTCGGACAAACTCTTCACGCAGTATCGAATCTCCCATTTCGTCTTCATCTACATCCCCTTCTATTTCCATAATATTGTCCTCAAGTACATTGCTCTTGTATAAACCTTCTATATACTCCTTCCACTTTTCTGCCTTCCCTTCTTTGCTTAGAACTGGGTTGCCATCTGAGCTCTTGATATTCATACACGTGGTTCTCTTCTCTCCAAAGGTCTCTTTAATTTTCCTGTAGGCAGTATCTATCTTACCCCTAGTGAGATAAGCCTCTACATCCTTACATTTGTCCTCTAGCCGTCCCTGCTTAGCCATTTTGCACTTCCTGTCGATCTAATTTTTGAGACGTTTGTATTCCTTTTTGCCTGCTTCATATACTGCATTTTTATATTTTCTCCTTTCATCAATTAAATTTAATATTTCTTCTGCTACCCAATGATTTCTAGCAGCCCTCGTCCTTTTACCTATTTTATCCTCTGATGCCTTCCCTACTTCATCCTTCAGAGCTACCCATTCTTCTTCTACTGTATTTCTTTCCCCTATTCCTGTTGATTGTTCCCTTATGCTCTCCCTGAAACTCTGTACAACCTCTGGTTCTTTCAGTTTATCCAGGTTCCATCTCCTTAATTTCCCACATTTTTGCAGTTTCTTCAGTTTTAATCTACAGGTCATAAACAATAGATTGTGGTCAGAGTCCACTTCTGCCCCTGGAAATGTCTTACAACTTAAAACCTGGTTCCTAAATCTCTGTCTTACCATTATATAATCTATCTGATACCTTTTAGTATCTCCAGGGTTCTTCCATGTATACAACCTTCTTTCATGATTCTTAAAGCAAGTGTTAGCTATGATTAAGTTGTGCTCTTTGCAAAATTCTACTAGGCGGCTTCCTCTTTCATTTCTTAGCCCCAATCCATATTCACCTACTATTTTTCCTTCTCTCCCTTTTCCTACACTGTAATTCCAGTCACCCATTACTATTAAATTTTCGTCTCCCTTCACTATCTGAATAATTTCTTTTATTTCATCGTACATTTCTTCAATTTCTTCGTCATCTGCAGAGCTAGTTGGCATATAAACTTGTACTACTGTAGTAGGTGTGGGCTTCGTATCTATCTTTGCCACAATAATGCGTTTACTATGCTGTTTGTAGTAGCTTACCCGCATTCCTATTTTCCTATTCATTATTAAGCCTACTCCTGCATTACCCCTATTTGATTTTGTGTTTATAACCCTGTAGTTACCTGACCAAAAGTCTTGTTCCTCCTGCCACCGCACTTCACTAATTCCCACTATATCTAACTTTAACCTATCCATTTCCCTTTTTATATTTTCTAACCTACCTGCCCGATTAAGGGATCTGACATTCCACGCTCCGATCCGTAGAACGCCAGTTTTCTTTCTCCTGATAACGACATCCTCTTGAGTAGTCCCCGCCCGGAGATCCGAATGGGGGACTATTTTACCTCCGGAATATTTTACCCAAGAGGACACCATCATCATTTAATCATACAGTAAAGCTGCATGTCCTCGGGAAAAATTACGGCTGTAGTTTCCCCTTGCTTTCAGCCGTTCGCAGTACCAGCACAGCAAGGCCGTTTTGGTTAATGATGCAAGGCCAGATCAGTCAATCATCCAGACTGTTGCTCCTGCAACTACTGGACAGGCTGCTGCCCCTCTTCAGGAACCACACATTTGTCTGGCCTCCCAACAGATACCCCTCCGTTGTGGTTGCACCTACGGTACGGCCATCTGTATCGCTGAGGCACGCAAGCCTCCCCACCAACGGCAAGGTCTATGGTTCATGGGGGGAGTGCGTCTATAGGACGATCCAAAGCTAGGGAAGTGCTGTTGTTCACGAAAACGTCTTCTCTTATGCCCTGTGGGATGTCAGATAGTATCGCGATTGCGAACTGTAGTACTAGAGGCACGTATGTTCTGTGAACACATTCACCTAACAACATCTATAATGAAATATTTTGAGCAATATGTACCTCGATAAAGTTTTGAAAGAGAATACAGGAGCAAATAATAAACATGGGCATAAACTATTAAAAACCAGCCAGTGGTCTCATGAGCTACATTTTTTAGGGGGGGGGGGACAGAAAGAAAATCAACGGGACGGCTACCCAACGACAGTGAGTTATTCAGTGTCAGTGACATGTGAGATATACGCATAGGAACCAGGGAGAATATTATTATACCACAAGTTTTCTCCTTCGAAATAAAGAAGACTTGGTAAATCGCGAAAGCCTGTTAGGGCACGGGTGTTTGTAAAAGTATAGGACAGTGTGCCGTTGGCAAGCTAAATAGTAAAGTGCAGTACTTACCTTCGTGCAGTGACCGTAGGAGGTGCCCTCTGGTCCCTTCTCACACCCAAGGTGTACGAATAGTGGAAGCAGATGCAGTAGTTTCGTAAACGCTACAAACGCTGCTCAAAACACTTCACGGAAATGTATTGATGGGCGCGCGCGACATCGCTATCCGGCGGTGTTTGCACGACTTCTGGACTCCAAACGGCGCGTAGCGTGCCGACGAACTCATTGTTGCGCGTGCGGTTGCTTGTAACTGACACGTTATTGACTGACAGCGTGAAGCTGCAGGGCAATTTGAGAAGGAAGCAAAAATCTACGTTGAAATAGACGCTCACCATATTGCAAAGAGGCGCAGAGACTCAATTTCCTGACCTACTAAACAAAGTCTTATCACTACAGCTCATGATTTACGTCCCACGTTACAAGATAAAACATAAAAAACGACACCCATGTCCACTGAACAGTACCCATGTTTGTGTATATGGTACTGTTACACAAGAACGAGTACTAATGTATATGAATTTCATTTGTTCCATGTTTATATTGCTCATAGTGAGACAACTATGAAACCCAGAAAGGACATTAACAAATGGATTCTGGTATACAGGAGGGAGGAAGTGGAGAGTATATGCAACTGTAAGGAACAATTTCTCCCACTTACTACTCCAAATGCCTTGCAGCCATACAGCGTGGATTGACACACTGAAATATACGACGTTCTTGTAAGACTTTCATGTTTTCAGCAAAACTGTAACTGCAGAATCATAGACTTGTGAAATTGAATGTTATTGTCAACGTGCAATTGAAGATGTTTCTGCACGTAGGAACTATGACACTGTGAATCGTCGCAAAGAACTGAACTATAAATTTGATGTAAAAGACGATGTAATGTAATATCCATGTATTTAATGTTAAAGGACGATGTAGCAATTTTTGTATCTAGTATGTAAGTATTTTGTGTGCCCTAGCGTGTACGTTTTGTTTTCCTTGCTAAGTACCAGTGTCAGCACCAGAAGTATATAAACTTAGTGATGAAGAGAACTCTACAAAAGAAATGAACAATGCCATTTAAATACGTGTGTAGAGGAGTCAAGATCTACCAGTGTGTAAAGTGGTTGGGCTCATTGCCCGGAATTTGACATTTCTTCGGAAAATTCACCCAAGGGGGCAATGTAAAGGAATAATATAACTTTTTATGAATATATAGACACTAGTTCAACTACCAGGGATTAATGCGTAATGCATTTGCTGAACAAAAGAAGCTTTACGCTCTTCGTTTATTAGTTTTAGAATGAGTTACCTTTCGCTGTTATCCTGTGCTAGTGTTAAGACATGTTGTGCCATTTCTTACTAATAAAATTGAGTTAAATGAAAGTGATTTTGAAGCCGAGTGACTTCGTCTTTTGTGATACCATGGGTCTCAGCTCATGAAACTATGGAAAATTATTACTATTATTTTAATTTTTTGCAGAGGATTTAGATGGAGGCGACGATCTTCACGGCGACGCTGCTCAACAATAGACGTACGTGATTGTGTTCATCTTTTTCCTTTCGTGGTCGCTACCGTCAATTTCAGTATATTTGCCCCGACATTCAGAACCTGCAGTCTTTTTTTTTCATTTAATTTCGAAGGCCACGCATTTACGTTTTAAGACGAATAAATGCATTTAACTGTAATTCTTTTTATCCAGGCCACAGGGGATGATGGCACTCAAAATGTACGTGCCTCTATCCCGTTCGTATCTTCTCATACATTTGAGTGTGTACAAGCGTAACAATATTTAAGACTCATTTCCTACACAGTATTAAGTTTTAACTATATTTAAGACTCATTTCATACACAGTATTCAGTTTTCTTTTTAACAACTCATTCGCGAATGTACGTCCCTCTTATTTGCTTTAGCCAGTCGGCGGAATTCTTTAATAACATTATTTGTAATATTCAGTGGCCTAGTTTTAACAATTGATCTTTGGCTGTGTAGCAACAGCGCTTCACAAGAAATATTTGTTAAGCGACATCCGCAATAACTTTTATTTCGAAATTTCGACGACGAGACTGAATAAAGATTTTTCTAACAAAAACAATAACAATAACAAAACGCGCTACATACCCGACACATACTTTTGACGCTTCATGGCATTGCTAGGACTCACGTAAGGCACTTGATCTAGAGCTCGGAGGTCGCATAGTATTATGCTTCTGAGGGCATGGATCATCAATGGGTCATAGCCGGTGGAAGTTTTTCATTACGATAGTGGTTATATAATTGTTTTGATATTTTAATTATAGTATGGAAAAATATTTTTTTAGTCATTGTGTTCCATAGCGGGTACTTGAAATTAACTAGTTACGACTGAAAACAGAAAATTTTATACAAATTAAGTGATTGTAATGTACTTTGTTCACATTCCTGAATGTGGCGTTCCTGAACCGTTTGTGTATTATTAATTTTTAAATGTTACACTCTAGTGCAATTGTCTCATAATTAATAAATACGATCAATCTTAATTATCTTTATCCATGGACCGCAGCTAAATCCATCACTAAACATTTACAGCCTTCGTGGATCTGCAAGTAAAATCCTTTCTCCACGAAATCTTGTACCACCTCATAGAGAAACTACACATACGTTAAGCATAACCTCATAAAGGTTTTATCGTTATCTAAGACATTTCCGTTTATTTTAAAATTTTTATTTGGAACGTCTACTGCTTATATCGAAACTTTTGTTTCCATGTTAAGCTCGCTGTCGTTGCTAAATGTCTTCTGATAACCTTTACTTTGCTGCAGTTCCATAATTCAGTTCAGGAGAAGTCTTATTTCTTCAGGATGCTGACTTTTTGAAGGTAGTGTATTTCTTATGTATGTGTCACTCTTTTACAAGACACAGCTTAGCTTTTATTACTCGTCGAACAAGTATTAAAGCAGCAAATGAAGATGGTATTAAGGAACAAATATCAATTTTTATGCTCCCCAAGTGACTAAGATGAACGATCAAGAAAGAATGAACTGATGACAGCCCAAATAAGAATTCTAGCAATTTCTTATGTAGAATAAGATGAATAGAGGAATCACTGCATTGTAAGATACACAAGAAGATAGGTAAAGATAAACAGATTATAATGAAAAAATGGAGGATCAAGGTACTAGTAACATAAAACAAAAAATTGAAATTATGCATGGAAATAAATTTAGTAGATAACTTTGCAACAGTGATATTGTAGACATGGAAACAGAAGACCGAGCAGTGAGACGCTATTAAAAATTTAATTTTGTAAACAGCTGTTGCTGGCTAGTTATATGTATAGTTAAAACAAAACATTCTAACGAAAAAAAAAGAACGACGCACAGAGTAGGAATTATCCGAATGGGGCGGAGATCGGTAGCTGTCGTGTACTTGTAAAGACAAAAAAATGATTACGGTGTCAGAAAAATTGGTTGATTTATTCAAGACACAAAAATTCACAATTTGAGCAAGTCAGTAACGCGCTGGTCCACTTCTGGCCATCATGTAAGCAGTTATTCGGCTTGGCCGAGTAGAGTTGCCCTTGGGGGGGGGGGGAGGGGGAGGCAAGAAGAACCAGAATTGTTATTTTATATAATTTTTTTTTAATGTGGAAAAAGTGGATATTTTGGTGGGTCACTTGACAACAGAATCAGGGATTGATTACACTATTATAATAACATACATTGAGCATTTAATACCTGAATAAGAGAACATTATCATTTCTGTGCATTTTTATATTCGCAACGAAGTCATACCCGGAACAACACTAAGGGACCAGAAGGTTTATAGACTTTAAAAGAAGTGCAACACTACACAATTAAAAAAAATTGGCTCAGAAATAATAGGACAAGGATAATGTTCCTTCTGCCTCATGCTGCGTTCGGCCCATCAGCGTGATCGTAATTTCTGGTGATGAACTAACACAAAATAATTATCAGTTGAGTGAATGAGGAGATGGAAATCATCAAGGTTAATTTACTAGAATAAGCACACTTATCTGTAACACTCTTTTTTTAATGCTACGTAGCTTTTCATATTAAACTACAATAGATGACCATTGTGGATAAATACTTTATACATAACAGTCAAAATGTCCTCTTGATGCTCTCTGTTGGTAATCAGTTACAAGAAACTACATGTTTTCTGATTGAAAAAAAAAATAACAATTATCATATTCACTCAATATTGTCACATAAAATATAAAATATAGTTGCGGAACGCAGCAATTCCGCGTCCGCCTTTCATAGAATACAAACAGTGAAAGGTGAGACGCCAAAAGCTTCATTTGTCTTGAAACAACAGAATTCTTTTTTATACCGTTAATCGTTACATGTACATAGAGATTTACAGGCGGCGGGCAAGAACGGCAAAGATAAAGAGTAATAGACTCTGTCGCTGCTATGCGATGGTTCATTTGTTTTACTTTACAATTGTTCGATAACTTTAGGCCATAGGGCGTTTACTATTGAGCGTTTATTAATGTTTGTGAGGCGCAAATTACTAATATTACACCGCCTCCCATGAGGAGGGAAGGAATACCGAAGGTATTACTTTCACCCTCATGCCCATTGGAATATTTGTAATTTTAGGATGTAACATACAGGTTATTAAAAGTTTCATTCCATAATAAAAGAATTACCGTTTCAGTTTGTAATTACTGAAGGTGGATCATTGTGAATTTCTTCTGTGTTTCTATCAGTGTTTGTATGGATTCAGTCTTTTTTGATGATTCTTAAAATTAAGGCTATAAGTACACATATTTACAAAATTTTTAAGGAAATAGAGTCACACTTCATTATTCATCGTTGCAAAAGTATTTTGATATCACAACTGCTACACAACTTTCTTTTTTGATTGTATTCATTATAATGTCATCGTCTTGTCAACTGATTGCCTTGTCCGTTATCGCACTTAATTATACATTTACTTTCGTCGCACATACACTATTTATGATAGACTTGGATTGCAGAGCGGCCACTGGTAATGGCTTTGACAAGGAAGTCCATATCTTTCACTTTCAGGGCTCTAGTGTGGCTCACCGAATTATTTCACATATGAAACAGATAAAATATCTTATATTAGAATAGCTTACTAGACTAATTTTATTTACATGTGGGATGGGATATAGGAAGGATTGGATCCTTTGACTTATTTTCGCGTGCTTATTGTCATTCGTATCGTAACCTCTCGTTAAAGTTTACATTTCAACAGTGTTCAGAGGTGACCTTGTGAGTTATCCCTGTGTACAATCAGTCATTATACTAATTACGCTAACTTCTCTATCTTAAGAGTCTCTCTGAAGGTTTATGATACATATAAAAATGATTTAAGTACTGAGTGTGAATGTTTTTGCTACAGAATGTAGCGCGCAGCAACTGTGCTGGCGGTTGAACGTTTACATTATTTCGTCACATGGTGGCTGTCCGCCTCCACTGTTGCGAGCAATCTTGAAATTCAGTCTGTGCGCGCCCGTGACCGGAGCTTTCTTGCAGGGCGTTGATTTCTCGTTTGAGGTCCGTGCGTCGCTTTTGTTCGGTGGATCGTGGCTTTGTGCTTTTTAGATTTCTGGAGGGAGCTTCTGCCACCGAAACTGCCTCACATCACTTCCTATCCACTATCCAATTACGGATTCACAGGTAAGTGGTAGCTACAGCTGCAACTGCATGTGTGGAATGACACTGATTATTACACACTGCACACATCAATGAATTTTTCAAACATATGGTGCAATAGAACACTGCCACTGAAAATCGTTGAACTTTGAAACTTCACTTGCACTGTAGTGAGTGTCTGCGTGAACGGTGTATTAAAAGAAATTCTCGCTTCATAACATCACACGGTCTTTACAAGTTGATTTACATACTAATATTTACAAGCGTTCATTTAAATCGAGAAATAATCTAATTGACCACTTTGGATCAGAACAATTGTTTCTTAATTAGTCTTTTTTTTTACAATTTATGCCTACGGTCACAGGTAAGCTATTATTAGTCCTTTTTCTTTTACCAAATTCATTCCAATCTCCTTTACAAATTAATTTCATTCATAGTAATCATTATCACGTTTGCTTATTCATTTTGTAGGCCCAGTACATTTTTAATGCTCATCTTATTTAATGACTTGTGAGGGGAGCTTCATTTATGTCAAAGTTTCTCTCGTATGTGCTTGTCTTTAAAGAAAGTTCGAGGACAGATTTGAAAATAGCAAATCCTTGTCCTCGATTAAATTTCACTTACTAGTACTAAGCACATATAATCATCATTTTCATATTACTATTTAGCGAGAGAAGTGCATTATTCGCTCCTTCCTGCTCATTTTCAAATTACCATTTATCGAGAAAAGTGCATTTTTCGCTCCTTCCTCTTTCGTCATTTTAGTACCTCGGGGCTAATTAATACCTCTCGAGTACATCATTTTTCTTACATACTAACTTATAATTAAATTTGAAATTCGCCTCTAGGACATGTCCTCCTGTTTACATAAAGATTATTCATATAAATACTTGTCTACAACTTATTCTGTATTTTATTTTTCAGACACGTTGTTTTAATAAATAAGATTTCCTTTTAGCACTGGTTAACGTCCGTAGTCAGTTCAGTTCAGTTCTTGTCACTCATTGGTTAATCCTGATCTCCAATACCTTAGAATTTTCTTACAGCTTAAATTAACTTAATTCCTGGCGCTATAAAATTTTCTTAAATCATGATGGTGGAACAATCCTTTGATTTTATTCGTGGCAGAGTCAGGTAACAAATAGCTACCTATGTGTGATTTCCTCATTATCACAGAGGGACCTTCATAAATGTGTTGCCGCCTTACGATTCTTCTTTAACAATAGGGATGGTTTAAAGTGAGTCCTGACTAATACCTTTTCTCCTTCTTTGAAATCGATAACTCTGTTTACCTTCTTATCAAATGCCTTTTTTCGGAGGTTAGCATACGTTGTCACTGATATGAGAGCTTACCTGATTTTTGCGTCTAGGTCCAATTCGTTGTCTTGTAACTTTGGAAGGGTTCTATCCATTCATTTCCTTCTTTTAATCTTGACATTAACTCATATGGCAGGAACCCCATCGACAGATGAGGAATGTGGTTTACAATCTATTCGAAAGGTGTTACGAAGTCTACCCACTTAGATCGTTTATTCGGAATGTACGTCCTCATAAATCTGTTAAATTCTTTGAAGATTCTTCCTGTCGGATTCGATTGTGGTCGAAACTGGGATATCAAAATTTGTTTGATTCCATGGCGAGCAAGAAATGCACGTCACGGGCATGATGTGAAATTTGAAGCATTATCGGACAAGATTGATTCTGGAACCCCGAATCGTGGGAAATAATCATTTTCAATGCGACCAATTATCAGATTTGGACAAGATTTCACTGCGTGCAGTCTTATGTGCTTAGAAAAATTGTCCAGGATTGCTACTAAGTATTTAGCGCCTCCCCTACCGGTGGGTAGTGGACCTGCCAAATCAATACTAAGAAGCTGGTTTGGCCTTTCAGCAATTACTGGATTTAGTGGGATTGAAGTGGAAATGGTTAAGGACTTTGCCTTTTGACAGATGACACAGTTTCTCAATAATTTATAGATTCTCTGATGAAGATTCGGAACATAACAGTAAGTCGAGAATTTCCTTTTACATTTCTCTGGTCCGTAGTGTCCCCATGAAATGTGAGTGTACCACACAAGATGCTGAATGAAATTTCGAGAGATGCAAACACACCACTTCTCAGATGACTCATACGTATAGAATAGCACTTGGCTATGAACTTTATAAAACTTTGACAACTTGTGGGCTGGATTTTCGTGATGAACTTGTCTAACGTTTTTCCATTTTGGATTTGTATTTTGAAGAATTGAATCTGCCTACATAACTGAAGAAAATACTTTCTGTGCATTGGATCTTTCATTAACAAAAATTTATTAGTCATTTGTTCCACCAGTTCACTGGTTTCTGGCAAGCCCTCAGGTGAGCGAGAAAGTGCGTCTCAAAGTCATATTCCTGCAGGAATAAGCACCTTCGAGTAAGACGGGGATGTTGCAACTTACATGTAAGGAGGAATGATAGGGCTTGATGGTCTGAATAGACTTTTATTTTTCTTCCATAGATATAATAGTTAAATCGCCTGAAAGCCTATTCAATGGCGAGTGACTCCAACTCCGTAACCGAATAAGACTTGTCACACTCAGATAACACTCGACTCGCAAAGCTAATCACTTGGATTTGCTCGTGTCCATCTACTAATTGAATATGGAAAAGAGAAGCACCGATACCCACAAAGGAAGCGTCTGCCGTAATGTAAAATTTCTTATCCATCTGGGGACGATGGAGGATGTCACTGTTAAGCAAAAGGTCTTTAATTTTCTGAAATCCGTATTGGCATTCCGGCGTCCAATTCCAATGCGAATTCTTTTTTAAAAGGTCGCGAAGAGCGGGGTTCAATACCTGACTGGGAACAAAACGTCTGAAAAATGACGTAAGACCGATAAATCCTTTCAGTTGCCTTTTTGTAACAGGGATTGGAAAGTTTTTTATAGCAGACAATTTTTCCTAGTCAGGTTTAATTCCTTCAGGGGTGATGATGTGTCTTAAAAATGTAATTTCACTTTTTCCAAACTTGGATTTCTTAAGATTTGCTGTAACACCATACTCTCTGAATCGTTGAAATACCTTTTGCAGAAGGGCCACATCATCTTCCCAATTTTTCGATGCTACAAGAACGTCATCCACATAGTCTGTTACCTCATCTAAAAGTTCAGGACCTAGTACATAGTCAAGGGCAGAAATAAAAATTCCGGAACACACATTTAGTCCAAACGGTACAACTTTTAAATGGTAAGATCTACCGGCAGATATAAACACAGTGTACTTCCTAGACTCCTGCGCAAGTTTTACTTGCCAGTAACTGCTTTTCAAATCAAGGGTGCTCAAATAATTAACTCCATGAAACTTCTGCAGGAGCTCTTCAAGAGCCTCTGGTCTCGTTCTTATGGGCACCATTATTTTATTGATTAATCTTGTATCTAGGACTAGCCTTTCGCTACCATCTGATTTTAGTACAGACAATAAAGGACTCGAATAAGGTGAATGAGATACTTCTATCACATTCCAGCGTAACATTTTCCTGATCTTGCACTTGACAGCTTCGCGTCTCGCATATGGAATGGAATAACTTGTTCTGCAGTAGGTTGAATGGGGCAGGACATCCATTAGATATTCAAAGCCTTTTATTAGTCCAGGTTTCATAAAAAAATACTTTAACGTAATCTGTTAACAAATTGTAAGGCTCATTCTTCTGTTGTTTGGACAATTCAGTGGACTCCCTAGCTTTACCGTATAATTCATTCTGACCGGGAATTAAGTCTTTATACTCATTGTCATTAACACTTTCAAGATCTGTCATGTCTTCTGTCTGACTGTACTGTTCTCTTTTAGTCCATGGCCGTAGTGCCAAAGTTTGTCTTCACCTTATTTCTTAACACATTTACAGTTACTTGTAGCTGACTCGCTACTAGAGTGCACACTCCACACTCGATGTCAATTTTAGCTTTCGTCTGCCTCAAGAGGAGTCAAATGGCTCTGAGCACTATGGGACTCAACTGCTGTGGTCATCAGTCCCCTAGAACTTAGAACTACTTAAACCTAACTAACCTAAGGACATCACACACATCCATGCCCGAGGCAGGATTCGAACCTGCGACCGTAGCAGTCGCACGGTTCCGGACTGCGCGCCTAGAACCGCGAGACCACCGCGGCCGGCGTCTGCCTCAAGAATTCCATACTCAGGATACATGGCACTGATAGGTTTTGAAGAATAAGAAAAATGCACGTTACTGAAATAGACTATATCTGGATTCGAAGCTGAGTCTGAAGATTTACACGTTGTGTTAGTGGACCAATTGCTCCCGAAACGGTGCAACCTTGAATTGGAAGTGATAAAACTTAGCATACAAAGGATATTTGCTTAAACATAAAGATAAGACATTTATATTAACTCCTGTTTCTACAACGGCTGTTACTGGTATGTTGGCAATTGATACACTTATGGAAGTTTGAACTTGTTCGTCCCATACGTCATCATTGTCTTTCGTCTCAGTGTCTGCTACTAGATCATCCTGTTTGTCTCTTTGTCATACCTAATTTCTTTAATTTCGTGTGGACTAAGGGACAGGGAGACCCCATTCGAACCTGCAGCATCCTCTAGGAGGCTCAAAGGTGGTGCTTTTAATTTTCCGCTCGACGCTTACTTTCCTGCTGATTTATATTTCGTACAGTTTCTTCCGTCTGGAACTAGTGTTGGCTTTGTGGTACGAACTCGGGTGGAAATGGATCTTGTTGCCCTGGAGTATTCGCTTGCGCATAATAAATTTGCGTATTATGCCGGCGTTTAGGCTTCAGATTTCCCGAAGGTCTGTTCGCTTGTTGCGTGAAGTGTATATTTTGTGGCTGAAAAGTATTTTGCTGTGGCTTGTGTTGATTGTAACCGTTACTGAAAGGTGTACGTTGGTCTCCACCTTGATTATGCCATTTATTTCCTTTCCACTGACGATTTGAATCGTAGGACTGATCGTTTTGATAATTACCGTTGATCAGTTGCGTGTTTCCATGTTGCTGGGGCTGTGTGTTATAATGTGCATTCCCATACTGAGGTGGTGACGAATTATACATTGGATTGTATCTCTGGCCTTATTGTACTTATTTTTGTATTTACTGTTGGAGTACGTAGTGTGTTTAATTTTGAAACCGCTGTGGGGTTGGTACTGGCCGTCGCTGTGACCCGCTTTCGCTCGGCCACCATTGTTGCCTGCGTATTCTGTATTGTGCTGGCCGCCTGCACTGAAGTGGGCGTAGCCAACACCAACTCTAGCGTCCTCGTAAATCAGATCTAATGAGTCTAACACAGACAGGAAGGTGTCCGTATCGTCCTCAGACACGTTTACTAACTTTTCTCTGATCGCAGTGGGTAGCTTAGTTTTTAGAATCCCAGAACTTGATTTTCGCTAAATACTTTTCAAAATACCTTCTCAAACTACCGCGCTTTCTGTTAAACACTTCGGCGTTGTAAACCTCTTTTCTCAGGCGCTGCTGCACAGCAGAACTTAGAATTTAGCTAAAAACATCTGTTCAAACTCTTTGTAACTTTGAGTAGACCATTTCGGTTCCCCATAAGGCAGTATCGCCCACGATAAATCCAGTAACGAATTGAATTCGCTGGCGGTCACTCCAGCTATTCGGTAAAATTCCTGAAAATTTGGGAAGAACTCTATAGGATGAATTTCTCTCTTCTGTGGGTGAAAGGTCGGAAAAACACGATGTTTGATCACACTTTCCTCCTGCATCAAACTGACAAAAGGGGGTGGGCTTGTACTCTGGTTAAATTGTGCTTCTGTAGAACTATGAGTCTGAGCGTTATCTAATGGTGAAGTAATGTACCTGCTGCTGTTCATTACATCTTGGTGAATTATTCCACTTTCCTGACACGGGAGGTGGGGAATTTTCAACTTGACATTTTAGTGTACGAACTTCATCAACTATCTGTTGATGCCATTCAGGTAAATCTTGAGCCAAAGTTCGTCTTATCTGGCCTAATTCTGACATGACCGTGTCTCCTGTTTTTCCAGGTGCTGCCAATATTTCAAAGGTCACGTTTTTGACAGTTTCCCTGGGTTCGTTCTTGACCTAGTTTTCTATGACTCCGTCTTTGTTTTTAATCCACTCTTGGTAGTGGTCGGACAATGCTTCAGCATGTGCCTTAACAGTACTCTTTATTTGACCTCTCCATTAAGAGTCTCAATCTGTTTGGAAAGATCATCAACAACATTCTCGATAGTGTCTAGTGCGTTTTCGCTCCCTTGACCTCATCAGAGATTGCATTATAACCTTCTTTTAAGGTCGCAGCTAGTTTTTGATATTCCATCACTTTTGAATATATCTCTCCCTTGGCTGCTTCTATTTTTTCATCTAACTGTTCTGAAATATTCTCTATTTTTAATTCTACTTGTGTGTCAATTTCTAGTCTCATGGTCGTGATCTGACTACTGATTTGGCTTTGGACATTACCCAACAGGGAATTTAAATCAGCTGTTATGTCTGCCTTTAGTTCGGCCATTACCGAATTTAACCGTGTATTTGGGTCATTTATCTCCGTTTGCAGATCTGTTTTTACTGAACTTATGTCTGTTTTTACTGAATTGCACAGATTTGTAAGGACGTGATCTTTATTATGCCGTCTTTCGGCCTTCTCTTTTTCTTCGCGGGCTTTCGAACTTACGTTCCATTATTGCTTCCATCATTCTGGCCAAGTCATTTTTTTCAAAAGCTGGAATAGTTTTCACACTAGAACCAGCTTCTACAACTTCGGTCGAGGCTGCTTCTGCCTCCGCTCGTATACCTATCGCGAGTGATCGTAATGGATAGTGAGATCCATTCGCATCACCGCTGTCGTCTGCTTTTGTTTGTGTCCGCTGTTTACCGTCAGCCATGTTCATGAATTATTTGTCAAACGTCAAAAAGCTACATATATTGCTTGTCACTGCCGTCAGTCGTTTGTGACGTAGTGCTATGGCTTACTGGGACCTAAGATGAAATTTTAACTCTGGGTAACAACTGATGTTCATGTACGCCAAGAAGACAAGATCGTTCGTACTAATTACAAACAAAAGAAATATCACACGTTTTACCAGTTTTGAGCATAATTATCCGCCATATCGTAATTTTTTTGGTGGACTGACAACAATGGTACAGTTCCACTGAATTTGACTACATAAGAATGGACTCCCCCCATGAATCTTGCCGTTGGTGGGGAGGCTTGCGTGCCTCAGCGATACAGATAGCCGTACCGTAGGTGCAACCACAACGGAGGGGTATCTGTTGAGAGGCCAGACAAACGTGTGGTTCCTGAAGAGGGGCAGAGCCTTTTCAGTAGTTGCAGGGGCAACAGTCTGGATGATTGACTGATCTGGCCTTGTAATAATAACCAAGACGGCCTTGCTGTGCTGGTACTGCGAACTGCTGAAAGTAAGGGGAAACTACGGCCGTAATCTTTCCCGAGGGCATGCAGCTTTACTGTATGATTAAATGATGATGGCGTCCTCTTGGGTAAAATATTCCGGAGGTAAAATAGTACCCCATTCGGATCTCCGGGCGGGGACTACTCAAGAGGATGTCGTTATCAGGAGAAAGAAAACTGGCGTTCTACGGATAGGAGCGTGGAATGTCAGATCCCTTAGTCATGCAGGTAGGTTAGAAAATTTAAAAAGGAAAATGGATAGGTTAAAGTTAGATATAGTGGGAATTAGTGAAGTGCGGTGGCAGGAGGAACAAGACTTTTGGTCAGGTAACTACAGGGTTATAAACACAAAATCAAATAGGGGTACTGCAGGAGTAGGCTTAATAATGAATAGGAAAATAGGAATGCGGGTAAGCTACTATGAACAGCATAGTGAACGCATTATTGTGGCTAAGATAGATACGAAGCCCACACCTACTAGAGTAGTACAAATTTATATGCCAACTAGCTCTGCAGATGACGAAGAAATTGTAGAGATGTATGATGAAATAAAAGAAATTATTCAGATAGTGAAGGGAGACGAAAATTTAATAGTCGTGGCTGACTGGAATTCGTTAGTAGGAAAATGGAGAGAAGGAAACGTAGTAGATGAATATGGACTGGGGCATAGAAATGAAAGAGGAAGCCGCCTGGTAGAATTTTGCACAGAGCACAACTTAATCATAGGTAACACTTGGTTCAAGAACCATAAAAGAAGGCTGTATACATGGAAGAAGCCTGGAGATACTGACAGGTTTCAGATAGATTATATAATGGTAAGACAGAGATTTAGGAACCAGGTTATAAATTGTAAGACATTTCCAGGGGCGGATGTGGACTCTGACTACAATCTATTGGTTATAACCTGTAGATTAAAACTAAAGAAACTGCAAAAAGGTGGGAATTTAAGGAGATGGGATCTGGATAAACTAAAAGAACCAGAGGTTGTACAGAGTTCAGGGAGAGCATAAGGGAGAAATTTACACGAATGGGGGAAAGAAATGCGTTAGAAGAAGAATGGGTAGCTTTGAGGGATGAAGTAGTGAATGCAGCAGAGGATCAATTAGGTAAAAAGATGAAGGCTAGTAGAAATCCTTGGGTAACAGAAGAAATATTGAATTTAATTGATGAAAGGAGAAAATATAAAACTGCAGTAAATGAAGCAGGCAAAAAGGAATACAGACGTCTCAAAAATGAGATCGACAGGAACTGCAAAATGGCTAAGCAGGGATGGCTAGAAGACAAATTTAAGGATGTAGAGGCTTATCTCACTAGGGGTAAGATAGATACTGCCTACAGGAAAATTAAAGAGACCTTTGGAGATAAGAGAACCACTTGTATGAAGATCAAGAGCTCAGATGGAAACCCAGTTCTAAGCAAAGAAGGGAAAGCAGAAAGGTAGAAGGAGTATATAGAGGCTCTATATAAGGGTGATGAACTTGAGGACAATATTATGGAAATGGAAGAGGATGTAGATGAAGATGAAATGGGATATTCGATACTGCGTGAAGAGTTTGAAAGAGCACTGTAAGACCTGAGTCGAAACAAGGCCCCGCGAGTAGACAACATTCCATTGGAACTACTGACAGCCTGTGGAGAGCCAGTCCTGGTGAGCAAGATGTATGAGACAGGCGAAATACCCTCAGACTTCAAGAAGAATATAATAATTCCAACCCCAAAGAAAGCAGGTGTTGCCAGATGTGAAAATTACCGAACTATCAGTTTAATAAGCCATAGCTGCAAAATACTAACCCGAGTTCTTTACAGACGAATGGAAAAACTAGTAGAAGCCGACCTCGGGGAAGATCAGTTTGGATTCCGTAGAAATGTTGGAACACGTGAGGCAATACTGTCCCTAAGACTTATTTTAGAAGCTAGATTAAGGAAGGGCAAACCTACGTTTCTAGCATTTGTAGACTTAGAGAAAGCTTTTGACAGTGTTGATTGGAATACTCTCTTTCAAATTCTGTAGGTAGCAGGGGTAAAACACATGGAGCGAAAGGCTGTTTACAATTTGTACAGAAACCAGATGGCAGTTATAAGAGTCGAGGGACATGAAAGGGAAGCAGTGCTGGGGAAGGGAGTTAAACAGGGTTGCAGTCTCTCCCCGATGTTATTCAATCTGTATATTGAGCAAGCAGTGAAGGAAACAAAAGAAAAATTCGGAGTAGGTATTAAAATCCATGGAGAAGAAATAAAAACTTTGAGGTTCGCCGATGACATTGTAATTCTGTCAGAGACAGCAAAGGACTTGGAAGAGCAGTTGAATGCAATGGACAGTGTCTTGAAAGGAGGATATAAGATGAACATCAACAAAAGCAAAACGAGGATAATGGAATGTAATCGAATAAAGTCGAGTGATGCTGAGGCAATTAGATTAGGAAATGAGACACTCAAAGGAGTAAAGGAGTTTTCCTATTTGGGGAGCAAAATAACTGATGACGGTCGAAGTACAGAGGATATGAAATGTAGACTGGCAATGGGAAGGAAAGCGTTTTTGAAGAAGAGAAATTTGTTAACATCGAGTATAGATTTAAGTGTCAGGAAGTCATTTCTGAAATTATTTGTATGGAGTGTATCCATATATGGAAGTGGAACATGGACGATAACTAGTTTGGACAAGAAGAGAATAGAAGCTTTCGAAATGTGGTGCTACAGAAGAATGCTGAAGATTAGATGGGTAGATCACATAACTAATGAGGAAGTATTGAATAGGATTGGAGAGAAGAGATGTTTGTGGCACAACTTGACCAGAAGAAGGGATCGGTTGGTAGGACATGTTCTGAGGCATCAAGGGATCACCAATTTAATATTAGAGGGCAGCGTGGAGAGTAAAAATCGTAGAGGGAGACCAAGAGATGACTACACTAAGCAGATTCAGAAGGATGTAGATTGCAGTAGGAACTGGGAGATGAAGAAGCTTGCACAAGATAGAGTAGCATGGAGAGCTGCATTAAACCAGTCTCAGGACTGAGGACCACATCAACAACAACAAGAATGTACTGCGGACAAATTGAAATAAAGCTGTTTCAAGGCAAGGAGAGACAGGCTTATGTGCTGATCAACTCGAAAGATGCACTACGAAACTTGGCTACTGCGTACAAAAATTTCACTTACTATGGCTGTCTTTGATGGTGATACAGATGGATACTCGCGTTTTTTGGTAATTTCATCAATCGTTCTTCTGAATTAATTAAAAGGTTTTCCCCGTTCTCTTTCTCGGTTGAATTGCATCCACATGAAAAAATTAAACAATTATTAGAACAATCACAGAACAATTTTTAAACACATACATGAAATGATTTTTGATCAAGTCCCTGTTCAGACGCCAAGTTTAGCGTTGCTCTTGGGGGGGGGGGGGGGGGGCAAGAAGTATAAGAATTGTTATTTTATATTATTTTTTTGGTGAAAAATGTGGAAAAAGTGGATATTTTGGTGGGCCACTTGGCAACAGAATCAGGGATTGATTATACTATTAAAATAACATGCGTAGCATTAAATACCTGAATAGGAGAAACGTTATAATTTCTGTGCATTTTTATAATCGCGATGTAGTCATATCCGGAACAACACTCTAGGACCAAAAGATTTATAGACTTTAAAAAAATGCAACACTACACAACTAAAAAAAATTGGCTCAGAAATAATAGGAAAACGATAGTGTTCCTTCTGCCTCATGCTGCGTTCGGCCCATCAGCGTGATCGTAATTTCTGGTGATGAACTAACACAAAATAATTATCAATTGAGTGAATGAGGAGATGGAAATCATCAAGGTTAATTTACTAACATAAGCATACTTATCTGTAACTTTTTTTTTAATGCCACGTACCTTTTCATATAAAATTACATTAGATGACCATTGTGGATAAATACTTTATACATAACAGTCAAAATGTCCTCTTGATGCTCTCTGTTCGTAATCAGTTACAAGAAACTACATGTTTTCTGATTGAGAAAAGAAACAAATAGCATATTCACTCAATATTTCCACATAAAATATAAAATACAGTTGCGGAACGCAGCAATTCCGCGTCCGCCTTTCATAGAATTCAAACAGTAAAAGGTGAGGCGCCAAAAGCCTCATTTGCCTTGAAACAACAGAATTCTTTTTTATACCACTAATCGATACATGTACATAGAGATTTACAGGCACCGCGCAAGAACGGCAAAGATAAAGAGCAATAGACTCTGTCGCTGCTATGCGAGGGTTCATTTCTTTTACTTTACAATTGTTCGATAACTTTAGGCCATAGGGCTATTACTATTGAGCGCTTATTAATGTTTGTGAGGCGAAAATTACAGCAGTTAATGATAAAGTTGCTGGATGTCATCCTAAGGGATATTGTGCCGAATTCTATCCATTTAGTGCTTTAGATACTCAAAATTCCATGCTGGATGGAGGGTCCTGCCAATAATGCTCCAAACTTTCTCAGTTAGGGAGGGATCCGGTGTCCGCGCTGGTCAAGGTAAGATTTGGCAAGCACAAGACAAGCAGTGAAAACTCTCGCCATGAGCGAGCGGGCATTATTTTGCTGAAGTGTAAGCCCACGATGATTTGCCATGAATCTTGTTTTTAATTATTCTTAAATACTAAAATTCATTTGTACTTCACTTCCTTATTCCATTATATTATTTGTAATGGTTTTAAAATGCTGCACCACAAGAAATAATAATTGTGCAGACGCGAAGAATAAAGAGCCCGCCTCCACGTGGCGGGACACGGGCAACGGTGTGAATGGGGTCGGGAAACGGGGTGGTATCTTAATAGCCACTCTGGGCCCTGAACCCAGTGACAGCGGCCAAGTGGCATATAGCGACCCACCATAAGCAACCACACTCTGAGCTCTATGGGACTTAACATCTATGGTCATCAGTCCTAGAACTTAGAACTACTTAAACCTAACTAACCTAAGGACATCACACACATCCAAGCCGGAGGCAGGATTCGAACCTGCGACCGTAGCAGTCGCGCGGCTCCGGACTGAGCGCCTAGAACCGCTAGACCACCGCGGCCGACAAGCAACCAGAGAGTGGGTCAGAAAACATAGCAGCAAGTGAAAAAGAATGGGGTATTGAATGAACCTGTGTGTTGTAATGAGTGGTCCCATGGATGATAACCGAAGAAGTCCTGCTATGAAATGAAATGGCACCCCAGACACCACTCCCAGTTGTAGGGCCATGTGGCGGTCAACAAGCCTGCAGACAGTCTCATTGGCTGGACTAGAATTGTCTTCAGTGACGAGTCCTGGAGGACATAAGGGGCAGGGGTGGACCAACGTGATATTGACTTGCTCAATTTATGATCCATTTCCTTCTGAAATTGTTGTCATTTGTTGATCTGCATAAGTACATCACATCTACCAATTCCTGTCACATTTGGGTAATTCCTTTGTGGGTCATTGTTCCTTTCTTTGCCTTGGAATGTGGGTTAATATTAGTGTCTCGTAAACTGTTTGTAAATATTAAAATTAGTCGGTTATATGCATCTCTAAATTACAAACATCATCTAGCTGTCCAGTCTTAACAATTTTCTCCCATAAGTTAATCAGTATAAAGTTGATCTGAGTACCTGTCCTTGTCCTCGAAAGTAGGAAATCTGTCAGTACTAAGTGCTTCTTTTATCTCTTTGTGCACTCGTTCCTGGACGTCAGGATGCCGCAACATCTTAATGAAAGGAAATCGAAGAGAGTTGCTTGTCGCTTCTGCACCAGCAGTAAACATGTCGTAACACAGCATGAGGAGCTGGCTTTCTGGAAAACAGAGAAAGCACTACTCAAATAGGTTTTTCGCTTCCTGCATACTCATTAATGTGTGTTGGCTTGTTTCAAGGGAAGCAGGGAGTGAAGCGAAAACACATGAAAATAACCCAAATAACTGTACCGCTTAATAAAACCAGAAGTCACAAAAACAAAGGGAGACTGGTCGAAAGTCAACATCTTCTTTGCAAATCTGCGAAATCAAAATCTACTTCTGGGTAACACTCAGTAGGCTACCGTACTATTTCATCCAATGTATTGCAATATGCTCTGATCTATTTTGGTACGTTATCAACGAAGCTCTCGAGACCATTGATGAATACAGCCGTTTTCCTCAAGGGAGGGGCTGGAAGGGAGGGGATATTAAGTTCACGGGGGAGGGAGGGGGAAAAGCTTACAGGGTTCAGATTTTATTGATAACATTCTAAATAAATAGCAATGTTACTAATATGTAAAAATTTATCTTCATCTCTGATACTTAATTAAATAGTGTAAGAACTAGATAGATGTAGCAAAATTAACTATCTTAAAGAACAAAATTATAAGAATAAATAAAACAATATTTTTTTTACGGAATAACGTAGGCCTACATTTACTAAAAAGTAGAGTTTTCCTTACAGTATTATCTGTCGTTATCAATGAAAATTTCTGTAGGTTTCTCATCCCCAGTGTATTTGCTAAGATACACTTATGAACTAACACGTTACGACCACCTACTTTAAAGCAGGTTGCTTCACTTCAGGAACGAAATTCATCAGTGATTCTGCGTGCCATGGATTCTACAAGCACTTGATAGGTTTCCATACTTGACAGATTTACAGAAGTGTGCAGCAGCAGATGTTACTCACAGGTCACACACTTGCCGTAATTTATAGTTCGAGGGCGTGGAGCTGACTCCCGATAGCGTTCCATTTGGGTTTCATCGGATTCAGATAAGTCGAGTTTGATGACCAAGACATCGACGTGAGTTCACTATCATGCTCCTGAAACCACAGCAGCACCCGGATAGTTGTCGTGCTGGAAGATCTCATTGCTGTTTAGCAAGACATCAAGGACAAGGTGTTAGGTGGTCCCTAATAATCTTCACTTAGTTCACAAATATCATGGCGCCTTCGATTATTACCGCAGCTCCCATGGAAGCGCAGATGAATGTCCCCATAACATAATACTGCTTTCAAAGGTCTCAGGCCGTGGCTCGCTGCATGTTTCGAGTTGTCATTCGTCTGGATGACAGCATATCTGAGCTCGAACTTCGACCTGGTTTAAAAATAAATGGGACTCCTCCGATAAGACGACACGATTCCATTCATCCCCGGTGCAATCTTGATGATCCTGTGCATACTGTAATGATGTCTGACAATGCTGTTAGGCCAACATGGGAACACGTACGGGTCCTCTGCTGGGGAACACCATGCTCAAGGCTGTTCACTGAACGGGGTGCTCCAAACCACTCGTGCCTGCGTCAGCACTGTACTCTGTCATCAGATCTGCCACAGACTACCGCATATCCTGCTTTAGAGAGTGGGCAAGCCTCCGATCCCTATATTCTGTGACGAGGTATGGATGATGAAGTTTGGACGTCCAACTTCTCGTCGTCTACTCGTGGTTTCTACATTCTTCAATCTCTTTCCATACACGCTCACCCCAGCAGCACGCGATCAGCTTCGCCGTTTCCGAGATGCTCGCTCCCAGGCACTGGGCCGCAGCATCTGACTTTTGTCAGTCGCTTAAGTCGGCTATTTTCCGCATTTGCGCGACTTACCGTCGCTAGAATGATTCCCCATTTGTCTCTGCCTCACTGACATATTTGTCTTACTGTGCCAAGTGCCTTCTGCGCGACCAGGCAGCACACGAGCTCGTGAAGGACAGTATTCATAATGTTTTGCTCATCAGTGTATATGGACCTTTCACTCTGAAATTAACTCAGTTTTCAAGATTGATGTAGCTTCTTAATACTACCTTACGAATTAGAGATTCCTGTTTTGCTGTGTGGGGGTGTTCTTCAATACTAAGGAAACACACCCTCGAATTGAAGAAGACATTACTTCGCGATTAACCTTTGGAGCGTTTAATCACTGTAATTTACAGTTTCAAAGTGCACAGGCTTTAGCACGAATCTCTGAAATGGCGTTCTTTTACAGCTTTTCGGTGCTTCCAGTAGCTTTTCTAAATTTATTGAAAGGTACTTACTACTCACCTTGCTTTTTGCAGAGTTTCGACACCGTTTTCAAATCCATATAACACAATTTGCGCCCCGATAGTGATCAAAGTACATGCGTTCCCATTTTTTGCCGGTACTTAATCTGGCGTTCAACACTTTTTTTTTAGGTTTATGACTGAGGATGGGTCAGAAATAGTACAATTTTCGTTTGAAAACTATGGAAGAATAAGTGAAGATTCAGTATGCAGTTCACCTTCACATTCACTAGCAATTCTTTCGATAGGCACACACTCATCTATGCCTTCTGCTGCACGCTGTCTTTTACTAGAAAAGAAAGCAAATAAAGTTTGTTATTTCCAGATTGCTTTTCGGCACTAAAGCTTTTTTGTACGAGGAATTGACGAAGACCGCACGCACATTGGATAATCATGTCACTTTCCCATAGTAGGCTGTTGACTGAGTTACTGTTAAAATAGCTGTATGGAAGAAGTTGAAATTCGTTACAACAATGAAAGGTGAGTAGTGTTGAGTGTGCAGCAGGCGGCAGCATTTGTATTTAGATGAGCCTTTTTGCGCACGTCAGCATATTCAGAGTTAACACCCTGCCGGCGCTGTTGGATTTTGTCAAAACAATGCTAGCTTATTAGTTGTTAGATTACTCCAGCCCAGACGGTAGTTTAAGTTCATACGTTATTTTGACTTTTAATGTTATAAACAAATAGATATGAATTTCTCAGGGTCAATTTTTATCTTCTACGGGGTATTTTCCCTCCTTGTACCACCCGTTGAATTCATCACTGTTCGAGACGTTGCTGCTGTCATAAAATAAAGGCTATCACGGCTGGGGTCTTAGCTGCTGCTGAATCATACGGCTTGTATAGAAGGCCAGAGATGCACTGCACATCTCCTGAGGTGCTCCTCGTTCTGCTGTGTCTTTCCAATCGACAAATCAGATATCGAAGAGCGACATAAATAGTGTGGGAAAGTTCGTAGTCGAGGATTACATGCAGTAGTATCGCAGACTAACACATTACTGCCGCGACACTCGCTAATGTAATAGTTGTTACCGTCTGATGGATCCACGCTAGCACCCCTTACTGCGAGAATATGTGTATAACGGCATCTTACTCAGATGAAGAAAGCAAGAGAACATGAACACGTTTTTCACGCGTGAGAAACATATATTTTTGTTGTTGTCTGTTCATATTGTCACAGACACTTCCCTTGACACGCACCGATTTTGTACGGCGTCTAATGATTCGCATATTCTTATACCTCAGTTGAATTTCTGATACACGAATATTTTTTGTAAACGAAATTACTTTTGCTTAAAAAGTGACTGTGTTGAAGAACCTTGCCATTTATGAACCTGGTTTCTTCTGTGCTGGGAAACAGTCTTATTAGTTTTGACGTATTACGAGGGATATTCGGAAAGTAAGGAACGATAGGTCGCGAAATGGAAACCACAGTGAAAATCAAAACTGTTTTATTTGCAACGGTTAGCTACACCTTCCAGCAACTTCTCTACACAGTCGCCAGTCAGACATCTGCCGTAGCGTGCCGTCCGCGGTGGCCGAGCGGTTCTATCAGCTTTAGTCCGAAACTGCGCGACTGCTATGGTCGCAGGTTCGAATCCTGCCTCGGGCATGGATGTGTGTGCTGTCATTAGGTTAGTTAGTTTAAGTAGTTCTAAGTTCTAGGGGACTGATGACCTCCGACGTGAAGTCCCATAGTGTTCAGAGCCATTTGAACTATTTTTGTAGTAGCGTTGTACCAACTTTTCAATTCCCTCGTTCTAGAAGGCAGCTGCAAGTGCTTTTCGACAATTTTATCCTCGGGGCTGCAGCTCGTTGTCTGAGCAGAGATGAACATCAAGGGTAGCCAATTACGGGCTGTATTGTGGGTGATCAAACACGTCCCACTGAAAACACTGCAGGAGCATCTTCATTGCCCCTGCAGAGTGCGGCCGAGAATTGCCATGTAGAACGAACTGCATGACAGTTATGTTATGTGGATTGCATAGCTTCAGGCGAAATCTGTCGCTAGGCCCTCATACTTGGCGGGAGAGGCTAATTTATTACCATCTTTACGTTCTCACTGTGAGATCAAAGCTGAAAAGAGAGACATGATGCGATCGACGGGTGTACTAGATATAGTGCCAACCGCATCTGTGCAAAACTTCATTAGATTTTCACTGTATTTTCCATTTCGCGACCGATCGTTCCTTTCTTTTCGAATAACCTCGTATTATCACATCTGCTTGGTTCTCCCTTCAGCTACATTTGTGGTGGGTTACTCGATACATTAAATAAAGTAGACAATGTATTCCATACAATGTTCCTATGTTCCACGTTCTCTAACTTGACTGGAATGTTAGTGAACAAAATTTACGTTTTTGAGTGGATACACAGCATCTTTCTGAACAAGGTCAAGTCTTCTGCTGTTCACTCGCCATTTTCCTTGTCTTAAGAGAAAATGACTTTCTTCAGTAAATATATGTATGTTATAAGAAAATCGTATATAAACTGCCTTGTTATGAACCATTTCAAACCTACCAGAGTCCTTTGTAAACTACAGAAGGACAAATGGATGTCATTCTTTAGCTATTGCCTGTTTTCATGCTACTACGTACAACTGCTATTGTAAAAACTCTGTTACATATCAGTATCAACAATACTATTCGCACTCATCCGATATCTTATTCAGAAGTGTGGCTTACTGTCCACTTGGAGCGCTGCTGTCGCGGCGTATAACGAAAATGAGCAGGAGGGTCTTGAGAGTGGAGGTAAAAAAAAAGAAGGGACATGGCGCCATAGACGCTGTACTTTGTATGGGCGCTGTACATTGTTTTGAAGCAAGTGTGGGCGGGGCCCGCCGCCATTTCCAGTAGCCCAAAACATTAGAAGACTACAATTTGCATGCAACAACTCGTTTAAATACAAAAAATCACTGTTCTTACATGAACACATAGTGTCAGGAAGAAATTCCACTCCTTTTTCTGATCTTGAGTGAGTTTTTGCTCTAGTAATACGACACATTTGGCCTCGTTAATGTAACTTGTTTTTGTTGATATGTTTTTAACAACCAAGAGATGTATGTGATGTGGAAACGATGCTGTCGTAAAGCATTTTATTCCAGTTTTACTGTATTTATATCGATAGCAAATGAAGCTGGAACTCCGAAACGCCGGCCGCGGTGATCTAGCGGTTCTAGGCGCTCAGTCCGGAACCGCCCAACTGCTACGGTCGCAGGTTCGAATCCTGTGATGTCTGTGATGTCCTTAGGTTAGTTAGGTTTAAGTCTAGGGGATTGATGACCACAGATGTTAACTCCGAAACTAATGCTTGTTTACTTACTGGTACTGCTTCTTGCTGGTCTCATTTTCAGCTTTCAACTCATAAACTCAACATTTTTAATGTTCACTTATACAAGAACCTTACCTATTGTTCTTCTGAGGTATACCTCCACGCAGAGTAGAGTTCTTCATTCATTAGACTGTCAGAGCATTGGTCTTATTGTAGTTTACACATATTCTCGCTCTGAAATCTTACGTGATGTGTCTTTCAGTGTGTGGCCAATAACAGCAATTACAGGGTAAGAAAAAAATATATAATTTTTTATACGTCTTCCAGAGTTATGGAATGCTATAAATGTGATTAAGGAAATGGTCTCAAATCTTTAAGACCCTATAAAATGGACATCTGCTTTAACATGTATATATGTATTTTTTTATTAGTGATTGCTTAACCTGTGTAAGATGGAGACCTACCTATCCAACAGCAGCCTATTTGTTTCTTTTCCCAAAATATTTCTCGCCAGTAACTCTTATCAGTTTTTCAAGAACAACCAGACGTAGGACAGTTGGAATGTACCGGGTGATAAAAAAATCAGTATAAATTTGAAAACTAAATACATCATGGAATAATGTAGACAGAGAGGTAGAAATTGACACACATGTTTGGAATGGCATGGGGTTTTAGTAGAACCAAAATGATACAAAAGTTCAAAAAATGTCCGGCACATGGCGCTTGATCTGATCAGAATAGTAATAATTAGCATAAGAAAGTAGGACAAAGCAAAGATGATGTTCTTTACAGGAAATGCTCAATATGTCCGCCATCATTCCTCAACAATAGCTGTAGTCGAGGAATAATGTTGTAAACAGCGCTGTAAAGCATGTCCGGGGTTATGGTGAGGCATTAGCGTCCGATGTAGTCTTTCAGCATCCCTAGAGGTGTCGATCGATCACGATATACTTGCGACTTCAGGTAAGCCCAAAGCCAATTATCGCACGGACTGAGGTCTGGGGACCTGGGAGGCCAATCATGACGAAAGTGGCGGCTGAGCACACGATCATCACCAAACGACCGCGCAAGAGATCTTTCACGCGCCATCTGTCGGACATTTTGTGAACTTTTTTTATGAAACCCCCTGTCATTCCAAGCATGTGTGTCAATTTTTACCTCTCTATCGACATTATTCCGTGGTTTATTAAGTTTTCAAATTTATACTGACTTTTTGATTACCCTGTATGTCTACTTTGATCATTTGCTGGATTTTCCTTTTGAATTTCATTTTGAGATTTTCTAAGTATATAACTCTGTGCCACGCTTTGTGATGTAGTAATAGTTAGTTACTTAGTTTCATGTTCCATTTATCATTTGCATGATAAAATTTAATGATATGGAACGAACCATTATATATTGAACCAGTTTTGTTTGTTTGTTTGTTTGTAAATCTGCGCCCACGCTGCTCATTTTTTAGTTTTTACGTTTTTCAATTAAAGACAGACAGATGTTAGTCAGTAATTCCTAACCATCATCATTTACACGTTATGGTAATAGATAATCATCTGCGGAATAGAAGTTATCAAAAAGAAACGTTTATGAAATCTCATCGGGTGATCAGCCGAGTGGTGGCGTCGTCTTGTCGCGAAATTTCGATTAATTTCAAACCCATCATCCTCGAGCAAGGTGTCGGGATGCTGTACTGCACGTATGTATTCAGTGATTTGACCGCTGTCCTCTTCTGCAGGCGGCACAACAGGGGCCTCCGGAAACGGGTCCCGATACGGCGCGGCCGGCGGTGTGGGTTCACGGTGCGGCTCTGGTGCTGCCGGCGAGTGCTGGTCGCTGTCCATTCTGTCCGCGGACGCCGCCACCTCCAGAACGGAGCGTTCCTGACGTATCTTCTCAATTGCGGAGTCCCACGTTGCGCTAAGTTGAAATCCTCTATCGCGGTTGACCAGATTGTTGTGGAGACGTTTTCATTGCCGCCTTGAAAACGGAGTCTCAGAATCCGTTGGCACTGCACATCTTCTTCCTTTCTTCAGAGTTGAAGGTGTGCCCTGGTTAACGCTATGCTCTGCTACCGAGGACTTGCTTACTTGTCCTGATCGCACGTTTCTGATGTGCTCCGTACAGCGCTGTGATATACACCGTTGTGTTTGTCTGGCGTGCTGCCTTCAAAATTCGCACTCGATACTGCAGCTGCCCGGCGACTGTAATCCTAAAGGGTCTTTAGTCTAACCGAGTATGTCCTTTACTTTTCGACTTGTGTGGAAAATGGCTTTTATACCGTACTTTTTCAGTATTCTGGCCATTTTGGCTGTTGGGGGGACAGCATACAGCAGGAACGTTACACGATTTGCATCGCCTTCTTCTAGCTTGTCCTCCCGCCTCACGCCTGTCCGTAACGCGCGTCTTATCTGCGTCTCGCTGTAGCCGTTTTTTCGGAAAGTTTCCCGCAGGTGCTGCAATTCTCGTGGCAAACTCCCTCTGTCGCAAATGGACCTGGCTCTTTGTGCCAACGTCTTTCGTACCGAGTTGCGATGTGCCGGATGGTCGCAACTCCGAGTATTAAGATCAAGGTATATATGCGTCTTTTTTCCTGTAGATCGAGTGCCCCAACGTACCGTCCGGATTTCTGTTGATTAAAATGACCAGATAGAGTAAGCATCCGTTCTCTTCTACTTCCATGGTGAACTTGATATTTTCATGTATGCCACTGAGATGACGTAGAAACTCCTGTAGGTTTTTCTTGCCATGTGTCCGCACCATAAATGTGTCAGCGTATCTATAGAATGCCTTTGGTGTAAGGCTGCGGTATCCAGTGCTACATCTTCAAACTGCTCCATGTAGAAGTTGGCAATACCCGGAGCTAAGGGGGAGCCAATTGCAACCCCGTCTATTTGTTCATAGAATTTCCCAACACATTTGAAATAGGTGGTAGTTAGCACATGACGGAAGAGTCTGATTGTGTCTTCACCGAAGTGTCCATTGAGAAGCGCTAAGGAATCGTCCAGTGGCACGCGGGAGAAAAGCGACGTAACATCAAAGCTGACTAGTAGGTCCTTCTCATCTGTGCACAGCTCTTGGAGTACCTTAACAAATTCTGTTGAGTTCTTTACGTGGTGTGGTCCGTGACCCACATGTGGTTTTAGTAGTTCTGCTAGATGTTTGGCTATCCCACATGTTGGTGAGTTTATGATTTTCAGTATCGGACTTAGTGGAACCCTCCCCTATAGATGTTCGGGGGCGCCGTTGCCCATGGGTAAAGCCTTCTGATGGTGTTCCTGTCTGGTTTCGAGCTCTAGAGAAGACCTACGGTCCTACGAGTGACTGCAGTAGTCGCGTCTTTCCTAATGTTTTGGGCTAGTTAAGATGGCGGACATCTACTTCTAGTGTGTGAAAAAATGAGACCTCCCTTCTTTTTTACTTCCATGGATAAAACTCAATTAACGACTGTCGTCTGTCAAAGACAAAATTTCCCCATCGGCTCCGTAGAACCTTTGGCCAAATATCGCTCAAGGTCAGTCTCATGCTTGTTTCTTTTCTGTTAAATTATCACCACATTAATATATTTCGATGGCTATTCAGTATAGCCACAGATAATAGATGCTCAAGCCTATCTGAGTCATACGGGGCGGGCATCCTGCGGAAGGATTCTGTGACGACGCAGTGCACATTTCAGCTGGTTCGGAGGGAATGTTCTGTCACTGGTCATTGCACATGAGTTGCAGCGAAAGAATTCTGCAATAGTTCACACGGATTAATGATGTCTGGTTGGTACAATTTTCTTAATTCTTTGAGTTTAGTTGACAGTGACAATTTATTATGCTTATCAAAGAGATGATTTTGGTCAACGCTCTTCGGAGGAATCTACTTCATAATAACATGGATCTGGACACATGTAACTCTTATGACACGTCCTGACAACATGCCTGACTTTGGTGCTCAAAACATCCCTGACCTTGTGTGCTCCTCTAATCGTGCCACTTTCGATCACTCAACCAATGTCCATTCTTGAAATTTTGTGATGGGAAAGCCGTGGATGATGATGTCTAATAGTTTAGTTAACTTGACGTCGCTCAGGGTAGATTCAAAATTGTTTCCGATGTTTTTGGTCTAAAGTACTCCTATAGGTTAAGTTCCACTGCAGTGGCGAGTAGCAACTGAGCTAGTTTTGACAGGAAATAGTATGTAAGTTGCCGAAATGTGAAACGTGCTCTGTAATTGCATTAAAGGGAGGTCACCTGAAGTTGCTGAAGAATGTTCCTTTCATGTCAGTAGATATGCAGCACAATCTTCGACCGATTAAGCATGCTGGAAGTAACTGGCAGTACCTGTTCCAAGGTATCGTCCTAGAATTCACCTGAAATGTTTTAGAGCCGGCCAGGGTGGCCGAGAGGTTCTAGGCGCTGCAGTCTGGAACCACACGACCGCTACGGTCGCAGGTTCGAATCCTGCCTCGGAATCGTTGTGTGTGATATCCTTAAGTTAGTTCGGTTTAAGTAGTTCTAAGTTCTAGGGGACCGATTACCTCAGATGTTAAGTCCCGTAGTGCTCAGAGCCATATGAACCATAAATGTTTTAGAGAAACATGGGGATATTTGGACACTGGGTCTCCAGAAGGAGTCCAGTTTGTATCAACTCACATTGTTGGCCATATTAAGTGTGTAAGTAGTGTATTTATAGTTCAAAATGTACTTAATTTTAACTCTGCCGCAGCTATTCACGTGAAAACGCCTACTGTACACAGTATACCGTACTAAAAATCTTACTTATATTGAGTTAAGTGCAATGTTAAATTCCCCGCTGCCGTATTGGAAATGCGATGAAAGTCCCGTTTGTTTGAAATGTCAACCGGATTGCCAATGTGGGATTACATTGCCATTTCTTTTCTTTCTTTCTGTTTCTTTTTGAGTCATCAATCTGTCAATCTACTGACTGGTCCATGAATTCCTCTCTTCTGCCAGCCTCTTCATCTCAGGGAAGCGCTTGCAACCTACATCCTCAAATATACGCTGGGTGTATTCCAATCTCATTCTGCGTCTGCGGTTTTTATCCTCTACAGCTCCCTCAAGTATCGTGGAAATTATTCCGTGATTGCTTAACAGATGTCCTACCACCCTATCCGCCCTTCTTGTGGTTTCCACATATTCATTTTCAATATTCTCCGGCTACGCCACATCTCAACTGCTTCGATTCTTTTCTTCTCTCGTTAGCCAACAGCCCACGTTTCACTACCATTAAATGCTGTTCTCCAAACGCATACTAAGCAATTTAGTTCTCAAATTAAGACCTATATTTGATACAAGTAGATTTCTCTTGTCCAGAAATGCTCTTTTGCCTTTACTAGTCTGCTTTTGATGTCCTCCTTGCTCCGACCGTCGCAGGTTATTTTACAGCCTAGGTAGCAGAACTCCTTAACTTCATCTACTTAGTAATCACCAGTCGCGCGATGTTAAATTTCTCGCTTTTCTCATTTCAGCTACATTACTTTCGTCTGTCTTCGATTTACTGTCAGTCCATATTCTGTACCCATTAGGATATACATTCCATTCAGCAAATCATGTAACTCTTTTTCACTTACATTAAGGATAGCAATGTCATCAGCGAATATTATCAGTGATGTCCTTTAATCTTGAACTTTAATTCAACTGTTGAACCTTTTTTTATTCCTGTAATTGTTTCTTCGATGTACAGATTGAATTGTTGGGACGAAAGACTACATCCCTGTCTTACACCCTTTTTAATCCGAGCACTTCGGTCTTCGTCTTCCACTCTTATTATTCCTTCGGGATTCTTGTATACATTGTATATTACTCGTCTTTCCCTATAGCTTACCCTTATTTTTCCAAGTCGACAAATCCTATAAACTTCTCTTGATTTTTCTTTAGTCTTGCTTCCATTATCAACCGCGACAGAGTTGCCTCTCTAATGCCTTTATTTTTCTGAAGTCACACTGATTGTCGTCTAACATACCCTCAGATTTCTTTTCCATTCTATTGTGTATTATCCTGTGCATGAGTTGTTAAACTGATTGTGGGATTAATTCTCGCACTTTTGGGCTTTTGCAACAGTCGGAAATGTGTGGCTAATGTTCCTCCGAAAGTCTGGTGATATATCGGAGGAAGACAAGGGGCATACCACCTCCAACAGGACCATAACTAATGAAGCACTGTGATAGCTTTGGGTTGATAACAAAGTTATTAAAATTCCATACTTCCCTCCCTCCTCTCTCTGCTGGTACACAGTGTGGTATTTTTCTCTATCAGCCTGATGCAGTTTGGGTCCATAGATGAATCAGGGTACTTGTTAATTATCACAATCGTGAGTGACCTTCAGGGTCTACTAAATAGGTTTGATGTGTTGAGATAAACATAGTCTCACCAAACCGCCATTTGTGTTATTAGTGCAAGTATACTAGTCTGATACACAAATACTGAGCAATGAAGAGGATACGCTTGAAGTACTCTGAGGCTATATCTACTGTAATAATGAATAGCGCAACAGGCATTTCAGCTGAAGAGGAATAGACATAGCTAAAAGGGCCAGTCAGAGAAGCTGGAAGGAGAAACATTGGTACAAAGAAGGTAACTCTGAAGAAATCATAGGCAAAGGAAGAAATACTTAAGCTGAACGACGAAAGGAAGAAATACAAGAACGTGCAGTGAAGTTCAGGTATACAGAAGTCACTAAGAAACGAAATGAATACGAACTTCAGGGACGCTAAGGCGAAATGGCTGCATGAAAAATGTGAAGAAATGAGAAAAGGAATGACTGTCGGAAGGACATACAGAAAGCAAAAAATGACTTTCGATTAAGTAAAAGCCAGGGCGGTAATGTTAAGAATGCAGTGGGATTCCACTCTTAAATACAGACGATAGAGCACAGCAGATAGAGGGAAAGTGTAGATTGAAGACCTCTATGAGATGGGGAACTCGTCTAATGACGTGATAGGAGAAGAAACAAGAGTCGATGAGAAAGAGATGGAAGACCCAGTATTAGAATCAGAATTTAAAAGAGTTTTGGACGACTTAAGATCAATAAGGCAGAATGGAATTCCGTTAGAATTTCTAAAATCATAGGGAGGAAGTGGCAACCAAACGATTATTCACATTTGTCTGTAGAATGTCTGACGATATATCATCAAACTTTCGGAAAAACATCATCCACACAATTCCGAAGACTGGAAGAGCGGCAAGAGCAAGAATTATCGCACAATCAGTTTTACAGCTCATGCATACGAGTTGCTGACAAGAATAATACACAGAAAAATGGAAAAGAAAATTGAGTACCTGTCAGATGACGATCAGTTTGGCTTTAGGAAGGGTAAAGACAGCAGGGAGGCAGTTCTGGCGCTGTGGTTGATAATGGAAGCAAGACTGAAGAAAAACCAAGGGACGTTCATAGGATTTGTTGACCTGCAAAACGCGTTCGACAATGTAAAATGGTGCAAGATGTTAGAAATTCTGCGGAAAATAGCGGTAAGCTGTAGGGAAACACAGGTAATACACAATACGTACAAGAACCAAACGGGAACAATAAGACTTCAAGAAGGAAGTGCTCGTATTAAAAACGGTATAAGTGAGGAAGGTGGTCGTTTGCTACTATTGTGCACCCCATATGTCGGAGAAGCAAGTACAGAAATAAAACGAAGGTTCGTTGAAATGATATCAATGATAAAATTCGCTGATGACGTTACTATCCTTTGTGAAAGAGAAGAAGAATTACAGGATCTGCCGAATGGAATGAAGAGTCTGCCGAGTGCAAAAATATGGATTGAGAGTAAATCGAAGAAAGACGGAAGTAGTGAGAAGTATCAGAAATGCGAACAGCGATTAACTTAACATCAGGGTTGATGATCACGAAGTAGACAACTTAAGGAATTCCGCTTCCAAGACAGCAAAATAACCCATGGTCAGAGCAAGGAGGACATAAAAATAAGACTAGCACTGACAAGAAAGGCGTTCCTGGACAAGAGAAGTCTACTAGTGTCTACATCGGCTTTAATTTGAGGAAAAAATATCTGAGAATGAACATAGGGGGATGTATGGTAGTGAATCATGGACTGTGGGAAAACCGAAAAAAAGAGAATCGAAGCATTTGAGATGTGGTCTACAGAATAGTGATGAAAATTTGATGGAGTGATAAGATCATGAATGTGGCACTTATCTGGAGAATCAGCGAGGAAAACACTACATAAGAAACACTTAGAGGTAGAAGGGATAGGATGATAGGACGTCTCTTACGACAACAGGAAATATCTCCCATGGTACTACTGGGAGTGGTAGAGGGTAAAAACTGTAGAGGTAGACAGAAATTAGAATACATCCCGAAAATAATTAAGGACGAAAGTTGCAACTGCTACTCTGAGATGAAAAGGTCGGCGCACGAGAGGAATTCGTGACTGGCCACTGCATCGAAAAAATCAACTTCACCAGTGTGACTACCAAACAAACTGAAATTAAGGTGCGATTGCTGAAGCCATAGTATTTGTCCCTCACAGCACAAATGAATCTTTATTTTCGTTGAATTGCAATCATTTCTATAAATTTGTAATGAATTCAAAGTCTGTACATAAGATTCCAGGAAGGGGCAACAGTCTGCCTTGCTTAACACATCCCTGCCTTTCAGATCCCTGTGGAAGCAGACAAAAAGTTCGTTTGCAATCTTCTACAGCATGGTTACTTAATCTGAGGCAATACTTGCTCCTCATTCTCCTTCCTTTTGGCTCTATTCGGGGTCTCCGTGGGTGAGAATGTTATGTCGGATTTGGTTATCTTAGTGGCAGTGGGTGGTTGTATGAGCTTCATGATACCGCCTCTCCCCCTCGTCTCCTCCCACCCCCATAGCCCGGGACGGAACTCGTGAAACGCATAATTGAGGCGGGATATTGGTACCAACTCAGTGTTTACCTAGTTGGATGTGAGAAACTGTCTAAAAACCACATCAAGGCTGCCTGGAACACAGACCCTTGTCGGTAATCTATCGTGTGGATTCTATTTGGGGCTGGTGCGTCTCCTGGTGTCCAAGAAGTGGGCAGGTTACTTACTTCCTCCTCACTGAGCACTTTTTAGAGTACGTTGTAAATCTCATTTTGCAGGACAGATGTCACTTACCTGTAAATGTTGTGTTATCATTTTGTTCCTTTCTTGCTTTTGCCATTTTGGACAAAAATGCGTGTATGAGATCTCTCTTCTTCCCAGGCGTGCATGTTGCCTTATGGTTTTCAATAATTTTCTGCAAAATTACAGGAATTTTATTACAGCACAAAGAAAAAATTAGTATCTTCGAGAACACGATATTTATACGAATAAGTGTAAGAGAGAAAATGTCATTCCCAAAAATTTCTGCAAGTTTTCCTTTTATATAGAATTGTTTGTCCTCGTCAGCAAAATGTTTCTGTTTCGTAACTCCTTTGTAAACGTTTCCTTATCAATAAACAGTCGTCTCATGACCTCCACAAGTTCACTTGAAATAATGGTGGAAATCTGTTTTCAACATGTCCATAGGAGTGAGCTGGCGCACTGGAAGCGACACTGGATTCAAATCTGGGAGATGTGGGGTTCAAAACCTCTCGTTTAACTTTTCCTTGGTTTTCTTTAATTACTTTAAGCGAATGTTAGGATGATTAAGCAACAAGACCACGATCGTTATCTAACTCCATTTTTGTCCATTTGAGATAATGTCCGGTCTCACTGATCACATTTTCGTTTCACTTGGTTGGTTGTAAGACTCTAATCTACATGTATTCCCTGCTAATCACTATGAAATGTGGGGCAAACATCGCTTTTAACTTTCCAAGATAGAGTATGGGAGGAATGACTGGTAGTATGCCTCTTTGTTCTTTGTTCTAATTTCTTCCACTTTTATGGCTGGCTGTAGTGGTTACTTCCATCCATCAGCTGTACTGTTATAATGTAATGAGGGGATATATTAATACTATTCAATTATACAAAGTACAGGGGAAGTCACCCTAGCTGATGTAGCTGAAAAAGAAGGCACTAATGCAATATTACGAAAGATGCTAAGAAAATTTGTTTATAATAAAAACTCATTATCTAGAAGTGCAAAAATTCATCACACGGTTCAGTCAGAATGCACATATACATCAGAAACATTTACTTTACGAACGACAAGAAAATGGAGAAGTTAGAAAACAGAATTTTGAGGAAGATATTAAGAGATAGAACAACAGTAGAAACATTTAAATTAGAAAGTAACAGGGTGCTATAAAATCGCTCAAGAAAGATTACAAGTGGAATTAGGAAAATAAGACTGATATCCTGTGGGCACTTCCTAAAAATGAGTCCTAGCATATTCATGAAAAAATTGTATAGCATTTAAAAAAATTAAAAACCAAGCCTATGTGGCTTATGAAAGTACATGTACATCTAAAAAAACTGGAACAAATTAGCATGAAATTGAAGACGAAAGAAAAAATAGAAACAAACTAAGAGACAAAAAGATTTAAAACGCAAAATATTAAAAAGAAGGTGTCGAAAATGGACAGCAGAAGAGCAGAAAGGAATAAGTGAGCAAATGGAGTATTGGAGAAAGCATAAAGCTACTTTAATGGCTTAAATGTGGTCCTTAGCGGACCTGCAACGAAAGAAGAAGATGCAAACAAAACATGATTGTTTAATTAAAGTTATGGTTAGGACGTGTGATTTTTTACTTAACATTTTTTCACAGTCATTGATTCTGTGGTCTGCTAGTGATGATGACGAGGTTCTATGTTGCTCTGGAAGTGAAAATACTGGTAATGATACTGAAAGAGATGATGATGCTACAGGTGATCCTTTACTCCTGCTTTTATTCTTTGAATCAGGTACAATATCTCGTGCCACAATATTGTCGATACAGGGAGAGAAACTACCTCATTCACCGTTAAGAGACCAGAGAACGAACATAAAATTACATGCAATGTTCTTAGACACAAAATAATATTACTACTGAATGATACCATTTCGCATTTCTGAACCATGGAGGCAGATATGTAAGTGTGAGTGGACAGTACTGATAGTTCCTTTGGTTCAAAGGGAACTTATTAGGAAGTTTCCTTTTGTTATTAATTGAATGACACAACCGGAAATCCCCTCCAGATATCCGCATTTGGAAGCATTTTTCCTTACTCCCATTTCCCACCCACCCCCCTCCCAGCTGACTAGGATATGACTTGTTTGAACAACAGTTTGAATAAAGGATGGAGGAAAGCACCCTATTATGATAGTAGAACGAAACATAGCTGTATATCGAACAGATCGTGGATTTTATCTCTTTCACTCATTCCCTGAAGTACAAATATACACTGTGCCTTCATATTTTTGTCTGGGACATATCATCCCACAGATAAAATAAAAATGTGTCTCAATTTAAAGACACCTTTTCAAAAATATATAAAATCTCTAAGGAAAGACCAAGATTTACAGGAATATTACCTTGGTGTAAAGAAGGTACCAGAGTCAGTAATCTTCCCAAATACTCCACAGTGGGAACCTCTTTGCATAAGTACCAACTCCTTACGATCTGATGGAAAAGAACTGAGCTCTACAAGAAGTATGTTCTCAGAACACATAAGAGAACATGACAGATAAAAAAGCACATTTGTCTCCCTTTGTTGCTAGCTACAACTTAGCTGAAAAGAACAGAGTTCTAAAACAAGTTGCCATCCTGCTATTAATATAGCTGCCCTTTACCTGTCCCACTAGTGTAAGAGCTAGACTGGGTTGCCTGTATGTCATAATGGATCTAACTCAGTTGTGATAGTGAACATTCAAAAAAGTTTTAAAAATTAACAAATTAAAAAGAGCTTATAATGATGGAACTAGTTCACTTGTGGTAGTAGCCATTAGATGCTGCATTCAAAAGTACCTAACTGAAATTTCCATTATGTTCCAAAAAATATGGCACCGATAATACTGAAATGCTTTCATTTCAACAATACATAAGATAAGTGTTTTATTGTTTATCAAAAATACTTGAAAATTTTGTCAGTACCAGTTTACACTGTCACTAGTGATCTAATTTGTGGGTTAAGTGGCACTTGTTGAATGTCTATAGCTCCATTCCTGTACCACACTTGGTGTAAGGCACAATAGACCCTGGAATTAAATGTTTCCACATCTTAACTGTTCTATAAAACACATGAAGCTTAACACAAGGAGCCATGTTAATTGAACACCTAAAATGTCTCCAAAAATACATAAAAATCATCAGTAAAATGTTTATGTCAATATTACTTCCATGTTTAAAATATTCATCATAATTGATGCCTATAACATGATTGTGGACTCTCAAATCAGTTGCATCAGTGCCACTTCAATGTCTAAATTGTTTATTAATATATATGGTAAAAATCAAAATCCTACACAGAGGGTTGAGGATTTTATTTTTAGGCCTAAATGAGGCTTACAAAGCCTATAGCTGCAAAAAGCACATTTAGGTTTAAACACTCTAACAAGCAGGCAAATACATACACAAACAAATAGGCAGCTGTATTACTGCGAGTTACTGGAAAAATGTAGTCGATGTGTGATACCTAAAGAACTACAATGAACTCTCAAAACAATTGTCATAGTGATAATTCCACATTTAGTTTATTATACCAACAGAATCCACATTTAGTATGCCACATAGGCAGTTGATATTTCATCTGCAGCATAAATGAAGGTATGAACTAAACAAACCTTACCTAGTACCACTTTCAGGGGAAGAAGTTAACAAAACACACAAAGTTTAATTCATGTATCGCAATGTTAACTTCACATTTTAAATATCCATCAAAATACATAAATGTTAAATTTACAATATTTCCATATCAAAAGCATAAGCCAAAAATTGTTGGAAGTTTTTCACTAATGCATCACATCACCAAGCAGTCTTTAAGGGGTGGGGGCGAAATACAAAATATCAACTTCTGCACTATAAAAATACAATCGCTGATATTCACTGGCTGATATTGATATGTATTGCATTTCATCTAAGCCTACCCGAGGTTATGAACAAAAACCGAGGGTCCAAAGAAGGCAGTGACATTTATTGGTCGGATCTATTGTGCCAAGGCTTACTAAAACTTTTGCGGGCCTTATTTCGATTATCGACTAATAAATAATACTAAAACGTGGTTGTATGGCTCCAAATAAGAGATTAAAAACTCACAACATGCCCAAGCGCCAATGATGAAGTATCTATTGCATTGTAATACATGAACTACATATTTCTGTAATAAGCAAATATAATTCCGTGATACACCAGGAACGAAGTGCAAACATGACAAAAGACAATGCTGTACAAATTTCTACACACAGAGATTGAACTTTTGTATCTCTTTGCAACCTTTATCTCTGATTGCAAACAAAAATCCGATCGTTGGACCAAAACAAAATTATTTATCAAAATAAGTAAAGATTTGGAGCACAAAAGTACATGAAGGTTGCTTACCTTAAGTAAAGACCTCTGACTCTGAACAAAAATTTGAACTTTGCATTAAAATAAAATTATATTATTTCTAAAGATATGTATGATTTCGAGTACAACACACACGTGGAACTATTATCATAACTTACTTGTTCTACAGGATTTGAAAAACGACACTATGATTATATCTTGACATTACCAATAAAACTCACTGGGTAAGGTAGAGTGGCGGTTACCACCAATGGAAAGCTGTACAACGTAAACCAAAACACATTTAAAATTTGTCCCATAACATGAGAAATCTCACTTAGGCACAACTGCTGATCAAACGTATAAGAGTTATCATAGCTGTATGATCTGACTGCTTGCCACCAGTTAATGGATGTTATTGGTTAATGAAATGGCGATTACTCCTACCAGCAACAGAAATCTATTTTACTTACGAACTTCAACCATGTTGGAACAGCTCTGGGTCAGCAACTTTTTAATGAGTACAACAAAAACCAATCAAAATTGCATATTTTACTTTTTTGATTCACCCTTACTGCAAAACTGTGAGACAGTGCCTCATAAAGTACTATTGTTATAAAGATTGTTGTGAAATTCCTCATACATAGTTTATTGCAGCAAATTAAAATAAATTGAAGCATAATTGCTGTTACAGCAGGATTGTAGCAAATTGTCCTGTCACTTCTTTGTGATATGTTTTGAAAATGGTTCTTAGCCTGAAACTAGTCATCGAGTAATTAACTTTGGACTGGTTTTAGTTGTACTGTTGTATTTAAGCACTTAATTTCCCCAAGCACGATTTTAGATTCAGTTATTGCATGAATAGGTGAAGAATGGACTGTCTTGCTAAGAAACTGTGCTATTGATCCTAAACATAGTAGTTTTATTGAGAAAAACAAGTCTCAGTTCAGCTAAATCTGAAACCAACCAAACATCGTAGATACCCCAGACCAGAATTAACTCTGCCTTGTAGTACAAAACGTTTGTCACACAGTGGAGAAAAAGCACTGAGTCCCATGCATCGACAGTTTACAGCAAAATTGTAAGAAATTGCCAATATATCAGTATGTTATGGCAAAACTGTAAGAATGTGCCCCACACATTACCATTGTTATACAAGATCGTCACAAAACCCTCATACATAGTTTATTGCAGTAAATGATAACAAGGTGAACTATAATCGCTGTTACAGCAAAATTGTAGCAGATTGTCCTATCCATTACTAAGTTATCACACATGAGTACAAGCATAACATACTAACTCATATTCCCAGATGGTGCAATGATGGTCATTTTCTAGGGTCGGCCATTGATGAACAGTTTACATGATGTGTCAATAATGCTCACCTTTCAGGGTGGTTCAGTGAAAATTTTTAAACATATTGTAACACTACTGTGCCAGTGTATGACTGCAGTTGCTGTCAGTGGTGTGAACTATTAGGGATGGTTGTTACTGGAGGTTTCATAGTCAGCCACTTATTTAGTTATAAATAAGCATCTAATGAAACTGTAATAAGTTACGTCATACATCGAAACTTTAGAAAAAACGGCCCATTTTACAGAAAAACTGTACAATATCATTCCTGTTATAGCAAAAAATTGTAGGAAATTACCCCATACATTGCAATACTACAGAAAAATTCGCCCAAACATCGCCATTGTTACACAAAATTGTAACAAACTGCTGCATGTCTACTAAGCAAGATGATACTTCTTCTGTCAAGTTGTGAGTTATTCCAGTAATCAAAACCAATCAGGCAGTAAGTTGATACTTACTGATATCTCTAAGTTCAGACTTGCTCCACAAAGAAAAAAAGCTTAGCCAGATACATAACAGCACACTGCCAGATCAATACGAATTCAGTGACATCACAGACGACACCTTATTTACTATGTCAGCATCATTACATCAGATATGGAACCATGATCTTAGTCGCATGACGCTAATATCCACGATGTCGGAATCCAAGAAGTTGTTGTGGCATTTATTGTAAAGGCTCGGTGTATGTCGCACTGTGATTGGTCGTTTCATGTTCGTAACTGATACAACATCACTGTGATAGCAGGGATTCTGCCATTGGATTGTGACATTATGCAGTTAAGGCGAATGTAATGCTTCACCATAGTAAAGGGAGGGTGGCTTGCGACGCTGTACATGTGATGTAGCATGCAGTTTGTTACAACTTTGCTGTAACGTAATGATGTATGACGGAAGTTTTTACAATTTTGCTGTAAAATTTCGATTTATCGGCTAATTTGTATTACTTTTACTATGATATCATGATGGGTAAATTTGTTACAATTTTTCTGTAACAATAGTGATTTATCGGGGAAATTTGTTACAATTCTGCTCGCACAGGGTATAAACTGTTGAAATTTTAATGTAACACTTGAATGCATGAAGGAATTGTTATATTTTTTCTGTAACAGGAGAATTTTGTGACATTTGTGCTGCAACTTAGGGTATTTTTTTTACTTTTTTATGTAGCATAGGTAGTTTACTATAATTTTGTTGTAACATGGTAATGTGTGGATTTTATTATCACAGTTTTGCTATAATATGAGGAAATTCGTTACATTTTTGGTGTAACATTTTGATGTATGGGGCAGTTCGTTACAATTTTGAAGAAATATGCTGATTTATAGGCAATTTTTAACATTTTTATGTAAAATGGGGCAGCTTGCTACAATTATAAAGTAACATGAGACACCATAGTGCTATTTATCATAATTTTTGCTGTTATGGAGTAATTTCTTACATTTATTATTTTTTATGTATGATCCAATTTGTAACAATATTTCTATGCCATGAGACAATTTGTTAGAAATGTGTTGTAAAATGGCAGATTTAGAACATTAAAGTTGCATATTCTTATCAGTCATCTATTTTTTATCCTCAACACTCTTTATCTTCATTCTTTTATTTGCCCTAGCTTCCTAGGTAGCAGGTTCTACAGCTCTTTCCACTTCAGTTACTTCCAATCAGGTTATCTATTTTTTCAGAGCATTAATTCTAGAAACTGAACATCACTGGAAGCTATTACTGCATTCATTCACTGGACTTCAAAACTTTCAACCTGCCAGTACAGTCTTCAGTATTTTCTTCCCTATGCAGCTGTTTTAGCTTTTCATGGAATTCTATAAGAGATCATGGAGATACTTCCTAAGAAGATTTGTATTTGCCACATCCCTTTACTTAGGTCTAATTGCTTTTAAAACAGCCAGGAATGGTTGTGAGTGTAATGTATGCTTGAACACCCAATTACTGTAGATGACTGTTGAGCCAAAAGATGTGTGTTATTCAACATTGTTTTGAACTGGTGGCTTTGAAACCTGTTTGCTGACAGATTTCTTTACTCTTGGCATTTCTACCTCAGAAATCACAAACACTAAAATAGAACAACACAGCAATAACTACAAAACATACATGATTCAAATCCAAAAAGGAATAAATAAACAAATATTTAACAAAATGTTTGGTTGCAGCTAACGCACAGCCTTCTAGGTACACCTGTACTTACTCCCAGAAGAGTGAGCCTTTTAGACTATGCCAGTGTTCACGATCCTTACATAGAAGCTCAAAAAGTAAGGAAAAGTAGAATATGTCATGTCTTCCGATTCACTTTAAAATGACAGAGGCTAAAAGTAAGAGAAAGTAGAATATGTCATGTCTCCCGATTCACTTTAAACTGACAGAGGGGCGTGGCACCTGTGCAACATTACATTCAAAGTAAATTTTGCGAAGAAATGAAAAATTAAAATGTCCATAAATTTTACAGTTTTGTAATCGAGATGAAATTTTTTGTATTGTGCAGAAATATTTTTTCACATTTTTTGTCATTTTTCACGAGTGGGTCTCTTTAAAGTTACTTAATTGCTGTACAATTTCTTAAGCACATAATAATGTTAAATAGAAGAATCATATTTTAAAGGACAGTTATAAAATTCTCCACAGACGGTGTTACCACTGTTATATTACACATTAATGTAATAGGTATGGATAGTATATAGCAATAAAATTCTCAGAAGCTAATGTCAATATCTGAAATGTCAAAAATCCATTTTAAATTGTGTAATTTATTGCTTGGTAACCTGTTAACATCACTTTGTGTTATATATTGTGAGAGGCAGACACTGATGAGAGAGTGAAAATTTGTCAAATGATCTGGTGTGTATATTGTGCATGTGGTTCTCATGTGGTTCTCATTATATGGAATTTTCCTTTAGCTTTGGTATCACAATGGTGAATTCCTCTATCATTGCTTTTGATGCAAACTGCATGGATATGAATACACAGACTGGAAATTATCAGTAACCTGAAATTTTTTAAAGTGATATATATTTGCAAACTACCCAATATATTTACAGTGGGTGACAGGCAAATATTTTAGTATGCTATTCCACATGTAAAACTAAATACAAAATATCATATAAACATATGTCCACAAATGTTTAGTTACGGATGTATGGCTAGTAAAATGTTTTGTCTGAAATTTAGAAACTTTGCTAATATTAATACACTACAAGACTGAACGAGGTTAAATTAAAGCACGAATTCCATTTATTTTGTTGTTAATGGTCTGGTGAATCTAATTAGACATGACCCAGATTGATATCTGCAGTAGTTTTCCATAACATCCAGAAAAGCAAAGATGTAATATCATACAGTTTTTATAAATTAAGTACTTTGCCCAGTTTGTTTTTTAAATTCCAAAGAGATTCACAATGTTTTCAACAGAAGTTGTAGAGAATTTAATCTTGGAAAAATGATGGTAATAACGTTAATTGAAACTGTATGGATGTGTCAGATAATTTGTTTTTATTAATAGCACAGCACAAGTAAAGTCATGTTAAACCATAAAAAACAAAGCTCAGTGTTAAGGAAGTTGTACAGTGTACATACAATTTCACTATACATTCACAATAAATGTACAAACATGTCTCCATCGAGTTCAGTGCATCAAGCTGCACGTGTATGAACAGATTTTGTGCCTCGTTTCATCAGTTTCACAGGGTTTTTCTTAATTTCGTCTATTGCATTCATAATGCGACCAAGTGATGCCTCATGTGTATTAAATTTGTCCTCAAACTATGCCTTTCATCGATCACTATAGACAAAAATTTATTGGTGTTAAATCGGGCGATCTACGTAGCCACAGACTTGTAGCTCCACCACCAACCCATTTCTGGGGAAAATGTTCATTTAAATGTGTAGTAACGGTGTTGGTGAAATGTGGAGACGTGCCGTCATGTTGAAAGTACTTTCGCAATAGTGTAGCAAGCGGAAAATCTTCCAGAAAGTGGGACATTTCTTCTTGATGGAATTGTAAGTACGTCTGCCAGTTAGATGTCGTGGGAAAATGAATGGTCCAATAAAGTGTGTGTTGATTAGACCATACCACACATTTATGATAAATCGTTGCTGGAAACTTGCTTCAGACCATACGTGTTCGTTATGTAAATTGTTTATACCATCTCGAGTAAACAGTGCCCTACAGTAAATAAAATGTGTTTGTGTACCAACTAATATTTAATCGGATGTATAACTCAAAGCAAAAGACGTTTACGGTAAGGATACAGATGATTGTACTTCAGTCTACACCATAACTTATCTAAGGTATGGCGTAGACTGACGTTGTGTACTGGTACTCGGGCTGCGTTGAACAGCACCCATAATACCTTCATCATCGTTTTCATGTATCGAGCGCTCGTACTGGTTATGAACTGTAGGTAGAGAACCTGTCTCTCGTAACATACGAAATAATCCGCTAATGGTTCATGTATTCGGAATCCTCCGAGTTGGTTAACATACACGATATTCCTTAACTGCAGCCATAGCATTACCATCTCATTTGCCATAAATAAGCACCATAATGGCGTATTCCTCTGTCGTAAATTTGAAAGGCATCCCTATTTCATAAATAGTCTACGAACTACAACAGTTACTATGTGGTTTCCTTAAATACTCTGTTGTTATTATGTTCTTTCATTGAACAATACAGAAAACTCACTCATTTCAAAGTTAGGAGACGACTGAAGCAACTCACTAATGGTTGCCAAGATTGTCATATACGTTTCTGCATTCTTAATGGAAAGTAAACAAGTTTACTTGTATAATAATCTTTGCTTCTCTGGGTGTTCTGAAAAACTACTGCAGATACATGTGACATGTTTTATTAGATTCACCAGATCAAGAACAATAAAAGAAATGGAAATCGCGCTTTACTTAAAGCTCGCACACTTTTGTGATTGCTTCGTATTAGCGAATTTTCGAAATTTCAGGCAAAAACTCTGGAACTAAACATTTGTGGACCTATGATTATTTGTATCTTTTTCTTTAATTTTACTTGTGGAATAATATATTAAAATATCTGCATATCTTCGTGAATCACCCGTGGATTATATATATATATATATATATAAGTCTGTGTATTCATGTATGTACAGTTTACATAAAAATAACGAATGAACATATTAAATATACATATACATATATACATACATACATATAAGTTTCAAAATGTAGCCCATTCATTCATTATTTCAAAGTTAGGATTTGTGGACTCTGTTGTTCCTTGTGAGGGTTGAACGTTAATTTCTGTGTGTGTGTGTGTGTGTGTGTGTGTGTGTGTGTGTGTGTGTGTGTGTGTGTGTGTGTAAAGAGACAGACACTGCTTTCAGGTGAACATTTTGTCAAAAAATGCATAGCTTTGCTAGAACCACCAGCCTTTGCTCTTTGCAGCTGAAAGCTGGCAACATAAGTTTCTCTCGTCATATGGAAAACATTTACACACAAAAATCATGTCACTGTACCAGCCAGCAAAGGTGTCTGACAGTGGGAAAACAGAAGGATTCGAAGTAACCAGCTGTACCCCTTTCCTGAATTCGCCGTCCTCTATTGCCTTCTACTCCCATATCTAAATAAATTTAGCTGAAAATCGTTAGAGCATACTATAGCTGTAGACGTACATTTTATAATCGTTTGGAGGAGGCATATACTGACTGAAACATTGTGTGGTGAAATGTTGGAATCCTCAAAAGGTACAATTTTAGAAAAAAAATAGCCTTTTTAAACTTCAAAAACCGTCTTTTACAGCCAAGCTGTGAAATTTTTGTCCTTAACCCCAAAGTGGATACTTTAGTGAGTCTTGAGTAGCACAGTACTTACCAAAAAATAGGCGCACGCCATCTCATTGAACTTTGTGATTGCATTGTAACCAGATGCCTCAGGTTGGATGAAACGCAACCATGGCATGGCGCTGAGTTTACCTCCAGCCATGTCGAAGGCGCGCGAACGCGCGTGAATGAGGTCAAGCAGGGTCTGCACCGTGTGGGAAGCGGTATCCTGTACAGTGCGATGACCAAACCTCAGTCTACCATGTACTCAGCACTTATAGCAGTATTGTACTATTGTCATACCATGTCTGTAGTACTGAAAATGTGCTCCTTGTGTACTATTCTCCACACTCTTTTTAACATGTTGTCTCGAGCCTTATTAGCTGTAACTTACTTATTAATTAATTAATGTGATAGGCTAAAACTGAATGTAGCTTCTTGGCTCAAAGGATAAGTGTCAAACAATAGACTGGCTGGGCTCATGGAGGTTAGCAGAAATTTAGCCAAGAGAAGGCAAGATTTTAAAACAGCTATTTGTTTTATTTAGCTGATTAGATAATTTGGAGAGCAAGCCATAAACCACTAACTAAGTTTGATGTGAAGTAGACAAACTACAGTATCTACGAGTATGGAGATTGAGCGAGTCATATACAGTTTTCAGCCATATACATATGCATTGTGAGGGCCCAAAATGATTTATGACTCCCCTACACTAACAGCTTCCCTCCTACACCACTCCAGGCCACTGCTTTACATATAAATCCATCCTATCGGTTGGGCAGCCTGCATAGAGAGTATTTAGGATCTGTACCACTAAAGTGTGTTACACACTCTATTATCCTTTTCATTATAATTTATTACCAATCAGGTCAGCCTGTTACCGTAATGGTTAGGGAGCAGGTAAGGCTGTTTATTTAGGATCATTATCAGTGTAATTGGGACAGTTTGTTACTCCAGAATCTTCATTGCTATAAATCATTATCCAACGTGAAGTCTGAGATGGCTGCCACTACGAATTTACTATCGGTTATGGTGGGCCAAGATGGCAAATGGTCAAAGGCTCACAAAGATGTAGATAACATAATGAGCCAATTACATCAACCCTCAAGCAGCATGTGCATGTGTATGCACAGAAATTATTCCCACACTCCTACGACATTACAGTGTAGCAGAGAGAAATATTTAAAAAAATAGTCTGTTTATTTAAACACTAGCCTTCGATAAAGTACATGTTCGACACAGTCCACCTCATGCTCCCACCTCTATCTGTTCACCTTTGCATCCCCCCACTCTCTATCTATCCCCGTCTCCCTCCTCCCTCTGTCTATTGCCTCCTTCCTACTCATTCTGGCTACCACCCTGCTTCTCGCCAATTCTTCCCACCTGTTGATCACTTCCTGCCCCCTTTATACCCTCACAATTTGTCTGCTCACCTCTTCCAGCACTGTCGCTTTCTCTATCACCTCCCGCTTCCTATCCTCGACACATGTTTACTCACATGTTCCAGCTCACTCTCTCCATCTTTCTAATCCTTCTTCCATTCTCCCTATCTGCCCATCATTGCCTGTCCTATTTCCCATTCTCGTCACTAGTATGCTTATCTCGTCCACCACTGTCTTGCTGACCAACTGCCTCTCCAAAATCTATGTCCTTCTTCCCACCTCCTTTGTTCAATTCCTCTGTCTATGTCCATCCTCCCATCTCCCCAACTCTGTCCATCTTTTTCTCCTACTTCCAGCTCTCTGTCCTCTCCTTATCCCACTACCTGACTGTCCACCTCCTCCTCCTTTTCTGCCTGTCCATCTCCTTGTGCCCCATCTCTCCTTACATCCCCTCCACAATACATCTCATCTCTCTCAACATTCCTCCATCCATGTCCATTTGTATATGTAGCTCCACCAAAACAAGTTAATAAAACATGCTGATACTACCTCCAAACCAGACCTGTCATGCTGGGCAGCCTACACATCAGGGCCTTGAAAACCTTTTTGTCCTTTATCTGTAGGCTGCCCTAATATGCGGGTCTACGAGGTGGGTTGATGTTACTCCAATATGCCTCTTGTTGTAGGCAGCCTAAATGGCATGGAGAACCATTTCTTGCCCCTGATGTGTAAGCTTCCATGCGAAGCAGGTCGATAAGGAGGCCGATACAGCTCCCATGCAACATCCCTGTCGAGCAAGGCAGGGACTGGAAAACCTTTTATTTGGCTGTATCTCTGTTCCTAAGGGACATAAAAAATTCCGGTGATATCGATCCAGGAGTTTGGGAGGAGATGCTATATACATTGTGAGTCACCTAACATTACCACTGGATATATTTCGTAAACCACATCAAATACTGACGAATCGATTCCACAGACCGAACGTGAGGAGAGGAGCTAGTGTAACTGGTTAATACAAAACATTAAAAAATGCACGGAAGTATGTTTTTTAACACAAACCTACGTTTTTAAAATGGAACACCGTTAGTTTTGTTAGCACATCTTACCATATAAACAAATACACAATCTGTGCTGTTTGTTGCATTGTAAAATGTTAATTACATCCGGAGATATTGTGACCTAAAGTTGACGTCTGAGTACCACTCCTACGCTGTTCGATCGTGTGTATCGGAGAGCACCGAATTACGTAGGGATCCAAAGGGAATGGTGATGGACCTTAGGTACAGAAGAGACTGGAACAGCACATTACGTCCACATGCTAACACCTTTTTATTGGTCTTTTTCACTGACGCACATATACATTACCATGAGGGGTGAGGTACTCGTACACACGTGGTTTCCGTTTTCTATTCGGAGTGGAATAGAGTGTGTCCCGACACGTCAGGCCAATAGATGTTCAATGTGGTGGCCATTATTTGCTGCACACAACTGCAATCTCTGGCGTAATGAATGTCGTACACGCCGCAGTACATCTGGTGTAATGTCGCCGTAGGCTGCCACAATACGTTGTTTCTTATCCTCTGGGGTTGTAGGCACATCATGGTACACATTCTCCTTTAACGTACCCCACAGAAAGAAGTCCAGAGAAGCAAGATCAGGAGAACGGGCTGGCCAATTTATGCGTCCTCCACGTCCTATGAAACGCCCGTCGAACATCCTGTCAAGGGTCAGCCTAGTGTTAATTGCGGAATGTGCAGGTGCACCATCATGCTGATACCACATACGTCGACGCGTTTCCAGTGGGACATTTTCGAGCAACGTTGGCAGATCACTCCGTAGAAACCCGATGTATGTTGCAGCTGTTTGGGCCCCTGCAATGAAGTGAGGACCAATGAGGTGGTCGCCAATGATTCCGCACCATACATTTACAGTACATGGTCGCTGTCGCTCTACCTGCGAGGATTGTCCACGGACCAGTAACGCATGTTCCGTAGATTCACTGCCCCGTGGGTTGTGAAACCCACTTCATCGGTAAACAGGTAGAACTGCAAACGCATTCTCTGTTAATGCCCATTAACAGAACTGCACTCTATGATTAAAGTCATCACCATGTAACTGCTCATATAGCGACACATGAAACGGATGAAAGCGGTGACGATGCAGTAGGCGCATGACTCTACTTTGACTCAGTCCACCGGCTCTTGCAATGTCCCGTGTACTCATGTGTAGGTTCATGGCAACAGCTGCTAACACACTAACTGCACCCGCTTCTCCTGTGATGGGCCTGTTACGGATCCGTTTGTGCGCTACGACCATACCTGTTGCATACAGTTGGCGGTAGATGTTTTGGAATGTGCGGCACGTTGGGTGCTCTCAGTCTGGGTACCATTCTGCATACACCCGGCAGGCTTCAGGTGCATTTCGTCGACACTCGCCATATATGAGTATCATCTCCACCTTTTCAGAGTTCCAATACACCATGGTCACAGTTCCTACAACACTACACTATCACAGACGTCTGGTAACACGGTGCACTACAGTTGGTCTGCGTGCGGAGATGAATGCAGAATAACAATAGCAGCAAGGGCTACATGTGGACACTGCGACAGCAGTTGTTCATTTCCTCTGCTCCCTCTGTCTGTCCCCTCCTTGCCCCTCTCTCTCTGTCCACCTTCCACCTGCCTAGTGCAATTCCCTCTCCCCTCTCCCTCCTGTCTGCCTCTTCCATGACCCTCTCTCTATCGACCTCCTCCTCTCCCTCTCCATTTCATCCTCGTCACAGTCTCTCTGTCCATCTCTTCATCCCATCTCTCTCTGTCCACATCACCTTCATTCACATTCCCTCTGTCCACCCTTAACCAGCCCCTCTCTCTGATCAGACATGCCCATCTGCATTTCTAGCAACACAAATGTTGTACAATGTAGACTACTTGCCAGGGGCTTAAAAATCATATATTTTTTCCACTGACATGTAGGAAATCGGCAAGGTAGGCCAATATACTCCATCACAAATCAAGTCTTATGCAAGGCGGCCTGTGTGGCAGGGCCAAAAAAATTGTTTTTGTGATATCTTCGTTCCTGTAGCAGCTAGTAGGTTACCTAGTAGGTTACTAACCCCATAGTGCTGATATTGTTTAAGTTTGCTGTTCGTGTGCCAAATGTGGATAAAAGCGATTCAGCAGTGTGAGAGATCCTGGACATACAGCAACATTATAGCTAAATTTTGCCGATTGAGCCAGTGTAGACAGGATGTTATTTACAATATGGGTAACCAGCATTACAGGAATGATGTCCACAATGTGAGCTGCAGGATTTGCATTGTTAGTAGTGTTAATGCAATGACTTGCCTTTAGACACTGTTACTGGTACAGTAATACAGTGTTGAAACGCAAGCACTAGTTTGCATTACAATTGCAGTCAGTCAGGTTAGCTCTAGACAAGATGACCAAGGCTTTACACACAGAGCTGTCTTATTAAAACAACAGCAGCGGTGCTGCCACTCTTCACAGATATCAGTGCATAAAACAAATATGGAGGGGTTCTCTTTCCACACCGAGGTTGAAGAAAATGATTCAGAAATTCGAATTAACAGGAGATTTGTGAACTGTGTAGGCACCAAGATCACATTTCTCGCTGTACAGTTGCCTGAAGGACAGGGTTTTACAGTGTGACACTGACATAAGAAGTGATTGAAGAGGAATATAGTGTGGGAGGAAGCCAAACCCATACTGGAGATGTTTTGTGTAGCAGTAGAACAATCTCCAATCTCTAGTCTCAGTCTGTTATGGTTGGACATGATCAGCACATTCAGCAACGTTTGTAGTGCAGGCATAAACATGGTACACAATTAACAAATGTTACCATTTCATGTGGAAGTTAAATTTTGTTTCTTTGTATGGTTTATTCGTAATTTATCTTCTGTATATCTGTACAAATATTTCGACAAAGTTTTATTGTCCTACAATCACATGGTTTTCATTGGAACCCTCTCAAGTAGCGAAAGTTTAATTAAAGACACCCTGTAAATACACGAGAAAGAGAGAGCGAGTGGGGTTGTGATTTTGTAACGTTTCTTCAGTCTCCCCACATGTGTGTGCCCTGTGAGTTACTATTACTATTGCGTGATACAACAGCGACAGGTTGTGTAGCATATCTGTGGGATATCTAGCATTATTCATTGTTATCACTGCAGTCTGGTTTTTGAGCAAGGATAAACAGGATGGTGGATATTGCCTATTTGCTTGTGCGAGAGACTTTTTCAAGCAATGTACACTGTTGCTGCATAACAGTTACTCTGTCGAAATATTGGGACTCATTTTTTAAACAAAAACACTCTTGCTACAAACAGTTACACTGTGGAGAATTTGGGGTAATTCTTTAAGCATCCTTTCTACGATAAAAGCTACACCGTGGAGATGCAGGATCATTTTCAAACAAATTACACTGATAACTCTCTGGTTATAAGTTTAACAATTACTACAATCCCCCATTTGGGCATGTTTTTAGCAGTATTTAATTATCACTGCCTGTGTAAGGGATACTATCACAGTCATGTATTATGTGGCCATACCTGTATAGTCCAATGGCCAGACAAGTGCTCCAACCACACTATTTGATGTTAGGCAGCTGCTATTTGGTAATGAAAGTGAATATTTACAATCAGCACCATACAGTTATGTTTATTTTTGTAAATAATACTTTTACATTTGCATCCCAATGTGTAGTGATCTTCATGGTAATACGGTGCACATATGCACTGTGAGACGACTTGTGACACTGACGGATAATGTGTGGTAAAAATTCAAAAGCATAAGATCTGATGATAACAGTATATCTCTGTCTAAACCAGTCAGAGAATAAAATACTTGTTCAGTGATCTTGGCTTGTGAATTACCTTCAGTTACTATAGACTGCAGATCAAAAAAATGGTTCAAATGGCTCTGAACACTATGTGACTTAACATCTGACGTCATCAGTCCCCTAGAACTTATAACTACATAAATCTAACTAACATAAGGACATCACACACATCCATGCCCGAGGCAGGATTCGAACCTGCAACCGTAGCGGTCATGCGGTTCCAGACTGTAGCGCCTAGAACCGTTCGGCCACCCCAGCCGGCGACTGCAGATCGCCCCAGATTGACTCATTTCAGCATATTTAACTAATATAATAACGAAGTCTGATTCCAGCAACAGGAAGTAAGGGAAACCATCATAAAAATGTTTCATGTTGAAAGAAGGAAGACTGATTTAGTTTCCCGTCGACGACGAGGTCATTAGAAACAGAGCACAAGTTCAGTTGGGAGGAAGAATGGGGAGGGAAAACAGCCATTTCCTGTCAAAGCAACCATTCCCGAAATTTAATTCAGTGATTTAGAAAAACCATGGAAACTCTAAAACAGAACAAGTGGATGAAGATCTGGGGTGCTGCCCTCTCGAATGTGAATCTAGGGTGATAACTATTGTGCCCAAAGTTACGCCTTAATTATCAATATATTGTTTTTTGTTTTGTTTTTTAGAGTGACTTTATATGTGAAAAACAATGATTTGCTGCGCGATCGCCAGTTATACTAACGGCAGCTGACAAGTAAATAACTTATAAATTAAGTTTCACGTATTTCTCAAAAAGCCCTGAGACGAAACGAATATGGATAAATGCTTGTAAACGTGTAGGTTCGGTTTCAGTTGCAAATACTCGTGTGTGCTCCATACATTTTACTGATTCGGATTATGAAAGAGATTTGAAAAGTAAACAATTGATGTTCGCTCGAAATGCAAAATGAAGACTGATGCTGTTGCAACGCTGAATCTACCATCCTCTGCTGGTATTTAGGGCGTAATAACGAGCGTACGGGCACAAAAATGAAACTACGATAACATTAATCGTGAAAACAAACGCTGCTGCGAGTGGGACAATGCTTGCCTATGGTAACGACTAGAAATTATGGAAACAGAAATACGAGACCTCATGCAAAAGAATTAGGGATGATTGCAGGATATGTTGCTTAATGAGTTAAACGCAAACATCCCGAATTAGCACATTTAAACGGTTAACTACATGATCACGTAAATTTTTAATGAAAGAAGTGGTTTTGAACCATTTCAAGACGATATTTAATGAAGCCAACTGGAAATTTTATGGAATTCGTTTTGACAATGGAAGGAGAACTTCACGCAATTTCATTAATTGTAACCCAAAAGTTTTTGTAAGGTAAAAGGGCATTATAAATGAGAAGTATCCAAGAATGGAGGACTTAGTTGCAACGTGTTTCGTAAGGTAACGCACTTTCATCTGAATGAAAGCTATCAAGAAGAAAACAAAATGCAAAGGTAGTAAGCAAACTGAGAGTGAACGCAGGCAAAAACTGAAAATAATGAAAAAGTTGTAACATAGCTTTACGGAACAGAAAAAGACAATCTATTAATACAGTTAAAGAGCTTAATAAGACATTATAGCGGTTTCTCTGTGCTACAGGTCATTGTGGTGTCAGCTTTTGTGAGCCTCATGTCCCAGAAAAAAAGCAGTGCTTTCCAAGATGGTGAAAGAGAGTGACGTCCTCTGCGGGCTTTATGTAAGCATTTCACTAACCATATAAAAATACTCTAATATAAAGCTTAAAAATAATAACAATAACAATAATTTACGAAAACATGGAAAATCTCGATTGCATTCATACCTGCATGTGAGTTAAACATGTGTTCGCCTTGTACTTATAAGCTTCAGTGCTGTGCAGCGTGGCAAGAGGGTTTACCGTGACGTCTAGTGTCCGCAGAATGTGCTACTTCACTCGGTGTTTCGTGTCGGAAAATTTATGTTGAGGGCCAAGTGCCTATCCCTGTACCAAAAGTCAGGACTCTGCAGATCTTCCACCATTTTGCTACAATTTTGTAAAGAAGGACTTCTCTATATACAACAGCATAATCTGCGACCAGCAATGGCCATGCAACACTCGCTTCGGTCTTAGCCCAAAGTTATTTTGATGTCTGAAGACCTTGCCAAGAACTCTTGAGTCCAATAACAATACTGATACGAGACGAATGCTGTTCAGAGACAGTACGTAGCAGTATCAAAACAGCTCCTAAAAGTCAAGGATGGCGTCATCAAGCTAGGGACCAGTATTCGCTGTGTTCTTGGTATCGTGGACGAGCGACACGTTTTGTTGTTTGCGAAATCTGTGTAAATTTCTACAGAGAAGATTTTCCATTACATATGCGAAAAGGAAAGGGAGTACCGCCACTTACGAGGTGCAGCCCAAAATTTCCTAAAATTTTAATATTGCGCCCAAACAATCAGTAGCACAATCTTCTGCTGCTGGGCACCTCTAGTTATGTCTTTCAATTGCCAGTCTTCACGTGACGACATCGTGAGTGCATTGTGGTGTACATTGTTGCTGATTTATTTAAACTGCGTTCTCCTGTGCCTGCGAATTTCGAAATGACTCACATGCAGGAATAAAGGATCTGCATTAAGTTTTGTTTTAAACCCAGCAAAACTGCAGCGGAAATCCTCCGCATGCTAAAGGAGGCTTTTGGGTGTGGAAGCTTTAAACCAAGAAAGAATATCTGAGTGACTTAAGCGAATAAAGATGGCCGGGAGTCAGCCCTCGGACCAACGCCATTTATATCAGACTCCTGGAACGATCGCGGAAGTACCAAGTGGCCACAAGTGAAGTGCAGCTACTCGCAGAGATCCAGTGTGAGCTGTAACTGTCGAATGACAGCGAAGTTTAGTAGGTATGCTATTGCGTTAATGTGGAAGCGATTTACAGTGGCAAAAATATTAGTTACAATTTTTGCCACCAGGTGAAAACATGGCTCTGGAACAAAACAACAATGAAAGATACCATCCTCTCCACAACCCATAAATTTGCGCCAAGTTCGCAGCAACACCAAGTCAATGCTAATGTTTTTTTTTTCTTTTTTAAGGTCCACGGAATTCAACATAAGGTATTTCTTCCATGTGGTCAGACAGTCGCAGAGATGCTTTGATGTTACATGCAAACATCGTGAGTGATGGGAGAACAAAGACTGGTTGCTGCTTCATGCACCACCTCGCTCACTGTGAGGGAATTCCTGGCAAAATATAACAAGGCAACCGTCTCCCACTTTTACTACTCACCTGACACAGCCCCTTGCGTTTCTTCCTCTTCCCGAAAATAAAACAAAAGTTGAAAAGGCAGCTTTTTGATTATATAGAACAGATTCCTATGGTATTGCAACAACTGAGTCCAATTCATCCAGCAGACTTCCAGCAATGCTTCCAGAAAGGGAAAATACCAGGAAGTGTTACATGCAAGTGGGTGGAGACTACTTTCAAGGTGACGGTGGACATGAGGATGTGGTGCATGTTTTCTGATTATTTGGGGGCACATCGCAGACACTAGCTAGCAGTGCATGAGTGGACGGGTGTACTCACCAGCACAGAAGTGGAGGATGATGTTAAGCACAGAGGGCGCCAGCACCTTCTTGAGCTGTGTTGGCCTTCCACAGCTGTTGTTCAGTACGTACAGCAGGGCGCGCACCTCCTTCCCCACCTGAGCCTGCATGGCAGCCCCACTGAAGCCCAGTGAGCGCAGCTGACGCATCACGAAGGCGCGTTGCTCCTGCCACAGCTTGCCGTCCACCACTGATACAGCTGTACAACCGACACACATATCCATCAGCAATCGTGGTCAGTCAGACCCGAAATTCTGTATCAAAGCAAACGGATAAAGAAAGGAAAGAAGAATAGGACATAAAGTCGTGTGAGGACATTGGAGACACAGAACAAGCTCGGATAGCGGGCAAGTATTTGGACGTTATTTGGCTTGACATTGATTGATAGACTCGTTTGAGGTCGACCTGAGAGGTATCATGCTAAATTCTGACCGATTAACGCGTTAGATAGTCAAAATCACAAGCTTACTGGAGGTCTCAGCCCACAATGCTCCAAAAGTTGGGAGAGATCCAGCAACCTTGCTAACCAAGGCAGGATTTGGCAAGCACAAAGTAGTACAAACCCTCGCCATGTGAGAGTGGGCATTATTTTGCTGAAGTATAAGCTCAGGATGGTTTTCCACGAAGAGCAACATAATGGGGCATGGAATTTCGTTGATATACCTCTCTGCTTCAAAGGCGCCATGGACAACAGTCAAGGTGGTCATGGTATGAAATGAAATGGCACCCAAGGCATCATTCCTAACCATATTGCAGGCCACAGTCAGGTTGGTATCCCACAGCTATCCGATGCTGCTTCAGACACGTCTTCACTGGTCATGGGGGTTGAGTTCTAAGCAGGACTCATCACTGAAGGCAATTCTACTCCGGTCAATGAGATTCCAGGGAAAATGTGCCCAACACCACTGCAAGCGGGCTGCTGGAGTACAGAGGTCAACGGTAATCTGCTCAAGAGGCGCCATTAGTTCAGCATTGTTACTGTAAGCTGTCTATTAACTGTCCTTGTGGTCACTGATGCACCAGCTGCATGTCGACCTGATGATAATAATGAATCCAGGGCTCTGAGCGCCTGTCTGACGATTGCTCGGTTCTCACGTTCTGTTTTCGCCGTAGGTTGTCCGCTTCCTTCTTGACATTGTGTTCCACCAAGTTTCACCCATTCCTGCCAACATCGTCAGATAATGGTATCGCTCCTATTCAAATGTCGGGCGATTCACCGATTACTCTAAGCAGCTTCTTTGAACCCAGCTACTCGTCCTGTCTCAAGCCCTGATATCTGTGTATATTATTCATGTGATTGTGTGTGACAAATAGTTACTGTCCAACTGAGCACATAGAATGAAATTCGCAATAACTTTATGTCCTGGAATTGATATGTCCCCTGTTTACTACCCTTGTCATGTATACGGTGAAATTGCGCTGCAAAGTCACATTTTCATCCACTGGGTGACAAAGTTTACAATTTTGTTTTTTGGTCTATAACTGTATGAATATTAGTTTATGACCAATTTGCATATCTCCTTTGCCATGCGTTGTTCGTTTTTGTTTTATAGTGTACGTAAAAAGAAAAAAAATGGGTCTGGTCAGTTATATTAAACGAAAACATCTTAGTGAAACTGAACTTCCAGTGGCTCATGAGTAACTGCCATATCCACACGAAGGAGAAAAACTATTTTCTTGTCCCCTTCTTAGAGCAACGGATACACAAATGATCTTCGTTTTGACATAAAAAGTAAATCTTGAAAGTTGCCTGTCATAATTTGCCAACTTCCATATACTACATTCTTATACCGAGCGAGATGGTGCAGTGATTAGCGCATTCTGGAGGACAACATTTCAAATTTACGTCCAGCTATCCAGATTTATGTTTTCCTCGATTTCCCTAAACATCTCCAAGGAAATCGTGTGCTATTTACTTTGAAAGAGCATGGACAATTTCCTTCCACATCCTAGAAACATTCCGAGCTTGTGCTCCGTCTCTGATAACCTGTACGTCGACAGAACGTTAAACCCTATTTTTCCTTCCTCCTATGTTTCTTAAAGAATTCAGGAAGCAGAGCGATCTTCTAGAAACGATTCAATTGGAGAATGAAAATGTATTTTTTTTTTCATTGTCAGGTATGCCACTGACCTGCCCTATCTTCAACACAAATTCATGTTAAGTGCTCAACAATGAATTGAGCATCACAACCCCTTAAATTACAAAAAAAACAACCGGTTATTGTCGTGACAGTTGGTACTTCAAGCAGCATGCACTGTTAGCTGCAGTGCAGAACTTTCCCAATAGATGCCAATGGTATCTACATACCGTTTCATCTGTTACATCCAGTAGCAGGCCACCAATATAAAATTCAGCTGTCTGCTTGTATAAGGCGTCGTTCTCTCACTATTTGGTCATTCGAATGGTTTTGCAATAAATAATATCAACACACAACGAAAGTTTTTCGAGGTTGGATTATCCCTACTGTATAATTCAAATTTACTAGTATCATACAGGGTGTTTCAAAAATGACCGGTATATTTGAAACGGCAATACAAACTAAATGAGCAGCGATAGAAATACACCGATTGTTGCAATATGCTTGGAACAACAGTACACTTTCAGGCAGACAAACTTTCGAAATTACAGTAGTTACAATTGTCAACAACAGATGGCGCTGCGGTCTGGGAAACTCTATAGTACGATATTTTCCACATATCCACCATGTGTAGCAGTAATATGGCGTAGTCTCTGAATGAAAATACCTGAAACCTTTGACAACGTGTCTGGCGGAATGGCTTCACATGCAGATGAGATGTACTGCTTTAGCTGTTCAATTGTTTCTGGATTCTGGCGGTACACGTGGTCTTTCAAGTGTCCCCACAGAAAGAAGTCACAGGGGTTCATGTCTGGCGAATAGGGAGGCCAATCCACGCCGCCTCCTGTGTGTTTCGGATAGCCCAAAGCAATCACACGATCATCGAAATATTCATTCAGGAAATTAAAGACGTCGGCCGTCCGATGTGGCGGGGCACCATCTTGCATAAACCACGAGGTGTTCGCAGTGTCGTCTAAAGCAGTTTGTACCGCCACAAATTCACGAAGAATGACCAGATAGCATGATGCAGTAATCGTTTCGGATCTGAAAAATGGGCCAATGATTCCTTTGGAAGAAATGGCGGCCCAGACCAGTACTTTTTGAGGATGCAGGGACGATGTGGCGGGGCACCATCTTGCATAAACCACGAGGTGTTCGCAGTGTCGTCTAAAGCAGTTTGTACCGCCACAAATTCACGAAGAATGACCAGATAGCGTGATGCAGTAATCGTTTCGGATCTGAAAAATGGGCCAATGATTCCTTTGGAAGAAATGGCGGCCCAGACCAGTACTTTTTGAGGATGCAGGGACGATGGGACTGCAACATGGGGCTTTTCAGTTCCCCATATGCGCCAGTTCTGTTTATTGACGAAGCCGTCCAGGTAAAAATAAGCTTCGTCAGTAAACCAAATGCTGCCCACATGCATACCGCCGTCATCAATCCTGTGCGCTATATCGTTAGCTGCAGCTGCAACACGGAGAATGGAAACACGAGGCCGCTGTAGGATCACCTGCTGCACTAGCTGCGCGTTGCCCTCTGTGGTTGCCGTACGCGGTCGCCCTACCTTTCCAGCACGTTCATCCGTCACGTTCCCAGTCCGTTGAAATTTTTCAAACAGATCCCTTATTGTATCGCTTTTCGGTCCTTTGGTTACATTAAACCTCCGTTGAAAACTTCGTCTTGTTGCAACAGCACTGTGTTCTAGGTGGTGGAATTCCAACACCAGAAAAATCCTCTGTTCTAAGGAATAAACCATGTTGTCCACAGCACACTTGCACGTTGTGAACAGCACACGCTTACAGCAGAAAGACGACGTACTTAATGGCGCACCCACAGACTGTGTTGTCTTCTATATCTTTCAAATCACTTGCAGCGCCATCTGTTGTTGAAAATTGTAACTACTGTAATTTCGAAAGTTTGTCCGCCTGAAAATGTACTGTTGTCCCAAGCATATTGCAACAAACGGTGTATTTCTATCGCTGCTCGTTTAGTTTTTATTGATGTTTCAAATATACTGGTCATTTTTTAAACACCCTGTATAAGCGTCCACCTTCATATATAGCTGAATATGGTATGTGTCGTTGTTTGAAAGTAGAATGATGGGTCTTGGGATCACATTCACAGCATGCCACAGGACCTAGTAAACACTCAGTGTCAGCTTTTACAACAAAGGGACAGTGTTCCTGATGTAGGACATTCTTGAACTTTAAGACTTTTTGTATTCAATGGAGATTTCCACATTTTCCTCCCTCAAGCAATCAGTCAGATGCCTTTCTCAATACTTGTAGTAAAAGAATTGAGGTCTTTACAGCAAAAATGCCCTATCATGATTCAACAATCGGGAGGAAAGTAGGTGGGTCATGCCCTTGGTCCAGATGTAGTGATGCTTCTCACCTATGAAGAATAGCAGTAAATCACCGACTACTTTGGAAAAGTAGAGGGGCCCAACTACTTTATGCTTCCCGTTTTCAGGTTTGCTTTTTCTCATTTACATCCAGACAATAAACATGAACCGAATAATTAGAGTTCTACCTCTCGAATTTTGGCAGGTCTGGGACAGTGATGAGGATCTAGGTGCTTTTGAAGTTATAATGATTGCAGATGTTACTTGTTTCATATGTATCCGCAGGCACTGCATAAATCGAGTCATTTCTGTTACAAGCAAGTACGTAAAGCAATATTTATCTCCCTTTTTGATATTCTGCACATTAGTAATGATTTGATGGCGGTAATATCTTTCGGAAAAATGACGAAATTGGACCACAGAACTTAACACATATGCCGAATAAATAACAGGCTGACGAAAACATTTTAGATTTGAATTTAAGTGTTGGTTGGGCTGGAGGAGCTTTGGGCCTAGGGTGGCATCTGAGAATTCCTATGGCAAGGTTGTATGGTCAGCAACAACAGGAGGATTACCGCAGGTACTCAGCAGATTTCACCCTAATAGTAGAAAAGATGCCAGCAGCTCCTCTGTTCTTAAGTAAGTAAATCCGGGCACTGGCAAGATTTTAATACTTACAAAAGATAGCCTTCTTCAATGTGTTTATGATTTGTAATTATTAAAGAAAGAATGGTGGGCCAAGTCCATGCATATCAAAATGATCACCACAATGTGATGCAACTAATAAAATATCAGCTACAGTTTTATCAATAAAAAAGGGAAGTTAGAAATTACTTCAAAACATTTCACAAGTGAAATTGTGTACTCTAGGTCCTGAAAGCATTATAGGCAGTTTCGTGTGGAGCCTCTGAGCTTAGAATTTGCAGCATTTCTGTACGCACTAATGTGTAGCAGTAATAGTTAAGCATGTCGAAAGTAGACATGGGAGAAACGCAAGAAGGATGTAAGGGGTAATGCAGAGGCGTGCTGCGCTCGAGACTTTGGCAGCTACCCGTCGGATGTAGTGAGTGGAGCAGACAACGGCAGTGGCTAATTGAGGATAAGTTGAAAGATATTACAGCAGAAGTGGGCGAAAGTTTAGCTATTGTTGGTCTTGTTAACAGTTGTGTCGATTCAGTTCAGAACCCAGTATTACGTGGAATCGATGGGTATTAAGATGAGGTATGTAGTGGTGTGGAGGGTTGCAAGTCAGAGCGAAATACACTTTGGCTAAGCAGACAAGCAGTGAATTAACGGACATAGTAGTTGATAGCCAGATTAAAGACATTGAAGGCGAAGACTGTGGCAAAGTAGCGCAGTAGGGACAGCAAGTACAGATTCTGTGTTCCTCTGGCGATCAAAACTCTGATAATGTTACGAAAAAGGTACTAAATTCACAGATTAAAAATGTGAAATGCCAGAATATTGTCGCTAGTGAAGCTGTGACAAAGCAACGCACTGAGAATGGGAAACAGAAACTGTTTCCTGGGGATCTGGTAGACTATGATAATATTTTTTTAAAATGGAAAAAATTTAGCTATATATAACGAACGTAAATAGAAGTTTCAAGGATCAGTGATTCATGGACCGCAAACCCAAGAGAGGAGGTCGGAAAACAGATTTTCGTCGCAACTGACATCCTGTGGTGGAATGGTAAACCAGTACGGAAATGGACAAGTGATGGACTGAATTTGGTTATGTGTCATAAAGAGATGGTTGAAGCTCAAATATTGGAGTTGTTTATCGTTAAAAAAGCAGATAAATTTTGGAGCAGTCTTTAGTGCCACAGATGATAGTACAGCACAGTGTTTTGCCACAGTGGTGAATATTTTAAATAGGTTTATGATGGATGTATGGGAGAGCAGGAAATGGTAGGGGCAATGGAGTGCAGCTGGCTCGGTAGGGGAAAGGAAGCAGTGATAGAATGGTGGGGATGCCATGAATTTAACAAGAGGGGTTATGTTAAAATAATAAACCATACAGTTATGTAAAAAACTTCATTAAAATACTAATAGCGTCGAACAATGGGTATGTAAAATGTAAAGGGCATAAAATAGTAAAGTTATAAACTGGGGCAAGGTGGATTGAGAGCGTGCAAAGAAGGTAGGAAGAGGAAGGGCGGGGGGGGGGGGGGGGGGAAGGAAAGGATTAGTGGCAGGGACGCTATGATTTTAACAAATGAGGGTTTTACACAAAAATTTCGAGAGGTCACTGCGTAAGAAAAACCTTGTCTAAAATACCAGAATGAATGTGTAAAAGTGAAAAATGGAAAGGCTAGGGCCTCCCATCGGGTAGGCCGTTCGCCTAGTGCAAATCTTTCGAGTTGACACCACTTCGACGACTTGCGTGTCGATGGGGATGAATGATGATGATAACACAACACCCAGCGTCCTGAGAGGAAAAAATCTCCGATCCAGTCGGGAATCGAACCCGGGAAGTTAGGTATGACATTCGGTCACGCTGACCACTCAGCTACCAGTCGTGAACCGTAAAAATAAAAAAAGGGGATAAATAGTAGATTAAGAAAGTGGAAATAAAGTAGTGAAATCTGAATAGTATCTTAAGATATTTAGAGAGTGAAACTTTGAAAGTATAAATAAAATCATGGGGTCTTAACCTAAAAGTATAAAAAATTAAACTGTGTAAATATACACTCCTGGAAATTGAAATAAGAACACCGTGAATTCATTGTCCCAGGAAGGGGAAATTTTATTGACACATTCCTGGGGTCAGATACATCACATGATCACACTGGCAGAACCACAGGCACATAGACACAGGCAACAGAGCATGCACAATGTCGGCACTAGTACAGTGTATATCCACCTTTCGCAGCAATGCAGGCTGCTATTCTCCCATGGAGACGATCGTAGAGATGCTGGATGTAGTCCTGTGGAACGGCTTGCCATGCCATTTCCACCTGGCGCCTCAGTTGGACCAGCGTTCGTGCTGCACGTGCAGACCGCGTGAGACGACGCTTCATCCAGTCCCAAACATGCTCAATGGGGGACAGATCCGGAGATCTTGCTGGCCAGTTTAGTTGACTTACACCTTCTAGAGCACGTTGGGTGGCACGGGATACATGCGGACGTGCATTGTCCTGTTGGAACAGCAAGTTCCCTTGCCGGTCTAGGAATGGTAGAACGATGGGTTCGATGACGGTTTGGATGTACCGTGCACTATTCAGTGTCCCCTCGACGATCACCAGAGGTGTACGGCCAGTGTAGGAGATCGCTCCCCACACCATGATGCCGGGTGTTGGCCCTGTGTGCCTCGGTCGTATGCAGTCCTGATTGTGGCGCTCACCTGCACGGCGCCAAACACGCATACGACCATCATTGGCACCAAGGCAGAAGCGACTCTCATCGCTGAAGACGACACGTCTCTATTCGTCCCACCATTCACGCCTGTCGCGACACCATTGGAGGCAGGCTGCACGATGTTGGGGCGTGAGGGGAAGACGGCCAAACGATGTGCGGGACCGTAGCCCAGCTTCATGAAGACGGTTGCGAATGGTCCTCGCCGATACCCCAGGAGCAACAGTGTCCGTAATTTGTTGGGAAGTGGAGGTGCGGTCCCCTACGGCACTGCGTAGGATCTTACGGTCTTGGCGTGCATCCGTGCGTCGCTGCGGTCCAGTCCCAGGTCGACGGGCACGAGCACCTTCCGCCGACCACTGGCGACAACATCGATGTACTGTGGAGACCTCACGCCCCACGTGTTGAGCAATTCGGCGGTACGTCCACCCGGCCTCCCGCATGCCCACTATACGCCCTCGCTCAAAGTCCGTCAACTGCACATACTGTTCACGTCCACGCTGTCGCGGCATGCTACCAGTGTTAAAGACTGCGATGGAGCTCCGTATGCCACGGCAAACTGGCTGACACTGACGGCGGCGGTGCACAAATGCTGCGCAGCTAGCGCCATTCGACGGCCAACTCCGCGGTTCCTGGTGTGTCCGCTGTGCCGTGCGTGAGATCATTGCTTGTACAGCCCTCTCGCAGTGTTCGGAGCAAGAATGGTGGGTCTGACACACCGATGTCAATGTGTTCTGTTTTCAATTTCCAGGAGTGTATTATCTTCGTAATATTGAAAGTATAGCTTTACAAAAATGAATGTATAAATAGTGGAAGACAAAAAGATCGTAAAAGTACGTATGTGGAATTATGGAGAGGACCCATAACAGCACGAAGCGTCATTAAAAATCTTTAAAAACACTGAAAGTATGAAACAATAAAAGGTGTAAAACAATAAATTATGGAAGTGAAATTATGTGCAGCTACTGAAGTTACAGGGAACAAGGTGTGGCAGTTATGGCAAGTTGCATTTGCTTCAGCTTGGTGAAGTTGTTTGACATGCAGCTTTGTAGTATGTATGGAAGCCAGTCTGCATGCTGGCTGGGACAGTGCGTGAACCGATACACTGCCACTACTCTTCTTGGTGAGTGGAGCTGTTGATCACACTTACTCTGTAGTGATGTAGGTGACTGAAAGACGCTTTCAAGGGTTGTAACAAATGCAATGTTAGTAAAATGTTTTGCTGACTGAATGTGATGTTAGTCTGTTGCAGATGGTGTGTAAAAATCTTAGTTTCTGCAAGTATTTTCAGGAAGTGCAGCAGCGCGGTTCCGGACTGAAGCACTTAGAAACGCTCGGCCACAGCAGCCGGCTCAATAGTTCAAACATCATCCATTGGTGTTAGAAAATTCTCACCAAATACTGTTTTATTATTCTGAACTGAAGTGTGATCTTTGAAGAGTATTTAAAACGTACTGGCAGTTTGATCTACATAAACTTTTGGATAGTTTCCAGACACCTGCTGCCGTTAATTTCAAGGCTTTTCTATTCACATGGCGTCTGAATATGAATCGAGTAATTTCATTAGTCTTAAAACCTACACACCAATTGGTATTGTGAAATCACCTAGCACTAATTTCTGAAACCTGTCCTTTATAATTCATGGGCATGTACAGGACTTTCCTGTTTTCATGTTCGCCTGTTAGTGAGGTGACGAGGAACCACTTCCCGTGGGGTATTTTTGGGGAAATTTCTGTGCAGTTCGTCTGGAAAATAATGTGTAAGATTTTTTCCACATGTATGTCATCGATTCTAGTGTGGCAAAGAGCTGTCATGCATTTCTACATACGTGTGGAAAGTGATCCTGGTAAAACAATGATGTCATTCATTTCTTTGTGATCATGTGTGCACATGTGGAAAATGAGAACCAGCTCGAAAGCTCCTCTGATGTTGTAAGACGACATCCTTGGTGGTACTGTAGAGTTGGTTGCAAGCACGTGTGCTGCAGTGCGTGTGTTATGTGATTTATGTGGATGACTCAGCAAGTTTCTTCCAGCTCTCGGCCAAGTCCGTTTCAAACACAGCTGAACCACACGAATTTGAGCCTGCTGGCCCAGGAGGCAAGGAGGGTACGAGTAGGACACACAATATATATTACAAATACTCATCTGAAGCCCAAAGTGAAGAGGTGAAAAAAATGTGAAGTGAGTAAATGAATGCAAAACTTTTTAGAAAAAAAGTTTAATTATTGGTAAAGAAATCAAATAATAATTGTACATTTTTTGAAGCCATTCAGAACCGCGTCCACATTTCAGCTGGTTGCGGTCTGGGCATTGGTGTGTTTTGAAATTCTGATCAGATGCATTTTTCTAACTGTCTTGGAACTAAGTAATCTTCTCACGACCTTTGACTTAAACTATGCTGAATCTATGATCATTAGTCCGGATCCATGACACCACATTTTCACTCACCACTTCATCATCATCCCAGTGTTCTGCATTTTAAAATCGTGCCAACCACACCTCTGTTTTCTGAAGTTTAGCACACGGCACTGAACTAAACGGTTTGGGCGAGTGTCGATTGTGGAATACCTTGTTAATACTTGTCTGGGTCGGAGAATGTGATGAATGCAACATCTTCAATACAAATTGCTGCAACTTATCATAAAATCCTTGTGCATTTGTGATAATGTTTGCACTTCGAGGCGTCGTTGTGAAATACTCCACATGTGGGTAACCTCTACATTTACACTAACCATTGCACAATTTCAATTAGGGTCGAGTAGTTTATAAGGTTGTCATGCAGCAGTAATGCGTACGCTATGGTGCCTGCAGTGAAGTCCTGCAATGATTCGAATTCGATAAATCCTTAAACTTCTGCGTGCTGAGTTTGAATCCAAAACCATCAATAGACGTGTAGTAAGGTGAGTAGAACTTTGATTACATGTCATACAATAAGCCATACACGTTTTTGTCCCAGCAAAACTGTAAGTTATCGAGTGGGAAAAAACTGGGAGTTGAGATAAAATCTAGCACTGATTAGTTTGCTGTTATCAAATATGCTCTGATCCTTTTTCAGGTGGATCTTCCTGCCTGTCTGCAGTGCTATAATAATGAAGTGAAGCGTTTCTAGTTGAACAGGTGTCTTAGTCATCCACACTTGACGTTATTACTCTGGAAGGACTGGGTATTCAAACAGCTACAACGAACGGAAAGTAAATAGCAGCTGAACTCCTGAATTTGGTACACATAAAACTTTCAAATTTTCTTCGCCTAATAGAGATATATGAAGAACTTTCCACACAAATTTATCCAGCACAATTTCATGCTCTTCTCCTTCTGTTAGAATATACGAGTAGTTGCTAGTGGCGCTTCGAACTAGAATCAGATCTCTTTTCATTTCTTAATGACTTGTTTACTATCATCAATGAGGCCCATTAACATTTTTACCGGAAAACACACTATAAAAAGGCCATCAGTTGATCCATTTATGAACTGTACAGCTCTTTGTAATGCATTCAGAGCTTATGTTGATGTAGAGACATAAGTTTTGAGGGCCGATGTGTTTCCAGCATTTCTGTTGCTGTCCATTTTAACGTCATTACGTTTGTATCATTCTGATCTATGATATTCGGCTTAAGATGGTCTAATGTATGAATACTGGGAGATATATTGGACTGTTAAGAACAACCAAAAAATTATAACCTGGGCTCACCATAGGAGTTAATCCGTCTACTACTCTGTCTATAAGGTATGAATTCATCATGTTACACTAAACACAAATCGTACTGACTGGCCGTATATCCACTTGTTCATCCAACCAGTAAATACTACCAGTATTTTCTCCAGCACTTGATCCCTTGAGAAATCTAATAGCGATCTTACTGAACCTTCATGGTTAAAGTCCACTATCTCTTCCCTTGTTTTTATGTCTGTTTTAAGCGTATTAACGTTTGCTTATAACTCAAACCTTTCTACAAATTGTTTTACACACGCATTTAAATCGTAAATATCGTAGGAGACAGGAGATATTACAATTCCACCACCTCCTACAAGCATGTTTATTGTTTGCCTCAATGTTATTAGCTAAGCTATTGTATATTTCCAGCTCAAACAATGCAATCCTCCACTCTAGCTTGCTTAGATCTATTGAAGGAAAGTAGTTTGCCCGATGTAGACGAACGTTCTTCTAAAGTTAAGGTGTACAACACCATTATAGACCTCAATGCAGTGGAGTGCATGCTGCTTGTTTTTATACAATCGTCATGAGAAAATTAGACATAGATGTCCATAGAGATATGAACTGCAGCTTTTGTAGAATAGGAAATTGTAGAGCACCTGGTTCGTGTCAGTAAAGTTATGACATGATTCTTCTGGGGTCTTAATCGCTGAATGAATCAAAGTAGTAGATGATATTCTGTATGCAATCCAATGAGTCCCATATGCTCCTGCAACATCTGAACTAAAAATCCCGCATTCTTTGGATTTCCACTTAATCTTTGGCAAAGCATCCCACAGAAAAAAATCTTGGGATTTTAAATTTTCTGATCAGTTGAAGCAGGTCTGTGTTTGTAAGTGGTCCGTCTGGTGCTATCTCTATGAGATTTTTTTGTTTATGAACAGCGTAAGCCCTTTCTTGTTGTTTTAATATGGTCCTTGGCTGTAGACAGGATGAAACCGTCGTCCTCCCGAATGCGAGTCCAATGTGCTAACCACTGCGCCACCTCGCTCGGTTGAATAAATGAGATCTAGACTTTCACACAGAAGAAATGACAGTGACAAGCTAGCACTATGTGTTAAGAAATATCACACACATCAAGTCATTCTTATCATGGCCCAATCATAGGCTTTGCCAGCTCACAGTTTTTCTACAGTAGAGTAAGAGCAAAACAGCACTGCATGCACATTAATTCTGCATGGAATAGGGAAGTAGGGGGATGAGGTAACATGTCATGGAGTTGCTGGGGGCTGCATACTGGGGTGGTTGTCTTCGCAGGGCAGAAACACAATGATGTCAAAATACCAGAAATGATTATGTCACCGCCTTGGGCATGTGATGATACCAGAATTCCTGACGCAGTGCTGAAACAACCTTGGTGAATGTGTATGGATACGCTGACGTCATAATTCCAGGATTGTTGATGATTCTACACTGCTAACCTCAGCATTTGTGACCACAGTGCCCAGTGATCCTAGCCGGCCATGGTGGCCGTGCGGTTCTAGGCGCTGCATTCGGGAACCATGGGACTGCTACGGTCGCAGGTTCGAATCCTGCCCCGGGCATGGGTGTGTGTGATGTCCTTAGGTTAGTTAGGTTTAAGTAGTCCTACGTGCTAGGGGACTGATGACCTAAGATGTTTAAGTCCTGTAGTGCTCAGAGCCATTTGAAGCATTTTGAACCCAGTGATCCTCTACTATCTAGATTATACCTTTGAGATTGAAGGTTCCATTCAGTATTGTAGGGGCCTAGGTGGACACTCTTACTGTTGGAATGTTGAAGCTTGGAGTGCGGTGGAGCAAGTAGGTCAGCATGCTGGACATTAATGGTACAACAATCGTGTATTCCTCTGTGATGGCGTCCAAGCCAACAGCAGTAAATGGGATGGCCCTGGAACGTGCTTACACTGTCTCATCAATCTTTGAAGGACGTCGCCCCAGCGGCATCCATACACATGAATTTGGTGTTAGGCAGGGGCGGGTCTCACTGGCTGTCAGTGTAGACTGTAGAGTAGGTGTTGCTGCCCACGACAGTGACTGCATGTTAACAGAGCACCCTCACGGACATTGAAGGGATGTGTTGGGTTACCTCTCAGCAATTCTGCACAGTGTCACCTTTCCACCAAGGAAAGCCAGGTAAGTCAGTGACTGCTTACATGTACTAGTCGAGAGCAGTAGCGGTTAGCATGACTCCCAATTTCTGGGACAAGTGGACGAGGCATCAAAGACCATCAGTTTGGCTCAGCAGGTCAGAGGTAAAAATATCCAAGTCTTCTCATCGGAGGTTGCAACGTCAGCAGCTCACAGCGACCAACTACGGCAGATCTGACAAGTAGCAGTTTGGAAGTTGGAAGTCTTCTTGGTGAATGGTGGCACCAAATCAAAGGCTCAGCCTCATAGCTTATGTATTGCAATGGAATTTCTCGGAAGGCTCGGGAGCCTCGTATTTGTTACTGCTCGACTGAGACAATAGCGTTATACTTGGTTGATGATGACCAAATATGGTCTATTTCTCAAGAATGGTTTTCAGGTCTTCAGTCACATCAGCAGGCTGATAGGTGTTCTTGTGAAACTTTTGCTGTCCCTTATGAAATCAAGCTGTGCAGTTAGAATGACGTTATGTCTTCTCCTCATTGAGGTCAAGTCGTTGAGCCAACGATTCAGGCCTCTCGCTCACATGAGATGACACAGTATCTTCCAGGTTTGCTAGGCTATTCTCAATGTCAGGTCTCTGGCTATTTGTCGTCCTGATTGCGACATGGGCGTTCGACTGGTTTGCCTTGGTTTGGTGCTGGCTGGAGGGGACTTTGGAAAATTTTACTTGTCCTTAAGATAATACATTCCTGCTGTGTAACGCTTCTCTCTCCTTTCACAAGTTCAATCCAAAAATTTTTTTAGTTTGCTCTGAAGCAATCTGATGACAAGCATGTGCATAGATAATTACACACTGTAGAATTTTATGTTATTTAAATGTTTGAAAAATTTATTCAAAAAGATTTTCTTATCTTCTCAATCTTATATTGTGTATGTTGAGTCCTATTTCCTAACACCAATTTATATTTTTGCTTATGTTACACTATTTTACTATGTTACTAAATTTGGGCAGGTGTTTGGTGGATTGATGATTAAGGTATTAATTTCATGTCCGAAACAAAAGTAGAATTCACAAACTGTCAGTAGAATCGTGGGAGTACTGTTGGTGAAAATGCTTATCGTCATGATGTACTGTTCTTTATTCGTATAGTTCTGAATATGTTGGAACATTTGTTCTGCCGAAATTCACCCTGTTTGTGATGCTATCACCTCATCTAGTGAGTGTAATAGGTCGGAATTTAAGGTGGTGTTGATGAATGGGCGAGTAACACTTCTCGCAATAGCTGCAAGACGAAATTTTCTCTTGCTATATCACATGTTGTGCCATTTATTATTAGCCCACTGTTTTGCAGTTTTATTTTGGTTATGCCAATGTGCTTTCCATTTTGGTAACAGTTTATGATGACAATTTCTAGCGAGAAAACTGAAAAAAAATTCAGTATGATAACACTTTCTGGAAATAAGATTGTGGAGCAAGCGCTTCCCATTGACACTTTGATACCGCAGTTTTCCTTAATAATAGTTCTACCTCAGATGCCTGTGCATTAGTCTGTATAGCTCTGGCTGGACAAATTGTCATGCTTTCCCTTGTACATCCTTTTCACTGTGTTAATGATGGAGGCTGTAAACTTCCCTTTGTCCTTAGATTAATAATAGTTCTTGAGTTTGTTCTAGTGTACTATCTAGGCTTCATTTGTCTTTACTGTCTGCTATGCCGAATACAGTTTTCAGTAACTTCCCTCCTGCATACAACCATCCTCTTTTCCTTCCTGATGAACGTGTGTGTTAGTATATCCGTCAACTGGTTTGGATGTGTTCTCTCTCTCTCGTGTGAGTGTCTTAGCTCGTGATACTTGTTTTCCATTTCCTTCAAACATTCTTTTCCTGCACTTCCTTATGTAATATCGTCAACGCCTCCCGTAGCCTGCAGATCACAATATAGTAGTGATGAAGAGTAGGCTGAAGTTTAAGACATTAGTCAGGAAGAATCAACACGCAAAGAAGTGGGATACAGAAGTGCTACGGAATGACGAGATATGGTTGAAGTTCTCTAAGGTTATAGATACAGCAATAAGGAATAGCTCAGTAGGCAGTACAGTTGAAGAGCAATGGGCACCTCTAAAAAGTGCCAAAACGGAAGTTGAGAAGGAAAACGTAGGTACAAAGAATGTAACTGCGAAGAAACCATGGGTAACAGAAGAAATACTTCAACTGATCAATGAAAGGAGGAAGTACAAAAATGTTCCGGGAAACTCAGGAATACACAAATACAAGTCGCTGAGGAATGAAATAAATAGGAAGTGTGGGGAATCTAAGATGAAACTGCTGCGGGGAAAATGTGAAGAAAACGAAAAAGAAATGATTGTCGGAAGGACAAACTCATCATTCAGGTAAGTCAAAACAACCTTCGGTGACATTAAAAGGAAGGGTGATAACACTAAGAGTGCAGCGGGAATTCCACTTTTAAATGCAGAGGGGAGAGTGGATAGGTGGAAAGAATACATAGAAAGCCTCTATGAGGGGGAAGACTTGTCTGATATGATAGAAGACACAGGAGTCGATGTAGAAGATCTAGAGGATCCAGTATTAGAGACAGAATTTAAAAGAGCTTTGGAGGATTTAAGATCAATTAAGGCAGAATGGATAGATTCCATCGCAATTTCTAAAATAATTGGGGGAAGTGGTAACAAAACGATTATTCACGTTGGTATGTAGAATGTTGAGTCTGACGACATACCACCTGACTTCCGGAAAAGCATCATCCACACAATTCCGAAGACGGCAAGAGCTGACAGGTGCATAACAACTCGTGCATATAAGTTGCTTACGAGAATAATGTACAGAAGAATGGAAAAGATAATGGAAGATGCGCTAGATAACGATCTCTTTGGCTTTAGGAAAGGGAAAGGCACGAGTGAGGTAATTCTGACGTTGGGGTTAATAATGGAAGTAAGACTAAAGAAAAATTAAGACACGTTCATAGGATTTGTCGACTGGAAAAAGCGTGCGACAATGTAAAATCGTGCAAGATTTTCGAAATTCTGAAAAAAGAGGGGTAAGCTATTGGGAGAGACGGGTAACATACAATATGTACAACAACCAAGAGGGAATAATAAGAGTGGACGACCAAGAACGAAGTGCTCGTATGAAAAAGGGTGTAAGACAAGGATGTAGCTTTTCGCCCCTACTGTTCAATCTGTACATCGGGGAAGCAATGATGGAAAGAAACGAAAGTTTCAGGAGTCCAATTTAAATTCAAGGTGAAAGGATATCAACGATACAATTCGATGATGACATTGGTATTTTGAGTGGAAGTGAAGAAGGATTACGTGATCTGCTGAACGGAATGAACAGTCCAATGAGTGCAGAGTATGACTGAGAGTACATCGAAGGAAGACGAAAATAATGAGAAGTAGTAGAAATCACAACAGCAAGAAACTTAACATCAGGATTGATGGTCAAGAAGTAGATGAAATTAAGGAATCTGCTACGTAGGCAATAAAATAACCAATGATGGATGGAGCAAGGAGGACATCAAAAGTAGACGAGCAATGTCAAAAAGGAAATTCCTGGCCAAGAGAAGACTACTACTATCATATGTCGGCCTTAATTTGAGGAAGAAATTTTTGAGAATGTACGTGTGGAGTATAGCATTATGTGGTAGTGAAACATGGACCATGGGAAAACCGGAACATAAGAGAATCGAAGCAATTGGGATATGGTGCTACAGTCGAATGTTGAACATTAGGTGGACTGATAAGGTAAGGAATGAGGAGGTTCTGTGCAGAATCCGAGAGGAAATGAACATGTGGAAATCACTGATAAGGAGGAAGGTTAGGATGATAGGACATCTGTTAAGACATGAGGGAATGACTTCCATGGTACTAGAGTTAGCTGTAGAGGGCAAAAACTGTAGAGGAAGACAGAGATTGGAACACAACCAGCAAATAATTGGGGACGTAGGTTGCAAGTGCTACTCTCTGATATGAAGAGGTTGGCACAGGAGAGAAATTCATGGCGGACCGCATCAAACAAGTCAGAAGACTGATGACAAAAAAAAAATCCGTTCTGCCTTGCTGAGTTGGATAGTTGCACAAGCCATAAGACATTCTTTGTGATCTAAATTGTGACTGAGAACACATCTGAGTTTATTACTACTAGTATCACAAGGAAAGATGAATTATTTTTCGAAATCTGTGAATATCTGTACTGGATATGATGTCACTATTTTGTTCACCATCTGAAATGCTGTTTGGTAGTCTGTTGTCTATTCCAATTTTACATCATTTAGAACAACCGGTTCAATGATACAGTAAATTTTGCAAAATCTTTATTGAATTTCCTATAATGTCTTTTTAGGCCTAAGAAAGACTGAAGTTCTTTGATTGCTTGCTGTGTTGTGAATTCACAGACTGTCAAAATTAATCAGGTATTAGTTTTTAAGCCATCTGCACTAACCACATGGCCAAGGTATTTAACTGTTGTTTATGCAAAATCTCATTAATCCGCACTGAGCATCAGATGTGCTGTCTGTGGTGTGTTGAGCACTTGTTCCAAACACTTGACATGTTCTTCTATATCTCTCAAAAATGTAATGATGTCATCCAAGTACATCGTATTTTCTTTTGTGCACCATCCAATAGTATTTGAAATGTTACTGGTGCATTTTTAAGAGCACATGACTTTCTGCAATACTGGTAATGACCTGATGGTGTTGTGAAGACAGTTTTTGGCCGATCGTATGGAACTACTTTTAGTTGATATCCAATTCTTAGATCTGTTGTTGGAAAGTATAAGCATTGACCGAGATTGTCCAACATCTCCGTAACGCTGGAAAAAGGATCCGTGCCAGTAACAGATTAGGTGTCCAAGTATCTGTAATCGCAACAGAATCTGTAGTTCATAGCACCATCCAGAGATCTCTTTGGGAAACTGACTCCATGGAATAACATTACGCTCTATTGTTCCTTGTACCAGTTTCTGGTCAGTGGATTCTTCCATCAATAGTTGTAGACACTTGAGTACCTGATATGGTTTCCTAATGACTGGAGAATTGTTACCTGTGGGTATATGATGTGTAATGGGCGTAGCTGGTAAAGGACCATTTATGTACAAATCTAAAAACCATAGTACCAAAACTTCCAGTCCTTGTCGGTCACTTCCTTGCAAGCAGTTCACTTCCTTACGTAATGCAGATGAATTCATGATGTGCTTGTGACTCTATTTGACACATGACCTATCAATATCTTCTTCATCTATAAAATCTAAATAGGAATTCATCAAGGCCTCTGGCAGACTAACCTAATTCCTAGACTTATAGGAACCATAAACTCTCCATTTCTATTACTAAACTGTGGCACACATCTTCGCACAGAACGATGCATTTTATCAAACTCTTCGTTTCTTTGTAGTGGTTCTACCACAAACAAAACTTTTCGCGGTATATCGGTATCTGCAGGAATTCAAACCAGACTTGCGGTACCTGGTGGTTTATTAACATGGAAACCAATATGTAGCTGTCATGTTCACAGTTTAGTTGGCAACACCTTCATGACTGGTGTACCTTGAAACATTCTCTCGCTTGCAGTTGTTGTTCCTAGTGGAAAAAAGTTCAGTTAGTTCAACTGTACACCACAAAAGATAGATTTTGGCATGATGTTTATCAGGAAAGTATAGTAAGAGAATTGCTGAATAATCTGCACCAACATTCCTCAACACTTCTATGCATTCTTGAAAACTCTTAGCTCCAATGTTAAAGTCAAATTGAGTTGTTCGTAATGGCTTCACGTCGTTGTCATGTACTCCACATAAGCTGTATAATGGAGCCATGTGTCTTCTTGCCTAAGTGATAGAGACCAATGACTGACGTGTGTCTTCTTGCCTAAGTGACAGAGACTAATGACTGACGGGTGTGCATGTGTGTCTACTAAAAACTTACGTCCCTTGCCCTGTACTGAGCCTAACAAACAGCATTCTGTCTCTGCATATGTGTGTGCAGTGCTAAACTCTTGTGGGAAAGCCTTCTGACGGGCGATGCATTCCCGTTTGTATTTAACAGACGAATTTTCTGGTGATGTTTCCTTCGTTTCATATTCCTACACCAACTCGACCACACTCATAATAATGTCGTTGGTGTATTGCTTGTGCAAATAACCCTTACATATACACCTGTAGCATCTTAATTCAGAAGTGAAGGCCCAATGGTCATTACCTTCTTTCATAGCAATATCGATTTCTTCCAACTAATAACTAGTCAGGTCAGACAGATTCTCCATCCTGACTCTGTGGTGTCAGAATGGAGAATGTGAGCCCTGTTTTCAGCTGCACACAAGGTAACAGCATCAGCTTACACTCACTGTGTCAGCTCATATGTCTGTGCATTAGTCAACCACTCCTATCCAAAAAAGATTTCATTTTCTCATTAGGCTTCTGCAATAAACTACTCAATTTCTCTCTAAAAAATCTGAAACTGTTTTCCTTTGGGTAGCGTTGACTCGAAACATAATTAGCTCCCGGAACTTTCCTGCCTTGCTAAGTTCTTCATAATACATTACATGTGCTTCAGCTTCACCCATTAACTGCAAGGTACCCATATCCAGACATGTTTCATTCATTCATTTGCACAATTTCGCAATAGCTAACACGTCTGTAATGAACACAGTGACCTCCTATATTGTTTTTCCAGAAAAAGGCATTATTAAAGTTGCTGCTGACGGAGCGAGAAAAGGGGAGGGTGCACTTCACACTGTCTTAACTTCTACTGACTGCTGCACCGTAGCTTGTGAAGTGCCAGCTTGCTTATGTAGCTCTAAATGAAGACCTGATCACGGACTTTTACTCGCTCCTTTCAAGTAGTGAATGTTTCACCCATAGTAGCAGCAAGTGTTTCGACCACTTTTCAGAGTATGCTACTGCCGGCACTAAGTAAATATATGGGAAAACTACACTTATACACTCACCGATACAACAAATGAATACTTACCCCGCCCAATGTGACAGAGAAGTCCTGTTCCAACTGCTGGAACTGTCTACAAATGTCACATGTAGCTGGCACAGATTTACTACATGGCTACTGATGACCTGATAAGTTACAAAATTTGCAACTCACTGGCGTTAAATACATTTTCCTGGTATTTCATCTAAAGAATTAGAAACCTGCAGGTTCCTGAGGTTTAGCAAGTGACACTCTGAGTGTGGAATTAATGTCCCTACGATTCGGCATGACCACAAACGATTAGACATTCAGAAAGCTCAACACGAATATGCTTCATTCACTACACTGTGTTGAACGGGGGTGGAGGTCCAGACGGTGATGACGATGGCTTAACGTGGTCTTGCTATGTGCGGCATCAACCGACTTAAACATTTATAACGCTAATAAATTTGGGTCTGGATTAAGACCCCGGCTGTTGTCGGGATGACGGAGCATAGAGTGCAGTGGAGCAAGACGACTGGCACGCTGAACAAAAATCACGAAACATTAATGGCACATGAGTTTATTAGTTTAAAGTTATAATCGTGTATTCTCTGTGGCGGCGCCTAGACCAGCGGCAATGGAGCGTGTGGCCTCAGGACGTGTCTACTCTGTCTCAACAGTCTTTGGAGGTCATCGTCGCGGTGGCGCCCATTCACGTAAACATGGTGTTGGGCCGGCGGGCAGCGGGCGTTGGTGACGGACAGCGTAGTTCGCACAGCAGGCACTGCTGCTGAGGACAGTGACGGCGTATTACCACAGCACTCTCGTTGACGTCGAAGGGGTGTGTTCCAGTACTTTCTCAGCAGCTCTGATTGCGACATGGGCGTTAAATTGGCTTGTCTTGGCTTGGTGTTGGCAATAATAGATCTCTGTTGTCTAACAGTATGCCGAAATTTCCTCAGTTAACAACAGAAAATTGTTTCAGATGGCAAAGAATAGCTGTTGCGCTAAGCGTGTGTGTCTATACTGAATCATACCTGAAGGGCGGTCGGATCATTCTTATATTATCCTTTTTTGGGCTTTATTTATTTAGTAAAGGGAGTATCTTTATTCAGGGCAAATTTATGTGGAACATAATGACCACTACTGCAGGATATGGGCGTTTTAATTTTTCAGACACCATACAGTCTGGCCTCATCCTGAAGATTGGTTTGATAACTGCAATGCTTTATTGTACATGGTCCTATGTCTTCGGTGTGTCCTTGCCTCTTCCGGCCACGAAACTGAGCACGTTTAATGGCGATGAAATGTTCCTTTTCATCCTACACGAAGTGTTGTCCCACAGTGTTTCCAGGAACCATTTACTGGTAGATCAGACTAATTATCTGTACTTTAACACATATAACACCAGTCACCAGCTTTGATTTGGCCCGTGAAACACGGATAATATTGTCACTGCTCATATTGCATTAATCAGTGTCCTGCAGCAATCCAACTCCACTGCTTTGCAAAACGTACGGACGAGATAGATAAAGTAACATACTATATCAACTACCCGAGTGTGGTGCCAGAGATCTCATGGCGGTAGAAAGCTCACGGTGGCCATAGCGCCGAATTAGGCTGCTCCCGCAACAAGAGGCAAGTTGCAGAGACGGGAAAAGTTACGGTGGACTGTGGCCATACTTTACAACATTGCCTGACGCAACATCTGGATGACTTCACAGTGAGAAAAAACATCTGGGAGCTGAAAGGAGGACGAAGTATGATGAGTGTAGCCCAGGAGTTTGGTACTGCTCACAGCATTGTTTCAAATGCATAGGGAGCGTTCCGAACCATGGACACTGTTTCCCTAAAGAGAGGAATTAGTCAGCCGCAGTCAGCTACAAGAGTAGATGACCGCTGTATTGTGTAATAGGGAAGAATGAAGCCGCTCAAAGAGCGGTTGTAATTGCGCTTACATTTAACGGTACTGCAAGGCACGCCATCTCTTGCTTTACAGTGCTCGACGACCAGTATGTTGTTTGCAGTTGACATTCGCACATCAACTGCACCGTCTGCGATGGTGCCACCAGCATAGGAACTAGATCAACGGGAAGTGGGGTCTCATGTGCTTCTCGGAATAGAAAAGGTTCACTTTGGTTAGGTTACGTTCTCTCTATTTCTTATATACTCTCATCTTGATGTCGTTTTGTCTTGTTGTGCAGCTGATAACCCATCTGTCGAAAGAGCTGCCTAACATCATGTCCGTATCCTCTCTTTGCCTTGTGTGTGAGTAGAGATTCTGGACGCTGTGATAAACCTTTTGCATTTCCTTTATGTTTTCGTCTTCTTTAAAGGCAAAGAGAGAAGATGAAGTTGTAGCCCATCATAGAGCCTATGCCTACCGTCATGTATTTTTTTCACTTTCAGCTGTTAAAAAAAGAGAGGATTTTTTCTGGTACCAGTAGGAGGAAGGAAGGATTCGCGCTCAGCTAGTGAACGAGTGAGAATCACGCCATTTTTAGCGAGTAATTGTAGACCGCCATTTTGGGGTCGCTATGAATAAGTGAGGAGTATGCATTTCGTATGTGCACCGTTTAGAAAAATACAGTATTGTTTTATTAACAGAAAGGTCGTGTGAGTTGTTCTTTCAAATAGTACAATAATTACAAGAACTGAAGCCCACCTGTGTTCTTTGGAAAAGTACGAGGATCCGATAAGCTTAATGGGAACACGGCGACCAAACATAGAATTATAAAGAATGGTAAGCACAAATCTATAGCGGAGAAAGAAATTACTTCACCCTGCAACTAATACGAACTTATTTCCAGCCATAGCTCAGCTTATTGTGCTTGGCATTCATGCCGAAAAATTAATCTCATTGATTCAATACATTTTAAAAAGCCACAAATTTCAACATTTTATTATCATCTATTCCATTATTTTATTATATTATAAACTGGCGACAGGTGACAGGCACGATACGTAGTGGGCAAAACTGTGAGTACTAGTATTGTTAGGAAAATGAATATACATGTATGTTAACAATTTCTTTATGTTCCATGTACGCTGATGTTGTGACGGAGACGGTGATGTGATACTGAAGAAATACTTTCAAAAGGAAATAATAAATAAATTAGAAGGATGAAGGCGACAATACCAAGAGCACACAACAAAGCACAATAGAGGAAGTACCACTTAAAAGACAACAATCAGCTATAGGACCGCACAATGCATACAGAGAATGCGTTCCCAGTAGGCCTATTAGAAAATCCATCCACCTATTTCCTAAAATCCAGAACCTAAAGCTTCAGAGATTAACGCAATCGTAGTCAAGTAGAGATAATGACATTTCTTTATTAGTACGGAAAATATATTGATTGAAGAACAGTTGAGACTGCAGCTACATACAACTGTATATGCATTTTCTCGTGTGAGAAGTAGCACGGAAGTAAAATCTTAAAAAAGAAAATTTTTATTTTGATAACTGCAGTGGTATAAGGATTTCTATAATGGAGGGTCAAAACAATAAGGAAATGTCATTCGAAAATCAGAATGCCAATGTAGTGGATGTTCATTTGCAAAATGCAACAATGAGTGGTTTGGAACCGTTTAGCGGTGATTATTGGGATGCTGGGCGCGACATGCCATTGTTGCATTCGACGCCCGTGAACACAGAACATTTAATTACAAGCAATACAGCAATACATTAATTACAGTAGACGTAACTAATGGCACTTCGAGGCAAGAGAATATTTTAAATGAGAGTAGTACGCGTAGTACGGACATAGATGCTGACAGACGTAGGCTGGAAGTGAATACGGAAGATAGGCAAGCCTTATGTCGAGCCTTAACAGAAATCATACAAACAAGCATGAATGCAATTAAAGCAGACATAAATTCAGAAATGTCGGGTTTAGAGACTAAAATGTTAACTTTACAAACGATACAAGCAGACATGAGCACGGTAAAGACCGAGATCGGGAAGGTTAATACAAACATGACACACATTTCAGACGAGGTAAAAAATTAGCGCACAGAACTCAATAGTCTGGACACGAAGTTTACACAGCAGATTTCACAAACCTCCGCGGAGGTGGATAGGAAAATTAATGAACAAGTACAAATTTCGGTTAACGATGTGGCTGAGAAATTAAAAGGCATAATGGGCGAAAAATTTGAAACACTAACACACACGTATCGACAGGAGCTATCCGGAGTTAGAGAAACCCAAGAGAATTTACAGGCAATGCAAAAGAATACGCAGGTCAACTTAGACAATGTACAATCAGAAGTAGCGAAACTAATTCTTTCTGTGACGACCTGCCAGAAAGTGTAGAAAAAATCACATTGGAGGTAGGATTACTCAAGTTAGAACACAAGAGGATCAACTCAGACATTGTGCAGCTTTTTGAATCGGTAAAGAGCAATGCAAAGGACTAAAATACAACGTTCGCAGAAAAATGCGTACGTGAACAGCATACCTACGTGGAAGTGGTAAAGGATGAAGAAATCTTAAAACGCGTAGGGCATGATATCAGACAGTCAGAACAACGGTTAAGAGACGAAATAGTTAACAAACAAAGTACGGTAATATCATCGCCTGGGGCGGTAAGCGGAGCGATAAACAGCCATCCGCCAGTGGGAGAAATCAGTGGCGCGGACAACATTGCCCAACCCACGCCGCGCGACCGCATGTCGACGCGCGACGCGAGCAGTGGGCAAAACTTTGCAGACACAAATATACCACCACCGCAGGGAAATGCTGTTCTGCCGTGCTGGACAGCTTTGTTAATGGATGAGAGCTTAATAAAACATCGACAGTTTCCAGTATTCTCAAATGAGAAAAAGCGAACGCACCCGGTAGTGTTTGTCCGAGCCTTTAGAAATATATTGCCCAGGACTTGGACAGAAGCTTAAAAGATTAAATATGTAGTAGGGCACACCGAGGGTGATGCCCTTTTGTGGGCTACGGATATCTCAGAACTTTGCGAGACATATGATCAGTTTGAGAATGCATTTTTAGATAAATACTGGTCAACAGCTACCAAAAAAAAAAGGTTCAAATGGCTCTGAGCACTATGGGACTAAACATCATAGGTCATCACTCCCCTAGAACTAAGAATTACTTAAACCTAACTAACCTGCCCGAGGCAGGATTCGTACCTGCGACCGTAGCAGTCCCTCGGTTCCAGACTGCAGCGCTAGAACCGCACGACCACCGCGGCCAGCAACATCAGCTATCCAGGAGAGGTTAGGACGAGAGGTATTTAACCCAGTACCTCCCCCTATGAACCATGGACCTTGCCGTTGGTGGGGAGGCTTGCGTGCCTCAGCGATACAGATGGCCGTACCGTAGGTGCAACCACAGCGGAGGGGTATCTGTTGAGAGGCCAGACAAACGTGTGGTTCCTGAAGAAGGGGCAGCAGCCTTTTCAGTAGTTGCAGGGGCAACAGTCTGAATGATTGACTGATCTGGCCTTGTAACATTAACCAAAACGGCCTTGCTGTGCTGGTACTGCGAACGGCTGAAAGCAAGGGGAAACTACAGCCGTAATCTTTCCCGAGGGCATGTAGCTTTCCTGTATGATTAAATGATGATGGCGTCCTCTTGGGTAAAATATTCCAGAGGTAAAATAGTCCCCCATTCGGATCTCCGGGCGGGGACTACTCAAGAGGATGTCGTCATCAGGAGAAAGAAAACTGGCGTTCTACGGATCGGAGCGTGAATGTCAGATCCCTTAATCGGGCAGGTAGGTTAGAAAATTTAAAAAGGGAAATGGATAGGTTAAAGTTAGATATAGTGGGAATTAGTGAAGTTCGGTGGCAAGAGGAACAAGACTTTTGGTCAGGTGAATACAGGGTTATAAATACAAAATCAAATAGGGGTAATGCAGGAGTAGGTTTAATAATGAATAAAAAAAATAGGAGTGCGGGTAAGCTACTACAAACTGCATAGTGAACGCATTATTGTGGCCAAGATAGACACAAAGCCCACGCCTACTACAGTAGTACAAGTTTATATGCCAACTAGCTCTGCAGATGAAGAAGAAATTGAAGAAATGTATGATGAAATAAAAGAAATTATTCAGATAGTGAAGGGAGACGAAAATTTAATAGTCATGGGTGACTGGAATTCGAGTGTAGGAAAAGGGAGAGAAGGAAACATAGTAGGTGAATATGGATTGGGGGGAAGAAATGAAAGAGGAGCCGTCTGGTAGCATTTTGCACAGAGCATAACTTCATCATAACTAATACTTGGTTCAAGAATCATAAAAGAAGGTTGTATACATGGAAGAATCCTGGAGATACTAAAAGGTATAAGATAGATTATATAATGGTAAGACAGAGATTTAGGAATCAGTTTTTAAATTGTAAGACATTTCCAGGGGCTGATGTGGACTCTGACCACAATCTATTGGTTATGAACTGTAGATTAAAACTGAAGAAATTACAAAAAGTTGCTAATTTAAGGAGATGGGACCTGGATAAACTGAAAGAACCAGAGGTTGTAGAGAGTTTCAGGGAGAGCATAAGGGAACAATTGACAGCAATGGAGGAAAGAAATACAGTAGAAGAAGAATGGGTAGCTCTGAGGGATGAAGTAGTGAAGGCAGCAGAAGATAAAGTAGGTAAAAAGACGAGGGCTAATAGAAATCCGTGGGTAACAGAAGAAATATTGAATTTAATTGATGAAAGGAGAAAATATAAAAATGCAGTAAATGAAGCAGGCAAAAAGGAATACAAACGTCTCAAAAATGAGATCGACAGGAAGTGCAAAATGGCTAAGCAGGGATGGCTAGAGGACAAATGTAAGGATGTAGAGGCTTATCTCACTAGGGGTAAGATAGATACTGCCTACAGAAAACGTAAAGAGACCCTTGGAGAATAGAGAGCCACTTGTATGAATATCAAGAGCTCAGATGGCAACCCAGTTCTAAGCAAAGAAGGGAAGGCGGAAAGGTGGAAGGAGTATATAGAAGGTTTATACAAGGGCGATGTACTGGAAATGGAAGAGGATGCAGATGAAGATGAAATGGGAGATACAATACTGCGGGAAGAGTTTGACAGAGCACTGAAAGACCTGAGTCGAAACAAGGCGCCGGGAGTAGACAACATTCCATTAGAACTACTGACGGCCTTGGGAGAGCCAGTCATGACAAAATTCTACCAGCTGGTGAGCAAGATTTATGAGACAGGCGAAATACCCTCAGACTTCAAGAAGAATATAATAATTCCAATCCTAAGGAAAGCAGGTGTTGACAGATGTGAAAATTACCGAACTATCAGTTTAATAAGTCACAGCTGCAAAATACTAACACGAATTCTTTACAGACGAATGGAAAAACTGGTAGAAGCGGACCTTGAGGAAGATCAGTTTGGATTCCGCAGAAATGTTGGAACACATGAGGCAATACTAATCTTATGACTTATCTTAGAAGAAAGATTAAGAAAAGGCAAACCTACGTTTCTAGCATTTGTAGACTTAGAGAAAGCTTTTGACAATGTTGACTGGAATACTCTCTTTCAAATTCTAAAGGCGGCAAGGGTAAAATAGAGGGAGCGTAAGGCTATTTACAATTTGTACAGAAACCAGATGGCAGTTATAAGAGTCGAGGGACATGAAAGGGAAGCAGTGGTTGGGAAGGGAGTGACACAGGGTTGTAGCCTCTCCCCGATGTTATTCAATCTGTATATTGAGCAAGCAGTAAAGGAAACAAAAGAAAAATTTGGAGTAGGTATAAAAATTCACGGAGAAGAAATAAAAACTTTGAGGTTCGCCGATGACATTGTAATTCTGTCAGAGACAGCAAAGGACTTGGAAGAGCAGTTGAACGGAATGGACAGTGTCTTAAAAGGAGGATTTAAGATGAACATGAACAAAAGCAAAACGAGGATAATGGAATGTAGTCAAATTAAATCGGGTGATGCTGAGGGAATTAGATTAGGAAGTGAGACACTTAAAGTAGTAAAGGAGTTTTGCTATTTAGGGAGTAAAGTAACTGATGATGGTCGAAATAGAGAGGATATAAAATGTAGACTGGCAATGGCAAGGAAAGTGTTTCTGAAGAAGAGAAATTTGTTAACATCGAGTATAGATTTAAGTCGTTTCTGAAAGTATTTGTATGGAGTGTAGCCATGTATGGAAGTGAAACATGGACAGTAACTGGTTTGGACAAGAAGAGAATAGAAGCTTTCGAAATGTGGTGCTACAGAAGAATGCTGAAGATTAGATGGGTAGATCACATAACTAATAAGGAGGTATTGAATAGAATTGGGGAGAAGAGGAGTTTGTGGCACAACTTGACAAAAAGAAGGGACTGGTTGGTAAGACATGTTTTGAGGCATCAAGGGATCACAAATTTAGCATTGGAGGGCAGCGTCGAGGGTAAAAATCGTAGAGGGAGACCAAGAGATGAATACACTAAGCAGATTCAGAAGGATGTAGGTTGCAGCAAGTACTGGGAGATGAAGAAGCTTGCACAGGATAGAGTAGCATGGAGAGCTGCATCAAACCAGTCTCAGGACTGAAGACCACCACAACAACAGCCATATCATTCAAAATTCGGGGAGCTAAGAAGCTATTTTGAAAAATACCTAAACAATAACCGTTACTGGAATAATCCGATATATCATGTCGATGTAATGAAAATCTTAAAGAACAAGTTACCGGCAAATGTTAGGGAAAAATTAATAACTGTTTCCGAATATGATCTCGAATATTTTCTTTCAGTGCTCGACTCAATAGATCTGATTCATGAGGGTGGGCAAGCCACGCATAGTTAGCGTAACGGTAATGGGCACAACCCAAACGGGAAGAACTACTGTAACGGCAATGGCTTTGAAATTATAACGGTCGTGTGCTTATGAATGAATGGCATCCGTATGCACCGCCGCGCCACAACGGAAATCCGTACAATCGTTCTACCCATCAGCCATAGGGTCACCGAGGGTACGAAACCAAATATTAGCCTCATTGGTGCGGTAGTGGCCGAGACAATAGAAATTCGAGGGAAAACTTCGACAATAGGCGACAAGGAAATGCAAATTACCAGGAACGGAATATGCAACACAGGGATCCGAGAGATAACCGGCAGCCCGTACAGTCAAATCGAAACAAGCGGGACACGCACTGGCGAGCACGCGAACATACGGTAAACATAGTAGAAGTGCATAAAATGAAACAATACCTTTACCGGCCCCACGAAATAATAATCGAGCGTGACTAGAGGAAGAAGGTAATGAACTGTCAGTGTGCCACAGTACTAATATGAGCGACACTGAAACAAACCTACACAAACAGCATATCCGGAATCAATTTTTAAGGTATGATAAGGACGTAGAAATGAAAGAAGTCTTGTTTATCGAAGAGAAAGAAACAACACGCAAGGTAAGTGAAATTATTCAAGCAACAATAAAGGTAAAGGTGGGAAACATAGATGTACTAGTTGTTTTGGATACTGGCGCGTCGACAAGCATAATGTCTACTAGCTTGTTCAAAGAGATAGCGAGGGAAGTAAATGTTTCCACACTACCTGTAGAGAACTGTAAAATCGTAACGGCGATGGGAAGTAAATCTAAAGTTATAAAATTACAGGTCAGCATACCCATTAGCATATGTGGTGTAATTTTGCAGTGTACTTTCTTGTTGGTAGACAAACTTATAGTGAACTGTATACTTGGTATGGAGGTGTTCAGAAGCTATGGGATAAAAATAGATATCGGCAGCGGGGAATGCCAATTTCATGTAGGGGAGCGCACACTGACTGTGGACTTAATAAGAACTACAATGACAAATCATATTAGGCCGATACCAGACATTAATGTTAAACTTGTCTACCCTCAATCCTTAACGTCAAGTGAGATGGACCTTGATGAGGCTGGCAGGGAGATCCTCGATGAGCAAGTAGTAGACAGTAAAGTAAGTAAATCCACTTGTCTTAACAATGAACAGCGAAGTGAACTGACAAAATTACTCTTCAAATATCAGAACATTTTTCGTAAACAACCTAGTGTTATTAAGGGATATGTGTATAAAATGGAAGTATACCCGCCTGAAACATATTGTAGAACGTCATATGGCACCCCTTGGGCAAAGAAAGAGGCAGTAAGAAAAGCAATAGAGCGTATGATTAGGTGGAGGGTTATTGAAACATCGCACTCACCTTACTGCAGTCCGATTCTCGCAATTGGTAAAACTGACGGAACGGTGCGGTTGGTGTTATACGCGAGGGAAATAAAGAAAATCATCGTTCCTATAAGAACAAGGCCAGAGAATCTGGAAGAGCAGCTATTAAAGTTTCATGGCGTTAAGTATTTAACATCCCTTGATTTGAAAGCTTCGCACTGGCAAATTTTATTACATGAAGAGAGTAGAAAGTATACAGCTTTCATAAATGCCGGGAGGAGCTACCAATTTAGGGTGCTGCCTTTCGGATTAAACGTGAGCGCTGGTGTATTTATTGAAGCGTTAGACAGGGTACTTGGACCGGAACTGCTTAGCCAGGTTACGCTCTACGTTGATGATCTATTAATTGCAACTCAAACGTGGGATGAACATGTAAGTATTTTGGAAAGGATTTTTCAAAAATTTGATGAATACGACGTCACAGTTAACTTTAAAAAGTCTGGATTCGGAAGTGAAAAAATAAAATTCTTAGAGCATATTATTTCACCAGTGGGAATTCTACCTGACCCCAATAAACTAGATGCGATACGGAATTTCCAAACACCCTATACTAAGAAACAATTAAAAGGTTTTCTAGGAATGGCCTCGTTTTTCAGGAAGTTTCTACCACAACAATTGTTGAACAGTAGTTCACTATTAAACTTACTGCGTAAAAACCACAGTTGGTTGTGGACTAAAGAATGTGAAAATGATGTTCAGCAGATTAAGCAGGCGCTGATTAACGCGCCTATCCTGAAACACCCAAATATGGCATTGGATTTTTGTTTAAGCACCGATGCTAGTTATCAGGGGCTCGGTGCGTGCCTGTTTCAAATAATAACAAAGGATGGTAAGGAAGAAGTCAATGTAATCAGTTTTGCCAGAAGAACCCTAACAGAACGTGAAAGATCTTATTCCGTAACTGAGCTAGAAGCGTTAGCAGTAGTTTGGGCGTTTCGTAAATTTCAATATTATCTTTGGGGAAAACATACCAAAGTTTACTATGATCATCAAGTCTTGCCCTTTCTTCTGACGGGCAATTTGTTACATAAGACAATAGCGAGGTGGTGCATGTATGTCCAAGAGTTTGATTTTCAGATAGTGTACATAAAAGGGGAACATAATATTTTGGCAGATGCACTATCACGGTTACCTCAAGGTCTTACGGATTTCCACGAGTTAGAGGAACAAACATCAGACTTCAAGTTGCTTTTAATAAATGATGAAACTTTTAAACCATATTATATTAAAATGTGCAAAAACATGCAACGTGTACAGGAAGAAGACCCGAGATGGAGCAAGGTAAGAAAAAAATTGCAGGCTAGAACACACGAACGTTTAGAGCAGTATTACATTATACACAATGGCGTCCTCTTTCACAGAAGAGATCGACGAATGGATAAGTGGTGTGTGTGCATACCTCAGGAATATGTAGAAAACTTAATTCAACACACGCACCGCACATGGGGGCACTGTGGAGTACTAAAGTGTGCCGCCAAAATTTCTACGTATTGTTATTTCCCTAATATGAGGCGACGTATAGAGCAAGTAAACAGACGCTGCGCGGTGTGTCAAAAGGTCAAACATCAGAATAGGACATGTCTTAACGTACTAAACCCAATAATAAAGCAACCAAGAGATCTTGTATCTATTGACGCCGCAGGACCTTATTCCCAAGCAGGACCTTATTCATACATCGTAGCCCTGTATGATGTTTTTAGTAAGTATCTCCAGCTGTACGCAGTCAAAACAGTTAGGTCAGGGCCAATTATAAGGCGAATTCTGGAAGACTACATACTACGCACTGAGAAACCCCAAGCAGTCCCAACTGATAACGTCTCAAATGTGACCAATGGATATTATTTTTAAAATCACAAAACATACGTCATATTTTAGTATCCAAGTTCCACCCGGAAGCAAGTCCCGTCGAACGGTGCTTCCGTGAATTTAACAGGTTTATCCGCACATACAATCCTGGAAATGGAAAAAAGAACACATTGACACCGGTGTGTCAGACCCACCATACTTGCTCCGAACACTGCGAGAGGGCTGTACAAGCAATGATCACACGCACGGCACAGCGGACACACCAGGAACCACGGTGTTGGCCGTCGAATGGCGCTAGCTGCGCAGCATTTGTGCACCGCCGCCGTCAGTGTCAGCCGTGGCATACGGAGCTCCATCGGAGTCTTTAACACTGGAGCGTGCCGCGACAGCGTGGACGTGAACCGTATGTGCAGTTGACGGACTTTGAGCGAGGGCGTATAGTGGGCATGCGGGAGGTCAGGTGGACGTACCGCCGAATTGCTCAACACGTGGGGCGTGAGGTCTCCACAGTATATCGATGTTGTCGCCAGTGGTCGGCGGAAGGTGCACGTGCCCGTCGACCTGGGACCGGACCGCAACGACGCACGGACGCACGCCAAGACCGTAGGATCCTACGCAGTGCCGTAGGGGACCGCACCGCCACTTCCCAGCAAATTAAGGACACTGTTGCTCCTGTGGTATCGGCGAGGACCAATCGCAACCGTCTCCATGAAGCTGGGCTACGGTCCCGCACACCGTTAGGCCGTCTTCCGCTCAGGCCCCAAGATCGTGCAGCCCGCCTCCAGTGGTGTCGCGACAGGCGTGAATGGAGGGACGAATGGAGACGTGTCGTCTTCAACGATGAGAGTCGTTTCTGCCTTGGTGCCAATGATGGTCGTATGCGTGTTTGGCACCGTGCAGGTGAGCGCCACAATCAGGGCTGCATACGACCAAGGCACACAGGGCCAACACCCGGCATCATGGTGTGGGGAGCGATCTCCTACACTGGCCGTACACCTCTGGTGATCGTCGAGGGGACACTGAATAGTGTACGGTACATCCAAACCGTCATCAAACCCATCGTTCTACCATTCCTAGACCGGCAAGGGAACTTGCTGTTCCAACAGGACAATGCACGTCCGCATGTATCCCATGCCACCCAACGTGCTCTAGAAGGTGTAAGTCAACTACCCTGGCCAGCAAGATCTCCTTATCTGTCCCCCATTGAGCATATTTGGGACTGGATGAAGCGTCGTCTCACGCGGTCTGCACGTCCAGCACGAACGCTGCTCCAACTGAGGCGCCAGGTGGAAATGGCATGGCAAGCCTTTCCACAGGACTACATCCAGCATCTCTACGATCGTCTCCATGGGAGAATAGCAGCCTGCATTGCTGCTAAAGGTGGATATACACTGTACTAGTGCCGACATTGTGCATGTTCTGTTGCCTGTGTCTATGTGCCTGTGGTTCTGTCAGTGTGATCATGTGATGTATCTGACCCCAGGAATGTGTCAATAAAATTTCCCCTTCCTGGGACAATGAATTCACGGTGTTCTTATTTCAATGTCTAGGAGTGTATATACCACAGAACCAAAGGAAATGGACAGAATACCTGGATCCGTTTCAGCACATAGTTAATCACCTACCACACACATCAACAGGGCACACACCGGCCGATCTCATGTTGGAAAAGGTGGAGCTAGATGAATGGGCAAAACCGATACCTAAATTACGGCACAAAGACGTAGTCTTAGATGAGAAAGTACGGCGAGCGCTAATAACATTGAAGAGCAAGCTCAAATACGGAAAGGAATTTACAACAGGAAATTGAAAAACGTAAGATAATTCCAGATTGCACAGGAGGTACTACTAAGAATGCATCCGAAATCATCGAAATTAAAGGCATTGAATAAAAAATGGCAATTGTTATATGTTGGTCCGTATATCATTGCTGACAAGCCACATGTGGGGTGCTACTTGATAGGAAATATAAAAAATGGTAAAATAAAAGGCATGTATCCACATAAAGATTTGCGGAAATTTATTGAATGAAAATTCAAATCTCATTCTGTCCTTATATGTTGCATCAGTAAAACGCAACAAGGTCGGAGGTTTGTTGCTCTTTGACGAATAAACCGACTGACGCTCGGTTCCTCTCCAGCTAGGGGGTATTTCCGGTGCCCTCTCCCTCTTCTACCATCCTGTTTAATCAATAAGGAATGTTCAATTTTCTTTTACTATCTAATATGCAGAGAGTGATATACAGCCTAGTCAAAATAAATTTTCCTTGTATTTAGATATTGTACTTTCTTAAGACTTAATTCACAGCGCGCAAGCTTTAAGCGAGAGGCATGAGCGATGAGGTATACTGAGCCGTGCTGCCGCGCTTAAAGCAGAACGTACTTCAACAATTATATACGAAGCGGCTAACAGCTGATCGTAGGGGCCAAGTAAGCAAAAAGCAAGGTTGAGATCAGCGTCCCCTGTACGATGCGCAAAGACACACTGCGCACCGCGACGGAAACCATTCTAGAATTTAAGCGAATCGGCATCCACACCGCGCAGCAGCTGGACAAAACGGAAGCGACACGATGTGGGGTACCTATCAGCTACTTACTCTGACGTAGATGAGCAACACAAACTAAACGAATAGAGACATTTATTCCTAAGTCGGCGACTATACTGTAAAGAGCACTAATTTTAAGAGTATATCATTAAGTTAAGCATATGCAGCTTTAAGAAAATGAGCGCATTGACGCAAGTAAACTATAAGGAGAGTAAATAAGCTAAATTTGTGAACTTAACACAATCCATTGAACGTACATAGTTATAATTATTTCTCAGTATTCAACGTAGAAGAGAACAAACACAGGAAATTACCTATCCGACAATATATAACAGGATTAAGACAAGTTGAAAACGGAAGTAACATCATGTACACTTGAAAGAACGCGATTAGCACATAACTTAGAACTAAGCGACTTACATACAACACATAAGTGAGCGACGATGTGAAAGGTAGAATGAGATATAAACATAGAAAAATGTGTGTGACTGAGACGTAAACTATAAAATAACATATCGTACAAGATTTAGCGAGAGGAGCACTTGTACACTTATATAACTACACTTCTTTACAGACAGAAGTAGTGAGCTTAATGTACAGGGAGAATACATATCCACAAATTTGTTATTACAGAACTCACCTATGTTAGTTGCTATTAATTATACGATACCTTATAGTATAAGCAGCAAAATAAAGCTGTAAACATGAATTGAACAACACGCGGGAGATAAGCTAAGTAAATACAAACACCAACCAATACGCACACAACGTAATTACATGAACTTAAAACAAAATAACTGAGGTAAGTACTGTATGTTTACAAAAGCGATATGGAGAAATAAATGAATTTTCACTGCTGGATAATATTTTGAAGTAGAGAGAGTGAAAGGTTTTAATAGATTCGATTGAAGGTATTAATTAGTTAATCTAAGTCTGTGGTGATGTACCGTGCATGGAGTGAATCTAGGAAGAGAATGAAAGTGATTAGAGTAATACGAGTTTATTTATATTTGTGGGGAGAAATAAATAGGGCAGTGGTTCTAGTGTGAGAACCCTGTAGGTAGTACATGAGTATAAATGGCGATTTATGTGGAATATTTCTAATGAATAATTATATGGGTATACGGCGATGAATATAAAGATTATTATTACAAGGGTACCTAGGAAAGGGCCACGAAGTCGACGTAGGAAAGAATACACTATATAGTTTGAAGTCTTAGAATGAATGGTTGTACAAGGGTGGAAAGCAAAATAGGATGATGCATGTACGGTAAGTAATTATGAAAACGAACATCGCGAAGAAGCAGTGAGGACTATAGAAGAAACAGTGAAGTCGATAGTAACAATGGTACATGATAACATTTAAAACACAGCACAGCACAGTGATTTGCTACACAGACATCAGAATGTAAAGCAACCTCGTATGAAAAATATTTCATTAGCGAATAAGTGTTACAGCTCGATAAACTATAAGGTTGATATAAATGAAAATATGATACACGATTCACATGAGGAATGAACACAAAATGCAATGAAACAATGTTTTCTACGCTGAGTTCTTGACGCACGCAGGAGCGAAAGCATTATTTTAGCACATGCGCGTTCTTATTTAGCGATAATGAATTGTGAATTGAGCTACACATGACAAAAATACGGTCAAATTATCGGTCACACTTCACAAAGGTAAACATGTACATGTCGTCGAAACAATAAGGCAGAAATATGGCTTGAAATATGTGTTCACGAATGTGGAATATTAACGACGATTAACAAGCAGTGATGAAGTCAGGATTGTCAATAGGTAAAACATCCCACACACTCGCTCACAAACGAGCACTTGTAAACATTATACATAGTATAAAGATTTATCAAATGCCAAGGATAGAATAAGTACACTAACGACGCACTACAAATAGCAATCCTAGAAGTAGCTTGATCTCTGAAGCAGACCTAAGCGAATTCTGTTTTCCATGTAGTGAGTAGTGCTGGAACGTATTTTCTATGTGTATTTGTGATGGTTAAAACGCGCAGGAGGTTGGGACTGCAAGTCAAAAGAAAAGCAAAAATTCAGAACAAATGACAGATTTCTTCTAATCTACTTATTAGTGTGAAAGATGGATGATGCCTAACATGGAATCCATATAGGAAATGTGAATGTGACTTGTACATTTATATGTCAACTTCACTATTGCCAATATCGAAGTCTATGGAAATATGTATGTAGTATTTTCTATTGTAGTTGTGGGTGTAAAAACGAGCAGAAGGTCGGTCCTGAAAGACAATAACAAGAAAGAGCAAACGTTCAGAACAAGTGCAAGATTCCTTCTAATTTACTTATTGCTGTGTCAGTTGCTGCTTAAAATAGAGTCCATATACGAAATGTGAATGTGAATTGGACATTTATTTGCCAACTATATTATTGTTAATGTCGATGTGTATGTAAAATGTATGTACTCTTTATGTGTAGTTGTGGACGTAAAAACGCGCAGGAGGTCGGTCCTGCAAGACAAGAATAGAAAATGCCAATATTCAGAATAAATGAAAGATACCTCCTGATTTACATATTAGTGTGTAAGAGGGTGCGTGCCATGGAGTCCGTATATGAAATGTGAATGAGAAATTGTAAATTTATGTGTCTACTCTATTATTGTGAATGTTTATGTCTATGTATGCACTATTATCTATTTTATGTGAGATTTTATACTTGAAGAAGAACAACTTATGTATGTATGTGAAGTGCAACGCGACGGACGAGTAAAATACTCGCACGTGTGAAGTGATACAAAAGTATTAGGGCCTAATAATATTGAAAATAACGGCTCAGCCGTAATATGAGTAAACGCTACAGTCTAGCAAAGTGAATACAGAGAGTGTGATGCGTGTGCGACGGAGATATCAGAGGAAATCCGTATAACCACGAGTTGAGGTGTGAGAACAGCTGAACTATAATGCACAACGGAAAATAAAGCCGTATCCTGCAGTGAGGCTCTTACCTTCAATGTCACTGGCCGAAAATCCCGCCCAGGCACGATATGAGGTATTGGTGTTCTTCGGGTTGAGCGTTGGAGCTGAATCCGTCGAATCCAGTCTCCGGACTGGAGGGCAAGTACAACACCGACTTCACGAGCCTGGAGCGGCATTACAGTGTGGGCGCGGGCAGTGCTGCTGCTCACGTGGCGCTTGCGTCACTGCGTCGGGCTCGTTAAACAATGCGCTGCTGCTGTCCATAAGGGCAGCGAACAATGAGATAACGTGTGTCGGAATGACAGCTTCTCAGAATGGCTAATGAACCAAAAGCCAAGGAGAAAAACAATTACACTCCTGGAAATGGAAAAAAGAACACATTGACACCGGTGTGTCAGACCCACCATACTTGCTCCGAACACTGCGAGAGGGCTGTACAAGCAATGATCACACGCACGGCACAGCGGACACACCAGGAACCGCGGTGTTGGCCGTCGAATGGCGCTAGCTGCGCAGCATTTGTGCACCGCTGCCGTCAGTGTCAGCCAGTTTGCCGTGGCATACGGAGCTCCATCGCAGTCTTTAACACTGGTAACATGCCGCGACAGCGTGGACGTGAACCGTATGTGCAGTTGACGGACTTTGAGCGAGGGCGTATAGTGGGCATGCGGGAGACCTGGTGGACGTACCGCCGAATTGCTCAACACGTGGGGCGTGAGGTCTCCACAGTATATCGATGTTGTCGCCAGTGGTCGGCGGAAGGTGCACATGCCCGTCGACCTGGGACCGGACCGCAGCGACGCACGGATGCACGCCAAGACCGTAGGATCCTACGCAGTGCCGTAGGGGACCGCACCGCCACTTCCCAGCAAATTAAGGACACTGTTGCTCCTGGGGTATCGGCGAGGATCATTCGCAACCGTCTCCATGAAGCTGGGCTACGGTCCCGCGCACCGTTAGGCCGTCTTCCGCTCACGCCCCAAGATCGTGAAACCCGCCTCCAGTGGTGTCGCGACAGGCGTGAATGGAGGGACGAGTGGAGACGTGTCGTCTTCAGCGATGAGAGTCGCTTCTGCCTTGGTGCCAATGATGGTCGTATGCGTGTTTGGCGCCGTGCAGGTGAGCGCCACAATCAGGACTGCATACGACCAAGGCACACAGGGCCAACACCTGGCATCATGGTGTGGGGAACGATCTCCTACACTGGCCGTACACCTCTGGTGATCGTCGAGAGGACACTGAATAGTGCACGGCACATCCAAACCGTCATCGAACCCATCGTTCTACCATTCATAGACCGGCAAGGGAACTTGCTGTTCCAACAGGACAATGCACGTCCGCATGTATCCCATGCCACCCAACGTGCTCTAGAAGGTGTAAGTCAACTATCCTGGCCAGCAAGATCTCCGCATCTGTCCCCCATTGAGCATGTTTGGGACTGGATGAAGCGTCGTCTCACGCGGTCTGCACGTCCAGCACGAACGCTGGTCCAACTGAGGCGCCAGGTGGAAATGGCATGGCAAGCCGTTCCACAGGACTACATCCAGCATCTCTACGATCGTCTCCATGGGAGAATAGCAGCCTGCATTGCTGCGAAAGGTGGATATACACTGTACTAGTGCCGACATTGTGCATGCTCTTTTGCCTGTGTCTATGTGCCTGTGGTTCTGTCAGTGTGATCATGTGATGTATCTGACCCCAGGAATGTGTCAATAAAGTTTCCCCTTCTTGGGACAATGAATTCACGGTGTTCTTATTTCAATTTCCAGGAGTGTATTAAAATATAGTGAAAGGACAATTTAAGAAATGTAACGTTTTCCACCTGGTAATACTGCTTAACAAATGTAAGGAGAAATAAGAGACTACGACGTTAGCACGCTATGGACGTGCGATATGTAATATGAATATATGTGAATGTAATTGCGTGATATAAGTATATGTGAATGTATTTATATGCATCAATTTGTAATGGCCGCCAAAATGGGCTTTGTACATCTACATCTACATGACTACTCTGCAATTCACATTTAAGTGCTTGGCAGAGGGTTCATCGAACCACAATCATACTATCTCTCTACTATTCCACTCCCGAACAGCGAGCGGGAAAAACGAACACCTAAACCTTTCTGTTCGAGCTCTGATTTCTCTTATTTTATTTTGATGATCATTCCTACCTATGTAGGTTGGGCTCAACAAAATATTTTCGCATTCGGAAGAGAAAGTTGGTGACTGAAATTTCGTAAAAAGGTCTCGCCGCGACGAAAAACGTCTATGCTGTAATGACTTCCATCCCAACTCGTGTATCATATCTGCCACACTCTCTCCCCTATAACGCGATAATACAAAACGAGCTGCCCTTCTTTGCACCCTCTCGATGTCCTCCGTCAATCCCACCTGGTAAGGATCCCACACCGCGCAGCAATATTCTAACAGAGGACGAACGAGTGTAGTGTAAGCTGTCTCTTTAGTGGACTTGTTGTAGATATACTTGTAGTAGCATAAGGGTATTAAAACCCCATTCACATGCACCAAGTGACTGAACTATAAGCCCCAAGGTTAATAGGGCTACTGTATACTGTCTCCCTAAATAAAGAGACTTATTTCCGACAGTATACAGTAGGGGGCATTTGTGATAATCCTTTAACATTTCCTTTACGTTTTCGTCTTCTTTAAAGGCAAAGAGATAAGATGAAGTGGTAGCCCATCATAGAGCCTATGCCTACCGTCATGTATTTTTTTCACTTTCAGTTGTTGAAAAACAGAGGATTTTTTCTGGTACCAGTAGGAGGAAGGAAGGATTCGCGCTCAGCTAATGAACGAGTGAGAAGCACGCCATTTTTAGCGAGTAATTATAGACCGCCATTTTGGGGTCGCTATGAATAAGTGAGGAGTATGTATTTTATATGTGCACCGATTAGAAAAATACAGTATTGTTTTATTAACGGAAAGGTCGTGTGAGTTGTTATTTCAAATAGTACAATAATTACAAGAACTGAAGCCCACCTGTGTTCTTTGGAAAAGTACGAGGATCCGATAAGCTTAATGGGAACACGGTCAAGACTTCAAAGGTGAACACGGTGACCAAACGTAGAATTATAAAGAATGGTAAGCACAAATCGACAGCGGAGAAAGAAATTACTTCGCCCTGCAAAATAATATGAACTAATACGAACTTATTTCCAGGCGTAGCTCAGCTTATTGTGCTTATCATTCATGCCGAAAAATTAATCTCTTTAATTCAATACATTTTAAAAAGCCTCGCATTTCAACATTTTATTGTCATCTATTCCATTATTTTATTATATTATGACGCACCCTCATGTGGTGATGAGACCACAGAATTTACCCAAGAACATTGTTAAATATGATCCATCTGATGGTCCAGGTGTTTTGGTGTGGAGAGGCATAATAATGCATGGGCGCAACCTATATTACCATATTAAGCAGGTCTTTCTATTTATAGTCTAAGTTCCATCGAGCTATGTTACTTGGCAGTGGCACATCACCCAAAAGTGATTTTCGTCCTTAAGACTTGCACACCAGCATTCTTTCAGAAGACTCTCAGATCCAGCCATTCGATTGGAAATCAGGTAGCATAAACAGTCACTACACGATCACCAACTGGTCTCCGAAATCTCCATAAACATTACATTCTAAAGTCGAAAAAAAAGGACATACACAAAACCCACTTCAGACTTCCATCGGAACAAGTGAAATTTAATGCTTCTTATACCTCCTGGAGAAGTCCGTCTCGTTATCAGATATTACTTCCACATAGCTGATTTTACAAGGTACTGATATAAACCTACCGCTCGCTCATTAAGTCAAACCGCCCAGCCTTTCAACATCTACGCGGGAAACCCACTCACCAATTCTTTCCGTTTTCTGTAGCAGAACAACTCCTTGATAGCTGAGTATCTCTCACTCCCATGAAATGAAACTATGTGGTTCCAGAGGCCTTGTAAGGTCTCAAACATTTGAGGTGTATATAAGCAGACTGAAGCAACAACTGAAAAATTGTACCAAGGCCGGGTCCAAACCTGGCCTCCTGCTCACTAGGCAGATGCGCTAACCAGTATGCCACACAGACACAGTGGCACAGACTATCATAGCGACAGTCTGCATTTATACATCTTAGATGTTTGATACTTGAAGAGGTCTCTCGAACCACACAGTTTCATTTCATTAAAGCACCTGTGCATGGGTTTCAGACAGAATCCCACATTTCGTTCGATGCTGATGTGATATTCCAATACAGTTGGAATGTTGCAGTGTTGTTCGAGTGCTTGTCAGTAGTGGACAAAGCCTGGAAGTGATGTAGTACAGTGACTACAGAGTAAGCTGGTACTTTCACATTAATAAACCATTGCAAGACCTGGAAAAATCGATAAATAGAAAAAATACACTCTAAGGAAAAAATCATGCACCATGAAAGAACATCAGTGGTTGTGAGATGCATGTACAACAAATAAATAATTACAATTTTAGAAAAAACTGAAAGATTTATTCAAGTGAAAAAACTTCAAAAAATGAGTAAGTCGGTAACGCATTGGTCCACATCTGGCCTTTACGAAAGCACATATTCAGCTTGGCGTTGATTGACAGGGTCGTTCGATATCTTCCCGAGGGACATCGATCAAGTACTCAATCCAACTGGCGCGTTAGCTCCTCAAAATCCCGAGCTGGTTAGAGGGCACTGCCGCCCGAGGTAGGGTTTCGCAAGCATGAAGATAACCAGTAGAAATTCTCGCCGCATACAGGCGGGCATTATCTTACTGAAAAGTAAGCTCAGAATGGCTTGCCATGAAGAGCAACAAAAGGGGGCGTAGAATATCGTCAACGTATCGCTGTGCTGTAAGGGTGCCGTTGATGACCGCCAAAGGGGTCCTGCTGTGAAATGAATTTGTACCCCCAAACAAACACTCCTGGTTGTCAGGCCATATACATGTAAAGCAATCAGGCTGGTATCCCATCCATGTCCGAGGCGTCTCCAGACACGTCTCTGCTGCCCATAAGGTCTCAGTTCGAAGCAGGACTCATCACTGAAAACAGTTCTACTCCAATAAGTGAGATTCCGGGCCGTAGATGCGTCTGGAGACGCTCTGGACAGTGGTGGATACCAACCCGACTGTCGTCCGCCATATGGTCAGACAGCCAGTAATGATAGCCTAGAGTGCCATTTCTTTTCGTAGATGGACCCCTTTGATTGTCATCTGCTGCATCCTTACAGCACAGCGATAGGTGGCGATATTCTTCCCCCATCTTGACAAGCCATCTTCACCTCACATTTCTGCAAAGTAATGCACACCTGATTATGGTGAGAGTTTCTGCTGCTTGTCTTCGTGCTTCCCAAAATCTACTTTGGCCAGCAAGGTCGTCGAGTATCTCTCCAACTGAAAACATTTGCAGAATTCTGCGTAGGGCCCTTCAAAAAGCTAGGGATCTTGACGATCCAGCGCACCAATCTGACAGAATTTGGAACGATATCCCTCAGGAAGAAACCCAACAAATCTCTCAATCAATGCCAATCCCAATAACTGCTTGAATAAGAGCAAGAGCTAGACCAATACATTATTTACTTAGTCAATTTGTGAAGCTCTCTCTCTCTTGAACAAATCATCCAATGTTTCTGCAATTGTAATCATTTGTTTCTCTATACATGTACATGACATCTACGAACTTACTTCATGGTACATCGTTTTTCATTTGTCTTCAACTATACTAGTACAGATTGGGATCTAGACCCATTGCAGGTATTTATCCACTGAACCACATCATTTGTGTTTTGTTTTTTAAATCGCGCCCACTAGGATGACTGCTACGTCGTTTCTGTATAGCATATTGCTATTTGGTTGGCACCAGCTTTAGTCTCTGTTCGTATGTTTGTGATAACAGTGGACCTGAACACCTCATTTATCGGTTTACTTTTAACTACTTGCAGGAATGCTACATTACATGTAAATCACTGCAACTCACCCTTTCTCAGTCCCAAACTGCACAGGTACGCGAAGAAGTTCTGGGCCGTCCTTCAAACTCTGGTCGCATCAGCAGCTCTCGTATGAGGCTTCTAGTGGAGATGATGACGGTTAGGTCACCGCCAAGACGAAGGCCCACCACGGGCGACTCGTACTTCTGGACGATATACGTCAACGCTTGGTGCTGCGATCCCAGTTTATTGCTCAGATGGCGGGCGCCCGGGTAGTTGCCCACCAGGGGAAACCATGTGGGACCTAAGGAGGCACCCAGTAATACATCTATAGAGGCGTCCAATAACATATGAATTTTAATGCCTCAGTGAAATGTCTGCTTAGTAGGTGGTTGATTAATGCTGCCTAGCTAACCTACACTATGCGATCAAAAGTATCTGGACACGTGGCTGAAATGACTTCCAAGTTCTTGGCGCCCTCCATCGGTAACGCTGGAATTCAATATGGTGTTGCCCCACCATTAGAATTGATGACAGCTTCCATTCTCACAGGCAATCGTTCAATCACATGCTGGAAGGTCCTTGGGATATGGCAGCCCATTCTTCACGGAATGCTGCCATGAGGAGAGGTATCGATGTCAGCGTTCCAAAACATTCAGGTGTTCTATAGGATTCAGGTCAGGTTTGTTGCAGGATTATCGAACATATTCTCAGCTCGAATATAACGAATTTCCTTGAGACGGAGAAGTGAACCATGGATGAAGGGTATCAGATGGATGCCATATTCCTTGACCTCCGGAGAGCGTTTGACTCGGTGCCCCACTGTAGACTCCTAACTAAGGTACGAGCATATGAGATTGGTTCTCAAGTATGTGAGTGGCTCGCAGACTTCTTAAGTAATAGAACCCAGTACGTTGTCCTCGATGGTGAGCATTGGAGGTGAGGGTATCATCTGGAGTGCCCCAGGAAAGTGTGGTAGGTCCGCTGTTGTTTTCTATCTACGTAAATGATCTTTTGGATAGGGTGGATAGCAATGAGCGGCTATTTGCTGATGATGCTGTGGTGCACGGCAAGGTGTCATCGTTGAGTGACTGTAGGAGGATACAAGATGACTTGGACAGGATTTGTGATTGGTGTAATGAATGGCAGCTACCTCTAAATATAGATAAACGTAAATTAATGCACATGAATAGGAAAAAGATTCCCGTAATGTTTGAATATTCCATTAGTAGTGTAGCGCTTGATATAGTCACGTCGATTAAATACACTCCTGGAAATGGAAAAAAGAACACATTGACACCGGTGTGTCAGACCCACCATACTTGCTCCGGACACTGCGAGAGGGCTGTACAAGCAATGATCACGCGCACGGCACAGCGGACACACCAGGAACCGCGGTGTTGGCCGTCGAATGGCGCTAGCTGGGCAGCATTTGTGCACCGCCGCCGTCAGTGTCAACCAGTTTGCCGTGGCATACGGAGCTCGATCGCAGTCTTTAACACTGGTAGCATGCCGCGACAGCGTGGACGTGAACCGTATGTGCAGTTGACGGACTTTGAGCGAAAGCGTATAGTGGACATGCGGGAGGCTAGGTGGACGTACCGCCGAATTGCTCAACACGTGGGGCGTGAGGTCTCCACAGTACATCGATGTTGTCGCAAGTGGTCGGTGGAAGGTGCACATGCCCGTCGACCTGCGACCGGACCACAGCGACGCACGGATGCACGCCAAGACCGTAGGATCCTACGCAGTGCCGTAGGGGACCGCACCGCCACTTCCCAGCAAATTAGGGACACTGTTGCTCCTGGGGTATCGGCGAGGACCATTCGCAACCGTCTCCATGAACCTGGGCTACGGTCCTGCACACCGTTAGGCCGTCTTCCGCTCACGCCCCAAGATCGTGCAGCCCACCTCCAGTGGTGTCGCGACAGGCGTGAATGGAGGGACGAATGGAGACGTGTCGTCTTCAGCGATGAGAGTCGCTTCTGCCTTGGTGCCAATGATGGTCGTATGCGTGTTTGGCGCCGTGCAGGTGAGCGCCACAATCAGGACTGCATACGACCGAGGCACACAGGGCCAACACCCGGCATCATGGTGTGGGGAGCGATCTCCTACACTGGCCGTACACCTCTGGAGATCGTCGAGGGGACACTGAATAGTGCACGGTACATCCAAACCGTCATCGAACCCATCGTTCTACCATTCGTAGACGGGCAAGGGAACTTGCTGTTCCAACAGGACAATGCACATCCGCATGTATCCCATGCCACCCAACGTGCTCTAGAAGGTGTAAGTCAACTATCCTGACCAGCAAGATCTCCGGATCTGTCCCCCATTGAGCATGTTTGGGACTGGATGAAGCGTCGTCTCACGCGGTCTGCACATCCAGCACGAACGCTGGTCCAACTGAGGCGCCAGGTGGAAATGGCATGGCAAGCCGTTCCACAGGACTACATCCAGCATCTCTACGATCGTCTCCATGGGAGAATAGCAGCCTGCATTGCTGCGAAAGGTGGATATACACTGTACTAGTGCCGACATTGTGCATGCTCTTTTGCCTGTGTCTATGTGCCTGTGGTTCTGTCAGTGTGATCATGTGATGTATCTGACCCCAGGAATGTGTCAATAAAGTTTCCCTTTCCTGGGACAATGAATTCACGGTGTTCTTATTTCAATTTCCAGGAGTGTATTTGGGCGTAACAATTCAGAGCAATATGAATTGGGACAAGCATGAAATGGCAGTTGAGGGGAAGGCGGATAGTCGTCTTCGGATCATTGGTAGGATATTGGGAAGATGCCGTTCATCTGTAAAAGATACCGTTTATAAAACACTAATAAGATCTATTGTTGAGTACTGCTCGAGCGTTTGGGATCCCTATCAGGTCGGATTGAGGGAGGACATAGAAGCAATTCAGAGGCGGGCTGCTAGATTTGTTACTGGTAGGTTGGAATGGAAAAGAAAATTGAGAATGCGCCAGGTGACGATCAGTTTGGCTTCAGAAAAAGTAAAGGGACGAGAGAGGCAATTCAGACGTTACGGCTAATAATGGAAGCAAGACTAAAGAAAAATCAAGACACGTTCATAGGATTTGTCGACCTGGAAAAAGCGTTCGACAATATAAAATGGTGCAAGCTGTTCAAGATTCTGAAAAAAGTAGGGGTAAGCTATAGGGAGAGACGGGTCATATACAATATGTACAACAACCAAGAGGGAGTAATAAGAGTGGACGATCAAGAACCAAGTGCTCATATTAAGAAGGGAGTAAGACAAGGCTGTAGCCTTTCGCCCCTACTCTTCAATCTGTACATCGAGGAAGTACACAGTATCGTTTGAGAGTAAATCGGAGAAAGACGAAGGTAATGAGAAGTAGTAGAAATGAGAACAGCGAGAAACTTAACATCAGGATTGATGGTCACGAAGTCAATGAAGTTAAGGAAGTCTGCTACCTAGGCAGTAAAATAACCAATGACGGACGGAGCAAGGAGGACATCAAAAGCAGACTCGCTATGGCAGAAAAGGCATTTCTGGCCAAGAGAAGTCTATTAATATCAAATACCGGCCTTAATTTGAGGAAGAAATTTCTGAGGATGTACGTCTGGAGTACAGCATTGTATGGTAGTGAAACATGGACTGTGGGAATACCGGAACAGATGGTTCAAATGGTTCAAATTGCTCTGAGCACTATGGTACTTAACATCTGTGGTCATCAGTCCCCTAGAACTTAGAACTACTTAAATCTAACTAACCTAAGGACATCACACACATCCATGCTCAAGGCAGGCTTCGAACCTGCGACCGTACAAGTCGCGTCGTTCCGGACTGAGCGCCTAGAACCGTGAGACCACCGCGGCCATACCGGAACAGAAGAGAATCGAAGCATTTGAGATGTGATGCTATAGACGAATGTTGAAAATTAGGTGGACTGCTAAGGTAAGAAATGAGGAGGTTCTACGCAGAATCGGAGAGGAAAGGAATATGTGGAAAACACTGATAAGGAGAAGGGACAGGATGATAGGACATCTGCTAAGACATGAGGGATTGACTTCCATGCTACTAGAGGGAGCGGTAGAGGGCAAAAACTGTAGAGGAAGACAGAGATTGGAATACGTCAAGCAAATAATTGAGGAAGTAGGTTGCAAGTGCTACTCTGAGATGAAGAGGTTAGCACAGGAAAGGAATTCATGGCGGGCGGCATCAAATCAGTCAGTAGATTGATGACCAAAAAAAAAAAGGTTCGATCATCACGCGACTATTATGGAAATGCTTCAGGAACACGGGTGAGAGACTCTGGAGGAAAGGAGGCGTTCTTTTCGTGAATCGCTACTGAGGACATTTAGAGAACCAGCATTTGAGGCTGACTGCAGTACAATTTTACTGCCGCCAATTTATATTTCGCGGAAAGACCACAAAGACAAGATAAGAGAGATTAGGGTACGTACAGAGGCATATAGGCAGTCATTTTTCCCTCGTTCTTTTTGGGAGTGGAACAGGGAGAGAAGATACTAGTTGTTTTACGAGGTACCCTCCGCCACGCACCGTATTTTGGATTGCGGAGTGCACCTAAAATGAGAAATGTATCTTTTTGGGGATGTCTGGATACTTTTGATCACATAGTGTATGTTTTATCTTATACCGTTATCGTATTGAAAGTACAGTGTGCTCATGCACATTCGAGCCGAAATGCACATCCAGTAACACTAATGTCATCGCCGCCTATATTCGACGCCTACATGCAATAACCACTCACAGACAGCAGGTGGCATCTCTAGCAATGAAGGGTATAGGCCGGCCGCGGCGGTCTCGCGGTTCTAGGCGCTCAGTCCGGAACCGCGCGAGTGCTACGGTCGCAGGTTCGAATCCTGCCTCGGGCATGGATTTGTGTGATGTCCTTAGGTTAGTTAGGTCTAAGTAGTTCTCAGTTCTAGGGTACTGATGACATCAGATGTTAAGTCCCATAGTGCTCAGAGCCATTTGAACGTAAAAACTTGACTTCTCGGACCACACAAGACGCCTCCAGTCCACCATTGTCTCGTTTCTGTGTCGTTTGGTCTTCTGAAAACGTGCAGCTTTATAAGCCTCCCTGAGCAATGGCCTCTTGCGAGGAACTCGAAGTGTCCACTGCGTCATGTTCTCTTCACAATGAAAGCTCGAAAACTGGTTGAGATAGCCACGAGTAGCGACATTTTCGCAATAAGGCTTCACAGCGAGTCAGGAGATATTTATTTTATTATAAATCCAGCCACAACTAAGGGCATAGCGACAGTAGTCCAAGATCCCAACGTAACCCAATCTTCCCTATCGTGTTTCCTAATCAAATCTATATTTTATTTTATTTAGTCACTAGATAAACAAAATGTGACAGGACTGCCGTCCCACATCCCTGTACTGCTCTTTTTAATTAAAAATTAACTAATTAGTTTCTCCAGTAGCTACTTTCAGGCAGTTTTTTTTTAAATTGGCACCAATTAAATTTAAGATGTAAATAAAACGCCATAGTGAGGTGCCTACCTTCTTCCAGACAATAATGAAATGTTCCGAGGTGGAAACAGATAAGCATGTGTGAATAAATTACCCTCACCAAGCTTCCTTATGCAGTGTGTTCAGAAATTCCGTTACAACCTTTAGGACTTGCAGAAGGGAGTGAGTACATAATATATTGAATAGGAACGTTCCGTTCAACGACGGTTTCAATTCAGATGTTTAACTCATCCACTTTTGCCTCACGTATTGAATTAGGCGTGACGGAGTAGAATTATTACGTAACAATTCGAAAGGGAACATAACACATTGATCTGCATTAACATTAAACATTACGTCCTTACATCATTCCAAAACAATAAAGTACCCAGAATACTTTACATACAGAACAGTACTGATGCATCTGAGGCTCGATGTGGCGACCGTCAACGTTATTAAAGACACTGTACCCACGAAGCACCTTCTGGTACACACACTCCATCCCATCTCTTCAGCTTCTAGTTCAGATTTGTTCCGTTACTACAGGGGTCTCGTAAATTAAACTTTGCGTGCAACATCTTAGACATCAGGTGACTGTCTCACGTAGTAGACGTCATCATGTATACCCTATTGCATACCAGGGCAAGCAGACGTGGACACGATATGCATCTGAAATGAAACAGTTCCAGAATGGAAACGGTACGCTTCCGGAATAGGTTCCTATTCAAAATATTACGTACTCACTCCCCTGTACAAGTACTAGAAGTTGTCAACTGGACTTTACGAACACCCTGTATGATACATGAAACGTATTCGCAGTTGCGGATGTGGACAACCATCAGCTGTATAATGGATTGTTAACAATTAAAATTTATGCCGGACCACGATTTGCACCCGGATTTCCTCCTTATCGCGAGCGGCCGCCTTAGCCTTAGGCTATCCGAGCACGCTTCGCGGCCAGACACAAACTGCCATGTGTCGTCGATCCTGTTTTTACAAGCAGCACTTATATAATTATATGTATAATACTGACGATTGTATTGCAAACACGATGGTACACACATCAAAAAGAGTTTTGCATCACCTCGATTCCGAGAGTTCTGGAACCTGTACAGAAAATTGGAATAGAGATCAACATAAACATCATTTCCGCCCTTTTTATCGCTCGTGAAAACCACACATTGCATGTTGTACCACCATACAGCGAGAAGTTCAGAGGTGGTGGTCCAGATTGCTGTACACTTCGATACCTCTAATCCCAGCAGCACGTCCTCTTGTATTGATACATGCCTGTATTCGTCCTGGTACACTATCCATAAGTTCATCAAGGCACTGTTGGTCCAGATTGCCCCACTCCTCGACGGCGATTCGGCGTTTATCCCTCAGAGTGGTTGCTGGGCCACGTCTCCCATAAACTGCCCTTTTCAGTCCATCCCGTGCATGTTCAATATCATTCACGTCCGGAGAACATGCTGGCCACTCTAGTCGAGCGATGGCGTTGTTCTAAAGGAAGTCATTCACAAGATATGCATGATGGGGGGGTAAGAATTGTCGTCCATGAAGACGAATGCCTCGCCAGTATGCTACCGATACAGTTGCACTATCGCCGGAGGATGGAGTTCACGTATCGTATAGCCATTACGACGCCTTCCATGACCACCAGAGACGTACGTCGGTCCCACATAATGCCACCCCAAAACAGCAGGGAACCTCACCCTTGCTGACTCGCTGGACTGTGTGTCTAAAACGTTCTGCCTGACCGAGTTGCCTCCAAACACGTCTCCTACGATTGTCTGGTTGAAGGCAATGCGACACTCATCAGTGAAGAGAACGTGATGCCAATCCCGGGCGCTCCATTCGGAATGTTGTTGGGCCCATCTGTACCACGCTGCAAGGTGTCGTCGTTGCAAAGATGGACTTCACCCGGGACGTCGGGAGTGAAGCTGCGCATCATGGAGCCTATTGCACACAGTTTGAGACGTAACCCGACGTCCTGTGGCTGCACGAAAAGCATTATTCAAAATGGTGGCGTTGCTGTCTGGGTTCCTCTGAGCCATAATCCGTAGATAGCAATCATCCACTGCAGTAGTAGCCCTTGGGCGGCCTGAGAGAGGCATGTCATCGACAGTTCCTTTATCTCTGTATCTCCTCCATGTCCGAACAACATCGCTTTGGCTCACTCCGAGACGCCTGGACACTTCCCTGGTTGAGAGCCCTTCCTGGGACAAAGTAACAATGCGGACGCGATCGAACTGAGGTATTGACAGACTAGACATGATTGAACTACAGTCAGCACGAGCCGTGTACGTCTTTGCTGGTGGAATAACTGGAACCGATCGGCTGCCGGACCCCCTCCGTCTAATAGGCGCTGCTCACGCACGGTTGTTAACATCTTTGAGCAGGTTTAGTGACATCTCTGGACAGTCAAAGGGACTGTGTCTGTGATACAATACCCTGAGTCAACGTCTGCCTTCAGGAATTCTGGAAACTGGGGCGATGCAAAACTTTTTTGATGTGTGTATATAGTTGCTTAGAAAAAGTAGGCAAAATTTAGGGTTACGCCATTTTAAGTTTCAGTAACAAAGTACGAGAGTGAGGCGCGACACACAAACACCGAAAGAGAAACCTATATGATAGAGAAAGATGCAGAATAACAGCTGTGTTTAGGACACTGATGGAGTTAAAGTGCGAATGCTAATTTCTCATTTTTACAGAGAGACAAATGTACTATGCCACCGGGACTCCGTTCTGTAGCAAATAATATTTTTATTAATAATTGCAACAAATGATCTAGTACATAGTATCGCAAGTTCCACGCGGCTTTTCGCGGACGATGCTGTAGTATACAGAGAAGTTGCAGCATTAGAAAATTATAGCGAAATGCAGGAAGATCTGCAGCAGATAGGCACTTGGTGCAGGGAGTGGCAACTGACCCTTAACATAGGCAAATGTAATGTATCGCGAATACATAGAAAGAAGGATCCTTTATAGTATGATTATATGATAGCGGAACAAACACTGGTAGCAGTTACTTCTGTAAAATAAAAACGATTTTAAGTGGAATGATCATATAAAATTAATGGTTGGTAAGACGGGTACCAGGATGAGATTCATTAGGAGAGTCCTTAGAAAATGTAGTCCATCAACAAAGGTGGTGGCTTACAAAACAATCGTTCGACCTATACATGAGTATTGCTCATCAGTGTGGGATCCGTGCCAGATCGGGTTGACGGAGGAGATAGAAAAGATCCAAAGAAGAGCGGCGCGTTTCGTCACAGGGCGTTACGGAGATGTTTAGCACACTCAAGTGGCAGTCTCTGCAAGAGAGGCGCTCTCCATTGCGGTGTAGCTTGCTCGCCAGGTTTCGAGAGGGTGCGTTTCTGGATGAGGTATCGAATATACTGCTTCCCCCTACTTATACCTCCAGAGATCACGAATGTAAAATTAGAGAGATTCGAGCGCGCACGGAGGCTTTCAGACAGTCGTTCTTCCCGCGAACCATACGCGAATGGAACAGAAAAGGGAGGTAATGACAGTGGCACGTAAAGTGCCCTCCCCCACACACCGTTGGGTGGCTTGCGGAGTATAAATGTAGATGTAGATGTGAACTATAATTTATATAATAACCCTGCTACTAGTAATAATTATGTAAATAACAATGGTGTAGAACAGAGTATAATAATTATGTATGATAATGTGTTATTTACGGTTGTTCACCCCAGAAAAAATATGTAGAAACTTATTATAGGTGAAGTGAATACCTTAGAGACTTTGACATGTTAAGCCACAATATTCGGAAGCGGTAGCAGTCCAACAAGGTAGGTCGGCACGTGCGTCGACATTGGAGACGTTTCTGCCCTGCGTGAGAAGCATATATCAACGACTGAAGAATCAAAATGGTTCAAATGGCTCTGAGCATTATTGGACTTAACATCTTAGGTCATCAGTCCCCTAGAACTTAGAACTACTTAAACCTAACTATCCTAAGGACATCACACACATCCATGCACGAGGCAGTATTCGAACCTGCGACCGTAGCAGTCGCGCGGTTCCGGACTACAGCGCCTAGAACCGCATGGCCACCACGGTCGGCCTGAAGAGTCAGTCGCCGCCCTAGAAACTTCGAGAAATTGGCAAAAGCACCGAATAAGTAGCACCGACAAAGTGGCGTGAGGTGGTCCTTTGGGAGGTTCTTTGAGGGGAGAAAGAAAACAGATAGTTAGTCAGCGTATATCATACTTCGCTACAACGACTTAGCCGCTACGCTGCTCGACAGAACAAGATGTCGGCACCGAGCCAATAGGTCAACGCAGATGATGCCATTCCATCTAAACATTCATGGTGGTGTCTGATTGTACTATATCGTGTCTCCCAACCACTTTCGCGCAACGACGCTCTGAGCGTGTTTTTAGGGAACTAGTTTGAACCTGGGACCTGTTGCTGGTAAGGAGACGCCAGACCACACATGACATGTAGAATTCAGAAGAGTTCAGTGAGACTAGCGATGATATAACCAAATACTAAATGATCTCAGCGTCAGCTCCACTGCACTCCCTGTAAAAGAATCTTAATTCTAACTAAATATAGTGGAAAGGGTTCAAGGCTTTCCTATTTTTAGTTAGCTGGTAAAATAACGTTGAAAAAGCAGTTAAGTTTACCATTGGAAATTTATTCTAATCACAAAACATCGTTTATAAATTGCACTATTGATAAAAGGAAATGTTTTAATATAGGATGGTAAAAACCAACAGCGTTCAACAAAAATGTGAACGAATATTCCCTAAATGGGTTTCCAAGTTCTACAATCGATCGAAGGATGACCTATGCCATATCACATCTATAATCTAGGTTTAAATTAAGTTTCACAAAAGAGAAAACTATCAAAATGGTCTACAGTGACCCTCAATTATCTTCAATTACTTATCTAACTTGTCGTAAATTACAGTGGCTGATGTGGCTTCTCAATAACTATAAAATAGAAAAATCATCGCGTTTAGGATCTTTACTTCAAGTGGCAAATGTGAACACCATGAGTTTTAATTAACGATCGTCACTAGTATTACGCAGAAACGGGATGTAACAGATGAGACTTCTGCAGTTCTGAGTGAAGCCTTATGCGCTCAAAAATGCGGCATCGCGTGCGTTCATTACCTAGTCGGTGTTTAAGCAGCGTCAGGGCGGCAGCGGCCGGCGCAGCAGCCATCCAGCTCGCCGTCTCGAAACCAACTCTCTAACTTCTCCTTACTACAATTTACCGAAGTTAGTTGAAAAAAGCTATCTGGCTGTGTTTTCGTCTGACCAATCAGGGTCTCAATGTTAACCTTACGCTCCGCCTACAAAAATTCTGTCTATCCAATGGGAAACGTTATACTTTTCGTGGTGGGGCAATGTTTTTAAAGTTTGCAACGTAACAGAGACGCTAAAAAGTCTCACGCTAAAACCTGCAGCTAGTGTGGTCCTTTTAGCGTTATCGTGAGATCTATACTGCTCTTCTGGAGGGCTCTATCTTTTAACATGTGCTGGGGAGTGATCCTAATGTAACAGACACGCGAAAAAGTCTCAGGCTAAAACTTGCGGGTGGTAGTGGCCCTTTTTGTGTTATCGTAAGATCTATACTGCTTTTCTGGAGGGCTCTAGCTTTTAACATGGGCTGGGGTTTGTCCTTGACATACCTGAGACGCGAAAAAGCCTGACGCTAAAACGTGCGGGTTGTATAGTTGTACAGGTAGGCTCGCGGCGTGGGTGCCCAGCCCCTCTCTTTCCTAGCTTAACACGGTTCTGCTCTCGGCTTCTGTCCTCATTTCTCCCCTCGGAACTGCGTCTGCCTCACGGTGGGGAGGTACGACATGCATTTAGGCATTCTTGTGTTAGTCTGTGGTATTCCATTTGCTCACTCGTTACTCGTATTACTTTGGTTAATTTAATGTCACGATTTATTCGGAGCTATGTGACATACTACTGGATTTGCTTATCATGTCAGGGTTTTTCATGTAAGATGTTGGATTTGACTGACACCTTACATATCACCACCCTTCGAACTTAATTTTCGCACTGAATTTAGGCAATGATTGAATCGTTGTCTAAGTCAGTCAAAAATTTTCTAATTTATCTAAATTTTGTTGCACACTGTTCAGCCACATTATTCTGTTCTATGCTAGTTTGTATTACTAATTTATATTTTTATATTCTTCCACATTATAATTACCGATTGAGGTGGCGCAGTGGTAAGGCACTGGACTCGCATTCGGGAGGACGACGGTTCACTCCCGCGTCCGGCCATCCTGATTTAGGTTTTCCGTGATTTCCCTAAATCACTTCAGGCAAATGCCAGGATGGTTCCTCTGAAAGGGCACGGCCGATTTCCTTCCCCATCCTTCCGTACACCGATGAGACCGATGACCACACTGTCTGGTCTTCTTCACCAACCAACCAACCAACCAACATTATAATTAAAAATGACAACAGAAGAATATTTTTTGCTATTCTCAGTTTTTAATTATTTTCTTTCTTTATTTAAGTGTGAAGTTTGTTTTTTAAGAAGTTTGTTATCGAAAGTGAGGAGTCTTTCACATCGATTTTTTTATAAATATTGTTTTTATAAATGTAGTAATTAAGTAAAATCTGTTCCTAACACATTTTCTAAATATCATGTGCAAGAAAAATGTTTTTGTTTCTAGACACCCATTTCAACATTGTTACACTAACAAATCAGAATTATTTCCTAGAATTGCTTTGACAAAGAAATATACATACACACGTATCGAGATATTATCCTAACAAATGGTACAAATGTTAAAAAATTTGCTTTGACAGAGAAATATACATACACACATATTGAGGTATTATCCTAATAAATGGTACAAATGTTAAAGAAAGGGAAAACATCCAACAAGATATATTTTCATTCTTTGTTTTTATAAGGAGAAAATAAGTATAATATAGTTATTCTTTTATGTTTATGAGGAGAAAATAAGTGGTATATAGTTTCTTTATATACTGTCCATTTCAGAACTAATGACTTGTTTTTATCGACAGTCTATTTTTTACTTAAGTCCATAGTCAATGACTGTTATTTTGTAGTTTATTAGCTGTCTGGTGTGCTTTACTTATTTAGTTTTTCACACGTTTCTTTTGCACAATTCCTACATCACATAATTTGATTTCACACGTTCACACAATCCTGTGAAGGTTTAAGCAAGAGGTTGGCAAATGTTTTTGCACGAAGGTGATGGACTTGAGCGGGATGGATCTGGGCAAGTATTTGATGTACAGCTTCGTTCGTTGTTCCTTGTTGGCTTTGCAAGTGTGTGTTGCTGTTGTGGAGGTCCCATAATGGAATGGAGCTGTGAGTGCAGAATCTCGTGGTTTACTGACTTTGTATGCGTGAAAATCATCGTTATGTGTCGCTGAATGCGGTCGTTTTTCGTTGTAATACTTCGCAGACGACTAGTAACAATAGAATAGGGAGTTGGGAAGGTATGTCGTCTATTCTTCACCCATCTTCTTTCTTGGTCTCAATCTTGCGAATCTTCAACTTCTGTTCTTCCTGCTTTTTCTCTGCTTCTTACTTGATTCTTGGTTCTTCTTTGGGCAGGATATGGAAATATTTATTGATAACTAGTCTCTTCGAAGTTCTCCTCCTAGTAACAGTTTGATAAATTGTTTGGGCGCGTCTTTTTAATTTGTGGAAGTTCTTCTTCAGTTTCGTGCATCAGCGTGCTGTTTAATAGCAGTAGTGTGACTTTTACGCATATTTTTTGCCAGCGGTGGCTTGCCCAAGCGGTCTTCTCGTCCGGCCGTTTTTTGCTCGCTCCGTTCATTGGGGGCTCGGAGACCCTTCCGGCGTTCGCCGTCCCGCCGCGTCTCAGCAGGGGTCTGTCACTGTGAGGCTCGGCGTTCCATCCCAGCAGGATTCCTCCTAGCGGGCACATTTATTGCCCACTTTCGCTACAAGGGCCGTCTGTTAGTTTCGCCTTTCCCTTCTCTCGACGCTCCTGCTATGTAGGAATCGTGTCTTGCTAATTATGTCCTTTTCTTTCTTGATACATCTCGCGTTGCAACTTGTGGGTCGTTGCATCTCTTCCTTGCTGGAGTTTTTACAATGGTTCTTACAAAAAGTTTTACTTATAATCATCTAACATATATCTAGTATCTACTTGTTTGACGCCTACTTAAAAAGCTTTACAAATTTCGGCGCCCTTTCCATGTTACAATTCTAAGATATTCGGAGTCTTAACGTCTACTCAAGAATCCTCAAATTCGTTTTTTATTTTTGTGTAGTGTCGTGGTGTATAGCATATTAGTATTTCATGCTGTTAGACTATCTACGCTTTATCCCTTCACCTTAAGCTATGGTACTATTGGTGTTATTATTGAAATACTTTCTTTTTCCCACCTTCCTCTCTCTTCATTCTTCTTTCACCTGACGATCTTATCTGCAACATAATCTTGGAATATTGTGCTGATTATTTACCAGTAATAAAATTAATCTTCAAACTTTTTTATATGGCTCACATGGTGAAGTCCTAAGGTTTTGCCCGTTTTTGGGTTCATTAGTTCCACAGCATTAGCATGAGCAATTCGGCTAATTATGACACGTCCTTTGTATGCAGCGTAAAACTTATGTATTTTGTGTTTCTGTTTGCTGGAGAGATGGTGTGTTTTTACAAATACTTTCTGGCCTACTGAGAATGTTCTTTTAATTGCTGTTCTATCTCCTCTTTCTTTTCTTTTAATGGCTGCCTTTCTGATGTTGGAGAGTGCTGTTGCTATGATTTGTTTGTGCTGTCTACGTGGTACAATAGGAAATCTAACATTTTCTCTGGTTATGTTTGGGGGTTCAATATTTTTAAGTACAGTAACTGGAGGTAGTAGTGTAGTGCTATGTGGCATTTCATTTATTACTTCTTGAAAATCTTTAAGGTATATATCCCAAGTGGTGTGTCTTTTGCCTGCATATAATCGGCATAAAGTGCCTATGTCTTTCATAGATCGATCTGCTGGATTTACGCTAGGTTTGTACTTAGATATGTAGACGGGTTTTATTTTGTGTTGTTTTAACGTGTTCTGCCATTGCAATGATTTGTACTGTGGGCCATTATCGGAAATTATTCGTTCCACTCGACCTACTTGTCTGAGAAAATCTTGTCTAAATGCTTTACTTATTGCAAGACCTGTTGCCCGTTTTAATGGTGTCAAGGTAACATATTTAGAAGTAAGTTCCAAAACGACAAATATGAAAATATATCCATTTTTTGTGCGTGGGAGGGGCCCCATCAAATCTGTTGCACCTATTTGTTTTAATCTTTTAGGGATTATTGGAAACATAGGTGGTTTGGTTTGGAAAGTGACGTCTTTAGCCCTCATACATTTCTTGCATTTGACTAATACTGTTCTAATTAGTCTTTCCATATTAGGAAAATGGATTGTTTGTTTTATTTTTAAAAAGCATTTCTTTGGTCCAAAGTGGCCATTACTTAAATGTGTATACCATACGTACTTATTAATTAGTTCATTTGGGATATATATCAGCCATTCATTCGTTGCAACATTTCGTCTAAAAAATAAAACATTGTTTTTTACGAGATAGTGCTGTCGAATGTCTGGAAAATCCTTACTTCTCCACTTGTGTTTGATTCCTAGTATTTCGGCATCCTTGTCCTGTTCTTTGCCTATGTTTTTCAATGCTGTCGTAATGTAGTTTTCGAAAGGTACTTGTTTCATATAGTACATTGTAAACTGGTCTTCTGCTGCTTCCAAACCTATGTTTTTGGATGCACCCTGTGGACATCGTGATAAAGCATCTGCTAATACATTCGCTGGTCCTGGTATGTGTGTAATAGTGAAGTCAAATTCTTGTAGTATTAACATCCATCCGGCTAACCTCCCATGAGTTAGTTTGGCGGATAACAGAAATTCTAATGCTTTGTGGTCAGTATATACTTTTGTTTTTCTACCGAATAGGAAATATCTAAAACGTTGGAAGCCCCATACAATGGCCAATGCTTCCAGCTCTGTGACTGAATAGTTTTTCTCGCTTTTTGTGAGTACCCGACTGGCAAAGGCAATTGTCCTATATGATCTTAGCCCTGCCTGTTCGTTTTCTTGGAATAAAACAACTCCTAAACCTGTTTTCGCGCTATCAGTGGCCATACAAAAATTTTGTGTTAGATCAGGATGTGATAAAATCGGTGCTGTTGTTAGTGCGTTTTTCACTTTTAAAAATTCTTCATTAGCCTGTTGATCCCATACCCATGGCGTGTTTTTTCCAGTCAGTGCACATAGGCATGGTGTTGCGAGAGAGTCGATCCAAATAAATTTTTTATAGAATCCGGTGAGGCCTAGAAATCCTCTGAAAGTTTTCTTATTATATGGAGTACAGAATTCTTTTATTGCCGTTAGTTTTTCTGGGTCAGGCATTACCCCTTTCTCGGAAATTACGTGTCCTAGAAATTTGACCTCTCGCCTTCCAAATTTGGATTTTTTTATATTTACTGTGACCCCATGCTCTTTCATGATCTGTAAAAACTGATTTAATGTGTCGTTGTGATGTTCCCAAGAGGGTTCTGCTATAATCACATCATCAACATAAAAAGTAATTTTTTGTAAAATTTCAGGACTGAGTATAGTATTAAATCCCCTAATAAACGCTGCTGATGATATGTTTAAACCAAATGGCAATCGTTTAAAATGGTAACATCTACCGAATACGATAAATGCTGTAAATTTTCTACATTCTGGGGCCAATTCTGTTTGCCAGAAACTACTCCGTAAATCAATTGATGAAAATATCTTAGCACGGTGGAAGTTTTGTATCAATTCCTCTAATATTTCTGGTCGATCTGTCTCAGTGATTATGATTGTGTTGATCTGTCTGGAATCAAGCACTAACCTGACGCTCCCATCTCGTTTTTGTACAATATGGAGCGGGCTGTTATATGTGGAGATAGCTAGTTCAATAATATCGCCATCTAACATTTTGGATATCTCCTGGAATACTTTATTCCTGTAGCTTAATGGGATTTTATAGGGTGGCACTCTAAATGGTTTGTGCTGTTTTACTTCAAACTTGTACTAAAAGTGCTTAATACTGCCAGTCTTAGGTAAAAATACCTCTGCTTTATCTCGTAAAATATCCTCTAATTCTCTTTTACTGTGTTCCGAAATACCTTGAACTTCTTGTAATTTTTCGTCGATTTCTTTATGGACTTCTAACATGAGTTGAGGCGATTCCCCCTTTTGTGCATACCATTCTAATTCTTCATCCTCTTTATCTCGCATCATTCTTAATTGTTTGTTTATAACTGGTATCTCTTCTAATTTTAGCTTTTGCTCAAAGAGAAGTGTGACATTTCCGAATGTTACGCTACCTTTCCCCATATCTATTATCGCTCGTCTCTCATTTAAAAAATCTGCACCTATAATCAAATCTACCGTTAGTTTAGGTATAATCACGAAGTTGGCTTCGATCTTTTGACCTTGGCACGAAAGAGTTAACCTTGTTTGTCTCGTAACTTCCACAGCATTGTTTCTAATAGGACCTCTTACTTTAATCTTACGTGTTTTCAGAACTGGCAATTCCTCATTGGCATAACACTGCATGAATAAATTTTCTGAGATCGCAGTCAGTTCACTTCCGCTACCAATTACAATATTGACTGGGATATGCTTTACGATGGCCTTCACAATTGGTTGAATTTGAAAGGGTTGGTTCTGTTCTTCTTCTTCTTGCATCAACGAATCCTCCACTGTATCATACATGAGTCTTTTTAGGAATTTACCTTGTGAATTCGAACTTTCTGTAGGATAATCTTCGACTGCTACTTCTCTGTCTTTTATTTCCTCTTCTCTATTTCTTCCTTCATTTACGCTTTCTTCTACATCCTCTACTTTTTCCTCATCCTCGTCTGTCTTCTCCTTCTCCATCGCTACTTCCACATAATCGCATCTAAATGCACTAATAATCGCTTCATAACTTCCTTCATTGGGTTGTGTGCCCACTCGTAACTTATTTTCAACTTCTGTCGACTGCGCATTATCCTCATTGAATTCGCTTTCCCTGGTTTCCATCTCAAATAGCTCTGCAATACTCATTACTTCGTCCTTTCGTCCTACATTCGTTGTGCATGCCTCTGGTAATTCATCTTCTTCGTCAGTATTCTCCCAATTAATTTCGTCCAAACACGATATTGTTATTTTCTTGTCTTCGTTTTCATATGGTCCCTGCGGATTTGTTTCTTCCTTCTTCTCTTCTCGTGATAAGATTTTGATTTCTCTCTTCAAGGTGCTGCAATTGTCCTGGGTCGGTGCGTCATTCTCTTTGGCATGGGCGCTTAGCTGTCAACTCGAACGTTTATTGGGGTTTGGTGGTCTTACCTCCACGTCTTCTATCTGTATTCGCTTTTCTTGTTCAGCTTGTTGATAGTGGTTTCTTGGTTGATAATTTCTCGGTCTATTGGTTCTCCAGTACCCGTTCCGGTTGTCGTTATTCCCTCTGTAATAGTTGTTGCCGTTCCTGGGTGAATTATAGTTATTGCCATATTCTCTTCTAAATCCATAACCGGTTCTTTGCTGAAATCTATTCTGGTTTCTTGGTGCAAAGTTATCACGTGGTTCGTAATTGTTGTTACTTCGTACTGTGTCTTGTGGATTCCACTGCTTTTTGCTTTCGTTTTCACGTGCGCTTCGTCTTTTTCTAGCGTCATCTTCCGAAAATATGAACTCTAGTTCCCTTAGAACACCTTTAAATGCTTCGACCTCATTGCCTCCGCGACCTACTAATGACTGCTGGTATTTCAATGGTAGCTTCATCGCGCATAATTTAATCAACTCTTCGTCACTGTATGGTACATCTAAGAATTGATTTTTGTTTGCCATTGCTTCGAAAAATTTCACGGGACTCTTCTCTCCAGAATTTTCAAAATATGGGTTCTGTAATAATCCGTACTTCACTCTGTTCTGTGCTTCGCTGGACCAATATCGTGAGAGAAACTTCTCTCTGAAATCTTCGTACGATCGGCATGTCGCTGCAACATTTTGCATGATTTCTGTAACTGTTCCTGACATGTGTGCACATATAAAGTCTAATTTGTGTGCTAACGTCCAGTGTTCTGGTAATCCTACTAGGAATTGATCAATAAAAGTTCGTGGATGTAATGAGTTTCCTTCTCGAAAGTGTTGATATTTTCTGACTGTGAGGAAATGATCGTTGTCGTACTTCGTCATAGTTCCATATGAAATTCGCGATTTTTCGCCACTTTCGTTTCTGATCATTTCTCTCGTCGTTCTTTCCTGTTGTGGTAGATCCGTTGGATATTGTCCACTGTAACTTTCGCGTACCCACGGTGCAGGCTGTCTGATTTCACGTATGTTACTTTTCGCCTGTGATTGGAATCGCAAATACATAATATCTTCGTTAATTTCTTGTTTCTCCGGTGCTGTTGCAGATACGGATGTGGTTGCAGCCTCTGTGCTTGATCGATCCTGTTCACTACGCTCTTCAATCGTTTGCAACAACTCTGTTCGCAACTTCTGAAATTGTCGCTTCGTTTGCGCTTCTATTTTGACTATGCGGGTATCATATCTTTTCTGCGCTGCTTTTGTGATACGTTTGTGTAACACACTGTTTTCAACAATTCCACGCGCTGTACCTGCTGTTTGTCTAGTAATTACGTTTATCTGTTTCTTTAGTTGCTTGACTTCTACTTGGGTGTTGTTACATAATGTTTTGATCTCGTCCTGAATGTCATTACGCAATGTTTGTACGTCCGCTTGTAACTTGTCAATGTCGGTTCTCAATTGATTGTGACCTATTATTAAGTTTCCTAGCACTTCTCGAGATTCTTTTGCCTCGTCTTCAATATGACTTAGGTGTAACAGAATTTTTTTGTTTTGTTCTTTAATCTCACGCATTTGTCTCGTGGTTTCTGCATTCTGAATTTGAATTTGGTTCGCTATGTCTTTATTTTGCCTTGTCATGGTTTCCGTAATTTGTTGTAATAATTCTGCCAGATTGGTGGGTCCTATTGCCTTTTCTTCCGACGTCCTTCGCTCTGCGTTTTCGCCCAAGTGTTGGTTCACAACCGATTGCATTGACCTCTGCTGTGACACGTTTCTGCTCGCATTCCTTGTACTCTGCGGTGAGGGAGCTCTGATTACTTATACTATGGGTTCTACGTATTCAAGACGCAAGTTAGAATCCTCATCGCCTGTCTCTCTACTTTCCTGCTCCTCTGTCGTATGATGACCTAGGTTTTCTGTGCCTTGGCGTACATTATCCTCGTTATGGTGCGTTATCTGTCCTATTTCTCGCGATACCGCATCGTCTGTTGTACTGTCCTCTATTCTCCGTCCATTTTCATGCTGGGTCCCTACCTCAATTCGGTCAAGGTCTCGATTTGCCATTGCTAATCTTTCCGATTCCCTTATTTTCTATTTTAAAAGCAATTCACACGCCCTACTTCGCGTCAAAATGCGCTCATACGATCTCACGAGTTTCATAAATTTTTTGTTCACACGACTTGACACTACCAAGACTGACAATCTATTCACTTACTTGTTGGGACAGAACCAACTTGTCAACGATGTATCCGCCACCTGCGCGCTTGCATTGGAGAGAAAACTTAATTCTAACAGTTTTCAAAACTCATAACTTAATTATGCTATTGTTTCTGGTAGAATGTCTCTCTTGAATACTTTTGCTATGTATCGCTGCAGCTACTGTTTTTGACTATGTATAACTTAACGAAAAAAAAAATTTTTTAACGAAAAGTTTTTTAATTTAATTTTTTTTTTACAAAAATTTTTAAATAAGATATTTTTCTGACCTACTTAGGCATGTGGTCGACCTTCAATCATGGTATTTTACCATCCTGGGAGGGTCGCCATTTTCTAAACATTCATGGTGGTGTCTGATTGTACTATATCGTGTCTCCCAACCACTTTCGCGCAACGACGATTTGAGCGTGTTTTTTAGGGAACTAGTTTGAACCTGGGACCTGTTGCTGGTAAGGAGACGCCAGACCACACATGACATGTAGAATTCAGAAGAGTTCAGTGAGACTAGCGATGATATAACCAAATACTAAATGATCTCAGCGTCAGCTCCACTGCACTCCCTGTAAAAGAATCTTAATTCTAACTAAATATAGTGGAAAGGGTTCAAGGCTTTCCTATTTTTAGTTAGCTGGTAAAATAACGTCGAAAAAGCAGTTAAGTTTACCATTGGAAATTTATTCTAATCACAAAACATCGTTTATAAATTGCACTATTGATAAAAGGAAATGTTTTAATACAGGATGGTAAAAACCAACAGCGTTCAACAAAAATGTGAACGAATATTCCCTAAATGGGTTTCCAAGTTCTACAATCGATCGAAGGATGACCTATGCCATATCACATCTATAATCTAGGTTTAAATTAAGTTTCACAAAAGAGAAAACTATCAAAATGGTCTACAGTGACCCTCAATTATCTTCAATTACTTATCTAACTTGTAAATTACAGTGGCTTATGTGGCTTCTCAATAACTATAAAATAGAAAAATCATCGCGTTTAGGATCTTTACTTCAAGTTGCAAATGTGAACACCATGAGTTTTAATTACCGATCGTCACTAGTATTACGCAGAAACGGGATGTAACAGATAAGACTTCTGCAGTTCTGAGTGAAGCCTTATGCGCTCAAAAATGCGGCATCGCGTGCGTTCATTACCTTGTCGGTGTTTAAGCATCGTCAGGGCGGCAGCGGCCGGCGCAGCAGCCATCCAGCTCGCCGTCTCGGAACCAAATCTCTAACTTCTCCTTACTACAATTTACCGAAGTTAGTTGAAAAAAGCTATCTGGCTGTGTTTTCATCTGACCAATCAGGGTCTCAACGTTAACCTTACGCTCCGCCTACAAAAATTCTGTCTATCCAATGGGAAACGTTATACTTTTCGTGGTGGGGCAATGTTTTTAAAGTTTGCAACGTAACAGAGACGCTAAAAAGTCTCACGCTAAAACCTGCAGCTAGTGTGGTCCTTTTAGCGTTATCGTGAGATCTATACTGCTCTTCTGGAGGGCTCTATCTTTTAACATGTGCTGGGGAGTGATCCTAATGTAACAGACACGCGAAAAAGTCTCACGCTAAAACTTGCTGGTGGTAGTGGCCCTTTTAGTGTTATCGTAAGATCTATACTGCTTTTCTGGAGGGCTCTAGCTTTTAACATGGGCTGGGGTTTGTCCTTGACATACCTGAGACGCGAAAAAGCCTGACGCTAAAACGTGCGGGTTGTATAGTTGTACAGGTAGGCTCGCGGCGTGGGTGCCCAGCCCCTCTCTTTCCTAGCTTAACACGGTTCTGCTCTCGGCTTCTGTCCTCATTTCTCCCCTCGGAACTGCGTCTGCCTCACGGTGGGGAGGTACGACATGCATTTAGGCATTCTTGTGTTAGTCTGTGGTATTCCTTTTGCTCACTCGTTACTCGTATTACTTTGGTTAATTTAATGTCACGATTTATTCGGAGCTATGTGACATACTACTGGATTTGCTTATCATGTCAGGGTTTTCATGTAAGGTGTTGGATTTGACTGACACCTTACATCCAGATGTTATCAGAAAGAAGTTCGTGTGGTATTTACCCAGGTGGCTGGTGAGGACGAAGGTATTGCGGCCTCACTAAATGGGTCACCTGTGAACCTATGGGTTGAACTGCACTAGAAGATGCCGAAATTGAGGGTCGCAGGGACACAGTACTGGCCGGGCGGCGTGGTCGAGCGGTTCTAGCAGCTACAGTCTGGAACCGCGCGACCACTACGGCCGCAGGTTCGAATCCTGCCTCGGGCACTGATGTGTGTGCTGCCCTTACGTTAGTTAGGTTTAAGTAGTTGTAAGTTCTAGTAGACTGATGACCTCAGAAGTTAAGTCCCATAGTGCTCAGAGCCATTTGAACCACTTTGAACACAGTACTGAGGGCTGCAACACGAGCCGTCGCCAGTCTACAACTCCGCCGCACGGCAGCACCGAGGAATTGAGCGGATTAAAACACATTGTATCACTGTGCTTGTTTAAAGGGTCTTATGTCTCAATAAATAACTGTTAATGGAACCAACAATGTTTCACTCACACTTCACCCACTGAGCCAAGGAGAGAGTCCACTCCACCGTTCATAAAGTGCCATTTCCTTCCCGCCATCACTGAAAAAAAAAAAAATCCGCTACATTTGATGTCAGATGGCTTCATTTTGAGGTGTACATGGTAGGGAATTTGTGTACAAGATATTCTTGTCGCCATCGCCAGCGATGGGCCGCGAACAACCCAGAGGCAACAGACGACAACCTGCAGCCAGCGGGCAGTATTTCAGTACATTAGTTCCAGTTGTTCAAAAAGTGATAAAAACTACAACCTTTAAGCCAAAATTCTCATTTGGAGCAAACAATATAAATAATAATATTATTAAAAAGCTAGGCTGCAAGGATATTGATTTCACAGTCGACTTTCTAGTCTTCGTGATCTTTCGAAACTCCATAGATATGGTAGCGAAACAACTTAACCCACTGAAGAGGCAGACAACGAAAAATGGGTTTCAAGTTTTCTTGGATAAGATAAACTTTAGGACTAACACAAATTCAGCATCAAGAAAACTGAAGGTCGGAAAGGAAAAACTAAGCAGCCAGAAACTTTTAAATACCTAGGTGAATGGATAGAGCCTAACTTATCCGAGAAATAAGCTTTCGTGTCACGCATTAACAAAATTGAAATGCCTTGTCAACTAACTAAAGGGGTCTACAACAAGAATTCGATATCCTTAAATGCCAAAATTACACACTGCCTGCTCTGTCTTTATATCGGAGGCTGTGTATGCGGCAGAGACCGTTACAGTGAACAAGAAAAGTCTGAGGCAGAGACTTGAGAACAAAGAAAGGAATATTTTGAGAAAAATCTTGGATTCCATCAAGAAGGTATCACAACCACGAACTAGAGAGATAAATGGAGAAGATAAATGACACGTTTCAGAAAAGGCGAATGACCACGCAACAGGAACGAGCCTCGGAAGAATATCGAAACCTATTAACCCCCTACTTTCAAAATAAGAAAGCTAAAGGGGCATGGTTCACAGAAGTGAAGTCATAATAGATCAACGAGAACTTTTTTTGTGAGTTTTCCAAGCGCACCATTCCTATTTTTCAGACTTGTGCGAATCGGTTAAAATTTTGTAAGAGTGCAGATAAATGCATATAATTAACGCTCGTCCCGTTGTTTTGTGTTTCAAAGTTCTCGTAAAGATATCCAGGAGGGTGATTCCCTTATGGAAAAGTTACAAACCCACAGACATTTCCAGAAAAATCCTAAGCTGCAGACAAAGAAGCTGTGGAGACAAAATAGAGAAGAACAACACCATAAAGAAATGCAGGAGCACTGGGCAGCAATTAAAGCTCCGAAATAAGAGTCAACTAAATACATGGGGTTCCTGGTTGGCCAAGACGAAGAAGCAGAATACTATTAATAAATGTGGAAAAAGCTTAGCGGCGTTTCAGATCGAGTCTCAGTGTTTCGTATTTTGAAGCATGCAATAATTTCCATTGGATAAATATATATCGTAATCCTTACAGCTCGGAAGCACCGTAACTAATGTCTGAAAAGGGCGCGCACACAAACGCTGTTGGGAGGGAGAGCGTGGGGGATATTTAAGCTAGCAACATCAGGTGAAAGTTTTGCGTGTAGCCCGGACCAGCAGTTGTGTATAGCCATTCCAACACCTCTCTCACTGTAGCTATGTTACAGTGCATTAAGCAAGGTGTGAATGACGAACCGGAGCTGGCTCCCAGGAAAATTGTGCGAATCGATGAATTACTTTTGCAAAATATTTTAATTTGACTGAAATTAACGGTCACCAAATAGAACCATTTGCATGTGCACCGTTAGAATTTTGCGTGCAAAAACAGTCACTGTTGTTCGGATTTTACGTGCTAAAACAGTCACACTTAAATAGCTCTGGATTGGAGCGAGGTTGATGGTTCAAGTTTGGTCACCTGTGTATTGGACCTTGGTCTATCGTAATTTAAGCGCTTGAAAAAGTCTTGCTTCGTTTTGATTTTAATTACAAAAAACCACGTTCTTCTAGGAGATTTTTGAAGCGCAGCATTTCTGTACTTTAAACTTGAGCGAATTGATTCAAAATTTGCACGAAGGTAGACAAAAGGGTAAAGTGAAAACAATTTTTTTTATCCAATAATCTTTATTCGTTGTAGGGACACAATGGTTAACATTTTTCTGGGTAGGTTTTGAAGTGCACCACTTCTGTACTTTAAACTTGTACGAATCGGTTGAAATTTTGCACGATGCTAGGTAAATGGATAACGTCAATATGAAATTTCTTTTATTCAAGCGATCTTCATCTGTCGTCGGGATACGATGGTTTAAAGTCCCACTAAATGAAGCAAATAAAATTCGTTTCTGCGTGAACTGAATGCGCGGTAACGCTTTAATGTGAAGCAGATAAATAAAAAATGCATTCTTCCGACAAATTGAAAACCAGCTTTCAAACATTCAGATTTTACGTGCAAATAACAAGTTTTTTGTGAGTTTTCTTAAGCTCATCACTTCTGTGTTTCAGACTTGTGCGAACAGGTTTAAATTTTGTAAGAAGGTAGACAAATACATGTAGTTACTGGCTGTCCTACTTTTTATGAAAGCTTCATATGTTGTCACAATATATGCAACATGGTTCCAGAGAGAATAAGAAGACCTCTACCGGATTAGTCATCACCCGAGTCAACAAAAATCTGCTTCGGTTTCCAAGCTACGGCAGTCTGAAGTCATAATTGTGCTAAATAAAATTTGGTAACCGGAATGGAAAATGCTTCCATCATAGTACAAAGAGGGTGAATATGTCCTGGATAGAGTTGGGGATGTAAAAAGAGGGAACTAGCTTTTCAATTTATCTGGCAGCTTCAAGGACATTAAATGAAAACATCTAGCTACATTCATTCTTTTTGATGAGTTAACGTTACTTCCCTAGCACAGTGAGCTCTCTTGGGCCAACGCCGTGTTATACGTATGGTGAGGGGTGTAAGAACAAATAGATACAAATTTATGTGCTTCCAGAGAGTGAGATGTATCTACAATAGAAAGTACCCGAAAGTGTGGTGTATTTGTAATTGGAAGTGTCCCAGAGTGCGGAATCAGGCATGCTAAACTTAAATGACACGTTCGGTCATATTGCAAGACATGATAAATGCCATATTGGATCACATGATGGCATGTTTCTTGTTATACGAGATAAATCATGTTACTTTACTTGACATGGTGCATTGTATTACATGACATCTGTACTAATACTAACAAGTAAAGATGCGCAAATATGTCAAGATATTTTGATTTAAATGTTTCTAAAGCTGTCAGATAAGCCTAAATGCTACTTCCCTTCTTTTACATCCTGTCTCTGCCCAGGTCATATTCGACTTTTTTTTGCTACAGTAGGAGCACTTTTCATCCTGATAATAATATATAAGTAGTATTCACTTACCTTTCAGATTTTACGTAATTTATTTACAAAATAGAGTTAATAAATCTAAATGATAGAAAATAAATTAATACTTTAAAAACATATTAATATAGTTATTATAACGGAATTGATTTAACCAATCGTCCAGTTTAAAACACAGGGAGTTCAAATATTATAGTTGCTCAGAAGCTGATGCGTCAAAAGTTGCAGTATTGAAATTCAGTACTAAGGAATTTTTATTATTTCGCCTATCTATAAACACGTAAAATTTCATCAACTCTGAAGGGTATTGGTAACCAAGGACGCCGCTTCGCTTTAAACGGCCATCCATCCACAAGGTTTAAGCCGTAATTTTATGCAAAAAGAATCGATATCATTAAGCCACAGTGAATTACATGGGTTAAGCCTAAAGATTTTTGTATTAACGATTTACACCATGGTGGAATCGTATTTGAGTTGGAGCTTCTATTTTTTTCATAAATTGTTCATTTTCTTTCTTGACTCAGTCGAAGACTGGGGTCAGTGACACGCGTGTACTGCTTCATGCCACATGTAGAGCAGTAAACGCTGGAACCTCCTTTGTTTTTTCGTCAGTGAAAATGTCAGCACCGGCTGTTAGTGACGTAAAAGTTCTTTTGCTAGATTCATTTACTGAAAAAATATTAAGTCTGAATTTTCCCTTATTGCATAATCGCAGCCTGTAAATGCATGGAATTCTGGTAGACTTAGACATAATGATGATCTCTAACTCGATGCTAATTCTATCTAACTGATATATTTAACATCTTTGTTATTTCTTTATAATAATTGCTGAACTGTCAACAGAATTTCAGATTCATAAGCATTATGCAGATTGGCAGTAAAATTTTTAAAACATTAGTATAGGAGGCTTTTGTTAAAATATTTAAAGTTGGTGGCACTTTGATAACACGAAACATAAATCGCTTATCCACTTTTTCATGCTGAGATTCATAATTCATTTTTCCAGTTTTTGCATCGTTTGCTATTAGTTGATAAGAGTTGTACTGATTCGCAAAGGTTATAAAGACGTCCTTCGTTTGCAAAGTTGATACAAATGGTCATTCTCCCAATAATCGTGTGAGAACTGTACAAAAGCCTCCTTAAATCAATAATTCTTCGGACTTTCCAAAAAATTGGTAGGTCTAGGTTGTAGAGATCCTGCAATTCTATAATGAATGTCAAACCATTGTCGATTTTGTCGTTCAGAATCCTTGACTGAAGACGTTAAATTGCTATCAAATTTAATATGTATCTCTGCAGCATTACTTGAACAACGTTTATGAGAACGGATTCATCAACTTAATCAAAGGATTGTGGCAAGCGAATCCGATCTCTGTAAGGAGCAGAATCCATCAACTATTTCAACATCGATTTGTGTTGGCTGCACCATACGAAATTGGAAATTTCAGTGTCTCGGCTGAAGTGCACCTGTCCTCTTAACATTCCACCGACACACCATGAAAGAGCAGGCGGCATGGGTGCTAGTGGAAACGTTAGTTTCTACTTTTTTTTTTAATCTAATTGCGAGAAGCCGACCGAAGAGGTTTCGATCCATTTTTAGCACTACTCATTTATCGTTATTCACCTAAGCTTTTGAGGTGCACCGTGGAAAACTTTTTTTTAGTGGTATGTGTTTCTAAAATCTTCCTCTAACAGAACTGCATTCAGATATAAGAGTTAACTTTCGTCACAAAGGAATTACAGACATTGGCTGCCATTTAAATCGATGGGCAAGCGGAACCACATTAGTAGTGTGTTTATAAACTGGGAATTTGGGCCTGACGAGTGGTGCTAGCGTTGTCCGTGCAGGTGCAATGACTACTGTGTCTGTATGGCAAAGTTGTCAGTGTAACTTCCTAGTAATTAGGAGACTTGGCTTCGACTCCCAGCCTGGCAAAAATTTTCAAGTTTCCCCACTGTTCAGTGCCCACTCCAAGACAGTGACTGTAATTCCTGTGTGTCTTCATTCATAATGGCTGCTGGATCAAAATGGTGACTGTTCTTTCAGAAACGTTCAAAACAACAAACGTTACATATAGTTAACTTTTATTGTTTTACCATTGCCTCAACAGTGAGCAGGAAATCAGAAATACCTAAAAATACTGATTTATCAATAGAAATGTTATATAAAACATTTTTATCGATAAAAATCATAGAATGGGCTGACCATATTTTTAATCGTGTTAAGAATTCTATGAGGGAACTGCAGATTTCGAATTGAACGGCTGCATAGCTACACGGCTCCGCAGACACTGGTGTAGAAAGAAAGTAGCGGAAGCCCTAAGAGCTGCCTACTTTTCCCAAGGGAACTCTATACCAACGTGTTGTCATTAAAAATGTCAGCATGTTGGGCATAACTATTTTTACTTACACACGTTCCTCCCTCCTCACAACCTGGAAAAAGACATGAAACCTTACTATGGTGTTTTACTTACATCTTTTGCTCTTGAATAATGCATGAGAGTAACTATCGCCGCGCTGTGTGGACACGCGGTTTGAGGCGCCAGTCACGCCTCCCGCCGGAGGTTCGAGTCCTCCCTCGGGCAAGGGTATATGTATTCTTCTTAACATAAGTTAGCCTAAGTAGTGTGTAAGTCTAGGGACTGATGACCTCGGCAGTTTGGTCCCTTAGGTATTCACACATATTTAAATATTTTTTGTAACTATCGAAAAATTTTGATTTAGTAATTTTTTATTAAAAATAGCTGTGTGGAGATATAGGACAGCGATACTGGCATAATTTTGGTTATCTATACATTATAAGAACTCGATGAGGGACGGTTTAATTAAGTCGGATCTTAGACTGCAGTACTAACAGGTTATGCGACGTGAGACGAAGACGTGAAGTAGCAAGTAGGACAGAATCAGTTTGTTAAACGGGTTTTTGGAAAATGCTGCGCATTGGTGTATGAAGCAACATAAAAGACGATTACGACACTAGAGTGGCCAACTCTAGAATAGCTATTTGAGCCGTGTAACGGCTCAGCTCATTTGATTTACCAGTGAGATTATACACTCGTTTTCGCCGCAGCGATAGGGGGCGTGATCGCTGAGAGCTGTAGGCGCTGGTGCGCGAAGGAAGAATTTTTGGAGGACTGCTCGGTCGCGAGATGGCGAGAGGGTCGGTCAGTCAGCCTCGGCGACTCTGGTCAGTTGGTTAGTCGCTAAGTTTGGGAGTCGGTGCAGTGAGGCGACAGAGTCAGTTAGAAGGCAGACACTCGCATGTTAGTCGATCGGCTCTAAGTCTCAGTCGCTGTTGCTTGTGCACTGAGTCGGGTTCGTCGTTACTCCGCGGTTGGACGAGTTGGCAGTCAGCAGCAGGCAGGTTCGCACGGTGCAGGTACGCGCTGGGGCCGTGGTCGACGCAGACGGAAGGCCGTTGGTCTATCGGTCGGCTGGTTGTCGGAAAAGGGGCGATAGGACGGCAGCGGCGAGGAGTTAACTGGTGCCTGCTGATTAAGGACTGCGGTGAGTGTGGCTGTTTGCGAGCATGGGGGGAGGACGGAATGCTCGCTTGCTTAGCGTGGTTCTCCGTGACCAGCCGTTTGTTGGGCCTAGCACTCGAGTGTAACAGGAAACTGCATTGGTGTGGTTCTCGTCACCTGGCTAATTCCGAAATTTTCATATACTTTTATTACATTTCATGATATTACTTATTATTATTATTACATTAGATCTTGTTGAACATGGTGCGTTTAAATTGCAAATTTCCAATTCTACTAATATTGCTTGGGATATAGATTTTGAGCTGTGTTGTGTATGCACTTAAAAGAAGTGTTGTGAGTGAGAAGCACACTTGAGTGTGTAATGTTTCTCAGTTCCATTGCTACGAAGTGACCATTATTTATATTGCGTGATTTGTTGGATTTTGTAGTGATTGGAACTTCAATTTGTGCGATTCTGTTTTGTAGAATGTTTTTCGTGGCAGCATTTGAGAATCAGTTGGTACAAGAAGTTGCTAGCTCTGAATTGCCACCTCTTTAATCAATCATTTATTGACTGATGTGTTTGTCTGTCTGTAGCAAGTAAGAGGCAGCAACTGTAGCTTGTTAGTACAGAAACTGTTATGCAGAAATTTGAATGGGAAGAAAGCTGTCATCTTTTGTCATAAAGTTGTTTTATAGTATGTGTTGAGCTGTGTTGATTCTGTATCAATCAAATTTAGGTAACACACAGCTGGCAGAAATGACTGTTGAGCTCGCAATAGACTGCATGTGTGAAATAATTCGTGTAGTTTTGTGAGTAATGCGTTAAATTATTTATTTGCAAGTTGTTTTGAAGATCTGCATTTTTGGTGTTTTCACCTTATGTTGAACCAAAATAGTATTCTTGAGGTCTTGACGACTGCACATGATATACCTTTTACTAACAGTACCTTTATGTAATGTTTCAGAGTGGGGCTGCATGCTCTTCTGGAGAATTTTTTTTTCTGTTGCTGAAATTTCCTTTAAACAGTTAATTGTATTAACTTGGATGTCTAATTAATTATTGTTAAATAATAAATTTGTGTCAACAAGGCTTCGACCAAATAAATGTGCCTACACCTTCCTCATCCTGGCTCTGCTACCGTCAGTACAACTCACTACTGTTCTGTCGTTTAGAGTCCTTTCCAAATTACTATGAATTGGGGTTAACAACCTGTGAATGATTATGAAGTGACGCCATTTTTCCATTATTAGGCTGTCAATATGGGTTAATAGCTGATTTCGTTTTCTGTACCTCTAGAGGCTGAAATCAGCTGATTATGTTAGACTTATAGAGTTCAGACTTATAATTGCAGCTAGTAAAGGAAAAATGACGTCACTAAGACGTCATTTAATAATCTTTATCAAGCAAAAATAATAGTACACATTTAACGGTTTCAGAGACGCTCTGAAAGGATTGTAATAACTCTTTACAGCCCTTACGAATGTTCAACTGAAGTGGGCAGGAAAATTCGGGGATGTCTTTGGAAGACAGGCATTGTCTCCCACGGAAGATAACCGATATTATACGTAGTTTATGCCAAAATTACACTGTTTTTCAACGAAACAGTAAAGCAGGCAGGCGAACAATCACACGGCACGCGGACTAACATCATACAGCGCTGTGGAGAGACTTTTTGAACACCCCGTATGATCAATAAACTCAGCTAATCGTCACAGCCAGCTGTTTCCATTCCATCATTTTTGTCCAACCAGCTCAGTTTTGATGTCATTTGCAGCTTTAACCGTTTCGTTGTGGTTCTGGCTTGATTATCTACACCGATGGAACCAAAATTCCATAACAGGAGTACGCTGCATCTGCTTTTCTATGCCCACAGCTCGAAGTCCTGGAAAGCCTTCAGACCGCCTAAGAGCGCTTCTACTTTACAGCGAAGACTTAGCCCTTTTGGAAGATCTCAAGTTTGTACCTTCAACTAACATCTTAAAGGTATTAATAGTGACTCATTCCCAGAGCGTTCTTAAAAACATTCATTATATGAGGTGGAGTAAAACAACCAACCGTTGCAGTCTGTCTGTGGCTTTGGAATACGGTAGCAGTATGCGGTTGGGTACACCATCCATTTGCTGCGGGTGTAATCCCGGTATGACGAGGGCGTTGATGTATTAGCGAAGAAAGCTGCCTCCATAGGCACTCTCTTTGATACGAAATTGCCTTTTAAGAATGAGGTTAAGCGCCATGGAAAACATCTATAGCAAGAGATGTGGAACATGTCCCAACAAACGAAAGGGTGTTATTATGCGATGCTAGAATGTCGAATTCGCGCGAAACCGTGATTTATGAGGACAAATCTGTACCTATCAACGATATCCACTATCATTCGACTCAGCTTCAACTTCGCCACTTTTCCTCTCCATATACATCGAATCCACGTTTACAGTTCTCCTGCATGAGAGTGTAATTCTGAATCAGAAGCTGGTGTAAACTGCATCTTCTTTTCGTGTTCCAAATTTTACTATGAAAGTTTGGACTTTTTGAAGACATTGCTTGGTATTGGATACCACTTCCCTCAATCAGCTTCTTCTCCTTTGCTTACTAAAGACATTCGCCTTTATAAAGCGATTGTTAATTTCCTTCGGGGTTTTGGGAAAAGTCTACAGACTTTAATGGTAGGTGTGCATCGCTTTTACGTTTTGCTTGTAATCAATTTCCGTAATGGTGTGAGCTGATAAACCTCAACTGTCTAATTTACTTCAAAATCTGTTTCTTATCGATTTAGAGTGGGCACAGTTGTGACAGCTTGAGATCTTATATCTGAAAAACTGAATTTATATATTCTATTCATACAATTCAGTGTACATTGTAACCATGTGTTTTAGATGGTTAAATAGACTAAGCGTTCTAAAGGCCAAATAAATAAAAAAAAGCGAATACTAACTGCCGCTCCGACCGACAGGAGTTACGTGCAGACAACAGACGTCAATCGACAATAATCAACAATGGACATTAACTGTTTGTTGCACGAATGCTATTAGCATTGAGTAATACTATGTAAATCACCTTTCAAGAGAGTTAAACCGCTATGTGTATATTTAGAAAGATGGGAAAATAAATATCTGTAGTTAGCATGCGACAATAACAGTTCATTCAAGACCAAAAGCCTAAGCTGAAACTTAAAATTTTCAGGATATCTTTGTAATTGTTAAGAATGAGAAGAAACTGTTGGCTAAAGCAGACGAAATGGGTAAATTCGATTTTGTCAGAGATTAATCTCATGATGGATTGTATGCATTCCCTGAGAAAAGAAGTGAAGCCCTCATAAGAAATGGCTGGATATCAATGTGACTTCATGCACATACACTCCATCGGCGGGTACGTAAACGATTACAGTTGAAGTTCTGTGGGATGGGTGCAACGGCCACCTGAATGTACTAATGTTCTTCATGTTTAGTGTTGTTACCAGGCTCGGTAGAATGCGGAAGGGGTGTGAATAGCGTCAGATGCGAGTGATCAGCACTTCACAACGTTTGAAAGCGGTCTCACTGTGGGTCTCCATTTGGTCAGCAGGTCGAACAGTGCACTATCCAGATTTGCAGGGCGTTGGGATGTAACAGGGGCCCGACGTTGGACCGCGTGAGAAAGTGAGGGCAGGCAGTCATCAACAAGGGCCCAGACGATCACGTCTGAGATCGCCGTACTCCACCAGCATCATCGTAACCCCCTCATATCCGCGCCTTTAATCCGAGAACAAGTGATGGACACCCTGCGGCATTCTGTCATCCTGCACCATTTGTCAGAGACTAGCAGTAGTTGGACGATGGAGTTACCGTCCATGAACTAGGCAATGTAAATAATGCCGAAAGCTCGAAGTAATATACAGAAGGGCTATCTACATATATAAAGAAGGTGGAAGCCAAGATTGTGGAAAGAGAAGCGAATGTCTACGATGTTTGGAAGGGGGTTCGATATGGCGAGAAGCATATGACAAAGCAATGCAAGACCTAAGTAGAAAGAGGCACGTGGATCAGGAGATACCCTAAGATATACTGTCGCACAGGAAGCTCAGAAGCGCTGTCGCCATAGTCTAGTGGTTATGATACTACAATGTTGTATGGAGGGTCATGATCTCAGAACTCACGGGAACTGATGAAAAACTATAATTTCTATATTCAGTTCGAGTACATTTTAGAAGTATCCACAAATGGCAAGAAGCACTGTACTGGAATGTTATGTAGCTGTATACATACCACATGTGTTCTGGCCAGAGGCAGTTCGCTCCGCGCTCTTGTTCGTGCGAGTGCTGAATAAACCTTCGTCAAGTGAAGTTAGTGTTCGTCATTGATCTACTTACACCTTCATCTACGTGACATTATTCTCGTGGAGGCCCTGGGTATTGGAACTTGCGATACCGCACATTATCGACGGCACAGTGGCTCCCATCAGGCCACGACAGAGCCGCCGTTTACATGGCGAGAAATCCGAGTTCGACCCATATCCAACAGATCGCAATCTATCGGAGATAGAAGAACAAGAGGACGTCACAATGACAGCAACTATGTGCCAGCACATGAGACATCCTCGCGATTTCTGGTGACGATGGCCAAGATCCAAACAAGTGGCTGAAGGTATATGAGGGTATAGCCAGATTTAACAAATGGGATGACACCGTGTGTTTGGCTAACGTATGTTTCTACTTGGAGGGCACTGCCAAGTAGTGGTATGAGAACACTAAGGAGAAGTTCACAAGCTGGGAAGTATTCCAGGCGGAACTGCGCAAGTATTTCGGCGACACACAACGACAGAAGTACAAGGCTGAAGATAAATTAAAGCACAGGGCGCAGCTTCCAGGAGAAACGACAGCATTCTACATGCAAGACGTCTTAGAGCTGTGTAAAATATTGGATCCTCGAATGAAGGAGTAAGATAACGTTGCACATCTCATGAAGGGTATTGCAGACGACATGTATTAAGACCTACTCCTGAGGGTGGTTTCGAAAGCAGACAACTTCATAAAATGGTGCCAGTATACTGAGACAATTCCTCAAAAAAGAATCACATGCAAGAAGTTTGAACGGTTCCCAAACGTCGTATCGATGTCTGTAATGGAGGAAGAAACTGATTTCACAAGTGTTCTTCGTCAGATAGTGAGAGAGGAATTTCAGAAGGCACTTGGATTGCACGTCGAGCAGGAAACCGAGACGCTTCAAGAGGTCATAAGGGAGCAAGTGGAGCAGACATTGATCCCAATCTCTCGTCCTTCATTTCCCTTTAAAACGGTAAAAAAGTCGAGACCCAGGTGAAGTTACGTTCCTACAATGCAGCATGAGGAACCTGTTCGGACACCAAGGAAGCCTGATGTCTGGAGGACCCAGAATAACCAAGCAGCATGTTTACACTGCGGACGACCGGGACATGTGGTTCGCTATTGTCGAGAAAGACGGCGGATATTTGATGACGCCCGCTCCAGAAGACAGCAGACCAATCTTAGCCGACGTAAACTTCGGGATGACGAAGATGAAGAAGAAGATGTGGGTGCAAGACGACGTAGGTCACCATCGCCGCAAGCCATCCGCTGGAGAGGATGCTCCCCAACACGCCGATCAAGGTCTCCATTGCCGTTTAAAAGCTCCAGCCGATCACCTAGCCACTGCAACCTGGAAAACTAAAGGGTGCGACCTTTCTCGGAGGTGAGGCGGCCGAAGATAAAAATCCTGCGTCGCCTATCACTACAAAAATGATAGGAGACTATGTAGATATCCTCATGGATGGCCCACCAGCCCGAGCTCTTGTGGACTCTGGAGCATCATATTCAGTGATTTCGGAGAAGTAACGTCGCCAGTTGCAGAACACGGTATTCTTCGACAGCAAAACATATCTGCTGAAGATGCCTAATGGGAAATATGTAAAACCTACAGGAATATGTGTCATTCGTGTGGGTATAAGTGGGAACACACAGCCCTTAAAATTCATAGTCTCACAAGAGTGTAATCGTACGTCATTCCGGATGGGACTTTTTGAAAGCTTCTCAAGCAATTATGTATTGTAGTCGCTCGAAGATTATGCTAGATGAGATGAGATACCGTGGACAGGAAGTTGCGCATCTGCGTCTGAGCAGACTATGTGTGCAGGATGAAGTGATCATTCCTGCACTCGGCGCTAGAAAGGTAGCTGTCATGTGTCATGCCATGCAACAACCCATGGATCTTGTAGTGGAATGTAAAAGAAGCATACCACTGAAGAATAACTTGGTCATCCCAGATTCTGTCGTCTCGTTTAAGAACGGATTCGGTGAATTGTGGATAGTTAACTGACGCCAAGAACCGCAGATCCTTCTAAGAGGCAAGTGCGTAGCTACTTGCCATTTTTCAAGAGTTCTCTTTATGTTTCAATCCACAGGTGAAGAGCAAATTAGACAAATCGACTGTGAAGCACCGAATTAGTACTGGAGACCATCAACCAATAAGCCAGAGAGTATACCGTGTGAGTATACCGTGTGTCAGCAACGGAACGACGAATAATTCGAGACTAGGTAGAGAAAATGACGCCGAATGACATCATTCGCCGGCCGTTGTGACCGAGCGGTTATAGGCGCTTCAGTCCGGAACCGCACTGCTGCTGCGGTTGCAGGTTCGAATCCTGCCTTGGGCATGGATGTGTGTGACGTCCTTAGGTTAGTTAGGTTTACGTAGTTCTAAGTATAGGGGACTGATGACCTCAAATGTTAGGTCCCATAGTGCTTAGAGCCATTTGAACCATTCGATTGACACCATTCAGCCTTCGCAGAGCCCATGGTCGTCACCAGTGGTTCTTGTCAGGAAAAAGGATGGCAGTTGGCGCTTCTGTTTTGATTACAGGAAGCTTAATAAGATAACTAAATAGGACGTTTACCCTCTTCCATGAATTGACGATACACTTGACTGTGTGAAGGGGGCTAAGTTTTTCTCAACCATGGACATGTACTCGGGGTACTGGCTTTTCGAAGTAGATGAGGCTGATCGTGAGAAAACTGCATTTATCACCCCTGAGGGCCTGTGTGGGCCTGTATGAGTTTAAGGTAATGCCGTTTTGTTTGTGTAATGCACTAGCAAATTTTGAACGGATGATGGATAATCTTCTAAGGCACCTGAAGTGGACGATGTGTCTTTGTTATTTAGATGACATTATAGTGTTCTCAGAGACATTTGATGAAAACATAAAAAGACTGAGGGCCGTTCTTCAGTGTCTCCAACAACCCGGAGTAAAACTTAATCCAAGAGAGTGTCTCTTTGGAGCAAAAGAAATCAAAATACTTGGGCACCTTGTGTCAAACGAAGGTGTGCGGCCAGACCCAGAAAAGGTGAGAGCTGTGACGGAATTTCCTATTCCTAACAGTATTAGAGATGTGAGAAGCTTCCTCGGATTGTATTCTTATTACCGTCGTTTCGACCGTATCTCTATGGAAGGCCATTCACAGTTCTTACAGACCATCATTGTTGGTTGACAGGTCTTACGGATCCAACAGGACGACTCGCCAGGTGGGCACTACGTCTTCAAGAGTATGACATTACCATAGTGCACAAAAGTGGAAAAAAACACCAAGATGCCGCATGTCTCGCAAGAAACTGTGCAACACCGTCAAGACTTTGATGAAGATAATGACTGTCTCGCTGCACTAAAGGATTTCTCTGCTGAGCAGAAGAAGGACGCCATGATATCTCAAACTATGCTTGCCTTAAATCTGTCAGAGGATGTAAAAGAACAATTTAAGATAGTCAATGGATTACTTTGCAAGAAAAAGTTTGGTCTGTTTGGAAAGAGGTGGGTACCAGTGATTCCTAAACACATGCGCTTAGATGTTCTACAGAAATTCCATGACACACCTGAGGCAGGACATTTAGGATTTATTAAGACATACAATAGGATCCGCAAGAGATTTTTCTGGCCAGGTTTTCTAGGAGTGTCCGTCACTATGTTTCGCACTGTCGAGAGTGCCAGAGGAGAAAGGCAGTTCCTCAGAAAGCACCTGGCCGACTCATACTAGTTTCACCAGCCGAAACGCCTTTCCAGTGTGTTGAGATTGACCTCCTCGGACGATTTCCAACGTCTGCTAGTGGCAATAGATGGATTATTGTTTGCACTGATTATCTGACACGCTATGCCTTTACAAAATCCGTGAAAACAGCCGGAGCATCCGAGGTAGCCAAATTCATCGTGGAAGACATTGTATTAAAACACGGTGCCCCAAGGTCGTTAATTACGGATCGAGGGAAAGTTTTTCAATCGAATCTTGGGACAGCGATAAACCGTCGGTGCAACATTACTCATCACATAACGATTGCCTACATTCCACTAACTAACGGGCATGCTGAACGCCTTAATATGTATGACCTTCGCTGACATGCTATCAATGTTCGTCAATGTTGAACAGAGCAACTGGGATGAGGTGCTACCTTTAGTGACGTTTGCCTACAACACCGCCAAACAAGACACAACAGGATTTACGCCATTTTTCCTGGTGCATGGGCGTGAGACGCCGACGACGATGGACTTTGTGTTTCCGTTACATCCTGATGACGTGGACGACGACTACATCGGCCAGGTGTTAACCAGAGGTGAGGAAGCTCGAAAGTTCGCTCGACTCCGTACACTGCAGGCTCAAAAAAACGATCGCTGAACGTATGACGCGAGCCAACGCCCTGTTGTGTGCCAGCCTGGTGACCTCGTCTGGATCTTCACTCCTGCTCGTAAGGCTGGTCTCTCTAAGAAGCTCTTCAGGCGCTACTTTTAATTTCTATATTCAGTTCGAGTACATTCTACAAGTATCCACAAATGGCAAAAAGCATTCTACTAGAATGTTCTGTAGCTATACATATACAGTATGTGTTCCGGCCGGAGGCAGTTCGCTCCGCGCTCTTGTATGTGCGAGTGCTGAATAAAACTTTGTTAAGGGGGGTAGGGCGTCAAACGGGTCGACTTGGAGCAGGATAGGCATCACAGGACATTTTAATTTCCAGTGTTTATACTTTTCCAAATAAATTCATAAAACTTGGTCAGCATCACCAGGAAGGATTCAGGATTCCCACTCATTGCAGTGGAAGTTCGAAAACATAACAAAATAATTTTTTTACGAGTGAAATTTCATCATTTTTCACTTACTAATGGCTGCATTTGTTGCTATAGGTTCACTTTTCTTCATAAGTTAGATTCTTCGATGAATTTTGCACATTATACATACCTTACTCACAGGTGTATGAAACTCTAGAATTTATTTAATTTATGAAAAAACGAATGAACTGTTACATTTTAAACTTCATGTTTAGGAAAAACACAAATTTTATAATTAATTACCTCAATTTTTACCACAGTTTTTAACACATTTCGAAAATTCTAGAGTTTCATACACCTTTAAGTATGGTTTGTATGCGGTGCTAAATTCATCGAAGAATCTCTCGTACTTATGAAGAAAAGTGTACCTATAGCAACAAATACTGCCATTAGTAAGTGAAAAAAATGATGAAATTTCACATGTAAGAAAAATTATTTCGTTATGTTTTCAAACTTCCACTGCTACGAGTGTGAATTCTGAATCCGTCCTGATCTTGCTGACAAAGTTTAATGACTTTTTTTGTAAAAGTATAGACAGTGGAAATTAAAATGTCCTGTGATGCCTCTCCTGCTCCAACTCGGTCCGTTTGACGTCCTACCCCACTTAAGTGAAGTTACTGTTCGTCATTCATCCGCTTATACCTTCATCTACGTGACAATATTAAGATCGCAGGGAGAATTTGACATAACAAAAACAAAAAAAGTCTTCAAGTAAAATGTTATAATCCTAATATCAGAGAAGGCAGATCTTAGTTTGGCCCGTGTAAGCCTCCTCATCTCCACGTAACTACTGTAACTAAGGTGCACTTGAACCAGCTTACTGCAGTCAAGGCTGGGTCTCCTTCCCTCCATTATCAAATTAAATATTCCTTGGTGCCTCAGGATGATTCATACAAACCGTGCCCTCCTATGCTATACAGCAATGGATCGTTACAGGTAACGAGCAAATGTCACACCTATGGGCATAAGAATCTAGAAGTATAAAATGACAAAATGAGTGCACTAAATAAAGCTGAAATAAAATATACTACTGTATTACTTCTTAAATATTTTGCGTGGTGTTACATCAATTTCCTGATTGAAGCACAAAACTGTTTTATGTATAAATATGATTTCTGGATATTATCAAACTCAATGGAGGAAAATCTATTTTTCAGTTCTGAAGGCTAATAAATGCTTTCACTCGGTATTTTTATAAAGAGAATTATGGTAGTTACAGCCCTTTTTCCTAACAAGATGTCCACTCCAAGCCAAAGTTCGAGTAACCTTGACTTGTGGAATTTCTTTGAAATTACGAAATGAATATTAACTATGTCGCCTGTAGAATAACTATCGGACTCCTTTAATGCAATTTGGAAGAGGTGCGAATTACGTTTTGCACATAACTTTCATTCAGTGATTTGCTGTGAAGCCATCCAAAAATTCCTCCCACAAAAGCTTCAATTATTATAATGCTGACGTCCAGTTTTACTGATTATTTGAAGATGAAACACGACTCAGGATACGTAAATAATTCACACGACTCTCGGCGGCTAATACTTTGTTTTAAAATCATATTTCCAGCTTGAATATACTTGTACTAATCAGCAACGAATAATAAGTATAATAACCTCAGTAGGAATCTCAAGCGAAATGAATGATTTTACATAGTTTCGTCAGATTTACACTTTTACGGAAGAAAAAAATTAAGCCGGTACGACATATTCTACGTCATGGATCTGGTTAACTTTTAGTTCTGTGGTTTGTTACTTAACCATCTCAGGCTCTTTGCCTGTTTATTCATTAAAGTTTCTTACTCCTAAGAAAGGAAACATGAATAAAAAATACCAAAAATAACTCAAGTCTAGAAAAGAGATGCCACAAAATATGCCTCCGAACTTACTTAACAAAAGAAACCTGAAAATGGCCACGTCTAAGCTTGCTAATAGCGTTTGTGTAATCAGTACCTAGAAATGAAGAGATTAGCACAGGACAGAAATAAGTGGAGTGGCAGCAAAAAAAGAAAAGAAAAAAAAACAGTGGACCTTGACTGTAAATATTCTGGTTTGTCACTTGAGTGTAAAATAAGGATAGTGAAAATCAACATTGCTCGTTTCTGTTCATGATGAGTACGTTGCGTCAAGAAACACGCACTGCGTCAGACAGCAGTAAATGTCATGTCGTAGCTGACCGCTCCGGAAATAGAAATAGATTTATCGGATGTTTTCCCAGTGGCACGAATACTAATTGTTGGTGTTTACGTCATCCTAGTAACGAGGCGGTGTTGACACAAACAAGAAGAACGTTACCGATGTTCCTACGGCGAGTGAGTCGAAGGCCAAGGTGTCGTAATGGCGAGGAATAAGAACTATTAGTATTGTTTACGCGTTGCTGACGTCAAACAGGAGATACAGTAGACACATTGCGTATAGCTCATTGAGAGTTACCGTTTCCTAACGAAGGTTGTTTGGAGATTTGGAAATTTACGAAATTGATGTACTGTCAGGCAACAGTAGACATGCAAGTTTTTAGGGTTCCGTGCCTCAACGTGTAGAAATGGAACCCTTATAGTTCACTTAGTCGTTCATCTGTCTGTCTGTCCATTTGTTAAGACGCCTTTTCCTCAGAAACGGGTGAGATACCAAGTTGAAATTTATATCAAATACTGATGAAGACAAGAAGGAATAACAGACACTGGCTGCGAGCAGGCATTGGATTTAAATCAGTGGAGAAAGTAGAAAACTTGTGGGGCTGAACGCGGGTCACCTGCTTACACGGCCGATGCGTTGCCCACTGCCCCATCTGGACACAGTGGTCATAGCACCTGAACGGACTACCCTAGCACGCCTCAACGTAAGACACAAATTTTCAACTTGTCCCCACACTACTAATGCAGTGTCCCTCGCCCATTATCCCCTATATTCACGGCATTTCGTCTATTACTTGGCGTGCATCGGCACTGAGGAGATCACTGGCCATCCTAGCCTCAGTTGTGTATATATGGTATCTCTTCTTCCACTGACTGATAATTCTGGCATTTTCGACATGGCTCTGCAGCAGCCGCTTCACTGACAGTCAATGTGCGAGGAGTGCCATTTTGCATAAAAATGATTGTACCCTCACATCCGCGTTGTTAAAGGGTTGGAATGACGTTGGTGCGCAAAAGACTTTCGTAGCCTTAACCAGGGACGGTGCAGGTGATGGGTCACGTATGACTCATCTCTTCGAAACATAAGTTCCTACGATAAACGATTCTGTCAACCCGCAATTAACATCACCTTTGCAGAGTGAAGTAGTACCAGCTGATGTGTGTGCAGATCTTCCTTTGCCCATATTCTGCAGTTCTGGGTATCGACATGTCCTAGGAGATGGAAATGGGCTTCGTATATCTAGAGAATGTTTCATGGCCATTCAATGTCCACTTCCTAGCATGCGAGAAATGCCAGAGCGAAAAGTTGTCTTGGTTGGGGGTCAGCAGGAAGCAACTCCTATACATGAGTGATTTAGTTCGGATAGAAATGCAGGATGTTTCGTGGAATTTTATGCACCGAGCTCGCAGGCATGTCCATTGTTGGGGCAATTCCCAGTGCTCCACATGTTTGCACACCACCACTCGACCCCTTCTGCAATGCTGTGGCCACATCTTCAACAGACGTCTGATCAGGTGCTTTCCTCCCTCTCCCACATCACACTTCAAAATAAATGGAACCACTCTATTTGAATTTAGTGATCAACTTCTCCAGACGCTTAGCAGACATGGGACGGGTGCATTTTTCTTAGGCTTCAGCGTCTGGAATTCCTGCAGAGCTACAGGTGCACAGTCACCGTTCTCATAAAAGAACTTAAGCGGCGGCTCGCGATCCTTCATGGAGACAGTTATGTTGGACGTCTGGGATGCAAACAGAGGAACAGCTGTGTGCCGCGCAGCTGTTCGTGTGCATATTCTGATGCTTACAGTGCCATATATTGGTCAAATTTTAGTTAAATTTTTCTTTTATTCCATAACGTTACCACCTACGTTAATAATATGCTCTTCCCATTTGACATAATTCTTAGCAGTTGTTCTCTTTCTACAGTGTTCTGAAACTGGAGTGTTAATTGTGGACATACACCCACTGTCTGCACAGGCCTCGGAAGGCCCAATGGTACCGACTGACCACCGTGTCATCCTCTGACGAGAGGAGTTACTCGATGCGGATGTGAAGGGCGTGTGGTCAGCGTACCACTCTCCCGGCCTTTGTCAGTTTTCGTGACTTGAGCTGCTACTTCTCAGTCAAGTATCTCCTCAATTGGGTTCACAAGGTGTGATGGTTCAAATGGCTCAGAGCACTATGGGACTTAACATCTGTGGTCATCAGTCCCCTAGAACTTAGAACTACTTAAACCTAACTAACCTAAGGACATCACACACATCCATGCCCGAGGCAGGATTCGAACCTGCGACCGTAGCAGTCCCACGGTTCCGGACTGAGCGCCTGAACCGCTAGACCACCGCGGCCGGCGACAAGGTGTGAGTGCAGCCCGTTGCCAACAGCTCTCGACAGGTCGAGACGGTCACCCATTCAAGTGGTAGCCAACTCGGACAATGCTTAACTTCGGTGATCTGATGAGAACCGGTGTTATTATTGCGGCAAGACCATTGGCAATTATGGACATCATGTATTTCAGATTACTCATTTCAAGTTTTAAAGATTCGTGACTTACCGGAGTGCTAATCGCTCGATCAATCAAACAAAATGAAACTGTGTTTATGAACTGGAGGGTCACATAAGGACGCATGGATGACAGAATCACTTGTTGTGTTTGGAACAATGTACTTAATGTGCCCTTCTATTAATTGAAGGCTTAAAGTCAAATAATTTAGGCATATCCTTCCCTATTAAATAGGAGTGGACCATAGCCGATAGGAATATTACAATACTCAAAGCTACTGTCTAATGTAGTTTCGTTATAAATTTATTGGTAAGCGGTTTCGACGATACACTTCATCATCATTAAGACCTAAAAGTAATACATAAAGAAAAACAGTGAACACCAGTGTGATATCAAAAACAAAACTGTATCTAGAGTTAAAACATACGGAGGTGACGAAATTCATAGGACTGCGATATGCGTGTATGCAGATAGAGGTAGTATTGCGTACAGAAGACATAAAAGGGCTACGCATTGGCGAAGCTGTCATTTGTACTCAGGTGGTTCATGTAAAACGATGTCTGACATGATTGTGGCCGCAATACGGAAATTAACACACTTTGAACGCTGAGTGCTAGTTGTAACTGTAAGCATGGGACATTCCATTTCGTAAATCAATTTTCCGAGGTCCACCGGGTCAAGATCGTGTCAATAATACGAAATTTCAGGCATTTTCTCTCACCACGGACCATGCAGTGACCGACGGCCTTCACTTAAAGACCAAGGCCAGTGGTGTATGTCAGTGCTAACAGACAAGCAACAGTGCATGAAATAACTACAGAAATAAATGCGGCACCTACAACAAACGTATCCGTTAGGACAGTGCGGCGAAATTTGGCGTTAACGGACTTTGGCGGCATGCTACCGAAGAGAGTGTCTTTCCTAACAACATGACATCGCCTGCAACGCCTCTCCTGGGCTCGTCATCATATCATTTGGACCCAAGACAGCTGAAAAACTGTGTCATGATCAGATGAGTCCAAATTTCAGTTGGTAAGGGCTGACAGGATTCCAATGTGGAACAGGGCTACGAAGCCATGCACCCAAGTTGTCAACATGGTACTCTTCAAGATGGTGTGCCTCCACAATTGTGTAGGCTGTGTTTAAATGGAATGGATTGTATTTCCTAATCCATCGGCTTTCTGGACTTAATGTTCCCAAACTACAAAGAAATTTTTATGAATGACAATGCGCCATTTCGCCATTCGTTTGAAGAACATTTCGGACAATCCGAATAAATGATATGGCCATCCAGATCGCCCGACGTGAATCCCATCGAATAATTATGGAACATAATTGAGAGGTCAGGTCGTTCACAAAATTCTGCATTGGCAACACTTCCGTAATTATGGTCAGCTATAGGGGCAGCATGGCTGAACGTTCCTGCATTGGACTTCCAACGACTTATTGAGTCCACTTCACTACGCTTGGCAGAAGGAGGTCGGACGCGATATTAGGAGGTACCCCATGACTTTTGTCATCTCACTGTATGTAGAGTTCATACGTTACTGTGTTCCATTAGAGTTGACACTTTAGTAATTTTGTCATGCGCACCTGATCCACTTATCTCTCATTACCCAAAAGAATGACAGTTTTGATGATAGGCTGTTTTTCTATTAACTGGTCCTCGCCTCCCTATCTTGTCTTCATGCAAACTTTTATAGGCTCATGATTGGTTCTGTCCTCTATATTCCCTTAGGCCTTTCGGTGCTTTATTTTAGCTTTTATATTATGTATGGACATACATTTTTATTTTTATTGCTGATTACGACATAGACCAATTGTACATGTGTGTGTACCTCCTATCATTTGATTACGTTTGTAGTTATGTTGTATGCACAATCACGCCCAAAATTAGTGAATATTTATTTGTGTGGTGTTATTAACCACATTGTAAGGTGTCAGGCAAATCCAACACCTTCCATGAAAACCCTGACATGATAATCAAATCCAGTAGTATGTCACATAGCTCAGAATAAATCGTGACATTAAATTAACCAAAGTAATACGAGTAACGAGTGAGCAAATGGAATACCACAGACTAACACAAGAATGCCTAAATGCATGTCATACCTTCCTACCGTGAGAAAGACGCAGTTCCGAGGGGAGAAACGAGAACAGGAGCCGAGAGCAGAACCGTGTTAAGCTAGAAGGCCCTATGATAAGAGACGGACTGGACATACACGTCGCCAGCTAACTACTAGGACAACGCCAGCTGCAAGTTTTAGCTTGAGACTTTTTCGCGTCTCTGTTACGTTGCAAACTTTAAAAACATTGCCCCACGACGTAAAGTATAACGTTTCTCATTGGATAGACAGAATTTTTGTAGGCGGAGCTTAAGGTTAACATTGAGTCCCTGATTGGTCAGATGAAAATACAGCCAGATAGTTTTTTTTAAACCAACTTCGGTAAATGGTAGTTAGGAGAAGTTAGTTAGTTCCGAGACGGCAAGCTGGATGTCTGCTGCGCCGGCTGCCGCCCCCCTGACGAACACCGACAAGGTAATGAACGCACGCGATGCCGCAAAACAGCGCATAAAGCTTCACTCAGAACTGCAGAAGTCTCATCTGTTACACCCACTTTTTGCGTAATACTAGCATCGATTGTCAATTAAAGCTCATGGTGTTCACATATGCCACTTGAAGTAAATATCTGAAACGCGATGATTTTTCTGTTATATGTTATTGAGAAGCCACATCAGCCACTGTAATTTACGACAAGTTAGATAAGTAATTACAGATAATTGGGGGTCACTGTAGATCATTTTGATAGTTCTCTTTTGTGAAACTTAATTTAAACCTAGATTATAGATGTGATATGGCATAGGTCATCCTTCGATCCATTGTAGAACTTTTGTTGAACGCAGTTGGTTTTTACCATCCTGTATTAAAACACTTCCTTTTATCAATAGTGCAACTTAAAAATAATGTTTTGTGAGTAGAATAAAATTTCCAATGGTAAACTTAACTGCTTGTTCGACGTTATTTTACCAGCTAACTAAAAATAGAAAAGCCTTGAACCCCTTACACTAAATTTAGTTAGTATTAAGATTCTTTTACAGGGAGAGCAGTGAAGCTGACGCTCAAATAATTAAGTATTTGGTTATATCATCGCTAGTCTCACTGAACTCTTCTGAATTAAAAAAAAATGGTTCTGAGCACTATGGGACGTAGCATCTGTGGTCATCAGTCCCCTGGAACTTAGAACTACTTAAACCTAACTAGCCTAAGGACATCACACACATCCATGCCCGAGGCAGGATTCTAACCTGCGACCGTAGCAGTCGCGCTTCTGAATTCTACATGTCACGTGTGGTCTGGCGTCTCCTTACCAGCAACAGGTCACAGGTTCTAACTAGTCAATTCCCTAAAAAACACGCTCAGAGCGTCGTTGCGCGAAAGTGGTAGGGAGACACGATATAGAACAAACAGACACCACCCAGAATGTTATAACATGTCTTTAATTATGTCCTTATATGCTAGTTTCGATGGTATTAGATTTCTAAGCACGTACATTATTGGTTCCGTAATGAGTCGTAATTGTAAATAGGTACTCTATTTTGTTTTCACATTATACTGTTTGTACATTGACTGAGTTTTACTAGAGGCGACAATGTGCATAGAAAACCCGACAGAGTACAACATGATGATTATACCAATCTATTTAACAATACACTTATTAAGTTCGTGTACAGATTGTTATTAAATAACAGACTAAGTACGTATTACATATTTTAACTCTAGGTATAATTTTGCTTTTCATGCCCACCGTTTGTCGTATAGCTGTTTTCATATTACTTTAGGGCAATGTGTGTCATCGACACCTGTTGGCAATTAAGTGATTATAAAATTACTTCTGACGGTATTGTTGAAAATCGTAATAAATCCATGTAGTTCAATGACTGATCGGGCGGCATTAGTTCGTGCGTAAAATATAGTTTAGGATGCAAGCCATAGAATTCTTACGTTACTGTAATTACATCTTCGTACGGTGCGTTAAAAATGATAAAAATATCATCGACATATCTACAGTAGTAGAACATGTTCTGTCTAATAACTCCCAGGTAGGTTCTTCATGCACATAGATACAGAAAATCTGTATAAGAAGAGATTTTTATAAAAATGTATTTATCTTTGCAGGCTTCCAGTTTTGTATTAGATTATTGCAGTTACATCCATTCAATGTTTTCTTTTGGCCTGGTGTGTATTACGCCGTCTATGGCAAATTCTTACTGTCCATAGTAACTTAGCAGGGGCTGTATAGGTTCGTGGTCACTACTTTATGTAATATATACTATGGAATTATGATGATGTACCCCTAGTGTGAAATGCTTCAATTTTAAAATAAATACCTGCAACAGAGACTGCCTTTTATCTGGATTACTGTTGCTGAACGAGGGCAGAAATGGGAGTGGAGAAACGATTTAGAAGTTTACCTTGTAGGGAATCGAATATGGCCGCTATTCTTCAGAAAAGTAAATTTGAAATAATGAATAATCTTTAAATGTTACTCTTATTAAACCATGTAACGATGATAAATTAATATCAGTAAATTTACATCAGTTCTTGATATTACGGAAGGGTTAGTTTGCACCCTAATCAGTATTCAAGTGTGCAAAGACGTTGGTAGACTGTGAAATTAAGCGCTTTTATTCCAACTGCTTATGATGTGTATCTTGGTTTGTCCTGTCTACATGACAACTCTCAGTTTGACGAATTCCTGATAGAGTTCAATAATTTCATAGAGGAACGTGCACAATTAATTCTTTTAAAAGAAGCATCGTTGTGAACTCAGGTTCAAACCAGTCTTGTCAAGAATCATATTGAAGCTAATGGTAAGATCTTCCCTTATGTAAAAAGAATAGTTAATCTAACATGTTTACTGTTCAATCACCAGGATATTGCTCTTCTAAATAAAGGTCTCAAACACAGTGTTCAGCCACCAATGAATGAATAACATGCCACTGACTTGATCATTGACTCCAAATGGTTCAAATGGCTCTATGGGACTTAACATCTGAGGTCATCAGTCCCCTAGAACTTACAACTACTTAAAAATAACTAACCTAAGGACATCACACACATCCAAGCCCGAGGCAGGATTCGAGCCTGCGACTGTGGCGATCGCGCTGTTCCAGACTGAAGCGCCAAGAAACCGCTAGGCCACAGTGACCGGCTCATTGCCTTCAAGCAAGTGCTTGACTGTGCTGTTGACAACAACGTGACCAGATTAAAAATAGCAAGTAAAACAAGTGACATGTCTGAGAGATAAATTAATTCAAACGATAGCAGTAATGAATAGTCAGTTACTATATCTATTTATAAAAAACCAGGAGAGCATGAGACAATAGCGTTGGGGGTCGAAATGTGTAACACTGTTGTTATCATTTATAAGACATACTACATATCCAATGCAGAACAATTTTCCAAAGGCAAAGGCATCAAGTCAGTAGATAGTGAGCTAGTGCAAGCCTTCAGTAGAGAATTATGTTACTACATCTTGCCAAGTAATAACATTCTCATATCTGTTAATCAACAAAAATTACAGGTCATGAACCCTAGAGCGCAAATTAAACACACCAATTGGTGTTTCTGATGCGTCAGATTATTAACTATACTGGTAAACACATGGAGAAATTTGTACTGCAGATGTAAGCTCAGTTTTAAGTTTTTGACAGCAATTTTTCAAGTAACACAAGATAGTCTTTATTGGTGGTTTTCAGTATAGAACATTCCCGCCATCAAGCATGATACTTTCAGTGCTGTGAAAAATCTCTATTTGAATATACCAGTGGAGAAAACTATAGAAATTATTGCTGAAAACTTAGCTACGAAAGTTACTTTCTACAAGATGAAACTGATGAGCTAATAGCTCTCTTTAGGATTCTCTCTTCCTACAACTACTTCTCCTTTAATAGCACACATACACTCCTGGAAATTGAAATAAGAACACCGTGAATTCATTGTCCCAGGAAGGGGAAACTTTATTGAAACATTCCTGGGGTCAGATACATCACTTGATCACACTGACAGAACCACAGGCACATAGACACAGGCAACAGAGCATGCACAATGTCGGCACTAGTACAGTGTATATCCACCTTTCGCAGCAATGCAGGCTGCTATTCTCCCATGGAGACGATCGTAGAGATGCTGGATGTAGTCCTGTGGAACGGCTTGCCATGCCATTTCCACCTGGCGCCTCAGTTGGACCAGCGTTCGTGCTGCACGTGCAGACCGCGTGAGACGACGCTTCATCCAGTCCCAAACATGCTCAATGGGGGACAGATCCGGAGATCTTGCTGGCCAGGGTTGTTGACTTACACCTTCTAGAGCACGTTGGGTGGCACGGGATACATGCGGACGTGCATTGTCCTGTTGGAACAGCAAGTTCCCTTGCCGGTCTAGGAATGGTAGAACGATGGGTTCGATGACGGTTTGGATGTACCGTGCACTTTCAGTGTCCCCTCGACGATCACCAGAGGTGTACGGCCAGTGTAGGAGATCGCTCCCCACACCATGATGCCGGGTGTTGGCCCTGTGTGCCTCGGTCGTATGCAGTCCTGATTGTGGCGCTCACCTGCACGGCGTCAAACACGCATACGACCATCATTGGCACCAAGGCAGAAGCGACTCTCATCGCTGAAGACGACACGTCTCCATTCGTCCCTCCATTCACGCCTGTCGCGACACCACTGGAGGCGGGCTGCACAATGTTGGGGCGTGAGCGGAAGACGGCCTAACGTTGTGCGGGACCGTAGCCCAGCTTCATGGAGACGGTTGCGAATGGTCCTCGCCGATACCCAAGGAGCAACAGTATCCGTAATTTGCTGGGAAGTGGCGGTGCGGTCCCCTACGGCACTGCGTAGGATCCTACGGTCTTGGCGTGCATCCGTGCGTCGCTGCGGTCCGGTCCCAGGTCGACGGGCACGTGCACCTTCCGCCGACCACTGGCGACAACATCGATGTACTGTGGAGACCTCACGCCCCACGTGTTGAGCAATTCGGCGGTACGTCCACCCGGCCTCCCGCATGCCCACTATACGCCCTCGCTCAAAGTCCGTCAACTGCACATACTGTTCACGTCCACGCTGTCGCGGCATGCTACCAGTGTTAAAGACTGCGATGGAGCTCCGTATGCCACGGCAAACTGGCTGGCACTGACGGCGGCGGTGCACAAATGCTGCGCAGCTAGCGCCATTCGACGGCCAACACCGCGGTTCCTGGTGTGTCCGCTGTGCCGTGCGTGTTATCATTGCTTGTACATCCCTCTCGCAGTGTCCGGAGCAAGTATGGTGTGTCTGACACACCGGTGTCAATGTCTTCTTTTTTCCATTTCCAGGAGTGTATATGCAAATTGACGTGTTTGTCATGAGATCATTGGGTGGCAAATGTCCACATCATATACGGATCTCAGCCTATTTTATCAACAAATTCGGGGCTCACCACCTAAGTTAATGAGTTCTGATGTAGTATCTCTTTTCACAAAGGTACCTCTTGCTGATTCCTTGTGCCTAACTGGTGAACAGTTTAAGACAGGCATCACTGCGTTGTATTGGCACGCTCTTTCCTCGAACTATTTTATGTTTAACGATGAATATTGTGAACAGACTGACGGCGTTGCCATGGGCAGCCCCTTGTCTCTCCTGGTGGCTAGCCCCTCGCCACTGTCATCGGAATATTCTGGCGTTTTCGGCGGGAACAAATATCGGAGATGATGGGATTCGACGAATTATCCAGCTGGTAGCTGCTATCACGTTTCATTAGATTTTCAGGAATGCGTATTACAACGGAATCTTTTATAATCGAGTCCCAAAAAGATGGAGAATTTTGAGGAAAGAGCACATGAACCAGTAGTTCTTAAACCAATTGTTTCTTAAAGGCATGTGGATAATACTTTCATAATGTGACCCCACGGAGAAGATAAGTCAATGGAAGTTTTAAAACATATTAGTCCATCCGTGAGACCAATCGATTTACTATGGAATTAGAGAAAGATTGATGTTTCCCATTCCTGGGTGTTTTGGTTAGACGGAAGAGTGATGGTCCTCTGTTTATCGTAAGCCCACTCACACTGATTTGTATTTGTACTGTTCGAGTTGCGTCAGCCATCCCAAACAATGAGTGTCCTTAAAGCCCTCGTACACTGCGCCCAATACAGTGTCACATGCAGATAATTTGCCTCAAGAGCTTTCACATTTAAGGACAGTGTTCAGAGACAATGGATACTAGAACCGGAAAATTAACAGGGCATTCTCAGCTATAACCAAGATCTGGAAAATGGATAAAGAGGAAAACGTGCCAGCAAAGTCCCCACTTTTCTTCCCTTCATTGGAAAAATTTTCTTTCAAAATAGGAAAAATCCCTAGTAATTTTTCGGTGAAAGTGATTCTCCGCCCACCATCAAAGACATAGGACCTGGTGGGTTCAGTGAAGCATAATTTGTTATTGCGGAACGCGGGAATTTACAACTAGCTTGCCAGTGTGGTATGACCTATAAAGGGCGTAACAAAAAAGTACGGCCAAACTTTCAGGAAACATTCCTCGCACACAAATAAAGGAAAGATGTTACGTGGACATGTGTCCGGAAACGCTTAATTTCCATGTTAGAGCTCATTTTAGTTTCGTCAGTATATACTGTACTTCCTCGATTCATCGCCATGATTTCATACGGGATACTCTACCTGTGCTGCTAGAACATGTGCCTTTACAAATACGACACAACATGTGGTTCATGCACGCTCCGTCACGGAGTGTGGGACTTCATCGTCTAACAGTTTAAGAATGAGGTAAGACACAGCTACAATTTTTACAGCCATCAAATAAATATACTGACAGAAAAAGGTGGGAGTTTCTACAATAAACTAAGGTCTGCCGTCTTGTCAACCAACATAACATGAGCTGTACAGATTTCTTACAAACATCATTTATTGTTGGATGATCTTCTCTAGGAATGTGACTTCGGTTAATTGGTCAGTTCAAAATGATTCAAATGGCTCTGAGCACTGTGGGACTTAACTTCTGAGGTCATCAGTCCCCTAGAACTTAGAACTACTTAAACCTAACTAACCTAAGAACATCACACACATCCATGCCCGAGGCAGGATTCGAACCTGCGACCGTAGCGGTCACGCGGTTCCAGACTGACGCGACTAGAACCGCACGGCCACACCGGCCGGCTCATGGGAATAAGTTCATGTTTTTAACAACAAACGATGTTAAAGAAAATGTATGTATTTAGAGGCCAATGTCACAATTGCCAGACTCCCGAACAGGGGTCAACATGAGGTTCGCGAACTTACAATACACTTCGCTCGAAATGTCCCCTTCTCAACCCGAAGTACCCTTTGTGAATGGGGAGAGTTACTCCAGAATATAATGCCGTATGTAATAAGGGAATAAAAATAAGCAAAGTAGACTATTTTCTGTGTTGGATTGTCACTTATTACAGATGTTGCTCTAATTCAGTTTTTGGACAATGGATATGGGCATTCCATGACAGATTCCCACCTATCTCAATAGGTAGAAATTTGGGTTGTTCAGGCTCATTAGTCATATGCCCATTATGTGTAGTGCAAATCTCAGTTTCAGTTGAACTGTGGGTTAGAAACTGAGTCTTACTGTGATTTAGCAGTGATTTATTTCCTGTAAGCCATGAACTTATGTCTCAATCTGCTCTTTTTGATACACTACCTGTATTTCACTCAACATCCTTGGCTATCAAGCTAGTGACATCAGTAAACAGAAATATTTTAGAATCACCTGTCATATTAGAAGGCATACCATTTCTATATGTAAAATACAGTAGCATCTCTTCACCTAATCGCACACCAATCAGACTCCACGTCATAGACATTCTTATTATTGTGGATAATCACCTTTGGTGTCTGCTCTTAAAATATAAGACGAGCTTTTCCTCTCATTCCACTGCTCCATTTTTTCGGAGATTACCCTTCTGTGGCAACTTAAACCAGACAAAATTTACTACAAAATGCTCTAGACAGGTTTGACTTTATGACGAGTGGTATCGGTGCTAGAGCGCGCTGAAAAGCAGCAGTTTTTTTTTTTTTTTACTTTTCTGCGGAGACATAAAAAACGCCCATTACCAACGTTTACAACTCTAAGAATATACAAGTCGTCAACACTTCCCTGCATCATAAAGGAGAACATAAAATTTTCCTACAAGAAACTTCTGTAGCTACTAATTGTCTCATAAGTGGGGAGGAAGCAAAGCGAAAATTACGAAAAATACCTTCTGGGCCCTTCATCCAAACAATCCACTCCCATCTTTTTTTGCCGTGCAGTCACGTCGAAAAACGTATAGTTTTCGAAATGCGAGCAAAAAGCTAAAGGAAGTGCTAAAATTTTGAGATTTTTTTGCGTTTTTCGTTGTGAAGCCGACTTTCGGCAAGGCTGAAAACTTTAAATTCGGCTTTAACACCCTAAAAAACATATAGAGCTGCTGAGAAAAAACTCCCGCAGTTTTGTTACGAAATCGACTGTTTTGAATACTAATTGGCTAGACTAAAAGGCCGCTGCCCCTCTTCAGGATTCACGTATTCGTCTGACTCCTCCACAGGTACCTCTCCGTTGTGACTGTACCTACGCTGCGGCTATTTGTATCTTTGAAGCAGGTAGAACACCTAACTGCAGCAAGATTCGTGATTCAATATTCATTATATTCTGGCTCTTCAAAACTTTAATTCGATATTCTCCAAGTCTTTTAGTATTCATTAAGTTAGCTACTTGATGAACGTTGTCTCGATAAATGGGGTGACAACATTTCTTTTTGTTAGTAAAAAACCAAACCTCTGTCCGAATAGGTCTCTGAAAGCCCGAAGCTACCTACCAACCGTCGTGTCATTCTCTGCCGATAGGCGTCACTAGATATGAATGTGTAGGGGCACCTGGTCAGCACACCGCTCTCTCGGTCGTTGTCAGTTTACGAGACTGGAGCCGTTACTTCTGAATCAAGTAGCTCCTCAGTTAGTCTCACAAAGGCTGAGTGCAGCCTGCTTGCCAACAGCGCTCGGCATACCCCAGTAGCCATCCATCCAAGTGCTAGCTTACCCTGACAGCGCTTAAGTTCGGTGATCTAGCGGGAACCGGTTTTACCACTGCGTCAAGGATTTTGGCTCCTTCTGTTAGTAGATTTCAAATTATCAGCCTGTTACTGTAAACTATTGACTCCATAGAATGGAAATACTTTTTCGAATAATCTTTCTTTACGTTTTATAACTGTAAACACGTTTATCAAGACAGGACAATTTCCGTCTCTAAGGGAAGCATGATAGTGAATACTAGATTCCCTTGCTCTCTTCCTCTTTGGGGGTGTTTATGCTACCTGACGGCACAACCATCTCGCTGGGAATGTTTGTGTTAACACTACGGGAAACTTCCATGGTCAACAGGGCGTAGATGTTAACGAAACTTTGTTGCAATAATGAATATCTTTTACCTTTGCTGTATTAGGCATGGAAATCATATCCAATTGCGATATTTGAAAATTCTTGCTGGACTGGGACTCGAACCCAGACATCCCCGTTTATCTCGAGCGGTCGCCTTAATCTTGGCCAGCCGCGCACGCTTACAGGCCCGATCCATAGCTCCATACGCCACAGTTTGTACTCTCCCACTGCTCGCAGCTTACCTGCCTTCCCGCTATAGGGCTAATAAGACAAACGAATTAAACGTTAGTACTATCGTCATTTTACCCATTTAGGCTGTAATATTATTACAATATCTAGTCCTTGCACGCATGTTTGAAGGAACAGACATGGAAACAATAAGGTGTATATGAGAAGGCTGCCGTTGGTTAGCTCGACTTGTAGTGTTGACATCGCACCACAGTGTTGGATCGCTAGGAGACAACCATTAGACGTTCGATGTGCGAAAAGAAGATAACTTGGACTGATTTGGTACGTAATGTTTCTGCACATGCCGATGGAGACGTATATGAGACACTAACGTTCCTTCGGGAGTGGAGAAGAGTTCGAGCCCGTTGTTATTTCTTCAAATAAGCACTATTTCTGTGCAATAAATGGGGGCCACACTACAATTAAAATCGTCACTCACAAGCGAGGAACCGAAGGTAATGGACATCTATCAGCTCACTCCCAGTACCCTACCGGATCGATGTCCAGCTGGAAAGACAGTTAACAACCACGCTGTTACCGACCTTTGTCAGGATAATTTGAATAAACAATCCTTATCCAGGTCTTCGAGGTATCTATTTGCATTCCTTTTAAGCTCCATCAGATGTTCTTCTTAGACACCGCTACGACAAACATCGGTGTGGTATTTACAGCTTTCGACAGCCAAGGATCACCATGGTACCCGAAGTTTCGATTGCCTTCAGGAATTCGCAAGCGACGAAACGCCACCGCGTTCGTGGTAAAGGGGATGTGCTCCGTTTAACTACAATCCAGCTGCTCATTAACGTAATTATGAGTTCAGAAAAATGGACACTGAATAACTGTAACTAATATCTTGTATGAATGTTGCATAGTAATGCTGTCATCAGATGTTGTACACGTCAGTCAATATGAACCTCTGCTCTGCTATTATCCGAAGGAATCACAGAGGTGGGTCTTTAAGAACTCGGCAGAGACCATCTGCTGTTCTCTTTCCCAATACGTGCGACGTAATTTTTCCATCCGACATCGTTTCCTAAATTTTGCTTCAAATACGCTGTAGTTACACAATGTCGCGAATTACTGCGTATGATTCACTTCTCATGGTCGAGGTTCACAGTCATGCCAAAATTTTTAAAGAACATCACATTCGCCGTTGACTGTAGAAATTATTTATTTATCAACTGAAATTTCGACTTCTCAGCAATTTTCAAGTGGTTTTTCAAAAGATTTTCTTTCAGCTCATCTTTGAAACTTAGCCATTTCACTGTTTTGACGATGACATGTATGCATGTAGAAGGCTTTTAAAGTCTAAGATGAGCTGATGCAAAATATTTTGTCTTACACTCGAAAATGGCCCAAAAGTCGAAACTGCAGTTGTGAAATAAATACTTTTTACCGTCAACGGCAAATACGATATCTTTAAAAATATACAACCGGGTATTTTATATTACTTTTATTTTATTTGGAGCTGTATGAATTGATTCAGTTCGTCATGTCGTTCGCCTGCTTCTTGAAAGCACTCGACAGAGCTTTAGACTTATTTGGGATGATGTTTCCTACAAGATCATTCTTTCACATCAGGAACTGGATGCAGAACACGACTGAAGACGGCCAGACTGAGATAGAAAATGCCGTTAGTGTGTCCCCAAAGGCCATTGAACGACTGTGTCTCTCGTACAAGCAACGATATATATTAGAAGATACGACCAAGGTTATTCATCAGTCCAGCCAGCCGTACGCCATCACACAGTTTCAGGTAAACTGCCACACCAGTGACTTATTTAGCAGAAATATGTGACTAGTACCGCAAACACTCTAAGTGCTTATTTCAAGTGATTAGAACGATTTTTTAATCACCGTTTCACTACGGTGAATGGTTCTATTTCAAACTGTTCCTGACACGACATCCTTCCCAGCACGTGAGAGGTCAACCTTACTGCTTTCGTAATTGTTATCACCAGCGGACTTATTATTGTTTCTGTGAGTCGCGTTTAAAGTGATCGATCGAAGAAGTATTGCCCGTTGTTCTTAGAAGTATTATTGACTGGTTTTCTGCGAATGATCTCACCTCTCATAAACAGTTCTGCACATCTAGAGGTACTATACCAGTGATAAGTGTAACACATGGTACGGAAATAATAAATAGGGTGTAAACTTCGAAATTCTTAGGGGTTCAAAATGATAAGAATTTAAATTGGAAAAAAACATATTTTCGAACTCCTAACATAACTTAGTTGAACCTAATGAGCGCTTAGAATCTTTGCAAATGTTGGGGAGAGACAAATCAGTAAGTTGACATATTTAGCAATGTTCATTCATTAATGTCATATGCAATAATGTTCTGGAGTAACTCATCTTTAAGAAAAGAAGTCTTCATTGCTCAAAAAGGTGCTGTGAAAATAATATGTGTTGCTCACCACTGATCATCTTGTAGATATTTGTTTAAGGAGTTGGGAATTCTGACTACTACTTCGCATGAAGTTTGTTGTGAATAATTCATTGCAGTCCAAGAAGAACAGTGAGGTACATATTCAGGATAACATGGAAAATTGATATTCATTACTCCGCATTAAAGTTGTCTTTAGAATAAAAGGGGATGCACATTGGGGCAACAAAATTTGTTGATATTTACCCCGTGGTATAAAATGTCTGACAGAGAACAAAGTAAAATTTGGTAAGAAACGGAGAACGTTTCTCCTTGACAACTCCTTCTATTCCGTAGGAGAATTTCTATTACTGCAGTGCGTAAATGGTGATAGGTAGGTATTACTAACTTATTTTTGTATATCTTTTTTTTCCTTTTTGAAAACAAAATGGAATGTTCAAAATAGAACTGTATGTACAAATTAATTTTCGATGTGAATGTATAATGACTCCTTCCACACCTTACGATCTGTAGTGCAAAATGATCCATGGGACGTGTTATTAACTAACTAACCAACTAACGGTCCTGCCCACTGTTTTGTGTGCACAAATCTTTTCGCTTGGCAGTAACTGCAACCAGAACAAACTTTACATCTTATTTACAGCACGACGGAATGCAAAGGCTACTTGATACTGGTCCTGCATTAGTACTCATGTTGCGCCTGATACTGATGTTACACCTTAGTCTCCGATACAGTATAAATTTAAATGTTCGGAAGTCTTTGCTGTAGATGTATGTGTAGATTAGAGCCTTCTAGGGAAGTGAATCGAGAGTGATAAGCAGTTCAGACACAACGAATAATATAAGTTTTTGAAATGTGATGCTACAGAAGAATGCCGAAGATAAGATGTGTAGATCGAGTAATTAATGAGAAGATATTGAAAAGCGCTAAAAATAAATTAATTTGTCGATCTGTGTCATGAAAAACTGTAGACAGGACCATCACCGTTCGCAGCCAATACTTTTTAAATTGGTCTTATACAAGTATAGGTACAGTTGGCTTGAAAATTTCCATAAACCTGTCTTCGAACTGAAGATCACAACAACTACAGCCTTCAAAGAATACTGGATGGTGCACAGAACACATGACAGGAATAGTGTTTTGACGATGATGATGATGATGACGTTTGGTTTTTGGGGCGCTCAACTGTGCGGTCATCAGCGCCCGTACAAAGTCTTAATTTTTACACGGTCCAGTTTTCTACACAGTCCAATCTAGCCACAGTCACGAATGATGATGATGACGAAGCTGAAATGATGAGGACAACACAAACACCCAGTTCCTGGGCAGAGAAAATCCGCAACCTGGCCGGGAATCGAACCGGATCAGTGTTTTGTTCTCACGTTAGATGAACTGGTCAAACCAAAGCAACAACGCTGGCCGGAAGGCCTCCACTAATGTATTACATTACTGACAGGCAACCAAGTTATTATAACACACAGTGTCTTCTCAGTTGTGGGTTTTGATTAAGAGATTTTTGACTGAAAGAACAGTGAGTAGCAAACAGAATCGAAAGTCACATAAAATGGTCCAAAAACGAGCATAATACAAGTACCAACGTTCTCGATATTTAAACTTTCGTTTCTTGTAAGGACCTCCACGAAAACGAGTAATCATAGGACAATGAATCTTTGTGGAAACATATGTAAGTTTGTACGAAAAGAAATAACGAATAAACCATTTGTGTATGGAGCGTAGGAAAATGATTGTCTACATGTGTCGTGATCTCCCTTGTGTTGTTCGAGTGGTCTGTTTGCACGAAAGACGGTGAAGATGGAAGAACTGCTGTACAAACTACCTAGAGTATCCCTTGTTATATTTATCCCACATCCTTCGTAGAAATCAACGTCGCCCTGTTCTTTTGAGACTTTCGAGCTTCTTTATTAACCTGTTTACTAACCTGTTACAATGTAAGCAAAGCGTCTCCGAAATCCTCGATGACTGCTACTTTTCCTACTTGACAGTAACTACAACCGTTAGAGCATTACCATACGGGATGCAGCGCAACTCCATATTGTTCCGGAGTGGCCACTGAGTATTTTTGTATGAGGGACCACGCTCTCTGCCGACTCGCTACAGAGTTATCCCATTTAGTTTGGTTACTCGCCCATATTAACTTTGTATCTGTAGTGCACCGAAAATAGTGCACAACAGTGCAAATGTCGACGGTATGTCGTCCCTGTATTGTGGGGACAAAAGTTGTTTCATTCGCTTAAGGTATTTGCTGTGAATTGAGATGAGTATGAAAAAAACCTTAAGGTTGGAATACAGAGCACTAGTGCTGTCCTGTATGACACATCCATGACGTTTAAATGTTTAGGCGTAACGTTGCAAAGAGGTACGAAATAGAAGGAACATGCTAGGACTGTGGTAGGGAAGGCGAATTGTCGACTTTCGTTTACTGGGAAATTTTGGAAAGGTATGCTTGATCTGTAAAGGACACCGCGTATATGACGGCAGTGCGACATATTCTTGAATACTGGTTGAGTGTTTGAGATCCACACCAGGTCGGATTAAAGGAAGAATTCAGAGGCGGCCTGCTACATTTCTTACCGCCTGAGTGAGTGAATACGTAGATATTACGGATATACTTGGGGAACTCAAATAGGAATCCTCGGATGGAAGGAGGTGATCTTTTCGAAGAACACTATTAAGAAAATTTTGAGAACCGGCATTTGAAGCTGACTGCAAAACGATTCTACATTCATTTCACGTAGGGATCACGAAGAAACGAGAAATTAGGGCTCATACGGAGGCATATAGATAGTCGCTTTCCCCTCACTCTGTTTGCGAATGGAACAGGAAAAGAAACGACAGGTAGTGGAACAACGTACCCTCCGCCACGCATCTTACTGTGGCTTGCGGCGTATGTACGTACATGTAAATGAAGATTTTGACAACGTTATTGCCCACTTTAGACTACGCCCTTACGCTTGCATTCAGAATTGACTGGTTATGTCACGGTTTGCTTCTTCCACGACGTTAATACGATAGAGAGCAGTAGGGATAGATTAATCATTAGACATCGTGAGAGAGCAGAATGCACCGCTCCGCGGAACTCACTGACTTCGAACATGGTCACGTGATTGGGTGTCACTTGTGTCATACGTAGATACGTGAGATTTCCACACTCCTAAACATTCCTAGGTCCCACTGTTTCTAATGCGATAGTGAAGTGAAAACAGGAAGGGACACGTACAGCACAAAAGTGTACAGGCCGACCGCGCTGTTGACTGACAAGGACCGCCGACAGTTGAAGAGGGACATATTGTGTAACAGGCAGACATCTATCCGAATCATCACAAAGGAATTTCAAACTGCATCAGGATCCACTGCAAGTACCATGACAGTTAGGCGGGGGGTGGGAAAACTTGGATTTCATGGTAGAGCAGCTGCTCATATTCCACAAATCAAGCCGGTAAATGACAATCGACGCCTCACTTGGTGTAAGGAGCGTGGACATTGGACGACTGAACAGCGGAAAAACGTTGTGTGGAGTGACGAATCACGGTACGCAATGTGGCGATCCGATGGCAGGGTCTGGGTATGGCACATGCCCTGTTAACGTCATCTGCCAACGTGCGTAATGCCAACAGTAAAATTCGGAGGCGGTGGTGTTATGATATGATTTTGGTTTTCGTGGAGGGGACTTTCACCCCTTGTTGTTTTGCGTGGCACTATCACAGCACAGGCCTACATTCATGTTTTCAGCATCTTTTTGCTTTCCACTATTGAAGAGCAGTTCGGGGATGGCGATTGCATCTTTCAACACGATCGAGCACCTGTTCATAATGCACGGCCTTTGGAACGCTGACTTCTTTCCAGGCTTTACCGACCGACATCGATGTCTCTCCTCAGTGCAGCACTCCGTGAAGAATGGGCCGCGATTCCCCAAAAAACCTTCCAGCTCCTGATTGCATGTATGCTGCCATGGCTGAAGCTGTCATCAAGGCTAAGGGTGGACCAACACCATATTGAATTCCAGCAACACCGATGGAGGGCGCCACGAATTTGTAAGTTATTTTTAGCCAGATGTACGGATACTTTTGATCACATAGTGTATACGGAAATACTCAAAAGATATCGGCTGAGTTTAGGTTCAAACTATAGAACAGCTCGCATTAGCACGTTGTATGTGATTACCTCTATAGTTTCACTTCAATTTCCCAGAACCTTCCCCTTACATCTGAGTCTTGCACTCAGCGTACTGACTACTGATTGCACTTAGTGGTATCATTCCAAGGTGTCGGGTGGTTATAATTGAAGTACAGCCGTTCATAGAGACCTTGTGAGGCTGTAATTATCGTAAGGCAGCGAAACTTGATAGATATTCTAATGCGTTATTGCGGAAACGATTTACGCTGAAAAAAGGAAGAGTTCCAGTTTTGGTCACCGGGTATATATCTGACGCTGTGAATGCAAGAAATACGTTTACAAATATTTTCGTGTGTAATATATTATAAACGAGACGTGGGCAGAAAAGGTCAACCTAGTGAGAAAGGCTTAATCTTCATTTTACACTGACGGAAAAGAAATTGCAACACCATGAAGGACTTGTGCGGCATAAATGAAAGTTGGTAGGTGTATTTCTACATCTGAAAGATGATTTCTATTCATATTTCGTGCTGGTCGCATAAGAGTGGCACCAGTAGCGTCACTACGAGGATGCGAATCAGCTTTGCTTTAAACACACATTGTAACAGGGGTGACCGTTCGTTATCTTCGAGATTGGACGTCATGAGTTGTTGTTAGTCAGGAATGCCTTTAAGGCGACAAAGATGTCATTACCAACACATCACTGAATTTGAACGAAGTCGTGTAATAGAGATACTGCAGGAAGCCTTGGCAGGAATGTAGCCACTGTATATGACTGGGCTCCGGACGGTCACGTGGCACCGCCGAGATGGAAGATCATCGTGTTCGACGTATGGCTCTGTTTCATCGTACTGCATCTGTGGCAGCAATCTGAGCAGCAGTTGGCACGGCAGTGACACCTCGAACTATCACAACTTCAGTGGCAGCAAGCGAGAGCTCACTGGAAAGCTGGTTGGAAGCCAGTTGCGTTTTCTGATAAAAGCTGGTTGTGCCTCGGTGCCACTGATGGCCATATGTTGGTTAGGAGGCCAGTGGAGGGCCCGCAACTCAGCTGTCTGCGTGCTAGGCACACTGGACCCGCCCCTACACCTGGGGTGCGATTTCGTATGACAGCAGGAGCGCTCTCGTGATTATCCCACAAACCCTTACTGCATATTTGTACTTCAATCTTGTGATTCGACCTGTTGTGCTTTCATTCGTGAACAGTATTCCTGGGGTGCTTTTCAAAAGGGTAACGCTCGATCACATACCACTGTGTTAGCCCAACATTAGCTACAGAATGTCGACTTGTTTCCTTGGTCTGCTTGATCCACAGACCTGTCCCCATTCTACATCTACATCTACATCCATACTCCGCAAGCCACCATACGGTGTGTGGCGGAGGGTACCTTGAGTACCTCTATCGGTTCTCCCTTCTATTCCAGTCTCGTATTGTTCGTGGAAAGAAGGATTGTCCGTATGCCTCTGTGTGGGCTCTAATCTCTCTGATTTTATCCTTATGGTCTCTTCGCGAGATATACGTAGGAGGGAGCAATATACTGCTTGACTCTTCGGTGAAGGTATGTTCTCGAAACTTCAACAAAAGCCCGTACCGAGCTACTGAGCGTCTCTCCTGCAGAGTCTTCCACTGGAATTTATCTATCATCTCCATAACGCTTTCGCATACTAAATGATCCTGTAACGGAGCGCGCTGCTCTCCGTTGGATCTTCTCTCTCTCTTCTATCAACCCTATCTGGTACGGATCCCACACTGCTGAGCAGTATTCAAGCAGTGGGCGAACAAACGTACTGTAACCTACTTCCTTTGTTTTCGGATTGCATTTCCTTAGGATTGTTCCAATGAATCTCAGTCTGGCATCTGCTTTACCGACGATCAACTTTATATGATCATTCAATTTTAAATCACTCCTAATGCGTACTCCCAGACAATTTATGGAATTAACTGCTTCCAGTTGCTGACCTGCTATATTGTAGCTAAATGATGAGGGATCTTTCTTTCTATGTATTCGAAGCACATTACACTTGTCTATATTGAGATTCAATTGCCATTCCCTGCACCATGTGTCAATTCTCTGCAGATCCTGCATTTCAGTACCATTTTCAATTGTTACAACCTCTCGATATACCACAGCATCATCCGCAAAAGCCTCAGTGAACTTCCGATGTCATCCACAAAATCATTTATGTATATTGTGAATAGCAACGGTCCTACGAAACTCCCCTGCGGCACACCTGAAAACACTCTTACTTCGGAAGACTTGTCTCCATTGAGAATGACATGCTGCCTTCTGTTATCTAGGAACTCTTCAATCCGATCACACAATTCGTCTCATAGCCCATATGTTCTTACTTTGTTCATTAACTGTGGGGAACTGCATCGAACGCCTTGCGGAAGTCAAGAAACACGGCATCTACCTGTGAATCCTGTCTATGGCCCTCTGAGTCTCGTGGACGAACAGCGCGAGCTCGGTTTCACACGGCCGTCTTTTTCGAAACCCATGCTGATTCCTACAGAGTAGATTTATAGTCTCCAGAAAAGACATTATACTCGAACATAATACGTGTTCCAAAATTCTACAACTGATCGACGTTAGAGATATAGGTCTATAGTTCTGCACGTCTGTTCGACGTCCCTTCTTGAAATTCTTGAAAACGGACATGACCTGTGCCCTTTTCCAATCCTTTGGAACGCTACGCTCTTCTAGAGACCTACGGTACACCGCTGCAAGAAGGGGGCTATTTCCTTCGCGTACTCTGCGTAAAATCGAACTGGTATCCCATCAGGTCCAGCGGCCTTTCCTCTTTTGAGCGATTTTAATTGTTTCTCTATCCCGCGGTCGTCTTTTCGATATCTACCATTTTGTCATCTGTGCGACAGTCTAGAGAAGGAACTACAGTGCAGTCTTCCTCTGTGGAACAGCTAAGGAATAAGACATTTAGTATTTCGGCCTTTAGTTTGTCATCCTCTGTTTCAGTACCATTTTGGTCGCAGTGTCTGGTTATTTTGTTTTGGTCCACCTACCGCATTGACATAAGACTAAAATTTCTTAGGATTTTTTGCCAAGTTAGTACATAGAACTTTACTTTCGAATTCATTGAACGCCTCTCGCATAGCCCTCCTCACACTACACTTACTTCGCGTAATTTTTGTATATAATTCGAGTATATATGGGACGTCATCAGACAAGAACTCCAGCATCATCCACAAACAGCATTAACCGTCCCCGTTAGCGTGCTTGCATTCAATATTCTGCAGGTGGCACCTGCCATTAACGTACCAGTATTTCACATTTGCAATGGTTTATGTAGCACTTACATTAGTCTGTAATCTTGAAAAGTTAATTACATAAATATGTTACCTAGAAACTGCGCATTAATTACTGTTTTGTGTTGCGATTTATTTCTGTCAGTGTATTATTAAACGCCGCTTACATAATTTGTTCAGTATCAATACTTGAGCCGTCAACGGGATGCTGCTTCCATAAAACGATGTGATTAACAGCTACGCGCAGCAGTACCGTTGGAATCTGAGTAACATGTTCCTGTATATTGGCCTTCACATCAGTCGGAGACCGAACAGGTTCCTGACGAACGCGTTGTTTTACACATCCACAGAGGAAAAGTACATAGATTCAGGTCAGGTAATTACCGCGGGTCTACGTATCTGGAAAACGTCTGGAGGCAACACGTTCGTGGAAAGTTGCATTACATATATCTTCCACTGGGCGAGCGACATGAGTTGTTGCCCCATCTTGCATGAAAACTGTAGTTTCCACAGTGCTGCGCTATTCCAAAGCAAGAATCACATGCTGTACGAGAAGGTCACGACGGTGCAACTGTCGCAGTTAATCACATTTGCCTGTTCTCTATTACACAAACGTGGATAATTGAGGATTAATCCGTTTCAACGATCTTCATCAAACCCCGAACGTCTTTCTGTGCGTGGAGAGACACTAAAGTCTAAACTATCCCTCTTAAACGGAGAACACCATTTTCTTGCCGTTCTCTATCCAATGGCATTGTTTCTGACACGGTGCAAATGTTTCTAGCTGCCTCCGCTGTTGTCACCCCTCTTATTGAACCGAAACAGAAGAATATGTCGGAAATGTTCTGATTTCACCACTTGACACTCTTTTTCCTAGCGTTCACAGATCGACTCGCTATCTTCAAGTGACAAAATGACAGTATGTAAACTCATATGGAAATAGTGAGCTACAAATCAAAAATGACAATCGATAAATAATCTCATCGCAACTGGAATAACAATATGCAAAACAAAAACCCTACGAAGGTATGCGCGAACCTCATACATGTGTATTGATAGGTAGGTTTAAATTTCATCCTCATTTGAGTTTATCTTCTACACTGAAAAAAGGTGTCTTAGATCTAAATACACTGCTGGCCAATAAAATTCCTACACCACGAAGATGACGTGCTACAGATTTGAAATTTAACCAATAGGAAGAAGATGCTGCGATATGCAAATGATTACCTTTTCAGAGCTTTCACACATGGTTGGCGCCGGTGGTGACACCTACAACGGGCTGACATGAGGAAAGTTTCCAACCGATTTCTCATACACAAACAGCAGTTGACCGACGTTGCCTGGTTAACTTTGTTGTGATGTCTCGTGTAAGGAGCAGAAATGCGTACCATCACGTTTCCGACTTTGATAAAGGTCGGATTGTAGCCTAATGCGATTGCGGTTTATCGTATTGCGACATTGCAGCTCGCATTGGTCGAGATCCAATGACTGTCAGCAGAATGTGGAATCCGTGGATTCAGGAAGGTATTACGGAATGCAATGCTGGATCTCAACGGCCTCGTATCACTAGCAGTCGAGATGACAGACCTCTTATCCGCGTGGCTGTAATGTATCATGCAGCCACGTCTCGATCCCTGAGTCAACAGATGGGGACGTTTGGAAGACGACAACCATCTGCACGAACAGTTCGACGACGTTTGCTGCAGCATGGACTATCAGCTCGGAGACCATAGCTGCGGTTACCCTTGACGCTGCATCACACACAGAAGCGCCAGCGATGGTTTACGCAACGACGAACCTGGGTGCACGAATGGCAAAACGTCACTTTTTCCGATGAATCCGGGTTCTGTTTACAGCATCATGATGGTCGCATCCGTGTTTGGCGACATCGCGTTAAACGCACGCTGGAAGCATGTATTCGTCATCGCCATACTGGCGTATCACCCAGCGTGGTGGTATGGGGTACCATTGGTTACACGTCTCAGTCTCCTCTTGTTCACATTGACGGCACCTTGAACGGTGGACGTTTCATTTCAGATGCGTTACGACCCGTGGATCTACCGTTCATTAGATCCCTGCGAAACCCTACATTTCAGCAGGATAGTGCACGACCGCATGTTGCAGGTCCTGTACGGGCCTTTCTGGACACAGAAAATGTTCGACTGCTGCCCTCGCCAGCACATTCACCAGATCTCTCACCAATTGAAAACGTCTGGTGAATAGTGGCCGACCAAATGGCTCGTCACAATACGCCAGTCACTTCTCTTGATGAAATGTGGTATCGTGTTCAAGCTGTATGGGCAGCTGTACCTGTACACGCCATCCAAGCTCTGATTGACTCAATACCCAGCCGTATCAAGGCCGTTTTTGGGGCCAGAGGTGGTTGTTCTGTGTACTGATTTCTCAGGATCTATGCTCCCAAATTGCGTGAAAATGAAATCACATGTAAGTTCTAGTATAATATATTTGTCCAATGAATGCCCGTTCATCATCTGCATTTCTTGTTGGTGTAGCAATTTTATTGGCCAGTAGTGTAATTGTGTGAGTAAGTTTTTAAGTGTCTAAGGATGCGTCTACCGTTATTGGAACTCTTCAGATGGAGATCGTAAGACAGCATGCGCAGAGGACGAGCACGGCCTTCTTATCGCCATCTTTCTGACTTTAAGACAGGTCCAATCATTAACATCAGGGACGCGGGTGCAACATAACGACAGATCGAACGGACTGTTGGCTGTAGTGAAATTACTGCAGAACGTACCGTGACGAGGTGGACTCAGTACAACAATATTGTAAGAGGAGTGGGCATGGGTCCTTTCACAGGGACGACACCGCCAGAAGATCTTAGGATTGACGAATTACTCTCGCGAAGAGACGGATGACAACAGGTGAAATTCGTGCAGATGTTACGGGCCAGAGTGTCACCAAGAACCGCCGTGAAGAAGGATTGGTATCTCGAGATGACATGCGTCGTTTACCAGTGAGGCCGTACTACACACAATAGAAACGTGCGAAATGTGGAGCCAAAATCGGCCAGGACATTGACTGCCACCCTATAGTTTTCGGCGATGAGTCTCGCTTTAGTTTATGGCGGTCAGATCGAGGCCATCGCGTCCGTAGGCAACGTGTGAAACGTCGCAGGAAGCAGCGACTCTCGAGCCTCATACGTCTCCAAGTGCTAGAATCACGGTATCAAATGGTTCAAATGGCTCTAAACACTATGGGACGTAACATCTGAGGTCATCAGACCCTTATGCTTTGAGCTAGTTAAACCTAACTAACCTAATGGCATCACACACATCCATGCCCGAGGCAGGATTCGAACCTGCGACTGTAGCAGCAGCACGGTTCCGGACTGAGCACCTAGAACCGCTCGGCCACATCGGCTGGCCTAAAGACGGTATCGGGAGATATTGGTTATAATAACAGGACCAATTTGGTAATTGTTGAAAGGTGGCTGAATAGTCACCAACATGTGGGAAGAATTGTAAACGTTATTGTCATAGCCTTCACAAAAGAGCTTCGATAATGTAAAATTTCAATAGCACAATGCTTCATCCTGAAATGCAGTGTACGCCATAAACGTCTTGCGGAGTGTACGGAACCTTGTCCCCTGATCTGTTGCCCATAGAGCACGCCTAGGATACGATAGGAAGTGTAATCCTTCATACTAACCTCCATTCAGCAACGTTAATGAATTGATACAGAATGCGCGTCAGGCTTTCCAAGAAATTCTTGAGACGACCTTCGGATCTGTCTGCTTCCACGCTACGTCCTAAACAGGAGAAAACACGTGCCACTGGGGAGCAAATCTCGTGTTGATGTGGACATCAGTTCCGAACGCATTGAGAGTTTAACCACTAATGCCCGTTATTTGATGAACATCTCCTCGAAGTTTCAGAAGTATTGGACTGTACATATACATGTATGAATTACAAAAAGAGAAACATAAACAGCATAAGTTAAAAAGATCTTCCGTCGCAATTTCGTGTTTCGTCCCGTAAAGTACTTGTGTGAATTAGGGAATAAAATGTCGATCGTACCGTGTCTACTAGAAAATACAAAGTTTTAAAAAGGAAAAATAAAACTTAAATCAAAAAGTTTAAAAAACTCAGACACAAAAAGACTTCTAGAAAGTAAAAAAAATATTGCCCCTTTAAATTCAGTATACAGTATGTACTAATATTTTGATCCAAGCGTCGTCGCCTCAGGGATCTGCAAAGTAAATAAAAGCAGAATACACCTAAAAATGATAAAATATGAAATTTAAATACAAGTAGGCTTCTTAAGAAATGTAGGTAAATATCACAACAATGATATCAGGTCGTTGAGCCTGAATCTTAATTAATTTACTAAGAATAGTTCCCAATTGAGACACAACCGTCAACGCCGCCTGCCTTCTTGCGGCTGCCCGTTCGGGTCGCCGCACCTGGTCACGCCCCGCGCTCCGCGTACTCGCTCTCACCGTTTAATCAAGCGTGGGTGAGCACGCTGTCATCAGACGACTGCAGGGCGTAGGTCTCATACGAAGGATTAAGGCAAGAAACTAAGTTCGTACGTAATTACGTAAAATACGATATAAAATAAACAGGTAACTCTTTTCCTTAAAAACGTGAGGGAATAAGACTGACTGATTTTCACATTTTACGTAACAAGTATTTATAGCTTCACTAGCTATTTTGAGGTGTGGATGCGGGACAAGCACGACTGGAAGAGATGACACCAAACAGAAGAGGCCTGTACCCAGCAATTATGCAAGTATGCTGCTGCAGAAAGGATAGCTGCTGTTAACTTCTCTCTTTAGTCTATTAGCGATCCCCCTGGCGACGACGCTTGGATCAAAATATTACTACTTGTATAAAACTCATAGGGCCATAAATATTTCACATCACGTTTTAGAGGTTTTTGTGTTGGGGTTTTTTAATTTTTATATTTTGAACGTGTGTATGAACAGAAGCACGTTGTTCAAATGGTGCTACTACGAGCGCATGGCGACTTTCTGCACGTACCAATGCCCCACGAACACGTGTATGGCGAATATTACATGAGAAAAACTTGTACGCATTTCACATACTGCATGTCCACAATCTTCACATTGGGGTCAATACCACACAACTTGAGTAACTGACACTGTTTAAATGACAATTGTCGTCCATTAATACTATTCACCGACGAAGCTCGCTTACACGGGGTAGAATCAACAAGATACGTAATTATCATTGATGGTGGCAAGAAAATCCACAAGCTACAGTGGAAACCAATTCCGAAGTTCATTCTTTGATCAGTGTTTCGAGCGGCGTGTTCGGTAATATGTTGATAGGTCCAGTCGCTTTAGAGCACAGAATGATGGGACAGAATTATTTGCAATTTTTGGAAAATTCTTTTGTTGAACACCTTGAGGGTATTACTTCAGCCACGTGAACTGCACTGAACTTTCAGCAGGACATAACCCCTCCACATTTTACCAGACGTGTGAAGGAACATCACAAACCCACTTACCCTAATCGCTGGAAAGGTTGTGGTAGTACAATTAACTGGCCACCAAGATCGCCAGACCTTACTCCAATAGGTTTCTGCTCTTGACGTCGTATGAAGTCTGGATTGTATAAACGAAAAGTAAATGCGAGAGATGAAGTGCTTGGTCGCATAGTGGACGCTTCCCTCATTAGGGAATAAGCAGACTCACTCAGTCAAGCAGCACAACATATTTTCTCCAGAATGTAAAAATGCATTGGAGTTGGAGTTTTGTTAAGTGTACAGCAGCTGCAATGTGATATGTACAATAACGCTTAAAGGTGAATGTCTTAAATATATGTACTATTAAACTGGTACTTTGTAGAACGCGTATTGTAAAGTTTACTAGCCGGCCCTAGTGGCCGAGAGGTTCTAGGTGCTAAAGTCTGGAACCGCGCGACCGCTACGGTCGCAGGTTCGAATCCTGCCTCGGGCATGGATGTGTGTGATGTCTAGGTGCTAAAGTCTGGAACCGCGCGACCGCTACGGTCGCAGGTTCGAATCCTGCCTCGGGCATGGATGTGTGTGATGTCCTTAGGTTAGTTAGGTTTAAGTAGTTCTAAGTTCTAGGGGACTGATGACCTCAGAAGTTAAGTCCCATAGTCCTCAGAGCCATTTGAACCATTGTTTACTGACCGTTGTACATGTGTAAACCTGACTATGTATTGAATAATACAGTAAATAAAGAACAATTTTCATGAATTACGTTCTATCTTGGAAACCATCCGGAATAGGGCACGTGTCGGTATAAAGTTTCTTTTGTTTTAAATGATCGTTCCTGCCATAGTCCTGAGTGTTGACCATTTCTCCTGGGACACCTTGTATGAAGCTCCTTAAGCATTTTCTATTTTCGTAGAATGACGGGTGTCAGAGTTTTTTATGATGTCTGCCATATGGGAGTGATCAATGTGTGAGGAACGGTTTGTTTACACCCACTCCTAGCGACACCGCTGGCAGTATGAAGTTACATTTCGGCAAAGTATTATTGTTCTAGTGCTCGAAAACTCTGTACGTTAATCATTCATTTGAGATCTTTAGGGTTTAATGTCCTGTCGAAGCAATTTAAGGAAATCACAGAAACCTAACCTGACGAGGGTCTGAATCACCGTGCTTTAGAATGCGTGTCCGGTGTGCCACCGTGTCAGCATCAAAAGAGATCTTTAAAGAACAGCAAAGAGTAGTTCGAATGGAGTGGAGTAGTCCTCCAACTCGTGGTGCAATTTTTACAAACAGATCGGTATAATGACTACAACAAAAATGTTTCAAATGGCTTTGAGCACTATGGGACTTAACATCTGAGGTCATCAGTCCCCTAGTCCCCTATAACTTAGAACTACTTAAACCTAAGGACATCACACACATCCATGCCCGAGGCAGGATTCGCACCTGCGACAGTAGTGGTCCCGCGGTTCCGGACTGAAGCGCCTAGAAACGCTCGGTCACAGTGGCCGGCTGACTACAATATCTCCTACATGCACTACCAACGTGTTTTGTCATTATAGCCCTGCTCAGTATGAAACTGACTGCTATCACCATGATCATAACGTTAGAAGGAAAGACGATCTCTACTCTGAGCTGAAATATTCGATACTCGTAGAAAATGGGGTAAAATTTTCAGTTCACTGCCAAGTGATATCACAAGCACAAAAAATAGTATACATCTTTATTTACGATTAATTTAAATATGTACCTGTCTGAAAGCCTATTTGAAACACTGAAATAATTTTATAATATTAACTGCATTTTCCGTCGGTGCTGGCAGAACATGATAATAATATCAAAAATGGAAAACATTCAAAAATGTCCTGTAAAATTGTATTTATTTGATCACGAACCGGCTTTCGGCTTCTCAGGCCATATTCAGGTGACAACCGCATTGTGTCACCTGAAGATGCCCTGAGAAATGGAAAACGGTTTTGTAACTAAACAAATACATTTTTTTAGAACTCTAGGAAGTATTTTTAATATTAATGAAATAATACCTTTGCTGTAATAAATAGAATCTTTTAAATGGTTCAGTTATGTAGCACAGTGAACTCTAAATTCATAGTAATTGTCGCTATCGATACATATTGTTTCACAGTGTTCAGCTTCGAACATGCTCAAAAGTTTTCAACGTCCTCAAACGGGGTAAGAGCGAGAATTTCCCCTTTCTAGGTTCTGTGCTACGGACTCTACATACAAATCACAATTATGACCCATTTATAGAAACCATTTTTCGACCATTCTACTAAACTACAGTTTTAGCATCGCCGAGTGCGATGATAGTAAATACTGTATCTCTGGCTTGTTTGGCTACTAACGTTTCCATAGCGCGGCGGCAGATTTTGCGCTCTTTTGTAATCAAGGTGGATGTGAACTTCTAAAGGACAGAGCAGAGATGCATCCCCAAACCTTTTCACTTCGCGTCTTCCTATGTGCCACTATCGCGTTGAAAAAAAAAAAAAAAAAAAAAAAAAAAAAAAAAAAAAAAAAAAAAAAAAAAAAAAAAAGCGTGCGGGGGCCGACTCCAGGTCCCTTAACAGCCCTCTCTTCCCTCATCAGCACGATATAATTATGGTTGTGGTACACCTGGACGGCATTCCCTCCCTGCCTCAGCTACGTAACATCACACCAGAGATTATCCTTTCTTCGTGTACCGACAAAACCTGTGGCGACCTCTGTGAGACTACATTTACTTTTACATGACAGATTTACTGAAGCAGACTCGGAAGAACGATAGACGTCTTATTCCGTAGGTATGTTTATCTATTCTTCAAACGGTAAAAGAAAATACTATTTTCCATTTAGATATGAAGGAAAAATCTGTGAAATTTCAGAGCCGAATAGTGGTCTTTGCCTTCTCGATCTCAGCAGGATGCTACACGGTGCAATATGCATCCGTAGAGTTACGAAGAATGCAGTTCAGTTGGTGTGGTTCAACAGTAAAATATCAGACTGGGGAAACGAGAAATACCTTGGTCCAGTCACTTCTACAGGTAAAGCTGAATGAAGTTTCGGGCATTTGCTTACATCCATCTAGACCAGTGGTTTCCAACCTGCGGGTAATTACCGCCTGAAGGGTAAAATGTAATTCCCCGAGGGGTAGGCACAAAGGATTCCGTTGTCTTTCGGTCATGAAACTAAATTATTTTTAAAGTATCGTTACCATTAGCGTTATTTCGTAAGAGTGTAATACTGATTACAAAAGTTACCATTAATTACATTACTTTCAAATACTAGCATTAAAGCGTGACACAAAGTGGTGGAGCTTACAGTTTTTCGAAAGAATGTATACACAAAATCTTCCTCACATAATCCACGCACTACACATATACTTGGTAACTTGTAGTTACGACAGTAAAATTATACGTGTATATCACATACGTTTAAATGTCTGATGAAAGTACATTCTCCGATTTCTAAATAGTTCCTACAGTAGATTAGAAACTGTTTGGTTACGCACTTTGCAATAATAAACCAGTTGACAGCACAAAACAACAGTAACTATAGTGGTCAAAATAAATGTTGTCTATTGCCGAAACTTTAAAACTGAACGTTGCGAACCAGAAACACTTTATGGTATCACTACATGGGTTGGTCTTTAATGCAATTTTAGTGGAAACAGTCCATGTTTCTGCCGTAAGGGGGCGATGTGTGCAGTCTAAAATGGTTCGAATGGCTCGAATCACAGTGCGACTTAACATCTGAGGTCATCAGTCCCCTAGAACTTAGAACTACTTAAACCTAACTAACCTAAGGACATCACACACATCCATGCCCGAGGCAGGATACGAACCTGCGACCGTAGCGGTCGCGCGGTTCCGGACTGAAGCGCCTAAAACCGCTCGGCCACAGAGGGCGGCTGTGCAGTCTATGACAATCGTATCACCCTGAAACATTTCACTACTTGTGCTGTGTATCATGACAAGCTTTGTGCTGCTTCAAAATTATTCGGACGACAATAACGTACGATCAGAGGCTCCGTATACTCCAAGGAAGTGGCGATTGAGACAGGCCGACGTTGCATTGAGTGTTGCTGTGAGTCAAAATAATGTCTCTAAGATCTGGAACAAGTTTCTAGAGGCAGGGACGGTTGACGACAGTCTGCGGAAGAAAAAACAACTGGTGTGCGGGACCGATATCTGCATACAACAGCAAGTAGACCCTAAACCCAATACGACATGTGTATGGCGGCTGCTCAGACACCTACAAATGCAGGTATCAACGAAAATCATATGAAATTGGCTCCATGAGCAGGAATTAAGTCCCAGAAGACCTCTCAAAACTCCTGTTCTAAATTGGGTTCGGAGAGGGGCTCATGTCGCATGGGCACAAAATCATTCCTTGTCAACTAGGAAGTAATAGGACACAACGCTCTTTGGTGACGAGATCCTATCATTCTCTTCCCTGACAATACTGCTACTCGTGAGTGGAGGCAATGAGGATAGCGTTTACATCTCAACTGTATCGTAGACTGCCAATCTTATCGAGGTAGTTCACTTACATTTTGGGGTTTAGCATACAAACAGTCGGATGGAATGGCCCCCATATTCCACAGATCTCAGTGTACTGAAAATGCATACTTCATGATAAAACGAGCGGTTAAGAATCGTCCAAACCCATGACAGACCACATAGAGGCCGCTGTGGGAGAATGGAACAACATCTCACAGGTTTAAGTGGAAAATTTGGTAAGGAGTATGGCTGGCCCCAAGCCAAAGGGTTTCCAGTTACATCCAGTTACAAGGAAGACCAAGTGATTCATAAACAATGTGTTTTGCAAGATGACAGTCAAAAGAAACGGTAGTGTGCAGTGCAACCTGTTGTGAAGTTTTGCGTTCATCAAAAGGAAATGTGTTTATCTTCTATAATTTCATCTTCTTTTCGCTGTATCTGACAGAACAAAACCAGTTCTGTTTCCTGTCACATCCAGTGCTAACAATCAAGCAATATATATCGTTTATTGTGATCACTTAATATAATGGCTACACTGTATTATTATTATTATTATTATTATTATTATTATTATTATTATTATATTTATTAGCAGCGGCAGACACAAAGAATTTGCCTCCTATGGTCTTCCAATTTCTACCAGATCAGAAGTAATTAATCCATCATCTCCATGGATACCACTGCTCCTCCTGTCACCCAGACCCTGGGACGCACCCTCCACACCTTTGTCCTGTCAACCCCAGACCCTGAGCTCCTAGATGCCTGTGCCCTCACCATGAGATATTAAAGTATATCCCAGGCGCTCCCACCTCCCAACTGATTCCCCACAGGGACTCAGTCCTCATCAAGTTCCCCTCCCCCTCCTTTCTTATGGGCCTCCTCTGTAAACACCCACGCATGATGTTTTGCCCCCATACAGCTCCCAGTCGCCCCCCAACCTACGCCACTGTGATCACCAAGCTCAGCCCAGTGTTCATGGAGGATAAGGTCCTGGCTTAACTAAACTCTCACCCTGACCTTGCAATCTGCTCTCCCCACCATATCCACAATGCCTCCAGTCCCACTTACATCATGCAGATCTTTTCAGAGTCCACTCCCTCCATTAACCACCTCCTCACCCAGGGTACCCTGATTTTTCACTGCTACAACATAGCTGAATCCTCCAAATCCCCTCCCCAATCCTACCACTGCCAGTGTGGCCTCATGTATGATGATCACCTGATCCCCCAACTGTACCCCCCCCCCCCCCCACCTGTCCCCAATTCAAAGTCTTCCATTTTCTTAAAACCTACCCCAACCTCGCCACCCCTCCTACCTGTAACATCTGCAATCGACCATATCCCACCTGCTCCCACAAATGTGAGACGAAACTCTCTCCTGCCACTCCCAAGCTTACTATCCCCATCCCTCCCATTGACCCCCTGTGTCCACCCCAACAATTCCCTCTGTTCACCCCCCACAGCTGAAGACATTGTCTGTTTCTTAACCATAGCCCTCCAAAACATTCACCCTTTCCACTGCCCCCACACCCACTAACAGATCTCCCTCACCACCTGCTCTGTCTTTCACCTCAACACACTCGCCACTTACTCCCACAATCAATCCCACTTCTCCTTCACCCACCTAAGCACCCTAGTTTAAGCCTCTCCTCTCCCCTCTCTTCACCCCCTCTTCCAGTCATGATGTGGCGTGAGTGTCATGTCCTCTTCGAAAACAACTGCTCCTTCCACACCAACAAATACCTCCTCATGAATACCAACACTGGGTCAGCACCTTCCTCTTGAATGAAACCTTTCTCCAACTCCACCATACTGTCCACACCTCTCCGTACATCCTCCAATGCACTGATGCTCTTGGTTCCAGAGTGCAGGGTGGAGTTACTATCAGCCACCTTCAGCATATCCCTGTCTGGCCATGACCCCTCCTCAATGACCCCACCAAACACATTATCCTCAGCTTAATTTTCGCCTCCTTCACCCTCACGTGCACCACCATCTATGTCTGCTCCACTGCTCCTATTACCTATGACTTCATCTCTTACATTGACCTCACCGTCTCCATCTATGTGATTGCCGCTGACATCACCATCAATAGCCACTCTCCTGCCGCCCTTCAGCGGTGGCATCAGTTCCTCCCCACTATCCAAGGTGACTTTGTTCATCTTCCCCAGCTCACCTGTCCTGAAAGCAACACCACCCCCGACATTGTCATAAACTCTGCCAATCTCCTTTGGTGTATCACAGTCGACGTCTTTGACCTCACAAGTAGCGACCACCACTCTGTCCTTTTCACCATAATGTCTACTCACTGCCCACCTCTGGCTCCCTGCCCTGCACCCCATCCCAAGGTAGTCCATGACTACTGTCGAGCCAACTGGGATGCCCACCGGAAACCATAATCACCCAAGACAATAGCCACCCTCTTACCTATTACCATTCCAATGAGATCATCCACACACTGTCCTTCCTTCAGAAGGCCATTACTGACGCTGTGGAGGCCCATGTTCCTATTATAAGCATCCAACCCCACCATTCCACTCTCCTTCCCGCCTCTATCGCTCCTGTCTGTGCATTCATGACAGGGATATACTCCATCACCACCAGCAAATACAGCAACATGTTTGTAACCCCATTACAGCAATGAAACGCCGAGACTGGCGTCAGACCTATACAAGACTCAACGTCGCCCTTTCTATTAACTCCTCCAAGTACTGGTCTGCCTTCCATTGCCTAATTTGGTTCCCATTCTGCACCCCATTACCCCAATCTCCATAACGACCGCCTCCTTCCTGACAGCTTCAGTAAGACCAACCACTTTGCTTCCCTCCTTTCTGAGGTAATTCTTCGTCCCTGATGGTCCCCATTTGGATTACTCCCTTTTCCCAACTTCATGGAATGTGCAAATACTTTGGTCGCCCTGCTCGCTTCCAGTCTCCAGTACTTGGGGTGTTTACCACTCTCCGACATCAACACTCCAATCACAGAAGAAGACATTAAACTTATCCTCCAGTCAAAACGCATCACGACCCTGGTCACATCTGTGTCACCAATCGCCACCTCATAGAATGCCCTGCTTTCTTCTTGACTGTCCTTGTCTATTTATACAACACCATCCTCTCCATTGGCTTCTACCCTGACCTGTGGAAGACTTCCATATTCTCTCATTCGTCAAACCCAACAAATCCCCTTCTGTTACCTCTTACTATCATCCCATCTGCCTCATCTCTGCGTGCAGTAAGGTCTTCGAATCCATCCTCTCCCATCTTATCCATCACCACCTTAATCAACACCACCTCCTCCCCCTTACCCAGTGTGGCTTCCAACCCTCCTTCTCCACCGAAAGACCAACTCATTAACCTCATCCATCTTCTCTCCCTCCAACTTCACTCCAGTTGCTCGGCCATTTTTGTTTCCCTCGACCTCCAAAATGTTTACCACCCAATATGGCATCCCGGTCTCCTCTTTAAACTCCAAACCTACGCCCTGCCTATCAATTTTGTCCGTCTGGTCACTTCCTTCCTCTCACGCTGTCCTTCCTTTGTCACCCTCAGTGATACAGACACCCGTGTACTTTATCACACCATTGGCGTTCCCCAAGGCTTCGTCCTCTCGCCTCTCCTCTACTTCCTATACACCACCAATATGCCCAAGCCACCCCCACCTGTACACCTCCTCCAATTATGCTGATGACACTGCCTTCCTGGCTCTCTATAATATCCTTCAATGGTACCAATGTACCCTACAAACCCACCTTGACTGGTTCACCACTTGGTGCAACCAGTGGTTCCCTCATATTAACTCCTCCAAGGTCCACACAACCTACTCCTTCCGTCTCCATGATTTCTACCTAATGATTTACTGTCGTCCCATCCAGCTCACCCCCACCCTGAGATACCATGGCCTCACCCTCGACTGTCACCTCACCAGCACCCCTCATCTCCCAACCATCCAGAAGAAAGCCCATACCTTCCTCTGCCTCCTGAAACTCCTGTCTGGCCAGACATGGGGGTTGCATCCATCCACCATCCTCCATGTGTACAAATCGCTCATCTGTCTTACCCTCCGTTTTGCCAGCGTTGCCTGGGTCTCCACCTCCCCCCTCCCCACCCCGCTTTTATGAGGCCCTCAAAATCCTAAAGTGTCACATGCTCTACCTTGTGTTCCGTATCTGCCTTCTGTCGCCCACACGACTCCTATATGATCTCATCCCCTTCCCCCATCTCTTCCTTTTCCTCCAAGATATCTACATCCTTTACAGTGTCAGCAGGATTGATGCCCCCACCCCCTGGTGTCCTCCTTCCTCTCCAACCCCCCATTTCTATGCCCCTATCGCTGTACCCCTCCTTCTCTCCACCTCCACGCCCTCCAGCACTCCCCCCTCCCAGATGGTGCACTTCGCCGTGACGTCTACCCTTCCTACCAACTGTAGCCTAGCCTTGTTCCCCTTCTCCCCAGCCCCCACTTTTCCTCTCCCTTCCTTCCCCCAGAGCAGGTTTTCCTCCTTCCCCCTGGGACTCTGCACCCTCTCCTTTATCACACCTGTTTCCCTTTCCAGTCTTTCCTTCCCCGTCCTCCTTTGGCTTGCTTCCCTGCTCCATCTCCCCTTCCCTTCACCTTCTCTAGCAGCGTTCGTTCTCCCCCCCTTTCTTCCCTTATCCCTCATATCCCTATCCCTGGCAGATCCTCTCAGTTTATTCTTTATCATCAGTATGCTAAGTCAGTGTTGTGTTCGGTGCTGTTCCACAGAGATGTCAAGTGCTGTGATTTTAATTGTGTGCTGGACTTGTACATAGTGATGCTGACCGTGATTGTTCTGCAATACGCCACCCATAGCAACTTTTATGCTCCAGCCATACTTCGTCTTGTGTTCTTTTAATTATCACAGTGTGTGGTTTTTTATGCACACAACTTTTTTGGTTTTTTCTCTCTATTTTTAAGTCTTTCCCGTTTTTTAAATATTTTGTCATATTTTCTCCTATATGGTGTTTTAAATGTCTCCCTGTTCTGCACCTATACTGCTGCCAGCCCACTCCAGATGGGGAATTGAAATTCAATAAAGGAAAAAAAGGCGCAGTTGTTAGATCGTTTACTGCTGCTACAATGACAGATTATCAAGATTTAAGTGAATCTTAACGAGGTGTCATAGTCGGCGCACTAGCGATGGGACACACCATCTTCGAGGTCGCGATGAAGTGGGGATTTTCCCGTACGACCACTTCACAAGTATACCGTGAATATCAGGAATCCGGTAAAACATCAAATCTCCGACATCACTGCTGCCGGAAAAGATCCTGCAAAAACGAGAGCAAAGACGACTGAAGAGTATCGTTCAAAGTGGCGGAAGTGCAGTCCTTCTTCAAATTGCTGCAGCTTTCAATGCTGGGCCATCATCAAGTATCAGCGTGCAAACGATTCAATGAAACATAATCGATATGGGCTTTCGGAGTTGAAGGCCCTCTACACAAATCTTTATGTCTCGCCTGAGCCTGTCAATATCTTCATTGGACTGTTGATGACTGGAAACATGTTGCCTGGTCGGACGAGTCTCCCTTCAAACTTTATCGTGCGGATGAACGTGCATGGGACAACCTTATAAATCCATACAGGTCAATGGAGGACTCTTCAAGCTGGTGGAGGCTCGGTAATGGTGTCGGGCATCTGCAGTTGAAGTGAAACGGGACCTCTGACACGCCTAGATACGACTATGGCAAATGACACGTACGTAAGCATCCTGTCTGATCACTTGTATCCATTCATATGCATTGTGCATTCCGACGACTTGAACAATTCTAGCAGGACAATACGACATCCCACATGTCCATAATTGCTACAGAGTGACTCCAGGAACACTCTTCTGAATTTAAATACTTCCGCTGGCCACCAAACTCCCCAGACATGAACATTATTGCACATATCTGGGATGACTTGAAACGTGCTGTTCAGAAGAGATCTTCATCCCCTCATGCTCTTACTGATTTATGGACAGCCCTGCAGGGATCATGGTGTCAGTTGGCTCTTCAGTACAGTAATAACAAGTATTTTCATTTAAACGTATATTAATAATAGTTTCTTTTATTTCATGTAGATAACGGCGTACAGTTCCTTGTGGAACTGACTGCAGGGTTTCAAGGAGTGTATAAAGTTCCTTGGGAGAGGAGTACAGTAGAGGAACCATGTACTGTAACAAGTGTCTACCCTCAATATATTTTCTTTCTGAGAAGGAGTTGTAGATAGCACTCGAGATGTACAGATAATTGCTTCGTACATACATATTATAAAAATGGATGTATGTATGTACGTGTGTGTGTATGTATGTTCCACATCTCCTTCTATACCACTGGAGCGATTTCAAACAAATGTGGTACACATGTCCCTTACTGTCAGACAACAATCGCTGTTAGGGTAAGAACCGCCTACCTACCATAGTTCAGGAGTTACGACGCCATGAGATGAGTGAAGGAGTGCCCCATCATGCATGAAGGTGTAATGCATTTACTCTTTATTACTAAGACACCCTTACAATTGAGTCAATTAAGGATACCTCTGACGCCTGGCAACTTTTCAACAGCTTTCACCTGCAAAGAGCAAACTACTGTAGGTGAAAACGGTAACGTATATACAGCTATGAAGAGACGTTGCCAGAGAGACGTTTGCAAAATCGCGTTGTAACTGCGCCTAGCGTACAGAAACTGTCTGGGAGTCTATTGCAGGAGTACACATAACGTTTCGTTTCTAATAGAAAACTGGTAAAATGAAGAAATGGTGGATTTGTCAACTAGCCATTCTATAAAACAAAGTTTGTTTGAAGTAAGCAGTAGCAATTGTCTCATTGACTCATTAGTTCATTTCTTAATAAAATGCTTACAAAACAATAAGTTATCATCTATCTTTCGTCATTTTAAAAACGAGTGTCCAAAGAGTGTTCTTTTTCGTATCAAAGTTTAGTTAGGCGCTAATACTTATGGTGGTGGGGGGGGAGAGGGGTTAACTAGCTAGTATCTGATTATGCTCAGGGGTAATGGTCTCGTAATGGTTGGGAGCCACTGATCAAGTCTAATGCCTAGCCTACTTCTCATGAACATCCTAATATACCCAGTTTTCGAAACACACTTAATAAGCTTACATTAATTCAATCACATAAAGTATTTAAAACAAATACGCGAAAATAATGCAATACACCCATTAAATTATTGGATCGGAATTTTTGCAAGCAAACAAATTATTAAAGATATCAACGTTTCTATTTTTTAATTTATTGGCTCTCTGGACATGTCGCTATAGCCATCTTGATTGTGAAATATCAGTTATGACGATACGAATTTAAGAACAACATTACACCCAGTTCCCGAGCGGATAAAATCTCCGACCTGGCCGGAAATCGAACCTGGGCCCCTTCGGTTGGCATTCGTCGCGCTGAACGTGCAGCTCCTGAGGCCTACAAGATAATGTTGAATAAGTGTTTTTAAAAGGTTTGTATTCTATGTATAGAATATAAAGAATATTAATCAATGAAGTAATTTGTTGATTATTTTTGTTTATGTGCAACAGCAATTTCTCAGCCACACAAATATTTGCATACAGTTTTCAGTGCAAATTGACATTATTAGTGAATAATAAAAAATAAGCCTTGAATATTTTATAGCTCTGTTTCCTAACGTGTTCGAAACACTGGATATAATTATATGAGGACGTAACGTCAGGAGATAAATCACAAAAGTGACTTACATAGTAATATCGACAACATTGGTACAAAGCACTTTCTGCCAGGAAATATTGATAAAAAGCACCCTGCACCATACATAATTCGCACTAAGCAGTCTCTGCCAGACAGTGTCAGTCAGACATTTTGCATATACACATACTCCAGAAAGTATTCGTCTAACACATGAGTTTAAGGGTGTATAGGTAGTGGTAAATTGCCAGAATGAAGTACTACAGGGTCATGGACGTGTGTATTAATGAGCGAAAAGGAGAAAACAATAAAGAAATTTAGACTTGTATTTACGTTATCACAGTTAAACATTCAGAAGTAAAGATAGGCAGTTTAAAATGTTAAGCAAGTATTCGTCTGTAATATTGAAAATGACACTCTGACCAAAGAATGTGATGGTTAGTAGGCCTTCCGTCCTCTTTACAATCTCTTGTATTCTGAGTAGAATGGATTTCGCCAGAGATTCTGTTATTTGCATTGTAATTTTGCGCCATTCCGCTAGTAGAGCGTTCTTTAGGTCATTAACATTAGACACATGAGGATTCTACATACTCTTGTCGATTAAATTTCACAAATTCTCTATTGGATTAATGTCTGGGGACCCCGGTGATATCGAAATCCAACAGGGAGTGTATTACAACAGCCACAACATTGCATCTAGAACGGTATGTTTTGTATGATTACCTTGTGTGAAAACATGATTCTCAGAAAGACACACATGATTCACACTTACGGCTTGATGTGTTTTTAGAATGTTCATTTAAGTCTTGTGATCCATAATCCCATCAATAAAAAAATATCACCCACACTATTTGCACTTAAGCAGGTCCTGGAAAGTACTGAACCTCCTCCATACTTATCTGAGGCTCTTATACTTCTCTCTTCAGGTTCGCAGTTCCAATCGACTCTCGTCAGTAAACACAACCTCAATCCAGAAACCAGACCCTTCGGATTTGTGTTCTCTTGCAGATGCAACACGCTTCCAGTTGTTGATTTCAGTAATGCATGATTTTCTATAGGCAGTTCAGCCTCATAAAGTACATTTATTATAGTTTGTTCTGAAACAGACTTTTCTGTATGTAGTTGACCTGCAGTATCAAATTTTGGAGGGCTTACTTTCGGGTTTTCTTGACTTCTGTAAGTAGATATTTTTTTCCATCTGGGATAGAACTGCAGGACGATCACTTCGTGATTACCTTAAAAATGAGCCAAACAGTCTCGACTCCAAAAACATTTATTTTGTGGTAACCTGTTTCGGTCAGTTTTTGAGCAGTTGCAAATGGTTCAAATGGCTCTGAGCACTATGGGACTTAACGTCTAAGGTCATAAGTCCCCTAGAACTTAGAACTACTTAAACCTAACCAACCTAAGGACATCACACACGTCCATGCACGAGGCACGATTCGAACCTGCGACCGTAGTGGTCGCGTGGTTCCCGACTGTAGCGCTTAGAACCCTAGGCCACCCCGGCCGGCCGAGCAGTTTCAGACTTCATACCATGTTGGTATGCGGTGGCGGTAAATGCAACGGATGGTATACCTCCGCGAATACGTTCGTGAAGCTATAACAGCCGCTCGACCCACCACCACCGCCTACCAGCCTTTGTAGTCGAGATTTTTTGTTGTCATTTTAAGTACTTTTTACCAGACCGCTGTTATCCATGAGAAATATTCTAAAAATCTACTTCGTGATTCGTTTTCGCACGTTTCTGTTCTGATCAAAACTGTGTATAATAGTCTGCACTGTAGTGGTAGGTATGCCAAAGGTTTCTACTATTTCATGGAAAGATGTTGCATTTCAAAACAACCTGATCCCGATGTCGCGACGTTTTCGACCCATATTCCCTAAATATCGCACAACTGCTTTGGAAACAGAGGGGGAACTATCCACTACTGTACATAAAAAATAAATGCAAGGGAGAGGGAAGTGTGTCAGTACAGCAATATACTTGGGATCTCGTCTACTAGATGGATACTTATTCGAAATTTACTAGAGTATAATTTTAAATGTCATGGATTTATTCATAAATGAACCCAAACGGCATTTTATTTCTAAACGTAGACGTAAACTGCCGTAAGGAACTAATTAATGTTCGTTTCATAGCTATATTTTTATGATTGTCATTATATTATATTCTTAGCGCTAAGGCCTGAATTTTTTTTTTTGCGATATTTAGTACTGCTACCTTGTAAGTATAGAAGTACTGTATCTGCAAAAAAAAAAAAAAAAAAAAAATTGAGAGGATTCTATCATCTGAAATAACGTCACACTTAGTTCTTGCTGCCCGAGATATCTTCAGACTCGCCGAATCAAATATACCAAAATCTAGCCTCCTCTTGGATAAAAGTGCACGTCACAGGGATTACTCTGCGAATAGCCATAGACTTGTCAGCAACTGATAAGGCTTACCTCCTGAGGTGACTTTACAATAGCAAGTGGCGCCTTACATGGCGGGAATCCCGGAGGGCGCCTCAGCTGCCCCCAGAACCAGGCGGCCAGGGAGGCCGCAGCGAGCAGCAGAGGCAGTGCCAGAGGGAACATGCCTTCTCTACCCCTCGCTGGCCGCTGGCCCAGCAGGCATGAATACACAGAGTCCGGCGACAGACAGCCCGTCTCCCCAGAGCCGCCACGCAGGGGAGGGGAGCTCAGACCACACCAGCCCAATCACGCTGCTGCTCTGCGTTCCTGCCCATATTTTACCAGGGACGTTCAATAAGTAATCCTATACTTTTTTTCTCTGAAAGCAGTGTGGTTTTATTCAGGATCCCAATACATCATATTATTCTCCATTTTTTGGGTACAAAAACATGTTTTTCAACATAATCTCCGTTCTATGCGACGGCCTTACGTCTCGTTACCTGGAGGTCCTATATGCTCACATGTTACCACTCCACTCGTCGACATCGGAGCAGACGTTTTGCTGCATCAGTAACCTCCCCACCATCGACATGTTGCCTCCTGCAGAGTGCATCCTTCATTGGGCCAGACAGACGAATGTGGGTAGGCGCGAGATCCGGGCTGTAGGGTGGATGAGGACATTAAAGATCTGAGAGCTCATCTGGGGTGTGCAGACTTGTGTGAGGCCTCGCGTTGTCATGGTGCGAGAAGTGGCAATTGACTCTGAATAAAGAAAAGTGCGAAGTTATTCACATGAGTACTAAAAGAAATAGGCAAAATTTCCATTACGCGATAAGTCACACAAATATGAGGGCTGTAAATTCAACTAAATACTTGGGGATTACAGTTAAAAATAACCTAAATTGGAACGATCACATATACACTCCTGGAAATGGAAAAAACAACAAATTGACACTGGTGTGTCAGACCCACCATACCTGCTCCGGACACTGCGAGAGGGCTGTACAAGCAATGATCACACGCACGGCACAGCGGACACACCAGGAACCGCGGTGTTGGCCGTCGAATGGCGCTAGCTGCGCAGCATTTGTGCACCGCCGCCGTCAGTGTCAGCCAGTTTGCCGTGGCAAACGGAGCTCCATCGCAGTCTTTAACACTGGTAGCATGCCGCGACAGCGTGGACGTGAACCGTATGTGCAGTTGACGGACTTTGAGCGAGGGCGTATTGTGGGCATGCGGGAGGCCAGGTGGACGTACCGCCGAATTACTCAACACGTGGGGCGTGAGGTCTCCACAGTACATCGATGTTGTCGCCAGTGGTCGGCGGAAGGTGCACGTGCCCGTCGACCTGGGACCGGACCGCAGCGACGCACGGATGCACGCCAAGACCGTAGGATCCTACGCAGTGCCGTAGGGGACCGCAACGCCACTTCCCAGCAAATTAGGGACACTGTCGCTCCTGGGGTATCGGCGAGGACCATTCGCAACCGTCTCCATGAAGCTGGGCTACGGTCCCGCACACCGTTAGGCCGTCTTCCGCTCACGCCCCAACATCGTGCAGCCCGCCTCCTGTGTTGTCGCGACAGGCGTGAATGGAGGGAGGAATGGAGACGTGTCGTCTTCAGCTATGAGAGTGGCTTCTGCCTTGGTGCCAATGATGGTCGTATGCGTGTTTGGCGCCGTGCAGGTGAGCGCCACAATCAGGACTGCATACGACCGAGGCACACCGGGCCAACACCCGGCATCATGGTGAGGGGAGCGATCTCCTACACTGGCCGTACACCTCTGATGATCATCGAGGGGACACTGAAAGTGCACGGTACATCCAAACCGTCATCGAACCCATCGTTCTACCATTCCTAGACCGGCAAGGGAACTTGCTGTTCTAACAGGTCAATGCACGTCCGCATGTATCCCGTGCCACCCAACGTGCTCTAGAAGGTGTAAGTCAACTACCCTGGCCAGCAAGATCTCCGGATCTGTCCCCCATTGAGCATGTTTGGGACTGGATGAAGCGTCGTCTCACGCGGTCTGCACGTCCAGCACGAACGCTGGTCCAACTGAGGCGCCAGGTGGAAATGGCATGGCAAGCCGTTCCACAGGACTACATCCAGCATCTCTACGATCGTCTTCATGGGAGAATAGCAGCCTGCATTGCTGCGAAAGGTGGATATACACTGTACTAGTGCCGACATTGTGCATGCTCTGTTGCCTGTGTCTATGTGCCTGTGGTTCTGTCAGTGTGATCATGTGATGTATCTGACGCCAGGAATGTGTCAATAAAGTTTCCCCTTCCTGGGACAATGAATTCACGGTGTTCTTATTTCAATTTCCAGGAGTGTATAATATTGTGGGTAGAGCAAACCAAAGACTGCGATTCATTGGCAGAATACTTGAAAGCGCAACAGGTCTACAAAACACACTGCTCACACTATGCTTGTCCGCATTATTCTGGAGTACTGCTGTGCGGTGTGAGATCCGAATCAGGTGGGACTGACGGATGACGTCGAAGAAGTACAAAGAAGGGTAGCTCGTTTTGTATTATCGCGAAATATGGAGGATAGTGTCACAGACACGATACGTGAATTGGAGTGGCAATCATTAAAACAAAGGCGTTTTTCGTTGCGTCGGGATCTTCTCATGAAATTTCAATCACCAGTTTTGCTCCTCCGATTGTGAAAACATTCTGTTGGCACCCACCTACAAAGGGAGAAATATCCATCACGATAAAATAAGACTAATCAGGGTTCGCACGGAAAAATTTAAGTGCTCGTTTTTCCCGCGTGTCGTCCGAGAGTGAGACGGTAGAGAGACGGCATGAAGGATGTTGATTGAACCCTCTTCCAGGTACTTTATTGTGAATAGCAGAGTAATCACGTAGATGTAGAGTTCATTTCCATTTTTGTGGTGACGAACACGCTGAGGTCGTTTCTTCAGTTTTCTGATGGAAGCACAATACACTTCACAGTTTATCGCTGCCCTATGAGGGAAGATATCAATCAGAAAAAAACTCTTCACAGTCGCAGATCGAACGTCGCCATGACGTCACCGGCTGAGGTCACGACTTTGAACTTTTTCTTCAGTGGAGAGATAGTGTGGCGTCAACCCAGGTATTGCTGTTTTGTTTCCTGTTCTAAGTGGTGAATCCATGTTTCATAGCCTGTGACTACGTTCGACAAAATGTTGTCATGATCCGCCTCGTAACACGCAAGCAATTCCGAACATATGGCCCGTCGTCGGTCTTTATGGTCTTGTTAGGTGACGGGGAACTCAGTGGCCTCACACATTTGAGTACCCTAGCTGGTAGACCAGTATGTCAGCATTGCCATCAGAGACGAACAGTTGTGCAGTGAGGTGCTTGTGGTCCGTCGATCACTTCGAATAAGAGCATACGGACGTTCCGAAATTGCACGAATTACTCGTACAGTCATGTGCGACCGTGCGACACGCTCGAGATCAGATAGGTTTGCGCGACATTTTTGCGATGATGACAGACGCCTCGTCCAACGACTCGCCGTGCATCTGTTCACTGCCAGCTTCCTGCAGAAATTCTGCACGCGCCTACGAATATCTGCGATGCTCTTGTTTTCCACCAAAAGAAACTCAATGACAATTCTGTGCTTGTGACACACCTCCGTTACAAACGCCATTTTGAAGGCTACTTATAGCGATACCACCTCTCGCAACTTCAAGAAACTACAGGGGCTGCAACGGGTATGTTCTACGGTGTTCCACAACAAAAAGCACATTTTTAAACCGAAACTGGCCGAGAAAAAAATGGGTTGCATTATTTATTGAACGCCCCTTTTATTGTCTTCTACCGCAGTTTTACTTATCATTCTAAGTTCCTCCTTGGTCTCCTCTCCACTGACTTTGGCACTAACACTACGGTATGTCACATCTTATACAGTAAATTGAAAATTTACGATGTACTGCTATCTCTTGTTAATTTTTTTTAAAGATTTAACCTCCTTGTGAAACTATGTAAAACTGAATTCATTTCTCAGCATTTTAAAAACGAATGACATTTTTTCCGGATAGTTATAAACAGATTTCGATGACGACATTTTGTCAGAAATAATTTTAATTAGTGAAGGTATGTGTGGCTTTATTTAGAAATATGGATCTGCGATGCGCTTACATTATTGCATATTGTATGAACACTTCTGAATTGGTGCTATACTCCCTAACTCAGTGACATTTATCTCCATAACTGTGCTGAGCAACTGCAGATCCTAGCTTACGTCTCACAACACTAAAGCTGTTAAATTTTAAATCCCCCTCTCTTTCTATACCCTAAGATCGCTAGATGAATGGTTGCCTGTATGCACCTGGAAATGCTGCGATTAAGTTACCTGCATGCGTTTCCTCATATTAGGTTACTGAATTGTCAGAACTCGAAGTTATCCAGAGAAATGCTTATGACGACCTTCGCTTTCAGATGATAAGTTATGCATCGGCACACAAGACCAAGGTCTTATTTCAATTGCTGGTGACACGGTCCAAGTGAAAAATGACTTATAGCAGGGGTGACCAACCCGCGACCCGCGTAGCAGTTTCATATTAAATTAAAATTTAATTTTTATATCTCGTGAAACGCACAAAAGGATATTCCGTCAAGCGTCTCTCATATCATATCCAATTACTATATAAAAATCTCAGTTCATTGGTTAGATCTTCAACAATTTTCCTGCTTGGAAAAAAAACACTGTGTTGGATATATTTTGGAAAGCCCGTGCGCCGTCTTCAAGAAAATATATTTCTCCTTGGCGGTGTGCAACCAACAATCAGCTGTAGTATGGATTGCGCAACGGGATACATCTGTTGCGCTTCGTGAGTAAGACGAGTGCGAGACATATTTAATTTCACAGCAAATTCACAACACTGTCGGGAGTACAGCTACGACCCTTCATGTGTATACATTGTTCACATTCGACCGCGATAGACCTATCGTAACTTCAGGCATGCAAAGGCAGCTTTATCTTTGTACAATTTATCTGTTATGCTTGTCTTTAATTTTAGCAAGCTTGCATTTATTTTATGTATTCAGTTAGGGTGAGTAGGTATACAAGTCGACATTAGCAATGGCTTCTGCCTCAGTACCTTCTTTTAATTTTAGTAGTACAAAATAACACTTAATTGTACCGATGCGTTTTTACAGATGACGTACAAGTAATCCACATAACGAAGGCAGAAAAGGGGTCCTCCTAGTGCAACTTCATCCACTATGTTTCTCTCTTATTTAGAACAACTAATCATGTTATCGACTTGTAAATGTAGAATAGTTTTAAGAAATAATAATAACAAAAAAAGTCGAAATGGGAGTCCAAATTTTAATATAAGGCAAAAATTCTCGACAGACCAGACTATGAAGTTTCCCAACTGCGTATACTACTCAAATGAAAGACCGATCCAGAATAGCTCTGTGGTACTAGGCTAGCCTTACTTCTTGAGGACCAGGGTATGATTCCAAATTAGGTTGTTTTGTTTAACATTCGCCCTTGTAAATATTTGCTGTTGAGCAGAAAATTTATTAAGTCGAAAGGATTGAATCACTGTCAGCTCCAAGAATTTCTGAAGTCTTTGGATTCAGAACGTGATAACATTTCGTATTAAACAGATGTAAGATGGCTAAACCGTGCGAAAATGTAGGAAAGAATGTTTGATTTGGAGCACGAAATACAATAATTCTTTAAAATCCAGTCAAAAGAAAGGCTTCCCGACTTTGCTTTCTTGGTCACTAGAATTAGCCACCTAAATTATGTTAATACTCGATTAGCTGGTTAATGTCGTGCATGATCTTATTTCCTCATTCCAAATGAAACTTCGGCAATGGCAACAACAGTTACGAATAAAAAACTTCACACATTTTCCTATACTGTCAAAGCAATCGGACTTCACATAGACGGCAGCTGTTAAATTCTTTTCTTTGATATCTGACTTGAAATACGAATTCGAAAACCGATTTCAAGATTTTAAGAAACATTGCCTCTTTTTCTTCTGTATTGGCTACGCCATTCTCCGTAGACACAAGCTCACTTGCGCAACAGTTATAAATGCACTTTGCGAAATCCAGTGTAACGCACAGATAAAAAGAGAAATTGAATCAGGCTGGTTTGGCAGAGTTCTATAAAACATATTTGGACTAGAAGAAATATCCCTTGTTTTAAAAACATGCTTCGAAAATGATTTCATTATTCGGAAACACTAAAGTTTGTTTAAAACCTTTTAGTCAGATGAATTAGACCAATTCACAAACTCTTTGAATGTAGCAACAACTTCAGATGATATCAACACTGACTCACTTAGTTCAGTCAAACAAAGCCAGGCATACCCCTAACATTGTATTTCCCTAAATGGTATAACAAATGCTCTTTCCTCAGATTTGTTTTACTTTCTTTAAAAAAATTGGTTACTATTTCTTGGTTGTTTTGGTTCAAAAAAACAAAAATTCGTAATGCGGACCGAGAGAAATTCACTCTCAAAAATTTGGCCCGCCAACCGAAAAGGTTGGCCACCACCGGTTTACAGCCTATAAACGCCATAGGCTCATGGAGCACCCCAGAAAGTGTGTTCAGCTTATTCCGACTCTTCTCTGTAAACTGTGAAATATGTAGTATGTTGCATACTAGATAGCCTCTGACCCTCATGTTCCCATATAGTCCAACAAGGGGCTATTGTCATATTGGAATTCCCCACAGATTTGGATATTGCTTCAGTCAACCTATTGGTCAAATGGAAACCCACAACGAGGCTCCTTTGACACTCTGCCAGGTACTAATAGTGCTGAATCACATGAGTATGCTGCATCTCCATCTCCTTCTCAGTGATCACCAAACAACTGACGCTGACGCTGACGCTGGAATGACGAGCCTGTCCTTGGCTCGAGGTGATGCAGTATAGACATACATATGTCGTTCCTGCAGTTCCTGTAGGGGGGAGAAATATTAATTAACAGTCTAGTCGAATGGTCCTGTCTGGTTTTCCCTGAAAAAGAGAAAGACACACTCTGTTGAGGGATTAGTAAAAAAAAACTTAATCCCTCAGCAGGTCAGGCCAACGCGTGGTTGGCCTGTGATGTGGTTGTTGGCCCAGTCCACGGATGAGCCGGTTGCGGGAGTGTTCCGTCCTCTCGTAGAACTTCCTGGCGATGGCGCGGAACCTTTCTCGAAGAGGCAGGATTCCGGTGTCCTCGTGGAATTGGCGCGTCGAAAAGCGCCTCGGAAGATGCATAGCAGTCTTCAGGGCGCGGTTCTGTATCCGTTGCAGAGTCACAATGTGAGCATCTGCGGCTTTCCCCCAGACCACGGCCGCATACTCTAACAGTGGGCGAACCAATGTTAGGTAAAGCGTGATGCCGTGTTGCGGTGGCAATGTCGACTGCGGGTTTAGCAGTGGATACAGGGCGCGGAGGCGTCCTATTGCTCTCCCTTTCACATCACGGATGTGATGCGTCCAGGTGAGCCTGCGGTCTAGGGTAACCCCTAGGTATTTCGCCGTCCCACTCCATGGGATGGGTTCTCCCAGGATTTCGAGCGGCGTAAGCCCTGGCGGCAGAAGTCTTCGAGTGAAGACGACTGCCTGGCTCTTTGTGGCGTTGAATTTCAACCGCCACTTTGTTGCCCATGAGCCCAAGGCGTCGCACTCGCGTTGGAGCCGGTTTCTCAGCACCTGGGCATTCATGCTGCGCGTGAACAGGGCTGTATCATCAGCATACAGCGCCAGTTCGAATCCTGCCACTTTCGGCGCGTCTGCAGTGTACAGGGAGTACAACGAGGGCCCGAGAACCGACCCCTGCGGCACCCCTGCTTGTATCTGCCCGTCTGTGGACGTACCGTCGTCAGCCCTCACGTGGAAGGTTCGTTCGGACAGGTACGACCGCAGCAACGTCATGTGAGACGTCGGTATCCCTTGTTCAAAAAGTTTGAACTCGAGACCGTCGTGCCACACCGAGTCAAACGCTCGGGAGACGTCGAGGAACACTGCGGCAAGGAATTCCCTTGTCTCCAGTGCCCTCATGGCCGGTTCTACCACCCGCAACAGCTGGTGGGAAGTGGCATGCTCTTCTCGGAATCCGAACTGCTCGTCCGGGATGATGCCCTCCTGGGTGACGTGTCGCATCAGTCTTCTCGCGTACAGCCTCTCGAAAACTTTCGAGAGGGACGGGAGTAGGCTGATGGGTCGGTAGCTCGATGCCTGGCGTGGGTCCTTGCCAGATTTCAGGATGGACACGACCTCCGCGTGTTTCCGCGCAGAGGGGTAGTCACCCGATCGGAGAATCTCGTTGAAAACATCGGCAAGTTGCCGGTGTAGGCCCGGTGGAAGGTTCTTCAGCAGGAGGTTTGTGACGCCATCGCTGCCTCCGGCCTTCTTGGGGTTCAGCGAGCGAAGTTGTACCGCAACTTCCTCGATAACGTCGCCTTCCTCCCTTGCGCGGCGGAAGGTTGGCAGTCGCTCGTGGACTCGCCGTATGTGGTCGTCGTCGATGACGTCGACCACCGGTGTGAAGTTGGCTGCAAAGGCGTCAGCCAGGACGCTGGCTTTCGCGTCGGGGTGGCTGGCGAAGTCGTTCCCGACCTGTAAAGGCGGTATTCGCTGTCGCCGGAGTAGGAAGGACTTTACCACCCTCCATGCACTGCCATCCTCAGGATTGAGGGTAGACACAAGGTCTTCCCATTCCTGGTTCCGGTGATGCTCGACTGCTGTCTTGATTTCCTGTCTCATGCGGTTTAATCGGCGCTTCGTGTCTGGTAGGCGAGTGAGCTGCCATTCACGAAACAGTCGGTTCTTATCGGTGATCGCGTCCAATATAGGGCGCGGTAGCTGTCGCGAAAAGTCTCGTGTTCCTTGGCGACGTATCGGCGTGGCTTCCTCAGCTACTCGGAGTATTCTTCGGGTGAAGAATGCTAGGGCGGCGTCTGCCCCTACCACGGTGGGGTTTGGCGCGTCCTCGAGCAGTTCGAGCGCTTTATCCGAAAGCGCTCGGCGTCGAGCCTGCGATAGCTCGGACGGCTGTCTGGAAGAGAAGTTCCGGCCACGTCGAGGCCAAAAATGACCGGTACGTGGTCGGAAGAGAGAACGTTCCGCGTCTCGGCGGTCGCGAAGTGCCCGATGCCCTTCAGAAGGGCAATATCGAGCACGTCGGGCTGTCCCCGTGCAGGGAAGATCGTGGGGTCAAACGGCCCCATAGTGATCGCGCCGTTGCGGTGAACAACGCGGGAGAGGCGGCGCCCGCTGCGGCTAACGGTCCGCGAGTTCCATTCGGTGTGTTTCTCATTGAAATCCCCGGCAATGAAAACTCGCCCCTCCAGCGACAGCAGGACGTCGAAGTCGGCTTCGTCTAGCGGTCTGCTAGGCTGCCGGTAGACCGACACGAAAAGAATCTTTCCGGCGGTGGTGTTGACGGCCACTCCCGTGGCTTCCAGCGCGTTGAGCGCCGGCAGTTGAACTCGGTGGTGACGCAGTGACTTCTTCACGTAGATGGCAGTGCCGCCCCCATGGGTGGCTCTGTCATCTCGGTAGCAGTAAAAGTTTGCTGCTCGCACGTCGACCCCGGGTTTGAGGAAGGTCTCCTGCACAAGGCAGATGTCGACCGCCTCGTCCCGTAGGAATTGGCGAAACTCGCCCTGCTGGGGGTGGAGACCCCTAGCGTTGAACGTGCAAATGGTTAACCCATAAATATGGTCGTTATCCATATTAGGGCTGGCTTCTCCCGGCGGTGGCCTGGAGGGCCGCCGTCACTGTTCCCACGAGGACTGGTAGCTGCGTCATCAGCTGGTTGAGTGACCGCAGAAGCGCGGCCAGCTCGGTGGTGTCGTCTTTTGCCGTTTTGGGAAGACTTGACTCCCTCGCGACGTTTCCAGCAGCCGGCAGCGGAGCGGCGCGCTGGGAACGCCCTGCGCGGGCGGCAACCCCTCGTACAGCCGCGGGCGCCGGCAAGCCGGCCTCCCCGACTGCAGGCGGTGCGGCGGGCGAGGGCAGCTGCGACGGCTGCGTTGAGAGTGCGGCCTCCCCCGCGAGCGGCCGTGGCCTCTCGGAAGGGGCGGCCGGCTTCCCCTTAGCTACGTCCGCAAAGCTGCGACTCGGGTTTACGCGGCTGGCGCGTTTCCCGCTCTTGAATGCGGCACATCCCCGGTAAGAGGCGACATGGTCACCGTTACAGTTGCAGCACGTCGGTCGCTCCTCCTTCTTCTTCGGGCAGTCACGCGATGGGTGCTCCTCGGCGCACTTGCAGCAACGCACAGGCATTCTTCAGAACTTTGCCACGTGGTCCATGCGTTGGCAGTTGAAGCACTGGGCTCGCCTGCCTTTCGCGCGGAGTGGCTCGACTTTCACGTCGAAGTCGGCAATGTTTGCAACCTGAAAAATTTTCCGGTTGTCCACATTGTCGACTAAGACCACAAGGAACAAGGACATGTCCTTGAGGGTCCTGGGCGACCTCATCAGGCCGACGTGGCGGGTCTGGGCCGAGTTCCTCCAGCTGCCGCTGTAGGAACGCCGGTTCCATCTTCATCGGCAGGTGACGGATAACGACCTTCAGCTGCTTTAGCTGCTCCGTACTCTGCGTGTAGCAGAACAACTTCTTGGCCTCGCAGAGTCTCATGAGTTTCGCATGATCCTCCAAGGACTCCGCTCTGACCTTGTAGATGTCTGTCCCCGCGAACATCTTCAGCGGTTTTGCGATGGAGTACAGCATCTCTCGGAGTTCGCTGTACTCCTTACTCCAGTGAATGGTGATCAGCGGAGGGCGGCGGGGCGGTTTCGTCGCCGTAATCGGTGTTGTCCCGTCACCGTCGGTCTCCGCTACCTCAGGTAGATCTGCAAAGCGGTTTGCAGCCTCGACCTGTTCCGGCGTCACCGGTCCAAACGACCTGGGTTTCGCTGTGTGGCGACGGGAGGGCGCGATGAAGCCTTCTTCATCCAGCTTCCTCGGTGATGCAGCCGTCATTCTGCGACGTACCCTCCTCTTCTTCCCCCTGGCGCGACCGGAACTTGCCTTGGGGGAGGGAGTGTCCTCTACGGCCGCGGCTGGGCGCTTCCGCGAGGTTTTCTCGACCTCGACAGACTTGTCAGGTGTTGCCAGCCTGGACGTCGGTGAGGGCGTGGCGGCTTCAGTAGCCACCACGGCTGGTGCGACTGCTGGCGCTGGCGCGGCAGCTGTCGTGGCAACTGCGACAGGCAAATGACCGGAGTCTCGTTATCACCTCCACCCTATCCGCGTCTGTTCCCATAGCCAGACGTTGCACGGCGATGCAGTACTCGTCGGGAGTCAGCATGGCCATGGCGGCGGAGAGTTCCTCCTTTGTCAGGTGGATCGGCGGCTCGATCCGTCGTCTCGGCAGAGAGAGCGTGCGGGCGCGGCGCCGTACGTTCGCGGAAGTTTCCACGTTCGTCCGACGCCCGTGAGCAACACTCTCACTCGTCGGTGGTGGGGGGCTAGACGCTGCCGTCGTCCGGGAAACTTCCCTTAGACCGCCATCTGCCTCATCCTCAGTCTCGCCGATGCGATCGCCTCGTTCGAGCTCCTCCTCCATGTCGTAACCCCGTACACGACAATCTTGCCTCTTTTGAAGGGCACGACAATTTGCTTTTTCAGACAATGGGGTCACGCCACGTGGATTTTGCCGCACGAGTTCCTAAAGGCCCTTGCAGGCTGTCGACTCTGAAAGAGAAAGTCGCTGGTTTGCGAGAACACGCAAGGCGAGAAGCCAAATGCGTGAACCCGCGCAGCCGATTGCTACAAAACCGCAAACAAAGGAATAGCCTCGGCAGCGTCAGCTAAGAGCGTCCGCTCGCTTCGGCATCCACAGCGCGTGCCCAACGGACACTGTTCACGATCCTTATATACTCTAAAACACCTGGTAACAACACAATCATGGACAACATTAGTGCACTCCGGTGGCCGTTATACCCGTCACAGAGAAATGCATTCCCACTGATGCTGTGTGCGTCTACAATGTTACATTGATATCAAACCATGTCTTCGGGTGCTTCACTTTTTTTTTTTTTGTCAGGCTGTATAACTGCAATCAGTTTCCTTCCTGATGGTTCAATTTTTGTTTTAAAATTACCGATATCAAATCGCCTAGCGACTCATCATCAAATTTTGCACAGTGTTATTGGTTGTTCCTAGGTAATTTGGGGAGCGATGTGCAGCTGTGACAAGAATTTAAAAAATATACACTGACAGAATACATCGCAAAACCGAGGAGTTTTGTGACACAAACGAAAGCTGGTAGACGTGTTTCTACATCTGAAAGATGATGTCTATTCAAATTTCGCGCTAGTCGCATAAGAGTGGAGCTAGTAGCGCCCTTATGAGACTAAAAATCAAGTTTGGTTTAAATACACGCTGTAGCGGTCTTGAACTTTAGTACGCCGGGATGGTTTCTTTGAAAGGGCACGGCCGATTTGCTTCCCAATCCTTCCATAGCCCGAGCTTTCGCTCCGCCTCTAATGACCTCGTAATCGACGGGACGTTACACACTAACCACCACCACCATTGACCTTTAGTTACCTTTGAGATTGGACATGGTGAGTTGATGTTGCTCAAGAATGAAAGGTGACAAAGACGCCGTTATCAACACTCACTGAATTTAAACGAAGTCATGTGATAAGCTAAGAGCAGCTGGATGTTCCTTCTGCGGCACAGCATAAAAACTTAGCAGGAATGGAGTCACTGTACATGACTGCTGATGGCGATGGTCACGAGAATCTACAGTGTCAAGAAGATTGACTCTGGACGGCCACTTGGAGCATTTTACTGCATCTGCAGCAGAAATTTGAGGAGAAGTTGGCACTACAGTGACACAATAAACGGTTAAAAATCGGTTACTTCAAGGACAGCTCAGAACCAGATACTCTGTAGTGTGCATTCTAGTGACACCAAACCACCACCATTTGTCACTTCAGCGGTGTAAAGCCAAAGGTCGCTCCGGAATGGGGTGGAGGTCTTTTGTGTTTCCTGATGAAAGCAGGCGCTGCCTCTGTGCCAATGATTGCCATGTGATACGAGGCGGGCATTTGAGGGCCTGCAACCAACCTGTCTGTGTGGGAGACCCACTGCACCTACACTTGTAGTTATGGTCTAGGTGCGATTTAGTATGACAGCAGGAGCGCTCTAGTAGTTATCCCACGCAATTGAGTGCATCTGTTGTACTGTCATCCATGAACAGCGCTCCCCCAGGGTTTGTTTTCCAAGAGGATGACGCTCGCCCACATACCGCTGTTGTAACCCAACATGCTCTACAGAGTATCGACGTGTTGCCTTGGCCTGCTCGACTACCCTCTCTGTCTCCATTCGAGCACACGTGGGACATCATTGGACAACTCCAAGGTCTTCCACAAACACCACTAAGCGTTCCAGTAATGACCGACCAAGTGCAATAAGTATGCGACTCCGCCCACAAACTGACTCCCAGCACCTGTACAACACAATTAATGCAGGTTTGCATGCTTGTATTTAACATTCTGATCGTTAAACACTTTGTTAATGTACCAGCATTTCACATTTCCAGTGGCTTATCTCACACTTACATTAACATGCCATCTTGCAATGTTAATCACTCAAATATGTTACCTAGACAAATGTAAATTTCATAACTGTACATTAATTACTGTTTGTTGTTGCGATTTTTTTCAGTTAGAGTACGTAAACACAGAATGTGCCGAGGTATCAGGGATTAGTCACACAATAAGGTTGACTTGCAATCATTACTTACCGTTATAAACATTTGTCGGTTTAATCCTGGTGGACAAATCACTTTGGGAAACAGTCCCATGTGCTTTAAAGCTTTAAAAGATATAATTACCACCGTCATACTTTAGCAAAAGATCTGGCAGGGAATCAGGGAAAATTCTGGTCGTATGTAAAATAGCTAAGCGAGTCTAAGGCTTTCATTCAGTCCCTTGCTGAGCAGTCTGGTGTGGCAGTTGAGGATAGGAAAACGAAAGCCGAAGTTTTAAATTTCACGTTCACGAAATCGTGCACAAAGGATAATCGTACAAACATACCGTTATTCGACCATCGGCTGGCACCATCCCGCTTGGATGACATACTAATACTAATAGGCATCCCGCGCGCAGAGAAACAGCTGAGAGGTTAGAATGCAAATAAATCACTAGGTCCGGATGGAATGCCAATTCGGTTTTACAAATACTCTGCGGCACTGGTCCCTTATCTACCTTGCATTTATTATGAATCTGTCGCCTAGCACAATGTTCCAAGCGACTGGAAAAACGCGCTGTGACTCCTGTATATAAGAAGAGAAAAAGAACGGATCAACAAAATTACAGACTGATGTCCCTAACTTTGGTTTGCTGCAGAATTCTTGAACATGTTCTCAGTTCGAATATAATAAACTTTAATCAGACTGAAAAGCTTATTTCCACGAATGAACATGGTTTTAGAAAGCATCGCTCGTCCGAAACTGAGCTTGCCTTTTCTCGAATGAAATACTTCGAATTATAGATGAAGTGCAGTGTCTTGAGTCCATATTTCTAGATTTACAGAAAGCATCTACCTAGATGCACTATTGCAGGTTGTTAACGAAGGGACGAGCCTATGGAGTGAGTTCACAGACATGTGAGTGGCTCAAAGACTTCTTAAGTAATAGAACCCAGTATGTTGTCCTCGATGACGAGTGTTAATCAGACACAAGGGTGTCATCAGGAATGCCCCAAGTAAGTGTGATAGGACCGCTGTTGTTCTCTGTATACATAAATGATTTGGTGGACAGGGTGCTGATGATAGTGTGGAGTATCGTTAGGTGTTGAAGTTGAGTGACTGTAGGAAGATACAAGACGACTTAGATAAAATATTTAGTTGGTGTGATGAATGGCAGCCAGTGCTAAATGTGGAAAAATGTAATTTAATGCGGATGGGTACGAAGAACAAACCTGTAATGTTCGGACACATTATTAGCAGTGTCCTCCTCGAGACAGTGAAGTCATTTAAATATCTGGGCGTAACGTTGCAAAGCGATGTGAAATGAAAGGAACATGTGAGAACTGTGGCAGGGAAAACGAATGGTACAATTCGATTCATTGGGAGAATTTTAGGAAAGTGTGATTCACACGTAAAGGACGCTCGTGCGACCCATTCTTGAGTACAGCTCGAGTGTTTGGGATCCGTACCAGGTCCGAAGGAACACATCGAAGCACTTCAGAGGCGTGCTGCTAGATTTATTACCGGTAGGTTCGAACAACAAGTAGGTGTTACGGAGATGCTTCAGCAGTTCAAATGGGAATCCTTGGAGGGAAGGACACGTTCTTTTTGAGGAACATCATTGAGAAAATTTAGAGAACCGACATTTGAAGCTGACTGCCGAACGATTCTACTGCCGCCAACATACGTTCCGCGCAAGAACAGCGAAGGTAAGATACGAGAAATTATGGCTCATACGAAGGCAAATAGGCAGTCGTTTTTCCCTCACTCTATTTGCGACTGAAGCAGGGGAGGGAATACTAGCGGTGGTGCGTGGTGCCCTCCGCCACACACCGTGCTGTGGCTTGCAGAGCATCTATGTAAACGTAGATGCAGATGTAAACAAACAAAAGAGTGTGATTGTAACACATTCAAATGATGTTTCGTAAGGTGGTGCAATACTGCACAAGGCCTTTAGTGTGGGAAGAAAGTAAACATGGCGTTCTGATGAGGCGGTAGTTCCAGCGTGGAGTTACCTATGAGGCACGATGTCACCCACCTGCTCACTAGCTATTGGCCGAAAACAGCTGCAACATAAAAATCCAACCCCCTGATTAGCCGAACAGTTTGAGGCCAGGAACGCTGTTGTCACTGCTCTAGGAGCCTCGCGGTGTCTGCCCAAGCGTGTCGGTCATGGGCCGCACAAGCTGTTGCAGAATGGCTTAATTTTCATCACTTAAAGTCAAAATCATAATCAAAAGGCAACAGAAATGGTCACGAGAGTGTTGAAAATCGCAGTTAGTAGATTGGAAGTGAGTATGATGATTGCGGATCATTGCATATTGGGCATATTGGATCACAGAGTTGAGTGACAACTGTAAGTTAGCCACCACTGTATTAAAGTGTCATGTGACATCAACGATTGAGCGAGGTGGCGAAGTGGTTAGCACACTGGATTCGCGTTCGGGAGAACGGCGAGCCGGCCGCTGTGACCGAGGCGCTTCAATCCGGAACTGCGCTGCTGTTTGAATCCTGCCTCGGGCATGGATGTGTGTGATGTCCTTAGGTTAGATAGGTTTAAGTAGGTCTAAGTTCTAGGGGACTGATGACCTCAGATGTTAGGTCTCATAGTGCTTAGAGCCATTAGAGAGAGAACGACGGTCCAAACCCGCGTCTGCCTGATTTGATTTAGGTTTTCTGTGATTTTTCTAAATCGCTTGGGGCAGTTACCGGGATGGTTCCTTTCAAAAGGCACGGCCGCCTCCCTTTCCCGTCCTAATATGACGGGACCGATGACCTCGCTGTTTGGTCCCCTCCCCCAATCAACCAACAAACTAACCATAAGAGGATATCAACGATTATAATTGTTTTCATACTGTGGTGCACCAGAAATAGTAGACAATTATTGAAGCTGACATTTGTAAAATTTACTTGAATTATTCATTACTAAAGTCATGCTCCTCACTACCCTACGATTTTTACATAACAGTACTCCGACGTTTCACTGAGTCAATGAGTCAATTACCAGGTGCTATCACCTGCTGCAAAATGGACATCATTTGTAGAAGACGCCACGCAGGAGACCCCTATAGATAATCCTGGTGAGGTGTGACACATCTGCACGTCTCCAAACAAAATTCTCATGTATACGCCTGGCTTGGCTATTACAAATAGACAGTGAGGCACATATTTACTAACGTCAGTGGAGTGATGAGAGCAGTTAATGGTCAAAAGCTTTGCGTTAGAGCAGAGATACTATTTCATCAACATTCGCAGCTTCGAAATTTTGCACACTGGTAACATTAGATATACAGGGACAATCACCAAAAAATTGCGGAAATGGAAAGTGCTGTTGATGTGCGGTTTTCGCACAATTGATTGATAGTTAGGATTTCGTATTGTTATCCAATAAACAGATTGTAATAATACTTAAAAAGAGTTTTTTTTGTTCAAACGTACGCTTTTTGAATGGAACAATGCCTATTGTCATTAACAAAATAAAAGTAGGGTAAATTAGAATGTCAGTGGTGTTTGTTGCAGAATTATATTGAGAGTCGTTTACGAGATACCGTGTTTTGAAAAGTTTCCACATAGAGATTTCTTTGTGCCATTCAGCCTGCATAGTTGCTAGCTGTGACGTTGTTATGTTTGCTTACAGTGTGACTTGCTATAGAGTTGGTGTGTGAGAATCCAAGCAATAGGTCGTGAGTGAACGACGGGATTTACCAATGCAGAAAGAGCCGGCACGCTAATGGTGTTTCTAAAGTGTAGGAAGAATAAAGTTCGTTCTTGTACGGTGTATGCGGAAAGATATCCCAAGGTACGTCAACCATCTCGGCAATTACTTATCATCCTCTTCAGTTACTTGCGTGAAAGTGGTAGTGTAACAACTAAACAACGTATCAACAGGAAACAAGTAACGACAGATGAGGGGGAAGTTACTCTTCTTGTTAGTGTTACAGTTGATTATAACGTTAGCTTCCGCACAATCGCACGAGGCAATGGTGTGTGTATGTGTCAGACAAGGTGCTATGCTTTCTCCATCGGCGTAGGTTCCATCCCAGTCACCTCTTTCTCTATTAAGAGCTGCAAGGAAACGGTTACAGGAATGGTGTTAACTTCTGCATATGAGCATTAAGACAGAATACTTCAGATGTATCATGTGTCTCGTTTGTGATGAAGCCATATTTACCAATCGTGGCCAGGTAAACCATCCAAACTTGCACTCTTGGTCTGTTGACAAACCCCGTTGGCTTCGTCAGGTGGAACGTCAGCGTCCATGGAGTGTAAACGTGTGGTATTGGATAGTGAACCATCAGCTCACAGGCCGGTTTTTCATAGGCGGAGCACTGAACGCGCCCAAGTATTGCAGCCTCCGAACAGACCATCTTCCATGGACGCTAGAAGACGTTCCTCTGATGGTTAGGAGGAACCTGTGGTACCAACATGATGGCTCTGCAGCCCACAGTGCGCGAAGTACCACAGCATATCTTCACGAACAGTTTCCAAATCGTTGGATTGGGCGTAGAGGACCTGCACATTGGTCGGAACGTTCCCGAATTTGAACTCTGTAGACGTTCTTTTTGTGGGGAAAGTTGAAAGACGCTGTCCACAAGGACATACCAACTACACCCGATGATATTCAACGGCGTATTAGAGCAGCGTGCACGGGCATCCCCACTGAAATGCTAGCACGTGTGCAGCAGTCGTTCCATACCAGACTGGAAGCGTTAAAAGCCCCTGTTGGTAGTCATTGTGAAAACAGCCTGCGATGGTTAATTGTGTCGTCACTGGTTGGAATGCACGTAACCGGTGTATGCACCTGTGTTGTTCCTTAGTGTATGCTATCACAGGTATTGCAGAAGTGTCCGTGTGGGAAATTTTGAAAATACGATACCTCGTAAACGACTCGCACTAGAATCCTCCAACAAATACCACTGACATTCTAATGCACCCTATTTTTAGGCACTATCCCATTTGTAAAAGCGTATGTTTGCACAAACAGTACACTTTCTAAATATTGCTAAAATCTGTTGATTGGCTGACAATACGAGCAGATGACTACCAACACATTCTGTGAAAACCACACATCACTACCACTTTCCATTTCTTCAGTACTTGCGGTGCAAGTTTTGGGTGATTCGCCCTGTATAATCCATTTCAATCAAATTCATTATTACGAAAGTAACATGTATTCGTCTTACACTTGTAAAACTGTAAATAAGCACACAGACAAATGGTTAAAGATGTGGTGAAACCGTTGTTTAAGGAGGCATCAAACATTATACGCTAAAAAAGTGCAGTATGGCCAAATTCATGAGTTCAACATATCCACTGTTGTTGTTCTTGAAAAAGCTCTCCAGTAATATGAAAACAACTATTTCTAGCTGCACTGCAGATGATATGTTGTTAGAACATAAAATACACATAGCACATCCCACTGTTAAATTCAAGTCTTAAATGCTGTACCATAAAATGAGTACTGAGTTTAAATGAAAGCACAACCATTAATTTTTTTGATCTAAAATAATAATACAGAACTCTAGCGAAAAATTTACCATATTTTATGGAAATAAAACGAATACTACCATGGATGGCATACAGTACCGAAACACGTCTGACTTTTTTTTTTTTTTTTTGAAAAACTAAAAGCAACGTGGATACCGAAATATGCCCATCTAACAGAAGATAAAAACAGTGTAAACAGTGTTTGGTGCTTGACGACTTTAAAAAAACGTTTGAGAGTGCGATAACTTCAGTAGAAAAATGAAATCGATCTGTGGTATTTTTAGGTATAAATCATCGTGCATCTTATGCTCACTACACCTTTCACATATTTCTGAATGGCATAAAATGCTACGTACAATCAGTGGCAGCATATGCATTTAGTCGTACTATGTACTTTTTCACTTATTTACTTTCCTTAAATTTCAATTTCGTTATTTCCAAATGTTCAGCTGTTGCAGACGCGTGTTTCTCACCTACTGTTACACTGAATCTCCCATAAATGGACAGCGTTGCCGACAGATTGGTTGGAATTTCCCCTAAAAATTGCGCAGAAAAAACATTTTAGGTATAAATACACATATTTTGTGGTTTTGCTGGTTATTTAGAGATGTCGATGGGTTTCTGAATACTGAAGCCAAAATTTCTGTTAAGTTCCCATTGTTTCACAACAAAGTGTGCAAATGTTGACTGACTTCGTGAAAATACACTCCTGGAAATGCAAAAAAGAACACATTGACACCGGTGTGTCAGACCCACCATACTTGCTCCGGACACTGCGAGAGGGCTGTACAAGCAATGATCACACGCACGGCACAGCGGACACACCAGGAACCACGGTGTTGGCCGTCGAATGGCGCTAGCTGCGCAGCATTTGTGCACCGCCGCCGTCAGTGTCAGCCAGTTTACCGTGGCATACGGAGCTCCATCGCAGTCTTTAACACTGGTAGCATGCCGCGACAGCGTGGACGTGAACCGTATGTGCAGTTGACGGACTTTGACCGAGGGCGTATAGTGGGCATGCGGGAGGCCGGGTGGACGTACCGCCGAATTGCTCAACACGTGGGGCGTGAGGTCTCCACAGTACATCGATGTTGTCGCTAGTGGTCGGCGGAATGTGCACGTGCCCGTCGCCTTGGGCTGGACCGCAGTGACGAACGGATGCACGCCAAGACCGTAGGATCCTACGCAGTGCCGTAGGGGACCGCACCGCCACTTCCCAGCAAATTAGGGACACTGTTGCTCCTGGGGTATCGGCGAGGACCATTCGCAACCGTCTCCATGAAGCTGGGCTACGGTCCTGCACACCGTTAGGCCGTCTTCCGCTCACCCCCCAACATCGTGTAGCCCGCCTCCAGTGGTGTCGCGACAGGCGTGAATGGAGGGACGAATGGAGATGTGTCGTCTTCAGCGATGACAGTCGCTTCTGCCTTGGTGCCAATGATGGTCGTATGCGTGTTTGGCGCCGTGCAGGTGAGCGCCACAATCAGGACTGCATACAACCGAGGCACACAGGCCCAACACCCGGCATCATGGTGTGGGGATCGATCTCCTACACTGGCCGTACACCTCTGGTGATCGTCGAGGGGACACTGAATAGTGCACGGTACATCCAAACCGTCATCGAACCCATCGTTCTACCATTCCTAGACCGGCAAGGGAACTTGCTGCTCCAACAGGACAATGCACGTCCGCATGTATCCGTGCCACCCAACGTGCTCTAGAAGGTGTAAGTCAACTACCCTGGCCAGCAAGATCTCCGGATCTGTCCCCCATTGAGCATGTTTGGGACTGGATGAAGCGTCGTCTCATGCGGTCTGCACGTCCAGCACGAACGCTGGTCCAACTGAGGCGCCAGGTGGACATGGCATGGCGAGCCGTTCCACAGGACTACATCCCGCATCTCTACGATCGTCTCCATGGGAGAATAGCAGCCTGCATTGCTGCGAAAGGTGGATATACACTGTACTAGTGCCGATATTGTGCATGCTCTGTTGCCTGTGTCTATGTGCCTGTGGTTCTGTCAGTGTGATGATGTGATGCATCTGACCCCAGGTATGTGTCAATAAAGTTTCCCCTTCCTGGGACAATGAATTCACGGTGTTCTTATTTCAATTTCCAGGAGTGTATATAATGTTCATTTTTAAAGTAAAAGAAGACAATAGAATGATGCTCAGTACGGTAACGACCCACACGCTGTTGGTTTGGGAGTAAGAGAAGTACTAACAGTATCTTCTGTAAAAGCACCTCGTGAGACGTGAAAAATAATCCCTAATTGCTGTTTCCCATGAAGGTATCTCGCGATAGTTTGAGGTTTCTTATCGCTACACGCTAATGTGCTTCTTCCACAGAACGTCTGCCACTGCATTAGTTGATGTTATTTCTTCTTCAGAACCTATAACTTTCGGAGGCCATTAACAATCGATACGACGATAGCGTGTGAATGGTCGTCCTACTATTTTTCTGTATCCTTCCATGTATTTTAATGACACGTAAAGTAACAAATCCCGTTTCAGGCACATCACCTGTACAGATGGAGCCTTAGGTACTGAAATTAGTTTAACTATTACGAGGCTTGGAACTTTAACAGTGGCAACTATTTATTTACAGCCCGGACAAAATAGATACGTGTTTCACAGTTTTACTGACCTTCAAAGTAATCACCAGCAGGGATGTGGAAGTTTTAGGATACTCTTTGCAGTGCCAGTTGTGTAAACAGTTCGAGCGGCGAGGTCTATTGTCCTATGAATTCGTAGCAGTTCTGAAGCAAATGCCGTGAAGTGTTTCCTTCACTTTAGAAATCTAGTTGAACTCACAAGGGCTTAAGTCAGGCAAGTGCAGTATGTGGTATAGCACTTAGCAGCCCCATCACTCAAATCAGTAACAGCTTGCATTGGAAATGCTTGAAAATTGTCCTGCACAATGATCGACAGCTCCTGCAGAAAGTGTCATTACTTCTGTCTCTGTGCTGTTCATTTTCGGAACACAACCTACGACCAGCTTAGAGACAGAAGTTCCGACACTTTCTGCAGCACCTGACCATCATTTTGCAGGTCAATGCTCAAGCACATTTAGTACCAGTTGTTACTGATTTGTTTGACAGATGGGGATGCTAAGTGCTATACCACCTACTGCACTCCCCTCACTTGTAATTTTGCTCATAACATGTAATTTTTACATGCATGTGGCATTTTTAAGGAAGTGTATAAGGAATAAAAGTTAAATTTTTACATTTAGAGTTTTCATTTTACATTATTTCTTATTACATTATAAATGTATATAAAGTATATAAAACAATAAAAATTAATTTATTACATGATATATGTATATAAAGTATATAAAAATGTAATTTAATTTTTTTCAATTAGAATTTTCTTTTTACGTTATTTCGTATTATATCTGTTTTCTTATTACATTCTAATTCATTTAGGTCCAGATTATAGGTGCATTTTTTTAGTAAGCCACTGCTTGACGCACTTTTTAAAAGTATGACCCATCACTGTTTTGATTTAATCCGGTAATGAATTGTGGAAGACAGCTTCCACCATATGAAAGTCTTTTTTATGCCTCGTTTCATGGTGGTGGACGTCCTTATTTCTTTTTGTGATCTTAGTGTCTTCTTTCACTAGCATTATGCCTTCTAGTATTTACATCGCATAAACTGTAAGAATATTGTGTCTAGTGAACCGTGTTTTATAAGAGGTTCTTTGTTTTACTTTTGCTACCCTCCTTAAAGCTCCCTTTTGCAGTATGAAGACTCTTTTCATATTTGTTTGGCTTGTGCTGCCCCACAGCACTATCCCATATGACAAGAAAGGGTATATTAACCCACAATAAACAGTCCTTAGACTTTCTGAATTGAGATATGGTGATAATCTCCTTAGTACGTAAAGACTGGATGTTATTTTTTGCAGACATGGTCAACTTGCTGTTCCATGAGAGTCTCTCGTCTATGTATAGTCCCAAGAATTTACAGTCTGAACAGCTATTTGACAGAGTTTCCTTAGTATCAATCTTGTGCCTATTTATACCACTGGGTTTAGAATGAATATTTGTTTTTTCCATGTTTAATTTCAAGTTGTCTTTTTCGAAGTGTTCTCTTACCTCTTCAATAAAGTTACGAATTTCTTCGACTAGGCCAGTCTCACTGTGTGCGCAACAGACACCAGATGTATTACTGGCATACATAGTGACCAATTGCTTACTGTCTAGAGAACTTCTGAAATCATTTATGTAATATATGAATAGGACTGGACCTAAAATGGGGGCCTGGAAAACCCCAAAATGTGTTTTTTTTATACTTGACCTTTTCTGCTCTAGTATTTCTCTGTTGTAATATAGGGTTTCTCTGCACTGTTGCCTGCCTTTTAAATATGTCTCAAGCAATTGCATAAATTTTCCAGTGACACCACACTTTGTAATTTTTGACAGAAGTACATCCAGATGTACTCTGTCAAAAGCTTTCGAGAGGTCCAAGAATACTCCTGCCGTTTGAGACTTTTCATTTATGTTTTCAAGTAAGTGGTGAACAAATTGTACAGCTGCTGACATGGTACTTCTAGCCTTCCTGAAACCATGTTGGAAATCCCCTAGTAAGTCAGTGTTAGTGTAATGTTCCAGGATTCTTTTTAATATTATTTTTTCTATCAGTTTGCTGAATGCTGAGTTAAGGGCTATGGGCCTGTAGTTCTGTACATGCTTCCTTTCCCCTTTTTTTGTAATGGTTTAATTACAGCCAGTTTCAACCTGTCAGGGAACACACCTTCTTCGAATGTACAGTTTATAAGATGAAGCAGTGGTTTCAACAGTTCATGTTTGCATTTCTTCATTAGATGTGGTGAAATTTCATCTATTCGTGCTGATTTTTTGTTTTGGGGGCTATCAATGTGCTGCAAAATATCATAAGCATTTACTGTGGGTAGTGTACTACTGCAGTTCTGTTTGTCAGTAGTCGTGAGTATGTGCTATTTATCCTGTTTCATACAGACCTCATTTTCGACAATATCTATGAAGTAATTATTGAAACTATTGCTGACCAGAAAGGGATCAGAAATGACATTATTGTTTGCGGTTATTCTATATTATTAATTTTGGTTCCTGTTTCCTTATTTTGTATTTTATTTACAAGTGACCATCAAGACTTTGTGACATTATGTGAGTTTCGTATCCCTTTGCTGATTCTTTCAGCTTTTAATTTTCTGACTTCACGTCCGATAAAACCCTAAGAGTATTTTGTCGATCCATTGCGACTTATTGAATGCCCCTTTATCTTCAGTTACTAACACTTTGTCCTCCAGTAGTATGGCCGCTCCCTCTTGACTAAGCATCCTGAAAAGCATCTGAGCACTGTCTTGTAGGGGCATCTTCTCATATTCTCCTTCAGTGTATAGTCAGATAGAGTAGACAATGAAGGCGTCTCCTATGTCATTTTGTGTTGTCAGATGTATGCCATTCTCTATGTCAATGGTATGTATTAGGGCTCTTCAGCGCCGCTATGTTCATGAAATATAAGGTGCATCGATGGGTGTTCACCCATGACTAAATCTAGTGTCTTTGTGCACACCACTGCTCCTCCCAGATGAGAATGCATAATAGCAATAATTTTTGCTGTGGCTCATTGTACCACAACCTGTGATTAAGGAGAGGGGCTCTGATTTGTGCATTCCCATAAATCGTGAAATAGAGGTTTAAAGTCTGCTTTTTCCACTGTGAATATTCGTACCCCAGTGCAATCAGTGCACGCCTTATCACCAGTTTGTTACATCCCAACCACCCACATAATGTGGTAGGGTACATCCATCGACACTATTCACAAGATTGCCAGATTTCTTAAATAACATGGTGACTCTCCGGAGCTCTAAAGTGGATCACATTCATTTTCCATAGGTCACAGCTTCGCCACGCCTGCTGTCTACTGAGCAAGATGGGGCAGTAGTTAGCAAACTGGACTCACATTCGGGAGGATGACGGTTCAAGCCAGAGTCTGGCCATCCTGATTTAGCTTTTGTGTAGTTTACATAAATTGCTTCAGGTAAAGACTTGGATGGTTCCTGTGAAAGGGTACAGCTGACTTCCTTCCCCATCATTCCCTAATCTGATGGAACTGATGACCTCACTGTTTGGTCCTCTATCCCAAATCAACAAACGAACCAACCAACAAACCTGCTGTCTCTGGAGATCATGCAGATATGTACCATGTGGTCAGTGAAGGCTTCTCGTCATAGTTCTGTGTCATGGACGACACTTGGAGGCGGCATATGATGTAGACATGATCAACAAAACTGACAGAGAGGCTAGTTATGTATGTACAGGGTGTACATAAATGTTTACCCTGATACCAAATTGATGTATTTCTTTATTGGATATAGTAAACGAAACATGCAATATAACACATATGTCTATACTCATTAAGGGTAGAAACTTATATACACATCAAGACAGGTAATACATTTCAAAATTCACATCACTTCAATATGTGCACCTTTAGTAACATGGGAAATATCAAGGTAGTATTCAAACTCTTGCCACACACTCTGTAAATTATGGGTGTGGTTGTGCTAATGGTATCTCTGGTGCATTGTTGCAAGATCAGAATACCAGAAACTGATGTTTTGTACACGATATCTTTCACATAGCCCCAAAGAAAAAATCTATCATAATTCAGATGACCTTGGGAGCCGTGGAATTGGGCCATCTCTGGCAATCCACCTGTTGGCGAAGGATTCATTAAGAAAATTGTGGACTCGTCCATGACGGGGAGCACCATCTAGCTGAAAGAAAGTGTCTTGCATGTTCTGTAGCTGGGGAATGGCATAATTCACTAATATGTCTGCATAAACATAACCACATATATTGCTTTCAAGGAAGAGAAATGGGCCAATCACTCAGTCACACATTAACCCATACTAGACATTAACCTTTGTATTGTCCCAAATGTGTTCTTGCATGACATAAGGACATTCTTATCCATAGATCCGAACATTATGGCAACTAACTGAGCCACAAACATGAAATGTAACCTCATCAGAAAAGAATACATGCTTCAAGAAATCATTTTTTACGATATAGCTCACACAGTGCTTCTTGTGGTGGAATTGTTGAAAGATACCCAGCTGTACTGAAACTTCATGGGTTCGCTAGTAGACCTGTAACAAAAAACAAACATTACCATCATAAATATAATTAATATTTAATCTTGAAATCAGAGTAAACATTCAAGGACACGCTATATATCCTGTTCAGATTCCGTGGACTGTAGATCTCATATCAATGTTCTCAATTCTAGGCAACGGTTATAAGCTGGTAACTCATCCTTAAGTGCCAGCACACAATTAAAGTTGTTGCTGAGGATGCAATAAGCATGCCATCATAGAAAGATTGAAGCTATTTCTTCTGCAATGCAGCATGCTCGTTCTGTTCGTCTGTCCTTGGCCTGATGGACCATAGGTGTTGATAAGCCTCATTCAAAGTACTGTTACAGCTACTCCATGTGCTGGTGGTAGGTAAGTGACGTCCTCCACTATGAAGCCACCCTTAAGGAGTATTGTCACACCACTACCAGTTCCTGAAGCTGGTGACAGAAAATTGTCGCTATCTCAGAGGGACAGAAGTTCGTTGATTTATACCTCCTGTGAAAGACTGATATCAATATCTGCCTCAGTAGCGAATCTTTGACTAAGGTTGTCTTGATCTGTGTTAGTATGGTGTTAATATTAAGGGATGCAACGTGGAACACCTGTTGACATCCTATGTGTTGAGGGGTGTGCATGTTATACACACATTATTCTTGGAAGGGGAGGGAGGGGAGAGGACGTTGGAGGTTGTGACATGTGACAGAGTTGCCTCAACCATGACACCTGTAGTTGCAGGCTGGATTTCCTCACTGTCATCTGCCCCATTCTGCCAAGATGAATCCTTTGGCTGAACCTCCTTAGCCTCAGCTATTACGGCCATGTCTTCCTCTACTATGCCGTGTTACAAAACTTCCTTTGGATCTGCTTTAAGGGTCTCACCAGTGTAGAGAAGGCCATCACATTTGTGTAATATCAGTCATTGTTGGAAACCCTAGCACTTTCTACTGTTGCACTGTCATCATCTGCTTGTTCATCTTCTCCTGTATGAATCATGCATGTGTGTGCTACATCTTTTCTTTCACCATTTTGGTAACCTCTGTTTTTGCTGTCATGCACCATATCCAAATCTGAATGATATTTGCAAGCCACATTGTCTTGAAATTTGGGGACATAAGTGGCTATTGGTACCACCAGGCACCTGATTTCCATCTTTCTCTCCATTCCTGTGACATCATACTTCTGTTGCAGCTGCTCAGCAGGGGGTTCTTCATCTGACATCTTGGACACATTTATTGTTATCCACCTCTGTCGACTGTTCAATGGGACCATTTGTCATTTGGTATTGGAGTACATGCATGGGGGCATTCTTCTGGAAGATGGCTGTGTATGTACGAGGCATGGATTATGTCATGGGTGTAGGTACATCTTTGTCCATTGGTACTTGAATTATTCTCCTTTGGATTCTAAGTGTACGTGACCTTCCTTGCTACAACTTGAGCAGGTCTTTGGCTGCCCATCATAAACAAGTGACGCTCTACAATCACCAATAAGGAGATGAGACATGCCATGTAAGCACAGTCAGAACTTATATCGTGCCACTGATAGTGGGGTATGTCTTAAAAGTGGTCCATTTTTTGGTGACACAGCTGAGTACACATCCACATGGTTGTAAAGGATTGATTGCAGTGTCACCTGGAACCTTGAAGAGAAGTTCAAAAACTCTAATAATGCAGAATCTGGGACCCATGTGGTTGATTGACACTGTCCTCACACTGCCATCAGAATGTTTGAATTTAGCCCATTCTTATTGTCAGGTACAATTTTATCACATACTCTGCTGTTGATCATTATAAGGTAAACCACACCATTTGTAATAGAGAAGTGGATGTCTGTCAGATTCTGTGGATCTATTTTGATCTCTTTCCATACAAATTGTTCAATTTTGAAAGTTTTTGGTTGTGTAAATCCAGTTTTAAGGCTGATCTGAATGGTTAACTTTCTGTATGAGTGAGCCATTTTGTGTCTACAGTATAGCTATTCAAAAGAAATACAAGACATAAACTGCCTCAAAAGTGCAATGCTCTGTGGCAGAAATGTAAAGAGCTGTCCATGCCAAGCTGCTACTGGTGGCGAAGTGCTTACTAGGCAGATGCTCTGTCCAATGTCCCATTTGGACAGTGGTCACAATAGATGCATGAACTACTCTAACACACCTTCAATCAATCCTAAATTTTGAACTTACACTACACACTGCTGATGTAGTGCTCCTGCTCGATAATCTCATTACTCACAGTAACTTGCAGTTCCTATGAGTTTCAGCTTAGTATGCATCTGCACTGAAGGGATCATTGACCATCATTGCCATAATTATATTTTTGTGGTGTTTGTTCTTCCAAAAAGATTTTATACTACATTTGTGACTGAGTCAGCTCCTCTTTTAACCATAATATACTGAAGATGCCTGCAACAAAAAAATGTGTCCGGTAGTTGGAATAAAGTCCAGGTCACACTCGTCAGTAGCAAAGGCAGAAGAAGTAAGCCACAAAACTTCCATACAGCATCCTTAACATCCATTTTCTTTAAAATCTTAGAATGTACTCAGAGCTCAAATGTAATGAGGTATCTCAAACATAATGATGCCTCCTTGCCGGCCAACATGTATTCCAAAAACATTGATCATGTAAAATCCAACTTGTGCTTTTCTCACATGAAATTGTGAAAGCACTCTACACTTATTATCGAAAGCACAAACATATGGGGCCCAAAATGAGATTGTGACTAAGCTAATGATTCTCAATTGGCAGAGCATCATGTTATCTTCGATGAAGTGTCATTGAAAGATGTAGAAGTAATTTTAGGTGTGCCACATGGACGTTTGTTGTGACCCTTGGTGTCCATATTGTGGATAACATTAATAGTAACTGCAAACTTTTGCTATTGGTGAACTCTCCAAAAAATACTGTATAAATCTTCTATGATATCAAGATAAGATGTAAGAGTGGTGAAAAGATTAGGGAAATGGTAGTGCAAAAATTAGGCTGCAAAACATAACTTATATTATAATATCTGCATATAGGGCATCAGGTGGTGCCTTCAGTGGATTTATGCAAAACATTGATAGTGTACTGTCATACTCGGAAAAGTAAAGCACCATAATTTTATGTGTATACATCAGTATTAGCTCTTTATCTTACACAAGACTCAAAATAGAGTTTGACTCTCTACCCAGAACACTTGGTTTTCGTAATTTAGTAGGATAAGCAAGATTTTTGCAACTACAGATGTTGATCCCAATATGTACAGATGTCTGATAAATTAAATAAGTCTGTCAGACCATCATTTTTTACAGTCTGTAATTATAAATGATGCTGTGACAATAGATACTCACTACTGACTTCTTACTACTTCCTTCCAAAAAGATTTTATACTAAATTTGTGACTGAGTTAGTTCCTCTTTTAACCGTAATATACTAAAGATGCTTGAAAATAAGAAAAGTGTCCAGTGGTTGGAATAAAGTCCAGATCACACACATCTATAAGAAAAGCAGAAGAAGTGAGCCACAAACTTCCATACAGCATCCTTAATATTGTATAATACACAATTTCTAAAGAAAGAAGTGGAAAATGAAAACTGACCAGAATTTAACCCTTCTGACAATATCAATGACAGCTACAATGTGTTACTGGATATTTACTTAAAATCTATAGAAGAGTGTCTACTGAGTAAAGCAAGGAAATGAAGAAGGATAGTGCATGTGCCATTGTTGACAAAGAATTTCCTTGTGTCCTGTAAAAAAATTAATCATGTTTACTCTGTTAGCAGAGATCCATACATACCACACCATTTTGATGAATATTAGAAAGCTTACAGAAAGGCTTACAATAAGACACATAAAGTAGCAGAAAGCAAAATATTTTTTAGGAAACATGATTGCTCAGTCATTGAACATAGTCAGGAGCATATGGAAGGCAATTAACAAAGGACTAGGAACATTGTCAGACAATAATAGCAAACTTCTAAAACTTGAAGTAAACAGTAGAATAATAGAAGATCTTTTAACTGTTAGTAGCACTTTCAATAATTATTTTATCAATGTGTGCCAAAGACACACAAAATAACAAAAGTCATCCTTTTCAAGCCCTACAGTCACTTAAAAATAAGCAGGTCTATGTCATTAACTCTTTGTATCCTACAACAGGGTGAGAGATAATAAAAAGGATAAAGAAATTTGGTACTAAAACCTCCACTGACATAAAAGGGCTTTCAAATAAAATTTTAAAGTTAATGAAAAATGAATGTCTGATGGAAAGTAGTTTTTCAGGTAGAATAAAAATAGCCAGTATTTTACCAGTACAAAAAACTGGAGGTCCAGTATTCTCCAGCAGCTTCAGGACGGTTAGCCTACTGTCCAATTTTTCAAAAGTAATTGAAAAAAATTATATATCAGATTTATGTCACATTTTGAAGACATGATGACATTATAAATGATACACAATTTGGATTCCAGAAAAGAAAATCAATAGTTCCAGCAGAATTTGACAGTATAAATATAATCTCAGAGGGATTAGTTCAAAACCAAAATCCTCATAGTATATTTTGTGACTTATTGAAAGCTTTCAACATAGCTGCCCATGATATCTTAATAAGGAAACTTCATTACAAAATCATTAGAGGAACAACTTCCAGTATTATTCAAACATATGTGAATAAGAAACAAGCACTGGAAGTACAATTTGAATGATGGAAATATTTAACAGAATTTCAACACATAACTCAAAGTGTAGCACAAGACATCATATTATGACCCCTGCTGTTTTCACCTCTGAACACTGAAATGACATTACTTGCAGTTGGTACCAACAGTGTAACCATTGGTATATATTTACATAATACCATAGCAAAAAGCAAATCAATACTCGAGTCTGTTGCTCAGTACCTAGGAACCAATAGAGTGAATCTCAATAAAGGGGAAACTAACACAGTACTATTTTGTAACAACAATAGAAGGAGAATAGAGGAATCACCACACTTACAAGAACTGGATATGAATATAGCTCAAAACATAAGGTTCTCAAGGCTCGTTGTAGATAACTGTTTACAATGGAAAGACCAAACTGCTACCCTAACAAGCAAACTAAGTTCAACTACAATTGCTTTCATAAATATTAAACCACTAGTGACACATGATGCTATGTAAATAACGCATTTCTCACATTTTAATACTGTCATGACCTATGGAGTAGAAATATTGGGTCAATCAAGTGGTGGAAAAAAACATTTCAATCTGCAAAAAGTAGCCATCAGAACACTTGCTAATGCAGGAGGAACAGATTACTGCAGGCCATCAAACAGTAGAAGCTACAAGTTCCATGACACAACACAACTATGCTAGAAAGAACAACTACTGATAAGGCAGTACAACTTTAAAACTGTTTAAGGGAAGGTACGGACATTTGACCAGTGGGGTTAAATGCAATTTATTTATTGGTTATTTCTTTGTAGTTTCATGTGATAATTTTCTAAAAATTTCAAAATATTTTACTGCTTATATTGGAGTTTTATTCAGAGGTTATGTATGGGAGGTTTGACCCAGAATTTTAAGGGAGGCTTGATCCAACAAATAGTTCCACTTTACTTTAGTTTTAATGATATTCTGTTTCTTTTCCTCTAAAATGCTTTTTATATGGAAACCTGGCAGAAATGCTAGGCAGAATGTTACCCATGAAAGAATGAAAGGAGCTGTTATAAAGGTTATTGAAAAAGACAAAAGTATCAGAAAGGCCACAAAAATTTGAATTTGAACAAAAAGAAATTGAAAAGATATGTTAAGAAATAAGATGTGGAAAGGAAACTACTTTACAGGTAACAATGTATCTAATTAAATATTTACTATGTACCAGGAAGCCAGCAGGTAACATAATAAAGCAGCAAGTTATCACTAGCTACATGGTTTCATGCTACAGAAGATGAAATTATTGCTGTGAACTCCATAAACTACAATCCTAGGAAGAGCAATTGCTTTTAACAAATTAATGGTGAAGAAGTCCTTAGTTACTTTAAGTAAAGTTTTTGAAAAACATGCCTTTGGTCCTGAAAGTATTTATAATGTTGATGACACTGGTGTGAGTACAGTCCAGAGAGCAGAGAAGTAAATTACCAGCAATGGAGAGAAACAAGTTTCAAATGTCATGTTGACAGACATTAAGGACATAAATGCTTATCCTGTTGAGAATGGTCTTTCAGATCATAGTGCACAGCTTGTTACAGTACATGACATAGCTCCATGCAGTATAATAAATCAGACTTTCAAAGCAGTGCGTTCAATTAACAATATAAATATTGCAAACTTTAGGGAAAGCCTACAGCAGCTAGACTGGGATGAAGTGTATAAGGAACCCGATGCAAACTTGAAATATAACTTATTTCACAATACATTTTTAAGGGTATTTGAAAATTGTTTTCCCAAGAAAATAGTTAAACATAATTCCAAGAAAACATATAAAAAACCTTGGCTAACTAAAGGAATAAGAATATCTTGCAACCGCAAAAGAGAACTGTATCTAACAGCAAGATGGAGTACTGACCCCGAAATTGTTCAATATTATAAAAACTATTGTGCGGTACTAAGAAAAGTTATTAAAAAGTCCAGAAGCATGTGTATCATGTCTGAGATCAGTAACTCTGATAATAAAATTAAAGCAATTTGGAATATTATTGAAAGGGAAACAGGGCAACCAAGAGCACAGGAAGACTTTAGTGCAATAAAATTGAATGACAAGTGCACTAACAAACAATCAGAAATTGAAAATATTTTGAATAATCATTTTTTAAATGTTGTGGAGAAAATAGGATCTAGATCTTCACTAGAAGAGGCAAGGCTATTAATAGAAGAGGCCATACCTGCACAGTTTGAAACAGCTGTAATTCCACCAACCTCTCCCTCTGAAATCAGTAAAATAATAAACTCACTGAAAAGTAAAAGCTCTTACGGAATTGATGGCATTTCCAGCAAAGTACTTAAAGCTTGTTCCCCACAGATAAGTAGAATTCTCAGCCACGTATGTAATAGCTCTTTGGAGCAGGGTGTTTTCCCTGATAGACTGAAATATGCCATTGTAAAACCATTGCATAAAAAGGGGGATATGTCGGATGTCAACAACTACCGCCCAATCTCTCTTCTGACAGCTCTATCAAAAATTTTTGAGAAAGTAATGTATTCAAGAGTAGCCTCCCATATTTGTAAAAATAAAGTACTAACAAAATGTCAGTTTGGTTTTCAGAAAGGCTTTTCAACAGAAAATGCTATATATGCTTTCACTGATCAAATATTAAATGCTCTGAATAACCGGACATCACCCATTGGTATTTTTTGTGATCTCTCAAAGGCCTTTGATTGTGTAAATCATGGAATTCTTTTAGATAAGCTAAATCATTATGGTTTGAGTGGGGCAGTGCACAAATGGTTTAATTCATACTTAACTGGAAGAATGCAGAAAGTTGAAATAAGTGGTTCGTGTAATGTTAAAACAGCTGATTCCTCAAACTGGGGTGCTATCAAGCACGGGGTCCCACAGGGTTCGGTCTTAGGTCCTTTACTGTTCTTGATATACATTAATGACTTACCATTCCACATTGATGAAGATGCAAAGTTAGTTCTTTTTGCTGATGATACAAGTATAGTAATAACATCCAAAAACCAAGAACTAAGTGATGTAATTGTAAATGATGTTTTTCACAAAATTATTAAGTGGTTCTCAGCAAACGGACTCTCTTTAAATTTTGATAAAACACAGTATATACAGTTCCGTACAGTAAATGGCAAAACTCCAGTAATAAATATAGAATTTGAACAGAAGTCTGTAGCTAAGGTAGAATTTTCAAAATTTTTAGGTGTGTCCATTGATGAGAGGTTAAACTGGAAGCAACACATTGATGGTCTGCTGAAACGTCTGAGTTCAGCTACGTATGCTATTAGGGTTATTGCAAATTTTGGTGATAAGAATCTCAGTAAATTAGCTTACTATGCCTACTTTCATTCACTGCTTTCGTATGGCATCATATTCTGGGGTAATTCATCGTTGAGTAGAAAAGTATTCATTGCACAAAAACGTGTAATCAGAATAATTGCTGGAGCCCACCCACGGTCATCCTGCAGACATCTATTTAAGGATCTAGGGATCCTCACAGTAACCTCACAGTATATATATTCCCTTATGAAATTTGTTGATAATAATCCAACCCAATTCAAAAGTAATAGCAGTGTGCATACCTATAACACCAGGAGAAAGGATGATCTTCACTATGCAGGGTTAAATCTGACTTTGGCACAGAAAGGGGTAAATTATGCTGCCACAAAAGTCTTTGGGCACCTACCAAACAGCATCAAAAGCCTGACAGATAGCCAACTAACATTTAAAAATAAATTAAAAGAATTTCTAGATGACAACTCCTTCTACTCATTGGCTGAATTTTTAGATATAAAGTAAGTAAAAAAAAAAAAAAAAAACTTAATCATTAGTGTCATGCAATATTTTGTGTAATGTAATTTCTTGTACAGACATCTTTTATTAACCTGACACGTTCCACATCATTACGAAGTGTCGTATTCATGATCTATGGAACAAGTATTAATCTAATCTAATCTAATCTAAGAAAGAGAATATCAGTGGTGCTGTGTTGTGTTAGATTAGATTTACTTTCATTCCAATTGATCCATAGTGAGAAGGTCCTCCAGGATGTAGAAAATGTCATAAAAACAGCAATACATGACAAATATTTACAACTAAAACAAATAAACTAATGTACCATTCCACAGGTCCCAAGTGGAATGATCATCATTTTTTAATGAACACCATATGAAACAGTAATTTTACAAATACTAATGCACTGAATTTAAAATAAAAATGTTTATTTATTTATTTACAAGGTAATAAACGTGTAATACAACTACTATGATACTTATTTACAATGAACACATTACTGCACTGAAATGACGCAGAAGTTAGATTGTACTTACACACACACACACACACACACACACACACACACACACACACACACACACACACACACACTCACATATTTATGATGAACACATTCCACCGCAGAAGTTATATATATATATTAAAAACAAAGATTACAAGACTTACCAAGCGGGAAAGCGCCGGCAGACAGGCACATGAACAAAACACACAAACACACACACAGAATTACGAGCTTTCGCAACTGGCAGTTGCTTCGTCAGGAAGGAGAGGGAAAGACGAAAGGATGTGGGTTTTAAGGGAGAGGGTAAGGAGTCATTCCAATCCCGGGAGCGGAAAGACTTCCCTTAGGGGAAAAAAAGGACAGGTGTACACATGCACGCACACACACACACACACACACACACACACACACATATCCATCCGCACGTACACAGACACAATCAGACATATTTAAAGGCAAAGAGTAAGGGCAGAGATGTCAGTCGAGGCGGAAGTACAGAGGCAAAGAAGTTGTTGAGTTGTTGAAAGACAGGTGAGGCAACTCACTCACCCTCCACAACCATTCCAACAAACCTCAACCTCCTCTCATTGCACACAGACCCAGTCTCTCCCATCTACTCAATCTCCCACTTCCAGCTCCACTCCCCCCAACACCTCAAAATTCTAGTCAACACAATCTGGAACCACAACACCCCAATTCAGTAGTTAACCTTTCCTCCAAACCCCTCTCCCAATCCAAAACCTCTGTCCTATCCAAAGGCCTCACCTTCAGCCCCACTCCCAGGTTCAACCAAACTGCCCTTGTCAAAGATTTACTGTCCTACACTCGTAGTCTCTGCTGGAAATATCACTTTGTCATGAAGAAAAATAATCCTGATCCCACTCCTAATGATCCAACTCCCCAAGACACTATCCAAATTGAACCCTGACTGCAACAGTTCCGTCCTCCATCACAGCGGGACCCACCTCCTCTTCCTCAAAATCACCCTCTCCAAACCTTCCAGGAATTTCTCACTTCCAGCCTTGCCTCTCAATCTTTCTTGAAAAACCTTAATCCTACTTCCAACATCACCACAGCCGAAGCCCAGGCCATCCGTGATCTGAAAGCTGACCGATCCATCATCATTCTTCCGGCTGACAAGGGTTCCACGACTGTGGTACTTGATCGTCGGGAGTATGTGGCTGAGGGACTGCGTCAGCTTTCAGACAACTCTACATACAAAATTTGCCAAGGTAATTCCATTACTGATGTCCAGGCAGAGCTTCAAGGAATCCTCAGAACCTTAGGCCCCCTACAAAACCTTTCACCTGACTCCATCAAACTCCTCACCCCACCGACCCCTCGCACTCCTACCTTCTACCTACTTCCTAAAATTCACAAACCCAAACATCCTGGCCGCCCCATTGTAGCTGATTACCAAGCCCCCACAGAACGTATCTCTGCCTACGTAGATCAACACCTTCAACCCATTACATGCAGTCTCCCATCCTTCATCAAAGACACCAACCACTTTCTCGAACGCCTGGAATCCGTACCCAGTCTGTTACCCCCGGAAACCATCCTTGTAACCATTGAGGCCACTTCCATATACACGAATATCCCGCACGTCCAGGGCCTCGCTGCAATGGAGCACTTCCTTTCACGCCGATCACCTGCCACCCTACCTAAAACCTCTTTCCTCGTCACCTTAGCCAGCTTCATCCTGACCCACAACTTCTTCACTTTTGAAGGCCAGACATACCAACAATTAAAGGGAACAGCCATGGGTACCAGGATGGCCCCCTCGTATGCCAACCTATTTATGGGTCGCTTAGAGGAAGCCTTCTTGGTTACCCAAGCCTGCCAACCCAAAGTTTCGTACAGATGTATTGATGACATCTTCATGATCTGGACTCACAGTGAAGAACAACTCCAGAATTTCCTCTCCAACCTCAACTCCTTTGGTTCCATCAGATTCACCTGGTCCTACTCCAAATCCCATGTCACTTTCCTAGACATTGACCTCCATCTGTCCAGTGGCCAGCTTCACACATCCGTCCACATCAAACCCACCAACAAGCAACAGTACCTCCATTATGACAGCTGCCACCCATTCCATATCAAATGGTCCCTTCCCTACAGCCTAGGCCTTCATGGCAAACGAATCTGCTCCAGTCCTGAATCCCTCGACCATTACACCAACAACCTGAAAACAGCTTTTGCATCCCGCAACTACCTTCCCAACCTGGTACAGAAGCAGATAACCAGAGCCATTTCCTCATCCCCTCAAACCCAGAACCTCTCTCAAAAGAACCCCAAAAGTGCCCCACTTGTGACAGAATACTTCCCGGGACTGGATCAGACCTTGAATGTGGCTCTCCATCAGGGATACGACTTCCTAAAATCCTGCCCCGAAATGAGATCCATCCTTCATGAAATCCTTCCCACTCCACCAAGAGAGTCTTTCCGCCGTCCACCTAACCTTTGTAACCTCTTGGTTCATCCCTATGAAGTCCCCAAACCATCTTCCCTACACTCTGGCTCCTACCCTTGCAACCGCCCCCGGTGTAAAACCTGTCCTATGCACCCTCCCACCACCACCTACTCCAGTCCTGTAACCTGGAAGGTGTACACGATCAAAGGGAGAGCCACGTGTGAAAGCACCCACGTGATTTACCAATTGACCTGCCTGTGCTGTGACGCTTTCTATGTGGGAATGACCAGCAACAAAGTGTCCATTCGCATGAATGGACACAGGCAGACAGTGTTTGTTGGTAATGAGGATCACCCTGTGGCTAAACATGCCTTGATGCACGGCCAGCACATCTTGGCACAGTGTTACACCGTCCGAGTTATCTGGATACTTCCCACCAACACCAACCTATCCGAAATCTGGAGATGGGAACTCGCCCTTCAGTATATCCTCTCTTCTCGATATCCGCCAGGCCTCAACCTCCGCTAATTTCAAGTTGCCGCCGCTCATACCTCACCTGTCTTTCAACAACTTCTTTGTCTCTGTACTTCCGCCTCGACTGACATCTCTACCCTTACTCTTTGCCTTTAAATATGTCTGCTTGTGTCTGTGTATGTGTGTGTGTGTGTGTGTGTGTGTGTGTGTGTGTGTGTTGTGTGTGTGTGTGTGTGTGTGTGTGTGTGTGTGTGTGTGCATGTGTACACCTGTCCTTTTTTTCCCCTAAGGGAAGGCTTTCTGCTCCCGGGATTGGAATGACTCCTTGCCCTCTCCCTTAAAACCCACATCCTTTCGTCTTTCCCTCTCCTTCCTGAAGAAGCAACCATCGGTTGCACAAGCTAGTAATTCTGTGTGTGTGTTTGTGTGTTTTGTTCATTGTGCCTGTTTGCCGGCGCTTTCTCGCTTGGTAAGTCTTGGAATCTTTGTTTTTAGTGTGTGTGTGTATATATAGAATACTAAGTGACTTTAAATCCTTGTGAAGATTATTGTTATTTCAAATATTGATTCCATAAATTGAGCTGTTGATTTGAAAAAGTGATGTATTTTTAATGACAAATTTCATTAATGAATAGGGCCGAGGCTCCAGTTATGGCCACATTACGGGCAATTTGAGATACATCACATTTTTAGTATAAGAAGAAAGTATAAAAATTACCTTGAAATAAAATGTCTATTGCTTCAAAGTCTACACATTACACCCATGTACAAACAAATATTCTAAGTTGTGTAACAAAAGCAGAAAAAAATATTGAAAAACAAATGGCGCATTTCCCCAGTTTTCACCATGTTAATCGTACCTATGGCCAGTTGTTTCCCCACTTATGACCACTTCATATTATAATATAAAACTATGGCTAAAATAATTGTCAATCTATGTGCCAGAAAGGAATTTGTGCTTTATACAAGTATATAAGACAACAGACAACAAACATACATCAAATAGGTAAAAGGTACAGCAATTGAATGAGCAGAAAAAAACATCATTAGGCAAAGTGTTGTCCCAGTAATTACTTAAATCAACTTCCAGACAAGTTTATTTCTCATGAGTATCAATGGAACCAGGAAACTTTGTATTTAATAAATGTCCTTCTTGCATCAAGACTGGATGTGACAGTTTCCCTATAATATCATCACCCGTTATAGTCGAAACATCATTTTCAGTGTATTTGAAACAAGTTTTCTGAACATTAGAACTTTTTAGGCATTGAGTTTTTTATTCAGAATCAGAAAGTACTTTCAAAATTACACATACATACTTAAAAATTGCAGGCCTTGTTCTATTTACCGCTTAACTAAATTTTACCAAAATAGAGTCCCCTACTTTCAAATTCTCACTCGAAGGAAGTTTCACATTTTCTGGTATTTCATCTTTTACGTAGTCATCTAAACTGCTTCCACTGTCCGTCCATTCTTCTTCCTCGGAAGAACTTGTTAACTCTTGTCTGTTTCTTGTTTTCCCGTTTTTTACATCAGATAATGCCAAGTGCTGCTCTTTGGACTTTAACTCCTTCATAGCTTTTCTCTTCCTATTTTCCTGCTCCTTCTCATGCTTCTCTTTTTCCTTCAGTTCATGATATTCCACCCACTTGTCACTAGTCACAACAGTGGGTGTGTGTTCTTTCTTTCTCTTTGTGCCTTGTTGTTTGGGTTCTGGCCAAGTGATGACACTTTCAGAAACTTTTGCTAATGATTTTCATGGTGTCTCTTGGATACGCACTGAAGATGGACTATGGTTGGATGTCAGAGTACCTGAATTATGTGAAATACTATTGTGGGTTGTTGATATATCTGCAGGAGTAAGACTGTTGGTGGGTGTCGAAGGAATATCTGAATTTTGTAAATTGCTGCTGTTGGTTGAAGATATGTCAATATTATCTACATTTTGAATGGATGAAGGATTAAGTCTGTCTGTGTTTTGAGAAAGATTCTCTGTTGGATTATCTTCAGAGGGAGGCGCTATGCTATCTGTCAGAATGTCATCAGTGTTACCACTAACACCATGCATTTCAGCCTCATCAGCTATTTTTCTCCAGAACTTGAAAAATAATAATGCTTCTTGATTTCCTTCCCACTCATGATTCCTTCTCTCGGTTGCTCTGAACTCATCTAGAAGGACAGGACCAATTTGCTTTTCTATATATGAGAAATGTCTCTGAAACTACTCATTTGTCTGAACTGTGGTTGAGGCTGGTATACGACGAACAACAATCTTGCTGTAATCTACATTGTTCACATTAAATGGAAACAGACTAGTTGTCCTGAAACCAGCACAAATATTTGCCACCAATTAGGTTCTGTAATAATTTGTGACAGAACAGAAGGTACATCAGATTTTGAAATTTCAGTGCCATTATTTTCAAAACGAAATTTCTGAACAATCTTCTTCCAGATTTTTTTCATAAGTCAAAAGACAGCTACATCTAATGGTTGTAAGATGTGTGTAGAATTTGGATGGAGAACAACCAGAATGGTCTGATTTTCCCTACAATATCTGCTCAAATGAAGTGTCAAATGAGAGCACTACCCATCTAAAAATATTACTACAGGCTGGGGAATTTCAGCTTCTTTCAAGAACTGATCAAATACATTTGTTATATACTCGAAAAAACTTTCACCTGTCATCCACCCATTTTCTGTTTTTCCAATGCCCCAATTAGGAGGAGCTGCTTTCAATAATGATGCTGGAATCCTTGCATATTTGAACAGTGTTAAGGGAAGAGCAAATGTTCCAGCAGAATTCACTGCAAATAATGTAGTAACATTATCTTTGTCAGATAACATGAGTCATCATAAACATGACGGCCATGAGGACCTATGAATAATTCCCCTTTAGAAACCAGAAAAACAGAAGTTTCATCCATATTAAAAATTCTATTTGGGTCATTTAACTCATCCGTATCATTTAAGGTGATGGATACTTCGTGAAACCAGTTCCTTATTTTCTCTTATTTAAGAGAATTTCTAGCCATATTGACATATTCTACATGCTTTTGTGACAGAACCTTGTGTCTCTTAAGAAATCCATAATACCACTTTTTTCCAGGTCAATTGTTAGTAAATGTAGCCTTACAATTTTCCGTATCTGCACTCTCAATAAGTTTCTGCACAGATGCACAGAGATTTTCTTTAGTAACTGGAAACACCATGCTAGAACAGTCCAAAACACAGTCCACCAATTTTTTTTTTTCAGTTTGTTCTCCTAAGACAGAAATTTTGTGTCTTAATGTTGTCCTTGGAACTTTGTACAACTTGAAACTTCCTGGCAGATTAAAACTGTGTGCCCAACCGAGACTTGAACTCGGGACCTTTGCCTTTCGCGGGCAAGTGCTCTACCAACTGAGCTACCGAAGCACGACTCACGTGCGGTACTCACAGCTTTACTTCTGCCAGTATCCGTCTCCTACCTTCCAAACTTTACAGAAGCTCTTCTGTGAACCTTGCAGAACTAGCACTCCTGAAAGAAAGGATATTGCGGAGACATGGCTTAGCCACAGCCTGGGGGATGTTTCCAGAATGAGATTTTCACTCTGCAGTGGAGTGTGCGCTGATATGAAACTTCCTGGCAGATTAAAACTGTGTGCCCGACCGAGACTCGAACTCGGGACCTTTGCCTTTCACGGGCAAGTGCTCTACCAACTGAGCTACCGAAGCACGACTCACGAGCGGTACTCACAGCTTTATTTCTGCCAGTATCCGTCTCCTACCTTCCAAACTTTACAGAAGCTCTTCTGCGAACCTGAGAAGAGCTTCTGTAAAGTTTGGAAGGTAGGAGACAGATACTGGCAGAAGTAAAGCTGTGAGTACCGCACGTGAGTCGTGCTTCAGTAGCTCAGTTGGTAGAGCACTTGCCTGCGAAAGGCAAAGGTCCCGAGTTCGAGTCTCGGTTGGGCACACAGTTTTAATCTGCCAGGAAGTTTCATATCAGTGCACACTCCGCTGCAGAGTGAAAATCTCATTCTTTGTACAACTTGCTTGCAGCAGCAACCTTCATCAACAGCCTTTAGAGCATCTTTAACTTTGCTGGGAGAATACTGAAATCTCTTATTCTTTGGTTGACTCATTTTTCCTACAAATAATGCACAAATATGGAGTTAAGGAATGTTGCATATTTGAATAGTGCCTACTGCATATTTTGTACCTTACAAGCATAGGTAAATCAGTATGCCAAGACAATGCTAACAATGAGGTATATATTGATATAAAAATACCAAAAATATTTTAATAAGCCTATTTAAATAAAATTAACCTAGTGTAATGTAGGACAGAACACCAATATTGATGTTTTTGTATCAGATTTTACAAGTGGCCAAAACAGGATACATATGTGTCTCCACTTATGGCCACATGCATGGCCATAACACAGAACCAGGGCTAAATATGGATCTGTTAATGGCCACATACTCTTGATAACGTATTTTTAGGCTAAGCTATATAAAACTTAAAAGAAATGAATATATAATGTCTTATCTTACCTCTGTACAGATTAAGTTTCTTCTGATGTTTTATTTAAACATGTAAAATACAAAAAAAAAAAAAAAAAAAAAAAAAAAAAAAAAAAAAACAGATCATGTGTTGCTTAAAGAAAACTTCTGCAAAACCCAGCTTCTTAAACACTGATCAAAACAAAAACAGACAAAAGAATGATTATGTAGACAAATGAATAGAGACTTTCACAAAGTTTATAATAATCTATGTCAGAAGTGGCTGGTATTCCAGAAAATCTTAAAAATTAACCTTTGACATCAAGGTGGCTGTAAGTGGGGTAGTGGTGAAAACTAGAGCCTTCACCCTAAATATATTGGGAAGCATTACTTAGTATCCCTAGTTCCCTAAACACGCTTCTGCAGGATGTTCTTGAGTTCACAACACATGTAACTTTTACTGCACATTTTTGTGCCTAGAAAACTTTAGCTTGGCTTGATGAATTACCCCAAAAAATAATCCCATATGACATTATGGAATGAAAGTAAGCATAGTATGCCAGCATTTCATTTTTATATCCCATATATCTGATACAATTTGCATTTAAAATAGAGAATTGTTAAGATGCTTCAGGAGTTTTGTGGTGAGCTCTTCCCAGTTAAATTTGCTGTCAAGCTGTAATCCCAAGAATTTAACCCTGTCCACTTCTTCTATCTGCTTGTCATCATATGTTAGGCATATACTTGTGGGACACCCCTTACAAGTTCTGAACTGCATGTAGTGTGTTTTTTCAAAGTTTAGTGACAAAGAATTGGCTAGGAACCAGTGATTAAAGACCACAAATATTTTATTATCTGATCTTTCTAAGACGTCACTTGAGTTGCTATTTATTGCAATGTTTGTATCATCGGCAAACAAAACAAACTTGGCATGTGGTAATGTTACTGATGAAAGGACATTGACATACACAAGAAAAAGTGCAGGCCCCAAAATGGAACCTTTTGGCGCCCCACGTGTAATTAGTTCCCAGTTGGATGATGCCTGATAGCTTGATGCATATCTCTTTCCTAATGATGCCCTTTGTTTAATGGCAGAGATATAAGATTTGAACCATTTTGCAGCATTTCCTGTTATGCTATAATATTCTAATTTATTTAAAAGGCTATTGTGATTTACACAGTCAAATGCCTTTGGCAGATCACAAAATATATCAGTTGCCCCCAATTTTTTGTCTAATGCATTAAGCACATTTTCTTTATAAAAAGAGTGCATGGGTTACTGGAAGTTGGTACTCCTTCAGGACTAGAGATCTGTTGTCATGACAGTGGTTGGATAACTGGTGAGAATTTGGCATAAAAGAATAATTGTAAGTTATAAGAATAGTGATGATCAAGCAGTGAATTTTAGACAAAAAATGATAAATAGAATTTCATCAAGTTCAAACCTGATACAGAGGAATCATGTGTAAGTGAAGATCCTAATGACATGTTGGAAGAACTTTCTGCAGATTAAGAAGACAAAATTGAACGCTCTTATAAATGTCTCCTTGTGACTGTGTATGTGCACATGAATAAGTGTGTGTGTGTGTGTGTGTGTGTGTGTGTGTGTGTGTGTGTGTGTGTGTGTGTGTGTGTGTGTGTGTGCGTGTGCGTGTGCGTGTGTGTGTGTGTGTGTGCACGTGTGTGTACCTGTCCTTTTTTCCGCCTAAGGTAAGTCTTTCCACTCCAAAGATTGGAATGACTCCTTACCCTATCCCTTAAAACCCACATCCTTTCGTATTTCCCTCTCCTTCCCTCTTTCATGATGAAGCAACCATTGGTTGCGAAAGCTTGAATTTTGTGTATATGTTTGTGTATCTATCAACCTGCCAGCACTTTCGTTTGGTAAGTCACATCATCTTTGTTTTTGGATCTATTTTTCCCACATGGAATATTTGCCTCTATCATATAGGTACATAGTAAATTCATGATGTGTTCTCATATATAGAAGAATGGAAATAAAATGTGTGCAAGAAGGCAGTACAGTAGATCCAAAGTGTGTAATTATGTGCAATGTGTGTATTTTGTGCAATGTGTGTATTTTAAGTCAAGTGGTACAGGACGAGCACCCAAAAGACACTGAACAAATTTTTTGGTTGGCAGAGCTTTTGCAGTACTGCATTTTGCCATTAGGAGCACATAGAGCAAACATTACAGGGTCAATAGCTGAGTGCGAAGAAAATCAGGAATGGTTTCAACAGAGTTTATAGTGACAACTATTTTGCGTGATTGTAAGTTTTGCAGTGATTTTTGTGACCCCCCCCCCCCCCCCCCCCACACACACACACACGAACCATGGATCTTGCCGTTGATGGGGAGTGATACAGATAGCCATACCATAGGTGCAACCACAATGGAGAGGTATCTGTTCAGAGGCCAGACAAACATGTGGTTCCTGAAGAGGGGCAGCAGCCTTTTCAGTAGTTGCAGGGGCAACAGTCTGCATGATTGACTGATCTGGCCTTTTAACACTGACCAAAAGGCCTTTCTGTGCTGATACTGCGAATGGCTGAAAGCATGGGGAAACTACAGCCGTATGTTATGCCCAAGGGCATGGTGCTTTACTGTATGGTTAAATGACAACATCCTCTTGGGTAAAATATTCCGGAGGTAAAATAGTACCCCCATTTGGATCTCCGGTTGGGAACTACTCAAGAGGACGTCGTTATTAGGAGAAAGAAAACTGGCATTCTATGGATTAGAGCATAGAATGTCAGATCCCTTAATTGGTCAGGTAGGTCAGAAAATTTAAAAGTGCAATCGATAGGTTGAAGTTAGATATAGTGGGAATTAGTGAAGATCGGCGGCAGGAGGAACAAGATTTTTGGTCATGTGAATACAGGGTTATAAATATAAAATCAAATAGGGGTAATGCAAGAGTAGGTTTAATAATGAATAAAAAAATAGGAGTTCTGGTAAGCTGCTACAAACAGCACAGTGAACGCATTATTGTGACCAAGAGAGACACGAAGTCCACGCCTACCACAGTAATACAAGTTTATATGCCAACTAGCTCTGCAGATGATGAAGAAATTGATGAAATGTATGATGAGATAAAAGAAATTATTTAGGTAGTGAAGAGAGGCAAAAATGTAATAGCTATGGGTAACTGGAATTCGATAGTAGGAAAAGGGAAAGAAGGAAACATAGTAGGTGAATATGGACAGGGGGGGGGGGGGGAGGAATGAAAGAAGAAGCCGCCTGGTAGAATCATGAAAGAAGGTTGTACACATGAAAGGAGCTTGGAGATACTACTAGAAGTTATCAGATAGATTATATAATGGTAAGACAGAGATTTAGGAACCAGGTTTTACATTGGAATACATTTCCAGGGGTAGATGTGAACTCTGACCACAATCTATTGGTTATGAACTGTAGATTAAAACTGAAGAAACTGCAAAAAGGTGAGAGTTTAAGGAGATGGGATCTAGATAAACTGACTAAACCAGAGGTTGTACAGAGTTTTAGGGAGAGCATAAGAGAACAATTGGCAGGAATGGAGGACAGAAATAAAGTAGAAGAAGAATGGGTAGCTTTGAGGGATGAAGTAGTGAAGGCAGCAGAGGATCAAATAGGTAAAAAGACAAGGGCTAGTAGAAATCCTTGGGTGACAAAAGAAATACAGAATTTAATTGATGAAAGGAGAAAATATAAAAATGCAGTAAATGAAGCAGACAAAAAGGAATACAAATGTCTGAAAAATAAGATCAACAGGAAGTGCAAAATGGCCAAGCAGGGATGGCTAGAGGACAAATGTAAAGATGTAGAGGCTTATCGCACTAGGGGTAAGATAGATACTGCCTACAGGAAAATTAAAGAGACCTTTGGAGTAAAGAGAACCACTTGCATGAATATCAAGAGCTCAGATGGAAACCCAGTTCTAAAAGAAGGGAAAGCAGAAAGGTGGAAGGAATATATAGAGGGTCCATCCAAAGGCAATGTACTTTAGGACAATATTATGGAAATGGAAGAGGATGTAGATGAAGATGAAATGGGCAATATAATACTGTGTGAAGAGTTTGACAGAGCACTGAAAGACCTAAGTCAAAACAAGGCCCTGGGAATAAACAACATTCCATTGGAACTACTGACAGCCTTGGGAGAGCCAGTCCTGACAAAATTCTACCATCTGGTGAGCAAGATATATGAGACAGGCAAAATACCCTCAGACTTCAAGAAGGATATAATAAGTCCAATCCCAAAGAAAGAAGGTGTTGACAGATGTGAAATTACCGAACTATCAGTTTAATAAATCACAAAAGCAAAATAGAAACACCAATTCTTTAAAGACGAATGGAAAAACTGGTAGAAGCCAACCTCGGGTAAGTTCAATTTGGATATAATAGAAATGTTGGAACACGTGAGGCAATACTGACCCTACAATTTGTCAAAAGCTTTCTGTAAGTCTACAAATGCTAGAAACATAGGTTTGCCTTTCCTTAATCTTCTTCTAAGATAAGGCAAACCTAAGTTTCTAGCATTTGTAGACTTAGAGAAAGCTTTTGACACTGTTGACTGGAATACTCTCTTTCAAATTCTGTAGGTGGCCGGGGTAAAATACCAGGATAGAAAGGCTATTTACAATTTGGACAGAAACCAGATGGCAGTTATAAGAGTCGAGGGACAAGAAAAGGAAAGCAGTGGTTGGGAAGGGAGTTAGACAGGGTTGTAGCCTCTCACAGCAAGCAGTAAAGGAAACAAAAGAAAAATTCAGAGTAGGTATTAAAATCCATGGAGAAGAAATAAAAACTTTGACATTGTAATTCTGTCAGAGACAGCAAAGGACTTTGAAGAGCAGTTGAACGGAATGGACAGTGTCTTGAAAGGAGTAAATAAGATGAACATCAACAAAAGCAAAATGAAGATAATGGAATGTAGTCGAATTAAGTCAGTGATGCTGAGGGAATTAGATTAGAAAATGAGACAATTGAAGTAGTAAAGGAGTTTTGCTATTTGAGGAGCAAAATAATTGATGATGGTCAAAGTAGAGAGGATGTAAAATGTAGACTAGCAAAATCAAGAAAAGCTTTTTTGTAGGAGAGGAATTTGTTGGTATAGAGTATAGATTTGTCAGGAAGTCATTTCTGAGAGTATTTGTATGGAGTATAGCCATGTATGGAAGTGAGACATGGACGATAAATAGTTTGGACAAGAAGAGAATAGAAGCTTTTGAAATGTGGCGCTACAGAAGATTGCTGAATATTAGATGGGTAGATCACATAACTAATGAGGAGGTATTGAATAGAATTTGGGAGGAGAGGGGTTAATGGCACAACTTGACTAGAAGAAGGGATCGTTTGGTAGGACATGTTCTTAGGCATCAAGGGATCACGAATTTAGTATTTGAGGGCAGTGTGGAGCGTAAAAATTGTAGAGGGAGACCAAGAGATGAATACACTAAGCAGATTCAGGCGGATGTACATTGTGGTAGGTACTGGGAGATGAAGAAGCTTGCACAGGATAGAGTAGCATGGAGAGCTGCATCAAACCAGTCTCAGAACTGACGACCACAACAACAACATTTTTTGTGAAGAACATGTGACAGTGAAATTCTGCCTTTTGCTCAGAAAAAGTGAAACATTAACTCCTGAAATGTTAAAAATGGCATACAAGGACAATTCTATGGTGAAAACATAAGTGTTTGAGAGGTTTTCCTGTTTCAAAAATTCTGAAATGTCAGTTGATGACAAACCTCATTCTGGTCATCCTTCCACGGCCCAATCACATGCAAATGTTTAAAACATTTGTGAAATCATAAATGGAGATTGACAGCAGATCATTAAAGAAATTTTGGAGACATTGGGAGTTACTTGGAGTCTAGTGCAGCAAATTATGACAGAAAATTTGGTACTGAAAAGGGCGGCTGCCAAATTTGTGCCATAACTGCTAAACAAAAGCAAGGTCATGTGGAAGCATGTAGTACTTTTAAAAGAAGAGTCGCAAAATGATCTGAATGCTTTTTCATAAATTATCACAGATGATGAATCTGGGAGCTATGCTCATGATCCTAAATCAAAGCAGCCATCAAGCCAGTCAAGTCAGACTTCAAATTCATCTCACCCAAGGAAAAGTCATCATGTGAAATCAAAGATTAAGACAATGATGACTTATTTGTTCAGGGTGAGAGGAGTTGTCCATTCAGAGTTTGTTCTGCAGGATCAGACAGTTGACCTGCTTTCTACTTGCAACTTTTGAAAAATTTGCGCAATGGTGTGTGACAGAAGTGGCCCAATTTGGGACACTTGGATGACTGGTTTTTCCATCCTGACAATGCCTCTGTTCACACAGCCCTGTCCTGTATGACATTCTTTGTTTCCTAGAATGACTAGAGACATGAAAGAAAAGTATTTTGCTGATGTTGCTGAAGTGAAGAAGAAAACTACAGAAACACTGATAAGCATTGCAAAAGATGAATGTAAACAATATTTTGAAAAATGAAATCAAATAATAGACAAGTGTGTTAGTGCAAGTAGAAAGTACTTTGAAGGGGATTGAAGGTTTGTGCTCAAGATGTCAATAAATAAGTTATAAAAAGAAGTTCTGTTTCCTTTGAGTACCTCTTTGTGTGTGATCATTATTGTATTAAAATGATAGTGATAATGTCTACTTAGATCAGATCAGTATATGTACATCCAAAGCTGCTACATTAATAAAAAGTAAATAATTGTACAGGCTCAGTTGTAAGTAAAGCAGAAGACAGACTGTGGTAAACAGATAGGATGTTAGGGAATGGAATCAGTCTAAAAATGAGACTGCAAACAAAATGCTCATATTAAGCTTCCTAGAATATTGCTTAATTGTGTGAGGCCCTTAGCAAGTATGACTAATGGGGATATTGAATAAATAGAAAGAACAGCAGTACAAATGGTCATAGGTTTTTTTGACTTACAGAATAGTGTCATGAACATTCTGAAGGAACTGGACTTGTAGACATTTGAAGATAGTTACAAAATATCCTGTAGAAAACTGATTTCAAAATTTGTAGGACCATATTTAAGTGATATATATAGGAGTGTACTACATCCCCTAACATGTACCACACATAGGGACCATGAAAATGAGGTTAGACTAATGACAGCACACAAAAGGTATTTAAGGAATTATTCTTCCTGCACTCCATATGTGAATGGAGTGGAAAGAATTCCTAATAGCTGGTACAATGGGATATACCATTTGCCACACACTTCACAGTAGTTTGCACAGTAAGTAAAATCAGTGAATCTATCACCAGTTATCTCAAATATGTTAACAAATACACATTGTAACACTTTGAAAATTGTAGCACATTAATATCATTTTACCTATATTATGATAAATTAATACAAATTTCGCAAATGAACTATATTACTAACATTCAATAGCATGCAAGATGTGATGACAATTTTAACATGATGTCATCTGACTACTCATGTTTTGGAAAACTTCCAACAATATTTTTTAAAAAAAACTGTTCAGTAATTATGACAACAAACTGTAAATTACAGAATTTATCAAGAATGTGATGGGTTGCTTTACATTAAAAGATCATCATGCCTCCTCAGGAGACACCGCCTTAAAGAAGCACTCACTTTGCAGGCAAGGAGATTTGCATGCTCTGGATTCAGAGGGTCTTGCTGACAGTAGCTTAGCAACTAGAAGGGTCACACAAGCAGCACAGGCTGAAGGGGAGGAGCCAGACAAATTGTGTCTCACAATGTTCTATATATCCCCATTTTCCTATCTTCATCCTGTCCTTGCATTGTCCTTTTCCCTACCACCCCTCATCAGAAGTAAAGGGTGGGGTAGACCCGGCTCCTTAGCCATAGTGAAGGCACTCTGTCTAGGGGTGACAACCACCAACAATAAGCCTCTCAAGCTAACAATTTGGGTAGGATCTTGGACAGTGGCTAGCTACTGTCCCACAAATAATAATCTTCAACTGAGCATGGAGGAAAATTTCGCTGTATTTACTACCCCAGGTGGTAATCAATCCACCGTCACCCTAAGTGACATTAGCAGCCCTTCAAATTCTGGGGAGTCCTCACCAACATGCCTTCAGGATGAGTTGAAGCATCCTGAAATCACCTTATGTAAAGTCAGACCAAGACAGCAAAGCTTCTCTGCAACATTTAACACTAATTCACTGCTCAAAGTGGGTGAATTGGAACATCTTACACAGCACAACATAGTACTGACAGCAGTACAGGAAAACAGATTCACAAATGATTGTGCCTCTGAGTCCCAAGGATACAGAATCCTCAAAGGAAAAGTGGGTCAGCAGGTAATGAAGAATGTACCACACTTAGGTACACGATTTATAATCAGTCACAAGATACTGGAGTCATTCATTGACTTCAACTCCCCAAGCAGTCTTGTATACATTCTGTCCCTCAAATGTGCTAACAAGGGCTATAGCGTTGTCAATGTAAATGCCCCAACCAACCAGGACAACAAATTCAATCCAGACAGAAAGGAGAAATTCTGGGAAGACTTAGAAAATATTCTCTCTAAAATTCCAGAGACACACACCATCAAACTGCTTGGTGACTTCAATGCCCAATTTGGAAGAGATAAAAAGTACAGAAATATAGAGGGCAACTATCCAGCACATATGAGAACTAACCACAATGGGGAATGATTGGTGGATCTGTGTAGGACTTCTGGGTTTGTCATGAAACTACAGCCTTCAAACACCTGCCACGGAAACAGGAGATTTGGGTTTCGCCTAACACCAACTTGGGTGAAATCCAGATAGATTATGTGGCAATTTCAAGAAATTCTCAAAAGTAAATTCAAAACATGAAGGTACTAAGAATGCCAATCTGGATTTAGACCACTACCTCTCAAAGATCAAAATGAGACTCCAGCCTAGAAACACTAGAGTACACCAAACCCCCAAGATGGTGAGATTTGACATAGAGCAACTTAAGAAAAGTCAAGAATTAAGCCAGAGACTGAACAGTACAGATTTCAACAGCTGGGACCAACTGAAGGAGACTCTTGTGAAGACATCCAATGAACTTGCCCACCTCAGAAGAAGAAGGAGTGTGACAATGCAATAGCCCAAAAACAGACGCTCTGGGAGAAGTGGAACTGTAAGAAAATGAAGGTAAATAGGGAGAACTTTTTGGAACAAAGAAGGCTAACAGCTAAGATAATTCGAGGAACCAAACAGACCTTCATAACCCAAATCAAAGCAAACTTTGCTAAGAATAACTCCAGAGATTTCTACAGAAACTTCAAGCACACACTCAAAATATACAGTCCACCAAGGCTCCACTTCAGAGACTAATGGGGCAAACTGGTTTTTGACAACAAGGACAACTGACATCTCTTAGCTCAGTACTTTAAAAACCTATTCAACTGTGCTCCACCCAGTGAAGGCTTCAACTACAAACAAACCGCACCAAACCCAGACTCATTGCCTCCAGCATTGGAAGAAGTTTGACAAATCATCCAACTTCTCAACAATAATAAGGCAGCTGGAGAGGACTCTATCATTGCTGAACTCTGGAAATGTGATGGAAGTAATGCCATGAGCAAGCTCACTCAGATCATCAAGAACATCTGGTAAACAGAGAAATTACCACCTGATTGGAACGTGGCTCTGACCCATCCCCTTCACAAAAAGGGAGATGTTACTGATCTGAACAACTACCATGGAATTTCTCTTGTCCTGGTTATGTACAAGATTCTCTCCAAGGCATTACTAACAAGGGCAGAACATCAACTGGACAGTCAATTGGGAGAATTTAGCAAGGCTTCAGGAAAACTAGATCCTGTGCTGAACAGAACCTCAAACTTTGAATGGTACTGGCCCACTCCAAGATGAGAAACCACAAAATGGTTGTAACCTTTGTTGATTTTATGAAGGGCTATGACTCTGTTGATAGAGAAACGCTTAGCAAAATACTCCAGGAATTAGCACCAGATAACAAAATTCAAACAATCATTCTAGAAACCTTGACTGACACCCATTCAAAGGTTAAATTTTGGGGTGAGATCTCAAAAAGCTTCAATATGAAAACTGGAGTGAGACAAGGGGATGGACTCCCCCCTCTTCTCCTCAACTGTGTCCTTGAAAAGGTTGTGAAAGAATGGCACAAGGAACTGACCAGTGTGGGTGTCCAGACTGGTGTCTACCTGAGCCATTAGAATGAAGGACTGATTGGAGATTGTCTGACTTTAGCAGATGACATGGCACTGATTGCTGATTCTCTTGGAATGGCAACAATGCAGGTAAACTGCCTCAGAAAACAGGCATCCAAAGCGGGTCTTCAAGTGTCGCTGGAGGAAACAGAGTTTTTCACCAACATCGAAGAAGCTAACAGAGACATGTTACTAGACCATGGAAATATCAAAAGGACTGAGAAATTTAAGTATCTTGGTGAATGGGCTGAACCAAACTTATCAGAAAAAATGTCATTATTCATGAGAGTCAACAAGTTGGAACTAGCCTATCAACTGACTATGAACACCTACAACAAGAAATGCCTGTCTCACACAACCTGAAACTGAAGCACTACACATCAGCCATATGACCAGAAACCCTGTATGCCATGGAATGTCTTTCTATGAACTGGAGAGGTCTGATGGAGAAATTGGAAATCAGAGAGAGGAGAATCCTCAGGAAGATCCTAGACTCAGTAGAAGGAGCTGAGAAATTCAGAAGGTGGCATAACTCGGAGCTCTACAAACATATTGAGAGGCTCTCTGACTGTGCAAGAAAAAGAAGAGTAGCTTTCTATAGCCATGTTGCAATATTGCCGTGCAAAACCATCTGTTTGTCTTCTGACACCACAAGAAGGTTTGCACCACTTGGCTGACAGAAACTTAGAAGTACATTAAGGAACTGGGAAATATTCATCGAAAGCCCCAAAGAGTACTCCCTGGACAGAAGAAAGGAAGAAGTTATAACAACAGAGGATGCAACAGGACTGGGCAAAGATCAAAGCCTAACAGTTGAACAAGAGTGGTCCAAAGTAGGCCCATTCAAAACAAGAAGAAGAAAAGATCATCATGATTGGCCTATGACTGCTCATTTCATGCAATGTAAATTGCAAGGTCTGACTCAACAGGATGAAAATTCAGGTCAAATGTAAGCCTAAAATAAGAGCTCTGGCCTACTGAGCAGATTAAAACCATTTACAGAATTTCAGTACCAACATATCTGAATAAAAGACATGCAGGTGTGGGTTAGGAACTGGTGAATGCAGCATGGATGTGAATAGCATATGTCTTATCACTGCGGGCCGGTCTACCTATTTTCCCTCTCCAAGACATGTTACACATCTTTGCTGTGCATATTACTAATCTCAGAGCAGAGGCATAATCACACAGTATAACAAATCGAAGCTCTATTGAAAACTGACAATAGAAGAAAATGCCATCCCTGAAATTATACTCTTTTCTTTTTTTCTAACTTTGGCTGAAGGCACAAATTGCCATAAAACAGAACTGGTACAACACAAACCAAAGACAATATCAGTGACATATTAAAGTAACACATAATGGAACAAAGAACATGTTTAATGTCAGTGATATATTAAAGTAGGAAATAATGGAACAAAGAATATATTTTTGAGAAGAATGTATGGGAAACACAGGTGAAGAGTTTAGAGGGATAGAAGTATATCATTTGACAAATCACTAAATTTCACAATCAGATTAGTACTGATCATGTAAAATATAAGATGACTGATATCAGGGTCAAAACATTGTTGTCCACCATATGCAGCTTCATTTATTGCTACAAGCTAAAATCGTACTTCAAAATATATTTAGCATAAAGGTAGTTTCAGTCGGTGTCCACTTTCATATGTAGAAATAATATCTAACTTTGATGTTTGTTGACATTGGATTTTACAGTTGAAACCAAAAACAATCACAAGCCAAAATTGATTTGTATATAACACAAATGTTGAAATAAAATATTCTACTTGTTCCAGGAAATTAATTAGCCTATGAAGGTCAAGATGGTTTTGGTCTTCAAAAAATACACTAGCTGATCAAAAGTATGTGCAACTGGTGCCTAGAAACAACCAGAGATGGACTCACCAATATAAAAGGTGGAAGGCAGTATTGTGCCATCAGTAAAAAGGCAATAAAACCAGAATGGGTTGGTCAGGAGTACTCAGTGACTTCGAAGGCAGACTAGTCATTGGATATCATCTGAGTAACAGTTTCATCAAGGATGTTTCAACCCTTCTATTGCTGCCTAAGTCCACTGTTGGTGATGTAATTGTGAAGCAGAAATGTAAAGGAACAACTACAGACAAACCAAGACCAGGGCAGACCTCTTGTACTGACAGAAATGGACTGTTGAGCATTCCAGAGAGTCATCAAAAAACATCACATGACATAACCAGGAAAAATCACTCATGAGTTCCAAAGAGCTACCAGTAGTTCAGCTCGAACAGTAACTCTGTATAGGGAGTTAAAAAGTTGGGTGTAACTCTGGAGCAGCTCTTCATATGCCACATACTTCTGTAGCCAGTAATAAACAACACTTGAGATGATTGAATAGTGGCACCAATGGACAGTGGATGACTGGAAACAAGTGATTTGTAATGATGAATCATGCTATAGGTCTACCATGTGGCAATTCAGTGGGTTTGGATTTGGCAAATGCCTGGAGAATATTACCTGCATTCATGTGTAGTCAATAGAAAAGTGGGGAGGAGATAGTGTTAACAAAAGGGGGTGCTTTGTGGTTAGAGTGTACCCCCTTACTGTGCTAAAGGAAACGCTGAATGTGAAAGAATATGAATATATTTTACACCATTATGCACTGTGTACAGCAGAAGAGCAGTGTGAAGCCAATGATTGTTTGTAACAGCACAACAGTGCACCCTGTCATAGACCAGCATGCATGAGGCAGTGGCTTGTGGGCAACAGTATTCCAGAAATGGACTGACATGCCCAGAGTCCTGACCTGACTTCAGTGAAACACCTTTGAGATGAGTTGGATTGTTAACTTCATTCCAGATCCCAGTATCCAAATACGTTCTCTAGTTTCAGTTCTTGAGGGAGACTGGTCTGCCATTTCTCCTAAAACACTCAGACTCCTCATTAAAACGTGTCCCCAGCAGTTTGAAACTACGACACTGCACTTGCAGAAAGTAATCATTAATAGGGTCTGAATTATTGTTATATCTCAATTTCATATGTTTGCTTTTAAGTGAACATGTTTCACCACTTTATTTGTTCTTCTTCTTAGACAAACTGAATACCCAAGAACCAGTTAGTTGTTTATCCAAAACATTTATCAATCAGTAAATGGGAATGAATCTGTTGATAGCCTTTACACAAACTTAGTTTACTTGTATGTTTTTAAAGTAGAAATACAGCATAAAAATTGCAAAATCTCTGCAATATTAATTTAACATAATATTTGATTGCAAAATCTCTGCAGTATTAATTTAACATAATATTTGATTGTTTTCAGTAAGAGACGAGTTTTGCTGTTTAGGCAGCAAAATAAGTGACAATTCCCAAAGTAGAGAGGATATAAACTGTCAAATAGCATTAGCAAAGAAGCATCCCTGAAAAAAGAATTTTTTTAAATCAAATATAAATCTAAGTATTGGGGTGTCATTTCTACCCTGAGTGTAACCCTGCATGAAAGTGAAACATGGATGTTAAACAGTTCAGCCAAGAAAGGAGTATTTAGAATGTGAGACTACAGAAGAGTGCTGAAAATTTTATGGGTAGATTGGACAACTAATGAAGAAGTACTGCATGAAACTGGGAAGTAAAGAAATTTACATCACCACACAATTTATGGGCAGACTATATTACAGGAAATTTCCTAAGACATAAAGAAATTATCAATTTGAAACTGAAGGGACATTTGGGGAGGGGGTGAGAGACAAAAACTGTAGATGATGACCAAATCTTCATTGCAGTAAACAGGTCCAAAAGTATGTAATCTGTATTTTTATGCAGAGATAAAGAGCCTTGCATGGGAGAGGCTACCTTGGAGAACTGCATAAAACCATTCTTTGGTCTGAATACCACAACAACCACAATAACAGTAGTATTGTCAAATGACGTAAATGTTCCCAATTCATTGTAAAATATAACTATTCCTTTATTCTTATTCTTATTTATTTATTTATTGCAAATTCCAGTGATTGTTGTATGCATATTGTGAATGTTTCACAGCATATGGAATATGTCAGTTTTACCAATTTGTAAGGATGTTATGTAAAATACTACCCAGTTTCATATTAACGTATCTACAGCTTAGGTTATATTACAGAAAAATAAATTTTGCAGTTTAATAAATATTACTTAAAAATCAATATTACAAAAAATATATCATAGAAAAATATATAACTTTACAATAATAAATAGACAGGATCACAAATAAAGATCTGGAAATGAACCTGAGTATTATGTGTACAGAAGTAATGTTCATTATGGTTCAGGGTCTCTTGTATTAGGATGGTATTAAAAATCTTACACCCAGTAAAGTGGACACTGTTCTGTATCATACTCAGGTCTGCATGCTGATAAATGATATCATCTTTCCTTCTATTATCATGGCTATGATACGCACTGTTAGATTTGACAAACTTTTTTTATCTTATCAGATAGAATACATACTTTGGAGTGGATTTGAAGATTTCAGGTTCCTTAAAAAGATTTCTACATATGGCTCAAGGATGGACTGCAGTCATGATTCTTATGCTTCTTTTCTTTTCTCATAGCACTTTTCTAGCAATTTGCTGATTTCCCCAAAATATGATTGCATGTGCCATAATGGCATTAAAATAGCCACAATAAGAGTATATAATGGTTCTCATATTCCTGGAACATCAAACAATGTGCAAAGTATACATTGAAGAATTCAGTCTTTTGCACAGATGCAGGATGTGGTTTGACCAGTTTAGTTTGCTATTAGTATGTAAGCCCTAGATGTGTGCTTGTCACCTAGTTTTTCTCCAATTTTGTCTTCTTTAGAGGTTGTAGGAAATTGAATACATTTTTTTATATAATTAACAGAAAGACTAATTACGTTAAATCAGTTTGCAATATCCCTGAAAACCTTATTAGCTGACATCTCAAGTTTGTCTATTGAATTACCAATAAATAGTGTAGTGTCATTAGCCAAGATAGTGAATTTACAATATTCTGAACAAATATGTAGATTATTAATAAAAAGAATAAAAACTAGGAGGACCAGAACAAATCCCTGAGGCACTGCACATATGATGATACACCATTCCAGTACTGCTGAGACAATTTCAAGACTATCCAGTATAACTTGCAGTTTTCTGTTTGAAACATGTGAATCATTAGCATGGAGCATTATAGTGCTCATCTTTCACAACTGTTGTGGATGCTGTTATGCAATACATTGTGTTGGTACGTAAGTTCACCGCAGTTTTTTTATACATGTGATGAAAATAACAAATACACATAACCGAGATTTGAGTCCTCTATAATATATTCTTGTTCAATATTTACATCAGTCCACTAATGCTGGGGTAACTTTTTGATTCCACAACTGCATAAATCACACAGTTTTGAGGTGTTACTTGACAGGGAGTGGTAAAGGTGAAAACCTAAGGGTGCAAGAACAGGTGTACCTTCCCCATTGTGGAATGACTTCCCAAACCAACTCCTGTGTAGAACTTTTGTCAATCTTCCAAAATGCAAATGGGTGTTATCATTTAGCAACATCACTCCCATGCAGTCTTCCTGGTCATTATTCTTGGATTGTGTCTGCAAGACACCTCAGCTGTTAATTCATAGTACACCACACCATCGCTGTTCAATGATGTGCATAAAATTATTTTTGGTATGAGGTACATTTTGGGCTCAATCATTCATTTCTTTTCCTTATGTTAGCATAAAGACACCTTTTCGCATCAGCAGTAAAGATACAGGGTAGGAATGACTGACGTTGTTCATGAGCCAATTGATGAGCAAGCAGAGATGCAAATATTGCCACTTGCTGATTTTTGTGACTTTGGCTTAGAGCATGCAGACCCACACATCCAATGTCTGAACCTTCCCCATTGTATGCAAATGACACACCAGGATGGAATGATGACAGTTCATCACATCTATCAATTCTTGAGTACACTGATGTGGAGCATGGTGGAAAATGTGTTCATATGATTTTCAACAAACTGCAAATGTCATCCTGAACATAGAGAGTCACTAATGTCTGAATGATGCTCCTTGAAATATAAAAACAATTTTCTTCCCATGCTCTGTCCAGTGGCATTATTCCCATACATGGTGCATGTGTTTCTGGCTGCTCCGTTGCTATCACAAACAAAAGAAAATGTCAGAAACGTTCGAATTTCTCCACTTGGCACTCCATTTTATAGCATCCAGAACACCACTCACTAATGCAAATGGACAAAATGACAGTGTGTAAACTCAAATAGCAATAGTGAACTCCAAAAATTGCAATTGATAAATAAACCCATAGCAACTACAATACCACCATGTAAACAAAAATTCTATGAACTACTGCACCAACCTAAGACATGAAGATGGTTGTGCTTATATCAGGGATTCAGGGTAGTTCAATACTATTGGGCTATGTTTTACTAATATACCTGCCAAGTCTTGTACATCTGATAGTCTCCCTACTCGTATTTTTATTTAAGAGGAATTCTTTTCAATATCACCTGTGTTGGAAACAGAATAGTGACATCAGGATATGTCACCGTAAACTTTAATATTTGGGTGCAATTTGCATGAAAATGCTATGAGACAAAGTGGCAATTTTGACTCACTTTAATAAACTTCAGACATCTTGGCCAAAATTGTCTTATGCGTTTACATAGTCCATTATTTTCAAAGGCTATAAAATACAATACAGAACTGCTATCAAAATATGAAAATTTGTTACATTTCACCATTGATCAGATGCATAGTATAGTGAGTAAAATATCATTTTTTAGCCTACCAGTGTTATGTCAGTCAAGTAAAACTGTTCAATAGATACATTGGTTCTCATCAACATTCTTAACTATGAGACAAGTGTAAACCTCTACTAAGCAATAAGTCAGATACCAAGTGGATCAAATAGTTAGGCAGAGCTGGATACATGGTACACAATGTATCTGTTTCTTCAAATTTACCTTTTATCACCATAAGATCATATAAAACTATAAAATGATACAGCAGAATGGGTCAATGTGTGGTGCTAAGCTACATGACACAAACGGTCTGTTACAAGCATAATTTTTGATAAATTACAGCACGTAAAATAATAACATCAGTAAATGTTTGTAAATATTATGTAATAATTACAGAATATGGAAATATCAGTTGAGGTACATAGCATGTACTTTTGAAGAACAGTACACTTTTAATCAATGGAAGCAAATGCATAAGCACCATACAGGAAACTCAAACAATTTGAGAATGTACAATCTGGAATTGCCATATGTCAGTGTCATCAATAGTGTATGACAACCATCCAGAGTGCCTTATCTAATTAAAACTCCTGAACCATCAAACATCAGCTTAACTAAAATGCCATCCAGAATTACAAATATATAAATAATAGTGCAATATTAATGCTAACAATACACTGGCAGTAGTGCAACCTTCCATAACTTCTTCCCTTTTTCTCATATTACATATTATAATTTTTTCCAGAAATTCAAACTAATTCTCAGAGAAATATCTATAGCTATGTAATATAAGGTAAGCTGTAATTGTGATCATGTACCAAATTGCGGTGCCACATTAAAATTCTAAAATTTAGTGTGTCCCACAGTCTGCCTTAGCAGACTACTGTCCATTTCAGTTAAACCTACATTTTCTCCAAAGCACTCATGCCTCCTTTATTTTGCGTACCAGTGCTACCATTTGTGAACCAGTGATACCATTTGTGAACTAGTGCTACCATTTGTGAACTAGTGCTTCCATTTGTGAACCAGTGCTTTTGGTTTGTGAAACAGTGCTACCATTTGCAAACCAGTACTTCTGTTTGTGAACCAGTGTTTTTGTTTTGGACCAGCACTTTCAATGAGGATCGAAGGACCTCTCATGATGATTGTTTGAGGACAAATCTGGTGGGATGGCATTGTGCATTGCTTCCGGGAGATAGCTTGCAAGTGCCATAGTTTGCTGAGTAGGACCAGCTGGAATTCAGCAGCATCTGATTTCTGGAAGACGTTAATTCCACATGCAGTGACACTCATGAACATGGGGATCTTCTCACTCAATCATCACACAGTTCTGTATCTTCTTTAGCATGCAATGACACCTTGCCAAGTGTTACCTTTATTTTCATTTGTCATTACCTGCATCCAATGCTAAGAGTGAACTTTTAATGTTTATACCTAACTTTTGAACTAATGTAAATCATAGTGGAGGCTCCTGCAAATGCACAATAAACACTCCTGTCATGGCGAGTGTAAGATTTTTAAGCACAGTGACCTCATATCACGCATTTATGTAATGCTACATTTCAAAACCTGCCGGCCCCACACTTTCCACAATACACAGATATTCATCTCATTTTACAAGGATATGATGAAATATTTAGCATATGCTTCCACAGTGCCCCTTCAGTTTTGTCCATTGACAGGTTAAAGCCAGCTTCCATGCTCACCCTCAACAATACCCATATGTTGAGGTCTCCCTGCCCTCCATTGATGCTACCACCTCACCTATCTTTAAGCAACATCACCACCATTGCCATAGCACCCACAGTAGCACCTGACATTCCAGAGCTGCATTCAGCAATGTTACCCTAACGTCCTCCTCTCTTAGAAAGGGGGGGGGGGGGGAGAGGTTATGGAGGGTGGGGGAGGGGGAAGAGGAAAGGAGGGACTGTGTGGCGCCTTCCTAAATTCTACCATTTTCCAAGTCCCACAGTCTCCCTAGCACACAACTCCCATCTCACAGTTGCCCCTAGATACTCTCCAAAGCACCTACACCACAGTGGACACCTATCAACAGGAATGTCTTTCCCTCCCACTACTGCAGTTTGCCTAGATTTCTTGTCTGCCTGTGAGGCAGTCATTCTTCAACATGCTTGAGTAAAGAATAGTTAATGCAGCATCTATGTGAATGCACCTTTTGTTTGTGTACCAATGCTACTGTTCGCAAACCAGTGCTTCTGTTTGTGAACTAGTGCTTTTGTTTCGGACCAACACTTTCAATGAGGACCTAAGGACCACCATACAATGACTATTTCAGTACAAATTCAGCAACGACTGATATTTCGGCAGGAGAACTCCCCGCCATTTTCAAGGCAAATTGCAACGGACAGGCGGTGTACATGCAAATTTAATACCTTGGTTCTTGGACAGAAGCAGGAAAGATAATACACAAACACTGAACACTACTGCCACCAAAGATGACCGAAGTCAGAGCTATCGAAAGTGAGACTATGAATTCACAGGAGAGGTAGCATTGACTCTGTCCCTCTGTTTTTTGACAAGGGAGAGAGCCGGATTCCAAACAGAGTTTAAACATAAACCTCCATCCCTGTTAATGAGGTTGCTCGCTAATTTAATCTCAACTGCCTCCCTAATAACACTGTCCCAATAGCTAGACGTGCATGACAATATCTCGGTGTTATTACATAACATGGGGTGACCAGTGTCCAAGCAAAGTTCGGCAATTACAGATCTATTTGGCTGCTGCAATCGTGTGTGCCGTTTATGCTCAGTACATTGGTCCTCCACGGTCCTGATAGTTTGACCAATATATCCCATGCCGCAGCTACAAGGAATACGATGTACATCTCGCCTTACGCAGTCCAAGATCATCCTTAACAGAAATCAAAAGTCCTCTAATTTTAGATGGAGGTCGGAAAACACATTTTACATCGTATTTCCATAAAATATGACCAATCTTGTTGGACGTATTTCCTACGTAAGGCAAAAAGGCAGTAGACTTAGGTGTTTACTCAGAATTATCTTCAATCACCCAACGTACAGTAGGTCGATAGTGCAACGCACGTTGAATCTGTCTATCACTATAACCATTTTGATGAAATGTAACTTCAAGATGGGACAGCTCAGCTGGCAAAGTCTCAGCATCAGAAACGATATGTGCCCTGTGTACCAAGGTACGAAGTACCCCTTCATGCTGAGCCGGATGGTGACAACTATTAGCCTGTAAGTATGAGTCAGTGTGAATGCGTTTCCTGTAGACTACATGTCCCAATGATCCATCATCCCTCCTCCTAACCAACATGTCAAGAAAGGGAAGGCATCCATCATCCTCCACATCCATCATAAAACGAATGTTCAGGTGGATCGAGTTCAGATGTTCTAGAAAGACATTCAAATTCTCCTACCATGAGGCCAAACAATGAAGGTTTCATCAACATATCTAAAGAAACAGGCAGGTTTCAAAGGCACCGACTCCAATGCACATTCCTCGAAGTCTTCCATGAACAAATTTGCGATCACAAGAGACAACGGACTACCCATCGCAACTCCATCTGTCTGCTTGGAATACTGGTCAATAAATAAAAAGTAAGTGGATGTCAACACCTGCCTAAAGAGATTAGTTAATTCAGCACCAAACCTGGCCTCAATTAACCGCAACAAATCAGACAGAGGAACACGAGTGAAGAGAGAGACCACATCGAAACTCACTAAAATATCAGAGTCATTCAACCTCAGTTCCTCCATACAACGTAAAAAATCATCTGAGTTCCTGATATGATGTACACACCGACCTACTTATGGACTCAACAGAGATGCAAGATGCTTGGATACACGATATGTCGGCACTTCGATGTTACTCACTATAGGACGGAAAGGATCCCCTTCCTTGTGAACCTTTGGAAGGCCATATAACCTAGGGGGAACCGCACTATCGGTGGTCATTGAAGGTGTTACCTGCCTGAATTTCCAGAAGTAATTTGAGAGTTGGATACGCCAGGAGAAACTCAGGTCTCACATTGTTTACCTCTACAGGGAGGACAAACTTCGTAGCTGTCGAGTTAGACTGCAATGTGCTCTGTCGTATTTATTGAGGTGTTGTGATGAAAATCATGTCCCAACATTTGCTAAGGTTGTGCACCATATCAATTCTCCTGCCACCAATCGTATCAAGCAACGCGCTGGTTTGGCTCTTGCTCGCATCGATGTTTGGATACTGTTTCCAAAGAATTGTAACGTTTTCATTTAATGGTTGCATCTGAAGTGTCCAATTTCACTTGGTATTGATTGGACGGTGCCTCATGAAGCCAAGCTGACTGGGAATACAACTCCGCCACTGCCCGGCATTTGGCAGAGTTTCAATGTTTTCATCGTGCGGAGTCGGATGTTATGTCTTGACATTCTGTGATAAATCTCACAGAGAAATCTTTTGACGACACAACCTTATCCGTGCTAGGGAAGGGTTTAAATTTTGCACCCACTGTGAAGAATTTGCCGGTAGTTGATTTTATTAGTTCAATTGAACAGGCAGTTTGCAAACTACCTCCTGACGCTGCAGAGGAGGTTAGGAGGGTGGCATGCCATGTTTTGACTAGGGCTCGTCCACCCAAGAGTAATGTAACCGCAGCAGAGAGAGCTGTGTTACACTCTCTCAAAGTTGATTGTAGTATTGTTATTTTACCTGCTGACAAGGCCAATGCCACCGATTTTTTAAATAAACATGATTACGTACAAAAGATGCAACGTTTACAATCTGATTCAGCATATTGCAGAATCGATGCTGACTCCACAAAAAGTGTTGAGAGAAAGACCAACAGCCTCCTAAAGAAAAGTGGTTTGTAGCAGGACACTATAAAGAGTCTTAACACCTATAGTGCGGTTCCGCTTAGGTTACATGGCCTTCCAAAAGTTCATAAGGAAGGGGTTCCTTTCCAACCTATAGCGAGTAACATCGGCGCTCCGACATATCGCGTATCCAAGCATCTTGCTTCTCTGTTGAGTCCACAAGTAGGTTGGTGTGAACATCATATCAGGAACTCAGATGATTTTTTTTATGTTGTATGGAGGGACTGAGGTTGAATGACTGACATTTTAGTGAGTTTTGATATGGTCTCTCTCTTCACTCATGTTCCTCTGTCTGATTCGTTGCGATTAATTGAGGCCAGGTTTGGTGCTGAATTAACTAATCTCTCTAGGTAGGTGTTGACATCCACTTACTTTTTAATTAATGACCAGTATTCTGAGCAGACAGATGGAGTTGTGATGCGTAATCCGTTGTCTCTTGTGATCGCAAATTCATTCATGGAAGACTTCGAGGAATGCCTTTGAAACCTGCCTGTTTCTTTAGATACGTTGATGACACCTTCGTTGTTTGGCCTCATTGTAAGGAGAATTTGAATGTCTTTCTAGAACATCTGAACTTGATCCACTCGAACATTTGTTTTATGATGGAGATGGAGGGCGATGTTTGCCTTTCCTTTCTTGACATGTTGGTTAGGAGGAGGGATGATGGATCATTGGGACATGCAGTCTACAGGAAACGCATTCACACTGACTCATACTTACAGGCTAATAGTTGTCACCATCCGGCTCAGCGTGAAGGGGTACTTCGTACCTTGGTACTCAGGGCACATGTCGTTTCTGATGCTGAGACTTTGCCAGCTGAGCTGTCCCATGTTGAAGTTACATTTCATTAAATTGGTTATAGTGATAGACAGATTCAACATGCTTTGTGCTATCGACCTACTGTACATCGGGTTATTGATGATAATTCTGAGTAAACACCTAAGTCTACTGCCTTTTTGCCTTACGTAGGAAACACGTCCAACAAGATCAGTCGTATTTTACAGAAATACGATGTGAAATGTGTTTTCCGACCTCCATCTAAAATTAGAGCACTTTTGATTTCTGTTAAGGATGATCTTGGACTGCGTAAGGCGAGATGTACATCGTATTCCTTGTAGCTGCGGCATGGCCTATATTGGTCAAACTGTCAGGACCGTGGAGGACCAATGTACTGAGCATAAACAGCACACACGATTACAGCAGCCAAATAGATCTGCTACTGCCAAACATTGCTTGGCTACTGGTCACCCCATGTTATATAATAACACCGAGATATTAGCATGCACGTCCAGCTATTGAGACAGTGTTATTAGGGAGGCAGTTGAGATTAAATTAGTGAGCAACCTCATTAACAGGGATGGAGGTTTCTGTTTAAACTCTGTTCGGAATCCGGCTCTCTCCCTTGTCAAAAACAGAGGGACACAGTCAGTGCTGTCTCACCTGCGAATTCATAGTCTCACTATCGATAGCTCTGACTTCGGTCATCTTTGGTGGCACTAGTGTGTTCAGAGTGTGTGTGTGTGTGTGTGTGTGTGTGTGTGTGTTATATTTCCTGCTTGTGTCCGAGAACCGAGGTATTAAATTTGCATGTACACTGCCTGTCCGTTGCGGTTTGCTTTGAAAATGGTGGGGTGTTCTCCCGCCGAAATATCGGCAGTCACTGAAAGTGTTACCTGGCTGAATTCCCAGAAGTTATTTGAAAGTTGTATATGCCAGGAGAAACTTAGGTCTCACATTATTTCAGAACAAATCTAGTTGGTCAGCACTGAGCATGTTTCAGGTAGGTTGCCTGTGAGTGCTATAGCTTCCCGAACAGGGCCATTCACAATCCAGCAGTTTGTGGCTTGTACAACATTTTTCCTTTCATTTTCCCCAAGTCACTTGGGATGGCCACCTTCTGATTTCTGGAGGCTCTTAATTCCATATACAGCATCACACATAAATACTGTGTACTTTGTGCTGCTTTATCCCAGTTACAAGCACCCATTCAGATCTTCCTGTTCAGTTACCACACAGTTTTGTACATTGTTTCACATGTGATGGCACCACACAACAGTGTCCTCTTTACTTTCATTGATCATTATGCATGGTCTCTGCTAGGGACAAACTTTTAGTGGTTTTGTTGAACCATCAAACTTGTGTCATTCTTAGTGAATGCTCCCGCCTACAAATTTTAAACATGCGTTTGTTCCTGTACGGGAACTGATAAACTAAGAAATTTCATTGTGCCGGTCATACCTAAACTTTGTACTGACACATATTACCTTTTTGTTTTTGTTAAATAAAATATAGTTATCTGCTGAACTTAGTAAATGGCTCAGATTGGCAAAATTTTCCCCTGGCTTTTTCATTTCCTAGCTGGAACACGCCTTCCATGTCATTTGCTACATTTTCCTTCAATTTCCCTTAATTTCCCTTGCCTAATAGCTATGATGTGCATTGTGCAGAGAAACATTTATGATGCTGCCAACATTACTACAAAACTATGGAATTTTTCATGAGTAGTGGTATGAGATTAAATGTAAACCAGTGCAAAAATTTACTACAGCCTTGAAAATGAAATTAAATATGAGTTGTTTTCTACATATCCAGCAGACAAAGACAGGATTGGAGTAACAGTAATGAATCCAATCACAGGTGAAACTGGACAAAGAACTATTGAGCTGCACCTGCAGATCAGTTACATAGGGATCTCCACCAAAGAAACTTCAAGAGAATCTTACACATTAAATAGGTGTTTTTCCTTGAGGAGCTCATATCATTTTGTGGAAAAGACAAAAGATTTAGTCCTACCAGGAAATGCTTACCTAGCCTCCTTAGATTATGTTAACCTATACACTAGAATACCAGTTTCAGATACCATTGATATTATAAAGTGTAATTTACTAAAACATTAAAAAATTTGCCAAGGTGGGATTACAGAATTGATCACTATGTTATAGTTCCCTTAATCTTTCAGTCATTTCTCTTTTAATGGTAAATATCATCATCAACCAGCAGGCTTAGGATAGGAAACATTTCAACAGGCCGAGTAGCCAAGATTTTCATAAATCAATTGGAAAATAATATTAATGACGATGTAAATAAAACAGAAAGAAACTTCCACATGGGAAAAATATATTAAAAACAAAGATTCCAAGACTTACCAAGCGGGAAAACGCCGGCAGACAGGCACATGAACAAAACACACAAACACACACACAGAATTACGAGCTTTCGCAACTGGCAGTTGCTTCGTCAGGAAAGAGGGAAGGAGAGGGAAAAATGAAAGGATGTGGGTTTTAAGGGAGAGGGTAAGGAGTCATTCCAATCCCGGGAGCGGAAAGACTTCCCTTAGGGGAAAAAAAGGACAGGTGTACACTCGCACACACACACACACATATCCATCCGCACATACACAGACACAAGCAGACATATTTAAAGGCAAAGAGTTAAGGGCAGAGATGTCAGTCGAGGCGGAAGTACAGAGGCAAAGAAGTTGTTGAAAGACAGGTGAGGTACGAGCGGCGGCAACTTGAAATTAGCGGAGGTTGAGGCCTGGCGGATATCGAGAAGAGAGGATATACTGAAGGGCGAGTTCCCATCTCCGGAGTTCGGATAGGTTGGTGTTGGTGGGAAGTATCCAGATAACTCGGACGGTGTAACATTGTGCCAAGATGTGCTGGCCGTGCATCAAGGCATGTTTAGCCACAGGGTGATCCTCATTACCAACAAACACTGTCTGCCTGTGTCCATTCATGCGAATGGACAGTTTGTTGCTGGTCATTCCCACATAGAAAGCATCACAGTGCAGGCAGGTCAGTTGGTAAATCACGTGGGTGCTTTCACATGTGGCTCTCCCTTTGATCGTGTACACCTTCCGGGTTACAGGACTGGAGTAGGTGGTGGTGGGAGGGTGCATAGGACAGGTTTTACACCGGGGGCGGTTGCAAGGGTAGGAGCCAGAGGGTAGGGGAGGTGGTTTGGGGATTTCATAGGGATGAACCAAGAGGTTACGAAGGTTAGGTGGACGGCGGAAAGACACTCTTGGTGGAGTGGGGAGGATTTCATGAAGGATGGATCTCATTTCGGGGCAGGATTTTAGGAAGTCGTATCCCTGCTGGAGAGCCACATTCAAGGTCTGATCCAGTCCCGGGAAGTATTCTGTTACAAGTGGGGCACTTTTGGGGTTCTTCTGTGAGAGGTTCTGGGTTTGAGGGGATGAGGAAGTGGCTCTGGTTATCTGCTTCTGTACCAGGTTGGGAGGGTAGTTGCGGGATGCGAAAGCTGTTTTCAGGTTGTTGGTGTAATGGTCGAGGGATTCAGGACTGGAGCAGATTCGTTTGCCACGAAGGCCTAGGCTGTAGGGAAGGGACCGTTTAATATGGAATGGGTGGCAGCTGTCATAATGGAGGTATTGTTGCTTGTTGGTGGGTTTGATGTGGACGGATGTGTGCAGCTGGCCATTGGACAGATGGAGGTCAACATCTAGGAAAGTGGCATGGGATTTGGAGTAGGACCAGGTGAATCTGATGGAACCAAAGGAGTTGAGGTTGGATAGGAAATTCTGGAGTTGTTCTTCACTGTGAGTCCAGATCATGAAGATGTCATCAATAAATCTGTACCAAACTTTGGGTTGGCAGGCTTGGGTAACCAAGAAGGCTTCCTCTAAGCGACCCATAAATAGGTTGGCATACGAGGGGGCCATCCTGGTACCCATGGCTGTTCCCTTTAATTGTTGGTATGTCTGGCCTTCAAAAGTGAAGAAGTTGTGGGTCAGGATGAAGCTGGCTAAGGTGACGAGGAAAGAGGTTTTAGGTAGGGTGGGAGGTGATCGGCGTGAAAGGAAGTGCTCCAAATGTGTGTTTTGTTCATGTGCCTGTCTGCCGGCGCTTTCCCGCTTGGTAAGTCTTGGAATCTTGGAAAATAATATTATTACTAATTACCCATAAAACTGGAGTAACATTGTCACTTATAGCAGATAAATGGCCGACACCTTTATAGTAATAAAAGGCAATGACGAAATGCTCAAATATGTGGCTGTGAAATTTACCAGTGTGATCACCAACATAAAATTTACAGCTGAACACAAAGATGGTCAAGCTTTAAATTTTGTTGGTTTAACTATGAATAGTTCCACAGAAAAGGGACATTTGGGATTTTTAGGAAGCCAATGTTTACAGAAGCCATTGTACCAGCAGATACATGCCACCCAAAAGTGCAAGGAGACATGGTCATACGTGCCATTGGATATTCAAGAGTCATCGAATACCATGTCATAAATTAAAATTTTGTACCCATTTCTATTCTTCAATTACAGTGCCATCAGTGGAACAATGAGGAAATTACTTAAGACAAAATGTATGTCAATTATGTCATAGAACTGTGATCTGCAATAAAAAATGGGGGTACCCTTTGAAGATTACCCATGGGTTGGGGTGGTGGGTTGAGTGTGGTATCACTGGATGTCATCACCTTCCAAGACAAACAAATTTGAATTACAATTTTTTTTTAAACAATGTGTAGTTTTTGAGGTCATTCAATGTTTTCAGTTAAAATGAACACACTATACATGTGATCATGTTATCAAAGTCTCATTGTGGCATAGCAACCAGTTTGTCAGCAAACAGTCCAATTCTTATTTTTTTGGTATTATTGTACACAAAAATTTGTATTACATCTCATAGTAACTTTGCTACCTGATATGGCTTTTGCCTTGGTGTTGTGGTTTCACTGCCCAAAGCACAAAGAGAAATTTCTGTGTAACTATTGTGTTGGTGAATTCACCATGTTTTATTTTTTCTAATAATGTATGTTATAAATGGAATTTTCTAAACACAAAACATTTTAATGGTACTGTTATTTATAACCTGAAAAATAAGTTTAATAAAAGTAATACTACTATCTGCAAAGTGTACACAAACAGACATTTATTATGCTTCCTAGCCTTAAATAACTGCTAACATAAATTAAATGATGCATTTTGATGCAGCATACAACTGTACTGCTAAACAAATGGTCATTACATATGGATAAAGAACACAGGGGTGGTTGTGAAGTATATCGACCAGAACATTTCATTACTAAAATTGGACAACTTACAAAGGATGATGCATTCTTACCTTTTGATCTTGGTGAGTTATTGTCAGTAGAAAGAGTTATGGTAACATAATTTGTGGCTCATATCCCACAGTTTTAATTTGTCTTTCAGGTCGACGCCAGTGTTTGGGGGAGCACTTAGAAAAAAGTTGTTTATTCCAAATGTGTCCGCCCCGATAGCTGAATGGTCAGCATGATGGACTGCCGTCCTAAGGGGATCGGGTTCAATACCCAGCTGGGTCAGGGATTTTCTCCACTCAGCTGCACTCAATAATGTGGTGTTGTCTTCATCATCATTTCATCCCCACCTGGTGAACAGGTGGCCCAATGTGGCATTGAATGTAAGAAGACCTGCATCAAAGTGTCCAGACCTGCCCCATAAGGGGCCTCCTGGCCAATGATGCCAAACACTCATTTCCATTTCCATTCCAAATATTTGCTGGAATGTTGTTAAAATTTCAAGCTGTTACTGCTGGTGGTACTGACCTGAAACCTTTGGGGGCTATTAAAGCACCAAAACCTTAGACATCATTTTCCAATCTCGTAAACACTGCAAAACCGTACAAATATAATTGTTTTCCTTATTGTAGTAACAACTGAAACCTACTAGATGAGTAAATTTTACTGAACTTATTAGAAAGTTAATTAGTTGTAAATAAAATTTTATTAAATTATCATCTCCATATTGCCAAATCATCACTTCCAAGAAATTTATTTGCCTTTGTGAGAGCAAATAAAATGGTGAAAAGTAGAAGTGAAGTTCATAAAAATTTGTTAATACATGTGAAGAAGGAAAGGAGTGTTTTCATATTGGCAGTTATTGATACATAGATTATAGCTGTTAGCAAACCATTAAATTCTAATTTAATTTCAATACCTTTCTTTGCAATTTGTTTATGTGTATCATCACCCAAATAAATGTACTGTTTTGCTTATGGGAGTCTAGCAAACAAGTGAATGACATACTTATCTGTTAGGGAAATAATGTGGTGATTGCTTGATTTATTCACCACAGTGCTGTTCTTGTTTATCAGAAGTTAATAAACAATTTATATAGGTTAATAGAAAAATATATTTAGTGTACTTCATAAGCTGCAAATTGAAACATGTTTCTATTGAACCACTTGACTGACTAATTTGCAAAGACATATACAGAATCAAATTGAATGGCAACAGCAACTAAGACAATGACATGCAGAATGAACTTGAGCACTGCACTGAGTGACAGAAAAAAAAGTTTGAAAGATGATGGAAGCAGACTGACAAGGTGATTCCTGACATGTCACACACAGTGGTCAACCTCACTGAATGACAATTGACCAAAGAGAAAGCATGTGTTCTTCAAAAATGAGGGAATTCTGCTTTCACGCTGAGAACTATATCTATGGATATCACTGGTAATAGCAAAGTGGCCATTTGGACCCTTTCTTGTGAAAGAACAGAGGAAATACACACTGAAACAGCCAGGATACTGTGCTGAGCAAAACCACCAGCTTGCAATCTGATGAAGGAAGAGGTACAAGCTATTAAGAATCTTAATGTTCACAAGAGCATATTGCTACTGCAGCCATCATAATGAAGATTGAAGATTATGAGCAATAGTTCTGGGATCTATTAGATCTGACAACGTACCAAAAACTAAGCGCAGATGCAGCGCAATGTATCACACAGAATGTGAATCCATTAATCAAGGTGCCTTCTCTGCCACTGGACATACAAAGGATCCTGCACAACACAGAAGCCCTACCACCTTGGCTGTATGGATTACCTAAGATACATAAGAACAATGTTCCACTAAGACTAATTGTTAGTGCTCCTGGCTCACGAATGTATAAACTGGCAAAACACTTGGTTTCTCTGTTCCAGCCACACATGGAGAAGACTGACACACACATAAAGAAGCCAGGACATTTCACTGAGAAGCTGAAGAAACTAAAACTTGCACCAAGCGACATCCTGGTCAGCTTCAATGTTGTTTCTTTGTTGACAAAAGTACCACTCAGTGACTCTCTGGAGCACATCGGTTCAATTTTCCTGCAAGACATCACAAAGTTCTTTCATGCATGTCCCACGACAAGCTATTTCACATGGTATGGCAATTTCTACAAACAGCTGAAAGGTGTTGCCATAGATAGTCCTCTTAGTCCAGTTGTGCCCAACTTCTTCATGGAACGTTTCAAAGCACATGCAATTGACTTGGCAACTTATAAACCTAAGGTGTGGTACAGATACATTGATGATACCTTTGCTGTATGTAACCATGGTGAAGAACAGCTCAGTAACTTCCAAATACACTTGAACAGTCTCTGTGCCAACATAAAATTTACCATGGAAGTAGAAAAGACAAAAAACTAACATTGCCAGATGTGCTGATCACAAGGGTGTATTGAAAACCAACACACATAAATTGATACCTGAACAAACTATCAAACCACCAACCAAGCCAGAAAGGCACATCATTAATACACTCATAACATGACCAGGATGAATCTGTAAGCTGCCCCACCTCAGTAGTGAAAAGCAACACCTGGAAAGTGTTTTGAGGAGCAATGGTTACTTCACTAGTTATATTAGAAGTGTAACATAGCCAAACACTTGGCAAAGCGACAAATCAGAAAATCAAATGTTATGTTCAGCCTTTGTGCCATACAATCCCAGATTGACAGACAGAATCAGCCATATATTGCACAAACATGGTGTAAAGATTATTTTCAAACCAAAAAAGAAGATCAACTTGCAATGTTGGGAATATACCACATCCATGCATATGTGGAAAGATTTATGTCAGAATCACTGGATGATCAATCAGCACAGGACCAAGGATCAAAGAATATAAGTGACATTGCAAGTTGGGGCACATGAAGAAATTGGCTGTGGTGGAGCATGCACTTTGTGAGACTGAAAATATATTAAAATTCATCTACATGGAAGTTCTGGCTGTAGAGAAGCTTGTTCAGAAAAGCTATAGAAATACAAATCAGGGGAGTAGCTCCAACAAGAAATAAGAAAGCCTGGAGGTAAACAGATCCTGGCTTCCCATGCTGTGGTGAACAACTGTCACAGGTAGCAAGAGGAGAACTGCACCAGAAATGTCCACGGAGGAGCCCTTGGATGATTGTGCACTAGTTACATATACACTCCTGGAAATGGAAAAAAGAACACATTGACACTGGTGTGTCAGACCCACCATACTTGCTCCGGACACTGCGAAAGGGCTGTACAAGCAATGATCACATGCACGGCACAGCGGACACACCAGGAACCGCGGTGTTGGCGGTCGAATGGCGCTAGCTGCACAGCGTTTGTGCACCGCCGCCGTCAGTGTCAGCCAGTTTGCCATGGCGTACGGAGCTCCATCGCAATCTTTAACACTGGTAGCATGCCGCGACAGCGTGGACGTGAACCGTATGTGCAGTTGACGGACTTTGAGCGAGGGCGTATAGTGGGCATGCGGGAGGCCGGGTGGACGTACCGCCGAATTGCTCAACACGTGGGGCGTGAGGTCTCCACAGTACATCGATGTTGTTGCCAGTGGTCAGGGGAAGGTGCACGTGCCTGTCGACCTGGGACCGGACCGCAGTGACGTACGGATGCACGCCAAGACCGTAGGATCCTACGCAGTGACGTAGGGGACCGCACCGCCACTTCCCAGCAAATTAGGGACACTGTTGCTCCTGGGGTATCAGCGAGGACCATTCGCAACCATCTCCATGAAGCTGGGCTACGGTCCCGCACACCGTTAGGCCATCTTCCGCTCACGCCCCAACATCGTGCAGCCCGCCTCCAGTGGTGTCGTGACAGGCGTGAATGGAGGGACGAATGGAGACATGTCGTCTTCAGCGATGAGAGTCGCTTCTGCCTTGGTGCCAATGATGGTCGTATGCGTGTTTGACGCCGTGCAGGTGTGCGCCAAAATCAGGACTGCATACGACCGAGGCAAACAGGGCCAACACCCGGCATCATGGTGTGGGGAGCGATCTCCTACACTGGCCGTAAACCTCTGGTGATCGTCGAGGGGACACTGAATAGTGCACGGTACATCGAAACCGTCATCGAACCCATTTTTTTACCATTCCTAGACCGGCAAGGGAACTTGCTGTTCCAATAGGACAATGCATGTCCGCATGTATCCCGTGCCACCCAACGTGCTGTAGAAGGTGTAAGTCAACTACCCTGGCCAGCAAGATCTCCGGATCTGTCCCCCATTGAGCATGTTTGGGACTGGATGAAGCGTCGTCTCACGTGGTCTGCACGTCCAGCACAAACGCTGGTCCAACTGAGGTGCCAGGTGGAAATGGCATGGCAAGCCATTCCACAGGACTACATCCAGCATCTCTACGATCGTCTCCATGGGAGAATAGCAGCCTGCATTGCTGCGAAAGGTGGATATACACCGTACTAGTGCCGACATTGTGCATGCTCTGTTGCCTGTGTCTATGTGCCTGTGGTTCTGTCAGTGTGATCATGTGATGTATCTGACCCCAGGAATGTGTCAATAAAGTTTCCCCTTCCTGGGACAATGAATTCACAGTGTTCTTATTTCAATTTCCAGGAGTGTAGTTTGCAGCTTTGAGCTTGGCTCCAGTTCACTACCGGCAATGGAGGGTGAAACTCTGCAATGCCAGCCACTTGTGCTGGTGAAATGTCAGAAAAACATCAGATGAATGTCGGCCGAAGAACCTTTGACAGAAGCCAATAGGCTAATTTTAATACTTCTTCAGTAAACTCAAAATGATTGAGATTAAAGAATCTGATTATGCTACACATACTTTCATTACTTGTAGAAGTTTTCTGTCAATATTCAGTTTCATGCTGTTACTTAGCTAACCAGTATTACAGAAGTAAAAACAGTTGCTGCTGTATGAGAGTGCTCCGTAACTTTGAGATAAGGACTCAGATGCGATCAGATTTGAAAATCAGTGAAAATGCATATGACCTGAAGCTGTACATGCAACTGATGAATGACATAGCAACTAAGAGGAAGGGACATGATGGGGAGGGGGGGGGGGGGGAGTTAACATGGTAAAAAATCAATCTTATGATAAAAGAGTAGGAATAAACTTTATACAACATCTTTAAGTGTTCAAAAGATAATATATTTTATTTTGATTACTGTTATTATAAAACTATTTGTTGATTTACTTGGAACACAGAAATTTAATTTAAGTTACAGGTTGATTCTTACAGGGAAGATAACAGCAACCAGCCACTTTTTACAAAGCTGTTTATTTATTTAAACAGTGCTGTTACTCGTTTCAAACTGACAGGTTCATCTTTAGACAGCTAGTTGATGTTAAGGTACATTTTACATCAGTTTACACTTTTTGTTTTCCCAAGTGATGAAACTTCCTAGGGGTGGTAGTGCCCTACAAGCAAACCAAGGTGTGAGACAATGTCTTTTTAACTTTAATTATGACTCAGAATGTTTTTAAATTATGTAGACAAATTATTTATGTAAATAAATAGTGTTGTAAAAAGTGTCTGGTTTCTGTTACCTCTTCTGTATAGTCAACTTATATTCTGTACACAGCCACAGGCTCAGAATGTCAATAGTTGACAAATAGTATTTTATGTTGATGATAATATGTTATACTTGCTATTTTTCCATATATCTGTGGACTGGTACAAATATTATAAGTGTTTATAGTCAATATGTTATGAGCCTTGTAAAGTGTATAAAACATATTTGAAAAGCTTACGTCACTAATGGACACAAACATTAATAGTTTGTAACTTTCAAGTGAATGCACTTTTCATTATTATTATGTTATACATTCACTAGAAGAAAATTCTTTGTTTATTGAAACTAATTTTTTATTTCTGAAAACTTCAAAACTTTTGTTATAAGAGTGTTTTACACTGTATTTGCATTTCATGACATAGCTAATTGAGCAACATCTATATATAAAAAAGATGTGTTTCAATTTTGATATAACACATGGTATCAGATGACTATATATTTGTATTTAGTAGGTCCCTTTAGGCCACAAAACAGCACTTAGTTACATTGTGTACGTGTGTGTGTGTGTGTGTGTGTGTGTGGGAGGGTGGGGGGGGGGGGGGGAGGGGGCCTACAACAACCCCAGGGTTATTTTCTCTCTTCCAAATTGAAATCACTCAATGGATATTGATCTCACTGTTACTGAATTGCTCGACACAACTTTTCATCAACATATGGTAATTCTGTGTAAAAATTATGTGCTGAGATTTTCATTAGTTTAACTGAACAGTCAAAAAGGAAACTTCTATTCTATTCAATAGAACCAATAAAAATGTGGACCATTATTACCACTAGGTTAACAGAAGAAACAAACCTCAAGACAATGAAGCCAAAGTTAAGTATCCAAAATTATTTACTGAATGAACTCTGCTCTAAATTAATTTGAAATACAAAATAGATGTTTTCATCTCAAACATGTCTTAATTAACTTTTTTTTAAATAATATCACTGTGGGAGCTGGGTACATGTCAATCTCTGACAGTTATTTTAGGACTCTCAATGTAAATACAATTATTTTCTCTAGGTTCATGAAAGTCTATTTTGAGATAATTATCACATGACTAGTGAAATAAGCTTTGTTTCATATATTTACCACACCAAGGTCTATTAATATTTTCAGTTCCTTATATTTATGTTTTGTAAGTTTATTTAAGCTTAAATGACTCTTTTCTAATTCTAAAATTCTTTGAATGTACATCGTGGTTGCTGAGTTCTTTTTTAGCCCTCTGTATAATATGTGCAGGAAGATATGTCCACAGAACATTCTGTGTACGCTGTAGGAGATATTTCTTAATCAGAACTATATCTGTAGCTAATACTGAGCAAATTTTGCTCTTGTTATTTATCCAAGTCATTCACTTACAGTGACAAATGATATGTTGGCAAAGACCCACAACAGCTGCTAATAACTTGATATTGTCTATGTCAAATTACGAGAAAATGCCTAACACAATATCAGCAAATAAATGTAAAATTAACATTGTGAAAAGAATGGAAAATAAAAGCTTTTTCCCTTGTTTAGAGTACCATCAGTGCTTGGCAACTAACCTACATTTTTTTATGAGAATGAACTGGAAACAAACAACAGATTTTATTTGATGAGATGTCACACTGTGTAACTATTTTATTAGTGCCTTGAAGTAATTGTGACATACTTGTTTAATTGTTGTGCTGACTACTGATCCAGGGGAAAGTGAACTTATTGCTTTATGAGACTCAGTTCTTTGACCTGACCAGTTCTGTTCTGTTGTTTACTTGGTGTATAACTTGATACTATTTGTCAGTATCAATAAACATGTGTGCTGAGACATTCTGCTAATTGTCTGTATTTATTATCATCACATTATACTTATAGACTTTCTCATAGCTGCATGTTCTCTGCTACACAGGACTGTGTCCCACTCCCTTTGAAGCAGGTGTATGCTCTGATGCACTCTTATTGTGCTGCCTGTGGCTATAGAGCCACACCAGGAAATGGACTGTTATATGTAGATCATGTCAACAACTTTAATTTGGCTGACCGATTCGGCCCCTGCACTCACATAGTAATGCTACCCAATGACCAATGGCCAATGTCATCCCTTTTGTGCTGGTTCCACCACATCCGTGGGTACAATATCATCCAGCAACTACAAACACTGCTTTGTTGAGGAATCAATGACCTCAAGCTATGTGACACATCATTACGACACAACACCTGACTCACTTAATCAAGATTTCATGGACAAGGCCCTTGTTATGTCTCAGTCCATGATTCAGACCTGAACCTTGCAGCATACTATGATGCAGGATGTCTCACCAGGCAAGTTTCCAAAGTCACTTAAACTTCAGAGAGACAATCCCAAAACTTGGTTTGTGTTTGTGGAAGATTGCTTACAAGCAACATATAAATATATATTTAATAAATGGAAGTAAATTTACGTACTTACTTCATTTCACAAAGAAAAATATAAAAGAAAATAAACAACTTAAACAAAATTTTAAAGAAGCAGAATCATCAGCACAGAATTAATTGTTAACACTGAAGACACAAATCTATAAGAAATGTAACACTTCAGATGTCTGGGATTAGTCATATAGAAATACAAATGTTTTAATCCCTTTTTGAACATCTTGACATGCAGTAGCTGAGATCAAAATCAATTAATAATAAAAAAAGTACTTCACTAAGTACAGTACACAGTTAAATAAATGACAGTAACAATAAATAATTTCGTAACAGAGTAGTTACAAAGTAAATGTACAACACAGTCATATTTCTGACAAGACAATAAGTATGTTGGCTTCTGTTCCTAAAGTAGTTATGATAAACTCAGAACTCCAACAGAACATCTCAACATACACTTTTATTGAGACTGACAAACAAGCTACACACCAAAAAAACATTGGAACAGAACTTCTCAAGTGAAAGAACTAAGTCTTACAAAGTGTAAGGTGTGGCATGGGGTGCTCCTTGGTTCAGTGCTGGAGTAAGGCATGGTACAATGATCTGGATATGGCCACTGGCTGACAGTGTGGTTGAAATGTTATCCACATTGGGTGGCAGCTCAAAAGAGCAAAGGAAGGTGATATGGATGATTAATGAGTTGTCCTGTGAGGGCTGTGGGGCATGAACACAAAAAAGTCTTATCATGGAGTTGCAGAGAGAAGTCTTCAGGATAGAAATCAGGATGTCAACCATGAACTAAACGTTGCTGACGTCTGTAGAGGGAGGAGAGGATGTTGAGTATTTGTGACAACTTGACTGATCCACCACTGGCAAATGACTGTTTACTAAGGAAGCATCATGGGACACCCTGGATGAGACAGGAGGATCACTATCACATTGTGCATAGAGTTTCTGTCCACAGTCAGGAGGGAATCAATGTCAAGCATCTAGGCTGGTTTAACCTTATTGAGTGAAGCTGTCTGTTTCTTACCATTAAGGAGTACGTTGATGGTGTCATCACTCCACAAGAGTATCCTCTGAGGGCCTGAGTAGGAAGGCTGAAGGACCACCAGGACCATTTCATCTCATAACATCACTCAGCTGCAAGACACCAAGTATTTGTGAATAAACATATTTTAAATATGTCTGCTTGTGTCTGTGTATGTGCGGATGGATGTGTGTGTGTGTGTGTGTATGTGTGTGCGAGTGTACACCTGTCCTTTTTTTCCCCTAAGGGAAGTCTTTCCGCTCCCGGGATTGGAATGACTCCTTACCCTCTCCCTTAAAACCCACATCCTTTCGTCTTTCCCTCTCCTTCCTGAAGAAGCAACCATCGGTTGCGAAAGCTAGTAATTCTGTGTGTGTGTTTGTGTGTTTTGTTCATGTGCCTGTCTGCCGGCGCTTTCCCGCTTGGTAAGTCTTGGAATCTTTGTTTTTAATATATTTTTCCCATGTGGAAGTTTCTTTCTATTTTATTTAGAGCAGATGTTTGTTAGATAATGAAGCAATAATGAAATAATAAAATAATGAATAATGTTAGGGTCTTAAAGGTTAAGGAGCCTGTCTTTGCAGTAGGGATATTTTTTGAGAATGCAGTTCACTAGTTAACTAAGTGGGAAATGTAAGTAAAATAATGGAGCTGACAGACAAGATTGAGTAATGAAAAAGAAAACCGTGTGCAAACAAATTTGGAATAACTGTACAGATCTAACTGTGAAGTAGGCAACATTGAGTACTGTGTATATTTTGAAATTCAGACACTGGAGCTGGGAATGAGGGTGTAACTGAAAGAGCAGTATTAACAAGTCTCAGTCCAGCACACAGTGTTAATCTGCCAGGAAGTTTCAAGTCATATAATGCTGCATCATTGGATCTATAAGTTACATGAAAACTTCTGTTTGATTTCTGAGGAATTTTGAGCTTAAAGTGGTAAAACTAGAATGAAGAACAATAATTTTGCTGATTAACTGACAACTGTGGTGCTAAATTAATGTGAATATTTTGAAAGGTCAACTATATGGTAACATTTAGTGATTTTGTGAGGAGTTAATTTTCTGGTTGAATGATAATGGTGCTCAAAGTTGAGTAAATAAATAGGGCACTGATTTGGTACAACTTCCATCCCCTTAATTTTGATTTGAGTTTAATTAAGTTTTTTAATGGTGACTAATTTTTTTTCATAATGTAATGAGTAGTAAAGCTATGCTACTGCACACATTAAGTTTTGCTAAAGGTAGTGTACTTATGTTAGACACTAAGGTGATATTTTGCAAGTTGTAAACACACAGAAGTCTTTCAAGTTCAACCAGTTTCAGACAGGTATGACTTTGACTAATGTTTTGTTAGTCTAATGTGCACTTGACTTTAAAATTATTATTAGGCACCACCTTTCATAGTATAGTCAAATTTAGTGCCAATAATGGAAAGGTTATGAGAACTATATATTTATTTATGATGTAGTGACTATCGTTTGCTATTAGTGTTAAACACTCTTTTTCTTAGACTTAAGTTAGAAGTATAAGTGTACTAAAGTAGGGTATTTTGTCTTATTTTTTCATGTACTGTGGTGAATGAGAACCACCTTGCTAACTGCCACTTGGACCTGTTGAAGGCATGAACAGCTGGGTGAGAAAGTGTGTTAAAGATCAATAAAAGTGTGAAAATGTTTGTGAAACTTTTAGAAACCCATGAAGACTTACTTTGTTTGCAAGACAAGACTTGCATCAAATGATATGAAGCTTTAAATGTAATCTTATCTTACCCAAAAAGGACATCACTTATGATGACAACGCCAAATTTTTTGTTAAAAGTATAACTTGTAGATACTTTAAGTAAATATACAATACACTGCATGTAAATATTTTGTATGGGGATTTTCGTATGGCCAGTTCACATAAATATAAATTTGGAAAAACATATGTCCTGTAGTCTTTGATAAGATTTCTGATGTACTAATATTCTTTTGTGTGTGTAGATTTTAAACCCAATTTCTGGAGACACTTGTGGTCATTGAATTGTCCAGTTAGCTATGTGCAATATATATATGGTCAATCCAATGAAGGGGTGACGTGACAAAGCAAGCTGGTATAATTTTTCTTCCCCTCTTGTTTTGCATTTGCCTCCTTAAAATTCATTTTTTCACTTTTAACTAGTTACCATTGACATACATGAGTATAACCTGCATTTTTCATAAAAGAGAATAATTAGCCCTTACTTTTGAAGAATACAACACTAGATCTAATTTTGTGCCTAGTTTTGTGTATGTAATTGATTTTCTAATATATTTTCATTATTCATAGTTAGTATCTTTCATTATAGGGCGAAATCAATAATTGTTCTGTAACTTAAATTCTATTGTTGATGTATAAACAAATATAAATTCTGGGATGATTAAAAACATTTGGAAGATGAAATGCTAGTAATCTTAAAGCATCTATTTAGCTCTCTTCAAAAACATGTTAGCAAAGCTAGCCCTTAATTAATTGCAAAGTAACTAGCAGTTTTGTCAAAAGTATTGTTTGTGTAACTATATTTGTTAATTTCATGATGTAAACAAATAATTGGTCCTAACTCTTCCAGTACAAGAAATTGATGGAATTCTTTGATGTATTCAGTTAATTTAATGAGTTAAGTTTTAATTGTAAATTTTGTAAATTTGACTTGAAACAATGTGTAGTTTCAGCACCTATTATTGTGGTGATATATAAGGGCCCAGTTTTTGGTCAGAAGACAATCAGTCCACATCCAAGTTTCATACAAGTAACCTGTGCTGTTTAGAACAACAACAATGCTTCAGTTTAACAGTGTAATAGGTGTTAAACAATTAGGACATGTGTAAGAACAATATGAACCTGATTATTCTTCAAGAACTGTGAACTTTGTGGTTAGGTTTTTACTGCTTGTAGATGTTCAACAAGAAACTATTGTAGGAGTATGTAGAGGTGCACCTGCAAACTATTAATAAGGTTTATCACAGGTTAAACAATAGTGCACTGGCCATATCACTGTGTATTACTGGGGGGTTGTGAACAGCAAAAGTAAAAGACTGTGGAACCTAACTGTGCATCTGGCAGCTACATTATTCACTGTAGTCAGTGTCCAGATTACAAATCCTATTTTTCAGCCAGTGTAGTAATGCAGTATGTCAACACTGAGGACAATAAACAACCAAAGAAATAAAAGTAGGTGGAACTGCTACAAACGGTTTATCAGATATGCATTCACCAGTGATGCTTTTGTCACATGGAACTTCATCTTCATCAGCATACTCCATTACCTCTTCCTCATTTATCTCAACATTAACCTCAGTCTCATCATCAGGAACTCTAATGTAACTATGTATTTCACTTTCCACATTTGTATGAACCTCAATGACATTATCTTCAACATGTGCACCCACCAACATATAATAGCAGAATGGTGCTATAGAAAACTGGCAACCATAATGCACCTTGAGTCATAGAGGACAGGGTGAATGTCAGCTGCAGAGATGTGTATGGGTAAACACAATGTGCAGCTATTGAGCAATTTACTTCTTAGATGAACCAAGAAGCTATCAACAGTGTCTCCTCAATGACCATCCAGTGAACGTTGCTAGTTATGGACCTCTACAGCAGGCTTGTAGTTCGCATACCCATGCTGACTGCTCTTCAGCAGCAATGAAGGCTGCAATTTGTGCATCAATTTTGCATCTGGACATCCACTGAGAAGTGACAGGTGGCTTTTTCAAATGAATCACATATCACGATCCAATAGACAGATGAAATGTCTGAAAGCAAACACACTGAAGCAATTTTTGGAGTGTACAGGCTGGAGAGGGAAGCATTATGGTGTGGGAAATGTTTTATGTCATTCCTTGGGTGATCTTATCATTCTGGAATGCACATTGGACCAACACATGTATGCATCTATCACTGGGGACCATGTCCACACCCTACATGCAGTTTGTTTGTCTTGGCATAATGGCATCTATTAGCAGGACAGTGTGATATGTCACACAGCTCACAGTGTATGTGCAGGTTCAAAGACCATCAGGATGACTTTACCATACTCCCCTGGCCAATAAACTCCGCAGATTAAAACCCTACCAAGAATATGTGGGAACACCTTGATTGGGTTGTTCATGCCATCAATCCTCAACTGAGAAACCTAGTGTAATTGGCCACTGAACTGGAGGTGCATGGCTCCTCATCCTGCTGGTACCTTCCAGGATCTCACTGACTCTCTTCCTGCACATCAGTGGTCCATGCTACACAAGGTGTTATTTAGGCTTTTGATAGGATGTTACATTAATGTGAATGAACAGTGCCCATACAATATGCAGCAAAAAATAGTACAATGTCAAGGAAATGGAAACATAGCTCCCATACAGCAAAAGAAAAACTGGAAGTGCTTAAGCAGCTTGACAGTGGGCAAAGGGCTACAAAATTGGCTTTTGAGTTTGTTATCAGGGAAGTCACTATCGGTGACTGGAAAAATATTGCAAGAAAATTGAACGCTACTGCAATTCAACTTTGACCACAACTCCATCATGTCGTCTTTTGATAAAATACATGAAATGGTTTTCTTGTGGTTTACTCAGGAAAGATAAGATTTGGTGATACATTGATTAGTGATACATTGATTGAAGAAATGGCATTGCAACTGAACAGACTTATAAATGGTAATTTAATGTTTACTGCCAGTAATTTTTGGTTGGACCGTTAGAGGAAGAGACTGTGAATCAACGAGAAGTGGAGGAAAACTATCAGCTGATGTTGCCACCACTGATACATTCTTAGATCAGTTTCCAGACTTGATATCATCAGAAAATTACTCACCACAGCTAGGTGACAAAACTGGACTTAATTTCAGACCACTTGGTACAAATAGCCTTGCTCTGAAAGAAGAGTTATCTGCACTAAGCTTTACAACAAATAAACAACAGTTTACTATTTTCACCTTTAGCAACACTATGGCAACAAATAAATTACCATTCATGGTCATCAGAAAGTCTGCAAAATCATGAGCTCTAGTAGATATACCTATGAACTCTCTCCCTGTTTGCTACAAAAATCAGAATAAAGCTTAGATTACTGGTGCTCTGTCTACTGAGTGGTTTGGAAAACAATTTGTTTCCTTTGTTAGATGATTCAACACAGAAAATGGATGGCCACAACAAGCTCAACCTTTGCTTGAAAATGCTCCATCTCATCCTTCTGAAATGCAACTGTCAATGGAGACACAAAGCATCCCCCCCCCCCCCCACCCCCACCAGATGTAACCTCTATCTTGCATCCAAGGGATGAAGGCTTTACAAAATCTACAGTGGAATTACAGAAAAAAGTTGAACAATTTTTAATTGAAAAAAAAAATAATAATAATAAAGTACATCATCTACTTACTTGTCATCAGGGAAGAGAAGAAACTGAAGCCAAACTTTGCTTCTGAAGATACCTCATCCATTACAGCATCAGACATTAATGACATCCTTCAGCTTTTTTTTAGAAATCCCAGGGTGCAATGATGCAGGGAAAAATTGGCTTCAAGAATGGATATCAGTCAACAATAATGATTACAATGATGAAGCCATAATCTTTGTAGTCCAGAATCAACCAGATGACACATTTGAAGATGAAGATAGTGAAGGACAGGACACCTCTAAACATAATGTGTCACATTCTAGAGCTGCAGATGTTCTTGAATTGGCATTACACTATGTAAAACAGCACACTGCCACCACACCAAATGACATGTTTGTCATGTGATGCTGGCACACCTTCACATCAACGAGTTGAGTTCTTTATTGCAAAAGGAGATCACTGATTTTACAAGTTACTGTAAGTGAAAATTATAGTACTGCATTATAGACATGTGATCCAGTGCTGTAGTTAGCAGTGCAATAAACATTTTGTTCTGATAGACTGTTCTTGAACAAGGAGTTGTTCAGTTCAACAGTACCTTTCTTTACACCAAAAATGAACATTTTATTTATTCTATCTTTTATCCTAGGTTTTGTTTGGATTATCCACAATTTTGGATTTGAGAGGTTCAGATTAGCAGCTTTCTACTGTAGGCCTATGTGATAAAAGATGAAATTATTACACACTTACCTGTGGGTGCTGCAATTGGCATCTTTCACTTCCATCACAGAATATGTGGAAAATACAGTTGATTTCTGAAGCAGGCTGCCTGAATAATGCTCCAGTAAGAATAACTGCCAAGGTGTACTGCAGTCTCACAAAACTGAATTAGCATTGAATGGTACAGTGGAAGCAATATTAAATAATGGATGATTGATTTGTTGTAGTTTGAGATAAGTCTTCTGGGTGCAAGTTTCACTACACTATGAAATGATTCAACATTTTGACCATCATTTCAGATGGTTGAAATTCCATTCAGTTATTTAGAGTGTTTCTTATAAATGATCTCTTTGGTCCACTAGCAAAACCTTGTTAGAAAAGAAAATGCAGATTAGTGGAAGCTTGTAGCTGGATAAGTTCAGTAAAGCCATAAGAAAAGAAAAATATACCTTGATTCACACAAGCTTATCTTAGTAATTGAACTTGCCTATTTCTTGTATACCTATTCAGTCATTTGGTCCTATAAGGCTCCACAATTGTTGGTGATGTCTTCATAGAATGGCTGTTTTTAGTAAATGTGCTAGAAGTACTTCATGAATTTAAATATTTGCTACAGAAAAAAGTGTTTATTCTGAAATAGCATCCCTCAAGTGCTTCAGGCAAGGTAAGCTTCATTCCACAGACACTGTAGTTTGGCATTTGTTTACAAGTACTTGTAAAAATGTCTATCCTCATTAAGCATTTCTAACAGCATACAAAAAATAGAGTTTGTTTTATAAACATTGTCTCCTGGAGAATACAGGCACAAATAAATTTAGCTAGTTTTCAAGTACATTAGAAGGGAAATGGGTGGCATTCCTCAATTTTTCTGCATTGACAAGGAAAATAAACAGATTTCTTTCACAACTGTGAAATCTCTGAACCATTTACAACCAATCATGACTCAAAATTTTGTAATACAAGGCTTCATATATTGGAAAATTTTTAATTCCTCTTGTTTCTTATTATAACACCAGTACTCCTTACTTCCGGTAATGAATCTTGTAGCAGTTCAACCATTCCAATTCACTTTGCTGTATACAATGCCATGTTGATTATTTCCACAGTAGCGTACTGGTACTTGTCACACTGCTGTCAAAAGTGTTACTGCACTGGCAGATCACACAAGATATGCAGTAGGATTGGCACAAGGGCTATGTGTTGGAATGTAGCAAGTGTGCAAAAATGTTAACGGGTTCAGGTGATTCATCTCCAGTACACAGATTGCTAAAGGGGTGCATACCTTCTGTATTCAGACACCAAAATGAATAGGAGGATGAGGAGGAGGAGGAGGAGGAGGAGGAAAAGGAGGAAAAGGAGGAGGATGAGATTAGTGTTTAAGATCCCATAGACAATGAACTCATTAGAGATGGAGCACAAGCTCAGATTAGGGAGGGACAGTGAAATAAAATGGCTGTGCCCTTTCAACAAAGGAACCATCCCAGCATTTGCCTGAAGCAATTTAGGACAATCACAGAAAACCTGTACTCGAATGAACCATTGTCTTCCTGAATGCAAGTCCACTGTGCTAGCCAGTGTGCACCTCACTCAGTAAATTGAATTGGAACAATTTATCACAACTGTTTCTTCTCAGACTTCAACAGTATCCAGCACCCAAGCAACGCATTTTGGGATGTTGGTTCCTACTTGAAAACTGATCAATTTTACCTTCCTGCACAACATACTAAGCACTGTCCATGTTTGCATTGGGTTATCCCAGCTCTCTCTTCCTGTCTCTCTACTTTGCTCTCCATAAGTTATATATAAATATATAATTTCTGGAGAGCAATAAAGAGAGCACATAGTCCTCCAACTGTAGTTTTCAAACCAAATGTGGAAAGCAATTACACTTTTCACCTTTTTCTTGTGAAATAATGTTTTCTGATTATGTGGTAATTCAATGACTGCAGAGTCTGGAATCGACTGATCATTAACAGTCCATCTATTACTGAATCACGTTACACAATTTCAAAACTCTGAACCAGTAACTGGAAGAACAGACACCATTCCTATAATATGTACAATCATCAGAGTGTGTTACAGTGTTTCAATGTGATGGACCCACAACAACATCCAAATCCTTGTGGGAATATAGTTACGCTGTGAGCAAGTGGATTAATGGATAGGGGGCACTACCATGTAGCAGGTGGCATACGGAGATTTGGGTCAGATGGGGAACATGTTTGGATAGCCGAGGTGGTTAATCTAGCTGCTCACATGAAGTAGGAAATCCCTTTTCAAATATTGGTCTGGTACAAATTGTAACCTTCCACCATCGAGTTCACTCAGTGAAACTACATGTCTGAAACATCTTTCACTGCTATATTTTAGATTGCTCCAGATGAGCTCCTGACATCAACTAACTAAAACCCCACTCCTGCAAAGTGAACAGTGCTTTTATTGTCCTGATACATTGTTGTACAAATTCTAATAAAAATAATGATAAATTTAAGTTATGAGTTTCTTTCTCTTTATTCTGAGGCCAGTGCCCCTTAACTGTGGAATCAACTGCTGAATCTACTTTTCAGCATGTTGCTGGTATTTCAAATGACATGCCCTTCCTCCCACACATGCACATATAGAACAATACGATTACCTACAAAATATTACAATACAATAAATTATACGCAGGTAATGTACCAATCCTCATTATGTATGTAAGACAGTGAGATTCATAGACCCAGTGGATGCTTTAGAAATTTTTTTTGGACCATCTTACAGCTTCCCCCTCCTTGCACTGTCTTTCTACAGAATTTATTTTCTTATAAATATACACAGACATACATTAATGAATAGTTCATATTTATAGAGAACATGTTTTCATTTCTTAACATCTTTTCAGCACTACTTCACAGAAAACACTTGATACTCTTCTAGGAATTTTTAAGGATAGAGAAAGGATTCTAATTTTCTTCAATTCTTGATTTTTGCTTTGTCCTATGGTCAAGAGAAAGGGTTGTTGCATGGACTTTACAGACCTTATCCTCCAAATAAAATCATATCATACATGAATATCTAGTACAAGAATAATACACTGTGCAGGATAGTCTACCAAAGATTTCCCTTCTTTATTACCATATTTCCTACCAGGATTTCCACCTGTCTCCCATCGGAGGTTCAAGTCCTCCCTCGGGCATGGATGTGTTTGTTGTTATTAACATAAGTTAGTTTAAGTAGTGTTTAAGTCTAGGGACCGATGACCTAAGCAGTATGGTCCCTTATGAATTCACACACATCTGAACATTTATCGACCTTTCTATAACCATTCACAATTTCATTTCAGTTTATAATGATCCTGCAAATCATTTACATGATGTAGGAATTGTCACAACAGAGTTATACAAGTAATACAAACATATTGGAATATTGCTTTCAAGGCTTTAAAAAAATACAAATTTAGACATCTAAATTAAAATTTTTACCAATAAATTTATACACAATCAAAGTACTCATCTATATCAAAGAAAGTTTTGCTTAAAAGGTAATTTTTAAGTTAGTCTTAAATTTTTGCTTCATGTATTATTTCTTTCATGTACACTGGCAGAGCATTGTAAAGTCTTATTCCAAAATAACTTATATGCTTTTGGGTTTGTGTTGTCCTTACCCTTTCTATTACAAATTCTTACGACTTCTTGTATTGTAATTGTGGCAGTCCTCATTTGCACATACATTTTTCATATGTGCTCTTGTACACAGAAAGCTTTTAAATTTATACAGTGATGGTATTGTGACTATTTTGATTTGTTTGAATAGGGGTCTGCATGCTACCCCTCAAATTATAACAGAATTTACACATGTCTATCATACACTACCATGACCATGTCTGTTTCACACTTTAGTTCTTAATCAACGGACACTTCACCTTCTTTTGGAGTCATACATAACCACCAAATTGTGGCTTATAAAAATCCTAATACACCTTGCGCAAAATAGAACCATATTCCGCTCACCCCTCCAGTTACCTTTCTGAATTCTAACAGTAATAGTTTCTCTCACTTTGCCAGCACCATCTCAGACTAAAAAGTACTAGGCCAATTGTATATTTATTGTGCAAGCACTTATACTGAATAATGATTCCCTGATCTAAATTCTTCTGCTGAATGTTATAGTAGCCATGGTGCCTTCTCAATTAACAAAATACCTCTTATCTACCGTTATCACTGACAAAAATATGTCTTTGACTCAGAATACTACCTTTATCCAACTCCTTCACTTTATACATTTCTCTGTCATGATTGTCAGTACAGTTAAGCCTCACACAATGGCAGTATTAATAGCACACCCTTTCTCTGATTGTATTTTCCTGGTTGCCTATTCCTATACTCACATCTTAATGTACTATAATTGTGCTTGAGTATGAATGTATGATTTCATGATGATATGTACTGATAAAATTATAGTCATCTTCCTTCCACGTCAATTGGTTAAATCTCCATGAGCTTGTGGCTGGGTGTTCCTTGACCATTAACAAGTGGTGACTGGTGGAAGTGCTGTGTCATCCTTGTGCAGCTATGTTCCCTTCTGTGACATCACAGGTGCTCACTCCAGCACCATATAAATATGTTTTTTCACACATCTTCCACACTCACTTCACATTTTGAACAGCTGAGTTTCAAGTAGTGCTTAACTGTAGGCAACTACCTTTATTGTGAGTGTTGTCAGAAAATTTTTTATAATTCTGCCCCATAAAACATATGTTTGGTTAATAACAGGTGTCTCATTGAAAGTAATTCACTGTCTGTTATCCAGAGCATGTCTTCTGTCACTGATTTCTTAGGCTACCATAATATGAAATGCCTTTTGTATTATGTATGATGCTGTTAAGTGGTATATGTAGTCTGTCTGACATAAAAATTTACACTACCATGTGTTATTTTCTATATCACTGGCATTCCATGGCTACATCATCTACCATAGGCCTCATGAGTTTCATTTTTGGTGGAAATAAAACTAAATCAATTTTATGCATTTTTGCTATGAAATATATTGGATTGGCTAGAACATAAATTAGGTATCATCTTACAGGAGTCCCTCAAATCACACAAACTGCATTCATTCATATCTCCAACCAATATTTATTTATTCATTCACTCATTATTAGTGATATAATTTTAATTTGTTTTTAAATATTGAGAATTTGCAGTCTCCTACTAATATTTACCAGCAACCTCTTATAGACTTTGCACCAGAGTGCAAAACTCAATTCTTAGCCCTAGAGAGAAATGTGTTTCTAACAGAAAAACTCTTTTTACTTCCATTAATGCAGTTGTTGATTGTAGAGTTCACTATAAACTCATACTAGTCATGTCCGGAAATTAACAAAGTGAGTTTTTTGGTCAGTTTATCCATGCAGTGAGTTCTATTTATGGTCTGCCCATTTACCTCTACTTCTGGTAACTGCAACTCAGGTTTCCTTACCTAAACTGCATAGTACAGAGTTTAGTAAGATCTGAGTTCATCAATTTGCTGTGAATACGTTGTTAGCCTGTTTCGCTTTCTCTTGGTTGTGTTCAAAATGTTCAAATGTGTGTGAAATCTTATGGGACTTAACTACTAAGGTCATCAGTCCCTAAGCTTACACACTACTTAACCTAAGTTACCATAAGGACAGACAAACAAACACACACACACACCCAAGCCCGAGGGAGGACTCCAACCATATGGTTGTGCCTGATGTTAACCGATGGACCATGCCCAATGAACTGGGCTCGGGAGCCATTGCTGCACTGTCGTGATCAACAAACTGTGTGCGTCCAGCTGTGCTCTCTTGCCAGGCATGCTCGTCGAATTGAGTTTGGCCACCTGTTTTGTGAGACAGCAGAATTTTCCAAGTGCAATCATGTCAAAGTGCACATCTTCTTCATGTCTGCACGATGAAGATATTGAAGTAGTATTAAAACAAAGTGATAGTGTTGGTCTAGCGACAGTTTTTTTGAGTGGTGGTGAAGACACTGATGACAATTTCAGTGATAGTGATACAGAAACGTCCAGTGTGGAAGAGGACGTTGCAGAAGTAGTGCTGGCTGCTAACACTAGTTCTTCAAGATCTTGCTCAGTTAAATGTAGAGCTGATAAGAGTAAGTTTCCTTTCACAGGCACTCTAGGAGTAAAAATTATTTTTGATGATCCTCCAGATCCATTAAATATTTTTACCTTCCTTCTTGATGACCGCTTGTTAACAATTATATCAAGTGAAACAAACAAATATGCTGAACAATTTAAAAGTTCATATGCAGGCAAATTGAAACAACGATCTCATGTGAACAGGAGGCTACCTACAAATAATGGAGAGCTTTGTTCTTTGTTTGCTTTGCTATTTCTCCAAGGAATTGTGCAAAAACCCAAATTTTAAATGTATTATTCGAGAAAAAAGTTGTTAAAACTCAAATTTTCTAAAAATTATGTCTGGAAGCGGATTTAGTCTTCTCTTGAAGTTCCTTCTTTTCAATGACAATACTTCGTATTCGCAAGACTGTGGTATTCCTTCCAAACTGTTCAAACTGAAACCTGTCATTGACCACTTACAAACAAAAAAGGTGAGGCTTATAATCCTGAACAAGAATTGTCAATTGATGAATCCCTCCTACTGTGGAAAGGGTGGCTTTCCATAAAGTAGTATATTCCATTGAAATGTGCTCGTCCTGGAATTAAGTCATTTTGTCTGTGTGAAGCAAAATGTGGCTATTTGTGTTGCTTTATTATTTACACTGGAAAGACACAGTGTTTGAGCCACAATATACTGAATATCCTTTAGCATTGAAAGTTGTTTTGCCATTACTCAAAGGGTATTTTGACAAGGGATATATGGTGTTTACTGACTGATTCTATTCAAGTCCCTGTGCACATGTTGTTTCATCCTTTCATCACAGTAAGGTTGGATGGCCCTGCCAAGTTTCAGCCCCAACACAATTGGAATGCTGGCACTTTCCCAGATGCATTCCAGCTACTGAAAAAAAGGTGCCAAAACTAAAATGCCAAGAGTGTTGCGGAAAACTGGATGACAATGGGGAAAAAAATAAGAGGAGAAATTTATGTGTATTGTGAAGACTGCAAGGTTGGATTGTGTGTAATACCATGCTTTGAGCTATACCATACAAAGAGTAATTTCTAAAAAATATTCTTCAAAAAACTGTGTTTCCTTTTGCTCTACCACTAAAACCCTTCCTCAAAATATAAAAATGAATAATAAATAATTTTTATTTCAGCAACAGTATTACTACTGTGAAAACCTTCAAATAGTTAGTTATTCAGTTGTTAGATTTTCACTTGCCCTCATAGCAATCTCACATAAGCGTGTCAAATAAGCACTGCTACAATAAGCTAGAGGCGTGGAAAGAATTACACATAATGGAACAGTTCTAGGCACCAAAACTCCCCACCGGAGCAGTGTTGCAGCGGCCGACAATAGCCCACCACTGTGTATTCTTTGTCACAACAAACAGCATGGTCAATGTGTCTGGGCCTCATAACACTTATACCCTCAGAAAGTGCCACTGTTCTATATGGGTAATTTTGTTTTGGTAAAGAATAGGAATGGGACAGGCACTGAACCTTGTGGGGCACAAAATGTAATGATTGCCTCATTCCCAATTTAGTTTTTTCCCCATGGTCTCACATTTCAACGTGATTCAGCATTTCCTAACCATGAGATATAAATCCATCGATGCAAGGGGGATGCATTTAATGCAAAATTATATGTTTTCACCTAGTACAATGTTTTGTCTCTCAATAATTGTTGGGAATATTATTGCAGGATAAAAAACTATAGTTAGGAATCTTGCCCTTCAGAAGTACCATCCAAGAAGAAATCAATATTTAAAAATACCTCATTCAGTAATTTCCCTGTTATTTCCACTAACTGTTGTTGTTGTGGTCTTCACTCCAGACACTGGTTTGATGCAGCTCTCCATGCTACACTATCCTGTACAAGCTTCTTCATCTCCAAGTAACTACTGCAACCTAAATCCTTCTGAATCTACTTAGTGCATTCATCTCTTGGTTGCCCTCTATGATCTTTACCCTCCATGCTGCTCTTCAATGCTAAAGTGATGATCGCTTAATGCCCCAGAACATGTCCTACCAACCAATCCCTTCTTCTAGTCAAGTTGTGAGAAATTCCTCTGCCGCCCCCCCCCCCCCCAATTCTATTCAGTACCTCCTCATTAGTTATGTGATTTTCCCATCTAACCATCAGCATTCTTCTGTGGCACCACATTTCAAAAGTTTCTATTCTCCTCTTGTCTAAACTATTTATTGTCCACATTTCACTTCCATACAGGACTACACTCCACACAAATACTTTCAGAAAAGTCTTCCTGACACTTAAATCTATACTCTATAGTATCAAATTTCTCTTCTTCAGAAAAGCTTTCTTTGCCATTGCTAGTCTACATTTTACTTCCTCTCTACTTCAACCACCATCAGTTATTTTTCTCCCCAAATAGCAAAACTCCTCTACTACTTTAAGTGTCTCATTTCCTAATCTAATCCCCTTAGCATCACTTGATTTAATTCAACTACAGTCCATTACCCTCATTTCACTTTTGTTGATGTTCATGTTATATCCTCCTTTCAAGACACTGTCCATTCCCTTCAAATGCTCTTCCAGGTCCTTTGCTGTCTCTGACAGAATTACAATGTCATCATCAAACTTCAAAGTTTATTTCTTGTCCGTGGGTTTTAATTCCTATTCCATTTTTTTCTTTTGTTTCCTTTACTGCTTGCCCTACTAACTGTAAGTTTTATTAATAATATCTCTAGTAGCCTTACAAAGTTGGCCCCCATTGGGAATTTTTACACTGTTGGGAACTGTGTCATTTTTTAAATACTATCAAAGAACAGAATTTACAGAGCTGTGCAATGCTGTACCTATTGATGTCTCTGACCTAGTGTTTCCTTACACACAGTCACTCTCCCTCCCTTATATCCCTAGAGTAACAGATACGAATTGTATCTATTTATGTGCACCTGTTCAATACAATATCTTTATTTGCGTAATACGATAAACATTTGGGATTGTAGTTAGTACCATTGTATTGTAGAATTCCAGTGTGTTTCTGATGAAAACTTGCATATTTGTACACTAATTGTTATAGGAATTTATTTTACAAAATTGATGCAGAAAAGGTTTGTGTTTTACACAGCAATTTAAATCTGTTATTTATTCCTGCTGAATATGTTGTCACATATAAATTAATTTGAACTAATGTTTTCACTGTAAACTGAAAAATTAGAATATTAACAATACAAAAATGACTGTTTTGATAGATCTACACTGATGGGAAAAGAATAACACCAAAAAATAATTAGGGTAATGAAATTTTGGAAAAACCTTTGTCTAAGTAACATATTTAAATGATTAACATTGCAGGATCACAGGTTAACGTAAGTGTGAGATAAGCCATTGTGAATGTGAAATGCTGGTACAGCAATAATGTGTGTAACCACCAGAATGTTGAATGCAAACATGCAGACATGTAAGCATTGTGTTTTGCAGGTACTGGATGTCAGTTTGTGGGATGCAGTTCCATGCCTGGTGCACTTGGCCAGTCAATACTTTGGCAGTTAATGCTGGTTGTGGATGACACTGAAGTTGTCATCTGATGATATCCCCATATGTGCTCATTTGGAGACAGATCTGGTGATTCTATGGGCCAAAGCAGCATATTAACACTGTGTAGCTTGTAGGATTATACAGTAGTATGTGGGTGAACACTGTCCTGTTTGAAAAGACCCCTGGAATGCTCTTCATGAATGACAGAACTACAGATTATATCACCAGACTGATGTAAAATTTACAATCAGAGTCCATGGTATAATTACACAAGTGCTCCTGCTGTCATATGAAGTCACATCCCAGTCCTGGTGTATGGCCAATGGCTGGTTGCAGGCACTCAACTGGCCTCCTCCTAACCAACACACAGGCACTAATGCAGATCTATCTTTCACCAGAAAACACAATACATCTCCACCTTGATCTCCAATCAGCTCTCGCTTGACACCACTGAAGTCATAAATCACGATGGTTCGGGGTCAGTGGAATGCACACCACAAGACATCTGGTTCACAGTTGTTATTGAAGTAACTGATATGTAACAGTCCATTGCGTCACTGTGGTGCCAACTGTTGCTCAGACTGCCACTTAATATGCAGTATTATGCACCACATCCATTTGCTGAGCACCCTCTTGGTAATGCCATGTGGATGTCAGGAACCTGGTAATCTTGCAACCATACATTCTTGTGACCACTGCTGCCAACAGTTATGTAAAGTGGTTACATTCCTGCCAAGATTTTCTGCAATATCACAGAAGGAATACCCATGTTCTTGTAGCCCTACTACATCATCTTGTTCAAATTCAGTGAGGTGTTGATAATGGTGTCTTGTCATTTTAAAGGTGTTCTTGGCTAATATCAATTTACCATGTCCAAACTCAAAGACAACAAATGCTCATGAGTGTTAGAGCATGTATTGATAGCAAACCTGATTTGCATCCTCACAGTGGTACTACCAGCTCCACTCTTACATGACTGGTGCAAAACTTGTATAGCACCACCATTCAGATGTAGAAACACAACTACTAACATTTGTCCTTTTCTCACCACTCCTTGTTGGTGCTGCAATTTGTTTTTTTTTCATTACTGTATATATGGCCTGCTGTTAGGATGAGCCTGGACAGTTGTGAAGCATTATGTGACACACAAGTAATTGTAAGGTAGTAGTTGATGTGATGAGTAAGTGAGTTATTGGAAAATTGTCAATAGCAGAGGAAATTATGTAACTTGGATGTCGAAACTCATATGAAAAGTACAAAACCCATTCCACATCAAATATACAAATGAAATAATTCCAGGACCTATGCCATTATCAACATCATCATTATTATTTCTTTCTTATCTCAGACGTTATGTCTGGTCAGAAGCAGAAAGTGAGTGATGAAGCGTGACTTCGTTTTAACTGCATGGTAAATGTTACATTGCATTTATGAACTTTCAGGAAATTGAACATGTATCAATAATTACAGATTTCTGTAGTTGTATATATAATGTTGGATGTAGCTGTATTGCATTGATGTACTGGTGGATATTGTGTGGTATGACTCCTGTAGTTGATAGTATAATTGGTATAATGTCAATTTTATCCTGTTGCCACATATCCTTGTCTTCCTCAGCCAGTTGGATCTGTTTTTCAATTTTTTCTCCTGTTTTCTTTATTATATTTGTTGTTTGGGTATGCATATTTCAATTAGTTGTGTTAATTTCTTCTTTTTTATTGATGAGTATGATGTCAGGTTTGGTATGTGGTGGTGTTTTATCTGTTTTAATGGTTCTGTTCCAGTATAATTTGTATTCATCATTCTTCAGTATATTTTGTGGTGCATACTTGTATGTGGGAATGTGTTGTTTTATAAGTTTATGTTTTAAGGTTTGGCTGTTGATGTATTATTGTTGCTACATTGTCATGTCTTCTGGGGTATTCTGTATTTGCTAGTATTGTACATCTGCTTGTGATGTGATCTGTTTCTATTTGTTGTTTGCAAAGTCTGCATTTATCTGTTGTGGTATTGGGATCTTTAATAATATGCTTGCTGTAATACCTGGTGTTTATTGTTTGATCCTGTATTGCAATCATGAATCCTTCCATCTCACTGTATATATTGCCTTTTCATAGCCTTGTGTTGGTTGCGTCCTGATTGACGTGTGGCTGTGTTAGATGATAAGGGTGCTTGCCATGTAGTGTTTTCTTTTTGCAATTTACTTTCTTCGTATCTGTTGATATTATGTGATCTAAAGGGTTGTAGAAGTGGTTATGAAATTGCAGTGGTGTAGCCAATGTATTTATATGAGTGATTACTTTGTGTATTTTGCTAGTTTCTGCTCGTTCTAGAAAGAATTTTCTTAAATTGTCTACCTGTCCATTATATAGGTTTTTTATGTCGATAAATTCCCTTCCTCCTTCCTTTCTGCTTAATGTGAATCTTTCTGTTGCTGAATGTATGTGATATATTCTATATTTGTAGCATTGTGATCGTGTAAGTGTATTTAGTGCTTCTAGGTCTGTGTTACTCCATTTCACTACTCCAAATGAGTAGGTCAATATTGGTATAGCATAAGTATTTATAGCTTTTGTTTTGTTTCTTGCTGTCAATTCTGTTTTCAGTGTTTTTGTTAGTCTTTGTCTATATTTTTCTTTTAGTTCTTCTTTAATATTTGTATTATCTACTTGTATTCTTTGTCTGTATCCTAGATATTTATAGGCATCTGTTTTTTCCATCGCTTCTATGAAGTTGCTGTGGTTATCCAATATGTAATCTTCTTGTTTAGTGGGTTTTCCCCTTGACTATGCTATTTTTCTTACATTTGTCTGTTCCAAAAGCTATATTTATATCATTGCTGAATACTTCTGTTATCTCTAGTAATTGGTTGAGTTGTTGATTTGTTGCTGGCAGTAGTTTTAGATCATCCATGTATAGCAAATGTGTGGGTATGTTCCAGTAATATTGTATCCATAATTTGTATCATTTAGCATGTTGGATGATACTACTACTACTACTACTACTACTACTACTACTACTACTATTAATTATTTATTGTTTATTAATTATTATTAATACTTTTGCATCCAGGATAGTGCAGTTCAGTTATTAACAAATTCAAAATATACCTGCAATACACAGACAAATTTTTAATTTAAGCTCAGGACATGATGCTTTGCTTCTGAACATGCCTCTGCTGCTATTATTTAACTAATAAGCAAGGATGTTATGCCTATAAGATAGTAAATTTTGTTAATTGGAGGTGGTCATACGCAACCAGTTATAATGTGGTCTGTATTGTTAAGAGAAATATCAACATGCCTAGTGTGTGCAGAGTTCTGTCAGACTGGAACCACATATTTTTCCATGGAGAAATATAGACTAGGGCAGAGATACACAGAGCCTTTTGTTGAGCCCCGCAGGTACTGTTAGCAAGCTTACATACAGTATTATTTTGGCTGCAGACTTCAAGCTTCATGTTTGTGCAGTGGTCTTTGAAAATAAGTGTATGGTCAAGCTTTACTCTGAATTATGTAGGGATGTCCCAGTATTGTAGTTTCTTTTCCCTGCAAGTTACTTCCAGTTTTTTCCTGGCTTGTCTATTTTTCAAGTGAAATGCCTTAGGTGGTTATTGTCATACTATTCTTCCAAATCATTAAGGGCTGCAGTCAGTCTCATTTCTACCCCTTCAAAGGTTATTCCTTAGGCTGCAACTGTTGTGTCGTTGGCATAAATGAAAGATCTTGTGTTTGTAAATAAAATAGAAAGAAGCTTCCACATGGGAAAAATATATTAAAAACAAAGATTCCAAGACTTACCAAGCGGGAAAGCGCCGGCAGACAGGCACATGAACAAAACACACAAACAAACACACAGAGTTACTAGCTTTTGCAACCGATGGTTGCTTCTTCAGGAAGGAGAGGGAAAGACGAAAGGATGTGGGTTTTAAGGGAGAGGGTAAGGAGTCATTCCAATCCCAGGAGCGGAAAGACTTCCCTTAGGGAAAAAAAGGACAGGTGTACACTCGCACACACACACACACACACACACACACACACACACATATCCATCCGCACATACACAGACACAAGCAGACATATTTAAAGGCAAAGAGTAAGGGCAGAGACGACCGTGGTACTTGATCGTCGGGAGTATGTGGCTGAGGGACTGCGTCAGCTTTCAGACAACTCTACATACAAAGTTTGCCAAGGTAATCCCATTCCTGATGTCCAGGCGGAGCTTCAAGGAATCCTCAGAACCTTAGGCCCCCTACAAAACCTTTCACCTGACTCCATCAAACTCCTCACCCCACCGACACCTCGCACTCCTACCTTCTACCTACTTCCTAAAATTCACAAACCCAAACATCCTGGCCGCCCCATTGTAGCTGGTTACCAAGCCCCCACAGAACGTATCTCTGCCTACGTAGATCAACACCTTCAACCCATTACATGCAGTCTCCCATCCTTCATCAAAGACACCAACCACTTTCTCGAACGCCTGGAATCCGTACCCAGTCTGTTACCCCCGGAAACCATCCTTGTAACCATTGAGGCCACTTCCATATACACGAATATCCCACACGTCCAGGGCCTCGCTGCAATGGAGCACTTCCTTTCACGCCGATCACCTGCCACCCTACCTAAAACCTCTTTTCTCGTCACCTTAGCCAGCTTCATCCTGACCCACAACTTCTTCACTTTTGAAGGCCAGACATACCAACAATTAAAGGGAACAGCCATGGGTACCAGGATGGCCCCCTCGTATGCCAACCTATTTATGGGTCGCTTAGAGGAAGCCTTCTTGGTTACCCAAGCCTGCCAACCCAAAGTTTCGTACAGATTTATTGATGACATCTTCATGATCTGGACTCACAGTGAAGAACAACTCCAGAATTTCCTCACCAACCTCAACTCCTTTGGTTCCATCAGATTCACCTGGTCCTTCTCCATATCCCATGCCACTTTCCTAGACGTTGACCTCCATCTGTCCAATGGCCAGCTGCACACATCCGTCCACATCAAACCCACCAACAAGCAACAGTACCTCCATTATGACAGCTGCCACCCATTCCATATCAAATGGTCCCTTCCCTACAGCCTAGGCCTTCGTGGCAAACGAATCTGCTCCAGTCCTGAATCCCTCGACCATTACACCAACAACCTGAAAACAGCTTTTGCATCCCGCAACTACCCTCCCAACCTGGTACAGAAGCAGATAACCAGAGCCACTTCCTCATCCCCTCAAACCCAGAACCTCTCACAGAAGAACCCCAAAAGTGCCCCACTTGTGACAGAATACTTCCCGGGACTGGATCAGACCTTGAATGTGGCTCTCCAGCAGGGATACGACTTCCTAAAATCCTGCCCCGAAATGAGATCCATCCTTCATGAAATCCTTCCCACTCCACCAAGAGTGTCTTTCCGCCGTCCACCTAACCTTCGGAACCTCTTGGTTCATCCCTATGAAATCCCCAAACCACCTTCCCTACCCTCTGGCTCCTACCCTTGAAACCACCCCTGGTGTAAAACCTGTCCTATGCACCCTCCCACCACCACCTACTCCAGTCCTGTAACCCGGAAGGTGTACACGATCAAAGGGAGAGTCACGTGTGAAAGCACCCACGTGATTTACCAACTGACCTGCCTGCACTGTGACACTTTCTATGTGGGAATGACCAGCAACAAACTGTCCATTCTCATGAATGGACACAGGCAGACAGTGTTTGTTGGTAATGAGGATCACCCTGTGGCTAAACATGCCTTGATGCACGGCCAGCACATCTTGGCACAGTGTTACACCGTCCGAGTTATCTGGATACTTCCCACCAACACCAACCTATCCGAACTCCGGAGATGGGAACTCGCCCTTCAGTATATCCTCTCTTCTCGATTTCCGCCAGGCCTCAACCTCCGCTAATTTCAAGTTGCCGCCGCTCATACCTCACCTGTCTTTCAACAACTTCTTTGCCTCTGCACTTCCGCCTCGACTGACATCTCTGCCCTTACTCTTTGCCTTTAAATATGTCTGCTTGTGTCTGTGTATGTGCGGATGGATATATATGTGTGTGTGTGTGTGTGTGTGTGTGTGTGTGTGTGTGTGTGTGTGTGTGTGTGTGTGTGTGTGTGTGCACGCGCGCGCGAGTGTACACCTGTCCTTTTTTTCCCTAAGGGAAGTCTTTCCGCTCCCGGGATTTGAATGACTCCTTACCCTCTCCCTTAAAACCCACATCCTTTCGTCTTTCCCTCTCCTTCCTGATGAAGCAACCATCGGTTGCGAAAGCTAGTAACTCTGTGTGTGTGTTTGTGTGTTTGTGTGTTTTGTTCATGTGCCTGTCTGCCGGCGCTTTCCCGCTTGGTAAGTCTTGGAATCTTTGTTTTTAATAGATCTTGTGTTTGTTTTGACAGGACGGTCAGCAGTGCTGTCAGAATACTGCCTTGAAGAAGATTGTTCTTCATGGTTCTCCATTGGCTTTTCTTGTTCACTCAGGATGACAAAGAACTGTCTCTTCCATAGTAGGCTGTGGAAATAACCAGCATGGTGCTTGCATACAGCAAAGTGGATTGTAATGGCTGAATTGCTACATGATTGTATGTAGAACATTATGCAAACAGATGTGTCCCACATCACTCCACATCAGACCCATCGAGAGACACTCTGAGAACCCAGAGAGATACATGTTGGTATTTTCTGTCCAAGGTGCATTTTGTGCTTGGTACAAGCAAATACTAGCCCCCATCTATTGTTTGTCCTCTGGTAGGTGCTAAAATGTGATGCAGATCATTTGCACTCAGCTTGAACATTAAGTTGGAGGAGGACATGCTACAATCTGCATCTATATAGATACTCCACAATCCACCATACAGTGCTGCACCACTACTAGTCATTTCCTTTCCTATTCCACTCACAAATAGAGTGAGAGAGAAACTACTATTATATATGCCCCTGTATGTGCTCTAATTTCTCATATCATATGTTTGTGGTCCTTATATGCAATGTATGTTAGTGGCAGTAGAATCGTTCAGCGTTCAGCTTCAAATGCCAATTCTCTAAATTTTCTCAATAATGCTTCTCAAAAAGTATGCTGCCTTCCCTCCAGGGATCTCATTTGAGCTCCTGAAGCATCTCCATGACATTTACATGCTGTACAAACTTATCATAACAAATCTAGCAGCCCACCTCTGAAATGTTTTGATGTCTTCCTTCAATCCAACCTGGTATGTATCCCAGACCGTCAAGCAGTACTCAAGAATAGGTCTCACTAAACCACTCTTTTCTAAAATACTACCAATATACAGAAGTCGACCATTCGTCTTCCCTTCCACATTTCTTACATGCTTCCTATTTATATCAGTTTACAATGTTACATCCAGGTAATGCTGGAATAGGATCCAGCCACCAACACTCGGCAGGTGACACAGGTGCTGCACACAGGTAAAAGGGCCATGTGGTATCTTGTTCATGATCAACAGCTCCATCCATACCATCTGCAGAAAGTCCATGCATTATGAGGCAGAGAGTACCCACAACAGGTACAGTTTGTGCAGTGGTATTTACAGCAATGCATACTCCAGCCACAATTCCTGAGGTTGGTGTTGTTCATGGATGGATGCATGCACTTTCACTAGGGATGGCATATTAAACTTGCACAGTGTTTGGACAGACTAAAATCCACTTACATCAGTGACTGAAAACCACCAACATAGGGTCGGTATTAATATCCTGACCAGGATAGTTAGTGACCATATCATTGGCTACTATCTACTGCCATACAGACCGAAAGGACTAATCTATCGCACATCTGTTAGAGATGTTTTACGTATTCTTTTAGATGTAGTGCCACTAAATGTTCAGGTGGACATGTGGATGTGACACAGTGGAGACCCAGTACATTTTGATGTTGACATGTGGAATCACCTTAACGTTCCATATCCCAATCAAGGGATTGGTAGGGATGGACCGTTTTTGCAGCGAGGACTGTCACCAGATCTGACACCACTTGACTTTTTTCTATGGAGTGGTACGAAGAGTACAATCTATGGTATACCTGTAATGTAAATGGAGGATCTTTTTGCTCGAGTCCATGCAGCAATGGAAAAATGGAAATTCTTCAAACACAATTGCATATGTTGACTCATGTGAATGACTCTCGGTACCACCAATGTGGGCTTTACATTGATGTGGATGGTATGAAGTTTGAAGCCTATTTGTAATGTAGACAGTGCAATGTCCTACTCACATTTGGAACAATGTGAAATGCACACCTATCTCAGTCTTCTGAATTCTTCAACACCCATGACATGCTTTCCTGGACATTTGTTCGTTCTTGCAGACTGATCAGTGTGCCTTCCCACAAAACATTCTCATTGCTGTGTTTTTTTCTTTTTTTAACACTCTGTGTATACACAAATAATGGATTTTCTTGGAATGCACTAATCTAGCACACAAGGATGTTCAATAATTGTGAGTTTTGTAGCTATCATCTCTATTGATTCCCAGAACACATGGAATTAGGTGGGTAGTTTCAAGGAGGGCTGCTTTGAGTTCCAAGTGACACAAGTGGCTGTTTGGGGGGGGGGGGGGGGGCAAGCTGAGAATTTCAAAGATTTGCACAAGTCATAATTATTAACATAACCAACAAATTTCTGCACCCACTAGGATTAGATCCCTTTTTAAAGACCTTACCAAGAGCCCAAAAATGGCAGCTAAGATGTGAGGAAGGGATTAAAAAGTGAAAGGATAGGTCACTTGTTTGGTAAATGAAGGGTGAAGGGGTGGCAAATAATATGTCACTTGTGTTGAAAAATGTTCACAAACCTGTCCTTGTCACTAGCATTACATCTGAATTCAAATAGCGAATGATGCTATTAAGAGTGTGGCAGCTGTACCTCGAATCACATATGACCAATTTCTTGGTTTCTCATGCAAGAATGCTGAGAAAGCATTTAGCCTACACTTACGAGGAAGCCTTTGAGTGTGAGGTCACAAAGGGCTAATGATGTTTATGGCATTCGATTCCCCATATACTGTTCACCATGCAACCACAATATTTGCTGCTAATGGCAACAGGGAATGGGACTGAAAGAGCACAGCATGAGGCTATGGTGCATATTTGAACTGCTTAGTCAAGAAGTACTCATAACAGTGCTAGAGTGTAGTAGTGCTAATACAAAGCAGATCAGTGGTAACTATAAACAAAGCAATCACCAAATGACACTGAAGAGCCAAAGAAATTGGCACATCTGCCTAATATTGTGTATGGACTCTGCAAGTATACAGAAGTGCTCCAACATGATGTGGTATGGACTCGACTAATGTATGAAGTAATGTGGGAGAGAACTGACAACATGAATTCTCCAGGGCTGTCCATAAATCCATAAGATCCGGATGCACATGCATTGTCCAAACTCTTACGGAACTCGGTAAGATTGTCTGGCGCAAGTATTGAGAGTAATGGGCAGGGGCACACTGAATGTAGTGTGTGGACATTAAGCTGGGAATGTGTGTCTTACAGGGAGATATATCCCTGCAGTCGCACAATCCTCTGTGCCCTCAAAGGCTCAGATGTATAAGCGTCTGCCAGATAAGCAGGAGATCATAGGTTCGAGTCCCAGTCGTGGCACACATTTTCAACTGTCCCCTTTGATGTATATGAACACCTGTTGGCAGATTAGGGTCTTGATTTAATTATCATTTCATTCTAGAGAGCTGCCTGGTCACCGACAGTATGTGTTCTTTCGAACATGTTTGAAAGAACAGATACCATCATCATATGAATGGATGCAGGTGTTCAGACAGGATGTCTATGTACTTGTCACCCATCAGAGTCATATCTCGACATAACAGGTGTCCCTTATCACTCCTAAAGCAAATGCTTCACTTCATTACAGAGCCTCCATCAGCTGGAACACACCCCTGCTGACACACATGGCCCATGGATTCTTGAGGTTGTCTCCATGCTCGTAAACGCCCGTCCCCTTGATACAATTTGAATTGACACCAGACTTACCATGAATGTGTTTCCAGTGGTAAACAGCCCAATGTCAGTGTCAACAGGCCCAGGAAAGGCATAAAGCTTTTCTGTTGTGCAGTCATCAAGGGTACAGGAATGAGACTTCAGTCCTAAAAGCCCATATTGGTTGGTTGGTTGGTTTGTGGGGGGTTAAAGGGACCAGACTGCTATGGTCATCGGTCCCTTTTTCCAAAAAAAAAAAAACTAAAGCCTCCTAAAGAGAAGAAAAACGAACAACAGGAAAGATGGCAGACGACACAGGACAAGAAATACTCAGACAAAGAACAGACAAAACAAAGTAAAACCACACAGAGTGTGGCAGTGGTTGGCCGACCATAGGGACAAAGAAGGAAAAGACAACCACCAAGAACACATTAAAAACTCAGTTTAAAATCGTAGACCAAAGGCCAGAATCAACACAATACAATAAAATGAAACAGAAACACTCAGATTAAACGATAAAAAACCCCTGACCGAATAAAACGTAAAACTAAGTCAGCCGTAGCAGAGTCATCTGTTAAAAGTGCAGGGAGCATGTCAGGCAGTGCGGACGACTGCCAGAGCACAGCTAAAAGTTGACAGTCCAATAAAATGTGGACCACTGTCAAAACGGAGCCGCAGCGACATAAAGGTGGGTTCTCACGTCTCAATAGGTGGCCGTGCATCAGCCATGTGTGCCCAATGCGCAGTCGGCAGAGGACGGCAGACTCCTTGCGAGAGGCCCACAAGGAGGAGCACCACACACCGGTAGCCTCCTTGATGGCCCGAAGTTTGTTCCGTGAAGGTAGGGCGCGCCATTCAGTGTCCCAGAGGTCCAGAATTTTGCTGCTTAGGAATGCTCGCAAATCTGTCTTTGGGAGGCCAATGTCCAGAGACGGCGTACTGGTGGCCTCTTTCGCCAGGCGGTCAACATTCTCATTGCCGGGTATCCCAACATGGCCTGGGGTCCACACGAAGACCACAGAGCGGCAGCAACGCGCAACAGTATGCAGGGACTCCTGGATAGCCATCACCAGATGAGAACGAGGGAAACACTGGTCGAGAGCTCGTAAACCGCTCAGGGAATCGCTACAGATAACGGACTCACCTGAGCAGGAGCGGATATACCCTAGGGCACGTAAGATGGCGACCAGCTCAACAGTGTAAACACTGCAGCCAACCGGCAACGAACGTTGTTCAGAATGGTCCCCTAGAGTTAGTGCATAACCGACACGACCAGCAACCATCGAACCGTCGGTGTAGACAACGCCAGAGCCTTGATACGTGGCCAGGATGGAATAAAAGCGGCGTCGGAAGGCCTCCAGAGGGACTGAGTCCTTCGGGTTCTGTGCCAAGTCGAGCCGAAGGCAAGGGCGAGGGACACACCATGGGGGTGTACGCAATGTGGCCCGGAAAGGAGGTGGAACAGTGAGAACCCTAAGTCCGGAAAGAAGCTCTTTGACTCGGACCGCGATCGTACAACCTGACCGAGGCCGACGTTCTGGCAGATGGACGACCAATTGCGGGAACAGGAGACGACAGTTGGGATGCCCAGGCAAGCTAAAAACGTGGGCAGCATAAGCTGCCAGCAAACGTTGGCGTCGTAACCGCAGGGGAGGGACCCCTGCCTCCAATAGTATGCTGTCCACAGGGCTGGTCCAGAAGGCACCAGTGGCAAGTCATATCCCGCTGTGTAGTATTGGGTCCAGCACCCGCAACACAGATGGGGAAGCTGAGCCATAAGCCAAACTCCCATAGTCCAGACGGGATTGGACTAACGCCTGGTAAAGCCGTAGGAGAGTAGACTGGTCGGTGCCCACCTGGTGTGGCTCAGGCATCGCATAGCATTTAGATTCCGCCAACACGCCTGTTTAAGCTGCCGAATATGAGGCAGCCAAGTCAACCTTGCATCAAAAACCACCCCCAAAAACCTATGTGACTAGCACTGGAAGAAGCTCGCCGTCAAGATAAAGCCGCGGCTCCGGGTGAACAGTGTGTCGCTGGCAGAAATGCATAACACAGGTCTTGGCTGCGGAAAACTGAAAACCATGCACTACAGCCCAGGACTGCGCCTTGTGGATTGCGCCCTGTAGCTGACGTTTAGCAGCTGCAATACCAATAGAGCTGTAGTAAAGGCAGAAGTCGTCAGCATACAGGGAAGCGGAGACAGTATTTCCCACGGCCGCAGCGAGCCCGTTAATGGCTATTAAAAACAGACAGACACTTAGAACAGAACCCTGTGACACCGCTCTCCTGGACTTGGGTGGAACTAAATGAGGCCGCGACGTGCACGCGAAGGGTACGATACGACAGAAAATTGCGGATATAGATCGGCAAAGGGCCCTGAAGACCCCATCCATGAAGCGTAGAAAGGATGTGATAACGACATGTCGTATCGTATGCCTTCCACATGTCGAAAAAGACAGCGACCAGATGCTGACTGCGGACAAAGGCAGTACGAATGGCCGACTCCAGGCTCACCAGATTGTCGACGGCGGAGCGGCCTTTACGAAACCCACCCTGAGACGAAACCAGAAGGCCCCGACACTCCAGTACCCAATTCAAGCGCCGGCTCACCGTCTGTTCAAGTAACTTGCAAAGAACGTTGGTGAGGCTAATGGGACGGTAGCTCTCCATCTCCAAAGGGTTCTTCCCTGGTTTCAGAATGTGGACAAGAAGACTTTCCCGCCATTGCGACGGAAACTCACCCTCGACCCAAATGCGATTGTAAAGGTCGAGGAGGCGTCGCTGGCAATCCACTGAAAGGTGTTTCAGCATCAGAGTGGATGCTATCTGGCCCAGGAGCGGTATCAGGACAAGCGGCGAGGCTCACTGCAAAATTCCCCCTCACTGAATGGAACATTGTACAATTCAGGAGGGAGCGAAAAGAAAGGCTCTGACTTTCTATCCGCTCTTCAATGGAGCGGAAGCCCAAGGGGTAGTTGGCAGAAGCGGAATTCAGAGCAAAGTGCTCTGCCAAGCGGTTTGCAATGACGTCAGAGCCAGTACAAACTGCTCCATTCAGTGAGAGCGCAGAGACGCTGACAGGGGTCCGATAGCCATAGAGGCGTCGAATCTTGGCCCAGACCTGCGATGGATGGACATGGAGGCCAATGGTGGACACATACCGCTCCCAGCGCTCCTGCTTGCGTTGGCGTTGGCTCGCACACGCAGACGTTTGAAGGCGATAAGGTGGTCGATTGAGGGATGTCGCTTGTGACGCTGGAGCGCCCGCCGGCGAGCTTTAATCGCTTCAACGATCTCAGGCGACCACCAAGGCACAGTCCGCCGCCGAGGGGACCCAGAAGAACGGGGAATGGCAGATTCGGCGGGAGTAACGATGCCGGGGGTGACCGATTGAACCACTGCATCATTATCGTTAGAGAGGCTCGATAGCGGCAGTGGATGAGAACATGTCCCAGTCAGCCTGATTCATAGCCCATCTGCTAGGGCGCCCAGAAGACTGACGCTGTGGCAGTGACAGAAAGATCGGAAAGTGGTCACTACCACACAGGTCGTCATGCACTATCCATTGGGCAGACGGTAAGAGGCTAGGGCTACAGATCGAAAGGTCAATGGCGGAGCATGTGCCATGCACCACACTGAAGTGTTTGAAGGCACCATCATTTAATACCGAGAGATCGAGCTGCGCCAATAAATGCTCAACGATGGGGCCTCGACCTGTTTCCACTGACCCACCTCACAGATGGTTATGGGCGTTAAAGTCGCCCAGTAACAAGAGAGGTGGCGGCAATTGGGCTATCAGAGCAGCCAGGACATGCTGCGTGACATCACCATCCGGTGGAAGGTAAAGACTGCAGACAGTAACAGCCTGTGGCGTCCACACCCGAACAGCGACAGCCTCTAAAGGTGTTTGGAGAGGGACAGACTCACTGTGAAGAGAGTTCAGGACATATATGCAGACGCCACCAGACACCCTTTCATGAGCTGCCCAGTTCTTAAAATAACCCCGATAGCCACGGAGGGCAGGGGTTCGTATTGCCGGAAACCAAGTTTCCTGCAGAACAATGCAGAGGAAAAAGTGAAGGCTGATAAGTTGGCGGAGTCCAGCTAGATGGTGGAAGAAGTCGCTGCAGAGGATGGTGTTGTCCATGGCTGAGAAAGGCGTGACGGGACTGAGAAGGCAGATCACGCCGCTGGGTTACCTGCTGCCTCCGATAGAGCACCTGTGCAAATTCTATCCATTGCATCTGAGGGACCTGCGAGATCGAGGTCCTCAGCGGACCCAAGAATCTCCACCTCATCCTCAGACGCAGAGCTTGTAGGTAGCGGTTGAGTAGGAGCCACATCAGGTGCCTTGGTCTTACGGGGCTTCAATGTCGTTTTCTCTCTCTGTTCCTTCAGTTGCCATCATTGAGAGTGGTGATTGGTGTCAGTCTCCTGAACCGAAGATGATCACGTAGCTCAACGACCAGCGACCTGTGGCGTCTTCAGCCACAGGTTGGCGTCTGCTGTGCCGCTGGTAGGAACCTGGGAAGGGAGTGACCCAAGGGATCCCTTCCAAGCGAAAGAAGCCAAAGAAGACTTACACTTCTCCGGCTTAGAAGTGGGGACTGGTGTCCCCAGTGGTTTAGTGGGTGCTGTTCCCGAGGTAGACCTTGTGGGAGTAAGAGGGAAGGGGTCCCCATCGTCAAGGGGTCAGGTGAGGTCCTCTGACGCTGAGAACTAACAGTCTGCAGTGCAGCTAAAGGAGCTGGAGCAGGTGTGACAGTGGAGGCATAAGGTGACATCATGCGCAAGGGATGTAGCCGTTCAAATTTCTGCTTCGCCTCAGTGTAAGACAGTCGGTCCAGGGTACAATATTCCATGATTTTGCGTTCTTTCTCTAAGATCCTGCAGTCTGGCGAGCAAGGTGAATGAGGCTCTCCACAGTTGACACAGATGGGAGGCGGAGCACATGGAGTATCGGGATGAGACGGGCGTCTGCAATCTCGACATGTGAGGCTGGAAGTACAGCGGGAAGACATACGGCTGAACTTCCAGCACTTAAAGCATCGCATCGGGGGAGGGATATAGGGCTTGACGTCACAACGGTAGACCATCACCTTGACCTTCTCCGGTAATGTATCACCCTCAAAGGCCAAGATGAAGGCACCGGTAGCAACCTGATTGTCCCTCTGACCCCGATGAGTGCTCCGGACGAAATGAACACCTCTACGCTCTAAGTTGGCGCGCAGCTCGTCATCAGACTGCAGAAGTAGGTCCCTATGGAAAATAACTCCCTGCACCATATTTAAACTCTTATGTGGGGTGATGGTAACGTTAACATCCCCCAACTTGTCACAAGCAAGCAACCTGCGTGACTGGGCGGAGGATGCTGTTTTTATCAAAACTGACCCAGAGCACAATTTAGAAAAGCCCTCCACCTCCCCAAACTTGTCCTCCAAATGCTCTACAAAGAACTGAGGCTTCATGGATACAAAGGATTCCCCATCAGCTCTGGTACAGACGAGATACCTGGGCGAATATATGTCACTATCATTCATTGCCTTTCGTTCCTCCTATGGTGTGGCCAGGGATGGGAACGATTTGGGGTCACGAACGTTAGCTTTAAAATAAGGCCTTGAACACTTAAGAGACTGCTGGTGGCTGGCCACCAGCAAGAGATGATGTACCACGCTTCATTGCAGGACATCCACCTTGATGCCACCTACTCCAACCAAGCCGCCCCCCCCCCCCCCCTATGGGCGCCACCCACCTGGCAGGATGGCCATTGCCGGGAGTCCTGATGCCCCAGGGAGATGGGCATTTGCTCCTTGGCATACATGGGGAGTAAACGGCGCAGGCATCAGTAGAGCGATCCCTGTGTTGTCAGGGGGCTACAACCAACAGGGTACATGGCGGCCCCACCACAACGGACTGGCTACCGTGCTGGTTCTTAGGTGCAAAAATGTATAAGGTCGTCGTCGCAGCGAAAAGCAACACTGCACAGTGCAGAGTGGTAATCGCACCCAGGGATGTATCCTCGCCTAAAAGATGGAGAACGAGCAGGACACCATTGAAACGATGAGAAAGACGGCTAAAGGTCTCAATGCACGACAGATATAGTGCACCATAAAGGTGCCCTTCTCCAATTGACTCGCTCTTTGGAACAGTTTAGAAAGATGGAGGTCAAACCCGAAAGCGGACTGTCATATAAGGCCAAAAAGGTTGAGACTCCTTTTAGTCGCCTCTTATAACAGGCAGGAAAACCAAGGGCCGTTTCATACCCCCGAACCTGCAGGGGGTAAAAGCCCATATTGATGATGTTTCATTGAATGATTCACACACTGACACTTGTTGATGGCTGAGCATTGAAATCTGCAGCAACTTGTGGACTGGTTGCACTTCTGTCATGTTTAACATTTCTCTTCAGTCATTGTTGGTCTCATTCTTGAAGGATCCTTTTTCAGGCAGAACAATGTCAGAGATCTGATGTTTGACCAGACTCCTGATATTCATGGTACACCTGTGAAATGGTGATATAGAAAAAATTCCCACTTCATCACCACCTCAGAGATGGTGTTTCCCATCACTTGTGTGCCACCTATAACACCACACTCAAACTCAAATCTTGATAACCTGCCACTGTAGCAGCAGTAACCAATCTAAGAACTGTGCCAGACAGTTGTTGTCTTATAGAGGCATTGCCAACAGCAGTGCCGTATTCTGCCGTAATTACCAATGTTATTTTTGCTGTGTACAACTGACCGTTAAATGTTTTCATATGGAGCACTTAAAATCCCCAGTCTTCTGAATATATCTTTTCAATGAGCTCAGCTAGTACTTTTGATTATTATTCTTATGGGTCTTTTCTGGAGTTTGAAAATTGTGTTCATATTTTGTGCATTTGTTAACCAAAAAGGAATACCATAACTAAGAACTGATTGTATAAGTAATAAAGTGACACTGAACATAAAGAAAACTAATGCCATGAATTTCAGTTTGAACAGGAAAAATGATAATGTTAAATTAAAAGAAGATGGCACCTCTATGTGACAAATGCAAAATTTCTAGGAATGAATATTGATTCTCAGTTGAAGTGGTGTGAACACACAAAGCTACTTGCAAACAGAATGTCACCAGCATATTATGTCCTTAGAATCTTATCAGTGTGTAACATGCAGTGCCTTTTAGTTACATTATTCTTATGTACACTCAGTTCTTAGCTATGGCATTCTTTTTTGGGGAACAAATGCACAAAATATGAACACAATTTTCAAACTCCAGAAAAGAGCCACAATAATAATAACCAAAAGTACTAGTCAAGCTCATTGTAAAAATATTTTCAGAACACTGTTGATATTAACTGCTCAATGTGAATACATTTACCATTCAGTTGTACACATAAAAAATAACATTGGTAATTACTGCACAAACAACTCTGTCCATGACCATGCAATGTCACTTTATTACTTATTGACCAATCGTGAACTTCCTTGAGAGTTTCATTTGCTCTCTCGGCAAGGAATTCTTTTGTTTTCTCAGTGAATATAATATTGCTGTCATCAGTGAAGAGGATTTTTTCATCATGAATAACACTACTGGGAAAGTCTTTGATGTGTATCAGGGCAGTATTGGTCCTAATATGCTACCTTGCAGAACCACTATATTAATGTATTTTGGCTCTGATAAGTGTTTTACTAAATGTTTAGATATATTTGAAGTATGTGTTATCTCTACTCTTTGTACCCTATCTGTTAGGTATGATCAAAACCAGTCATTAGATGCCCCTCTTATTCCTAATGCTTCTAATTTATGTAATAGAATCTTGTGGTTGACTGTATCAAACACTTTAGAAAGATCCAAAAATATGCCTGTGTCACACTCATCTTTATCAAGAGCATCAAGTACAACTTTTGTGAATTCTACTATGGCTGACTCCGTATTTTTGCCACTTTGGATTCCAAACTGTGATTCGCTTAAAAGATTGTATTTATTCAGGTAATTCATTGATCTGTCTTTCACAACTGCTTCTATTATTTTTGAGAATGCTGACAGCAAGGAAATGGGCAGATTATTTTCTATGTCTTCTGCATTACCTTTCTTAAGCATAGGTACAACTCTTGCCTGTTTTAACTGCTCTGGAAATGTCCCTGATATGAAGGATTCATTTATTACATTTGTTAAGGGGCCTTGTATAATCCCTATGCATTGTTTCAGTACACACATTGGTGCTTCATTTAAGCCTACTGACTTTTCATTTTTTAGTTTTTGAATAGTTTTACTGATTTCATTCTCTGTGGTTGGAAGTAACATTGTATTTAGTGCAGCATTTACAGTTGTTTTATTTATATTGGGGAATTTTTGCTGGAACTTCTCTGCAATACTTGAAGAAGCTCATTTACATCGTTTGCTAAGTGCTGCAGATCATCTATTACTTTATCCCCCTCCATTAGCAGTATGTTATTCTGTATTTGTTTGCCTCTCCCCATTTCCTTTTTTATAATATACCAGACTGCTTTACTTTTATTCTCTGCATTATATATTATTTTGTCATTAAATTACTTTTTTGCAGCACTCAGCACTTTCCTATAGATCTTTTTCTATCTATGATAGAAATTTAAGAACTCTGCATCATTGTAAATCTTTTTCATGGAACTGAGGTGTTTAAGTGTTTGGGAGGACTTTTTAATGCCTGCTATTATCCATTTGTTTTGTAAAATGTTGATACAGACATGCGTACTTTGTTTTGAAATGCCTTTTCAAAGTTCAATTTAAACAAGGTGGAGAATTTAGAGAATTTCGTATTCACATTGGTTTCCTTATACAATTCATTCCAGCTTTGCTTTTCTAGTTCTTTTGAAAAATCTTGTATTTTCATTTCTGATAGATTCATTTGTAGGCTTGTAGTTTATGGAATGATTTGATGCCTGAGTTTACTGTTGTTATTTGACAGAGATGGTCTGATAGTCTGATATCTTTGACAGCTACATCACATTTCTCCCTGTCCATATTTGTGGCCACATGGCCAGTTACTGACGAAGTCATTGTGATAACACTTATTGGATTATTGACCAATAGGGACATGCCAAAACTTTGAAGGATGTAGACGAAGGTGCTGCTGGATTCATTTATGATGTTAGTGTTATGTTGACCTTTGTACTTTAGACTTTATCTAGAACTTCTGTTAACTTATTGAAAAAAAGTGTCCATACTACCACTGGGAGATCTATTCACATACAAAATGATTAATCTCTTTGTGATATAAAGCCCTGTTAATTCAGTAGCTGGTATTTCATAGTGTTTGTCTTCACTTACTGGCACTTTTCTGATATAAATGCATGATCCTCCACCACTTGAAATAGTACTGCAGTAAGAGTTTGCCTTTACATACAATCATAATACTACATGTTGGGTTTCTTTGTCTCTACACCAGTGCTCAGTAATACAAACTACTGTGCATTTCAACGATTGGAGCTCAACTTCTAATAGTTGTATGATCGCATGTTTTGATGGAGGATTGTTGAGTCTGTGAAATGCCCCATGTTACTCTTTCCAATGGTTTGTTTTTCTTTGTGACATCTGGTATATGTGATATTTGAGGTGTTGAAAATTTGTCTTATGAGTGACTGTTTCAGTATTTTTTAAAGTGCTGGAGGTGTTCTTTAGACAGGAGAACCTGTTGTCTGGATTTATCCTAAGAAAGACCTACTTTTCCTACCTATGACAACAGGTAGTTAGCCATGTGTGGCCTGAGATCCATCCCCTATACTTTCATGAATCAGCTGTACAAATCTTCCCTCCCCAGTCCTATTTAGGTGTAGGCCATGCCTAGTGAAGCGCCATCTGTTGATAGTCCCTATGGGCAGAAACATGAGCAAAGTTGGCTGTCCTCAGACCCATCCCCAACCCCACATCGATTCACCTCACAACTCCATTAAGGTGTGGCCGAACATGATGCTGGAACAGCTCAACAAAGTGTACATTGGTGCCAGGGAAGCTATCTTGTCCAGGTCACCACCTATGTCATGTGCCCCATCGCTGTCCAAACTGTTTCCCACCCCACCCACTATCACTACATGGTCTTCTTTTGTAAAGTCCTTACATAAATACCCTAGGTCCTCTATCACATGACTTAGTCCTGCTTTTCGCTTGAAGATACTGGTGGCCTGGTACGCTACCCCTAAACTTTCCTGTAACTGAGGGCCTACACATCGCCCATGGCTACTAACTAACAGCAGCACTTTCTTCTTCCTAAGGGTTTGTACATACCTAGGCTTCTTGGCCTCAGTTGAAGTGTGCTGCACATTTCCTACTCCTCGTTCTACCTGAGGCTCTCCTCCACTGAACTCAACTCTGCCAGCAATAGATACCTGCTTTTGGTGTTGATGATAAAACTGTCAGGTCGTGTTCTCTTTCTTCATATCCTCCTACCAGCTGCCAGTTCCCAACCATCCACCTTCCCCCTATCTCCCTTGATCCTTGTGAGTTCCTTCCTTGCTTCCTTTCCTGTTCCCCAATCAAAATAATCCTACTCCATACTTGGAAGTTCCAGGAGAGAGCCCCTTCTGTTCTCCCAACATTCTTCCCACTGCATCCCCCCCAATAAAAATATTTCCTACAAGATTGGCAACAAATCCCTATAACAGCTCCCACAGTTCTCACTCATGGTGAGTTTGGAAAGAATAATTAAGTTTAAAGAATGTTTTAAATTTGTCAAGGACACGTGATTGGCTGTGTGTAAACAATAAACAACACAAAGGTTTTGTGCGTGGTGGTTTTTTCCTTTCTTTTTTGTACTGTTTTAGAGATACAAAGACAGAAGAATGAATTTGTTATTAATTTGCTTTTAGAGAATTTACGTTATCAGGCGTGTTTGGTCATATTTTTAAATGCTGAAAACTCAGAAAATGTAGGCCGAGATCGCGTCTATCTAACTAGTAAACAATATGAACTGTGTTAGTTAAATACGATTTAGAAACGTTTAATAACACCTTTACTGCAACAGTAGTCACTGATGAAACTAGTGGCAGGTTTTTTTAAGCGAATTTTGCACTGTCAAGAAAACTCGGAGAGAATTTTTTGTGTTTATGTCATGGAAAATTTCGGGTTATGTTCAGATTATTGGTACGGTCCTTCAGCTAAAGAACACATTTTTCCAAGAACAAGCCCTGCTGGGACACTAATATTCAGTTGTGAGACAAGAACGGACGCTACAGCAAGTATAAAAAACAAAGAAAATTTAAGTTAGACACTACTTCCCCTTAAATAAGTTCTTTAAGCAGACGAAGAAAATACCTGTGATCTCACTCGGTGGCTATCTTGGAGGTCACTGGCTAGTGTACATTGAGGCAATACTACATATTGTTAACTTCCATGGCTTCCACAGAAAAGGCAGTCCCAGATAGTCTACGATTCATGGTCAGTTCATCTGCAGTGATGAGCAGCTCATTGCTAGTATACTTAAGGCCTTAATAAGGTATTCACAGACAGGTGTCTGTCTCCTCACCCTAGGTTATAGATACACTCCTGGAAATTGAAATAAGAACACCGTGAATTCATTGTCCCAGGAAGGGGAAACTTTATTGACACATTCCTGGGGTCAGATACATCACATGATCATACTGACAGAACCACAGGCACATAGACACAGGCAACAGAGCATGCACAATGTCGGCACTAGTACAGTGTATATCCACCTTCCGCAGCAATGCAGGCTGCTATTCTCCCATGGAGACGATTGTAGAGATGCTGGATGTAGTCCTGTGGAACGGCTTGCCATGCCATTTCCACCTGGCGCCTCAGTTGGACCAGCGTTCGTGCTGGACGTGCAGACTGCGTGAGACGACGCTTCATCCAGTCCCAAACATGCTCAATGGGGCACAGATCCGGAGATCTTGCTGGCCAGGGTAGTTGACTTACACCTTCTAGAGCACGTTGGGTGGCACGGGATACATGCGGACGTGCATTGTCCTGTTGGAACAGCAAGTTCCCTTGCCGGTCTAGGAATGGTAGAACGATGGGTTCGATGACGGTTTGGATGTACCGTGCACTATTCAGTGTCCCCTCGACGATCACCAGAGGTGTACGGCCAGTGTAGGAGATCGCTCCCCACACCATGATGCCGGGTGTTGGCCCTGTGTGCCTCGGTCGTATGCAGTCCTGATTGTGGCGCGCACCTGCACGGCGCCAAACACGCATACGACCATCATTGGCACCAAGGCAGAAGTGACTCTCATCGCTGAAGACGACACGTCTCCATTTGTCCCTCCATTCACGCCTGTCGCGACACCACTGGAGGCGGGCTGCACGATGTTGGGGCGTGAGCGGAAGACGGCCTAACGGTGTGTGGGACCGTAGTCCAGCTTCATGGAGATGGTTGTGAATGGTCCTCGCCGATACCCCAGGAGCAACAGTGTCCCCAATTTGTTGGGAAGTGGCGGTGCGGTCCCCTACGGCACTGTGTAGGATCCTACGGTCTTGGCGTGCATCCGTGCTTCGCTGCGGACCGGTCCCAGGTCGACGGGCATGTGCACCTTCCGCCGACCACTGGCGACAACATCGATGTAGTGTGGAGACCTCACGCCCCACGTGTTGAGCAATTCGGCGGTACGTCCACCCGGCCTCCCGCATGCCCACTATATGCCCTCGCTCAAAGTCCGTCAACTGCACATACGGTTCACGTCCACGCTGTCGCGGCATGCTACCAGTGTTAAAGACTGCGATGGAGCTCCGTATGCCACGGCAAACTGGCTGACACTGACGGCGGCGGTGCACAAATGCTGCGCAGCTATCGCCATTCGACGCCAACACCACGGTTCCTGGTGTGTCCGCTGTGCCGTGCATGTGATCATTGCTTGTACAGCCCTCTCGCAGTGTCCGGAGCAAGTATGGTGGGTCTGACACACCGGTGTCAATGTGTTCTTTTTTCCATTTCCAGGAGTGTAGATTTTCCTTGCCATGTCCACACCCAGCCCTAATAATCAGACCACTCCAGGAAGGAGCTGCAAAAAAGCACCCTTTCATGAACTAGTCATCATGGACAAGAATATCTAAACTATAGCATTCACCAACATTTTGACTATTTATCATTCTGCCCAGAAATGAGGAACATCCTATCTGCAATCATTCCCACCTCTCTCAATGTGACCACCATATCAATCCACAGAATATCCTAGTCCATCTTTACACCACACATACTTGCAGTCTCTTGGCATGTGGATCATACTCTTGTTGAAGATTTATTCATTCATTTATAGTGTTCTGTACATCACATGAAGAAAGGTCTTTCAGGGCTCTTAAACAAGCCAAGGTGGCCATTGACAAAAGACTAGGAAATCATAGAAACTTAATCTGAATGCTGTATTAAAAGCAAATTTCTTAGAGTAAATTAGTGAGGCAGTTGCTTCTTTGATAACAAATACTATACTATATAGTTCTTGTTTAACTATTGTTGGTAGCTTAATATTAGTTGATTGCATTGTCATTTCTCAAAGAAAATGAGTCATATTTACAGCATATTATAACTTGTCATAAAGCTTTACAACGAACACTATGACTTGCTACATAGCTAACAGAATTTTTCAATCTCTGGATCTAGATACTTGGATAGCTAATAGCAAGATTGCTTCATGACATCTTCTCTCTTTTTCCTTGTTTTATGTTAAACTGAAACTTGTTGAGTATCTTTCGACTAGAGTACATAACAAGTGAATGAAAGTCAGGAGGTAAAGTTTACCCAGGTGCAAGATGTAGCTGATAACCCCATCCATCACATCCTACTCCTGATGTGTCAGACATTTATCCTGTCTCAGCAGAGACAGGGCCTCCCGTAAAAGTAGTCACATAATTTACCACCTCTGACATAAATTTTGCATAAAATTTTACATGGTCATAACAACCAATGTATTTTCCCATTCAAACCATGGCAGATAGCAGAGTATTGTACCTAGTGGGAGAAAAACTGAGGCATAACGTTCAATATATGTTCCCCTCCAAACTGTGGCAAAGATCCGAGCAGGCAACCCAATGGGAGAACACACTATCGATCAATGGCTGCTTCACAACCCATGTCACATGGATCCTCCCAACCATCATTAGATTCTCTGAATGACGTATGAGGAAGGTATACTTGCAGCACATCTCCTGATTCTGTAATACTCCTTGTTTGGCCCTACCCCACACCAACCTGAGTCCATACTTTCACCTGTCCTGCACCCACACACTCTTCCCTACAGTTCCTACAACTCCACTCTTTCACATTGTTAGTGCTATGCACAACTCGCTGTCTGTGCCCAGAACATGCTCACCAATGCCACATTTATGCATCAAACATCTGCTACCTCTTCCTCCCAGATTTCAGCCATCCTTTGCAAGCACTCAGTCCTGCTCCTCATGTCCTTTCTCCACTCACTCCCTCCACCTGGCATATGTTTCAGGTTCATTCCAGTTGAACTACAGTGTATAAAGTCTTAAACAGAGCACTGGTGAGCTCAGTACAGCCTGAAAGGGATCAATCACTGTGTTAACTGTCCTGGACACTGAGCTCTTCACTAACATGTTTTACATTCTGTTGGTGGCCTATAAAATTTGTAATTTAGTTAACAAACATTAGGACACATTCTTTGATACCTATAACTGTACAGTACTATATTAGATGACATAAATTTCTGGGTTTTGTACCGTGTCATAATGTAAAACACTACTGCTGCTGAAGAAAAACCAAAATTTCAGCCATGATTGCAGTGACCTTCTTGTGGGTCTAATTCACCATTAGACCCAGAAGAAGGTCGCTGCAATCATGGCCAAAATGTTGGTTTTTCTCCAGCAGCAGTTGTTTTTTACATTATGACGCGGTACAAAACCCAGAAATTTTTTTTGTCGACTGACTCTGGCCACAGAAGCCTACACAATTATACTATATTAGTTGAATTATAGTCTTACAGTTAGCAAAGGAAACAAAGTTATTTTAATGGCTATAACTGCAAACATTTTTGCAATATACAAATATCCAAAACCAATACACTGTAAAGCAATTTAGTTAAGAATAGCACTCACTTTAGTTTGATAACAACTACTATTAGTATAATAAACAGAAAGGCCACTAAATCATTACAGGAACATGAATTGCAAATTTTCTTAGTACAAAAAATAATTGCCTTGTTAAGAAATTATAGTCAATCAAAGCTTGGAAGGCAGAGTGTCCAGATTAAATTTCATTTCTTGTCAAACTTGCTGAATTGAGTTGTTACTGAAATATGAAGTTAAGATTTTTGTAATGTATCTTGAATAACAGTGATCTACATTAAATTGTGACAAAATAAACAGTCTTGATCACAGTAAATAGATGATGTACTATTAATGATGTCTGGTTCCACCCTAGATAGGTCTTTTTCAGACCATAACACATCTGAAAAGTTAAGAATATTTTTCTCATAGAGAGATTGGAAACTTTTAAATACCGGTACATAAATAGTATATTTTAAAGTCAATAAAAAATTACAATAAAGTACTAAAACACTCATTCCCTTCAGTGATCCACAGAGACACAGAGTGGAGCCATACTGTGTGCTGGAAGGTACATTCATAAACAAAAGAATAGTGTAAAAACACTATGAACTATAAAGGCAAAGTTCCACCTGCCATATAGTGCATTATCACTGAAGGTACCAGTGACAAGGAAACTGAATGGTAATATAATATGGTAATATATAATATGGTAATATAAACACTAAAAAATAAGTGAGTAATTTAAGAAATTAGAAGATATACATAAGTATGTTCAAATATGTCAGTATTAATTGTCAGACACACTGAACATTTGTAATAAAATAACAGAAGAATAAAAAGGATAACCAATAATAACCAATAATAGTATTGTATAGGCAAATGCCTCCTACAGACAATACAAGAAAATAATAGACTGTGAAATCATTGTCAACTATTGTGATGAAATACGTCCATGACAGGGCAGACATCCATTGAAAGATGTACCAACAGAGAAAGCCACCTGTCCCCATGGAGATGAGAGGCCTAGAGTCCACCAATGAAACATACATGGCAGAGCAGATGTCCATCAAAAGATGTTCCGACAGGGGATGCATCAGTCACCTTAGAATTTAAAAGATTAACAATTTTACTGTCTATTTGACAATTTGTTATAAAAAATTACTGTTTTTTGTTCTTTTATTATTTAAAAAATCCTGATGTTTTCTTCATGTATCATTTGATGTCTGCATATAAGCACACCCTGTGATGCACACACTATGTGTATGCCCACGACATGATTCACACCAGTTCAGAGCATAGTGAGGGCTTTGTCAGTGTGAGTGGAGCACTGCAAAAGGGATGATGGTACTCACATTGGAGGAGTGGGTGTTCTTTGCAGATAGTTGTGTGAAAACAGAGTCATGGAAATGGTGTGGTCAGTTGTTCACTGAGAAGTTTAATGGTGTCAAAGTGCCAGTGAAGAGCACCACGCAACACATAGTCCAAAACTGATGTCAGACAGGATATGTTTCGAACAAGTCAAAAAAAATTCTGAAATCAGCTCACGTGCCAGAAAATTTGTCTGTAGTCCATGAGAAAATCCTTTTGAGTTCTACCAAATCAACCTGATGCCTGTCACAAGAGACTGGCATGTCATGTAGACAAATATTCCATCTAGACCTCCTCTCTGGGCCACCTTCATTTGCCCCACCCTGCCCAACTGACAGTAGTCAATTAACTATATTTTTCTGATCAGTTACTGCTTGATTATTTCATAAAATGGCACGATGTTTTACTAGAGTTGCACTTATGTTATCGTCCTAAGGCAATAATCTATGATACCTTTCATGTCCATAGTGACTGCTGGTATCTCTTGGTGCCGTGTCTTTCAGTAGACAGTTATGTTCATTATTGAGTTTCAGGCCAGCTATCTCTATGGTAACAGATATGGTGTTGCCTCATTATGATGCTTTCGTTTTTGTAGTGAATGTATGATGGATGTCTGCCTGCTGCAGATATGTTTCATCTATTGACTCTAGGCTGCTCGTCTCCACAGTGTGATGTCCGCTGTCAGTGCATCTTTGAATAGATGTGTGCCCTGCCACAGACATATTTCATCAGTGGACTCTAGGCACTTGTCTTCATGGTGACTGGTGGCGTCATTTGAATACATCTTTGCACAGATGTCTACTTCCCTACAATCTTTGACAAAGACTTTACAATCTACTATTTCTATTTGTTCCCCTAAGTGACAATTCCCATTACAGTAGCTGATTTCTATTGATTGTCCTTTCCATTCTTCAGTTATTTTATTACAAATGTTTAATGAATCTGATAGTTATTAATGATGTATTTCAACACACTTATTTACATTTTTTTATATTTTTTTAATAACTCACTTATATTTTTCAATGTATTTGCATACATAATTGCATTTTCCTCTGGTTGGTTAGTTGGTGATTGCTGTATGATGGACTGAGCTTTTCCTTTAACTCATAGCAGTTCTATGCTTTTAGTAATTGACAAATTTGTCTTTTGGCAAAGAGATTGGCTTGACTCAGTCTCTATGTGGATTACTGGAGGTTATAAATAGTTCTGTATTTTATTGTAATTTGTGTTCTTTTTTCTGTATACTGCTTATGTGTTTATAAGTTCGCAATCTCTTTCTAAGAAAACTCATCTTAAATTTTCAGAAATATCTTATGCTCTGAAGATGATCTGTGTCAAATGAAATAGGTCCCCATTAATAAAACACCTTTTGTTTCAATTTAATATATAAAAACACAGAAAGACATGTTTTGAGGAAAACAAGCTTTGAAATGTACATTTACCAAGCAAGTTTCAAAACATTTGCATTATCTGTACTACTAAATGCAAAAAAAAAAATTCTTGGACGTAATTAACGTCTGATCCATTTTATCATGATTATAGTTTTTCATTTATTGTTTGCATAAGTAGGGCCAACTGTAATCAGTCATGTGGTATCACGACTAAGTCAGCTATTTTGGACACAGACACAAAAATATAGTTGTTTTTTGCTATAATGCTGACCAGACATGTTTGTGATGTACCCTCCTATGTCAAGTATAATGCAGTTATGGCTGCCATAGTGAAATGTATTGTTTGTATGAATTTGTGTTAGTCTACCAACAGACAAAATGGAAGTCAGTAAATGAATAACATGCTGATAATTTTATTTGAAGTTTCATGAGAACCTATTATACAATATATGCAGAAAACAGAATTGGATCATGGAGCAATCAACGAAGCATTTCAATTGCATATGAGATCTACTCGATGAAAGCTATGTTCATTCTTCATTGAACTTACTCAAACTTTTCTCAGAGATCTGGAGTTCATTGTCTGTATATCATGCAATGCATGATAGTACTTACCAGATTCCAACTGGGAACTGTGAGTGACGTTTCAGGTGCCAGCACAATGTAGTCACCTGGAAAATGTACAGGTGTGTGTGTTTTATACATATGCATAATGCATAGCTCTAAAGGAGGTTTTATCCAAAAGTTAGCAAGGTTCTCAGTCGTGTTTAATTGATGAGTTGCTATCTTTACATGTTATGTTATTTACGTTCCACCTGGTCTTACCACTACCATTTTATCTCTACCTGTGGTTTTCTATATGTTGGCAACTCTTTTCTGTGATTTTATATGGTGAGCATGGGGCCTCAAGCCATACTGGGATTTGACTACCAACTTACAATTTTTATGGAAGTGCAGGCCATGGGGACAACTCTGCCCTTACCCAGTTTGTTAGCCAGACCATATGGGGGGAGGGGGGGTTCAGGTACCCATACCATGGTAGCCTCCTGAATTTGAAGGGAACACACTACTGATGCCTGAGCAGTTACCTCCTTACACACATCAAGGAGTAAAGGCATGTCCATTTGGGGGGCAGTGGGACTCCATGAAAGGGCCATCAAGCCAGATGGCCATTGGTATGGAAATGTGACTAACATGTGAAAAGGAACCATGAAAAGAACTAAATTATCACCTGGCGGTTACATAACTCAGGCAGTCTCTACAGAACAATCGAAATTCTTCAGTGCCAATTGCTATGACCCTAAGAACTTTCCCACCTTTGGCATGCCATGGGAGAAAAGCAAAATTGAAGATACTGTGGGAACTAACTCCCTCCTCACTTTGTTTCTTTATTTTATAGAAACTCATGTTCATTCACTACATCTAGGTTTGACTTACACTTTTTCAACATTTATACTGAAGCCCCAGCCATGCGAAGAATGTTGCCTTATACCCAACAGGGTAGCCAGTCCATATGGAGAGTTATCGGGTTCCATATTATGGTAACCCCCCTGACTCTAGTAAAAATTCACTACTGATATTCATGCTGTTATCTCCCTGAATTTGCCAAGGAGCAGCTGTCTGTCTGTTTGGAGGTATGGGGATCCCAGAGAATAGTCATCACTCCAGGCATTTACATACTTACATTACTCTAAAAGAAAAATGAACCCCACATACTGAACTTACAGAACTGTACTGATGCATTACAACAGCAGCTTGATGTGTCAGCCACCAACATTGTTACAGACATTGTACCTACGAAGCTTTTTTTGGTGCAAGTCTCCATCCCAACTGGTATGTCTTCAATTTCTAATGCAGTGGCCAGAATGTGTGCCAGCAGATCTTCCCCTGTCTCACAGCAAGGCAGAAATTAAGTGACATCAATTGACTGTCAGAAATAGTACACATCATCCTATCTGCCCTGTTTCATTCCAGGACAAGCAACTCTGAGATTAATCCCCCTCTCTCCCACTCCTGCTTTCTCTCTCCCCTACCTCACTCATCTACTACCAGTCCTATGGTTCGATGATCTCAATGGATGTCGGTGATGGGAGGGGGGAGGGGGGGGGGGGGAGGGTCCTATCAGTGGCCTCATTCCTCAAGGTCAAGGTCATCTAGTACCTGCCTAACAGAAGAACAAATTCAGATAGAGGCTGCTAGAATCCTAACAGGTCAATATAGTCCACAGTAAAGTGTAACAAAAATGCCTGCAGAATTAAAAGGAACTCTTGGAAGTAAGATGATGTACCTCTCACAAAAAAATCTGTTGGATAATGTCTGACAAATGCTGTGGAAGAACTATGGTACTACCAATATATAGCTCATGTAGGAATCATGAGATTATGGTAGGAGGGATCAGGGCATGTACAGGGTCAGCTATTTTTCTTCTCACTCAATAAGTGAAAGGAATAGGAAAGTAAAGCGATAATATTGGCCAGATATACTAGCCACCATGCGCTGAAGATTGGCCTGGGGAGTACATAATTATGTAGAAGTAGATGTAGGTGTAGTATCTGTCTCAAGCCATTTCAGATGGCTACATTAACTATATGGATGGCAGACGCAAGATTCACATTTGTGGAAATAATCCTAAGAAAATAATTCAGCCACGAAGGAAGTCGCTAACAAAACCTTCAATCGAATAATTCTAGAGTACTGCTCGCTGTAGATAGAAAAAACACAAACAAACGCATTGTGTCTCGCCTCGGATTCGTTTAGTCAGTGCGAGAGCATCACAGTACCGCTTTAACAGTCTGAAAGGGGTGACGCTACAAGTTAAGACGTTGTGCACCATTCTTCCTCCAACCTACACCGCACGTAATGACGACGAAGGCAGACTTAGAGACATTTGGACGTACACAAATGCCCTCCGGAATAGCATAGAAGGGAGGAAAATGGTTTTAGTATAGCCTATCAGGTACTCACCCAATACAACACAACAGTGGCTTGTGTAGTTTAGATGTAAATGCTGATTTGAGATGTGCATATATCGTGAGAGGTCATCGTTCCTGAATTTCAGGCGTTACGTGAACGAATAACTACAACGTATGTGAATTGTCAGTTACACAGTTGCTTGTTTCTGAGGGCACTCCAGTGCGGCAGGTGTTGCAGTCTACTAACTTAAGTGCTTGGTCGCGAACACTGTCGAAGCAGGTATTCGAAAGAACGCCAAGTAGTCTACCGAATTTTACTTTCGAATATCGGAAGAATATTGAACAGTAGGGAAAGTTGTCGAAGACTGAAGCATTCAAGGAGGTTGAAGTATTATTCGGATATCGTGGCATGATTTTGTTACTGGAATGCTACAATATCTTTTGTTAAAGGATCTCAGTATTACCATGTAGTCAAAACAGTCATCCGGTCACCTAAGTCCAATTGTAGATGACCTGTCTTAAAGACTTGCAAGGGGAACAAAAATTTTAATTTCAGTATTTCATACAATTATTGATCGAATGTAAAGATTTAAAATTCTGTTATAATCTACTCACTAAGAAGTATAATCTCATGTTAAGATTTTAACACTGTGATCATGACTATAGGCAACATAAGTCACGGTGCACAAATTACCCAAATTTTATTCATCTAGTATTTGGGAATGAGAGCACTTGTAACCACCCTGTTAAATTGATGGAATATTAGTCCGCCATTGTCGTAATTTTGGAATGAGAGTTATAATAAACGTTGCGTAATAATTACTTCGAGTAAAGCGCCGTTGCGACACAGGCTAAGGTCAACTCTGGAAACCAAGCCACTGAATATTACAAGTAATGTTATTAAAGAATACGCCCTACTTACTACACAAAATATGAGGGCACGTACATTCGGGAGTGAGTGGCTCAAAATAAGAATTAATACCGTAAAGGAAATGGGTCATTAACATAGTTACGTCGGTAGACAGTTGTATGTGAACGTACGGTCGGGATAGAAGCACGTACGTTCTAATTACTTTCATTCTCTGGGTAAAAAGAACTGTGGTTAACATGGATTTATTCACATTAGAAAGAAAACACCCGGAATTGGTTATTAAATGAAAAAAAAGGTGCAGGTTCTGAATGTCACGGAAGATACGACCTAAATATTGCAACTGACATTGGCGGCCACGAAGGGCAAGAGGTGAAGACATTCACGTACATCTATTGTTGAGCAGCGCCGTCGTGAATTCTTCATACATAATTAAAACAATAATAATCTTCCAGAGTTACAGGAGCTAGGATCCATGGTATCGTCAATCAGGAAATTATATTGTTCATAAATTGCTTTCATTCTATAACACAATTTCATTTTAAAATTACACAGAACGTCTTATCACCAGGACCTGAGAACAACGAAAGGTAGCTTATACTAAAACTAATAAACGAAGAGAGTAAATCTTTTGTCCATCAGTGTTAAATACTTTTCACGTTCATCTTTGGTATGAAAGTAATTTATCAATAAGAAAAAATATCAAGTTTCTTTATACGCTTAATGACTTCCAACAAAATTTACACATAATTTGGAAACTATCTCCCGTTAACACTCTCAAAGAATAAGGAAAGAAATAAGGTTCTTCCCTTACAACATTTTCGATGCCCATACAGTAAAGCTTCAGCATCATTCACGGCGTTTTAATTTATGACTTCTTTACTACTAACTCTAGTCTCTAGACATTTTACACATGGTATCCACACATACCACTAAATGTACCTGCAACATTATATCACTGTACGAGTCTCAGTTCAGGAGATACGACGTCATAACGTAGAGACGTGTGAAAAACTGGCTTACATTATCCAGACTACACCCAAATAAAATTTTTGATAATGAGGGTAATTAGAGAATTCCAGAAAACTTTAAACATAATTTCAAACCCTTTCTAGACATTTTCATTAATTCCATGGGTGAATAATGAGAACTTTCTTTTGGCGTTGCTTGAAACATTTTTGGCGTTCATCTGGTAATAAATATGCAACCTGTCGCTTTTTTTTAACGATTTATTCAACCATGAACATGTTTTCAAGCCACTACAGGCTAATCTTCAGATGGAGGTATTAGAGGAACATTATCTTGTGGACATAGCTAACACTTGGTTCAAGAATCAGAAAAGAAGGCTGTACACATGGAAGAAGCCTGGAGATACTGATAGGTTTCAGATAGATTATATAATGGTAAGACCGATTTAGGAACCAGGTTTTAAATTGTAAGACATTTCCAGGGACAGATGTGGACTCTGACCACAATATATTGGTTATGACCTGTAGATTAAAACTGAAGAAACTGCAAAAAAGGTGGGAATTTAAGGAGATGGGACCTAGACAAACTGAAAGAACCAGAGGTTGTACAGAGTTTCAGGGAGAGCATATGGCAGCAATTGACTGGAATGGGGGAAAGAAATACGGTAGAAGAAGAATGGGTAGCTTTGAGGGATGAAGTAGTGAAGGCAGCAGAGGATCAAGTAGGTAAAAAGACGAGGGCTAGTAGAAATCCTTGGGTAACAGAAGAAATATTGAACTTAATCGATGACAGGAGAAAATATAAAAATGTAGTAAATGAAGCAGGCAAAAAGGAATACAAACGTCTCAAAAATGACAGACAGGACGTGCAAAATGGCTAAGCAGGGATGGCTAGAGGACAAATGTACGGATGTAGAGGCTTATCTCACGAGGGGTAAGATAGATACTGCCTACAGGAAAATTAAAGAGACCTTTGGAGATAAGAGAACCACTTGTATGAAAATCAAGAACTAAGATGGAAACCCAATTCTAAGCAAAGAAGGGAAAGCAGAAAGGTGGAAGGAGTACATAGAGCGTCTATACAAGGGCGATGTACTTGAGGACAATATTATGGAAATGGAAGAGGATGTAGATGAAGATGAAATGGGAGATACAATACTGCGTGAAGAGTTTGACAGAGCGCTGAAAGAGCTGAGTCGAAACAAGGCCCCAGGCGTAGACAACATTCCATTGGAACTACTGACAGCCTTGGTAGAGCCAGTCCTCACAAAAGTCTACCATCTGGTGAGCAAGATGTATGAGACAGGCGAAATTCCCTCAGACTTCAAGAAGAATATAATAATTTCAATCCCAAAGAAAACAGGTGTTGACAGATGTGAAAATTACCGAACTATCAGTTCGGTAAGTCACAGCTGCAAAATACTAACGCGAATTCTTTACAGACGATTGAAAAAACTAGTAGAAGCCGACCTCGGGGAAGATCAGTTTGGATTCCGTAGAAATGTTGGAACACGTGGGGCAATACTGACCCTACGACTTATCTTAGAAGCTAGATTAAGGAAGGGCAAACCTACGTTTCTAGCAGTTGTAGACTTAGATAAAGCTTTTGACAATGTTGACTGGAATACTCTCTTTCAAATTCTAAAGGTGGCAGGGGTAAAATACAGGGAGCGAAAGGCTATTTGCAATTTGTACAGAAACCAGGTGGCAGTTATAAGAGTCGTGGGACATGAAAGGGAAGCAGTGGTTCGGAAGGGAGTGAGACAGGGTTGTAGTCTATCCCCAATGTTATTCAATCAGTATATTGAGCAAGCAGTGAAGGAAACAAAAGAAAAATTCGGAGTAAGTATTAAAATCCATGGAGAAGAAATAAAAATGTTGAGGTTCGCCGATGACATCGTAATTCTGTCAGAGACAGCAAAGGACTTGGAAGAGCAGTTGAACGGAATGGATAGTGTCTTGAATGGAGGATATAAGATGAACATCAACAAAAGCAAAACGAGGATAATGGAATGTAGTCGAATAAAGTCGGGTGATGCTGAGGGAATTAGATTAGGAAATGAGACACTTAAAGTAGTAAAGGAGTTTTGCTATTTGGGGAGCAAAATAACTGATGATGGTCGAAGTAGAGAGGATATAAAATATAGACTGGCAATGGCAAAGAAAGCGTCTCTGAAGAAGAGAAATTTGTTAACATCGAGCATAGACTTAAGTGTCAGGAAGTCGTTTCTGAAAGTACTTGTATGGAGTGTAGCCATGTATGGAAGTGAAACATGGACGATAAATAGTTTGGACAAGAAGAGAATAGAAGCTTTCGAAATGTGGTGCTACATAAGAATGTTGAAGATGAGATGGGTGGATCGCATAACTAATGAGGAAGTATTGAATAGGATTGGGGGAGAAGAGAAGTTTGTGGCACAACTTGACCAGAAGAAGGGATCGGTTGGTAGGACATGTTCTGAGGCATCAAGGGATCACCAATTTAGTATTGGAGGGCAGCGTGGAGGGTAAAAATCATAGAGGGAGACCAAGAGATGAATACGCTAAACAGATTCAGAAGGATGTAGGATGCAGTAGATACTGGGAGATGAAGAAGCTTGCACAGGATAGAGTAGCATGGAGATCTGCATCAAACCAGTCTCAGGACTGAAGACCGCAACAACATCTTGTGGACCACATAAAGCTAGATGGAGTGTTGGTGAGTGCACTGCCTTATTGTATTCACATCAGATAGCTTCTCATAACGTGCATTATTAAGCTATGTACTCAAATAAACGCACTATGTAGCTACACTTGGTTTTACCAAGCGTAGCTAAATACTGTGTTTTTAAATCCTAAAAAAGCGACTGGTTGCATACTTATTACCAGATAAACCCTAGTTTAAATCTGTCTCAGTTCGTCATCCACAATGGATATACTGAAACATTTTTTATATTGAAGCCATCCTGCACCACAACATGCATGGAACCACAATAAAAAGTATTTCAAACTTTGAGACACGTTTTCCAATAAGTAAGGAAAATTTAGATGTTTTCAGTTACACATTGGCAGGGGCTTTCTTGAAACATTTCTATTTGTGTTATTTAGATCACTTGGTAAAATTGTCTAGTGTAAGTAGTAACTCTGTAGAAACGTTTTTAAAAACCTACCAAAATAATTTGGCTGTGAAATTATCAATTACTGTAGCATAAAATTTGAGGAATCTAAGAATGTAGCAGTTGGACACTTCAGTAATTTTGCCACATGCAGTGACAGATAAGACGCTTTAAAACGCTTCATACCGTTGAAGACAAAAGAAAGCTACCAGTGACCAAAGTGTTTTTCCCCCTTTTTTAATATGAGCAACAAACCTCTTTGAAACTTCCTTCTTTGAGCCTCCATCGCACCTTACGGTCGATAGAATAAAATTATTCACATTTAGCTTGTGAAATTCTGAAAAATTATTTTTTGTCACATTCTTTCGTCTGTGATCTTTAAGCTCAATTATAGATTATTACTGTCGTGTACTCAGCAAACCAACAGTGATCATCTTCGTCATTGTTGTTGAATGAATATAAAACTGTCCCAAATTGTACCATTTTAGACACTGAATTTTTTAAAAAAGAAATTTAAATTAGCAACAAGACAGGATATGCTTATGTTTTCGTGAGATCTTCTCACAGTTCATATGTTGTCCTGTAAAAAAGAAGTTTTTCGAAGAGAAGATTTCAGGTCGAAAATCCTCATCAACAAACTACGTCTAGAGAATACTAAGTTCCTTCATTAACTTCAGTTTCTTACTGAAACTACTACTCATAGCAAGGTTGTCCAGAATCACACAAAACTAACAATTATGTTATGCACAACGTTACTTTCGTTTCGATTTACCATGGTGTTTCAAGTAACCCCATTTTACGGAAAGTGATAAAACCAACATAACTAGAGTTTTGTGTCTTCAACCATAAAGGTTTACACGCCTTACGTAAAACACACATTAACCCATTTGTAAAGTAATGAGGGGTTTGAACCTGATATACATGATAATTAGATTCTTTAATGAATTGGAGAGGGAGCTTAATTGTAATACACAAATACTGGCATCTCAATCCATTGTGGTTAATGAACTCTACCCATTAGGTCATCTGGTTGCACTAATGATGAAACAATCCATCATGAACAAGGAGAGGCGTAATTATCAGTGAAGCAAAAAAGTGATGCCAGCATCGCAACAGTAAGTCGAAATTCTTGTTTCTATTTGGCTCTTATTTCTTGGGACCAATTCATTAATTTATTATTCCACAAACCAATATACAATGTATTTCTGTTTTAATATCTGTCGGTTTTTCTGGTTTCTATCCCTCACTCCTTTTGTTCATTATCGGACCAACTTCATCTACATCTATACTCCGCAAGCCACCTGACGGTGTGTGGCGGAGGGTACCCTAAGTACCTCTATCAGTTCTCCCTTCTATTCCAGTCTCGTATTGTTCGTGGAAAGAAGGATTGTCGGTACGCTTCTATGTGGGCTCTAATCTCTGATTTTATCCTTATCAACCTAAATGCAGCTTCTCTAAGAAGAACTATAAGCTTTCAGCGTTTTCAGCAAATACGACTGAGTCGTCTGCATATCTTAATGTTGAACATTAATTCCGATATCGATATGGCACTTAAGCTCAACCAGAATAATTATGTAGGCAAAAAAACTACAGACAAACTCCTCAAATTGAAAGAGCAACACTGTTCCAGAGAGTTACCGGTCGTCACAACAAGCTCCGGCGTCGCAATATTATGAGGAAAGCATTTAGAGAACTGTGCTAAGAGGAAGTGCACTTCGCCTCTCTTCGAGCGTGGTGCCCCACTTGCAGGGGACGAGGAGCAATCTCCATTATTGGTTGACTACTCCCGATTGTTCCCTGAATGGGTGAAAGCGGGAGCAGTGACCTCAACGAGCAGCTGTAGACAGCGCTCTGCTCAGGCTCAAAACATGGGAAGCAAGCTCGCTGAAGGTGTTTTCTCCAGACCGCAAATTTCCATCAGGCTGTTCCCCACTGAATCGACAGCGCCGCCGTTGATACTAGTAATGCTCGTTATGGAGCAGCATGTACCGAGCAATCACTCCCTAAACAGCCGACTGTAAATCGTGCTCAGATACAACTTATGTCTTGGTGAATATTTTAGGATTTAGAACTCGTTTTATGATGTTAACTGTAGTGATCCCTGCATATTTAGGTAAATAGTTCAGGTTATCCATTTGATCTTATTGCAGACGACTGATGCAGAACCTACGTTTTTATGGGCTGTTTCTATTTGACGTAATGAGCATGCCTGTCCTACAAGTGTACTAAACGTTATTACAGTTCTAACAGACAAGGAACACTATGAAAAAACCGCAGAAATCAAAGTCGGACAGGCGACGAATGTAACCGTTAGGACAGTGCGGCGATATTTAGCGTTAATGAGCCATAGCAACAGATGACTGATGCGAGTACCTTTGCAAAAAGCACGACATCGCCTGCAGCGCCTCTACTGGGTTCGTGACTGTATCGGTTGAACCCTAGACGACTATCGTGGCCTAGTCAGATGAGTCGCGAGTTGAGCTGGTAAGAGCTGATGGCAGGATGTGAGTGTGGCCCAGACCCCACAAAGCCATGGACAATTTGGGTCGTGGCTCCATAATGGTGTGGGCAGTGTTTACATGTAATGAACTGCGTCCTGTGGTCCAACTTTATGAACCATTGGCTGGAGATGGCTACGTTCGGCTACTGGGAGACAGTTTGTAGCCATTCATTGACTTCATATTAATAAACAATCATCAATTTTTTAAGGGTGACAGTGCATCATGTCACCAGGCCACAATCGTTCGCGAATGGTTTGAACCACATTCTGGTCAATTCGAGCGAAAGATATGGTCAGCCAGATCGCTCGACTTGAACCCCATCGAACATTTATGGGTTGTAATCGAGAGATCAATCTTGCACAGGTAACACTTTCGCAGTTATGTTTTGTGACGGCTCCCAAACCCAAGGTCCTCGGCGGTCCTTTTTGGGGCAGCCACCACAAATTGTATAAAGCGTGGGTAGTGACCAGAATGTAGCTATGTCTGTTGGCCGAAAAAGACAAGAATTGCGCCAGCTGGAATGAAGAGATAACTTATCTTTCTTTCTGATGAAACGTGCACCAGCAATACAAGTCAAAGTAATATCCAAGAGTAATTCGTGTACTGAGACTAGTCGAATACAATAACAAATATCACAACGCAATGGCTGCGCTATAAACTCCACGAAAGGCTAGCAGTAGACAATCGACAATAGACTGTCCGTGTCGGGGCCAGTGCTCCTCTTTATATGCAAAAGGCAGAGGGCGCTACGGACCCGAGCTCAGCCATGGCGCGACCTCTTCCGTCGGCGGTAACGCCCTGAGACGCCGACGGCCGCGACAGGAACTGTGGCCAACGATGTCACAGTCAGGGCGCGCGTGCGCGAGTTGGTTGGTTGGGTCCGTGGATACAACATTATGGGCGGACACAGAGTCAGCATGGCTCAATATTTCTGCAGGAGACTTCCACTAACTAGTTGAGTCCATGCCTTGTCCAGTTGCTGCACTACACCAGGCAGAAACAGGTCAGACATGATATTAGGAGGTAGTCCACGACTTTTTTTACCTCATTATGTAATAAGAAGTGGTGACAGGAATATTATTGTACCACAATTGCTGAAAATAGCTCGTTGTCAAAGAAGCGCTCGTTGACAATAATGATCGGTACAAAATGCATTCTGTCACGCAATCTGCAACTCGCCTCAGATTAAGATCAAGCCAATTATCTTTTTAGTTATATACACGGCTTACCTTTTGCGTAGTTGCAGCACTTTGAACATTATTTAGTTTTTTTAGTACATATATACATACATTACATACATTAATCCTTGTTCCACAGATCATGACTACGACATTTCGTAATGATGTGGAACGTGTCACTTTAAAATAAATTTTGTTTACACAATATAATTAATTTTTTTCAGTTATTTTTTTTACTTCATATCTAAGAATTCATGTATGAGTAGAAGGAGTCGTCATTCAGAAATTCTTTTAATTTGCTTTTAAATGTTGGTTGGCTCTCTGTAAGGCTTTTAATACTATTTGGCAAACGAACAAAGACTTTTGTGGCAGCATAATTCGCCCTTTCTGTGCCAAAGTGAGATTTAATCAAGAATAGTGAAGATCATCTTTTCTTCTAGTGTTGTAGCTATGCAATTTGGTAAGTGGGTATACGTACTGCGAAGGAATTGTGAATATATCGTGTTCCTTAAATAAATTTCTATAAGGTGATCTTGGTTGGGCTCCAGCTATTATTCTGACTACAAGCTTTTTCGCAATGAATACTTTCTCTCTTAAGGACGGATTCCTCCAAAATATGATGCCATATAAAAGCAGTGAATGAAAATTGGCATTGTAGGCTAATTTACTGATATATTTATCACCAAAATTTATAATAACTCTAATAGCATAAGTAGCTGATCCTAACCATTTCAGCAGATCATCGATGTGTTTCTTCTAATTCAATTTATCATCAATGCACACACCCAGAAATTTTGAGTATTCTGCCTTAGCAACAGACGTCTGGTTCATAGGCTATATTTATCAATGGTGTTATGTCATTTACCGTACTGAATTGTATAAACTGTGTTTTCTCAAAATTTAGTGATAGTCTATTCGCAAAGAACCATTTAATAGTTTTCTGAAAGACGTTATTTGCAATTTACTCAGCTGATTCTCGCTTGTTCGATGTGATTACTGTACTTGTATCGTCAGCAAAAAGAACTAGTTTTGCCTCTTTATGTATATAGAGTGGCAAGTCGTTGATATACATTAAGAACAATAATAGACCCAAGACTGAACCCTGTGGGACACTGTTCTTGATACCTCCCCAGTTAGAGGACTCTGCTGGTTTTTACAGTCTATCAGTACTGTTAATTTCAACCTTCTGCATTCTTCCAGTTAAGTATGAATTAAACCATTTGTGCACTGTCCCACTAATACGACAATACGTATGCTTATCTAAAAGAATTTCATGATTCACACAATCAAAAGCCTTTGAGAGATCACAAAATATCCCAATGGGTGATGTTTGGTTATTCGGTGCATAGTTGAACTGTAAACATTGTTAAATATTGTGACTGCTACAGACTATCCCAATTCATTAACCATCAGCAGGGTCCTATCCTTTCATCATTATTACCAAGACAGTCATAAATTAAAAACGCATAGTTATTTGAATGGATAGGAAATTAATTACATTTACAGTTCACGTGAATCAAACAGTGCATGAATTTACTGTTCTTTCTGCATTTTAGTGCTCCACTGCGTTCCATAAAAAACTAAGTGAAGACAGTACAAAGTAAAAGAACTTTCAAATAACTGACAAGCTAAAGTGAATACCCCATTTTTATAATTTTTTATGTATTTTCTGGTATTTCATGTGTTCATGACTTTCATAACAATGGCACTGCAAAAGTGTTAGTTACTAGTTACTGAAGGCTTGCCGAACTTTTCTGATGTAATACTATTACGAAACAGTGATTAATCATGGGTACTTGCCTCGCAAAATCTGACGACTTATAGGGTTACAGTGAGTAGCGTCATTCAGCAGACGTCACATGATGTGTTGCTAGTTAGTAAACGTGATTGGTATTTTGTTAATTGCAAGTAATTTCATTGTTTTCTGGTTAAGTTAAAATCATTTTGGCATAGGTGACCTTTGTATCCAAATTTGCTTGTGTGCGTTTTTGTTCCGTCACTGTTTTTTTACACCAGGGTTTCCAAACTTTTCCTCTAAGAGAGCACTTTGAGAGTACTGGCACTTTGACATAACACCTTGTTTATGTCGTGGTAATAAAATTAATACAACTTTGAAAACAGTAGTTTTATTGAGCGATTCCTTTAGTTTTCAATCATAACTAATAACATAAGAATAACAATAAAATCAATAAATAATAAAAAGTATTTGTTTCAAACTAATTTAAAAGTTTTTAATTTTTTTCCTTGACACATGAAAACAAAGGAGAATAAAGTTTTCTAAGGCTTCAGTGATTCCGAGTCATTAATTTACAAATCCTCGTGATGGTAGGTACAGCTGCAGAAAGTTGAATTCTGACATATGGTGCGGCATCAAGCTTGTTCGTGAACTTTGTGCTCGTTGCGGCATATTAAAAAAATCCTGTTTCACATAAACATGTGGTGATAAACGGAAGGAAAACAATTACAGCTTTTCCTGATGAACTCAGACATTCTTACAATAAATTCATCTAGAAATTACATGACTGATCTTTGTGCTTTTGCTTTAAATCTGTCAGTTCTCTAATCAAATAGTTTTCACAGTCTCTTTCACACATGCTTCCTGCGCTATAACAAGAAATTGATTTCGAATCCACGGATTATTCATAACAATCTTCACAAAATATTGCACAAGTATCTTTTTCAAGTAATGTAAATGCTCTTCTAAAAGCTTAGTCACCTTTTCATCTAGCTGGAAATTATGTTCAGTGAAACATTCAGGTAAAGCCAGTAAGCACTTAAAATTGTTTTCTTAAACTGAAGAATTCCAGAATTTAAATTTTCTCTAAAACACGTAATTCTGTCTGTTGTATTGAAATTATTATCATTCTTTCCTTGGAAAGTTAAGTTAATTTCGATGCACTTCGTAAAAGTGTCTGTGAAGTATGCGAGTTTTATCACTATGAAGGATTTATTAAAAATTCAATAAAATTTTGTAGTGAATTATTTTGCACATTAAAGAAGGTAAAAACTCATCACTATGTTCATAAAGCCTCTATAGTGCTAATTCTTTGGATAGCCATCTCACTTCTGTATGTAGTGGAAGCAAGTTGTTTATACTGCCCATTTTGCTGCACATATTTTTGAGCACTCTGGACTGCTACGGCTGCGATTTTACATTATTAGGCGTTTTTCGTTACTAGAGCTCGCCTGTGCACAATACAATGACTGCTGGTGGTTCTTATATCTACCTGCAGTGCAGTGATATAGCGCCCTTGGTTTTTCCTACTATGGCTGTAGCACCATCCGTGCAAATATCAACACACTTCTCCCAGTCGATCTCTTGTTTTTAAAATGTAATCATTAATGCAATTGAATATAATTTTTCCTGTTGATTTTTCATGTAAAGATAAGAGCACACCACATGTACGTGTTTCAAATAACAATGAACTTACTAAAAAAGAATAGATGATAGTAATTTCAGAAAACATGTCATTACCTGTTAATCGGAGACGCTGAAAGTGACGTTACCGACAGCACCCTGAAATTCTGCGGGTGTGATGTTTTTAGGTTTTTTAGCAATTATCCGCTTAAGATCGCCTGTTTTGCGACGACTGTCAACATACTCTTTGCTTCGTGGTGTGCTCCATAAATAAAAATCTTACAGTGTTATGTCTGTTGACCTGGGGAGCCAGAGGCCTCTACAGACAAGTATGTTTTCAGGGAACACGTCGGTGATGTGGGGCTTACTTTGGTTAGATGTGTGAGCGGTTGCTCCATCTTATTGGAATATTGGATACAGCTTCGATGCATCTGTTAATCGAGAATATCCTGCGACCAGTATCTGTAATCTGGGAGTTTACATAACCTGACAAATAAAACCAGGCCTCATCTGATACGAAGCATAGCAAGGGGTCCAAGTAACCGTTAGCAGTTCATGTTAATAACCAGTAACAACAATTAACTCTTTTTTATTGCTCCTCAAATTTCAACCCTTGCACCACAGGCTAACATGATAAGCTTTAAATTTCATGCCTTTTAGTACGCGATGTATGAGATACTCCAAACTGATACAATAACCGCCTTACCGACTTGTGGGGACTTCTTGAAATCTCCACGCAAATTCTATCTAGACTAAAGTTTCAGGAGTTCTCACTGTCGGCCGCCTATTCCCCTGCACGTTCTGAACTGCTCCTACAGCCCTTGTGTCTTGGGAAAATCTTGAATAGTGCTGGTCGTGAGGAATTTCCAGCCAGAATACTTCGCTTGATACATTTGTTTGCATTATTTGTGGAGCCTGTCTTTATGAAAGATTCTACAATATCAATTCTAATTCATACAGCCCCATTCCGTAACAACTCAACAATAGGTGCTTCTCACAACAACTGATGCACAAAAACTCAGCTGCCCTCATCTTTCCTATAAAACACAGTGTAGCCAACTTTCGAGACATTGTTGGGGCTTCTCAAGAAATTTGACTAGAGATGGTTAACCAGTGCGTGAGGCATACCAGTGTTATGGGGGACACCCTATATAGCTAACAATCACTATTAGTACAGCTGTTCCTGTGACATCTATGAATTCCCCAGTTTGCAGCAAATACTGCAAATTCCAAGTCGATGACTGATTCCTCCTTCATGGCAGCAGAAAGATCTGTGATGTGTCATCATTACATAACTGTAGCAAATCTTTTTTATATTTTTTCTGTTGCTTATTAATAAAGCATGACACTGTATCTTTTACTCATGATGTAAAAAGTTTTTCTCCAGTTGAACGAGCTTCACCATTAAGCTCAATGCATTAACTTACATGGTACTATACTTCAGTTACTTTTTCGTTCTCAGTTCTAGCCTATCAAATTATTTGATGTTAAAATGTCTCTATTGAGTCACCTCTCTATTGAGTCCCACTCCTACACACCCTCCCTCTCCCGTGCTCACCTTCAGTGTCTCTGCAATCCCTCCCACCTTGTTTTCTCTTCATCTCCTTCCCCACCTGTCTCCTGTCTCTTGATACACCCCCTGAACCTCTTATTCCTTTTATAGCACCTCCTTCCCTGCTGCACCTAGCTCTACCCTCTTTTTCCATTCCCTCAGGCCTCTCCTACAGCAGGTCCTTCCTAGCAGGTTTTATTCTTTGTCATGTGTGCTTCATCTCTTAAAGTGGATTTAAGCTGTCTTTGTTCTGGAGCGTTTTAATACTGTGGCCAACTGTCAACCTGTGCATGTGACTTCAGTGTCTTTCTTGTGCTCTACGAATCGCCAACTGTGTTTTTTAACTTTATGTAGACTTATTTAATTATCCCCCCATAAACGTCTCCTTGTTGGTCTATGGTTTCCATCCATTGACTCCCCTTACTCTGTTTTTATGTCCCCCTTTTTAACGCCTTTTCCCCTTTTATTAGCTATCATGTCACTCGGCTGAAGAGTGGCGGATTGCGCCACTGCCAGCTTTCGCCTTCCCATATGGGGCAGAGCAATGAAATCATAATAAAGGGAAAAAAACAGGAGGAATGTTCACTTCGCCACTCAACCACCATAAGATCCTCATCTGTTAAACGTTGGATCGCGCTCTGCCTCAGATGACGTCAGAGACTTACTGGGACAAATCTCGTATTTGAGGTAAAAACGGATAGTGATCTCACGAGAACTGTAGACTGCCCTGGAAAACTTAGATTTCGATAAAGTAGCTGTTAGTGTGCCGCTCCTGATAATTACAAATCTGCTTGGCAAGTGGTGACTGTTATTTCCACTTTTGTGCTGAGCATTTATTTCAGACATTTATTTGAGTACTATTAGTCAGGGCAAAAGACAAGATGGTAGGAAAGTACCATAGAGGTCACCTCTGAACTGCTAGTTGTGCTATTTAAGATAATTACATTTACAGTCTATTAAACATAGTGAATTTCAAAGTGTTGTACGTGAAAGATTTTACTCAATAGACGTTTGAAATAAAACTTTATACCTTCATTTATAATTACAGTCCTCATCCAGCTGAATGGAAAGAGAATAGGAACATTTCTTTCAGTGGGCTGGACCAGAATGTGGTCATAAAGATTGGAAACTAAGGTCAGTGTGTTCACCATCGCCTTCTTGCTGACACAAAATTGTCAGGCTCGCGTGAGAAAGATGGCGAACTGTATAAATCATACCCATATTGAAACCAGTCGGCCCACAATATATATGTATATTAGTTATCTGTTGACTAGAAGGAGTTGTCTTTCAATAATTCCTTTAATTTGCTTTTAAATGTTTCAATGGTATCTGGCTAGTGATCAAAGATTTATGAGGCAGCATAATTCACCCCTTTCTGTGCCAAAGTGAGATTTAATCGAGAATAATGAAGATCATCCTTTCTTGTAGTGTTGTAGCTATGCATTCCTCTGTTATTTTTGAACTGGTATGGGTTATTAATGACAAATTTCATAAGTGAACATGTGTGTTGCGAAGGTACTGTGAATATCCAGTGTTCCTTAAATAAATGTCTGCAAGGTAATTTTGGGTGGAATCCACCTATTATTATGATCACATGCTTTTGTACAATGAATACTGTCTCTCTTGACGAATTGCCCCAGTGAATGAAAATTGGCATTTTAGGCTAATTTACTAACATGTTTAACACCAAAATTTGCAATAACTCTAACAGCGTAAGTAGCTGATCCTAACTGTTTCAGCAGATCATCGATGTGTTCCTTCCAATTCAATGTATCATCAATGCACACACCCTTAAGTTTTGAGCATTCTGCCTTAGCATCAGACTTCTGTTCATAGTCTATATTTATCAATGGTGTTGTGCCATTTACTGTACAGAACTGTATAAACTGTGTTTTCGAAAAATTTAGTGAGAGTCCATTTGCAGAGAACCACCTAATAATTTCCTGAAAGACATTATTTACAATTTCCTCATCTGATTCTCACTTGTTGGGGCATCCTGAATCCCAGCCCATTCCTACATTTCACGAAGCTAAGTTAATAATTACAAATAAGAGAATCCTTTTTCATATCATCTTATTACAGATCATTTTTTTGAAACTACTAATTAACTAGATTATTGCTATAGAACATTATTACAACTGACTACTGCGGTGGTTCAATATCAGTGCCGTCATGCATACCACCTTTCCTGAACGCATATAGATTCCGAAACGGCAAACATATTTGTCATTATCGCCTTGAATTGTAATTTACCTATTGCTATTGTGGACTAATGTGATTACGTAAAGTAAAACGTGGAATTAAACTTTCAGGATACAGTTACATGTTATTGTGGCCTTAGTGATATACCAAGTAAGGAGCGAACACTACATACTAACCTATGTGTCTTGCATTTATTTCATTGTTTATGTTTTATATTCGTGTTTCTCATTAAACTTCTCTTCATCAACAAGTAAATCTAAATATTACGATAGAAATTTAAGAATTATAAGCAATAATGCACGGTAATACATTGACAAGGATGTATCACAAATTCACGATCATTATTTCACGTCGCTCGGTTCATTTATAAGTATATTTCGGCTTCATTCCCACAGCTGCTCTTATCACAATACCACACTTACTCCAAATACTGTCATTTTGGAAAACTATAAAAGCGCGAAACTTGTGCGCGGGTCCTCTGATGAATTAATAAAAGAGGAAGGTAATTTTGGCATAGTAATAAATCAAAAACAATTCATTTATAGCATACAATAAAAATAGAAAATATCTGATATCCTGTCTCTGTATACATATTATGCCTTTATCTGATTGTAGCTCTTGAAATTAGACAAATTAACGCAAAAAAACAGAGTTCTTCGACCTCATTTTTCATCCTTTATCACTGACTACTTTAATGCAGAAGTAGTAGCATGATCCTTGATTACAACATGCTTTCAAAACGTCAGAGTCAATAGGAGCATACTGGTATTTTCTGTAGTCTTCAACCACTTATCACTCAGCGGGAAAAGAAGCGAACAGTGGACGGACTAAGTTTTCTTTTATTTGCCTGTTTAACATTTTGCTTCTATTTGTCTGGAAACTGAGACAAAATTTTTCGATTTTTGTCAGATTTCTACCTTTATTAACGTAAATAACAAGAATAAAGAGCCTAAAATCAGTTATTTCAGAAACCGGATAATTTGAGTGGTTTCAAGTCAGGTGAAACTGCTGTGGAAATAAACCGATGTAACCGCACCCGGATGTTTCAGCTATAACCGCCATCCCTACGCCATATCCTAAAGCAAATTCAACAGGTCCCTTCTTCTTCATCTAGAAATACTTCCTGACAGTTACCCAACCTACTAGCTATAGGCCTAGCTCCAATATCCTCTCCTCAGATCAAGACACCATAATAACTCCCAGCTTGCTGACCCAATTTTGCTCCTTCCTGCTCTCACCTCCACCTATACATCCCACTTCCCAATCCAACGTTATCCTCCTCTTCTCCAACTTCCATAATGCAGTGTTCCATTAATACGTGCTCCTCAGTGTCCCATCCTTTTATTTTTTAACCTATCCACTCAGTACATAGTGGGATCTATCCTAAAGGAACTTCCCAGATGTGTGGTCGACGTCGTCTTCATCATTATAATCATCATTATCATCATCATCTTGCTATTAGCAACGCCATCGCTATCTGTGTTTTCGTAAATCCTCGAAGGAGCTCATTTTACTGTATTTTAATATTATTATTTAATACTTCTAAGCCCGCATCTCGCGGTCGTGCGGTAGCGTTCTCGCTTCCCACGCCGGGGTTCCCGGTTTCGATTCCCGGCGGGGTCAGGGATTTTCTCTGCATCGTGATGGCTGGGTGTTGTGTGATGTCCTTAGGTTAGTTAGGTTTAAGTAGTTCTAAGTTCTAGGGGACTGATGACCATAGATGTTAAGTCCCATAGTGCACAGAGCCATTTGAACCATTTTAATACTTCTAACTATAGAAAAATTAATCACATATGTCCACATTTTAACATGCCTGACAGAAGTGCACCTATATAGATGCTGACAGTAATGAACAATAAAAGGGAAAATCAACGAAAGAATACTGCGCCCACGAGCAAGCGCGTTTGCGGGTTTGTGTGTGTGCGCGCGCGCACGTGTGCTAATTGTCCAGCTCTCAACAACCGACCGACTTATGAACGTGCGCCGTTTATCTATGTGATGCGCTGGGGATGGTTTACTTGTTACATTGATACTTGAGTTTGGGCGTGGTAAGATTGCGAACTTATAACTCAATATCTTATAGACAACAAGTAAATTTTGTTGTCTCCGCAACAGAACAAGTAGAACACTTCAACAATTGTCCTTGATTCCGAGAAACAATTGGTGACAAGCTTCAGGCGACGGAACAAATTTCACCCTGTTTGTTTGGAAACTAGTGAAAGGCCTTCCCTGAAAAGTCAACGCTATAATGCAGTAGAAGGTGTCCAACATGCTATTAATTTTGTAGCTCCTTGAAATAAGAAACAATTTGCCCCCAAGCTTTAGGGAAACATTTTGGAGGGCGATTCAAAGAAGTGCAGTAAAAACTTATCTGCGAGAATAGGCTCATTCAGGGAATGAACGAGGTACACAGAGCTACCGAAGTATTGAATTGATACGTATTACTTTTCCACATAGCAATCATGGTTACCTTAGCATTTGTTCCCTCGGTAAACCTATCTCTCGAAAACGGCGTAAAAGAAATCAAGCTCAAAGCCTAGAAGGTACTTAGCAATATCGACCAGAACATTGGTGTTATTTCTGAAGTGGCGACCGATGGCGAACGGCCCGAAGAGATGAAAATCAGTTAGTGCGGGATCCAGACCGTGTGGAGAGTGTTCCAACACAGTCCATTGGAAAAGCCAGTTAAAATCTTGCTAGCCAACGTGGTGCAGAGTCCGGCATTCCCTTATAATAAACCGTTACCTTGTGATAGCAATACGGTTCGTTTCCTCTGAATCGCTGTTTGAAATCGTCCCAGTGTGCCGTAGTAACTAACAGCATTCACTATCTCACCATGGTTTAGGATATCAGTCAGCAGAACACCCTGCGTGTCCTAAAATTGAGGACATAACTTTCTCCCCCCTGTTTGAACTTCTTATGGCGGAAAGGAATCTCCATGTGAATGATGACCGCTATGTCTCAGGTGCCACACGATCCACCCACGGTTCGTTCCCTGTAACAAAACACGCTGAGATGAGAAACATCGTAGATGGGATACCATCTAATATCATGTTGGACCTCGTTTTACCTGGCGCAGTTCAGCAACTCAACGTGGCCTGGACTCAACAAGTCGTTGGGAACCCTCTACAGAAGTACTGAGCCATGCTGCTTCAATGGCCGTCCGTAATTGCGAAAGCATTGCCAGTGCAGATTTTTGTGCACGAACTGACCTCTCAGTTACGTCCCATAATTGTTAGACGGGTGACCATATCATTCGCTCAAACTGTCCAGAATTTTCTTCAGACCATTCGCAAACAATTACGGTCTGGTGACATAGCGCATTGTCATCAATAAAAATTCCACCATTATTTGGAAACATAGTCCATGAATGGCTGAAAATGGTTTCCAAGTAGCTGAACATAACCATTTCCAGTCAATGATCGGTTCAATTGGACGAGAGGACCCAGGCCATTCCTTGTGAGCACAGTGCACTCCGTAATTGCACAAAGCCTTGCTGAGAGCTTGGGTCCACAGTTTCGTGGGCTCTGGGCCACACTCTAACCCTGCCTCAGCTCTTACCAACTGACCTCTGGACTCATCTGACTAGACTACTATTTGTCTAGGGTCCAACCGACATGGTCACGAGCCCAGAAGGCGCTGCAGGCGATGTCGTGCTATCAACAAAGGCACTCGTGTCGGTCGTCTGCTCCCATAGCCCATTAACGCCAGATTTCGCCGCCCTGTCCTAGTGGGAAAGTGCCACATTGATTTCTGCTGTTATTTCACGCAGTGTTGCTTGTCTGCTAGCACTGACAACCATATACAAACATCGTTGGTCTCAGTCATTAGTGAAGACAGTCGGACACTGTGTTGAGCATGGTAAGAGTCAATGCCTGAAATTCGTTACTTTCGGCACACTCTTCATACTGTGTATCACGGGATATTGAATCCCCTAACGATTTCCGAAATGGAATGTCCCAGGAGTCTAGCTGCAACTTCCGTTCTCCGTTCAAACTCTGTTAATTCCCATCATGAGGCCATAATCACGTCGCAAATCCTTTCACATGGATCACCTGTGCAAAAATGACAGATCCGCCATTGCACTGCTCTTTTATATTTTGTGTACGCGATGCTACCGCCATCTATATATGTGCATATCACTGTCCCATGACTTCTGTCACCTCAGTGCAGTACAGGATTGGAACACCGTACAGCTTAAGCGTTAAAGAGCCAACCCCATCCGTTTGGCTTCATTCTCGTGTAAGAGTTTCCGTGATACCAAGCGTGCACACGTTTTTCGGGAGGCCATGTTGTTGTATGTGATATCCATCACACTGCCAACAGAGATGTTAGGTTGGGGTGCAGTCACATGAATGCAGTGATAGGCTTGAATCAGTCTTTCGAGTCTTTCGATATGGCACACGTTGTCATCGCACGTGGACAATATTGGTCACCCTGCCTTCGCACGACTCATCAACCTTTATTATATTCCCGAGACTTGAACCACATATGTTTTCGTTATATTATAATCACTCTGTAACTTTCCACTTGCTGACTATGAAATGCGTCTAGAGAAATTTTCCTTAAATAATAAACCACACTACATTTCGCACTTCAGTCGCCGACTGTGTATCAGTTACTAAACCACTCTCACATGTACAAGAGCAAAAAGGGAAGGAAAAAGCGAAAAACCTTAAAAAATTGAGAACTAAAACTAGAAATTCGCAGCAACTGATGTCGTTGGTTTTTATGTGGGTAACGAGAGACAATCAACACATTTTTTTTAAATTTAGTTTGTCATCCATATTTTTCACAGTCCTCAAATTTTAACAGCATTTAATTGTAACAGAATGAGAAATATAAGAAAGGTTGAGCTACTTTAAAGGGAAATAACGAATAAAATGCAATATTTCCCTTATAAATCTTTGGCCGTTCCAATGCTCGAATAGTTAAATGTGATTGCGACTCTTTGTACTCACTCAGTAGAGAACAACGCCTATGAAATTAATCGATCATTAATGAGTTATCTTTCAGTCATAAGAGATGCAAGTTATGCTAATACGTTTAAAATAATAGCTTAACTAAATTCAATATCTAAATCTCCATCTCTATAGATGATGTAATACCTGATGCAGGATTTGGTTACTATACGTGGTAGAAGACAACGCCAGTGATTTTATTTACTCGTTGGTAGTATATTCCAAATAACTAGGTGCATACGTGTCACTAATATATATGGAAGAATATAGACAAGTAGACTAGACGGCCATTCACACGCTATCATCGTATCGATTTTTAATGGCCTCCAAAGGTTATAGTTTCTGAAAAAGAAATAACATCAACTGATGCGGCGGCACACGTTCTGTGGAAGAAGAACATTAGCCTGTAGTGATGGGAAATCTCCTTCATGGCAAAAAGAAACTAAGGAATCATTTTTCACGCCTCACGACGTGCTTTTACAGAAGATCGCGTTAGTACTTCTCCTCCTTCCAAACGAACAGCGTGTGCGTCGATACCATACAAAACATTATTCTGGCGTCGTCTGTCACTTTAAAAATGACCATTGAATATTTTCACAAAGTCCGCTAACATTTTATGCCCTAACAACATATCATCTGCAATGCAGCTATAAATAGTTGTTTTCATATTACTGCAGAGTTTTTTCAACAGCAGCAACAGTGGATATACTGAATTAATGAATCTGGCCAAATTGTACTTTTTTGGGGTGTAATGTTTGATGCGTTCTTAAACAACTTTTTCACCACATCTTTAACCAATTGTCTGTGTGCTTGTTTGCAGTTGTATAAGTGTAAACTGAATACATGTTACTTTCGTAATAATGAATTTAATTGAAATCGATTATACAGGGCGAATTGCCTAAGCCGTGCGGGATTACGCGAGCGGTCTATGGCGCTGCTATCATGGAATGTGCGGCTGGTCCCGGCGGAGGTTCGAGTCCTCCCTCGGGCATGGGTGTGTGTGTTTGTCCTTAGGATAATTTATGTTACGTAGCGTGTAAGCTTAGGGACTGATGACCTTAGCAGTTAAGTCCCATTAGATTTCACACACATTTGAACATTTTTTTTCGAATTGTCTAAAACTTGCTCTGCAATATTGCATAAATGGAAAGTCCTATTGGTATAAGGTTTTCACAGTATGGATTGGTAATCAGGGGCTCGTACTGTTAGCCAATCAACAGATTTTAGTAAAATTTAGAAATTGTAGTTTTTGTGCAAACATGCGCTTTTATAAATGGAACAATGTCTGTTGACATTAATAAACTAAAAGTAGTGTAAATTAGAATGTCGGTGGTGTTTGTTGCAGAATTCTACTACACTAGTTTACGAGATATCGAATTTTCGAACGTTCCGATACTGACACTACTACAATACCTGTGGTAGTGCCCACTAAAGAACAACACAAGTGCATACGCTAGTTATGTGGATTCCGATCAGTAACGAAACATTTAACCATGACAGGTTCTGTTCAAAATGGTCTCCAGCAATACACGCTTCCAGTCTGGTATGGAACGACTGCTGCACATGTACTAGAATTTCAGTGGATATGTCCGAGCACGCTGCAGTAATACGTTGTAGCATATCATAGGGTGTAGTTGGTATGTCCTTGTATACAGTGTCTTTCAGCTTTGGCCGCAGAAAAAATTCTGCAGGCGTCAAATTCGGGGTATGGGCCACAGATCCTCTGCGTCCAGTCCATCAATTTGGGAACAATTCGTAAAGACAAGCCATAGTACTTCGTGCACCATGGACTGGACAGCCATCATGTTGGTACCACAGGTTCCTCCTAGTCTGTACAGGAACGTCTTCCATCCGTGGGAGATGGTCTGTTAGGGAGCTGCGATACTTGGGCGCGTTCAGTGTTCCGTCTGATTGTTCTCTATCCAGCACGACACGTTTACACTCCATAAACGCTGACGTTCCACCTGATGAAGCCAATGGGGATTGTCAACAGACCAATAGTGCAAGTTTCGATGGTTTTCCCGGCCATGATTGGTAAATGTGGCTTCATCACTAAACAAGACATGATAATCTGAAGTATCCTGTCTTAATGTCCGTGTACAGAAGTTAACACGTTTCTCACAATCGTTTCCATGCGACTCTTGATGGAGAGAGATGTGAGAGGGGTGAAACCTACGTCGATGGAGAATGCATAGGACACTTGCCTGACTTATGCCACTTCCTCGTGTGATTGCGCGGGAGCTAACGTGCGAATCACGTGCAACAGCAACAGGAACATTAACTTTCCCCTCCTCTGTCGTCGCTTGTTCCCTGTGTTGTGTAGGTGTTACACTACCACTTCCACGTAACTGGTTGATGAGATCGATTAGCAATAGCCAAGGTGGCTGACGTCTATTGGAATATCTTGCCCCATACACCGTACAAGAACGAAATGTACTCTTCCTATACTTTCCATAGACCATGAGCATTTCTGCTCTTTCTGCATTGGTAAATCCCATCTTCCAATCGCGGCCTATTACTTGGATTCTCACACACTAACTGACTAGTAAGTCGCAATGTACTCAAGGAACGCAGAATCACACTGTAAGAAAACATAACATCATACCTAGTAACCATGCAGATCGAATGGCACAAACAAAAGTAGGTGTGGAAATTTTCAAACTTGTATCTGTAAACGACTCTCAATAAAATCCTGCAACAAACGCCACTGACATTCTAATTTATCCTACTTTTAATTTGTTAACGTCAGTAGGCATTGTTCCATTTCAAAAGAGTATGTTTGCACAAAAAAGTACACTTCCTGAGTATTAATACAATCTGTTCATTGGACAACAGTGCGAACCGCTGACTACCAATCAATTGTGCGAAAACAGCACATCAATAGCACTTTCAATTCCCGCAATATTTGCGTTGCAGTGTTTGGGTGATCCACCCCGTATATGCACTGTTATTAGTGTGCAACTTTCAAAGTTGCCAGTGTTGAACAAATAAAATGTCTGCTCCAACGCAAAATTTTTGACCATTAATTGTTTTCACACAACACACTACTTACATGTGCTCACATGTCTATTTGTAATAATTACGCCGGACGCACACACGAGAGTTTCGTTTGGAGATGTGCAGATCCGACAAAATCTCGCCAAGAGTAGCTATAGAGATCTCCTACCTGGCGTCCTCTACAGGTGATGTCTATTTTGCAGCAGTTGACGGCACCAGTTAGTGACCTTACTGACTCAGTGAGACGTCAGAGTACTGTTAAGTGAAAATCGTAGGGCAGTGAGGAGCATGACTTCAGTAATGAATACGTCAAGTAAATTTTAGGGATGCCAGTTCCAATAATTCTCTGCTATTTCTGCCACAGCACAGTATGATAGCAATTACAATCACTGATGTCTTCTTCTGGTTGGTTGGTTAATTGATTTCGGGGAGGGGGAAAAAAAGTGAGGTCAGAAGTCCCATCGGATTAGTGAAGGATGGGGAAGGAAGGCGGCCGTTCCCTTTGAAAGGAACCATCCCGGTAATTGCCTCAAGGGATTCAGGGAAATCACGGAAAACTTAAATCAGGTCGGGCAGACGCGGGTTTGTTCCGCCCTTCTCCAGAATTCGAGTCCAGTGTGCAAACCACTGCGCCACCTCGCTCGATCATTGATGTCATATGACACTTTAGTACAGTGGTGTCTAACTTGCAATTGTCACTCAGCTGTTCGATCCAATGATGTCCAATATGCAATGATCCACTATCATCACACTCGCGTCCAATCTAATTACTGCGATTGTCAACGCTCTCATGACCATATCTGTTGCCTTTTGATTTTGAGTTTAATTGGCGATAGCCGGCCGGAGTGGCCGAGCGGTTCTAGGCGCTACAGTCTGGAACCGCGCGACCGCTACGGTCGCAGGTTCGAATCCTGCCTGGGGCATGGATGTGTGTGATGTCCTTAGGTAAGTTAGGTTTAAGTAGTTCTAAGTTCTAGGGGACTGATGACCTCAGATGTTAAGTCCCATAGTACTCAGAGCCATTTGAACCATTTTGACGATAATTAAGCCATTCTTCAACTGTTTGTACGGTTCATGACCGACACGCGACCGTTCACTTGGGCCTCACTGCGAGTCTCCTATAGCAGTTGTAACCTCCCCCTTACTTATTGACCTTAATGACAGTGAAAAATTAAACCGCGTGTACCTAATGGAAATTTGGGAAAAGCAATCGTCACCGAAGGTAATCTGTCGGTAAAGAGGGAGGAAGGGTTACATTTAAATGAAAGGAAAAATGCAAATGAAATTGGTGGAAATTAATTTCGAAAAAGGGTAAAGTTAATAAAGAAAGTTAATGTGTTGTCGTTACGTTAACAATTAACTGGAGTTAATTAGATATTTGAGATTTGGGGAAATTACGGTCGCCAGTCCTATGGACAACTACTGTAATAACTGAAAAAGAAAGGTTAATGCACATATCATTAGCACTAAAATCATGGCAACTGAAGGTTGACACGTGTTGTGTGAAAACTGAATGTTTGTCGAAAGTAATAAATTTCGCTATACTCTGACTTAATTTAGCAAAAGAATTGATAAAACCGAAAAATTTAAAGTTAATTTAGTGACTGAAATTAATAGTGAACTTAGTTTCTGAAGCACTACGAAATTAAATAAAACAAGGTTAGTCTTGGGCTACCTCAACAATCGTCTCAAAAGCAACCTGAATCTACGCAATTTATAAATAAAAGATTTACATTTGAACTTGAATTAAATGATTTTGAACAATTAACAATATTAAAATTTAGTACATACCAAGCTGAGCTGCAGTCACAGGTAAGCTAAAATATGGTAACAAAACTCGCACTCTTAATTTATGCTTGTGTAATCTAAATATAGTTCTGTTCCGTCATTGTAGCCACCTAATGTTTATTTTAACTGAACTTTGAAATTAAAGCAGTGAAATGGAATGATATTACTTTAATGTTGGCGTCTGAATTTCAATGACACTCAGGTTCATTTCGGAAAAGGAAGGGACCCTGCTTGGTACTGCCATTGGTCTCCCTCTAAGATTTTTACCCTCAACGCTCCCCCCAATACTAAATTGGTGATCCCTTGATGCCTCAGAGTATGTACTACCAACCGATCCCTTTTCCTGGTCAAGTTGTGCCACAAACTTCTCTTCTCCCCAATCCTATTCAATACCTCGTCATTAGTTATGTGATCTACCCATCTAATCTTCAGCATTCTTCTGTTGCACCACATTTCGAAAGCTTCTATTCTCTTCTTGTCCAAACTATTTAACGTCCATGTTTCACTTCCATACATGGCTACACTCCATACAAATACTTTCAAAAATGACTTCCTGACACTTAAATCTATACTCGATGTTAACAAATTTCTCTTCATCAGAAACGCTTTCCTTGTCATTACCAGTCTACATTTTATACCCTCTCTACTTCGACCATCATCAGTTACTTTGCTCCCCAAACAGCAGAACTCCTTTACTACTTTATGTGTCTCATTTCCTAATCTAATTCCCTCAGCATCACCCAATTTAATTCGACTACATTCCATTATCCTCGTTTTGCTTTTGTTGATGTTCATCTTATATCCTCCTTTCAAGACACTATCCATTCCGTTCAACTGCTCTTCCAAGCCCTTTGCTGTCTCTGACAGAATTACGATGTCATCGGCGAACCTCAAAGTTTTTATTTCTTTTCCATGGATTTTAATACATACTCCGAATTTTTCTGTTGTTTCCTTCACTGCTTGCTCAATATACTGATTGAATAACATCGGGGAGAGACTACAACCCTGTCTCACTCCCTTCCCAATCACTTCTTCTCTTTCATGTCCCTCGACTCTTATAACTGCCGTCTGGTTTCTGAACAAACTGTAAATAGCCTTTCGCTCCTTGTATTTTACCCCTGCCACCTTCAGAATTTGAAAGAGAGTATTCTAGTCAACATTGTCAAAATCTTTCTCTAAGTCTACAAATGGTAGAAAAGTAGGTTCGCCCTTCCTTAATCTAGCTTCTAAGATAAGTCGTAGGGTCAGTATTACCTCACGTGTTCCAACATTTCAACGGAATCCAAACTGATCTTCCCCGAGGTCGGCTTCTACTAGTTTTTCCATTCGTCTGCAAATAATTCGCGTTAGAATTTTGCAGCTGTGTCTTATTAAACTGATTGTTCGGTAATTTCACATCTGTCAACACCTGCTTTCTTTGGGGTTGGAATTATTATATTCTTCTTGAAGTCTGAGAGAATTTCGCCTGTCTCATACATCTTGCTCATCAGATGGTAGAGTTTTGTCTGGACTGGCTCTCCCAAGGCTGTCAGTAGTTCCAATGGAATGTTGTCTACTCCTGGGGCCTTGTTTCGACTCAGCTCTTTCAGTGCTCTGTCAAACTCTTCACGCAGTATTTTATCTCCCATTTCATCTTCATCTACATCCTCTTCCATTTCCATAATATTGTCCTCAAGTACATCGCCCTTGTATAGACTCTCTATGTACTCCTTCCACCTTTCTGCTTTCCCTTCTTTGCTTAGAATTGGGTTTCCATCTAAGTTCTTGATGTTCATACAAGTGGTTCTCTTATCTCCAAAGGTCTCTTTAATTTTCCTGTAGGTAGTATCTATCTTACCCCTAGTGAGATAAGCCTCTACATCCTTTTATTTGTCCTCTAGCCATCCCTGCTTAGCCATTTTGCACTTCCTGTCGATCTCATTTTTGAGACGTCTGTATTCCTTTTTGCCTGCACCATTTACTGCATTTTTATATTTTCTCCTTTCATCAGTTAAATTCAATATTTCCTCTGTTATCCAAGGATTTCCACTAGCCCTCGTCCTTTTACCTACTTGATCCTCTGCTGCATTCACTACTTCATCCCTCAAAGCTACCCACTCTTCTTCTACTGTATTTCTTTCCCCCATTCCTGTCAATTGCTCCCTTATGCTTTCCCTGAAACTCTGTACAATCTCTGGTTCTTTCAGTTTATCCAGGTCCCATCTCCTTAAATTCCCGCCTTTTTGCAGTTTCTTCAGTTTTAATCTACAGGTCATAACCAATAGATTGTGGTCAGAGTCCACATCTGACCCTGGAAATGTCTTACAATTTAAAACCTGGTTCCTAAATCTCTGTCTTACCATTACATAATCTATCTGAAACCTGTCAGTATCTCCAGGCTTCTTCCATGTATACAGCCTTCTTTAATGATTCTGGAACCAAGTGTTAGCTACGATTAATTTGTGCTGTGTGCAAAATTCTACTAGGCGGCTTCCTCTTTTATTTCTTTTCCCCAATCCATATTCACCTACTATGTTTCCTTCTCTCCCTTTTCCTACTGCCGAATTCCAGTCACCCATGACTATTAAATTTTCGTCACCCTTCACTATCTGAATAATTTCTTTTATTTGATCATACATTTCTTCAATTACTTCGTCATCTGCAGAGCTAGTTGGCATATAACCTTGTACTACTGTAGTAGGTGTGGGCTTCGTATTTATCTTGGCCACAATAATGCGTTCACTATGCTGTTTGTAGTAGCAAACCCGCATTCCTATTTTCCTATGTAGTATTAAACCTACTCCTGCATTACCCCTATTTGATTTTGCGTTTATAACCCTGTAGTCACCTGACTAGAAGTCTTGTTCCTCCTGCCACCGAACTTCACTAATTCCCACTATATCTAACTTTAAGCTATCCATTTCCCTTTTTAAAATTTTCTAACCTACCTGCCCGACTAAGGGATCTGACATTCCACGCTCCGATGCGTAGAACGCCAGTTTTTCTTTCTCCTGATAACGACATTCTCTCGAGTAGTCCCCGCCCGGAGATCCGAATGGCGGACTATTTTACCTCCGGAATATTTTACCCAAGAGGACGCCATCATCATTTAATCATACAGTAAAGCTGCACGCCCTCGGGAAAAATTACGGCCGTAGTTTCCCCTTGCTTTCAGCCGTTCGCAGTACCAGCACAGCAAGGCCGTTTTGGTAATAGTTACAAGGCCAGATCAGTCAATCATCCAGACTGTTGCTCCTGCAACTACTGAAGAGGCTGCTGCCCCTCTTCAGGAACCACACGTTAGTCCGGCCTGTCAATAGATACCCCTCCGTTGTGGTTGCACCTACGGTACGGCCATCTGTATCGCTGAGGCACGCAAGCCTCCCCACCAACGGCAAGGTCCATGGTTCATGGGGGGGGGGGGGGGGGGGGGGGGAGACCGAGCATAAGAATAGCAGCATAAAAATACAAATAATATTTACAAAACAAATCAATTATACATACACATTAATATATATATATATATATATATATATATATATATATATATATATATATATAATGTAAAACAATTACAATATATCAACATATAAAGACACAGAAATGTCATATCTTCAGGTAACAAAATAAGGAAAAATATTCTAGTACAATAGATGGAAATAGGAGGATATGCATTTCCGGCGTTACACAGTGACAATAGCGTCCCTGGCCTCAAATTGTTCAGCCAACCAGGGGCTTGGATTTTTCTTATGTTTCGCCTGCTTTCAGCCAATAACTACTGAACAGGTGGGTGACGTCGTCCCCCTTAGCTTACTCCACGAAGGAAGCACCGCCTCATCAGGACGCCACGTTTATCTTCTGCCCAGGCCTTGTGCAGTATTGCACCATCTTATGAACAGCGTTTAACGTAAGTGTTACAATCACGCTCTTTGGTTTTTTTACATCTACATCTACGTCTACATAGGTACTACGCAAGTCACCGCACGGTGTGTAAAGAAGGACACCACGCACCACCGCTAGTATTCCCTCCCCTGTTCCACTCGCAAATAGAGTGAGGGAAAAAGGACTGCCTGTATGCCTCCGTATGAGCTCTAATTTCTCGTATTTTACTTTCCCGCTCCTTACACGCATTGAATGTTGGCGGTAGTAGAATCGTTCGGCAGTCAGCTTCAAATTCCAGTTCTCTGAATTTTCACAATAGTGTTCCTCGAAAAGAACGTCGCTTTCCCTCTAGGGATTCCCATTTGTATTCCCCAAGCATATCCATAACACGTGGTGTTCGAACCTACCAGTAATAAATGTAGCAGCCCGTCTCTGAATTGCTTCGATGTGTTCCTTCCGACCTGGTACGGATCCCAAACACTCGAGCAGTACTGAAGAGCAGGTCACACCAGCGTCCTGTATGCGGCCTTCTTTACATATGAACCACACTTTTTGTTAAAATTCTCCCAATAAATCGAATTGCACCATCGCCTTCCCTACTACATTTTTCACATGTTCGTTGCATTTCACATCGCTTTGCAACGTTACACTCAAATATTTAAAAGGCTCCACTGTCTTGCGGAGGACACTGTCAATACTGTGTCCGAACTTACGTTTTCCACATTTAGCACTGACTGCCCTTCATGACGCCAACTAGAAATTTCGTCTAGGTCATCTTGTATCTTCCTATAGTCACTCAACAAATGGTTCAAATGGCTCTGAGCACTATGGGACTTAACATCTGAGGTCACCAGTCCCCTAGACTACTTAAACCTAACTAACCTAAGAACATTGCACACATCCATGCCCGAGGCAGCATTCGAACCCGCAACTGTAGCGGTCGCGTGGTTCCCGACTGAAGCGCCTAGAACCCCTCGCCCTCACCTGCCGGCTACAGTCACTCAACATCGACACCTTACCGTACACCACACCACAACCGCAGATTGCTGCCCATCCTGTCCACCAAATCATGTATGTATACAGAGAACAACAGCAGTCCTATCACTCTTCCCTGGGGCACTCCTGGCGATACACTTTTCTCTGATGAACGCACCCCCTCGAGGACAACATACTGGATTCTGTTACTTAAGAAGTCTTTGAGCCACTCACAAATCTGTGAACTAACTCCATGTGTTCGTACCTTCGTTAACAGCCTAAATTGGGCATTGAGTCTGATGCTTTTTGGAAATCTACAAATATGGACTCAGGCTGTTGCACTTCATCTATAATTCGAAGTATATCATTCGAGAAAAGGCAAGCTGAGTTTCGGACGAGCGAAGCTTTCTAAAACCATGTTGATTCGTTGACGTAAAATTCTTAGTATCAAAAAAGTTAATTATACTCGAAATGAGAATATGTTCAAGGATTCTGCAACAAACTTAATTTAGGGAGATTGGTCTGTAATTTTGTAGGTTCGTTCTTTTACCCTTCTTATATACAGGAGTCACCTGCGCTTTTTCCCAGTCACCTGTAACTTTGTGCTGGGCGACATGTTCAGGACAAATGCAAGCTGGGTAAGGGGCCAGTGCCGTAGAGTACTCTTCGCAAAATCAAGTTGGAATTTCATCCGGACCTGGTGATTTATTTGCTTTCAAATTTTTGAGCCGTTTCTCTGTGCGAGGGATGCTTTTTTGTAATAGTATGTCCTATACATGGGACGGTCCAATCTGACGGCCAAATGACGATATGTTTGGACGATTCTCCTTTATGAACCACTCTTTGAACGTGAAATTTAAAACTTCGGCTTTCATTTTGTTATCTTCAACTGAAACACCAGACTGGTCAAAAAGAGACTGAATAAAAGCCTTAGAGCCGCTTAGCGATTTTACATAAGACCAGAATTTTCCCGGATGTTTTGCTAAAGTATGACGGTGATAATTTCATCTTCTAAAGCACATAGGACTTTTTCCCAAAGTGATTTGTGCTCCAGGATTAAACAGACAGATGTTAATAACTAAGTAATGCCTTCTATTCGACGTTATTGTGTGACTAATCCCTGATACCTCGGTAAATTCAGAGTTTACGTATTCTAACAGAAAAAAATCGCAAAAGCAAACAATAATTAATGTATATTTATGAAATTTATGGAATACGTGTGTCTTGGTAACATATTTGAGTGATTAACATTGCAAGATCACAGTTTAATGTAAGCATTAGATAAGCCACTGCAAATGTGAAATGCCGGTACATTAATAAACAGTTTAACGACCAGAATACTAAATGAAAACATACAAAATTGCATTCATTGTGTTGGACAGGTGCTGGAAATGAGTTTGCGGGGTGGAGTCCCACACCTATATCACTTGGTTGGTAATTACTGGGACGCTTAATGGTTTTTGTGAATGACGTTGGAGTTGTCCAATGATGTGCCACGTGTCCTCGAATGGAGTCAGACTTTGTAATAAAGCAGGCCAAGGGAACATGTAGACACACTGTAGAGCATGTTGGGTTACAACAGCGGTGTGAAAATTTGGAAATTTGTGGTTAGTGCTATGGGACCAAACTGCTATGGTCATCGGTCCCTAGGCTTACAAACTACGTAATCTACCTTAAGCTAACTTACAGTAAGAACCGTGGCAAGGCGCCTGAGACTGCACGGCTACCCCTCGCGGCAAACAGCGGTATGTGGGCGAGCGTTATCATGTTGGAAAATAAACCTGGGAGCGCTATTAATGACTGACAGCCAACAGATGAAATCATCAGACTGACGTACAAAACTGCACTCCATTGCGTGGGATACCTACGAGAGCGCTCCTGCTATCATACGAAATCACACTCTACACAATAACTCCAAGTGTAGGTGCAGTGGGTCAGCCATATAGACAGGTTGGTTGCAGGGCTTTAACTGGCCGCCTCCTAACTATCACACGGCAATCACTGGCACAGAGGCAGCGCCTGCTTTCATCAGGAAACACAAAAAACCTCCACCCCATTCCGGAGCGACCTTTGGCTTGACACCACTGACGTCGCAAATGGCGGTGGTTTGGTGTCACTAGAACGTACACCACCGAGTGTTTGGTTCGGAGCTGTCCAAGAAGTAACCCATTTTTAACCGTTCATTGTGTCACCGTAGTGCTATCTGTTGCACAAATTGTTGCCGAAAACGCAGTGAAATTCGCCAAGTGGCCGTGCATAGCAGAGTCTTCTTGACAATGTACGTTCTCGTGACCATCGCCGTCATCAATCATGTATAGTGGCTACGTTTCTTCCATATATTTATTCTGTACCACATAAGGAACATCCAGCTTCTCCTAGCTCTTTTACATGACCTTGTTCACAGTCAGTGAGTGGTGATAATGTCGTCTTTATCACCTTTCGTTCTTGACCCACATCTACTCACCCACGTCCAATCTCAAACGTAACTCAAGATCAAGACCGTTACAGCGTGTATTCAAAGTAAACCTGATTTTCATTCTCACAGTGGCGCTACTAGCGGTTTTTTTTCCATGAGTGTATTTCATTTTTTTTCCTTCTTGCCACAGCTACAAATCGTTCCCCACAAGTCCTACGAACAACCACTATAAACTGTGCACCATTTGATGATGATTCGCTAAGCAATTTGAAATCGGTCATTGTGAAATAAAAATTGAGCCATCAGAAAGATGACTGGCGTAACATTGTAGACGCACACAGCATCTGTGGGTATGTAAATAATTAGAGCTGCAATTCTCTGTGACAGGTATAACGGCCATCAGAGTGCACTAATGTTGTCCATGATTTGTGTTGTTAGCAGGCGGGGTTCAGTATATAAGGATTGTGAACAGCGTCAGATGTTCAGCAATCACTGAGAACAAGATGGAGATGCAGCGTACTCAGGTGATTCAGCGTTATCAGTACCTAACAGAGTGTCAAAGGAGCCTCCTTGTGGGTTTCCATTTAGTCAGTCGGTTGACTCATGCAACATCCAAGTATGTGGGGCATTCCAGTATGACAACAGCAAACTGTTAGACTGCATGGGAACATGAGGGTAGGCATACTCGTCGTCAAGGTTCCAGCCGACCACGTCTGACCACCACAGGGTAGCATCACAGTACTGTGCACAAAGCACAGCGTAACCCCTTCACATCTGCGTTCACCATCCGAGAACAACGACAACAAGTAATGGATTCCCTGAAACATTCTGTATAATTTCGCACCATTAACCAGAGATCAACAGCAGGTGGGGTAGGAAATTACTTTCCATGTGTAGGCTGCCATGAACATCACAATACAGACGGCGGTATTTTGAATGGTGCCATGACTGGGAATCATGGGCTGCTGATGAATAGCGTCGCATCATACGCAGCGAGGAATCACGATTCTGCACCACCCCAGATTTCCTCCAAATGATTCAAATTGCTTTGAGTAGTATGGGACATAACACCTGAGCACATCCCCCCTAGAACTTACAACTACTTATACCTAACTAACCTAAGGACATCACACGCATCCATGCCCGAGGCACGATTCGAACCTGCGACCGTAGCGGTCGCACTGTTGCAGACTGAAGCGCCTAGAATCGCTCTGCCACTGCGGCCGGCCGATGTTCTCCTCTCGGCAGGAATGGCGGTGACCCGGTGAGAACCCCTGTTCCTCCATTGCGTTGGAAGGGCACTGCGGTGGTACTCCTGCCGTCCTTTGTGGGAACCATTGGGTATGACTTAAGGTTAGGGTTGGTCTGAGAGAACTCTGATGGTACAGTGGTAAGTCACAAACATTCTTCGTCCTCCTGTGTTACCTCTCGTGCAACAGCATCATGGTGTCTCTTTTTAACAGGACAATGGTCGTCTACATATGGCACTAGTCTCTATAGACTTTCTGGGTGATGTTGAGGTACTTGAGTGACCATCAAGATACCCGCATCTGTCTCCAGTAGAACAAGTGTAGAATTGCACTTCAACTCTGTCCCAAATCAGTAGCCAGGATATCAAGGACCAGTTACAAGATTTGTGGGCCATCCCGCCTGAGGAGAGGATACAGAGGCTTTATGACACCTTCCGCAACCGAAACAGTGCTTGCATCCATGGCAGAGAGGGTTGCAACGTGATACTGATAAGTGAGCTTACACTGCCAAATTATTTATAAATTTGACTCAATATTGTAATCACAAAAATAACAGCACATACCCACTCTATCCATTAAGTTTCATTTCGTTGCCTACTCTCCACTTGGATGCCTCTACTTTTTTTGTCGAGTAGTGTACTTCTGAAAATCTTTTCTGAGCTATTCTTATGTGGCAGTCACGTATGCAACATACTACATGTTTAGCAGTTTACAGAGAAGTGTCAGAACAAGTTGAACACATTTTCTGGAGAGCTCCATGCGCCTATAGTGATTAGAGTGTTTAAAATGTAAGTCAGTTTTGACTTGAGCCGTGTCACTAGCAATTGAAAGAAGACCTTTGTCTTGTCTACCGATGCATAACTTATCATCTGAAAGCGAAGGTCGTCATTAGCACTTTTCTGGATAACTCCGAGTTCTGGCAATGACTTAATATGAGGAAACCCAATCGAGGTATTTCCAGATGCACACAGGCAGCCATTCATCTCGCAATCTTAGGGTACAGAAACAGAATGGAATTTCAAATTTAACAGTGTTAGTGTATTGAGACGTAACCTACGCTCTGCAACTGCTGAGCACAGCCATGGAGATAAATGTTGCAGAGTTAGGGAATATACCACAAATGCAGAAGTGTTCATACAATACGCAATAATATAAGCATATCACAGATCCATATTTGTAAATAAAGCCACACATACTATCACTAATTAAACGCTTTTCTGATAATATTTCGTTCACGAAATTTATTTATATCTTTCCGGAAAAAATGTCATTCATTTCTAAAATGCTTAGAAATGTATTCAGTTTTAAGAATTTTTACAAGGAGGCCTAATTTTCAAAAAATTAACAAGAGACTGCAGTACGTCGTAAATTTTTAATTTACTGTGGAAGTAGTAATTCAGCGTTAGCGCGAAAGTCAGTTTTCTCCTTGATTATAACGAACGCGTTTGGGGGCGTTTGAACTGTGGTTTGGCGCCCCTTAAACTCAAAATCGCAGAGAACTACCAGCGAATTAGTGTAATTCCACTAGTACACGTTAATATACTAATTCGGTAGGGTATGTTAATAGACTACAGAACTACAAATGTTGAGATTTGAGATCGCCGACAGGTAAGCACTGTTGCAAGTATTTAAAACTTTCTTTCGCCACAGTTCAATCTTACTCCCGATTGTAACAACCAAACAACCACCTCGAATGTAACCATGAAATGAAATACGGTGAGACTATATTGTGGGGTAAAAGCCAAGTTTGTGGGACAGCTTGACTAAGGAGTGTATCGAAATGAAGAAGTCAAAAAAACTAATAAACAGCGATGGAGGTTTCAGTTTAAATAACACCTCAGGCAATGGTCTTGCCGCAGTGGATACACCGGTTCCCGTGAGATCACCGAAGTGAAGCACTGTCGGGCGTAGTCGGCACTCGGATGGGTGACCATCCAGGCCGCCATGCGCTGTTGCCATTTTTCGGGGTGCACTCAGCCTCGTGATGCCAATTGAGGAGCTACTCGACCGAATAGTAGTGGCTTCGGCCAAGAATGCCATCATAACGACTGGGAGAGCGGTGTGCTGACCCCACCCCCCCTATCCGCATCCTCCACTGAGGATGACACGGCGGTCGGCGGTCCCGGTAGGCCACTCTTGGCCTGAAGACGGAGAGTGCCCGGACCTCAGTTTATGAGGGGATGTTGTAAAAGTTTCCGTCTGAGTGCGTTACTGCTGCGTACATGCAACTTAGTGCGACTCCGAAGCTGTTATATGAACACCGACATGTAGACAAGGGATTTGTGTGGTATTCGTCTCTTACCAATGTGGGTGCATTAATACGGCAACGTGAAATATGAGGACGTCATTACAAATAGCGTCCAGGCGGGATCTGCGTGCTGCTATTCTTTTCTCGGCTACCGAAGGACAAACACCGGTAGAGATCCATCGGAGAATGATGAATGTGTGTGGGACAGTACGTCTGTGGTGGTGGTGCCTCATGATAACGCACATCGCCACACCATAAGTGTCGTAACGCAGAAGTTGACGCCTACTCAAGTGGGAGACACTCGAGCACTCGCCCTATAGTCCTGATATATCCCCATGTTGTTATCAGGCCTTCCGTCTCTTACAAAAGGCTTTGAAGGGTCGACGACGCCTGTCTGACGGGACGTGCAACAAGCAGTTACAGACGTCTTTACACAGCAGCACTTACCAAACGTTTATCTTCAACCTGGTGCATCGGTCGTATGATTACCTCAGTGCTAACGGCGATTTCGCCTGATTAGCATACCGACTTTCATCTGTACAGCTTCGAATGGAAAGTTTTTGTTCGCCCTTTATCTTACTGCCTCGCTAGCCATCGCGTCCGACGGAGCAGGAAAACGCAGAGAGAATCTGCGTTTCTAAGGATATTCTAAGTGCGAGCTCTGAAAAGCAAAAGAGCGGCCTTCCAAGCTAATTATGTAAGTGTAGATCACATATGACTCAAATTCAAAGATACAGTATCGACTGATCCACCATGGTACACAAAACACGTCAGAACACTGTTGCAGAAGCAAAGAAAAAAGGATGCCAAATTCATAAAAACGCAAAATCCCCCAAGACTGGCTTAGTTTCACGGAAGCTCGAAATTTAGTGCGGACGTAAATGCGAAATGCTTTTAATAGTTTCCACAATGAAATATTCTCTCAAAGTATGGTAGTAAACCCAAAGAGAGTCCGGTCGTATGTAAAATACACCAGTGGCAATAAAAAGTCATTACCGTCACCACGCGGTAGCAATGGAAATGTTACCTTTGATGGTGCCACTAAAGCGGAGTTACTAAATACAGTTTTCCGTATTTCCTTCACGAAAGAAGACGAAGTAAATATTACAGAATTCGAAACCAGAACAGCTGTTAGCATGAGCGACGTAAAAATAGATATCTTAGGTATTGCGAAACAACTGAAATCACTTAAGAAAGGCAAGTCTTCCTGTGCAGATAGTATAGCAATCAGGTTCCTTTCAGAGTATGCAGACACAATAGCGCCTTTCTTAGCTATCATATACAACCGCTCACTTGACGAAAGGTCTGTTCCTAAACACTGGAAAGTAGCACACGTCACACAAATATTCAAGAAAGGAAACAGGAGTAATCCGTTGAATTGCAGACCCATGTTACTGATCTCAATTTGCAGTACGATTCTGAAGCATATGCTGTACTCGAACGTTATGAATCACCTTGAAGAAAATGACTTATTGATACATAACCAACACGGATTCAAAAAAATATCTTTCTTGTGCAACACAGCTAGCTTTTTGTTCCCCTGAAGTGATGAGTGCTGTCGACAAGGGATCTCAGATCGATTCCATATTCCTAGATTTCCAGAAGGCTTTTGATACTGTTCCCCACAAGTGACTATTAATCAAATTGGGTGCTTATGGAGTATCGTCTCAGTTGTGTGACTGGATTCGTAATTTCCTCTCAGAGAGGTCACAGTTCGTAGTGATAGATGGTAAATCATCTAGTAGAACGGAAGTGATATCTGGCATTCCGCAAGGTAGTGTCATAGGCCCTCTGCTGTTCCTGATTTATATAAATGATCTAGGTGATAATCTGAGCAGCCCCCTTAGATTGTTTACAGATGACGCTGCAATTTACCGTCTAGTAAAATCATCAGACAATCAATTACAATTACAAAATGATCTACAGAGAATTTCTGTATGGTGCGAAAAGTGGCAATTAGCACTAAACAAAGAAAAGTGCGAGGTCATCCATATGGATACTAAAAGAAATTCGATAAATTTTGGATATACGATAAGTCGCACAAATCTAAGGGTGTCAATTCGACTGATTACCTAGGAATTACAATTACGATTAACTTAAACTGGAAAGACCACATAGATAATATTATGGGGAAGGCGAAACAAAGACTGTACTTTGTTGGGAGAACACGTAGAAGATGCGACAAACCCACTAAAGAGGCAGCCTACGTTACATTTGTCCGTCCTCTGCTGGGATATTGCTGCGCGGTATGGGATCCTTACCAGGTAGGATTGACGGAGGACATCGAAAAAGTGCAAAGAAGGGCAGCTCGTTTCGTGTTATCGCGCAATAGGGTTGAGAGTGTCACTGATTAGATGCACGAGTTGGGGTGGCAGTCACTGAAACAAAGGCGGTTTTCTTTGCGGCGAGAGCTATTTACGAAATTTCAATCATCAACTTTCTCTTCCAAATGCGTAAATTTTGTTGACATTCACCTACGTAGGGAGAAACGATCACCATAATAAAATAATAGAAATCAGAGCTGGAACGGAAATATTTAGGTGCTCCTTGTTCCCACGAGCCATTCTAGAGTGGAATGGTAGAGAAGTAGTATGAAACTGGTTCGATGAACCCTCTGCCAGGCACTTAAGTATGAATTGCAGAGTAACCGTGTAGATTTAGATATAGATGAAGAAAGAACGTTACGTGTAGAATTTGGCTATACAGGGTGAACATTAATAAAACCGACAAACTTCAGCGACGGATTCCTGATTGGAAATGGAGGAAAGAAGGTCCTGTGAACATGTGTCTGGAAATGCACTGTTGCCACGGTAGATGGTACTGACGAATGAAAGCCCCTGTTAGCAAGGGCACTGTGTTCCTTGCGTTTTGCACGATGTGTGATTGACGCAGCATATTGAAAGCACCAGAATGGTCCGGTATTGATATCACGAACAGTCGGAGATAGTATTTGTGTACTTCCAAGCAGATGGAAACGGTCGAGAGTCGGCACAGCTATATCACAATAGGTACCGTCACACACACCAACTACACCACACAACATTTCAAGCCCTATTTGGGCGTTTGTGAGCGCTTCGGTCATTTTAGATAGACGAACGTGCAGGGACGAGTCGGGCTATGCGTACTCCAAATTTAGAGGACTGGACTCTACAGGATATTGACGTGAATCCTAGTACAAGATCCAAGCAAATTGCCAGAAAACACGGTGTAAGCCAAAGTATGATTGTACGATTATATATATCTTGCATGACTACCGCTACTATCCCTATAACCTGAAACAAGTGCAAGGATTATCAGAGGCGGATTTCCCTCTGCGAGAAGGATTTTGTAGTTGTTTTTACCAACAGACCAACACAATTAAGGGTTTTCTGCTGTCAGTCCTCTTTACCGAAGAAGCAACCTTTACCGGAACTGGCATCACCAGTCTGCTTAATTGTCATCTGTGAGGTATAGACAGGCACGTGGCGCCGGCTGTTGTGGCCGAGCGGTTCTAGGCACTTCAGTCTGGAGCTGCGTGACCGCTACGGTCGCAGATTCGAATCCTGCCTGGTGCATGGATCTGTGTAACGTCCTTAGGTTAGTTAGGTTTAAGTAGTTCTAAGTTCTAAGAGACTGATGATCTTAGATGTTAAGTCCCATAGTGCTCAGAGCCATTTGAACCATTTGAGCAGGCACGTGGCCAGAGGAATTTCCATTCGTCAGCATCATCCACTGTGGCACGATGCATTTACGGACACATGTTCATAGGACCTTTTTTCCCTTAGTTTCCAGTCAGGAATCCGTCCCTAGTTTGTAGGCTTTATTAATGTTCGCCCTGTATATAAATTCGCGAAACTAACAATAGTTCACAGTCCAATTAGAACCCAGGAAGTAAATACGTATAACAGAAAAACTCGGAGCAACCGAGGAAGACGGTCGTCGAAATACTGTGCACAAACTGGAAACCATAACTCGGCAGAACACTGGGAGACACAACAATCTGACAAAAAATAGGAGAGGTCCCGCAACTATATGTATGAAGGTAGACTTGTAGAGACATTCCGAAAATGTTGATTGGAATACACTCTTCGAAATCTCAAGGTAGCTGAGATAAAATTTAAGGAGTTATCTGATCTCCCGTGTGCCAGCCGGCTGCACGCGACTGTGATTCGTGCAATGTTAGAACGCACGGAACTGTGGTTAGAGGTAATCGTCATATCACTATCCAAGACATCGTGGCACAACTGGGCGTCTCTCTCGATAATGCTGGAATACTCGTCCATCAGTTGGAGTACTCATAGGTGTGTATGCATGCTGGGTTCCTCGCCGCTTAACACAAGAACAAAAAGAGCAATGAAGGACCATTGGTGCGGAATTGCTTGCGCGTTATGAATGTGATCGTGACAACTTTTTGACGAACATCGTCACAGGCAATAAAAAATGGGTTCAATTCTTCGAAGCGGAAATAAACGGCAATCCTTGGAGTGGTGCCACACCCCCTCCTCCCGAACAAAAAGTTTAAAGACGTATCGTCAGCCGGTAGTCATTGCGACTTTCTTTTGGGACTGTGAAGACGTTTTTCTGTTTAATGTCCTTCCTCATGGTGCAACGATCAACTCTGAAGTGTATTGTGCTACTCTCAGGAAACGCGGAAGTTACTGATGCGGCAAGACGTTTGCTCCGACATCGACGAGGAGAGTGGTACCATGCTGGTATACAGGTTCTCCTAGTAAGGCGGTGTGAGGCCGTGCGCATTGAACGGAGATTATGTTGAAGATGGTTCAAATGGCTCTGAGCACTATGGGACTTAACTTCAGGGGTCATCAGTCCCCTAGAACTTAGAACTACTTAAACGTAACTAACCTAAGGACATCACACACAGGATTCGAACCTGCGACAGCAGCGGTCCCACTGTTTCAGACTGTAGCGCCTAGAACTGCTCGGACACCCCGGCCGGCTATGTTGAAGAATATGGTTTTGTAGCCAAAAGAGTTGAGAATAATATGGTGCATTGGGGTTCTATATAAAACCATCCTGAAGAAAAAGTTGGATTACTTGTTGAACGCACATTGTAAAATATGGACAAGTAGAGCGAACGAGCTGTCCGTCCTCGCGCCACCGGCGTCGGCGTGCAGAGCAGCAGCGGTATTGGGCTGACCAGGTCTGAGCTCCCCTCCCCTGCACCTCTGCTGTAGGCAGAGAGGCGGTCTGTCGCCGGATTCGGTGTTGCTCAGTGCCTGCCGGGCCAGCCGCCAGACACGGGAAGACATGCCTCCGCTGCCGCTACCCCTGCTGCTCGCCGCCCTCGCCCTGGCCGCATGGATGTGGGGGCTGCTGAGGCGCCCTCCGGGCTTCCCACCAGGTAAGGTGCCACCTGTTAACACGCGTACATATTTGCCCAAAAGCTACGCCTTAGCAGTTGCCGACAAGTCGGCTTGTCGCCACGTAACATCTGTGATGTGCACATTTATCCAAGAGGCGGAGAAATACTAAAATATCAAAAAATAGTTAAAATGGCTCTGAGCACTATGGGACTTCTGAGTTCATCAGTACCCTAGATTTAGAGCTACTTAAATCTAACTAACCTAAGGATATCACACACACACATGCCAGAGGCAGGATTCGAACCTCGACCGTAGCAGTCGCGCGGTTCCAGACTGTAGCGCCTAGAACCGCTCGGCCACTTCGGCCGCCTTAGATGTCATATTTTGATATAACTGAATCGGTGAATGTGATGTTTCGGCGTGCAGGGACTACGTTTGACGCGAGGGACACAATACTCACAGTATCTCTAGAGACAGTAATCCACTCAATAAATTTTTGTAGGTAGATCATTTCAATGTTGTAAAATGTAAACTTTCACGGCCGGAACTGTCATGATTAATAAAATTCTTTTCCGGGCTATTATGCCGTGGTCTGATGGATTTCGCATTGTAAACCAACGTTTCGTCCCCATCTGCGGAGGACATCTTCAAGGGGGTCCTCCGCAGATGGGGACGAAACGTTGGTTTACAATGCGAAATCCATCAGACCACGGCATAATAGCCCGGAAAAGAATTTTATTAATCAGATCATTTCAATACCTAGAGGGTAACAATATTACATACTTAGCGCATAGAGTATAACAGCACAATCATAAAAATATAGCTAAGAAACGAACAATAATTAGTTCCTTACGTCAGTTAAGGTCTATATTTAGAAAGAAAATGCTGTTTGGATTCATCTGTTGCTTAATTTTACTAACAAGTCTACGACATTTAAAGTCGTATCCTAATAAATGTCGAATAAGTATCGTCTAATAAACAAGATCCTAGGTATAGTGCTGTTCTGGCACACTGCCCTCTCCCTTACAGTTGTATTTCATCCACTCTTGTCGATAGTTACCCCTCTGTTTTCAAAGCCGTTGCGCGATATTTAGGTAATATGGGTCGAAAATCACACGGAGCTACAAAAGAAGAGGGAGAAATTTGAATAAGGTTGCTTCGAAAGGGAAGATCTTTTCAAGAAATCGCAGAAACCATTGGCAGGCATTCCAGTACAGTGAAGACTTTTATATACAGAATTTAATCAGAACGAAACTGTTTGGAAATCACTCATGAAGTAATTTTTGAGAAAATTTCTCGTGAACAGCGGTCTGGTGCGGTAACCGATTTGAAACCTCTTTTTGCTGTCGAGACTGTTTGTTCTCCTTTTTGAACCAATCACGAAGTGATCGCCCTGCAGTTCTATCCGAGATGAAAAAGCGACAGCTTCTTAGACAAGTCAAGAATAATGTGAAAGTAAGCGCTCCAAAACTTCCTACTGCTGCTCAGATGCATCCAGGAAAGTCTGTTTCAGCGCAAACTATAAGAAATGTGCTTTATGAGGCTGAACTGCCGTAGAAAACCATACATCAGTGAAATCAACAGAAGGAAACGAGTTGTACTTGCAACATAAAACCGATTGGTTTGATTTCTGAAAGAAGTTTGTGTGTACTGACGAGAGTCGAATTAAGCTGTTTAAGGCAAATGGGCGAGTAACAGCATGGAGAAAAAAGAATTGTGAACTTGAAGAGAGAAGTAGAACAGCCTCAGGTAAACTTGAAGGAAGTTGAGTACTTCTCTGGGGCTGCATGAGTCAAAATGTTGTGATAATTTTTGTTTCATTGATGGGATTATGAACCCAAAGGTTTACATAAACATCCTAAACACATCCATCCACAAGTGCAAATAATACAAGTCTTTCTAAGAATTTTATTTCCACACAAGGTAATGATACAAAATATGCAGCTCTAGATTCAAGGCTGTGGCAGGCTGGTGTGGTCGAGTGGTTCTAGGCCTTCAGTCTGGAACTGCGCGACCACTACGGTCGCAGGTTCAAATCCTGCCTAGGGCAAGGCTGTGTGTGATGTCCCTAGGTGTGTGATGGCCTTAGGTTAGTTAGGTTTAAGTAGTTCTAAGTTCTAGGGGACTGATGACCTCAGAAGTTAAGAGTTCCATAGTGCTCAGAGCCATATTTTTTTTCTTCTTTTTTTTTCTCTAAGACTGTGGCTCCCCACTGGATTCCTGCAGCACCGCAATCCCTAGATATTAATCTAGCAGAGAATCTGTGAAATTTACTATATGACGAATCATCAGACATGCAATGGGAATGATCCAAAGTACGCTCTGCTAGGGGAATGTCGTAAAATTGCAATGCAGACAACAGAATCTGTGGTGAAATTCGCGCCAATGAGAATTTAAGAGATTATAAAGAGGATAAGAGGGCCTACTAACGATTCAACATAACATCTCATGATCAGAGTTTCATTTTCAGTACTGCAAATGAATAATTACTTTATATACTAAATGGCCTGTGTTTCTTTTGAATGGTGAACTATTTTTATGTAAATAAAAATCTGTGTTTCTTATTGTTTTCTCTTTTTCACTCATGAATAAACACGCCGATGTCCATGATGTACTCCTTTCTGGCAATTTATCACTATCTATAAACCATTGTCCGCCTCGATAGCTGAGTGGTCAGCGCGACAGAATGCCATGTCAAGGGGCTCGGGTTCGATTGCCGCATTTCCCATGCAGCGGGCCTGGGTTCGATTCCCGGATAGGTTGGACATTTTCTCCGCTCGTGGACTGAGTGTTGTGTTGTCCTCATCATCATTTCATCCCCATCACCGGCACGCAAGTCGCTCAATGTGGCGTCGGCTGAAGTAAGACTCGCACCCCGCGCCCCAACTTCCCCGCATGGGGCCTCGCAGTCAACAATACCATACTCTCATTTCATTTAACTGGCTGGCCTCTGTAATAAAAAAAACGGAGTGAATGTATCAACAACGAACTTCAACGGATGTCATCTGACGTCCGCTACGACCTAATACGCCAGACAATTTCGAACAAAATGAGAGAAAAATGTGGCGTCAACTCGGAAGACATGCACCAGGCGACTGGTCTACCCGATGGAAGACCCTAGCCACACGACATTTTATTATACACCCTTAAAAATAAATTCATACTTTAGACGAATGCCTTTTGCAGTAGGTGTACATGCAAAATATCCTACAGATATGGCCTGGCAAAATGTGCTTCGTACAAATGTTGCGTGGTGGAAGGTGCTTCATACCAATGTTCCATCGCAGAGAATGCTGTGTACCAATGTTGTAAATATTACTATGGAAGTCACTTTTGTGAGCTAATGTCCTAAAATTACTTTCTCATATAATGAAATCCATTATTTCGAGCCCGCTAGGAAATAAAGCTAGAAAATATTCAGAGCAAAAATTTTCTTATATGCCAATAATGTTAAGTTGCTCTAAAAATTATAAATCTTTAAATACGTAATATGAGTGACTGACGAAATGCTGTTGCACGTCAACAAGAATAACCAACATATTATTTCATTGATTAATAGGCTTGAAAGTTTAAGCAACAGGATATAAATATTTCTTTGAAAAAACAGTTATTCGATGTTGGTATTTGGTCCGCCTCGGTAGCTGCGCGGTCAGCACGACGAAGTGTAACCTAAAGAGTCCGGCATTCGATTTCCGGCAGGGTTAGATATTTTCTCCTCTCCAGGACTTGGTGTAGTGTTGTCCCAACGTCCCTATTGTCGTAACTGACGTTCCACAATTGAGATGGCTGTAGGGGCACGTCCCGAAAGAAATAAATTAAATAAAAATTAAAAATTACGTTGGTATCTATACGAATTTATTTGCTAGGAAAAATTAAGATCTGATAATTTAACTGATGTATTGCATTATTTTCGCGTTTTCTTTAATTTTTTATGCCACCGGTATAATTTCAGTTTATTAAGTGTGTTTCGAAAGTTACGTGTGTTAGGCTGTTCGTGATAACTTTGATAAGTGTAAGGCAGGTTCGGTGTTAGACTAGATGCATATAAGGGGAACCCCAAACCTTAGTCGCTCTGGTCTTTAGAAGTGACTCGTCGGACTCCACCAAGAGGTTTCTCGACTCCCAAATTTGAGACTTTAGTGTGCAGACATAGTAACTAAAATGGTTCAAAAGGCTCTGAGCACTATGGGACTTAACATCTATGGTCATCAGTCCCCTAGAACTTAGAACTACTTAAACCTAACTAACCTAAGGACATCACAACACCCAGTCATCACGAGACATAGAAAATCCCTGACCCCGCCCGGAATCGAACCCGGGAACCCGGGCGCGGGAAGCGAGAACGCTACCCCACGACCACGATCTGCGGACATAGTAACTAAACTACAGTATTTGTAACTCTACGACTGTCATGTTGCACTGTGTAACAACCCGCGGAAATCGAGAAGATACCAATTTCTGTCAAAGATAACTCTTGGATCTTTGGATTCGGTTCTTTTTTTTTTTCCTCGTATCTAACACGGAAAACCATATTTTTCTAACCGAATGAAAAATAGATGAACGCATCTACAGAATAACATGTCTATGCTCTTCAGAGCCTGCTCAAATGGGTCTGCCGTGTAAAACTGGATGTGGTCTCAGAAAACCGCCGGAGGATTTGTTCGTGCACGAACTAAATGAGGTGATTAAGTTATTATGCAGCTGGGAGGGGGGGGGGGGGGAGGAGGCGAGGTTCGTATGTCGACCAGGTGTACTGCAGCCATAATTATACTGTGCTGGTGAGAGAGGAGAGGGATGACCAGGGACTTGGCGTCGACCTCCGCACGCCAGAGCGTTGGACTGGTCCTTTATTTGTAACACGATAACAGCACGTACGAAGAAGCCAGTAAGAAGGTTGGTGAATCCACTTCGGCACTCTTCTGTCAAGTTTCACATCCACCTTGTTTACAAAAGAGCGCAGAAACCGCCACCGCGTCAAGGAAACGTGAATAGTTTGACAAGCAAACAAGCCAAAGATACAGTATTTACTACAATTGCACCCGACATTGCTGAAACTGCGGTTTAGTAGAATCGCCAAAGTTAGCTTCTAGAAGTGGGTGATAAGTCTGCGTTCGATAGAAAGTCCGTAGCACTGAGTCTAGAAACAAGAAGTGCCCACCATTGTTCAGTTTGGTAACGTCCGTGAACGTGTTATTCATTTTGTATGCTATCTGGGAAATGAAACAGCCTAGAAATACGTTCGAAATAATGAACCAATATTCTTAGTGACTATTGAAGAATTTTCGAATATCTTCGAATCTCGAACGTTGTGGCACAAGTGGAGGAAACTAAGTTTCTCACAAAGGATCAATTTGATCAATATGAGATCAGGAAATACGAAACGGCGTATTTTTCATTTTATTTTTGTGTACATGTTTCATAGATCCGTAAGAAGGAGCAAGTCCATGATGTGGAATGTTTCCGTATATGTTCTGCGAATAAGAGTAGGATACATAATGCACAGAAGTAATAAGCTGTAAATTGTTTTTTCGTTGCCATCTTCTGTCAAAATATGTGTTGTTGCCGACAATTAACCTGAATTTACAATTCTATGTGCAACATATAAAAGCTATGTGCAACATATACAAGATTCTATTTATTAAATCAAAAGAATTATTTCATTGTTTAAAATACTTTGTCAAACAGATACTTCTTCAAACTAGTTTTAAATAAAGATATGTTACTTCTTGTGCTTCTCATATCACTTGGAATGGATTGAAAATTTTACCCCATTTTGTACGAGTATCGAATGTTTTAGCTCAGAGTGGAGATCGTCTTTTCTTCTGGTGTTTATGGTCATGTTGTTAAGAGTTAGTTTCCTACTGAGCAGGGCTGTTAATTACAGAACACATCTGCTAGTATACGAACGAAGATGCTCTACTCATTATAATGATGTGTTTGTAAAGATTACACCACGAGTTAGAAGATGTCTCCACTCACGATTCGAACTGTTCTTTGCTGTGCTGTGAAGATATCTTTTGATGCTGGCACAGAGGCGCAACGGACACGCCTTCTGAAGCACAGTGGTTCAGATCATTGTCCGGTTAGGTTTCAGGGATTTCCTTAAGTTGCTTCGACAGGACATTGAACCCTAAATATCTCAAATGAATGAATGACGTACTGAATTTTTGAAAAGTAGAACATAGTACTTTGCTGGTAATGTAAGTTCATACTGCCAGCGCTGATCCTAGGAGCGGATGTAAGCAATCCCTTTCTCACACATTGATCTCTCTCGTATGGCAGACAGCATATAAAACAAGCAGGTACCCGTCGTTCTACGGAAGTTGAAGTAAACGCACATTGGTAACAATTGCTTAAGTAAGTTTATACAAGGAGTCCCAGGAGGAATGATCAACACTCAGGACTATGGCAGGAACGATGATTTGAAGCAAAAATCTTTATACGGACGTGTGCCCTACTCTGAAAGATTTCCAGGACAGAACGTAATTCATCCACATTTCTGTTTATTTGGATTATTATTCAATGCATTGTCAGGTTTAGACATGTACAGCAGGTAGTACACAGTACAATGTGGGTTTTACGAAGCATCAATTGAAAAATAGATGTTTTTAACACATTCGTGGCTAAGCATTATCGTACACGTCACATTTCAGCTGTTGTATTGTTCAGAAGACGTTCGAGTATCCCATTGCCAACTTCAGTGCATTTGTGCATTTTGCATAGAACATGTTGTGTTGCTTGTCTAAATGCCTCCACGCATTTACAACTGAGGACAGCGTCCACGATGCGACCAAGCATTCCGTCTCTCGTATTCGCTTTTTGTTTATTCACCTCAGACTTCATCGAACCGCATGAAGAAAAATATAATGGGTTAACGTCTGGCGATCTTGGTGGCCAATTAATTGTACTAACACGACCAGTACAGCGATTAGGGTAAGTGCGTTTGAGATCTTCCTTCACACGTGTGGTAAAATTTGGAGGGGTTCCTTCCAGCTGAAAGTGCAATGCATTTCGCGTGGTCGAAAGAATTTCTCAAGGTGTTCAGCAAACAAATTTTCCAAAAAATGCAAATAATTCTGTCGCATCACTCTCTCGTCTAAAGCGACTGGGCCTATCAACATGTTCGAACTCGCCGCTCTAAACACTGATCCCAGAATAGACTTCGGAATTGATTTCCACTGCATCGTGTAGATTTTCCTGCCACTACCGACGATCATTACGTGTGTTGTGATTCTATTCTGTGTTAACGTGCTTCATCGGTGAATAGTATTGCTGGGAGACGCTTGTCATTGAAACAGTGCGAAGTACTCGAGTCGTATGGCATTCACGTCAATGTGAAGATTGTGGACACGCAATTGGTGAAATGCGTACAAGTTTTTCGGATGTAATGTTCGCCACACACGTTTTCGTGGGACACTGGTACGTGTAGAAAGCCGCCTTGCGCTGGTAGTACACATTGCCCTACCCCATTGCAACAACTTGTAGCAGTTTCTGTTTAAACTGCACGTTCAAAACAAAAAAATTAAAAAAAGACACAACACAAAAAATCTCTAAGAAGTAAAAAAAACCTTGTGTGCCCTTGCAAGTTTAAAAATAAACTCCCTCCTAACAGGCCCAACGGTGCCGACGGCCGCCGTCTCATCATCAGCCCGCAGGCGTCCTGGGTGCGGATATGGAGGGTCATGCGGTCAGCCCACCGCTCTCCCAGCCGTATGTCAGTTTCCGAGATCGGAGCCGCTACTCAGTGTGCCTCACAAGGGCTGAGTGTACCCCGCTTGCCAACCGCGCCCGGCAGACCGGATGGTCACCCATCCAAGTGCTAGCCCACCCCGACAGCGGTGATCTGACGGGAACCGGTGATACCACTGCGCCAAGGCCGTTGGCATAAGTTTAATGTGTAATATTTTGATCCAAGCGTCGTCGAGTCGGGGCAACGCAAAGCGATTTTTTTTAAAGGAAGTTAACAGCAGCTATTCTTTCTGCAGCAGCATACTTTCATAATTGCTGGGAATAAGCCCCTTCTGTTTGGTGGCATCTCTTCCAGTCCTTCTCGTCCCGCATCCACACCTCAAAATAGCTAGTGAAACTATAAATACTTGTTACGTAAAATGTGAAATCAGTCCTTCTTGTTACTCTCACACTGTTAAAGAAAAGAGTTACGTATTTCTTTTATATCATATTTTACGTACTTACGCACGAACTTACTTTCTTGCATTAATCTATCACGCGATGCCTAATTCCTGCAGTCGTCTGATGACAGCGTACTAACTCACCCTTGACTAAACGGTGAGAGCGAGTGTGCGGCGCGCGGACCGTGACAGATGCGGTGACCCGAAGGGACAGCCGGATGAAGGCAGGCGTTGTTGGCGGTTGTGTCTAAACTGGGAATTTTTCTTAGTAAATTAATTAAAATTCAGACTGAACGACCTGATATCGTTGTTATGATATTTACCTACGTTGCCCTATGCAGCTTACTTGTATTTAAATTTCGTACTTTATCAGTTTTACATACATTCTGCTTTTATTTACTTAGTGGATCCCCGACACGACGATGCTTGGGGTCAAAATAGAGGTCTTTTTGTGTCTGGATTTTTTAAATTTTTGTTTTAAGCTTTTGTTTCATGTTTTTCAAATTTTATATTTTACTAGTAGACACGTTACGATCGACACTCTATTCTCTCATTCACACAAGTATTTTCCTGGACTAAACGCGAAATTGCGAACGCGTTGTCTTTTTCACTTATTCGATTTACGTTTTTCTTTTTTTAATTGACACACACACACACACACACACACACATATATATATATATATATATATATATATATATATATATATATATATATATATATATATATTGCCTATGTTTTCGTTGTAAGTAGGCTGTTTAGGTTTTCTTATTGGTAACGACACATAGCGCTCTGTATGAATAATCACTGTCTGTGCTGTGTGCAATCTGTGGCTAGTTTGCATTGTTGTCTGCCATTGTAGTGTCGGGCAGCGGCAGCTGGATGCTAACAGCGCGTAGCGTTGCGTAGTTGGAGGTGAGCCATCAGCGGTGGTGGACGTGGGGAGAGAGATGGCGGAGTTTTGAAATTTGTAAGAATTGATCTCATGAACTGATATATATAATGACTATAAAGGTAAATACATTGTTTGTTCTCTATTAAAATCTTTCATTTGCTAACTGTGCCTATCAGTAGTTAGTGACTTCCGTAGTTTGAATCTTTTAATTAGCTGGCAGTAGTGGCGCTCGCTGTATTGCAGTAGTTCGAGTAACGAAGATTTTTGTGAGGTAAGTGATTTATGAAACATATAGGTTAATGTTAGTCAGGGCCATTCTCTTGTAGAGATGATTGAAAGTCAGATTGCGTTGCGCTAAAAACTATTGTGTGTCAGTTTAAGCACAGTCGTGTATAATTGTTCTAAGGGGACGTTTCATATCGTGTATATATTTAGCTAATAGTGATAACATAAGCATTAAGGAGTGATAATTCTAGTCAGTTAATCAAGTAGGAAGAAAGTGGATTGCCATTTGCCTTTCTTGCAATAGGCTACCTTATCTGTTAGTGCAAAATCATTTGATTCAGTACTCAATTGTAGACCTCAAAAAGAATTATAAAAAAAGTCTCTGCGAGAGCGTATGTGTATCTTTGACAGTGGATTCACAGTCACCCTTTTTCTGCTTTGTAGGTGCTGAAACGGGCGACTTCAGAAGACAAAAATCATCGTTGTTGGTCAAGCGTGCAAAATAAACATACGTCCTCGCGGACTTTTATTTAGATCTTTTTAGCTCCACAATTTCACACTAAGTAACTTTACGTAGCTCTTATGTATTAAGGAGCTGGAGAGCGCACTGGTTGAAATCATATTTATTCGATTTAGCTGACACTTCCATGGAACATAGCTAAAATCAATCCAGGTTAAACCAGCTTTCAAATAAAAAAAAGAACACTGTATTAAAATTGGACCTTTCGTTTGAGGGCTACGATGTCTGAGGTGAACAAACAAAAAGCGAATACGAGAAATGGAATGCTTGGTTGCATCGTGGACGCTGCCCTCATTTGGAAATGCGTAGAGGCATTCAGACAAGCAACACAACATATTCTATGCAAATTGGACTGATGACTTCAGATGTTAAGTCCCATAGTGCTCAGAGCCATTTGAACAATTTTTTTGCAAAGCGCACAAATGCACTGAAGTTGGCAACGGGATATTCGAACATATTGTGAACTATACAACAACTGCAATGTCGCATGTAAGATAGTGCTTAGACACGATTTAGGGAAATCACGGAAAACCTAAACCAGGATGGCCGGGCGCGGGTTTGAACCGTCGTCCTCTGGAATGCGAGTCCAGTGTGCTAACCACTGCGCCAAGTTGTGCGGTAACGGACTAGTTTGATGGCACAAGGACATCCGAGCAACGAGATTGCAGTGAATGACGTAGGCTCGGCTACAATAAAACAAGAAGCTGAGTGTGGGTGACACACACGTGCCCGCCACTAGGCATCTTGCAAGATGTCAGCGTTAAGAAGCATAATAGAAGACGTAATGAATCGAAGAGACAGACAGCTAGGTGCATCTTACGAAATGCGTCCTCTCGCACTTGCAAAGAGGGAACTAATGGCAGAATGTAGCAGTTATGCTGAAATTAAGACGATAACTGAGAAGCGACAGGGCTGAAGAACAGCATGAAACAAAACTCTGGGCTGACGCGCGGAATAAGGATATATAATATCGGCCTGTTATTTTCGTCTATGTTACACAAGACTTGAAACAACAGTTAAAAGTGAAATTCATGTTTCCTTGGCTGCAGTTATAATGACTGAATACTGCAGGATTACTGTTATTGCCTACAGCGATATTTCAGTTGAGCAGCCGAAGCTACAGGCACGGACCATTTGAGTGATTCAATTTACCACTGGCTCTAGTCCTTCGCTCCCAACGGAAGTCGGGAGATGAGGTACAGGAAAAGGTAAAGCGGTGCGGGCGGTTTGTGAGGAGTGCTTAGATGGCTCAGGCCTGCAGAAGGCAGGGGTTCCAGGTTACAGTCTGATACGACACACAGTTTTAATGTGTTAGGAGGTTCCAAAGGAAGGTTGAAACCATCAACCCATCCCGGAAATGTGCTTTGTTGCTGGATCGGAGGAGCACTGTCTACTCAATCTTAGAACTACTTAAACTTAACTAACCTAAGGGCTTCACACACATCCATGCCTGAGGATGGATTCGAACCTGCGACCGTAGCGGTCGCGCGGTTCCAGACTGTAGCGCCTAGAACCGCTCGGCCACCCCGGCCGGCCCATTGTCTTGCAGTTATCCATAGTTCAACAGAGCTATCATTCACTACACCATACTACTTAAGTTGTTCTGCATTTCTTTACACTCCGCGAGCAACGACACTTTCATGTAGACAGCAGTATGATCGTCTATTAATCAGGGTAATTCTGACCATGTGTGATAAATCCTTTATGTACAGATTGGTTATAATTACATTTTCGCTGCTTGAGCCAGTGGAGACGGAAAATTGTTCACCGTATGGCTACCCAACTTTAGAGGAATATTGTTCAGACTGCGCTGCACGGTTTGTAGTTTAGTGCCATGAGTTGCCGTTAGGCGCCGATACTGGCACGGTGACGTAGGGTTGAAACAGAAGCATCACTGTGCGTTACAGCTGCAGACAGTCAACATGGGTCTGGACAAGCTGTTTGATCTCAGCCATATTAATAGTACTTCTGCTCCTCGCGATTATCGACGCGTTACGTGAATATGGGGAGGTTTTCTTTCTGCACTGGTGTTGAAGAACATGATTCAAAATTTAAAATTAACTGAAGATTTGTGGAATTGCTCTTCGAAGAGACCGACGACCAATAGCGCCACAAATTGTTGGAGAAGTTACTGTAGCCATGATTGAGAATGCTGGACGCAGTGTGGAGGCTAAAGATGATCAGACCAAGGGAGGCAGCCAATGATGTTCGTCACACTGAGCAACGTTTGTAGCATCTAAAGTAAACACAGTACCCAATTTAAAAAAATGTTACTCTCTCATACAGAAGTTAAAATGCGTTTCTCTCAACGGTTTATTCGTTATTTCTTTTCCGTATTTGCTTACAAATGTTTCCACAAAGATTCATTGTTTTATGATCACTCGTTTCTCATGGAGGCCCTTACAAGTAGCGAAAGTTTAAATATAACCACTCTGCATATAGAGATTGTTGGTACTTTTATTATGCTCCTATAGGGACCACTTTACGTCTTTCGAACTCAAAGCTCTTTCAGTTGAAAATCTCTTTACCAAAACACACGTTTGCGAAGACACTGTTGTAGGGGAGCAGCGTACTCATGCCATATAGAATTCATATCCTTTCCATTGTGTGCCAGCCTAGTCCACTGTAACTAGCTATGACGTCAGGAATGTTTCGCAATACCTTAAAAGTAAAGCAAATAATCTGAAAAGTTGATAGCATGTCAGGACTGATGCTAAAATAATAACGTGTTAAGTTTCATTTTGGAAACTTAAACAGTTTTCGAAATTTGGATATTTTACGTAAAAATTATCGGCCCAACAGGAAGGAGCTAGAAACTTCAAAATTTATATTCGGATTTTTTTTCACTGCAATTTAATGGAAACAGCATGCTGGATATCACAAAGTAATATTTTGGTTGAAATTAATGATTTTCTGTTTTTGTGTCCTAAAAGTACAGAAGCAAGATAGATTAAGTAAGTGATTAAATAAAGCTAGGATGTTAGATTTAGGTGGAATGGAGATACGCATGATAACAAAGATGTGAGAAATTTCAAAAAGATAGGTATAAAACTATAGCTGTAGCGTCTCTCCATAGTGAAAGTTCAGAGCTCATCTATTGCGTGCAGTACAACTAAAATAATTCATTCGCCTAAAACATTTAACCTAGCCACATTAGAATTTTATTATAGATACTTACCTGTGTGCTGATTGCACAATGAAATTGAGAGCTTCATTGGCCTTCAGCGAATGAAGCAATTAATTATTTAGTAACTTGGTGTTCTGCTAGGCCCTGCAGCTAGTCAGTAAGGCAAATGTTGTCGGCTGCGCCTTCAGCGGTCTGCACCGCGACTATATAAATAAGAGCGTGAGAGCTAGAGTAAAGCCCCATTTCTCTTCTAGATTCGTATCAGCGCGCACTCCGTGTCAGAAGCCGCATCGCGTTTGTGCAGTTGCCAGGAACAGCCTTGGATGCCGTGTTACTTAACCCGATATGCACTTACCAGAGAGTGCGCATTGGGGTAAAGTGTTAATTACAAAGTGACTCCAGTGATTTAGTCTCAGTTAGCGTATGTCGTATTTTCACGCAGGACAGACCTTCTATCATTACTAGGATGGCGTTTGAGGAGCATTAACATCATATTTTGGCGAACATTCACTTCGAACATTTATATCGATAACAGTTATTGAACAGTTTTGTTATCTAGGGATAGCAGGATCCGCAGAATAGACTCTGAACAACTCTGATAATGCAATAGCTGATATGGGTAATCATTTGTCTGGAAAGTTATGCTTTATCCTTTTCAGAATGTAGTGAAAACTGTTATAGTAAACTGCGTTTTGTATGAATCCCAGACATCATCCTAAATCCTCAGAATAGTGAACTTCAATAATCAACAACTTTTATTCTCCATCAGTGTGGGCACAGTGAACTATAATTACAGGCATCACGTTTTTGCTAATCACTTTCTGGTTGCCAGCATTGTAGTTAGAGGGCCTGTGTTGAGAATGACATACAAAGAATAGAAATAAAAACTTTATTTTCCAGCTGCTGCACCACACTGTGTCTCACAGTATCTTGTTTTCCTGTCAGTAATGTAGTACATTAGTGAATGCCATTCGGACAGCGTTGTTGTTCAGGTTTGACCACCTCTTCAACTCTTCTAACGTAAGAACAAAATGCTGACCCAGTCATGTGCTCTGTGTACCATCCAATATTGTTTGGAGGCTGTAGTAGTTGTGGTCTTCAGTTCGAAGACAGGTTTTATGCAAGTTTTCAAACCAACTGTTCCTATGTAAGCTCAATCTAAAAAGTATTGGCTACAAACGGTATTCTTCCTATCTACAGTTTGTCATGACACAGATCGACAAAGTGTGTCATAAATTTATTTTTACTGCAATTCAGTACCTTCTCATTAATTACTTGATCTGCTCATTTTATCTTCAGCATTCTTCTGTGGCATCACATTTCAAATGCTTCTGTTATTTTCTTGTGGGAACTGCTTAGCGCTCTACATTCACTTCCGTACAAGGCTACAATGTACACCTATAGGTTCAGAAAAGACTTCCTAACAATTAAATTTACACTGCATTGGAGACTAAGGTGTAATATCGGTATCACGCGCAACATAAGTATTAATGCAGAGCCAGTATCAAGTAGTCTTTGCATTCCGTCATGCTGTGAATAAGATGTAACAATTGCGTCTAGTTGCAGTTATTGCTAAACAAAAAGATTTATCCATGTACAACAGTGAGCAAGGCCATTAGTTGGTTGGTTAGTTAGTAACATGTTCCATGGGTCATTTCGAACGATAGATCCTAACGGTATGGAAGGAGTCATTGTACATTCACATCGCAAATTAATTTGTACACAAGGTTACATTCTGAATATTCCATTTTTTTCAAAAAGGAAGAAAAAAAGATGTACAGAAGTAATTCCTACCCACCACCTTCTACACATTGCAATAATAGAAATTCTTCTGTGGAATAGAAGGAGTTGTCAAGGATAAACGTTCTCAGTTTATTATCCAATTTTACATTACCCTCTGTTAGACATTTCATATCACTGGGACAATATCAAAAAGTTTCGTTACAGTACTGTGCTCCCCTTTCTATTCTAAATACAAGCTTAATCTGTAGTAATGAATATCATTTTTCCTTCTTTTATTCTAAATATTTATCTCACTGCACCTCTTGAAGTGTAGTGGATTATTTACAACAAATTTTATGAGGGAATAAATACACTGCGAAGTAGTAGTCAGAATTGCTAACTTCTTAAATAGATGTCTACAAGATGAACAGGGGTGAGCACCGCAGTTTATTCTCACAGCACCTTTTTGGGCAATGAAGACATCCTTTCTTAAACATGAGTTGCTCCAGAACATTATTCCATATGATATTAATGAATGAACATATGCATAATATGTCAAAATAGTGAGTTGGCTCTCCCCAAGGTTTGCCAAGATTCTAAGCGCTCATTCGGCTGAACTAAGTTGTTTTAGGAGTTCGAAAATGTATTTTCTCCAATTTAAATTCTCATCATTATGAACCCCTAAGAATTTTGAAATTTGCATCCTATTTATTATTTCCTTATGGTGTGTTATACTTATCATTGGTTTAGTACCTCTACAGGTGCAGAACTGAATATGTTGGGTCTTTCTAAAATCGAAGGCGAGACCATTTGCAGAAAATCAGTCAATGATACTTTTAAGAACAATAGACAGTACTTCTTCGATGGAGCACTAAACGCGACTCACGGAAAAATAAGAACTGCACTGGCGAAAACAATTATGAAAGCAGTAAGATTGCCCTCTCACGTGCCTGGAAGAAATTTGTGTCTGGAACAATTTCAAATACGACCATTCACTGTAGCTAAACGGCGATGAAAAAACCGTTCTAATCAATTGAACTAAGCACTTAGTGAGTGCGGTACTTCTTACATATTACTGCTAAATAAGTCAGTGATATTTTTTGGCAGATCAATGCATTTATAGGTTTGCGGTGTTTCAGTCCTCTTGATTTACCTGAAACTGTGTACTGTCGTACGGATCGTTGAACTGATGAATGTCCTTGGTCGTATCTTCGTATATATCGTTGTTTGTAAGCGAGCCCACAGTCGTTTAATGGCCTTTGGGGACACACTAACGGCATTTGGTATCTCGGGCTGTGTTTGACCGTCTTCATTCGTGCTTCTGCATCCCAGTCCTGATATACAAGAATGATCTTGTAGGAAACATCTTCCCAAATAAGTCTAAAGCTCGACTGAGTTCTTGCAAAAGCAGGCAAACGACATGGCGGAACTGAATTAATTCATACTGTTCCAAATAAAATAAAAGTAATATAATGTAGGTGCATTATTTGGTTCATCATATTTGTCGTTGACCGTAAAAGTTGTTTATTTCTCAATTGCAGTTTCGACTTTTGGCCCTTTTTCAAGTGGTACGGAAAAAAATTTTGCTTCAGCTCATGTCGGACTTTAAAATCCTCCTACATGTATGCCATCGTCAGCACAGTGAAAAGGATTACTTTTGATGATGACATGACCTGAAACAAAATATTTTGGAGAATCACAAGAAAATGGCAGAGAAGTCGAAATTTCAGTTGTGAAATAAATAGTTTCTACAGTCCACGGCGAATATAGTGTCGTTTAAAAGTTTCGGAATGACTGTGAACCCCGACCATGAGATGTGTATTATTGCGCGGTAATTAGTGACATTGTGTAACTACAGTGTATTTGAATCAAACTGCAGGAAACGATGTCGGGTGGAAGATTACGTTGCACGTATTGGGAAAGAGAAATAAAAGATGAAATTATTTCTTGGATTTACACTTCGAAGTCTACTTGATTTGCAGACTAGACTGCTTACCCAGAACGTCTTTATATCGACTTTTATTTCGGTATTTTGAACTATAATTAAAGAAAATTAGGAAGCATGAATTTATTACATAGGTGAGGGAAGAGAAGACAAGTTATGATCTGACTAGGTACTTTGAGATATTACACTGATGTTCAATGATTTCTCGTGAATCAGGTTGGAAGAGAGACTTGAATTTTTCGTGAAAACTTTTCTAATAATCTTCGCAATCGAACTCTTGTCTCAGAACATACGGATTAGCAATACTGCAAACAACTTGATGCCATGCTGATATGAAGTGCTTTTCATCATCTAGGGTTGCTATAAGTGCATGATTGTTTATGCCCACTCCCGTATTCTTTAATTCGGTAGAACATGCAGTTTCGTACATGACCTACAGTAGGAGTCAAAATTTTATAATAAATTATCGGAGAACAGCGATCTAATTGTGATAAAATTATTTAAAAGCGGTCTTGATATCGCAGCTGATATTAAACTCTGACAGGTTTCAGCCTTTTAGTTACGGACCATCATCAGAGTTTGCATCATCTGGGTGACGATGCTGGCGCCTGACCCACTGGGGATGTCTCAGTCACTGTGAGTCACTGAGGTAGTTGTCAACTATGCGATTTTTCAAGCAGTTCGATGTTGAACCCAAATTATATGCGAAAGGTGGTTGTTGTCGAACATAATGCGTGCATGAACTACGAAAATGCTGAATCGGCAGTGTAATAATCAACTTACAAATCATGGTCTCTACTGGATTCTTAAAGATCCACATCCGTAATTCCTTCGGATAATAAGAGAGCAGAGGTTGATACTGACTGACGTATGCAATATCAAACGACAACATTACCATACAATTTTCATACAAGATCTTAGATATAATTATTCAGTGTCCTTTTTTCTGGACTCATAATGACATTAATGAGCAGCCGAATTGTAGTTAAAAGGAGCACATCTCTTTTGCCACGAACACTGCAGCGTTTCTCTGTGTGCGAATTCTGAAGGCAACCGAAAAGTTTGTGACTAAGGTGATCCTTGGCTGTCGAAAGCTGTACATACCACACCGTGCTTGTCATAGCGATGTCGTTGACGAGCATCTGACGGTGCTTAATAGAAATGTAAACAGGTGACCTCGAAAACCAGGATAAGGGCGGATAGCCGAGATTAAGGCGACCGCTCGGGATAAACGGGAAACCTGAGTTCGAATCCCGGTCCGGCAAAAATTTTCCTGTGTTACCATTAGGTATGGTTTCCATGCCTAATACCGCCGATGTTAAAAATATTCGCTATTGCGAAAAAATTCGTTAACATCTACACCTTGTTGACCATGGGAGTTTACGATAGTGTTAACACAAACATTCCCAGCGAGATGGGTGTGCCATCAGGGAACATAAACACCCCAACGAACCAGAGAGCTAGGGAAGCTAGTACTAACCATCACACTTAGAGACAGAAATTTTCCTGTACTGATTAACGTGTTTACAGTCATGAAAAGCAAACAAGGTCTATTTGAAAAAGTTTTTCCCATTCTGTGCAGTCAATACCTTACAATGACAGGCTGATAAATTGAAATCTATTAAGAGAAAGAGCCAACAGCCTTTCTGCAGTGGTAAAATCGTTTCCCGTTAGATAACCGAAAGTACCAAGCGCTGTCAGGGTAAGCTATCACTTGGATGGGTGACCATTCGGGTCTGCCGAGCGCTGTTGGCAAGCGGGCTGCGCTCAGCCCTTGTGAGGCAAGCTGAGGAGGTACTTGATTGAGAAGTAATGGCTCCAGTCTCGAAAACTGACAACGGCCGAGAGAGCGGTGTGCTGACCACGTGCCCCTAGACATCCGCATCTAGTCACGACTATCGGCAGAGAATGACACGACAGTTGGTGGATACCGTTGGGCCTCCCAAGGTCTATTCGGACGGAGGTTTCGTTTTTTATTAACAGAAAAAATGTCGTCACTCCATTTGTCGAGACAACAGTTCGTTAAGTAGCTATCTTAATGAATACTAAAAGGCTTGGAGAATATCAAATTAAGGTTTAGAGGTGCCAGAATAAAAAGGACATTGAATAACGAATCTTGCTTCAAAGATACAGATAGCCGTACAATAGATACAACCACAACGGAGAGGTACCTATGGAGAGGTCAGACAAATACGTGAATCCTGAAGAGGGGGAGCGGTCTTTTGGTCCAGTCAGTTGGTATCCAGAACAGTCGATTGCGTAACGAAACTGTTATAGTTTTTCTCAGCGATTCTATATGTTCTTTATCGTGCTAAAGCCGAATTTCCAGTTTGCTGCCTTGCCGAACGACGGCATCACAACGAAAAACGCCAAAACCCACCAAATTTTTGCACTTTCTTCGGCTCTTCGCATGTATCTCGAAAACTATGCATTTTACGAAAATGACTACTCCGCACTAAACGAGGTGGGAGTGGTCATTTGGATGTAGGACGCAGAAAGCATTCTTCGTAATTTTCCCTTTGCTCCCTTCCTCCTTATGAGACAATTGATAATTACAAACGTTTCTTGTAGGAAAAGTTAATGTGCTTTCATGTGATGTAGGGTATTTGTTGACAACTTGTATATTCTTAGACTTGCAGGCGGTAGGAATGGGTGTTTTTGACGTCTCCGCAGAAGAGCCAAGAAATCACTGCTTTTCAGTGCGCTTCAGCACCGATACCGTCCGTCGTAAAATCAGTCCTGACTAAAATATTTTGTAGGAGATTTTGTCTACTTTTAAATTTCGACTGAGTATTCATCTTCGAAAATCGTATAGTTTTTGAGATGTAAGCGGAAAGCTGAAGAAAGTGATATAATTTCGAGGTCTGCTTTGCGTTCGAAACCGATTCGGCCAACCAATGAGAGCCATAAACAAATGTTTACCAAAGGGGAAGGATGCCAGAAGATCACCTAAATTGATATCATCTGTTGCAGAATCCATTCTATCCATCCAAGGCGCAGGAAGCCGGTCGGAAGCTATAGACAATGTTCTTGTTGCTACTTCGTTACTAGAGGAGCACTGCGTTAGTAAATGGGTAAATGGCCTTTCAGGTCATAGTGCAAAAGCCTTTAAAACTAAAAGTGTTTTTTGCTCATACATGTGTTTAATCCAGTTACAAACTAACAAAATCTTTTCAGCCTTCCAGCCTCGTCAAGTGGTTAAAATACCACGAGACTTCGACCGAGCTCTCCTCAGCCATAGTCAAATGGTAAATGACGATTACAAACTATTTACAAATTTTAATCCAGAGACATTTTAAGCCTCATTAAAACTTAGAATGACAGTATTTTTTCAATGCTGATAACACAGACGATAAATATGTTTTTCTCAATTCTTTTCTCGTGCACTTCGAAGGCTGCTTCCCGTTAGGTTTAAAACAAGGTAATGACACTAAAATGCAACCTGAATGACTGAAAAACTGGCAATTATTCCAGTCGAGAATTTGAATTAAATAAAAACATAGTTTCTCGAGGTAATCAAATAACACTCTTAGAAATGGCTTTCCTAGACCGCTATCTGAAATGCACCTCCTTTTACTAACTATGGTGAGATTGAATCAATAATTAAACTGATCAAATATAGGGAATGGTCAATTTCCTGCACGATTAAAGTACTCAAGTGAAACCACCTTAAAAAGAAAAATCCGTATACGTGCAAGTAGGATTCAAGCACCGAGGCTTCAGTACAGACTTAATTATGTACACCTATAGTTCATGCATCCCAGGAATCGAAATTTCGAAGTTTTATGGCTGTTATCGATATCAATATTGGCAAGAAGTCAAAATATGAAACACAAATTGGCGTATCTGTTTGTTGCGTTGTCATAGAAGCTTAAAGTTTTGCACTCCCAAGAGACAGTAGACCTTACGATGTGATACAAATTTCAACTTGATACACCTACCCATTCCAGTGAAAAAGGGTTCTTAACAGTTGGACAAACAGACAGACAGACACATAGACGAACAGATGTACAACAAAGTGATCCTATAACAGTTCCGTGTTTACCATTTGAGGTACGAAACCCTAAAATGCATCAAAGGATAATGAAGACATTTGGAGATCTATTTATGTGCCATAGCTGTTTGCTAAAGGTATTGAATATGGGTAATTAATCATTTCAGTGCCCATAATTTGCTGTCAGACATTCAGTTTGGTTTTAGAAGTGGTTTAACAACTGAAAATGCTATATTCTCTTTTCTCTGTGAGTTACCAGATGGATTAAAGAAAAAGTTGCGAACACTAGACGTCTCCCGCGATTTAACTTACGCGTTTTATTATGTTGATCACAAAATATTACTACAGAAGTTGGACCATTAATGGAATGAGAGGAGTAGCTCGTCTCACACTAGAAGAACAGGCACCTACGGTGATTAGCCACAATAATAATGATGGCTCTGACACAGAGTCTGATTGCGGTACTGTTAAGTGAAGGGTTCCTCAGGGATCTGTGCTGGGACCACAACTGTATTTTACATTTATAAATGATATGTCACGTAATATAACAGGTAATTCTAAAAAAAAGAGTTATTCTAAATTATGTGTCAATTTTCAAAAATTCTTATGTATTCAAGTAAAAATCCAAAATGAATAAGCTTTATACCAATGAAAAGAGGAAGTTTCAAGGTTTTTGGTGGGAGGAGGTGATGGTTTCAGAAGCGGCCGCTAGAGTTCGCGCGGCAATAGGCCCGTCATTCCATTTTACTGTCAGTCTTCAGTGAGATGGCGAATGTGGAGCACAAGGTTTTCTGCGGCCTTAAGTTTGCCAAAAGTGAGTCGTAAATTGCAGTGCAGCGGGCATCTCGTACCAAATTCAATACTCAACCACCAACTCGCAAAAGCATTAGCCTTTGGTTAAGGCAATTTAAACAAACTAGGAGTGTATGCAAAGGTCATAACGGCAATAGTTAAATACAAAACTGAGCCTGAAAAGCTAATTACATTTTTATAAAACTGCACACGAACTTAATAAGTGTATTGTTAAATATAGTGGTACAATCACCAAGTTGTACTCTGTCTACTGCTATGCACACGGTCGCCTATAGTAAAACTTAATCAACGTGCAGACAGTGTAACGTGATAACAAAACTGAGTACCTATATACAATTAGGACACATTACAGAACCAATCATGTACATAATTAGAAATCTAAAAGAATCGAAACTAGTACATAAGGACATAATTAAAGACATGTGGTTAACAACCCATCACACCAATAAATATTCACTAATCTTGGGCGTCATCGTGCATACAACATAACTACAAACGTAGTGAAGTGATATGAGGTACATACACATGTGCAATTGGTCAATGTCGTAATCAGCAATAAAAATGAAAATACATGTCCATACGCAATATAAAAGCTAAAATAAAGTACCGAAAGATCTAAGCAAATATAGAGGACAGAGTCAATCATGAGCCTATAAAAGTTTGCATGAAGACAAGATAGGGAGGACCAGTTAATAGAAAAAGAACCAATCATCAAAACAGTCATTCTTTTGGGTCATGAGAGAAAAATGGATCATGTACGTATGACTAAATTACTAAAATGTCAACTCTAATGGAGCTCAGTGCCGTATGAACTCTACATACAGTGAGATGACAAAAGTTATGGGATACCACCTAATATCGCGTCCGATCTCCTTTTGCCCAGCCTAGTGAAATGGACTCAACAAGTCGTTGGAAGTCCAATGCAGGAACATTGAGCCATGCTGCCCCTGTAGCTGACCATAATTACGGAAGTGTTGCCAGTGCAGGATTCTGTGCACCAACTGACCTCTCGATTATGTCCCATAATTGTTCGGTGGTATCAAGGTCGAGCGGTCGGGATGGCTAAACCGTTCACTCGAATTGTCCAGAATGTTCTTCAAAGGAAATGCGAACAATTGTGGTCTGTTGATACGGTGAATTATCATCCATAAAAATTTCTTCGTTGTTTAGGAACATGAAGTCCATGAACGGCTGCGAATGATCTCTAAATAGCCGACGGAACAGAAGATCCAGTCCATTCCATGTAAACACAGTCTACACCATTATGGAGCCCCACCTGCTTGTACTGCACCGTGTTGACAACTTGCGTCCATGGCTTCTGGGGGCCTGCGCCAAATTGAAATCCTGGCAGCCCTTACCAACTGAAATCGGGATTCATCTGATCAGGCCACGGTTTTCCAGCTGTCTTGTATCCAACCGATATGATCACGAGCCCAGGAGAGGCGGTGCAGGCATTGTCGTGCAGTTTACTAAGACACTCTTTTGTCGTCTGTCGCCATAACCCATTAACGCCAAATTTCGCAGCACTGTCCTAACGCATACGTTTGTTGTAGGTCCCGCATTGATTTCTGTAGTTATTTCATGCATTGTTGCTTGTCTGTTAGCACTGACATTGCTCTCGGTCTTAAAGTGAAGGCCATAGGTCACTGCATTGCCCGTGGTGAGAGATAATACCTGAAATTTGGTATTATTGGCACGCTCTTGACCCGGTGGACCTCGGAAAATTGATTTACGAAATGGAATGTCCCATGCTTAAGTTACAACTAGCACTCAGCGTTCAAAGTGTGTTAATTTTCGTATTGCGGTCACAATCATGTCATACATCGTTTTACATGAACCACCTGAGTACAAATGACAGCTCCGCCAATGCATTGCCCTTTTATGTCTTCTGTTCGCAATACTACCTCTATCTGCATACATGCATATCGCAGTCCTATGAATTTCGTCGCCTCTGTATGTTTTAACTCTAGATACAATTTTGTTTTTGATATCACACTGGTGCTCACTGTTTTTCTTTACGTATTACTTTTATGCCTTAATGATGATGAAGTGTATCGTCGAAACCACTTACCAGTAAATTTATTACGAAACTATAGCAGAGCGTAGCATTGAGTATTGTAATATTCCTATCGGCTATGGTCCACTCCTCCTATTTAATAGGGATGAATATGCCTAAATTACTTGTGTTTAAGCCTTCAATTAGTAGAAGGGCACATTAAGTACATTGTTCAAAACACAGTTTGTTGTGGTTGGCAGGAGAGCCAACACCGTGTTACTAGAGGAGACCGAAAGGCAGGCGATTTAGCTCACGCAGGCTGGCGTGAGGTCTGAAAAGGACAAGGAAATTAGAATTTAGGAAAATGGACTTAGCTGGTGGAATACTTAACTTTAATCCATTAATGACGAACGTCGGTTTTGACGGTACATAGTTAACAATATCAATAGTAACTGATAATGGCGCCTTGCTAGGTCGTAGCAAATGACGTAGCTGAAGGCTATGCTAACTATCGTCTCGGCAAATGAGAGCGTATTTTGTCAGTGAACCATCACTAGCAAAGTCGGTTGTACAACTGGGCGAGTGCTAGGAAGTCACTCTAGACCTGCGGTGTGGCGGCGCTCGGTCTGCTATCACTGATAGTGGCGACACGCGGGTCCGACGTATACTACCGGACCGCTGCCGATTTAAACGCTACCACCTAGCAAGTGTGGTGTCTGGCGGTGACACCACACAGTTAATGATTCTGTCATCCATGCGTCCTTGTGTGAGCCTCCAGCTCATAAGTACAGTTTCATTTTGTCTGATTGATCAAACGACTAGCACTCCGGTAAGTCACGAACCTTTAAAACATGAAATGAGTAATCTGAAATACAGGATGTCCATAATTGCCGATGGTCTTGCCGCAATGATAACACCGGTTCTCATCAGATCACCGAAGTTAAGTACTGTCCGAGTTGGCTACCACTTGAATGGGTGACGGTCTGGATGTGTCGAGCGCTTTTGGCAACGGGCTGCACTCACACCTTGTGAACCCAATAGAGGAGATACTTGACGGAGAAGTAGTAATTCCGGTCACGAAAACTGACAAAGGTCGCGAGAGCGGTGCGCTGACCACAAGCCCTCCACATCCGCATCGAGTAACCCCTGTCGTCAGAGGATGACACGGCGGTCAGTTGGTACCATTGGGCCTTCCGCGGCCTGTTCGGATGGTGGGTGTATGTCCACAATTAATATTCCAGTTTCAAAACACTGTAGAAAGTGAACAGCTGCTAAGATTGACGTCAAATTGGAAGAGCATATTATTGACGCAGGTGGAAACGTTATGGAACAAAAGAAAAGTTTACCTAAATTTCACCAATGTATGGCACTGTAAGCATCAGAATATGCTCACGAACAGCTGCGCGGCACACGGCTGTTCCTCTGTTTGCGTCCCAGACGTCCAACATAACTGTCTCCATGAAGGATCGCGAGCCGCCGCTTAAGCTCTTTTATGAGAACGGTGACTGTGCACCATTAGCTCTGTAGAAGTTCCGGACGCTGAAGCCAACGAAAAATGCATCCGTCCGATGTCCGCTAAGCGTCTAGAGAAGATGATCACAGAATTCAAAAAGAGAGGTTCCATTTCTTTTGAAGTACGATGTTGGAGAGGGAGGACAGCAGCCGATCTGACGTCTGTCGAAGATATGTCCACAGCATTGCAGGAGGGGTCAAGCGGTGGTGTGCAAACATGCAGAGCACGGGGAATTGCCCGAACACTAGACATGCCTACTAGCTCGGTGCATAAAATTCTACAAAACATTCTGTATTTCTATCCATACTAAATAACTCACATATAGGAGTTGATTCCTCCTGACCTCCCAGCAAGACAAGCGTTCGCTCTGGAATTTCTGGCGTGCATGGAATCGGACATTGAATGCCCATGGATTATTCTGTAGATATACGATGTCCATTTCCATCTCAAGGACATGTCAATACGCAGAACTGCAGAAGATGGGCAACGGAAGATCCGCACACACATCAGCTAGTACCACGTCATTCTGCAAAGTTGACTGTGTGTTGCGGGTTGACAGAATAGTTTATCGTAGAAACGAATTTTTCGAGAATATTAGTCATATGTGACCTGTTACCTGCACCGCTCCTGGTTAAGGCTAGGAAAGTCTTTTGCGCACCAACGTCATTCACACCCTTTAACAACGCGGATGTGAGGGTAAGATCATTTTTTTTTTTTTTTGCATAATGGCGCTCCTCGCACATTGACAGTCAGTGAAGCGGCTGCTGCAGAGGCATTTCGAAAATATCAGAATTATCAGTCATTTGTGGAAGAAGAGACACCATACATATACAACTGAGGCTAGAATGGCCAGTGATCTCCTCAGTGCCGATGCACGCCAAGTAATAGGCGAAATGCCATGAATAAATGGGATAATGGGAGAGGGACACTGCATTATTAGTGTGTGGACAAGTTGAGAATTTGGGTGTTACGTTGAGGCGTGCTAGGGTAGTCCGTGCAGGTGCTATGATCACTGTGTCCGGATGGACAGACAGACGGAAGAACAACAAAGTGAACTATAAGGGTTCCATTTCTACAAGTTAAGGGAAGGAACCCTAAAAACTTGCGTGTCTTCCGTTGCCTGACAGTACATCAGTTTATTAATTTTCCAAATCTCCAAACAACCCTCGTTAGGAAATGGTAACTCTCAATGAGCTGAATGTCATGTGTCTACTACATCTCCTGTGTGACGTCAGCAACGCGCAAACAATACTAACAGTTCTTGTTCCTCATCATTACGACATCTTGGCCTTCGACTCACTCGCCGTAACAACATCGCTAACGTTATTCTTGTTTGCGTCAAGACCCCTTCCTTACTAGGATGACGTAAACACCAACAATTAGTCTTCGTGCCAATGGGAAAACATCCAATAAATCTATTTCTACTTTCCGAGCGGTCAGCTACGACATGACATTTATTGCTGTCTGACGCAGTGCGTGTTTCTTGACGCAACATAATCATGACAAACAGAAACGAGCAATGTTGAATTTCACTATCCTTATTTTACACATGTGACAGACCAGAATTTTTATAGTGAAGTGCCGCAGTTTTTTATGCTGCCACTCCACTTGTTTCTGTCCTGTGCTAATCTCTTCATTTCTAAATGGTTCAAATGGCTCTGAGCACTATGAGACTTAACTTGTGAGGTCATCAGTCCCCTAGAACTTAGAACTACTTAAACCTAACTAACCTAAGGACATCACACACATCCATGCCCGAGGCAGGATTCGAACCTGCGACCGTAGCGGTCGCTCGGCTCCAGACTGTAGCGACCAGAACCGCACGGCCACTCCGGGCGGCTATTCATTTCTAGGTATTGATTACACAAACGCTATTAGCAAGCTTAGACGTGGCCATTTTCAGGTTGCTTTTGTTAAGTAAGTTCGGAAGCATATTTTGTGACACCTCTTTTCTAGACTTGAGTTATTTTTTGTATTTTTTATTCATGTTTCCTTTCTTAGAAGTAAGAAAATGTAATGAATAAAGAGGCAAAGAGCCTGAGATGGTTAAGCAAAGCAAAGAACTAAAAGTTAACCAGATCCATGACGCAGAATATGTCGTAACCGGCTTAATTTTTTTCTTCCGTAAAAGTGTAAATGTAGCGAAACTATGCAAAATCATTCATTTCGCTTGAGATTCCTACTGAGATTGTTATAGTTTTTATTCGTTGCTGATTAGTACAAGTATATTTAAGTTGGAAATATGATTTTAAAACAAAGTATTAGCCGCCGAGAGTCGTGTGCATTACTTACGTATCCTGAGTCGTGTTTCATCTTCAAATAATTAGTAAAACTGGCCGTCAGCATTGTAATAATTGAAGCTTCTGTGGGAGGAATTTTTGGTCGGCTTCACAGCCAATCACTGAATGAAATCTATGTGCAAAGCGGAATTTGCACCTCTTCCAAATTGCGTTAATGGATTCCGGTAGTTATTTTACAGGTGACATGGTGATTATTAATTTCGTAATTTCAAAGAAATTCCACAAGTCGAGGTTACTCGAACTTTGGCTTGGAGTGGACATCGTGTAAGAAAAAAAGACCATAACTATCATAAATCAGTGTATAAAAATACCGAGTGAAAGCATTTATTAGTATTCAGACTTGAAAAATATTTTTTTACTCCACTGGGTTCGATAATATCCAGAAACCATATTTCTATGTAAAACAGTTTTGTGCTTCACACAGGAAATCGATGTAACACCATGCAAAATATTTAAGAAATAATACAGCAGTATATGTTATTTCAGCTTTATTTAGTCCACTCATGTTGTCATTTTATACTTCTAGATTCATATGTCCATGGATGTGACACTTGCTCGTTACCTGTAACGATCCATTGCTGTATAGCATAGGAGGGCACGGTAAATATGAAACACTCTGAGGCACCAAGGAATATTTAATTTGATAATGGAGGGAAGGAGACCCAGCCTTGACTGCAGTAAGCTGGTTCAAGTGCACCTTAGTTACAGTAGTTACGTGGAGATGAGGAGGCTTACACGGGCCAAACTAAGATCTGCCTTCTCTGATATTAGGATTATATCGTTTTACTTGAAGACTTTTTTTTTTGCAATGACAAGATCTCCGAGCGATATTAATATTGTCACGTAGATGAAGGTGTAAGCAGATGAATGACGAACACTAATTTCACTTAACAAATGTTTATTCAGCACTTGCACATAAAAGAGCGCGGAGCGAACTGCCTCCGGCCAGAGCACATAAGGTATATATACAGCTACAGAACATTCCAGTACAATGCTTCTTGCCATTTGTGGATACTTCTAGAATATGCTCGAACTGGAAATAGAAATTAAAAGTAGCGCCTGAGGAGCTTCTCAGAGACACCGGCCTTACGAGCAGGAGTGAAGATCCAGACGAGGTCACCAGGCTGGTAGACAACAGGGCGGTGGCTCCCGTTATACCTTCGGCGATTGTTTTCTTGAGCCTGCAGTGTGCGGAGTCGAATAACTGCCGAGCTTTCTCAGCTCTGGTTAACGCCTCGCCGATGTAGTCGTCGTCCACGTCATCAGGATGTAACGGAAACACAGTGTCCATCGTCGTCGGCGCCTCACGCCCATGCACCAGGAAAAATGGCGTAAATCCTGTGGTGTCTTGTTTGGCGGTGTTGTAGGCAAACGTCACGAAAGATAGCACCTCATCCCAGTTGCTCTGCCCAACATTGACGAACATTGAAAACATGTCAGCCAAGGTAATATTAAGGCGTTCAGTAAGCTCGTTAGTTAGTGGACGTAGGCAATCGTCATGTGATGAGTAATGTTGCACCGATGGTTTATCTCTGTCACAAGATTCGATTGAAAAACTTTCCCTCGATCCGTATATTAACGACCTTGGGGCACCGTGTTTTAATACAATGTCTTCCACGATGAATTTGGCTACCTCGGATGCTTCGGCTGTTTTCACGGCTTTTGTAATGGCATAGCGTGTCAGATAATCAGTGCAAACAATAATCTATCTATTGCCACAAGCAGACGTTGGAAATCTTCCGAGGAGATCAATCCCAACACACTGAAAAGGCGTTTCGGCTGGTGGAACTAGTATGAGTCGGCCAGGTGCTTTCTGAGGAACTGCCTTTCTCCTCTGGCACTCTCGATAGTGCGACACATAGTGACGGACACTCCTAGAAAACCTGGCCAGAAAAATCTCTTGCGAATCCTATTGTATGTCTTAATAAATCCTACATGTCCTGCCTCAGGTGTGTCTTGGAATTTCAGTAAAACCTCTAAGCGCATGTGTTTAGGAATCACTGGTACCCACCTCTTTCCAAACGGATCAAAGTTTTTCTTGCAAAGTAATCCATTGACTATCTTAAATTGTCCTTTCACATCCTCTGACAGATTCAAGGCAATCATAGTTTGAGATATATGGGCGTGCTTCTTCTGCTCAGCAGAGAGATCCTGGAGTGCAGCGAGACAGTCACTATCTTCATCAAAGTCTTGACGGTGTTGCACAGTTTCTTGCGAGACAGTCGGCATCTTGGTGTTTTCTTCCACTTTTGTGCACTATGGTAATGTCATACTCTTGAAGACGTAGTGCCCACTTGGCGAGTCGTCCTCTTGGTTCCTTAAGACCTGTCAACCAAGAAAGTGAATGATGGTCTATAACAACTGTGAATGGCCTTCCATAGAGATACTGTCGAAATTTGCACATGGCCCAGATCACAGCAAGACATTCTCTTTCTGTAGTTGAGTAGTTTCTCTTGGCTTTTGTAAGTGTCCTAAAAGCAGAGGCTATAACCTTCTCTTTTCCATCCGAAATCTGCACCAGAACAGCACCGATCCCATACCAACTGGCATCTGTGTGTAGTTCTGTAGGTGCTCTCTCGTCATACAGACCAAGTACAGGGCCAATCGTCAGAGTTTTTCGCAGCACATCGAAAGAATCTTGTTGAGCACCACCCCAGATAAATTTAGCATTGGCTTTTAACAACTCTTGGAGTGGCCTCGCTGTGATACAAGTCTGATAAAACGACGGTAATGAGAATACAATCCCAGGAAGCTTCTCACATCTCTAATACGTTTAGGAATAGGAAATTCCGTTACAGCTCTCACATTTTTTGGGTTTGGCAGCACACCTTCGTTTCACACAAGGTGGCCATGTGTTTTGATACTTTCTTGGATTAAGTTTCAGTCCGGGTTGTTGGAGACACTTAAGAACGGCCCTCAGTCTTTTTATGTTTTCATCAAATGTCTCTGAGGACACTATAATGTCATCTAAATCACAAAGACACATCGTCGACTTCAGGTGCCTTAGAAGATTATCCATCATCCGTTCAAAATTTGCTGGTGCATTACGCAAACAAAACGGCATTACCTTAAACTCATGCAGGCCCTCAGGGGTGATGAATGCAGTTTTCTTATGGTCAGCCTCATCTGCTTCGATTTGCCAGTATCCTTAGTAGATGTCCATGGTTGAGACAAACTTAGCCCCTTCACACAATCTAGTGTATCGTCAACTCGTGGAAGAGGGTAAACGTCCTATTTAGTTATCTTATTAAGCTTCCTGTAATCACCACACAAGCGCCAACTGCCATCCTTGTTCCTGACAAGAACCGCTGGTGACGACCATGGGCTCTGCGAAGGCTGAATGATATCATTCAAATGGTTCCAATGGCTCTAAGCACTATGGGACTTAACATCTGAGGTCATCAGTCCCATAGACTTAGAACTACTTAAACCTAACTAACGTCAGGACATCACACACGTCCTTGCCCGAGGAAGGAGTCGAACCTGCGACCGCAGCAGCAGTGCGGTTCCGGAATGAAGCGCCTAGAACCGCTCTGCCACAGCGGCCGGATAATGATGTCATTCTTCATCATTTTCTCTACCTAGTCGCGAGTTTTTCGACGTTCCGTTACTGACAAACGGTATGCTCTCTGGCTTATTGGCTGATGGTCTCCAGTGCTAATTCGGTGCTTCACCGTCGATTTGTCTAATTTTCTCTTCACCTGTGGATTGAAGCATTCAGAGAACTCTTGAAAAATGGCAACTAGCTTCTTCTGTTGTTCCTGAGTGAGATCTGGTGATAGTCCAGCTCGAAGATCTTGTCTCGTAGTGGTAGCGCTAATTTCACCCACAGACTTAGGCATGGTAGGTTTCTATGACGCTCAGCTGTTCTGCAATTAACAGCTCAGCATTTGCTAAGCACAAGCGTCTTGAAAGGATCTGCGGTCCTTGGAGATAGTTAACTACCCACAATTCACCGAATCCGTTCTTAAACGAGACGAAAGAGGCTGGGATGACCAAGATATTCTTCAGTGGTATGCTTCTCTGGCATTCCATTACGAGATCCATGGGCTGTTGCATGGCATGACACATGACAGCTCCCTTTCTAGCACCGACTGCAGGAATGATCACTTCATCCTGCACACATAGTGTCCTCAGACGCAGATGCGCATCTTCCTGTCCACGGTATCTCATCTCATCTAGCATAATCTTCGAGCGACCACAATCTGTAATTGCTTGAGAAGCTTTCAAAAAGTCCCATCCGGAATGACGTACGACTACACTCTTGTGAGACGATGAATTTTAAGGGCTGTATGTGCCCACTTACACCCACACGAATGACACATATTCCTGTAGGTTTTACACATTTCCCATTAGGCACCTTCAGGAGAGATGTTTTGCTGTCGAAGAATACGGTGTTCTGCAACTGGCGACAAGATCTCGGGCTGGTGGGCCATCCATGAGGATATCGACATAGTCTCCTATCATTTTTATAGTGATAGGCGACGAAGGATTTTTATCTTCGGCGGACTCACCTCCGAGAAAGGTCGCACCCTTTAGTTTTCCAGTTTGCGGGGGCTAGGTGATCGGCTGGAGCTTTTAAACGGCGATGGAGACCTTGATCGGCGTGTTGGGGAGCATCCTCTCCAGCGACTAGCTTGCGGCGATGGTGACCTACGTCGTCTTGCACCCACATCTTCTTCTTCATCTTCGTCATCCCGGAGTGGACGTCGGCTAAGATTGGTCTGCTGTCTTCTGGCGCGAGCGTCATCAAATACCCGCCGTCTTTCTCGACAATAGCGCACCACATGTCCCGGTCGTCCGCAGTGTAAACATGCTGCTTGGTTATCCTGGGTCCTCCAGACATCAGTCTTCCTTGGTGTTCGAACAGGTTCCTCATGCTGCATTCTAGGAACGTAACTTCACCTGGGTCTCGACTTTTTTACCGTTTTAAAGGGAAATGAAGGACGAGAGATTGGGATCAATGTCTGCTCCACTTGCTCCCTTATGACCTCTTGAAGCGTCTCGGTTTCCTGCTCGACGTGCAATCCAAGTGCCTTCTGAAATTCCTCTCTCACTATCTGACGAAGAACACTTGTGAAATCAGTTTCTCCCTCCATCACAAACATCGATACGACGTTTGGAATGCGTTCAAACTTCTTCATGTGATTCTCTTTTGGGGAACTGACTCGATATACTGGCACCATTTTACGAAGTCGTCTGTTGTCAAAACCTCCTTCAGGTGTAGGGCTTGATACATGTCCTCTGCAACATCCTTCATGAGATGTTCAACCTTACCTTACTCCTTCATTCGAGGATCCACATTTTACACAGCTCCAAGACGTCTTGAATGTAGAACGCTGTCGTTTCTCCTGGAATTTATCTTCAGCCTTGCACTTCTGTCGTTGTGTGTCGCCGAAATACTTGCGCAGTTCCGCCTGGAAAACTTCCTAGCTTGTGAACTTCTCCTCATTGTTCGCATACCACTGCTTGACAGTGCCCTGCAAGTAGAAATATACGTTAGCCAAACACACGGTGTCATCCCATTTGATAAATCTGGCTATACCCTCATATAACTTCAACCACTTGTTTGGATCTTGGCCATCGCCACCAGAGAAATCGCAAGGATGTCTCACGTGGTGGCACATAATTGCTGTCATTGTGACGTCCTCTTGTTCTTCTGTCTCCGATAAATTGCGATCTGTTGAATATGGGTCGAACTCGGATTTCTCGCCACGTAAATAGCGGCTTCGTCGTGGCGTGATGGGAGCCACTGTGCTGTCGATAATGTGCGGTATCGCAAGTTCCAATACCCAGGGCCTCCACGAGAATAATGTCACGTAGATTAAGGTGTAAGTAGATCAATGACGAAAACTAACTTCACTTAACGAAGGTTTATTCAGCACTCGCACGTACAAGAGCGCTGAGCAAACTGCCTCTGGCCAGAACACATATGGTATGTGTACAGCTACATAACATTCCAGTACAGTGCTTCTTACCATTTGTGGATACTTCTAAAATGTACTCGAACTGAAAATAGAAATTAAAGTTTTTCATCAGTTCAGGTGAGTTCGGAACTCATGACCCTTCTTACAACACTGTAGTATCGTAACCACTAGAGTATTGCGACAGCGCTTCTGAGCTTCTTCTGCGACAATATGAGGGTATCTCCTGATCCAAGTGCCTCTTTCTATTTAGGTCTTGCATTGCTTTGTCAAATGATTCTCGCCTTATCGAAGCCCCTTCCCAACATAGTAGACATTCACTTCTCTTTCCACAATATTGGCTTCCACCTTCTTTATATAGCCCTTCTATATATTACTTCCAGCTTTCGGCATTATTTACATTGCCTAGTTCAGGGACGGTAACTCCATCGTCCAACTACCGCTAGTCTCTGACAAATGGTGCAGGATGACAGAATGCCGCAGGGTGTCCATTACTTGTTCTCGGATTAAAGGCGCAGATGTGAAGGTGTTACGATGATTCTAGTGGAGTACGGCGATCTCAGACGTCATCGTCTGGGCCCTTGATGATGACTGTCTGCCCTCACTTTCTCACGCAGTCCAACGTCGGGGCCCTGTTACATCCCAACGCCCTGCAAATCTGGATAATGCACTGTTCGACCTGCTGACCAAATGGAGACCCACAGTGAGACCACTTTCAAACGTTGTGAAGTGCTGATCACTCGCATCTGACGCTATTCACGCCCCTTCCGCATTCTATCAGGCCTGGTAAAAATACTAAACATGAAGAATATGAGTACATTCTGGTGGCCGTTGCCCCCATCACACAGAAATTCAACTGTAATCATTTATATACCCGCCGATGGTGTGTATGTGCACGAAGTCACATTGATATCCAGCCATTTTTTCTGAGGGCTTCACTTCTTTTCTCAGGGAATGCATACAATCCATCATGAGATTAATCTCTGACAAAATCGAATTTACCCATTTCGTCTGCTTTAGTCAACAGTTCCTTGTCATTCTTAACAATTTCAAAGATATCCTGAAAATTGTAAGTTTCAGCTTAGGCTTTTGGTCTTAAATGAATTGTTATTGTCGCATGCTAACTACAGATATTTATTTTACTATCTTTCTAAATATACACATAGCAGTTTAACTCTCTTGAAAGGTGATTTACATAGTATTACTCAATGCTAAAAGCATTCGTGCAACAAACATTGTTGACTTTTGTCGATTGACGTCTATTGTCTGCACGTAACTCTTGTTAGTCAGAGGGGCATTTAGTATTCGCTTTTTTTATTTATTTGGCCTCTAGAGCGCTTAGTCTATTTAACCATCTAAAACACATGGTTACAGTGTACATTGAATTTTATGGATAGAATATATAAATTCAGTTTTTCAGATATAAGATCTCAAGCTGTCACAACTGTTCCCACTCTAAATCGATAACAAACAGATTTTGAAGTAAATTAGACAGTTGAGGTTTATCAGCTCACACCATTACGGAAACTGATTACAAGCAAAACGTAAAAACAATGAACACCTACCATAAAGTCTATAGACTTTTCCGAATATCATGAAGGAAATTAACAATCGCCTTATAAAGGTGAATGTCTTTAGTAGGCAAAAGAGAAGAAGCTGATGGAGGGAAGTGGTATCCAATACCAAGCAATGTCGTCAAAAAGTCCAACCCTTCATAGTAAAATGTGGAACACCAAAACAAGATGCATCAGCTTCCGCTTCAGAATTACACTCTCATGCTGTAAACGTGGATTCGATGTATATGGAGAGGAAAAGATGCGAAATTGAAGCTGAGTCGAATGATAGTGGATATCGTTGATCGGTCCAAATTTGTCCTCGTAAACCACAGTTTCGCGGGAATTCGACATTCTAACATAGCATAGTAACACCCTTTCGTTTGTTGGGACATGTTCCACATCTCTTGCTACAGATGTTTTCCGCGGCTCTTAACCTCATTCTTAAAAGGCAATTTCGTATCAAAGAGAGTGCCTATAGCGGCAGTTTTCTTCGCTAATATATCAACGTCCCCATCATACCGGGATGAGTAAATGGATGTTGTACCCAACCCCACACTGCTAACGTATTCCAAAGCCACAGACAGACTGCAACCGTTGGTTGTTTTACTCCACCTCCGGTAATGAATGTTTTTAAGGACGCTCTGGGAATGAATCACTATTAATAAAAAATGGCTCTGAGCACTATGGGTCTTACCTTCTGAGGTCATCAGTCACCTAGAACTTAGAAATAGTTAAAGCTAAGGACATCACACACATCCATGCCTGAGGCAGGATTCGAACCTGCGACCGCACTATTAATATCTTTGAGATGTTAGTTGAAGGTATAAACTTGAGATCTTTCAAAACGGCTAAGTCTTTGCCGTAAAACAGAAGCGCTCTTAGACAGTCTGAAGGCTTTCTCGGACTTTGAGCTGTGGGCACAGAAAAGGAAATGCAGTGTATTCCTGTTGTGGAATTTTGGTTCCATCGGTGTAGATAACCAAGCCAGAACCACAACGAAACGATTAAAGCTGCAACTGACATCAAAACCGTCCGAGCTGGTCGGACAAAAATAATGGAATGGAATCAGCTGAGTATGACGATTAGCTGAGTTTATTGATCGCACGGGGTGTTCAAAAAGTCTCTCTGCAGTGCCGTATGATTGTTATTCCGCGTGGCGCCTGGCTGGGTTTTTTAACGAGGCAGTAAACGCACAACGATACTGCAGTTATATTCTCTACCCATTCATACAAGAACTTGTGTTAAGTGAAATACTAAACGGTTATGTTCAACAAGATGGTGCAACCACGCATACAGCTCGCGTTTCAATGTCTCTGCTTGCTGATGTTTTTGGTGATCGCATAATTTCGCAGGGATTTTGGCCTCCACGATCGCCTGACCTAACGCCACCTGACTTTTTCTTCTGGGGAGTAGCGAAATCAACTGTCTGTAAAAACCGTCCAAAATCCATCGATGAAAACTGTAATATCCACTTTCACTGCTTCTGTCACAGAATAAATGTGACAGCTTATGTTTGGAAGCATGATTAGACGAATTGAATTGTGTATTTAACAACAGGGGGGACACTTACAACATTTAATGTGAAAATTTGTAACTAAAAATCAATATGCAGTAAATTAATAACTTGTATTTCACTGAATTTCATTTCGGCATATGGCACGCGCGGCTAACAATCATACGGCACTGCGGAGAGACTTTTTGAGCACCCCGTATATTCAGGTGAATGGAAATACGAAGAACATTGAATAGACTGTATGATGGGAGACCAAAACTATTACAGAGGGCGGAAATTTATTTCTTCGCGAGTCTCTACTTTTACAGACAGAACAGCCCAGTGAAGCCATGAGACGTGCTAAAGACTAATATCTCCGAATTTTTAATGTGAAAAGTCTTAAAGTGTTTTTAATAAAAAAACTTTATTACTATTCTACATCTTTATCCTTCATGTCTACATATTAATTTCTCAGTACAATCGCCCAGGCGACGAAGACAAGTTTGTTGATATCATCAATGTAGTATGTTTGACTTTATTGACAGAGCCACAACCTCACCTTAGCTTGCACCGCTTTATCACTGTCAAAGTGAAGTCCTCGAAGATATTGGATTACATTGCAGTAATGGAGGTTTAGTGTCGTTATGACGTAGTTTTCAACGTGGACGTTGTCGGGAAGCTTCTACATAGAGGGTGCGTAACGCCAGTATTATCGTTTTTCTAACCTATTCCTTTCCTGAATGAAGAGAGAGAACAAAATGATACACATGTCTCGATGTATGTTTTAATCTGTCTTATTCTCACGGTTCCTGCGCGAAATACGCGATGAAGACAGTGTAATTTTGGCATAAACTACGTCTAATGTCAGTTGTCTTCCGTGGGAGACATTGCCTGTCTTCCAAAGACATCCTCGAATTTTCCTGCCCACTTCAGTTGAACTTCCGTAAGGGCTGTAAAGAGTTATTACAATCCTTTCAGAGCGTCTCTGAAACCGTTTAATGTCTTCTATTATGTTTGCGTGATACAGATTATTAAATGACGTCATTTTTTCTTTACTAGATGCAATTATAAGACTAAAGTCTATTAGTCTAACACAATCAGCTGATTTCAGCCTCTAGGGGTACAGAAAACGAAATCAGCTATTACCCCATATTGACAGCCTAATGATGGAAAAATGGCGTCATTACATAATTATTCACAGGTTGTTAGCCCCAGTTCATAGTAATATGGAAAGGACTCTAAACAACTGAACAATAGTGAGTTGTACTAACGGTAGCAGAGCCAGGATGGGGAAGGTGTAGGCACATTTATTTGGTCCAAGCCTTAGTGACACAAATTTATTATTTAACAATAATTGGTTATACATCCAAGTTAATACTATTAACAGTTTAAAGGAAATTTCAGCAATGGAAAAACTTTTTTCCCCAAAGGAACATGTAGCCCCACTCTGAAAGATTACATAAAGGTACTGTTAGTAAAAGGTAAATCATGTACAGTCATTAAGACCTCAAGAATACTGTTTTGGTTCAACATAAGGTGAAAACACTAATATCTAGATCTTCAAAACAAACGGTTCAAATGGCTCTGAGCACTATGGGACTTAACATCTTAGGTCACCAGTCCCCTAGAACGTAGAATTACTTAAACCTAACTAAGGACATCACACACATCCATGCCCGAGGCAGGATTTGAACCTGCGACCGTAGCAGTCCCGCGGTTACGGACTACAGCGCCTAGAACCGCACGGCCACAGGGCTGGCTCTTCAAAACAGCTTGCAAATAATTAACGTAACGCATCACTCATAAAACTACACGAACTGTTTCACACATACAGTCTGTTACGAGCTCAACAGTCTTTTCTGCCAGCTGTGTGCTACCTACATTTGCTTGGTACAGAATAAACAAAGCTCAAAAGAATGGTCTTCCAACATACTATAAAACAACTTTATGATAAAAGATGACAGCTTTTTTCCCATTCAGATTTCTGCACAACAGTTTTTGCACTAACGAGTTACAGTTGCTGCCTCTTACTTGCTACAGACAGACAAACACATCCGTCAAAAAATGATTGATTAACGAGGTGGCAATTCAGAGCTAGCAACTTCTTGTAGCAACTGATTCTCAAATGCTGCCACGAAAAAATTCTACAAAACAGAATCACACAAATTGAAGTTCCAATCACTACAAAATCCAACAAATCACGCAATATTAATAATGGTCACTTCGTAGCAATGGAACTGAAAAACATGACACACTCAAGTGTGCTGCTGACCCACAACAGTTCTTTTATATGCATACACAACACAGCTCAAAATCTATATCCCAAGCAATATTAGTAGAATTGAAAATTTTCAGTTTAAACGCACCAAGTTTAACAAGATCTAATGTAATAATAATAAGTAATGATCGTAAAATACAATAAAAGTATATGAAAATTTCGACCTTAGCCAGGTGACGAGAAACACACCAATGCAGTTTCCTGTTACACTCGAGTGCTAGGCCCAACAAACGGCTGGTCACGGAGAACCACGCAAAGCAAGCCAGCATTCCGTCCTCCCCCATGCTCGCAAACAGCCACACTCACCGCAGTCCTTAATCGGCAGGCACTCCTCGCCGCTGCCGTCCTGTCGCCCCTTTTCCGACAACCAGCCGACCGATCGACCAACGGCCTTCCGACTGCGGCGACCACGGCCCCGGCGCGTACTTACACCATGCGAACCTGCCTGCTGCTGACTGCCAACTAGTCCAAACGCGGAGTAACGACGAACCCTACTCAGTGCACAAGCCAACAGCGACTGAGACGTAGAGCCGACCGACTAACATGCGAGTGTCTGCCTTCTAACTGACTCTGTCGCCTCACTGCACCGACTCCCAAACTGAGCGACTAACCGACTGACCAGAGTCGCCGAGGCTGACTGACCGACCCTCTCGCCATCTCCCGACCGAGCAGTCCTCCAAAAACTCTTCCTTCGCGCACCATCGCCAACAGCGCTCAGCGATCACGCCCCCTATCGCTGCGGCGAAAACGTGAATAATTTCGCGGGTAAATCAAATGAGCTGAGCCGTTACACGGCTCAAATAGCTATTCTAGAGTTGGTCACTCTAGTGTCGTAAGCGTCTTTTATGTTGCTTCCTACACCAATGCGCAACATTTTCCCAAAACCCATTTAACAAACTGATTCTTTCCTACTTGCTACTTCACGTCTTCGTCTCACGTCGCATAACCTGTTAGTACTGCAGTCTAAGATCCGACTTAATTCAACCGTCCCTCATCGAGTTCCCTTATAAATGCATATTGTATATATTGTAATGTATAGATAACCAGAACATGCCAGTATCGCTGTCCTATATCTCCGCACAGCTATTTTTAATCAAAAATTACTTAATGAAAATTTTTCGATAGTTACTTAAAAATATTCGAATGTGTGTGAATTCCTAAGGGACCAAACTGCCGAGGTCATGAGCCCCTAGACTTACACACTACTTAGGCTAACTTATGTTAAGAAGAACACATACACCCTTGCCCGAGGGAGGACTCGAACCTCCGGCGGGAGGCGTGACATGGCGCCTCAAACCGCGTGGCCACTACCCGCGGCGATAGTTACTCTCAGACACTATTCAAGAGCAAAAGATGTGAATAAAACACCACAGGAAGGTTTCCTGCCTTTTTCCAGGATATAATGAAAGGTTGTCAGGAGGGAGGGACGTGTGTAATTAAAAATAATTATGTACAACATGCCGACATTTTTAATGAGAACACGGTGGTATAGAGTTCCCCTGGGAAAAATAGGCAGCTCTTAGGGTTTTCGCTATTTTATTTCTACACCAGTGTCGGCGGGGCCGTGTAGCTATGCAGCCGTTCAATTCGAAATCTGCTGCTCCCTCATAGAATTATTAAAACGATTAAAAATATGGTCAGCCCATTCAATGATGGTATCGATAAAAAAGTTTTATATAACATTCTATTCATAAATCAGTATTTTTAGGTATTACTGATTTCCTGCTTGCTGTTGAGGCAATGGGAAAGCAATGAAAGTTAACTGCATGTGGCGTCTGTTCTTTGGGAAGTGTCAGAAAGAACATTCACCATTTTGATCCAGCAACCATGATCAATTAAGACACAAGGGATTTACAGTGACTGTCTGGGAGTGGGCACTGAACAATGGGGAAAGTTAAAAATTTTTCCCAGACTGGGAGTCGAACCCAAGTTTCCTACTAACTAAGAGGATATACTGACAACTTTTTTTTTTATTATTATTTTCGAGACTCGAACTCGGGACCTTTGCCTTTCGCGGGCAAGTGCTCTACCAACTTTTTTTTTCATAGTACAAAATTTATTTTTTAATACAAATGAGATTCAATTACAAAATAGTACACAAGAAAACAACTTATTGGGAAAAGTCTTACAAAGCTTCACCTTTGTGGTGCAGAACATAACAATTAAGCTCAAATTTTACACTTCAAATGGAAAATAAAAATATTACAAAAAAAGAAAAGAAAAAATCAGTCTGTGCATAAAATAACCTCCCATCTTTTTGGTTACTTTCAAGGAAATGCGATGACAAAGCCACAAAACTGAAGTTGTACTAAGGCACTTATGCAAATAACATGTACAGAAATATGTCAATGAATACTTAAAGAAAATGGTGTTTCTACACACACTAATTATTAAGCTCAACAAAAATATAATCACAGCCTACAATGCTTATTTCACGAACTACTAACTACATTTTTTTTTTGAGAATGCATAAAAAAAAAGAAAACAAGGCAGCCATGCGCAAAAAGTTGCCAATAAAGTGAACTAAAAAGGGCCATCTTGCTCGCCGCGGTCACATTGCTAGGCGGGCGGCCAGGAACGGGCGGTCGTCATTGCATTGGACATCACCAGCCACCAATCGTTGGAGCGCCCGGGGCCGCTGCACACAGTCAGAGACTGTTTCTGTTACCATAGGGGAATCGTGGAAAGATCACATCTACAAGTTAATGTCTTCTCACACCCGGCACACCCCAGCTGGGTGGTGGGTCCATGAATGACGAACCCAAATAGTTCGCAAAAAGGTTCCGGTAAGACCAGAAACTCGTCGATCATATAGTACCATAAATCGAGGACGTCTTTGTCTCCATCGCGGTATATGTAGTGTATCGCCATTCCTCGTACCCAATTAACCGCATTCATCCGGGTCATAGGGAAATAGACAGCGTCGGGATGAAAGAGTTCTTGGGGTAAAATCGAAACGTAGGGGCGGCGGAGCAGGAAAGCCAGGATCTGGCGGATCAGTTTCCAGCACTCACACGCGGGGCCACAGTTCAGTCTATGTTCGTCCGTGTCTAACGTCGTGCAACGGGGGCACACAGGGTCGTCAATTAGGTGAATGGCATGCAGCCGTTGTCGGGTTGGAAGTTTCTCGTTAACGACCACATACCACGTCGACCGCACGAAAGTAGACAGGAACGGCGCGTGGATGGCTCGCCATACTCGTGGCCAGTCGACCGTAGGGTGGAGAGCACTATAATACGTCTTCGCTGTCGGATTCCGTGTCTCCGATATAACCCGCAACACATAGCTATGCTCTACGAAAAACGTTCTAATGTGTGACAGCGAGGGCGATAAATGTCCAACTGGTACCGGTGGGTACAGCGTACGTGGGGCCACTTCTTCAATCAGTAGGCCTGGGAGACTGGCTGTTGGTGAAAGCCAGAGTCGCCTCATGGAACGGAGATACAGTGCCAGCGCTCTCTGCTTGACGTGAGTGAGTCCAACACCGCCTTTGTCGAAGGGTAAAGTAAGCGTAACAAAACGGATCTTGAAAACAGCACCATCGTTCACCACGTGTCCAAACACTGCCTGTATCCTGGAAGCCATCGTGTCCGTTATCGGCAGTACACGGGCGTAATGGTTAAGGTGAGAAGCCATGTACACATTAACGTATTGGGCGCGTTGCAAAATGTTCAATGATCTGAATTTATTGAGACGAGCCTCTAAACGGAGTCGTCGTAAGACCATACGATACGTAAAGGCCGCCGTGCGTTGTATTTGTCGATGGAGTGATATCCCTAAACACTTGAGCATCGGGACCTTTGTCAGAGGTACGGCCAGACCTGCAGGCATTCCTCGTCCTACCTCCATGTAGCGTGATTTCCGAAGGTTGAGCACACTGCCTGCCACCGCCCCATACTGGTGGAGCCAGGAAAACGCCGTGTGTATTTCGTCACCAGGCCGTGCTAAGAACATCACATTGTCGGCGTATGCACCACATCGAAAGGTTACGGAACGGAGGGTAAGTCCTTCTAAGCGTCGCCGTAGTCCGTGAAGAGCTGGTTCGAGGGCAACGGCGAAAAGCATGGCAGAAAGAGGACAACCCTGCCGGACGGACCTGTTGACACGGACGGGGGCGGACAGACAGCCGTTGATCATAATCCTCGTGACAGCCCCATGGATCAATCGAAGCACAACAGACGTCGTCAGATGCGGGACACCGATGTGTTCCATAACAGTACGCAGGAAACCATGGTTAACGCGGTCGAAAGCATGGTCGAAGTCCAGCGCAACAAGAGCGCCTTGGAGGCGGCAAGTTTGCATGAGCGCCACCACGTCTCTATAGGTGCTTAAAGTCGTAAACACATTAGTGTCGCCCCCGAGGCAGGTTTGATCAGTGTGAATGGCCGCCATTACCGTAGGTTTGAGCCTCTCACGGAGCATGCGTGTCAACAGCTTATAGTCAGTGTTTAGCATTGTCAACGGGCGAAAATCAACAGGGCGACGGCCTCCGCCGGGTTTGGGCACAGGGATCAAGAGACCCTCAGTAAAGTCAGATGGTACCTGAAAATCGGCGTCCAGGAGTTCACTGTACATCCTGACCCACATTGGGCCCATGAGATCAAAGAACCGCTTGTAAAATTCAAGAGGGAGGCCGTCAGGGCCAGGCGTTTTGTTGGGAGAGCCACGCAACAGAGCCTCTCGCAGTTCTTCCAAAGTCACCGCCGACAAGAGCGTAGCATCATCTTGTAGGTTCCGAGAGACTGGTAGGTCAGATAGGACTTCCCTGACCCCTACATTCATGTGGGACTCCCTCTCGTAAAGAAGTTTATATGACACAACTGTGCCACACAGACACAGTAGTCATTGCTCCTGCACGGACAACCCTAGCACCAAGCACCACTCGTCAGTCCCAAATTATGAGTTTTTAAACACACTACTAATGTGGTGCCGCTTGCCCATCGATTTAAATGGCAGCCAATGTCTGTAATTCCTTTGTGACGAAAGTTAACTTTTATATGGGAATGCAATTCTGTTAGAGGAAGATGGTAGAAAGAGATACCACTAAGAAAAAGTTTTCCACGGTGCACCTCAGAAGCTTAGGTGAATAAAGATACATGGATCGAGACCTCTTCGGTCAGCTACTCGCAATTAGATTAAAGAAAAAGTAGAAACTAACGTTTCCACTAGCACCTATGCCGCCTGCTCTTTCATGGTGTGTCGGTGGAATGTTAAGAGGACAGGTGCATTTCACCCGAGACACTGAAATTTCCAATTTCGTATGGTGCAGCCAACACAAGTCGACGTTGAAATTGTTGATGGATTCTACATCTAACAGAGATCGGATTCGCTTGCCACAATCCTTTGATTAAGTTGATGAATCCGTTCTTACAAATGTAGTTCAAGTAATGCTGAGAGGTATAAATTAAATCTGATAGCAATTTAACGTCTTCAGTCAAGGATTCTGAACGACAAAATCGACAATGGTTTGACATTCATTATAGAATTACAGGATATCTACAACCTAGATCTACCAATGTTTTGGAAAGTCCGAAGAATTATTGATTTAAGAAGGCTTTTGTACAGCTCTCAGACGATTATTGGGAGAATGACCATTTGTATCAACTTTGCAAGCGATGGACGTCTTTATACCCTTTAGGAATCAGTACAACTCCTATCAACTAACAGCAGACGATGCAAAAACTGGAAAATTTGATTATGAATCTCAGCATGAAAAAGTGGATATGCTATTTATGTTTCGTGTTATCAAAGTGCCACCAACTTTAAATATTTTAATAAAAGCCTCCTACACTAATGTTTTAAATTGCTACATTTAGCTGGACTTCAAACCATCGTATCCCGACGACGGATGAAGATCGCTTGAATAAAAGAAATTTCATTTTGACGTTACCCATTTATCTAGCCTCGTGCAAAGTTTCAACCGATTCGCCGGCCGGAGTGGCCGAGCGGTTCTAGGCGCTACAGTCTGGAACCGTGCGACCGCTACGGTCGCAGGTTCAAATCCTGCCTCGGGCATGGATGTGTGTGATGTCCGTAGGTTAGGTAGGTTTAAGTAGTTCTACGTTCTAGGGGACTGATGACCTCGGAAGTTAAGTCCCATAGTTCTCAGACCCATATGAACAATTTTTTCAACCGATTCGTACAAGTTTAAAGCACAGAAGTGGCGCACTTCAAAACCTACCCAGAAACATGTTAAACCATTGTGTCCCTGCAACGAATAAAGATTATTGGATAAAAAAAATGTTTCCACTTTACCCTTTTGTCTACCTTCGTGCAAATTTTTAATGGATTCGCTCAAGTTTAAAGAATACAAATGGTGCGCTTCAAAAATCTCCTAGAAAAAAGTGGATTTTTGCACATAAAATCAAAACGAAGCAAAACTTTTTCAAGCGCTTAAATTATGGTAGACCAAGGGCCAATACACAGGTGACCAAACTTGAACAGTCAACCTCGCTCCTATCCAGAACTATTTAAGTGTGACTGTTTTTGCACGTAAAATCCGAACAACGGCGACTTTTTCCACGCAAAATCCGAACGGTGCACATGCAAATGGTTCCATTTGCTGACCGTTAATTTCAGTCAAATTAAATTTTTTGCTCAAGGAATTCATCGATTCGCTCAATTTTCCTGGGCGCCAGCTCTGGTTCGTCATTCAAACCTTGCTTAATGCACTGTAACATAGCTACAGTGAGACAGGTGTTGGAATGGCTATATAAAACTGCTGGTCTGGGCTAGACCAAAAACTTTCACCTGATGTTGCTAGCTCAAGTATGAACCGAGCACCAATACCCTCACGCTCTTCCCCCTCAACCGCGTTTCTGTGCGCACCCTTTTCAGACATTTGTTACGGCGCTTCCGAGGTGTAAGGATAAATTATTGCATGTTTCAAAATACGAAACACTGAGACTCGATCTGAAACGCCGCTAAACCTTTTCTACGTTTGTTAATAATATTCTTCTTCTTCGCCTTGGCCAACCAGGGATCCCATGTATTTAGTTGACTGTTGTTTCGGAGCTTTAATTGCTGCCCAGTGCTCCTGCATTTCTTTATGTTGTTGTTCTTTTCTATTTTGTCTCCACTACGTCTCTTTCTGCAGCTTAGGATTTTTCTGGAAACGTCTGTGGGTTTGTGACCTTTCCATAAGGGAATCACGCTCCTGGATATCTTTATGAGAACTTTGAAACACAAAACAACGGAACTAGCGTTAATTATACGTATTCTAAACATTCATGGTGGTGTCTGTTTGTTCTATATCGTGTCTCCCTACCACTTTCGCGCAACGACGCTCTGAGCGTGTTTTTTAGGGAATTGACTAGTTTGAACCTGGGACCTGTTGCTGGTAAGGAGACGCCAGACCACACATGATATGTAGAATTCAGAAGAGTTCAGTGAGACTAGCGATGATATAACCAAATACTAAATGATCTCAGCGTTAGCTCCACTGCACTCCCTGTAAAATAATCTTAATACTAACTAAATATAGTGGACATGGTTCAAGGCTTTCCTATTTTTAATTAGCTGGTAAAATAACGAAGAAAAAGCAGTTAAGTTTACCATTGATAATTTTATTCTACTCTTAAAACATCGTTTATAAATTGCAATATTGATAAAAGGAAATGTTTCAATACAGGATGGTAAAAACCAACTGCGTTCAACAAAAATGTGAACGAATATTCCCTGAGTGGTTTTCCAGGTTCTACAATGGATCGAAGGATGACCTATGCCATATCACATCTATAATCTAGGTTTAAATTAAGTTTCACAAAAGAGAAAACTATCAAAATGGTCTACAGTGACCCTCAATTATCTTTAATTACTTATCTAACCTGTCGTAAATTACAGTGGCTGATGTGGCTTCTCAATATCTATAAAATAGAAAAATCATCGCGTTTCAGATCTTTACTTCAAGTGGCAAATGTGAACACCATGAGTTTTAATTAACGATCGACACTAGTATTAAGGAAAAAAGGGGGTGTAATAGATGAGACTTCTGCAGTTCTGAGTGAAGCCTGGCGCGCTCAAAAATGCGGCATCGCGTGCGTTCATTACCTTTTCGGTGTTCACGCAGCGTCAGGGCGACAGTGGTCGGCGCAGCAGCCATCCAGCTCGCCGTCTCGGAACTAACTCTCCTCTAACTTCTCCTTACTACAGTTTACCGAAGTTAGTTTAAAAAAAGTATCTGGCTATGTTTTCATCTGGCCAATCAGGGTCTCAATGTTAACTTTAAGCTCCGCCTACAAAAATTCTGTCTATCCAATGAGAAACGTTATACTTTTCGTGGTGGGGCAATGTTTTTAAAGTTTGCAACGTAACAGAGACGCTTAAAAGTCTCACGCTAAAACGTGCGGGTGGTGTGGTACTTTTAGCGTTATCGTAAGATCTATACTGTTTTTCTGGAGGGCTCTAGCTTTTAACATGGGCTGGGGGGGGGGGGGGGGTGGTCCTTGATGTAACAGAGACGCGAAAAAGCCTCACGCTAAAACGTGCGGGTGGTAGACATAGCGGTAGGCTAGCGACGTAGGTGTCCACTCCGTCCGTTATCGTAGGGCCTTCTTGCTTAACACGGTTCTGCTGTTGGCTTCTTTCCTCGTTTCTCCCCTCGGAACTGCGTCTGCCTCATGGTGGGAAGGTACGACATGCATTTAGGCATTCTTGTGTTAGTCTGTGGCATTCCATTTGCTCACTCATTACTTGTATTACTTTGGTTAATTTAATGTCACGATTTATTCGGAGCTATGTGACATGCTAGTAGATTTGCTTATTATGTCAGGGTTTTCATGGAAGGTGTTGGATTTGCCCGACACCTTACATATCACCACCCTTCGAACTTAATTTTTGCACTGAATTTAGGCAATGATTGAATCGTTGTCTAAGTCAGTCAAAAATTTTCTAATTTATCTAAATTTTGTTGCATATTTTTCAGCCACGTTATTCTGTTCTATGCTAGTGTGTATTACTAATTTATATTTTTATATTCTTCCACATTATAATTAAAAATGACAAGACAAGGATATTTTTATGCCATTATTAATTTTTAATTACTTTCTTTCTTTATTTAAGTGTGAAGTTTGTTTCTTAAGGAGTTTGTTATCGAAAGTGAGGAGTCTTTCACATCGATTTTCTTAGAAATATTGTTTATATAAATATATAAATTAAGTAAAATCTATTCCTAACACATTTTATAAATATCATGTACAAGTAAAAATGTTTTTGTTTCTCGACACTCATTTCAACATGTTACACTAACAAATAAGAATTATTTCCAAGAATTGCTTTGACAAAGAAATATACATACACAAGTATTGAGATATCATCCTAATAAATGGTACAAATGTTAAAAAATAGGGAAAACATCCACCAAGATATTTTTTGTTCTTTGTTTTTATAAGGAGAAAATAAGTAAAATATAGTTATTCTTTTATTTTTATGAGGAGAAAATAAGTGGTATATAGTTTTAGCGTTTATATTGCCTTACTTTGTGTTATTTATATACTGTCCATTTCAGAACTGATGACTTGTTTTTATCGACAGTATATTTTTTACTTAAGTCCATAGTCAATGACCGTTATTTTGTAGTTTATTAGCTGTCTGGTGTGCTTAACGTATTTAGTTTTCACACGTTTCTTTTGCAAAATTCCTACATCGCATAATTTGATTTCACACGTTCACACAATCCTGTGAATGTTTAAGCAAGAGGTTGGCGAATGTTTTTGCACGAAGGTGATGGACTTGAGCGAGATTGATGTTGGCAAGTATTTGATGTAAAGCTTCGTTCGTCGTTCCTTGTTGGCTTTGCAAGTGTGTGTTGCTGTTGTGGAGGTCCCATAATGGAAAGAAGCTGTGAGTGCAGAATCTCGTGGTTTACTGGCTTTGTATGCGTGAAAATCATCGTTATGTGTCGCTGAATGAGGTCGTTTTTCGTTGTAATACTTCGCAGACGACTAGTTTACAATAGGATAGGGAGTTGGGAAGGTACGTCGTCTATTCTTCACCCATCTTCTTTCTTGGTCTCAATCTTGCGAATCTTCAACTTCTGTTCTTCCTGCTTTTTCTCTGCTTCTTACTTGCTTCTTGGTTCTTCTCTGGGCAGGATATGGAAATATTTATTGATAACTAGTCGCTTTGAAGCTCTCCTCCTAGTAACAGTTTGATAAATTGTTTGGGCGTGTCATTTTTACTTTGTGGAAGTTCTTCTTCAGTTTCGTGCATCAGCGTGCTGTTTAATAGCAGTAGTGTGACTTTTACACATATTTTTTGCCAGTGGTGGCTTGCCCAAGCGGTCTTCTCGTCCGGGCGTTTTTTGCTCGCTCCGCTGTGTCGGGGCTCAGAGACCCTTCCGGCGTTCGCCGTCCCAACGCCGTCCCGCCGTGTCTCAACAAGGGTCTGTCACTGTGCGGCTCGGTGTTTCCTCCCAGCAGGGTTCCTCGTAGCGGGCAAATTTACTGCCCACTTTCTATACAAGGGCCTTCTGTCGATGCTCCTGCTATGTAGGAATCGTGTCTTGCTAATTACGTCCTTTTCTTTCTTGATACATCTCACGTTGCAACTTGTGGGTCGTTGCATCTCTTCCTTGCTGGAGTTTTTTACAATGGTTCTTACAAAAAGTTTTACTTATAATTATCTAACATATGTCTAGTATCTACTTGTTTTACGCCTTCTTAAAAAGCTTTACAAATTTCGGCGCCCTTTCCATGCTACAATTCTAAGATATTTGGAGTCTTAACGTCTACTCACGAATCCTCAAATTCGTTTTTTTATTTTTGTGTAGTGTCGTGGTGTACAGCATTTTAATATTTCATGCTGTTGGACTATCTACGCTTTATCCCTTCACCTTAATCTATCGTACCATTGGTGTTATTATAGAAACTACTTTCTTTTTCCCACCTTCCTTTCTCTTCATTCTTCTTTCTCCTAACGATCTTATCTGCAACATAATCTTGAAATATTGTGCTTATTATTTACCAGTAATAAAATTAATCTTCAAACTTTTTGATATGGCTCACACGGTGAAGTCCTAAGGTTTTGCCTGTTTTTGGGTTCATTAGTTCCACAGCATTATCATGAGCAATTCGGCTAATTAAGACAGGTCCTTTGTATGCAGCGTAAAACTTACGCATTTTGTGTTTCTGTTTGCTGGAGAGATGGTGTGTTTTTACAAATACTTTCTGGCCTACTGAGAATGTTCTTTTAATTGCTGTTCTATCTCCTCTTTCTTTTCTTTTAATGGCTGCCTTTCTGATGATGGAGAGTGCTGTTGCTATGATTTGTTTGTGCTGTCTACGTGGTACAATAGGAAATCTAACATTTTCTCTGGTTATGTTTGGGGATTCAATATTTTTAAGTACAGTAACTGGAGGTAGTAGTGTAGTGCTATGTGGCATTTCATTTATTACTTCTTGAAAATCTTTAAGGTATATATCCCAAGTGTTGTGTCTTTTGCCTGCATATAATCGACATAAAGTGCCAATGTCCTTCATAGATCGATCTGCTGGATTTACGCTAGGTTTGTACTTAGATATGTAGACGGGTTTTATTTTGTGTTGTTTTAACGTGTTCTGCCATTGCACTGATTTGTATTGTGGGCCATTATCGGAAATTATTCGTTCCACTCGACCTACTTGTCTGAGAAAATCTTGTCTAAAGGCTTTACTTATAGGAAGTCCTGTTGCTCGTTTTAATGGTGTCAAGGTAACATATTTAGAAGTAAGTTCCAGAACGACAAATATGAAAATATATCCATTTTTTGTGCGTGGGAGGGGCCCCATCAAATCTGTTGCAGCTATTTGTTTTAATCTTTTAGGGATTATTGGAAACATAGCTGGTTTGGTTTGGAAAGTTACGTGTTTAGCCCTCATACATTTTTTTGCATTTGACTAATACTGTTCTAATTCGTCTTTCCATATTAGGAAAATGGCTTGTTTGTTTTATTTTTAAAAAGCATTTCTTCGGTCCAAAGTGGCCATTACTTAAATGTGTATACCATATGTACTTATTAATAAGTTCATCTGGGATATAAATTAGCCATTCATTCGTTGCAACATTTCGTCTAAAAAATAAAACATTGTTTTTTACGAGATAGTGCTGTCGAATGTCTGGAAAATCCGTACTTCTCCACTTGTGTTTGATTCCTAGTATTTCGGGATCCTTGTCCTGTTCTTTGCCTATGTTTTTCAATGCTGTCGTAATGTAGTTTTCGAAAGGTACTTGTTTCATATAGTACATTGTAAACTGGTCTTCTGCTGCTTCCAAACCTATGTTTTTGGATGAACCCTGTGGACATCGTGATAAAGCATCTGCTAATACATTCGCTGGTCCTGGTATGTGTGTAATAGTGAAGTCAAATTCTTGTAGTATTAACATCCATCCGGCTAACCTCCCATGAGTTAGTTTGGCGGATAACAGAAATTCTAATGCTTTGTGGTCAGTATATACTTTTGTTTTTCTACCGAATAGGAAATGTCTAAAACGTTTTAACCCCCATACAATGGCCAATGCTTCCAGCTCTGTAACTGAATAGTTTTTCTCGCTTTTTGTGAGTACCCGACTGGCAAAGGCAATTGTCCTATATGATCTTAGCCCTGCCTGTTCGTATTCTTGGATTAAAACAACTCCTAAACCTGTTTTCGCGCTATCAGTGGCCATACAAAAATTTTGTGTTAGATCAGGATGTGCTAAAATCGGTGCTGTTGTTAGTGCGTTTTTCACTTTTAAAAATTCTTCATTGGCCTGCTGATCCCATACCCATGGCGTGTTTTTTCCAGTCAGTGCACATAGGCGTGGTGTTGCGAGAGAGTCGATCCAAATAAATTTTTTATAGAATCCGGTGAGGCCTAGAAATCCTCTGAGAGTTTTCTTATTATATGGAGTACAGAATTCTTTGATTGCCGTTAGTTTTTCTGGGTCAGGCATTACCCCTTTCTCGGAAATTACGTGTCCTAGAAATTTGACCTCTCGCCTCCCAAATTTGGATTTTGTTATATTTACTGTGACCCCATACTCTTCCATGATCTGTAAAAACTGATTTAATGTGTCGTTGTGATGTTCCCAAGAGGGTTCTGCTATAATCACATCATCAACATAACAAGTAATTTTTCGTAAAATTTCAGGACTGAGTATAGTATTAAATCCCCTAATAAACGCTGCTGATGATATGTTTAAACCAAATGGCAATCGTTTAAACTGGTAACATCTACCGAATACGATAAATTCTGTAAATTTTCTACATTCTGAGGCCAATTCTATTTGCCAGAAACTACTCCGTAAATCAATTGATGAAAATATCTTAGCACCGTGGAAGTTTTGTATCAATTCCTCTAATTTTTTCTGGTCGATCTGTCTCAGTGATTATGATTGTGTTGATCTGTCTGGAATCAAGCACTAACCTGATGCTCCCATCTCGTTTTTGTACAATATGGAGCGGGCTGTTATATGTGGAGATAGCCAGTTCAATAATATTGTCATCTAACATTTTGGATATCTCCTGGAATACTTTATTCCTGTAGCTTAATGGGATTGTATAGGGTGGCACTCTAAATGGTTTGTGCTGTTTTACTTCAAACTTGTACTGAAAGTGCTTAATACTGCCAGTCTTAGGTAAAAATACCTCTGCTTTATCTCGTAAAATATCCTCTAATTCTCTTTTACTGTGTTCCGAAATACCTTGAACTTCTTGTAATTTTTCGTCGATTTCTTTATGGACTTCTAACATGAGTTGAGGCGATTCCCCCTTTTGTGCATACCATTCTAATTCTTCATCCTCTTTATCTCGCATCATTCTTAATTGTTTGTTTATAACTGGTATCTCTTCTAATTTTAGCTTTTGCTCAAAGAGAAGTGTGACATTTCCGAATGTTACGCTACCTTTCCCCATATCTATTATCGCTCGTCTCTCATTTAAAAAATCTGCACCTATAATCAAATCTACCGTTAGTTTAGGTATAATCACGAAGTTGGCTTCGATCTTTTGACCTTGGTACGAAAGAGTTAACCTTGTTTGTCTCGTAACTTCCACAGCATTGTTTCTAATAGGACCTCTTACTTTAATCTTACGTGTTTTCAGAACTGGCAATTCCTCATTGGCATAACACTGCATGAATAAATTTTCTGAGATCGCAGTCAGTTCACTTCCGCTATCAATTACAATATTGACTGGGATATGCTTTACCATGGCCTTCACAATTGGTTGAATTTGAAAGGGTTGGTTCTGTTCTTCTTCTTCTTGCATCAACGAATCCTCCACTGTATCATACATGAGTCTTTTTAGGAATTTCCCTTGTGAATTCGAACTTTCTGTAGGATAAGCTTCGACTGCTACTTCTCTCTCTTTTATAACCTCTTCTCTATTTCTTCCTTCATTTACGCTTTCTTCTACATCGCCTACTTTTTCCTCATCCTCGTCTATCTTCTCCTTCTTCGTCGCTACTTCCACATAATCGCATCTAAATGCTCTAATTATCGCTTCATAACTTCCTTCATTATATACGTTGGGTTGTGTGCCCACTTGTAACGTATTTTCAACTTCTGTCGACTGCGCATTATCCTCATTGAATTCGCTTTCCCTGGTTTCCATCTCAAATAGCTCTGCAATACTCATTACTTCGTCCTTTCCTCCTACATTCGTTGTACATGCCTCTGGTAATTCATCTTCCTCGTCAGTATTCTCCCAATTAATTTCGTCCCAACACGATATTGTTGTCTTCGTTTTCATCTGGTCCCTGCGGATTTGTTTCTTCCTTCTTCTCTTCTCGTGATAAGATTTTTATTTCTTTGTTGAAGGTGCTGCAATTGTCCTGGGTCGGTGCGTCATTCTCTTTGGCATGGGCGCCTAGCTGTCAACTCGAACTGTTATTGGGGTTTGGTGGTCTTACCTCCACGTCTTCTATCTGTATTCGCTTTTCTTGTTCAGCTTGTTGATAGTGGTTTCTTAGTTGATAATTTGTCGGTCTATTGGTTCTCCAGTACCCGTTTCGGTTGTCGTTATTCCCTCTGTAATAGTTGTTGCCATTCCTGGGTGAATTATAGTTATTGCCATATTCTCTTCTAAATCTATAAACGGTTCTTTGTTGAAATCTATTGTTGTTTCTTGGTGCGAAGTTATCACATGGTTCGTAATTATTGTTTCTTCGTACTGTGTCTTGTGGAATTCACTGCTTTTTGCTTTCATTTTCACGTGCACTTCGTCTTTTTCTTGCGTCATCTTCCGAAAATATGAACTCTAGTTCCCTTAGAATACCTTTAAATGCTTCGACGTCATTACCTCTGCGACCTACTAATGATTGCTGGTATTTCAATGGTTGCTTCATCGCGCATAATTTAATCAACTCTCCGTCACTGTATGGTACATCTAAGCATTGACTTTCGTTTGCCATTACTTCGAAAAATTTCAAGGGACTCTTCTCTCCTGAATTTTCAAAATATGGGTTCTGTAATAATCCGTACTTAACTCTGTTCTGTGCTTCGCTCGACCAATATCGTGAGAGAAATTTCTCTCTGAAATCTTCGTACGATCGGCATGTCACTGCAACATTCTGCATGGTTTCTGCGACTATTCCTGACGTGTGTGCACATATAAAGTCTAATTTGTGTGCTAGCGTCCAGTGTTCTGGTAATCCTACTCGGAATTGATCAATAAAAGTTCGTGGATGTAATGAGTTTCCTTCTCGAAAGTGTTGAAATTTTCTGACTGTGAGGAAATGATCGTTGTCTTACTTCGTCATAGTTCCATATGAAATTCGCGATTCTTCGCCACTTGTGTTTCTGATCATTTCTCCCGTCGTTCTTCCCTGTTGTGATAGATCCATCTGATATTGTCCACTGTAACTTTCGCGTACCCGCGGTGCAGGCTGTCTGATTTCACATACACTCCTGGAAATGGAAAAAAGATCACATTGACACCGGTGTGTCAGACCCACCATACTTGCTCCGGACACTGCGAGAGGGCCGTACAAGCAATGATCATACGAACGGCACAGCGGACACACCAGGAACCGCGGTGTTGGCCATCGAATGGCGCTAGCTTCGCAGCATTTGTGCACCGCCGCCATCAGTGTCAGTCAGTTTGCCGTGGCATACGGAGCTCCATCGCAGTCTTTAACACTGGTAGCATGCCGCGACAGCGTGGACGTGAACCGTATGTGCAGTTGACGGACTTTGAGTGCGGGCGTATAGTGGGCATGCGGGAGGCCGGATGGACGTACCGCCTAATTGCTCAATTAGTGGGGCGTGAGGTCTCCACAGTACATCGATGTTGTCGCCAGTGGTCGGCGGAAGGTGCACGTGCCCGTCGACCTGGGACCAGACCGCAGTGACGCACGGATGCACGTCAAGACCGTAGGATCCTACGCAGTGCCGTAGGGGACCGCACCGCCACTTCCCAGCAAATTAGGAACACTGTTGCTCCTGGGATATTGGCAAGGACCATTCGCAACCGTCTCCATGAAGCTGGGCTACGGTCCCGCACACCGTTAGGCCGTCTTCCGCTCACGCCCCAACATCGTGCAGCCCGCCTCCAGTGGTGTCGCGACAGGCGTGAATGGAGGGACGAATGGAGACGTGTCGTCTTCAGCGATGAGAGTCGCTTCTGCCTTGGTGCCAATGATGGTCGTATGTGTTTGGCGCTGTGCAGGTGAGCGCCACAATCAGGACTGCATACGACCGAGGCACACAGGGCCAACACCCGGCATCATGGTGTGGGGAGCGATCTCCTACACTGTCCGTACACCTCTGGTGATCGTCGAGGGGACACTGAATAGTGCACGGTACATCCAAACCGTCATCGAACCCATCGTTCTACCATTCCTAGACCGGCAAGGGAACTTGCTGTTCCAACAGGACAATGCACGTCCGCAAGTATCCCGTGCCACCCAACGTGCTCTAGAAGGTGTAAGTCAACTACCCTGGCCAGCAAGATCTCCGGATCTGTCCCCCATTGAGCATGTTTGGGACTGGATGAAGCGTCGTCTCACGCGGTCTGCACGTCCAGCACGAACGCTGGTCCAACTGAGGCGCCAGGCTGAGGCGCCAGGTGGAAATGGCATGGCAAGCCGTTCCACAGGACTACATCCAGCATCTCTACGATCGTCTCCATGGGAGAATAGCAGCCTGCATTGCTGCGAAAGGTGGATATACACTGTACTAGTGCCGACATTGTGCATGCTCTGTTGCCTGTGTCTATGTGCCTGTGGTTCTGTCAGTGTGATCATGTGATGTATCCGACCCCAGGAATGTGTCACTAAAGTTTCCCCTTCCTGGGACAATGAATTCACGGTGTTCTTATTTCAATTTCCAGGAGTGTATGTTACTTTCCGCCTGTGATTGGAATCGCAAATACATAATATCTTCGTTAATTGCTTGTTTTTCCGGTGCTGTTACAGATACGGATGTGGTTGCAGACTCTGTGTTTGTTCGATCCTGTTCACTACGCTCTTCAATGGTTTGCAACAACTCTGCTCGCAATTTCTGAAATTGTCGCTTCGTTTGCGCTTCTATTTTGACTATGCGGTTATCATATCTTTTCAGCGCTGCTCTTGTGATACGTTTGTGCAACAAACTTTTTTCAACAGTTTCACGCGCTGTACCTGCTGCTTGTCTATTAATTACGTTTGTCTGTTTCTTTAGTTTCTTGACTTCTGCCTGGGTGTTGTTACGTAATGTTTTGATCTCGTCCGGAGTGTCATTACGCAATGTTTGTACGTCCACTTGTACCTTGTCAATGTCTGTTCTCAATTGATTGTGATCTGTTATTAAGTTTCCTATCACTTCTCGAGATTCTCTTGCCTCGTCTTCAATATGACTTAGGTGTAACTGAATTTTTTGTTTTGTTCTTTAATCTCACGCATTTGTCTCGTGGTTTCTGCATTCTGAATTTGAATTTGGTTCACTATGTCTTTATTTTGCCTTGTCATGGTATCCGTAATTTGTTGTAATAATTCTGCCAGATTGGTGGGTCCTATTGCGTTTTCTTCCGACGTCCTACGTTCTGTGCTTTCGCTCAAGTCTTGGTTCGCAACCGACTGCATTGAACTGTGCTGTGACACGTTTCTGCTCGTATTCCTTGTACTCTGTGGTGAGGGAGCTCTGATTACTTGTACTACGGGTTCTACATATTCAAGACGCAAGTTAGAATCCTCATCGACTGTCTCACTACTTTCCTGCTCCTCTGTCGTATGCTGACCTATGTTTTCTGTGCCTTGGCGTACATTATCCTCGTTATGGTGCGTTATCTGTCCTATTTCTCGCGATATTGCATCGTCAGTTGTACTGTCCACTATTCTCTGTCCATTTCCATGCTGGGTCTCTACCTCAATTCGGCAAGGTCTCGATCTGCCATTGCTAATCTTTCCGAATCCCTTATTTTCTGTTTTAAAAGCAATTCACGCACCCTACTTCGCGTCACCATACGCTCATACGATCTTTTTGTTCACACGACTTGACACTAGTAAGACTGACAATCCATTCACTTACTTGTTGGGTCAGAACCAACTTGACAACGATGTATCCGCCACCTGTGCGCTTGCATTGGAGAGAAAACTTAATTCTAACAATATTAAAATTCATAACTTAATAACACTATTGTCTCTGCTAGACTAATTTCTGTTTAATACTTTTACTATCTATCGATGCAGCTACTGTTTTTGACTATGTATAACGTTAGAAAATTTTTTTTAACTACGAAAATTTTTTAGCAGGATTTTTTTTTGACCTAGCTAGGCATGTGGTCGCATGGTATTTTACCATCCTGGCAGGGTCGCCATTTTCTAAACATTCATGGTGTGTCTGTTTGTTCTATATCGTGTCTCCCTACCACTTTCGCGCAATGTCGCTCTGAGTGTGTTTTTTAGGGAATTGACTAGTTTGAACCTGGGACCTGTTGCTGGTAAGGAGACGCCAGACCACACATGACATGTAGAATTCAGAAGAGTTCAGTGAGACTAGCGATGATATAACCAAATACTAAATGATCTCAGCGTCAGCTCCACTGCACTCCCTGTAAAAGAATCTTAATACTAACTAAATATAGTGGAAATGGTTCAAGGCTTTCCTATTTTTAGTTAGCTGGTAAAATAACGTCGAAAAAGCAGTTAAGTTTACCATTGGAAATTTTATTCTACTCACAAAACATTATTTTTAAGTTGCACTATTGATAAAAGGAAGTGTTTTAATACAGGATGATAAAAAACAACTGCGTTCAACAAAAGTTCTACAATGGATCGAAGGCTGACCTATGCCGTATCACATCTATAATCTAGGTTTAATTTAAGTTTCACAAAAGAGAAAACTATCAAAATGGTCTACAGTGACCCTCAATTATCTTTAATTACTTATTTAACTTGTCGTAAATTACAGTGGCTGATGTGGCTTCTCAATAACTATATAAAAGAAAAATCATCGCGTTTCAGATCTTTTCTTCAAGTGGCAAATGTGAACACCATGAGTTTTAATTAACGATCGACACTAGTATTACGCAAAGAAGGGGGTGTAACTGATGAGACTTCTGCAGTTCTGAGTGAAGCCTGGTGCGCTCAAAAATGCGGCATCGCGTGCGTTCATTACCTTGTCGGTGTTCAGGCAGCGTCAGGGCGACAGTGGTCGGCGCAGCAGCCATCCAGCTCGCCGTCTCGGAACTAACTCTCCTCTAACTTCTCCTTACTACAATTTACCGAAGTTAGTTTAAAAAAACTATCTTGCTATGTTTTCATCTGGCCAATCAGGGTCTCAATGTTAACCTTAAGCTCCGCCTACAAAAATTCTGTCTATCCAATGAGAAACGTTATACTTTTCGTGGTGGGGCAATGTTTTTAAAGTTTGCAACGTAACAGAGACGCTAAAAAGTCTCATGCTAAAACGTGCGGGTGGTGTGGTCCTTTTAGCGTTATCGTAAGATCTATACTGTTCTTCTGGAGGGCTCTATCTTTTAACATGGGCTTGGGGGTGGGCCTTGACGTACCTGAGACACGAAAAAGTCTCACGCTAAAACTTGCGGGTGGTAGTGGCCCTTTTTGTGTTATCGTAAGATCTATACTGTTTTTCTGGAGGGCTCTAGCTTTTAACATGGGCTGGGGGGGGGGGGGGGGTCCTTGATGTAACAGAGACGCGAAAAAGCCTCACGCGAAAACGTGCGGGTGGTAGACTTAGCGGTAGGCTAGCGACGTGGGTGTCCACTCCGTCCGTTATCGTAGGGCCTTCTTGTTTAACACGGTTCTGCTGTTGGCTTCTGTCCTCGTTTCTCCCCTCGGAACTGCGTCTGCCTCACGGTGGGAAGGTACGACATGCATTTAGGCATTCTTGTGTTAGTCTGTGGCATTCCATTTGCTCACTCGTTACTTGTATTACTTTGGTTTATTTAATGTCACGATTTATTCGGAGCTATGTGACATGCTAGTAGATTTGCTTATTATGTCAGGGTTTTCATGGAAGGTGTTGGATTTGCCTGACACCTTACAGTATTTATCTACATTCTTACAAAATTTTAACTGATTCGCACAAGTCTGAAAAATAGGAATGGTGCGGTTGGAAAACTCACAAAAAAGTTATCGTTGATCTATTTCGACTTCACTTCTGTGAACCATGCCCCTTTAGCTTTCTTATTTTGAAAGTAGGGGTTAATAGGTTTCGATATTCTTCCGAGACTCATCCCTGTTGCGTGGTCATCCGCCTATTCTGAAAAATGTCGTTTATCTTCTCCATTTATCTCTATAGTTCGTGGTTGTGATGCCTTCTTGATGGAATCCAAGACTTTTCTCAAAATATTCATTTCTTTGTTCTCACGTCTCTCCATCAGACTCTTCTTGTTCACTGTAACTGTCTCTGCCACATACAGAGCCTCCGATATAATAACAGAGCAGGTAGTATGTAATTTTGGCATTTAAGGATATCGCATTCTTGTTGTCGACCACTTTAGTTAGTTACCAAGGAATTTCAATTTTGTTAATACGTGACACGAAAGCTTCTTTCTCGTATAGGTTAGGCTCTATCCATTCAGCTTGGTACTTAAAAGTTTCTGCCTGCTTAGTTTTTCCTTTCCGACCTTCAGTTCCCTTGATGCTTGTGTTAGTCATAAAGTGCAACTTCTCAAGGAAAACTTGAAAGATAGCTTTCGTAGTCTGCCTCTTAAGTGGGTTAAGTTGTTTCGCTACCATATCTATGGAGTTTCGAAAGATCACAAAGACTAGAAAGCCTACTGCGAAATCATTATTCTTGTAGCCTAGCCTTTCAATTTATATTTTCTGATCCAAATGAGAATTTTGGCCCAAGGGTTGTAGTTTTTATCACTTTTTGAACATCTGGAACCAATGTACTGAAATACTGTCCGCTGGCTGCAGGTTGTCGTCTGTTGTCTCTGGGTTGTTCGCGGCCCGTCGCTGGCGATGGCGATGAGAATTTCTTGTACACAAATTCCCTACCGTGTACACCTCATAATGAAGCCAAGGTTATCCGACAACAGATGTAGTGGGTCGGGGTTTAGTGACATTAGATGTTGAGCGTCAGTGTGCGAGGTGCCGGGGCTAGCAGTGTATTTAACACTAAATTCTTCTAGAATCTACATATGTAAATGATGCTCTAAGCCCCCTATTCTAACTCCGACTTTTGCTGTTGCACATGGATTAAAAAGATACGCGAACTGTCTGTAATCAACCCTGCAAGTGGAGTAGAGCAGAGTTTAGCACCTGCGATAATTTAATTTGATAAATAAGTTAAATAAAGGAAGGTTTCATTATCGTAGTGAGAAATGATAGGGTTGCTCTACCGATTAACAGAATGAAAGTTCTGTCCAAAATAACAATATGATTTATTAAGACTAAACACAAAATAATAAACAAAAACACATCAAACATTTACAATACATCAAACTGGATCAAACTGGATACTCAAATAAATGCTGTTAAGATGAAGTTGTCCATAAACTAGATTGTGACATTTATGACGAAGTGGTATGTGGAGCCAATCCCTTGCAACTCATATCTTAAGAGAAAAACACACAACCAACCCAACATTAACTGCTGCTCGAGTAGTGAGAACTCAGACAATGAACACCCAAGTCAGAACAAAGTTAGAAAAAATACGAACTGGCGCGCTCTGCTGAGCTCTGATTATCGCAGTACAAATTCCCTAATCTGCCGGTGCTGCGGACATACATTACCAAGCTGTATTCTCAACTGCAAGGACACGATCTGGCGTACCGGAAGCAATGGCTGGTTGCTTCGACGTCCCGTCGCGGTGGTGATAATGTCGCGATTATAGCCCGAAACAAATTGTCCTGGTCTGGTTATTCCAGACTAAAGACTTCCTATCAATACAAATGTGCCTCTGAGGGAGTGTAGCCTGAAACAAATTGTCCTGGTCTGGTCATTCCAGATTAAAGACTTCCTATCAATACAAATGCGCCTCTGATGGAGTATAGCCCGAAACATATTATCCTGGTCTGGTTATTCCAGACTAAAGACTTCCTATCAATACAAATGTGCCTCTGAGGGAGATGAAGAAGGCTCGCCACACAATCACTGACGGTACAGTGATTGATTTTAACAAGCAAAGTCACACAGTAACTCCGATACAGTCAACTTTAGCCAAAACTGCCCAAGACAGACAACGTAGGCCGCTTGTACGCAGAACGCTGAATTGCCGACTGTACTCGGAATGTTACGTTGAAGTCGAAACTTCAGCAACTTCGTTAAACAGTTACAATCAAATAAAAATATATTATACAGCCAACGGAAGGCAGACTGTCTAGAGAAGCGAGAGCTCAGTCTTGTAACCTACTCCGACTGCAAGGCGCGAGCCGATCACCACAAGAGCACCCGCACAAACCGAAAACAGAACATTCTCGCCCCCACGACAGTGTCCGTGGTCAAACGTTCCAATCAGCAACTCGAAAACCTGCGGAAAATTCCACTCTATTGCCGAAGCACTACCATTCCACCAATGGAGATTCTTGGCGTCAATATCTCCCTAATTTTTCTACGTCACGGAACTATGTCCTGAGCAAACCAATCACAGTTACGATTTGGCAGAAAACGCGGGAATTTGCGCGCCAAGACTGCCTGTGGACACAAGTCATTCCCACGCCTCGCTGGTAGCCCGTCAGATAGTATTTTCGCTAAGTTTCTGCGAAGTAACGGAATCTCTAGTCCAGCCGCTCCTTCAGGCTCCTGTGGGCGTGTCGCCGCCGCTCTACTGACAATGTCGGCGTCTGGAAAGTATTCACTCCACTCCCTCACACCCGTAGACTTAACCCTTTCAAGATCAGCAGAGCTCGCCTGTCACTGGACCATCCGGGTGACGAGAGACGCTGCGTGGGAAGTCCGCGTGTGAAGGAATAGCAACTTTTCACCGCATGCAGTTAGAGAGGAAAATCGAATTACTTGGAGTAAGATAGAAATATGAGAGGATGGCTTCTGCCTTCTCTCATAGCCCCTACGCCATTTTAGATTGTAATTGCTGAGCGGTTGGTTCCCTCAGGAGCAAGGTAGTGAGGCAATCGCCCAAGAACAATCTTGCAAACTGACTCCACATGCCGCACTCTCTATAAAAAATCACTGTAACTGAAAAATTCAGCTCATAGAGGGAGGATTATTTATGATGTAGCCAACTTCACTTTCTTGAGATGGAACTCTAATACTCACATCACGCATCCATACCCAGGGAGCCCCTTCCAAACACCGATTCACACATTCACGCTCTAAATATGGCCCGGGCACGTGATCCAAATATGGAGCAGTTTATTCTTTAGAGTTGGAGTGCTCCGAAATTAAATACCCAAGATGTTACAACAATTTCAATCATTAAACTAACCTGAACTCAATCACACATGATAATAGTTAAGTTAACAATCTCTTTGTGAGCTTTCAGAATCTAATTACAACCTCCAATTCATTCTCCCTGCAACAACAATAACCTTTACAAAATGTTCCTTGAACTGATGGTCCATTCACAATGACAGTGGTGGTATCTGCTTCAGTTTATGGGGACTTCAGGCACACTGTTTGCATACACACAACAACAAAAATCGGGATGCTAAAAAACATGGTGTAGAGAACAATACAGTAATTTGTAATTTGTGCGCCCTACTCTATCACTTACATAAGAATTACAGTGCAAATTCACAAACACATACAAGGTATAACATACATTACAAAAACAACACTAGAGAAAGAAATTTAAGAAAAAAAACAAGGTTCATGGGGTGTCAAGTTGTGCTTGCACATTGCACAATGTTCACGACTGTGCTGAGAATGAGGCACTAAATTACATTGTTGGAAATATTCGAAGCACTTCACAAATTCGTTAGTTTCTCTGAGGGGGTTGGTATGTTGAGTCATATGCATTGATGCACGTGGTTCCATGTCTTGAGCAGCTTTTGGGATGGGGCCACAGTACTGACATCAGATAGGGCTAAACTTCGGCTGTTGTTGCTACGTTGTTGCAACAGCAATAGGGTGTGCTGGAGCATCTGCAGTACTCTGTTGAGAATGCAGCAAGACTCACGCATATGATAACGGCAGTACGGTAGGAAGACAAAGTGATAGGCTCTTCTCACGTCGATTAATTGTGTCTGAGGTCTACTAGTTGGGATACGTCACTAGTCCAGGTCTCTTCTCTCCCTGGACAGTACTTTACGTTTCCCAATATTGCAGTTCGACGAGGGATGATGGCACGTGGAGTGACTCCACAAGTGTGTGAGGTCATCCAGACAGGATCGAACTAGAAACGACGATTGTTACAACTGCTCTCTAAGTGCGAGGAAAAGTCAGAAATGAGACAATTCAGTTGTTAGAGTTTGTGGCACGATACTGCTTTGTGTATGCAGATCGGCCAATGCTAGTGAGTTGTAAAAACTCAAATAGGTGATTATATAGCGTCCCTTTCTGTCCTGAGGCACATGAGGAGCAGGTTCTGACACCTTATGTGATCTTCGTGTACTCACGACACCGTGGTCTGCCTGCCGCAGGCAATCCCTCCAAACGGCTGCCGCGTCCGGAGAGCTAGCTGGCTGTCGCGTGCTGGTCGTGTCAGAGTCAAGGGCCAGCCACACTTTCGCTTGTGGTCCGGCTAGGGCTGTCTGCCGCCTAATCCCTCAGGTATACGGCCCGGTGACTGTCAGCTTGTGGGACCGGGGGACCGGACGCTCCCCTTCTTGCACATAGCCGATGACCTCTCTTTTTCTCCGGCCGGCCTCTGCATTGCCACGATTCCCGTCATCTGCACAGTTCTGACAAAAATCTTATGCCTAACTTTTTCCCATGATCTTCTATGTTATAATAAATTTACATAACGATACATTGATGGTCTGTCATTTCAGACACTCTTATTTTAATTTTATAGTTATCACTCTACGGCTATCATTATAACAAAATCTTGGTATATCTAATCTAGACATGGAAATAATCTATCTTGATATTTGTCTAGAGACCGATCTCACTACTGTACATGGTGTGTTACGCTATATTGGATGAACAACTAAATGTGCGGGCCCCCACTAATATTACTATTAATAATATACATCGACAGTAGACATGCTCAAGAATTAACTACCATTTGCCAACGACCTACATTCTATGTCTTTTGAATAAATTATGTTATTATGCAGGTCGAAGTTTTACTGTGCTATAAAGAACATGCAACTATTCTACTTTCGCTCGCCCGTCGTCCCTCCATCTCAGATCTGCGGTTTGGTGACCTGAAAAATAGCATCCCAACAGGCGCGCGTCAAACACTTGTGGTAGAAAACCACCACAATGTAAGGATCTAGTTATTGTTAAATCGTAAAGTTTAACTTATCCTAGTATATGGTACTCTCTATCTCTCTTTTTTATTTTATTTTTTATTTTTATTTTTTACCTTATACAACACTCTTACATAATTCCTGTTACGCTGAGATGTCTCGCTGCTCGCCGCTATTGACGACAGTGATGTGCTCGCCGTACGACATGGCCTCCGAGTTCTCACTACGCCTCACTGAAACTCCAGAGAATGGGTTAGCCATGGCTATACAAGACAATAAATTTATAGTTGCAACTTCTTTTTCTATGTGATGCGGTTTTCGCGATCAAAGCACACCTCTCCAGAGGCAATGTAATATGACGAAGCCAGGACTGTTTCCTGTTGAGGATCCCGTCACCCTCCACACACCAGCTACACGTTATGTCAAGAATCTCCAAGTATAATTCCTTGGTTATTCATCTGTGACAGTCACGAGCAGCACGCTAAATCCCCAACCAGCACATTGGCAAGGTAGGCTTTATGCCCGCATTTCTACCGTATCGGGCACCATTTGAGTCAAACGCTCACAGGTGCATCCCGACTTGCAAGACAACGATGCTGGTGCACCACTGTAAAAACTATACTGCCCATATTCATCCTCGAAATCACGCAATATACCTCACTCTTGCAGTGCACTGACGCGTGCCTGCAAGCATTGGTATGAACGTCTCACGAACTGGTTGTGGCCGCTCTGGAGCGTATTTACGACTTCTCAGAACGCTTCTAAGAGCACGTTCTTGTATGCGCCCGTTTGTGCGACATCTCCTCACTCATCATTATCCCTCAACATGGACACCAGACAGGAAAGGACAAAAACATTGCTAATGGAAAGGTAGTGCCTCTTATCCCATCGACAGTGGAGATCGCGAACATAAACAAAAAAGAGTTAGCAGCAGTAAATTCTTATGCGAGAAAACTCACAGTGTTAATACTTCAACAATCTTAATCTATTAATACAACGATTATTGTTCCCCGAAAAAAGGTACATATATTTGCCTATTCTAGTATGTACACCACTTAAACTACTATTATTCCACGAACTTCTTTGTGTGAGAGATGTGGTGGAGTCCTATGGACTAGCGCCAATCCCTTGCCAGACTCCCCGTCCTCTGACGAGCATTAGGATTTGCAGGTCTACTTTCAATCTCCTGGTTCTCCTGTTGTCCTTGGTTTCGCTCTCTCCAATTACGGTCGCTTTGCCGTTCCCTTGATTTCCGTAAACCTGGTTTCCTAACTGACCAGTGCAATTATGCGATCTGTTGTCTTCTTCCTTTGCTGGCCAGTGGTATTTTTTATTTTGCGCCTTCTTCCTGTCCTTTGCGTCTTGTTTATCAAAGACTACTTCGAGTTCGCACAATAGACTCTTGAATGCCTCTATGTCAGATCCACACTTCCCGACAAGTGTCTGTTGATACCTAACTGGCAATTTGGAAAAGCAAAAGTTGATCATTTCTCCATTGCTATTTGGACTATCTAAAAACTGATTCTTCTTGAGTAAATCATCAAAAAATTTGGTTGTGCTCCTATGCCCGGACGCTTCCAGTTCAGGACAAAATATTATTTCCTCTTTAATCCTGTCTTGCGTTTCCTTTGACCAGAAGGTCCGCAGGAATGCACCAACAAATTCCTGATAAGTCCGACACGTCGCTGCCACACGTCGCATCTTTTCCGCGGCTTGGCCTTCGACGTGTCCACACATGAATTCTAACTTAGCCTGGGTTGGCCATGACGAGGGTAATGAATTTGTAAACTGCATCACCCACCTCTTCGGATGCATCGACCCTCCATTATCTTTGAACTTCTGGAATTTTAGTATCGACAGGAAGTGATTCTGATCAAAATCCTGTCAGATCCTCGCACTGGTGTTGTCACTCGTTTCCGATACTTGCACGTCTGCTGTGTCCTGATCTATCTTGCTGATAACTGTGATGTGCTACCTCTGTATCACGGTGGAACTGGCACTCCGAATTCACTCTCGTAAGTGGGCTACAATTATTGGAGCTATTACTAGCTGTTTCTGCGTGTGCACTGTTAGTTCCGCACTCTGTCACTGGGCTAGATCACTGCGGGCCGCATTCGGGAGGACGACGGTTCAATCCCGTCTCCGGCCATCCTGATTTAGGTTTTCCGTGATTTCCCTAAATCGTTTCAGGCAAATGCCGGGATGGTTCCTTATAAAGGGCACGGCCGATTTCCTTCCCAATCCTTCCCTAACCCGAGCTTGCGCTCCGTCTCTAATGACCTCGTTGTCGACGGGACGTTAAACACTAACCACCACCACCACCACTGCGGGCTTTTCCTCGGAGAGACAATTCTGTGTACTCCATCATTGGTATCCGAACGCGCAGTGCTCGTGTGCCTGTTTCGCTCTAGTTTTGCTATCCGATTCTCTTCTTCTTTCATTCGTTTCGTGATGTTCGTAGCCGCAATGTTACCTAGGGTTTTTAAGAACGCTAGGGATTTTGAGTGGGCTTGTGTCGCACGTCGCAAGCGACCTGAGAGTTGAGAAGTTACTTTTGCGATTTTCATTGCCCCTGTTGCTGCCGTTTTGGCTAGGCCTGCTACTTTCTGTGCTACCATTGACATTCGTTTTGCTTCTCCACATTCTTTCTTTATTGTTAGTAATTTTCCACGAATTTCCCCTATAAGCGAAATTATTGCCTCAGTGTCCTTCTTACGCTCTTTATCAGCCTCTTCCTTCTCCTTCTTACGCTGTTGCTCATCTTATTCCTTCTCCTTCATACGTTGTTCGTCAGCTTCTTCTTTCATTGATCGTAGGAAGCTCAGTATTTGGTTAATGCCATCTTTTTGATCCTCGTCCCACATGGGCGATGTAACGCTGGACACCTGGGCGCTAAAGCTCTGACGTGACCGAGCTGGACCCTGCCTGCTCTCGTTAGTTTGATTATGAACTCCTGCTACCTTCTCGACCTGTGTTCCTGTCTCTGTTTCATCCTCTACCTCACTATCATAAACGCGGCCGCGACGTTGCTCTAAGATCGCGTCCAAATCACCGTCCTCATCAATGACCCTGTCGTCCTGTCCTGCTAAAAGTGTGCCCATCTCCTCTCCGAAACTATCCCCGTCAGTAACCTGCCCCTTATCCATTATGGTATACTCTTTTGTTTTAGCTTCGCTCGATAGTAGTCGTGCCTTACTTCTCGTGATCATTCATGAAAAACTAATTTATCTACAATGCACAATAAAAATCATCTACTCAAAATACTTTTCCACATTGATATAAAATTTCAACAACGCCGCTCCAACGCTGTAATTACAGGCACAATTTGTTATGGTACAGAAACTGCACACAAACCCATCAAAATATGATGTGGTGCTGACACCACATCAAAGGAACACATAAAACAATGAACAAACAAACACATATATAAGCTGAAAACAAAAACAGTAATCATGCGCCGCTACTTAAAACTAATAATGGAACTACAATAAAAAGAACTTCGGTATTAATCATTAAAAAAAGTAGACAAAAAAATTTGAATGTTCCTACTAAGAATACTGTTTGCTTATCAGTGATTCACAGGAAAGATCCGAGGCTAAGGGTCGCCATTTCATGCGAGGTGCCGGGGATAGCAATGTATTTAACACTTAATTCTTCTATGATCTACATATGAAAATGATGCTCTAAGCCCCTCTATTCTAACTCCGACTCTTGCTGTTGCACATGGATTAAAAAGATACGCGAACTGTCTGTAATCAACCCTGCAAGTGGAGTAGAGCAGAGTTTAGCACCTGCGATAATTTAATTTGATAAATAAGTTAAATAAAGGAAGGTTTCATTATCGTAGTGAGAAATGATAGGGTTGCTCTACCGATTAACAGAATGAAAGTTCTGTCCAAAATAACAATATGATTTATTAAGACTAAACACGAAATAATAAACAAAAACACATCAAACATTTACAATACATCAAACTGGATCAAACTGGATACTCAAATAAATGCTGTTAAGATGAAGTTGTCCATAAACTAGATTGTGACATTTATGACGAAGTGGTATGTGGAGCCAATCCCTTGCAACTCATATCTTAAGAGAAAAACACACAACCAACCCAACAGTAACTGCTGCTACAGTAGTGAGAACTCAGACAATGAACACTCAAGACAGAACAAAGTTAGAAAAAATACGAACTGGCGCGCTCTGCTGACCTCTGATTATCGCAGTACAAATTCCCTAATCTGCCGGTGCTGCGGACATACATTACCAAGCTGTCTTCTTAACTGCAAGGACACGATCTGGCGTACCGGAAGCGATGACTGGTTGCTTCGACGTCCCGTCGTGGTGGTGATAATTTCGCGATTATAGCCCGAAACAAATTGTCCTGGTCTGGTTATTCCAGACTAAAGACTTCCTTCAATACAAATGCGCCTCTGAGGGAGTATAGCCGGAAACAAATTGTCCTGGACTGGTTATTCCAGACTAAAGACTTCCTATCAACACAAATGCGCTTCTGAGGGAGTATAGCCCGAAACAAATTATCCTGGTCTGGTTATTCCAGACTAAAGACTTCTTATCAATACAAATGCGCGTCTGAGGGAGATGAAGAAGGCTCGCCACACAATCACTGACGGTACAGTGATTGATTTTAACAAGCAAAGTCACACAGTAACTCCGATACAGTCAACTTTAGCCAAAACTGCCCAAGACAGACAACGTAGGCCGCTTGTACGCAGAACGCTCTATTGCCAACTGTACTCTTAATGTTACGTTGAAGTCGAAACTTCAGCAACTTCGTTAAACAGTTACAATCAACTAAAAATATATTAGACAGCCAACGGAAGGCAGGCTG